>NW_027222392.1:0-2568333 GCF_041296265.1 Equus caballus | reverse complement strand
AGGTGGATGCAGCATGTTGTGATGTAGGATGCACTGCCCAAGAAGGTGGATGCAGTGATCGTGCTGTGGATGCAGTGCCCATGAAGGTGGATGCAGTGATCATGCAGTTGTTGCGGTGTCTACTGTCAGGTTCCCGAATGTGGATGCACTGCCCATGAAGGTGGATGCAGTGATCCTGCAATGGTGGCTGTGCCAAATGCAGTTTCCCTGAGTGTGGATTGCAGTGCCGAGGCAGTGGATGCAGTGTCCAGCAAGGTGGATGCAGTATGTTGTGATGGAAGATGCATTGCCCATGAAGGTGGATGCAGTGATCCTGCAGTGGTTGCTGTGCCCACTTCAGTGTCCCTGAATGTGGATGCAGTGCCCATGCAGTGCATTCACTGTCCCACATAGTGGTGAAGTATGTTGTGACAGAGGATGCAGTGCCCATGCAGGTGGATGCTGTGCGCATGTTGCGGATGCATTGTCCCACAAGTTCTATGCAATATGTTGTGACAGATGATGCAGTGCCCATGAAGGTGGATGCAATTATCCTGTACTGGTTGCAGTGACACCTGCAGTTTCCCTGAATGTGGACGCAGTGCTCCTGCACTTGATGCAGTGAAACTGCAGTGGTTGCACAGCCCCATGCAGTTTCCCTGAATATGGATGCACTGCTCATGCACTGGTTGCAGAGAACCTGCAGTGGTTGCACTACCCCCTGCATTTTGCCTGAATTTTGATGCAATGCCCATGCAGTGGATGCAAAATCACACAAGTTCAATGCAGTATTTTGTGATGGAAGATGCAGTTCCCATTAAGGTGGTGCAGGGATCCTGCAGTGGTTGCGGTGCCCCCTGCACTGTCCCTGAATTTGGATGCAGTGTCCATGCAGTGGCTGAAGTGTCAGAGAAGTTGGATGCTGTATGTTTTGATGGAGGATGCAATGCCCACGAACGTGGATACAGCCAGCCTGCAGTGATTACAGTGCACCTGCAGTGAACCTTCAATGGTATGTAGTGTCCCTGCATGGCTTGCATTGCCCGCTGCATTGTCAAAGAATGTTGCTGCAGTACCCATGCAGTGGATGCAGTGTCCCACATGGTGGATGCAGTATGTTATGACGGATGATGCAGTGCCCATGAAGATGGATTCTGTGTGCATGCTGTGGATGCATTGTCCCAAAATGTGTATGGAATATGTTGTGACAGATGGTGCAGTGCCCATGAATGTGGATGCAGTGATCCTGCAGTAGTTGCAGTGTGCCATGCAGTTTCCCATAATGTGGATGCAGTGCTCCTGCATGGGATTCAGTGAACCTGCGGTGGTTGCAGTGGCCCCTGCACTGTCCCTGAATTTTGATTCACTGCCCATGCAGTGGATGCAGAGTCCCACATGTTGGATGCAGTATGATGTGACGGATGATGTAGTGCCCATGAAGTTGGATTCAGTGTCACTGCAGTGGTTGCAGTGCCTCCTGAAATCTCTGGTAATGTGGATGCAGTGCCCATGCAGTGCATGAAGTGTCCCAAAAGGTGGATGCAGTATGTTGTGACGGATGATGCAGTGTCCAAGAAGGTGGATGCAGTGTTGCTGCAGTTGTTGCAGTGCCTCCTGCAATGTCCAGTAAGGTGGCTGCAGTGCCAAGGAAGTGGATGCAGTGTCCCACCAGGTGGATGCAGTATGTTGTCACGGAGGATGCAGTGCCCATGAAGGTGGATGCCGTGATCCTGCAGTGATTGCAGGGCAAACTGCAGTTTCCCTGAATTTGGAGGCAGTGCCCATGCAGTGTATGCCGTGTCACACAAGGTGGATGCAGCATGTTGTGACAGAGGATGCAGTGCCCAGGATGTTGGATGCAGTGATCCTGCGGTGATTTCCGTGTGCCTGTATTGCCACTTCAACTGGACACAGTGCCCCTGCTGTGGTTGCAATGCACCCTGCACCTTCCCTGAATGTGGATTCAGTGCCCATGCAGTGGCTTCAGTGTCACTGAAGTTGGATGACATACCTTGTGATGGAGGATGCAGTGCTCACCAAGCTGTATGCAGCATGTTGTGACATAGGATGCAGTGCCCATGAAGGTTGATGCAGTGATCCTGCAATGGTGGCAAGGCCCATGCCCTTTCCCTGAGTATGAATTGCAGTGCGGAGGGAGCGGATGCAGTGCCCCACAAGGTGGACGCCTTATGTTGTGATGGAAGATGCACTGCCCATGAAGGTGGATGCAGTGATCCTGCAGTAGTTGCGGTGCCCACTGCAGTGTCCCCGAATACAGATGCAGTGCCCATGCAGTGGATGCACTGTCCCACAATGTGGATGCAGTATGTTGTGAGAGAGGATGCAGTGCCCATGAAGGAGGATGCAGTCATGCAGCAGTGCCTTCACTGTGCCTGCAGTGCCACTTAAGCTGTATGCAGTGTCTCTGCAGTGGTTGCTGTGCACGCTGCTGTGTCCCAGAATGTGAAGGTAGTGCCCACGCTGTGGATGCAGTGTCACAGAAGGTGGATGCAATATGCTGTGATGGAGAATCCAGTGCCCACGAAGGAGGATGCAGTGAGCCAGCAGTGATTGCAGTGTGCCTGAAGTGCCGCATCAGCTGTATGCATTGTCCCTGCAGTGTGTGCAGTCCCCCGTGCATTGTCCATGAATTTTGATGCAGTGCACATGCAGTGGATGCAGTGTGCCACAAGGTGGATGCAGTCTGTTGTGACGGATGATGCAGTGCATATGAGGGTGGATGCAGTGTCCCTTCAGTGGTGGCACTGAGCCCTGAACTGTCCCTGAATGTGGATGCAGTGCCCATGCAGTGGCTACAGTGTCAGAGGAGTCGGATTCTGTATGTTTTGATGGACAATGCAATGCTCACCAAGGTGGTTACGGCATGTTGTGACGGAGGATGCAGGTCCCAGGATGTTGGATTCAGTGACACTGCGGTGATTTCAGCGGCATGCAGTGTCCCTGCATGGTTTTCATTGCCCTCTGCATTGTTCCAGAATGTTGCTGCAGTCCTCATGCAGTGGATGCAGTGTCACACAATGTGAATGTAGTATGTTGTGACATTGGATGCAGTCCCCATGATGGTGCATGCAGTGATCCTGCAATGGTGGCATTGCCCCATGCAGTTTCCATGAGTGTGGATTGCAGTGCCTAGGCAGTGGATGCAGTGTCCCACAAGGTGGATGTGGTATGTTGTGACAGATGATGCAGTGCCCATGAATGTGGATGCAGTGATCCTGCAGTGGTTGCAGGGCCCTCTGTAGTTTCCCTGAATTTGGAGGCAGTGCTCATGCACTTTCCCAGATTGTGGATTGCAGTGCCGATGAAGTGCATGCAGTGTCCCACAAGGTGGATGCAGCACGTTGTGATGGAGGATGCAGTGCCCAGGATGTTGGGTGCCATGATCCTGCAGTTATATCAGTGTGCCTGCAGTGCACTTCAGCTGGATGCAGTGTCGCTGCTGTGGTTCCCGTGCACCCAGCCACTTCCCTGAATGTGGATTCAGTGCCCATGCAGTGGCTTCAGTGTCACTGAATGTGGATGTAGTATGTTGTGACAGAGGATGTAATGCTCACGAAGGTGGATGCAGCATGTTGTGACGTAGGATGCAGTACCCAAGAAGGTGGATGCAGTTATCCTTCAATGGTGGCAGTGCAAAAAGCAGTTTCCCTGAGTGTGGATTGCAGTGCCAAGGCAGTGGCTGCAAAGTCCACATGTTGGATCAGTATCATATGACGGATGATGTAGTGTCCATGAAGATGGATGACGTTTCACTGCAGTGGATGCAGTTGCTCCTGAAATCTCTGGTAATGTGGATGGAGTGCCCATGAGGTGCAGGAAGTGTCCCACAAGGTGGATGCAGTATGTTGTGATGGAGGATGCAGTGCCCATGAAGGTGGATGCAGTGTTGCTGCAGTGGTTGCAGTGCCTCTTGCAATGTCCGGTAAGGTGGATGCAGTGCCCATGCAGTGTATGCAGTATTTTGTCACGGAATATGCTGTGCCCATCAAGGTGGATGCAGTGTTCCTGCAGTGGTTGCAGGGCCCCCTGCTGTTTCCCTGAATTTGGAGGCGGTGCTCATGGAGTGTATGTCGTGTCCCTCAAGGTGGACGCAGTATTTTATGATGTAAGATGCAGTGCCCATGAAGATGGAGGCAGTGATCCTGCAGTGGTTGCGGTGCCCACTGCAGTGTACCTGAATGTGGATGGAGTGGATGCACTGTCCCACAAGGTGGATGCAGTATGTTGTGACAGAGGCTGCAGTGTCAATGAAGTAGGATGCTGTGATGCAGCGCTGATTTGACTGCACCTGCAGTGCAAATTCAACTGTATGCAGTGGTGGCAGTGCATGCTGCGGTGTCCCAGAGTTTGGATGAAGTGCCCACACCGTGGATGCAGTGTCACAGAAGGTGGATGCAATATGTGTTGACAGAGGATTCATTGCCCACGAAGGAGGATGCAGTGAGCCTGCAGTGATTGCAGTGAGCCTGAAGTGCCCCTTCAGCTGTATGCATTGTACCTGCAGTGTTTGCAGTGTCCCATGCACTGTCCCTGAATTTTGATGCAGTGCACATGCAGTGGATGCCGTGTGCCACAAGGTGGATGCACTCTGTTTTGACGGATGATGCAGTGCCCATGAAGGTGGAGGCAGTGTCCCTGCAGTGGTGGCAGTGCATCCTAAACTGTCCCTAAATATGGATGCAGTGCCCATGAAGTGGCTGCACTGTCAGAGAAGTTGGATGCTGTATGTTGCGACAGAGTATGCAATGAACATGAAGGTGGGTAAAGCGAGCTGGCAGAGATTACAGTGCAGCTGCAGTAAAACTTCAGCGGTATGCAGTGTCCTTGCATGGTTTGCATTGCCCGCTGCATTGTCCCAGAATGTTGCTGCAGTACCCATGCAGTGGATGCAGTGTGCTAAAATGTGGATGCAGTATGTTATGACGGATGATGCAGTGCCCACGAAGGTGGATGCTTTGTGCATGCTGTGGATGCATAGTCCCTCA
Source organism: Equus caballus (assembly GCF_041296265.1). Taxonomy (NCBI): domain Eukaryota; kingdom Metazoa; phylum Chordata; class Mammalia; order Perissodactyla; family Equidae; genus Equus; species Equus caballus. The sequence goes on along the minus strand of NW_027222392.1, from coordinate 2,563,348 downwards.
AGGTGTATGCAATATGTAGTGACAGATGATGCAGTGCTCATGAAGGTGGATGCACTGATCCTGCAGTGGTTGAATTGCCACCTGCATAGTTGGGGTATGTGGATGCAGTGCTATTGCATTGTATGCAGTGATTCTGCAGTGGTTCCAGTGCCCCCTGCAGATTCCCAGAATCTGCATGCAGTGCCCATGCCTTGGATGCAGAGTCCAACAAGATTGATGCACTATTTTCTGATGGAGGATGCTGTAGCCATGAAGGTGGATGCCCTGATCCTGCAGTGGCTGCAGTGCCCGCTGCAGTTTCTGTGAATGTGCATGCAGTGCACATGCGGTGGATGCAGTGTGCCACAAGGTCAAAGCAGTCTGTTATGATGGATGATGCAGTGCCCAGGAAGGTGGATGCTGTGCACATGCTGTGGATGCATTGTCCCTCAATGTGTATGCAATATGTTGTGACAGATGATGCAGTGCCCATGAAGGAGGATTCACTGATCCTGCAGTGGTGTCAGTGCCCCCTGCAGTTTCCCTGAATGTGCATGCAGTGCTCAGGCACTGGATGCAGTGAACCTAATGTAGTGGCAGTGCCCCCTGCACTGTCCCTGAATGTGGATGCAGTGCCTATGCAGTGGCTGCAGTGTCACAGAAGTCGGATGCTGTATGTTGTGACAGAGGATGCAATGCTCCCAAAGGTGGATACAGGGATCCTGCAGTGAGTACACTGCACCTGCAGTGAACCTTCAGCGGTATGCAGTGTCCATGCATGGTGTGGATTGACCACTGCATTGTCCCAGAATCTTGCTGCAGTACCCATGCAGTGGATGCATTGTCCCACAACGTGGATGTGATGTGTTCTGACAGATGATGCAGTGCCCATGAAGGTGGATGCACTGATCCTGCAGTGGTTGCAGTGCCCCCTGCATTGTCCCTGAATTTTGATGCAGTGCCACTGCAGTGGATGTAAAGTCCCACAAGTTGGATGCAGTATGATATGACACATGATGTAGTGCCCATGAAGTTGGATGCAGTGTATGCTGTGGTTGCAGTGCCTCCTGAAACGTCCCCTAATGTGGATGAAGTGCGCATACAGTGGATGAAGTGTCCCACAAGTTGGATGCAGTATGAGATGATAGACGTTGTAGTGCCCATGAAGTTGGATGCAGTGTTGCTGCATTGGTTGCAGTGCCTCCTGCAATGTCCAGTAAGGTGGGTGCAGTGCCCATGCAGTGGATGCAGTGTCCCACCAGGTGGATGCAGTATGTTGTGGTGGAGGATGCAGTGCCCATGAAGGTGGATGCAGTCATGCTGCAGGGATTGCAGTCCACCTGCGGTGTCACTTCAGCTTGATGCAATGTCTCTGCTGTGGTTGCAGTGCCCCCTGCACTGTCCCTGAATGTGGATGCATTGCCCATGCAATGGATGCAGTTTCACAGAATGTGAATGCAGTAGGTTGTGACGGAGAATGCAGTGCTCACGAAGAGGGATGCAGTGAGCCTGCAGTGATTAGAGTGCGCCTGCCATGCTCCTTCAGCTGCATGCAGTGTCCCCGCATGGTTTGCAGTGCCCCTGAATTGTCCTTCAATGTTGCTGCAGTGACCATGCAGTGGATGCAGTTTCCCAAAACGTGGATGCAAAATGTTGTCTGGGAGGATGCAGTGCCCATGAAGGTGGATTCAGTGATCCTGCAGTGGTTGCAGGGACTCCTGCAATTTCCCTGAGTGTGGATGCACGGCACATGCAGTGTATGCAGTGTCCCATAAGGTGGATGCAGCATGTTGTCACATAGGATGCCGTGGGCACGAAGGTGAATGCAATTATCCTGCAATGGTGGCAGTGCCACATGCAGTTTCCATGAGTGTGGATTGCAGTGCTGCGGCAGTGTATACCGTGTCCCAGAAGGTGGATGCAGCATGTTGTGACGGAAGATGCAGTGCCCAGGATGTTGATGCAGTGATCCTGCGCTGATTTCAGTGTGCCTGCAGTGCCACTTCGGCTGTATGCAGTGACCCTACTGTGGTTGTACTTCACCCTGCACCTTCTCTGTATGTGAATTCAGTGCCCATGCAGTGGCTTCAGTGTCACCGAAGGTGGATGCAGTACGTTGTGACAGGGGATGCAGTGCTCACAAAAGTAGATGCAGCATTTTGTGATGAAGGATGCAGTGCCCATGAAGATGGATGCAGTGATCCTGCAATGGTGGCAGTGCCCCATGCAGTTTCCCTGAATTTTGATGCAGTGCACATGCAGTGGATGCAGTGTGTCACAAGGTGGATGCAGTCTGTTATGACGGATGATGTAGTGCCCATGAAGTTGGATGCAGTGTCCCTGCAGTGGTGGCAGTGCCCCATGCACTGTCCATGAATGTGGATGCAGTGCCCGTGCTGTGGCTGCCGTGTCACGGTAGTTGGATGCTGTTGTTGTGACAGAGGATGCAATGCTCACGAAGTTTGATACAGCAAGCCTGCGCAGATTACAGTGCACTTGCAGTGAACCTTCAGCAGTATGCAGTGTCCGTGCATGGCTTGCATTGCCCACTGCATTGTCCAAGAATGTTGCTGCAGTACCCATGCAATGGTTGCAGTGTCCCAGAAGGTGGATGCAGTATGTCATGACGGATGATGCAGTGCCCATGAAGGTGGGTGCTGTCGCATGCTGTGGATGCATTGTACCTCAAGGTGCATGCAATATGTTGTGTCAGATGATGCAGTGCACATGATGCTGGATGCACTGATCGTGCAGTAGTTGCAGTGCCCCCTGGAGTTTCCCTGAATGTGGATGCAGTGCTCATGGACTGGATGCAGGGAACCTGCAGTGGTTGCAGTGCCCCCCGCATTGTCCCTGAATATTTATGCAGTGCCCATGCAGTGGATGCAAAGTCCCACCGGTTGGATGCAGTATGATATGACAGATGATGTAGTACCCATGTAGTTGGATGCAGTGTCTCTGTAGTGTTTGCAGTGCCTCCTGAAATGTCTGGTAATGTGGATGCAGTGCCCATGCAGTGGATGAAGTGTCCCACAAGATGGATGCAGTATGTTGTGATGGACGATGCAGTGCCCATGAACGTGGATGCAGTGATCCTGCAGTGGTTGCATTGCCCACTGCAGTGTCCCAGATTGTGGATGCGGTGCCCACGCCATGGATGCAGTGTCACAGAATGTGGAGGCAATATGTTGTGACGGAGGATCCAGTGCCCCTGAAGGAGGATGCATTGAGCCTGGAATGACTGCACTTCGCCTGAATTGGCCCTTCAGCTGTATGCATTGTACCTGCAGTGTTTGCAGTGCCCCATGCCTTGTCCCTGAATTTTGATTCAGTGCACATGCAGTATATGCAGTGGGCCACAATGTGGATGTAGGCTGTTATGAAGGATGATGCAGTGCCATGAAGGTTGATGCAGTATCCCTGCAGTTGTGTCCATGCCCCCTGCACTGTCCCTGAATGTGGAGGCAGTGCCCATGCCGTGGCTGCAGTGTCAGAGAAGTTGGATGCTGTATGTTGTGACGGGGGATGCAAGGCTCATGAAGGTGGATACAGGGATCCTGCGGTGAGTACACTGCACCTGCAGTGAACCTTCAGTGGTATGCAGTGTCCCTGCATGGCTTGCATTGCCCGCTGCACTGTCCTAGAATGTTGCTGCAGTACCCATGCAGTGGATGCAGTGTCCGACAAGGTGTATGCAGTATATTGTGATGTATGACGCAGTTCTGATGAAGGTGGATGCAGTGTCCCTTCAGTGGTTTCAGGGCCCCCTGCATTTTCCCGGAATTTGTAGTCAGTGCTTATGCAGTGTTTTCAGTGTCCCACAGGTGGATGCAGCATGTTGTGACGGAGGATCTAGTGCCCACGAAGGAGGATGCAGTGAGGCTGCAGTGATTGTAGTGCACCTGAAGTGCCCCTTCCGCTGTATACATTGTCCCTGCAGTGTTGGCAGTGCCCTGTGTATTGTCGCTGAATTTTGATGCAGTGCACATGCAGTGGATGCAGTGTGCCACAAGGTGGATGCAGTCTGTTATGACGGATGTTGCAGTGCCCATGATGGCAGATGCAGTGTCTCTGCAGTGCTGTGAGTGGCACCCGCAATCTCCCTGAATGTGTATTCTCTGCCCATGCACTAGCTGCAGTGTCAGAGAAGTTGGATGCTGTATGTTGTGTCAGAGGATGCAATGCTCATGAAGGTGAATACAGTGAGCCTCCAGTGATTACAGTGCACCTACAGTGCACCTTCAGCGGTATGAATTGTCCATGCTTGGTTTGCATTGCCCACTGCATTGTCCCAGGATGTTGCTGCAGTACCCATGCAGTGGGTGCAGTGTCCCACAAGGTGGATGAAGTACCTTGTGACATAGGATGCAGTGCCCATGATGGTGGATGCAGTGTTGCTGCAGTGGTTGCAGAGCCTCCTGCAATGTCTGGTAAGGCAAATGCAGTGCCCATGCCGTGGATGCAGTGTCCCACCAGGTGGATGCAGTATGTTGTCACAGAGGATGCAGTTCCCATGAAGGTGGATGCAGTGTTCCTGCAGTGGTTGCAGGGCCCCCTGCAGTTTCCCTGAATTTTCAGTCAGTGCTCATGCAGTGTATGCAGTGTCCCAAAAGGTGGATGCAGCATGTTGTGAAGGAAGATGCATTGCCCAGGATATAGGATGCACTGATCCTGCAGTGGTTGCAGTGCCCAATGCAGTTTCCCTGTATGTGGATGCAGTACTCATGCACTGCATTCTGTGAAGCTCCAGTGGTGGAAGTGGCCCCTGCATTGTCCCAGAATGTTGCTGCAGTGCCCAAGAGGTGGATGCAATGTCCCAAAAGGTGGATACAGCATGTTGTGTCGGAAGATGCAGTGCCCAGGTTGTTGGATGCAGTGATACTGCAGTGATTTCAGTGAGCCTGCAGTGCCACTTCAGCTGGATGCAGTGTCCCTGCTGTGGTTGCAGTGCACCCTGCACCTTCCCTGAATGTGGATTCAGTGCCCATGAAGTGGCTTCAGTGTCACAGAAGGTGGATGCCATACGCTGTGACAGAGGATGCACTGCTCACGAAGGTGGAGGCAGCATGTTGTGCCGTAGGATGCAGTGCCCATGAACGTGGTTGCAGTGATCCTGCAATGGTGGCAGTGCCCCATGCAGTTTCCCTGAGTGTGGATTGCAGTGCCGAGGCAGTGGATGCAGTGTCCCACAAGGTTTATGAAGTATGTTGTGACGGAAGATACAGTGCCCATGAAGGTGGATGCAGTGATACTGCAGTGGTTGCTGTGCCCACTGCACTGTCCCTGAATGTGGATGGAGTGCCCATGCAGTGGATGCACTGTCCCATGAGGTGGATGCAGTATGTTGTGACAGAAGATGCAGTGCCCACGAAGGAGGATGCAGTGATGCAGCGGTGATTTCACGGCACCTGCAATGCCAATTCAGCTGTATGCAGTGTCTCATCATTTGTTGCACTGCATGCTGCAGTGCGCCAGGATGTGGATGCAGTGCCCACACCGTGCATGCAGTGTCACAGAAGGTGGATGCTGTATGTTGTGACGGAGTACCCAGTGCCCACAAAGAAGGTTGCAGTGAGCCTACAGTGATTACAGTGCACCTGAAGTGCCCCTTCAGCTGTATGCATTGTCCCTGCAGTTTTTGCAGTGCCCCTTGCATTGTCCCTTAATTTGTATGCAGTGCCCATGCAGTGGATGCAAAGTCCCATAAGTTGGTTGCAGTATGTTATGACGGATTATGTAGAGCCCATGAAGTTGGATGCAGTGTTGCTGCAGTGGTTGCAGTCCCTCCTGAAATGTCCGGTTATGTGGATGCAATGCCCATTCAGTGGCTGCAGTGTCAGAGAAGTTGGATTCTCTATGTGGTGACAGAGGATGCAATGCTCACAAAGGTGGATACAGCGAGCCTGCAGTGATTACAGTGAACCTGCAGTGAAACTTCAGCAGTATGGAGTGTCCCCGCATGGTTTGAATTGCCCACTGCATTGTCCCATATCGTTGGCGCAGTACCCATGCAGTGGATGCAGTGTCCCACAAGGTGGATGCAGTATGTTATGACGGTTGATGCAGTGCCCATGATGGTGGATGCAGTGATCCAGCAGGGATTGCTGTGCTCTACCAGCGCCACTTCAGCCAGATGCAGTGTCCGTGCACTGGCTGCAGTGGCCCCTGCACTGTCCCTGAATGTGGATGCAGTGCCCATGTAATGGCTGCAGTGTCACAGAATATAGATGCAGCATGTTGTGAGGGAGGAAGCAGTGCCCATGAAGATGGATTCAGTGATCCTGCAGTGCTTGCAGTGCCCCCTGCATGAGCACTGCATCCACATTCCAGGACAACGCAGGGGTCATTGCAACCACTGCATGGACACGGCATCCAGCTGAAGTCGCACTGAAGGCATACTGGAATCACTGCCAGCTCACTGCATCCAGCACGTGGGCACTGCATCCTCTGTCACAACATATGGCAACCAACTTTTGATACTCTACATCCACTGCATGGGCACTGCATCCACATTCAGGGACACAGAAGGGTGCTCTGTAACCACTGCAGGGACACTGCAGCCAGCTGAAGTGACACGGCAGGTGCACTGCAGTGACTGCAGGACCACTGCATCCTCCTTCATGATCACTGAGTCCTCCATCACAAAATAAGACATCCACCTTGTGGGACACTGCACCCACAGCATGGGCACTGCATCCACATTCAGGGAAATGTAAGGGGCACTGCAACCACTGCAGGGACACTGCAGCCAGCTGATGTGGCACAGCCAGTGCACTGCAATGACTGCAGGATCACTGCATCCTCCGTCATGATCACTCGATCCTCCATAACTACATAAGGTATCCACCTTGTGGGACACTGCATCCACCACATGGGTACTGCATCCACATTCAGGTAAACTGCAGGGGGCACTGCAACCACTGCAGGATCACTGCATCCACCTTCCTGGGCACTGCATCCTCCGTCACAACATACTGCCTCCACCTTGTGGGACACTGCATGCACTGCATGGGCACTGCATGCACATTCAGGGAAACTCTTGGGGGCACCATAAGCACTGCTGGTTCAGCGCTTCCACCTACATGGGCACTGCATCCTCTGACAAAACATACTGCATCTGCCTTGTGAGACACTTCATCCACTGCTTGACCACTGCATCCACATTCCAGGAAATGCCGGGGGCACTGCAACCACTGAAGGGACACTGTATCCACCTTCATGGGCACTGCATCCTCGAACAAAACATACTGCATCCGCCTTGTGAGACACTGCATCCACTGCTTGACCACTGCATCCGCATTCCAGGAGAATGCCGGGGGCACTGGAACCACTGCAGCAACACCGCATCCAGCCGACGTGGCACAGCAGTCGCACTGCCATCACTGCAGGATTACTACATGCACCTGCATTCTCACTGCATACTACAACACACCAAAATGCCTCCACATTGTGGGACACTGCATCCACTGCATAAGCACTGCATCCACATTCCAGGACAAAGCAGGGGGCATTGCAACCACTGCAGGCACACTGCATCCACCTTCATGGTTCCTGCATCCTCCATCACAACGTACGGCATCCTCTTGTGGGAAACTGCATCCACTGCATGACTACTGCATCCACATTCCCAGACAATGCGGGGAGCACTGCAAGCACTGCTGGGACACTGCATCCACCTTCATGAGAACTTCATCATCCGTCATAACATACTGCATTCAGCTTGGGACACTGCATCCACTGCCTGGGCACTGCATTCACATTACCAGACAATGCCGGGGGCACAGCAACCACTGCAGGAACACTGCATCCACCTTCATGGGTACTGCATCCTCCGTCACAACATACTGCATAACACTTTAGGCACACTGCATCCACTGCCTGGGCACTGCTTTCACCATCAGGGACACAGAAAGTGGCATGGCAACCCCTGCAGGGACACTGCTTCCAGGTGATGTGGAAATGCAGGCAGACTGCAATCACTGCAGGATCACTGCATCCCCTGGATGTTCACAGGATCCACATTGATCGACACAGCAGTGTGCACTGCAACCACTGCAGGATCACTGCATCCTCCTTCATGGGCACTGCATCCTCCATCACAATATACTGCATGCACCTTGTGGGACACTGCATCCACTGCCTGGGCACTGCATCCAAATTACCAGCCAATGCAGGGGGCACTGCACCCACTGCAGGTTCACCACTTCAACATCCATGGGCACAGCATCCTCGGACAAAACATACTACATCCACCTTGTGAGACACTGCATCCACTGCTTTACCACAGCATCTGCATTCTGGGACAATGCCGGGGGCACTGCAACCACTGCAGGAACACTGCATCCACCTTCATGGGTACTGCATCCTCCTTCACATTATACTGCATAAGCCTTTAGGTACACTGCATCCACTGCATGAGCACTGCATTCACCATCAGGGACACAGTGGCATGGCAACGCCTGCAGGGACACTGCTTCCAGGTCATGTGGAAATGAAAGTGCACTGCAGTCACTGCCGGATCACTGCAACCACTGCATGTTCACTTCTTCCACCTTCATGGGCACTACAGCCTCCAAAAAAACATATTGCATCCACCATGTGAGACACTGCATCCACTGCTTGACCACTAAATACAAATTCCAGGAAAATGCCGGGGGCACTGCAACCACTGCAGGGACACTACATCAACCTTCATGGTCACTGCATCCTCTGTCACAACATACTGCATAAAACTTTAGGTACACTGTATCAACTGCATGGGCACTGCATTCACCTACAGGGACACAGAGGCAGCACTGCAACCCCTGCAGGGACACTGTTTCCATGTGATGTGGAAATGCAGGTGCACTGCAATCACTGCAGGATCACTGCATCCACTGCATGTTCACAGCATCCACATTCATCAACACAGCAGGGTGTGATGCGACACTGCAGGATCACTGCATCCTCCTTCATGGGCCCTGCATCCTCCATCACAACATACTGAATCCACCTTGTGGGACACTGCATCCACTGCATGCATACTGCATCCACATTCCCAGACAATGTTGGGGGCACTGCAAGCACTGCAGGGACACTGGATCCACCTGAAGTGGCACTGCAGATGCACTGCGATCACTGCAGGATCACTGTATCTGCCTTCATGGTCACTGCATTCTGCATGACAGCACACTTCATCAGTGCATGATCACTGAATCCACTTTCAGGGACACTGGATCCAGATGAATTGACACTGCAGGTGCACTGCAATGATTGCACGATCACTGCATCCTCCTTCATTGTTACTGAATCCCACTTCACAACATACTGCATCCACCTTGGTCACAGTGCAGAGGCTGAATTGGACCTGCATCCACATTCAGAGACACTGCAGTAGGCTCTGCAACCACTGCAGCAACACTGCATTCAGCTGAAGTGGCACTGCAGGCACACTGCAATCACTGCAGGATCACTGAATCTGTCTTAATGGGCACTATGTCCTCGACGACTACATACATCATCAGTGCATGAGCACTGAGTGAACATTCAGGGACACTGCATCCAGATGAATTGACACTGCAGGTGCACTGCAATGAATGAAGGATCACTGCATCCTCCTTCATGCGTACTGCATCCTACTTCAAAACATACTGCATCCACCTTGGGTCACACTACAGAGGCTGCATGGTCCCTGCATCCACATTCAGAGACACTGCAGTGGGCTCTGCAACCACTGCAACAACACTGCATTCAGCTGAACTGGCACCGCAGGTGCACTGCAGTCACTGAATGTTCAGTGCATCCACATTCAGGGAAACTGCTTTGTGCACGGAAATCACTGCAGGATCACTGCATCCACATTCAGGGACACTGCAGTGTGCATGGAAACCAGTGCAGGATCACAGTATCCACCTTCATGGGCACTTCATCCTCTGTCACAACACACTGCATCCAACTTGTGTGACACTGCATCCACTGCCTGGGCACTGCATCCGCATTCCCGCATAATGCAGGCAGCACTGAAACCACTACAGGGACACAGCAGGTGCGCTGCAATCACTGCGGTCTCACTGCATCCACAGTCGTGGGCACTGCATCTTCCCTCACAACATACTGCATCCACCTTGTGCAACACTGCATCCACTGCATGGGCACTGCATCCAAATTCAGGGAACGTGAAGGGGGCACTGCAACAACTGCAGGATCACCGCATCCACCATCATGGGCACTGCATCCTCCATTACAACATACTGCATCTGCCTTGTGGGACACTGCATCCACTGCATGGGCACTGCATCCACAATCAGGGACACAGAAGGGGTCACGACAACCAGTGCAGGAACACTGTATGAACCTTCATGGGCAATGCATTATCCGTCATAACATACTGCATCCACCTTTTGGGACACTGAACCCACTGCAAGGGCATGGCATCCTCATTCATGGACCCTGCAGGGGGCACTGCAACTACTGCAGGATCACTGCATCCACCTTCATGGCCACTGCTTCCTCCAACACAACATACTGCATCTACCTTCAGTGACACTGCAGCCATTCCATGGGCACTGCATCCACGTTCAGGGACAGTGCAACAGGCACTACAATCACTGCAGCGACTCTGGATCCACCTGAAGTGGCACTGCAGATGCACTGCAATCACTGCAGGATCACTGCATCTGTCTTCATGGGCACAGTGTCCTCCATGACAACACACATCATCACTGCATGCGCACTGAATCCACATTCAGGGACACTGCATCCAGATGAATTGACACTGCAGTTGCACTGCAATGAATTCAGGATCACTGCATCCTCCTTCATGAGTACTGCATCCTCCTTCACAACATACTGCATCCACCTTGGGTCACAATGCAGAGCCTGCGTGGGCCCTTAATCCACATTCCCAGACATTGCAGGCAGCACTGCAACCACTGCAGTGACACTGTATGCAGCTGAAGTGGCACTGCAGTTGTACCACAATCACTGAATGTGCACTGCATCAACTTCATGTTCACTGCATCCACATCCAGGGACACTACAGCGTGCACAGAAACCACTGCAGGATCACTGCATCCACCTTCATGGTCACTGCATCCTCTGTCACAACATACTGGATCCATCTTGTGTGACACTGCATACACTGCCTGGGCACTGCATTCGCATTCCTGGATAATGCAGGCGGCACTGCAACCACTCAGGGACACTGTATACAATTGAAGTGGCACTGTAGGCTCACTGCAATCACTGGAGTCTCACTTCATTCACAGTTGTGGCACTGTATCTTCCGTCACAACATACTGCATCAAGCTTGGGTCACACTGCAGAGGCTGCCTGGGCCCTGAATCCACATTCCCGGACAATGCAGGCAGCACTGCAACCACTGCAGGGACACAATTGCAGCTGAAGTGGCACTGCAGGTGCACCGCAAAAACTGAATATTCACTGCATCCACTTCATGTTCACTGCATCCACATTCAAGGACAAAATAGTGTGCACGGCAACCAATGCAGGATCACTGCATCCACCTTCATGGGCAGTGCATTCTCTGTCACAACATACTGTATCCAGCTTGTGTGACACTGCATACACTGACTGGCCACAGCATGTGCATTCCTGGATATGCTGGCAGCACTGCAACCACTGCAGGGACGCTGTATACAGATGAAGTGGCACTGAAGGCGCACAGCAATCAATGGAGTCACACTGCATTCACAGTCTTGGCACTGTATCTTCCGTCACAACATACTGCATCCACCTTGTGCAACACTGCATCCACAGCATGAGCACTGCATCCACATTCAGGGAACGTGAACGTGGCACTGCAACAACTGCAGGATCACCGCATCCACGTTCATGGGCACTGCATCCTCCATTACAACATACTGCATCTGCCTTGTGGGACACTGCATCCACTGCATCCACAATCAGGGAGACAGAAGGGGGCACGACAACCAGTGCAGGAACACTGCATGCACCTTCATGGGCAATGCATCATCCGTCATAACATACTGCATCCACCATGTGGGGCACTGAATCCACTGCAAGGGCATGGCATCCTCATTCATGGATCCTGCAGGGGGCACTGCAACCACTGTAGGATAACTGCATCCACCTTCATGGCCACTGCTTCACCAACACAACATACTTCATCTACCTTCAGTGACACTGCAGCCATTCTATGGGCACTGCACCCACGTTCAGGGACAGTGCAACAGGCACTGCAACCACGGCAGGGACACTGGATCCACCTGTAGTGGCACTGCAGATGCACTGCAATCTCTGCAGGATCACTGCATCTGCCTGCTTGGGCACTGCATCCTCCATCACAACATACTTCATCACTGCATGAGCACTGCATCCAAATTCAGGGACAGTTCAGGTTGCACTGCAGCAACTGCCGGGACACTGCATTGAGCTGAAGTGGCACTGCATGCGCACTGCAACCACTGCAGGATGACTGCATCCACATTCATGGGCACTGCATCCTCTGTCACAACATGCTACATCCATCATTGGGTACTCTGCATCCACTGCATGGGCACTGCATTCATATTTAGAGACACAGAAGAGGGCACTGCAACCCCTGCAGGAACACTGCAGCCAGCTGAGGTGGCACTGCAGGTGCACTGCAGTCACTGCACAATCACTGCATCCTCCTTCATAGGCAATACACCATCCGTCAGAACATACAGCATCCACCTTGTGGGGCACTGAATCCCCTGCAAGGGCACGGCATTCTCATTCAGGGACCCTGCAGGGGGCACTGCAACCACTGCAGGATCACTGAATCCACCTTCATGTCCACTGCTTCCTCCAACACAACATACTGCATCTACCTTCAGTGACACTGCCACCATTGCATGGGCACTTCAGCCACCTCCAGGCACACTGCAACAGGCACTGTAACCCCTGCAGGGAATTTGGATTCAGCTGAAGTGGTACTGCAGGCGCACTTCAATCACTGTAGGATCACTGCATCTGCCTTCATGGGCACTGCATCCTGAATCATAACATACATCATCACGGCATCAGCATTGAATCCACATTCAGGGACACTACATCCAGATGAATTGACACTGCAGGTGCACTGCAATGATTGCACGATCACTGCATCCTCCTTCATGTGTACTGCATGCTACTTCACAACATACTGCATCCACCTTGGGTCACACTGCAAAGGCTGCATGGGCCCTGCATCCACATTCAGAGACATTGAAGTGGGCTCTGAAACCACTGCAGCAACACTGCATTCAGCTGATGTGGCACTGCAGGTGCACTGCAATCACTGAATGTTCAGTGCATCCACTGCTTGTTCACTGCATCCACATTCAGGGACACTGCAGTGTGCACAGAAACCACTTCAGGATCACTGCATCCACCTTCATGGGCACTGCATCCTCTGTCACAATATACTGCCTCCGACGTGTGTGACACTGCATACACTGCCTGGGCACAGCATCCACATACCCGGACAATGCAGGCAGCACTGCACTCACTGCAGGGACACTGTATGCAGCTGAAGTGGCACTGCAGGTGCACCGCAATCACAGAATGTTCACTGTGTCCACCTCATGTTCACTGCATCCACATTCAGGAACACTACAGTGTGCACGGAAACCACTGCAGGATCACTGCATCCACCTTCATGGGCACTGCATCCTCTGTCACAACATACTGCATCCAACTTGTGTGACACTGCATCCACTGCCTGGGCACTGCATCCACATTCCCGGAAAACGCAGGCAGCACTGCATCCACTGCAGGGACACAGTATACCGTTGAAGTGGCACTGCAGGCACACTGCAATCACTGCAGTCTCTCTGCATTCACAGTCGTGGGCACAGCATCTTCCATGACAACATACTTCATCCACCTTGTGCGACACTGCATCCACTGCATGGGCACTGCATCCAGATTCAGGGAACCTGAAGGGGACATTGCACAACTGTAGGATCACCGCATCCACATTCATGGGCACTGCATCCACAATCAGGGACACAAAATGGGACAGAACAACCAGTGCATTAACACTGCATGCACCTTCATGGGCAATGCATCCTCCATTACAACATAGTGCATCTGCCTGGTTGGAAACTGCATCCACTGCACGGGCACAGCATCCACAATCATGGAAACAGAATGGGGCATGACAACCTGTTCCGGAACACTGCATGCACCTTCATCGGCAATGCATCAGCCGTCATAACATACTGCATGCACCTTGAGGGGCACTGAATCCACTGCAAGGGCATGGCATTCTCATTCAGGGACCCTGCAGGGGGCACTTCAACCACTGCGGGATCACTGCATCCACCTTCAGGGCCACTGCATCATCCGTCATAACATACTGCATCTACCTTCAGTGACACTGCAGTCATTGCATGGGCACTGCAGCCACGTTCAGGGACAGTGCAACAGGCCCTGCAACACCTGCAGGGAATCTGGATACAGCTGAAGTGGCACTGCAGGTGCACTGCAATCCCTGCAGGATCACTGCATTTGCGTTCATGGGCATTGGATCCTCCATCACAACATACTGCATCCACCTTGTGTGACACTGCATCCACTGCATGGCTACTGCATCCACATTCCCGGACAATGTGGGGGGCACTGCAAGCACTACAGGGACACTGCATCCACCTTCATGAGAACTGCATCATCCATCATAACATACTCCATCCACCTGTGGGACACTGCATCCACTGTCTGGGCACTGCATCCACATTCCCGGACAATGCAGGGGGCACTGCAACTACTTCAACAACACTGCATCCAGCTGAAGTGGCACTGCCGGTGCACTGCCATCACTGCATGATCACTGCATTCACCTTCATTGGCACTGCATACTACAACACACCACAATGCCTCCACATTTTGGGACACTGCATCCACTGCATGAGGACTGCATCCACATTCCCAGACAATGCAGGGGGCTTTGCAACCATTGTAGGGACACTGAATCCAGCAGAAGTGGCACTGAAGGTGTACTGCAATTACTACTGGCTCAGTGCATCCAACTTGTGGGCACTGCATCCTCTGTCACAACATACGGCAACCAACTTTTTGTACTCTGCATCCACCGCATGGGCCCTGCATCCAACTTCAGGGACACTGAGCGGGGCACTGCACTGACTGCAGGGACACTGCAGCCAGCTGAGTTGGCAATGCAGGTGCACTAAATTAACTGCAGGATCACATCATCCTTCTTCAAGATCACTCAATCCTTCCTCACAACATAAGGCATCCACCTTGTGGGACACTACATCCATGGCATGAGAACTGCATCCACATTCAGGTAAACTTCAAGGGGCCCTGCAACCACGGATGGATGACTGCATCCACCTTCATGGGCACTGCATCCTCCATCAAAACATACTGCATGCACATTGTGGGACACTGCATCCACTGTATGCACACTGCATCCACATTCAGAGACAATGCAGGGGGCACTGCAACCACTGCAGGGACACTTCATCCAGGTGAAGTGGCATTGCACGGGCACTGCAATGACTGCAGGATCACTGCTTCATCCTTTACGGGCACTGAATCCTACTTCACAACATACTTCATCTACCTTGGTTCACAATGCAAACACTGCATGGCAATTCCATCCACATTCAGGGACATGGGAGGGGGCTCTGCAACCACTGCTGCTACACTGCATCCAGATGAAGTAGCACTGCAGGTGCACTGCAATCACTGAAGTGTCACTGCATCCACTTCATTGGCACTGCAGAAATATTCCAGGACAATGCTGGGGGCACTGCAACCACTGCACGGACACTGCATCCACCTTCATTGGCACTGCATCCTCTATCACAACATACTGTATAAACCTTTAGGTACACTGCATTCACTACATAGGCACTGCATTCACATTCAGGGACACAGAAGGTGGCACTGCAACCCCTGCAGGGACACTGCTTCCATCTGATGTGGAAATGCAGGTGCACTGCAACCACTGCATCCACTGCATGTTCACAGCATCCACATTAAGGGACACAGCAGGATGCACTGCAACCACTGCCGGATCACTGCATCCACCTTCATGGGCACTGCATCCTCCACCACAAAATACTGCATCCACCTTGTGTGACACTGGATCCACTGCATGACTACTGCATCCACATTCCCGGACAATGCAGGGGCACTGCAAGCACTGCAGGGAGACTGCATCCACCTTCATCACAACTGCATCATCCGTGATAACATACTGCATCCACCTTGTGGGACACTGCGTCAACTGCCTCGGCACTGCATCCACATTCGCATACAATGCAGGGGGCACTGCAATCACGGCAGCAACACTGCATCCAGCTGAACTGGCACTGCAGGCACACTGCCATCACTGCAGGATCACTACATTCAACTTCATCAGCACTGCATACTACTACACACCACAATACCTTCGCATTGAGGGACACTGCATCCACTGCATGAGCATTGCATCCACATTCCAGGACAATGCATGGGCATTGCAACCACTGCAGTGACACTGCATCCACCTTCATGGGCACTGCATCCTCTGACACAACATACTGCAAGCACCCTGTGGGACATTGCATTCACTGCATGGGCACTGCATCCACATTCAGGGACAATGCAGGGCTCACTGCAACCACTGCAGTGACACTGCATCCAGATGAAGTGGCTCTGCAGGGGCACAGCAATGATTGCAGGATCACTGCATCCTCCTTCATGGGCACTGAATGCTACTTCTCAACATACTGCATCAACCTTGGCTCAAACTGCATTCACTGCATGGGCACTGCATCCACATTCAGGGAAAGGCAGGGGGCTCTGCAACCACTGAAGCTGCAATTCATCCAGCAGAAGTGGCAGTGCAGGCTGACTGCAATCATTGAAGTTTCAGTGCATCCACTGCATTGGCACTGCATCCACATTCCTGGGCAATGCCTGGGGCACTGCACCCACCATAGGGACACTGCATCCAGCTGAATTCGCACTGAAGGTGTACTGAAATCACTGCCCGCTCACTGCATACAACTCGTGGGCACTGCATCCTCTTTCAAAACATACGGCATTCGCCTTGGTTCACAATGCAGACACTGCATGGAAATTCCATCCACATTCAGGGACATGGCAGGGGAATCTGCAACCAATGCAGCTACACTGCATCCAGCTGAAGTGGCACTGCAGGAGCACTGCAATCACTGAAGTGTCACTGCATCCACTGCATTGGCACTGCAGCCACATTACAGGACAATGCTGGGGACACTGCAACCACTGCACGGACACTGAATCAACCTTTATGGGCACTGCATCCTCCGTCACAACATACTGCACGCATATTGTGGGACACTGCATCAACTGCATGGGCACTGAATCCACATTGTGGGACATGGTAGTGCACTCTGCAACCACTGCAGCAACACTTCATCCAGCTGAAGTGGCACTGCAGGCACAGGGCAATCACTGCAGGCTCACTGCATCCACCTTCGTCGGCACTGCATTATCCATCACAACATACTGCATGCACCATTTGCAACACTGCATGCACGACATAGGCAGTGCCTCCACATTGAGGGAAACTGTAGGGGGCACTGCAACCACTGTAGATTCAGCACTACCACATTCCTGGACACGGCATCATCCTACAAAACAGACTGCATCCGTCTTGTGAGACAATGCATCCACTGCTTGACCACTGCATCCACATTCCAGGACAATGGCGGGGGCATTGTAACCACTGCAGGGACACTGCATCCACCTTCATGGGCACTACATCCTCCGTCACAACATACTGCAACCAACGTTTGGTACCCTGCATCCACTGCATGGGCACTGCATCCACATTCAGGGACACAGAACGGGGCACTGCAGCCACTGCAGGGACACTGCAGCCAGCTGATGTGGCACTGCTGGTGCACTTCAATGACTGCAGGATCCCTGCATCCTCCTTCATGATCACTCAATAATCCATCACAACATACTGCATCCACCTTGTGGGACACTGCATGCACTGCATGGGCACTGCATCCAAATTTAGGGAAAATGTAGGGGGCACTGCAAACACTGCAGGTTCACCGCTTCCACCTTCATGGGCACTGCATCCTCTGTCACAACATACTGCATACAAATTGTGGGACACTGCATCCGCTATATGCTCACTGCATTCACCTTCAGGGACACAGAAGGCGGAACCAAAACTTTTGCAGGCACACTGCTTCCAGCTGATGTGGAAATTCAGGCGCACTGCAATCACTGCAGGATCACTGCATCCACTGCATTTTCACAGCATCCACATTCAGGGACACAGCAGGGTGCACTGCAACCACTGCCGAATCACTGCATCCACCCTCATGCCCAGTGAATCCACATTCAGGTAAACTGCAGGTGGCACTGCAACCACTGAAGGATCACTGCATCCACATTCATGGGCACTGCATCGTCCGTCACAACATACTGCATGCAGTTTCTGGGACACTGCAACCACTGTATGGGCACGGCATCCACGTTCAAGGACACTGCAGTTGGCTCTGCAACCACTGCAGCAACACTGCATCCAGCTGAAGTGGCACTGCAGGTGCACTGCAATGACTGTATGATCACTGCATTCTCCTTCATGGGAACTGAATCCTACTCCACAGCTTACTGCTTCCACGTTCGGTCACTCTGCAGACACTGCACGGGCACTGTATCCACATACAGGGACATGGCAGGGGCCACTGCAACCACTGCAGCTACACTGCATCCAGCAGAAGTCTCACTGCATGTGCACTGCCATCAATGCAGGATCACTGTATGCATCTTCATCGGCACTGCATACTACAACACATCACAATGCCTCGACATTGTGGGACACTGCATCCACTGCTTGACCACAGCATCCACATTCCAGGACAATGCTGGGGGCACTGCAACCACTGCAGGGACACCGCATCCACATTCATGGGCCCTGCATCCTCCGTCACAACATACTTCATGAACCTTTAGCTACACTGCATCCACTGCATGGGCACTGCATTCACCTTCAGGGACACAGAAGGTGGCACTTCAACCACTGCAGGGACACTGCGTCCAGATGAAGTGGCATTGTGGGGGCACTGCCATGACTGCAGGATCACTGAATCGTCCTTCATGAGCACTGAATCCTACTTCACAACATACTGCATCCACCTTGGGTCACACTGCAGACACTTCATGGACACTGCATCCACATTCAGTGACATGGCAGGGAGCTCTGCAACGATTGCTGCTAGACTGCATCCAGCTGAAGTATCACTGCAGGAGCACTGCAATTACAGCTGTTTCACTGCCTCCACTGCATTGGCACTGCATCCACATTCCAGGACAATGCTGGGAGCACTGCAACCACTGCAGGGACACAGCATCCATCTTCATGGACACTGCATCCTCTGTCACAGCATACTTCATGCACCTTGTGGGACACTGCACCCAATGCCTGGGCACTGCATCCACGTTCTCAGACAAATGAGTGGGCACTGCAACCACTGCAGCAACACTGCATTCCAGCTGAAGTGGCAATGCAGGCTTACTGCAATCCGTGCAGGATCACTGCATCCATTGCATGTTTACAGCATCCACACTCAGGGACACAGCAGTGTGCACTGCAACCACTGCCAGATCACTGTGTCCACCTTCACGGGCACTGCAAACACCTTCACAACATACTTTATGCACATTGTGGGACACTGCATGCAATGCCTGGGCACTGCCTCCACGTTCTCAGACAATGCAGTGGGCACTGTAAACACTGCAGTGAACCAGCATCCACCTTCATGGGCACTGCATCCTCCGTCACAGCATACTGCAGAAACATTTAGGTACACTGTGTTCACTGCATGGGCACTACATCCACATTCAGGGACATGGCAGGGGACTCTGCAAGCACTGCAGCTACACTGCATCCAGATGAAGTGACACTGCAGGCACACTGCTATCACTGAAATTTCACTGCATCCACTGCATTGGCATTGCATCAACATTCCAGGACAATTCCGGGGGCACTGCAACCACTGCAGGGACACTGCATCCACATTCATGGGCACTGCATACTACATCACCACATACTGCATAAACCTTTTGGTACACTGCATTCACTGCATGGGCACTGCATTCACATTCAGGAACACAGAAGGTGGCACTACATCCCTGCAGGGACACTGCTTCCAGCTGATGTGGAAATGCAGTCGAACTGCAATCACTGCAGGATCATTGCCTCCACTGCATTTTCTCAGCATCCACATTCAGGGACACAGCAGTGTGCACTGCAACCACTGCAGGATCACTGCATTCAGCTTCATTGGCACTGCATACTATAACACACCACAATGCCTCCACATTGTGGGACACTGCATCCACTGCATGATCACTGCATCCACATTCCAGGACAATGCATGGGGCATGGCAACCACTGCAGGGACACTGCATCCAGCTGAAGTGGCACTGAAGGCATACTACAATCACTGCCAGCTCTCTGCATACAACTCGTGGGCACTGCATCATCTGTCACAACATACAGCAACCAACTTTTGGAACTCTGCATCCACTGCATGGGCACTGCATCCACATTCAGGAACACAGAACGGGGCACTGCAACCACTGCCAGGACACTGCAGCCAGCTGATGTGGCACTGCAGGTGCACTGCAATGACTGCAGGATTAGTGCACCCTCCTTCATGATAACTCAATCCTCCATCACAACATAATCATAGACCTTGTGGGACACTGCATCCACTGCATGAGCACTGCATCCACATTCAGGGACACAGGAGGGTGCACTGCAACCGCTGCCGGATCACAACATCCACCCTCATGGGCACTGCATCCACCGTCACGTAATACTGTATGCACCGTGTGGGACACTCCATCCAATGCCTGGGCACTGCATTCACGTTCTCGGACCGTGCTATGGGCACTGCAACCACTGCAGGGACACTGCATACAGCTGAAGTCCCCCTGCAGGCACACTGCATTTAGCGCAAGCTCACTGTATCCACATTCGTGGGCACTGCGTCTTCCAGCAAAACATACGACATCCACATTTTGGGACACTGCATCCACTGCATGACCACTGCATCCACATTCCGGTAAACTGCCAGGGGAACTGCAACCACTGCCGGACCACGGCATCCACCTTCATGGGCACTGCAACCTCCATCATAACATACTGCATGCATCTTGTGGGACACTGCATGCAATGACTGGGCACTGCATCGACGTTCTCAGACAATGCAGTGGGCACTGCAAACACTGCAGGGAAATGGCATCCACCTTCATGGGCACTGCATTCTCAGTCACAACATACTGCATAATACTTTAGGTACACTGCATTCACTGCATAGGCACTGCATCCACATTCAGGGACATGGCAGGGGCCTCAGCAACCACTACAGCTACACGGCAGCCAGCTATAGTGGCACTGCAAGTACACTGCAATCAGTGAAATTTCACTGCATCCACTGCATTGGTACTGCATCCACATTCCAGGAAAATGCCAGGCCCACTGCAATGACTGCACTCTCACTGCATTCACAGTCCTGGGCACTGCATCTTCCGTCACAACATGCTGCATCCAACTTGTGCAACACTGCATCCACTGCATGAGCACTTCATCCACATTCAGGGAACCTGAAGGGGGCACTGCAACAACTGCAGGATCACCGCATCCACCTTCATGGGCACTGCATCTTCCATTACAACATACTGCATCTGCCTTGAGGGACACTGCATCCACTGGATGGACACTGCATCCACAATCACAGACACAGAAGGGGGCAGGACATCCACTGCAGGAACAATGCATGCACCTTCAGTGGCACTACATCCTCCGTCACAACATAGTTCATCACTGCATGAGCACTGCATCCAAATTCAGGGACAGTTCATGTTGCACTGCAGCGACTGCAGGGATACTGCATACAGCTGAAGTGGCACTGCATGCACATGGCAACCACTGCAGGATCACTGCATCAACATTCATGGGCACTGCATCCTATGTCACAACATACCACATCCAGATTTTGGTACTGTGCATCCACTGCATGGGCATTGCATTCATATTCAGAGACACAGAAGGGGGAACTGCAACCCCTGCAGCCACACTGCAGCCAGCTGAAGTGGCACTGCACGTGCACAGCAATCACTGCAGAATCACTGCATCCTCCTTCATGGGCAATGCATCATCCGTCATAAGATACTTCATCCACCTTGTGGGGCACTGAATCCAATGCAAGGGCATGGCACACTCAATCAGGGACCCTGCAGGGGACACTGCAACCACTGCAGGATCACTGCATCCAACTGCAAGGCCACTGCTTCTTCCAACACAACATACTGCCTCTACCTTCAGTGACACTGCAGCCATTGCATGGGCACTGCTGCAAAGTTCAGGGACAGTGCCACATGCACTGCAACCCCTGCAGGGATTCTGGATCCAGCTGAAGTGGCACTGCAGGCACAATGCAATCACTGCAGGATCACTGCATCTGGCTTCATGGGCACTGCATCCTCCATCACAACATACATCATCACTGCATGAGCACTCAATCCACATTCAGGGACACTACATCCAGATGAATTGACATTGCAGGTGCACTGCAATGAATGCAGGATCACTGCATCCTCCTTCATGGGTACTGCCTCCTACTTCACAACATACTGCATCCACCTTGGGTCACACTGCAGAGGCTGCATGGTCCCTGCATCCACATTCAGAGACACTGCAGTGGGCTCTGCAACCTCTGCAGCAACACTGCATTCAGCTGAAGTGGCACTGCAGGTGCACTGCAATCACTGAATGTTCAGTGCATCCACTGCTTGTTCAAGGCATCCACATACAGGGACACTGCAGTGTGCACTGAAAACACTGAAAGATCACTGCATACACCTTCATGGGCACTACATCCTCCATCACAACATACTGCATCTACCTTCAGAGACACTGCAGCCCTTGCTTGGGCACTGTAGCCGCATTAAGGAACAGGGGAACAGGCACTGCAAACACTGCAAGGACTCTGGATCCAGCTGAACTGGCACTGCAGGTGCACTGCAATCACTGCAGGATTACTGCATCTGCCTTCACGGGCACTGAAACCTCCATCAAAACATACTTCATCACTGCCTGAGCACGGCATCCAAATTCAGGGACATAGCAGTTTGCACTGCAGGGACACTGCATCAGGCTGCAGTGGGACTGCACGCACATTGCAAGCACTGCAGGATCACTGCATCCACATTCATGGGTACTGCATCCTCTGTCACAACATACCACATCCATCTTTTGGTATTCTGCATCCACTGCATGGGGACTGCATATGTATTCAGAGACAAAGAAGGGGGCACTTCAACCACTGCAGGGACACTGCAGCCAGCTGAAGTGGCACAGCATGTGCACTGCAACCACTGCAGGGAAACTGGATCCACCTGAAGTGGCACAGCATATGCACTGTCATCACTGTAGAATCACTGCATCTGCCTTCATGGAAAATGCATCCTCCATGACAACACACATCCTCAGTGCATGAGCACTGAATCTACATTCAGGGACATTGCATCCAGCTGAATTGACACTGCAGGTGCACTGCAATGAATGCAGAATCACTGCATCCTCCTTCATAGGTACTGACTCCTACTTCGCAACATACTGCATCCACCTTGGCTAACACTGCAGAGGCAGCATGGGCCCTGCATCCACATTCAGGGACACTGCACTGAGCTCAGCAGCCATTGCAGCAACACTGCATTCTCCTGAAGTGGCACTGCAGGTGCACTGCAATCACTGAATGTTCAGTGCATCCACTGCTTGTTCACTGCATCCACATTCAGGGACACTGCAGTGTGCATGGAAACCACTGCAGGATCACTGCATCCACCTTCATGGGCACTGCACCCTCTGTCACAACATACTGCATCTACATTCAGTGACACGACCGTCATTGCATGGGCACTGCACCCACGTTCAGGGACAGGGCAACAGGCACTGCAACCACTGCAGGGACTCTGGATCCAGCTGAAGTGGCACTGCAGGTGGACTGCAATCACTGCATGATCACTGAATCCACATTCATTGGCACTGCATCCCCCATTACAACATACAGCATCTGCCTTTTGTGACACTGCATCCACTGCATGGGCACTGCATTCGTCTTCAGAGACACAGAAGGGGGCACTGCAACCACTGCAGGCACACTCCAGGAAGCTGAAGTGGCACTGCAGGTGCACTGCAATCACTGCAGAATCACTGCATCCTGCTTCATGGGCAATGCATCATCCATCATAAAATACTGCATCCACCTTGTGGGGCAATGAATCCACTGCAAGCGCACGGCAATCTCATTAAGGGCCCCTGCAGGGAGCACTGACACCACTGCAGCAACACTGCATCCATCTGAAGTGGCACTGCAGTCTCACTGCCATCACTGCAGGATCCCTGGATTCACCTTCCTCGGCACTGCATACGACAACACACCACAATGCCACCACATTGTGGGGCACTGCATCCACTCCTGGAGCACAGCATCCACATTCCAGGACAATGCTGGGGGCATTGCAACCACTGCAGGGACACCGCATCAAGCTGAAGTGGCACTGAAGGCATACTGCAATGACTGCCGGCTCACTGCATCCAACACGTGGGCACTGCTTCCTCTGTCACAACATACGGCAACAAACGTTAGGAACTCTGCATCCACGGCATGAGCACGGCATCCACAAACATAGTCAAAGAATGGGGCACTGCAACCACTGCAGGACTCTGCAGCCAGCTGAAGTGGCACTGCAGGTGCACTGTAATGACTGCAGGATTACTGCATCCTCCTTCATGATCACTGAATATTCCATCACAACATAGTTCATCCACATTGAGTGACACGGCATCCACAGCATGAGCACTGCATCCACATTCAGGTAAACTGCAGTGGGTAAGCAACCACTGCAAAATCACTGCATACACCTTCATGGGCACTGCATCCTCCATCACAACATACTGCATGCACTTTGTGGGACACTGCATCCACTGCATGGGGACTGCATCTAGGTTCAGGTACACTGCAGTTGACTCTGCAACCACTGCAGCAACACTGCATCCAGCTGAAGGGGCATTGCAACCACTTCTGGCTCACTGCATCCACCTTCATGGGCACTGCATCCTCCATCTCAACATACTGCATGCACATTGTGGGACACTGCATCCACTGCATGGTGACTTCATCCACATCCAGGGACACAGGACATGGCACTGCAACCACTGCTGGGACATGGCATACAGCTGAAGTAGCCCAGCATGCGCACTGCATTCAGCACAGGCTCACTGCATCCACCTCCGTCGGCACTGCATCTTCCATCACAACATACGACATCCATCTTGTGGGACACAGCAACTATGGCATTGGCACTGCATCCACATTCAGGGAACTGTAGGAGGCACTGCAACCACTGCAGCATCACTGCATCCACCTACATGGGCACTGCAACCTCCATCACAACATACGTCATGCACATTTTGGGACACGGCATCCACTGCATGGTGACTGAATCCACGTTCAGGGATACTGCAGTTCACTTTACAACCACTGCAGCAACACTGCATCCAGCTGAAGTGGCCCTGCAAGCGCACAGCAATCACTTCAGGCTCACTGCATCCAAATTCGTGGGGACTGCATATTCTCTGGCAGCATACCCCATCCACCTTGTGGGACACTGCATGCACTGCATGGGCACTGCATCCACATTCAGGGAAACTGTGGGGGGCACTGCAACCACTGCATTTTCACTGCATCCAGCTTCATGTGCACTGCATCCTCTGACAAAACATACTGCATCTGCCTGGGGAGACACTGCATCCAATGCAGGACACCTGCATCCACATTCCAGCACAATGCCGGGGGCCCTTCACCACTGCAGGGACACAGCATCCACCTTCATGCTCACCGCATCCTCCATCAAAACATACTGCATAAACCTTTAAGTACACTGCCTCCACTGCATGGGCACTGCATTCACCTTCAGCGACACAGAAGGCGCCACTACAGCAACACTGCTTCCAGATGAGGAGGAAATGAAGGCACACTGCAATCACTGCAGGATCACTGCATCCACTGCATGTTCAGAGCAAGCACATTCAGTGAAACAGCAGGATGCACTGCAGCCACTGCAGGCACACTGCATACAGATGAAGTGGCACTGCAGGTGCACAGCAATGACTGCAGGATCACTGCATCCACCTTCATGGGCACTGCATCGTCCATCACAACATACTGCATGCTCATTGTGGGATACTGCATCCACTGCATGGGGACTTCATTCACGGTAAGAAACTATGCAGTTGGCTCTGCAACACTGCATCCAGCTGAAGTGGCACTGTAATCCCTTCATGCTCACTGCATCCTCCTTTGTGGGCACTGCATCCTCCATCACAGCATACTGCATCCACATTTTAGGACACTGCATACACTGCATGGGCTCTGCATCCACATTCAGGGAAACTGTAGGGGGCACTGCAACCACGGCAGGTTCACCGCATCCACCTTCATGGGCACTGCATCCTCTGACAATACATACTGTATCCACATTGGGAGACACTGCATCCACTGCAGGACCCCTGCATGCACATTCCAGCACAATGCCAGGGGCCCTGCAACCACTGCAGGGACACGGCATCCACCTTCATGCACACTGCATCCTCCGTCAAAACATACTGCATAAACCTTTAGGTACACTGCCTCCACTGCATGGGCCCTGCATTCACCTTTAGCAACTAGAAGGCGGCACTGCAACCACAGCAGCAACACTGCTTCCAGCTGATGAGGAAGTGAGGGTGCACAGCAATCACTGAAGGATTACTGCATCCACTGCATTTTCAGAGCATGCACATTCAGTGACACAGCAGGGTGCACTGCAACCACTGCAGGGACACTGAATCCAGGTGAAGTGGCACTGCACGTGCACTGCAATGACTGCACGATCACTGCATTGTCCTTCATGGGCCCTAAAGCATCATTCACAACATACTCCATCCACCTTGACTCACACTGCATCCACTCATGGGCACTGCATACACCTTCAGTGACACAGAAGGTGGCACTGCAACCCCTGCAGGGACACTGCATCCAGCTGATGTGGAAATGCAGGCGCACTGCAATCACTGCAGGATCACTACTTCCACTGCATATTCAGAGTATGCACATTCAGGGACACAGCAGGCTGCACTGCAACCACTGCTGGATCACTGCACCAACCCTCATGGGCACCGCATCTTCCTTCACAACATACTGCATGTACATTGTGGGACACTGCATCCACAGTATGGGCACTGCATCCACGTTCTCCCACAATGCAGTGGGCGCTGCAACCACTGCAGGGACACTGCATACAGCTGAAGTCGCACTGCAGGTGCACTGCATTCAGCACAGTCTCACTGCATCCACCTCCATGGGCACTGCATCTTCCATCACAACATACGACATCCACCTTGTGGGACACTGCAACTACTGCAGGGGCACTGCATCCACATTCAGGTAATGGTAGGGGGCGCTACAACCACTGCAGCATCACTGCATTCACCTTCATGGGCCCTGCGTCCTCCATCAAAGCATACTGCATCCACCTTGTGGGACACTGCATCCACTGCATGACCACTGCCTCCACATTCCCAGACAATGCGGGTGGCACTGAAAGCACTTCAGTGACACTGCGTCCACTTCATGAGAACTGCATCATTCGTCATGAAATACAGCATCCACCTTGTGGGGTACTGCATCCACTGCCTGGGCACTGCATCCACATTCCCGGACAATGCAGTGGCCACTGCAACCACTGCAGCAACACTGCATCCAGCTGAAGTGCCACTGCAGGTGCACTGCCATCACTGCAGGATCACTGCATCACCTTCCTCGGCACTGGATACTACAACACACCACAAGGCCTCCACCTTGTGGGACATTGCATCCACTGCATCAGCACTGCATCCTCATTCCACGAAAATGCACGGGGCATTGCAACCAGCGCAGGGACACTGCATCCAGCTGAAGTGGCTCTGAAGGTGTATTGAAATCTCTGCCGGCCTACTGCATCCAACTCCAGGGTTGTGCATCCTCTGTCACAATGTACGGCAGCCAACTTTTGGTACTCTGCATCCACTGCATGTGCACTGCATCCACACTCAGGGACACAGAATGGGGCACTGCAACCACTGCAGGGACACTGCAGCCAGCTGACGTGACACTGCAAGTTCACTGCAATGACTGCAGGATCACTGCTTCCTACTTCATGATCACTGAATCCTCCTTCACAGCATAAGGCATCCACCCTGAGGGACACTGCATCCACTGCATGAGCACTGCATCCACATTCAGGTAAACTGCAGGGGGCACTGCAACCACTGCAGGATCACTGCATCCACGTTCATTGGCACTGCATCCTCTGTCACAACATACTGGATTCACATTGTGGGACACTGCATCCACTGCATAGGGACTGCATCCAAGTTCTCGTACAATGCAATCGGCACTGCAACCACTGAAGGGACACTACATACAGCTGAAGTCGCACTGCAGGCGCACTGCATACAGCACAGGCTCAATACATCCAACTCCGTGGGCACTGCATCTTCCATCACAACATACTACATCCACATTGAGGGACACTGCAACTACTGCATGATCACTGCATCCACATTCCAGGACAATGCAGGGGGCATCACAACCACTGCAGCCAGCTGAAGAGGCACTGCAAGTTCACTGCAATGACTGCAGGATCACTGCATCCTCCTTCATGATCACTGAATCTTCCAACACATCATAAGGCATCCAACTTGAGGGACACTGCATCCACTGCATGAGCACTGCATCCACATTCAGGTAAACCACAGGGGGCACTGCAACCACTGCAGGATCACTGCATCCACCTTCATGGGCACTGCATCTTCCATCACAACACACTGCATGCACATTGTGGGAAACTGCATGCACTGCATGGGGACTGCATCCACATTAATGGACAATGCAGTTGGCTCTGAAACCACTGCAGCAACACTGCATCCAGCTGAAGTTTCACTGCAAGCGAACTGCAATCACTTCAGTCTCACTGCATCCACCTTCATGGTCAGTGCATCCTCTATCACAACATCCCACATCCACCGTGTGGGACACTGCATGCACTGCATGCTCACTGCATCCACATTCAGGGAAACTGTAGGGGGCACTGCAACCACTGCAGCTTCACTGTATCTACCTTCATGGGAACTGCATCCTCCGACAAAGCATACTGCCTCTGCTTTGTGAGACACTGATCCACTGCATGACCCCTGCATCCACATTCCAGCACAATGCTGGGGGCGCAGCAAACACTGCAGGGACACTGTATCTGCCCTCATGCAGACTCCATCTTCCATCACAACATATTGCTTAAACCTTTAGGTACACTGCATCCACTGCATGGGCACTGCATTCACCTTCAGGGACACAGAAGGCAGCACTGCAACCACTGCAGCAACACTGCTTCCAGCTGATGAGGAAATGCAGGCGCACTGCAATCACTGCAGGATCACTGCATCCACTGCATGTTCAGAGCATACACATTCAGGGACACAGGAGGGTGCACTGCACCCACTGCCGGATCACTGCAACCACCCTCATGGGCACTGCATCATCCGTCACAACCTACTGCATGCAACTTGTGGGACACTGTATCCAAAGCCTGGGCACTGCATCCACGTTCTTGGACAATGCAGTGGGCACTGAAACCACTTCAGGAACACGGCATACAGCTGAAGTCGCACTGCAGGAGCACTGCATTCAGCACAGGCTCACTGAATCCACCTCCGTGGGAACTGCATCTTCCATCACAACATACGACATCCACTTTGTGGTACACTGCAATTACTGCATGGGCACTGCATCCACATTCAGGGAACTGTAGGGGTCACTGCAACCACTGCAGCATCACTGCAACCACCTTCATGGGCCCTGCATCCTCCATAACAACATACTGCATCCACTTTGTGGTTCCCTGAACCCACTGCAGGACTACTGCATCCACATTCCCGGACAATGCAGGCGCACTGCAAGCACTGCAGTGACAATGCATCCACCTTCGTGAGGACTGCATCATTCGTCATAACATACTGCAGTCACCTTGTGGGACACTGCATACAACGTCTGGGCACTGCATCCACGTTCTCGGACAATGCAGTCGGCACTGCAACCACTGCAGTGAAACTGCCTACAGCTGATGTCGCACTGCAGGTGCACTGCATTCAGCACAGGCTCACTACATCCACCTCTGTTGGCACTGCATCTTCCATCACAACATACGACATCCACCTTGTGGGACACTGCTACTACTGCATGGGCCCTGCATCCACATTCAGGGACACAGGATGGGGTACTTCAACCACTGCAGGGACACTGCATCCAGCTGAAGTGGCAATGCAGGTGCACTGCCATCACTGCCAGATCTCTGCATTCACCTTCATCGGCAGTGCATACTACAACACACCATATGCCTCCACATTGTAGGACACTGCAACCACTGCATGAGCACTGCATCCACATTCCAGGACAATGCAGGGGTCATTGCAACCACTGCAGGGACACTGCATCCAGCTGAAGTGGCACTGAATGAGTACTGCAATCACTGCTGGTTCACTGCGTCCAACTCGTGGGCAATGCATCTTCCCTTACTACATACGACAACCACCTTGTGGCACACTGAATCCATTGCATGAGCACTGCATCCAAATTCTGGTAAAGTGCAGGTGGCACTGCAACCACTGCAGGTTCACCGCATCCACCATCATGGGCACTGAATCCTCCAACAAAACTTATTGCAACCGCATTGTGAGATTCTGCATCCACTGCATGACTAATGCATCCACATTTCTGGACAATGTTGAGGTCACTGCAAGCACTTCAGTGACAAGGCATCACATTCAGGGAAACTGTAGGGGGCAATGCAAACACTGCAGGTTCACCGCATCCACCTTCATGGGCATGGCATCCTCCAACAAAACATACATCATCTGCCTTATGAGAAACTGCATGCCCTGCATGACCCCTGCATCCACATTCCAGGACAAACCAGGGCCCAGTGCAACCAGTGCAGGCACACTGCATCCACCTTCATGGGCCCTGCATCCTCCATCAACACCTACTGCATCCACCTTGTGGGACTCTGCATGACTACCGCATCCACATTCCAGGACAATGAAGGTGGCACTGCAAGCCTTGCAGGGAAACTTCATCCACCTTCATGAGAACTGCATCATCCGTCATAACATACTGCATCCACCTTGTGGGCCACTGCATCCACTGCATGAGAACTGCATCCACATTCAGGTAAACTGCATGGGGCAGTGCAACCACTGCAGGATCACTGCATCCACCTTCATGGGAGCTACATCCTCTGTCACAACATACTCCATTCACATTGTAGGACACTGCATCCGCTGCATGACCCCTGCATCCACATTCCAGGACAATGCTGGGGGCACTGAAACCACAGCAGGGACACAGCATCCACCTTCATGGGCACTGCATCCTTCTTCACAGCATACTGCATCCACCTTGTGGGATGCTGCATCTACTGCATGGGGACTGCATCCACATTCAGGGACATTGCAGTTGTCTCTGAAACCACTGCAGCATCATTGCATCCAGCTGAAATGACACTGCAATTGCACTGCAATCACATCAGGCTCACCGCATCCACCTTCATGGGCACTGCATCCTCCGTCACAGCATACCACATCCACCTTGAGGGACACTGCATGCACTGCATGAGCACTGCATCCACATTCTGGGAAACTGTAGGGGGCACAGCAACCACTGAGGGTTCACCCCATCCACCTTCATGGGCACTGCATCCTCTGACAATCATACTGCATCCGCCTTGTGAGCCACAGCATGACCCCTGCATCCACATTCCAGCACAATTCCAGTGGCCCTGCAACCACTGCAGGGACACTGCATCCACCAAAATGTGCACTGCATCCTCCGTCACAACATACTGCATAAACCTTTAGGAACACTGCCTCCAATGCATGGGCACTGCATTCACATTCAAGGACACAGAAGGCGGCACTGCAACCACTGCAGCAACACTGCTTCCAGCTGATTAGGAAATGCAGGTTCACTGCATCCACTGCATGTTCACAGCATCCAGATTCAGGGACACAGCAGGGTGCACTGCAGCCACTGTAGGGCACTGCATCCAGAAGAAGTGACACTGCAGGTGCACAGCAATGACTGCAGAACAATGCATCGTCCCTCATGGGCACTGAATCCTACTTCACAACATACTGCATCCACCTGGAGTCACACTGCAGACACTGCATGGGCACAGCATACACATTCAGGGACATGGCAGGGGGCTCTGCCACCACTGCAGCTACACTGCATCCAGCTGAAGTGGCACTGCAGGCGTACTGCAATCACTGAAGGTTCACTGCATCCACTGCATAGGCACTGCATCAACATCCCTGGACCATGCCGGGGGCACTGCAACCACTGGAGGGACACTGAATCCCCCTTCTTGGGCCATGCGTCCTCCTTCACAACATACTGTATAAATCTTTAGGTACACTGCATCCACTGCATTCACCCTCAGTGACACAGAAGCCAGAACAGCAACCCCTGCAGGGACACTGCTTCCAGCTGATGTGGAAAGGCAAGCGCACTGCAATCACTGCAGGATCACTGCATCCATGGCATGTTCAGAGCATGCACATTCTGGACACAGCAGGGTGCACTGCAACCACTGCCAGATCACTTCATCCACCCTCATGGGCACTGCATCCTCCATCACAACATACAGCATGCACCTTGTGGGACACAGCATCCTATGCCTGGGCACTGCATCCACGTTCTCAGACAATGCAGTTGGCACTGCAACCACTGCAGGGACACTGCATACAGCTGAAGTTGCACTGCAGCAGCACTGCATTCAGCACAGGCTCACTGCATCCACCTTCGTGGGCACTGCATCTTCCATCACAACATACGACATCCACATTGTGGGACACTGCAACTACTGCATGGACACTGCATCCACATTCAGGGAACTGTAGGGGGCACTGCAACCACTGCAGCATCACTGCAACCACCTTCATGGGCCCTGCATCCTTCATCACATCATACTGCATCCACCTTGTGTGACACTGCATCCACTGCATCACCACTGCATCCACATTCCCGGACAATGCAGGGGCACTGCAAGCACTGCAGGGACACTGCATCCACCTTCATGAGAACTGCATCATCCGTCATAACATACTGTATCCACCTTGGGGACACTGCCTCCAATGCCTTGGCACTGCATCCATGTTCTCCGGCAATGCAGACGGCAATGCAACCACTGCACGGACACTGCATACAGCTGAAGTTGCATTGCAGGCCCACTGCATTCATGAGAGGATCACTGAACCCACCTCCTTGGGCACTACAGCTTCCATCACAACATACGACATCCACCTTATGGGACACTGCAACTACTGCATGGGCACTGCATCCACATTCAGGGAACTGTAGGGTGCACTGCAACCACTGCAGCATCACTTCATCCACCTTCGTGGGCCCCGCATACTCAGTCACAACCTATGGCAACCACCATGTGGGACACTGCATCCACTGCATGACTACTGAATCCACATTCCCAGACAGTGTGGCGGGCACTGCAAGCACTGCAGGGACACTGCATCCACCATCATGAGAACTGCATCATCAGTCATAACATACTACTTCCACCTTGTGCGACACTGAATCTACTGCCTCAGCACTGCATTCACATTCCTGGACAATGCAGGGCAAACTGCAACCACTGCTGCAACACTGCATCTAGCTGAAGTTGCACTGAAGGTGTCCTGCAATCACTGCCAGCTCACTCCATAGAACTCGTGGGAACTGCATCCTCTCTCAGAACATATGGCAACCAAGTTTTGGTACATGGTATCCACTGAATGTGCACTGCATCCACACTCAGGGACGCAGAATGGGGCACTGCTACCACTTCAGGGACACTGCAGCCAGTTGAAGTGGCAATGCAGGTGTACTGGAATAACTGCAGAATCACTGCATCCTCCTTCATGATCACTGAATCCTCAATCAAAACATAAGGCATCCACCTTGAGGGACACTGCATCCACTGCATGAGCACTGCATCCACATTCAGGTAAAATGCATGGGGGTCTGCAACCACTGCAGGATCACTGCCTCCACCTTCGTGGGCACCGCCACCTCCGTCACAACATACTGCAGCCACCTTGTGGGACACTGCCTCCACTGCCTGGCCACTGCATCCACATTCCTGGACAATGCAGGGGGCACTGCAACCACTGCAGCAACACTGCATCCAGCTGAAGTGGCACTGCAGGTGTACTGCAATCACTGCAGGATGCCTGCATTCACCTTCATCGGCACTGCATACGACAACGCACCACAATGCATCCACATTGTGGGACACTGCATCCACTGCATGAGCACTGCATCCACATTCCAGGACAATGCAGGGGGCATCACAACCACTGCAGGGACACTGCATCCAGCTGAAGTGGCAGTGAAGGCGTTCTGCAATCACTGCAGGCTCACTGCATCCAACACGTGGGCAGTGCATCCTCTGTCATAACATACGGAAACCAACTTTTGGTACTCTGCATCCACTGCATGGGCACTGCATCCACATTCAGGGACACAGAATGGGGCACTGCAACCACTGCAGGGACACTGAAGCCAGCTGAAGAGGCACTGCAGGTGCACTGCAATGACTGCTGGATCACTGCATCCTCATTCATGATCACTGAATCCTCCATCACAACATACTGCATGCACATTGTGGGACAATGCATCCACTCCATGGGCACTGCATCCACATTCAGGGAAACTGTAGGGGGCATTTCAACCACTGCAGGTTCATCACATCCACCTTCCTGGCCACTGCATCCTCTGACAAAACATACTGCATCCTCCTTGTGAGACACTGCATCCACTGCATGACCCTGCATCCACATTTCAGGACAAAGCCGGGGGCACTTCAACCACTTCATGGACACTGCATCCACATTCCGGGACACAGAACGGGGCACTGCAACCACTGCAGGGACACTGCATACAGTTGAAGTTGCACTGCAGGTGCACTTCATTCAAAACAGTCTCACTGCATCCACATTCGTGGGCACTGCATCTTCCATCAGAACATATGACATTCACGTTGTGGGTCACTGCAACTACTGCATGGACACTTCATCCACTTTCTGGGACACAAACGGGGCACTGCAACTACAGGGACACTGGAGCCAGCAGAAATGGCACTTCATGTGCACTGCAATGACTGCAGTGTCACTGCATCCTCCTTCATGATCACTGAATCCTCCATCACAACATAAGGCATCCACCTTGAGGGACACTGCATGACCCCTGCAACCAAATTCAGGTAAACTCCAGGGGGCACTGCAACCACTGCAGGATCACTGCATCCACCTTCATGGGCACTACATCCTCCGTCACAACACACAACATGCACATTGTGGGACACTGCATCCACTGCATGGACACAGCATCAATATTCCAGGATAATGCCATTGGCACCTCAAGCACTGAAGGGACAGTGCATCCATCTTCATGGGCACTGCATCCTCCGTCACAACATACTGCATGCACCTTGTGGGACACTGCATCCAAAGCCTGGACACTGCATCCAAATTCAGGGACAATGCAGGGGCACTGCAACCACTGCAGGGACACTGCATCCTGATGAAATGGCACTGCAGGGGCAGTGCAACCACTGCAGGATCACTGCATCATCCTTCATGGGCAGTGAATCCTGCTTCACAACATACTGCATCCACCTTATGTCACACTGCAGACACTGCATGGGAACTGCATCCACATTCAGAGGCATGGCAAGGTGCTCTGCAACCACTGCAGCTACACTGCATCCAGCTGAAGTGGCACTCCAGGCGCACTGCAATCACTGAAGATTCACTGCATCCACTGCATGGGCACTGCATCAATATTCCAGGACAATGCCATTGGCACTGCAGGCACTGCAGGAACACTGCATCCACCTTCATGGGGACTGCATCCTCCATCACAACATACTGCATGCACCTTGTGGGACACTGCCTCCAATGCCTGGGCACTGCATCCACGTTCTCAGACAATGCAGTGTGCACTTCAACCACTACAGGGATACTGCATACAGTTGAAGTCACACTGCAGGCACACTGTATTCAGCACAGGCTCACTGCATTGACCTTGTGGGAAACTGTGTCCACTGCATGAGTACTGCATCCACATTCCAGGACAATACAGGGGGCATTGCAAGCTCTGAGTTGAGACTGACTCCACCTTCATGAGAACTGCATCATCCGTCATAACATATTGCATGCACCTTGTGGACACTGCATCCACTGCATGGGCACTGCATTCACATTCCCCAGCAATGCAGGGGGCACTGCAACCACTGCAGCAATGCTACATCCAGCTGAAGTTGCACAGAAGTCGCAGTGCAATCACTGCAGGCTCACTGCTTCCACCTTCATTGGCACTACATCCTCCGTCACAACATACCGCATCCAACTTGTGGGACACTGCATGCACTGCATGGGCACTGCATCCATATTACGGGAAACTGTAGGGGTCACTGCAATCACTTCATGTTCACCACCTAGACCTTCATGGGCACTGCATCATCTGAAAAAACATACTGCATCTGCCTTGTGAGACACTGCAACCACTGCATGACCACTGCATCCAAATTCCCAGACAATGTGGGGGGCACTGCAAGCACTCTGGGGACACTGCATCCACCTTCATGGGCACTGCATTCTCCATCACAAAATACTGCATAAACCTTTAGGTACACTGAATCCACTGCATGGGTACTACATTCACATTAAGGGACACAGAAGGTGGCACTGCAACCCTTGGAGGGACACTGCTTCCCGTTGATGTGGAAATGCAGGCTCACTGCAATCACTACAAGATCACTGCATCCACTGCATGTTCATAGCATCCACATATAGGAACAGAGCAGGTTGCACTGCAACCACTGCTGGATCACTGCATGCTCCTTCATGGGCACTGCATCCTCCGTCAAACAAAGTGCATGCACATTGTGGGACACTACATCCAATGCATTGGCACTGCATCCACGATTAGGTACACTGCAGTTGGCTCTGCAACCACTGCAGCAACACTGCATCCAGCTGAAATGACAGTGCAGGTGCACTGCAATCACTGAAGTCTCACTGCATCCACCTCGTGGGCACTGCATCCTCCATCAGAACATTCTGCATCCACCTTGTGGCACACTGCATGCACTGCATGGGCACTGCATCCAAATTCAGGGAAACTCTAGGGGGCACTGCAAGCACTGCTGGTTCACTGCTTCCACCTTCATGGGCACTGCATCCTCAGACAAAACATACTGCATCTGCCTTGTGAGGCACTGCATCCACTGCATGACCACTGCATCCACATTCAGGTAAACTGCAGGGGGCACTGCAACCACTGCAGGATCACTACATCCAACTTCGTGGGCACTGCATCCTCCGTCACAACATACTGCTTTCACATTGTGGGAGACTGCATACACTGCATAGGCACTTCATCCACGTTCAGGGACAGTGCATTGGGCTTTGGAACCACTGCAACAACACTGCATCCAGCTGAAGTGGCACTGCAGGCACACTGCAAACACTGCAGGCTCACTGCATCCACCTTCGTGGACACTGCTTCCTCCGTCACAACATACTGCATCGACCTTGTGGGACACTGCATGCACTGCATCCACATTCAGGGAATGTGTAATGGGCACTGAAACCGCTGCAGGTTCATGGCATCCACCATCATGGGCACTGCATCCTACGACCAAACATACTGCATCTGCCTTGTGAGAAACTGCACCAATGCATCACCACTGCATCCATATTCCAGGACAATGCCAGGGGCACTGCAACCACTGCAGGAACACTGCATCCACCTTCATGGGCCCTGCATCATCCATCATAACATACTGCATCCACCCTGTTGTACACTGCATCCACTGCCTGAGCACTGCATCCACATTCCCGGACAATGCAGGGGGCACTGCAACCACTGCAGCAACACTGCATCCAGTTGAAGTAGCACTGCATGCGCACTGCCATCACTGCATTCACCTTCATCGCCACTGCATACTACAACACACCACAATGCCTCCAAATTTGGGACATTGCATCCACTGCATGAGCACTGCATCCACAGTATAGGACAATGTAGTGGGCATTGCAACCACTGTTGGGACACTGCATCCATCTGAAGTGGCACTGAAGGCGTACTGCAATCACTGCCAGCTCACTGCATGCAACACTTGTGCACTGCATCCTCTGTCACAACATACGGCAAACAAATTTTGGCACTCTGTATCCACTGCATGGGCACTGCATCCACACTCAGGGACAGAGAATGGGGCATTGCCATCACTGCAGGGACACTGCATCCTGCTGAAGTGGCACTGCAGGTGCCCTGAAATGACTGAAAGATCACTGCATCGTCCTTCATGGGGACTGAATCCTACTTCACAACATACGGCATTCAACTTGTGTCACCCTGCCAATGTTGCATGGGCACTGCATCCACAATAAGGGACAGGGCAGAGGACTCTGCAACCACTGAAGCTACACTGCATCCAGCTGAAGTGGCACTGCATGCACACTGCAACCACTGCATGATGACTGCACCCTCCTTCATGGGCACTGCATCCTCCATCACAATATACTGCATGCACCTTGTTGGACACTGCATCCAATGCCTAGGCACTGCATCCACGTTATCAGACAATGCAGTGCGCACTGCAGCCACTGCAGGGACACTGTATACAGCTGAAGTCACACTGCATTCAGCACAGGCTCACTGCATCCACCGTCGTGGATACTGCATCTTCCATCACAACGTACGACATCCACCTTGTGGGACACTGCAACTACGGCATGGGCACTGCATCCACATTCAGGGAACTGTAGGGGGCACTGCAACCATGGCAGCATCACTGCATCCACCTTCATGGGCCCTGCATCCTCCATCACAACATAATGCATCCACCTGGTGGGACACTGCATGCACTGCATGGGCACTGCATCCACATTCAGGGAAAGTGTAGCAGGCACTGCCACCACTGCTGGTTCACCGCATCCACCTTCATGAACATTGAATCCTTCATCAAAACAAACTGCATGCACATTGTGGGACACTGCATCCACTGCATTGGCACTGAATCCACGAATAGGGACATTGCAGTTGCCTCTGCAACCACTGCAGCAACACTGCATCTAGCTGAAATGTCAGTGCAGGCGCAGTGCAATCACTGAAGGCTCACTGCATCCACCTTCATGGGCACTGCATCGTCTGTCACAACGTACTGCATCCAACTTGTGTGACACTGCATCCACTGCCTAGGCACTGCATCTGCATTCCCGGATAATGAAGGCAGTACTGCAACCACTGCAGGGACACTGTATACAGTTGAAGTGGCACTGACAGCTCAGTGCAATCACTGCAGTCTCACTGCATTCACAGTCGTGGGCACTGCACCTTCCCTCACAACATACTGCATGCACCTTGAGAGACACTGCATCCTCTGCATGGGCAATGCATCCACATTCAGGAAACCAGAAGGGGGCACTGCCACAACTGCAGTATCACTGCATCCACCTTCATGGGCACTGCATCCTCCGTCACAACATACTGCATCCACATTGTGGGACACTGCTGTCACTGCATGGGCACTGCATCCACATTCAGGGAAAGTGTAGCAGGCACTGAAACCACTGAGGGTTCACCGCATCCACATTCATGAGCACTGCATCCTCCATCACAACAAACTGCATGCACATTGTGGGACACTCCATCCAATGCATTTACACTGCATCCACGATTAGGTACACTGCAGTTGGCTCTGCAAGCACTGCAGCCACACTGCATCCAGCTGAAATGGCAGTGCAGGCACACTGCAATCACTGAAGTCTCACTGCATCCACCTCGTGGGCACTGCATCCTACGTCACAACTTTCTGCATCCACCTTATGGCACACTGCATGCACAGCATGGGCATGGCATCCACTTTGAGGGAACCTCTTGGGGGCACTGCAATCCCTGCTGGTTCACCGCTTCCACCTTCATGGCCACTGCATCCTCTGACAAAACATACTGCATCCGCCTTGTGAGACACTGCAGCCACTGCTTGACCACTACATCCTCATACCAGGACAATGCTGGTGGCACTGGAAGCACAGCAGGGACACTGCATCCACCTTCGTGGGCACTGCATCCTCTGTCACAACATATGGCATACACCTTTAGGTACACTGCATCCACTGCATGGGCACTGCATTCACCTACAGGGAAACAGATGGCAGCACTGCAACCCCTGCAGGTACACTGCTTCCAGCTGATCTGGAAATGCAGGCACACTGCAATCACTGCAGGATCACTGCATCAACTGCATTATCACAGCATCCACATTCAAGGACACAGCAGGGTGCACGGCAATGACTGCCGGATCACTGCATCCAACTTCATGGCCACTGCATCCTCCATCACAACAAACTACATGCATCTTGTGGGACACTGCATCCAATGCCTGGCCACTGCATCCACGTCTCGGACAATGCAGTTGGCACTGTAACCACTGCACTGACACTGCATACAGCTGAAGTCACACTGCAGACACACAGCATTCAGCACAGGCTCACTGCATCCACCTTCGTGGACACTGCATCTTCCATCACAACATACGACATCCACCTTGTGTGACACTGCAACTACTGCATGGGCACTGCATCCACATTCAGGGAAATGTAAGGGGCACAGCAACCACTGCAGGGACACTGCAGCCAGCTGATGTGGCACAGCCAGTGCACTGCAATGACTGCAGGATCACTGCATCCTCCGTCATGATCACTCGATCCTCCATAACTACATAAGGTATCCACCTTGTGGGACACTGCATCCACCACATGGGCACTGCATCCACATTCAAGTAAACTGCAGGGGGCACTGCAACCACTTCAGGATCACTGCATCCACCTTCATGGGCACTGTATCCTCCGTCACAACATACTGCATCCACCTTTTGGGACACTGCATGCACTGCATGGGCACTGCATCCAAGTTCAGGGACACTGCAGTGGGCTCTGCAACCACTGCAGCAACAATGCATCCAGCTGAAGTATCACTGCAGGCACACTGCAATCACTGCAGGCTCACGGCTTTCACCTTCATGAGCACTGCATCCTCTGTCACAACATACTGCATCCACATTGTGGGACACTGCTGTCACTGCATGGGCACTGCATCCACATTCAGGGAAAGTGTAGCAGGCACTGCAACCACGGTGGGTTCACCGCATCCACCTTCATTAGCACTGCATCCTCTGTCACAACAAACGGCATGCACCTTGTGGGACACTGCATGCACTGCATGGTCACTGCATCCACATTCAGGGAAAGTGTAGCAGGCACTGCAACCACGGTGGGTTCACCGCATCCACCTTCATGAGCACTGCATCCTCTGTCACAACAAACTGCATGCACCTTGTGGGACACTGCATCCACTGCATTGGCACTGCATCCACGATTAGGGACACTGCAGTTGGCTCTGCAACCATTGCAGGAACAGTTCATCCACCTGAAGTGGCACTTCAAGCACACTGCAATCACTGCAGGATCACTGCATCTGCCTTCACGGGCACTGCATCCTCCATCACAACATACTGTATCTACCTTCACTGACACTGCAGCCATTGCATGGGCACTGCAGCCACGTTGAGGGTCAGGACAACAGGCACTGCAACCACTGCTGGAACTCTGGATCCAGCTGAAGTGGCACTACAGGCACACTGCAATCACTGCGGGATCACTGCATCTGTCTTCATGGGCACTGCATCCTGCATCACAACATACTTCATCACTGCATGAGCACTGCATCCAAATTCAGGGACAGTGCTGGTTGCACTTCAGCGACTGCAGGGACACTGCATCCAGCTGAAGTGGCACTGCATGCGCACTGCAGGATCACTGCTTCCACATTCATGGGCACTGCATCCTCTGTCACAACATACCACATCCATCTTTTGGTACTCTGCATCCACTGCATGGGCACTGCATTCGTATTCAGAGACACAGAAGGGGGCACTGAAACCACTGAAGGCACACTGCATCCACCTACATGGCCACTGCTTCCTCCAACACAACATACTGCATCTACCTTCAGTGACACTGCAGCCATTGCATAGGCACTTCAGCCACGTCCAGGGACACTGCAACAAGCACTGCAACCCCTGCAGGGACTGTGGATTCAGGTGAAGTGGCACTGCATGCGCACTGCAACCACTGCAAGATCACTGCATCCAGCTGAAGTGGCACTGCATGTGCACTGCAACCACTGCAGGATCACTGCATCCACATTCATGGGCACTGCATCATCCATCACAACATACTGCATCCTCCTTGTGGGACAATGCATCCACTGCATGACTACTGCATCCACATTCCCCGACAATGCAGGGGACACTGCAAGCACTGCAGGGACACTGCATCCACCTTTATGAGAACTGCATCATCTGTCACAACATACTGAATTCAGCTTGTGAGACACTGCATTCATTGCCCAGCCACTGCATCCACATTCCCGGATAATGTGGGGGGCACTGCAAGCACTGCAGGGACACTGCATCCAGCTGAAGTGCACTGCAGGGGCCCTGCAATGACTGAAGGATACTGCATCGTGCTTCATGGGCACTGAATCCTACTTCACAACATGCGGCATCCACCATGGGTCACACTGCAGACATTGCATGGGCACTGCATCCACATTCAGGGATATGGCAAGTGGCTCTGCAATAACTGCAGCTACACTGCATCCAGCTGAGGAGGCACTGCAGGTGCACTGCAACCAGTGCTGGATCACTGAATCCTCCTTCATTGGCACTGCATCCTCCATCACAATATACTGCATGCACCTTGTGGGACACTGCAAGTACTGCATGGGCACTGAATCCACGTTCAGGGACACTGCTGTGGGCTCTGCAACCACTGCAACAACACTGCATCCAGCTTAAGTGTCACTGCAGGTGCACTGCAATCATTGCAGGCTCACTGCATCCACCTTCATGGGCACTGCATCCTCTGTCACAACATACTGCATCCACATTGTGGGACACTGCATGCACTGCATGGGCACTGCATCCACATTCAGGGAAAT
Organism: Equus caballus; assembly: GCF_041296265.1. Taxonomy (NCBI): domain Eukaryota; kingdom Metazoa; phylum Chordata; class Mammalia; order Perissodactyla; family Equidae; genus Equus; species Equus caballus. The sequence goes on along the minus strand of NW_027222392.1, from coordinate 2,520,173 downwards.
TGTAGCGGGCACTGAAACCACTGAGGGTTCAACACATCCACCTTCATGGGCACTGCATCCTCCGTCACAACATACTGCATGCTCATTGTGGGACACTGCATCCAATGCCTGGGCACTGCATCCATGTTCTTGGTCAATGCAGTGGGCACTGCAAGCACTGAAGGGACACTGCATCCACCTTCATGAGTACGGCATCATCCATCATAACATACTGCATCCGCCTTGTGTGACACTGCATCCACTGCCTGGGCACTGCATCTGCATTCCCTGACAATGCAGGCAGCACTGTAACCACTGCAGGGACAGAGTATACAGTTGAAGTGGCACTGCAGGCACACTGCAATCACTTCAGTCTCACTGCATTCACAGTCGGGCACTGCATCTTCTGAGACAACATACTGCATCCACCTTTTGCGACACTGCATCCACTGCATGGACTCTGCATCCACATTCAGGGAACCTGAAGGGGACACTGCAACAACTGCAGGATCACCACATCCACATTCATGGGCACGGCATCCACAATCAGGGACACCAAATGGGGCATGACAACCAGTGCAATAACAGTGCATGCACCTTCATGGGCAATGCATCATCCGTCATAATATACTGCATCTACCTTCAGTGAAATTGCAGCCATTGTATGGGCACTGCAGCCACGTTCAGGGACAATGCAACAGGCACTGCAACCAATGCAGGGACTCTGGTTACAGCTGAAGTGTCACTGCAGTCTCACTGCAATCACTCCAGGATCACTGCATCTGCCTTCATGAGCACTGCATCCTCCATCACAACATACTTCATCACTGCATTAGCACTGCATCCAAATTCAGGGACAGTGCAGGTTGCGCTGCAGCAACTGTAGGGACAATGCATCCAGCTGAAGTGGCAGTGCATGCACACTGCAACCACTGCAGGATCACTACATCCACATTCATGGGCACTGCATTCTCTGTCACAACATGCCACATCCATCTTTTGGTACTCTGCATCCACTGCATGTGCACTGCATTCATATTCAGAGACACAGAAATGGGCCCTGCAACCCCTGCAGGAACACTGGAGCCAGCTGAAGTGGCACTGCAGTTGCACTGCAATCACTGCAGAATCACTGCATCCACCTTCCGTCATAACATACTGCATCCACCTTGTTTGGCACTGAATCCCCTGCAAGGGCACGGCATTCTCATTCAGGGACCCTGCAGGGGGCACCGCAACCCCAGCAGGGACTCTGGATCCAGCCTTAGTGGCACTGCAGGTGATGTGGGGTCGGTGAGCCGAGGAGTCAAAAGAAAGATTTCTTAGACTCTCAAGATCTGGCAGTAGTGCTCTTTTATTTAGAGAATAGTATAGAATAGCATGGGGACAGGACCCATGGGCAGTCAGAGCTTCTGTTGCCACCGCTTCTGCTGCCCCCACTGGCATGGGGACAGGACCCATAGGCAGGCAGAGCTGGTGTGGGGATAGGACCCACAGGCAGTCAGAGCTCCTGCTGCTGCTCTGACTTGAGGGTTAGGGCTAAATTTAAGACATGGGTATGTGAGTCATCTCTTTACAAGACAAAGGAAAAAAGTTAAAATTGTACCAGTGCCAGTAGGGTCCGACCATTGGGCGGTCCCCCAACTTTTAGATAAGAATCAAACTGGATTGAGTAAATGGCAGAAGTCACCGCTCAAATATTATCTTCAACTAAAGGCAAAGGAGGATTTTGGGGTGGGGGGGTCAGTTACATGAGGTTGCCAGACAGTAAACAACCTAAGTTCTTGCCTTCCCCATTGAGAGTTTCCAGAGATAAGGGCATCCCCCCTTCCTCCTGGCACAGAGAGGGAGGCATGGAGATTTCCTTCACAAATGCAACTGTCTCTGATCAAAGGGCAAACAAATTCCACTCCTCGGAGCCTGCTTCTTATCTGTAGTTTTAAAAGTAACCAGCCTAAAAATGCTCATCATAAATCGTTTTAAAATTAAGTAGCCTAAAAATCCTCACTGCAAGGGCACGGCAGTCTCATTCAGGGACCCTGCAGGGGGCACTGCAACCACTACAGGATCACTGCATCCACCTTCAAGGCCACTGATTCCTCCAACACTACATACTGCATCTACCTTCAGTGACACTGCAGCCATTGCATGGGCACTGCAGCCACGTCCAGGTACACTGCAACAGGCAGTGCAACCCCTGCAGGGACTCTGGATCCAGCTGAAGTGGCACTGCAGGCACAATGCAATCACTGCAGGATCACTGCATCTGCCTTCATGGGCACTGCATCCTCCATCACAACACACATCACTGCATGAGCACTGAATCCACATTCAGAGACACTGCATCCAGATGAATTGACACTGCAGGTGCACTGCAGTGAATGCAGGATCACTGCATCCTCCTTCATAGGTACTGCATCCTACTTCACAACATACTGCATCCACCTTGGGTCACACTGCAGAGGCAGCATGGGCCCTGCATCCACATTCAGAGACACTGCAGTGTGCTCTGCAACCAATGCAGCAACACTGCATTCGGCTGAAGTGGCACAGCTGGTGCACTGCAATCACTGAATGTTCACTGCATCCACTTCATGTTCACTGCATCCACATTCAGTAGCACTACAGTGTGCATGAAAACCACTGCAGGTTCACTGCATCCACCTTCATGGGCACTGCCTACTCTGTCACAACATACTGCATCCAACTTGTGTGACACTACATCCACTGCCTGGGCATTGCATCCGCATTTCTGGATAATGCTGGCAGCACTGCAACAACTGCAGGGACACTGTATACAGTTGATGTGGCAATGCAGCGACACTGCAATCACTGCAGTCTCACTGCATTCACAGTCATGGGCACTGCATCTTCCATACAACATACTGCATCCAACTTCTGTGACACTGCATCCACTGCATGGGCACTGCATCCACATTCAGGGAACCTGAAGGGGACACTGCACCAACTGCAGGATCACCTCATCCACATTCATGGGCACTGCATCCACAATCAGGGACACAGAATGGGGCACGACAACCAGTGCATTAACACTGCATGCAGCTTCATCGACAATGCATCCTCCATTACAACATAGTGCATCTGCCTTGTGGGACACTGCATCCACTGCATGGGCACTGCATCCACAATCAGGGAAACAGAATGGGGCATGACAACCTGTGCAGGAACACTGCATGCACCTTCATGGGCAATGTATCAGCCGTCATAACATACTGCATCCACCTTGAGGGGCACTGAATCCACTGCAAGGGCACGGCATTCTCATTCAGGGGCCCTGCAGGGGGCACTCCGACCACTGCAGGATCACTGCATCCACCTTCAAGGCCATTGCATCCTCTGTCACAACATACTGCATCTACCTTCAGTGACAATGCAGCCATTGCATGGGCACTGCAGCCACGTTCATGGACAGTGCAACAGGCCCTGCAACACTTGCAGGGACTCTGGATCCAGCTGAAGTGGCACTGCAGGCACACTGCAATCACTGCAGGATCACTGCATCTGCCTTCATGGTCACTGCATCATCCATCACAAAATTCTTCATCACTGCATGAACACTGCATCCAAATTCAGGGATGGTGCAGGTTGCAATGCAGCAACTGCATGGACACTGCATCCAGCTGAAGTGGCACTGCATGCGAACTGCAACCACTGCAGGATCACTGCATCCACATTCATGGGCACTGCATTCTCTGTCATAACATGCCACATCCATCTTTTGTTTTTCTGCATACACTGAATGGGCACTGCATTCATATTCAGAGACTCAGAAGCGGGCACTGCAACCCCTGCAGGCACACTGCAGCCAGTGGAAGTGGCACTGCCGGTGCACTACAATCACTGCAGAATCACTACATCCACCTTCATGGGCACTGCATCCTACATTACAACATACTGAATCTACCTTCAGTGACACTGCATCCACTGCATGGGCACTGCATCCAAAATCAGGGACACAGAAGGGGGCACGACAACCAGTGCAGGAACATTGTATCCACCTAATGGACACTGCTTTCTCCAACACAACATATTGCATCTACCTTCAGTGACAATGCAGCCATTGCATGGGCACTGCAGCCTCGTTCAGGGACACTGCAACAGGCACTGCAACCACTGCAGGGATGATGTATCCAGCTGAAATGGCACTGCAGGCACACTGCAATCACTGCAGGATCACTGCATCTGCCTTCATGGGCACTGCATCCTCCATCACAACATACATCATCACTGCATGAGCAATCAATCCACATTCAGGGACACTGCATCCAGATGAATTGACACTGCAGGTGCAATGCAATGAATGCAGGATCACTGCATCCTCCTTCATGGGTACTGCCTCCTACTTCAGAACATACTGCATCCACCTTGGGTCACACTGGAGAGGCAGCATGGGCCCTGGATCCACATTCAGAGACACTGCAGTGGGCTCTGCAACCACTGCAACAACACTGCATTCAGCTGAAGTGGCACTGCAGGTTCACTGCAATGACTGCAGAATCACTGCAACCTCCTTCATGATCTTTGAATGCTCCATCATATCATAAGGAATCCACATTGTGGGACACTGCATCCACTGCATGAGAACTGCATCCACATTTGGGTAAACTGCTGGGGCCACTGCAACCACTGCATGATCACTGCATCCACGTTCATTACCACTGCATCCTCCGTCAAACATACTGCATGTACCTTGTGTTACACTGTATCCACTGCATGGACACTGCATCCACATCCAGGGACACTGCAGATGGCTCTGCAACCGCTGCAGCACCACTGAATCCAGCTGAAGTGGCACTGTAGGCTCATTGCAATGACTGCAGCCTCACTGCATCTACATTCGTGGGCACTGTGTACTCCATCACAACTTACTGCATCCACAGTGGGAAATGCATGCACTGCAAGGGCAAGGCATCTACATTTAGGGCAACTGTACAGGGCACTGCAACCACTGCAGGTTCACCGCATCCACCTTCATGGGCACTGCATCCTCCGGCAAAACATACTCCCTCCACCTTGTGAGACACTGCATCCACTCCAGGACCACTGCATCCACATTCCAGGAGAATGCCAGGGCACTGCAACCACTGCAGGGACACTGCATCCACCTTCATGGGCACTGCATCCTCTGTCACAAAACTGCATGCACATTTTTGGACACTGCCTCCACTGCCTGGGCACCGCATCCACATTCAAGGACACTGGTGTTGGCTCTGCACTACTGCCAGAACACTGCATCCAGCTGAAGTGGCACTGCATGCTCACTGCAATCATGGCAGGTTCACTGCATACACCTTCGTGGGCATTGCATCCTCCATAACAACATACTGCATAAACCTTTACTTGCATCCACTGCAGGGGCACTGAATTCACCTTCAGGGACACAGAAGGTGGCACTGAAACCACTGCAGCAACACTGCTTCCAGCTGATGTGGAAATGCAGGTGCACTGCAATGACTGCAGCATCACTGCATCCTCCATGAAAAGTCAATCCTCCATCACAACATAACACATCCACCTTGTAGGGTACTGCATCCACTGCAGGAGCCCTGCATCCACATTCAGGGAAACTTCAGGGGGCACTGCAATCACTGCAGGATCACTGCATCGACATTCATGTGCACTGCATCCTCCATCACAACATACTGCATCCACCTTGTGGGACACTGCATCCACTGCATGACCACTGCATCCAAATTCCAAGACAATGCAGTGGGCACTGCAACCACTGCAGGCACACTTCATCCACCTTCATGGTCACTGCATCCTCTGTCACTACATACTGCATGCACATTGTTGGACACTGCATCCACTGCATGGGAACTGCATCCAGATTCAGGGACACTGCAGTTGGCTCTGAAACCACTGCACCAATACTGCATCCAAGTGAAGTGGCACTGCATGTGCATGCAATCACTGCAGGCTCACTGCCTCAACCTTCCTAGACACTGCATCCTCCGTCACAACACACTGCATGCACATTGTGGGAAACTGCATCCACTGAATGGGCACTTCATCCACATTAAGGGACAATGCAGGGGCACTGCAACCACTGCAGGGACACTGCATCCTGCTGAAGAGGCACTACTGGCACACTGCAATCACTGTAGTTTCACTGCATCCACTGCATTGGCACTGCATCAACATTCCAGGACAATGCTGGGGGCACTGCAACCACTGGAGGGACACAGCATCCACATTCATGGGCAGTGCATCCTCTGTCACAACATACTGCATGCACGTTGTGGAACACTGCATCCACTGCATGGGCACTGCATCCACGTTCTGGGACAATGCAGTGGGCCCTGAAACCACTGCAGGGCCACTGCATACAGCTGAAGTCGCACTGCTGGTGCACTGCATTCCGCATAGGCTCACTGCATCCACCTTCGTGGGCACTGCATCCTCCGTCACAAAATACTGCATAAACCTTTAGGGACACTGCCTCCACTGCATCTGCAATGCTTTCTACTTCAGGGACACAGAAGGCGGCACTGCAACCCCTGCAGTGGCGCTGCTTCCAGCTGATGTGTAAATGCAGGCACTCTGCAATCACTGCAGGCTCACAGCATCCAATGCATGTTCACAGCACCCACATTCAAGAACACAGCAGGATTCAGTACAACCATAGCCAGATAGCTGCATCCACCTTCATGGGCACTGCATCCTCTGTCACAATATACTGCATCCACCTTGTGGGAAACTGCATCCACTGTATGGGCACTGCATCCACATTCAGAGACAATGCAGGGGGCACTGCAACCACTGCAGGGACACTTTATCCAGGTGAAGTGGCATTGCACGGGCACTGCAATGACTGCAGGATCACTGCATCGTCCTTCAATGGCAGTGAATCGTACGTCACAACATACATCATCTACCTTGGTTCACACGGCAGACACTGCATGGAAATTCCATCCACATTCAGGGACATGGCAGGGGGCTCTGCAACCAATGCAGCTACACTGCATCCAGCTGAAGTGGCACTGCAGGTGCACTGCAATCACTGAAGTGTCACTGCATCCACTGCATTGGCACTGCAGCCACATTACAGGACAATGCTGGGCACACTGCAACCACTGCATGGACACTGAATCAACCTTAATGAGCACTGCATCCTCCATCTCAACATACTCCATGCATATTGTGGGACAGTGCATCAACTGCATGGGCACTGAATCCACATTGTGGGACATGGTAGTCCACTCTGCAACCACTGCAGCAACACTTCATCCAGCTGAAGTGGCACTGCAGGCACTGGGCAATCACTGCAGGCTCACTGCATCCACCTTCGTCGGCACTGCATTATCCATCACAACATACTGCATGCACCATTTGCAACACTGCATGCACGACATAGGCAGTGCCTCCACATTGAGGGAAACTGTAGGGGGCACTGCAACCACTGTAGATTCAGCACTACCACATTCCTGGACACGGCATCATCCTACAAAACAGACTGCATCCGTCTTGTGAGACAATGCATCCACTGCTTGACCACTGCATCCACATTCCAGGACAATGGCGGGGGCATTGTAACCACTGCAGGGACACTGCATCCACCTTCATGGGCACTACATCCTCCGTCACAACATACTGCAACCAACGTTTGGTACCCTGCATCCACTGCATGGGCACTGCATCCACATTCAGGGACACAGAACGGGGCACTGCAGCCACTGCAGGGACACTGCAGCCAGCTGATGTGGCACTGCTGGTGCACTTCAATGACTGCAGGATCCCTGCATCCTCCTTCATGATCACTCAATAATCCATCACAACATACTGCATCCACCTTGTGGGACACTGCATGCACTGCATGGGCACTGCATCCAAATTTAGGGAAAATGTAGGGGGCACTGCAAACACTGCAGGTTCACCGCTTCCACCTTCATGGGCACTGCATCCTCTGTCACAACATACTGCATACAAATTGTGGGACACTGCATCCGCTATATGCTCACTGCATTCACCTTCAGGGACACAGAAGGCGGAACCAAAACTTTTGCAGGCACACTGCTTCCAGCTGATGTGGAAATTCAGGCGCACTGCAATCACTGCAGGATCACTGCATCCACTGCATTTTCACAGCATCCACATTCAGGGACACAGCAGGGTGCACTGCAACCACTGCCGAATCACTGCATCCACACTCATGCCCAGTGAATCCACATTCAGGTAAACTGCAGGTGGCACTGCAACCACTGAAGGATCACTGCATCCACATTCATGGGCACTGCATCGTCCGTCACATCATACTGCATGCAGATTCTGGGACACTGCATCCATGTTCAAGGATGCTGCAGTTGGCTCTGCAACCACTGCAGCAACACTGCATTCAGCTGAAGTGGCACTGCAGGTGCACTGCAATGACTGTATGATCACTGCATCCTCCTTCATGGGAACTGAATCCTACTCCACAGCATACTGCTTCCACGTTGGGTCACTCTGCAGACACTGCACGGTCACTGCATCCACATACAGGGACATGGCAGGGGCAACTGCAACCACTGCAGCTACACTGCATCCAGCTGAAGTGGCATTGCATGTGCAGTGCCATCACTGCAGGATCACTGTATGCACCTTCCTCGACACTGCATACTACAGCAGACCACAATGCCTCCACATTGTGGGACACTGCATCCACTGCATGACCACTGTATCCACGTTCAGGGAACTGTAGGGGACACTGCAACCATTGTAGCATCACTGCATCCACCTTCATGGTCACTGAATCATCCATCGCAACATAAGGCATCCACCTTTTGGGACACTGCATCCACTGCTTGACCACTGCATCCACATTCCAGGACAATGCCAGGGGCACTGCAACCACTTCAGGGAAACCGCATCCACATTCATGGGCTCTGCATCCTCTGTCACTGCATACTGCATAAACCTTTATGTACACTGCATTCACTTCATGGGCACTGCACCCACATTCAGGGACATGGCAGGGGGCTCTGCAAACACTGCAGCTACACTGCATCCAGCTGAAGTGACACTGCAGGTGCACTGCTATCACTGTAATTTCACTGCATCCACTGCATTGGCATTGCATCAACATTCCAGGACAATGCAGGGGTCATGGTAACCACTGAAGGGACACTGTATCCAGCTGAAGTGGCACTGAAGGCATACTGCAATCACTGCTGGCTCCCTGCATCCAACTCGTGGACACTGCAGCCAGCTGAGTTGGCACTGCAGGTGCACTGCAATGACTGCAGGATTAGTGCACCCTCCTTCATGACAACTCAATCCTCCATCACAACATAAGTCATACATCTTGTGGGACACTGCATGCACTGAATGAGCACTGCATCCACATTAAGGGACACAGCAGGTTGCACTGCAACCGCTGCTAGATCACGGCATCCACTCTCATGGGCACTGCATCCACCATCACATAATACTGCATGCAACCTGTGGGACACTCCATCCAATGCCTGGGCACTGCATTCACGTTCATGGACCATGCTATGGGCACTGCAACCACTGCAGGGACACTGCATACAGATGAAGTCCCCCTGCAGGTGCACTGCACTTAGCACATGCTCAGTGCATCCTCATTAGTGTGCACTGCATCTTCCATCAAAACATACGACATCCACAGTTTGGGACACTGCATCCACTGCATGAGCACTGCATCCACATTCAGGTAAACTGCCAGGGGCACTGCAACCACTGCCATATCACAGCATCCACCTTCATGGGCACTGCAACATCCATCACAAAATACTGCATGCATCTTGTGCGACACTGCATCCAATTCCTGGGCACTGCATCCACGTTCTCAGACAATGCAATGGGCACTGCAAACACTGCAGGGAAACTGCATCCACTTTCATGGGCACTGCATCCTCCATCACAGCATACTGCATAAACCTTTAGGTAAACTGCATTCACTGCATGGGCACTGCATCCACATTAATGGACATGGCAGGGGGCTTGCAAGCACTGCAGCTACACTGCATCCTGCTATAGTGGCAATGCAAGCACACTGCAATCAGTGAAATTTCACTGCATCCACTGCATTGGTACTGCATCCACATTCCAGGACAATGCCAGGGACACTGCATCCACCTTCATGGGCACTGCATTCTCCATCACAACATACTGCATAAACCTTTGGGTACACTGCATCCACTGCATGGGCACTGCATTCACCTACAGGGACACAGAAAGCAGCATTGCAACCCCTTTAGCGACACTGATTCCAGCTGAAGTGGCACTGCAGGCGCACTGCAATCACTGCAGGATCACTGCATCTGCCTTCATGGACACTGCGTACTCCATGACAACATACATCATCACTGCATGAGCAAAGAGTCCAAATTCAGGGACACTGCATCCAGATGCATTGACACAGCATGTGCACTGCAATGAATGCAGGATAACTGCATCCTCCTTCATGGGTACTGCATCCTACTTCACAACATACTGCATCCACCTTGGGTCACACTGCAGAGGCTGCATGGGCCCTGCATCCACATTCAGAGACACTGCAGTGGGCTCTGCAACCACTGCAGCAACATTGCGTTCAGCTGAAGTGGCACCGCAGGTGCACTGCAATCCCTGAATGTTCAGTGCATCCACTGCTTGTTCAGTGCATCCACATTCAGGGACACTGCAGTGTGCACGGAAAACAATGCAGGATCACTGCATCCACCTTCATGGGCACTGCATCCTCTGTCACAACATACTGCATCCAACTTGTGTGACACTTCATCCACTGCCTGAGCACTACATCCACATTCCTGAACAATGCAGGGGGTACTGCAACCACTGCAGGAACACTGCATCCAGCTGAAGTGCCACTGCAGGCGCACTGCCATCACTGCAGGATCACTGCATTCACCTTGATCAGCAATGCATACTACAACACACCACAATGCCTCCACATTGTGGGACACTGCATCCACTGCATGTTCACAGCATCCACATTCTGGGACACAGCAGTGTGCACAGCAACAATTGCCAGATCACTGCATCCACCTTCATGTGCCCTGCATCCTCCATCACAGCATACTGCATGCACCTTGTGGGACACTGCATCCAATGCATGGGCACTGCATCCACATTCAGGCAACCGTAGGGGGCACAGCAACCACTGCAGCATCATCGCATCCACCTTCATCTGCCCTGAATCCTCCATCACAACATACTGCATTCACCTTGTGGGACACTGCATCCACTGTATGACTACTGCATCCACATTCACTGACAATGCGAGGTGACAGTAATCACTGCAGGGACATTGCATCCATCTACATGAGAACTGCATCATCCCTCTTAACATATTGCATCCACCTTGGTGCACACCACATCCACTGCCTGCGTACGGCATCCACATTGCCAGAAAATGTGGGGGGCACTGCTACCACTGCAGCAACGCTGCATCCAGCTGAAGTGGCACTGCAGGCGCATGGCCATCACTGCAGGATAACTGCATTCACCTTCATTGGCACTGCATACTACAACACACCACAATGCCTGCACATTGTGGGACACTACATCCACTGCATGAGCACTGCATTCACATTCCAGGACAATGCAGGGGGCATTGCAGTCACTGCAGTGACACTGAATCCAGCTGAAGTGGCACTGCAGGCGTACTGCAATCACTGCTGGCTCACTGCATCCAACTCCAGGGCTCTGCATCCTCTGTCACAACATACGGCAACCAACTTTTGGTATTCAGGATCCAAAGCATGGGCACTGCATCCACACTAAGGGACAAAGGACGGGGCACTGCAACCACTGCAGGAACACTGCAGCTAGCTGAAGTGGCACTGCAGGTGCACTGCAACGACTGCTGAATCACTGCATCCTCCTTCATGATCACTGAATCCAGCATCACAACATAAGGCATCCACCTTGAGGGACACTGCATCCATGCATGAGCACTGCATCCACATTCAGGTAAACTGTAGGGGGCACTGCAACCAGTGCAGGATCAGTGCATCCACCTTCATGGGCACTTCATCCTCCCACAAAACATACTGCATCCCTCTTGTGAGATACTGCATTCACTGCATGACCCCTGCATCCATATTCCAGGACAATGATGGGGGCACTGAATCCACAGCAGGGACACAGCATCCACCTTCGTGAGCAGTGCATCCTCCATCACAACATACTGCATAAACCTTTAGCTACACTGCATCCACTGCATGGGCACTGCATTCACCTTCAGGGACACAAAAGGCGGCACTGCAACCCCTGCAAGGACACTGCTTCCAGCTGATGTGGAAATGCAGGCGCACTGCAATCACTGCAGGATCACTGGATCCACTGCATGTTCACATTATCCACATTCAGGGACACAGCAGGGTGCACTGCAACCACTGCTGGATAACTGCATCCACCTTCATGGGCACTGAATTTTCCTCACAACATACTGCCTAAACCTTTAGGTACACTGTATCCATTTTCTTGGGCGCTGCATCCTCAGTCACAACATACTTCATGCACCTTGTGGGACACTGCATCCAAAGCCGGGGCACTGCATCCACATTCAGGGATGAAGCAGGGGGCACTGCCACCACTGCAGGGACACTGCTTCCTGATGAACTGGCACTGCAGGTGCATTGCAATGACTGCAGGATTACTGCATCGTCCTTCATGGGCACTGAATCCTACTTCAGAACATACTGCATCCACCTTTGTTCACACTGCATCCACTGCATGACCCCTGAATCGACATTCAGATAAACTGCAGGGGGCCCTGCAAACACTGCTGGATCACTGCATCCACCCTCATGGGGACTGCATCCTCCAACACAACACACTGCATCCACCTTGTGGGACACTGCATCCAATGCCTGGGCACTGCATCCACGTTCTTGGACAATGCAGTTGGCACTACAACCAGTGCAGGGACACTCCATACAGCTGAAGTCGCACTGTAGGTGCACTGCATTCAGCACAGGCTCCCTGCATCCACCTCCGTGGGCACTGCATCTTCCATCACAACATACGACATCCACCTTGTGGGACACAGCAACTACTGCATGGGCACTGCATCAACATTCAGGGAACTGTAGGGGGCAGTGCAACCACTGCAGCATCACTGCATCCAACTTCATGGGCCCTGCATCCTCCATGACAACATACTGAATCCACCTTGTGGGATACTGCATCCACTGCATGACTACCACATCCACATTCCCGGACAATGTGGGGGGCACTTCAAGCATCCACCTTCAAGAGAACTGCATCATCCCTCATAACATACTGCATCCAACTTGTGGGACACTGCAGCCACTGCCTGGGCACTGGATCCACATTCCTGGACAATGCAGGTGGCACTGCAACCACTGAAGCAACACTGCATCCTACTGAAGTGGCACTGCAGGCACACGGCTATCCATTCAGGATCACTGGATCCAAATCCAGGGCTCTGCATCCTCTGTAACAACATACGGCAGCAAAGTTTTGGTACTCTAAATCCACTGCATGGGCACTGCATCCACACTGAGGGACACAGGACGGGGCACTGCCACCACTGCAGGGACGCTGCCTCCACATTCATGGGCACTGCATCCTCCATCACAACATACTGCCTGGACATTGTGTGACACTGCATCCACTGCATAGGCACTGCATCCACGTTCTGGGGCACTGCAGTTGGCTCTTCAACCACTGCAGCAACACTGCATCCAGCTGAAGTGGCATGGCAAGCGAATTGAAATCACTTCAGGCTGACTGCATCCACATTGGTGGTTACTGCTTCCTCCATCACAGCATACCGCATCCACCTGTGGGACACTGCATGCACTGCATGGGCACTACATCCACATCCAGGGAAACTTTAGGGGGCACTACAACCACTGCTGGTTCACCGCATCCAACTTCATGGGCACTGCATTCTCTGACACAAGATACTGCCTCCGCATTGTGAGACACTGCATCCACTGCATGACCCCTACATCCACATTCCAGCACAATGCCAGGGGCCCTTGAACCACTGCAGGGACACTGCACCCACCTTCATGTGCAATGCATCCTCCATCACAACATACTGCATAAACCTTTAGGGACACTGCATCCACTGCATGGGCACTGCATTCACCTTTATGGACACAGAATGCAGCACTTCAACCACTGTAGCAACACTGCTTCCAGGTGATGAGGAAATGCAGGCGCACTGCAATCACTGCAGGATCACTGCATCCACTGCATGTTCACAGCATCCACATTCAGGGACACAGCAGGGTGCACTGCAACCAATGCAGGGACACTGCATCCAGATGACTTGGCACTGCAGGTGCACTGCAATGACTGCAGGATCACTGCATCGTCCTTCATGGACACTGAATTCTGCTTCACAACATACTGCATCCACATTGAGGGACACGGCACGGGGCTCTGCAACCACGGCAGCTACACTGCATCCACCTGAACTGGCACTGCATGTGCACTGCAATCACTGAAGATTCACTGCATCCATTGCATGGGCACTGAATCTACATTTCAGGACAATGGCGGGGGCACTGCAACCACTGGAGGGACACTGCATCCCCGTTCATGGGCACTGCATCCTCCGTCACAACATAATGCAGAAACCTTTAGGTACACTGCATGCACTGAATAGGCACTGCATTCACCTTCAGTGACACAGAAGGCAGCACTGCAAACCCTGCAGGGACACTGCTTCCAGCTGATGTGGAAATGCAGGAACTTTGCAATCACTGTAGGATCACTGCATCCACCTCATGTTCAGAGCATGCGCATTCAGGGAGACAGCAGGTTGCATTGCAACCGCTTCCCGATCACTGCATCCACCCTCATGGACACTACATCCTCTGTCACAACATACTGCCTGAACCATGTGGGACACTGCATCCAATGCCTGGGCACTGCATCCACGTTTTCGGCCAATGCAATGGGCACTGCAACCACTGAAGGGACACTGCATACAGGTGAAGTCGCTCTGAAGGTGCACTGAATTCTGCTCAGGCTCACTGCATCCACCTCCATAGGTACTGCATCCTCCATTGCAACATACTGCATCCACCTTTTGGGACACTGCATCCACTGCATGACTGCTGCATCCAAATTCCCGGTCAATGAGGGGTGCACTGCAAGCACTGCAGGAACACTGCGTCCACCTTCATGAGAACTGCATCATCCGTCATAACATACTGCATCCACCTTGTGGGACACTGCATTCACTGCCTCGGCACTGCATCCACATTCCAGGACAAGGCAGGGGGCATTTCAACTACTGCAGGGACACTGCATCCAGCTGAAGTGGGGCTGAAGGCGTACTTCAATCACTGCCGGCTCATTGCATCCAACTCCAGGGTACTGCATCCTCTGTCACAACATATGGCAACCAACATTTGGCACTCTGCATCCACTGCATGGGCACTGCATCCACATTCCAGGACAATGCAGGGGGTATTGCAACCACTGCAGGGACACTGCATGCAGCTGAAATGGCATTGAATGCGTACTACAATCAATGCCAGCTTACTGCATCCACCACCAGGGCTCTGCATCCTCTGTCACAACATGCGGCAACCAAGTTTTGGCACTGTGCATCCACTGAATGAGCACTGCATCCACATTCAGGGACACAGGACAGGGCACTGCAACCACTGCAGGGACACGGCAGCCAGCTGAAGTGGCACTGCAAGTTCAATGCAATGACTGCAGGATCTCTGCATCCCCCTTCATGATCACTGAATCCTCCAACACATCAGAAGGCATCCACCTTGAGGGACACTGCATCCACTGCATGAGCACTCCATTCACATTGAGGTAAATTGTAGGGGGCATTGCAACCACTGCAGGATCACTGCATCCACCTTCATGAGCACTGCATCCTCCGTCAAAACATACTGCATGCACATTGTGGGACACTGCATCCACTGCATGGGGACTGCATCCACGTTCAGGGACACTGCAGTTGGCTCTGTAACCACTGCAGCAACACTGCATCCAGCTGAAGTGGCATGGCAAGCACACTGCAATCACTTCAGGATAACTGCATCCACCTTCATGGGCACTGCATCCTCAATCACAGCATACCACATCCACCTTGTGGGACACTGCATGCACTGCATGGACCCTGCATCCACATTCCGGGAAACTGTAGGGGGCACTGCAACTAATGCTGGTTCACCACATCCACCTTCATGGGCACTGTATCCTCCGACAAACCATATTGCATCTGCCTTGTGAGACACTCCATCCACTGCATGACCCCTGCATCCACATTCTAGCACAATGCTGGGGGCCCTGCAAGCACTGCAGTGACACTGCATCCGCCTTCATGCGTACTGCATCCTCCGTCACAACATACTGCATAAACCTTTAGGGACACTCCCTCCACTGCATGGGCACTGCATTCACCTTCAGGGACACTGAAGGCGGCACTGCAACAACTGCAGGGACACTGCATACAGCTGAAGTCGCAATGCAGGCACACTACATTCTGCACAGGCTCACTGCATCTACCTCCGTGGACACTGCATCTTCCATCACAACATACGACATCCACCATGTGGGACACTGCAACTACTGCATGGGCACTTCATCCACATTCAGGGAACTGTGGGGGCACTGCAACCACTGCAGCATCACTGAATCCACCTTCATGGGCCCTGCATCCTCCATCACAACATACTGCACCCACCTTGTTGGACACTGCATCCATGGCATTGGCACTGCATTCACCTTCAGTGACACAGAAGGTGGCACTGCAACCCCTGCAAGGACCCTGCTTCCAGCTGTTGTGGAAATGCAGGCACACTGCAATCACTGCAGGATCACTTCAGCCACTGCATGTTCAGAACAGGCACATTCAGGGACACAGCAGGGTGCACTGCAAACACTGCCGGATCACTGCATCCACCCTCATGGACACTGCATCCTCTGTCACAACATACTGCATGCACCTTGTGGGACACTTCATCCAAAGCCTGGGCACTGCATCCACGTTCTCACACAGTGCAGTTGGCACTGCAACCACTGCAGGGACACTGCATACAGCTGAAGTTGCACTGCAGCAGCACTGCATTCAGCACAGGCTCACTGCATCCACCTCCATGGTCACTGCATCTTCCATCACAACATACGACATCCACCTTGTGGGACACTGCAACTACTGCATGGGCACTTCATCCACATTCATGGAACTGTAGGGGGCACTGCAACCACTGCAGCATCACTGAATCCACCTTCATGGACTCTGCATCCTCCATCACAACATATTGCATCCACCTTCATGGGCACTGCATCCTCCGTCACAGCATACCCCATCCTCCTTGTGGGACACTGCATGCACTGCATGGGCACTGCATCCAAATTCAGGGAAACTGTAGGCGGCACTGCAACCACTGCATCATCACTGCATCCACCTTCATGGGCCCTGCATTCTCCATCACAACATACTGCATCCACCTTTTATGACACTGCATCCACTGCATGACGACTGCATCTACATTCCCAGACAATGCAGTGGGCACTGCAACCACTGCAGGGACACTGCATACAGCTGAATTCGCACTGCAAGCTCACTGCATTCAGCAGAGGCTCACTGCATCCACCTTCGTCGTGACTGCATCTTCCATCACAACATACGACATCCTCCTTAAGGGACACTGCAATTATGCATGGCCACTGCAACCACTGCAGCAACACTGCATCTAGCTGAAGTGTCATTGCAGCAGCAGTGCCATCACTGCAGGATCACTGCATTCAACTTCTTCGGCACTGCATACTACAACACACCACAATGCCTCCACACTGTGGGACACTGCATCCACTGCATGAGCACTGCATCCACATTCCAGGACAATGCTGGGGCACTGCAACCACTGGAGGGACACTGCATACACTTCATGGTCACTGCATCCTCCGTCACAACATACTTCATAAACATTCAGGTACACTGCATCCACTGCATGGGCACTGCATTCACCTTCAGTGACACAGAAGGCGGAACTGCAACCCCTGCAGGGACACTGCTCCAGCTGATGTGGAAATGCAGGCACACTGCAATCAAAGCAGGATCACTGCATCCACTGCATCTTCAGAGCATGCACATTTACGAACACAGCAGGGTGCACTGCAACCGCTGCCAGATCACTGCATCCTCCCTCATGGGCACTGCATCCTCCATCACAACATACTGCATGCATATTTTGGGACACTGCATCCAAACCTGGGCACTCCATCCACATTCTCGGACAATGCACTGGGCACTGCAACCACTGCCGGGACACTGCACAAGCTGAAACCACACTGCAGGTGCACTGCATTCAGCACAGGCTGACTGCATCCACCTCCGTGGGCAGTGCATCTGCCATCGCAAAATACGACATCCACCTTGTGGGACACTGCAACTACTGCATGGGCACTGCATCCACGTTCAGGGACATGGCTGTTGGCTTTGCATCCACTGCAGCAACACTGCATCTGGCTGAAGTGGCACTGCAGGTGCACTGTAATCACTGCAAGATCACTGCATCCACCTTCGTTGGCACTGCATCATGCATCACAACATACTGCATCCACATTGTGAGACACTGCATCCACAGCATGAGCACTGCATCCACATTCCAGAACAAGGCAGAGGGCATTGCAACCACTGCAGGGACACTGCATCCAGCTGAATTGGAACTGAAGGCGTACTGCAATCACTTCCGGCTCACTGCATCCAATGCGTGGGCACTGCATCCTGTGTCACAACATACGGCAACAAACTTTTGTTACTCTGCATCCACTGCACGGGCACTGCATCCTCCGACAAAACATGCTGCCCCCTCCTTGTGAGACACTGCATTCACTGCATGACCCCTGAATTTACATTCCAGCACAATGCCCAGGGCCCTGCAACCACCGCAGGGACACTGCATCCGCCTTCATGCACAGTGCATCCTCCCTCCCAATATACTGCATAAACCTTTAGGGACACTGCCTCCACTGCATGGGCACTACATTCACCTTCAGGGAGACAGAAGGCGGCACTGCAACCCCTGTAGGGAAACTGCTTCCAGCTGATGTGGAAATGCAGGTGCACTGCAATGACTGCAGGATCACTGCATCCACCCTCATGGGCACTGCCTCCACCATCACAACATACTGCAGGCACCTTGTGGGACACTGCTTCCAATGCCTGTGCACCGAATCCAATTTCTCGGACAATGCAGTTGGCACTGCAACCACTATAGGGACACTGCATACAGCTGAAGTCGCAACGCAGGTGCACTGCATTCAACACAGGCTCACTGCATCAACCTCAATGGGCACTGCATCTTCCATCACAACATACGACATCCACCTTGTGGGACACTGCAACTACTGCATGGGCACTGCATCCACATTCAGGGAAGTCGGGGCACTGCAATGACTGCAGCATCACTGCATCCACCTTCACGCACGCTGCATCCTCCATCACAACTTACTGCATCCACCTTGTGGGACACTGCATCCACTGCATGACTACTGCATCCACATTCCCGGACAATGAGCGGCCACTGCAAGCACTGCAGGGGCACTGCATCCACCTTCAAGAGAACTGCATCATCCGTCATAACATACTGCATCCACCTTGTGAGACACTGCATCCACTGCCTGGGCACTGCATACACATTCCCAGATAATGCAGGGGGCACTGCAACGACTGCAGCAACACTGCATCCAACTGAAGTGGCACTGCACATGCACTGCCATCACTGCAGGATCACTGCATTCACCTTCATCAGCACTGCATACTACAACACACCACAATGCCTCCACATTGTGAGACATTGCATTGACTGCATGAGCACTTCCTCCACATTCCAGGACAAGGCAGGGGGCATTCCAACCACTGCTGCGACACTGCATCCAACTGAAGTGGCACTGAAGGCTTACTGCTTTCTCCGCCAGTTCACTGCATCCAACTCCAGTGCTCTGCATCCTCTGTCACAACATACAGCAACCAACTTTTGGTACTCTGCATCCACTGCATGGGCTCTGCATTAACACTCAGGGACACAGAACGGGGCACTGCAACCCCTGCAGGGACACTGCAGCCAGCTGAAGTGGCACTGCAAGTTCAATGCAATGACTGCAGGATCACTGCATCCTCCTTCATGATCACTGAATCCTCCAAAACATCATAAGGCATCCAAATTGAGGGACACTGCATCCACTGCATGAGCACTGCATCCACATTCAGGTAAACTGCAGGGGACACTGCAGCCACTGCAGGATCACTGCATCCACCTTCATGGGCACTGCATCCTCCATCACATCATACTGCATGGACATTCTGGGACACTGCATCCACTGCATAGGCACTCCATCCACGTTCATGCACACTGCAGTTGTCTCTGCAACCACTGCAGCAACAGTGCATCCAGCTGAAGTGGCACAGCAAGCGCACTGCAATCTCTTCAGGCTCACTGCATCCACCTTCATGAGAACTGCTTCATCCATCATAACATACTGCATCCACCTTGTGGGACACTGCATCCACTGACTGGGCACTGCATCCACATTCCCGGACAATGCAGGGGGCACTGCAATCACTGCAGCAACACTGCATACAGCTGAAATGGCACTGCAGGCGCACTGCCATCACTGCAGGATCACTGCATTCACCTCCATCGTCCCTGCATACTACAACACACCACAATGCCTCCACATTGTGCAACACTGCATCCAGTGCATGAGCACTGCATCCACATTTCAGCACAATGCATGGGGCTTTGCAACCACTGCAGGGACACTGCATCCAGCTGAAGTGGCACTGAAGGCGTACTGCAAACACTGCTGGCTCGCTGCATCCAACTCCAGGGCTCTGCATCCTCTGTCACAACATAGGGCAACCAACATTTGGTACTCTTCATCCACTGCATGAGTACTGCATCCAACTCTGGGACACAGAACTGGGCACTGCAACCACTGCAGGGACACTGCAGCCAGCTGATGTGGCACTGCATGTGCACTGCAATGACTGCAGGATCACTGCATCCTTCTTCATGACCACTGAATCCTCCATCACAACATAAGTCATCCAACTTGTGAGACACTGCATCCACTGCATGAGCACTGCAGCCACATTCTGGGACAATGCAGGGGGCACAGCAGCCACTGGAGGGACACTGAAACCCCCTTCATGGGCACTGCATCCTCCGTCACAACATACTGCATGGACATTTAGGTACACTGCATCCACTGCATGGGCACTTCATTCACCTTCAGTGACACACAGGCGGCACTGCAACCCCTACATGACTCTGCTTCCAGCAGAGGTGGCAATGCAGGTGCACTGCAATCACTGCAGGATCACTGCATCCACTGCATGTTCACAGTATCCACATTCACGGACACAGCAGTGTGCTCTGCAACCACTGCTGGATCTCTGCATCCACCCTCATGGGCACTGCATCTTCCATCACAACATACTGCATGCACCTTGTGGGCCACTGCATCCAATGCCTGGGCACTGTATCCACGTTCTCGGACAATGCAGTCGGCACTGCAACCACTGCAGGGACACTGGATACAGCTGAATTCGCACTTCAGGTGCACTGCATTCAGCACAGACTCACTACATCCACCTCCGTGCGAACTTCCTCTTCCATCACAACATACGACATCCATCATTTGGGACACTCCAACTACTGCATGGGCACTGCATCCACATTCAGGGAACTGTAGGGGCACTGCAACCACTGAAGCATCACTGCATCCACCTTCATGGGCCCTGCATCCTCCATCACAATATACTCCATACACCTTGTGGGACACTGCATCCACTGCATGACTACTGCATCCACATTCCCAGACAATGCGGGCGGCACTGCAAGCACTGCAGGGACACTGCATACACCTTCATGGGCCCTACATCCTCCATCACAACATAATTCCTCCACCTTGTGTGACAGTGTATCCACTGCATGAGTACTGAATCCACAATCCCGGACAATGCGGTGGCACTGCAACCACTGCAGCAACACTCCATCCAGCTGAAGTGGCACAGCAGTCGCACTGCCATCACTGCAGGATCACTGCATTGACCTTCATTGGCACTGCATACTACAACACACCTCAATGCCTCCACATTGTGGGACACTGCATCCAGTGTATGAGCACTGCATCCACATTCCAGGACAAGGCAGGGTTCATCACACCCACTGCAGGGACACTGCATCCAGCTGATGTGGAAATGCAGGCGCACTGCAATCACTGCCAGCTCACTGCATCCAACTAGTGGGCACTGCATCCTGTCAGAGCATACGGTAACCAAATTTTGGTACTCTGCATCCACTGCATGGGCACTGCATCCACATTCAGGGACACAGAGTGGGGCACTGCAACCCCTGAAGGGACACTGCAGCCAGCTAAAATGGCACTGCAGGTGAAGTGAAATGACTGCAGGATCACTGCATCCTCCTTCATGATCACTGAATCCTCCAACACATTATAAGGCATCTACCTTGAGGGACACTGCATCCACTGCATGAGCAGTGCATCCACATTCAGGTAAACTGCAAAGGGGACTGCAACCACTGAAGGATCATGGCATCCACCTTCAAGGGCACTGCATCCTCCGTCACAACATACTGCATGCTCCTTGTCAGTGACTGCATCCCATGCCTGGGCACTGCATCCAAATTCTCAGACAATGCAGTGGGCACTGCCACCACTGCAGGGCCAGTGCATACAGCTGAAGCCGGACTGCCATCTCACTGCATTCAGCACAGGCTCACTGCATCCAACTTCATGTGCCCTGCCTCCTCCATCACACCATAATGCATGCAGTTTGTGGGACACTGCATCCACTGCATGACTACTGCATCCACATTCCCAGACAATGCAGGGGGCACTGCAAGCACTGCAGGGACACTGCACCACCTTCATGAGAACTGCATCATCCGTCATAACATACTGCATCCACCTTGTGGGACACTGCATCCACTGCCTGGCACTGCATCCATATTCAGGTAAACTGCAGGGGGCACTGCAACCACTGCAGGATCACTGCATCCACCTTCATGGGCAGTGCTTCCTCCGTCACAACATACTGCATGCAAATTTTGGGACACTGAATGGGGACTGCATCCACGTTCAGGTACCCAGCTGTTGGCTCTGCAACCACTGCAGCAACACTGCAAGGAGCTCAAGTGGCACTGCAAGCGCACTGCAATCACTGCAGGCTCACTGCATCCACCTTCATGGGCACTGCATTCTGCATCACAGCATACCACATCCTCCTTGTGGGACACTGCATGCACTGCATGGGCACTGCATCCACATTCAGGGAAACTGTAGGCGGCACTGCAATCACTGCATCATCACTGCATCTACCTTCATGGGCCCTGCATTCTCCATCACAACATACTGCATCCACCTTGTATGACACTGCATCCACTGCATGACGACTGCATCTACATTCCCGGACAATGCAGGGGGCACTGCAATCACTGCAGCATCACTGCATCCATCTTCATGTGCTCTGCATCCTCCATCACAACATACTGCATCCACCTTGTGGGACACTGCATACACTGCATCACTACTGAATCCACATTCCCGGACAATTCAGGGGGCACTGCAAGCACTGCAGGGACAATGCATCCAGCTTCATGAGAACTGCTCATCCGTCATAACATACTGAATCCACCTTGTGGGGCACTGCATCCACTGTCTGGGAACTGAATCCACATTCCAGGACAATGCAGGGGACACTGCAAGCACTGCAGCAACACTGCATCCAACTGAAGTGGCACTGCTGGGGCACTGCCATCACTGCAGGATCCCTGCCTTCCCCTTCATCGGCACTGCATACTGCAACACACCACAATGCCTACGCATTGTGGGAAACTGCATCCACTCTATGAGCACTGCATCCAAATTCCAGGACAAGGCAGGCAGCATTGTAACCACTGCAGGGACACTGCATCCAGCTGATGTGGAAATGTAGGCACACTGCAATCAATGCTGGCTCACTGCACCCAACTAGTGGGCACTGGATCCTGTCACACATATGGTAACCAACTTTTGGTACTCTTCATCCACTGCATGGGCACTGAATCCACATTCAGGGACACAGAGCAGGGCACTGCAACCCCTGCAGGGACACTGCAGCCAGCTAAAATGGCACTGCAGGTGAAGTGCAATGACTGCAGGATCACTGCATCCTCCTACATGATAACTGAATCCTTCATCATAACAAAAGTCATTCACCTTGAGGGACATTGCATCCACTGCATGGGCACTGCATCTACATTCAGGGACATTGCAGTTGGCTCTGCAACCACTGCAACAACAATGCATCCAGCTGAAGCGGCACTTCAAGTGCACTGTATTCACTGCACTCTCACTGCATCCACCTTTGTGGGCACTGCATCCTCCATCACAACATACCGCATCCACCTTGTGGGACACTGAATACACTGCATGGCCATGGGATCCACATTCAGGGAAACTGTAGGGGGCACTGCAACCACTGTTGGTTCACTGCATCCACCTTCATGGGCACTGCATCCTCCGTCACAACATACTGCATAAAGCTTTAGGTACACTGCATCCACTGCATGTGCACTACATTCACATTCAGGGACACAGAAGGCGGCACGGCAACCCCAGCAGGGACACTGCTTCCAGCTGATGTGGAAATGCAGGTGCACTGCAATCACTGCAGGATCACTGCATCCACTGCATCTTCACAGCAGGCACATTCAGGGACACAGCAGGGTGCAATTCCACAACTGCTGGATCACTGCATCCACCTTCATGGGCACTGCATCCTCTGTCACAACATACTGCATGCCCCTTGAGGGGCACTGCATCCACTGCCTGGGCACTGCATCCACATTCAAGGACAATGCACTGGGCACTGCAACCAGTGCAGCAAGACTTCATCCAGCTGAAGTGTCACTGCAGGTGCACTGCAATCACTGCAGGCTCACTGCATCCACCTTCGTTGGCACTGCATCCTTCATCACATCATACCGCATCCACCTTGTGGGACACTGCATGCACTGCATGAGCACTGCATCCGCATTCCGGGAAACTGTAGGGGACACTGCACTCACTGCAGGTTCACCGCATCCACCTTCACGGGCACTGCATCCTCTGAGAAAACATACTGCATCCGGCTTGTGAGACACTGCATCCACTGCATGACCCCTGCATCCATATTCCAGGACATGCCGGGGATACTGCAACCACAGCAGAGACATAGCATCCACCTTCATGTGCACAGCATCCTCCATCACAACAAACTGCATACACCTTGGGGGACACTGCATGCACTTCATGGGCACTGCATCCACATTGAGGGAAACTGTAGGGGGCACTGCAGCCACTACAGGTTTACCGCATCCACCTTCATGCTTGCTGCAGCCTGTGAAAAAACATGCTGCATCCCTCTTGTGAGATACTCCATCCACTGCATAACCCCTGCATCCAGATTCCAGAAACAGTGTCAGGGGCAGTGAAACCAGAGCAGGGACACAGCATCCACCTTGATGGGCACTTCATCCTCCATCACAACATACTGCATAAACCTTTAGGTACACTGCATCAACTGCATCGGCACTGCATTCACCTTCAGTGACACAGAAGGCTGCAAGTCAACCCCTGCAGGGAGACTGCTTCCAGCTGACGTGGAAATGCAGGCGCACTGCAATCACTGCAGGATCACTGTATCCACTGCATGTTCACAGCATCCACATTAAGGGACACTGAAGGGTGCACTGCAACCACTGCCAGAACACAGCATCCACCCTCATGGGGACTGCATCCTCCGTCACAACATATTCCATGCACCTTGTGGGACACTGCATCCACTGCATGGGCACTGCATCCAAATTCAGGGACAATGCAGGGGGCAGTGCAACCACAGCAGGGACACTGCATCGAGATGAAGTGGAAGTGCAGGTGCACTGCAATGATTGCAGGATCACTGCATCATCCTTCATGGGCACTGAATCCTACTTTGCAACATACTGCATCCACCTTGTGGGACAATGCATGCACTGCATGTTCACAGCAGCCACATTCACTGACACAGCAGGGTGCACTGCAACCAACGCTGGATCACTGCATCCACCTTCAAGGGCACTGCATCCTCCATCACAACATACTGCATAAACATTTAGGTACACTGCATCCATTGCATGAACCCTGCATCCACATTCCAGCACAATGCCGGGGACCCTGCAACCACTGCCAGATCACTGCATCCACCCTCATGGGCACTGCATCCTCCGTCACAACATACTGCATGCACCTTGTGGGACCCTGCATCCAATGCCTCGGCACTGCATCCACATTCCCGGACAATGCAGGGGGCACTGCAACCACTGCAGCAACACTGCATACAGCTGAAGTGCCACCACAGACACACTGCCATCACTGCAGGATCACTGCATTCACCTTCATTGGCACTGCATACTACAACACACCACAATGCTTCCACATAGTGGGACACGCATACACTGCAGTAGCACTGCATCCACATTTCAGGACAATGCAGGGGCATTGCAACCACTGCAGGGACACTGCATCCAGCTGAAGTGGCACTGAAGGCGTACTGCAATCACTGCCATCTCACTGCATCCAACTCGTGGGCACTCCATGCTCCGCCACAACATACGGAAACCAACTTTTGGTACTCTCCATCCACAGCATGGGCATGGCATCCACATTCAGGGACACAGATCAGGGCACTGCAACGTCTGCAGGGACACTGCAGCCCGCTGTAGAGACACTTGATGTGCACTGCAATGACTGCACGATCACTGCATCCTCCTTCATGATCACTGAATCCTCCATCACAACATAAGTCATCCACCTTCTGGGACACTGCATCCACTGCCAGTCCACTGCATCCACATTCAGGTAAAATGCACGGGGCACTCAACCACTGCAGGATCACTGCATCCACCTTAATGGTCACTGCATTATCCGTCTCAACATATGGCACGCACATTGTGGGACACTGCATCCACTGCCTGGGCACTACCTCCACGTTCAGGGACACTGCAGTTGGCCCTGCTACCACTTCAGCAACACTGCATGCAGCTGAAGTGGCAATGCAGGTGCACTGCAATCACTTCAGGCTCACTGCGTCCACCTTCGTGGTCACTGCATCCTCCTCACAACATACTGCAGCCACCTTGTGGGACACTGCATGTACTGCATGGGCACTGAATCCATATTCAGGGAAATTGTACGGGGCGCTGCTGCCACTGCATAATCACCCCATCCACCTTCATGGGCACTGCGTCCTCCAACAACACATACTGACTCCACCTTGTGAGAAACTGCCTCCACTGCATGACTACTGCATCCACATTCCCAGACAATGTGGGGGGCACTGCAAGCACTGCAGGGACACTGCATCCACATTCAGTGAACTCTTGTGGGCACAGCAACCACTGCAGCATGACTGAATCCACATTCATGGCCCTTCATTCTCCATCACAACATACTGCATCCACCTTGTGGGACAATGCATCCACTGCATGACTACTGCATTCACGTTCAGGGACACTGCAGTTGGCTCTGCAACCATTGCAGCAACATGGCATCCAGCTGAAGTGGCACAGCAGGAGCATTGCAATCACTGCAGGCTCACTGCATCCACCTTGTTGGCACTGCATCCTCCGTCACAGCATGTTGCATCAACCTTGTGTGACAATGCATGCACTGCATGGGCACTGCATCCATTTTCAGGGAAACTGTAGGTGGCACTGCAACCAATGCAGGTTCACCGCATCCACCTTCATTGGCACTGCATCCTCCATCACAACATACTGAATAAAGCTTTAGGTACACTGCATCCACTGCATGGGCACTGCATTCACCTTCAGGAACACAGAAGGCAGCACTGCAACCATTGCAGGGACACTGCTTCCAGCGGATGTGGCAATGCAGGTGCACTGCAATCACTGCAGGATCCCTGCATCCACTGCATGTTCACAGCATCCACATTCAGGGACACAACAAGGTGCATTGCAACCACTGCAGGGTCACTGCATCCACCTTCATGGGCACTGCATCCTCCGTCACAACATACTGCATGCACATTGTGGGACACTGCATCCACGTCATGGGCACTGCATCCAGGTTCAGGGACACCTCAATTGGATCTGCAAACACTGCAGCAACACTGCATCCAGTTGAACTGGCACTGCAGGCAAACTGCAATCACTGCAGGCTCACGGCATCCACCTTCTTGGGCACTGCATCCTCCGTTGCAACATACTGCATGAACCTTGTGGGACACTGTATCCAAAGCCTGGGCACTGCATCCACATTCAGGGACAATGCAGGGGGCACTGCAACCACTGCAGGGACACTTCATCCTGATTTAGTGGCACTGCAGGTGTACTGCAATGACTGCAGGATCACTGCATCCTCCTTCATCATCACTGAATCCTCCATCACAACATAAGGCATCCACCTTGAGGGACACTGCATCAACTGCATGACCACTACATCCACGTTCACGTAAACTGCAGGGGGCATGGCAATCACTGCAGGTTCACTGCATCCATCTTCATGGGCACTGCATCCTCTGTCATATCATACTGCATGCACATTGTGGGACACTGCATCCACTGCATGGGCACTGCATCCATGTTCATGGACACTGCACTTGGCTGTGCAACCGCTGCAGCAAAACTGCATCCTGGTGAAGTGGCACTGCAGGTGCACTGCAATCACCGCAGGCTCACTGTATCCACCTTCGTGGGCACTGCCTCCTCCGTCAGATAATACCACATCCACATTGTGGGACACTTTATCCACTGCCTGGGCACTGCATCCACAATCCAGGACAATGCAGAGGCATTGCAACCACTGCAGGGACACGGACTTCAGCTGAAGTGGCAATGAAGGTGTATTGCAACCACTGCAGGCTCACTGCATCCACCTTCGAGGGCACTGCATCTTCCATCACAACATACAACATCCACCTTGTGGGACACTGCAACTACTGCATGGGCACTGCATCCACATTCAGGGAACGGTAGGGGACACTGCTACCGCTGCAGTATTACTGCATCCACCTTCATGGAACCTGCATCCTCCATCACAACATACTGCATCCACCTTGTGGGACACTGCATCCACTGCATCACTACTGCATCCACAGTACCGGATAATGCAGGTGGCATTGCAAGCACTGCAGGGACACTGCATCCACCTTCATGGGCAATGCATCCTCCTTCACAACATACTTGATACACATTGTGGGACACTGCATCCACTGCATGGGCACTGCATCCACGTTCAGGGACACTGCTGTTGGCTCTGCAACCACTGAAGCAACACTGCATCCAGCTGAAGTGGCACTGCAGGTGCACTGCAATCACAGGAGGTTCACTGCATCCACCTTTGTTGGCACTGCATCCTCTGTCAAAACATACTTCATCCACATTGTGGGACACTGCACGCACAGCATGGGCTTTGCATGCACATTCATGGAAACTTTAGTGGGCACTGCCACCACAGCAGGTTCACCTCATCCACCTTCATGGGCACTGCATCCTCCAACAAAACATACTGCATCCGCCTTGTGAGACACTACATCCACTGCATGAGCCCTGCATCCATATTCCAGGACAATGCCAGGGGCACTGCAACTAATGCAGGGACACTGCATCCACCTTCATGGGCACTGCATCCTCCATCACAACATACTGCATAAACCTTTAGGTACACTGCATCCACGGCATGGGCACAGCATTCACCTTAAGGGACAGAGTAGGTGGCACTGCAACCCCTGCAGGGACACTGCTTCCAGCTGATGTGGAAATGCAGGTGCCTTGCAATCACTTCAGGATCACTGCATCCACTGCATGTTCACAGCATCCACATTCAGAGACACAGCAGCGTGCACTGCAACCACTGCCAGATCACTGCATCCACCTTCATGGGCACTGCATCCTACGTCACAACAGATTGCATGCACCTTTTTGGACACTGCATCCAATGCCTGGAAACTGCATCCACGTCGTTGGATAATGTAGTGGGCACTGCAACCACTGCAGGGATACTGCATACACCTTAAGTCGCACTGCAGGCACACTGCATTCAGCACAGGCTCACTGCATCCACCTTCGTGGGTACTGCAACTTCCATCACAACATACAACATCCACGTTATGGGGCACTCCAACTACTGCATGGGTACTGCATCCAAACTCAGGGAGCTGTATGGGCCACTGCAACCATGGCAGCATCACTGCATCCACCTTCATGGGCCCTGCATTCTGCATGACAACATGCTGCATCCACCTTGTGGAACACTGCATTCACTGCATGACTACTGTATCCACATTCCTAGAATATGTGGGGAGCACTGCAAGCACTGCAAGGACACTGACTTCAGCTGTAGTGGCAATGAAGGCGTACAGCAATCACTGCAGGCTCACTGCATCCACCTTCGTGGGCACTGCATCTTCCATCACAACATATGACATCCACATTATGGTACACTGCAACTACTGCATGGGCACCTCACCCACATTCAGGGAACTGTAGGGGGCACTGCAAGCACTGCAACATCACTGCATCCACCTTCATGGGCCCTGCATCCTCCATCACTACATACTTCATCCACCATGTGGGACACTTCATCAACTGCATGACTACTGCATCCACATTCCCAGACAATGTGGGGGGCACTGCAAGCACTGCAAACACACTGCATCCACCTTCATGAGAATTACATCATCCGTCATAACATACTGCATTCACCTTGTGGGACACTGCATCCACTGCCTGGGCACTCCATCCACATTCCCGGACAATGCCCGGGGCTCTGCAACCACTGCAGGGACAGTGCATCCACCTTCATGAGAACTGCATTAACCATCATAACATACTGTATCCACTGACTGGACACTGCATCCACATTCCCGGACAATGCAGGCGGCACTGCAACCACTGCAGCAACACTGCATCCAGCTGAAGAGGCACTGCATGTGATCTGCAATCACCGCAGGCTCATTGCATCCACCATCATGGGCACTGTATCCTCCGATAAACATACTGCATCCACCTTGTGAGACACTGCATCCACTGCATGACCCCTGCATCCACATTCCAGCACAATGCTGGGGGCCCTGCAACCACTGCAGCAAAACTGCTTCCAGATGATGAGGAAATGCAGGCGCACTGCAATCACTGCAGGATCACTGCATCCACTGCATGTTCACAGTATCCACATTCAGGAACACAGCCGAGTGCACTGCAATCACTCCTGGGACACTGCATACAGATCAAGTGGCACTGAAGGTGCACTGCAATGACTGCAGGATCACTGCATCATCCTTCATGGGCACTGAATCCTGCTTCACAACATACTGCATCCACCTGGAGTCACACTGCAGACACTGCATGGACAAAGCATCCACATTCAGGGACATGGCAGGGGGCTCTGCAACCACTGCAGCTACACAGCATCCAGCTGAAGTGGCAATGCAGGTGCACTGCAATCACTGAAGATTCACTGCAACCACTGCATAGACACTGCATCAACATTTCAGGACAATGCCGGGGGCACTGCAACCACTGCAGGGACACTGCATCCCCCTGCATGGGGACTTCATCCTCCATCACAACATATTGCATAAACCTTTAAGTACACTACATCCACTGCATGGGCATTGCATTCACAGTCCGGACAATGCAGGGGCACTGCAACCACTGCAGTCACACTTCATCCAACTGCAGTGGCACTGCAGGTGCACTGGCATCACTGCAGGATCACTGCATCCACTGCATGTTCAGAGCATGCACATTCAGGGACACAGCAGGGTGCACTGCAACCACTGCCGGATCACTGCATCCACCCTCATGGACACTGCATCCTCCGTCACAACATACTGAATGCACCTTGTGAGACACTGCATCCAATGCCTGGGCAATGCTTCCACGTTCTCAGACAATGCAGTGGGCACTGCAACCACTGCAGGGACCCTGAATCCACATTCATGGGCACTGCATCCTCCAACAAAACATACTGAATCTGCCTTTTGAGATACTGCATCCACTGCATGACTCCTGCATCCACATTCCAGGACAATGCTGGGTGCACTGCAACCACTGTAGGGACACTGAATCCACCTTCATGGGCACTGTATCCTCCATCACAATGCACTGCGTAAACCTTAGGTACACTGCAGCCACTGCATGGGCACTAAATTCACCCTCAGGGACACAGAAGGCTACACTTCAAGCCTGCAGGGACACTGCTTCCAGCTGATGTGGAATTGCAGGTGCACTGCAACCACTGCCGGAACACAGCGTCCACCTTCATGGGCACTGCATCTTCTGTCACAACATACTGCATGCACGTTGTGGGACACTGCATACAATCCCTGGGCACTGCATCCATGTTCTCGAACTGTGCAGTGGGCACTGCAGCAACTGCAGGGACAATGCATACAGCTGAATCTGCACTGCACTGGCACTGCATTCAGCACAGGCTCATTGCATCCACCTTCGTGGGCACTGCATCTTCCATCAGAACATACGGCATCCACCTTATGGGACACTGCAACTACTGCATGGGCACTGCTTCCACATTCAGAGAACTGTAGGCGGCACTGCAACCACTGCAGCATCACTGCATCCACCTTCAGGGTCTCTGCATCCTCCATCACAACATACTGCATCCACCTTGTGGGACACTGCATCCACTGCATGACTACTGCATCCACATTCCCCGACAATATGGGGGGCACTGCAAGCATGAGAGGGACACTGCATCCACATTCATGAGAACTGCATCAACCTTCATAACATACTGCATCCACCTTGTGGGACACTGCATCCAATGCCTGGGCACTGCATCCACAATCCGGGTCAACGCAGGGGGCATTGCAACCACTGAAGGGACACTGACTTCAGGTGAAGAGGCAATGGAGGCGTACTGCCATCACAGCAGGCTCACTGCATCCTCCTTCATGGGCACAGCATCTTCCATCTCATCATATGACATCCAACTTATGGGACACTGCATCCACTGCATGACTACTGCATCCACATTCCCGGACAATGCAGGGGGCAGTGAAAGCACTGCAGGGACACTGCACCCACATTTTTGGGCACTGCATCCTCCATCACAGCATATCACATCCATATTTTGGGACACTGAATGCACTGCATGGGCACTGCATCCACATTCAGGGAAACTGTAGTGGGCACTGCAACCACTGCAGGTTCACCGCATCCACCTTCATGGGCACTGCATCCTCCTACAAAACATACTGCATCCGCCTTGTGAGACACTGCAGCCACTGCATGACCCCTACATCCACATTCCAGCACAATGCCGGGGGTCCTGCAACCACTGAAGGGACACTGCATCCGCCTTCATGTGCACGGCATCCTCCGTCACAACATACTGCATAAACCTTTAGGGACACAGCCTCCAATGCATGGGCACTGCATTCACATTCAGGGACACAGAAGGCGGCCTTACAACCACTGCAGCAACACTGCTTCCAGCTGATGAGGAAATGCAGGTGCACTGCAATCACTGCAGTATCACTGCATCCACTGCATGTTCACAGCATCCACATTCTGGGACACAGCAGGGTGCACACCAACCTCTGCAGGGACACTGCATCCAGATGAAGTGGCACTGCAGGTGCACTGCAATGACTGCAGGATCACTGCATCATCCTTCATGGGCACTGAATCCTGCTTCACAACATACTGCATACACCTTGAGTCACACTGCAGGCACTGCATGGGCACATCATCCACATTCAGAGACATGGCAGGGGGCTCTGCAACCACTGCAGCTACACTGCATCCAGCTGAAGTGACACTGCAGGCGCACTGCAATCACTGAAGATTCACTGAATCCACTGCATAGGTACTGCGTCAACATATCAGGACAATGCCAGGGGCACAGCAACGACTGCAGGGACACTGCATCCACCGTCATGAGAACTGCATCATCCATCATAACATACTGCATCCACCTTGTGGGACACTGCATCCAATGCCTGGGCACTGCATCCATCTTCTCGGACAATGCATTCGGCACTGCAACCACTCAGGGACACTGCATACAGCTGAAGTTGCACTGCAGGTACACTGCATTCAGCACAGGCTCACAGCATCCACCTCCGTGGGCACGGCATCTTCCATCACAACATACGACATCCACCTTGTCGTACACAGAAACTACTGCATGGGCACTGCATCCACATTCAGAGAACTGTAGGGGGCACTGCAACCACTGCAGCATCACTGCATCCACCTTCAT
This sequence comes from Equus caballus, assembly GCF_041296265.1. NCBI lineage: Eukaryota > Metazoa > Chordata > Mammalia > Perissodactyla > Equidae > Equus > Equus caballus. The sequence goes on along the minus strand of NW_027222392.1, from coordinate 2,485,931 downwards.
GGGCCCTGCATCCTCCACCACAACATACTGTATCCACCTTATGGGGCACTGCATCCAATGCCTGGGCACTGCACCCACATTCCCGGACAATGCATGGGGCACTGCAACAACTGGAGAAAGACTGCATCCAGCTGAAGTGGCACTGCAGGCGCAGTGAAATCAGTGCCAGATCACTGCATTCACCTTCATCGGCACTGCATACTACAACACACCACAATGCCTCCACATTGTGGGACACTGCATCCACTGGATGAGCACTGAATCCACATTCCAGGACAATGCAGGGGGCATTGAAACCACTGCAGGGACACTGCATCCAGCTGAAGTGGCACTGAAGGCATACTGCAATGACTGCCGGCTCACCGCATCCACCTCCAGTGCTCTGCATCCTCTGTCACAACATATGGCAGCCAACTTTTGGCACTCTGCATCCACTGCATGGGCATTGCATCCACATTCAGGGACACAGAAGGCTGTACAGAAACCACTGCAGGGACACCGCAGCCAGATGAAGAGGCACTGCAGGTGCACTGCAATGACTGCAGAATCACTGCATCCTCCTTCTTGATCACTGCATCCTCCTTCATAACATAAGGCATCCACCTTGAGGGACACTGCATCCACTGCATGAGCACTGCTTCCTCATTCAGGTAAACTGCAGGGGGCACTGCAACCACTGCACGATCACTGCATCCACCTTCGTGGGTACTGCATCTTCTGTCTCAACATACTGCATGCACATTGTGGGACACTCCCTCCACTGCATGGGCACTGCATCCACGTTCAGGGATACTGCAGTTTTCTCCACAACCACTGCAGCAACACTGCATCCAGCTGAAGTGGTACTGCAAGCGCACTGCAATCACTTAAGGCTCACTGCATCCACTTTCGTGGGCACTGCATCCTCCGTCACATCATACCGCATCCACCTTGTGGGACACTGCATGCACTGCATGGGCAATGCATCCTCCAACAAAACATACTGCATCCGCCTATTGAAACACTACATCCACTGCATGCCTCCTGTATCCGCGTTCCAGGACAATGCCGGAGGCACTGCAACCACAGCAGGGACACAGCATAGACCTACATGGGCATTGCATCCTCACTCAAAACATAGTGCATCAACCTTTAGCTACACTGCATCCACTGCATGGGCACTCCATTCACCTTCAGGGACACAGAAGGCTGCACTAAAACCACTGCAGGGACACTGCTTCCAGCTGATGTGGAAATGCTGGCGAATTGAAATCCCTGCAGGATCACTGCATCCACTGCATGTTCACAGCATCCACATTCAGGGACACAGCAGGGTGCACTGCAACCACTTCTGGATCACTGTATCCACCTTCATTGGCACTGCATCCTCTGACACAACATACTGCATGCACCTTGTGCTACATTGCATCCAATGGCTGGGCACTACATCCACGTTCTTGGACAATGCAGTCGGCATTGCAACCACTGCAGGGACACTGCATACAGCTGAAGTCGCACTGCAGGTGCACTGCATTCAGCACAGGCTCATTGAATCCAGCTTCTTGGGCACTGTATCTTCCATCACAACATATGACATCCATCTCGTGGGATACTGCAACTATGGCATGGGCACTGCATCCACATTCAGGGAACTGTAGGGGGCACTGCAACCACTGCAGCATCACTGCATCCACCTTCCTGGGCCCTGCATCCTCCATCAGAACATACTGCATCCACATTGTGTGACACTGCATCCACTGCATGAATACTGCATCCACATTCCCGGACAGTGTGGGGGCACTGCAAGCACTGCAAGGACACTGCATCCACCTTCATGAGAACTGCATCATCCATCATAGCATACTTCGTCCACCTTGTGGGACACTGCATCCACTGCCTGGGCACTTCATCCAAAATCCCGGACAATGCAGGAGGCATTGCAACCACTGCAGGGACACTGACTTCAGCTGAAGTGGCAATGAAGGCGTACTGCAATCACTGCAGACTCACTGCATCCACCTTCATGGGTACTGCATCTTCCATCACAACGTATGACATCCACCTTCTGGGACACTGCAACTACTGTGTGAGCACTGCATCCACACTCAGGGACACAGAACGGGGCATGGCAACCACTTCAGGAACACTGAAGCCAGCTGAATAGGCACTGCCGGAACACTGCAATGACTGCAGGATCCACTGCATGAGCACTGCATCCACATTCAGGTAAACTGCAGGGGGCAGTGCAACCACTGCAGGATCACCACATACACCTTCATGGGTACTGTATCCTTCGTCACAACATACAGCATGCACATTGTGGGACACTGCATCCACGGCATGGGCACTGCATCCACGTTCAGTGACACTGCAGTTGGCTCTGCCACCACTGCAGCAACACTGCATCCAGCTGAAGTGGCACTGCAGGTGCACTGCAGTCTCATTGCATCCACCTTCGTGGGCACTGCATCCTCCGTCACAACATACTGCATCCACCTTGTGGGACACTGCATGCACTGCATGGGCACTGCATCCACATTCAGGGAAACTCTAGGTGGCACTACAGCCACTGCAGTTTCATTGAACCACCTTCATGGCACTGCATCCTCCGACAAAGCATACTGCATCTGCCTTGTGACACACTGCATCCACTGCACGACCGCTGCATCCACTTTCCAGGACAATGCCGTGGGCACTGCAACCACTGCAGGGACACTGCATGCACCTTCATGGGCACTGCATCTTCCCTCACATCATTCTGCATAAACCTTTAGGTACACTTCACCCACTGAATAGGCACTCCATTCACCTTCAGGGGCATGGAAGGCAGCACTATAACCCCTGCAGGGACACTGCTTCCAGCTCATGTGGAAATGCAGGAGCACTGCAATCACTGCAGGATCACTGCATCCAACTCGTGGGCACTGCATCCTCTGTCACAACATACGGCAACCAACTTTTGGTACTCCGCATCCTCTGCATGGGAACCGCATTCACATTCAGGGACACAGAACAGGGCACTGCAACCACTGCAGTAACATGCATCCAGCTGAAGTGGCAAAGCATCCTCCGTCACAACATGCTGCATCCACATTGTGGGACACTGCATGCACTGCATTGGCACTGCATCCAAGTTCAGGGACACTGCAGTTGGCTCTTCAAGCACTGCAGCAACAGTGCATCCAGCTGAAGTGGCACTGCATCCTCCGACAAAACATACTGCATCTGCCTTGTGAGACACTGCATCCACTGCATGACCCCTTCATCCACATTATGGGACAATGCCAGGGGCACTGCAGCAAATGCTGGGACAGTGCAGGGACACTTTCACAGGAAGTGCATCCTCCATCACAACATGCTGCATAAACCTTTACGTACACTGCATCCACTGCATGGGCACTGCATTCACCTACGGGACACAGAAGTGGCACTGCAACCCCTCCAGGGACACTGCTTCCAGCTGATGTGGAAATATAGGCACACTGCCCTCACTGCGGGATCACTTCATACACTGCATGTTCACAGCATCCACATTCAGGGAAACAGCAGCGTGCACTGCAACCACTGCCAGATCACAGCATCCACCTTCATGGGTACTGCATCCTCCATCACAACATACTGAATGCACCTTGTGGTACACTGCATCCAATGCCTGGGTACGGCATCCACCTTCTCGGACAATGCAGTGGGCACTGCAACCACTGCTGGGACACTGCATCCAGATGAAGTGGCACTGAAGGCGTACTGCAATTAATACCGGCTCACTGCATCCCTGCATCCAACTCGTGGGCACTGCATCCCCTGTCACAATATACGCCAACCAACTTTTGGTACTCTGCATCCACTGCATGGGCAATGCATCCACACTCAGGGACACAGAACGTGGCACTGCAACCAATGCAGGAACATTGTATCCAACTTCATGGGCCAGGAATCCTCCATCACAACATACTGCAGCCACCTTGTGGGACACTGCATCCACTACATGACTACTGCATCCACATTCCCGGACAATGCGGGGGGCACTGCAAGCACTGCAGGGACACTGCATCCACTTTCATGAGAACTGCATCATCCGTCATAACATACTGCATCCACCTTGTGGGAAACTGCATCCACTGCCTGGGCACTGCATCCACATTCCCAGACAATGCAAGGGGCACTCCAACCACTGCAGCAACACTGCATCCAGCTGAAGTCGCTCTGCACGTGCACTGCCATCACTACAGGATCACTGCATTCACCTTCATTGGCAGTGCATACTACAACACACCACAATGCCTCCACATTTTGGGACACTGCATCCACTGCATGTTCACAGCATCCACATTCATGGACACAGCAGCCTGCACAGCAAGCACTGCCTGACCACTGCATCCACCTTCATGTGCCCTGCATTCTCGGTCACAACATACTGCATGCACCTTGTGGGACACTGCATCCAATGCCCGGGCACTGCATCCACGTTCTCGAACAATGTAGTGTTCACTGAAACCACTGCAGGGACACTGCATCCATCTGAAGTTGCACTGCAGGTATACTGCATTGAGAACAGGCTCACTGCATCCACCTCCGTGGGCACTGCATCTTCCATCACAATATACGACATCCACCCTGTGGGACACTGCAACTACTGCATGGGCACTGCATTCACATTCAGGAAAACAGAAGGTGGCACTGCAACCACTGCTGGGACAATGCAGCCAGCTTAAGTGGCACTGCTGGTGCACTGCAATGACTGCAGGATCACTGCATCCTGCTTCATGATAACTGAATCCTCCAACACAACATAAGACATCCACATTGAGGGACACTGCATCCACTGCATGAGCACTGCATCTACATTCATGTACACTGCAGGGGCACTGAAACCACTGCAGTATCACTGCATCCAACTTCATGGGCACTGCATCCTCCGACACAACATACTGCATGCACATTGTGGGACACTGCATCCACTTCATGGGCACTGCATCCCCGTGTAGGGACACTGCAGTTGGCTCTTCAACCCCTGCAGCAACACTGCATCCAGCTGAAGTGGCACTGCAAGCGCACTGCAATGACTGCAGGCTCACTGCATCCTCCTTCGTGGGAACTGCATCCTCCATCACAGCATACTGCATCCACCATGTGGGACAATGCATGCACTGCATGGGCACTGCATCCACATTCAGTTAAACTGCAGGGGACACTGTCACCACTGCAGGTTCACCGCATCCATCTTCATGGGCACTGCATGCTCTGACAGAACATACTGCGTCCTCCTTGTGAGACACTGCCTCCAATGCATGACCCCTGTATCCATAATACAGGACAATGCCGGTGGCACTGCAACCACAGCAGGGACACTGCATCCACCTTCATGGGCACTGCATCCTCCGTTACAACATAGTGGATAAACCTTTAGGTACACTGCATCCACTGCATGGGCACTGCATCCACATTCCAGGACAATGCAGGGGGCATTGAAACCACTGCAGGGACACTACATCCAGCTGAAGTGGCACTGTAGGCGTATGCAATCACTGCCGGCTCACTCTATCCAACTCGTGGCCACTGGGTCCTCTGTCACAACATACGGCAACCAAATTTTGGTACTCTGCATCCACTGCCTGGGCCCTGCCTCCACATTCAGGGACACAGAACGGGGCACTGCAACAACTTCAGGGACACTGCAGCCAGCTGAAATGGCACTGCAGGTGCACTGCCATGACTGCAGAATCACTGCATCCTCCTTCATGATCACTGAATCCTGCATCACAACAAAAGTCATTCACTTTGAGGGACACTGCATCCACTGCATGAGCACTGCAACAACATTCAGGTAAACTGCATGGGGCACTGCAACCAGTGCAGGATCACTGCATCCACCTTCATGGGCCCTGCATCCTCTGTCACAGCATGCTGCATGCACATTGTGGGACACTTCATCCACTGAATGGTCACTGAATCCACGTTCAGGGACACTGCTGTTGGCTCTGCATCCACTGCAGCAACACTGCATCCAGCTGAAGTGGCACTGCAGGCGCACTGTAATCACATCATGATCACTGCTTCCACATTCGTTGGCACTGCATCATCTGTCACAACATACTGCATCCACATTGTGGGACACTGCATCCAAAGCATGAGCAGTGCCTCCACATTCCAGGACAAGGCCACGGGCATTGCAACCACTGCAGGGACACTGCATCCAGCAGAAGTGGCACTGAAGGCGTACTGCAATCACTGCCAGCTCAATGCATACAACTCGTGGGCACTGCATCCTCTGTGACGACATACTGCAACCAACTTTGGTACTCTGCATCCACTGCATGGGCACTTCATCTTCCAAAAAATAATAGTGCATCCGCCTTGTGAGACATTGCATCCACTACATGCCCCCTGCATCCACATTCCGGCACAATGCTGGGGTCCCTGATACCACTGTCTGGACACTGCATCTGCCGTCATGTGCACTGCATCCTCTGTCACAACATACTGCATCCACCTTGTGGGACACTGCATGCACTGCATGGCCACTGCATCCACGTTCAGGGACACTGCAGTTGGCTCTGCAACCACTGCAGCAGCACTGCATCCAGCTGAAGTGGCACTGCATGCTCCGACAAAACATACTGCGTCTGCCTTGTGAGACACTGCATCCACTGCATGACCCCTGCATCCACATTGCAGTACAATGCCTGAGGCACTGTAACCACAGCAGGGACACTGCCTCCACCTTCATGGGCACTCCATCCTCACTCAAAACATAATGCATCAACCTTTAGCTACACTGCATCCAATTCATGGGCACTGCATTCAGGTTCAGTGACACAGAAGGCAGCACTGCAACCCCTGCTGGGACACTGCTTCCAGCAGATTTGGAAATGCAGGCGCCCTGCAATCACTGCAGGATCACTCCATACACTGCATGTTCACACCATCCATATTCAGGGACACAGCAGGGTGCACTGAAACCACTGCCAGATCACTGAATCCACCTTCATGGGCACTGCATCATAAGTCACAACATACTGCATGCACCTTGAGGGACACTGCATCCAATGCCGGGGCAGTGCATCCACATTCTCGGACAATGCAGTCGGCAATGCAACCACTGCATGGACACTGCATCCAGATGAAGTCGCACTGCAGGTGCATTGCGTTCACCACAGGCTCACTGCATCCACCTACGTGGGGACTGCATCTTCCATTACAACATACAACATCCACCTTATGGGACACTGCAACTATGCATGGGCACTGCATACACATTCAGGGAACTGTAGTGGGCACTGCAACCACTGCAGCATCACTGCATCCACCTTCATGGGCCCTGCATCCTCCATCACAACATACTGCATTCACCTTGTGGGACACTGCAACCACTTCATCACTACTGCATCCGCATTCCCGGACAATGCAGGGGGCATTGCATCCACCTACATGAAAACTGCATCATCCGTCATAACATACTGCATCCACCTTGTGGGACACTGCATCCACTGCATGACTATAACATCCACATTACCGGACAATGTGGGGGGCACTGCAAGCACTGCAAGCACACTGCATACACCTTCATGAGAATTGCATCATCTGTCATAACATACTGCAACCACCTTGTGGGACACTACATCCTCTTCCTGGGCACTGCATCCACATTCCTGGACAATGCAGGGGACACTGCAACCACTGCAGCAACACTGCATCCAGCTGACGTGGCACTGCAGGCACACTGCCATCACTGCAGGATCACTGCATTCACCTTCATCGGCACTGCATGCTATAACACAGTACAATGCCTCCACATTATGGGACACTGCATCCACTGCATGAGCACTGCATCCACATTCCAGGACAATGCAGGGGGCATTGCAACCACTGCAGGGACACTGCCTCTGCCTTCATGCACACTGCATCCTCCGTCACAACATACTGCATAAGCCTTTAGGGACACTGCCTTCACTGCATGCGCACTGCATTCACCTTCAGGGACACAGAACGCAGCACTGCAACCACTGCAGCAATACTGCTTCCTGCTGATGAGGAAATGCAGGCACACTGCAATCACTGCAGGATCACTCAATTGACTGCATGTCGACAGCATCCACATTGAGGGACACAGCAGGGCGCACTGCAGCCACTGCAGGGACACTACATCCAGAGGATGTGGCACTGCAGGTGTACTGCAATGACTGCAGGATCACTGAATCATCCTTCATGTGCACTGAATCCTGCTTCACAACATACTGCATCCAACTTGAGTCACACTGCAGATACTACATGGACACAGCATCCACATTCAGGGACATGTCAGTAGCTCTGCAACGACCTCAGCTACTCTTCATCCAGCTGAAGTGGCATTGCAGGCGTACTTCAATCACTGAAGATTCACTGCAACCACTGCATAGGCACTGCACCAACATTTCAGGACAATGCCAGGGGCACTGCAACCACTGGAGGGACACTGCATCCTCCTTCATGGGCACTGCATCCTCCATCACAACATGCTGCGCAAACCTTTAGGTACACTGCATCCACTGCATGGGCACTGCATTCACATTCCCAGACAATTCAGGGGGCACTGCAACCACTGCCAGAACACTGCATCCAATGAAGTGGCACTGCATGCACACTGCCATCACTGCAGGATCACTGCATCCACTGCATGTTCAGATCATGACCATTCAGGGACACAGCATGGTGCACTGCAACCACTTCCGGATCACTGCATCCTGCCTCATGGACACTGCAACCTCCGTCACATTCTGCATGCACCTTGTGGGACACTGCATCCAATGCCTGGGCACTGCATCCACGATCTTGGACAATGCAGTGGGCATTGCAACCACTGCAGGGACACTGCCTCTGCCTTCATGCACACTGCATCCTCCGTCACAACATACTGCATAAGGCTTTAGGGACACTGCCTTCACTACATGCTCACTGCATCCACCTTCATTATCACTGATTCCTCCATCACAACATAAGGCATCCAACTTGAGGGACACTGCATCCACTGCGGGAGCACTGCTTCCACATTCAGGTAAACTGAAGGGGGCACTGCAACCACTGCAGGATCACTGCATCCACCTTCATGGGCACTGCATCCTCCATCACAACATACTGCATGCACATTGTGGGACACTGCATCCACTGCATAGGCACTACATCCATGTTCAGGCACACAGAAGGCTGTACGGCAACCACTGCTGGGACACTGCATCCACAGCATGACTACTGCATCCACATTCCTGGACAATGCGGGGGGCACTGCAAGCACTGCACGGACGCTGCTTTCACCTTCATGAGAACTGCATCATCCGTGATAACATACTGCATCCACCTTGTGGGATACTGCATCCACTGCTTGGGCACTACATCCACATTCCCGGACATGCAGGGGCCACTGCAACCACTGCAGGAACACAGCATCCAGGTGAACTGCCACTGAAGGTGCACAGCCATCACTGCAGGATCACTGCATCGACATTCGTGGGCACTGCATGCTCCGTCACAGCATACTACACTCACCTTGTGGGACACTGTATCCACTGCATGAGCACTGCATCCACATTCCAGGATAATGCAGGGGTCACTGCAACCACTACAGGGACACTGCATCCCCCTTCATGGGCACCACATCCTCCATCACAACATACTGCATGCAACATATGGGACACTATATCTAATGCCTGGGCACTGCATCCACATTCAGGTAAACTGCAGGGGACACTGCAACCACTGCTGGCTCACTGCATCCAAATTCGAGGGCTCTCCATCCTCCATCACAACATACTGCATCCACCTTGTGGGACACTGCATGCACTGCATGGGCACTGCATCCACGTTCAGGGACACTGCAGTTGGCTCTGCAACCACTGCAGCAATACTTCATCCAGCTGAATTGGAAATGCATCCTCCGACAAAACATACTGCATGTGCATTGTGAGACACTGCATCCACTGCATGACCTCTGCATCCACATTATTTGACAATTCCAGGGGCACTGAAGCAATGCAGGGACACTGCATCCACTTTCATGAGAACTGCATCATCCGTCCTAACAAACTGCATCCACCTTGTTGGAAACTGCATCCACTGCCTGGGCACTGCATCCACATTCCCGGACATTGCAGGGGGCACTGCAACCACTGCAGCAACACTGCATCCAGCTGAAGCTTCACTGCACTTGCACTGCCATCACTACAAGATCACTGCATTCACCTTCATGGGCACTGCATACTACAACACACCACAATGCCTCCACATTGTAGGACACTACATCCACTGCATGTTCACAGCATCCACATTCAGGGACATAGCACCCTGCACATCAACCACTGCCAGATCACTGAATCCACCATCATTTGCCCTGCATTCTCCATCACAACATACTGCATGCACCTTGTGGGACACTGCATCCAATGCCCAGACACTGCAGCCACGTTCTCGGACAATGTAGTTCATACTGAAACAACTGCAGGGACACCGCATCCAGCTGAATTGGCACTGAAGGCCTACTGCAATCACTGCCAGCTCACTGCATCCAACGCCTGGGCACTGCATCCTCTGTAACAACATAGGGCAACCAACTATTGGTACTCTGCGTCCACTGCATGGGCACTGCATCCACATTCAGGGACACAGAACGGGGCACTGCAACCATGGCAGGGACACTGAAGCCAGCTGAAGTGGCACTTCAGGAGCACTGCAATGACTGCAGGATCACTGCATCCTCCTTCATGATCACTGAATCCTCCATCACAGCATAAGGCATCCACCTGAGGGACACTGCATGAGCACTGCATCCACATTCAGGTAAACTGCAGGGGACACTGCAACCACTGCGTGATCACTGCATCCACCTTCATGGGCACTGCATCCTCTGTCACAACATATTGCATCCACCTTGTGGGGCTCTGCATCCATTGCCTGGGCACTGCATCCAAATTCTCGGACAATGCAGGCGGCAATGCAACCAGTGCAGGGACACTGCATCCACTGCATGGGCACTGCCTCCACCTTCAGAAGGCACTGCATTCATCTTTGCCCTCTGCTTCTATCTTCAGGAAGAGCTGCATGCACCTTCTGGGACAGTGCATCCACCTTGTGGGACACTGCATCCACATGCAGGGCACAATCCATCCACCACTGGGTCACTGCAACCATCTTCAGTGGGCTCTGCATCCCGCTTCTGATATACTGCAACCACCATCCGAAGGCAATGCATCCACCTGCTTTGACACTGCATCCACCTGGAGGCACTGCTCCCACCTTCATGGACACTGCCTCCACTGCAGGGCACCACATAAAACTTCACGAACACTACATCCACTTTCAGAGACACTGCATCCACTTCAAGGTCAGTGCATCCACCTTCAGAAGGTACTGGTTTCATTTTCGCGTGCACTGCATCCACCTTCAGGAACACTGAATGCAATGTGCTGGCACTGCATCCACCTTCAGAAGGTACTGCATTCATATTTGTGCCCACCACATCCAACTTCAGGGACACTGCATCATCCTCAGGGACACTGCATCCACATTCACACACACTGCATCCTCCTTCAGCAGGTACTGCATTCATCCTTGGGGGCACTGCATCCACCCTTTGGGGCACTAGATCCAACTTCTGGGACACTGCCTCCACTGCATGGGCGCTGCATCCACACTCAGGGACACTGGAGGGGCACTTCAACCACTGCAGGGTCACTGCATCCAGCTTAATTGGCACTGCATGGGCACTGCAATCACTGGAGCATCACTGCATCCACCTTGATGGATACTGCATCCTCGGTCACAACATACTGCATCCACCTTCTGGGACACTGCATCCACCTCAGTGACACTGCATCCACCTTCAAGGACACTTAATCCATATCAGTGATGCTACATCCACCTCCAGGTCCACCGCAGGGGCACTGCATCCACTGCAGGGGCACTGCATCTACCTTCATGTACACTGCCCTGACCATTAGAACGTACTGCATCCACCTTCTGGGACACTGCATCCACCTCAAGGACACTCTATCCACCTTCATGGACACTGCATCCACTGCAGGGGCACGGTATCCACAGTCAGGGATTAAGCACTTGGCCACAGGACCAGGCCCTGTATACTTCATTTTATCTAAATTTAAGGAAGAAAATCTTTAAAAATTCCTATCTGTCTTTGAATGTCAGCTTCCAATTTGGCCAAATTTCTCATCACAAGTTATTAAATCCTCTCAAATATCTTGTCCACTTTCAGAGGGGACAAACTGCAACTGTTCCTCGCAGCATTAAACAGCTACATTACTTTTTTCATTTTAGTTTCCCATTAACTGTTTAAGGGTAGCACATCCCAAGAAATCTTTCAGAATCTCATTAACCTTGGGAGAGGCTCATATTGTGTCCACCTATGAAGGTAGATTACATGATTGCTTGTAAACTCATGACTTAACAAGTGCACTTCTTAAATGATCTTGTCTAATTTGAACTTTCCTTCTAATGGCCAATATACAAGCTTTGGATGATCAAAGGAACCACAAAGTGGCCACTGAAATTTTAAATTATCCCAGCTTATCTTCTCTAAAGATCCAACCATTTACATTTATCCCTGCTTTGTTAGGTGTTTGCAAGTATATTTTCTGCACGTATCATGTGTGAAGCCAGCCAGAGCTCCAAGGGGAGGCTGCCTATTCGGGAGCCTGATTTCCCATTCTTTGTTTAGTTTCATTTTACTATAAAGTCTGAACAATTTCTAAGGACAGAGTACTCGGTCAGAAGTGTGTTGCCTGTGAGGTTCCCTCCCTAAAAATATCATGAACATTCTCTTATCTGTCTCAGTTTCTCCTGCCAGCAGACTAAAACTACCATGGAGGTTTGGAGTGTGTGGATATCCAACCCTCATGTGCACATCCCTGGATGAGGTGTCAGTTAATTAAAGTGCATGATCACAATGGAATTCCCCATGGGACTGCTGTGCATCATAAGGCTCAAGCTCAGACACTGCCACTAGGTTCTCAGTCACCTGAGAATTCATTAGACTGGGTGGAGATGGTATCCCTTCTTTTCTGAGCTGACTGACCTTTCAGTCTCTCATTTTGCTATTAAGTAATTCGTTTAGACACTATGGACACAGTTCTTTCCAACTTAAAGGCAAATTTAAAAGGTCAGCCTGTCCCATTCATTCCAAAGGTCCCTCTAGGTTACCCTGGCCAAGGACGTTCCTGCCAGTTTTCTCTTACTGTTGCGTGGTCAGCGAGATGAAGAGTCGAAAGAAAGACTTCTTGGACTCTCCAGGCCTGGCAGTAGTGCTCTTTTATTTAGAGAATTGTATGGAATAGCATGGGGACAGGACCTATGGACAGTCAGAGCTGTTGTGTGGGGACAGGACCCACGGGCAGGAGGAGATGCTGTGTGGGGATGGGACCCATGGGCAGGAGGAGCTGCTGCTGCTGCTGCAAACATGGCTTGAGAGTAGGGCTAAGTTTTAGGCATAGGTATGTGAGTTATCTCTTTACAAGACAAAGAAAATAATATGTAAAATTGTTGTTAAAATGGTATCAGGGCAGGTGGGGTCTGGTTATTGAGTGGTCCTATAACCTTTAGATAACAATCAACCCAGATTAAGTAAGTGGCAGAAGCCACCATCTTAAAAATTATCTTCAGCTAAAGACAAAGGAGGATGTTGGTGGGGTCGTCCGTTACATGAAGTTGCCAGACAGTAAACAACTTAAGTCCTTGCCTTCCCCATTAAGAGTTTCCAGAGATGGGGCCATCCCCTCTTCCTCCTGAAGAGAGGGAGACACCCCCACAGATGGAGACTTCCTTCACAAATGCAAATGTCTCTCATCAAAGGGCAAGCAAACTCCGCTCCTCAGAGCATCCTTCTCTTCTGCAGTTTTTAAAAGTAGCCAGCCTAAAATAATCCTCATCATTACCTGGGAAATGTACCAGTACCCCGTTGAGAAATCTAGTCTTAAGACTAGTCAGGATCTGTGACTTAAATAAGGAGGTGCAGGCTTTAGGAGAAACTCACTGAGTGCATTTGAAGAGTGCCTTGAAGTCAGAGGAGCTCAATGGGCCTATATGGTACCAAGCGCCAGTTCAAAGGTGGTCTCCAGTGGGTTTCTCTGTAATCTTCCAACTACACCAAGAAAGGTCAATGCAAAATAATCAATAGCTGTTCTATAGATAAGAGAGAGAACAGGAGTTTTACTTCAGCCAGGGTGAAGATTATAACCTGTGAAAAACTTTTTCAGAAAGGAAGAAAGCTTTCTGGAGAAGCATCGTTTACAGTACAGTCATATATCTTTTTAGAACAAAGAACATACATTAAACACACCCAGGATACATAGTCATCAAAATTTCATAGAGACATTCCATTGCAAATTAGCAGGTCAACATGACCCTGATGTCAAGAAAGGGACTAATATGGGCATTGCCAATAGGTTGCTACCATTAGGGCTGAGGAGGAGAAGTATGCATTCTTATCTTAAGAGAGTGCATTCTTTACTTTAATGCTTAAAGCACATGTATGATGTATATTTGATAGAGCATAAGGCAGGCTTTGTTAGTTCAAGCCAAATCAGTTTTGAACCCAAATAGTTACCCAATATACCTCAATATGTGAAAATCTCTTCTCTACTCTGTGGGGCATCAAAATTGGTCACCTCAAAATGTGTCTCTTTGGCTTTGTTTCAAAGACAAAAGGCTCTGAAAGAAACTGACCTTCCCCCAACTGCCTAAAAGAATGTAAGATAAAAGGTCTGTCCCCATGACAGCACATCACCATAGATAACTCAGAGTATCCATAGACAGTGAGGGTCCTTGCTAAGCTCATCTTGTCTAGCAAACATTTGCTTCTCCATCCGTATGAATTGCCTTCTTCGTCTTGCCTTTCAAGCCTCAAACCACTACCCCCAACATCCTCCTTTGTCTTTAGCTGAAGCTGATATTTAAGATGACAGCTCCAGCCATTCTGACTGAGTTACCCAGTTTTCTGGGTTTGTCCCATGTATACACATTATAATGTTTTGTTTGATTTTCTTCTGTTGTTCTGTCTCATGTCAATTTAATTCTTAGGCCAGCCAGAAGGACCTAAAGAGGGTAGAGGAATTCTCTTCCTCCCTTACAGCACCATGGGCAGGGGTGTGCTGGGGGAGGTTTCAGCCTGGCCTCTCCCTGCATATCCCCACCAACATAAAGCCTTTCTCCCGCCATCCTCACCCCCAGAGCCCCCATCTCCTATGTCCCCAATCCTAGTGTCCCTTCCTCATCCACACTCCCTGTGAACCCCCCACCCCATCCCCATCTCCCCAGAGCCCTTATCTCCCTCACATTCCCACCCCTAGTACCCCCTTCCCCACCCTCAACTCTGGAACACCTGTCTTCCCCACCCACGGCAACCCCTCCACCACCCCTACCCTCAGAGTCACCCTCTCCATCATCATTGACTGTATTCCCCTGATTATCCCTTCTGCCTTGGAATGAAGGTGTCAAGCACCCAGCAGGGTCAGGTTCTGCACTTACAGTGGCATGGTGTTGATTCCTCATTTTACAGATTGGGAAACTGAGGCTCCAAGAGTTGATGTAACTTACCCAGGCTTGTGCAGAGGGAATCTGGACCCAGATGTGACCTCCTGCAGTCCCTCCTTCTGTTCTTTGGCACCAGAGGCACTTTGGTGCGCCCAGAGCCTGTGGAGGCTGGCTTATCAGAATCTGAGCTCTCTCATTCTTCCCTCCCTCCCTTGGACAGGTGTCTCTGCCCTGAAACTCTCAGCCCAGGCCCTGCTTCTGGTGCCCCTGGGGGAGCAGGTTCCTGGAGTCCTTTCCTGGGATTGGACTAGTGGGTCTGGGTGGGCTCAGGAACCTGCACTTCCAGGGTCTTGGGGTGGTCTCTCAGTGCAGTGGGTGGACACAGATTCTGCACAGAGTTAGCTGTCAGTGCCGGAAAATACTGGCTTTTCACATAAAGCAGATCTTTGTCAGTTTATGAATCTGCCCACTGGATGCCCCTCTGAATGTGCTTTTAGGCAAATGTCTCAGAACAGATCCCACATGGTCAGTATTTGGAAAGTTAAGTCACCAGTCTTGGGATAAAGCTGTCCCGCTCTGCAGGTTGTCCTATCCTTCAGATGGGCAGGGCCTACCTCCCTTCTGCCCATCCCAGCCATCTGGAGAGTGGCAGAACTGGAGGCCCTGAGGTTAGACCTCAGACCTCAGACTTGCCGCCTGTGCTGGGCCCTCAATGACCCTGCTTGTGGATCCTTATGGAGGGCCTGAAACAGAGTGTGTGGTGTGGAAGGTACTGGCCTGGTCAGTTGGAGACCAATGTTGGATTCTGGTCCTACCACAGCATGGCGTGCCAAGTGGTGCCATGTCCACACACGGTATCTGAACCGGGGAACCCCGGGCCACCAAGAAGTGGAACGTGTGAACTTAACCACTGCACCAGTGGGCCGGCCCCTGACTGTACGTGATTTAATATTACTATTAAGACAATCTTAAATAACAATAGTAAAATGAATAATACTCAGACATAACACTGCTTAATGCCTGTTTGCCTCATGCACCAGCCTGATGCCCCCATGAGAGTGCCTGCTTCCTGGGAGACATCAGTGTCCACAGTCATAGTATATGGAGGTCCCATAACCCTGCCATCATTTTTTCTCTTTCTCTTATTTCTCTCAGGTAACTCATATTTACTGGACCCATCTTTTGTAATGGACAGAGAAAGCCCGACAAGTCTTCTGTCCTACTAAAACCCAAATTCGCCACTTGGGGCTGCACTCAGCCCACACCCAGCTGCTCCCATGGACAGATGCTACATGATGCTGTACAGGTTCATGCGGTTTCTCTGGATTTTCTTCTTTAATGTGTGCTTCTCCAAGAACAGAATCTATTGTTCTTAGATTCCTGTAGAACTAGATGACTTTAGGACTCTGCCCATCCACCCCACCCTTCTCTCCTGCAGGCCTGTTTCTTTCAAACAGCTGTGCACTCAGTTGGTCCCTCCTAGCCCCTTAGTCTTCTCAGAAGTTAAAACAGAGTCCGTGCATACATGAATCTTCTGTCCTTCCCCAGGCACCTGGGTTGAGTTGGCCACCCGGGCATCCTCCCAGCATGTGCCATGTGGTTGTTATAACCAGGTCAGGGGTGGGGGGAGGCAGAAGGGGGAACCATACCCTGAAGCCCAGTTATCAACAAATTTCCCACTGATAGTGATGCCAATTTCCAAACAGCTGCTTTATCCAAACTGCAGGTCTCAAAAGTCCCTATTTCCCAGTAAGATAGGTACATTTAATAATATATATATTATTAAATTGTTTTGTATATCTCAACTAAAGCAATTCTTTTTCTCCCCCCAATCAAGAATCTCATTCTAACTATGAATTCCATATCACATTACCAACATAACCCGGGGACTAGTAAATTATAAAAGTTTTTCTAAATTCTCTCATTTTTTAAGGAGCACACATACCACCTATAATACATAATCTTTTTTCACTCATTTTGAATTTCACACTGTTTCTACCAATCTTTCTACATATGAGCCTCCTTCAAATTCACTACGTGTTATTCCATCATGTTAAGCAACTATCTTGTTTGAGGGAGCTCTTGAAATGCATCTGTTTACACTAATCTTGTATATAAGACATTTCTATAATTTCCCTCTACTATAGGATTTAGCCCAAATTCATTAGTACGACCCACAGCACTCTGCGGGACCATGGCCCTGACTGTCTTTCTAACTTCTGCTTTTCCCTTTTTGTCCACCATACAATTGCTCTCCTTCATTGATCATGGCTGTACTTTTTGTCTTTGTACATTCTGTGTCACTGAAATGCCTGTATGAAGCCTTTCATCCATTTATAATGTCTAAGTCTTTCTCATCCTTCTAGTTCAGGCTCAAAAGTTAACATCGTGGTAGGATTTTCACCAAATTTGCTCGGTCTTCTCTTTACCTGATCCCCCAAATGGAAAAAAGAATGTTGATGGATTATTTCTCAGTACTCTCTGTGCTTCCTTGTGTCACTGTTACATTTTTCCTGCTGTATTCTAATACGTATTTTCACATCTGTCTCCTTTGAGTTGCCTCATGGGCAGGGACTTTTACAGAGTCACACCTTTAACTACAGTGTTGTGCAAAGAGTGGCAACACACGTTATTATTTTTAATATTTTCAGTAAATAGTGGAATAATTTGACCAAAACTGCCTAAAAGAAAAGCAGCAACATAGTAGAATATTATCATGTTCAGTAAACTTGTAAGCTAAAAATTGTATTTATTTAGTGGTTTTTTTTAATTTGAATACTTTCAATGGATTTCTTAGTTCAATACACACAAATCTAATAGATCTCATGTTATTATATATAGATCATTCTCCATTGTGGTTTTTACATTGTTAGCATATAGGGTGCCGTTTTGATGAAATTTGATTATTGCAATTCTTTGATTACCTTGGGTTTTACTAATCACATTATTTGTGAAGTGTTTTTGTTTCTTCCTTTTAAAAAGTACACCTGTTATATTTCCTTTGTGTAGATTTGCTCACCTCTATGATGATACTTTTAGCAGAGATGTACTGATATCCCAAGCCCCAAACGGATACAGCTACTTACAAATTTTTTTAAAATTTTTACCTGCTTACTAAATAAATTACTATACAATAAAAATTTTTATTATGAAAATTTTCAAACATAAACAAAATTGGAAGAATTGACATAATAGTTTCCCAGCTTCAATCTGTCCATTCAAGGTCAGATATGTTTCATCCATACTTCTTGCCCCACCCACGGAGCTCAGAGTTATTTTGAAGTAAATTGCAGACTTTGCATCATTTCTTTCATTGCTCCTGTCCAGGCAAAGACCACCAGAAACAAATCTCTAGTCAAAGTTGTGTTATGGTTGCTTGTTTCAACAAGGGAGATTGTCAACCACGGAAAACAGAAGCATCTCAGTGAGAGGTCTTAGGACCAGGCTTGCTACAGGATTTCCACCTGTGTGTTTATTAGGGTAGTGTTCAACAAAGCATGGATGCACTCTAGATGGGGGTGGTTTCAGACAGTGGTATCATTTTTATGATTCAGAACCTTAATAGTTCTCATGTAGAATGTAGACAAATTGGAGGAGAGCTGAAGCTTTAATTGGTGAGGAAGCATTGTCCTTCATATTAGCCAGGTGAAAAGGATGTTTGGCCATTTTTTAAATTGAATTAATTTATGTGTTTCTTTTCAGATGTACATCATAATATATTTCAAATTCTGTGTAGATAACATCATGTTCACCACCCGAAAACTAATTATAGTCCATCCCCTCACATGTGAGCTTAATCACCCCTTTTGCCCTCCCTCCTACCCCTTCCCCTATGGTAACCACCAATCCAATCTCCAATGCTATGTGTTTGTTTGTCGTTGTTTTTATCTTCCACTTATGAGTGAGATCATATTGTATTTGACTTTCTCCCTCTGACTTATTTCTCTCAGCATAATACCCTCAAGGTCCATCCATGTTGTCACAAATGGCTGGATTTCATCATGGTTTAGACAGTGTTCTTGATTTTTGTCTCTGCTCTGACATCGGTACTGAGTGATCCTGTTTTTGTCTTGCTTCATCACCACTGCCAAGTAAAGTTCTCTCGTGTTGATATTTTGTGAAATTACTAATATTCTATAACACAATTCTACAGCTTAGCTTTCAGTCCAGATGAGATCCCAGCAGACAGTTGACAGGAGATGTTTTCCCTTCCTCACATCCACACATATTTCACTTCAAACATATAATTTTGATCACGTGAATGAAATGTAAACAGTTACTATTTTAAATAGATAGTAAAGATCCATATACCTTGCAGAGCATTTCCTCATTTCTAAGAATAGAAATCTTGGCCATCCTTTAAGTACTGACTTAAGTGTTTCATATTTTCAAAGGTCTTAGAATGCAACCACCCTCACTTAAATACATACAGGTGATCTTTCTTTCTAATGAATTCCAAACATATTCCAAACAAAAAAAAGAGGGGTGAATTGCAATGGAGTTAAAGAATTATTGGTTATATTTGTGAGAATCTATCCACATAATTCAAATGAAGAGACATGAACAACCAAGAAATAGTGAGGCACTTAGAATTTAACAACAGTGCAATCTGATAATCACCTGAAGGTCTTGAGGGACATAGAGAAAATTAAGACCACAATGAGAGCAGGACTATGGATGAGAGGCTGCCTGGATGGAGCCGGGTAGAGTGACACATCTACTGCCAGAGACATGATGCCAAAGCAAGGAGCGAGCAGGAGCAGGGACAAAGAACACTCCCTCTCCCAGCACCATCTGGTCTTCTGTCACAACTTCCTCCTGGCTGCATTCAACTGGCTTTAGCCATCAAGCATGACTTTGAGATGCAGTCAGTATGCCCATGCTTGGAGCAGAACAGGGATGAGAAATGTGAATTAGTGATTATGTCTCTGGACTGAGTCGAAACATGGCCCCTCCACTTAACTCAGTGTGTGACCTTGAGCAAGGTGCCGGATCTCCCTGTCTTTCAGTTTACTCCTTTGTAAATAGCAATAATGAAAGTACTTATACCACAAGATTGTTATGAGGGTTAAATGTGCTAATAAATAGAATGCTAGGAGTGTGCCTGGCACAATATGAATGACCCTAAATAAACATTTGTGGATATTATTGTTATTAAATACTCTGATGCTCTTTTCTTCACTCAGCTGGAAAGTGAGAGAGGAAATTATATAAGGTTGAGGAGCCTACCTCTCCACATCTGTTTAATTGATCATGTTGAGCTGCATGACCTCGAATGTCTAGCTTGGGGGTGATGCAAATAAGTAGTTGTAAGACCTTGGGAAGTTGAAAGCAAGGGTTATAACACAATTTTTGCGATCTGATGGTAGGTTGTGTTTGTGCGTGCTCGTAACATATTTTTCAGAGTACTTAGTTGGTAAATTGTATACGAGTTTATTTATTTAACAGATATTTATTTAATATGTTTTTGTATTTTAAATTCAGGAACTGAACGAGATAGCCATGATCTCTGTCTCATGGAGCTTACAATCTGTTGGGAGAGATAGTTAAAATAGCTACACAAGGGAGCCTATGATCATGAACTCTGATCCTTCCTTCTAGGTAGAGGTACGTGATGATTAGAATATATAGAGGAACCCAACATAGTTCAAGTTTCAGTAAAACATCCCTTAGAAAATGATACTTAGTTTAAATTATCAAGTAAAGATTGACAAAAGGGATGGGAGGTAGGGACATCATTTAAGAAAGAAAGAACAATATACTGAGTTTTGTGGCAGGAAGAAACAAACAAGCAGATGACATAAAACTAGTGTGGTTAAAACAAAAGTGGTTTATAAAGAGAGGGCAAGGCAGGGCTAGAGAGGAAAACTTGGGTGAGGTCATGCAGAATCCTGCTAACTATTGCATGGAATGTGAGAAATAAATTTGAGATTCATTGATCATTGAACTTGTGAGCATAAAAAAAGATCTAGAACGGCGAGAAGAACCAAAAATAATGACAGAAAAAAAGTAGAGGCTGGAAACTGAAATCAGTGAGGCAAGAGATAAAAAAGAAAATGTAATCCCCAGCAAAATCCCAATGACTTTTTTTTACAATCCTAAGATCCACATGGAACTACAAAGGACTCTAATGGCAAAAGCAACCCACCTGCAGAAGAATAAGATTAAACTCTTATCTTATACTCTACTCAGAAATAACCTGAAAATGGATTTTAGACTTAAATGTAAGACCTGGAACTGTAAAACTCCTAAAAGAAAACACAGAGGAAAATCTTCATGGCATTGGGCTTGGCAATGATTTGTGGATATGATATCAAAAGCACACGCAACAACATCAAAGTTAGACACATTGGACTATATCAGCCTGAAAAGATTCTGCATAGCAAAGAAAACAATCAACAGAGAGAAAGGTAGCTAAGAGAATGGGAGAAAATACTTGAAACCATATATCTGATAAGGGGTTAGTTCCAAAACATATAAGGGACTCCTGCAATTCAATAGGCAAAATAAATAAATAACCCAACTACAAAGCAGGCTAAGGACTTGAATAGATATTTTTCCAAAGAAGACCACAAATGGCCAACAGATATATGAAAACCTGGTCAACGTCACTAGTTATCAGGAAAATGCAAATCAAACCCACAATTTTGTTATTACGTCACACCAGTTAGGATGTCTATTATTTACACATATTTAAAAAAAGATATGTTAGCGAGGAGGCAGAGAAATTGGAACACTTGTACATGGTTAGTGGAAATATAAAGTGGGGCAGCCACTATGGAAAACAGTATGAAGGTTCCTCAAAAAATTAAAAATAAAGTCACCATATGGTTCAGCAATCCCACTTCTGGGCATCTACCCAAAATAATGGAAATCAGAGTCTGTAAAAGACATCTGCTCTCCCCTGCTCATTGCAGAATTACTCAGGCTAAGGACTTGAATAGACATTTTTCCAAAGAAGACCACAAATGGAAAGAAATGCTAAGAAATGGAAACAATGGAAATGTCCACCAATGGATGAATGGACCAAGAAAATATACATACATACATGCATACATACATATATGTATATATACAAATATATATATACAAATATAAATATACGTACAAAATGTGTATGCATACAGTAGAATATCATTCAGGCTTAAAAAAGAAGGAAATTCTGCCACATGTGACAAAATGGATGAACCTGCAGGACATTGTGCAAAGTGAAATAAGCCAGTCATAGAAGTGCAAATATGGCATGATTCCACTTATATGAGGTATCTAAAACAGTCTAGAGATCTATAGGGAGATATATAGATAGACAGATAGATACAAATAGAGAGATCTATAGGGATAAAGAGTTGTAGAGATCTGCTGTACAACATTTCGTCTGTATTGTGCACTAAAAAATTTGTTAAAAGGGAGATCTCACATTAAGTGTTCTTACTACAATTAAGAAAGAAAAAAATAAAGTGTAGTATCACAAATGACAAGGACAGACCATGTACAACATTTTCAAATTTCAGAGGAAATCCAACTAATACTTGAAAAATATTCACTGTACTTATCCATAGTATGATAGATAAGCTAGAAAGGAGTGGCTTCCATGGTGGAGGGAAAAGTTGGATTGGAAAGTTAAAGTTTATGAGAAATTGGAAACAGTCGACAGCTTTTTCAAGAATTTTGGCTACTTCTGTGAGTTGTGTTTTACACACACACACTCATATCTACTCTTTGAAACTTATGAAGAGACTGGGTTTCACCACTAATAATTACACATCCATTTCTTGTGTAGATTCACCAAGATAGAATCTGAAACTGTGACAGAAGAAGCTCTGTTTTTCAGGTAGGTTTTTGAAGTATCTTGATTTTATTTATAGTTCTAATTTATCTAACTTTTTAAGCAAATATCTTTGGAACACATACCATAGAGTTTACCAAGTCCTTTATGTACATTAATTCATTCAATACTCACAAAACCATGAAAGATGTACCATTTTTACTTGATTTCACAAGTGAAGAAATTGAGAATTAAAAAGAATGTGCATATTGAGAAAGCTCTCTTGAGTAAATAACTCAGAATTTAATTGCTGGTCTTATCCTTTCAAGAAACTTGAGTTCTTAGGCAAAAGAACCAAGGTGTATGGTCTCTTTATGTTATTTCCAGTAGTCTAGCCTATCTCTGCTCTCATGCAAATTATCTGAATGGTACACTGGAATTATGCTTTTTTTCTGGCATATAATTAAAATATTTTTTAAAACCTGCAATATAATTTGTCCAGCTCATCTTACTTTGAGAGAAACAGGGAAGGAAATATTACAGCTTTCAGATGTCTCTAGAGGTTCAAGTCAAGATATCTCTAGGGGTCCAAAAGGATCTAGAACCAATAAATCACCCAAAGAACTTGAGAGTGATCCAGTGGGAGCTAGGATCATTGCTAAGCAGGTGAGCCATGTGGAGGCTGTATACAGAGTGCGTAGCAAACCCTCCACCCATAAGCAAGGTTCGTGTTAGAAACCGGTTTCCTCGGTAAGCTGTGGTATTAAATGCAGACAGTCTGCTTTTAGTGATAACACTGCTAACATCCTGACTGCATTTCTTACTTTCATACTCTGCTTTTCAGTACTTTCGAAAGGATATCTATCTGTACTTAAAATGCTACTTCACCCGCCTCCAATTCTCTCTCTCTTACACATATGCACTTCTTAAATGACCTCATATTGAATTAACCAGGTAATCTCCTAGAATACACACACACACACACACACAGCTTTGAATTTTATTCTTGGAACTATAAAGTTCTATAGATTCTTTATACCATACTAGTAAAATATTTCTGTTTGAGTTATAATCACAGTTTTGATGAATAAGCATTAAATATACATTTAACTTTCCTTTGCCGTTTGTCGTATTATGAGATGAGAGTGTCTCGATGAAAGGAATTATATAAATGCCCAAATTACTTAGAACACTGAATGTTTTTACATCTTGGAGCAAGGAATCATAATCTTCCAGATGGGTGAGAAATATTTTCATTTGTAAAGTGAAAGAATGGTGGATATTGAAAATAGAAGCCAAAAAAACCCAAAAACAAAACAAGAGCATAGGTGCTCTCTCAGGCAAATCATTTTCAGGAAGGAATGGATATGGAAATGGAAGAACTGAACATTAATTTTCTTAAAACTATTCTTGCCCTCATAACGCTTGGTGAGTCTTTTCATATCAACATGAACAGGCATACTCCAATTTGAATTGCACTGGCATGGTGAAGTCATGTACTCAACTAATACAGCTGGAGGGTAGGCAAACAAAAGTAAAATAGATTTTCATTCAAAATTGACAGAGGTGTGGAAATGACTGAATAAATGGTGATACTGTGGGATGGTGATGCCTCAGAACAACCTACAGAAACTAATTGGAGCCTATGAAGAAAAATTGCTTTAAATCAATTAGAGGAATTGATAAAATATTCTAGAGGTCTATAAGCTATATGCAAAATCATGAGTGCTGTATTTCATGAGCACTTTCACAGACTTTCAGAGGTAATTTTGTCCCTATATGATTTTTAAGTTTATTCAATTTTGAAATCGAAACTCCACCTCAACATGCAACTGCCTGGTCAACTTTGTTTTCTACCATTAATTTGATGCTTGTATATGAAAACATGCTTTAATTTAATTAAAAAATCAATTGTTTTAGATATAAGATTTTCCGTAATATCTAGAATGTAAGCATTCTGAAGAATTTAATTTTACTTTTTTTTTAATTTTTACTTTTTTGTATGCTTACTTATGTTTCCTCCATATTCTCTCAATGATATTTCTCATTTCTCTCTTAGTCCAGAGGAGGTCATATTGCTCTACATATTTTGAAGTCATCAAAACAATAACAGAAAGTAAAATATGAAGAAGGACAACTAGTGATTACACATTGATAGACTTTTTTTCCCACGGGCCTTCTTCTTGGTACTTAATTTAGTCTGTAAGGAATTAAGTTAAGCATAGAATGTTGGTATCTTATTATAAAAGTAACCACACAGATTGAGGACACTTAGAGATCATTTCTCTGGAAAGTTTCCATTTATAGATGAGAAAGGTGTGTGTGTGTGTGTGTGTGTGTGTGTGTGTGTGTGTGTGTGTTAAGGTCCTTTCCTCAGGTCCTAAACCTAGGCAGTCATATACAGTCACGCACTGCATAACAACATTTTGGTCAAGGGCAGACTGCACCTACGATGCTGGTCCCATATGATCAGTACCATGTAGCCCAGGGATGCAGCAGACTATACCATCTAGGTTTGTCAGTTCATTCTATGATGTTCACACAGTGACAAAGTCACCTAATGATGCATTTCTCACAAAATATCTTCATTGTTAAGTGACACATGACTGTGATAGCAAATGGGACCTGTGACACCAAAGTGTCAAAGTAAAATATGGTTAGGCTTTACTGAAACAGCTAAGAGTCTGGATTTGGGGGGAGATGGGAGATACTCAGAAACATTTGAAGTTAAGGTCACTGATAGACAAAGGGATGATAAAAGCAGAAGGTCCTCTGCCCCATGTGTGGTGACTTTTCCCTTTACCTTCTTTCCAGACTGTGAGGAATATGGAGGATCCATTTTCTGTGCTAGGCTCAGGCTCACATATCTTTATAATTTTTTTAAAAAAATTTTGATTTGATTTGATTTTTTGGTGAGGATGATTAGCCCTGAGCCAACATCTACTACCAATCTTCTTCTATTTTTTCTCCCAAAAGCCCCAGTAAATACTTGTAGATCCTTCTAGTTCTTCTATGTGGGACACCACATCAGCATGGCTTCATGAGTGATGTTTAGGTCCATGCCCAGAATCTCAACTAGTGAGCCCCAGGTTGGCAAAGTGGAGTGTGAGAACTTAACTACAGATAGCCCCTAATCATTTTTTTAACTTATGATAAATTTAATTTCAATCTAGTTTTGGGGAGACATTTTTATGAATCACTGTTCAGTTTTCTTTTCATCCCACTGTTGTATAACTTGTATAGTTGGACATATAGTCATTAGAAAATCAAGCTGTATTGTTGGACAAAATGGAACACAAATCTTGTTTTATTCCAGTTATCAGCTGAAGGTGTGTTAATGAATTGTGTAAACTGTTTTGAATTTCTTTATTCTTTAAATATACATCTCAGTAGAGTGTTACAAAAATTAATAGAGACAGTCCATTTAAAGCATATCACACAGCACCTGACATACGGAAAAAGAATCAATAGATGTTGGTTCTATTTTTACTCTGAAAAGTTTAGAACTAAATAAGTTCATAATTTATTAATGTAGTCTTTACTAAATGTAATAAAAGTGGCTTCTTTTTTCAAGAAAAAAGTTGCTGTCTTCTACTAATTTTATTGAGATCATGATGGTTTATACTGTTGTGTAGTTTTGGGTGTCCATTATTATTTATCAATTTCTGAATACACTTCATTGTGATCTAATTTTTGTCTAGTAGTCTAATTTTGTTCATGACCATAGATATGTGCCCCTTTATCACTTTAGCCCAGCCCCCAACCCCCTTCCCCTCATAACCACTAATGTGTTGTCTTTATCTATATATTTATCTTCCACAAATGAGTTAAATCATGCAGTATTTGTCCTTCTCTGGGTTATTTCACTTAACATTATACCACCAAGGTCCACTCACGTTGTTGCAAATGGAATGATTTTGTCTTTCTTTAAGGCTGAGTAATATTCCATTGTAAGTATGTGTATATACATATATATATATATATATATATATATATATATATATATATGTATGTATGTATATACACACACACACACACACCACATCTTCTTTATCCATTCATCTGTAGAAAGGTACTTGGGTTGCTTCTACATCTTGGATATTGTGATGCTGCAATGAACATAGGGGTGCATAAATCTCGTTGTATCATTGATTTCAAGGATAAATACCCAGTAGCAGGATAGCTGAATCATATGGTATTTCTACTTGTAATTTTTTTGGAAATCTCCATACTGTTTTCCATAGTGGCTGCACCAGTCTTTATTCCCACCAGTAGTGTATGAGGGTTCCCTTTTCTCCACATCCTCTCCAACATTTGTTTTTTTCTTGGTAAATGTAGCCATTCTGACTTGTGTAAGGTGATATCTCAGTGTATTTTTGATTTGCATTGCCCTAATAATTAGTGATATTGAACATCATTTCATGTGTCTGTTGGCTATCTGTACATCTTCTTTGGAAAAATGTCTGTACATATCCTCTACTCATTCATTGATCAGGTGTTTTTTTTGTTACTATTTAGTTGTTTGAGTTCTTTATATATTTTGGAGATCAATCCCTTGTCAGATAAATGATTTGCAAATATTTTCTCCCAGATGGTGGGTTGTCTTTTCATTTTGTTCATGGTTTCCTTTCCTTTGCAGAAGCTTTTTATTGTGATCTAATCCCATTTGCTAAGTTTTTCTTTTGTTTCCCTTGCACAAGTAGACATGGTATTTGAAAAGATGTTGCTAAGACCAATGTCAAAAAGTGTACTATCTATATTTTCTTCTAGGAGTTTTACAATTTCAAGGCTTACATTCAAATCTTTAATCTATTTTGAGTTAATTTTTGTGTGTGGTCCAAGATAATGGTTTACTTTCATTCTGTTGCATGTGCCTGCCCAGTTTTCCCAACACCTGTTTGTTGAATAGACTTTTCTTTTTCCCCAGTGTATGTTCTTGGCTCCTTTGTTGAAGATTAAGTGTCCACAGATGTGTGGTTTTATTTCTGGGCTTTCACTGTTCCACTGATCCATCTGTCTGTTTTTGTGAGAGTACCATGCTGTTTTGATTACTATAGGTTTGTAGTATATTTTGAAGTCAGGGATTGTGATGCCTCCAGCTTTGTTCTTTTTTCTCAGGATTGCCATGGCTATTTGGGGTCTTCTGCTGTTACACATAAATTTGAGGAATCTTTAACCTTCATTCTATTTCTGTGAAGAATGCCATTCTGTTTTGATTCTGATAGGGATTGCATTGAACCTGTAGATTGCTTTAGGTAGTATGAACAATTTAACTATGTTTATTCTTCTGACCCAAGAGCATGGAATATCTTTCCATTTCTTTATATCTTCTTCAATTGCTTTGAATAATGTCTTATAGTTTTCAGTGAACAGGACTTTCACCTGTTTGGTTAAGTGTATTCCTAGATATTTTATCCTTTTTGTTGTGATTGTAAATGGAATTTAATTCTTGATTTCTCTTTCTGCTACTTCATTGTTAGTGTATAGAAATGCAACTGGTGTTTTCAAATCGGTTTTGTACCTTGAAACTTTGCTGTAGTTGTTGGTTATTTCTAACAGTTTTCTGGTGTATTCTTTAGGGTTTTCTATATATAGAATCATGTCATCTGCAAACAGTGAGAGTTTCACTTCTTCCTTTCCAATATGGATTCTTTTTATTTCTTTTTCTTGTCTAATTGCTCTGGCAAAAAGCTCCAGTACTATGTTGAATACAAGTGTTGAGAGTGGGCACACTTGTCTTGTTCCTGTTCTCAGAGGGATGGCTTTTACTTATTCACCATTAAGCATGATGTTACCTGTGGGTTGTTGTATATGGCCTTTATTATGCTGAGATACTTTCTTTCTATACCCGTTTTGTTGAGAATTTTATCATAAATGGATGTTGGATGTAGTGAAATGCTTTCTCTGCATCTATTGAGATGATCAAGGGATTCTGTTTCCTTATTTTCTTTATGTGATGTATCAAATTGATTGATTTGAAGATGATGAACCATCCCTGCCTCCTCGGAATAAATCCCACTTGATCATGGTGTATGATCCTTTTAATATATTTTGTTTGCCAGTATTTTGTTGAGGATTTTTGCATCTGTGTTCATCAGCAATATCGGCCTGTAATTTTCCTTTTTTGTGTTGTCCTTGTCTGGTTTAGGCCTCAGGGTAATGTTGGCATCATAAAATGACTTAGGAAGCATTCCATCTTCTTCCATTTTTTGGAATAGTTTGAGAAGGGTAGGTATTAAATCTTCTTTGAATGTTTGGTAGCATTCTCCAGATAAGTCATATGCTCCCGGTCCTTTGTGGTTTGGGAAGTCTTTGATTACCCTTTGAATCTCTTATGATTGGTCTATTCAGTTTCTCTATTTCTTCTTGATTCAGTTTGGGGAGTTTGAAAGAGTCTAAGAATTTATCCATTTCTTCTAGATTATACAATTTGCGGGTACATAGTTTTTCATATTATTCCCTTATAATCTTTTGTATTCCTGTAGTATCTGTTGTAATTTCTCCTCTTTCATTTCTAGTTTTATTTAATTGAGACCTCTCCTTTTTTCTTAGTGAGTCTGGCTAAGGGTTTGTCAAATTTTTTTGTCTTCTCAAAGAACCAGCTCTTACTTTCATTAATCCTTTCTACTTTTTTTAGTCTCTATTTTACTTCTGCTCTGATTTTTATTATTTCCTCCTTGTGCTGACTTTGGGCTTTGTTTTTTCTTCTTTTTCTACTTCTGTGAGGTGCATTTTCTGATGACTTATTTGAGATTTTTCTTCCTTGTTGAGGTGGACCTGTATTGGTATGAATTTCCCTCTTATGTCCACTTTTGCTGCATCCTATAAGAGTTAGTATTGTATTTTCATTTTCATTTGTCTTCAGGTATTTTTTAATTTCCTCTTTGAATTCTTCATTGATCCAATGGTTGTTCGGTAGCATGTTGTTTAGTCTCCATATGTTTCTGACTTTCCCAATTTTTTTCTTGTAGTTAGTTTCTAGTTTCATAGCACTGTGGTCAGAAAACATGGTTGGTATGATTTCAATCTTCTTAAATTTATTGAGGCTTGCCTTTTTCCCAACATATGGTGTATCTTTCAGAATTATCCATGTGTACTTGAGAAGAATGTATATTCTGCTGTGTTTGGATGGAATGCTCTCAATATATCTTTTAAGTACTTCTGATCAAGAGTTTCATTTAAATGTCCTATTTCCTTGTAGACTTTTTGTCTGGGTGATCTTTCCATTGATGTAAGTGGTGTTTAGGTCCCCTACTAATATTGTGTTGCTCTTAATTTCTCCCTTTAAGTCTGTTAATAATTGCTTATTTAACAGGAATTTTAATATCAGCATAATATTCTCTCATGGGTATCATGTGCTTTTCTTAGCATTTATTATCTTTTTTTAAGTTATTTTTTCTTTTTTGCTTTTTGGTGAGGAAGATTGGCCCTGAGCTAACGTCTGTCACCAATCTTCCTGTCCTTTTTCCCTTCCTCCCCAAAGCCCAAGTACATAGTTGTGTATCCTAGTGTAGGTCCTTCTGGTTTTACTATGATGGACGCTGCCTCAGTGTGGCTGTAGGAGCAGGGCTAGGTCAGCAACCAGGATCTGAACCGTTGAAGGCTGGGCCATGGAAGTGGAATGTGCATATCCAGCCACTCAGCTACAGGCTGACCCCATTCTCATTATCTTGATCACTAACATTGTGCAAAACCATAACAAGGTATAACAATTTTTGATTCCAGATAAAAACTCAGGTCTAAATCTTCTGAATTATGCATGTATCTTTTCATTACTGAAAAATGGAAATTCACAAATATATAGACCACCTCTATACAATTTCAGGTGGTCGTGGTGCCTGTCACCTGCATTCACACAGACCAAGGCCCCCTTGTTCAAGATCTCCTGTTTTGGACATGACTTCTGGCTCAGTCCCTTAACTTGCAACCATGCATCACAACTAACTGCACATCTTCTTGCATCTTAACTGCGCAAACCTGAAGGGGACGAGTCACTGCCCACAATGCTGAGTCACTGTGCTATCCTACCCCCACGGCTCAGCGGCTGGGGCCTCGTCCTCAGCCAGAAGGAAGGAAGAAGAGCGCAGAGTCAGGTTCAGAGCTCCAGACCACCTCCCGCCCCAGGCGCTCAGGCATGCCTTCCTTCTCAGACACCTGGCCGGCCCCAGGAACCCTGGGAGGGTGGCCTCAGGAAGGGGACCGGGCTGGGGGTTTCCAGCCTGATGTCCTTCTCAGACGCGACCAGCCCCAGGAACCCCGGGAGGGCAGCCCCAGGAAGGAGGCTGCGCTGGGGGTCTGCAGCCCCACGTCATTCTCAGACACACGACAGTGCCCAGGAAACCCAGGAGGGCGGCCCTGGGAAGGCGCCGCGCTGGAGGTCTCCAGCCCTATGTCCTGGGAGCCTGTCTCAGGGGCCGCCCCTGACCTCAATCACCATCCCCACTGAAGGGCTGCACTTTCCCGCCAAAACCCTTCCCGGTCCCAGCGCAGCCTGGGCGGGCGCATCCTCTGCAGCAGCTCCGTGCGGCTGGGAGGAGGGCGAAGGCAGCCGAGACCCTGCGCCCCTGGGTCCGCCACACGCCCTATGGCGCCGCCGCGACCTCGCCCATGAACCTGACGTGCCTCCCACCCCGCCCCACAGCCCGCGCCCCGCGCCCCGCGGGCCAGGCTGCAGGGTCTCCTCCGTGCGGCCCGCGCCACCACCGCCCCAGCTGGGGCCGCTCATGCGACCGCGCAGCGAGGACTCTAAGAACAGCACGTGGCTTCCAGGCGCTCGCGGGGCTGGCTGCGCAGGCGCAGGCCTCCGCAGGGCTGGCGGCCCAGCCAGCTGGGAGAGGGCGGGGAGAGGGCGGGGGCGGGGGCGAGGGGCAGGGGGGTCTTTGCAGGTGGGAGGGGCGCATCTGGGCGGGCAGAGGGGGCGCTCAGAGGGGGGCCCGCGGAGCCCTTTGGTCCAAGTCCTGGGCCTGGGTGGGAGGGCTGGGCTGTGGGACCAGTGATGCAACTCGGCAGACCATGCGTGCTTGTGTGGGTGTGAACTCCTTGATGTGGGACCCCGGGTTTGTTCCAGCCCCTGAAATAATGACATCCTGTTTAGTAATATTGGGAGTGACCACTTTTAGTACCACTGGATCAGGCCTAACTTGTCCAATTTAGTCTTAAGTAAATGGGCTAACATCATATGCCGGTGAAGTTACATTACATCCATTGCATTACAGTCTTCACCTTGGGCACATTAAAGATAGGCTGAATAATTAAAAGTGGCAAGAAACGATCTAAAGAAATTGAGTTTTCCAAACATATCAAAGGGGAGAAATCCAAATATATTACGATATAGAGCGAGAAGCTTGATAAGATCGTTTTTCGTAAGTCTTAATAGTTGTTTATAAATAACCAAAATATCTGAATGGTACAAATAAATAAAGCAAACCCACAAACTTAACATATATGAATTTGGGGGAAATATCTGTAACAGAGTAAGTGGACAAATAGGTAATGATTTAATGTCTTTCATTTAAAAAATATATTGGTCAATACCCTAAGAGGAAAAGGAACAAAGATGAGAAATTCTCCATTCACAAATACAAATAGTCAAAAATCATATTGAAAATCACAACCTAGGAAATTCTTGATCCTGTGGGAGAGGAAAATCACTTTTTCTCTATACTTCTGAGCTCTTGCCTGAGATCTACATAATAAAAGACAAATTAACAAGAGAAAAACAGTTTATTAATGCCTGCAGCAGTGCATCACCCAGGAGAAACCCAAAGCAAAAGTAACTCAAAATGACTGTTTACGAATTGCAGATTATAGAACATCTGCAAGGAAGAGCAATGCATTTGTAGAAGAATGACAGGGAAAGGAGTTCTGGCTGCAAGGGCAGCAAACTGGGAAGGTAACTATGTGGGAGGAAAGGAATGGAGAAAGGTCCGTTTGTAGATTCCCCTGGTGCCCTCTCTGAGCTGATGAGAGTGGGTCCCCAGTACCAAGTTCCTAGAGGCAGGAAACAGGGAACTTTTTCTGGATCTGCAGCTTCTCAATGTACTTCAGCTCCAAATAATTTTTATGTCAAAGAGGCATATCTGGGGGTGATATATTCTGGTATCCTTCAATCACTTATCTCTCCTGTTAAATCAGCTCTTGGATTTATTGCTCATGAATTTTCTGAGTAATCCAGTCCATCTGCTACTTCCAGAATCTTTTTCAGGAGCCTCTTTCTCCTCAATTGAAACAAGGCTCAACACCTCCTTTTTCTTTATACTGTTCACAGGCTTCCACAGCTGCTTCATCAGCATCACTGGTCACTTCCATGCATATAAGGAAAATGCTGTGATATGCCACCTACTGTGGTTTCCCTGGAACTCCTTCTGGTCCTCAACAACTCTTCGCAATTAGGCAATAGGCCAGGATACATTGCTGCCCTCTTAGTCAGGTACAGAGGAAAGAGGGAAATAAAAATCCAAACTCTGGAATTTCAAAATTGAGGATGAGTTAGAAGCCTACACGTAATTACTCACAGTGAGCTTTTCATGCTCCCTCAAGAGCAATTATGGCTGTCTGATTTTCTGGAAGGAAGATAAGGTCTTGATGAAAGCCAAGAGGGGACTATCTTAGAGGGTTTCTGACAAGGTGCTAGCCCACACTCTGAGTGCCTAAATTCAAGTGATAAAGTGGAGGATTGTGGGTTTAAAACAAGAGGACAGGTTGCTCCAGTTTTAGCTTGGAGACATAGGGAGCTGGAAAGTACTTTGCTCCCATATTTACAACAAGAAAAAAGCTGGAAAAGTGCAAGTTCACGAGTTTTCCTGAAGCCATCAAAGATCTGAGGTCACAGTGCAAACAACAAACTTGACATCTGGTGAGTGAGACAGGCCCCTTCAGGGAGAAACAAGACCTAAGCATTTGATTGCTGGGACAGGTGCCACGGAACACCATATAAGCGGGTACAATGTGGCATCTAGAATTTTTTAATGAACTGCTAAAGGCCAAGTGTGGGCCACTGTGAGAGTGAGAAGCACCAAGTGCCAGGGACATAGGGAGGTTCACACTGTCCTGTGGGCTCTTCCTCCAGGAACCCCACCAACATTCCCTCCCACAGGGAGGATCAGGGAGAGCCTGAGAAAGCTTCCCCCAGGGCGAGAACAGTGGGGGGGAAGAGCAGCCACTGCTGAAATCTGCCCAGACTCGCCTCACCTGTGCTACAAAGGTCCTGATCCACAAGGAGAATTCTGACAACACTGTGGACTAAGGAAGATGGTGGAAACTCATTAAAGGGGATGAAAGGAGAAAGAAGGGCCAGCCCTGGTTGCCTAGTGGTTAAGGTCCATGTGTTCTGCTTCAGTGGCCTGGGTTCAGTTCCGGGGTGCAGACCTACACGACTTGTCTGTCAGTGGGCATGCTGTTGCGGCAGCTCACATGCAAAAAAAACAGAGGAAGATTGGCAACACATATTAGCTCAGGGCAAAACTTCCCCAGCACAAAAAAGAAAAGAAAAGAAAAGAAAAACTCTGTACTGTTGGGTCATTGGGGGAGAGGCAGGCATCTGTGCTAGGTCCTGCACTAAATCTAGAAGAGGAGCAGGGACACTTGTAAAGGCCACACTCCAAATTCTCCGAAACGACAGAGGCCAGAATGCAGTAGGATGACTTATTCAAAGTGCCGTAAGAACAAAACTGTCAGCGGAAAATCTCATATCCAATTAATCTATCTTTAAAAAACGACAGTGAAATAAAGTGAAAACCAAAAAATGAGAAAATTCATTGTTAGCAGACCTGCTTTACAAGAAATACCAAAGAGAATTTCTCAGGCTGAAAGCAAAGGACTGGAAACAAAGGATCCTAGACAGTAATTAGAATCCACACAAACAAAAGCTATCAGCAAGTTGTTTGTGTCAACAGAAAAGACAATCTAAATGCACATTTCTTCCACTTTCTTCTCTCAACTGATTTCAAAAGCAATTAAATAAAACAGTACTTGTAAAATCAAATTCTTGGGCCTATAAAGTAGAACAATGTGATGCATTAAATAATAAGAGTACAGAAGGAGGTTGGTGGGAACAAAACTGTACTGGAGTAGGAACATGTCACCAGACAGTAACTGAAATCCGCGGGAACAAATGAAGAAAACCAGAAATGGTAAATATGAAAGTTAGCATAACAAACTATAATTGTATATTTGTCTCTTTTCTTTCAGTTTCTTTAAAGACATAAAATAGCATAAAGTAATAATTAAAATGATATATAGTTGAGGTTGTTATGTATGTAGAATTTATATGTATAATACTAATAACATGACAAAGGGGAAGAGGGAAAAGAGCTATCTAGGAATAATATTTGTATATCACACGAAAATTGATTAGTATAAATCTGAAGTTGATTCTAAAATGTTAAGATATACCTGGTAAGCCCTAGAGCAACCAAGAAAATAACTCCAAACATAGACAGTAGAAAGAATCATTAAAAATTTTAAACTGTTGCGCTAGAAAACACTCAATGCCAATAAAAAGCAGTGAAGGAGGCATAGAGGTTCAAAAAAGGAATAATACATATAAAACGGAAAGTGAAAAGGAAAGCATAAATCCTAATATATGAATCAATACCACTAATGTTTACCGGATTAAATAGTCCAATGAAAATACACATGTCAGAAAGAATGGAAAACAATATTCAACTATAGTTTGTCTACAAGATCCATACAGTAGGTTCAAAATATAAATAAAATGTGGAAAGTTTTAAAAAACTGAAAAAAAGCCTAGCGTGCAAACATCAACCACTGGAAAGCTAGAGTGACTACACTAATATCAGACAAAATAGACTTTAAAACAAAAAATGTTACTAGAAATAAAGAGGGATAATTTATAATTATAAAAGTGTTAGACCGAGTATGTAATAATTATAAATGTAGAACTATCTGATAACAGTTTACCAGAACACAGAAAGCAAAAGCTGACAGAAATGGAGGGAGAGCGAGAGAATGCCACAGCAATGGTTGGAAACTGCAATACCTCACTTTCAATATGGATGGAACAACTAGGTAGAAAGTGAACAAACGGTTGGAAGGATTGAACAACACGATAAATGAACTAGACCTAACAGACATCTATAGAACACTCACCCAACGGCAGTAAAATACACGCTGTTTGCAAGTACACGTGGAACATTTTCCAGGAGAGATCATTTGATGTGCCATAAGACAAGCCTCAACAAATTTAAAAGGCTTGACAACATGAACATATGTTCACCAATCACAATGGAATGAAATTGGAAATCAATAGCAGAAAGAAATTTGGGAAACTCACAAGTGTGAAAATGAAACAGCATATTCCTAAAAGATTAAGGTCAAAGAAGAAATTGCAAAGGTAATTAGAAAATACTTTGAGGTGAACGAAAGTGAATGCACAGTATACCAAAACCTATGAGATGTTGCTAATGCTGTGTTTAGAAAGAAATTAATTTGTAGCCATAAATATATTTTATATATTTAGAACTCATATCACTTAAAAATATTATTACATTAATTATCAATTAATGCATTAAATTACATTAAATACATGTTATAAATACATTAAATAATAAGAAAGATCTTGCCGAGAGCATTCAATGGGGCAAGGCATTCTTTTTAAGAAATGGTGTTGGGAAAACTAGACATGTATGAAAAAGAAGTTGTATGTTTACTTCACAGCATATACAAAAATAATTCAAATGCATCAAAGTCATAGGCATAAGAGCTAAAATAATTAAAATCTTAGAAGAAAACATAGGGGAGAAATTTTCATGACATTGGACGTGGCAGTGATTTCTTAGGGATGATACCAAAAGCTCGGGCAACAAAAGTAATAATAGATAATTTGGACTGCATCAGAATTTTAAAACTTCTGGCCACCTACAGGATGGAAGAAACTATTTGCAAATCATATATGTGATAAGACAAGAGATCAGTATCCAAAAGTGTCAGCAAAGATGTAGACAAATGGGAGCCCTTGTGCACTGTTGGCAGGACTGTAACATGTGGAACAAGAAGTATGGGAAACAGTATGGCATTTCTTCAAAAACCAAAAATAGGATTAACTTATGATCCAGCAACTCCACTTCTTGGTATACACCCAAGAAAATTGAAAGCAAAGTCTTGAGGAAATATTTGTACCTTCATGTTCAACACAGCATTATTCACGACAGCCAATAGGTGGACCCAACCCATTTTTCCACCAAGGAATAAATGGATAAACAAAATGTGGTATACACTTATAAGGGAACATTATTCCACCTTAAAAAAGAAGAAAATTCTGACACATGCTACAACATGGATGGACCTTGAGGACACTATGCTAAGTGAAATAAGCCAGGCACATAGAAAAATCCTACATGATTCTATTCATATAAGTTACCAGAGTAGTCAAATCAATAGAGAAGAAAGTGGTTGCCAAGAGATGGGGAACAGAGGGAACAGGGAATTGCTTAATGAGGATAGATTTTCAATATTCAAAGATGAAAAGACTCCTGGAGACTAGTTGCACAAACAGTGTGGATGTACTTAGCACTACGGAATTGTATAAAACTTAAAAATGATCAAGATAGCAAATTGTATGTCCTGTATATTTTTACACAATTTTTAAAAAAATATTTCAACAAACCTTAAAAATTCAGGAATGTGCATCTCTCCCATGAGGGTAGGCTAGACAGAGTGACTTACTTCTGAGGAATGGGATAATGAAGGGGACAAAAGAAGAAAGATCTCAAATCAATAAAAGAAGAGCAAACTAAAAATAAAACAAGCAGAAAGAGGGAAATACTAAAGATGAAGGCAGAGATTAATTCACTAGAGAATAGAAACTGAATAAAGAAAGTCAAGAAAGCCAAAAGTTGTTTCCTTGAAAACATCAATAAAGTTGACAAACCGGTAGCTAGACTGACCAAGAAAAAAATGGATGAAGACTCAAATTACTGAAATGGGGATCAAAGGAGATGACATTACTACTGACTTTACAGATATAAAAATGATTACAAGGGCATACTATGAACTATATGTTATACTATGATCTATACTACAAACCACAAGGACACACTATGAACTTTACCATGATTTAGATATCTTAGATGGAAGGATAAAGTCCCTTAAGAAACACAAACCATTGAAACTATATCACAAAGAAATAGAAAATTTGGGGGCTGGCCCAGTGGCACAGCAGTTAAGGGTGCACGTTCCACTTCGGCAGCCCAGGGTTCGCCTGTTTGGATCCCAGGTGTGGACATGGCACCACTTGGCAAGCCATGCTGTGGTAGACATCCCACATATAAAGTGGAGGAAGATGGGAATGGATGTTAGCTCAGGGCCAGTCTTCCTCAGCAAAAAGAGCAGGATTGGCAGCAGATGTTAG
Organism: Equus caballus; assembly: GCF_041296265.1. NCBI lineage: Eukaryota > Metazoa > Chordata > Mammalia > Perissodactyla > Equidae > Equus > Equus caballus. Next base: position 2,447,307 of record NW_027222392.1, on the reverse strand, counting down.
ATCAGGGCTAATCTTCCTCAAAAAAAAAAAAAGAAAGAAAGAAAGAAAGAAAATTTGAGTAGCCCTATAACAAGTAAAGACATTAAATAAATATATTTTTAAATCCCCACAATGATAAGTTCAGCCCAAAACTGCTTTACAGTGAATTCTACCATGTCTAAAAAATAATTATAACTAATTTTATAAAGAGCTTTCTAAAACACCAAAAGGAGAAGAAACATTTCCCAAATCATGCTCTGGGTCCAGTACTAGGAATAGGAAGAGCAGGAAAAAAATCCAAAGAAAATAAAACATCAGACCAATATTTTCCATAAATATAAATGCAAAAATCCTCAAAAAATATGAGCGAATCATATCTAGCAACATGTTAAGAGGATTTTATACCATGACCAAGTAGGACTTATCCCAGGAACACAAGAGAAATGTTCAACATACAAAAGTCAGTAAGCGGAATATTTTGAATACATAGAATAAAGAAGAAAACCACATAGCCATCTCAATATTGTGGAAAAAGTATTTAATAAAAATCCAACAATCCTTCATAATAAGCACACTCAACCAAGTAGGAATAGACGAAGACCTCCCTCCCTGCTAGAATGCAACTAGGGAATCCCATGGATAACGTCATATTTAATTGTGAGAGACTGAATGCCTTCCCCACAGCATCAGGAACAGACAATGCTATTTGCTTTTGCCATTTCTATTCAACATTGCATTACAGCCTCTAGCGGGGGCAATTAAACAAGGAAAAGAAATAAAGGCATGCATATTTGTAAACAAGAAGAAAACAATCTTTACTTGCAGATGACTTTACCTTGTATATAGAAAGTTCTAAGAGAACCAATAAAAAACTATTCGAATTATTAAGGTGTTCAACAACGTGGTCAGCTATAAGATCAATACTCAAAACTTCAATTGTATTTAGATGCTTTTGCAAAGAATGTTTCAAAAGGGCCTTCGACTCATGACCATTCTGATATAGTAACCAATCTGAAGATGAATTGTATATGGATCAGCTACAGAGGTCCCCATTACTGTTCATAGAAGATGCACTTTTTATTGTATGAACATAAGTTAAATTAAAACTGAGAAATTGTGAGGGTTTCTAGAAAGATGGAAAGATGGAGGTGGTAGTGGTAAGTTTTTAATCTCTTTGAACTAACACGTAAAAACTGCAGAGCAAATAGAAAACAAAATAAAATGCCCATGGAGATCATTGACAACAAAACCATATGAGAAATTTAAATGCCACTAAATGCAAAATGCAAATGGAGTAGGACAAACGAATAAAAACCTCAACACCTAACCATAGGGTCATTAGCTTCTTTGTGGAAAGCAGGTAGGAGCATAAGGGAGCTGCTAGAGTACCCAAGAACAAAAGAACCACAAAAAAGAGACAACATGCATACTTGGGAATTTTGGAAAGGATTTTGAGAACACCAGTGGAAATGCGAGGGCTTACACCCAACCTAATACCACGTGAGTACAAGGGATTTGAGAGGTGCAAGGGGTCAAGAGTAAGATCTGAGAGGAACTTCAGCAATCTGAGCCACATAAATTCTGAAGAACAACCAGCCAAAATTCCCTTTGTGCATGAAACCCCACACTAAGGAGAAAGTTCTGGGAATAGAATCACAACTGAGTAGGGCATGGACAGTGAAGAAAAAAGGAAGAGAAGACATATGATGGGGCTGGAAACAGAGCCACAGACTCTCAGAGGAGATGCTGCTATGCTTGTTAGCAAGTCACTGAAACAGAAGAATTTGTAGCTCTGTGAAGTCTGAAAGAACTCTCCTGAACAACGCTTCCTTCTAATGTTCAGGAAACTAAATTCATATAAAACGAGCAACAGAAAATTTTCAAGATCTAATTCTACAGGAAACTATTTTAAACATGTAGAGAAAAATAGGTAGAAAAGCAACTCTCCAGACACTAATGGTATGAACATTAAATAAATTTAAATTAACCTGTGCAAACCAAATTCAACAGTACATTAAAAGAAGCATACACCATGTTCAAGAGGTATTTGTGCCAGGGTTATAAGGATGGTTCAATGTACACAAATCAGTCCATTGTTATGTGCCACTTTAGTAGAATGAAAGAAAAAAATCAAATGATCATTTCAACAGATGCAAAAAGACCACTTGAGAAAATACAACATCCTTCCATGATAAAAATTCTCAACAAATTGGGTATAGAAGGAATATACTTCAACACAAGGCCATACACGACAAACTCAGAGCCAACATCATATGCAACAGTGACAGGTTGGAAACTTTCCTTCTATGATCAGGAACAAGACAAGAGTGCCCACTCTCACCATTCATATTCAACTTGGTGCTGGAAGTCCTAGCTAGAGAAACCAGGCAAAAAAAAAAAAAAAAAAATAGGAGGCATCCAAATTGGAAAGAGAGAATTCAAAATGTCTTTGCAGACTATATGATCTTACATATAGAAAACCCTAAAGAGTCCACCAAAAAGCTGTATGAAGTAATCGAAGAATTCAATAAAGTTGCAGGATCCAAAATCAACACAGAAGTCAGTTGTGGTTCTATACCTTAATAACAAAACGTCTGAAAAAGAAATGAAGAAAACAATTCCACTACAATAGCATCAAAAAGAATAAAATATTTAGGAATCAATTTCACCAAGGAAGAGGAAGATCTGTACACAAACCTATAAGACTTTCATGGAAGAAATTGAAGAAGACGTAAACAAATGGAAAGATATCATATGTTCATGGATCAGAAGAATTAATGTTAAAATGTCCATGCTATTCAAACATGTCTGGAGATTCAATGCAATAAATATCAAAATTCAAATGGCATTTTCCACAGAAATAGAAAAAAATAATACCTAAAATTTGTATGGAGCCACAAAAAGACCCTAAATATCCAAATACATCCTGAGTAAGAAAAAACAAGCTGGAGGCATCAAACTTCATGATTTCAAATTACGCTACAAAGCTATAGTATACGAAACAGTTTGCCATTGGCATAAAAATAGATACATGGACAAATGGAACAGAATCCAGAACCCAGAAATAAACCTTGCATATATAGCCAACTGTTATTTGACCAGGGAGCCAAGAATGCTCAATGGAAAAAAAGATAACCTCTTCAGTAAATGATGTTGGGAAAACTGGATAACCACATGCAGAAAAATGAAATTGGTCCCTATCTTACACCTTTCACAAAAATAAACTCAGAATGGGTCAAAGAATTAAACATAAGAACTGAAACACTAAAATTCCTAGAAGACAACATAGGGAAAATGTCTTTGACATTGGTCTTGGCAATGAATTTTTTTGATATGAAACCAAAAGTGCAAGCAAGAAAAGCAAAAATTAATAAATGAGACTGTGTCAAACTAAAAATCTTCTGCACAGCAAAAGAAACAGTTAACAAAATGAAAAGACAACTTATGGACTGGAGAAAATATTTTCAAATCATCTATTGGATAAGGCCTTAATATTCAAAATGTATAAAGAACACATGCAACTCTATAGCAAAAACCAAACAATCCCATTAAAAAATAGGCAAAGGATCTGAATAGACATTTTTCCAAAGAAGACACGCACATACCACTCAAACATATAGATAAATAAACAAATGGAAGACAGTAATAAGTCTCTAAATAGATTAACACACATAAAGTCCTTGATTATGGTAAAAGAATCCCTGCACTTCACTAGGGTAACTGTAACCTTGCAAAAAAATGCTCTTGGGAACAAAAGGAAATCTGTATGGGAAAATTTTCCTTGGTGGAAATATGAATGAATACAATACAATGATTCATTTGAAACAAACCTAAATGGGAAAGCTACAACACTAAATCTTCTAGAAGAATAAATATGAAAATATCCCTGGGGAAGGACAAAGAGAAAGAGAAAGCAAAGAGCACAATCCACAAAAGACAGTATTGATAATTTGGACTTCCTTAAAATTAAGAACTTTTGTTCTTCAAAAGACACTGTCAGGAGAGGGAAAAGCTAGACCATAGACTAGGAGTAGATAGTCGTAATACATACAAAAGATTGTATATGAAATATACAAACTATTCCTAGTGTATGTCCTGTATATATCTTACTATTTTGTGTGAAAAAGTGCTAATGTAATGTCTAATTTGTTGGGTTAAAAATAAAAGAAAAAGTATTAAGGAACTACACAATGGCCACAGTTCTCAGGGTGGATTGGAGCTGAAGCATTCTAACAAATGTCAGGTGTTGTGGAAACTGGTAGAAATAATTAAAATTCAACTTTCTTAACTTAAGATGCTTGGTATATTTCTATGTTAACAGCCTACACGATGGAACAGGAGTTAATATTTTCCAAAGTGACAGAAGAAAAAATGGATTGAGAAAGAATAAGTAAATGTAAAGGAAAACAAGAAACTAGCAGAAAAATAAAGGAAGAACATTAGACAGCTATAACTGATTCATGTTTCTCAATAATCACTGTTAATTTAAATGGATTAAATCTTTTTAAATGTAAAAGAAGGATAAATATGAATTTAAAAATACAAGTGTAGTTGTTTAAACATGTCATGTCTAAAGCTTGAGGAGAAAGAGGTTGCAACGGAAAAGATGATAAAAATCATACCAGCTAAAGCAAGAGAATCTTAATGTAATTTGGGATCAGACAAGATAGGCACTACTTTGAAATGATGACTGTAGACTTAAAATAATCAGTATATATTGATAGAAAGTTTAATTCACTAGGAAGATGTCACAGTTCTGAAATTGTATGTATCTTATTTTAGATTCCAGTAACATATAATTAAAATGGGCAAATCTATGAGGTTGAATGCACAGTTTTCACATGAAATGATGTCCTTTAAGGTTCTCCTTAAATTTCCCTCAGTCATTGAGAGTTTAAACCAGCAGAAGTAAGTAAAAATGGGGCAAATTCGATGAAATGAAAGCTACAAGCCCAAAATGGCTAATGTTACTTTTTAAATGTTGAAATGATTTTAGACTTTGCAACATCAGGGTGGCACAAATACCGCAGAGAGTTCAATGAAATAAAATTAAGAGTTTAGAAATAAACCCTCCCATTTACAGTGATTGCCAATAACGATGCCAAGACAATCCAATTGGGGAAAAATAGTATTTTCAATAAATGGTGCTGGGACACCTGGATATCCTCATGCAAAAGAATGAAGTTGGATCTCTACCTCACAGCACACAGAAAGACAACCTCTAAGTGGATTAAAGACCTATGTGAAAGGGCTAAAAGTACAAAGCTCTCTGAAGAAAACATAGGCATAAATCATAGTGACCTGGGATTAGGCAATGGTTTGTTAGATGTGATACAATGAGCACAAACTACTAAACAAAACTAGATAAACTGGATATCATCAAAGTTTATTCTATTCAAAGGACACCATTCTGAAAGTGAAAAGACAATGAACTGTATAGAAGAAAATGTTTATAAATCATGTATCTGATGAGAAACTTGTATCTAGAGTGTATAAAGAACTACTACAATTCTATAAAAATAAGACAAATAACCCTGCTAAAATATGGGTAAAAGACCTGAATAGACAGCTCTCCAAAGGACATATATAAATGGCCAAAAAGTACATGGAAAGATGCTCAATCTCATTAGCCATCAGAAAAATTGAAATCAAAACCACAATGAAATACTGCTTCAACGTCCCTGGCATGGCTATAATTTAAGAAGACAGACAATAACAAGTGATATTTATACCATTTGGAACCCTCATTCACTGCTGGCAGAAATGTAAAAAGACACAGCTGCTTGGAAAATAACATGGCAACTCTGTAAATGGCTAAACAAGTGGTGACCATGTGACCCAGCAATTTTACTCCTAGGCATATGCCCAACGGAAATGAAAACCGATGTCCCCACAAAGGCTTGTGCACAAATGTTCATAGCAGCATTATTCATAGTAGTCCCAAAGTGGAAACAACCCAAATGTTCATCAACTGACGAATGAATATAAAAAATTTGGTATAGCCATACAATGGAATATCATTTGGCAAGAAAAAGAAATGAAGCTCTGATACAAGCTACGACAGAGATAAACCTTGAAAACATTATGCTGTGTGACAGATGCCAGTCACAAAGACCACAAACTGTATGATTCCATTGATATGAAGTGTCCAAAACTGGTAAATCTATAGTAATCAAAAGTTGATTAGTGGTTGCCTATGGCTGGGGAGGATGCAGGTGACGGCCGACAGGTGTGTGGGCTTTTTGGGGGGAGTATTAAAAAGGTTCTAAGTTGACTGTGGTGTTGGTTGCACAAATATGTGAATATACTGAAAGCCACTGAATTCTAAACTATGAATGAGTGAATTGTATGGTATGTGAATTACATTTCAATAAAGCTGTTAAAAAGTAGGAAAGCTTCTGCATATCTTTCACCAGCATCCCTAATACATCGTATGTAACATCTTACATAAACATAGTGCAATTGCCTAGACTAAGAAATCAACTTAGTGTAAAATAATTAATTAAATCACAGTCTTTATTTGGATTTCAGCAATTTATCCATTAACGTCCTTTTTCACTTCAAGTATTCCAATAGCATCCCATATTACATTTACCTGTCATGCCTTCTCAGGTTTCTCCAATACGGGACAATTTTTCAGTCTTTCCTTGTTTTCATGATGTTGACACTTTTGAAATACAGTTATTTGTTAGACTCGCTTTCAATCTTTCTAATGTTTTCTTATGATTAGATTGAGATTTTACATTTTTGAGAAGAACCACAAAGGTGATGTGCCTTCAGCGGTTCATCGTATCAAGGGATCAGTGAAGTTAATCTCTCTTCTCACTGATGATGTTAACTTGAATCCTGTAGTTAAGTTTGTGTGTGCCTGATTTCTTTGTTGTTGTTTTTGTTATATTTGTTTTTTTGTTTTATTTTTCTAATGAGGTCACATTGGTTTATAACATTATGTAAATTTCAGGTGTGCATCATGTTTTGGCTTCTGTATAGACTGCATTGCATTCGTGTTCACCACCAAAATTCTAGTTTCGATCCATCACCATATATATGTGCCCCTTTACCTCCGCCCCCCCCATCCCCTTACCTTCTGGTAACCACCAATCTGTTCTCCGTATCCGTGTGTTTGTTTTTTTGTCTTCCACATATGAGAGAAATCATACGGTCTTTGTCTTTCTCTGACTTATTTATCTTAGTGTAATAATGGCACAATTTCATCTTTTTTAATGGATGAGAAGTATTCTTTTGTGTATATATATTTCATATCTTCTTTACTTTTTCACCCATTTTGGGGCACTTAGGTTGCTTCCGAGTCTTGGCTATGGAGAATAATGCTGCAATGAACATAGGGGTGCATATAGCTTTTGGAATTAATGCTTTCATATTATTGCATAAATATCCAGAAGTGGAATATCTGGATCATGTAGTATTTCTACTTTTCAACTTTGAGGAATCTCCCTATTGTTTTCCATAGTGGCTGCACCAGTTTCCATTCCCACCAGCAGTATATGAGGGTTCCCTTTTCTCCACATCCTCTCCAACAATTGTTATTTCTTATCTTTTTAATAATAGCCATTCCGATGGGTGTGAAGTGATATTCACTGTAGCTTTGATTTGCATTTCCCTAATAATTAGTGATGTTGAACATCTTTTCATGTGCCCATTGGCCATCTGTACACCTTTTTTGGAAAAATGTCTGCTCATATCCTCTGCCCACTTTTGATGAAGTTGTTCATTTATTTGTTGTTCAGTTGTATGAGTTCTTTATATATTTTGGATATTAACCCCTTATTGGATATATAATTTGCAAGTATTTTCTCCCAGTTGGTGAGTGTCTTTTTATTTTATTGATGGTTTCCTTAGCTGTGCGGTAGCTTTTTAGTTTGATATAGTCCCATTTGTTTATTTTTTCTTTTCTTTCCCTTGCCTGAGGAGACATGGTATTCAAATTGATATAGCTGGGGCAAGCCCAGTGGCACAGTGTTTAAGTTTGCATGCTCTGCTTCAGCAGCCTGTGGTCCACAGGTTCAGATCTCAGGCATGGACCTAGCACCACTCATTAAGCCATGCTGTGGCAGCATCCCACATATAATAGAGGAAGATTGGAGTAGATGTTAGCTCAGTGATAATCTTCTTCAAGCAAAAAGAAGAAGATTGGCAACACATGCAAGCTCAGAACCAATCTTCCTCAAACACACAAATAGTTATCGCTAAGACTGATGTCAAAGAGTGTACTGCTTATGATTTCTTCTAAGTGTTTTATGGTTTCACCTCTGACATTCAAGTCTTTAATTCAGCTTGAGTTAATTTTTGTGTACAATGTAAGATAGTGGTTTGCTTTCATTCTTCTGTGTGTGGCTGTCCAGTTTTCCCATCATCATTTACTTGAAGAGACATTCCTTTCTCCACTACATATTCTTGGCTCCTTTGTTGAAGATTAGCTCTCCATAGATGTGTGGTTTTATTTCTGGGTTCTCAACTCTGTTCCATTGATCTGTGTGTCTCTTTTGCTGCCAGTACCATGCCATTTTGTTTACTATAGCTTTGTAGTCTATTTTGAACTCAGGGAGTGTGATACCTCCAACTTTGTTCTTTTTTCTCAGGACCGCTTGGGTTATTCAGGGTTTTTTCTTTTTCCATATAAATCTTAGGGTTCTTTCTTGTTTTTCCATGAAAAATGTCATTGGGATTCTGATTGGGATTGCATTTAATCTACAGATTGCTTTAGGCAATACAAACATTGTAACTATGTTTATCCTTCCAATCCATGAGCATGGAATATCTTTCCATCTCTTTATGTCTTCCTCAGTTTCTCTCAATAATATCTTACAGTTTTCAGTGTACAGGTCTTTCACCTCCTTGGTTAAATTTATTCCTAAGTATTTTATTCTTTTTGTGCTGATTTTAAATGGGATTGCATTCTTGATTTCTCCTTCTGCCTTGTTAATTATTAGTATATATAAATACAAATGATTTTTGTATGTTGATTTTGTATCCTGAAACGTTACTGTATTTGTTCATTATTTCCAATAGTTTTTTGGTGGATTCTTTACGGTTTTCTATTTATAGAATCATATGGTCCACAAATAATGAAAGTTTTACTTCTTTTTTTCCCATTTGGATCCCTTTTATTTCTTTTTCTTGCCTAATCACTCTAGCTAGGACGTCCAGCACTGTGTTGAAGAAGAGTGGAGAGAATGGGCATCTTGTCTTGTAGCCATTCTTAGAGGAATAGCTTTCGGTTTTTCACCATTGAGTATGATGTTGGCTGTGGGTTTGTCATATATGGCCTTTATCATGTTGAGGTACTTTACTTCTATCCTCGTTTTATTGACAGTTTTTATCACAAATGGCTGTTGGGTCTTGTCAAATGCTTTCTCTGCATCTATTGAGATGATCATGTGAGTTTTATTCTTTATTTTTTTAATGTGGTGTATCACATTGATGGACTTTTTGCCAGATTTATTCACGATAATGTGATTATCTCTCTCTTTGGAAAAACAGGAAGTGTTTTTGGAATGACAGAAAATTAAGTAAGTACTTTGTGGATGTTAACTTGAGGATGCACAAAATCTCTTGTCTTCTTAAATTCTAAATTTAGCGTGTATCCACTGCCTGCAGCAATGATTACCATGTGTTTTCATGGTGATTTTTAAATTTCTGTCTTTCCTTCCACATTATGGCATGAGAGGAGGACACAGGCAGCTTTACCAAGAAGGCACAAGGAGTCATCCAGGAGTTTGAGTCTTGGGGAACTAGGTGAGGCCTGGTTGTCAATGGCTTTGTCCACAGGGAGTGACATTCTTAGTGCTAACCTCACCACCAAGTAAGGAAAAAGGAAACAAACATCCCTTATGTCAAAATGGCAGTAAACAAGTAAACAGCAGCAGGGTCCTGAGAAGCCCTCCAGAGCAGACCAAGGTCTGGGACCTTACATTTACTCTACCCATTCCCCAGCCTTCCAGTTCAGAGCCATGACCACTACCTTCCAGCACCTTCTAGGTCAAATGTGCTGAAGCTGGCATGTGCAAAGTGTGCCCCAGGTGGGAGCTCTGTGCTACCCTCTCTATCTTCCAGGGGCTTGGCTCTGGCCAAAAGGATGCTAATGTTCTGACCTCCCTAGAAAGCCACTCCATCCCCTTCCCCTTTACCACTCACGAATGAATTCTCCCAGCCCTTCTTGGCATCCCAAGCCAGGAGAAGGACATGGAAAGGATGCTGGATAGTGTTTCCACTTGTGGGCATTCCTGGAGGACTGGGGGCCGAGTGCCTCCCCAGAGCTGCTGTGCTCCTCACTGCTCCTCAGCCCTGCATTCTCCAACACTGAGAACCTGCACTGTCTCTGTAGCTTGGTCTGGATGGACGAGTCCAGGAGCCCATTTCCTGGGCAAATGGTTCCACAGCACACTTTAGTCAAAGGGATGGATTCCGTTTGTAATGAATATCTCAGATTCTATGTTTTAAAAAGTGGTCATGTGAAACTCCATTTTTCAGAATACTTTCCATTTTCTTGCTTTTTGTTTCTATTTCTAATCTAGTATTTTCTTCCTGCTCTCTCGGTTTAGCACAAAATCTATATCAAATAATTTTTTGGTAAATCTACTTATCCAAAAATTGATGAACTGAGTAAATTAAATTTGCAGTAAAATGGTACGAAAGGAGGGGATATACTGTAATATATTCATTACCCAGCATCTGGGAACATATGTATCCAAGTTTAGACTGTGCCATTTCATAGCTGTGCCAGACCAATGAGTATTTCATGTTATTTTATACTTAATTATCTTATTTTTATATATTGAACATGCATTGCCTTTGTAATAGGTAATTCAAAAATGGAAAAAGAAAAAAACCATATGTTTTGGATGTCTTTATTAATCTAAATTACTTAATATTTATGAATATTTGGGATTTGCCAATTAATATCACTCATTATTTTATTTATCAGTACTCAAATAATTCCCTCTTCTAGAATTTAATGTTTTTATTAATAGACTTTAATTTTCAGTATAGTTTTAAGTTTATAGAAAAATTCAGCTTGGGGCTGGTCCAGTGGCATAGTGGTTAAGTTCGTACATTCCACTTTGGCCACCCAGGTTTTGCAGGCTAGAAGCCAGGTGCAGACCTATGTACCACTCATGAAGCCATGCTGTGGTGGTGTCCCACATACAAAATATAGGAAGATTGGCACAGATGTTAGCTCAGCAACAGTCTTCCTCAAGCAAAAAGAGGAAGACTAGCAATACTTGTTAGCCCAAGGTAAATCTTCCTCACCAAAATATATATATATATATATTCTGCAGACAGCACAAGTTCCAATAGCCCCCTCATACCCCAGTTCACACACACTTTCCCTTGTTATCAATATCTTGCATTTGTGAGATACATTGGTTATATTTGATGAGCCAACATTGACACAATATTATAAACAGCTTATATTAGGGTTCATTCTGTGCGTTTTATCTTTAATGGGCTTTGACGAATGTATAAGGACATCTGTCCACTTTTACAGTATCACACAGCATAATTTCTCTGCCCTAAAATTCCTGTGTGCTCCTCCTATTCATTCCTCCCTCCCTCTGCCCAAGTCCTGGTAACTATTGAAATTTTTACCATCTCCCTGGTTTTGCCTTTTCCAAAATGGCGTATAATTGGAATCATACAGTATGTAGCCTTTTCCAATTGGTTTCTTTTACTAAGAAATATGCATTTAAGATTCCTCCATGTTTTTTTCATGACTTGATAGTTCATTTCTTTTTTATTGCTGAATAATATTCCATTGTTTGAATAGACAAAAGTTTACTTATCCATCCACATCCTCTTCGTTCTCCACATCCCCCTCCTTGTCCACATCCTCCTCCACCACATCCTCTTCCTTGTCCACATCCTCCTCCTCCTCCACAACCTCTTCATTCTCCACATCCTTCTCCTCCTCCTCCACTTTCTCCTCCTCCACATCCTCCTCCTCCACATCCTCCTCCTCCACATCCTCTTCCCCCACAACCTCCTCCTCCACCACATCTTTCTCATCCTCCTGCACATCCTCCTCCTCTGCGTCCACATTCTCCTTCTCCTCTGCACCCTCCTCCTCCACATCCTACTCATCCTCCTCCACATCTTTCTCGTCCACCTCCTCCATGCCCCTTCAGCTCTGTGCCCATATTCAGAGCCCAAGCTCATGTCTGTGCCAGGGAACAAGCCTGGGGTGGGTCTGGGGCTAAGGCGCCCGCTCCTAAGAAATGGGGCAGCGATAATGGGAACCTTCATTATAGAGAAATGGCAGCTGGAGAATCAATCAGGTGTTTTCAGACACTAAAAATTCTGTGTAAGAAAGAGAGAGCTTGCGAGAGAGAGCAAGAGAAGAGAGAACAGGAAAACATCCCTAGATTCTCGCTGTTCACTTACTCAGGGCAACTTGCCAGATCCTGGTTCTCTGCCTTTATTCCATTTTTCTACTCAGACCGATCTCTCTTGTTGACAGAAGGTCTATAAGTAGCACTGAGCAATCTTCCTCAAGCAAAATGAGGAGGATTTGCAACAGATGTTAGCTCAGGGCCAATCTTCCTCACACACAAAAAAGGCAGGGGCAGAGGATCTGAAAATATATCTTTCCAAAGAAGATATACAGATGGCCGACAAGCACAGGAAAAGATGTTCAACATCACTAGTGACTAGGGAAATGGAAATCAAAACTCCAGTGAATTATAACATCACTCGTATCAGAATGGCTATAATTAACAAGACAAGAAATAAGTGTTTGAGTGGATGTGGAGAGAAGGGAACCCTCATACACTGTTAACAGGAATGCAAGCTAGTGCAGCCACTATGGAAACAGGATGGATATTCCTCAAAAAGTTAAAAATAGAACTACCATACCACCCAGCTATCCCACTACTGGGTATTTATCCAAAGAATCCTCATTTCAAAAGCACAGATGCCAACAATGATTTAAAAAGTCAGAGATCTACAAACATGCTGACATGGCTAAGGGTAAGTATATTATTTTCATTAACAAGAGTGTTAATATTTTAGTGAATGAAAGTAAATCCTTAACTACTTCTGACTTTTACAATTTCAATTAAAACAAATGCATATGGAAAAGGCAATATTTCTAATAAGATGTTTATTTATTATAAAAGAGCTAACTAATACAAATGACAGTGCTGGAGACACCAGGACCAGCCTATTTTACTTAAGTGAGTACAACAGGATAAAACTGGTAATTATTAACTGTGAGATTTTACTTCTCTTAAAGTAAAAACAGCTCTGGTTAAAAGAATATTAAACGGGCCTGCCTGGTGGTGCAGCAGTTTAGTTTGCATGCTCCACTTTGGCGGCCCGGGGTTCACCGGTTTGGGTCCTGGGTGTGCACATGGCACCGCTTGACAGGCCACACTGTGGTAGGCGTCCCAAATATAAAGTAGAGGAAGATGGGCACAGATGTTAGCTCAAGGCCAGTCTTCCTCAGCAAAAAGAGGAGGATTGGCTGCAGATGTTAGCTCAGGGCTTATCTTCCCCCACTAAAAAAAAGGAAAATGCAAATCAAAACCGTAATGGGATACCACCCCACATACCTACAACCATTAGGATGGGTCCCCTCGCTGTCTACTCATCACTGGTGGTTACTTTCTGCATACTCCCCTCGTCACGACAGCTCAGAAGAAAGAATCGAGGGTGATCCAGCTGCGACATGGTACTTGGTAGGCACAAACCCAGACTAACTTTTGTATGTCATTTTATAACAGAAAAGAAGGAGGTCATTTTGCTGGCAGTCTCCCTCGAGCTCACTCCCTCAGTGCTCGTTTCCCATTTGTGGCTTTGTCATCACTGCCTTCTTTAAATAACCTGCCTCTTTAAATGGCCAGTGCCTCCTTTATCAGCCCACACCCCAGCCACAAAATCCAACATTTTAAACCATTGTCAGAGATAGGCAAGGTTGAACAAATGCTAGCAAAGGTTCCTTAAATGATCCTGTAATAAAAGAGATGCAGTCAATTGTATAACTTACTAAAAGTCACAAAAATTAACCAAACAAAAACACTTTGTCCCAAAGAAGCACTGGTGTTCAGAGACACAAGGTCACAGAATCCCACTGAGCTCTCTACCCAAAAACTCGCTAAACGTGGCCACAGAAGGAAGGACAGACCCTGCAGACCGCACGTGGCAATTTCTGCATTTCTGCACATGCCAGGAACGGAGGTCATTCAGTGGTGCCCTTCAGAAACTTGGGATCAAAGGAGTGAAGACAATGGCACCTGTGTGCGTGTGAAATGACTCGGCGACAGTGCAGCCTCCGTGCTGTGGCACACAGCTTGTTACACGTGACGCTGTCCACACATTCAGTGAAACAAAGGACTTTCTCTTCAAGTTTTCCAACATGCTCTAAAATGATTTCACTTTTGGAGACCTGCTAAGTTATGCGTGTGTCATGCATCTGGTAATGCACAAAAACCTCGGCAAAGTAATTCTGCAGGTTGCATTTCTATGCTGGATTTGAGACCTTTGTGGCTGGGGGAGGAGTCGCCCTGCTATAGCCCCGGGTGTCGTGTCACGCCAATGGGACATATGGAGATGCTTTCCTCCCAGTGCTGCTTCCAGTTCCTGCTGCTGTCACTGAACACCAGGAGGTAGCTGGTCACCAGGTTGGACTTGCTGAACCCGCCCTGAGTGGCCACCGTTGTGACCTCCGCCCTCTCTCCAAGGTCAGTCTGCAGCCACTGGTTCTTGTGAGACACGAGTGGCATCCATCCCCCGGCTCTTGTTGGTGGAGAGGAAACAGGAAGAGGAGGAAACTTTAGAATGTGTCTGGAAGGAGGTGAGACCTGGGCGAGAACGTGTGCATCTCTAAACCTAGAAAAATTGCCCTTGTGATTATATGCATCACATAATGAACGACTGAATGGAATCATCTGTGTGCTGCCAGGTGATGTGACTTCCTCACACTGGAGACCAGGTGTCCACTGAGGGTCCAAGTGCTCCATGTGATGGATGGACACCCAGTGAGGCCATATACTCTCAGAACCAGTGTCTCCCTGGCCTTCGTGCTGGGGTGCTCACCATCAAGCCTTAACACTTTACAGGACTCGTCAGGGTGCCAGCTAGCTTATGGTGGAGCCAAACGTCTATGTGAGACTCAAGGATCCTAGGACCCAGCCCTGCTGCAAGGAGTTCCAAGATTCTGGAGAAACTAAAATCAGGGCATCTGAAGCAGGATCAGGAACTCACTCAGAGGTGGTGCTGCTGGTGAGATCCATGGCGGGTGAGGGGAGGCGTGACAACAGAAGGAACCATGGAACATGCCCTGCAGGGCAGTGAGGGGGGCCTCATGGAGCAAACTGCACCTCAGCATCCTACACAGAGAACTGATAGATGGTAAAGTGACAGAGGGCAAGAGGAGGAACAGCAGCAGGAGAGCACATAGCCCAGTGCTCCCCGTGACTCCAGCCCTGAGCAGAGAACCTGGGGGGACAGATGCTGTGGGGATGACACAGAGGCCAGGGGAGGGGCAAGGAGCTTACCTGTGAAGGGGAGCCCACCTCAGGCCCACACCATTAGGGCCAGAGCCAGGCTCCAAGGAGTGGTAAAACCATGAAAAGACACAGAGGAAACTTAAATGCACATCACTAAGTGAGAGAAGCCAATCTGAAAAGGCTCTGCACTGTATGATTCCAACTAAATAACATTCTGGGAAAGAGAAAACCCTAGAGACTGTAAAGATCGGTGTTTTCCAGGGGTGAGGAGGGCAGGATGAACAGGTGGAGCACAGAGGACTTTTGTGACAGTGAAATTGCTGTGTATGATACTGTAATGGTGGACATGTGAGATTATGCATTTGGCAAAATCCATAGAATGTACAACACCAAGAGTGAACGCTAATGTCAACTGTGGACTCTAGTTAATAATAATATATCCTATTGGCTCATTAGTTGTAACAGATGCACCACACTAATGCAAGATGTTAATAATAAGGGAAACTCTGCGTGTGTGTGTATGTGGTGGGGACACGAGGGGATATGTGGGAACTCTATTGTCTGCTCAATTTTACTGCAAACTTAAACTGTTCTAAAATAATAGTATATTAATTAAAAAAAGAATACATTGCATAGTGACCAGTAAGTCAACATATTATAGGCATTGAGAGCCAGCTGTCTCATGCTTTTTTAAAATATTTTTATAGAGATAACGATAGGTTACAACCTTGTGAAAATTCAGTTGTACATTATTGTTTGTCAGTAGTGTTGCAGGTGCACCCCTTTACCCTTTGTGCCCACCCCCCACCCCACATTTCCCCTGGTAGCCACTAATCTGTTCTCTTTGTCTACATTTTTAAATTCCTCATATGAGTGGAGTCATACAGAGATTGTCCTTCTCTATCTGGCTTATTTCACTTAACATAATTCCCTCAAGGTCCATCCATGTTGGTGCAAATGGGATGATTTTGTTCTTTTTTACGGCTGAGTAGTATTCCACTGTGTGTGTGTGTGTGTGTGTGTGTGTGTGTGTGTGTGTGTGTGTGTGTGTATGTATATATACACACCACAACTTCTTTATCCAATCATCTGTTGATGGGCACTTGGGTTGCTTCCACGTCTTGGTTATTGTAAATAATGCTGCAACGAATATTGTGGTGCATGGGACTTTTGGAATTGCTGACTTCAAGCTCTTTGGATAGATACCCAGTAGTGGGATAGCTGGGTCGTCTGGTAGTTCTATTTTTAATTTTTTGAGGAATCTCCATACTGTTTTCCATAGTGGCTGCACCAGTTTGCATTCCCACCAGCAGTGTATGAGGGTACCTTTTTCTCTATAACCTCTCCAACATTTGTTACTATTTGTTTTAGGTATTTTTGTCATTCTAATGGGTGTAAGACGATATCTTAGTGTAGTTTTGATTTGCATTTCCCTGATGATCAACGATGATGAACAGCTTTTCATGAACATATTGGCCATCCATGTATCTTCTTTGGAGAAATGTCTGTTCATGTCTCCTGCCCATTTTTTGATTGGGTTGTTTGATTTTTTGTTGTCGAGTTGTGTGAGATCTTTGTATATTATGGATATTAAGCCTTTGTTGGATTATGACTTGCAAATATTTTTTGTCTGAAAAGATCCTTTTAATACTGATGTCAAAGTGTGTACTGCCTACATTTTCTTCTAGAAGCCTTATGGTTTCATATCTCACCTTTAGTTCTTTGATGCAATTTAAGTTTATTTTGGTGAATGGTGAAAAGGAATGGTCAATTTCCACTCTTTTACGTGTGGCTTTCCTGTTTTCCCAGAACCGCTTGTTGTAAAGACTTTCTTTTCTCCATTGTGTGCCCTCACCTCCTTTGTTGAAGATTAACTGTTCATAGATGTGTGGTTTTATTTCTGGGTTGAGCCAATGAATTTTTAATGGGATCTGCTTTGGAGGCAATAAGAAACTTACACACATTTGCAGGGGAGGAAGACATTTTCTCTAACCACTCTGGGTCCTTCTGGCCAGACAACAAATTAAATTCACATGAGACAGAATAACAGGAGAAAATTAAACAAAGCTTTACAGCATGTATACAGGGGAGAGACCCAGAAAAACTGAGTAACTCATCAAAATGCCTGAGGTTCTCACCTTAAATACTGTTCTCAGCTAAAGACAAAGGAGGATGTTGGGGGTGGAGAGAGTCAGTTGTGGGAGATTACCAAAAAAGCACAGTAAACAAGAGAAAGGGTATATGCAAATTTAAGTCCTTGACTTCTGGATTGTTAAGAGTTTCTACAGATAAGGTCATCCCCCCATCTTCCTGGTTCAGAGAGGGAGACACATTTACAGGTGGAGATTTCACTTACAATGTAATTATCTCTCAATAAAGGGTAAGTAAATTCTACTTTCCAGAGTTTCTCTCATGTCTGCAGTTTTTAAAAGTAACCAGCCCCAAATAATCCTCATGCCAGAGAAGTATCTTGGCGGGGGGTGGAGAGGTGGGAGGAGTGGCAATTCCAGTCCCCCACAGTACATCCAAAGGTGTTTAAATATTTTCATGGTAAAATGACTACAAAATATTTATGTGAATGCAGGTCACACAATTTCAGCCATGATTCACTCCACGGCCGCAACGTGCAGGGAGACAAACCAGCTTTGTTGTTCTTGGTGATCAACAGCTAGACAATATCTACACACTACAAATTTCAAATGGAAGCATGCTTGTAAATCTGTTTAAATATTTGTTTGGAATTTTATTTTCTGTGCAATAGATTATTCACTTGTAATACTTTGTCAAAAGATGTGCAGGGATTTTGAAAATCATGAGCCTAACACAATCAATAGGAGGTAGGAAGTTGACTTACCATCTCTTTGGTTAAGTCTTGCAAGCCCAGGACTGTGGCTGATGGACAGCTCAGAGGAGCTGCTGGAGGAGGATAGGGCAGGGCAGAAACTATTGGCTCGTCATAGTTATCTGGCGGGGGGAAACACCGAATTCAAGTTAACACACTCGTTATAGCCCTTTGGAAAATCATAACCTAAAGCATTGCAAACCCCAGTGTTGACAGAGAAGGTCAGAAGCATTAGAAACAATAGGTTGTCCACTGTGACTTGTCCTGGTGACCCAAATAGCACAACGAGAAAGGAGAGGGAGCAATGTGTCTAAGAAACAGGGGGACAATGTAGAACTGTCATAATTCATAGACAAAGGGAAGTGCAAAACTAATAACACAGTGAAATTATCATAAACAAGATCTAACAGAAAGGCTGGGTGTATGATCAATATACCAGTATGAGTCATGTTTCTATACGCCAAAATGACTAAATGTGTAATTAAAAGATAGCCATTTATAATAACAACAAAAACATAAAGTACTTGAGTGTTTC
Source organism: Equus caballus (assembly GCF_041296265.1). Lineage (NCBI taxonomy): Eukaryota > Metazoa > Chordata > Mammalia > Perissodactyla > Equidae > Equus > Equus caballus. The sequence goes on along the minus strand of NW_027222392.1, from coordinate 2,428,484 downwards.
TGAAAAGATATTTAAAATATACTGGAGAAAATTATAAGACTTTATTTTATGGACCTTACATAAGACCTATATGAGTGGAGAGATATGCCGTATTCATGAAAAGTGTAATCATCTTTTTGATACATAAAGTTGGCCTGCTACTGGGCCTTAGTAGAGACTGAAGGCTTGACCATGGGCCATGCAGCCTGGGCTGCCCATCATGACCCCGATCCTTCAGGAATGAAGGTTTGGGTCACCCCACCAGGTAAAGACCATGACCAGCTGTGGTACTTACAGGTGTAAAGGGAATACAGAGTGGGAGGTGGAAGAATCTGGTTATGATGGCAGCTATTACCACGTGACCCCAGTTACAGAAATGAGGACTGCAATCATCATGAGTGCTTCCTCCTTATTTTGTCATGAATGTTTGTCTGTGTGTGTACATAGATGGATATAGATAGATAGATGATAGATCAATTAAGCTAACGTATTTGTTTTCTTCCCTTTCTTATTCCATTATCATCTAATGTAAGATGTGTTCATAACAGTCAATTCTATGTTCTAGCATTTAAGTTACAGGACATCAAAGAGAAGAGTGAGTGTCACTCAAGGACTCTACATCCTTTTGTGGGGAAAACAAAGCGTTTTTGGTTATACAAAAGACAGTAATATCATATTAGGTGAAAGCATGCCTTTGTTACTGTCTTTATTAGGGGATTAAGTATGGCTTTAGGAGATTCAAATGGGTGCCGAGTTGACAAGGGGTGGACCATAATGGTTAGTTTTGTGTGTCACCTTGGCTAGAATATGGTGACAGCTATCCAGCCAAACACTGGTCCAGGTGTTGCCAGGAAGGTGTTTGCAGATGGGATCAAAGTCAACATCAGCTGACTTGAAGGAAGGGAGATTATGCTGGATAGTCTGGGTGGCTCAGGTCCAATAAGCTCAAAGGCCTTAAGAGCAGCACTGAGTCTTCTCTGAGGGAGAAGGAATGCCACCTGTGCAGAGCAGCTCCAGCCTGTGCCCAGAGCTTCAGCCTGCTCTTCCTGGACTTGTCCGGCTAGTCTGCATAGTCATGAAAGCTGACTCCTTGCCATAAGGCCACCTGTGGTCACTTTCTACTGATTCTGCTTCTCTTGTTGAACCTTGACTGTTACAAAATAGGAGGACTCAGCACTGTGTATGATTCCTCTTCTCCCCATGTCGGCTGTAAATTCAATGACACCAGAGTGGATGTCAGGAAGCACCATGTGGGAAGGGCGATGATGGAGAATTAGAGGGAAGGGATGGGTGAGACCTGGCCTCTGAGTCTTCCAGAGTAATGAGAAAAATGAGCAGCTTTCAGAACCGTGAAATAAAAGCCAGGCAGGTACTCCTCACCCCATCACCAAAGTGCACTTTTATTAGGCGTGGGATTGTGAATTATTCTACTTTGTACCTTCTGCAGAGACAAGCAGAGTCTTAACATCGGGTATAAACAAACACACTGACAATGTAAAACTGGCACCAGATGAGCCAGGTGTTCACAGTCATCCCCATCATGTAGTCTGTCTGCCTGGGCTCATCTTGGGGAAGATGGAAGCTCATAGGCAGAAAATCCTGCGAGTTCCCCTCAAGGGAAAGTGATATGAGACAAGTGTCCTCGTGGTTCCTCCTCTCTTCCTGCAGCTGCTCCTCAGCTGTCATCTGTCAAAGGTGACTACCGTAGGCTGGTTTCCAAACCTATTGTCTGAAACATGCTTACACGGCGCAGAGCAGTCAGAAGTCCTTCAGCTGCTCTGTAGAACAGCTTCAAGTCAAAACCAATCGTGTTACTTATGAATATGTGCTATCATGTTATTTTGGGAGAATTGTTGTCATTTTTCAAATGGACTTAGAAAACCATCCAAAGTTCAAGTTTTATATATGCAGAGCTTAATATGAGAGACATAAGGCATATTGAGATTCCTCTTTAATAGGCATAGAGAATAAATATTAAAGATAGTATCAAAAATCATTATTTTCATTATGACTGCTATGCAGATAGTCAGATAGAAAATCATCACAAAAGAACACAGCACGAGGTCTGAGTGAGTGATGTGAAGGAGGAGGTAGGCTGAATTGAAGGTGTACTTCTGGTCTCCAGGTTGGTGGCCAATGCACACGCCGAGGTGTGGACAAATGCTCAGGTGGAGCAGAGGGTGTGTGGACCAGATGGTGTCTGACAGCGTCCTGAGCGCCTGGCTACCAGGCAGAGCCCCTCAGCATGGACCTCTCACCCACACAGTAGGCAGCAAAGTTTTGCAACTGCATTATGTAAATAGAAAAAAATGAGGAGAGCAATGCGCAGCCTCAGCTAATCCAGGCATTAGTTGTATTAAGAGGCCAAGGTGGTGGGGCTGCCTCTGTATTACTTCTGTATCCTTTTCGTTTAAATGCAGACTGTGTCTGTCTCTGCCCTTCTCAATTTTCAACACAGCAGCGAAGGTGGCTACATCCTCGCAGGGATCCCCCTGCTCTGCTGAATCCATGCAAGGACTGTGTCTGTCCAGGGGAAGTCCCCAAGGTGCCTGCACGGCCATTCTCTCTGATGCTACGCTGGCCGGGCCTGGCGGCCCCCACACACGCTCCTCCAGGTCCTCACTGGGATTCCATCTGCTCCACCCCACCCGCACCCTGTCTCCATCCCTGCTGGTCTCTCCCCACCCAGGAGTGACAATAAATGCCTGTTATCTAAGACGCTGCACTGGGGCGGGTGGTTACTTAGCATCATTGTGGCAACAGCAGACTAACACTCACGTGTGCAGCCCCCAAGTGCAGGGGTGTTGGTGCCCCTCTGGCACCCTCCACTGGTGGGCGCTGGAAGAGCTTCTCCCTGTAGATCGGCAATTCTGAGGGTGGTTCTCCTGGCTTCTCAGCAGGTGCAGGAGGCTGGAGCCCAGGGCCAGGAGCTGGGATTTTCTTGAATGCAGCGCACCATCTGCTGGACTTCCCCACCTCTGTCCGGCTCTCTTCTCACCTTTGTTCCCTGGGGTCGCCTCTCTAGAAGGCATCGTCTCAGCCCAGATTCTGGGGTGGAGCACTGAGGGCAGAGCACCAGGAAGGGACAGTGCAGGTGGGCACCCTGCTCAGGGGCTGACAGGGCCCTGGCCCCTAGAAGGTGAGTTGGTGATCACCCAGTCATAGCTGACATCCCATTTACAGAGAATCTCGGTGGAGGGAGTGGGAGGGGAGCCTGGGTTTCCTGGTGATGTAGACAGCTGGGCAGGTGAGGGGCAGCATGGTGAAAGACTGTGGAAGGCAGCTGCAAAGACTTGAAGACAGAGCATGGCATCCATGGGGGCCTGCACTGAAGGCTGAACAGCTGCAGCTGCTCCCCTGGCATGGCCAGTGTGTGGCTGATCCACGGGGTGGTAGCTGTGGGCCTTCATGGCCCTCCATATCACGGTCAGTACCCATAGGCAGTGAGGGCACCCAGAGCCTGGTCAGGGAGGTTCAGGCAGGTGCCCCTGGAGTCCTGGGCTCTCTGAGCTGGAAGGGGCAGTCCCTCTCCCTGACAGAGGACAGAGGCCCCCTTATCTGGAGGCCAGAGGTCATGCCAGGCCTCCCAGGCCTTGTGTAAGCATCGTCCTCCTTACTTCGGCTGGTCTACCCACGCTCTTCTAGAATAATGACCAGGGTCAGATCCCAGCACAATGCCAGACAGAAATCCAGCAAACAGGTTAAACCCAGAGAACAGAAACCATCAGGACCCAGGGAAACGGGGCAGGTGGACCCACAAGGACTAGCACAGAGTAGGTGGTGATGAGGGTTGGTTACATGACTGTGCTGGCCCAGGCTCCCTATTGAGGTCCTGGGCTGTAGAGGGTGGTCTTCAGTGAGCGAGGTGGAGGTGCATTGTGGCTGGGCAGCGTGCAGAGAGGGTCAGCTGTACTTTGGAGACCAGAGCTGACACCATGGAGCTGGGCCCCTCGAGTCAGCGGAGGCGACTGCAACCCCAGTGGTGGGGACCAGCAGCTCCAGCCACTGACGCAGGGACAGCTTCTCCAACTAGCTCGCTGGCCACAGGCAGGACTCCCAGGAGTGGGGAGTCACAGCCTTCCACCAGGGAACTCGCTGCCGGTAGCTCCCTGCGGCTGTTTGGGTGATGGTGCTGAGAGGCGGGTGGTCCACATGCCCGTCAGCAGGTGTGAGGGATGGAGGCCCAGGGCCTGTGGGGGCCACCACTCAACCCACAGCCCCACACATCTTCCGCCTCCCCATCTTTAGCTGGTCCCCCTGCCTGTGGGACCACCTTCCAGGAGCTACAGCCTCCCTCAGACTCCGCCTTGAAGAGTTAGAGGCAAACACACTTCATTAAACTTATTGCTACGTCATTACCCTCACAACATGCATTTCTCTCTGATTCAGTGTGTCTGGTGCTGGGAGTCATCACTGCAGCCTCAGCTGTGCCTGGGATGCTGCAGACCCTTCGCCGAGCTCTCCCACAGGGCTGGGATGAGGTCCCAGAATGTTCACTGAAGGCAGCAGATGGCCACCCCAGCATGACCTGGCTCGGCACAAAACGAGGGAGCCTGAACACTGGGGAAAAGTGCGGAATTAGCATGGAGCATGAGGACAAAGTCACAGACACCTGGGGAGATAATGCATCCTCAGAGAAGGCTTAAGGGGGTCAGATGATTTGGGCCATTCAGAAAACGCCTCAAACCAAGTCTCGGGGCAGCATCCTGCAAACAGCTCTATTCCCCTCTTTTGGGGTGAAGATGGGGCTGTTCCAGCACTAGACCCTCACCGTGGGTTCTTGTCTGTAGCTGCATCCTGTCTACCCACAGCTTGGAGGCTAAAACCACACACTCCAATCATCACTGAGTCTCACAGCCAGGCTCCACTGGGGTCAGGGTGGCCGGTCTCCGCGGGGCTCTCCCCGGAGTCAGGTGGGCGGCTGCAGCTGTCTCTTCTCATTCTTGCAGCCTTGGCTTGCCTTTCGGCTGGTGGTGGTGGGATGACAGGGGGAGGAAGGAGTGGCCTATAATTAGGTAACGTGAATGATAATAGAGTTCCCTATGGGACCACTGCACTTCCTGAAGATTGATCCTCTGACACTCCTGCTGAGGCCCTTACTCATCTAAGGACTCCTTTTGGTAAAGGCCAGGAGGAGCAGGTGTCCCTTTTCTTCGGAGCTGAACACCTTCAGTCTCTCATTTCTCTATCAAGCAGTTTGTTCAGACTTTACAAACACAATTCTTTCCAATTTTAAAGCCAAATTAAAAAGGTCTGTCTTCCCCATTTGCTCCAAAGTTCCTCTAGGCTGCTCTGGCCAGCAAATTCCTCCTAGGTTCCTCTTACCTAGGGGATGTACCAGTACCCCTTAAGACACCTAGTCTTAAGACTTTAACCAGCTCATATAAAATCTTGGACCATCAACATAAAATAAGGAGGTCTGGGTTTCAGGAGAACTCACCAGCCTCACCTGAATAATGCAGTGATCTGGGGGGCTCAATGGGCCCCTGTTGGTACCAAACGCTGGCTTAGTGTAGATTTCAGGTGGTCTCCGGTGGATTTCTCTGAAATCCTGCCGTGACTATGCCACGAAACTTCAACAAAAATAATCCATAACCAATCTATAAATGAAAATTTGGGTGAGTTTATTCTGAGCTAAAATGTGAGGACCATGGCACAGGGCCTTTCTTCCCAGAGGAAGGAAGGGCACCAAAGAAGTGGGGTGTACAGAGCTGTTATATACCCCCAAACAGGATGTTTCACATGTGATTGAAATGTCCCTGTTACAATGGTCACAAAACTGCTCTGTTGGCACAGCGATTGATGGACACAGCAGGTAGGTCTGCTGTCTCGGTGGACACAGCAGAATGGCAGGTCTGTTGTTTTGAGCTGGGTGGTCTCAGTTGAGCTGGGTGGTCAAAGATGAGCACAATAATCAGCTCCTAGCCTAAGGAAGGATGCTTATCCTTAAGGAAACACCAGTGTTGAGGGAAGTTGCACCTTTATCTTAAGGGCATTTGTTCTTGCCATAGGAAAGGTTTAAATCAGATATACAATGCATGCTTGATGACCATGTCAGGCCTATTTGGAAAAAGAAAGTCAGGCCGAATTAGGTTTACACCAAATGGCTTACTCATATATTCCAATATATCCTATTGCTCGCCATTTCCATTTGTCAGGCCACATGTGGCTATTGAGTACTTGAAGGGCGGCATTGTGATTGGTTTTTATGGTTACTGATTTTTAAAGTTACTGAGGTACTAGACTTTTAATTTTATTCAATTACGATTAATTTTAATGTAAAAAGGCATTTGCTGCTCCATATTGGACAACACATCTCTAAGAAGTGACCTGGAGAGAGGTTGCACAGGTAGGGGGACATGCAACCCTCCCCTGGTGCCCAATGAATGCTCTGTGTCTCTACCCCCTACAGTAGATGGCATAGTTGGCAATAACAGGAACAGATGATTGAAAGTTATAAATGATTTGATGTGAGCCATTCCATACTTGGGAGTGGTAATCAGAGAAGACATCCTGAAGGAAATTCCATTGCAGGTGAATCCTGGTATATGAATATGAAACACATGGTAAAGGAGAAGAGGATGAATGTGTTTCTAGATAGGGAAGAAATCATTTGAGAGGGAATTTACAAATTTAAAGTGGTTCCATGGTCTTGCCAACTGATGACCCGTGCTCCCCCTCACCGTCATAAGGGGCCCTGGTGCAATTTCAGTCCTCTGTGCCCAGAGGTATAAATTTGATTTAATTTGTTACACTCTTGTAATATGATCATGGCCTTGGATTATGTAGCAAAGTGTCCTAATTTTTCAGATAGGCAAACTGAAATGGGGTGAAATATCAGGACGTCTACTTGACTTTAATATTTCAGTGAAAATATGGGAGAAAGCATGGGTGGCAGGTCTGAATAATTTGCACATTGGATGAAATATGGTTTTAATCAGATGAAGTTTACATTGTTAAATCTAGGTCACGGATGTTTCCAATATTGTTCTACTTTTCTACCTGTTTGAAAAATTTTATTTAAAAAAGTAAAACACATTCACCTGTATTCTCCATTTTATTGACTTCCAGGGTACTTTACCAACAGAAGTGATGCCTTGACTGAGAATTCTAGTAAGTCTCAAGGAAGTCCTTTCCCAGGGTGGGGCTTGTGCTTCATATCTCGATGCTGTGCCTCATCAAAGAGCACCTTGCACACAGGGTCTTGGCTGATGATGAAAGCTGGCCAGACCATGTCAAGGACTGCTGAGCACAGTGGGCAACAGCAGGAGCCCTGGGGGAATAGCAGGAGGTGGCTCAGCCCAGCATTTGTCTCCTCAGACCTCCCCTTCTGGGCCATCGTCCTCATCTGCTTGGCAGGACTCCTGGTGCTCATCACATGCCTGAACTGCTGTCTCCTAGTAAGCAGGGAAGTGTCGCTTGTCTTCTTACTATTGGGTTGTAAGAGCTCTTTGGATATTATAAACATATGTGCTTTGCTAAGGATCTGTCGTGCAGATAGTGTCTCCCATCGGCCAGCTGGTGTTCATAGCTCCTTTAGAGCTTGAACCAGTTGTGAAATTATCTGTCCAACTCTGAGTGACTGACTCCCCTGTCCCACATGTTTCCATCAACCCAAAGGATCATGTTCAAAAATAAATAATTCAGAAACATATTAACCCACCACAAATCCCTGGTGGCTGGATTTTGCTCAAACACTCATACAACAGATACCCATTCCTCAAGCTCAGAAGTGATGCCACATCACCATGTTCTCAGCTTAATTTCTCTTCCCCTATTCTGCCATTCCTGCAATCTGTGGTCTATGTCTCAGTAATTCCCTTGGAACCATCCAAAATTTCTTATTGCTCGTCATATCTGTCTTGTAAAATTTCAACCCCAGAAGATCCTGATTATCTGCCATGCCTTAGCTGCTGCCAATCTTATGATTTTATGAAAAACAGGATTTCTTTGGTACCGGTGTAAATGCAAAATCAGCTGAATCAACTGGGAAGCATCCCTAATGCCTGGAAATTCTAATTTCTTTTATGTATTGGCATATTTACTCCTTGATTTTCCACAAAGCCTGTTTTCAATGTTCCCCACATTTCTTTTTCCTTCATACATATTCAGGGTCCCTTAACTTGCCTGATATTTCACAGAGAAATTGCTGTCTCTTCTCCTTCCCTTTTGACATGAAACAGTGAGAAAGGGTCATCTACCTTATGTGTTTCTGTGGTCTCACATCCAAACACCTCCTGAGAAAACCCCACGCTCCATCTGCCCTTACCATTCTATGGGTTGTTCCCTTGTAAGGCCACTGTGACTCCTTTCTTACTAGACCAATAGGGGCTTTTCATCATTCATCTGACATGATCATTCAGTGGGAAACTTTGATAAGCTTGGAGCTCCTTAGATACGTGAATCTTATGTTACAACTGTGAGCATTATAGTATCTCAATACAGATACTGCAGATGAGAAAATATACAACTTACAAATGAAGACTGTGCTCTAAATGTATTTGTAGATCCCGATTAAAACGAAAAAGAATGTGAACTATTTCATTGTTAAATTTTATATAGATTGCATGGACAAATGATAATAGCTTGGTTATAATGGGTTTAAATATAATATTAAAATTAGTTTCAACTGTTTATTTTTACTTTTTTAAATATGGCTGCTAAAAATATCAAATTCCACAAGACAGATTGAGAAATTCTACTGTTGTTCAGCACTGTTCAAGCCATGAGAATAAAGCCCAGAGAAAGTGGTTAGGGACAATTTTTCCCAGGAAAAGAGCCGATCTGACCCACACGGCAAGATGCAGAAAACAGTCTCATACACACATACACACACAAACACACACACACACACACACACACACACATAGAAAACAAGACCAACATCATCATAGAGTTGCACCACTCTTCTCAAATGGCAAGAGGTTGCACTCCTACATTGTCCTAAGTGGACGAACCTCAGGAAAGCAGCCAGAAGTCAAGAGAATTTACCAATCAGGAAGATCTAAAACCAGAGAGTAAAGGTCAGGATCTTTCGATAGGTTCCAAGTGGTGGATTCTGTTAGTGATTCAATATAATAGGGAGAACTTTGCAAGAAGCGTTGTTACAGAACTCACCTTTCCTTTCCTATGTAAAAATATACAAGTTGTGTAAAGAATAATAGCTCCTGCCAATCAATGAAAAGATGGTAGAACACGGATATCACTCTTGTAAATCACTCCTAGATTAGTGAGCCAGTCAGGGAACAGATGACAGTGGATTGAGCTGGACGTCATTAGGCTGATTCTGACTTCATGACAATCCTATGGATTGTCTTGTGACAGGACCTCTGAAACATGCTGCCCCCACCACTCTTTTGCCACCAAGGTCCACCATCCACACCAGTCCTTGCTGACAAATACCCTGGCTGGGCCCCTTCTGACCACACCTGGAGAACTCTCCCCAAATCCCACTCTGTCACGGCATTCTTCCACCTGCCACCGGCCAGGGAGACATTCCCTCCAAGGCTCACACTGTGTGTGCCCAGCTCTGGAGATGGAACTTCTCCTTCAAGTGAAGAAAAGGATCAGAGTGCAGAGCCTGTGGGCTGCAGCCATTAGGACAAGGCCTGGGGTTTGCTGCCAAAGAGAAGAGAACCTGTAGTGGATGTGGGTCCAAGGGTTCAAGAAGCCCTCATGATTACTGGTTAGAATCCCAGAAGACGCTGAAGGACAGAGGAGGGATGCTTGGGTATGATTCTGCTTGGGAATGTCCATAGGGAGGCGGATGTGCCTTTGGTAATGCCCTCAACAGTGTTGTTCATTCATCGATCCATCCTGTCTCAGGGAGTGCTGTCTACATCCATCCAGGCACTAGTTTCCCCTCTGTAGCAAACAGATAGCGTCAGAAGAACATTTGCATTGCATTTATAATGGATAGGTGCAGTGCTTGTAATGTGCTGGATGTTGCAAGCATTTTGAAAGATTAACTCCTTTAATGCTCTCCCTATCCTCATGAATTAGGTACGCTTATCATTCTTGCCAACAACAGATGAAGAAAGTGAGGCACCGATGAGGTGAGTAACTTGCCCACTACCAATATCTAGGAAGAGATTGAGGTGGAATTTGAACATAAGATGTGGCTCCATATTCTCTGCTCTTAACCATGTTCTTTGCTCTCTAAGACGTCACACCATGAAGATGTTGGCTCAGTGTATCCATTTTCTTGTTACACCCAATAGCCCCACTCTTTGATCTCTGTCTGAAAAAGATGCTATTTGCATCAAAACTGTTGCACATGCACAACCAAAATGACTTTTCCCCTATCCCATATCCTGCAAAATACATAGAGAACAGCTCAAAACATTTCTTGCCCAGGCTGGGAGTGCTTCTGGGAAATCCCACTGTTCCTCTAAGAAGCCAAGGGCAGGCTGGGAGCTGGGTCTGAGGGGAAAGGTGAGCTCAGGAGTTCCCATGGGATTACAAAATGGATGGGAGGCCCCAGGAGGAACTGACTTCGGGATCCGGTGGTGTTTCAAGCTGGGTGCTAATTTTCTGGCTTTGGGTAGTGGGGCTGGTGCCGCATTCCAGGGAGAGGGTAGTCTCCCTGTGTTCTTGGTCAAACTGGACCCTTGAAAGCAAGGGAATGAGGGTTTCCTTTCACAATGGACTCGGGAGGGGAAACATTCAGCCCAGAAAAGACAGTCATCTTCCTGAGGAAACTGGAAGAAGCTGCATCTGCATCCACCAAGCAGAAAGCCCTCCTTCATGGACTCACTTTATCCAGATGAGACCAAGAAGGAGGACATCATGAGATGCCCTTGCAGGTGGGAGATCTGTGATGTTGAAGACTGCTCCTGGGAGGCTCTGAAAGGCCTCACGGAGGTGACATTTGCTGTGAGCAGAGTGACAGATGAGAGGCATGTCAGCCTGTGTCTGGGAACAGTTTGAGTGTCAAGGAGAAGGCACCACTGGTGCAGAGGCTCACAGGAAGAAGTGAGTGTGACCAGAGAAGGGCAGAAATGTGGCGGTGTGGCCAGAGGAGCCTGAGAAGGGAGAGGAGGGCAGATAGGGGCACGACAGGACCAGGTGGTGGGAACTGGTAGACTGTGCTTTTTGATATCAATATCTGATGATATCGCTCCAAGAGCTTGCACCCAAAAAGTACAAATCCTTAACATCTCACAAATTCTGTGTGCCAGGAAGGGGGCATGGCTCGGCTGGGTGCTTCTGCCTCAAGGTCTCTCTGAAGCAAGGGCTGAAAATCTGAGATCTTGCCTGTCTGTTGGCCAATCATTCCCTCCGTTCTCTCCTATAGAGCCTCTTCATATGACAACTGAAAACATGCGCACTTGCTCCGTCAGTTCCAGAGAATTAAGAGGCAGAGAGAGAGAAAGATGGAAACAGGAAGAGGGAAAAAGGGAGGGGGCTGGAGAAAATGAATAAGAAGTAAGGGCCAGGATTTTTATTCTTAACTCTGGGTTGTGTGCCATCCCATCACCTTGGCTGCATTCTGTTCAGAAGCCAGTTCTTAACCACTGTGTTGTTCCACAAGGAAGCACACAGCAGAAGACAGTGAGCACCATGAGCCATGGTGGAGGCTGCCCTCCACATAGGCCGACAAGAGGCACTTGAGTCTGATTCTAAGTCAAACAGGAGACCGTGCAAGATATCATGCCAGTGAATGGAAATATCTGAATTTCCCCTAATTTCCACCTCTTAAAGGTGCAGACCTGGAAATGAGGCCCAGAGGGGCAGTGACTTTCTCAAGGTCACAGAGCTGGAACACAGGCCTATTTTGAGGGGTACTCCACACTACATCTCACCCCTTCTTGTCATTCATTCCTCTCTAAGTGTGTGCATCAGACACATGCAAACCAGACCACAGGTGTTGTTGCTATTGTCTCTTCTACACCTGAGGACGTCCCAAGGGAGATATTTCTGGCTTCGTCCCCTTCATGCAGTTTGGGTGATTGTGGAGGCCGTGGGAGGCACAATGGCATTTCCAGGACACAGAGCTTGTAGGAAAAAAGAGGTCGGAACTCAGCTGCATGTCCTCAAGCTGGAGCCCTGGTTCCATCTCAAGGTCCTGTGTGGGGCGCTGTGATGGGTATTTGTCCTCAGTCCAGCTGCCCACGTGCATGGAGGGCTGGGTGGGGTGGGCTGTGTCCCGACCCTTTGGAGAAGAGTGTCAGTGGGAACAAGAGACTCCCACAGACTGTGTGTTCAACCTGCCAGGTGAGCAGTCCTGCCACTGCCAAGATGGCCAGCCAGGGATCAGAGCTGAGGTGGGGCTCTCCTCTGGACAGAATGGGCTGGCACACGGGCCCAGATGCTAACCAGTGTGGCTTGTGAGGTCAGTGTTTAAGGAAAGGCCAGGCCTCCGACTCTATGACCTATCTGTCTCCCCACAGTGCTATCTATCTGATGCTGGAAGCTGGCTGGACGAAGGGCAGGATTTCAGGGAGCCCCTGCAGTTTCCCTGTTGGATGGTGAGGCTGGCCACTGGTCACATCAGATTTGGTGGCTCAAACCCGGAGGGCCATGCCTACCTTCTGCTGGGCCACCTGGAGCCTCTCAAGGACATTGAGCCCAAGCAGAAAGGTGAGGGGACTGCAGTGTGGGAAGACTGTGCTGAGGTTCATGGGCTGGAATTTCCTTAAAGGCAGTGGAGTCTTTCCTGTCTTTGGAAAGGCCTGGGAACTGTCAGGTGACTGGGTGACACTTTCTCCTTATCCTGCTCCAGAGCTAGATCTGAAGCTCCTGCCACATCCAGAGCCAGAGCCAGAGCCAGGCCTTGGGCTAGAGCCAGCTCCAGCTCAAGCCCCACCACCTGTGGCAGAGCTGAGCCAGCATCACCTGCATCAGACCCTACAGGGCTGGAGGAAGGGCCACCATTAACTTCAGCCCCATTGCCAGCTCCTGAACTAGAGCCCACTGGACCCTGGGCTGTGACCACCGAAAACCAGCTGAGGGAGGAGAAGCTGAACCCCTTGGACTTCCCTCCCCGGCTGATGGCAGAGCAGCTGACGAGGATGGAGGCGGTGAGCAGCGGGGCTTCCAGGGCAGGGGTCCCTGCCTTCCTGTGCCATGAGCTGCCCCACACCTGCTATTCCATGATCCAAAATCTGATGATCTGGGTCCACATTCCTGCTCCACTGTTACCAACACTGTGACTTGGGCACTTTCTTAACCCCAAGCGCTCGCTGTCCCCACGTGCACAGCAGAACACGACAATAAGGTCACCTGCTGCATGGGGTGGCTGTGCCAATGAATGAGGTGGAACAGAGAGGAAGTTGGGAAGCTTCTGGCCCTTTGGTGTGAGAGGGAGCTCACTGAAGTTCTGCCAGGTCCTTGGGTCGATCACGCGTGTGCCCAGGGGGTCTTCACATCCTCAGCTCTTATCAGGCACATGATGTGTAATGACTCCAGTGGAGACAATCACACAAAGCCGGTGCTTCTCCCTGCCTCGGGGGAATGTGCATGGGAATGGGGAATGGGACCCGAGGGGTACTGGGATGGTTGGAAGAAGGCCCTTGCGGTGGGCCTGTGAGGGCTGTGTTCCAGAGCTTGGAGGAAGTGAGACCGGGCTGGGAGCAAATGCCCTCCCTTCTGCACAGCACTGTGTCCTTGGTCATCTTGTGCTGGCACCTTCAGTGGATACAGAAAAAACTCAGGGAGTCCCACACACCTCAGAGATCACATCCTCTGCTTCCTGAGCTCCCGCTCTGTCCTCACCCGCCTGGGACTGTGGGAGGCCATGGATGCCAAGCTGGGGTAAGGCAGTGCTGACAACACACTGAATCTCCCTCAGGAGATGTTCTAGAAATTGGTGCCCACTCACTGCCTGGGCTCCATCTGGTCCCAGCGAGACAACAGGGACTGCGAGTACCTGGCACCCGCCACCTGTGACACTGTGGCACACACGAACACCTTGGCCAACAGTGTCATCGCTATGTGCCTCGGGGACCCGGGCATGACAGCCCAGGAAAGGGCCAGGGTGGTGGAGCTGTGGATTCAGGTGGCCGAGGTAAGACATGGGAGGCCCATGGAGGGCCTGTCTGGAATCGTGGGAATTGCCTCTTGTTTCTCAGCTGTCAATATTGAAGTCTGTGGTCTGAGTCCCTGCACTGTCCCTCGACCCTCCTGCCAGGACCACACTGACCTTGACTTGAGGTCCTGGTGGTGGCAAGCTCACTTCCTTGCTGTGCTCCTTCCTTGTGTTCAGCTAAAAATCCTTGTGCCTGGCACTGTTACTCGTCAGGTCCCAGGTGTGCCCTCCTTGGGTTTCCTGGGCATCTGTCTCATCCAAGACAGAAGTCCATGAGGGGACAGAATCCAGAGCTGGAGAACTCCGGCCCCCCCTCAAAGCTCAATCTCTTCCCTTCCCCAGGGGTGCCGAGGCTTCAGAAACTTCTCTTCCTTCCACACGATCCTTTCTGCTCTGCAGAGCCCTGCCATTAAGCAGATCAAAGAGACCTGGGGACAAGTTTCCAGGTGGGTAGGCTGCTCTCCATCCAAGCACCACGAGGGTGAGGTGGACCCGGCAGCCGGCATTGGGTCGCCATGGCCCCCGCAGTCAGCTGAGACCACCTGGGAGACAGTGAATACCTGGGACACACACTGATCCAGTTCCTGGGTCTCTGAGGCTCTCAGGGCCCTTAGGCCAGTGGTTCTGCCCGGGAATTCATTTCCTTCAATATCAGATCCTGACTTGAGCCCAGTTGGAGATTCTCAAGTGTTTCCTTTGCAGCAACAGAAATCTCCATCCAACAGAAACCAAGATTGTTCAAAAAAGATCTGTGTGGTAGATATGGGAATGGAGGCCCCAGGTGACAACAGGAGAGGGCCCTCCCCGGTCCCATGGGGACCTTGGGGCTCAGAGCAACCCAGTGAAATCCCTCATCCAGGCCCCAGGCTGTTTGGGTCTTCTGGGATCTCAAACAAATGGGATTTGCCCTTCAACCATCCCATAGTCTTTCTTTCCCCACTCCCCCAGGGAGAGTTCCTACACCTTTAAGAAGTGGTGCAGGGGAGAGCAGCACGTGAGCAGGAGACTGTTCCCTAAGGTAACCTGGGGCTGGAGATCTGGAAGGAGGGGTATGGGAAGGGGCCGGGAGCATCCTGAGGGCATACTAGGAAGTGAGGCTATGGTAAGGCCATCCTGGGGTTCATAGGCCCCTGTCGGTGGGGCAGTAAGGAGATGCCACACGGCCCTCCCAACACCCTTTGCCCTCTCCCTCCATGTCTCAGTTTGGCTGTTGTTGGGACACACTCTGGGAGTGCAGAGGTTGGGACCATGGTCAGTGGTGGGGCAGGGCGAGGGTGAAGGCAGCAGGGATAGGGACTCTGGCTGGGAGGGAGAGTGGCCTCTCCTCAGTGGGTCCTTGAGCAAGTCTCTGCCCCTCTGTGGGCCTTGGTCTCCTCCTCTGGGAAATGGAGGGAGATGATGTGGTGCAGGCCTCATGGAGGTGTGATATCCTCCAAGGGAGGACAGGAATGGGAGGAGATTTGTGCTGGCTCCTCCTCGAAAGGTGAGGGGAGAGCAGTGATGACAGTCAGATGACATGGTGTCCACAGGAGAGCGCTGGAGGCAGGTGGAGTTCTCTTCACTCTTTCCTGATGAGGAAAGAGGCTCAGGGAGGCCTGGGCAGGCCCAAGGTCACACAAGAGTGAGTCCTGGAGCCAGGACTGGTCTAGAATCAGAGCACCCTGGAGGCGGGAACAGCATAGGCAACAGGGGACTGGAGCCAGATGGCCAGGGTCTGAGGTCAGGGGCCTTGGGGGACATGTGGAGGGGAGCATGGTCTCTCTGACCCTGTCCTCAGCACTGACAGGAGGCGACCTCCGTGTTGGCCACTGCACAGAGGGCCTGCCATGGAGCAGCAGGTGAAGGTGCCTGGGGGGAGGTGCCCAGGAGTCAGAGGAGAGAGGGCTCCCCCTCCCAGCTGGAGGCCTCCCCCAGGAGAGGGTCCTTCCTCCTCCACACATCTGAAGTGCCTGCATTGGCAGTGAGCAGGAGGATGCCTGGAAGGGCTGGGAACAGGATGGTTTTGGGGTGGGGAGGGGCAGGGGTCACACCCCCAGGGATTGGCCAACAGCCAGCCCTGGGACGTGACTGGGGGCGTTTGGTGTTGCTAGAGGGGAGGGGAGGAGGGAATTGTGTGTGGTGGGGGCTCCTGAGGGTCCTAGGCTGCTGTATGTGGGAGCCTGGGGTGGGCAGGGGGCTGGGGTGAGGGGTTTCAGGGGAGGGTTCATGGGGGCACCTGAGTGCTGGAACTCATCAGCATCCCCACCTTGATGGAGCAGGGTGTCATCCCCTCCCTCTAGATGTTCGTCAGTTACCTGGAGCTGCTGGAAGATGAGATGGATTATTATGTGGAGGTGAGTGAGCCTGGAGGTGGGGCCGTGGGATCAGGCTCTTGAGGGTTTGGGAGGAGAGAGTCCTGCCTGAGCCCCGAGCTCTCATACTTGGAAAGGTCCTCTCTGCAGAGCCTCCCAGCCTCATGTGGAAGCCAGGGCATCAGGCCCATCTCAGCAACAATGATGGGAGGCTCTGCCTAAGCTGCCATCCAGGCTCCCTGGGCTGCTGATGTTCAGAGCTGCCTGGCTGTGTGACCACAGGAGGTGGTGTCTGAGCTGGATTCAGCCTCTCCCTCTGGCCCTGCCCATGAGGGAAGAGAAGTCGGGCCCCTCCAAGTCAGGAAGCACATCAGTGGCTGAGCTGTCCCTTCCTGCCTGAGGCCTCAGTCTCCCCATGTGTCATCAGAGAGGGTTAGATTACAAGGTCTCAGCTCCTCTGTCCCCAGGTCTGGAGCCCAGAGCCTAGCCCAGGTCCAAGTCCATTCTCTGGAAGGGCCTGCCCACTGGCAGCAGTGCAACACTGGAAGAGGTGGGATGGGGGCTAGTTCTGGGCTAAGGGGGCTGTTTCTGATGGACTTTGTCTGTCTGCCTTCCAGGGGAATGTGCTCAGCTGTCAGAATGAGGTAAGGAGCTGCGGCCTCACTGTGGTGAGAGTGGGTGTGTGGGAATCAGAGAGACCCCCTTTCATAAGAAGCCCTCTAGCCCAATCCCTGGGGTTGCACACTTATTTGCAGAGTTCGATATACAGAGCTGGGGATCCTATGGCATTGGCGGGTGGGGGAAGTGCTGGCATCAAGGACCCCTTCCTGGTAGAGGATCTATTTCGGTCCAACTGTGAGAACAGGCACATCCTGACTGGAGTTGCAGGGAAGCAGGGTTCCCAAGTTGACAAACACTCCAGATTTGCTCCTTGTCCCCCTCCTCACCCTCTCCAAGAGCTCTCCAGGGTTCCCCACCCAGGCCATGTCTCCATCCAGCACTTTGGGGCCTGGTTCCAGGCCATGGAGCCCCTGAGTGAGGAGGCGAAGTGAGGCAGGGCAGGAGTTGGGTGAGGGCAGGGCGGACTCTCTGCAGACCAGCTCCAGTGTCCATGGCCGTGGCTCCATGGTCAGCCTCAGATCTGGCTGCACGTTGACCCCTGGGGCCCTGGGACTCCAGCTGCTGGGAGGCTCTGGGAGGCACAGCTCAGGTGTGGCTCCTGGGAACCCACAGCTCCACTCTGTCCTGTAGCTACAGCCTGTCCTGTCAGCTGGAGCCCCGATACCAGTGGACCAGAAAGATTCGACCCTTCTTCAAAGAAAAGAAGAGCCACTCATCTTCGCGCCCAGGGCTGAGTGAGTGTCTGGACTGGCAATGGCTGAACCAAGGGGCTCAGTACAGATTCAGGCCAAGTCTGGGCCAGGAGCGTCGGATAGCTGTGATGCTGGGGCCCCAGATCCACTGCTGAGCAGTCCTGTCATGGGCGATTCCCCTCACATTTCTGGGACTGGTTTGTTCCTCTGTGAAGTGGGTGACACTAAATATCAGCCCCTGTGTCAGGGACAAATGGGGTGCTGTTGGCTGACTGATCACTCAGCACCCGGGATGGGGCACAGGGTACAGTGGGTGCAGGGAGGGGGGAGAGTATGCTGTGATTCTGGGGGAGGCCCCATAGGAAATTCCTCTCTCTATCCAGACACTAGACCCCCAAAAAGAGCCCAGCGGTGGTGGCAGATGATGCTCCTGAGACCAGCTGAACTACAGCAGGGACACAGCAGGGACGCTCAGGTGCATGGTGCCACCTCTCAGATGCTGATGTGAATGAAAACTTTGTGATCCATTTCCTGGGGTCCCCTGAAGGCCACAAGGGAGTGGACGACGGCACCCACCCATCTCCCTCACACATTTTCCCCAGCGCCTATTTCCCTCTTTGGAGGGGCCATGTATTTGTTATCAATGATAAATGCTAAGTTTGGGTATTCTATTAAATTTCTGTTTCTTTCTCAGCCTGGGAGTGGACGTGTGGTTCTTTCACTCTCTGTGCTCATGGAAATGAGATCCAGAATCTCACATTCCTCCTTGAATTCAGAAACCTCGCAGCGTCCTCAGCTCAGGGTATGTGGTGAAGGGAGAAGTGCCAGTGCCGTCCCTGGCTGCTGAAGGACAGTCCCCTGTCCCCCTCACTCAGGGGACAGGATCATTGCAGTGTGGTTCACCTGGTCCTGGAGCATAAGCGACCCTTCCGATCTCCTGGGGCTGAGACATTGGAGGGACTTTCTCTGGCAGAACAACAGCCACGGAAACAGGGGTGTCTTTAAAAGTAGCACTTGCTTGGGGCCAGCCCAGTGGTGCAGCAGTTCAGTTCCCATGGTCCCCTTCGGCGGCCTGAGGTTCACTGGTACAGATCCTGAGTGCGGACCTACGCACCCTTTGTCCAGCCACGGTGTGGCAGGTGTCCCGCGTATAAAATAGAGGGTGATGGGCACGGATGTTAGCTCAGGGTCACTCTTCCTCAGTAAAAATAGGAGGATTGGCTGCAGATGTTAGCTCAGAGCTAACCTTCCTCCACAACAAAAAAGCTGGCCCTGGCCTGTGCCTAACACAATTCCTGCCCAGGACCGTGGCTGCCTTTCTGCACTTGGAGGATGAGGGAACATTTTCCCAGTTCCTCTTGCCCAAATGAGGAACTTGTTTTCTGATTCAGTCCCTGGAATTGCATCAATTGTAAGTGGGGAAAATCCTGTAAAACCTCAAAATGTGCACATGGAGAGGGCGACGCTAGAGGAAGGTCCTGTGCAAATGGACTAAGGGCAGGCAGGACTCTCCCTCTCTGGGCCCCTCTAGGGTCTCCCTGTTCACCTTTGACCTGGGCTTGGTCCTCCTGGGATTCTGGTCCCTGACTCTGATTCCCATTTCCTGCTTATTTTCTCTCCAAGGGGAAAGATTGGGGATGCAGCTTTTAGCGCCACAGCCGGGTCTCCCTCAACGAACCTGGTGCTCCCTGTGAACTAGAGTTTTCAGCATCCCTGCACTTCCGCCTGCAATTATTTCTTAGGGCAGAAATTCCCTAGATGCCCCTAGCCTTTCTGTCAGGTCCATCGTGGCCACTCCTTCCAGGCTGGACCTGATGGATCCCAGGTGAGCTCTGGTTGTCCAGGATAACAGACCATCATCCTGACTAGGAATGACCCCACAGTGTTCCTTGCTGACCAGGGTGACCTGTGGGCCTGTGTGATTCTCAGGTCCGTGGTCTTGGACAATCACCAGTTTACACACTCTGGTGTAATTTGACTGGTTTTTCCTAAAGTGGTAGCTGGGCCCGAGCCCATGAAGCATGTAGCCCCCGGGGTGACTGGGGTCTTTTCCACAGTCTTGTGTGGTGGTTCTGTCATCGAGGTGTGAAACTTTCCTGTTGGAAAGTTGGAAAGATGAGGCCTAAGAAGGGTGTGAGTTGGGGGTCCTGTGGCAATGCCACCAAACTAATGTTCTGTGGATGTGCATGGACACAGCTTCACCAAGTATAATCCGGAAATGCTCCCCATGTGGGTGTCCAACAGACACTGGTCTGGCTCAACCGGAGAACCCACCTGATAGCCAACAGCTAAAGGGTGACCACCCGGTCTTTTGAGCCTCATCCCCAGGAAACACCATGTAAACAAGGACCAGATGAATCGCTTGTCACTTCTGAGTTATCCCCTCCTTGCTGATGGCTGCAAGTGTCACTCAGACACTCAGCAGGCTGGACTCTGCCAGGGAGGCTGTCTCGGGACAGCCAGAAGCTGAGGATCAATCCTGGTTCCCGGCAGCCCAGGCCCTTGCTGATACAGCACAGCCACCCAGGAAAGAGACTTGCCAGAGGAAGGTGGGGAAGGCTGTGCTTCCCTCCAGGGAGAAAGACTCGTGGCAGGTCCCAGGGCTAGTCCAGGGCCAGGATGAAGGCAGGGGCATCCCAAGAATGTCTCCTCCAGGACTGAGAGCTGACCCAGCAGGTAGCAACATTCAGTGAGTCACATGGGTACAGCTTTGGCAGAGGAGGGACAGTTTATCCCATCCTGGGGCTTTCAAATTGGAAATTGCTTGCTGAAGTCCATGAGTAAAGCAGTTATAAAATATGGGTGACCGGTTTATTTTTGAAGGGAAGTATGATTTACCAAAACTGGTTTCCTAAGAGCTAACTAAAGGGAAGAGAAAATAATAATGTGAATCTCTTGAAATGCTTCAGGTGAATATAGTGTCAGAGAGCAATCCTCAAAATGTTTCAGGAACTGGAAAGCCGGGTTCTGTTTAAACTGTTGCAGGTGTAAGCTGGGGATGGGTGCTTGCATCTCGTCTTCCAGTGTAAGTGAAAACTAGATCACATTTGGAGTGAACTCTGTCTTTCCAAAGTTGTGTAAGACATGGGATTGTACTCCTCACTCACGTCCCTCAAGAATATCTTGCCATGTGGTCCATTCATTGATGCATCTTCCATTTACAGGAGCTAACAAAAAATCTGTCCCATTGACAGCCATACCATCCAGCTAAATACCACCTCCCCCTACTCACAGTGCCCTGCAAGCCTCTCTTGGTCATCTGTCTCATCACAGTGAAGGAGTCATGCCAGAGTGTTCCAGAGCCCTTGGAACCATATTCATACCACCTCCAATTGCCAAGACAGGAGCATCTCTGAATGGGAAACCTGACTGTCAAACACTGCCTTTCCCTTGGCTCACCTTAAGATTTGTCCCTGAATGACAAGATTGGACCATTCAGCCGACTGCTGCCCCCTCGGTTTTGGTGGCTCTGGAAGAAGTACCAAGATGTACTGGCCTTTCCTTCACCATTGAGGAAACCAATGAGAACCCCTCTTGACTCCTCAACCTATCCTTAGGTTTTGATGTCTACGCTGCCTGTCCCAGTGACCACAAGACGTTGGAGACCACTCTGACTCTCCTTAGGGAGTTGAACTCTGTCTAACTACAATCACCAGACTAGAGCAAATCTGTGGCCAGTGTTTTAGGAACAACTTCAGCATTTGCAGCTAAGTTTGGAACACTTCTGGAGATCTACCAAAGCCCCTGGGTAAGGGGTCTGTATTCTGGAGAGAGAGATTCTGGTCTTCACCAATGAGTTCTCTCATCCAATCATAGGGAAATGCAGAAGCTCTATGTATGTCATCCCAAGGACTTCTCAGTTTGTGAGATTATTAACTGGGTTGGGAAGGAAGATGATGGTGAAGGAGAAGTGCCATGGAAACATTGAGACTCAGCCCAGGGTCATACTCAAGTCCAATGCATCCACCGCACAGCTCCTGGGAACATTGGCTGAGGAGAGCTCACAGCTCTTTCCCTCACAGGACATGCCCACAGCATAGGGAACCACCTAATCTTAGGACACAGCCCTCTAGAGGGACAGCCAGAGGCCCATGTCTGGCCGATAAGGGAATAAGAAGCTTGGTCTCAATTTGGGACAACACCAAAGGGCCATCCCAGATCCAGAGATCCTTGAGGGTTGGCAGAGACTCAGTGGCAACTGTCTTGTGCTTCAGCTTCTCCTTCAACTATCCCCGCCTTGCTAACTTCCCATAGGGATATCTCCCCAGAACCCTTCCCTAAACCTTCCACACGGACTCCTCCCCCTCACAGTCTCTTTCCAGGGCCCCATGTGTGACAGGCAGCAAACAGGAGAGATTAATGCTGAACACAGCAGCATGAGATTTGGCAAATGCTGTTCTGGAAGAATTATCTGTTAGACGATCTGAGAGGGTAGGCCATTGTAATCTCCAGGATAACTTAGGTAATGCTCTGGTAATAAATTCACAAATTGAGAAAGTCATGACTAAAGATGTATTTCTCCTCAGATTTACATCATACATTGATAGTCGAGGTGAAGGGACCCCTGCTTCCTAAGTCACGTGGAGCAAGGCTGATGGAGGCCCCACGATCTTGTTGGTACACCATCTGAAACTGATGCCTTCTTCAGTTGCCACCAAAGGGCAGAAAGAGCATCTAGGGCCTTACACATCCTCTTTTATTCTTTGGGTTAAAAGTGACGTCATTGGTCGGAAGGTGCCACACATCCTTTCCAAAACCCAGAGGTCTAGGAAGCATAGCCTTCTGTGTGCCAGCGTGAAAGCGGAAGTGGATGCTGGCCAACACACTCTCTTTATTTTCACCAAAGGATATGATTTCTCTCCCTCTCACATAGAGAATTCACTCACCCTCTTTCCCAAGGAGGACATCTGAAGACCCGGTAAACTCAGAAACCCTAGCTGACCCTTGGGCTAATGGGACAAAGACTTCAGGGGCCACACATGAGAAAGAATACAGAACTTGCAGGAGTGGATCAGAAAATTCACTAAAGAAACTAACAGGACTATTGTAATAAGAAGAAACAAGAAATGCTGGGGATGTGGAGAACCTGATATCCATAATTGTCATATCATCATGTTCCAAATACTAAGTCTTCTGTAAGAAGTTGCACGGAATACAAAGGGACAAAGAAGGATGGCTCATACAGAGGAAAACTTAATGATTAGAAGGGGCCCTTGAGGAAGCACTGAGGGGTTACTACAGAAAATTTTGTCTGCTTGTTGCTATTCACATTCCTGTGCTGAGCCTATGTCTTCCTAAGCTTCCCATGGGCATGCTGAACAGCTCTGTTTCAGGGTAAGACAGAGTCAGAGGTCATGGATACCAGCAGCTGATTTGTCTATTTTCTTCTGTCTTTCTCCATGACTATATCTATTGTCTTATCGCGCTTTACAAGCAAAACCTGGAAAACCTACCAAAGCAATTGTTTTTGGGTTTTTCTACCAATAGTACAGAAAACATGGCTGTTATTTTTGGTGCTGAAACTCAATTTTGTGGAGTAAATTTCAACCTGAATTTGAAGTTTGTTTAAAATAGTTACACATAGAATAACCATATGACCTGGCACTTCCACTCCTAGATGTTTACCCCCTAAAATCGAACACAGGTATACAACCAACAATTTGTATAGGAATATTCTCATCAGGCCTGTGCACAGTATTTCAAGGTGCAAGGTCCACCAACTGATGAAGGGAGAAACAAAAATGGGTACATCCATGCAATGGGATAGGAATCAGCCATGAAAAGAAGTGAACAGCTGATGTGTGTACAATCTTTAAAAACATTATGCTAGTGAAAGAAGGCAGACACAAAAGGAGAAATCTTTATGTTTCTACTGATACGAAAAGTCCAGAAAAGGCAGATCAATAGATAGAATGTCCCTTCCTGATTGCTAGAGGCTGGGCGTAGGGTGGAATGGGGAGCGACTGCTTAATTTGTACAGGGTTTCCTTTAGGATGATGAAATCTTCTGGTATAGACAGCAGTGATGATTGCACAGCACTGGGAATGTCCTAAGCCAGAATGAATTGTGGGTGATTCACCTTTTCACAGTGAATTTTACGTGATGTGAATTTTACCTTAATTTAAGAAAACAATACAGAGTTCATTATCTCCCACAACAGAGGGCTAAGAGCCCCTGTGGCTCAAGGATGAAAGGGCTCTATCAACAACCTCATGACTACTCCAGAAGTGGTAGATTTTCATTTTCTCTCATAGTGAGAGTGTTCTGTCCATTGTCACA
This sequence comes from Equus caballus, assembly GCF_041296265.1. Classification (NCBI taxonomy): domain Eukaryota; kingdom Metazoa; phylum Chordata; class Mammalia; order Perissodactyla; family Equidae; genus Equus; species Equus caballus. The sequence goes on along the minus strand of NW_027222392.1, from coordinate 2,404,593 downwards.
AGACTATTCTATTCTTGGCCCCAAATGTCCAGACAGTGAGAGAAAATATGCCCTGTCATACCCCTTTTCACTATACAGGCCTTTCCTTCCAGAAGCCCCAAGGGGACTTTCTGGGTCAGAGTTGCAATCCATCCCATGACTAAGCTACACTTTGAGCAGTGACAGGATTGTGTCAAATTCCTACCCCACTGTTCTCAGGTGAAAGGAAAATGTCATGTTGCATGAGATGGGAAACACCCAAACTAAACTTAGGTTGTAGCAAGGAGAAAGCCTGAGGGTGGGGAGTTGGGAAAAGAATGGTGGCTTTGTAAGGAGGGGTCTTCCATCTCTCATTTGAATGCACTCTCCACTTTTCAATCTTTCCTGTCTGCTAGCTTCACCCAGTCCTGAACAAAACCCAACTTAGAAAAGGTGCTGGGGAGCACACTCTCTTTGATGAAAAAGAAACCCTGTGACATAATAGGACATGCTGAACACTGAATATTCCTGCCAGTATCGGGCTCCTGGCCAGAATGCGAGACTTTGGGTACAATAGTCTGTGTGATGAAGACTTGGTCATCAGCGAAGAGGTGATAGGATGGCCCGTTGGATGCAAAGCGGTATGCCATCTTCTTAAGACTAGATTGATAGATTGTAAAGGTATCAGAGCAGAACCTTCACATGAGATGAAGCGTGCACTCACTGAACGCTGCACCCAGTTCACCTTTGGAAAGCGACGCCTTGACTTCCTCCCGTGTCATGCTGCTCACCTGTATTCAGAGCCAATGCCTAGAAAAAGCAGGTTTGTGCATGTTATTCTCTTTATTTGAGTATATGCACCCAGGCAGCGGTTGTGTGAGTGCAATGAATGAAGTGGATGGATATATCAGGCATCCTGAGCCTCCTGTATGCATGATAAGAGCACTTCTCATGTATGGATGCACTGCCGAGACAAGTAGACTGCGGATGTCTACTCTCTCGGGAGGCCCCACTTACATTTTCTCTTGGTTACTTTATTTGCATACCATCTGGTTATCAAACTCCATTCTGCTTAGCATCACAAAGCATTCACCACTATTTCCCTTAAATTTCCCATAGTTGAAAAGTCCCAGGTCATTTTGTAGTTGATTTATAAAATCATAATGCTTTGTGTCCTTAATATATTGCTAATTTTCTGACAAAGCAGTGCCATACCTGAATCAGGAGCCCAGGACTGGGTTAATCCAGATCTGCGTTTCATAACATGCTCTCATAGTTTGTGTCTGCCAGGACCACATTGATTTTTTTATGGAGGGACCTTTAGTAGTGTGTCTACTTTTCAGCTTCTTAGTTTCTCTTTCCTGGAACCTAGAATCTACCATCCAGCCAGGTAAGAGAGCATATCAAATAGGTTTGGCCACATAATGGCTCAGTATCGTAGCCACATACATATCTGCTTGGAAAGAATTTTTGGATGAAGTGTTTAAATAAGAGAAAACCAATGTATGTTGCCAGTAATATGTGCAACAAAAGTGATAATATAATTTGGTAAAATTGCCTTTGTCTCTGTAAATAGTTCAGAAGAGAAGAAAGAAAGAGGGAACATAAGCCTGGTAAGTCACAATTAGCTGTGTAGATAATATCAAGCCAGGTGGACCTTGGGGAGTTCGTAGGGATGTAATAGAAGGTAAAAATATGCTCTCTTCTCAGGGGAGAAATAGAGATAGCCTCTTGGAACTGCTGATAATGTAGAAAATGATGAACAGTGATGCTCTCTTTTTCCTGCTGCTCACCTAAATGGGTGTGTCACCAGAACTGCCGTTCAGGATTCAGGAACATTCTGCAAGAAGGAAGGCCTCTTTGCTGCTTTCCTTGTGTTTTGGTTTTGAGAGAGAGGTTTGCAATCAGGCGGGTATAGATGTTACTAATCATCCTGTGAGAGCTCCACCTCTTCCCTATATAAAGAAGTCTACGCAAAAATATTTATAATTAAGTTGTCAAACTTTTAAAACGGAGAGAGACTTCTGAAAGTAGCAACAGAAAAGTGACTCTACACATACAAAGAAACATCAACAAGCCTACAGGTAGGTTTTTCAAAAGAAACCTTGAGATCAGGAATAATTGATATAATCCAAGCTGAAAATATGACGGAAAGTATATCATACACAGAAGACCTGTCTGAACAGTAATTTTTCCAAAGATATATAGAGGGTCAACGGACACATGAAAAGATGTTAAACATCACCTATTATTAGAGAAATGCAAATCAGAACCTCAATAAGATATCAGCTCACACCCACCAGAATGACTATAATTAACAAACAGGAAACAAGTGTTAGAGAAGATGTGGAGAGAAGGGAATCTTCATACACTGCTGCTAAGAATGTAAACTTGTGCAGCCACTATGGAAAACACTATAGAGATTTCTCAAAAAATTAAAAAGAGAACTACCATATGATTCAACTATTCCACTTCTGAGTATTTATCCAAAAAATGTGAAAACATGAATGTGAAAAGATATTTGCACTCATATGTTCATTCTATTATTCACAATATGTAAGACTTGAAGACACCCTAAGTGCCCATCCATGGATGAATAGATAAAGAAGATGTGGTGTATATATATATATATAGCATGGACTACTACTCAGCAATAAGAAAACATAAAGTCTTGCCATTTGTGACAAAATGGATGTACCTTGAGCTCCATGAATGGACACTCCAGGGGGTCAGGACATGTGCATGGGCCAGGACTGTGTTGACAGTGTGTGTGGACCTATGGGCCATGGGGTTTATCAGTGGCTTTGCAAACAGCCACATAGGTGATCAGGCCCACCTTCCAAAGCCTGAAACAATTGTGTGCTCCTGTGCCTGGTCCCAGCCTCACTCAGCTACAATCCTGAGAGAGCTGACAACAGCCTTGCAGGCCCAAGTCCCACAGCAATTGTAAGCGCCTGAGCCTAGCAACGAGGTACACTGGGGGCATACTCACTTAACATAAAAACTGCAACAGGAATGTGCTATTAGATCTTGTAGCCAACTGTGCTGGGGCTCCCCAAACCCAATAAACTGACTGAAGGGTCCATATCAGCCACACACACCTGAGCATTACAACAAGCTGGGCAAGGGAGACAACCCAGATGCCATGAGAATCTGCAGCAAAAGCAACCCTGCCACAACACAAGGACATACGTAGCCCACATAGGGGAAACCCCTGGAAGTTTGGAACTGGCGATGAGAGGGAAGGACGAAGGACACGGTTGGGCCTCAAAAGGTGTCTCTCACATAAGGCCACTTCTCCAAGATGAGGAGACACAACTGATCCATCTAATACACAGACATAAGTACAGAGAAAGAGGCAAAATGAGGAGGAAAAGGAATATGTTACAAGCAAGGGAACAGGACAAAACCCCAGAAAAAGAACTAAATGAAACAGAAATAAACAATGTCCCTGACAGAGACTTCAAACAAAAAGTCCTAAGGATGCTCACTAATCTTGGGAGAAGAATGGATGAAGGCAGTGAGATCATCAACAAAGAATTGGAAAATATAAAAAAGAACCAATCCAAAATAACAAATACAATACTGGAAAAGAAAAGTCACTAGAGGGACTCAATAGCAGGAAACATGAATGCCCATAAGTATACATTGTATCATCTTGTATTAACTCTCTAATTCTATCGTTTCTAAATGTCAGACTTTTGTTTGGTTGTGGTTGTTTTCTTTCTGATCCATTTCCTCCAATTTATCTTTAAAAGCTTTCATTGAATCTATTATATTAATTATTATATCTTTAATTTTTAGAACTCCTTTATTGTCATCTCTCATTTCCTCATATTACTCTTGATATTTGTACTCTGGGTTTAACTTCTCATATTTTTCTGAATGTGAAATTATTTTGTAAAGATTTCTTGCATTTTTACCAATCATTTTTTAACTCAGTATGTGTGCCTGTGCGTCTCTGTGTGTGTATCTCCTTCTTTCATTTGGAGACTTCCTCAAAAGTCTGACGACCTTTGGTCTTACAGTAGTATTATAAGACCGAAGACCTAGAGCCCCTTTTTGGGCAAGGCATGCTGAGCTTGCTCACTGATGTTATTCTCTTTGAAAGAGAATTCACCCACTCATTAACCCTAAGAAGATTCTCAGGATGCCATCTCCCCTTCTCCATTTAAGTGATTGAATTTTTCTAAAAATTCTTTCTTCCAAAAGGTCCTGAACTCTTTCATCTCTGATTCCCCTCCTTTACTCTCATCCACACTTTCTTTAAATGATAACATTTATCTTTTTATTATCATGTTAGTCGAGTTTTATGGCAGAGATGTGATAAATAGATGTGTTTATACTCCCACACTCATTTACAAATAGAGTTTTAAATACATAAAAACGAAAGGGAAAAAATGAATTAGTAAGAAAAGATTCCAGAAAGAAATGTACAATGCTCTATGAACATTGGGAAGCAGATGGACAGAATGCATGTCTTTTGGGAGAACTTGAGCAGAGTCATGGAGGCTACAATGAAACTGGAGTATAGATTCATAAGAAAAGGGTCTATTTTAACTTGAGCAGTTGGAAGTTGAGTGAGGAGGCAGAAGAAAATTGCTTTGCATGAATGGTGTTTGGCAATAAAGATTCATTGTAGATTTCTGAAAGGGAGAAGCAAATAATGAAATGATGTCTAAGCAGCTTGATTTGGCAAACTTCTTGAGGAGAATTCAAAAAAATGAGTTTAGGTCTGCAACGTGAGCTGATAGGCTGCTGCAGTCTGAGAAGTATCAGGGCTTCACTATAAAAGAAAAGCTCATTCCCCGAGGGTCATAAAAATGTATTCAAATATCGGTCTATATTTTATGCATTTGCATTGAATTTTTTCCTATACATTTAAAGTATAAGGTCTGGAATTAGTAATGCTGGAATTATGTTGGGGAATATATCTACATCCTGATAAATTCCTTAAAGAAATACATTTTTTCTTACATTGCAGATGTCTATAAAATATTTTGGCCACAGATGTTTGTCTCATCAAGCTTCTATCTGTGAGTCAAAAACTGTAGTTTTTTTTTCGAAATAGGTAATTCTGTTCTTCATTTAACAGCTGCAATTTTTCATGAATAAATAATAGTATGACTAAAATTATAAATTAGAAATGCCTTATTACTCTATACTTACAATTTTGTGTCTGTCTTTAGGAAAATATTAATGAAAACCCCTTGGAAAATTGTCAATTATTGAGATTATTCCACCATCTAGAATTGGCCTGTTCTTCATTTTCATTGTTCTCATTTTCATGATGGCTCTGTTTGGCAATCTGTCCATGATCTTCCTTATCCTACTGGACACCCATCTCCACACACCCATGTATTTCCTACTTAAACAGCATTCCTTCATGGCCCTAACTACATCTCCACCATTGTCCTCAAAATGGCTTCTAATCTTCTGTTTGGAAATAAGTATATTCTTTCATTGGGTATTATATTCAGACCCTCTTCTTGACTTTAGCAAGAGCATAAGGCTTACTATTTACCTCTATGTTCTATGATTGTTATATGGCTGTTTGCTTTCTTCTCCACTATGCTATTCATACGAGGAAAAGAGTGTGTGTGCTGATGTTAATAGGATCCTTAATAATGGTCTCTATCAACTCTTGTACTCACATTGTATATGCCCTCCATTTCTCTTATGGCTGATCTAGAGCCATCAATCATTTCTTCTGTGATGTCCCAGCCATGTTGACAATGGCCTATATGGAAACCTGGCTCTATGAGTATACAAGGTATGAGTCCCACCCTCTTCCTTGTGTTGCCTTTTTTTCTTTTTCCTTGAAGAAGATTAGCCCTGAGCTAACTGCTGCCAATCCTTCTCTTTCTTCTGAGAAACACTGGCTCTGAGCTAACATCCGTGTCCATCTTCCTCTACTTTATATGTGGGACTCCTACCACAACATGGCTTGCCAAATGGTGCCATGTCCTCACCCAGGATCTGAATTGGCAATCTCCGGGCTGCTGAAGTGAAATATGCGCACTTAACCTCTGGGCCACCTGGCCAGCCCCTGTGGTACCTTTTATTGGTACTGTGTGTCCCTATGTCTGGGTTCGCCTGGATCTCTACCACATGTAATTAGCAGAATGGAGGAAGAAGTCTATTCGAACTGCAGCACCCACCTCACTGTGATGACTTTCTAATATGTGCCTTTTGCTTACACTTCCTGTGCCTGAGATCCCGCCAATCTCCTACAGACGTCACTGTTCTGGCTGTCTTCCACTCCCTCCTGACCCCAAGGCTCAACCCTGTCATCTACAGCCTGAAAATCAAAGAGGTGATGGGGCCCTGAGAAGAGTGATTTAGAGAATCCACTCAGTGAAAAGGTAGACAAACCATCTGTCTTAGTCTCCAAGTCTCAGTTACACATCTTTTCAGCTGTGTCCAGTCATGAAGAAAACTGATATTCCATGTCTAGAGTGAAGGAACTAAAATTAATCTAGAAGATTCAAAAAATTAAGGTTTCACATAATAATTGTATGTTCTAAGGCATAATTTTTGCTTTTCTTTGTGAACCTCTTTTTTCAGCAATATTAAAGGAATGGATTTTCCTCTAACTCATGGGCAAAGGGGATTAACTAACATGTATAAATGAAAATGGAAAATGCATAAACATGATGCCATTCAGCATACCAGTTCTACAATTCTTTATCTCTCAAAATTAGTAAATTAAGACCAAAGAACAATAGACGACTTAGGATGGACCCGCTCTAATTGGAACCAAATATTTTACTTATTTGTATAATAATTTACATTTTTTCAACCTTATTGAATGCAATTGACTAATAAAATTGTATTGTTTTAAGTTGTGCAGTAGGATGATTCGATATACATATACATTGTGAAACCATCATCACAATCAAGCTAATTGACATGTCCACAACATTACATAGTTAATTTTTTGTTGTTGAGAACAGTTAAGACCTAGTTTCTTAGCAAATTTCAGGTACATAATTCAGCACTATTAACTACAGTCGCCCTATTCTACATTAGAGCTCCAGAGCTTTTTATCCTGCATATCTGAAGTTGTGTATCCTTTGACTAAAATTTCCCCATTTCCCCCACAGTCCATCCTCTGGTAAGTGTCATTTTACCCTCTGCTTCTAAGAGTTTGACTTTTTTATATTTCACATATAAGTGAGAACATGCAGTATTTTGCTTCCTGTGTCTTCCTTATATCACTTAGTGTAACATCCTTCAGGTTCATCCATGTTGTCACAGTGAGTGACAAGATTTCCTTCTTTTCTAAGGCTGAATAATATTTCATTGTATTTATATTTACCACATTCCCTTTATCCATTCATCCATCCATAACCACTTAGATTGTTTCCATGTCTTGGTTGTTATGAATAATGGTACAATGAACATGGGCAAGCAGATACCTCTTCAAGACAACGACTTCATTACCTTTGGAGATACACACAAAAGTGAAATTTCTGGGTCATATGGTGGGCCTATTTTTAATTTTTTGAGGAGCCTTAACTGATTTTCATAATGACTGTGTCAATTTGCATTCCATCAACAGTGGGAGAGATGTGAATAGATGATATAATTTTTGACATTTTATATGCATGTCAATTAAGCATTTACTAGAACACTAAATTATTAGAAGTTTGACTTGTAGAATAGTAATTGGCTATAACTTGCTTCTCTCCAAATTTAAATTAAGTGGAATTATTTCTTCACAAGGAACAGGATGAAAGTGTCATAATAATGTGAAAAACCGTGATGGTTGCTTGTTGTTGAAAGGTTTACTTCATCCAACTTAACTACATGCTTCTAGAATTGGGGAAATTTGAAAAATATTTAAAAATATGCAAAAATGTTAAAAAGACAATTGTTGCTTAAGACCAGTGACCAAATACTTACTAAGCACTTCACACATTTTGAGGGACATTAAGACATATTTCAGACTAAATGGTGAGCCAATGACAATTGCAAGTTAGCATAAGCCTTTTGTTCTTGCATTACAATAAACCATTCAGTCATAAAATTTTCTAAATGTTTCTACTTGAACATTTTTAAGATCTCTTCTTCAATTCCTGTTATCACTGCCTTTCTCTAGGTCCTCCTTCTCTCTTTACTGGAATATTTCCTAGCAAGATTTTCTAACTGAATTAAAATGGAGTTTGGAATTGAATATTATTAGCTAGGGTTCTTAAGTGGAAAAAGAGAAATAAATTCAGTCCAATATAAACTGATAATATAACACTAAAAATGATTGAAAGACTTACAGAATCTTCATAAATAGAGGTGAATCTTGTCTGAAGACTGCAACCATGAAGAATGTCCAATATGAGCCTGAGGATGAGTCCTGTGACGATACCTCTGTTGCCCCATCTGGGTGCCATTGACAGCCTCAGAAACATGTGACGAGCTCCTCTAGAAACTTCATGAGTTTATTTCTGTTGCATCCATATTCCCTTAGAGGTTGTGCACTTGCCCTGGTTCTTTGAATGACCCACTCCCAAGTTAAATCCTGCAGATAAAGAATCTAATGCATAGTGTGTAAATATGTCTTGGCCATAGCTGTACATCAAGTAAGGAAGCAAGCATTTAGGTTCTATCATAGATATGGAAATGTTTGCTTTGTAAGACATCTCAAACGAGCTCAGATAAAAAATGATGATAAATGATTTCTAGACTTTCTGCTTAACCAGAAGTCCTGTGGCCCTTCATTTATCTATTTACATGAGCCCGTCACAAGTGAGATATAGGGATATGTGAGGAGTTTGTCTTAGTTAAAATGTCTGGGGAAATAAATATGAGAGATTGGAAAAATAGAAAGGATTCGATCTCTACTTCTTGATTAATTCACAAAGACTTCCTATGACTCTATTTGGGTAGATACAGTGAATGGTCACAGAGAGATAGCACCTATCATGAAGTTTGTGACATTCATGTGTGAATATTGGTGCCTCTAAAGACTGGTGATCTAATGTGCCTCAGAGCTGTGTAGAAAGGCCATATCTACATTTCAGTAGTGAATGTAATATGGTGGCAACAATACAGGAAGGTCTCTTACTTCCTTTGGTATCTCAAAGCTCTTGCACCATTCAAATTTTCCAGAATGGTGTCTTCTTGGGGAGGATCCCAATAGCCATTCTCATAAGCTAAGAGAATCTAGAGTTGATTGTGTTATTATGACTGCAGTCCCCCAGCACAAGTCTATCTCCCTTTATATCCTGACAGGCTTGAATTTCTTCTAGAATTTCTTAGCTACAATATATATATTGATCATGTTAATCTCCTTAGTATAGTAAGTAATTATCTCCTTTAGCTTGTAAACCCCCTCATTTGCAGCATCATACAGTACAATATCCTACCTAAAACTTTATCTTCTCTTCATGCTAAATTGAATGGAGTTCTCTGAAATGTTTTGACAAGTCAGAATTGTATCAGGGATACAACGGCCTGTGTCTTCAATATATTATCCACAATCCTCACAAAAAGTTCTTTGACTGGATAATTCCTATTTCTCACTGATCTCAAGTATCAGATCAGGAGTCATTTACACAAGGAAGCTGTATCCTCCCTCTCTGCTTGCATAGATGCGAATATCTTACAAATAAAACATGTCATCATCATATTGTAATCATCTTTTTCACTGTCATTCCATGGACCATTAACTGTTATTTTTCTTCTTTAAAAAATTTTTAAAATATGATTTACAAGCACTTGGTAGATTTTCACAAATAGGAACCACTGAAACTGGCGTCCTGACTGGGGAGCAGACATGTCCAGAACCTCACCAGCTACCCCTGTGCTCTCTTTCATTATCTATCACTCAAAAAGTAGTCTATTTTACAACTTCTGATTGCATAGATTAATTTTGTCATGTAAGTGTTTTATTCATATATCATGTGCCTTTTTGTATCTGTCTTATTTTCCTTCACATTATGTCTGTTAAATTCATTCCAGTCATTTGTACATTTGTAGATCATTAATTCACGTTGCTACTGAATACTCCATTTGGTAACTATCCTCTATTTACTAACTCAGTTTTGTTAACAGACATATGTGAATATTGTAGGATTTAACTATTACAAATGTTGCTGCTATGAATATTTTGTACGTCCCCTTTGGAGAATTTATTAAAAAATTCTGTTGGAAAAGACCTAGGAGTGGAAGTTCTCAGTCATTGGACATGCTTATGTTCACCTTTTTTTTTATCAGCTTTATTAAAGTACAATTGGCAAATAAAAATTGTATATATTTATTATGTGCCACATGATTTGGTATACATGAGCCATTAACAGTTAACCGTCAATGGCTTGCTTTTTTCTTTTCCATATGCCCAGATCTTGCTTACTGAGTATTTGTTCTACCTTCAAAATATTTGCTCATCAAAGCATGTCTCAGTCATTCTTAGCCCAACGCATTTCCACATAATTACTAGAATTAGTTTATAAAATTTCCACCAAAAGATTGGGATTTTGAATGAGATTGCATACCATTTGGATGATAATTTGTGGAAAGAAAAAATCTTTTCCAAGTTGACTCGTTTTATTAAAAAAGCATATCTCACCGTGTATATGTCAATTTATAAAGGCTTGAAACATCCATATTCTATTAAATTCGTATAGAAATTTTTTCTTTTATACTTTTGTAGATATTTTCAATTTTATGAAAATATTTGTCATCTGAATCTTGCATTTTTCAGAATGGGGCTTCTTTTTCAAAATATATGAATGTGATTATTCATGTAAGAGCTGTGTGATTTTATGAATAATTTAACTGGACTGAATACATAAATTAAAAAAAAAAAGCTGAGGAGTTTATTTAAGTTTCACACTCTTCTTTCTTCTCTTAAGATAAACCAGATGCCATGGTAAAAGAAAAATATAGAGAAATGTGCCAAACAGAAATTCTAGAACTGAAGAACACAATGACTGAACTGAAAAAAAGCAATGCAGAGTCTGAACACTAGACTTAATCAAGAAAAAGACAGAATCAGTGAGCTCAAAGACAGGTCATCTGAAATTACTCAGTCAGCAGAACAAAAATAAAAAAGAGTGCAAAAGGGCTACAGAACTCACAGGATTCCACAAGTACACCAACATATGCATTGTGTGAATCCGAGAAGGAGCAGATGAAGAGAAAGGGGCAGAAAGCTTATTTAAAGAAATAATGACAAAAAACTTTCCAAATCTGAGGGAAAAGAACATCCAGATCCATGAAGCCCAAAGAACTCAAAACAGAATGAACATACAGAAGTCTTCACTGAGACACATTATAATCAAAACTTCAAATATTTTTAAAACATTTTTAAACAATTTTAACCAGGCCAATATTATTCCTTCCCAAGTAAAAGATGTAATTGACTTGGTTACTAGAAATCATAAGAAATATAAGAACAATTAGACTATTTTCTTCAATAGCATTGTTTTATTACTGTTTTGCAAATATAAATGTATCAATGAGTATTATCATTATTTTCCTTATTAAGTTGAACTGTTTATAGTTTAATGGGTGTTTCCAACAGAAGAGAAATAATTGGAAAATATGTAGTAACTAAAATAGAGATAACTCACATATGTGTGATACAATAAGAAGTTTTATGTATACATTTTTATTAAACTAACTAAATTTCATTTAATTTAATAAATTTTCAGGCCAATATAATCAAAAATGGGAAATAATATATGGAGACACATATTTACTGTGCACTTACTAAACAAAAATGTATGAAATATGTGATCCATAAAAATTTAGAGATGTAATTATATTGGAAGAATGTGAATAAATATATTTGTTTGTTTCCCAACTGAATTGGCCCTAACACACCTGTGGAAGCATCTAAATAAATTATCACAACTCCTTCTCCAAACTTGGCTTACAGCCATCCAGGGAAACTAGTGACTTAGCTTACTTCGAAGCCTCAGAGAACATACCCAAGTGAATACCAAAAAAAAAAAAAAAATGAGCATTAGACTAAATCTCCAGGTAAAGAAGCCCTAGAATCATTCTTGCTGCTGAGTTTCATTGGATGTACCTAAAATTTCAAGTATAGAGATGGAAGTTTAATATGTATGTTTGTTTGGAAAATATTCAAGGAAATTTACAGAAAATGACTTTGTTCATTTTATGACAGTTGGACCACTGCCAGCTAACCAAGCCAGTGAGTTTGTGAAAGTGTGGAGATAATTAAAGGTATTAATCTTAATTGTATGTTTATCTTTACTAGCCACTTAAGAAGAACTCTTCAGCAAGTGTTTAAGAGAGCTTTATTCAGAATTAAGTACTTCTTTTTATAATAAGCAATGGATACATTCAGACATCTCATTAACCAGGGAACTCCAAAAAAAAAATTCCATTTGAATATAGTGGGTTTGAATAAGCTATATAAATATTTTACCCTTAAAAATAAGAAATGGATGGGCTGCTTGAACACTGGTTCACATTTTTTTCACATATGAGTTCTTTGTAAACCTAAAATGTGATATTATACAATTCTGAGAACTGATCTATTTGTGAACAATTGATCATGAAATGACAATAAAATATGGTTAAATTGACAGAAAGGCAGATGATGATATTGTCTATGAACTGCCGTTCTGGAACTATGGTGAATAATACATGGGCCTAGATGCAACAATACCATATTCTGAAATATAATTGAAAATACTTTTGATACTCTATGATACAATATACAATAAAAGTTTATATGAATTTAAGTGATACTTCAAATTTGAGAAGAGTTTATTTGGCCATAATTGGCCCGAGACGTTTATAGAAAGCATGAATTTGCAGGATAAAGAATATTCACTGAAGAAGAGAGGATGCATTGTATCCACAGTCTGTGATGTATCTTCTGGAAACAGGGAAGACTGAAGCCAAGTCAAAAATGCTTGACAACAGTGTAGGTAACATGAATTACATTCTTCAGATGTAGAGGTGTTTTCATTCAAGGAAATGTGATCACAAAAGTATTGATTTCATTGTTAACCGCTTTGGCAGTGTTGGTTACTGTTACTATTGAAATCATTCAGGATTTAAAGTGATCAGTTTAGAAAATGAGTGACGTAATCTATGTAAGAGTTAGTTAAGAAATAAAAGATCTGACATGCAGTTTGATGTTGAGCGAGTGGCTGCACGTTTTCGATGCTGTTCAGGAGGAATTGTAGAGTATGAAATAGACAACAGAAAGCGTTTTTGCAGCTGATTCATAAATGCGCTCTCTAGATGGGAAGTAAGATGAGGGTCACGGGAAGAGGTAGGGCCTAATCACATTGGAGTGTGCTTTGGATGTGCTCAAGCGAAACTTGAAGAATAAACCTAACACTTAAGGGTCCAAATACTCAATAAGGATTGTAATGCTCAGCCTTTCTTACTTCCTGCTGTGTGATTATATTTTTTTCCATGAAAGAAGAGGGGTTACGTGGCACCCATGGTAATCTTAATGTTGCTTCCTACTTGCTCTTTTACTCTGCATGATTCTACTCTTTTTAAATTTTAATTTTTAAATTAATTTTCTGTTGTTGAGTTGTAGGAGTTATTTACATATTCCCTGTATCAATCCCTTACCTGATATATATTTTGCAAATATTTTTCCATTCTGTGGGGTGCTGATTTACTCTGCTGATAAACTTCTTTGAGTCACAGGAGTTTTCAATTTTGATGAAGTCCAGTCTATCTATATTTTTATTCTTGTACATGCTTTGGTGTCATATTCAATAAAGCACAGCTAAGTCCAATATCACGAAATGTTTTCCCTATGTTTTCCTCTAGGAGTTTATAGTTTTAGCTCTATTTAGCTCTCCCACTCATTTAGTTTTTTGTGTATAGTGTAAAGTAATGGTGCAATTTCATTATGTGCATCTAGATATTCAGTTTTATCATCACCTTTTGTTGAAAAGCCATCCCCATTGAATGGTTTTGAGATGCTTGTTAAAAATCATTTGACCATACATGTGAGGGTATTTTGTTTTTCTGGTATCTCTATTTTATTGGTTTATGCTTGTCTTTATGCCAATACTACACTATTTTTTTCATAATAGCTTTTCAGTAAGTTTTGAATCAGAAAAAAATGACTTCAATTCTTTTTTATGATCGTTTTGGCTATTCGGAGTAGCTTGAGATTTCATATGAATTTTAGCATGTATTTTTCCACTTCTGCAGATAATCTCATTGGGATTATGATAGGCATTTCATTGAACTTGAAGTTGCTTATGGTAGTATTGACATCTTAATGATATTATTTTTCCAATCCATGAACACAAGATGCATTTCTATTTATTTGCCTCATCTTCAATTTCTTTCAGGATATTTTGTGATTTTCAGTGCACACATTTTTTGCTTTCCTTGTTAAGTTTATTTCTAAGTATTTTATTCTTTTTGATGATATTATCAATGAAATTGTTTTCTTATATTCTTCTTAGGATTGTACATTATTAGTGTATGGAAATACAACTGATTTTGTATCTTGCAACTTTGCTGAACTTATTAGTTCTAACAGATTTTTGTCTGTGGAGAGTTTAGAATGGAAACCCTCCCACTCTACATACCACAACTTCCATCTGTTTCCCATACTTTGAACATGGTCACATCCTACTTTGGGTCTGTGGGGGCAAGGTTGACAGCATTGTTTCATTATCCAGTATATATTACTAAAATAAAAAAACATAAACTATAGTAAAATCTAATGATCATTTAGTTACTATTTATATATATAGTTCTTTTCATTATTATGAGTATTTACTCTGTCCAAGGCATTTTTCAGGTCATAAATTTATCAGCAATATTGACCATTTTCAGAAAGTGTTTTCATGAAGACATTTAGAATTTTCAAGAAAATATCTTTCAATAAAATATTTCTCATTTACTTTTCTGTGTTCTGTTCATGGTGTTTGAATATGGTGGATCATATATATCAATTCTGAAAAATGGTTTTTTGATAATATTAACTCCATTATTATTTGGCAATATGCATTTCTAGGAATAACAACAAGCATACACTGGTTTCCCTACTTTAATTCTCCAGTTCTCCTAACTTTTCAAAATGACAATCTTTTTATGTTGCTGTTGCTGTTTTCTTTTAAATCCAGTAGATTTTTCACTTTGTCTTTGAAACGTTCACTTAATCACTTTATCGATTATTATATATTTTAATGTGTAAAGCCCTTTCTTATTATCTGACAGGTTTGAAATAAATCTAATAATATATTGTGGAACAATAATGTTTCATACTTCTTTGAAGATATGAATCCTAATTTTTAAAAGTGTATTCTTTTTCTGTATTTTCCCAATGATGTAGAACTCACTTTATATTTGTTTGGGGCATGTGTGAATATGTATTTGTGTGTGCATGTGTGCACATTAGTACATCTTCCTCTTTCATGTTGTGAACTTCCTTAAAAGTCTGGGAAAATTGGGCTCTAAAATAATATTTAAGACTAAAACATCACACACTGTGTGGAGCTTGTTCACTTACGACGTCTCTGGAGGAGAATCCTCCTCCTACCTCCATGAAGACTCTCAGGGTGCCTTGTCCTTTTTTTCCATTTACATAACTGACCATTTCTCTAGCCAAATTCCTTCTTTCAAAGAGTTCTGAACTGCTTCATTTCTCATTGTGCCTTTTTCTTACCTGATGTCTTTTAATTTATGACATCTATTTCTTTATCATCATAATATTTGGGCTTTGAAAGAGAGAAATGATAAGTATATATGCTTAAATTCACACACTTATCTAAAAGTGGAGATAATTTTTAATACAAAAAACAAAATGGAAAAATGAATGAGTAAGAGAAAGTGTCATAAAGCAATGTATAATGTTATAAACGTGCCAGCAAAGCAGAAAGACAGAAAACACGCTATTTGGGAAATCTTGATCAGAGTCATGAACGCTACACTAAGTGTGTGTAGATGGTCAAGTAAAGGGTTTTCTTTAACTGCAGCATTCAGAACCTGAGTGAGGAGGCAGAGGAGGATGACTTTTTGTAAGTGGAACTTGACAATAAGGGTTCATACTATATTTCAGAATAAATGAAACAAATGATAATACCTGACTTCAGGAAAACTTGATTTGACGTTATTGTGAAAAGAAGATTTAAGAAAGAAAGCTCCTCAAACATGAGCTGATAGGCTACTGCAATTTTAGAGGTAAGTTTTGGGGCAAAATATGACAAGAAAATCATCCCTTAAGGGTGATAGACATTTATTGATACTAGAACTCCATGAAGTATTGGTTTACATAAATTTTATACTCAGGCATTTTGAATACAGCATATATTTTAAGGATACCTCAGTTTGTGTAGGGCAGTAAAACGTATTTATCCTAATTAAGTCAAAACAGAAATCTTGTTTTAAAAATAATTTTAGCATCTTCTTACAAAATATTTTGGCCAAAAATGTTCACATATTCACATTTTAATCTCTGGATCAGAAAATGAGGTTTATTTTTCCCAAAATAGATAAGTTCAGTTCTTCATTTAAGAGCTATAAAATTTTAAATAATACACAGTCTAAAATAATAAGTTAAAAAGAACTTATAGTTTTATACTTAACTCACTTACTCTTGTGTCTGCCTCTAGGAAAAATCATATTAATGCCCTAGGGAAAATTATAATCAAATATCAACTGATTTCATTTTATTGGGGTTGTTTCCACCATCAAAAATTGGCCTGTTCTTCTTCATTCTCGTTGTTCTGATTTTCCTAATGGCTCTGTTTGGCAACTTGTCCATAATGCTTCTCATCTTCCTGGACACCCATCTCCACACACCCATGTATTTTTTACTTAGCTCTCCATCATTGACTTGAATCACATCTCTACCATTGTCCCCAAAATGGTTTCTAATTTTCTTTTTGGAAACAAATCTATCTCCTTTATTGGATGTGGGGTTCAGAGCTTCTTTTTCTTGACTTTAGGAGGTGCAGAAGCACTGCTCTTGATATCTATGGCCTATGCTCATTATATTGCTATTTGCTTTCCTCTCCACTATTCCAGTCTTATGAGCAAAAGAGTGTGTGTGCTGATGATAATAGGATCTTGGATAATGGGCTTTGTAAACTCTTGCACCCACACGACATATGCCTTCCGTGTCCGTTACTGTCAATCCAGGGCCATCAAACATTTCTTCTGTGATGTCCCAGCCATGTGGACTCTGGCCTGCATGGATACCTGGGTTTAAGAGTACACAGTGTTTATGAGCACCATCCTCTTCCTCATGCTTCCTTTCATTGGCATTGCATGTTCCTATGGCCGGGTTGTCCTTGCTGTCTACCACATGCACTCAGCAGAAGGGAGGAAGAAGGTCTATTCCACGTGCAGCACCCACCTGACTGTGGTGACTTTCTACTATGTTCCACTCTTTTACACTTATCTACATCCAAGATCCCTCAGATCTCCAACAAAGGACGAGGTTCTGGCTGTCTTCTACACCATCCTGACCCCAATGCTAAACCCCATCATCTACAGCCTGAGAAACAGAGAGGTGATGGGGGCCCTAAGAAGAGTGATTCAGAGAATCTGCACTGTGAAAATGTAGACAAAGCTTTTTGTGTGTGTACCCAGGACTTGGTTATAAGTTCATTCATCCACGTACAGAATTAAAAATATTATGTTATGCTTAGAGTGCAAGGACTACAATTAATGTAGAAAGGAAGAATATCACTTAGGTCTGGACAAAATTATCTTCTAAATATACAGACATGTGAGTATATATATACATATATAAAATTCTAAGCTTTATCTTTTTTCTTCATGGTGCTTTTTCCCATCAATTTCAAATTAATCTTCAAAGTCATGTATTTTTTGCTGATATCATGTCCATGATAATCATTGTCATGTAGAAATGAAAGCAGAAACTAACTGAAGTAGTCACTCAGCATAGCAGTTCCACTATTTTCAAATATATGTAAAACAAAAAATTTTCCCTGGATGTCAAGATCTAATTGAAAGTCAGAAGACATCTTGTTATTCTCATAGTAAACCTGTAATTTACCTGCGCCAGTTACTCTGTCTTTTAATTTAAAGAAACATATCATTACAGGTATTTAGCTGAGACTTCAAGACTTCACTGGGGATTTGGAACTCCTTATACCACTCTGAATGGAATATGAGAGGTTTATGTCTCTATTAGGGTGATGAATGCTAATAAAATGATTTAATTTCAGGTTGACCTCAGGACAACAATAAAATCTTGGAGGTGCTAACAGAGGTCAAGGAAACTGTGAAGTTAATTATAAGATGAGTGGGTCAAAAGTTTAGTCAAATTAGTGGGAATTAATTAGTCAAAGACATTCCCACACCCATCCCTGGCATTCTACATATACTAAGTGTACTTCCTAAGTAAAGTTAAAAAGCAAATTCAACTAAGTAAATTTTGAAGGGTATATTGGTTTTATTGAATGAATCAGGCAGCATCTCATCTAACAAATAGAAAAGAGCTCTGAAGAGCTTTACAAGGAGCTCTTGTAAAGAGGTGGAACAAGAAAGTCATTCTTGCAAAGAGCTGATTGTTTCAGGCAAGATCACCTTCCCTTAGGGGATGGCAGTGTCTGTTAGGTGAGTTATCTCACTGGTGCTGACAGGTAATTCCAGATTGACTGTTTGAGACTCCAGCCCTGGGGAAGGTTGAAATTGTAATTGAGTTAGGTAATAAGTCTCGGTTTTGTGATTTGGGCTTAGCACAAGGGACTCCATTCTGGATCTGTTGTCTCTTTTTTAATAGTAGCCACTGCTACTCTTAGCATTAGATAATATCTCTCAGATGAGATTTTATTCTCTACTACTGCATCTCTTAGTTTTACTGAAACGTGTTGAGAGAAGCCAACATCTATGGATCAATTTTACTCATTGATATTATGGCTCAGTCACTATCACAAATAGATGCCACCATTAAATCCAATAAAAATCCATCCACTCAAGGAAACTCCCTGGGTGAAGTGCTGTCGCTGCCCATCAGTGATAAGTGTAGAAATGCTCTTTACCCTCTCAGGTATGGCAGGGAGGGGAAGGGTCATACTCTACTGAATTTGAAGGGCATAGCACAAAATGAAAATATGAGGCCTCGTTCAAAAGCAGGAAAGACTACCATTATTGGTGCTAAGTATAATGTTATTCCTTCAAAATCAGTTTATTAGCTATAAAATGAAATACAAATTACAAACAATATTTTTGTATCATAATTTTATATATAATCAATAATAATACTTTATTATGTAATGTCTTTATCGGTCATAAGATTTTTCTGGCTCACTTTTCTTCGAACTTAATTTTGTCAAAATTTGTATTTTTAGGAACTTCATTTATTATCAATATAATTGAAAATATTTTCATTCACTCGTGGCAAATGCTAAGATGCAGTTAAGTTTTGATGATTTTTAATTTTGAGAAGAATCTGCTTAAGTTACTTTAAATATTAAGAGTGCTCATGGGTTGTGAAAATTTAGACTGTATTTCTGATACCTTATATCAAAATATAAATTATGGTACAGGTAGAACTAATGATTATCAAGAATTGTTTTCTAAAAAAGATTTCTCTATGAATAAATTTCAACCTATCCGTATAAATTAATTTCATGTAAATCTGAATTTAATTTTAAATATAAATCTAACAAATGGCATTTTAGTAGTTATCTCAAATTTCTGGTAACTTACCGACTTTGTATAATAAAGCAAAAGTGGCTTCATTTTTCAAGTGCTTATTTATTCGTTTTATCATTATATTTTCAATTACAGGTTAAATCGATGCTATTTTTATCCTTTTTGTTAATAATTGATTTCCGAAACTTCATATAAAAAGACTCTTCTATTCCATGAATAATCTGTCACATTAAATTTTAAATCTTCAAATTATCTTTAAATTTTATTTCTATTTCTGATCCTGTGGATATTTGTTTTGCAATCCTGCAGCAGCTTTGAAAACTATGGATTATGGACTCTGATGATTTCTAATAACTTCCTCACATGCATTAGTGCAATGGCCATGTGTACACTTTCATTTAAAATACTTTACTGACAAAGTTTACTTCCTAAGCTCCCTAGCATTTCCTGTCCTGACACTCAGGTGACACAGTTAATAATTTTTTAGTGGACACAGGGATGGGCTCCGGGACTGAAGGGTAAGTCAGCCCCTGACCCCATCATGGGCCATTGCTGCTGCCACGCAGAGATTCTTCTCTTTAGTGGGAAGTAGCCACCTCCACCATTGTTGTTTCATCTGCAGCTGCTGCTGTCATCACTGCCACCCGGCACTTCACACAGGGAGTTTCCTTGAGCTGATGGATTTTTATAGGATGTAATGGTGGCATCTATTTGTGATAGTGACTGAGCCATAGTATCAACGAGAAAAATTGATCCATAGATATTGGCTTGTCTCAACATATTTCAGTAGAACTATGAGATGCAGTAGTACAGGATAAAATCTCACCTGAGAGATATTATCTAATGCTAAGAGTAGCAGTGGCTACTATTAAAAAAGAGACAACAGATCCAGAATGGAGTCCCATGTGCTAAGCCCAATCACAACCCAGCCACTCCCTCGGGGTCCTGTGCTACTTTGAACAGTTGTGTGTGTGCGCATGGATATTCAGGCCAACTGCTCATTGTGCATGCTGCCTGAGCCCACTTGTGCAACTATTGTTGCTGGACCAAAGCTGCATGCTAACACTGCTGTCCAGCATAGCTGTTCTGCTCACATGCATTCTCAGAGATAAAATTATTAAGAATTGTAAGATTTCAACCACAGAGTATTAAGCAAAGCAAGGATCCTCTGAGTGTGAGATCCTAGCAAGCCCACAGGCCACATGCCCATGAGGCCAGCCCTAAGAAGAGTAGAATGAGTGAGTAGGAAGGGAATGGTGTCATGACAATCAGGAAAATTATGAAAATGTCTGCCGTTTTCATTAGAAATAATCTTAGGGAGTGTGGAATTGAGCAGAGGTACCCATTTCAGACTTCTTACCCATTTCAGATAGTGAATAATGGAGATAATCAAGAGATCTGTATCTATTTTTGGCCCTGGCACACCATAGCCTAGGGGAAATCATGCCACATCTTTGGGTTTAGTTTGCTGAAAAGCAAGATGGAGGCATTTTACCATAGAGTATTAGTAAATAGTGTAGGAGAGGAAAAATAATTTGTCCTCTATCCTAGATTTTTGACTAAAGACACCTCCTGCATAATGAAAGACAGATTAACAGGAAAAAGCAAAGTTTCACAACATGTATACTTCTACCTACATGGGAGAGACCAAGGAAAACCAACTCCCTGAAACAGCCCAAGTCTTCACCTTAAATATCATCTTCATCTAAATACAAAAGTGTTGGGGGAAGGGGGAAGGGGAAAAACGTTATTGGAGGTAACCAGAAAAGGCACAGTAAATTAGGACATGGTTGTAATACAGGTTTAAGTTGCCGCCTTCCCCATTGATGAGAGATTCTCCACTCTTTGGTATGGAGAGGGAGACACCCTTACAAATGAAAATTTCCTTGATAAATACAAATGTCTCTTACATAAGAGTAACTTCTACTCCAGTTTCCAGAACTTGTCCTATGTCTGTTGATTCTTAAAAATAACTAGCATAAAATAACCTTTATGACAAAGAGGCATATTTTTGTGTGGACAATTCTGCTCCCCTTTAATGGCATCATTGAAATCCCTTTTAATGAAATTCCTACAAAAGCAAGAATAATTCAATTTTTCATGCCAACAACTCTGAAAATGGGGAAAAAGAGATCACCAACAAATACTGAGAACTCCAACTACAAGAAATGACATTCTTGAAATCTTTTATTCCAGTAGTCTCCTGGTTCAGGAAAGCAGGAAGCTAATTTCTACTGATAGTGTGTCTCACCCACAGGCCACTTGTTCTCCAAAAAAGCTCTTAATGACATTAGGAAGAGCCATATAGAAAGAAGACAGAGTTTTAAAATATTCTCCAATTTTCTCCATTGTTTATGAGAATCTACTTCAGATAATTTTTAAAATTGGAAAATGATGACTATGAGGCTAAGATTACCCTAGTTTTCTTCCTTTCACAGGGACTCTGCTCCGTTTTCATTATTTCGCCTTTTAACCATTCTTATTATCATCCATTTGTCAACTAGTAATTATTATCTTTCACTTCTCATTCATTCTTTAATTGTTTCATGGTGTGGGGACTGGCATTGGCCACACCAAGATATGTCTCTTTGGCATGATGATTATTTGGGGCTGGTTACTTTGCAGACAGGAAAGCAACTGAAAAGTAGAGTTTACTTACCCTTTGTTAGGAGACATTTACATTGTAAAGGAAATCTCCACCTGTAAAGATGCCTCCTCTCTGTACCAGGAAGAAGGGGGGGTGACCTTATCTCTAGAAAATCTTAATCAACGCCAAAGGCAAGGACTTAAACCTACATAATAATCTTATTCCTGTTTCTGGTAACCTCCTGTAAGTGACTGCCCCCATCCCCAAAATCCTCCTTTGTCTTTAGCTGGATATGATATTTAAGGTGGGGGCTTCAGCCATTTTGGTGAGTTGCTCAGCTTCCTTGAGCCTCTCTCATGTATACATGTTATAAACTTTGTTTAATTTTCTCCTGCTATTCTGTCTCGTGTGAATTTAATTTGTTTTCTGGCCAGAAGAACCCAGAGAGGGTAGTGGAAATGTCTTCCTCCCCTACAATGGCAAGAAGATGAAATTTTTAAAGCACATGCTCTCTATTTGGATGCTTTTATAATGCACACTGTGTTCCTTTAGTGTTTTATTATATATTAAATTATCAAAGTTGGATTTACAGAAAGGGAAATGAATATTTCTTTTCCCCTTCCTATTTTGAGGGATGAGTATCTTTCCCAAACAATGGGGGGTAGGCCAATTTTTGTGATAAATTGCCCTTAATTTCCATCGTTTTCTATTTAAGTCTAAACTGGCATTTGGAGTCTGATTCTATCAGATAGGGTTTTAAATTGAAAGCAAAATAAAAAAATGTATCCCGACTGAAACAAAAAGGAAATATATTAAAAAAGATTCAATGGCTTACAAAATCTTCAGAAACACAGAAGAGTTAGACTTGGTGCATGAATATCATACACAACACACAATAAGTGTCTGAAAATGAATTCTGTGAAGACACTCCCAGGACAAAGTATGAATAAAGGGTATTATATCCCCACTGAGGATTATCAGATTAAGTAACCTTAAATCCATATGCGTGGTTTAAAGGAAGCCTTGCTAGGAGACAGGCTTGAGAATTAGGTCCAGGAAAGAACTAGGCACGTGACTGATGCCTCAGAACTGGCCAGAGGGAAATACATTGGAAAAGATGAGAATGTTTTCCATAGTGGCTGCAACAGTTTGCACTCCCTCCAACAGTGTATGAGAATTCCCTTCTCTCCACATCCTCTCCAACACTGTTTCCTGTCTTGTTAATTATAGCCATTTGATGGGTGTAAGGTAATATCTCATTGAAGTTTTGACTTGCATTTCCCTGATAATTAGTGAGGTTGAACATTTTTCATGAGTGTGCCTATTGGCCACCTATATATTTTCCTTGGAGAAATTTCTGTTCAGATGTTTTGCCCATTTTTTAATTGGGTTGTTAGATTTTTTGGTGATGAGAGGTATGAGTTCTTCACCTATTTTGGATGTTAACCCATATCTGATATATGGTTTGCAAATATCTTTGCCCAGTTGTTAGGATGTCTTTCTATTTTGCTGATGGTTTCCTTTGCTGTGCAGAAGCTTTTTAGTTTCCTGTAGTCCCATTTGTTTATTTTGTCTATTGTTTCCATTGCCCAGCCAGACATACTTGAAAATATGATGCTAAGATCTATGTCAAACAGTGTACTGCCTAAGTTTTTCTTCCAGAAGCTTAATGGTTTCAGATTTACACTCAAGTCTATAATCCATTTTGAGTTGATTTTTGTGCATAGTGTAAGATAGTAGTGTAGTTTCATTCTTTTGCATGTAGCTGTCCAGTTTTCCCAACACCATTATTGAAGAGATTTCCCTTTCTCCATTGTATGTTCTTGGCTCCCTTGTCAAAAATTACCTGTCCATAGAAGTGTGGCTTTATTTCTGGGCTCTCGATTCTGTTCCATTGCTGTGTGTGTGTCTGTTTTTGTGTCAGTACCATGCTCTTTTGGTCCCTATGGCTTTGTAGTATATTTTGAAATCAGGGAGTGTGATACCTCCAGCTTTCTTCTTTTTTTCAGAATTTCTTTGGCTATTCAGGGTCTTTTTTTGTTCCATATAAATGTTAGGATTCTTTGTTCTATTCCTGTGAAAAATGTCATTGGAACTTTGACATGGATTGCGGTGAATCTGTAGATTGCTTTAGGGAGCATGAACATTTTAACTAAGTTAATTATTCCAATCCAAGAGCATGGAATATCTTTCCACTTCTTTGTTTCTTCTTCAATTTCTTTCAACAATGTTTTATAATTTTCAGTGAACAGATCTTTCACGTTTTTGGTTAAGTTTATTCCTAGATATTTTATTCTTTTTGTTGCAATTGTAAATGGGATTGTATTTTTAATTTCTCTTTCTGCTACTTCATTGTTAGTGTATAGAAATGCAACTTATTTTTGTATGTTGATTTTCTATCCCATGACATGACTGTATTCATTTATTGCATTTAATAGTTTTTTAGTGGATTCTTTAGAGTTTTCTATAGATAGAATCATGTCATTTGCAAATAGTGACAGTTTCACTTCTTCCTTTCCAATACGGATCTATTTAATTTCTTTTTCTTGACTCTGGCTTAGCTCTGGCTATGACTCAAATATTATGTTAAATAACAATGGTGAAAGTATAATGATTCCTCAAAAATTTAAAAATAGATCTACCATATGATTCATCTATTCCACTGCTGGGTATTTATGCAAAGAACATGAAAACATGAATGTATAAAGATATACACACCCCTATGTACATTGCAGCATTATTCACAATAGCCAAAACTTGGCAACAACCTAGGTACACATCAAGGGATTAATGGATAAAGAACATGTGGTATTTATACACAGTAGAATACTACTCAGCCATAAGAATTGATGAAATCTGGCCATTTGTGACAACATGGATAGAACTTGATGGCATTGTGCTAAGTAAAATAAGTCAGAGGGAGAAAGTCAAATATCGTATGATCTCACTCATAAGTAGAAGGTAAAAACCATGGCAAACAAACATATAGAAACACAGATTGGATTTGTGGTTACCCGAGGGGAAGGGGGAAGGGAGGAGGGTGAAATGTGTTCAGACACATGTGTATGGTGTTGGATTGTAATTAGTCTTTGGGTGGTGAACATGATGTAATCTACACAGAATTCAAAATATATAATTATGTACACATGAACTTTTTATAATGTTAACCACTATCCAATATGTAAAGCTTTTCATGGTAAAGCTGTGCGATCTTTGAAAAACAGGCAAGAGGAACTGATGAGAGCCAATGAGGTAGAGACCCCAATGGCCTTTAGATACTTTAGATGTATCATAGATGGTAACAGACAAGGAAAGATCTCCCTGAGGGTACAATCAGGGAAGATGGGCAATATTGGGCCAAGAAATTTGTCCCAAAGACCAAGATCCAAACCAGAGCAAGAAATAACCCCTAAGCCTGAAGGAGAGGACAAGAAATAACTCAGAGATCACGGGCTTTTGTCAGTTGTCGTGGTTTGGTGGAACTTTGTGGTATCTTTCTTAGTGGGTAGATGAATATAATTTCATCGGTAAGAAGAAGTTTTCATACAGATAATTGGTACCAGAATGGTTCAGTGTCACACACTGTGGCAACGACCACTTTGATTTACTAACAATTAAGAATCCTATTTATACAAATGAGAACTGTTATTGAAAAAGTTGATTAGTCAGGGAGACCAATTTCAACCTTTACTTCCAGAGTGGACGTGTGAACCATTCCTTCCCCCACACCAGATTGCCAGGACTCTAGAATAAAATCCAATTCCTTTCTGTGACCCACAAGAGAAAACCTAAGCAATATAGGACTATGTTAAGAAACAAAATTTCACAGAATTTTTGTGTTTACAAGTAGTGGCTGAGTTTCTTTCAACACACATTATAAATTTCACAATTTTGGGCTATCTGGTGAAGTTAGAAGTGACAACTACAAAGCTGCTATGATATTTCTCTGGTGTTAAAACAATTCATGAAAATAGCAACCAAACTTCAGATGTCAAATATTGATTAAAGAATCTTCATTGAAAGTAAATGAATTCAAAGACCTATAATTTGCAGAAGACATCATTAAGCTCTAAAGAAGAGGAAGTGCTTACTTTCTCACGGAGAAAACTGACTATTTGATGCTCATTTAAAATGCAAGTAGAAATTTAACTATGCTACTAATTTTTAAGTATTTGGAGTTTATGCTCTGATTAATATCTCATAAGTTTTAAATGGTCTATCCCTATTTTCCCTGGAAATGTTGTCTTTCCAATGTGCAGTTTCACAATAAAATAGTTTTTTGAATATATGTATACCATGTTGTGGCAGAACTGTTTACTTTTATATGTTGTCTACTTTACACCTTATCTGCCTCTAATAAATTATTTTATCAAAAATATAGTTGCATTATATTTTTCCAGGTAGTCTTATTTGAATGCCTCTGAATTAGTGAGTTTGTGTTACTAGAAAGATTGTTGCATATCATTTCTTTAATTCCAGAAAATATCACAAGCATAATGGAAAATGGTGATGCAATTCTTTGTTTATATTAATCTGTGGATACATTTTTCTTTAATTTCTAAATTATTCTTTCATTTTATTTTGTTAATAGTGTTGAAATTGTAATAGAGAAAAAAAGCGGGGTATATAATTCTGAACTTACAATCATTCGTGTCATACTACTGTAGGGTATTTTGAAAATATACATGTTTTGGACCTAACTCCAAGTTTTCTGATTCAGTTTGCAGATGCAAATAATCCATAATCAACCTATAAATAAAAAATTGGGGTAAGTTTATTATGAGCCAGAGTGAGGATTATAACCCAGGAAGGTCTTAGAATTTGTTCCAGAGAAGCATCAGTTTCAGGACTGTCATATATCTTTTTAGAACAAAGAGGGTACATTAAACACATGCTGGATACATTTTCAAAGAGGTATTCAGTTGCAAATTAGCAGGTTAACATGACCATGATGTCAGAAAAGAGACTAATCTGGGTGTTTCCAATAGGGTGTTACCAATAGGGTGTAGGAAGGGAAGTATGCATTCTTTGTCTCACAAAGTGCATTCTTTACTTTAATGGATAAGCAGATGTACAATGTATGTTTGATAGGCCATAAATTAGGCTTTCTAGTTCAAGCTGAATCAGTTTTGAACATTAATAGTTGTCCCATGTACCTCAGTATGTAAAAGTCTCCTGTCATTTTCCCCTTTTGATCAATATTCTTTCAATGGAAAACATTACTGAACAAAACATTGTCCCTTGGTGCCAGAGTGGTTGATGCCTGCCCTGGGTCCATCATGTCTCTTGGTGCTAGGCTTTTATTTGACTGATTTGCCCAGTTATCCACAGTGGGGAAAATAGTCAGATATAGTGGACAAGTATAGAGGTGTATATTAACAGGGGAAGTGTTTCATAGGCTATGTAACTTAATTATTTTTAGATTATCGCACAAACATTACACATGTGTTTTTACATGACTTTCTATAGTTACATTGTTTATAACAATCATAGAACAGGTAATCCAATACTTGAAATGATTAGCTTAAACGTCAATTCTTAGGCTTAGCCTTAATAAAAGGGGATTTGTTCAGGGTTGTAGGATTCATCAACCATCTCAAGTTGCTGAGAAATCATTACTCTAGCTTGCGTGCCAGTCATACTACACTGAGTAAACAGTAATTAGTTTGAATATTATGACTAATACAAGAATTCCAAGGAATGGTAGATATAGGAATTGCAATCCAGGTAGCAAATGGAAACCAATACTGGAAGGGAGCAAACCAAACAAATCAAAACAAGGTATAAATTTGCTTAAGGCATTCACCTGATTTTTTTTCTATGTGCTTTAGCAGAGATGACATATTTGAAGATTCCTCAGGTATAAAAACAGCATTTAGTTTGAATGACTTATGCGTACCACCATGGGATGCTGTAAGAATATCTACAGCCATTCTATTTTAAAGGACAACCTTTCTCGTTAAAGCCATTTCAGTATCTAATAAGGCTATTCTTATGTGACTACTGTTAAGGGCTTCTGTATGTGATATGACGTCCTCTAGCCCCAAAGGAGGAAGAACTATAGCTTGCTTCTCGGTGGTCACACCAGTGGAATGCTGAATGAGCCCCTCTGGCCTTAAAGAGAGGGAGATTGACAACAGGTCTTAGCTCAGTGTGAATCCTTCCCTGCATCTAAGGGAAACTCAGGGTGCAGTGTTTTAGCCATCCAGGAAGTAGCCAAGGCCAGGGACTTGTTCCATGCAACTATTGAGTTCCATTATGAGGCACTCAATAAATACCTGGCCTTCAAGACCAGTCTGTTCCAAATCAGTCTCTTTCTTTAAGTATGATAGTATTTTGATACTTTAAATAGAACAGTTATAAAGTAGGTATTACAGTTTAAGCATAGGAAAGGTCTAAATGTGGAGACACAAGGTTGGGAATGCAGGCCTGGTTTCGGGTCATGGCACAGCTGTCTACAATAGATGCTGTCTTCTTCACATCCTGGCATGGTTCTTTCCAATAGGCTGCAAAGAGTCTTTTATTTGATGTCTCCTTTGATAAATAAATTCTCCAAGTTATAGTCCATTATCATTAAGGTCTGGGAGCTCTGTGGAAAGAATCAGATCAGGCCTTTCATTTAAGTATCTCAATGGGACTCTGATAACAATGTAACATCTCCCTTAAGCAAAGTTGGTTCACATATTTCCTCATCTAATTGCATAAGACATCCAGTTATTATCTCGAAAGGAGAGAGGCAGTGCTTACCAAAGGATGTAGATGTAAGATTGAAGAGCTTTTGGACATGAGAGACTAAATGCTTCTGAAAGCATTGCCAATTAAGTTTTGATTATGCTGTTAGTCCTTTCCACCAATGCTGAGGGTCAGGGATGGTAAGTGCAGTGAAAATGCTGCATTATTGGCCAAATGTTACAAATAGATTTAAATATTTGGGGAAATGAGTTCTGTGGTCAGCGTGTAACTCAGTAGGAATTCCTCAAATAAGGAATATCCTTTTCAATAATAATTTGCCTAAAGCCACCACTCTTCTGAAGGAAAAGCCACAAAACATCATGAGAACATACAGATCATTACAAGATATTTATCCTTGAGATGATAGCATTTGGACAAAGTCCAATTGCCATACTTCAAAGGGTCCCTTAGGAAGGGGAAGGTGGCCTTGTGACTCATGAAATAGTTTCCCTAGATTACACTTTGATCATATAGCACAATGAGCATAGGTTTTATGAATTGCTGTGAGTGAAAGTTTCCAAAAGTATTGTTTTCTGCCTTTTGTTGCCACCTTTACTTGTCTTCTGTGGTGATTTCTTGAGCCTATAGGAAGAAATCTTTTAGAGGGTTAGCAGAGTAAATATAAAGTAGCAGGCATTCTTGAGGCTAGACAGCAAATCCAGCTTGATAACACCCTTGATTATAGTTTAAGTAAGAGCTACCTGTAAACCAATTAAATAATGGAATGCAGTTGTGGTTTATTCCCCTTGTGATGTTGCAAGCAAGTTAGCAAGGTTAAAATAGTGAATAATCTTTGCCTACCAAGATAACATAAGAAGGTTTATAATCATTTACCTGACAATGCTTCCCATGCAATTTAGCATACCAAACAAGCCTAATTAGTATGACTTCCTTTATAGGAAGAGAGAAAAAATTTCTTTGAGGTGAAGTCTCAGGGGCCTCCTGAAAATCCTCAGAGAAATTCTCTTCTTTCTTCTTGGTCAAAAGAAAGCCTTTATTCAGGATTTGAAAATTTTGGGGGGGAAAGAGGAGGAGCTTTTCAAAAATATCAAAAGATTTTAAAACACTTGCTCAAACAAGGTCAAGTGTTTGCTGATCTTGTCTCTGTGAAACAGTCACGGGAAAACAGAGCATATCCCTTTTGAGAGAGAAAGCCAAATTCTAATTCTTGTACCAGCTTACTTTTTATATTAAAACTCATTTACTTTATTGGATTTACTTTCATTTTAGCCAACTTGACTAGGCATAAAACTCTTAGATTTCTCTTTCACAAACATTCTATAACTTTCTTTCTACGTTCAGAATTTGTCCTATGCATTTGTTCATCCATTCTAGTACTTTAGGACATTTTTTTCTTAACCTAACAAACAAAAATACTTCCATTCTTTACACCTTCGTTACTGAAAACATATTTTACTTTCCTTGCATACAGAGCTGTTTTCCTTATTAATTTTTAGTAGCTTTAATCATGTATATCACTTAGAACTTTTAACCCTTACAGACCTTAATTTCTAAGTAAAAACTAAACAAGCAATTATAAACTTTTTTTACATTAGCATTTTGGGGCAAATTTAAAAATAAATTTTATAATTTCTAGAAGCTTGTTGCCTTTGTAGTACAATCTTCCAGTAAAATACAAAACATGTTTACAAGTAGACCCAAACTCTTTTTAGTTTCTCTGCAATAAGAAACCAAAAGAAGACAAACTTGGATACATTTAGCTATAATGTTTCAGTATTTTATCTTATTTGAACATAACCCAGATACTCAAGCTTTTATCATTTAACTTAATTTAGCAAAACTCTAAAGTTTTCTTACCAAAAAGAATTTGAAAGCTGTTTTTTTAAGTATTCAGATGATAAAACGTAATTTTTGTACCCATAAATGTCTGTTTATCTAAATCATTTGTTTCCAACAATTATGTTCAGATTACCCACAAAAACTTCATGAGACATTAGACAAAATTAGCTATCTTTTAAAGCTATTATTTTGCTGATGAATTTGTAACGGATAACAAGAGTTTATTTGACTACTAAAGCCAGGCTGCATGCCTACACCATATTCAAATACTGACAATTATAAGGTCATGCCGAATTCAATCAAACCAACCAACTTAAGCAAGCTTTTGTTTACCAAAGATTAATTTGTATCAAGTTAACTTGAAAGACATTGGGTTACTATCTATTACATTTAGAATTTATGTAAGCACTTGCTTTAAGTCAATTAAACAGAGTTCTTGATTTTGGCCATACCATCCAGAGGTAAAATATCACACGTATATAACATACATATACACACATACACGGAATCCCCACAGCTATTCTTTTAAAATTACTGGCATGAATCAGGTACAATAACAGAAATCTCCCTAGTTTTGAATCCAAATTTTGTTTTAAGCTGTTTTACTAAAATCTGTGGAGAAGACACTAAAGATGCTAGATTTGGGACAAGGCAAGTTTTATGGTCATTTTTCTGGCCTTTTCCTTCTTTTTAAATTCAGTTTTAGGAAATGGTGATGAGCTAGATAACAGTTCCCAGAGAGGCAAGGCCATAATCCTTTTTAAGATAAAGGAACTGAGTGGAATCTGAACTGCCTCTAGAACTCCTTTTCCAGTCTTACAGGGATTTGTAAGTCGAGGACACCTGTCCAAGCCCATCACTCTAATTTCCGTTTTTCCCTCTAGGTGCTTAATTTTAATTTAACTTAAGGAGGAAGGCCTGGGAAGAAAATTCCTATCAGACTCTGAATATCAGCTTCCAGTTTGGCCAAATTTCTGATCTTAATTTGCTTAAATCCTTTTGAAGACCTTGTCAATTTCAGCCAGGACAAATAATAACTACCTGGCAGTATTGAACAGTTCCAGTTATCTTTAGTGTAGCAGTTTCCCATAGAATCTCTCAGAGTCTCATTTACTCATAGATTATGGAGGTGTCTGTAAAGTCATGGCTCAATATACTCCCTTAATTATTATTTATAACAATTTTCTATGAGCTTCCTGAACGAAACTTTCAAGATTATTTTGCAATATTGAAGTTTTTGCTTTTTAAGTGCACTTTTCAATAATCTTATCTAATCTGAGTGTTCCTTCTAATGGCCAATAGAATTCCCCTGAGGCTGGCAGCAGTTTGGTAGGACCCATAGCCACGAATGGAGTGCAACCCACATTTCTTTCTGACTATCTCTGACCATAAAATGGGTTGTGACTGCATTTTGTCTGACCACTTTTAGGGACCTCTAACCTGACTTTTATTAAGCCAAGCCCTCAGGACATTAAACGAACTTGGTTGAATACTTTTTTGCTGTTCTTTGTAAATATTTATAGCTACCAGAACCTTTAGCTTTTGAGCAATTGTGCTGGAAGTTGGCGAGCTCAACTCTTTAAAAATTTCTTTGTTACCTGGCTTTTAGAAAGCAGCTCCACTGTAATTTCAAATTATCCTGGGTTATCTTGCTGGCCATTAACAGCTATCCTTATTTTGTTAAGCACTTGCAAGTCACAGCATGTGGCCAGCCAGAGTTTGGAGGTGAGGCTGCCCATTTGGGAACTTGTCACCTTTTAGAAGCTTGCTTTCCCAGTTTTCTTTTAGTTTTGTTTTGCTATAAAATCTGAACAATTCCTAGGGACAGTACAGTGGGTCAGAAATGTGCTGCTTGTGAGTGTTACTCCCTAAAGAAAGTTTGTAAACACTCTCTTACATGCCTTGGTTTCTCCCACTGGCAGCCTAAAACTGCCATGGGGGTTCAGAGCTTGGGTGACCAACCCTCATATAAGCTTCCCCGGATGGGTCTTTAATCAATTAACATGAATGACAGCAGAGTTCCCTATGGGACCACTACACGTTGTGAGGATTTGACCCTCCAACACACCTGCTAATGTTCTAAGTCACCTGAGAATGCCTTTCAGCCAGGAGGAGCAACATCCATTTTCTTCAGAGCTGAACACATTCAGTATCTCATTTCTCCATCAAGCAGTTTGTCCAGACTTTATATAAACAAAATTATTTACAATTTAAAGTTGAATTAAAAAGATTAGCCTTCCACATTCACTCCAAAGTTCCCTCGATGCTCCCTTGGCCTAGGAAATTCCTCCCAGGTTTACTCTTTCCTGGTAATTCTCCCTAGGTTCCTCTTACCTAGGGCATGTACTGGTACCCCCTTAAGACACCAAGTCTTAAGGTTTGAAGCTGCTCATATAAACTCTGGAACATTGACTTAAAATGAGGCAGTCCAGGTTTCAGGAGAACTCACCAGGGTCACCTGAAGAATCCAATGATCTTGGGGGCTCAATGGGCTCCTATTTGTACCCAATGCTAGTTCAGTGTAGATTCCAGGTGGGCTCTGGTGGTTTTCTCTGAATTTCTGCTACAACTATGCCAAGAAGTGTTGACACAAATAATCTATAATCAACTTATAAATCAAAATTGGGGGGAGTTTATTATGAGCCAGAGTGAAGATTATAACCCAGGAAGGCCTTAGAAGGCATTGCAGAGAAGCACAGGTTTCAGCACAGTCTTACATCTTTTATAAAATAGAAGATACATTAAACACTCCCAGGATATATTTTCAAAGAGGTATTCAGTTGCAAATTGGCAGGTCAACATGACCATGATGTCAGGAAAGAGACTAATCTGGGCATTAACATTAGGGTGTTGTTACCAATAAGGTGTAGGAAGGGAAGTATGCATTCCTTATCTCAAGAGAGTGCATTCTTTACTTTAATGGAGAAGCAGATGCACAACATATGTTTGATAGGCCATAAGTCAGTCTTTCTAGTTCAAGTCAGATCAGTTTTGAACTTGAATGGTTACCCCATGTGCCTCAATATGTAAAAATCTCTCGTTAAGTTTAATTGGGGTATGTCTTTTCATAGTGTTTATGTTTTAATTGATTACTTGAGTAGTTATAAATAATATATGAAAATAATATAAGCATTACATTCTAAAAATATTTAGAATTTGAACTAATTCTCTCTCTAACTTAATAAAAAAGTTTTCCTCTACCCTTCTAAGTTCTCAACTGGGAACCCTGTAACAAAAACTCCTGGGCATGTGGCTTGTGGCTTAGAACTGACCAGGTGCAAATTATAAATACATTAGAAAGGATGAGGATGTAGTAATGAGTAAGCCCCTGAAAGATATTAACAAGAAAAAATAAACAGAGGTTTATTAACATGTGGACCTCATGTATACATGGGAGATACTCAGGGATAAATTAGTTGTTTTCAGAGGTGGCTTAGAATTCCGTCTTAAATATCAACATCAACTGAAGAAAGAAAAGAGAAGGGTATAGGGGAGGCAAGATCTAGGACGATGACCAGGAAAAGAGTAGTAAACAAAAGTAAAGTTTGTCAGGAAGATTTCAATCTGTGCTTATCCCACTAAGAGTTTCTCATGATTTGGTCATTTTTCTCGTTTTGCTACATAGACGGAGACACCTTTACAAATGGAGAGTTCCTTGATAAATATAAATTTCCCTTACAAAATGGTAACTTCTCTGTTTACAGAGCTTCTTCTGTACCTTCTCTTTCTCAAAATAATCAGTTACAAGTTATCCTTTGCCAAAGAGGCATGTTTATGTGTTGACACCATAGGTTAATCTTGACTACTGATTCTGCTGTGTATGCCTTCTTGTTTTTTAGCTTTGTATATTTATGACTCATTTATGTTTTCATCTTTCATTTTATTGACATAGAATATTTCTGTGTATGACCTTACCACAATGTATTTACCCACTTTGAGTCTATTACATCTAATGCTGCAATGGGGAGTGCAATACTAATCCACTGGTCCTTTTGTGCAAGAACTGTGATCAATTTTACACCCAGTGACGGAATTACAAGATTGCAGGACAAGTGTTATTTCACAGTTTTATAGATGATACCAAACTACTGCCAAACCTGACCAATATTATGATCTGCATTTATTGTGTGTATTTTATTTTTTAATTGTAGCAATGTTAGTACATGTAGTAGCAGTAGTAAATGATAGTATTCCTTTATATTTCTCTGATTATCATCATGGTGTTTAATTTTTCATTTATATTAACATATCACAGTTAACCTATCCATTCTAATGTTGATGCACAATTGGATTTTTTTTAATTTTTGATTATTTTGAATAATGCTTCTATGAACTTTCTTCTACATGCCTTTTGGTACACATATTTCAACATTGTTGTTTCTTAAAAACTTATGAGTAAAATTATAGGTTTCCAGGGCATAAAAACATTCAAATTCTGTAAATAGTGAGAGGTAGTTTACCAAAGTGTTTGAGTCAATTCATATTGTTAAAACTAGTGTATAAGAGTTCAGCTGTTCCATGTATTTGCCAATACTTCTTGTGAGCAGTCTTTTTAATTTTAGGCATTCTGTTAGATTATATGACAGAATTTATTTTGGTCTGAATTTCCATTTCCCTGATTAGTAATTAGTTGATATATATATATTATATATGTACCATATATATAGTAACTATGCATATGTATCAAGTAATTGCTATTATTTGATATAATTACTATTAGTTGGTATATAGTATTGTATATTAATATTATTTTTATTAAAAAAGAGATGACAGGTCCAAACTGGAGTCACTTTTGCTAAGCCACACACCAGCAAACCAAGACAAATTACAGTTTCAGCCTCTCATAGGAATGTAATCTTAAACTAGTCAATCTGGAATCTCCTGGTCAGCAATAGTGAAGTAATATGCCTCATAAACATTCATGCCCACTTCTCCCTATAAAAGTCTCACTTTTGTACAGCTCTTGGAGGTCCTTTCTATTTCCAAATGGGACGTTTCCCAATTCATAAATCATTGAATAGAGCCAATTAGATCTTTAAATTTCCTCAGTTGTGTTTTTTTTTTAAACAGATTTGGTTGTAGTTGTGGAATAAAAGGACATTTCTGATGCCTTTGGGGACAAGAAGATGCACAGGTATGGTACCCATGAACCCTTTTGAGTTCTCTGTATTTCTCAGGGCAATGAGTAAGTTCCTCTTGGTTCTGAGCGCCACTCTATTTTCATTGAGCTCCCAATCTAATTGGCTTTCCAGTACAGGGCAGGTCAACTCTCCTGGAGCCATATTTTTTATTTCAGACCATAATTTTTATTTGATTGATGGAAATCTCCAGGCCCTGATTCTGTCCTAAGATCCACATGGGAACTGTTTTTGGCAATTTGCAGTTACTCATTTATGTGGAGTCCCCAATTTGTAGTCCCCATTTGTTGAAGTCTGCTGGTTCAATCCTTTCTCCAGTCCAAGTTTCCCCAGTGGGAATTGTTCACAGTGTTTACAGGGCCTTCTCTTGGATGGGGCACAGTAACATCTTCTGACTACTGCCAATATATTAAGGCACACATGCTTGTTTGTCTTGTTTTGTGTAGATAATAGATACTGTTAATGGGAATCTCAGAGGCCAAAGAGCTGCAAAAATTAGTAGGCACAGGTTGAGTACTTAAAAGCTGCTAAAGCAATCACCACCTAACTCTAAGACTCCCATGTTGGGATAAGCTAGTCATGGAATGGGTTAGATTGATACTAGGTCACTTGCCAACTTCAAGAAAATTTCCATGCAAAGAGGTACATTGTAAAACGCCACACAATCTTCAAACTGGCAGTATTTCCCAATTAGGTATTAGTTTGGCTTCAAGATGCCCAAAGCTTTGCTAAAAAAATAAATAATATCAAAAATGGGATCCTTGATATAGAAGAGGAAGAATTTCAGCAAAAGATCCCCAATATAATTGAGGTGCTCAAAAATCTATGGGCAACTTCTGATATTGACATGGGGAGAGTAAAAAGAACAGAGCCTATAAAAACTCAGACATGATTAAACTTCTTCCTCAATTGCCTCAATAGCCATTAAAGTAAAGCTCAATGTCATATAACACCTCACACCCATAGTCGAAGAACTAGTCACCCAGGGGCTAAGCATGCCCTGTACCAGCCCACATAAAATGCAGATCATGCCTGTCAAGAAACCTAATGGGTAAGGATGGTGATTTATCCAGGATTTGTGAGCTGTTAACAAGAAAGTTATTCCTCATTTCCAAGTTATTCCAAAACCAAGCACCCTTTTGTCACAAGTTCTATCAGAATTAAGATGGTTGACTGCTGTAGACCTCTGTTCAGCCTTTTTCAGCATTCCTATAGACAACAACTGCCAATATATATTTGCCTTTACTGAGAAGAGTCAACAATATAACTGGACAGTAATGTGTCAAGGGTTCACCGAATCCTCTTCTTATTTCTCCCAAGTACTCCACCAAGATTCCAGCACCCTCCAGTTCCCTGGGAAATTGACCCTTTAAATATGTAGATGATCTCCTTCTGTGCTTAGTTACCAAAGGGGCATCCATGAAGTATTCCATTTATTTGCTTCAACAGTTAGTTGAAAAAGGGCATAAAGTCTCTAGGGAAAAATTGCAATCATCTGCAGACACTATTTATTACCTAAACATAATGTAAGTGCTGACGAACTCAAGCTATCCCCAAAAAGAATTAAGTTAATCCAAGAATTCCCTAAGCCACAAACTAAGGAATAGTTTTGTGGATTCCTAGACCTGGCTGGCTATTTTAGACTATTAATTTCTAATTTTTCTTGATTGGCTTGTCTACTCTACGAACTTACTAAAATTTTAGTCTTTTAACCATTCCCTTGGGAAGATAAACATAAACAGGTTTCATAAGACTTAAACAAGTGAGACAAGAACCACCTTGCTTACAGCTACTTACCTATTGAAAACCTTGCAACTTTTCCATGAAAGAGAAAACCAAATCCTGGGAATACTTATGCAAGGACATGCTAATAAACATAGGCCTATCGCCTATTACAGCATACAGCTTGATTCAATTGTTCATGCCAGTTCCAAATCTCTTAAGGCTATAGCCTCAGCTGCAAAGCTGGTAGATGCATCAGCTGATTTAAACTTAGGAAATGGTATTTATTTACAAACTCCATATACAGCCTAAAGTCTTCTTAATTCTGAATTGACCCAACCTTTCTGTGCAAGCAGGCTAACCCCCTGTGAGATCCTTCTGTTTTCGCCTCCTAATCAATATCTTAAGCTTTGCAACACTCTGAACTCTACTACACTACAACCTCTGCCTGATGAACGTAACTGCAGGGCAATAACATCCTACTTTGTGAGACTGAGTGCTGATTTACAAAGCACCCCTTTGACTAATTTTGATCTAATTTTTTTTGTTGATGGGTGATAATGTAAAATAAAAAAGAGATTTTTCAAGACTGTCACTGTGCTATATAAATTACTTGAGAGGAGAAATGTCCCAAGAGCTAAAATAGCCCAACAAGCAGAGCTCCATGTCCTTACTGGAGCATACCAGTTATTTAAAAAGGGAAATGGTTAATACTTATACTGAAGAGCTGGCATGCTTTCAGGGTCATCCATGATTTAGGGATATTGTGGCAACAAGGGGGTTTTCTCACATCCACCGAAAGCCCAATCAAAAGTGGACAAGTAAATTATCTTCTTACTGCTACTCGCTCGCTTTCTAAAATTTCCATCATCAAAATTG
The DNA here is from genome assembly GCF_041296265.1 of Equus caballus. Taxonomy (NCBI): domain Eukaryota; kingdom Metazoa; phylum Chordata; class Mammalia; order Perissodactyla; family Equidae; genus Equus; species Equus caballus. The sequence continues at coordinate 2,366,187 of NW_027222392.1, read as the reverse complement.
AAGCCAAAACTAAATATACTGAATGTGAGTGTCAGGAAAATGCCTTCGTTGACTTTCATGCTAAGGCAGCAGCAACAGGATCTGTAGCACATGTGGATGAATTTCATTCTACTCCTGCAAAAAATGACCCCTTGTTACCAGGCTCTTGCCATCCTTGTGTCCTTGCAATATGGAAACAGTCTGCTCCTGAACCACAGAATCAAGGCATGCAAGCAATGGTTGTAAACTAAAAAATAAACAGTCAGGGCTACAGGAAACCCAAGATGGCTGTTTGGTTCTTCCTGGCTCACTGGCAAACCCTATTTTTTGGTTTTTACATTTCTTCATCAATGATGATTCATTTAAGATCATAAAAGTTATGTATAAATACAGATGGGGTGACTTCTATAAAATTGCAAAAACATTTTACCACAAATGCCTGACCTGCCAGGTCTATAATCCAGGGGAAAAAAAATTGTTTTCAGATGCCTCAAATCTTCTCCCTCTGGCCCCTTTGAACGTCTGCAGCTAGACTTCATTCAACTGTCCCTTAGAATGGGTAATTAATATGTCCTTGTAGTTGTATGCATGTTTTCTTGATAAGTTGAAGTTTTCCCCTCCTGCAAGGCTGATGCCCTCAGAATGAAAAAGAAGTTGTTGGATAGCATGTTTTCCATTTGGGGTATATCTTCAACAATCTCCAGTGATTGAGGCACGCTCTTCACTTAACAAATCATACAAGCCTTAACAAAATCCTTGCAAATTTATTGAAATTTTCACTGTCTTTATCACCCTCAATCATCAAGAAAGTTCCAGATAGCTAATGCGATCCTCAAACTTTAAATTGAATTTAAATGAATTCTTTAAACTTTCTGAAACTCCTGAACTCTCTTGGCCTAAGATATTGCCTCTAGTCTTGCTAACTATTTGCAGTACCCCTTTTGGAAAACATAAATTAATTCCACCTGAGATAGTCAACAGTAGACCAATGTTTATAGATATACAATATTTTGATTATCCCTTGTTGTCTCATGCTAGTATGATCAGTTACTTTTGGTCTTTAATGTCTTATGATAAAGGATATCATCAACAAGTTAAAGAAACATCCCTGGATCCCAATTCAAAGGATCTCATTGGTCACAGGTAGAAGCCTGGTGACTATGTATTCTAGAAACATCTTCAGAGGAAGAAAATTCTCAAAACCTATTGGAAGGGACCTTAGCAACTATTCCTGACCACTGACACTGCTGTAAAATTATAAGGCATTGAGTTTGGGTACACATCTCAGAGCTAAAGAAGGATTTGCTTGACATCTTGTCCTGTGCAGACACTAGAGATCTCTGAATCAAATTGATGAGGAAGAAAAATAGCTGACATTAAGGTAGACTGCTTCTGCTCAAGACGTCATAGCAAGACTTTATACTTGAATTAAACATGAAACCCTTACTTCTCTTTATTTCCTTTACTCTGGCATTGACCTGAAAGATAACACCATTATCTGCATCTCCTAGGCTATTGCTAAGCTTGGTAACCTTTCAGACTGCTAGGTTTTTCATCAAAGAATTCAATCTATCCATGATGCTAGAGACCCTCTGGTCCTCCTTGTGTCCAATTTATCTTCTATTCCCAATGTCACCACAAACTATTATGAACCCCCCTTACCTGTCTCTTATGGAGTTCAACTCTTATGGTCAGAGCATCCAGTCTTTGTTTTTTATCTTCCCCTGATTATAACTGTACTTCCACAATTAAACACAAATACGTATGTAAATCTTTGTATATTTCCATCCCCACAACCACATGATTATCTATATCAGATCTATTCCAATCATGAAAAGACGTCACCAGGAGCATCCATTTTTGCAAGGTAGTTAGAACAACACTTTATTTCAGGCTGGGAGATTTACTCCCTGAATTCACTGAATAAATGACCCCCAGCTTGAACAGACAAATGCAACAATCCCTGAAAATGAATCCATTTACAGTACTATACTAATGACAATATTTGTGCCCCAAAAGGATTTATCTCTATCTGTGGTGGCTATTATTCTCCTTGGGCTCATGAAGGCCTAGATGGCTAGTGCATAGCTAGTCAATAACTCCTGGGTTATCTAACTGTATCCCTAACTGTTCACAAATGAACTAAGATACCTCATTGGTCAACTTCCCTGAATTTACATCACTGAGTTAAAAAGGACATACCAGGAGGCATCACGATTCAATATTCACTTCCTTTGGCAGGACACTACTTCCTTGGTTAATAGTTAATGTTGAGAATATGATCAGGAACTTCTTACTTCTTGAAAATATAGCAGAATCTGCTGCTAGGTCAATAGCTTCTCCAAAAATTCCTTAGACTCTTAGGTCAATGTTGTTCGTAACAATAGGATGCCTTTGATTTTCATTTAGCTGAGCAAGGAGGTATCTGTGCTGTGGCAACACCACTTGCTATGTGTGGATTAACACTTCTGGAAAAGTTGACTCTCTGTTAAATAAGATCACTGAACAAGCCACTTGGCTCAAAAAGGTAATTCCTTCAACAAGGTGCTTCTTTTACATTTTATTTTGATTGATTTGGGTCGTGGAGACCATACTTCCAAAGGGCACTCCAAACATTGGGAAATATCCTACTTATAATAATTACGGTAGTCTCCCTGACATGTTATCTTCTCTTAAAATCTTCAAATGCATGTTTGCAGTTGCTAAGAGCCAAGGAAGTCATCTCCCTAAGACTGGAACATCAGAAAAGGAACAAAGAGAATGATTAAATTTAAAGAGAGTGAACCTGAAGATTTGACCTGTCAATACAATGAGATTTAGCAAAAACATTATGACAAGAGAATACCACACAGAGAAGCAGAAAAAAACTGTGAGAACTTTGGAATAATAGCTAGCATTGGTGCCAGTGCCTTAATTTTTTGTTTTAATTGAGCTGGCATTCTTCATAATATTATATGTTTCATCTGTACATTATAATTTGGCTTCTGTATGCACTACAGGGTTCTCACCACCAAAATCTAATTTCCATCTATCACCATACAGTTGACCCCCTTTACCCATTTTGCTCTCCCTTTACCTCCCTTCCCCTCTGGTAATCACCAATCTGATCTTTGCAGTCATGTGCTAGTTTTTGTATTGTTTTATTTGTTTTTTTATTTTACATTCCACAAATGAGTGAAATCTTATGGCTTTTTGTCTTTCTCTGTCTGACATTTCATTTAGCATTGTTGATTCAAAATAACCAATAACCACTCTACAGATAAGAGGGGTAGGTGAGTTTTACTTGAGCCAAAGAGAGGATTGTAACCTGGGAAGGCCTTTCCCAGAAAAGAAGAAAGCATTCCGGGGAAGCATGGCTCTCAGTAGAGTCTTATATATTTTCAGAAGAAAGAACATACATTAAACACACCCAGGCTACATGTTCAATCAAAATTTCAAAGGGATAGTCAGTTGCAAATTAGCAGGTCAACATGACCTTGATGTCTGGAAAAGAACTAATACTGGAGTTACCAATGGGCATTACCAACAGGGCGTAGCAGGGGAAGTATGCATTCTTATCTTAAGAAAGTGTATTCTTTAATAGTTAAAGCAGATGTACAATGCATGTTTGATAGGCCACAAGTCAGGCTCTCTAGTTCAGGGTGAGTCAGTTTTGAACCCAAATAGTTACCACGTATACCTCAATATGTGAAAATCTCTTGTCACATATTACCCTCAAGGTGCATCCATGAATGGCAGCATTTCATCTTTTTCATGGCTAAGTGTTATATATACTGTGCGTATATACATACATAACATGTCTTCTTTATTCATTCATGCATCCATGGACTCTTAGGTTGTATCTCGGCTTTTGTAAATAAGGCTGCAGTTAATGAAGCGTTACATATATCTTTTCGAATTAGTGTTTTTGTATTCTTTGTAAAGATACCCGGAAGTGGGAAAGCTGGATCATATGGTAGTTTTATTGCTATTATTTAAAATGAATCTCCATACTGTTTTCCATAGTGGCTGCACAAACTTACATTTTGACCAGCAGTGTATGAGGGTTCCCTGTTCTACACATGCTCTCCAACACATATTTCTTGTCTTTTTGACAACAGCCATTCTAACAGGCATGAGATGACATCTCATTGTGGTCAGATTTGCCTTGTTAAAAATAATTAGTGATGTTGAATATATTTTTATGTGCCTATTGGACAGCTGTATATCTTCTTTGGAAAAATGTCTATTTAGATTCTCAGTCCATTTTTTAGTCAGCTTGTTTTTTAGTTGTTGAGTTGTATGTATTTTTTTTTACTTTAGATATTAACTCATTTGATACAAAACTTGAAATATTTTCTTCTATTCAGTATGTTGTCTTTTCATTTTGTTGAGGGTTTCCTTTGCTGTGCAGAAGATTTTGAGTTTGATGCAGTCCCATTTGTTTATTTTTGCTTTTGTTTCCCTTACCTGTGGAGACATGATATTCCAAAAGGTACTGCTAAGACCAGTGTCAAAGAGCATACTGCCTCTGTTTCTTCTAGGAGTTTTATGATTTCAGGTCTCACCTTCAAATATTTAATGCACTTTTATTTAATTTTTTGTATGCTGTGTGATAGTGGCCTAGTTTCATTCTTTTGCATGAGGTTGCCTAGTTTTTCCAACACCATTTATTGAAGAGACTTTCCTTTCTCTATTGTATGCTCTTGCCTCCTTTGGCATAGATTAATTGTCCTTATGTGTCTGGGTTTAATTCTGGGTTCTCAAATCTGTTCTATTGAACCATGTGTCTGTTTTTCTCCCAATAACCTGCCATTTTGATTGTTAAAGCTTTGTAGTATGCTTTGAAATCAGGGAGTGTTAAGCATAGAATTTCAACCTGTGCAAAGTTTTATTTGTGTTTTACATGTTATAGCTGAAACCAGAAGCTTCTGTTTTACATCATAAGTCACATACTGTAGCTACCTAGTCATTTGTCTCCACGCCTTTAGGTAAATTGTTTAATTTCTTTTTTTCTTTTGAGGAAGACTGGCCCTGAGCTAACATCCGTACCCATCTTCCTCTACTTTATATGTGTGGCACCTACCACAGCATGGCTTTTGCCAAGTGGTGCCACATCCACACCCGGGATCCAGACCGGTGAACCCCAGGCCGCTGAGAAGCTGAAGGTGCACATTTAACTGCTGTGCCACCGGCCAACCCTAACTTGTTTCTTTAAATACAAATAAATTCTTTAAGTTCATTTGAATATACAATTTTCTCAATTTAAATGTAGAATAAATTGCCAATTATTCTCACATCCTTTGCAAGTCACTTAATCTTAATATTTTTGTTGAAATCAGAAAAACTCTAAATCAAATAAGTCCCCTCAAAATAGTTTTATAAAAGGATATTAGGGTAGGATGGATTCCAGATTCAATTTCAATCAGGATAAAGCAGAATAGGTAAGCAGACTTATAAACATCATGTTTGTTTGTTTTGTTTGTTACTTCACATTTCACTATCTATATTTTATATATCACAAAGATATTTTGCATATAAAATATATATAATTTTAAAAACACTTTATTGGGGGGCTGGCCTGGTGGCACAGCAGTTAAGTTTGCTCATTCTGCTTCAGGGGTCTGGGACTTACCAGTTCGGATCCCGGGTGCAGACATGGCACCACTTGGCAAACCATGCTGTGGTAGGTGTCCCACATACAATGTAGAGGAAGATGGGCACAGACGTTAGCTCAGGGCCAGTGTTCCTCAGCAAAAAGAGGAGTATTGGTGACAGATGTTAGCTCAGGGATAATCTTCCTCAAAAAAAAAAAGAAACCACTTTATTGGATGCTCTAAGGCCATGCTATCCGAGCAGTAGCTATTGGCACTGTCGCAACTGGGCACTAGAAACGTGTAGTCAAAGTGGCAAGGTGCTCTAAGTATAAAATACACACAAGATTATGAAGAGTTAGATCGAAAACAATGTAAAAGATCACATTAACAATTTTGTGTTGCTTACACATTGAAATGATAATATGTCAATACAAATATAAATAGCATATCATGAATAATATATGTCCGAACATATATGTAATATATTTTTCACTCTGTACATAATGGGACTGAGCATGGGGTTGAGGATGATGTTGAAGGCTGCCAAAATCTCATCTTTTGCTGTCAGTAGAGATTTTGGGCCAAAGGTAGGTATAGACAAAAGTTGCATAGTAAAAGATCATTATAGTTAAATATTTTTAACAGGCGGTGAAGACCTTTTTCTTTTGTCTTTTGAATGCATATGTTAGACACCAAAAGGGACCTGGCCTTAGAAAGCACACTTAGAAAGTGATGCCAAGAAAAGGAAAGAGGGAAAAAGAGGCTTGTGCTCACAAAATCCATGCCTTCATAGAGCCAGGTGTCCATACATGCCAGAGACAACGGACCTGGGACATCCCAGAAGAGTTGATCAATAGCCATGGACTGTCAGTCCATGTGTGTGGGTGTGAAAAAGAGTTGATTGACACCAAAATCCGAGATCCTATGATCATCTCTACACTCATTCTTTTACTCATGCAGATAGGATAATGGAGGAGGTGGCAAATGGTCATGTAAAATCATAGATCGTGGAGGCCAGTAGTAAGGCTTAAGAATATACCATGATCAAGAAGAAACTTTGCACCCCACTGTTCAGGCAGGAGATGCCTCTCTGGTCAGAGAGGAAGTTAAATGGCATTTTGGAGATGGTGATTGAGATGTACAGCTGGTCCGTTAGGGAGAACTGGCTGAGGAGAAAGTACATCCTTGCATGGAGTTGGGAATCCAAGCATATGAGGCAAATCACGGCTGAGGACCCAGAAAGGTGAGAAAGAGTATGAGGATGATGTCAACAAGAAAAGAAGGTCAGTTAGATTTGTGGGAAATAACCCCAGCAAAATGAAATAATTTGAAGACGGATTCCATTTCTGCAGGAAAACTCAGTGCTTTAACTTCATTGAAAGAAAAATAAAAACCAAAACAAAACACAGAACATGAAATGAAACAAAACAGAAGCATAAAAAGGAATTCTGACTTTATTAATGTTTGTTTAGGATGAATTATTTTTCCTTCGATACTTCACCTTTTGTTCAATTGATTTAAATTTCTGAGTTGAAGCTTCCCTTCCAATTTTGCTGATAAGCATTTCAGCAAATGATCTTTAAGGATAAAGTCTCATATTATACAGAGCAAAGATAATCAAGATAAATATAGCATTCCTCTTCTCATAACTCCTGGCCAGGCCCATGGCTCACAATTTATCAACAAGTCACAGGAATCCCTGTATTCCCTAACATCTGCCAATTTAATATGGTATATTGACAGCGGTAACTGGCTTACACGACTCAGAAACATTTTGCATGCTTAAATTCTAAGTGTTTTGTTACCTAGCCCTCTTCCACATCTTTAATTTCTGGTCTTCCTGCCCCACTGCCACTACTCCAGCCAGACAAACCTTAATTCTCTGCCTCTTACTTTCTTTATAACTTCTGTGGCTTTCATAAAAATATGCCTATCATCCAAAATCATTGTCTTGAATTATAAAGGTATTTATTGCATGCCCTACAAGATCTACCTTAATTATAAAATATTATTTGAATATTTTCTCTTCTATAATGATGTTTCCATTTTCTGAAGCCATACAGAACTCAAAATCAAATGAACAGATTTTTATACACGATTTTCTTTTCATTAGGTAAAATAAATATAAACTTTGCAGATTATATAATATATATTTTGCATTCCATTTTCCACTGCTTCAAGCAATAATTAGTATGATAATGAAAATATAACAAGGGTATCACAATTGTTGTTACCCTGCATATCTACTCTCTACCTGTACCTCTATCTATGTATATATCTATATTTATTTATCCCACTTCTATATCTTTGAGATGCTATACAATATGTGAAATTTCATTCACATTGCATCATGTATTATAATTCTCCCCTACCCAAAATTCTGTCCATTCATGCATGAATATCTCCATTATTCCAATATGAAAAGTAGAATTCATAGATGGGAAGAATAATCTTCTCAAATACAGTTAGTGATGCAATCAGATTTTGATCCTGTGTGACTGCTACAAATTTCTAGTTATTTCAATAGTGCAAGTTTCCTAATTGTTTTGTAAATGCTTTGCTCTGTGTAGCATGCATTAGTCAAATCAAATAGTGTAATTGTTACTCTTTTGCAAAAGATCATGTTTAATTCCACATTTCAGAGTAAGTCAAAGCATCTGAGATTAGAGAGGATGTTTATTTCCTCCCTCTGTAGTTTAATTTTTGTTTTTGTTTTTCCCAGTGGATGGCAGCAGAATCAAGCAGATGCAAATTTGTTCTCAGAAAAGCTGATATGAGCAGGAAGAGGATCTGGATTTGCAGTTGATGTGTCTGTACTTACCTTCTTCAGACTTAATTGATTAAGTAGAGCAGTAAAATTAAAATTGTATACTAAATTTGTCGTAAAAAATCAAGAAGGGGTAAAAATGAATAAATTTTCCTTTCTGGAGAATTTTTCTAGTTTTTTATGCTTATACCTTTCCTTGGAAATTTTTATATGTAACAATTTTTAGCCCTCTTCTCCTTATGTCACCTCAATTCTGGAAAGTTGTTCTTCCCTACACTGTCTCCGCAGCATGCAAAAACTGTGAGCGTTGCATTTCATACATTTCTAATAGATGTTTGATTTATTCATTTACCCCATCTCTATGTGGGATTTCCTGCTTTCCATGTGTTTGTCTCTCTAAGGCAAAAGGCTGATGCCTAATTACATACAAGATATTGATTTGGGTAGTAATTTTAGGTTACTTATTTTTAAACAATAAATAACAATTTATAGTTTGTTGCAATTATTCACATTTAATGACTTAAATCAACTGTTACTTCATATAACTTTGGTGAACATGAATAAAATTGTGAAAAAGAATTTGTCATAGAGAAATGGAAATTCATTCTTATAACTATTTAGTTGACAAATGCTAATAACGAAGAGTGCATAGTCAGAAGTATAACAGGTGCACAATATCGCTGTATGTGAATGCTAGATGGGATTGTAGATATCCTCTGATTTTTATAGCTTTCTAGAAATAAAAACTAATGACCTAACAGATAGAGATAAAACATACAGTCACCATAATTTTATAATACAATCATTCTCTCAAATGATATTCACTATAGTTCTATTGAATGGCAGAACTGCTAGGTAGTGAAATGCTTTGATGATTAAAACACGAGATTCAACAACCATGTAGTTAAAGTTTAGTGAGTGTACAGTCAATAGACCCACAAACTCTAACTTGCAATCTGATGCCGTATACTTATTAGTACATTAAAGAAGATAAAGTAGACTAAAGGGATAAATACAGATAGACAAGAGCACTCAAAAAAAGCCACTATGTTGAGGCAATATTCAAGCAGGCCTGGTTAAAGAATTTTCAACTCAGAGTGTAAAGAACGTAAACAGTGAAACCTATTTAGTTTCTCAGGACAATAACAATGAGGCCAGGGTTTGTGAGGCACAGGGCATTAGGGCATTTGTGTAAGAAATGCCAGACCATGATAAGAAGTTGGATTTAGTTCTGGGTATGATGAGAAGCCAGTGAGAGTACTACGATTTTAGGTACATTTCTGGAACTCACATGAGATGCTCTGGGTGAGTAGAGAGTTGTCAGGAGGACTGCCTGTAGGAGACTAGTTAGGAAGGCATCAAAACAGCCATGGAAAGAGACTACAGCAGTGTTTCTAGGTGGGGGCATAAGAGTTATTCATGGTTGGGGGCAGGGGTCTAGACTCTGGGCACATTTAATGTTGATGTTACTTTTTATGAGAATTAAGTTCAATAATAAATGCACATCCCTTGGCATAGACCATGGCTGTGAGTGAAGGATGTCTGGCAATCATTATCCTAACCTATTATGACCTTTACCAGGGTGCTGATATGGGAACATCAGTTAAATGGTTGCCTATCCCATCGTTTGTTCATGTCCGGCTCTCTCACCCAATTTTCAACCTTGTTCCTTTTTGATGGGAATTTTCCTGATTTTAAAACAGAAGGCCCTAAGGACTAGGCAAATCAGGACAGTTGGTGCCTCATTCAGGGAGGGGTTGGTACCTGAGGAACCATTCTTTCTCTGTGGCCTCCTGCAGTGACTATCACATGGTGGCTCCCAACACCTTATGTGCCTGATAAAATAAACCAAAGTTTTGCCTTAAAATTAAATAAATATGATAGTTCATAATGATGAAATGTGACCAGTTTAGTTTAAAAATCAGTCTTTAGTATGCGTGTCTTGGAAATATGAGAAAAGAGCCTCTTGGGTAGTTTTCTTCGTTCTTCTTTTTAATCTACGTTTAAATTCAGGGGAAGAAAGATTCCAACCACTCCTCCCAGGAGGAGTGTTTCCAAGGGCAAGTGCTCAACAGACACAGCTGGCGCTGTCTCTGTGTTCCCTGTTTAGAAGGGAGACAAACTCACCTTTCCCTTTGCTCATCCAGGGACCACTTGTGTCCTGGTATTTTAATGAGTACTGAAATTTAGAAGAGAAAATAGTGTTCATGCATTATTTTATCTCTCTATTTCTTTGAGTCCAAATTTTCATAAACGTTCATATAATTTCAGTAGGTTTATCCTAATTTATATAAATAGGGTTATATTAATGTATAAATCAATGAGTCTATTTGAGACATGATTAGATGAATGTTCTGCAAAAGTATAATTTCTCAAAAGTTAAATATGTGACTGTCGTCACATAAATTTGGGATGAATGAACATATATCAAATGTTTATTTAAATCATCCATGAGCAAGCAAACAGGTGTCAGAAATGGTTCAAAAAGCATTTGATTTGATCAGTACTTTTTATAAACCTCTGAGAAAGACACACTGAAATACACGCTATTGATTTTGATTTTGCAATTTGTTTTTGCAATTTGTTGCTTTATGAAAAGTATTTGGGCTGGAGTTGTGCTGTCTCGAGTTGGGTATTTCAATTTTCAAGGTAAGGGAGCCTCTGATAATACCACACTTGGTTAGGTTCCGGTTAATAGTTTGCCCCGAGGGCAAGCTTGTTAAGAAGAACAGAGTGCTCTGGTGCATTTCAAAATTGTTTTATTCCCGTCCAGCTGGAAGCCTGAGAAGAAACCACACATTTGGTGTCAGGAGAAAAAAAATACTGATTGCTTGGGCTTTTGTTTTCAGTTACAGTAAAATTACTTGATTTCTTGATTTATTACTGGGCACAAATATAAGTGTTAACATGCAACTTCACAGATTATGGACCCTGATTACTAGTAAATAGTAAGTCAAACACAGATGCATTCACCTCAAAGCCAAATAACCTTTGAGCGGGCCTGTTAAACCATGCTCCAGTATAACATTGAAAGGAAAGAGTGCTCTTCCTTTGCTGTATTTTCTGTTTTAGGTAATTTTTCTTTACACTTAGACCAGAATCAGCATAGACTCTGAGGTAGACTTTTTTCTTTTATTAGAAACAATCATGATGATCATAATGTAGGGGATCAAAATTGTCCACCTCAAAATGTGTCTAACTGGCTTAATTTTTAAGCTAAAACTCTGAAAGAATATTTAACAATTCCCTTAAGTGCCTAAAAGAATTTAAGTTAGAAGATCTGTTCGCAGGACAAGCCATCACTATAGATAATTCTCACTATCCATAGACCGTGAGGGTCCTTGATAAACCCATTCTTATCAAAGTTCTATCTACTGAGTGCTTGCTTTTCCATTTCCAAGTGAATTGTCTTCCTCCCCTTTGAAGCCCCAAAACACTATCCCCAATTTCTTCCTTTGTCTTTAGCTGAAGATGATATTTAAGTTGACAGCTTCAGCCATTCTGCTTGAGTCACTCAGTTTTCCTGGGTTTCTTCCATGCGTACACGTTATAAAGCTTTGAGTTTCTCCTGTTATTCTGTCTCATGTCACTTTAAATCTCAGACCAGCCAGAAGTACCTAGAGGGTAGAGGAATTGTCTTCTTCCCCTACAATAACAGTGAGCATTTATACAGCATTTACAATGGGCCAGATACTCTTCCAGATACTTTACAAATATTTCACTTAATCCTTCCAGTAATGCTACAAAGCAAATAATGTTTACTCACATATGATAGAAGAGGAACATGAAGCTTATTTATAATTGTGATACAAGATCACAAAATGGGTGAGGAATACAAACAGGATTAAAATATACACAAACAAAATTGGGAATTCAAGAGTTTATAGGCTATCAAAGCATTGACACCCAGTTCTTGATGCAGTAAAAGTTCACCTTCAGATGATTCATTTAAAGAAGTATTTTTCAAAGTGTAATTAGAAAGACCTTTGGGTGATTCAGATGTTCCCTAAAGTTTGAGAACCTTAAATCTAAGGTGACTTAGATGTACATTCTTCCACTGTGCTACCACAGGATAAAAATGTTCCTTTAAAACACCAATATTGTTTGCATTCTTGTAGAACACAAAAATTCGTAGATGGATGGGCTGTTTTGAAGATTAAATAAATGCGTGTAAGTTTATTTAGAATGCTGAGCATACTTGCTAGCTTGTAGAAATGCTTAATAAATAAAATATATTATTATTATCATCACACTAAGAAAAAACGATAATCTGTCTATTTCAAGCAATTAAGTCACATTTGTACAGTTCAAGAAGTGGAATTCCAGATATTACCTCCAATAAGTCTGTGCATTGCTGTTATCCTTAACAGTGACACACCTCTTCACCTTCCCATTCAGGGTTCTTTTGCTTTTAGCAAAACCTAGGAGGTAAATAAATTAATTGCCCCATTTACTCTTTAAGGAATACTTAAATCTGTGTTCCTTTGCCAAAGGTGACTTGCCATTGAAAGTGTCATTGCGCTGGGAAAGGTATTTTGTAGTTGTAGGAAACTTTAAGTGGTCTTATAGGACTTCTAAATAAAAATGACATGAGGCCAGGAGCAGACAGAAGTACACTCAACACTGATGTAAGCAAACATTTGTAGTCAACTTGTCAGAAAGTACCATCTACACGCCTCATGGATGAGGACTCTCTACTAAGGAGGTGAGTTTAGTTTGTTTCAGAATTATTTTTCATTATGCCAGGAAGTCATTTGAATTGATTTATATTTATCATGTGTTTGGTATTTTACATGTAAATTTTGAGTTTCAGAATAACTTTTGTAAAACTGTTTACTCTTCTCCTCACTTACTGTTAGGATGAAAAAAAGGAACATAATTGCTAAGATTCTGTCAATTACTCTATCAGAAATGTCTTCTTCTTTTAAAGGGATAAATTGTCACAGGTAAATGCAGTCATAGATATTTAATTACTCCAGCTCTTCCAAATTTTTGTATTTGTTCCTTATACATTCCTATTCTATATTTCATTCTATTGATAGACTGCATGTATTTATTAATTCTGCTTTTGATGAGCATTTGGATTGTTTTCAGTTCGGGTCTACTGTGAATTAAACTGCTGTAAACATTTCCGTAATTGTCATTTAATGGACTGAGATTATGTTTCTGCTTGGTAAGTAGACCACAGTGGAATTATTGGTTCATAAATTATAAGAATGTTGAGCTGTACTAGATAACACAAAAATTTTTTCCAAGTTTTTTATGCTAACTTATACCCTATTGGCAATTTTCAGTTCAGAATTGAGAGTTCCAGTTCTTCAAAACCTTGCAAACACTGGTATTGTTAGTCTTTTTAATTTGAGCCATTGCAATGAGTTTTCAATTGCAGTGTCTTTTTACTATTTTGTTGAGATCATAATAGTTTATAATATTGTGATATTTCAGTTGTACATTATTATTTGTCTATCACCATATATATGTGCTCCTTTATGCCTTTGGCCAATCAGCAAACCCTTTCCCCTCTGGTAACTGCTAATCTGTTATCTTTGTCCATGTGTTTGATTACCTTCCACATATGAGTGAAGTCATATGGTGTTTGTCTTTCTCTGGATTAATTCACTTAACCCTCAAAGTCCATCCATGTAGTTACAAATGGGATGATTTTGTCTTATTTTTATGGCTGAGTAGTATTCCATTGTATATATGTATATACACCATATCTTTTTTATTCATTCATCAGTTGGTGGGAACCTGGGTTGCTTCCACATCTTGGCTATAGTGAATAATGCTTCAATGAACACAGAGGTGCATAAGTCTCTTTGGATTATTGATTTCCAGTTCTTTGGATAAATACCAAGTAGTGGGAAAACTGGGTCATAAGGTATTTCAATTTTTAATTTTTTGCAAAATCTCCATACTGTTTTCCATAGTGGCTGCACGAGTTTGCATTCCCACCAGCAGTGTATGAAGGTTGCTTTTCTCCATATCCTCTCCAACATCTGATATTTTTTGTCTTGGTAATTACAGCCAATCTAACAGGTGTAAGGTGATATCTCATGGTAGTTTTGATTTGAATTTCTTTAGTAATTACTGATATTAAACAACTTTCCATGTGGCCTTGCTATCTGTATATCTTCTTTGGAAAAATATCTGTTCATATCCTCTGCCCATTCTTTTATTGAGTTGTTTGTTTTGTTATTGTTGAGTTGTATGATTTCCTCATATATTTTATATATATATATAAACTTATACATTATATATATTATATGTCCATATAATTTACACACACACACACACACACACACACACACACACATATATATATTAACTTCTTGTCAATATGTGATTTGCAAATATCTCCTCCCAGTTGGTGGGATGTCTTTTTGTTTTGTTTCTGGTTTCTTATGCCTTGCAGAAGTACTTTAGTCTGATGAAGTCCCATTTGTTTATTTTTACTTTTGTTTCCTTGCCTGAGTAGACATGGTATTCAAAAAGATACTTCTAAAACTGATGTCAAAGTGTGTACTACCTGTATTTTCTTCTGAGATTTATAGTTTTACATCTCACTTTCAAATTTTTAATGCATTTTGAGTTAATTTCTGTGTATGGTGAGAGATAACGGTCTACGTTCATTCCTTTGCATGTGGCTGTTCAGTTTTCCCAACACTATTTATTGAAGACACTTTCCTTTATCCATTGTATGTTCTTAGCTCCTTTGTCAAAGATTAGCTGTCTGTAGATGTGTGGTTTTATTTCTGGCCTTTCAGTTCTGTTGCAGTGATCCATGTGTATGCTTTTGTACCAGTACCATGCTGTTTTGATTACTATAGTTTTCTAGTATACTTTGAAGTCAGAGATTGTGATGCCTCTAGATTTGTTCTTTATTCTCAAGATTGCTTTAGCTATTCAGAGTCCTTTGTTGTCCCCTATGAATTTTAGGATTCTTTGCTCTATTTCCATGAAGAATGTCATTGAGATTGTGCTGAATCTGTATATTACTTTAAGTATTATGGACATTTAAACTTTGTTTATTCTTCCAATCTTCCAATTTTGTTTATAGAATATCATTCAATTTCTTTGTGTCACCATTGATTTTTAAAAATAATGTCTTACAATTTTCATTGCATAGGTATTTCACGTCCTGGCTTACATTTATTCATAGATATTTTAATCTTTTTGTTGAGATTGTAAGTGGGATTGTATTCTTGAGTTCTCTTTCTTTAGATTTGTTAATGAAGTATAGAAACACAATTGATTTTTGTAACTTGATGTTGTACCTTGCAACTTTGCTGTAGTTGTTGATTATTTCTAATATTTTTCCAATGGATTCTTTCAGATTTTCTATACATAAAATCATGTCATCTGCAAGTAGTGAGAATTTCACTTCTTACCTGCCACTTGGATGCCATTCACTTCTTTTTCTTGCCTAATTGCTTTGGCCAAAACTTCCAGTGTTGTGTTGAATAAAAGTGGTGAGAGTGGACACCCTCTCTTGGTAAGTTTGGTAAACTTACCAAAGTTAAAGAAAAACCTTGTATAACCTTTTTATCAAGAGCAGACTAACACTCCAGGAAAATTATCCATTTATGAGAGAGAGAAAACCAAATTTTAATTTTTGCATCAGCTTATTTTTGACATTAAAATTAATTTACTTGGGGTCAAGACAATGTATGAAGAATTTAAAGAAAATGAGAAAATACTAAATTCTTGGGTTTGAAAGTACTGGTCTGTGAAAATGTGTCTATGTATGTGGAAGTACGTGTGTGTGTGCATAGAGTATGTCCCATAATTATGCCTTTGTGAAGCTTTTCTAACTTCACAAATGTAAATGCTACTACTATAAAACACATTACTTGGAGATTTTTATTATTTAATTATATTTATTTTTACTATTTATATAATTATAATAATATAATATATATTATATTATATTATATAATTATATTTATTATTTACTATTATATTTTCATTGTAATTATTTTAAATAATAGTAAATGGTTAGTTTGAATTTTTGTGTCACTCGTTCTGAGTGAAAATGGCAAAGATTGATGGAAACAATAAAAACTTAAATATTCAAAATTAAATAAGTATAAAATAAAGTTCTACTTCTGGATAGATGAAAGTAGAAAACTTATTATGGGGAACGACCTATTGGCAGACTATTTAAGTTTGCATGCTCCACTTTAGTGGCCGAGGGTTCACAGGTTCAGATCCCAGGTGTGGACGTAGCACTGCTCATCAAGCCACACTGTGGCAGCATCCTACATAAAATAGAGAAAGATTGGCACAGATATTAGTTCAGTGACAATCTTCCTCAAGCAAAAGGAGGAAGATTGGCAATGGAAGTTATCACAGGGCCAGTATCCCTCAGAAAAAGAAAAGTTATTATGTGGAAAAATGAAGCAGAGATTTGCACAACATGGGTGAGGCTGAAGGGCATTATTCTCAATGAAATAAACCAGAGAGAGAAAGACAAACACTGCATGATATCACTTATATGTGAAATCTAAAAAAAAAAAGGTCAAACTTATATAAACAGAAAGTAGAAAGGTGGTTGCCAGGGGCTATGGGGTAAGGTGAAAAAGGGAGAAGCAGGTAAAAGGGGACAAACTTTCAACTCTAATGTCAAGAGCTTCTGAGGATCTAATGTCTGACGTGGTGACTAGAGTTGAGAACACTGAATTGTACAATTGAAATCAGCTAAGAGAGAAGCACTTCAATGATCTCACACACACAAAGTCAATATGTGAGGTGAAAAAATATTGGAGGTTAGGACAGAGGTGAATCAGGACATGAATCTCTGGGAACCATCCTAAATTTCCAGGAGAACTTCAGACTTTCAAAGGCCATGCCATAAGTGGGTTGAAACCAAGAATCCAGGAGACACGAGGAATCAGGTGACATCTGGCTTCCAGGTGGAAGGAATAGAAAACTACCCAAGGTCTAGAAGGCCCAGGAGGGTGGTGGGAGGCAGTTTTAGGCCAGTTGGTGAGGGAGGGGCTGTGGTCCAATCTGCTTCCCTGCTGTCCCCTCCCCCCCTCAGGAGCCCTTGTGACACGGCCACAGTTCCATGATGAGGGCGTGGGGTTCTAATCTCCAAGTCACTCCCAGTGCTCAGTTGCCTAAGAGTAGAACTGTATTTGAGATATGGAAACTCCTATCTTATATATAAAAAGCATTGTTGTTACCTGGCTGAGCTCCAGTTCTGCTTCCTGGGTGATTGGGACCATCATCCCCAACCTGTGTGGACTGGGGCTCTTCCTCCTGTTCCTCCAGAGGAATTTGCCCTTACAACCACCTTACAAAGGGAGAAACGTCAGGAAGGTAAGAAATCCTGGACTGAGACCCACCAGAAGATGAGTCTCTCTTCTTTTTTATATGATTTCCACTTCTCTGAATCAACTAGAGGGACTCTGGGGATGGGAAACAATAGACTATCATCCTTCTAGGGAAAAGCCAGGCTAGGTGAGCAGGGGTGAGAGTGGGCACAAGGATTTCCATTTGAAAAACTCAGAGCAGGAGTCCTGGTGTGGCAGAGGGCTCCAGGGAAAGTCCCCAGGCCAGTGACCAGTGGCCAAGGACGGGATGCTGAGTAGGATCTGTGGGAGGACAGGCCCTGAACACTGGTTACCCAGCTGCCTTCCTGGGGCAGGTGTCTTGACCAGGCCTTTCCTCTGTCGTGGTTGATCTGAGGGCAGAGCTGAGCCCCCTATAGCCTCTGAGCAGGACCTGGAGTGGGGCTGTGGCCTCAGGAAGCAAAGTCCTCTGTGAGGAAGCTCATAAGATTCTGTACATCTGAGAATGTGCGCGTTTCTTGAGCAGAGAAACAGTGACAGAAAATCCATACTGGGTCCCACATGGGGACCTTCTTAGGATCCTCAAAGAAGGAAGACAGCAAATATCCATTTGGTGTTCAATTCTCCACTTCAAAAGTAAGTAAAATGGAAGAAACACCCCAGAGCCCCAGGAGTTCAGTGTAGACAGTCATCTTGCTCACAAAGGCTGGGTGTCTGCAGCTGGTCCAGAGAGAGGAGAGGGAACCTTGGTCTCAGACTCCAAAGTTTCTTGTTTTATCTCTCCTCTCAGCATCAAGTGGAGCCAAGAGGGAGGAGCAGCAGGAGCAGGAAGAAAAGGGGAGCTTTGAAAGGTAAGCTTCTGCCATTCAGCCCTGGGCTCCAGAGCTGGCCTCCATCTCCTGTCCCTGAGCGCCCAGGTCCATGGGCTTGAGGATGCCAGGGGCAGAGCCTGTCCCTCAGGAAATGGAGCCCTCAGGAAGGCACCCGGGAAGGAGATGAAAACCTGAGTACTTGCCAGATTCTGTGCTTGGAGCTAAGGCCCAGGCCAGCAGGTGTCTGGAAATGGGTGTTGCCCAGGGGCATGTGGGCTGTGGTGGAGGTTGAAGCACTTGGTCAATGACAAACCTCAACCCATCAGGAGCCGTGCCAGCCCCATCAGGGATCCTGTGGCCTTAGACACTAGTGCCTGGGCTCCAGAGTCTGACCTCAAACAGTCTCCCCTAAAGACACATTGCACGCAGCCTCCTCTAAGAGCCCTAAGCCCCCACCTTCAGTGCTGTGACCTAGTCTCCTGATTGCTAGCTTACAGAGCTGGCTGGAAGGACCTGGCAGAGGTGCGGGGCCAGATGTCTCTTTTGCAAAGGTAAGAAATCTTGCCCTTCTCTCCTGGACTTCGTTCTCCCAGAGTCTCTGATGTGCCCCAGGGCTGCAGGAAGTGTGGGGCTGAGCTTGGAGGGGAGCCATGGGGACAGGGGTGGCAAAAGGCCTGGGGTGAGGGACAGCAGGAGAATTTGGTGAAGTGGAGGTGGAGCCAGGGAGGGCCATGGGTCACAAGGGGCCACCTCCACCTGGCCTGCTCTGCTGTCCCAGGGCCCTCAGCTCCTGGCTGAAGCTTGTGCCTTCTGTCTCCCACAGCTCCCCAGCGAGGTTGTCTTCTAAGGGATGCTTCCATCGCTTGTCATCTCAAGACTCCCCTGGGGAGGCCTGCAAGACAGCGTCTGCCAGAGTCTGCCAACCATGCGGGAAGCCTGTGGAAGGTGCTCCTCTCACCCGGACTCCAGCACTTTTCCTTGCTCCTCTGACCCAGGCAACTCTACCTTTGGCCTCCACTCTGCCAGCAGAACCTCCATCTGACTTGACTAGAATCCCGCTAGGCCCTGTTGCCATGAGCTCAACTCCAGCTCACTCCTGTTGGCCATTTCCCAACTCAGGCCTCAGCCACATGAGCTGTCGCATTGAGTTCCTCTCCCGGTGGAACATAATCAAGGTCTTGTTCTTCCCTATGTCATCACACTTCGAGTCCCAGCAAGGGCACCTGTTCTGTCACCGACCAGTGCCCTCATTCTGGGGAGGCCCCGCAAATAGGGAGGGAGAGACTGATAGCCCCTCAGTTGCCAACCCTGATGTCCAGAAGCTGATCGAGACAGAAATCACAGAAAGAATACAAACGAAGGTCTGGGGTAAAGAAGAACAAGGTGATCCAGGCACTCCTCAGATGCTCGAAGCACACAGTATCATGTCTGGGCTGAATTTCTGCTGGGGCCTACCCCTCCTGTCCTTGGAGCCTGCAGATCTGAAAGCATGTGAGGCTCAACACTCGGCCCTTCCACAGACCCCTTTTCCCCCTGCAGCCACCTGTGATTCTGGGGTCCACTCGAAAGCTGACTTTGCACAGTTCATGGGAAAACCTCTTGAGCCTCCTCCAGGTGACAAAGTCTTAACTTTGACAACAAAAGAATCAGTTCCCAGCCTGCCCCGTCCCCTCCCTGCTCCCTCACCTGTGTGTGAGGAAAATCAGAAGGCCCTGGGAGGGACCCTACCTGGCGATGGCAGTGAGCCCCCAGAAGCCTCTCTCTTGGGGCAGGAGGGCTGGCTGCCTTCTCCAACCTTCACATTCAGGCTCTTAGACAGAAAAGGGCAGAGTGGGACCATCAAGGGGTCCGAGCAAGGCCGTCTAGAGCTGAGTTCAGGGTGCCCAGTGGCCAGGAATGAGCCTCAGGAAGAGAGTAGGGGTGGGGCCTCACCAGAGCCCTCCCGTGGGGTGGCAACACTGGAGGGGGAGTCAGGGTCCCAGTCCCGGACTCAGGTCAGGGGAATAGGAGACACCCTTGGGACCAAACCCCTCCAGCCCATGCCTGAAAAGGAAGAGGTTTATCACAACAGCCCTTTCAGAAAAATGTTGAGATGCCTCCTGCCCTGCCTGAGGCCCAACAAGGAGGAAGCACCAGAGAATCCCCTTGCAAAAGAAAGCCCGTGTCAGCCACAGCCTAGAGCCAGGCACGGGTCACACACAGCTCGGCGTCTGATTGCAGGGCTGTTCAGGCGCCATCAACAGTGACATCCTTTGTCTGGGTCCTGGGAGAAAACTGAGGCTTGCAGAGAACTTCTGGCCTCCCAGTCAAAGCATCGTAAAAACCATTTCAGGCCTGGGAAGCTGGACAAGGCTGTTACCATGATGTTCCCTCCTCCCCAGACCAGAGAAGAACAATGACAGAGGACAGTCCTCAACCTACCTCCAGGGGCCACAACTGTCCGAATATGAGGGAATGGATCAAAACAGGCATGGCAAGTGGACCTTGTCATCCAGGCAGCCGCAGTCCCTAGCCAAACCCTGCCAGCCTGGGATGAGGGTGGCAGCTGTCTCAGCCAATCCATTACCCCCCATGCTGTCTTCAGATATGTGTCTCCTGGGATGAGTAGACTGTGCCTGACACACCTTTCCTCGTAGGAATGCTTATCTCCCCAAACGGGGAAGT
The DNA here is from genome assembly GCF_041296265.1 of Equus caballus. Classification (NCBI taxonomy): domain Eukaryota; kingdom Metazoa; phylum Chordata; class Mammalia; order Perissodactyla; family Equidae; genus Equus; species Equus caballus. The sequence continues at coordinate 2,345,093 of NW_027222392.1, read as the reverse complement.
GGAGGAACAGAAAACCTGGTTTTGCTCTTTATCCCACCCTCTGTGCTAATGGTGTCTTCCTACCCCAATTTTCCCCAAATACATTTTTTTCTCCTTAGAGTTCATGGCTTCTGTCTGTGCCCTGCTAGTGGTAAAAACGGGGTGAGGGTCCGCCCTTCCTAAGTGTCAGCTTTGGCTTCCAGCAGGGACAGGGCCATGGGGGGAGGCTGACTGCAGCATGGCTCACCTGCCCTCATCCAGACTCCCTCATTGCACCTGAAGTCCCCATCATGCTGTCCTTACAAAAACAAATTGAAACTTTAAGATATTTCCAGATGAGCAAAACCTCTAAGACTGCAGCCCAGGATGGGCCCCGCCTGTCCTCTCCTGAGTTCTCTGGCCCTTGAACTTGTGGGACTGTATGGAGGGGGTTTGCAGAGGCTCCAGGAAGTGCAGAGATAGGTTCACAGGTCAAAGAGTGGGGAGGGGAGTGTGGGGCGGATCTGGCCCTGAGTCCAGAGTGGGAAGAATCTTGCCCCGCACCCCGAGCTCTTGGTGGGACTAGATGACGCTGCCCCAGGAGCACCTTCTCCTCCTGAGAAGCTGCCCTGGAGATGGGCCTGTGCATCCCTTTCAGCCAAGCATCACCCTCCCTCTGTCCTTGTCACAGTCTGGAGCAGTAGCGACGAGGATGACTGTGCTCCCGGCTCTGAGGGCAGGCGGGTGGGGAGCACGGACGCTGCTGTGGGCCTGTCCCCTCTGCCCAGAGGAGTGCAGGGCCCTGCTCTCCTGCACCTGCCTTCTCATGGGGAATGGAGCCAGGGATGAGTGTGTGGCGTCACCATCTGATGGTGGGACACTGTGTGCCTAGGGTGGGACGTGGGGGAAGGAGACAAGGTGACACCAGTTTAACCACTTACCTACTGAATGACAGTTTTTGATTTTTATTATTTTACCCCTTATAAATAAAGCTGCAAAGAGCTTCTTTGTGAAGGCTTTTGTGTGAACCTAAATTTTTTTGCACAGTAAATATCAATGGCAATGAGTAACGAAGGTTTGAAAATGGGCCCGCCTCCAGGAACTTAGAAAGAATGGAACATGCATTAGAGGTTGAAAGGTTGAAACGGATCAGAGAGAGTAAACCTAACACCATATCTTAGACTGAGCCATTTCCTGAGGAAAACTCCATTACCTAATGCACGACAGGTGCCGAGTATGTGGGAGGGACAGGTGTCACCACATTTAATAAAACACTATCAAAACGTCTTTGTTCAAGAAACCCATGACCTTTAACCTGTCAGAAGATCTTTACACTTCGTCTCCAGAGAAAATTGATTAGACAGAGATCCACACCTATGGAGCAGGTCCCCTGAATGAACTGGATTTCCACTTGAATTAAGAAGAAACTGATGGTTGCTGTGGACTCAAATTATTTGTGAATGAACAGACAACTTCAGTTTCTCATTTGAATATTAGCACAGAATCACAAGATTAAATGATAACGGAATCCCCTGAATCCAAACAGAGCAAGAAAATGTCAGTGTGTTCCTGGCCTTCCTATGGCTTCTCCAGGTCCTACCAAAGCAAGGAATATTCAATAGAGGGGAAAAGGGAACCTTTCTGAAACTCGTCTTAATATCAGAGTCACAGATGCTTCCTGTGCTTCTGTCTTCTGTTATGAACAGAGAGAGAAATCATTCATGTCTGTCAGGGAAATAATCCAATGACCCTAAATTTGGGGTGGGCGGTCTTTATTTAATACCACGGGCTCATCTCTACTATACAAACTGTTCCAGCTGGATTAGATTTTCTGGAAGAGTTTTCTCATTGATTTACATTTTAATACACATTCCCTCCTCATCCTGTCTCTGAGCTGGGAGGCAGGCCAATTCAGGGAACACGCATGAGGGCTGAGTCATGTCAGTCCCTGATTTGGGCAGCTGGCTTTGAGGAGGCACTGAGTCCAGAACTCTTGTGTGGGAGAGCCTGAATGTGGGACTCTGATCACAGTCATGCCCTAGCCAAGGGTCCCAATTAGGAGGATTGGCTCCCCTTCTGGTCTGCAAATCCCAGGAGACAGCTGCTGCTTTGGCTGCAGCTCCACCTGTGGGATGAGCCCACCATGCAGTCACAGAGCAGACCCTTCCTCTGAGTAGCTGCTGGCCACCCGAGTGGTGTTTCTTATGTTTCTGCTTTCATCAGCAGTAACATGAGGTCCCAGGCTGCATCACAGAGACAGTCCAACAGCTGGCCTCGCTGGGAATGCCTGATTGAGGCCCCATTTCCTTACACTCTTCCCTGGAAAATAGTGACTTCTGTAGTCACCCAGAGAGTCTTCAGGGAATCTTTGGCATGGTGTCTTTAAAAAGAGCCCTAATGTCGACCAAGATGGCAGGGTGAGTGGTCTTCTTTGTCTCTCCCCCTTTGAATCTACAACTAATTGGTCATTCACTGATTAACAAGGGATATTCAGATAGCATCTCAAGACGCCTAAGAGACTCATGCTGCTATACATCGGAAGGTGGATGGACTTCCCCATGGGAGGAGGTGGAAATAGGTGAAAACTCTCCAACCCCCAACCCCTGACCACTGGACAGCCTAGTACCTGCAAGAGGCTCTCTTCTGGTGGACTCCCCCATAGCATTGCCACACACCCAGGGCAGGAGTGTACACTCACCAGCAGAGCGACAGTGGAAACAGGTGACAACAGCCCTACCTAAGCCCCCAGTGATTACACATAAGCCCAGGGGGAATCTCCAGGGCCCCACACCCACCGGCAGGGAAGGCCTCCACTCGCCATTAGCAGGGAGGCCCCCCTCAGAAACAAGAACAAAGGGAAGCTCCGGGTGAGTGGATTCCCCAGCACGGCACCAGACTGCCAGCTGCTTCTGGGCCAACAGTCTCCAGCCCTGCAGAGGTCGGTGCAGGGGGCGCCCAGACTTCCTGTGGACGTGCTTGGGGACAGGGTTGGACCTCCAGGGCCTGGCTCTGTGGCCTGGGCAGAGGCTCCAGGGTCCCACACCCCCCAGGATGGAAAGCCTCTGGTTACCATTAGCACAGAGTCCCCACCCAGAAACTAAAACAAAGGGAAGCCCCCAGCGAGTGGTTTACCCAGCATGGCACCAGACCACCAGCTGCTGCTGGGCCCATGGTTTCTGGCACTACACGGGTCCTTGCAGGGGGTGCCCAGACTTCCCGTCAAGGTGCTTGGGGACTTGGAGGAGCTCCAGTGCCCAGTTCTGCGGCCCAGGGGGAATCTCCAGGGTCCCGCAACCCCCACCACCACAGGGAAAGCCTCTGCTTGCCATTAGCAGGGAGGACCCGCCCCACATTTGGAACACTGCAAAACTCCCTAGAGCAGAATTCCCCACAAGGCAGCAGCTTACCAGCCACCGCCAGGCCCACGGACTCTGGCCATGTCCCAGACGAGGCAAGGGCCTCCCAGAGATCCCGTGAGAGTGGTGCAGGGTAGATTGGAGCTCCGGTGAAACAGCTACATGGCCCAGGTGGGAACTCCAGGTTCCTACAGCAGCCTTAGCGAAAGCCTGGGCACAGCACTAGTGGAGAGATCCCGACTAGCAATCGTAAGGTGGGAAGAACCTGGGGCAAAAGTAGCACAGCTAGTGAGTTAACGACATACTGAAGAAGATACCCATAGCTCTGCTGGGACCTATAGTGGACAAGTGTGATCTTGGGGAGTCTGTCAGTGACAAAGATGCAATTATAGGTGATCCTGCTCCCGGCTGCTGGGAAAGCCCATAACACCACTGAAGAACACAAGGAGGGAGCATGTCTAAGTGGGCTGCAACAGTAGGCACAAGCAGCCTGAGGCCCCCTTGCGATTGCCCCCACAACTGATGAGGGACCACACAAGACCACTATGACTACAAGGAGGGGTCCAGGTACAGTCAGTAACAGCTGACAGGGTTCCTGGTTGGTACAGTCTAAATAGCTGCCTCCCCCACACACACCAGTCACAACAAGTGGAAGCAGCGACTAAACTCTTTCTCTATGTGGAGTCACAAATCCATGCCATCAAGCAGTATGAAAAAATACATTAAATCTCCAGAACAGAAGGAAAATGATAAGCACCCAGAAAACAATCCCAAAGACAATGAAATCTATAACCTAAATGACGATGATTTCAAAACTGCCATTATTAAAAAACTCAATGAGTTAAAAGAGAATTCAGATAGACAACTCAATGAGTTCAGGAGCTATGTCACAAAAGAGCTTGACACTATAAAGAAGAACTGATTAGAAATACTGGAGATGAAGAACACAATGGAGGAGATTAAGAAAAATCTGGACTCTCTGAACAGTAGGGTCGATAATATGGAGGACAGAATTAGCAATTTGGAGGATAAGAATATAGAAATGCTGCAGACAAAGGAGGAGAGAGAACTAAGACTAAAAAGAAATGAAGAAACTCTCCGAGAATTATCCAACTCAATTAGGAGATGCAACATAAGGATTATAGGTATACCAGAGGGTGAAGAGAAGGAGAAGGGAGCAGAAGGTCTGTTCAAAGAAATAATAGCTGAGAACTTTCCAAAGTCGGGAAGAGAGACGGAACTTCATGTGACAGAAGCCAATAGATCTCCAAACTTTATTAATGCAGGAAGACCAACCTCAAGGCATATAGTAGTGAAGCCAGCAAATGTCAACGACAAAGAGAAAATACTAAGGGGAGCCAGGCAGGAGAAAATAACTTACAAAGGAAACCCCATAAGGCTATCAGCAGATTTCTCAGGAGATACCTTACATGCTAGAAGAGATGGGAATGAAATATTCAAAACTCTGAAGGAGAAAAACCTGCAGCCAAGAATACTCTACCCAGCTAAAATATCCTTCAAATATGATGGAGAAATAAAAACTTTCCCAGATAAACAAAAGTTAAGGGAGTTCATCGGCACAAAATCTCCTCTTCAAGAAATGCTCAGGAAGAACCTCATACCTGAAAAATCAAAAAAAGGAAAGGGGTTACAAAATCCACAACAAAGGAGATAAGCAGAAGGATAATAACACACACTAACAGCTCTCCATCAGCACAAAATGCAAAAGAACCAGAAAACAAGTGATAAAATGGCCACAGTAAGGCCCCACATTTCAATAATCACTCTAAATGTGAATGGATTGAACTTTCCAATCAAAAGGCACAGAGTGGCAGGATGGATCAAAGAACAAGATCCAATAATATGCTGCCTCCAAGAAACACACCTCAGCCCCAAATACAAACACAGACTCAAGGTGAAGGGATGGAAGACAATACTCCAAGCTAATAATGAACAAAAGAAAGCAGGTGTTGCCATACTTATATCAGAACAGGTAGACTTTAAGGCAAAACAGATAAAGAAAGACAAAGAGGGGCAGTATACAATGATAAAAAGGACGCTCCACCAAGATGAAATAACACATAAATATATACGCACCCAACACAGGAGCACCAAAATTCGTAAAGAAACTATTGACAAAACTAAAAGGAGACATCAACAGCAATTCAATAATAGTAGGGGACCTCAACACCCCATTAACACCAATGGACAGATCATCCAGACAGGAAATCAACAAGGAAATTATAGAATCAAATGAAAAATTATCTCAGATGGACCTTATATATATACATATATATAGGACAGTTCATCCAAAAACAGCAGGTTAAACATTCTTCTCAAGCACGAATGGAACATTCTCAAGGATAGACCATATCTTGGGAAACAAAGAAAGCATCAATAAGTTCAAGAGGGTTGAAATAATATCAAACATCTTTTCTGATCATAATGCTATGAAACTAGAAATCGACTACAAGAATAAAGCTGGGAAAGGGCCAAAAATGTTGAGACTGAACAACATGCTACTGAACAAACAATGGAGTATTGAAGAAATTAAAGAAGAAATCAAATATTATCTGGAGACAAATGAAAATGAAAACACACCGTACCAAATTATTTGGGACACAGTAAAGGCATTCCTAAGAGGGAAATTCATTGCAATACAGGCTCACCTCAATAAGCAAGAAAAGTCATACATAAACAACCTGAAACGACACCTGACGGGATTAGAAAAAGAAGAACAAACAAAGCCCAAATTCAGAAGGAGGGAAATAATAAAAATTAGAGCAGAAATAAACAATATTGAAACATAAAAGACAGTAGAAAGGATCAATGAAACAAAGAGTTGGTTCTTCGAAAAAATTAACAAAATCTACAAACCCTTAGCCAGAGTCACGGAAAAAAAAGAGAGAAGTCTCCAATAAATAAAATTAGAAAGGAGAGAGAAGAAATCACAACAGATACGGAAGAAATACCAAAGAAAAGATGAAAAACTATATGCCAACAAATTGAACAACCTAGAAGAAATCGATAAATTCCTAGACTCATATAACCTCCCCAAAATGAATCAGGAAAAAATAGAAAATCTGAAGAGACCAATCACAAGTAAAGAAATAGAAACAGTAATCAAAAACCTCTGCCAAAATAAGAGTCCAGGACAAGACGGCTTCTCTGGAGGATTCTACCAAACATTCAAAGAAGATTTAATACCTGTCCTTCTCAAACTATTCCAGAAAATAGAGGAAGATGGAGCACTCCCTAATACATTCTATGGAGCCAACATCACCCTGATCCCCAAAACTGACAAGGACAACACAAAGAAGGAAAACTGCAGGCCAATATTACTGATGAACATAGATGCAAAAATCCTCAACAAAATTTTGGCAAACCGAATACAGCAATACATCAAAAGGATTATACACCATGATCAAGTGGGATTTATACCAAGGACACAGGGATGGTTCAACATCCACAAGTCAATCAACGTGATTCACTACATTAACAAAATGAGAAACAAAAACCACATGATCATCTCAATAGATGCAGAGAAAGCATTTGACAAGATCCAACATCCATTTATGATAAGAACCCTCAATAAAATAGGTATAGAAGGAAAGCACTTCAACATAATAACGGCCATATATGACAAACCCACAGCCAACATTCATCCTCAATGGACAAAAACTGAAACACATCCCCCTCAGAACAGGAACCAGACAAGGATGCCCACTTTCACCACTCTTATTCAACACAGTACTGGAGTTTTTGGCCAGAGCAATTTGGCAGGAAAAAGAAATAAAAAGAATCCAAATAGGCAACGAAGAAGTAAAACTCTTGCTGTTTGCAGACGACATGATCTTATATATAGAAAAGACCAAAGAATCCATAGAAAAACTATTAGAAACAATCAACAACTACAGCAAAGCTGCAGGGTATAAAATCAACATACATAAGTCAATAGCATTTCTATATGAGAACAATGAACTAACAGAAAATGATCTCAAGAACTCAATCCCATTCACGATCACATCAAAAAGAATAAAATGCCTTAGGATAAATTTAACCAAGTAAGGGAAAGATCTATACAACGGAAACTACAAGACTTTCTTGAAAGAAATTGACGACGACATAAAGAGAAGGAAAGACATTCCATGCACATGGATTGGAAGAATAAACATAGTTAAAATGTCCATACTACCTAAAGCAATCTACAGATACAACGCTATCCCAATCACAATTCCAATGTCATTCTTTACAGAAATTGAACAAAGAATCCTAAAATTCATATGGGGCAACAAAAGACCCCAAATTGCCAAAGCAACCCTGAGAAAGAAGAACAAAGCTGGAGGCATCACAATCCCTGACTTCAAAACATACTGCAAAGCTACAGTAATCAAAACAGCATGGTACTGGTACAAAAACAGATGCACAGACCAATGGAAGAGAATTGAAAGCCCAGAAATAAAACCACACATCTATGGACAGCTAATCTTTGACAACTGAGCTGAGGGCCTTCAACAGAGGAAAGAAAGTCTGTTCAACAAATGGTGCTGGGAAAACTGGACAGCCACATGTAAAAGAATGAAAATCAACCATTATTTTTCACCATTTACTAAAATAAACTCAAAATGGATCAAAGACCTAAAGGTTAGGGCTGAAACAATAAGTCTTCTAGAAGAGAATATCGGCAGTACACTCTTTGACATCAGCTTCAAAAGAATCTTTTCGGACACCATAACCCCTCACATGAGGGAAACAACAGAAAGAATAAACAAATGGGACTTCATCAGACTAAAGAGCTTCTTCAAGGCAAGGGAAAACAGGATTGAAACAAAAAAAAGCCAATTAATTGGGAAAAAATATTTGCAAGTTATTTATCCGACAAAGGGTTAATCACCATAACATACAAAGAACTCGCACAACTCAACAATAAAAAATCAAACAACCCAATTACAAAATGGGCAGGGGACATGAACAGACATTTCTCCAAAGAAGTTATAGGGATGGCCAATAGACACATGAAAAGATGCTCATCATAACTAATCTTCAGGGAAATGCAAATCAAAACTACACTAAGATATCACCTTACACCTGTTAGAATGGCAAAAATATCCAAAACCAAAAGTGACAAATGTTGAGAGGCTGTGGAGAAAAAGGAACCCTCTTACACTGTCCGTGGGAATGCAAACTGGTGCAGCCACTATGGAAAACAGTATGGAGATTCCTCAAAAAGTTAAGAATAGAAATACCTTATGGTCCAGCCATCCCACTACTGGGTATCTATCCTAAGAACCTGAAATCAGCAATTCCAAAAGTCCCATGCACCCATATGTTCATCGCAGCATTATTCACAATAGCCAAGTCACAGAACCAACCTAAGTGCCCAGCAACTGATGATTGGATAAAGAAGATATGGTATATATATACAATGGAATACTACTCAGCCATAAAAAAGGACAAAGTCGTCCCATTCACAACAACATGGATAGACCTTGAGGGTATTATGTTGAGTGAAGTAAGCCAGACAGAGAAAGACGAACTCTGTATGACTCCACTCATAGGTGGCAGTTAACATATGGACAAAGAGAACTGACCGTTTGTCACCAGGGGAAAGAAGGGTGAGGGGAGGGCACTAGGGGTGAAGTGGTGTACCTACAGCATGACTAATAATGATGTTCAACTGTAATTTCACAAGGTTGTTAACTATCATAATCTTAATTAAAAAAAAAAAAAAGCCCTAATGTCTTCACAAGAAATGGACATGGAGGTCTAGAACAAGTACCGAACAGGGTTAGCTTTTAAACTTTGTGGAATGTGAGAAAATCACATTGGGATTGTCAAGAATATGATGCATTGGGAAAATAAGTCACCCAAAGTACTGAATTGCACCAACTTTTTTTTCATTGACTAAGGCGATCACTGGATGTCTCTCCATCATTCTGTTAATGTGATCCATTATAATGATTAATCTTTTTGAATTTGAAAACAACCTTGCCTTCAGGAACTCCACTCTCTTTTATCAGTTTTTGTGTCCATTTGCATTTCCCCAAGAATTTTCATTTCTTTATCTGAAGCGCTGGTGGATTTCCCTCATCCTCTTTCATTCCCTCCACCTTGCTGGAGTTTACCACGCATTCCGATGCAGACATCAGCATTGTCCTTCCTAACAGAGGAGTCTGGGATCAAAGAAACAGGCAAACTGGGAAACTGAGTTGGAGGACGTGGCATAGCTGTTAACAAGACAAGGAACCTCATGTTTCAAGAAAAGCCACAATCTGCTTCATGAACGGAGATGCACAACTGGTAAACGAATCGTAAGCAGAATGTAGCACAGTGCAGATGAGAAGATTAGCGATGAAGTGAACACATACATTGTGTTCAGATCCAATGACAACTCGTATCATTTGCAGTTCAGAAATGAGGAAAAGTAGTAGGATATTTCTTCAAAATGGTAGTTTATTATCAAGATGAAGGCAAAAAATTTCAGTTTGGTGGCCTATTAATAAACACATGATGATTCTTTTTCGTTTTACCTTATTTCTTCCTTACTCCTATGTTGCTATGTTAGGCATATTTGAGTGCCCAGTATCTACTTAGTAGCTTATCAGAAGGCCATCCTCATGATATAAGCACAATCGGGTCAAAATTGTGTTGAGCTCTGTGGGGTCAAGAACACAAGACTGAGAGTCAGGGGACTGTGTGATAGGCCTACCTCTGCCACAAACTAGACATATGACCTTAGGCAAGTAAGTCACGTGGCTCTGACCCTACTCAGGCTTTGTCTGGAAGAGGTATGCCTGGGCCCACAGAATCTCGAGGTTCCTCCATATTGCTTGAACCTGTTAAAAAATTCCTGCTCTCCAAAAATTTGTGATCTAGGAGAAAAGTCAGACATGCCCATGGAAGATTCTGTTACCAAGAAAATGCTAAAAGAAGTTTAATAGAAGTGGAATGAAGTATTTGGAGAGATGGACTTTGGACGTTTCTCTGAAATTATCTTAAAAGGAGGCTTTTCTGGAATTGGACTTTAAGTCACGCTTAAGATGTTACAGAACTGTGGGGAAGGTGCAGAGTGAAGGAAAACCTTGATCAGAGCAGCAAAGCAGCGTTGCAGTGCTTAGCATCTTCAGAAGCAGTGAGTCACAAACGGTATTGGTGAGAAGTGAGCCCCTGGGAGCGTGCCGGCTACAATCCCTGGACATAATCCAGAGCTAGGGGTTGGCCCATGCTCTCAGTAATTCCATATTCAGAGACACTTCTGATGCTCTTTTTTGTATCAGATCCTACAGATACATATTATTTCTGCCACACTTGAGCTATTAAAGTATTCAGTGGTCACTACTTTAAGTGGAAGCATGCCTGACACTTCATAACTGCGATGTAAGTGTTTGGAAATAGAAAGTAAATAACTTCCCACTATGCCTGCTCCCTTTCTTGATATGCTCTATGTGATTCTTAATTTTCCCTACATCATTTGAACATAGGAGGCAATAACATAGGAGACTGGAATTCTCGTCCCAGCTCCAGAAAAACGTCTTTGTTTGATCGATGAAGAATAAAGTTGCTTTATCTGTTGAGAAAGACATTAAAGATCACTTTGGTGCCTGCTGAGAGAGTTACTATGCAGCAAATTATTCTGTGATCACACATATTCATAAATTGGAAGCATATTTATCAGATTAAGATAATAAGAACAATTTATATAATACCTGTTTTGGTATAACTAAGATTATCTTTTTATCAGGGAAAAGATTATGTTTCCCTAGGTCTTTATATATAATTGTGTAATAACTATAAAATTGGATATCTAAGCACTTGTGTGTACCAAAGTATTCCTAGAATCAATCATTTGTAGTCAGGAAATGATGCCTCTGTTCTCAGGTGGATTTCTAGAAGATTAAGTCCAAGGGAGGAGCCACGCACAGTGATGGCTCCTTTCCTGCCCACTGAATCCATGCTCCTGGCACTCTCCCATCTGCCCACAGTCCCCCCTTACCTTCCTTCCACAGAAACTAGGAAAGAGGATGGGCAGCGGGTTCCAATGGCTGACAACCAAAATGTACTATGAAACGTAACTCAGGGTCTCTAACGGGACAGACACCCATTTACACTGAGAAAGCTATGCTACTCAGGTTACGTGAACTTCTTGCGTATGCAATGTGAGGGTTATCTGTGGGAAGTTCAACTTCATAATGTGCCATGTCTGTGTGGGTGTATTTGTCTGTTTTATGTACTTCAGGCTGATCAAAGTAAATAAACAAACTAGACTACAAAATAGAAATTCCCTCCAATTTCTTGCCGTTTTTTTTAATTGTGGTAACATTGGATTATGACATTATATAGGTTTCAGATGTACATCATAATATATTTCAAATTCTGTGTAGATTACATCATGTTCACCACCCCAAAACTAATTATAGTCCATCACCACACATGTGAGCCTAATCACCCCTTTTGCTGTCCCCCGCCTCCTTCCCCTATGGTAACCACCAATCCAATCTCTGTGCTATGTGCTTTTGTCATTGTTTTCATCTTTTACTTATGAGTGAGGTCATATGGTATTTGCCTTTCTCCCTCTGACTTATTTCACTCAGCATAATACCCTGAAGCTTCATCCATGTTGTCACATATGGCGAGATTTCATCCTTTCTTATGGCTGAGTAGTATTCCATTTTGTATATACACCACATCTTCTTTATCTGTTCGTCCTTGTTGGGCACCTAGGTTGCTTCCAATCTTGGGTATTGTGAACATGGCTGCGATGAACATAAGGGTGCATGTATCTTTATGCATTTGTGTTTTCAAGTTCTTTGGATAAATACCCAGCAGTGGAATAGCTGGATTCAATGGTAGATCTATTTTTAATTTTATGAGGATACTCCTTACTGCTTTCCATAGTGGCTGCACCAGTTTACACACCCACCAGCAGTGTACGAGGGTTGCCTTCTCTCCACATCCTCTCCAACACTTGTTTCCTGTCTTGTTAATTATAGCCGTTCTGACCAGAGTGAGGTGATATCTCATTGTACTTTTCAATTGCAATTCCCTGAAATTTAATGATGCTGAGCATATTTTTGTATGCCTGTTGGCCATCCATATATTTGCTTTGGAGAAATCTCTGTTCAGATCCTTTGCCCATTTTTTAATTGGGTTGTTGGTGTTTTTGTTGTTGAGATGTATGAGTTCTTTGTATATTTTGGATATTGACCCATTATCTGACATATGGTTTGCAAATATCTTCTCCCGATTCTTGGTTGTCTTTTCGTTTTGTTGATGGTTTCCTTTGCTGTGCAGAAGCTTTTTAGTTTGACGTAGTCCCATTTGTTCATTTTTTCTTTTGTTTCCTTTGCCCGGTCAGACACAGTATTTGAAAATATGCTGCTAAGACTGATGTCAAAGTGTGTACTGCACATGTTTTCTTCTAGAAGTTTCATGGTTTCAGGTCTTACATTCAAGTCTTTAATCCATTTGGAGTTGATTTTTGTGCATGGTGTAAGGGAATGGTCTACGTTCATTCTTTTGCATGTGGCTGTCTGGTTTTCCCACCACCATTTACTGAAGACACTCTCCTTTCTCCATTGTATGCTCTTGGCTCCCTTGTTGAATATTAGCTGTCCATAAATGTGTGGGTGTACTACTGGGCTCTAGATTCTCTTCCATTGATCTATATGTCTGTTTTTGTGCCAGTACCATGCTGTTTTGGTTACTAGGGCTTTGTAGTATATTTTGAAGTCAAGGAGTGTGATACGTCCAGCTTTGTTCTTTTTTCTCAGGAATCCTTTTGCTATTCGGGGTCTTTTGTTGTTCCATAAAAATTTTAGGATTCTTTGTTCTATTTCTGAAAAAAATGTTGTTGCAACTCTGATAGGGATTGCACTGAATCTATAGATTGCATTAGGGATTATGGACATTTTATCTATGTTAATTATTCCAATCCTAGAGCACAGAATATCTTTCTATTTCTTTGTGTCTTCTTTGATGTCTTTCAACAATGTTTTGCAGTCTTCGGTGTACAGATCTTTCATCTCTTTGTTTAACTTTATTCCTAGGTATTTTATTCTTTTTGTTGCAATTGAAAATGGGATTGTATTCTTAATCTCTCTTCCAGCTACTTCGGTGTTAGTGTATAGAACACAACCCATTTTTGTATGTTGATTTTGTATCCCACGACTTGACTATATTCAGTTATTCTTTCTATAAGTTTTTTAGCAGATTCTTTGGGTTTTCTATATATTAAATCATGTCATCTGCAAAGAGTGACAGTTTCAGTTCTTCTTTTCCAATATGGATCCCTTTTATATCTTTTTCTTTCCTGATTGCTCTCGCTAGGACTTCCAATCCTATGTTAAATAAGAGTAGTGACAGTGGGCATCCTTGTCTTGGTCCTGTTCTTAGAGGGATAGCTTTCAGTTTTTCTCCATTGAGAAGGATATTTGCTCTGGGTTTGTCATTTGTGGCTTTTGTTATGTTGAGGTATTTTCCTTCTATACCCATTTTATTAACAGGTTTTATCATAAATGGATGCTGTATCTTGTCAAATGTTTTCTCTGCATCTATTGAGATGACCATGTGATTTTTATTCTTCATTTTGTTAATGTGGTGTATCACATTGATAGATTTGCGGATGTTCAACCATCCCTGCATCCCTGGAATGAAACCCACTTGATCAACATGTATGATAATCTTAATGTATTGTTGTATTCAATTTGCTAGTTTGTTGAGGATTTTTGCATCGATGTTCATCACTGATATTGGCCTGTAATTTTCTTTTTTTTGTCTCCAGGAATTTTTTCATTTCTCCTTTGATTTCTTCATTGACATAATTATTGTTCAGTAGCATTTTGGTTAATCTCCACATTTCTGTGGCTCCTCTGATTTTCTCCCTGTAGTTGATTTCTAGTTTCATACGTTTGTGGTCAGAAAAGATGTATGGTATTATGTTGATCTTCTTAAATTTATTGAGACTTGTTTTGTGGCCTAATATGTGATCAATCCTGGAGAATGTTCCATGTGCATTTGAAAAGAATGTGTATTCTGTGGTTTGTGGATGGAATGTTCTGCATATATCCACTAAGTCCATCTGGTCAAATGTGTCATTTAAGGCCAGCGTTTCCTTATTGATCTTCTGTTTGGCTGACCTACCCATTGGTGTAAGTGGAGTGTTAAAGTCCCCTACTATTACTGTGTTACTCTCTATTTCTCCTTTTATGTCTCTTCATAATTGCTTTATATATTTAGGTTGGGTCTATAAATATTACAAATGTTATATTTTCTTGTTGGATTGTTCTCTTAATCATTATGTAGTGCCCTTTTTGCCTCTTGTTACAGTTTTTCTTTTAAAGTCTATTTTGTCTGATACAAAATAATTTTGTACCTCCTCTTTCTTTTCGTTCTCATTTGCATGGAACGTCTTTTTCCATCCTTTCACTTTCAGTTTGTGGCTGTCTTTAGGTCTGAAGTGTGTCTCAAGTATGCAGCATTTATATGGGTCTTGGATTTTTGTCCAGTTGACCGCCCTATGCCTTTTGATTGGAGCATTTAATCTATTCACACTTAAAGTAGCCATTGATAAATATGTATTTATTGCCATTTTGTTCATTTTTTTCTGGGTGTTTTAGTAGTTCTACTCTATTCCTTTCTTTTTCTCTTGCTCTCTTCCCTTGTGGTTTGAGGGCTTTCTTTAGTAATATATTTGATTACTTTTGTCTTACTTATTTGCTTACTTATTATAGGTGTCTGATTTGTGATTACCATAAGGATTCTATATAATATTCTATGTATATAACAGTTTATATTGAGTTGACAGACTCTTTGGCTAAACCTCTTTCTAAAAGCTTTAGTTTTTCACTCCCCTCCTCCCACATTTTATGTTTTTGAAATCATATCTCTTCTCTTGTTTTGTGTGTGTCTTTCCATTACCCTCTAATCATTGAAATAGGTAATATTATGACTTTTGCCTTTTAACCTTCATATTATCTTCACAGGTGGTTGATCTGCTGCCTTTACTATATTTTCCCCTTTACTAGTGATTTTATTGCCTGGTATTTTGGGGAGTCTTTTGGATAATTTTTTATCCCTATTTGTGGTCGTTGCTTTCCCACTTAAATAAGACCCTTCAGCATTTCTTGTAGAACTGGTTTCTTGGTGATAAATTCCTTCAGTTTTCGCTTGTCTGGGAAGCTCTTTGTCTCTCCTTGCATTCTGAATGACAACCTTGATGGATCGAGTATTCTTGGCTGTCGTTTTTTCCTTTTAGCACTTTAACTATGTCATGCCAATCTCTTCTTGCCTGTAGGGTTTCAGCTGAGAAATACATTGATGGTCTTATGGGCTTTCCTTTGGATGTCACTTCTTGCATTTCTCTTGCTGGTTTTAGGATTCTCTCTTCATCTTTAATTTTGGACATTTGAATTATAATGTGTCTTGGCGTGGGCCTCTTTGGATTTATCTTGTTTGGAGCTCTCTGTGCTTCCTGTACTCGGATGTCTGTTTCCTCCCTTACCTTAGGAAAAGTTTCAGATGTTATTTCTTCAAATAAATTTTCTGACCCTTTGTCTCTCTCTTCTCCTTCTGGGACACCTATAATACGAATGTTACTGTGCATGATATTGACCCAGAGTTCCCTTAGACTGTTCTCATTCTGGCTAATTCTTTTTTCTTTTTTCTGTTCAGCTTGGGCGATTTTCTCTAGTCTTTCGTCTAGCTTGCTGATCCGTTCTTCTGTATCCTCTACTCTGCTAGTGAGACCTCCAATGAATTTTTCACTTCCAGTGTGGCCACCACCAATGTCTCAGTCTCCAGAGAAGTCTCACCTCTCACCAAGATGCACCCAGAGCCTACCAGGTGAGTCTCTTTTCACCAAAGGACTGTCAGCCTTCTATCTGGTGATTTTGGGTTGCTAAGATGGGTGACTTTGTGCCCGGGCCTTAAAGGACTGGGTCTTTTCAGCTTCCATCTGATAGTTTTTCTGCAGGTGTCCTTGCTGCACTTAATAGCCAGTGAAGCCAGATAGTAAGACCCTCATCTCAGTTGTGCTGAGTCTGAAGGATGCTTATAGTCCTCTCAGTTGTGTTGAGTCTGAAGGATGTTTATAGCACTATTGGCCCCCACTCTGGACCTCACTCCTCGAGGGACGGCTGCATAACTTAAGGTGGCTCTGCCTGGCCAGATGAGGAACTCCACTGCTCCTGAAGTTGGCTTTTTCCCTCTCCACAAGGAATTTCTTCCTCTTCTACCTTACTCGGGACTGTCCCTTTCTCTGGGGGTTCTTTTTATCCAGTTTTTAGTTTTCTATCAAGGATAATTTTTCCAAAAGTAGTTGTAGCCTTGTTTTGATCATGGGAGGAGATGAGTTCAGAGTCTGCCAATACCACCATCTTGATGAGATCAAGCCTCCCTCCCCTTTCTGAGGCTGTTTTCCTCTCCTCTCCTTCCTAACAATGAAAACATGTGGGAGAGCAAAGCTGTGACTCAAGCCCACACCAGATGCCAGGAAAATTTCCAAGACCCTAGAGATGCCCAAGGACCGGGGGCATGTTCAATGCAGGAAGAAGTGTCTTCATGGCACTCTGAGGATTAGCTGTGAATGATAGAAAACTCTGGAGTGACAAGAACGAGGAAGCCAAAAGGCACCAGTTCTGCCCCCCTAGGACGAGATGCAGAGTTACCTCAAAGAGGGTGTCCCAGCCTGTAATAGCCCCCAGGGAGCTATGATGGGCTGAGCAGTGTGGGGAAGGATCCATTTCATCTGCAGCACCAATGGGGGAAGGGCTAACCCAGGGAAGAGTCACTGTCTTTGTATTACTCACACCGGATGAATAGTTGGATGGACAGCAGTTAAGATCTGTGCAAGCAGAGTTAAGTCTATGATGGAGGTGTGTGTTGAGGAAAACACGCACACAAAAAAACAGTGTCTCAGACAACCCCACTAGAACCACGTAATCCTGTTTGTTCTCTAGACAAGCTGCAGAGGTTTGGAAAAGGCTGGGTCCTCAAACAAATCTTTGACCTGACTATGGAGCTACAGTGGCCACACTCACAGCTCTCCAGCTCCTGTTCCCCCTCACAGAGCTCATCTCCTGGCAGAGCAGTGACCAGGTAGGAGTCTGTGTATGAAAAAGGCTGTCTTTCCCTCCTGAGGATGGAAAAACTCAGTTCTACACCTCTTGTGTGTTTCTCCTTTACATTTACACAGATAACTTCACTTCTGACACTTATGGTCACCAAATATGTGGGGTTTCTTCCCCCTACCAAGCAATTCTCCATGACACCAGCTGAGTGTTCTACAGTTTACCTCCATTCTGACACTGTAATGTCATATCCCACAAGTTTAGGGCTCAGTCTCACAAGACTGCTCCCACCCTACTTCAGACAAAAATCACAAATAGTAGGTGCCCAGGTTACCCACAACTTCCATCCAACTTCACTACAAATTGGAGGTTCTCAAGACCCCCTCCTTGGGTTCCAGTAATTTGCTAGAGCACCTCACATAACACAGGGAAACATTTACTTAACGTTTACCAGTTTATAAAGGATAGGATAAAGGATACAGATGAACATCCAGATGAAGAGATACGTGGGTCCTGGTCTGAGAGGGTCCTGAGCACAGGAGCTTCTGCTTCCATGGTGTTGGAGTGCATCACTCTTGGAACACAGATGTGTTCACCCACCTGGAAGTGCACCGAACCCCATATTTTTGAGATGTTATAGAGGCTTCCTTATGCAGGCATGGTCAATATTAACTCCATTTTCAGCCCTTCTCCCTTGACAAAGGAATGAGAGGGTGGGACAAAAAATTCCCAGCGTCTACTAGTGACTTGGTGTTTCTGTTGCCCAGTACCCATCCAGGAGCTATTCAGGAACCCGCCTAATCAGAACTTTAGCTCACATGACCCACACCGGGCTTCTGGGTGGGCCACACAGGCGTCTAAACTCTGGAGAGTTAAGACAGACTATTTTAGGCAGAATAAGAAGAAATTGGGTGAAGACAGCATAAGAGATTAAAGAAAATGAGAAAATTCTTAATTCTTGGGTTTGAAAATATTGAATTAGTCTGTGCAAATGTGTGTCTGTGTGGGAATATGTAGGTATGTCTGTGTGTGTGTACGTGTCCAGCATGTCCCATAAGTCTTTGTGAAGTTTTTCTAACTTCATAAGTATAAATGCTACTATCATAGAACACAGTACTGGGAGGTTTACTTACTTACATTTTTCTTATATTTAGTTTAAATAATAAATGACTACTTTGAATGTTTGTGTCAGTTGTTCTCAGTGAAGATGGCAAATGTTGATGGAAAACATAACAATATTAATATCCAAAATTAAATAAAGTATACACTAAAGTTCGACTTCTGGAATGACAAAACGAAAAACTTACTATGTGGACAAATGAAGTTGAGATTTGCACAACATGGATGAACCTGGAGGGCGTTATGCTCAATGAAACAAGCCAGTCAGAGAAAGACAAGGTCTGCTGGGTGTCACTGACATGTGAACTCGAAAAACAATAAAAGAAAGGTCAACTCATAGAAACAGAGAGTAGAAAAGCAGTTGCCAGAGCTGTCGGGTGGGAGGAATAGGGAGAGGCAGGTAAAAGGGGACGAACTTTCAGCTCTGAGATCAAGAAGGTCTGAGGATCTCATGTCTGACGTGGGGTCTAGAGTCAAGAACACTGAATTGTGTAATTGAGATCAGCTAAGAGAGCAGCACTTCAGTGTCCTCACAGACACACAGTCAATAAGTGAGAAGAAAACAACAGAGCTGAGGACAGAGGAGAATCAGAGTATGAATCCCTGGGAACTAGATCAAATTCCTGGGAGAACTTCAGACTTTCAAAGGCCATGAGATACCTGGCTTCAAACCAAGAATCCAGGAGACGCAAGGAACTGGGTGACGTTTGGCTTCCAATTGGAAGGAATAGAAAACTAGCAAAGGTCTAGAAGGCCCAGGAGGGTGGAGGGAGGCAGTTGTAGGCCAGTTGGTGGGAGAGGGCCTATGGTTCAATGTGCTTCCCTGCTGTCCCTTCCCCCCCTCAGGATCCCTTGTGACATGGCCACAGTTCCATGGTGAGGGCGTGGGGTTCTAATCTCCAAGTCACTCCCAGTGCTCAGTTGCCTGAGAGTAGAACTATATTTGAGATATGGAAACTCCTATCTTATATCTAAAAAGCGTTGTTGCTACCTGGTTGAGCTCCAGTTCCGCTTCCTGGGTGATTGGGACCATCATCCCCAACCTGTGTGGACTGGGGCTCTTCCTCCTGTTCCTTCCCTCCCTCCAGAGTAATTTGCCCTTACAACCACCTTACAAAAGGAGAAAGGTCAGGAAGGTAAGAAATCTTGGACTGAGACCCACCAGAAGATGAGTCTCTCTTCTTTTTTATATGATTTCCCCTTCTCTGAATCAACTAGAGGGACTCCAGGGATGGGAAAGAATAGAACATCATCATTCTAGGGAAAAGCCAGGCTAGGTGAGCAGGGGTGAGAGTGGGCACAAAGATTTCCATCCAAAGATCTCGGAGCAGGACTCCCGGTGTGGCAGAGGGCTCCAGGGAAAGTCCCCAGGCCAGTGACCAGTGGCCAAGGATGGGATGCTGAATAGGATCTGTGGGAGGACAGGCCCTGACCACTGGTTCTCCAGCTGTCTTCCTGGGGCAGGTGTCTCAGGTGGGCCTTTCCTCTATCGTGGCTGATCTGAGGGCAGTGCTGAGCCCCCAAGAGCCTCTAAGCAGGACCTGGAGTGGGGCTCTGGCCTAAGCAAGCAAAGTCCTCATGAGGAAGCTCCTAAGATTCCATACATCTGAGAATGTGCGTGTTTCTTGATCAGAGAAACAGTGAGAGAAGATCCATGCTGGTCCCACATGGGGACCTTCTTATGGTCCTCAAAGAAGGAAGACATCAAGTGTCCATTTTGTGTTCAATTTTCCACTTCAAAAGGAAGTAAAAGGGAAGAAACACCTCAGAGTCCTAGGAGCTCAGTGTAGACAGTCATGTTGCTCACAAAGCCTGGGTGTCACAGCTGGTCCAGAGAGAGAAGTGGGAGCCTTGGGTCTCAGCCCCCACAGTTTCTTGATTTTTCTCTCATTTCAGTGTCAAGTGGAGCCTAGAGGGAGGAGCAGCAGGAGCAGGAGGAAAAGGGGAGCTTTGAAAGGTAAGCTTCTGCCATTCAGCCCTATGCCCCAGAGTGGGCCTCCATCTCCGGTCTCTGAGCGCCCAGGTCCATGGGCTTGAGGATGTCAGGGGCAGAGCCTGTCCCTCAGGAAACGGAGCCCTCAGGGAGGCACCCGGGAAGGAGATGAAAACCTGAGTACTTGCCAGATTCTGTGCTGGGAACTAAGGCCCAGGCCAGCAGGTGTCTGGAAATGGGTGTTGCCCAGCAAGGGCATGTGGGCTGTGGTGGAGGTTGAAGCACTTGGTCAATGACAAACCTCAACCCGTCAGCAGCCTTGCCATCTGCATCAGGGATCCCGTGGCCTTGGGCACTAGTGCCTGGGCTCCAGAGTCTGACCTCAAACAGTCTCCCCTAAAGACACATTGCACCCAGCTTCCTGTAAGAGCCCTAGGCCCCCACCTTCAGCGCTGTGACCCAGTGTCCTAATTTCTAGCTTACAGAGCTGGCTGGAAGGAACTGGCAGAATTGGGGGGCCTGATGTCCCTTTCACAAAGGTAAGGAATCTTGCCCTTCTTTCCTGGGCTTCTTCCTCCCAGTGTCTCTGATGTGCCCCAGGGCTACAGGCAGCTTGGGGCTGAGCTGGGAGATGAGCCATGGGGCAGAGGGTGGCAAGAGGCCTGGGGTGAGGGACAGCAGGAGAATTCGGTGAAGTGAAGGTAGGGCCAGGGAGGGCCATGGGTCTCAAGGGGCCACCCCCACCTGGCGTGCGCCACAGTCCCAGGGCCCTCTGCTCATGGCTACAGCTTGTGCATCTTGTTTCCCGCAGCTACGTGGGGAGGCTGTCTTGTAAGGGATGCTTCCATCGCTTGTCATCTCAAGACTCCCCTCGCAAAGCGTGCAAGACAGCGTCTGCTAGAGTCCACCAGCCATGCGGGAAGCCTGTGGAAGGTGCTCCTCTCACCACGAATCCAGCACTTTCCCTGGCTCTTCTGACCCAGCGCACTCTACCTTTGGCCTCCACTCTGCCTGCAGAACCTCCATCTGCCTTGACCAGAACTCCACTAGGCCCTGTTGCCAGGAGCTCAGCTCCAGCTCACTCCTGTTTCCCATCTACCAACTCAGGCCATGGCCGCACGAGCTGTCGCATTGAGTTCCTCAGCAAATCTATGAATTATCCGTTTGTTGGTTTGAGTCAAGGGTGGAGGAAATGTCCTGTAGAAAGTTCCAAGCGTGCCAGGTCTTCGTTTTCTTACTGGACATGGGCTAGTTTAGGAGCATCGTGTGATGGAGTATAAAGCATGGACTTTGAGTACAAGCGGGTCTGGGTCTGAACACAAGCTTAGCCATTCGTGAACTGCCTGACCTAAGACATGTTCTTAAACATTTTGAATTTCAGTTTCTCAATCCAGGTAAAGAGAATAATAAGATTTACCACTAGGAGTTACAAGATTTAGTTTCTTTTCTGGTTCTCTGATCTACTCTGTAATTTTGGCAAGTCATGTGACCTCTTCAGGCCTACTTATCTTTCAGTGAAAATGAAGGTCTTAGTGGTTCTCCACAGGAATATGGATTTTCTCCCACCCGGGGGCATCTGGAAGTGTGTGTGGTGTTTGTTGATTGTCATGAAACTAAGGGAATCAAGAACGTAAAGTGCCCTGTAAGGGGGAGGACAGTCCCATACAACAGAGAATTGTTCCATCAGAAAATCAACATAGCCCTGTTGTGAAACCCAATTAGATAATCTCTGAAGTCCTTGTCACCTTAACATTTCACCATTTTACTCTATGTCATTGTTTCCTTACAATTACGATGGATGAAGTAGATAATTAAATGCTATGAGCCACCCTGCCACACATGAGCATGTTGATCAAAATGAAGGATGGTAGAATAAAGAACTGGCTTTTTTTGGTTGGAGTAAAGGGCTCAAGGCAAGTCTCAGAGCATGTGAGACAGAAGCTTCCCTGGAAATAGTTCCTAAAGTGCTCACTATGGAAAGTAAAGGAAACCCACATTTCATGAGCAGAGTTGCAGGTACTCTGACATGGGTTATCCCACTTAATCCACACAGCAATCCTATGTGATGTGTCCTATTTTCCTCATTTTACAGATGAAATCTACTCATAGCTCCAAGGATTTTTTTTTCCAATCTGGGTGACTTGAATTGTGTGTGTGTGTGTGTGTGTGTGTGTGTGTGTGTATTTCAAAAGTCATGGAAAAGTACAACATAGAGAATAGATTAAAATGCTACACGTTGCTCTGGGTGCCACCATTCTGCCTTTACGTCACATGGCCCAGCACCCCTCACCACCACATGTGGGTTCTGAACACCTCCACTTGTCAGCATCCCGGCCTAACTGACCTGAGGCATTGGAGAAAAGAGACATCTTTCCTCTGCCTCTGCTAAGACCCACCTCTTACGCTCCCACCTCCTTCCCCAGGACTGACCTCTTTCCAGGATGACTGGCGGTCAGACTGTCCGTTCCTTTCAGGGGAAACTCCAACCTCCACCCCCCAGGAGTGTAGTTTTGTTCTTTGGCCCCAAAAGACGTCAGAACACATTTCTATATCAGCAGGTCTGCCAAGTAGGTTATTCAATCTTTAATAACACCACGTGGGGTCAGCCACAATCCCATCCAGGTCCCTTTGCTCCAAGCAAAGTTCCTTGGCTCTGTCTCTGCTCCAGCATGAGGAAAGAGAAGATTGTGGCTTGTGTGTATTCCCAGACTCTTTGGGATCTCTGCTCCTGACCTGGGAGCAAGAATACATATTGTTCCAGTGTTTGGAGTAGTGACATGCAAAACATCATGGCCAAGATGTGGACCTAGAAAAGCCCCACTGAAGCAAAGATAATGGGTGGTAAGACAGCTCTGCCCACAGTGATGGTCCTTGTGTACATAATTAGACAAATGGTTCAGTTGATACCTCTCCATTCCAGAAGAGGGTCTTCGTTCCACCTTTCTTTACTAAAGCCTGTTGCGACTAATTCCCCCAGAACAAAGGAAAAGCCAACTCAACAAATTAAAACTCAGGAGACTGAAAACAACAAGTTTTTCGAGTTTCAGCTCACCAAGTGTTCAAACTTTGGACTATAATATCAGTCAAGATCATTTGTTACAATCCCACAAACACACACTGATTGCCCGTTAAGTGCCAGGTACAATGCCAAGTCTTAAAAGACAAAAATAATTATGAAAAAAGGACTCCAGACTCAGGAATAAACATGTATAGAAACTCAGTCACAAGATCCTGGTAAACACACTCTAGCAACAAACTCTTACTGCTATACATCTCTTTGTCAAGCCCAAGAGTGTTGATCCCAGTAAACCAAAGTCATCCCTGATAGGCATATTTAGAAAAGGAGGAATGGGGTGGAAGCGGGATAGTTGAAAATTGAAAATGAAGGTAAGTCGTAGAGCATTTCTGCAATGAAGCCTCAGGAAGATAAAGGAAGCTGAGAGAAGGCTACTTCCTTAGGATTGTACTCTGGGATCGTACAGAAGCAAGGGACTGAGACATCCATAAGAGGGCTTGACAGAGAGGGCTGAACAGAGACACAAGGCACCTTGGGAAGGCTGACAGTGTAGCACTTCTTCAGATCAATGTTATTTTTAAAAATGGCTCAACATGTATTTAGTGAGGTTAGGGTTAGGGGCTTTTTATTAGTGAAAGTGCATATAATTCCTCCTCCTCCTCCAGATCCTCCTCCTGCTCTTTCTTCTGCTTCCCTTGTCAAATAATTCAGTCTTAAAGCTATCCGGTGAGGCAGGACAAGGTAGGCTTCCTCACCATTGAGGGGAAGAGCCATAATAGCCCCAAGCAGGGTATTGGAGCTCACAAGGAAAACACAGTGTCACACATGGGGACAGCCCACTAGGACACATCAGAGCTCTAGCATGAGGAGGACGGCGCTCCCACAGGGGAGGCCCCAGGTAGGGCGTTGGGGCAAGGGTGAGAGGATGTCTTTGTGGAAAGGCAGCCTGGCAAGGGCTGTCAGCACTCTGGGACTAAGGAGGGCATCTGGGCAGAGGAAAGGATGGCAGCAGAGATGCTAGATTGGTTACATACAAGAGAACTGATCAAAAGAGGAAATAAAAGAAAGATAATTGAGCCAGGCTTCTCATGAAGAAGAGGGGTACACATATGGGAAGGAATGCCTGAACCCTATGGTGATGGATTGGAATTGGAGGTATTGGTGTGAAGTCATGGTTCTCAATAGGTATAGGTAGAGACATATAGACATAAGTGTGTTTGTATACATGCATATATCAAGAGGGAGAGAATCCATCCACCAAAAAGGCCTGGGAGCAACAATACACCAGTAGCAATGAGTGCACTTAGCACCCAGATCTTGAATCCTAAACACCATTCTCCACTCAAAGGAACCAGGGCTCCTTGAGAGGAAATGACTGACTCCACCCTGGGGCAGGGAATGTAAAGATGAGCCTGGACCGTGTTATGCCAGAAAGCAACAAGTGCTCACAGAGTGAGGGACATGGAAAAAGGACACAGAAGCCAGCCTGAACAGGGGCCAAAAACAAGAACAATTTATCAAGATAAATTATGGTAGTAATTGATTATTACCCAAACACATGAGCCCATATTCATATTGAGAAAACAATCAATGAATTGTAAGATGAATGAGATACAAGATACACACATAGTTTCAGAGTCTCTCCCCACAAAATACTTACTAATTACAAAGGGGAAAAGACAAGTCTCAGAGGTGAAAAAGTTCTCTGTGTTGCACTTGCAATTTTTCTGTGTGATTGTTTCAAAATTATATATGTATTTTAAAATTTCTTGTAGAAATACTAATTCTGATTGAAACAGAGTCAGTGGTCTGAAAAAATTCAAAAAAAACATTTCCAGCTTTTCTTGTAGCTCTTTCTTTTTGGAATTTTCTAATCCTGGTCAATTATTGGGAGGGGTATGTAATAACAAAAGAAATCCATCATTTATTCCCTCCACAGGAAGGTCCCCGTGCCAGGCTTCACTCAGTTTCAGAATTCCAGTTGCCTGGGACTGCTGACTTTCAAACTGGATGAGACTGCATGTGGGCATTGAAAAAATATTGGGAAGACAAGGCTTGGCACTCAAGTTACTTTATTTCTCCTCAAGGGTGCTGTCTGTGGGCAGAACCAATCTACCATTGTACTGCTGTATTCCTCTGCTGCTTAAGCCCCAGATCCCTGCTCCCACCATCCCTCCCCAGGCTCTGTTGTGGGCATCATAATTGGAATTACGGCTGAGTGTGAGAAATGACTCAACAGTCCTGACTCGCAGACCGTTTGAATAGACACACAGACTCAGAGGAAGGAAAATGCCTCTTACTGTACATGCTATCTCAGCAAAGCCAAACAAATTTGCATGCATATTGTTGCAAGTGCAAAGAAGACCGACCTGAAAATGTTTCCATCAAGCAAGGGGTTGCACATTTAAGTTGTTAGTAGCAGGGTCCAGCCCTGTGGCACAGCGGTTAAGTTCACACGTTCTGCTTCAGCGGCCTGGGGCTCGCTGGTTTGGATCCTGGATGTGGACCTACACACTACTTGTCAAGCCATGCTATGGCAGGCGTCCCACATATAAACTAGAGGAAGACTGGTACAGATGTTAGCTCAGGGCTAATCTTCCTCAAAATAAATAAATAAATTCTTTGTAGCATGTTCATATTACTGTATTAACATGTGTACAATGCCATGGATAATCCCTCTCAGAGCCTCCATGTATGGTTGGGCCTGTTGTGTCCTGTGCAAGGGCACCTGGCTGATTAAGGCTGTGTCCACCCAGAGAAAGAGCTGTATTTTAAATTTTGCATGGAGGAGCTGTATGGCCCAGCTGCAGCCCTGAACGTATTATCTGTACTGCTCTAACTTAGTGAACAACAAAAAAATTGTGTAAGAACCTTGATATGTTCACTTCTGACTCCACTCCCTCAACTATTTAAAATCTTTTCACCCAGAAATTCTCCTTCCCTGTAGGGTGTCAGCAACCTCATCCTCGCAATCTTGGAAGACTGGAGAAACAGTACAACACGATACTTGCAGAGTTAAGCATGTACAGAGAACTAGGTGACTAGAAAAGAACAGGCAAGAAGATTGGCTTAAATTTCTAAATGGCAGTGACTTTAAACTTGTCTGTAACATTTTGCATAAGGCAGAAGTGTAGAACTGGTGAAGGTGGATTCTCTTACCAGTATTTGGGTAAAGTCATATTCAATATCACCACAGTGAAGAGATAATTCTGTACTCATTATAAAAATTTTACCCAGCTTATCTTTCCAACTAGTTCCACAGAGAAAATGAATATCTGTTGCGTAAGTCCCTGGGGAAAAAAATTCTGGAACAATGACTTTCTCCTGCTAAAGTAAGTTCATGCTGGAGGTGTCCTACTACAGAGGCTTTTAGTAAGAATTACTGTTGGTGGAAAATTCCCCTTAGCCCCTTTTCAAGTGGAATTTTGTAAAAAAGGAAGCAAGAGACAATATTCTCACTGACAAGCCTGTTCAGAAAGACAGGTAGACAAATTACTAATTATATAATGATTAGTGAGTCAAAGTATGCATGCCAAATCAAGTTTTAAGTCAAGGTACAGTATTGAAAAACTGTAAATCGCTCGTTGGCTCACCACGTGGTTTGACTCGATAACAAGACTAGTTTGAATTTCTTTTTAAAGTTATATTATTTTTAAAAAGTTGCTTTTTAACAGTAATCCAAATAACTCCATTATGTCTTATGCTGAGATTTTTAATTAATTATTGCTTTATTATTAATATTTCAATATCATATGAAAGAGTATAGAGAATGACATAATAAACACATAATCACTCACGCAGCTGTAACAAATATTTTGATTTTGCCATATTCACTTCAGTTTTTTTGTTAAAGAAGTGAAATTTACCAATGTGGCCACTGTCCTTTACATGGCCTCATCCAATGCCATTCCCACGCTCAGACCCAGAAGAAACCACTATTCGGAAGCTGGAGTCTTTTCATTCCAAGCATGTTTTTATACTTTTACCTGCTATGTACATAAACAACATAATTCTATAACTTGGGATTTTTTTCACTTAACATTATATTTGTAATATTTTTCTATATCGATATACATACTTCTAAGTCATTCATGCCGATTACTGTAGGGTATGTCAATAGTTTACCTACCCATTCTGCTACTGAAGGAAATGTTAGTTTTTTGCAGTTTTTCACCATTACAAACAAGACTGTGATGAATATTCTCATGCATTTTTCCTGAAGCACATGTATGAGAGTTTTTCCAGAGAGATCTATCCATTCCGTTTGCTCTTCTATGAAGCTTGCTTAAGTATGACAGATTTGTATAGCTGTAGCTAGCGCCAGAGGTTGCTGAGAAATTCTTCTCTTTGTGGAGGAAAATGTAACTGTCGGGAAGGGGTCTTGGGGTGAGCTGGGCCTCTACCACATGCACCGGCTCTTATAGAAGCCCGCCTCACTCGGGGGAATGGCACATACCTTCCAGCCCCATCCTCCTCCACAAGGAGAGCTAGTACATGCAGGGCATGCAGCTCTCACCCTGCAGATACCCAGGCGGATGATTATAAAATCTGGAAAAGACTGATGAGAGCATTGTGGAAAGGATATATGCATATGACAAACAGCCAAAGCTGTTTCGGAGGTTTAAAGGTGAACATGACAGCTGTGGTGCCTTGCTTAGTGGTCCCCTAAAGATTTCCACATCTAATCCTTGAGACCTGTGAATATGTTTCCTCACATGGCAGAAGTGACTTTGCAGTTATGATTAAATTAAGAACCTTGAGAAGAGGTGATTATCCTGGATTATCTGGAAGAGGAGTGGGGTCCGATGCAGTTACAAGGGTCTTCATAAGAGGGAGGCACGGGGATCAGAGTTAGAGAGACACCTGAAGATGCTAGGCTGCTGCCTTTGAAGCTGGAGGAAGGGGCCATGAACCAAGGAGTGCAGGCAGCCTCTAGAAGCTGGAAAGGGACCTTCCCCTAGAGCCTCCAGAAGGAACACAGCCTTTCCAACACCCAGGGAGACCCATTTTTGACTTCTGAGCCTCCCAAACTGTGAGATAATAAACTCATGCTGTTTTAAGTCACTGAGTTTGTGGTAATTTGTTACAACAGGAGTATGAAATGAACAATGCCAAAGGTGAATGAAGACTCACCTTGTGGATAATCACAAAGTGGAGGCACAGCACTCTTTATGGATCCTGAGAACAAAGCTGGCTGACATGAAGCCTGACCTTTAGTGCTGGGAGCCGTGGCTACATCATTTGATCGGCTGTTTGACAGGGTCCAGCCGATTAACGCTGAGGGGTGCAGGGTCGCCCCTTGGTGAAGAATAACCGGCCAGCCCCTCACATAGTTCTGAAACCTGTGCTGCTTTTAACTGCCCTTCATTCCTTTTCCTTTCTTAACCTCCAGTTTTCACTCCTTTGGGTGGCTGCTTGGGAGGCACTACCTCCCGGGAAAATTAGATATAGTAAGAGAATGTGACCACCTGCAGGTAACTTTCAAGATATTTTTCAGTTAATTAATGGAGGAGCACACAGTCCCATGTGAGACAATCAGAAAGGAATCCTGCCCAGATAAGATGTCGAATTAGGTTTATGGCCTCCATCTGGTTAATGTTTCCTTCTCCCTCCAGTTCTTTGTCTAAATATACATATGCATCGTCCTTCTAAGTTTGCTGGTTAATTGGATGATCAAGAAGTATCTATATATTATTCTTGACCTTCTGCTTTCTGTTAAAATGTTATAGAGGTTTTCTCCTAAAAGCAATAAACAATAAATAATTGGTGAGTAGAAGGGCCGAGGGGTGCAAGAATGCCCCTCGGTGAAGAATGGCCGGCCAACACCCCCGATATTTTCTGAATTATATGCATGCTTTCTATCAAGGTTATGTGTATACTTATTTCTCTTTTTTATTCTTGAAGATTTATAGTTTAGCTTAGCTTTTCAGCCCTTTACTTTACTAAC
The DNA here is from genome assembly GCF_041296265.1 of Equus caballus. Taxonomy (NCBI): domain Eukaryota; kingdom Metazoa; phylum Chordata; class Mammalia; order Perissodactyla; family Equidae; genus Equus; species Equus caballus. The sequence continues at coordinate 2,315,698 of NW_027222392.1, read as the reverse complement.
AATATGATACTTTCTCCGGCAGTGTACTTAAGGGACCGTTAGCTCTACAATCTAAAAGACAAAGGAATGCTTCCACCCCCTAAAGGGCGCGAAAAAGTAAAGATGTTTAACTGCCCGCTGAGAATGCAGATAGCCCTGGGGATAAGACACCCTGGAGTCACCTTTTGTTCCCATTAACCATCTACACTAATGGCGTAAATGATTGAGGGAGGCAGGGATGGCTCCACCAGGATGTAACCAGACGGGCTGCTGCCCTGTCCGGAGGCCTGGACCTTCTCTCTTTGATTTAACTTTACCATGAATTACAACAGACGCCTAGGTACCTATCTCCTTTAGCTTAGAGACAACAAACACTAGTTAATTGCAGAGAAGACGATCATTAACCTTATGCTCTATAGAATGGAATGCTAATAAATATTCTTGTGCTCGTTTCTTACTTCCTTATCTCTCTGAGAATATTTGTAAAACTATTTCTGTACTAATCCTGAAAAATATATAAACGACACTTGTGCACAGTAAAGTCGGACTTGCTAACACCAACCCAAGTCTCACGTCCCCTTTATTTTCCCCCTCCCTCATCGCGCCGACGCCGTCCATCCCTCAGGAACCTGGACTCCGCCGGGGCGGGACCCCGGCAAGTGGCGCCCGAACAGGGACCTGAAGGGTAAGTTCCCCCCACTTCTCGGGACGGATAGGATCCTACCCAGGGCTGGAAAGAAGAGCCCCCTTTAGCCCCTCTCTGCCAAAGGGAGAGTGAGGAAAGGACAGAAGGGTAGTAGGTGTTAAGAACTTTGAGAAGTTTTTGCCCCTCTCTAGAAAGGGAGAGTGAAATAAAAATAATAATAATAATAATAATAATAATAATAATAATAATAATTGAGAAGTTTTTTGCCCCTCTCTAGAAAGGGAGAGTGAAATAAAAATAATAATAATAATAATAATAATAATAATAGAGAAGTTTTTGCCCCTCTCTAGAAAGGGAGAGTGAAATAAATAATAATAATAATAATAATAATAATTGAGAAGTTTTTGCCCCTCTCTAGAAAGGGAGAGTGAAATAAAAAAATAAAAATAATAATAATAATAATAATAATAGAGAAGTTTTAGTCCCTCTCCGGAAAGGGAGAGTGAAATAAGGTTAGGAAGAATAAGAAGTATTAAGAACTTTTGAGAAGTTTTGGGCCATACTGAGTCTAAAGAAAGAAGGCTCTGTATAGAAATAATAACATGTATGCTTGCAAAAAAGAGACATAAAAGCCTCTTTGGGATAGATTTCTACATTCCTACATTTTTACAAGAACAATGTCCCTGGTTCCCCGAAGAGGAAACTGTTAATTTGGAAACCTGGATGATAGTGGGAACACAACTTAGAAGCTGATTTTCTTTATAAAGAGGTTATATCAACTTTGCCTAAGTATGTTTTAAAATGTCTAACTGGGAATACTTCCTTGTGCAACATTATAAGAGCAAGACCTGTTAAGTTCTGGCCGTGGGTCCTGTCACCACGCAGCAGCTCTGCCTGCCCATGGGTCCTGTCCCCATGCTATTCCACGCTATTCTCTAAATAAAAGAGCACTGCCACCAAATCTTGAGAGCCCAGGAAATCTTTCTCTCGACTCCTCGGCTCACCAACCCTGCATCATTTCTGGTGGACTTGCTTCATCGGCTTGTGAGCTCAAGTTCTGGTAAGTGCCCTATTTTTTCCTTGTGACTTTCTCTTTTTCAAGGATGGATCTAAATTCACTGCTCCATCGGGAACCTTCTCGGACAGCTGTATGAATCCACTTTTGCTGCCCATGGCTACTCTATGGGGCAAATTGTGGCATTCAGCCTGAAGAGAATCAGTACCTTAAGCCTGAGGGTGATGGAAAATGAATTAATCCATTCCTTCCTGACTCTATCTCTAATAGACAAATTTTACATGGGCACGGGTCGGCCACTTAAGTCATTAGGACGGCCGCCAATCTCCAAGACTCCCGTGGAAGGTTTCTTTTCCTAAGGCTGGAATGGGACCCCTCCCTCTGGCACCTGACCATACTCTGAACTGCGGGAAAAGTCCCAATCGGGACTCCAGTTCAAGGAAAGTACCAAACTCTAACCTTTGGTTGAGTATGGGAACCCCTTCTTGGGAGAATGGCTCCAGGCTGCAATTGGGTAGAATGTCCCCCAGACTGGCGGAAAGTTCCTCACTGTTTTTCTCTATCCCTTTATCCTGGGAACCATTCACCAGGCACTTATGACTGCCAGGCATAATAGGGAAGGTATACAAGAGATACATGCTGGGGGACGCCCCCATCACCCCTTGCTATAGGAATCTCACAGGCAGAACAAGTAGGACGCTGCCCTAGGCTCAGGAGACTTGCAAGATAATGGACCCTTTTCTTTCCTCTCTCTTAAAGTTACAGTGACCATTTTGGCTCCTTTTGAGCTTTGCAATTGAGAAACAAAGAAATCTTTAAAATATCATAGTCTCCACCTCTGGGAGCGCCCCCCCCTCTGGTTTCCGGGCCTGATCACCCTGGCAACCAAGTGGGGTGCCCTCTCTTGGAGATTGACTCATTACCTGATTGATGGCAGTGATTTTTAAAACAATGGGTGTGAAGGCTCTGTGTCTGTGTGTCTAAATGTGTGTGATATTTTTACCCTTGATGATATGGCCAAAACTAAGAGCTGTGTTTAATTGGCTTAAAGTAAGCGCCTGGGTTTCCTAGTCAAATAAGTTCATGTTGTCTGTTAGAAATTTGTCAGCATAATAACTTTAAATGATAGCTGTTTGTCTAATGTCTCAAAGTTCTTGTGGGTAATCTAAACATCATTATTGGGAACAAATGGTTTCTAACTCTACCTAAAAGACAAATCTGTTTTGTTAATTCTAAACTAATCAGGCTTATTTGGTCTAAAGTTACATGGGAAACATTGTCAGATAAAGTGATAATAATCTTTCTTGGTTGGTAGTATGTGGGTAAATGTTACTGATATAAGTGTTTTAGAAATTATATACATGCCTAAATTCTGATGTATCCTGGCCATCAGCCATAATTCTAATTATTAGTTTAAGGTGTTGTATATCACAGAGATAACCAAGTTTCTCTGTCAATCATCATTTTTAAGTCTTTTATTGTTTACAGTCAGTTATTGTTTTACTCTACTTTTTGCTTTTGCAAATATGTCTCATCTTCAGGAAAATTCATGGAAAGGGCTCTAACACTCTAGAATACAGGTTTCTAATAAACGCTCAGATTGTAAAACTAAACTGGGTAAAAATTACAGAACTCCAACAGAGAAACTGATGACCTCACAAACTGCTGACAGAAGATTAAGATCAAGAACCAATTACACAGGACAGAATAAACTGATAGGGATGATTATAATTTTTATGACTTTTTAATTGAGATATTACTGATTTTTAATATTTTGCTTTTTTCCAGAGTTAAGAAAATCTTTTTCTCTATTCTCTTAAAGAACTATGACTTACAGCAATTTATAAACAAAATTGAAACATTTGTCTTTTCCTCGCTATCTGAGCCCCCCAAAACAACAATTGGAAAAATTACAAGGAGGAGAGCTCAAATATAGCTCTCCCCGTCTTTTACTAAGTCATGCTCTGTTTGTGATAAATTTTCTCAATTTAGATTTTCATGGTGAGTCACCTATGATGAGACATTGGAATGATAATAAACAAAATATTTTACTACAGGTCAAATGGAAGGACCTGCTTACAGGACAGTGGAAAGGTCCTGATATTCTCTTAACTATCGGTCGAGGATATGCTTGCATATTTCCACAGGACACTTCATCTCCTTGGTGGATTCCTGATCATCTGATTCGACATGTACCGCAAGAAGCCTCTGCCCCCACCTCCACCAAGGCAGACGAGCCCCAGCTTCCGAGTCAAGATAGATGATGAATCTCCCCCAGTAGCCCAGATGAGACGACTTTCACTCCGCGAGAAACCTTCTAAACGTCTGGCTCCCCGTCCGCACTCGCCTCCGCCCTCCTATTCTTTCTACTGACTCTGGCAAAATTCAACCACACTTGTTGCAGGCCATAGCCGCTTTACACAATGTTGTACTGATTAGACCAACAGGATCACAGTTGTATAAGGTTAAGGCCTGTGTCCTGGCCCCTTATGTTTTCTTGGCCTTTCCTGTACACAGTTTTGCTATGTCTATCTCTTTTAATAATTCTCGTTATGATATCTCCTGTCCAGATTGTATTTTTAACTAATTGTTTGAGCCCTGATGTAGAGGTACAAGCTGTAATCGTATTACAACAACCCCCCTGCCTCATGCTGCCTGTTCACCTGTCTGGACCTTGGTATGATGATGTTGGATTGCTTACTTTGAAACAGGCTACTGATCTTTTACAGCGCCCCCGCCGGTTTATCTCTGCTTTAATATTGGGTATCTCAGCCTTGATTGCATTAGCAACCTCTCTCACTGTATCTGCTGTAGCGCTGACTAAACAAATACATACTGCCTCTTATGTAGACGATCTTTCTAAGAATACCACTCTTGCCCTAACTACCCAAGAAATAATAGACGAAAAACTGGAGGCAAAAGTAAATGCTCTGGAAGAGGCAATATTACAGATAGGACAAGAACTTACAAATTTGAAGGTTAGATTGGCCTTGCGTTGTCATGTGTCCTATAGATGGATCTGTGTGACTCCTCTTAAGGTAAATCAATCTCTACACTCTTGGGAAAAAATTAAAAATCATATCCAGGGAATATGGAACCATTCAGACTTTAGTCTAGACATTAGTGACTTACATAGACAAATTAATAATATTAATCAGGCTGAAGAATCCTTTTCTGCTTCTGAAGTGGCCACCAACTTTTTCACCTCTCTGACCTCTTTTGTAGGGGAGAAAAATTGGAGCTCCTTTATTGTTAATATTGCTGTCACCATTGGTGCTCTAATGATTTGTCTTTGCCTTTTTCCAGTCTTTCTCAAGTTAATATTCAACTCTATAAGTCGGGTTTCAGCAGAATTACATCTGTTGGCCTTAAAAAGTAAAAAAGGGGGAGATGCTGGGAGCCGTGGCTACATCATTTGATCGGCTGTTTGACAGGGTCCAGCCGATTAACGCTGAGGGGTGCAGGGTCGCCCCTTGGTGAAGAATAACCGGCCAGCCCCTCACATAGTTCTGAAACCTGTGCTGCTTTTAACTGCCCTTCATTCCTTTTCCTTTCTTAACCTCCAGTTTTCACTCCTTTGGGTGGCTGCTTGGGAGGCACTACCTCCCGGGAAAATTAGATATAGTAAGAGAATGTGACCACCTGCAGGTAACTTTCAAGATATTTTTCAGTTAATTAATGGAGGAGCACACAGTCCCATGTGAGACAATCAGAAAGGAATCCTGCCCAGATAAGATGTCGAATTAGGTTTATGGCCTCCATCTGGTTAATGTTTCCTTCTCCCTCCAGTTCTTTGTCTAAATATACATATGCATCGTCCTTCTAAGTTTGCTGGTTAATTGGATGATCAAGAAGTATCTATATATTATTCTTGACCTTCTGCTTTCTGTTAAAATGTTATAGAGGTTTTCTCCTAAAAGCAATAAACAATAAATAATTGGTGAGTAGAAGGGCCGAGGGGTGCAAGAATGCCCCTCGGTGAAGAATGGCCGGCCAACACCCCCGATATTTTCTGAATTATATGCATGCTTTCTATCAAGGTTATGTGTATACTTATTTCTCTTTTTTATTCTTGAAGATTTATAGTTTAGCTTAGCTTTTCAGCCCTTTACTTTACTAACAATATGATACTTTCTCCGGCAGTGTACTTAAGGGACCGTTAGCTCTACAATCTAAAAGACAAAGGAATGCTTCCACCCCCTAAAGGGCGCGAAAAAGTAAAGATGTTTAACTGCCCGCTGAGAATGCAGATAGCCCTGGGGATAAGACACCCTGGAGTCACCTTTTGTTCCCATTAACCATCTACACTAATGGCGTAAATGATTGAGGGAGGCAGGGATGGCTCCACCAGGATGTAACCAGACGGGCTGCTGCCCTGTCCGGAGGCCTGGACCTTCTCTCTTTGATTTAACTTTACCATGAATTACAACAGACGCCTAGGTACCTATCTCCTTTAGCTTAGAGACAACAAACACTAGTTAATTGCAGAGAAGACGATCATTAACCTTATGCTCTATAGAATGGAATGCTAATAAATATTCTTGTGCTCGTTTCTTACTTCCTTATCTCTCTGAGAATATTTGTAAAACTATTTCTGTACTAATCCTGAAAAATATATAAACGACACTTGTGCACAGTAAAGTCGGACTTGCTAACACCAACCCAAGTCTCACGTCCCCTTTATTTTCCCCCTCCCTCATCGCGCCGACGCCGTCCATCCCTCAGGAACCTGGACTCCGCCGGGGCGGGACCCCGGCACTTTAGAATGTGTGGGTATAGTTGGTTGAAGTAAATCAATGTGCTGTTTGTGTTGACTTTCCCTTCTGGGAATTGGAGGAAATTCCTTCTGGCATCACTTGGCTGCCTAGTCAATCCCTGATTTTAGAATCTGAGACATTCTTCTCTGTCTCCCTGTTCTGTGTCTGAGGACTGCTCCCTGACCTCCATCCAGCTGGGATCCTTACACTCCAGCCCGAGTAGGTATGTGCAGACCTCACTTTGGGCTGGACCTCCTCCTGGTTAGACCCCTGTCTGTGCCCTCTCACTTTGATTGGACCTCTGGACGTTGACCCCTGGCCTGTTCCATCTGAGCGTGTGTGTGCTTTATAACAAATCTAGATCTTACTGCTCTAATTGCCTGGACTTCTGACCTGGTTTTATTTGTCCTCCAGCTTGCCCTGACCTCTGAGACCTACATCTTGACCTGACAGTCAAGCCTTTTCTAATTCTGTGACTTTTATACTAAGCACACTTTCTAGCTAGTTCTTCCACCTGCTTAATTTAGCATCCCCACATTAAAAGGAGGGTCTTTCTTTTCTGCAACCTGAATAGAGGAGAAGCCACCATGAATCAACAACATGTTCCAGAGCCAGGAACTGTGTTGGCAAGCTCTATACACATATGCCATTAGATCCTAAAAGATCCCAGGGTATATCAAAGCTCAGAATATCAGTGCCCCAGGCATATACTTCTGGAAAATACACTTTCTTTCTTTCAGAGAACTGCTCCCCACCACCTCATTAAGACTATATTGATATGGTGGATGTGGCTAATCATAGTTGTCCACTCTCCTGGCCACAGTAGTGGCAGTGAGCTGAGCTGGTTAGAAAACCCCACTCACCAGCCCACCAAGATTGAGTAGATGACCTCAAGTCAGGGGCTAATCATAGTCCTTCTCCAGAATGGTTTTCATAAAACATTAAGGGGCAGGAGCACTTTCCTGGGAAGCAGGTGAGGGGACAAGCTAAGAGGTGGGAGCCAGGTCTCTACTCTCATGGGGAGAGTTGGCTGAAGAGAATGAAATAGACCCAAGGACACAAGAGTCACACAGAGAAGATAAACTTTGACAGCATTTAAGTCCCAGGAGACAGACAGTGTATAGTGTTTTCATGTGTGGACTTGGAGTCAGACTGCTTAGCCAACCGTGGGAAACAGCCTCTCTCAACTTGAGTTTCCACTTTTGTAAAAAGAAGATGATAATAGCACTTAACTAATGGGGCTGTAGTAATTGAACAAATTAATACATGGGAAGCACGTTGAACAATGCCTGGCACATGGTTGTCTCACAATAAATACTAACTATTATAAGCTACTCCAGTTGTCCAGGGGGCTCTCTCCACCGTTGGTCCTCCTTTGATTTGGTCACCCGAGCAAATGGTTTCCACTTTTTGCCTAAGCTAGTGTTGGGTCTCTATGACTTGCAACCTGGAGAGTCCTGAAGAATGTAGTCATTATTTCCCTAAATTCCTGAATTCCATGAGATGCTCCAGGAGTAAATGTTACCATAAATATTTTTGGGAAACTCTTGGATATTCATTGTGTTTTAATTTATATATTGACCCCTCTTTGATAGTCTCATTATATATTAATATATTAAAGGCTCTGAGCAACCCTACAATTAAAAAGGCAGCTGAACTTTATTCAACCTAGCACTTCCCAAACTTATTTAACTTCAGTTCTCTTTTTTTTTCTGTGATCTTTCTTTCTTGTTCTACAAAACTAGCGTTCCACAGAACACACTTTGGAGTGATAACATAGGCATAATAAAACTGAAGAATCTGCTGAGTAACAAGTTGGATCAAGATCTATTTGAATCTAAAACGTAGGCTCTTTCCACATTCCATACACATATACACAAACACAACACCGATATCATTAATCTTTTGGATGGTTAGACTTACTGATCTTGAGTTTGCTTTTCCATTTTAAGTGTTACTTTCCCGGAGAACAAAGTTTTAAGTGCTTATTCTTGCAGATTCATATATACCAGGCAAAATTAAGTAGAATTAAATTATTTTTAAGACAATTTGTAATAAAAAGCATCAGACATGCAATGGCCTCGTCTTTGAAAAATTACAAGAAGGATGGTTTTTCTTTTCTGGTTGCCAGAGTCGATTGTGGAAGAAGTTTGGGAGATGTTTTCTTTCTAATTCACACTGTCAGGTACCTTTGTCTCCATTTGTAGGATGGCCAAATTATTGCACAAGTACTCACATGTCCACCCCGGGCCAAATTCTAGCTTCTGATTATTCAAAGCTGTGTGTCTTGAACTGTAGGTCTAATCTGGACAATGAATATTATTATTGTTATTATTATTATACATTGATATTAATTGTTGTGCCCTAAGAATTGTCAGAGGGGACTTTTGGACCAAGGAAGAGACCTGGTTCCCTCTGGCAGCCTTACAATCTAAATTAGACTGAATTGTATAACAGTTTTAGGCATCTGATATGGGACTTGCCAAATTTCATGGCTTCAGGCACACGGAATGCACGTCCCCATTCCAGGGCAGCTAAATATTTTTCCAAATCAGTAGATAAAACAAACTCCCTGACCTCAACTTACTTCCTGGCACCTGGAGTCTTGAGTAGCTGACGAAGAGTGTCTGTCTGCTATCAAGTGACAGGACACATTCAGACTGGCTCCTGTGTTCAGGACCATGTGGTACCTGATCCTCTCTCCATCCTCAGAGCTAAGATTTTGGCCACAACTTAAAGATCTAAGTCCAGAGGGCAGTGGGCCAGGGTTAGTTACCATTAAATGCCGTTGAATCAGCCTTGAAGGGCAAGTGTGGCTTCTCAGAGCATGAGGCAATGTGGTGCAGCTGGAGGCCAGTGAAAGCCAGTGATCACAGACCCCAGGCAAATCACGTCTTGAATGTCATGTCTGAAATGGAGAAGTGGCTACATCTCTGTCTTCAGCAAATACTATGCACAGATGTTAGACCTTTCAGAGCCAACCAAGTAGGGAGTAAATCCATCAAAGGGAACGTGAAGCTTCTGACTTAAGGGCTTCTTTGGATGGACACCTTAACTAATCAACAGTGACATCTACTGACTGTGTTACACACTGCCACCTTACAGATAAAATAAGAATCAGCTAAGCTTTGAAGACTCAAAGGAATGTTAAATGGGGGTGGGGGGTGGAAATTCCCATAGACGGGAGAAGGAGAGATTAATAGCAAAAGGGAGATCACGGAGATTGAAAAGCCTTATTGAGTATTATGGACAATAAAAATGGATTTCATAATGTCACAAAGTCCTCTGAGTCTCTTCCGGGATAGGTATTCTGAATCTACTGGGTACTGTGTTAGAGCCCTTCTATATTCTTCAGCTCATTCCGATGGCATTTACCTTGATGTCTTCTCTTTCCAGTCAATTCCATTTGCCTTTTAGACTCTTCTGCATTTGCACTGATGTACGTATGCATGCTTTTATCCCCACTTTCTCCTGTCCCTGCCGGATCCTCCTGCAAATGAGCCATATTTGATCAAGAATCCTGGGTTCCTACGTCTTCTTCTTATTGAGTCATCTAAATAGCTTTCCTTCTGACATCTCCTACTGAACCCAGGGAGCCATGTAGCTGCATTCTCCCCTCACATCCTACTTTGTATAGCTGTGAATCAGCCAGCGGCTCAGGTCCTAAAAGACACACAACCCCACTTTGTCCCAAACTGCTCTAAACCTCGCAGCCACCCTTCTCCCCACCCAGGCCATCAAGCTGGCTGTGCTACTGAAGTGGGCTCCTTGAACGAACCGTTTACCCCCCGTGGGTCCTGATTGCAAACCCTCAGAAGGCAAGAAGGGCATCACTTTCCCCTTCTCCATCCCTCAAGAACTGCCTGCTGTACTGCTATGCATACAGGTGGCTCTCAATAAATGCTTGCTGTATCAGTGAATGATTGAGAGGCTTGTTTTAATTCAAGGACATCCGTGGATTGAAAAGGTCTTGCTCATGGGTATGGCCATGACCAAATATTCAAAATTGGAATCATGGAAATTAAACATTTTCAAGGGAAAAATTGAATCTGTCTTCCTGGCCTTTTCTATCATTGTCTGTTTTAAAATAAAATCCTTTTGAATATTTGTCTCAACTAAGATCAAAACACCAGTGCTCTAATTTTCTGTAATTTTCTCTTTAAGGAACAGAGGTTAAGTTCTTCAAGGGAATGTTCAAAGAATCCTGTACACTGAGAGTCAGGAGCTGAATGTGGAATTGGCATCATCTCCCATATCTCACACGGGGGACGTGCTCTGAGGAGCGACGGCAGAAGGCTGAGAATTACAGGTTCAACTGATTTAGGAAAACAAATGAAACCTTGGTTTTTGCTGCTAAAATTCTCGTTTGCTAGAGTAAAACATTTTCTATCAACTTTTTATTTGGTAGATAAAATGCATATATGAAAAACAGTAATTTTTTAATGTCATCTTAAAGATTAGATGCTCATAGGTGTAAATAGAGGTTTCAGTCCTTTCATCGTTGCTGTGCAACTATGGGGAAGCCTAGAGGGATTTCAGGATGGGTTTTCATTTTGCCTGAGGTTGGTTAGTAAATGTGAAAAAGTAACTCTCCAAGCAAGATATGATATAATTAAGTGGCCTGAACCCTTTTGACATCTTTAGTGGGAGCACTGGATGTCTGTCATTTGGAAGGAAGGATGACGCAAGAGTGAACAGAGGGAATAAAGAAGAGATCATCTAGGACCCAGATAGAAAGATGACGTGTAAGCAATTTATCCCACAAAGGGTGCCTAGCACATGTTGGTTCTTAATCTGGAGCACTGGGAAGATAAAGATGACTTACCCATGGATACAAAGGGGTGACAACTCCCAGCAAATGGCCATCCTGTTACAAAATGTTGAGCGGCATTCCTTTGGTTATCTTGTTGGGTTTCTGCCTCCATGACTTCCTCTACAGATCGGTGGTCACTGCTCGGGCAACCAGCTAGGGGGGAAATGGGAAATAGGAATTCTCTCTTGGGATAGAACTTGGAAGGTTTAGGCATCTTTAATGCCCCAGGAAGTAGGGAGCAAGGTAGCTCCTCCAGTGGACCACAAATCAGGAAGATTTAGCCAAAGGATCATTGTGCTTCCTATTGCAGTCAGTACTTCTCAGCCTTTTGTCACTTCCTAGCTCTTAGAAAAGCTTCTCTTAGATGACATAATCTTGGCTTGGCTGTGCTATAGGGCAGGAGTGGAAGAGTCATGCTTCCTATTTAGGCCAGTTTTGTTAAAGGAAAGTGCTACTCCCCACTCCCACACCTATCCCACTAAGGATGGAGGTGATGGCAGGGATACATAGGAGAGATCTCCCACAGGACAGTAGAACATGGGGGACAGACAATAAGACTGTAGGATCCAGCTGCTTCTCCTCTCCAGGAAATTCTCTTTCCAGTGTTAACCTGGAAGGATCTAATTATTGATTTTTGACAAATTTGGGGGTAGGGGACAATTACCTACAGGCACTACTATTTCCTAGATGAAATTATCTGATATGTAAAATAGAAGAAGTTGTTATGGACTGAATTGTGTACCCCACCGAGTTCATATGTTGAAGCCCTAATCACCAATGTGATTGTATTTTCAGACAGAACCTTTAAACAGGGATTTAAGTTAAATGAGGTTATAAGGATGGGGCCCTAATCTTATAGGACTGGTGTCCTTATAAGAAGAAGAAGAGACAGCAAAGATCTCTCTCTCCTTCAGCACACAGGGTAGAGGCCATCTGAGGACACAATCAGAAGGAGGTCCTCTACAAGCCAGGAAGAGAGCCTTCTCCAGAAATCAACCTGATGGCACCTTGATCTTTGACTTCCAGCCACCAGAACTCTGAGAAAATATACTTCTGTGGTTTGAACCACCTGGTCTGTGGTATTTCATTATGGCAGCCCCAGCAGAGTAATACAGAAGGTCAGACCCCTAGATCCTGGAAATGTCTTGCTCTTTGCTGAGGTGCCTGTTAAAATTTAACGTATTCATGAGCTAATGCAAGTTCTCCAAGGGCTGACCACCCTGGGGAAAGACACATCTCAACAAACTCGCTGATGGTTTGAACAAAATGCAGTATATGCTCCAAGGCTCCAAGGGGAAAGGCACTCCGTGATCGAAAGAGGGTAGCATCTCTGTGGTTCAACAACATTTCCTTTCCAGAAACATCCGCATTCTGAGAGAATTTAATTCTTGTATCTGTAAACAACTTGGAGGTATTTTACCGTACTACTCAGTAAGCTATGTATTCCTGTTTTCATCCTGTAGTGACTTTCAAATGCTTAGCATGTTGTCTAGGACGCACTAGGCCCTTGGATATTATTTGTCAACTTCAATTGAACTTCAGGGTGGAGTGATCTATATATGTCTATTAAGTCCAATTGTTTTAGTTTTTCATTCAGCTCCACTATTTCCTTGTTGATTTTCTGTCTGGATGATCTGTCCATTGATGTGAGTGGGGTGTTGAGGTCCCCTACTATTATTGTGTTGTTTTTAACATCTTCCTTTAGGTCTGTTAATAGTTGCTTTATGAATCTTGGTGCTCCTGTGTTGGGTGCATAGATATTTATAAGCGTTATTTCTTCTTGATGAAGTGTCCCTTTGATCATTATATATTGTCCCTCTGTGTCTCTCTTTACCTGTCTTATTTTGAAATCCACTTGGTCTGATATGAGAATTGCAACACCTGCCTTTTTTTCCTTGCTATTTGCTTGAAGTATTGTCCTCCAGCCCTTCACCCTGAGTCTGTGTTTGTCCTTGGGGCTGAGGTGTGTTTCCTGGAGGCAACAAATTGTTGGATCTTGTTCTTTAATCCATTTTGCCACTCTGTGTCTTTTTATTGGAGAGTTCAATCTGTTCACATTGAGAGTGATTATTGATGCATGTGGACTTAATGCTGTCAATCTGTCGCTCATTATCTTGTTTTCCTGTGTTTCTTTTCCTGTGTGCTTTAGACTACCCATTTAATACTGCAATTTCTTATGCTGGGTTTCTTAGATTTTTCCTTATCTATGATTTGTGACTCTGTTCTGTACTTTATTTTAGTGTCTACCTTGAAGTTTGTATTTAGAATCTCGTGTATAATATAGTCTATTCTCTGGTGGTCTGTTACTTACTCGACCAATACTGATTTAGACCCTTTGCTCTTCCCCTCCTAATTATTTTCATTTTTTATTCCAACTCGTCTTATTAATTTGTAGTTAGAATGCTAAGATCGTCCTTGTTTTGGTAGTTTCCTTATTTTTACCCTAATGCTATAGTTGAATATTTGCTATCCTGTTCTGGTTCTATCCATCGGTCTCCCTAGTCTGTGGATTGTGTCCCCTTTCTCCCTTTTTTCTTTTTTCAAGTATGAGAGCCTTCTTGAGGATTTCTTGTAATGGAGGGCTTTTAGTTACAAATTCCCTTAACTTTTGTTTGTCTGGAAAAGATTTAATATCTCCCTCATATCTGAAGGAAATTCTTGCTGGATAGAGTATTCTTGGCTGAAGGATTTTATCCTTTAAAGCTTTGAATATATCACTCCATTCTCTCCTAGCTTCTAGAGTTTCTGTAGAGAAATGTGCTGACAGTCTGATAGGGGCTCCTTTATAGGTTATTCTCTTTTTTTCTTACTTCCCTGAGTATTCTTTCCTTATCATTCCTATTAGCCAACTTTACTATTATGTGTCTTGCGGTGGGTCTTTTTACATTGACAAATCTAGGAGATCTAAAACCCTCCTCTACACACATTTCTCCGTTGATCCCTAGATTTGGGAAGTTCTCTTCAATAATTTCGTTAATCACACTTTCTGCTCCATTTTCCTTTTCCATATTCTTGGGAATTCCTATGATCCTTATGTTCTTACTCCTCATTGAATCCATTATCTCTCGGAGATTTTCCTCATTTTTTTAAATTCTTAGTTCTCTTTCTTCCTCTGTCTGGCGCCATTCAGCCTGTCTGTCCTCGATTATGCTGATTTTCTCCTCTATGTTGTCTACACGGGCATTCAGGGAATCCATATTCTGTTTTATCTGGTCCATTGTGTTTTTCATCTCAAGTAATTCTGTTTTATTCTTCTTTATGATTTCAATCTCTTTTGTGAAGTAACCCCAGAACTCGGCTTGTTTCTCTATCTTTCTCTCTACCTCATTGAGTTTTTTATTATAGCTGCTCTGAATTCATTATCACTTAGTTTACCTAATTCCAAGTCCTCAGGACTTAATTCTGTGTTTTTATTGTTTTCCTTCTGGTCTGGGTCTTTTATAAATTGCTGGATGGTAGAGGAGCGGTTTTTTCTCATGGTGGTAGAATTCAGTTGCAGTTACAGCCTGTCACCACTAGATGGGGGTCCAGAGCGGCATGTTAGCTCTCCGCCTTGGGGCAAGATGGCTGTGCCCACTGGCTTTGTTGGGGGGAGGGGCTGTTACTCACACGCGCGGGTCTGGGTTCAGATCAGTTCTGTTCTCTGGTCTCCCAAGGCCCTTGATCTATAGGGTCCCCGTGGATGGAAGCTTTCCCCTCGTCAGTGGGTCTCCACTGAATCAGTGGCAGGAGTCCTGGATGATCCCCTGGTCCCACGGCCCCTCCCCCGCTCCTTCCCTACCTGTGCCGCAGCGATCGCAGACTCTAGGGGAGGGAGCGATGTTCTCTCCTACCGTTCCAGTGCCTCCGAGACCATCTGCAAGGTTTATGATCTCCGCCTTCTTGGTATTGTAGGTCTCTAACGAGCTGGCATTGTGTTTATTCTCTGAAATTCAGTTCTTCCAATCTTTTGTTGTATTTTGGAGGGGAGAGAATCCCAGGTCAGCTCACCCCGCCATTTTGCTCCACCGTCCTTCCTGATAAGTTTTCAATTGAACTTCAGAAGAAAATACCAATGACTGCATTTCTGAATTTCACTCCTCCTGAGCATAAGAATGAGTGTGTTGAATTTATCCCTATATCCCAACCCTAGGGCACTTAAGAGAGGGTATTCAATAGTCAGTCAATAAATCTTGGCTTACACGGTGAAATTTAATAAAACAAACACCCAACCATTTGAAATATTTGCTGAAAACTGCCAATTCTATTTTCATTTGGATGAAATTTGCTCATTTGCCTCAGTTTGATTCGTTTCTCAATCTGTTTTTTTTTTGCAACATTCTTGGCATCATGTCAGAAAAATATTATAAAACAGCAGTCTTGAGACAATCAGCAGAACATCTGAGTCATAACTAAGACATAACCCAGGAATTTGAAATGCAAATAAACTTTTTTTCTTGAAGTATCTGAACCAAAAATACACAGTAAATACAATCTAGTAATACAGATGGTTAAAGAGACTTGAACTTTAAGATATAGCAATTTTCTTTGCAGTATTGAATTAGTAAAACAGGTATTTCTAAACGATGTTCTTTACTTTTGATAATTTGAAAGCTGTCTCTAATCCTTATAAGTCAGAAAAATGGATTGACTTGGATATGCAATAACTTTCATCACAGAACAGCCGAATGATTATTCATTAAGATAATTGATGTCTCTATAAACTGAAGTATTTTCCCCTCATCCATTCCTGTTGTTAAAATGTTTGTATTGTTGAGATGTCTTCCCATGCTATGATTTTGGAGTTGTACAATGAAGACTTGGCGGTCAACTAACAACTGTCTGCACTGGGGCATGGAAACACCGTTCCTCTCCCTTGCCTGTGGATGAAATGTTGACATGTAACACTTAGGATCATTGGGGCAAATCATTCTCTGTATTGGGGCTCTTTCACATCTGGAGGCCAATCCCTACCATCATTCTCTATCAGCCTGTGCACATATTGGGAACTTCTCTGACTTTTGACCCTTTAAAAAAAAGCAGCTTGGTTTTTGGTTTTTTTCTTTAACTCCTACCACAATCTCCTTTATTTAGTCTGCCCATTTCTGGAAGCTCATGCCCAAAGTCTGGCCACCTACAGCTGATATTCCTACAAGCTCCTCTCTCCGCAAAGAAGCTGTTTCAGGTGCAATGCTTTGGTTCATCTGCAGGATTTGAAATTTCATGGTTCGTGGACTACTTCAAGGCTCCAATGTGGTTAGAGTGTTGTGGGTTTTTTTGGTTTTTGTTGGTTTTTAGCCTTTATATTGTTGTTTTTAAAAATCCATTATCAATGCAACAAAAAAAGAGTAAAGATCTGAATCCTGTGGGCTTGCATTTCCAAATGGCAGCAACTGGTTAAATCTGAGTAACAGCTGCTCTTTGGACAAAGATATACTCTCCAGTGTGGCCCTGTCACCACCATTCCCATAGCACATCTTTATCTATCTGGCTCCTAAAGGCCTTTGAGTCTTTGACCTCTTATCTGCCTCAAGATGTTGATTATTGGATCAAACGAGCACAGTAATGTACGTCCTGCATTCACGGGGGTGTAATCTAAACCTCTGCTGTCCAAAATAGTAGCCACTGGCCACAGGTAGCTACTTGAGCACTTGAAATGTGGCTAAGGTGACCAAAAAACAGATTTTTTTTTTGATATTTACTTAATTTTTAGCAATTGTTTAAAATTAAAACATAATGTTCTATTGGCCAGTGGTGGTCTAGACCAAGAGAGGTTATAGGATTGAAAGATTTTCTTGCCCACATGCAAATGTTTGTTATTTTCCTTGCATCAGAACAGGCATCTTCATTTTAGGTGCTCTTTCATGAACACCAATTTACGACAAGTATGTCATGTCTTCTGAACAGAGACGTTGATTAATCCCAAGGACACAAAGTCCCCAAGCTCTGTCCTCTCTGTCCTACTTCCAAGCAGCAGTATGCAGAAAATCACTAGGATACCATTTACATGCTGAAATTTAAGAGAAGACAAAAGTGACCAACCTTCAGAGCCTTCCTTTACTGCTTCCCACCTTGCCTTCAAATCGCTTAGACTTTGGAGGACATCTGTCAGAAAACCTAGAGGGTAACTGGGGACATAATACACTGGCCCTCTCTCACTTGCTGAGCTAAGCTCTGCTAATATGTATGTTATAGACCAGCTTAGAATACAAGAAAAACCCTTGAGAGAAAGGGACAAAAGACATTTCTATGCTGTGCAAGTGGGTTGATCCTGGGGCTTTTCCTAAGAGAGTCCAGGGCCTAATTAGACATCAGTGGAAGGCAGGGACCCTCAAAGAGCAATAACAGAAGACAGACAGCCCCCAAGGCATAGAAGGGTGCTTAGAGAGGAGAATAGATCAAAGGAAGAATTGCTTTTCCATCACACATTCCACCTCGACAGGCTGCTTTGGTTTCCTAGAACTTGGCAGTGCTTGTGCTTCTATCAAAGCACTTGGAACAGAAGCTCTTTCTCTACAGCACCCTTCTGCTCCTAAAATATGACCTAAACCTCTCCTCTGGAATCCTTCTGGATGGTTATAAAACAAATTCCAAACAACAACGACTGGAAGGACAAGCTCGTGAACACTGGTGCATATGGGAATACGGCTTGTTACACCACATAATGGACTAGTTTGATTAGCTACATGTCTTACTGTATTGTCCTTAGCTCCCAAACAGAAAAAAGCAAGAATAATCCCTTATACAGAGTTTATTATACATGCTCACATATGATGAAACATTCGTTTCACTTCAGCAATACTATTATTAATAACATCCTCTTTCCACAGATGAGAAATTGAGGCTCTGAGAAGTTAAGCAACTTGATAAAGGCTCCACTGCTGTTACAGACCAAAATTGGGGTTCCATGTCTGATGTACATAAACAAGCCAATTAATTGTGGCATCGGCCGTTGGGGGAGAAGTCAACTTTTATTCTGCAAGATCAATCTGCAGGGAGACAGGGGGCATGTGCCCTCAGATCTGTCTCCCCAACTGAGGATTTGGGGCAAAATTTAAGAGGTTAGGGAAAACAGGTTGGCATACAGAAATGCTGGTGGTATAGGCTTTGATTGGTAGGCTTCAAACATTTATGGTAAGGTTCTAAACATTTATGACAGGTTTGGGGAGGAGTTTTAACATTGGATCTTCCTGAATGAGGGACTCCTCATTTCTGATAAGAGTCTAACATTCAAGTTCTGATCATGCTTGCATCCCAGGATTCCATGGGGAGGAAGATCTTTAGTTCTGTGGTCATTTCAGGTCACAATTTCTTCTTTCATGGGTGCTCTGGCTACGTGACTGCAGTTTTTCTGAAAGACAAATCTTAATAACTTTCCGGATAAGAGATGGGGTCACTTGAAATGATCCTGGAGGCCTGTGGTTTACAAATCCCCCCTTTTTGTTCTTCATTCCTCAGTCTTGAAGGACATGGGGGATGACTGCTCCAGCTTCTTCCTACTGATAAAGGGTGTAGGTTGAGTCATCTCATTAATCCACTCTCTTAGTAAGATGGTGATGCAGGTGGCTTTTATTTTGTTGTACTTTCCTTCTATAGCCATTTTATTGAGAGTTTTTTCATAAAATGTTGAATCTTGTCAAATTTTTTCTCTGCATCTATTGAAATGATCATGTAGTTTTTATTCCTCATTTTGTTAATGTGGTGTATAACATTGATGATTTTGCAGATGTTGAGCCATCCCTGCATCCCTGGTATAAATCCCTCTTGATCATGTTCTATGATCCTTTTAATGTACTACTCTATGTGGTTTGCCAATACTATGTTGAGGATTTGTGCATCTATATTCATCAGCTATATTGCCCTGTAATTTTCTTTCTTTGTTTTGTCCTTCTCTGGCTTTGGGATCAGGGCAATATTGGCCTCATCAAATGTGTTAGGAAGTGTTCCATCTTCAATTTTTGGTAATACTTTGAGAAGGATAGGCAATAAATCTTCTTTGAACAGTCGAATTCTCCAGAGAAGCCATCTGGTCTTTGACTTTTATTTTTTGCAAAGCTTTTGATTACTATTTCAATCTATTTACTTGTGATTTGTCTATTCAGATTCTCTATTTCTTCTTTATTCAGTTTTGGGAGGTTCTGTGAATCTAAGAATTTATCCATTTCTTCTACATTGTCCAATTTGTAGGCATGTAGTTTTTCAGAGTATTCTCTTATGAGCCTTTGTATTTCTGTGGTATCTGTTGTAATTCCTCATCTTTCATTTCTAATTTTATTTATTTGAGACTTCGCTCTTTTTTCTTGGTGAGTCTGGCTAAGAGTTTGTAAATTCTGCTTATCTTCTCAAAGAGCCACCTCTTAGTTTCACTGATCCTTTCTACTGTTTCTTTTTAGTTTGTTTCTATTTCATTTATTTCTGCTCTAATTTTTATTTCCCTCCTTCTGCTGACCTTTGACTTTAATATTTTTTCTAGTTCTTTTAGGTGTAGGGTAAAATTTATTTTTTCAGATTTTTCTTCTTTGTTAAGGTTAGCTTGTATTGCTATGAATTTCCCTCTTAGGACCATTTTTGCTACATCCCATATGAGTTGGTATAGTGTGTTTTCATTTTCATTTATCCCAGGGTATCTTTTTATTTATCCTTTAATTTCTTCATTAATCCATTGGTTGTTCAGTAGAGTGCTCTGTAGTCTCCACATATTTGTCACTTTCTCAGCTTTTTTCTTGCTGTTTATTTCTAGTTTCATAGCATTATAATCAGAAGAGATGCTTCCTGTAATTTCAATCTTCTTAAATTTATCAAGACCTGCATTGTCTCCCAACATATCATATATCTGCTTTTGGTGTCATATCCAAAAAATTATTGCCATGAACAATGTCAAAGTTAATTTTCCCTATATTGTCATCTAGGGCTTTCATGGTTTCAGGTGTTACATTGAAGTCTTTAATCAATTCCAGTTAATTTTTGAGTGATGTAAGATAGGGGTTCAATTTTATTCAATTGTGTGTGAATAGCCAGTACTCCAAACACCATTTATTGAAAAGACTATCTTTTCCTCATTAGGTATTCTTGGCTCCCTTGTCAAATATTGGTTTTCCATATACGCATGGATTTATTTCTGGGCTTGCAATTCTGTTTCATTGATCTCTGCACTTATTTTTTGTCAGAAACATCCTGTTTTGATTACTACATGTTTGTATTATAGTTTTAAATCAGGGACTGTAACACTTCCAGCTATGTTCTTTCTCAAGATTGCTTTGGATATTCATGGCCTTTTGTGATTCTTATAAATTTTAGAATGTTTCTTCTATTTCTATGAATAACAACAGTTGAATTTTGATAGCATTGAACATATAGATCACTTTGGATAGTATTGACATTTTAGCAATATTAACTCTTCTGATCCACAAATATAGAACATCTTTCCACTTTTTTGTCTTCTTGAATTTCTTTCATCAATGTTTTATAGTTTTCAGTGTATATACCTGTCCTCTCCTTGGTTAAGTTTATTCCTAAATATTTTATTGTTATTAATGGTATTGTAAGTGTGTTATTTTCTCCTTTTATGTTTTTCAGATAATTTTGGGTTAGTGCATAGAAATAAAACTGATTTTTTTATATGTCAATTGATTTTGTATCCTGAAATTTTACCAAATTTATTTATTAATTCCTAGAGATTTTTGGTTGGGTCTTTAGGATTTTTATATATACTATGTCATCCGTAAACATAAAATTTTACTTTACATTTCTGAGTTAGATGACTTTTCTCTTTTTCTTACCTAATTTTCCTGCCTAGGACTTCCAGTACTATATTGAATAGGAGTGATGAAAGTGGACATCCTTTAATTGTTCCTAATTTTAGAGAAAAAGCTCTCAAATTTTCACTACTGAGTATAATAGCTGTGGGCTTGACATACATGGCCTCTATTATATTCAGGTATATTATATCTTTGCCCATTTTGTTGAGTTTTTATCATGAAAGAATGCTATTTTTTAAAATGTTTTTTTCTCTATCTATTGAGAAGAGCATAGCATTTTTATCCTATGATTCTTCAGTAGCATGTTGATTAGTCCCCAGATATTTGCGACTTTCTCAACTTTTTTCTTGTACTTCTTTCTAGTTTCATAGCATTATTTCCAGAAAAGGTGCTTTATATGATTTCAATCTTCTTCAAATTATTGATTCTTGCTTTGTTTACCAACATATGGTCATCTTTGAGAATATATCATATGCACGTGAGAAGAATGTGTATTTTGCTGTTTTTGGATGGAATGGTCTATATACGTATATTCAGTCCATCTACTCTAGTGTTTCATTTAAGGCCACTGTTCCCTTGTTGACTTTCTGTGTAGATGATGTATCCATTGATATAAGAGAGATGTTAAGGTCCCCTACTAGTATTTCACTGCTGTTAGTTTCTCCATTTAGGTCTGTTAGTATTTGCTTTATATACTTTGTTGCTCCTGTGTTTGATGCATATGTATTAATAAGTATTATGTCTTCTTGAAGAATGTAACTTTTATCATTATATAATGACCATCTTTGTCTCTCATTATCTTTTTATCTCGAAGTCCACATTGTCTGATATAAGTATGCCTACACCTACTTTATTTGGCTTGGCATTTGCCTGAGGTATCATGTTCTAGCCCTTCACTCTGAGCCAATACTATACTTGTCAAAGCTGTCTTTCAGAGATGAAGAAGACATCAAGTCATTCCCAAATGCACTAAAGCTAAGGGAATTCATTAGTAGTAGACCTGCCTTACAAAAAATGCTAAGGAAAGTTCTCCAAAGTAAAATGAAAAGACCCTAATTAACAATATAAAGTCATATGAATGTGTCAAACTCACTGGTAAAAGTAAGTATATAGTCAAAGTCAGATTCATGAATATACTATTCTTCATTGACCTTTCTTTTTTCTTTCAACATTTTGAATATATCATCATACTCTTTCCTGACCTGCAGAATTTCTCCTGAGAAACTGCTGATAGGTTTATTGACAATCCATTGAATATGACAAGTTGCTTTTCTGTTGTTGCTTTCAAAATACTCTCCTTGTCTTTGACTATTGATAATTTAACTATAAGGTATGTCTGTATAGCCTTTTGTGGGTTCAACATATTTAGGAACTTTTGGTCCTCATGAATCTGAATGTCCCTTTCTCTCTCTTCTCTTTCTGTGTTTCCCATAATATGAATGTTGCTTTGCTTGAAAGGGTCATATAAGTCCTGTAGGCATTCTTCACTTTGTTTTATTCTATTTTTTCTTGTTGCCACTCTGATTATATAATTTTAAATGCTTTTTTTCAAGTTCACTGATTTTTTTTCTTCTGCTTGTTGAAGAATGTTATTTGAAGCTCTATATTGAATTTTTCAGCTCAGTCATATTATTTAGCTCTAGAATTGTTTGGTTTTTTGATGGTTTATATTTCTTTGTTGAAGTTCTCATTTTATTCATGCATTTCTTTCCTAATTTTGTTTAGTTGTTTATCAATTCATTCTTGTATTTCACTGAGCTTCTTTAAGGGGATTATTCTGATTCTTTACCAGACAATTCATAGATCTATATTTCTTTAGGGTCAGTTATTGGAGCTCATTATTTTCCTTTGTCAGTATCATGTTTACCTGAATCTTTCTCATACTTGTATTATTGCATTGGTATCAGCACATTTGAATAAGTTGTCTTATTTTGCATGCCTTACAGATGTGCTTCAGCAGAAAAAGACCCTCACTGTTAGGGTAAATTTGGTCTTCTAAAAAGTTCTTCTGGTGACATCCACAGGAATGTAGGGCGTACTGCTGGAGTCTTTAGTTGAATAAGTTCTCTGCCTGTTCTCTGAGGTCAGAGGAAAGAATGTTGACTGGGCTCTATGTTAAAGCAGGACTTGAATGGATGGCTGTGTTCTATGTTGAGTTGGGCCTGCTGGATGTGCTTCAAGGTCAAATGGGGCCACAAGGTATGCTCTCAATCACCTCTAGTCAGACACAGTAGCACACTGTGTTCCATGGCAAAGTAGTGCTCTGGTTGGACTACATGATTGGTCATGACTACAAGCAAGGGTCCCAAAAGAGACAATGCTGCTGAGTGAACATCCTGGTCAGAGGGACAACAAGCTTGGCTCTGTAGATGAGAAGAGCTGCTGGTTGAGATTTCTACTCCAGCACCACACCTGCAGGAATTCAGCCTGCCAATATCTGTATGTTTGTTGCTATAAGCCCCCTACTCTCTCTCTTTATATGACCCCTTGTGGTCCAGCCCTGTTGATACTCCAGCAATCTTCGTGAGACAACATCCAAGTAGCCTTTCTGATAAGTGTTTCACAGCTCTTGGGAAGCTGGATGTTCATTTTTAGCTCTCTTTTACTCAGTAGAGAAACTGTAGTGAACCCTTATGGGATAGGCTCTGCTGGCCTGGGGAAGGCACAAAATAGTCAAACTGAAAGTGTTTTTCTTACCTTTTCAAAGTGGTAATTCTCTGTTTCTGTGGTCTAAGGTATTTCTTGAGCCTCACCCCAGGTTCTGGGATTTTCACAAAGTTTTTTGTTTTTTTATGGATAGTTGCTAGTCTTTTTGTGATGGGGAATGAAGTCAGGAGCCACTTATTCTACAATCTTGATGATAAAATTTTAGAATCTGCTTGTAACGTCACTCACAAAATTGTTCTGAGATTATTTTATTGATATTTCAGTAGATTTTTACATCAGTTTAGGGAGGAATGACACTTTATTTGTAATATTTTTTTAAATTTTCTTTCTACAAATTTATATTGATGTATTTTTGTGTTTGAATCACATGCAGTTGCAAAAATAGTACAAAGTGTTCCTATGTGCCCTTCACTCAGCTTCTCCGAATGATTATATGTTACGTAACCACAGTGCATTATCAAAACCAGTAAAGAGACTTTGGTAAAGTACTATTGACTTAGGTACAGACCTCATTTGAATATTACCAGTTTTTATATAAATTTATGTGTGTGTTTGAGTACAGAGTTCTATGAATTTTTACCACATGTCTAAATTTATGTAAACATCACTACAATTATAATACTGACTTTCATCACCATGAAGGAACTCCTTTGTCTTATTTCTTAGTAGTCGCACCCTCTCCCCAATGCTAAACCTTAGAGAATTATGATCTATTCTCCATCAATACAATATCATCCATTTGAATTCATATATATAGAGTATAGTTTTCTGATTGGCTTTTTTAACTCAGCACAATTTTCTTGAGATCTATCCGGTTGTTATAAATATCAAAAATGTGTTCCTTTTTATTGGTGAGCAGTGTTATGTTGTATGGATGTGTCAAAGTTTTTTTATATATGAACATTCTATCATTGTTGAATATCCTGCTGCTAATAATCATTGTCATCACCATCATTACTATAACATATATCATTTTTTTTAAAGATTTTATTTTTTTCCTTTTTCTCCCCGAAGCCCCCCAGCACATAGTTGTATATTCTTTGCTGTGGGTCCTTCCAGTTGTGGCATGTGGGATGCCGCCTCAGCGTGGTCTGATGAGCAGTGCCATGTCCGCGCCCAGGATTCGAACCAACGAAACACTGGGCCGCCTGTAGCGGAGTGCGTGGACTTAACCACTAGGCCACGGGGCCAGCCCCATAACATATATCATTTTTGACGTATGTTTAGCTTAGCTTTTAATGTCTATAAAGCAGTTTGGTATTTTGTTACTTTAATAATCTCATTTTATCTTATGCTTAAACTTTTTATCCTCTCCATCCATTTTGCCCTCCTCCCATTCCCCACCTCTGGCAACCACCAATTTGTTCTCTGTATCTATAAACTTTATTTATTTATTTTTGGATTTCACAAATAAGAGAGATCATACAGTATTTCTCTTTTTGTGACTGACATATTTCATTTAGCATAACGCCCTTGATGTCCATCCACGTTGTCATAAAAGGCAAGACTTTCATTGTATGACAGTGATAGTCATTCTGTATGGTGTATACTGAAATGATTGAAAAGGTTTATGGGCAGATTATCCTAAACAGCTTCTTGCAATGTGGCTTCTGTAGATTGTTCTTCATTTCCATGAAAGTGATAGTTATTCTGTACTACACACAGTGAAATGTTTGAAAAGATATATGAAAATATTCCCAAAGAGCTACTTGCAAACTGGATTCAGCACAGTGCTCTTTCATTATACGACAGTGATAGCCACACTGTATGGCTTATACAAAATATCTGAAATGACGTATATGAAGATTTTCCTAAGTGGTTATTTCCATGCTGAGTTCAGCACAGTCTTATTTCATTGCATGAATGTGTTAGCGATTCTTTATGGCATATAGTCAAATGTTTGAAAAGACTTGCCCTGAAGATGTTTCTAAACAGCATCTTGCGAACCAGATTCAGCACGGTGATCTTTCACTGTATGAAAGTAATAACCATTCTCTATGGCATATACTAAAATGTTTGAAAAGTCTCATAGGAAGGTGTTCCTAAACACCTATAGGCAATGCTGGGTTCAATAGTGTGTTTTTAAATTCTGTGAGTGTGACAGCCATTGTGTACAGCTTATGCTGAAATGTTTTTAAAGAACTACATGAAGCTGTTTCTAAACAACCACTTGCAAGCTG
Organism: Equus caballus; assembly: GCF_041296265.1. NCBI lineage: Eukaryota > Metazoa > Chordata > Mammalia > Perissodactyla > Equidae > Equus > Equus caballus. Next base: position 2,289,904 of record NW_027222392.1, on the reverse strand, counting down.
TTTCAGCACAGTTTTATTCTATTATGAAAATGATATCCCTTCTTTATAGGATTTAGGAAAAATTGAGAAAAGACATACAATGAAGATGTTCCTAAACAGCATCTGCAAACTGGGTTGAGCGCAGTGATCTCAATTGTACGAATGTGCCAGCACTTACGTATGGCTTATAGTGAAATATCTGAAATGACTTACATGAAGTTGTTTCTAAACAACTATTTGCAAGCTGAGTTCAGCACAGAGCTCTTTCATTTAATGAAAGTGATAACCATTCTGTACAGCATGTGCTGAAATGATTAAAAGATTTATATGAAGATGATGCTAACAGCTACTTGCAGCTGTGTGTAGCACAGCATTTTCATTGTATGAAAGCGACAGCCGTTCTGAATGGCTTAGGTGAAATGTGTAAAAAGAAATTACATGAAGCTATTCCTAAGAAGCTACTTGAAAGATTGATTCATCAGGGTTCTCTTTAAGTGAATGAAAGTGATAGGCTTTCTAGAGAGCATATGCTGAAATGCTTGAAGAAACTTATATGAGGTATTTTAAAACCACTATTTGAAAGCCAGGTCCAGCACAGAACTCTTGTATGAAAGTGATAGCAATTCTGGACAGCTTATAGTGAAATGTTTGAAAAGACTTACATGAAGATCTTAAAAATCTAGCTTCAAGTTTTTTTCAGCAGAATGTTCTTTCATTATTTGAGACTGATTGGTATTCTCTACAACTTATAATGAAATATTGAATAGAAATTTATGAAACTGTTCTTAAACATCTTCTTGCAAGTGTGGTTCAACACAGTGTTCTTTAAGTGAATGAAAGTGATAACCATTCTGTATAGTATACAGCATATACTATAATCTCTGTAAGGACTTATATGAAGATGTTTCTAAACAGCTGCATGCAAGCTGGGTTCAGTAGATTTGTGTTTTATTGAATGAAAGTAATAGCCATTCTTTATGACATAAACATGTGAAAAGACTTATATGAAGATGTTCCTCACAGCTGCATGCAAGCTGAGTTCAGTAGAGTATTTTTTACATTGGATGAAAGTGACAACCATTCCAAATCACGTATAGAGAAACTTTTGGAAAGCCTGTATTAAATTTTCCTAAACAGCTAATTTCAAACTGGATTCCAGCACAGTGTTCCATAACTGAATGAAAGTGATAGACCTTCTTTCATGATCATAGTGAAATGTTTAAAAAGCTTTGTTGAAGCTGTTGCCAAAACTACTTGCAAGCTGTGTTCAGAACAGTGTTCTTTCATTATAAGAAAGTGATAGGCATTCCATACGTTGTATATTGAAATTATTGATAAGAATTATATGGAGATATTCCGAAACAGATACTTGCAAGTTGGGTTCAGCACAGTGTCTTTACTGTGAAATGTTTGAAAAAGCATATGAAGGTGTTCCTAAGTGGGTATTATAAAGTTGGGTTCAGCATACTTTTCTTTCCTTGTATAAAAGTGACAGCTCTTCTGTATGGCTTATATTGAACTTTTGAAAAGACTTATATGAAGATATTCCTAGCAACTACGTGCAAGCTGTGTAAGCAAAGTGTTTTTCATTGTGTGAAAGTGATAGCCATTCTCAGTGGTGCATAGTGAAGAGTTTGAAAACACTTTTATGAAGATGTTCCTAAACATCTTCCTGCAAGCTGAGTACAGCACAGTGCTCTATCATTGTATGAAAGTGATAGACATTTTGTATAGCATATACTAGCATGTTTGAAAAGACACAAATGTAGATGTTACTAAACAGCTACTTGCAAGCTAAGTTTAGCATGTGTTCCTTCATTGTATGATAGTGATAGGAATTCTCTACAGCATATAGCAAAACGTTTGAAAAGACATATGAAGATCTTTCTAAACAGCTACTGCAATATGGGTTCAGCACAGTGTTCTGTAAGTGAATGAACGTGATAGATATTCTGTGATGCCAGTACTGAAATATTTCAAAACACATTTATGAAGATGTTCCTAAACAGTTACTTGTAATATAGGCTCAGCACAGTCTTATTTCACTTTATGAAAGTGATAGCCATTCTGTGCAGCTTCCACTGAAATGTTTGATTAGACTTATATGAAGATGTTCCTAAACATCTACTTGCAAGCTGGGTTCAGTAGAGTGTTTTTTCATCCTATGAAATGACAGACAAAGACATAAAGAGGGCTCAGAAAACATTCTTTGGGATAGCAGGTATATGAGGACCAAGTGTCCTAGTGTTTAACAAGTGCCTGTGATTGCAGGGTGCAAAGCTCAGAGCCAGAAACTGTGATTCCTATCTCATTGTGGAAGTAGAACATACCACTTTCATTTTTTCCTGGAATTTTTATTTCTTTGATTTCAACATCTCTGTACAATTTATTTAACTATATGATTAACATTTGTGATCTCCCTGATATCCAAGAGTTTTTCCTTTTGTCGTTTTCCTACTCTTGCAGTGTTATTCCTAACATTGAGTGTGAAATATTTGGAAATTTCCATTTATTTCAAGGGACTACATGAATCTCTTAAAAGCAATTTCTTCTGAAATAACATATATCATACTGAGTATTGTTTCTTTTGTTTAACTAAGACGGGCTTTGCTATTCCTATGGAGAAAACTACTCTTGGCAACCACAGGCATTTATATAAGTTTAAAAAGAGGAAAATCTGTGACAACTGTTTCTCACTTTTGTGAACATCATTCCTTTGCATATCACTACATTAACTGATCTTCCTCATAGTGCAGACTTAACATCCTGCTTATTAAACTGACAGTGCATTTTTAATACTCATTAGGATCTTTTTTTGTTATTCACATCACTGTCTATCATGCCTACCATGGTCACTAGCAAAACTTGACAATGAAATACAGGTCTCCAATTGCAAGCTACTTGGATAGACAAACATGAATAGTAATAAGTAGATTTACACAATATAGCTTTAGAGTCAGAGTTCATCTTAAGTATGATGAGGCAAAATATTAAATCATATGTTACCAGACAAAAAAATGGGTATGCATATGTGTGTATTTGTATACATTTTTGTTTCAAAGAACCACATTATTTCACATATATGTACGTGCATATATAATCATTCATAATCCCATCAATTACATTGAAAGAACCTTTAGAGAAAGTTGGAAGATAAAGAAATGAAAAAAGTGAACATTAGAATTCACATGAAATTCAAGGAATGTAGAAATTTGGACCAAAAGACTTAATGTAGAATGGGTGACATAAATTTTAATGATGTTATTTTTCCTACCTTAATGCTTCAACTTCAGAACCATATTTACACTTATGAAATGGGGAATTCACTGTATTAGCTGATGGAACCAAAAATCTCCAAATTGACACTAAATTTCTTCTTCTAATGACAGATAGAAATGGCAAGGAATAGGAGTATATGAGGAAGCCATTTGGTGTAAACCTAATTCAGCCTGACTTTGTTTTTCCAAAAGGGCCTGACATGGCCATTGAGCATGCATTGTATATCTGCTTTAAACATTTCATATGGCAAGAACAAATGCCCTTAAGATAAAGGTGCAACGTCCCCCTCACAATGGTATTTCCTTAAGGATAAGCACCTTTCCTTAGGCCAGGAACTGATTGCTCTGATCACCTGTGACCACCCAGCTTGAGAGAACAGGCCTGCCACCAAGCTGTGTCCACTGAGACAGCAGAGCTACCTGCTGTGTCCACCAATCTCTGTTTTGACAGAGCAGTCTCATGACTATTGTAAAAGGGACATTTCAATCCTATGTGAAACATCCTCTTTGAGGGTATATAACCACTCTGTACACCCCCCTTCTTTGGTGTCACTTTTTCCTTCTGGAAGAAAGGCTCTGGGCTATGCTCATCATGCTTTGGCTCAGAATAAACTCACCCAAATTTTCATTTATAGATTGGTTATGGATTATTTTCATTGACACTATTAAGGTGGTATTTCAACACAAAATATTTTTAGCCAAGGGAAACCGGAGGAATTTACTGAGAGTTTTAAACTCAGTTCTAACAAATAAAATTTTGTTGGGTAAATGTCTGAAATGGATTCCTATTATTGCTGTAACAAGTTACCATTTTAGGCTTAAGAAACGATCAATTTTATCTTAAGTTTCTGGAGATATGAAGTCAAAATGCGTCTCATTAAGAGAAAATCAAGATATCTAGAGGGCTGCATTCCATCTGGACTTTCCAGGGGAGAATGCATTTCATTCTTAAATCACTTTCAAGAGGCCACCTGCATCCTTTGTTTTATTCCCTCCCTCTCCAAGGTGAGCAGCATAGCATTTTCAATGGTCTCTCTGACTCCAATTTACTTCCGCTCTTTCCATATTTAAAGGAGCATTGTCATTGTCATTATATTACATCAACCTGGATAATCCAGGCTAACTTTAAGATTAGTGATTAGCAATCTTATGTCATCTGTAGCTCAATGCCTCTTTCCTCTGCAAACTGCCATATTCAAGTTTTCTTGGTATTAGGATGTGGACATTTTTTTGAAGGCTCTTATTCTGCCTACTACAGTCTTTTTCAGACGTTTACTAGTTGATGACACTTAAGTGCCCTTAAATGAAAGAATCAAACACAAAAGTTATCACAGTCTCTGCACTGAGTGGAACACTTTTCTTTTAAATTTATATGCAAAACCAATTTTTAGTGGGCAAAACCCAAAACTATCTATACATGTCTCTAACACAGGATCATACCTTGCTACTCAAGGTGTGATCCACAGACCAGAATCTGCATCATGAATACCACCCGGGAGCTTTTTATAAATGCAGAGTCCTTGGAGCCACTTGCTGAATCAGGATTTATATTTCAACTAAAATCCTTAAGGATTTGTATGCATAATGAGGTTGGAAATTTCTGATGTAGAATAAGTTTTGTCACTTCCTTACTCTTAACATTTGGGGCTAGAGAAATCTTTCTGCTGGGTTTGCACCTGTGCATTGTAGCCATTTGGCAGGATCCCTTTAGTCTTTATCAAATATCCCCATGGGCAAAATCATCTCTGTCTCAGAGTTTGCAAATGTGAAGCATTCTAGCAGAATTCCCACCAAGGCTCCATCCTGTACTCAGTTTATAACTTTGAGCAGAACATTAAATCCCTCTGAGTCTTATTTCTGAGAATGGAGTACATAATAGTACTACAGCCTAGAACAAATATTTCTCAAAATTAAATCAGACAAGCTCTAAAATGTTCTAAGTGAAGCTGGCAAACAGCTATTGATAATTAAGTATCTAGGTACTAAAATTTTCTCCTTTTTGCAATTACTGATTATAGCTTTTAGCTGTTTAACTCACCCATCGTTAACTGTGCTGCTTAGGTAATATGCTATTTGACTCCCACTGGGCTCCTATAGATAACATCTCCCTGGAGTCTGGCTCGCCATGGTAATGGGGGTGTCAGCTGTTTTTCAGGAATTAGAACTCTTTGTCCACTTCAGGCCAGTTGACACCACCAACTCATCAACCAGGCCCTCACAGATGTCTGATAGGCGACCGTTTGATGTCAAGAGGCTAAAAACTCCACCCTCATATCATGCTAATGCTGCCATTTTGTGAACATGGGTCCTGTGAAGAGGCATGGAGTCTGACTATGCTTGCACAGATCATCAATTAACTCACCTCCAACCACCTCTTTCCACATTTCAGACCACCTTGCCCCCATCCCATAAATACCTCTGAGTCCCTATTTTTAGGGATGTAAATTTGAGGCTCATGCTCTTGTTGCCTTACGTGGCTGCCTTGTGAGAAAATCCTCTCTTTGCTACAATCTCGTCATCTCAGTGATTGGGTTTCTGGGCAGTGGGCAAAAATGACCTGGTTCAGTAACATAAGCTACATTATGGTGCATAAAAAGATCTAAATATATATTTTATAATTAACAAATATTTTATAATGAGGCTTTTAACCTAAGATATAACAGTGAAATTTCTGGTAGTTTTTGCAAAAGGGTCAGGAAATCAAGGAGAATAGTACCCAAGGTTTATATTAAAGGAAAATTTGACCCTATTATAAGAGAGGAATGTTAATTTTCTAAGGATATCATGGGTTGTGTTCCCATCACCAGTAAATGCATTGATGATCCAAGGGCCTCATCAAGACAGATTCTTCACTCTTAGACTTTGGAGAAAACTTTACTTCAGAGTTTGGAAAGTGTGCTAAGAGGTTTAAATTGTTGGAAGGATAGTGAGTTAATAGGGAAGGTGCAATAAATACTGAGATCACCTGGCTTATAGCCTCCTCTCCTAGTTACAGAGAATCAGTAGGAAAAATTTACTTTCTGTCCAAACCACTGTCATACAGGAAAATTATGTACTTAGAAGTTATAGTAACAAGAGTAAATGTGTCTAATGAGCAGATATAGGAAGCTGCAAATATTTCCTCTGCCACAGCCTTCAGTGTGTGAGACCTTAGGCTAGAAGGGACATAATTGTTTCTTTTGAGCTCAGTCTGGCTCAGGGACTGGTGCTTCACTCTTTCCTGTTGTCTTGTCTGGGATCAGAACTTCAGTCTCCATTATCAACAATCCGGGAAGGAATTTTGACTTCCACATGGAGACCTCCCACTCAGAGTTCCCATCCAGGTGAGTCTGAGAAATTAACAGACACTGAATGTGGGGATCAAGAAAATGGGAGCAAAAACTTTTACCTGAAGTCAACTGAGGGAAAACCCAGGTTAGTCCAGATATCAGAGGCCTCCACAGATGTTTGTTGGCTAATCAATCAACTAGAGTATTTATCAAAGATGTTAACACAAAAGTGAACATATCACTGTGCAATGGAAGTGCCCATGTTAACAATTAGGTGATATTAATGAAGACCCAACTTGAAGAGAAAATAGGAAGTGTAAAGTGCTTCCAGGTGTCACTGCAAATGATCCATAACCAATATATAAATCAAAATTGTGGTGAGTTTATTATGAGCTAGGTCTGAGGACTATAACCAGGGGCCTTCCCTCCCCAGGGAAGGAAAGGCACCAAAAAAGTGGGGTGTACAGGGTGGTTATAGACCATCTTGAGGAAAAACCCTACATAACATAAGACAGGAATATCTCTTTTACCACTGTCATGAGATGCTTAAATCAATGATGATTTTCCCCTTGAGATACTTGGCAATATCTTAATGAGTGCCGCTAATCACCTAAAATGCACAAGACAACACACAACTCAAATAATTATCCAGTCCCAAATGCCAATGGTGGAGGTGAGGACATCTATTCAAGACCAGCACTTCTTTAACTTCACATGAGTCACCAGGAATTCTAGTTCAAATGTAGATTCTGATTCAACAGGTCTCCTGTGGTCCCAGAGACTCTGAATTTCTAACAAGCATCTAGGTGATTTTGATGCTGCAGATCCTAATCTGTGCACAGTATTTGAGTAAAATTGCCATGGTCTTCTATGAGAGTAAGCTGTAAGTAGGTTTAGGACTTCCCCATGAAAAAGTATTTCTGCAAGTAATTTTTAAAGAAAGAGGTATTCATGCACTCCTCAGTTTGTGATAAAATCTCTATTTGTTTCTTTATACAAGAAAATTTGAGTTACAACAATTCTGAAAATTACTTTGCAGGAGGAAGTATAAGGGTCTCCAAAAGATGTCCACATTCAAATCTGAAGAACCTTTGAGGTCGTACATGACAGTTAAGTGAGATTTATTCTAGGAATGCAGTGACAGTTATACATCTGCAAATCAATCAATGTGATACATCACATTAGCAAAATAGAGAAAACAATTGCATGATCATCTCAATAGATGCAGAGAATATATTTGAGAAAATTAAATATCCATTTATGCTAAAAATTCTTTTGAAAATAGCTATAGGAGGAGAGTACTTCAACATAATACAGGTCATATATGACAAATCCATAGCTAAAATTGTAATTAAAAATAAAAAATTGGGGAGAGGGGATCCAAGATGGCGCCGTGAGTAGTCCTCTTTGTCTCTCCCCCTTCGAGTCTACAATTATTTGGACACTTATCGCTCAAAAAAGGATATCCAGACAGCATCTCAGGACGTCTGAGATACCCACGCGACTATACCTCGGAAGGTGGACGGACTTTCCTCTGGGAGGATGTGGAAATAGGTGAAAACTCTCCAACCCCGACCAAACAGCCTAGTACCCGCAAGCGGCTTTCTTCCAATGGACGCCCCCAGAAGATCAACACACATCTAGGGCAGGAGCGAGCACACAACAGAGGAGCAACGGTGGAAACAGGTGACCAGAACCCTACCTAAACCCCCCGCAATTACTCCTAAATGCAGAGGGAAACTTTGGAGTTGCACACCTGGGCCCGCAGGGAGATCCCGCCTGGTGTTCACAGTGCCCGGAGGGTCCCAGAGAGAGTCGCTGAGGGTACGGAGGTCTCCTGGCTGCCACTGCCGGCACAGTGGGGCTAGGGATTGCCAGAGATCTTGGAGAGGACTGGGGCTGGGGGAAGTTCCAGAGGCCGGCTCTGTGCCCCGGAGGGGAAGCTCCAGAGTTCTGCCTGGGCAGCAGACAGAACTCTCTGTCTGCCTTTAGCAGAGGGGCAACGCCCAGAATTCAACTCTGGGAAAGTCCTGGAGAGAATCCCAGAGGGCGGGGCGACCTCCAGCTGCCATTGCCCGCCCCGTGGGGCTAGGGATTGCTGGAGATCTCGGAGAGGACTGGGGCTGGGGGAAGCTCCAGAGTTCTGCCCAGGCAGCAGACAAAGCTCTCTGTCTGCCATTAGCGGAGGGGCCACACCCAGCATTCAACTCCGGGAAAGTCCCAGAGAGAATCCCAGAGGGCGAAGTGACCTCCAGCTGCCATTGCCTGCCCCATGGGGCTAGGGATTGCCGGAGATCTTGGAGAGGACTGGGGCTGGGTGAAGCTCCAGAGGCCAGCTCCGTACGCAAGAGGGGAAGATCCAGAGTTCTGCCCGGGCAGCAGACAAAACTCTCAGTCTGCTATTAGCGGAGGGGCCACTCCCAGCATCCACAATACCGGGAGGGTCCTGGAGAGGAGAATACTAGGCAGGGTAGCAGCTGACCAGCTACCACTGAAATCAGGATCTCCGGCTATCCCCCCAAGACAGGTCAAAGGGCTCCCCGAGTTCCTGGGGAACAGGACTGGGGCTGGGTGGAGTTCCAGTGACCCAGCTCCGTAGCCTAGGGGGAAACCCTACAGGCTCACAGCAGCCTTAGGGAAAGCCTCTGCACAGCACCAGTAGAAAGCACCCAGCTGGCAGCCACAAGGCTGGAAGACCCCAGGACAAAAGCAGCATAGCTAGGTGAACCAACCACAGACTGTAGAAGATGCCAATAGCTCTCCTGCAACCCATAGTGGACAAGTGAGATTTTGTGGGTGCCGACAGCAATGGAGTGACAAATATAAGTGATCCCGCCCCTGGCCGCTGGAAAAGCCCATAACACCGCTGCAGACCCCAAGGAGGGAGCACGTCTAGGTGGGCTGCAACAGTAGGCACCAGCAGCCTGAAGCCCCCCTGTGACGGCCCCCACGGCAGAGGAGGGAATCCAAAGGACCACTGTGACTACGAGGAGGGGCCCAGGCCCAGTTAGCAACTGCGGACAGGGTTCCTAGTTGGTGCAGTATAAACAGCTGCTCCCCCACCACAGCAGCAGAAACAAGTGGAAGGAGCAACTAATCTCTATCTCCATGCGGAGGCACAAATCAACAACATCAAGCAATATGAAAAAATACATTAAATCTCCAGAACAGAAAGAAAATAACAAATATACAGAAAACAATCCCAAAGAAAATGAGATATATAACCTAAATGATGATGACTTCAAAACAGCCATCATTAAAATACTCAATGAGTTAAGAGAGAATTCTGACCAACAACTCAACGAGTTCAGGAGCTATATCACAAAAGAGTTTGATACGATAAAGAAGAACCAAACAGAAATATTGGAAATGAAGAACACAATAGAGGAGATTAAGAAAAATCTAGATGCTCTGAACAGTAAGGCCGATAATATGGCGGAAAGAATTAGCAATTTGGAAGATGGCAATATAGAATTGCTGCAGGCAGAGGAGGAGAGAGAAGCAAGACTAAAAAGAAATGAAGAAACTCTCCGAGAATTATCAGACACAATTAGGAGATGTAACGTAAGGATTATAGGTATACCAGAGGGAGAAGAGAAGGAGAAAGGGGCAGAAAGCCTATTCAAAGAAATAATGGCTGAGAACTTCCCAAATCTGGTGAGAGAGTTGGATCTTCAGGTGACAGAGGCCAATAGATCTCCAAACTTTATCAATACAAGAAGACCAACTCCACGGCATATAGTAGTGAAGCTAGCAAAAGTCAACGACAAGGAGAAAATACTAAGGACAGTCAGGCAAAAGAAATTAACCTACAAAGGAACCCCCATCAGGCTATCAGCAGATTTCTCAGCAGAAACTTTACAGGCTAGAAGAGAGTGGAATGATATATTCAAAAATCTGAAGGACAAAAATCTACAGCTGAGAATTCCCTACCCAGCGAAAATATCCTTCAAATACGATGGAGAAATAAAAACTTTCCCAGATAAACAAAAATTAAGGGAGTTCATTGCCACAAAACCTCCTCTTCAGGAAATCCTCAGGAAAACCCTCATTCCTGAAAAATCCAAAAAAGGAAAGGGTCTAAAAAACCAAGAGCAGAGTAGATAAGTAGAAGGACAACAACAGAGAGTAGCAGCTCTACATCAGAACAGATTAAGCCACGGGACGAGAAACAAAGGAAATTGAAGAAAACTAGATAACAAGACACAAAATTGTAGTGGTAGGCCCCCACATCTCAATAATCACTCTAAATGTAAATGGATTGAACTCCCCAATCAAAAGACACAGAGTGGCGGGATGGATCAAGGAACAAGATCCAACAATATGCTGCCTCCAGGAAACACACCTCAGCCCCAAAGACAAACACAGACTCAGAGTGAAGGGATGGAGAACAATACTCAAAGCTAATAATGAACAAAAGAAAGCAGGTGTCCCTATACTAATATCAGACAAGGTAGATTTCAAAGCAAAACAGATAAAGAAAGACAAAGAGGGACAGTATATAATGATCAAAGGGTCTCTCCACCAAGAAGACATAACGCTTATAAATATATACGCACCCAACACAGGAGCACCAAAATTTGTAAAGCAACTCTTAATAGAACTAAAAGAAGACACCAACAACAATACAATAATAGTAGGGGACCTCAACACACCATTAACACCAATGGACAGAACATCCAGACAGAAAATCAACAAGGAAATAATAGAATTAAATGAAAAATTAGACCAGATGGACTTAATAGATATATATAGAACACTTCATCCAAAAACAGCAGGTTACACATTCTTCTCAAGTGCACATGGAACATTCTCAAGGATTGACCATATTTTGGGAAACAAAGCAAACATCAATAAATACAAGAGAGTTGAAATAATATCAAGCATCTTCTCTGATCATAATGCTATTAAACTAGAAATCAACTACAAGAAAAAAGCAGAGAAAGGTGCAAAAATGTGGAGACTAAACAACACGCTTCTCAACAAACAAGGGATCATTGAAGAAATTAAAGAAGAAATCAAATATTATCTGGAGACAAATGAAAATGAGAACACGACATACCAAATAATTTGGGATGCAGCAAAAGCAGTCCTAAGAGGGAAATTCAGCACAATACAGGCTCACCTCACTAAACAAGAAAAAGCTCGCATAAGCAACCTCAAACGACATCTAACAGAACTAGAAAAAGAAGAACAAACAAAGCCCAGAGTCAGTAGAAGGAGGGAAATAATAAAAATAAGAGCAGAAATAAACGATATTGAAACAAAAAAGACAATAGAAAGGATCAATGAAACAAAGAGTTGGTTCTTCGAAAGAATTAACAAAATTGACAAACCCCTAGGCAGACTCACCAAGAAAAGAAGAGAGAAATCGCAAATTAATAAAATTAGGAATGACAGAGGAGAAATCACAACAGATACCAATGAAATACAAGAGATCATAAGAGAATACTATGAAAAACTATATGCCAACAAATTGAACAACCTGGAAGAAATGGACAAATTCCTAGACTCCTACAATCTCCCCAAACTGAATCAGGAAGAAATGGAGAATCTGAATAGGCCAATCACAAGTAAGGAAATAGAAATGGTAATCAAAAACCTCCCCCAAAATAAGAGTCCAGGACCAGATGGCTTCCCTGGAGAATTCTACCAAACATTCAAAGAAGACTTAATACCTATTCTCCTCAAACTGTTCCAGAAAATTGAGAAAGATGGAGTACTCCCTAACACATTCTATGAAGCCAACATCACTCTGATCCCCAAACCTGACAAGGACAACACAAAGAAGGGGAACTACAGGCCGATATCACTGATGAACATAGATGCAAAAATCCTCAACAAAATTTTGGCAAACGGAATACAGCAATACATCAAAAAGATTATACACCATGATCAAGTGGGATTCATACCAGGGACACAGGGATGGTTCAATATCCACAAGTCAATCAACGTGATACACTACATCAACAAAATGAAAAACAAAAACCACATGGTCATCTCAATAGATGCAGAGAAAGCATTCGACAAGATCCAACACCAATTTATGATAAAAACCCTCAATAAAATGGTTATAGAAGGAAAGTACCTCAACATAATAAAGGCCATATATGACAGACCCACAGCCAACATCATACTCAATGGACAAAACCTGAAAGCCATCCCTCTGAGGACAGGAACAAGACAAGGGTCCCCACTTTCACCACTCCTATTCAACATAGTACTGGAGGTGCTGGCCAGAGCAATTCGGTAGGAAAAAGAAATAAAAGGAATCCAAATAGGTAACGAAGAAGTAAAACTCTCGCTGTTTGAAGACGGCATAATCTTATATATAGAAAACTCCAAAGAATCCATAGAAAAACTATTAGAAATAATCAACAACTACAGCAAAGTAGCAGGGTATAAAATTAACGTGCATAAATCAGTAGCATTTCTATAAACTAACAATGAACTAACAGAAAAAGAACTCAAGAACTCAATCCCATTCACAATCGCAATGAAAAGAATAAAATACCTTGGGATAAACTTAACCAAGGAAGTGAAGGATCTATACAATGAAAACTACAAGACTTTCTTGAAAGAAATTGATGATGACATAAAGAGATGGAAAGACATTCCATGCACATGGATTGGAAGAATAAACATAGTTAAAATGTCCATACTACCTAAAGCAATCTACAGATTCAATGCTATCCCAATCAGAATCCCAAGAACATTCTTCACAGAAATTGAACAAACAATCCTAAAATTCATATGGGGCAACAAAAGACCGCGAATTGCTAAAGCAATCCTGAGCAAGAAAAACAAAGCTGGCGGAATCACAATCCCCGATTTCAAAACGTACTACAAAGCTACAGTGATCAAAACAGCACGGTACTGGTACAAAAACAGGTCCACAGATCAATGGAACAGAATTGAAAGATCAGAGATAAAACCACACATCTATGGACAGCTAATCTTCGACAAAGGAGCAGAGGGCCTACAATGGAGAAAAGAAAGTCTCTTCAACAAATGGTGCTGGGAAAACTGGACAGCCACATGCAAAAGATTGAAAATTGCCCATTCTTTTTCACCACACACCAAAATAAACTCAAAATGGATCAAAGACCTAAAGATTAGGCCTGAGACAATAAGTCTTTTGGAAGAGAATATAGGCAGTACACTCTTTGACATCAGTTTCAAAAGAATCTTTTCGGACACTATAACTCTTCAGTTGAGGGAAACAATAGAAAGAATAAACAAATGGGACTTCATCAGACTAAAGAGCTTCTTCAAGGCAAGGGAAAACAGGATTGAAACAAAAAACCAGCTCGCTAATTGGGAAAAAATATTCACAAGCCACTTATCTGACAAAGGGTTAATCTCCATAATATACAAAGAACTCACACTGCTTAACAACAAAAAAACAAACAACCTGATCAAAAAATGGGCAGAGGACATGAACAGACATTTCTCAAAAGAAGATATGAATATGGCCAATAGACACATGAAAAGATGTTCATCATCGCTAATCATCAGGGAAATGCAAATCAAAACTACACTAAGATATCACCTTACACCCGTTAGATTGTCAAAAACATCCAAAACCAAGAGCGACAAATGTTGGAGAGGTTGTGGAGAAAAAGGAACCCTCATACACTGTTGGTGGGAATGCAAACTGGTACAGCCACTATGGAAAACAGTATGGAGATTTCTCAAAAAGTTAAAAATAGAAATACCCTATGACCCAGCCATCCCATTACTGGGTATCTATCCTAAGAACCTGATATCAGAAATCTCAAGAGTCCGTTGCACCCCTATGTTCATCGCAGCATTATTTACAATAGCCAAGATGTGGAACCAGCCTACATGCCCAGAAACTGATGATTGGATAAAGAAGATGTGGTATATATACACAATGGAATACTACTCAGCCATAAAAAAAAGAGAAAATTGGCCCATTCACAACAACGTGGATGGACCTCGAGGGTTTTATGTTAAGCGAAATAAGCCAGTCAGAGAAAGACGAACTCTATATGACTCCACTCATAGGTGGAAGTTAGTATATTGATAAGGAGATCAGATCGGTGGTTACCAGGGAAAAGGGGGGGTGGGGGGAGGGCACAAAGGGGGAAGTGGTGTACCCACAACATGACTAACAAAAATGTACAACTGAAATCTCACAAGGTTGTAATCTATCATAACATTAATAAAAAAAAATAAAAAATTGAAAGCTATCCCTCTAAGAACAGGAACAAGACAAGGATGCCCACTCTTGCCATTCTTACTCCACACAGTATTTGAAGTTCCAGACAGAGCAATTAATCAAGAAAAAAATAAAAATGATCCAAATTGGAGAAGAAGTAGATCTATCACTATTTGCAGATGACATGATTATATATATATAGAAAACCCTAAAGAATCCACAAAAAACTGTCAGAAATAATTAATGAATAAAGTTTCAGGGTACAAAATCAACATAGAAAAGTCAGTTGTGTTTCTGCACACTAACAAAATCTAGCAGGATGACAAATCAAGAATACAATCCCATTACATAGGAAATAGAGCAGTCGATCAGTTCATGTAAGTGTACGGCCACCCATGTGGTCAGTGATTGCAGGGTCAAGAAGAGAGGCTAAGGGTGACTCCCAGGTGTTGAATTTGGAGTACGCTGGGTGGACTTGACATCATATAACTGGAACAGAGGCTGAAGAACAGAATCAGGAAAATTTGGGGATCTGCCTTCTGTACACTGCAAGGCACTACGGCAACTGCACCCCCTACCTGGGCAAAGGCTATTTCACTGCCAGAATGTGTGCATCTGGGGAAGTGTATCTATTACTCACAGTTCCCAAGAGGAGGGGCTTGCCAGGCCTCTCAGGGCTGCACAGAGAAGTGCCAATTTCACAAAGGAGAGGGGGTGATGAGGAAATAGGAAGAAAATACCATTTACAGTTACAATTAAAAAGTAAAATATCTGGGAATAAATTTAATCAATGATGTGAAAGCCTGTACACTAAAAACTATAAGGCACTGTTGAATGAAATTGAAGAAGACATAAAGAAATGGAAATATATTCTAAGCTCATGGTTTGCAAGAACTAACATAGTTAAAATGTCCATATTACATAACACAATCTTCAGGTTCAATGAAACCCCAAAGAAGAATCCCAACAACATTTTTCATGGAAATAAAACAAAGAATCTTAAAATTTATATGGAAGAAGAAAAGACCCTGAAAGCCCAAAGCAATCCTAAGAAAAAAGAACAAAGCTGTAGGTATCATACTCCCTGATTTCCAAACATACTACAAAGCTATAGTTATCAAAACAGCATGGAACTGGCACAGAAACAGACACAGATTGATGGAAGAGAATTGAGAGCCCAGAAATTAACCCACACATCTGTGGACAGCTAATTTCCAACAAAGGAGCCAAGAATATGCAATGGAGAAAGGAAAGTCTTTCCAAGAACTTTTGATCTTTGAATACGTTATTTTATAGCAAAGAGAGTTTAAGGTAGCAAGTTGGATAAGGTTTCTAATAAACCGACCTTAAAAATATTAGCTTTGCTTTGCAGGTGGAACTAACTTAGTCACACTGTTCTTTAAATACAGAAGAGAGAGACAGAAGAATTAGAGTGAGAGAGAGACTTGAAATTGTTAAACTGCTGGTTTTAAAGTTAAGGGAAGAGCCATGAGCCGAGGCATGCAGGTGGCCGCTAGACCTGGAAGAGAAGAGCAGTCTGATTCTCACCTGGAGCCTCCAGAAGGAACCAGGATGTGCAGACCTCGTTGTTTTACCCCAGTGAGACTCCTTTCAGGCTTCTGACATCCAGGATTGTAAGACGAAATTTTGCTGTTGTTGTTAAATTGAATAGTGTGGTAATTTTTTATAGCAGCAAAAATAAATCTAATACGTTCATTTATCTGATGAAATTTCGTTTAAGGAACCTGAATTTAAGCCTCTCAATTTATTTAGCCTCCTTCGGGTAAATCATCTGGTGTTGGTTTTCCTCCTCAAGTAGAAGTAGAAATCTAAAATCAGTTTGGAGATATTGATCCTCATTATCTGATTCAGAGAATTTCATATTTTAGAAATGAAAATGTGGTTCTGACTTTGAGGTTTGTGAGACACTAAGATAGAAAAAGTAATTCATTTTTAAATTTTGGGTCACCTAGTCTACTTTAGATCCTGGATCTAAATTTCTACATTTCTTTAATGTCATGTTAATTTAAATGTTCATCCTTTCATTCCTATACCCTCCAATTTTCTTTCAAGTTGCCAGTAAGCATTAAAGAAGGGATAATAAATGCACTTGGGTATGTACATACGTGTGAATGTGGTATTTGAAAGACAATATGTACAAGCACACCCCTACATGAAGACACATCGTCCTCTTGAACATTTGCTTGGGACTCAACAAAGTATTTCCACAAATTTCGTTTACTTCTTTAAACATTTACCTAAAGTTATATTTATGATCTCATATTACATTGAGAAAAGAGGAAATTGAAGCTAGGGAGTTTAAAATTTTAGGAATTATGTAATAACATTGAAAGCTTACTGTGCATACTCTTGAATATATTCAAAAAGAGTCAGGCACTAAGTGCTGTCCTGTTTTGTATGGCTGGTTCAAATCTGCAAATTACGCATTTTATTTAATTTTATCTTTTTCCAGCTCTATTGAGATATAATTGGCATGTAACATTGAGTAGGGGTACACTGTTATGATTTTATATAGACACATTATGCAATATGATTGCCACAATAAGGTGAGTTAACACCTCCATCACCTCAGGGACTCAGTCTTTTCTCTACGGGTTAGAACATTTAGGATATATTCTCTTCACAACTTTTAGGTGTGTAATACACCTTGGCTCACTATAGCCTCGATGCTGTAAATTAGATCCTTAAAATGTATTCACACTATAACTGGAAGTTTGAGCATGAGTATTCTACTTATTTGCATTTGTTTAATTTTTTAGATTCCACATATATGTGATATCATACAGTATTTTCTTTTGCTGTCTGACATTTCACATAGCATAATATCCTCAATGTGCTTCCATGTTGTTGCAAACGGCAGGATTCTCTTCTTGTGGCTGAATAATTTTCCATTATATATATTTATACACAAACACACACATATAAATGTATATATATATATATATATCACATATATCACATTTTCCTTATTCATTCATCCAATGATGGACACGTAGGTATTTTCTATGTTGTAGATATTGTGAATAATGCTGCAATAAACATGGGGGAGTAGACATCTCTTTGGGATTGCAATTTAGTTTCCTTTGGATATGTACCCAGAAGTGGGATTGCAGCATCACACGGTAGTTCTATTTTTATTTTTTATTTTTTTGAGAAATCTCATACTGTTTCACATAGTGGCTGTATCAATTTACCTTCTAACAAACAGTGCACAAAAAGTTTACTTTTCTCCACATCCTTGCCAACAGTATTTATCTCCAGGATTTTGGATAATAGACATTCTAACAGGTGTGAAGTAATAGTAATTGTGGTTTTGATTTGCATTTCCATGATGATTACTGACGTTGAGCATCTTTTCATGTAACTTCTGCATTTATATGTCTTTTTGGAAAAATGTCCATTCAGTTCCTCTGCGCGTTTTCTAATTGGATTATTTATGTTTTGCTATTAATTTGTATGTTTCTTATATGTTTTCGTTATTAACCCCTTATCAGATCCAAAGTTTGAAAATATTTTCCCACAGTCCATATGCTACCTTTTCATTTTGTTGATTGTTAATTTTTCTGTGCGAAAGAATTTTAGTTTGATGTTGTTCCACTTGTTTATATTAACTTCTGTTGCTTGTGTTTTTGGTGTCGTATCCAAAAAACTATGGCTCGAACCAATGTCAAGGAGATTTTTCCCCTATATTTTGGTCTAAAATTGTTATGGTTTCAGATCTTATGTTAGAGTTTTAAATCTATTTGGAGCTAGTATTTGTGAGAGGTGTCGCATAGGAGTCCAATTTTATTCTTTTGCATGTGACTATCCAGTTTCCCCAGCACCATTTATTGAAGAGACAGTCCTTTCCTCATTGATTATTCTGGCTCTCTTATAAATGTAGTGGCCCATATACACATGGGTTTATTTCTGGGCTCACAATTGGGTTCTATTTGTCTATGGTGCTCTTTTTATGTCAGTACTATACTGTTTTTCTTTTTACTAATAATTTTTATTGAGTTTATGATAGTTTACAATCTTGTAAAATTTTAGCTGTAGATTGTTGTTTGTCAGTCACGTTGTAGGTGCACCCTTTCACCCTTTGTGCCCACCCCTCCTTTCCTCTGGTAGCGACTAATCAGTTCTCTTTGTCTAAATGTTTAAATTCCACATATGAGTCGAGTCATACAGAGATTGTCTTTCTCTATCTGGCTCATTTCACTTAACATAATTCACTCAAGGTCCATCCTTGTTGCTATGAATGGGTCAATTTTATTCTTTTATATGGCTGAGTAGTATTCCATTGTATATATATACCATATCTTCTTTATCCAATCATCAGTTGATGGGAACTTAGGTTGCTTCCACATCTTAGCTATTGTAAATAATGCTGCAATGAACATTGGGGTGCATGAGACTTTTGGAATTGCTGACTTCAAGTTCTTTGGATATATACCCAGTTTTGGGATGGTTGGGTCATATGGTATTTCTATTTTTAATTTTTTGAGAAATCTCCATACTGTTTTCCATAGTGGCTGAATCAGTTTGCACTCCCACAAGCCGTGTATGAGGGATAATTTTTCTAATGGGTGTAAGGTGATATCTTAGTGTAGTTTTGATTTGCATTTCCCTGATGATCAGTGATGGTGAACATCTTTTCATGTGCCTATTGGCCATCCATATATCTTCTTTGGAGAAATGTCTTTTCATGTCTCTTGCCCAATTTTTGATCAGGTTGTTTGATTTTTTGTTGTTGAGTTGTGTAAGTTCTTTCTATATTATGAAGATTAACCCTTTGTTGGATATATGACATGGAAATATTTTTCCCAATTAGTGGGTTGTTTTTTGTTTCAATTCTGTTTTCCCTTGCCTTGAAGAAGCTCCTTAGTTTGATGAGGTCCCATTGTTTGTTCTTTCTATTGTTTCCCTTGTCTGAGAAGACATGGTGTCCGAAAATATCCTTTTAATACTGATGTCAAACAGTGTACTGACTACATTTTCCTCTAGAAGCCTTATGGTTTAAGGTCTTACCTTTAGGTCTTTGATCCATTTAGAGTTTATTTTTGTGAATGGTGAAAAAGAATGGTCAATTTTCATTCTTTTACATCTTGCTTTCCAGTTTTCCCAGCACCATTTGTTGAAAAGACTTTCTTTTCTGCATTGTAAGCCCTTAGATCCTTTGTCAAAGATTAGCTGTCCATAAATGTGTGGTTTTATTTCTGGGCTTTCAATTCTGTTCCATTGATCTGTGCATCTATTTTTGTACCAGTACCATGCTGTTTTGATTACTGTAGCTTTGTAGCATGTTTTGAAGTCAGGGATTGTGATTCCTCCAGCTTTGTTCTTTTTTCTCAGGATTCCTTTAGTAATTCTGTGTCTTTTGTTGCCCCATATGAATTTTAGGATGCATTTTTCTATTTCTGTAAAATATGTCTTTGGGATTCTGATTAGGATTGCATTGAATCTATAGATTGCTTTAGGTAGTATGGACATTTTATTCTTCCAACCCATGTACATGGAATGTCTTTCCATCTCTTTATGTCATCCTCCACTTCTTTTAGGAAAGCCTGGTAGTTTTTGTTGTATAGGTCCTTCACTTCCTTAGTTAAATTCACCCTGAGGTATTTTATTCTTTTTGTTGCAATTGTGAATGGTATTGTGTTCTGGAGTTCTTATTCTGTTAGTCCATTATTAGTGTATAGAAATGCTACTGATTTATGTGAGTTGATTTTATATCCTGCAACTTTGCTGTAGTTGTTGATTATTTCTAAAAGTTTTCTAATGGATTCGTTGGGGTTTTCTGTATGTAAGATCATGTCATCTGCAAACAGCGAGAGTTTCACTTCTTCCCTCCCTACTTGGATTCCTTTTATTCCTTTCTCTTGCCTAATTGTTCCGACCAAAACCTCCAGCACTATGTTGAATAAGAATGGTGATAGAGGGCATCCTTGTCTTATTCCTGTTTTCAGGGGGCTGGTGCTCTGTTTTTGCCCATTGAGTATGATGTTGCCTGTGGGTTTGTCATATATGACCATTATTATGTGGAGGTAATTTCCTTCTATCCCCATTTTGTTCACAACTTTTATCATAAATTGCTGTTGGATTTTGTCAAATGCATTCTCTGCATCTATTGAGATGATCATGTGTTTTTTATTTCTGAATTTGTTGACGTGGTGTACCATGTTGATTGATTTGCAGATGTTGAACCATCCCTGAGTCCCTAATATGAATCCCACTTGATCATGATGTATGATCCTTTTGATGTATTGCTGAATTCAAGTTGCCAAAATTTTGTTGAGAATTTTTGCATCTATGTTCATCAGCAATATTGACCTGTAGGTCTCCTTTTTCATGATGTCCTTATCAGGCTTTGGTATCAACGTGATTTTGGCGTCATAGAATGTGTTAGGACGTGTTCTATCCTCCCTAATTTTTTGGAATAACTTGAAAAGAATAGATATTAAATCCTCTTTGAATGTTTGGTAGAATTCAGCAGGAAAGCCATGTGGACCTAGGGTTTTATTCTTTGGGATGCTTTTGATTGCTGTTTCAATTTCCTTCTTTGTGATTGATCTATTCCGACTGTCTGCTTCTTCTTGACTTAGCTTTGGGAGATTGTAAAAGTCTAAGAATTTATCCATTTCCTCTAGGTTATCCATTTTGTTGGCATATAGATTTTCATAGTATTCTCTTAAAATCCATTGTATTTCTCCAGAATCTGCTGTTATTTCTCCTCTTTCATTTCTGATTTTGTTTACTTGAGCTTTCTCTTTTTTTTTCTTTTTGAGTCTGCCTAGAGACTTGTCAATTTTATTTATCTTGTCAAAGAACCAGCTCTTTGTTTCATTGATCCTTTCTACTGCCTTTTTTGTTTCAGTAGCACTTCTTTCTGCTCTGATTTTTATTATTTCTCTCCTTCTGCTGACTTTGGGCTTTGTTTGTTCTTTCTCTAATCCAGTTAGGTATAATTTGAGGCTACTTATTTGGGATTTTTCTTGTTTGTTAACGTGTGCTTATATTGTGTTGAATTTCTCTCTTAATACAGCTTTTGCTGTATCCCATATGAGTTGGTATGGCATTTTATCATTTTCATTTGTCTCCAGATGTTTTTTGATTTCTTCTTTAATTTATTCAATGATCCATTGCTTGTTGAATAGCATATTGTTTGGTCTCCACATCTTTGTCCCTTTCTCAGCTTTTTTCTTATAATTAATTTCTAGCTTCATAGCATTATGATCAGAGAAGATGCTTATTATTTCGATTTTTAAAAATTTATAGAGGCTTTCCTTGTTTCCCAACATATGGTCTATCCTTGAGAATGTTCCGTGTGCACTTGAGAAGGATGTGTATTCTGCTGTTTTTGGATGGAGTGTTCTATATATGTCTATTAATTCCAGCTGTTTTAGCTTTTCATTTAATTCTGTTTCCTTGTTGATTTTCTGTCTGGATGATCTGTCCAATGATGTGAGGTCCCCTACTATTATTGTGTTATTTTTAATATCTTCTTTTAGGTTTGTTAATAATTGCTTTATGAACTTTGGTGCTCCTGTGTTGGGTGAATAGATATTTATAAGCACTATTTCTTCTTGATGTAGT
Organism: Equus caballus; assembly: GCF_041296265.1. NCBI lineage: Eukaryota > Metazoa > Chordata > Mammalia > Perissodactyla > Equidae > Equus > Equus caballus. Next base: position 2,267,597 of record NW_027222392.1, on the reverse strand, counting down.
GTCCCTTTGATCATTATATACTGACCTTCTATGTTTCTCGTTACCTGCCTTATCTTGAAATCTACTTGTCTGATGTAAGTATTGCAACACCTGCTTTCTATTTTTTGCCATTAGCTTGGATTATCATCTTCCACCCTTTCACTCTGAGCCTGTATTTGTCATTGGAGCTGAAGTGTGAATCCTGGAGGCCACAATTTGTTGGATCTTGTTCTTTAATCCATCTTGCCACTCTGTGTCTTTTTATTGGAGAGTTCAATCCATTTACCTTGAGGGTGATTATTGACTCATGAGGCTTAATGCTGTCATTCTGTCACTCGTTTTCTGGTTTTCCTGCATTACCTTTGTTTCTTGTCCTGTGTGTTTTGGACTACCCATTGACATCTGGAGTTTCTTATTTCCTTACTTATTTTTTGTGTCTCTGTTCTGTTTTTAAGTTTAGTGGCTATGCTGAAGTTTGTATTCAGAATCTCGTGCATAACATAGTCCATTTTCTGGTGGCCTCTTATTTCCTTAGCCTAAACTGATTCAGTTCCTTTCCTCCTTCCTTCTTAAGTTATTATTGCCACCTCTTATTCCAACTTGTGTTGTGTTTGTGGTTAAAGTGATAAGATTGTGTTTGTTTTTGCTGTTTCCCTTCCCTTTATCCTATTGCTATAGTTGTATATTTGCTATCCTATATTGATGCTGTCTATTTGTCTCCTTACTCGGTGTTTTGTGACCCCTTTCTCCCATTTTTTCTTTTTTCAGGTATGAGGGCCTTCTTGAGGATTTCTTGTAAGGGGGTCTTGTGGCTATGAAGTCCCTTAGCTTTTGTTTGTCTGAGAAAGATTTAATTTCTCCCTCATATCTGAAGGATATTTTTGCTGGATGGAGTATTCTTGACTGAAGATTGTTATCTTTTAAGGTTTAGAATACGTCATTCCAATCTCTCCTAGCTTGTATGTTTTCTGTGGAGAAATCTGCTGAAAGTCTGATAGGGGTTCCTTTGTAGGTTATTTTCTGCTGCCTTGCTGCCCTGAGTAGTCTTTCTTTGTCATTCACTTTTGCCAGTTTTACTACTATATGCCTTCCAGTAGGTCTTCTTACATTGACATATCTAGGAGACCCAAATCTCCCTCCACAAATATTTCTCTCTCATTCTCTAGATTTTGGATGTTTTCTGCTATTATTCCTTTGAGCACACTTTCTGCTCCATTCTCCTTTTTATAGCCCTCGGGGATTCCAATTATTCTTATATTGCATTTCCTCATTGACTTGGCTATTCCTCTGAGATAGTCTTCATACTTTTTTATTCTTAAGTCTCTCTTTTATTCTGTCTGGAGCCATTCAACCTGTCTATCTTCGATTATGGTGATTTGCTCATTTATGGCATCCACACAGAGATTCAGGGGTTCTGCATTTTGTTTTATTTCTTCCATTGTATTTTTCATCTCTAGTATTTCTGATTGATTCTTCTCTATAGTTTCAATCTCTTTTGTGAAGTAGCTCCAGAACTCGTTGATTTGTTTCTCATTGTTTTCCTGTACCTCATTGAGATTTTTGATGATAGCTATTCTGAATTCATTGTCATTTAGTTTACTTATTTCTGAGTCCTCAGGGCATAATTCTGGATGCTTGCTTTCCCTGTGGTCTGGAGATTTGATGAATTGATGGATGCTGGAAGAAGCATGGGTCTTCCCCATGGTGATATTATTCGGTTGCAGTTACAGCCTGTCGCCACTAGATGGGGGTCAAGAGCTGTGTATTGTGAGCCCTCTGCCTTCAGCTGAGATGGTGGTGCACAGCGCAGGTTGGGCAAGGAGGGGCACTTTCTCTTGAGCACAGACCAGGTTTCCGGATCAGCTCTTGCTATCTGGTCTCCTGGTGTTTTGGTTTGACGAGGTCACTCCATGCGAAAGTTTTCACCCCATTAGAGGGCTTCCCTCTGGGCTGCATGGCGTGAGACTCCTGAGTGATCATGTTTACTCATGGCCCCTCCCCTGCTCCTTCCTTCATGGAGCCTCCAGTGACAGCTATCCCAGTCTTTAATAGAGGTAGCAAAGTTCTCTCTCACCTCATTCCATCTCCTCTGAGGTGGGCTCCAGCCTCTCAGGCCTCTGTCATTTGGCTTCTGTGGGTCTCTGAGGATTCCTGTGCTATTAGAATTTTTTTGTTGGAATATGGTTACTCCTTTTTGTTGTATGTTGGAGGGGAGAGAGTCCTGGGTGAGCTTACTCTGCCATCATGCTGATGTCAGTCAGTACTATACTGTTATAATTAGCTTGATAAGAAAATTCAAAATTGAGAAAGGTGATGCCTACAGCTTTGTTATTTCTCAGGATTATCTAGGATATTCAGGATCTTTTGTGATTCCATACAAATTTTAGAATCATTTGTATATTTCTGTGAAAAAATGGCTTTGGAATTCTGATATGGATTGCATCCAGTCTATAGATGACTTTCAGTATTCAGGCATTTTAATATTAAATATAATCCATGAACATGGGACAGTTTTTATTTCTTTCCATCACTTGTGTATGCTTCAATGCCTTTCATCAATATCTTATAGTTTTATGTGTGTAGATCTTTCACTTCCTTGGTTATAATAATGTTTAAGTATTTTATTGCTTTTGATACTACTGTAAATGAATTTTTTCATTATCTTTTTCAGAAATATTGTTCATTGTTGTTGTATAGAAATTCAACTGATTTTTGGACTTAGGCTTTCTATCCTGAAACTTAAGTGAATTTATTCATTACTTCTGAAGGTTTTTTGTGGAGTCTTCAGGCATCTATACACAAGATGCTATCATCTTCAAACAGAAACAACTTTACTTCTTCATTTCCATTTTGCACCACTTTCTTTCTTTTTTTTTAATCTAACTTGTCTAACAAGGACTTCTAATAGTATGTTGAATAGGAGAGGCAGGACTTGCATACTTGTCTTGTTCCTGATCTTAGAAGCTTTAAACCTTTCACTGTTAAGTTAGATGTGACTTGTCATATATGTTCTTCGTTATTTTGAGGTATCACCCTTCCATACCAAATTTGTTGAGAGTTTCTATCATGTAGGGATATTGAGTTTCCCAAAAGCATTTTCTGCATATATTGAGATTGTCATATATATATATATATATATATATATATATATATATATATATATATAAAGGTAAATATATATGTATTTACCTTTAATTCTATCAATGTGATGTATCACATTTACCTGTTTGCTTACAGGGAAAAACTTTGCATTCTATAAATAAATTCCTCTGATCATAATGTATTATCCTTTCATTGTGTTGTTCACTTCATTTTGTGAGATTTTCTTGCTAATTTTTGCATTTATTAATCAGGACTATTGACATGTAGTTAGTTTTCCTTTCTTGTAGTGTCCTTGTCTGGGTTTGGAATCAGGGTAAAGCTGGCTTCATGAAATAAATTTTGGAATGATCCCCTCTGTTAAATTATCTGGCAGAGTTTGAGAGGATTTGTGTTAATTCTTTTTAAAAGTTTTGGTAAGCTTCACCAGTGAAATCATCTGGTCTTTAGGTTTTCGTTGTTTGGAAGTTGTGGGTTACTCATTCAAACTCCTTACTCTTCATTTGTTTGTTGAGTTTTTAAAAAATATTTCTTTTATGATTCAATCTTAGTAAGTTGCATTTTTTTCATGAATTTTATCTATTTTTCTAGCTTATCCAATTTATTTTGTATAATTGTAGTAGTTTCTTTGATTCTTTGTTTTTCTATTGTAGCCATTGTAATGTCTTTTCTTTCGTTTCCAATTTTATGTATTTGAATGATCTCTTTTTTTTCTTGGTTAGTCTAGCTAAAGCTTTGCCAACTTTATCTTTTCAAAAAGGCAGCTCTTTTTTTTGTTGATATTTTCTATTGTTTTTCTATTTTATTTATTTCTGCTCTGATATTTATCTCCTTATTTCTGCAAAATTTGGACATTGCTATATTTTTTTAATTCTTTGAAGAGCAATGTTAGGTTGTTTATAAATCTCTATTTCTCTTGGGTCAGTCATTAGAACTTTTTTATTTTGCAGGGTGGTTTCATATTCCTTGAATATTCATGATGCTTGTCTCCTTGATCTTCTGTCTGCACATTTGAGGAAAAAGACATCTCCAGTTTTGGCAGATTAGCTTTGGCGTCCAAAGCCCTTCAACAGTCAGCCTGTCAAAGATTCTGCGTGGGCTCTCTGGTGCTGTGTGCACCAGAAGGGTGCTTCTGGAGAGCTCTTGTAGGCAGCCTTGGTGACTTAGTCAGGAAGTGACAGGCCTGGTGCTTGGATTCCTGGGGTCCAGTTTGGAACCTGCTATCACTAGGGGTAGAGTCTGGAGCCTGGATTCACTGGGACATTTCTTGCTCTTGAATCTGCAATGAAGGGCATGGGACATTGGTATGTGTGGTGAGGCCTGGATTATGCGTCCAAAGTAGCCAACCAAGTGCCAGGGAACCTGGGAATGGACTTGACAATCCAGTCCGTGGGGATGGCCTGGACCTGGGGCAGAATCTTCAGTTCATGGGAGCTGGCTAGAGGCTGGAGACACATATGTCAGCCTGGTGCCAGGTGGAGCCAGAAAGTTGGGCACCAGAGTCCAGCCTGGTGTTTGAGTGGGCTAGGAGCCTGGATTGGTGGAGCCAGCCTGGGGCCTGAGATCATGAGTCCTGGCTTGAGGCTGGAGCAGACCAGGAACTGAATGTATAGGACTTGGTCTGGAGCCTAGACTCAGAGGGGTTAGCCTGGCACTGGGGTTGGTCTGGTACTGGGGTCTGAAGTGAAGTCAGGTGCTCACTTCACTGTACTGTCCTCACTTAGAGAGTGTCTCTCTCCACAATGGGCCACACAGGCTTGGGGTAGGCATGACAGGGGTAACATAAAAATGTCCTTTTCACTCTCTTAAATGAGTCTTTTTTATTAATTTGATCCACCAAGGTGCTTTAGCCAATCATCTGGAATCCTTGACTCCTGCAAAGGTATTTTGGTGGATGGATAGCTGTTTAATTTGATGTTTCTGGGAGCAGACAGGTACTAGAAAATGTTATACTGCCATCTTGCTGGTGTCACCCTGGAAAGTCTCTCTACTCCCTCTATTGTCTGAACTTTTTAAATATGTGCAGTTTATTTTGTCATTATACTCTCATAAAGTAGTTAAAAGGAAAATTTCTACTGACACATGACTCAGGGTACGGTCTAGGGCACAGGTAGCTGAGTCACTCTGAAGAAGCATGTTTAATACATCAAACTGGGAAGAAAGAAAAGTGTTACATATGGCTATAGTGCAGTGGAATTAATTTGATAATTATTTTTTTCTGTAAACTAGATTATCATAGATATAAGAATGAATGAAATAACCTTAACTTGGTTTAAAAAGAACACTACAGCAGTGCAGATATTCATGGATGAGCTTTAGAAACACAGCATGGGGAGTCACACCTAGTTACAGATTTATGAGGCACCACAGAGCTCAGAATGACTCCCCACCATACCATTCAATGTGATAATATATACATAATATTAAACCATTTTATTTTGTGTTGAGTAGTTATGCAGCAACAGCTAACACATACAACAATCAAGTTATTCCATGAAATAAATGGAAATTTCCAATTGTTTTCATATCAAAGGTTGGGAATAAATTAGGAAAATAGGAAAAAAAGGAGGAAAAAAGCCTCTTAAATATCAGAGAGAGAGAAAAGCATAATAAAGTATATAAATTGTACAAAGAAGTTGAAAAAGTGATAATTCCAGGAAATAAATCAAAAGGGCAGGTTCTACTTCTGCAATGTGATTAAAGAAGCACAATTCTGACTCTGAGGCTTTGAGTCCTGCAATCCTGGGCATTTCTTCTGCCCAAGTATAACTGGCCCTTTTGTACTTGCCATCCCAAAGAATCTTCTCAGAGCCCCTTTTATTTCTTTATTCCTCAGACTATAGATGAAGGGATTCAGCATGGGTGTGACAAGGGTATACATCACTGAGGCTATTGCACTTGAGTGTGAGCTCTGGCTAGCAGCAGAGTTGAGGTACACTCCTAGGCTTGTACAAAAAAATGAGACAACTGAGAGGTGAGATGCACAGGTGGAAAATGCTTTATACTTCCCTTGAGCTGATGAGATTCCACATATACTGCAAACTATCTTAAAGTAAGAATAAATTATACCAGGGAGGGGACCACCACACAGCAGCATGGCTGTAAAATACATAACCATATTATTAAGAAAGGTATCAGAACATGCAAGTTGGATCATCTGATTGAGTTCACAGAAAAAGTGGGGGATTTCCATGTGTGTACAGAATGAGAGTTGCAACACCATTGAGGTTTGTAAGAAAGAATACAAGACACTTGTGATCCAAGACACTAGAAGCAAGATTCCACAGAGCTGATGGTTCATGCTGACCATGTAGTACGGGGGGTGACAGATGGCCACAAATCGATCATAGGCCATCACGGCCAGGAGATAGATGTCCAGCCCCGAGAAGATTACAAAAACGTACAGCTGGGTGATGCAACCTGCATAGGTTATGACTTTGCTCTGCATCTGGATGTTCACCAACGTCTTTGGGATGGTGATGGAGGTGAAACAGATGTCTACAAATGACAGATTGGAAAGAAAGAAGTACATGGGTGTTTGGAGGTGGGAGTCAGAGCTGACAGCCAAGGTGATGAGCAGGTTTCCAAGCACAGTGATCATATACATGGAGAGAAAAGGCCCAAATGTGAAGGACTGCAATTCTGATTCCTCTGAAAATCCCAGAAGAAGAAATCCTGAAATGCCTGTTTCATTGCCTGGTTCCATGTGGCTGGACTGAGTACCAGGAAAGAGGAAAATGACATTACTAATTTCACACAAATGGCATTACTCCCATAGCTGGAATGCTACGATTTCTACATTTTGCATTAAAAAAATCAATGTCAGTATTTTATGCATGGATTTGTTCTCTTTAATTGATTCCCTGTTAATCTCTGATTAGGCATTTTTGACCCATTCTCAGTATTTTCCCCCAAGAGGTCATGCATTATACTGTTTTACTGAGTATACCTTTCATGCATTTGAGAAGTATCTATTAAGTTTTGAACATGTTCCAAGCACTTTACAGGCAATGAGTATAGAGTGCTGAAAGACAGAAGCCACCACAATCCAATGATGGTGAAAGAATAAAAACAAATAAAAATAGCATATAATACACCAGATCATGGCAAGTACTATGAAGAAAAGAAAAGCCAGTATAAAGTAGAGAACAAGTAGGAGTTTTATTTTTTAATTGGTGTTCAGTAAACACCAGTAAATAAGGTGACTTTTGAAGAGAGAACTCAAGGAAGAGAAGGCAGGAGCCAAGAGCATACCTGGGGAAGTGTGTGCCTGGCAAAGGGAACAACTACTGCAAAGGCCCTGAGGATTATACCACTTCATTTATTCATCCAAAAAAGGAAGCAAGTGTGAGAAGGGGAATAATAAAGACAATGTGATAGAGATGGTATATAGTAATGACCATGGGGATCAAGGATATGAATATTTGCTCAAATTGAGTAATAGTCTCAAAAAAGCAAGAAATCTCTTTCACATTCCTCAACCTGTGAGATCTTCAAGTTTTAAAGATGTTTCACGTTGATTGGAGATGGAATTTCTAAACAGGGAGCAAAATAGGATTCTCTAATTTTGCTGGCAAAAGTGTGAAGTGTTACATGTTGGGAAAACAACCTGAAGCCAGCTATAAGTATCAAAATATAGATTTTTTTAACTCATGATTTCTCACTCTTGGCACTATTTACATTCTGGGATAGGTCATTCTTTGTTGTGGGGTCTGTCCCGTGCATTGTAGGATGCTGAGGATGCGTCCTCAGCTTCTACTGACAACCCCTCATGTGACTCCAAATATGTCTTTGCCTGTTCCTCAGTGTCCTCTGGATGTTCTTGTCTTTGGGGGAACAATATTGTCTCTGGTGGAGAAGTAGAATTTTAGTATAACAATCTCAAAATACTTTTGTATAATTGTTATAATAGTAATGTATTGAGAGAGAATATGTAAGTGTGAATAGCACAGCCATAACATTTTGCAGACATTTAAATAATTAATTGGCTTTGCACTAATTATTGGATATAGGCCCATGAGCTATTACTAAGTAAGAAGGAAGAGTGGACACAGAAAACAAGATTACACTAGGACATAAAGAGGATTTATTATGGGCACAAGATGCTACTCATGATTTTGTTAAAAGAGTATGAATATGTATGTGTGCGTAGCATAGAAAGATAATTATAATAGAAACTAAGAACTTATGGAATAAATTTTGTCAAGAGGAATAAAATTAGGTTAAGTATAGTGGTTTAAAAACAACTGTATGAGGCAAAATTGAATAAGAATCTAAAGCTAACATATATAGACATAAAATAATAATAATTTACTAATATCAACATGGGTTAGTAATTCCAGATTAAATTTCCAAAGACTTGGAAATAAAAGAATAAAATAGAATGACTTTTAAACTTTGCAAAGAACAGTATCTGTTATAATTTCTTCTTATATAACGATATGTGGATTAAAATATCATTATGGAAGTTGTAGTTAACCTTTAATGAAGTGTAGAAACGAATGTCTTTCAGTTGATGGTCAAAGATAATGCGACTCTTAGAAATAGATCTAACCAAAAAAGGGCCGCAGGGAACAAGAGGGAATGAAAAGAATGTAAAAACTAGTTGGTAATATATATAAAGGGTGACATTAGCATTAAGTGTACAGAAGAAAATTTACTTTGACTTTTGTTTATATCAAATATTCCAAATGAAGAATATAAAAGTGAGAGCTAAGTACTTCTGGGAAGAAAAATAAAATCTGAAAAAGCAATAGAAAGAACGCAACATGACTGAGTGATAAATTTGACCCCATATTACTAATAAACATGATTCCCCACATATTCATCTATACATAAAATAATTCAATGACAAAGAACAAAATTAGTGAAAAAAACTCTAGTTCCTTGTTTAGAAGAATGCAATAAAAAACAAGGACAAAATCACTCTGACCTCATTTCACAAATGTATAAAGTACTTGTACAATTTACAATAGAGAAAACAATTGAATAACTAACCCACAAGTATCTTCAGCCCACGCGTATGAAATAATTGCAGGGTAAAGTTATTTAGCATGCGCCTTTTCATTTATCAAGTCAAAGTGGCTTTTTTTTTTAATGTGAATACCCAGAGGGAAAGAAGATACTATGAAATGTCTTATGAACTCTTGTTGCAAGGAAATATTTGCAAGTAACACATTAGTCTGGGTCTTTCTCGTCAATATGAAGACACAGTTGAATATGCCCCATTAAAAAAAAAAAAGGAGATGCTCTCACTTCACTGGACATCCTTCCTCACATGATACCATATTTTCCTACTCCCTTTGACTGCAAAACCTCTTGGATATGTTCTATTCTACTGGAGGCACTTTATGCCTTTCCTTCCCTTCTCTAATTGTGGTGTATCACTTAATTGTGAACAATCACCCATGCATTGCTGAGTTCAATACTCATTTCTATTTTTAGAGTGATAAATAAATTGATTAATTCATTAATCAGGTCAGCAAACAACTGTAGCAGTGTCTTGGCTCTGGCCTAGGCTGGTGGCTCTCAACTGACCTCAGGTGTGTGTACTTGCTTTGTTTCTCTCTTGCCTTTTCCAACAGTCCCCACTGGGTTCTCAGACTCGCCTGGTTAGGAGCTCAGAGGAGAAGCTTGCCTAGTGGAAGTCCAAATTCCTCATGGATGTTTGATGATGGAGATTGAAGCCCTGTCTCGACACAAGGCAGCAGGAAGGAGTCAAGCATTAGTCTCCCAGCCAAACTTAAGATTCCAAAAACAACAACCGTGTCCCATCCAGCCCAAGCTTGCATAAGGGACAAGCAGAGGAGGTATTTACAACTCCCTGTGTCTGTTCATTAGGCACATTTCACTCTTGTTCCTCAAAGCTTGAAGCACTGATTTCCCTGTGGGATATTAGTCTGGACAGAAAGAAGTGTTTTCCTGCAGATTCTATGCTCCTAATAGATCAGGTTAGAATCAAGTGAATGCAGTTTTTCTTAGTCCCCCCTCATGATCTCTGCTAGATTTCAGAGGACTAACTTCCCAGCACCTTATCCCAACACTGATTTAAAATTTTCTGCAAATTTGGGAGTGAGGATTCTGTCTAGATTAGATGCCTTAAATCTTCAACATATTGACTTGTGGTGGAAAAGCAGCCTTTGATATCTGTGGAAAGTAGCTATTCTCTTCATAAAGAAGGAGAACTTTAGTTTCCTTGACATAAACCTTGGGCACTACACACTTATGTTTCAACACACTTGCCAAAAACAATTAGGAATTTCATACTTTTATCACAAGTTAAGAGCTGTCACATAGTCCATTATTATGAAATATTTGTTAGTTATAAGACATATATTTGTACTTTTTGCACTATAATCTCAGTTAGAATAGGAAAGTAAACAGAGTTTTCCTTGAAGCCTCCAGATGAAATCTACTCTGACAAACATCTTGATTTTAGCCCAGTGAGACCTATTTCGGACTTCTGACCTTCAGAATTGTAAGAGGATAAATGTGTTTGTTTTAAATCACTAGTGTGGTAATTTTGCATTAACATTAGGAATTAAATAAAAACATTTACCAAATAAAATTTTTTTCAAGAAACTGAGATTAAGCTTCTTGATGCATTCATTTAGTTTCCCCTGTGCAAAGGTGTTTTGCATAATCTCACTTAAAGTAGAAGAAGAAATTTAAAATCTATTTGGATATATTCAGCCTCTTTACCTGGTGCAGATTTTCCCTTTTCTTAAAAGAAAGTGTAATTCAGTCTTTGATGACTTTCAGACATTAAGATATGAAAAGCAATCCATCGTTTAAATTTATGTATAGCATTTTCATTAAATCTTTGTGTCTAAATTTCTACATCCTTTTAATTTCATGTTAACTCAAACATTCATTCTTTTCATTTCTATCTTCTCCAACTTTCTCTCATTTACTTTCAACATAAAATATGACTAGAAATGAACCTGTGTTTGTGTGCCTATATTCATTTGAAATATAAATGTGTACAAATGTATACACGTGTGTACACACACACAACTTTATCTTTGAACATATTTTCAAACTCAACAAAATATGTACATATATTTCATTTATATCTTGCAACATACATCTAAAGTTATGTTTACTGTCCCAGATTATCTTCAGAAACAAGGAAGATGAGGCTCAGAGACATTAAGTTTTTAACAATTGCATAAAATACCATTAAAGCATATTGTATACTTCTATGAATGATACACAAATGGAAACATACAACATCTATTGTAATTTTTGTATGGCTTCTTTAATCAAAGTGTGCTTTTTAAATATATGCAGGATACAGTATGTGAGTATGAGTAAACAATCTAGGGTGCATGGATCAAAGAGGAATCTAGAGCACTGGTAGCCAATTCACAGTGAGCAGAGGTAGGAGATATCTCTTCTACCTGGGAAAAAGAAGAGTGTCCTAGATGAATATAGACATAATAATAGTAAATTAAAGCAATTCACACTTGATTCTCTTTTTCTTGTGATAAAACAGAAGATGAAAACTGATACAGAAATAGAGTAAACTGATCGTATATTGATTCAAGTGAGAAGAGCACCATGGCCACACATCAAGGAAGAGCCTTAGAAACATACTGGAGAGACTCACAGTTGACTATAGACTCATGTGGGGACCAGCAGAGCTGAGAGGCCTGCTATATGATCCCTTCATTTGCTTTTAGGATGGCATTTCATGCAACAATGGCTAGCTGATGCAATAATCAAAGCTAACAGAAGTGAGGACAATTATAATAATCATCATCTGCTGCTTATCTTTGGCATTTGTTCTTATATTTGAAGACAGCATTCATGGTCTGTTATTTCAGACAATTATTTTAAAAAGTGTTTCATCAGGGTTCTCTCTAGGTAACCAGGAGAGGTTGAAACTACTTGCATAGCTGTATAGAAAAACTGGTGATCCTGATTCACAAAATTGGGCAAGACTTAAAGGTCTCTCTTGAGTCATTCTTAAACAATAAAGGTAAATAGATGCTTGAGCATAATGGAGCTATATAGTGGGTGATAATGATAATGATCATTCACCACCCCTTTAGTGATTATGAAAAAATTTAGAAGCAGAAGATTTTTTTGTTTAGAGCAAAGCAAGGAGTCATCTTATCTGTGACACTTGAAGTTTTCTAGCAGAAACAGGAAGCTAGTAGAATAAAAATGTTTTAAAAAGCCAATCAACTCTTCATTCATATGTATAAACTCCTTTACACATGGACACCAATCCTCTATGCTCTAATGAGTAGATGTACAGCATGAAAAAGAAATAGTTTTGCATAGTAATACTTTGTATGACTTTAACTTTTCTCCATCATATATAAGGTCATCTCTAACTCTAAGGTCACATAGGTCAATCTATTTATTAAAATTTGTCTTTCAATGAAGCCTCCTCCTGGAGACATATGTTTGATAATCAGTTTTCCATAGGGACTATGGTTGGCGTTGTGGACACTGTATAAGAGAGCTGAATAGGAGAGCAAATTCCTAACAAGGAGAATAAAACCCAATGATCAGGGGCCGGCCCGGTGGCTCAGCAGTTAAGTGTGAAAGCTCCACTTTGGCAGCCCGGGTTCACCGGTTCAGATCCCAGGTGTGGACATGGCACCACTTTGCAAGCCATGCTGTGGTAGGCGTCCCACATATAATGTAGAGGAAGATGGGCATGGATGTTGGCTCAGGGCCAGTCTTCCTCAGCAAAAAGAGGAGGGTTGCCAGCAGATTTTAGCTCAGGGCTAATCTTCCTCAAAAAAGTAAACAACCCTGATGATCAGCTATTAAATACATTATATGCTAAAGTATACATTTTCAGAAGAGCAGTTAAGGTAGTAATATACAAAGGATTAATGTACACATAAGTGAAAAACTGTGGTCTTAGATTTCCTTCTACTTTAAAATTTTATAAATGACCTTAGTTGCCAAATGTAGTTTTTTCCGTAGCAGGAGTACAACTCATGACTGTTGTTTTAATAAAACAAACAAACAAAATTATTTGGTATGATATATGTCATTTGAGAAAAAAATGTTGTTAAAAATCCACATTGTGCTTGGCAGGCAGTTGGGGCTTCCTCACTGGGACCTGAGCTAGAGCTGCTGGTAGGCACCACAGAGGCACAATGAGCTCCCTCTACCCACCAGCTCACCGCTGCTGGGACTCTCTCCACAGCCACCCAGGACCCGATGACTCTTCCAGGGCTCAGCAGTCCTACGAATGCTCTCTCTGGCCTGAAGAGCGGCTGCCCCACTGGGTAGATCTGTTAATGGTCCCTGGTGCCAAATTGTCCCATTTGCAACAACATGGATGAATCTGGAGGGTGTGATGTTAAATAAGCCAGACAGAGAAATACAAATGCTACATGATTTCATTCATATGTGGAAGATGACAAATACATGGATAAAGAGAACAGATTAGTGGTTACCAAAGGGGAAGACGGTTGTGGGCTGGGCAAAAGTGACAAAGGGGCACATATTCATGGTGATGGATAGAAATTAGACTACTTGGGGCGAGCACAATGAAGTTATTCAGGAAGTGATAATACAATAATGTACACCTGAAATTACACAATGTTACAAACCATTATAATCCCAATAAAATTACTTCAAGAAAAAGAAAAAAAATCCATGTTGTATTATTGGGTAAATGGATATTTCCATAAATTTATAACTTAAGGTTAGAAATAAAGTTTACAAAGTAGGAAAACAACAGGAGAAAAAACGGTAGATATCAGAGAGACCAGAAATCTTAATAAAGTGAGTTACTTAATTTGAATAGAGAAGTTTAAAAAAAAGGGAACACTTAAAAGGAGTAAGTTCTACTCTCAATGTCTGATCAAAGAATGACAATTTCTGACTTGGAGGCTTTGACCTCTGCAATCATGGGCACTTCCTCAGTTGTAGGACAATTGGCCCTTTTAGAAAAGTTTTCTTAACAAAGCGTGCTTTCAGAACAAAAGGTTCGCCATCCAGCAGCACAGCTGCAAAATACAGCACTCTGTCATTTAAAAAAGGTGTCAAAACAAGCAAGTTGGTCCATCTGCTTGAGTTCACAGAAAAAGTGGGGGATTTCCGAGTCTGTGCATAAGGACAGTCTCAACAGCATTCTTGTGAAACACGGAATTCAAGAACTCATGACCCAGGTAACCAGAATGAACAGCAGTCCATGCAGCCAAATGTTCATCATGACTGTGTGTTGCGGTGGATGGCAGGTAGCCATGAAGCAGTTGTGGTCAAGAGAAAGATGTCTGAAACTGCAAAAAGAATGAAAAAATACATCTGTGACATGCATGCTTAATAGCTTATAATTTTTCACTGGGTCTGGATGTTCACCAACCACTTTTGGATGGTTACAGAGATGAAATAAATGTCTGCAAAGGAGAGGTTGGAGAAGAAGAAGTACATGGGTGTGTGGAGGTGGTAGTCTAGGCTGACAGCCAGGAAAACATGCAGATTTCCAAACACAGTGATCAGGTACCTGGAGAGGAAAATCTATAAAATGAGTGACTGAAATTCTGGTTCCTCAAAATTCAAGAAGAAATTCTGAAATTTGTGTATTATTTCTTGGTTCCATGTGTTAGAGATGACTACCAGGAAAGAAAAAATACCATGACTAATTTTCACACCAATGGGCATTACTAACATAGTTCAAATGTTAGAATTTACATTTCGTATGCAATAAATTATTATCTTTAATCTTTGCATGGAATTTTTCCTTTTTGTGGAACCTCCCATGCCATCTTTGATTAGTAATTCCTATCCTACCCTCAGCCTTTCCCCCAAGTGGTCATATATTCTATGCTTTTAATGAGAAATTCTGTCTTGCCTTTGGGGAATATGAATTTAGGACTGATCATATCCTATGCAAAGAGTATAGAGTGCTGAGTAACAAAAGTCTCTACAATCTATGATGGAGAAAGAACACAAGAAAATACAAAAATTGCATATCATCAGATATTGACAGGTGCTATGAAAAAGAACAAGTACCGAAAGGGTGGATTTGGGTGTTATTTTTAACTGGATGTTCAGGCACACCTGGCAAACAGGTAACATTTGAATAGAGACTGCAATAGGAGAGGTTGAGTGAGGTGGGGTTGTCTGGCAAAGTATGCCCTGAGGGTGAATTGGCCACTGCAAAGATCCTGAGAAAGGCATTTGTTTCAGAAAATCAAAGCTTAAGAGGAAGTCATATGTAAGGAGAATGTGCTGAACAGAGAGTGATGAGAGATAGTGTCAGAGGATGTTGAGGACTGAGATGGCCTCCCCACTACAGCTGAAACTCAAGACACAAGGAGACTTTCACTCACATGTTGTTCCTCCCACTTGATTAATATTGTTTTCAAGGAATCTTGTGCCTAGAAATAGATCTCCACTTTATTTTCATCTGTTGATTAATATTCTGGCATTTTTATTTTGGGAGTTACATTTTGGAGTATATCAACTCAGGTATCCCCACTCTAAAAATGTTCATAATTCACAACATACTCATGCGCACACAGTGTACTATGACTTCCGGGGGCCATTTTACGATCAGGCTCTTCACACCTCCAGCCACAATAATTAGGAAAGAAATGATACAAGATAAGCTGTGAACATCAGATTATCTTTCCCCTAAATAAGTAGAAATAGGATTCAAATTCCAGTTGATAATCCTGCCATGGACATGTACACAAGGGGCTCCATTTTAGTATGGCCATTTTGTGTACTACAGTTAAATATATATATATATATATATATAGGTACAGGGATAACAATTAGATCAGGGGCCATCAGAGGTGGATGCCATGATGAAGCAAGTGGAACAATAAGGTTACAGCCCCTTGATGATGGGGAACTTCAGCACCCACTGAAGAAATTATATATATATAATTTCTATTAAAAACCTACAGAGTGAGGAAAGTAATGGACATGAGGGGAACAAAAGATCTAGTAAGCTCATGTAACCCCTGAGAGATTGGGATGCGGAGGAAGCTTCCTTGGTTCTGACAGCATTTCAACCCCAGTTATATTCCCATGAAGACAAGAATAACTAATGAAGAAGCAAAAACTAATTCACCCCAAAGAGAAAAGAGTAGTAATTTTTATGATGTCAAGACAACTCACACATTGATCATCCCATTAGAAAAATGAGCAAAGGAAGTAAACCCACAATTTACATCAGCAAAGATACAACGTACAATGGGGGGAATTTTAAAGATGAAATAGTAGAAGTCTTTTCTAACTGACACTAAATGCAAAACTTTTGGAATCAGAAAACCAACTTTTGAAACTTGGATCTACCAATATTTGAACTTGGAGAGCCAAAGAAATCTTTCTAAATGCTAATATCCTCACTCAAACACAGGGAAAAGCCCTATCCATTCTCTTAAGGTGGTTGGTGGAGATAATAATATACACAAAAGTCTTGGCATAGTTCCTTCACCTTAGTAAACAGATATCACTAGTGATGAGATTTGGCTGATTTTTTTTTATTCTGCTTCTATAACTTCTTTAATGCTTCCTCACCTCTCTGTTCCCAATTCTACAAACTTATTTTAGTTCCTTGTCATCTCTCCTATGTATCACAGGATGACCACCCCTCTAATTGATATTCACATTGACCTAGAAAGATATTTCTACAAAGCTGATCACGAAACTGTCGACTGACATCAGTGACACTCCTGAAAAATGTACCCAAAATTCTGTAGCTTCAAACATGAGGTTCAGCTCTCAGTAATGTTTCTGCCAGCTTCACCCTCTTGCTGCTGTACCCTTGCCACGTTGATCTTCTAAGCATTAAACTTGACTAGCAGCTTCACTTGACAGCACAGGTTTAATGCTTGCTATCTTTATACACCACTTTCCTCTGCTTAGAGTCTCACCCACTGGTCTATTTGGAACTTTTCACTCCCTCTCCATCTTCAAAGCTCCACCTCATTTTTAGACTACGTAGATCATCTCCTTAGTTAACTTTTAAAAAAATATTTCCACAGAAAAGAGGCTCTTCTTCATGCACTTAATTTAGCTGTAAGGGTCGTCATTCATTAATTTTTATAAATTTCATATCTTTTTTTCCTGTTAGACTGTGAGAACCTTGAGGCAAGTAGCAATATTACGTACACGTATCACTCTTCCATCCCCAAGTAGACTTAGTTCAGTTGTCAGTAGTCGCTCAACAAATACATATTGCATGAAGAAATGAGAGAATGTATTCTCAGAGAAATTGCTGATGATGGGAGAAAGAACAGAAACATAGGAATGCTGATACGGAGGACAAGAGAGGAATGTTTCCCATATTCTGAGATCTGGACCCAGTTACGTGTCAGACTATGTTTTTAAAGAATTAAATAAAATAGAATAAACAAAGCACACAAGAAAATATCAAAGTATATCAAACATATAAGAGTACATACCAAATTATTTCATGATTCATTTTGTTCAGTTGAGTGTGTGTGTATGTGTGCATATGTGTTTATTTCTGTGTTTGTGTGTGCACATATGCTGGGTCATAATGTAAAAGACATGTTTTATTTGGGACACAGGGAAAAAGTTTCTTATCCACTGCAGAAAATGCAACACTAGTTTTAAAAGAACACCAGTACCTGCTAGTGAGAGAAAGACAATATGAATGAAGAGCCCAGCAGAGGAGCTGGGTCCAGAGAGAACAGGCACCCAGAGTGGGTGCTGAAGTTCCCCAGAGTCAAGGGGCTGTAACCTTATTGTTCCACTTGCTTCATCATGGCATCCACCTCTGATGGCCCCTGATCTAATTGTTATCCCTGTACCTATCTCATGTGTATCTGACCACACTTGTTTTTATATGGTGTGATAGTGGATAAGACTGGCCTTTCTCTCATTTTTGGGGGCATTCTTTCCTTTGTTATTGTTTTGCTTTAAGTTTTGATCTGTTTTATGACACGTCCAATGAATAGACTAGTCCTGGTTCTCTTCCTAGTCCAGTAGGCAAAGGCTTCACTAGATGTACCATAGAATCCTACTCATGCCTCAGCTATTTATCCTCCTTCTTCATGTACTTAACCCTGAAATCACTACATCATACCACATTTATTTCATCGTACTAGGCCTTCTTCATTGTGACGTGAAATATACATTTGCAGGACTTCATTTATTTTATTATCTTTTGTGGTTTCATAAATTTGTGCATTTATACAGAAAAACATTTTAAGAAATGGAGAATTTGTAAAATAAAAACAATGGCAGGGAAAATAAGACCTGACTAAATCGAGTGGAGTCAAATAACAGTCTTAAGCAAAACTGAATAAAAGTCTAAGAGTAACTTCTAAAATAAAAGCTGCAAAATACAATAATTAATCACATTGACATGTCTAAGTTAAGATAAAGGGGCAAGGTCCTGGAAATGAAAATATGAAAGATAATTCTTGAAAAGTAGTGGAAGAAGCAATATATAAAGTTGTAATTCCTATCCATATAAACAGATAGATTTAAATATGCTTATGAACATGATAGAGGTGATCATTAGCTGTATGCAAAAGAATGTCTTTCTCCAGATAGAGAAGATATAGAACTTTCCACATTTAAAAAGTAATGAAGGGCAGCACAATATGATAGATGGATAGATTTGACCACACAAAATTTATAAATTGTCATAATTCCCCAAATGTAACTATACATATATAAATAAATTCAATGCCAAACAGCAAAATTGGTGGAAAAAATTCCAATTTTTGTTTGAAAGTATGCAATCAAAAACAACAATAAACACAGACTCCAGTATATAAACTGTGTGAAGAACTGACACATTCAATTTTCAATAAAATGAAAGTCTGCCAAACACCAAATATATATGCATCCCCAGTAGTAATAAAATACTTGCAAATTAAAACTCTTTAGCACTCTTCTTCATGTGCTAAATAATATTTTTGTGAGTACTCAGTGTGAAAGAAGATTCTGTGAAATGTAAGTCTCATAAACTGCTGTTGCAAGGTAATATCGACCTCCACTGATCTGGATCTTTTTAATGAATACAAAACATATTTAAATAAACTACATCTTAAAATTTTTTAAAGACTCTCACTTTACTGAAAATCCTCCACACCTACTTTTTGATTTTCTTACACACTTTGCTGCAAAACTCCTCAGATATGTCCTAATTTCACTGGAACTAATTTATGCCTCACATTCTTTCTTCAGTCTCACCTAAATGGACTTCCATGCCCATCACTTAATTATCAACAATGGTTCTTGTATTGCTGAGCCCAACAGTCATTTCTCTCTTTAAATATTATATAATTTCATTATAAATTAATTATTTAATCAATCAAACATGGAAATCTCTTGTCTCTGGGCTAGAAAGTTTAGGTGACATCAGGTAAAAATTCTCATTTTCTGTTCTCTCTCAATCTTTGCAGTACCTTCTGTGGTCTCAAACTCCCCTGGGTGAAGTCTCTGAGAGGGAGAAGTCTGTGTAGAAGTCCAAATTTCTCTCTGGATGGTTGATTTTGGGGACTGAATTTCTGTCCTCCGACAAGATAGGAAGGAGTCAAACATTAGTCTCCAAAAGAAACAGATATGCCCTGTCCAGCCCAAGGATGCATACCTGAGGGACTACAGCAAAGGAGATATTTACAGCTCCCTATATCTGCTCATTTGGCACTGTTTTCATTGTTACTCACACCTAGGAACACACGATTTCCCTGTGGGACACTGGTCTGGACAGAAACAAAATTTTTCCTGCTGATTCTCTCTTCACAAGTAATCATGTTAGAAATTAAGTGAATCCTGATTTTGTTACTCCTTCTTCATAGAGTCTCCTGCCTTTCAGAGGTCTAACCTCCAAGCATTCTATCTCAACACTGAGTTCAAGTTCCTCAGATTCTAGATTGAGGAAATAACTGTCTGGATTAGGAACTCGGATCTTCAAAGTGTGGACTTGTAGTGGGCCACAACTCCTGATATTTTCAGGAAGTCACTATTTCCCTCATCAACTAAGGAGAGAACTGTGTTGCTTTAAAGCTGTGGGCACTCTACTCATTGGTTTCATGGCATATTTATGAAATGAATGAAGAATTCCATACTTATAAGATAAGAACTGTCTTTAGCCCCACATTATGAAAACTTTGTGAATTATGAGATGTATTTATAAAATAGTATGCTATATAATCTGAACATAGCACCTTATAAACATTGTCTAATTTAATTTTTGGAAACTCCATTCTGTGAAGAAGGACTATTATGAATTCCATTCCCTGTTACAGGAATGGAGCTTGTAGGAGTTTAGTGATCTGTCCAAAATTATAAACAGAATAAGGAATAAGCATTGATTGGAATTCTGGCAGAATGCTTGTGATTTTCAAACTCTGAGCCAATGGTTCTCAAACAGAGATGGTTTTGCCTCTGGGGATTTATGACAGTGTCTGAAGGGATGCTGCTACATACCTACAATACACAGAACAGCATCCAACACAAATAATTATCCTTTCCAAAATGCTAAAGTGAGAATGTGAGAAAATCTATTCTAGGCCAGCACTTCTCCAATATACATATAAGTAACCCAGAATTCTAGTTCAACTGCAGATTCTCATTCCTGGAGGGCAAAGGGATTCTGCATTTCTAGCAAGCTCCTGGGTGATGTTGATGCTGCAAGTCCCGGTCTGTGGACCAGTATTTGAGCAGCAATGCTGTGGTCTTGTGTTTCAGTCAGATGTGTAGATAGTTTTAAATCTTCTGAATCAAATTTTGCATCCATATGTAATTTTGAAAGTGTATTGTATTCGATAATTCCAGAGGCTGTGATAAAGTCTGTGTTTAATTCTTTTATATAAGGATCCTTGAGTGACACCAAGTAGCATATTTTTAAAAAATATATACTTCAGGTAGACTAACAGCCTCCTAAATATGTCCGCATCTTAATCCCCAGAATCTTTGAATAGGATGGTTAATGTAACAGATAGATTTAAGATTGCTAATCAGATGACCTTGAGATAAGAACATTGATCATGGGGTTCATGTCAAGATGGTGGTGTAGGCAGACTCTGAACTCATCTCCATCCATAAACACAACCAAGTTACAACTGTTCTTGGAACAATTACCCCTGAGAGAGAACTGAAAACTGGATAAAAATTACCCCTGCAACAAGAGACAGTCCAGACTAAGGTGGAAGATGCCTTCACAAGCCACAGTGTTTCACAGCTGGCCAAGAGCAACCCTAAGGTACACAGCTTTCCCTGGAGGAGTGGGGGACCTGCGGGGGGAAGGTTACCACTATAAGCATCCTTTGGACTCAGCACAACTGAGACAAGTCTCATAATAACTGGCTTTTCTGGTTATTAACTACAATGGGGGAATCCCTCTAGAAAACCTGTTGGATGTAAGTGGACAAAATCCAGCTCTTAAAGGGCCGATGCACAAATTTACCCATTTCAGAAAGCAACCTGGAGTCACCAGAAAGAATGGTGCACAGTCCTTTGGCCAAAAGAGACTCATGTGATAGGCTTTGGTTGCATCTCAGTGAGAGGTGAGATCTCTCCCGGGACTGAGAAATTGGTGGTAACCATTGTTGTGACCTAGCACAGGTGTGCTGACACAGATGATAACAGAAGCCATTGGAGTAAGAACTCCAGTCAGCCCAGGGTCTGCCCCACCTATTATAACACCAATTTAATCCATCTCAGCCAGGTCAAGCAGCCCACCCTAGAGAGCAACCCCACCCAACAGCAAGCCCTTGGGCAACTTGCCAGCCTGCATATGCTGGGTGCCTGGATCCTCTGCAGGCAGGAAAGTGGGTCTTCTCCTGTGTGGCAGGGCATGTGCCAGGAGTGGGCAGAGTGTGTGGGGCATTGGGGGAGTGTGTGCAGCCTCTGCAGTGGCATGAGTGGGTCTGCTTCAGGGGGTCAGGACATACACACATGGCAGGACTGTGTTGATGGTGTGTGTGGCCCTGTGGACATTATCAGCTGCAGATGACTTGTTCTTCTTAAACAGCTACATAGGGAATCGGCTCCACTTTCCAAAGCCTGAAACAATCAGGTGCTCCCATGCCTGGGCCGGCCCCACTATGCTGCAATCCTGAGAAAGCTGATGACAGACTTTCAGGACAGAGGCCTACAGCAATTGAAAGCCCCTGAGCCTAGCAACTAGCCACACTGTGGGTCTACTCACTTAACAGAAAAAGTACAAAAGGAGTGTGTCTTTAGACCTTTCATCCAACTGTGCTGGGGCTCTCCATGCCTTATAAACTGACTGGAGGGTCCATCGTAGCCACATGCAGCTGAGCATTACAACCAACCAGGCAAGGGGACAGCCTGGCCTCCCTGCAGCAAAAGTAAACATGCCAAAATAGAAGGAATCATCTAGCCAATGGAGGTCACCACTGGAACATTTGGAACTGATCACAAGAGAAGCACACTGCTGGGCCTCATAAGGCATCACTTATCTAAGGCTACCTCTCCAAGATCAGGAGATGTAGCTGACCTACCTAATACATAGATATAAGCACAAACAAAGAGGCAAAATGAGGAGACAAGGGAATATGTTCCACATAAGAGAATAGAACAAAATCCCAGAAAAAGAACTAAATGAAACAGAAATAAACAACTACCTGACAAAGAGTTCAAACAAAAGTCATAGGGATGCTTACTGGTCTTCAGGGAAGAATGGATTAATTCAGTGAGAACTTCAACAAAGAATTGGAAAATATGAAAAAGAACCAATCAGGAATGAAGAATACAATAATGGAAATGAAAAATTACCTAGAGGGACACATAGTAGAGTAGATGATACAGAATAATGGATCAGCGAGCTGGATGAGAGACAAGAGGAAATCACCCAAGCTGAACAGATAAAAGAAAAAAGAATTAAAATGAACAAAAACAGTCTAAGGGACCTCTGGGACAAAAATCAAGCACACTAACATTGTATTATAGGGGTCCCAGAAGGAGAAGAGAGAGAGAAAGGAGTAGAGAATGTATTTGAAGAAATAACATTTGAAAATTTTGCTAACCTAAGGAAGGAAATAGACATCCAAGTAGAGGAAGCACTGAGAGCATCAAACAAGATGAATCCAGAGAGACCCACACCAAAACACATTATAATTAAAATGTCCAAAATTAAAGATAAAGAGAGAATCCTAAAAGCTGCAAGAGAAATGCAACCAGTGATATACAAAGGAAAGTCCCTAAGGCTGTCAAGTGACTTCTCAGCCAAAACTCTACAGACTAGAAAGTAGTGGCATGATATATTTAAAGTGGTGAAAGGGAAAAAAACCTACAGCCAAGAATACTCTATGCAGCAAGGTTATCATTAAGAATGGAAGGAGAGAAAAGTAGTTTCCCAGTCAAGCAAAAATTAAGGAGTTTTTCACCAAGAAACCAGTCTTACGTGAAATGTTAAAGGAACATATTAAGTGGGAAAGAGAAAACCACAAATAGAATAAGAAAATTATGAAAAATAAAAAGCCAATAAAACCACTGGTGAAGGCAACGATACAGTAAAAGTAGCAAATCAACCAGCTATTGAAGATCTGAAGTTAAAAGTCAAAACTACTAAAATTACCTATTTCCATGATAAGAAGGTAATGGATACACATACAAAAAGAGGTTACATATGATATCAAAAACATAAAATCTGGGAGGATTGTCTAATAGAGTAGAGATTTTAGCAAAAGTTCAAACTAAACACACCATCAAATTAATATACATTGCTACATACGTGGATTAGCATATATGAATCTCATTGCAATCACAAACCAGAAACCTATAATAAATACAGAAAAAATTAAGAGAAAGGGACCCAAACATAACACTAAATAAAGACATCAAACCACAAAGGAAGAGAACAAGTGAAGAAGAAAGGAACAGAGAAGACTACTAAAACACCCAGAAAAAAGGTAACAAAGTTGCAATAAATACATAATTATCAATAGCTACTTTAAATGTCAATGGACTAAATGCTCCTTCAAAAGACATAGCATGGCTGATTGGATAAAAAATTAGACCCACGTAAATGCTGCATATAGGAGACACATTTCAGACCTAAAGACACCCAAAAAATGAAAGTGAAGGGATGGTAAAAGATCCTCCATGCAAATGACAAAGAAAAGAAAATTAGGGTAGCAATATTTATAGCACACAAAATAGACTTAAAACAAAAACTTTAATAAGAGACAAAGAAGGGCACTATCTAATGATAAAAGAAACAATACAAGAGGATATAACACTTGTAAATAAGTGTGCAACCACCATAGCAGCAATTAAATATATAAAGCAATTATTAACAGAAATAAAAGGAGAAATAGACAGTAACACAAGAATAGTAGGAGACTTTAACACTCCAATTTCACCAATGGATAGATAATCCAAACAGAAGATCAATAAGGAAACATTGGCCTTAAATGACACATTAGGTAAGATGGGCTTAGTAGATGTATATTGAATATTCTATCCCAAAACTGAAGAATTTGAGTTGGCCTGGTGGCACTGTGGTTAACTTCACATATTCTGCTTCAGCGGCACAGGATTTGCCGGTTCGGATCCCAGATGCAGACCTGTGCACTGCTGGTCAAGCTGTGCTGTAGCAGGCATCACAAATATAAAGTAGAGGAAGATGGGCATGGATGGTAGCTCAGGGCCAGTATTCCTCAGCAAAAAAGAGGAAGATTGGTGGTAGTTAAGGGTTATTGTTCCTAAAAAAAAAAGTGAAGAATACACATTCTTTTCAAATGTTCGTGGGAAATTCTCCAGGATCTATCACATATTCAGCCACTAAACATGTCTATACAAATTTAAGATTGAAATAATAGCAAACATCTTTTCTGACCACAGCAGTGTGAAACTAGAAGTCAACTTCAGGAAGACACTTGGAAAAGCCACAAATATGTAGAGATTAAACAAAATGATACTGAACAACGATTGGGTAAATGAAGAAATCAAATGAGAAATCAAAAAATACTTGGAGACAAATGAAAATGAAAATACAACATGCCAAAATCTATGGGATACAGGACAAGTGGTTCTAAGAGGGAAGTTTAGATTAATACAGGCTTACTTCAACAAACAAGAAAAATCTCAAATAAACCATCTAACAGTGCACCTAAAGGAACTGGAAAAAGAAGAACAAACAAAGCCCCAAATCAGTAGAAGGAAGGATATAATAAAAATCAGAGCAGAAAGAAATAGAGACAAAAACTAGGAAAAATCAATCAAACCAAGAACTAGTTCTTTGAAAGGATAAAGAAAACTGACGAACCTTTAGATAGACTAACCAAGAAAAAAAGAGAGTTTAAATAAATAAATTCAGAAATGAAAGAGGAGACAATACAATGGACACCTCAGAAATACAAAAGAGCATGAGAGAATAATATGAAAAGCTCTACACCAACAATTTGGATAATTGTGAACAAATAGGTAAATTCTTAGAATCATACAGCCTTTCATTACTGAATCAAGAAGAAATAGAGAATTTGAATAGTCCAGTCACCAGTAAGGAGATCAAAACAATAATCAAAAAGTTACAAAAAAATAAAAGTGCAGGAACAGATGGCTTCACTGGTGAATTCTAACAAACATTCAAAGAAGACACAATACCTATGCTTCTCAAACTCTTTCAAAAAATTGAAGAGGAGAGGAAGCTTCTTAAGTCCTTCTATAAAGCCAAAATTACCCTGATACCAAAAGCAGAAAAGGAAAACACAAGAAAAGAAAATTACAGGCCAATATCAGCGATGGACACCGATGCAAAAATTCTCAACAAAATACTGGCAAATCTAATACAACAATACATTAAAAACATCATACACCATGATCAAGTGGGATTTATCCCAGGGATACAGGGATGGTTCAACATCCACAAATCTATCAACGTGGTACAGCACATTAACAAAATGAAGAAAAATCACTTGACCATCTCAACGGATGCATAGAAAGTATTTGACAAGACATAACATTCATTTATGATAAAATCTCTGAATGAAATGAATGTAGAAGGAAAGTGCCTCAATATAATAAAGGCCGTATATAACAAACCAATAGCTAATATCATTCTCAATAGAGAAAAACTGAAAGGCATCCCTCTAAGAACAGGAACCAGACAAGGATGCCAACTTTGACCATTCTTATTTAACATAGTATTGGAAATCTTAGCCAAAGCAATCAGGCAAGAAAAAGAAATAAAACAGAACCAAATTGTAAAGGAAGAGGTGAAACAGTCACTATTTGCAGATGACATGATTTTATGTATAGAAAACCCTAAAGAATCCACCAGAAAAACTTTTAGAAATAATGAATATGGTCAAGTTGCAGGATACAAAATCGACATAAAAAAACAGGTTGTATTTCTATACACTAACAATGAAGTAGCAGAAAGAGAAATTAAGAATAATATGCCATTTACAATTGCAAAAAAAGAATCAAATACCTAGGAATAAACTTAACCAAAGAGGTCAAAGATCTGTACTGTGAAAACTATGAAACATTGTTGAGAGAAATTGAGGAAGACAAAAAGAAGTGGAAAGATATTCCATGCTCTTAGATTAGAAGAATTAACAAAATTAAAATGTCCTTACATCCTAAAGCAATCTACAGATTCAATGCAATCCCTATCAAAGTTCCAACAACATTTTTCATAGAAATAGAATAAAGAACCCTAAAATTTGTATGGAAAAACAAAAGACCCCAATTAGCCAACGGAATCCTGAGGAAAAAGAACAAAGCTGGAAGTAGCACACTCCCTAATTGCAAAATATGTTACAGAGCCACAGTAACCAAAACAGCACGGTACTGTCACAAAAACACACATACTCCCATAAATGGAACAGAATTGTGATCCTGGATATAAGCCCACACATCCATGGACAGATAATTTTCAACAAGGGATCCAAGAACATACAAGGGACAAAGGAAAGTCTCTTCAGTAAATGGTGTTGGGAAAACTGGACAGCCACATGCAAAAGAATGAAAGTAGACCATTATCTAACACCATAAACAAAAATCAACTTAAAATGGATTAAAGAATTGATTGTAAGACCTGAAACCATGAAGTTTCTTGAAGAAAACACAGGAAGTACACTCTTAGACATTGGTCTTAGCAGTTATTTTCAAGTACCATGACTGACCAGGCAAGGGAAACAATAGAAAAAAGAAATAAATAGGACTATATTAAACTAAAATCTTTTGTACAGCAAAGGACATTATCAACAAAATGAAAAGACAATATAAGAATTGGGAGAAGATATTGGCAAACCATATGTCTGATTAGGGGTTAATATCCAAAATATACAAAGAACACATACATCTCAGCAGCTCAAAAATTTACAAGCTAGTTAAAAAATGGGCAAAAGATCTCAACAGACATTCCTCCAAAGAAGATATGCAAATGGTAAACAGGCATATGAAAAGATGTTCAACATCATTAACTATCAGAGAAATGCAAATTAAAAGTATGATGAGATACCACCTCACTCCCATCAGAATGGCTGTAATTAACAAGATGGGAAACAACAAGCGTTGAAGAGGATGTGGAAAGCAGGCAACCCACGTGCACTGCTGGTGCGAGTACAAACTGGTGCAGCCACAATGGAAAACAGTATGGAGATCCCTCAAAAAATTAGGAATAGAACCACCATACGATCCAGCTATTCCACTGCTGAGTGTTTATCCAAAGAACATGATAACATGAAGGCGTAAAGATACAGGCACCTTTATGTTCGTTTCAGCGTTATTCACAATAGCCAAGGATCAGAAGCAACCCAAGCACCCATCAATGAAGAAATGGATAAAGAAGGTATGATATATATACACAATGGAATACTACTCAGCCATAAGAAATGATGAAATCCAGCCACTTGTGACCATATGGATGAACCATAAAGGTGTTCTGCTAAGTGAAATAAGTCAGAGGGAGAAAGTCAAATACCATATGATCTCACTCATAAGTAGAAATTCAAAGCAACAACAAACAATCACATAGAGACAGAGGTTGGATTGGTGGTTACCAGAGGGGAAGAGAGGAGGCAGGAGGGTGAAAGGGGTGATCAGGCAGGTGTGTGTGCTGATGGATTGTAAGTCTTTGGGTGGTGAACGTGATATAAACTACAAAGAAATTCAAGTATCATGATGTACATCCTAAATTTATATAATGTTATAAGTCAATGTTACTGCACTAAGAAAATATAATATTTTGAAAATAAGGGATCCCAAATAAGGGATTGAAATTCTGTCAGGATACTTGCAGTTCTCAAATATGGGACAACAGTTCTCAACAAGAGGTAATTTTGCCCCTGGGGATATTGGGCAATGTCTGAACAAATCCATGTCTTGTAATCCGCTGGACAGCACCCTGCACAAACACTTGTCCAGCCCCAAAGGTGAACAGTGAGAAGGTGAGAAAGCCTTCTCTATCCAGCTGTTCTCTCATGTCATTGTGCATACGGATCACTAAGGTTTCTACTTCAAAAGTAATTTCTGACTCATCAGGTCTCCACGGGGCTCAAGGACTGTATGTTCTAGCAAGATTCCAGGTGTTCTTGATGCTGCTGGTCCTGGTCTGTGGACTCCACTTTAAGTAGCAAGACTGCGGTTCTGTGTTAGATTCAGGTGTAGGTAGATTTAGGTTTTATCCATCAAGAATCTCTTTTGCATGAAATTTTGAAAGTTAATTTCTCACTCACTCTAGAGGGTTCGAGAAATTCTATATTCATTTTTTTAAATATAAGGTCTCTTGAATGACATAGAATAAGATGCCCTTGAAAAAAACTTGTAGTAGGCGGGATTAAGACCTCCAAAGGATGTCCACATCCTAATCTAAAGAGTTTTGGATATCAATGCTTTTCTCTAGAATTCTGTCAGGAAAAATAATAAATAATTGAATTCATATTGCATCATAGATTGTAAATTTAATTTTAATAGGAAATCAGGCTTTCCAACCCATGACTATTTGATCCTTGCATCAAAGGCTGAAGGTCAGTATAGTATAGAAGAAGGATCAGAAGACTCGATGATAAAATTGAGGTCCAAGTTTGGTAGCTGCAATAAATACATGGACTTGAACAGTGAGTACATTCTCACTTCTGATGTGAAGAGCATCAGACTTACTCCAAATATTTCAGATGAAGAAAATAAAGCTAAGGGTTTTGCTTCAATAATACCTATATGTGTATCCCTTTACTCTTGGGTAGACATAGAAATATGTGAGGAGGATACACAAGTGAAAGAGAGATTGTGCACGATATCCAGGAACCCACACTCTAGCTGTAAAGAAAGCCATGTAAATATATAAACTGATAATTACATCACACTGTGACGCAAGCAATAACTAAACAAAGGATGATTCACAGAAATTGTGACTTTCAAAGAATAATAACTTTTGTCTGGAAGAGTTAGAAAGGTTTCATGGAAGGGTTCATAACTTAGCAGTGTTTTGTTGATGAATGAGATACGTGGTAAGTTAAAGGTATCCAGATTGATGAGACATTGCATAAACGTGCAGATATATAAAACAGCATAAATATAGATGGATAGATATATAGATGATAGACATAAATAAATATAGATGCAGACACTTATAGAGACTGAAATTTGTACTGAAAGTGTGAGACGGATAAATGTAGCAGAGAAAACCTGGGAGGAAATTTTAGGAACTTGGATATGTACCTCTAAGTGAGTATGAATCACTCATATTTACAATCCTACAACTGACTTGCTCATTATAGTTTTCATTTATTTATTTTAATTTAGTTTATTCTTAATGTATTTTTTGGAATAGTTGATATATTCCTATGGTTCACTTCTTTTCCCTCAGCCAGTGAAAAATACCTAATATACACTTCCAGAGATATTTTATGCATGTTCAACCAAATGTCTAAATATTAGTTAAGTTCATTTAAAAACAGTTATTTTAGTGGCAGTGTGGCAGACAGATATAAGATGGTGAATCTATAGGCGTAAAGACCAATTTGGAGGCTATTGAACAGTAAGTGTGAAATAATAAAAATGTAACCTAAAGAAATGTCAATGATGATAGGTGTTACCAAGCAAGGGCTTGCCACCTGATCCTCACAGAATCTGAAACTGTGGTATATCAGTCTTTGAATGAAGGAAGGCTTTATTGTGAAATTAATTTGTAAGAAGACAAGAGGCCAGGCTCTCAAATCTCTCTCACCTGTCCAAGGTATGGAGTAAGATTTTAG
Organism: Equus caballus; assembly: GCF_041296265.1. Taxonomy (NCBI): domain Eukaryota; kingdom Metazoa; phylum Chordata; class Mammalia; order Perissodactyla; family Equidae; genus Equus; species Equus caballus. Next base: position 2,237,379 of record NW_027222392.1, on the reverse strand, counting down.
GGATCAGGGAGGACTGGCTGGTATGCAGAAATGCTGGCAGGATAAGTTTGCACTGGAAGATCAAAATTTGCTCTTCTGTGCATGATCCTGGCTGGCTTCCTGCCTTGCCCCTGAAAAATACCTTTACCACCCTGTTGTGGAGATAGGGTCAATTACAGGAGGTTACCAGGAAAAGAACAGTAAACCAGGGTAAAGTTGTTATGCAGATAAAGCTATCTCCACTAATAAGAGTTTCTAGAGATTTAGAGTCATCCTTCTCTTCTTGGCACAGAGAGGGAGGCACCCTTACAAGTGGCGATTTCTCTTATAAATTTCCCTTACAAAAGGGTAACTTCTACTAGGTTTTCAGAGCTTTCACTGCACCTGCTATTTTTTATTAACTGTCAGCTCAAAATAGCCCTTATGTCAAAGAGGCATATTTTGGGGTGGCAAATTCTTTTCCTGGTCCTGTCATTATATAGAAAGGAGAGAATCAAAAATTTTGTGGAAATGTGGTATTTTAATTGAAAGCAAATATGTTATCATGCTGTGAATACACTATATTTTTTATCAGGTATCCAGGATGTTTGCAATAGCTTTAGAAATGCTAATACACTGGTTCTAGCCAGGCATAGCTTCCTTCTGAGACAACGAGAAACCCAATTCTTACCTGTAGTCCTATAATTGGTATACATGAACAGATGCCCTGTCCCTATTACCCTTGGAAGGAACATAATAAAGTAGCTGAGGGTCATGAGCAGGATCTCTCCACTCCCTCAGTGCGGTTAGGTAAGCAGGAGCAGTAATGATTTACAGAGCCCAGGGATGTGGTAGATAGTTAAGAAATATTTTTGAAAGACAAATACTGCATGATTCACTTATTTGTAGAATCTAAAACAGTCAAATTCACAGAAGGAGAAAATAGAATGGTGGTTGCCAGGGAGTGAGGAGGGGGAAATGGAGAGATGTTGGTCAAGGGGTACAAAGTTTCAGTTATACAGCTGACTGTATTCTGAAGATCTAATATACAGAAATGTGACTATATTTAATAATACTGTGTCAGATACTTGAAATTTGCTAAGAGGTTAGAACTTGTTTTCTCACCAGAAACAAAAAAAGAAAGGTAATTTGAAGTGATGATATATTAATTAGCTTGACTGTGGTGATTGATTCACAAGGTGTATGTATATCAGAATACCAGGTGGTACTCCTTAAATATATTTATTTGTCAATTATACCTCAATAAAGCTAGAAAAAACTTAAAAAGAATAAAACAATGTACCAAAAAGAGAGCAATATGTTTTGAGTAAATAAAAAAGATAACTTCTGCTATGACTTTTATTATAAAGAAATTTGAATTTGAGGAGACTATGAGAATGATCATGGTGCATGAGAAGACATTTAAACTTTGTTAACTTTTATATAAAATGTTTCTAAAGCTGCTGTTGTTTTTTATTCAGATTTTCAAGAAACCAGAATTACATCAGAAAACAATAATTTTAATTGCTTGATTTACGTCCTCTGGAAAATAAGGCAAGCAACGATCTCTAGGGTCCTAGGGGTACAAGGAGTGGAAGTAGATATGAATCTCAGCATCTCCCCCAGACTAGCTCTCCAGAGGCAAGACAAGGGCTGCCTTTTCCACCAGCAGGTTTGTTTGTAGCTCTGAGAATTATGGATATTCTTTTTTCATGTAAGGTATATAGAAGATGCCTTAGTTTTAGTCAGTTCTTCATGGGAAAAATCATTAGGGGAAAATTTTGAGCCACTGTAAACATTAAGTCTCTGGAATAGGAAGGGCCCTCTTGCTACAGAGCTTTGTACAGATGGTCTGACTTAGCTGAACTCCTACACACCAGTGTCTGTACAACTTTTTCCAGGAAGTGGGAGAATGGAAGGACCTTGAGAGCTTTCAAGTGTATGTCTGTGATCTTCTGTGACATTTTGGAAGAGTTGTACAAGGGAGAATAGGCAAATGTTAAATACAATTGAATTGAAAGATATAAATTGAAGCTTCTGGGAAATGTAATAAACAGAACCTACTCTAAATAAGATTGTAAAGTGTGGTAAAAAAATATATTGGCTCACAAGAGAAAAAAGGAAAAAAAAGGAAGAAATAATTAGAAAGAAGATTTTAAATATCATACTTCCCAGATTTAAAGACACAATTATACAATAATACAAATTGTATACAAAGATTCAATAATACAAATTGTTTAATCAATATAATAACATCGTTTGGGAGATAAGCAACAACCATATTTAATTTGCAAATTAGTTTTCAGTTGAATTCAGACAGAAGGAAGGTGAAAATTTACAGGATAAGGCAATAGTTCTTAACTACAGATGATCATATATCCCTCTCCTCTCCCAAGTGGACGTTTGACAATGTCTGGAGACACTTTTGATGGTCACAATGGAGGGAAAAGGGGTTTGGGTGATATTGTCATCGAGTTAGAGGCCAGAGATGCTGCTACACATGGTGTAATGCATAGGGTAGGCAGTTCAATAGACATTCTTTATTAAAAAAACATAAATCACTATTTACTTTGATATCTGAAGTAGTTAGTCACAAAGAGGGATGATAAAGTGCTAAACTGATATTTCAAATACAGATATAATTAAGTAAGCAGACTATTTCTTCATATCACAATATATGCACATATTTTTATAGAAATTAGTTCCAATTATACAAGTGATTTCAAGTGCTTTGCTTTTCATTAGTAACTGTAGGAATGAAAAAACATTTTTTTTCATTTCGCTAGACCTTTCTTTGCAGAATTCATGAATTCAATAAGATCAGAATGCCTTACATGAGGATTTGATTACATGTTACCATTTAGCTTCTTTTTTACTTTTTAAAGATTGGCAACTGAGCTAAAATCTGTTGCCAATCTTCTTATTTTTTAAATTCTTCTTCTCCCAAAGGCCCCCCAGTACATAGTTGTATACTCTAGTTATATGTCCTTCTGGTTGTGCAACGTGGGACGCCACCTCAGCATGCCCTGATGAACAGTGCTAGGTCTGCACCCAGGATCTGACTTGGCAAAACTCTGGGCCACCAAAGTGGAGAGCGTGCACTTAACCACTCGGGCACAGGGTGGCCCCACTATTTAAATTCTTGAGTTCATAATTACATTCTTAAGTCTTAGAATTATATTTCAGAACATGAATAGAGTTGTTTTATAATTTTTGAAAAAGTAAAATTAACTAGGAATTCTTTTCTGAATCATTAGGTATTCCTGTCTTGGATACTTAACACCTACCAGGATTATAACACATCTATTCTGTCTCACCTTATATTCTACACAGAAGAAAGTTAAGCATGCTTCACGTGCCAATTGTTCTCCATAATGTATTATTTCTAAGACTGATTTTCAGATCCTACCATCAGGAAAAATATTTGCAACAGAGAAATATAACTTCTGGGGCCATATTCTCCCTCTTGGGCTTCTCATATTTCCCAGAACTGCTAACCCCCCTCTTTGTGATGTTTCTGGTCATTTACAGCCTCAGCGTGGTAAGAAATCTTTGAATGATTGTGATTATCAAAACTAACCCCAAACTACACATCCCCAAGTACTTTTTTCTAAGGTATTTCTCATTTGTGGTTTTCTGCTATTCCTCCATCATTACACCCAAGATTCTGGTGACCCTACTTGCAGAAGACAGAACCATTTTGTTTTCAGAACATATGGGGCAATTCTTTTTCTTTTGCACCTTTGTGAAGACTAAATTAATTCCATTTGCTGTGATGGCCTATGACCACTTTGTGGCCATTTGCAACCCTCTGTGCTACACAGTTTCGATGTCACAGAAACTCTGTGCTGTGCTAGTACTTGTAGCATATGCATGGGGAGTAGCATATTCTTTGCTACTCACGTGTTGTGCTAAGTTATCTTTTCAAGGTGTCAATATAATCAATCACTTCTCTGAGCTGTCCTCCTTGATTTCCCTTTCTTGCTCTGATTCTTATCTCAGCCAATTATTTCTTTATTGTTGCCACCTTTAATGAGGTGAGTACATTGCTCATCATTCTCATGTCTTATGTGTTCACTGTCATGACCCTGAAGATGCTTTCAGTTGGTGGATGCTGCACAGTCTTTTCCACCTGTGCTTCACACCTGACTGCCATCACCATCTTCCATGCCACCATTCTCTTCCTCCGTTAGGTACCCAACTCCAATAACTCCAGGTACACAGTCAAAATGGCCTCTGTGTTTTACACAAAGTAGTGATCCTCATGTTGAATCCTACTATTTAGAGTCTGAGAAATAAAGAAGTCAAGGAGACCATCAGCAAAATAATGAAAACATTTTCTTCATTTCAAATGCATATACTGGTAAATATTTACTTCAGTTTTTGCAGAACATCTTTCTGATTTTGTAATGAACTTTGTATCCAGAGTTGACTTTTAAAAATCACTTTAGATTTTCAAAAAGAAAGAACATTTACAATGAAAAGACAATGAATTTTTAGTTAAAGAGACCAAATCTGATGGTATAAACCAGAGATCAATTGTCCTGAATCTGTCTTTAGTTAAAAAAATGATGTAATATGACTTAGCTCATAAAGTGATATGTGGAACAAAATAAATCATAGACAACATATCTGGGATATAGTATATGTGCCATAAATGCTAGTTCTGTTATTATTTCTTCCTTGATAATTAAAAGTTATAGGTGCTAAATAGGAAAACAATTTTGTGTTTTAAATTTAGTGACATAGATAACAGGAAAAGATGTAGTCTCACTTTCAAGAAGCTCACATCCAGATTTGTTGGTAAATATAATAAAAGTGTTGGTGGGGAGAGAGATTGCAAAATCATTTGTGGCTGTGAGAGGGATTGTTTCATAATTGCATGCCTCCTTTACCTGACTCAGAAGGATAAGAAAGTTATTAAGAGAAACAAAGGAGAAAGATACTAGTTTTATGCAGGAGTGAAGTGCATGAACTATGTTCTAGAGATAAGTGCATATAACAATCTCAATTACTAAACAAATATTTTGAGCTACTATTGTATGCTCTATGCGTACAGGGTATATTGTTAGGTGCTTAAAAGAATGAAAATTTGCATGACTTTTAGCTACTGTTCTAAATGATCTCTAAAAATGTTCCAGTGTATAGGATGAAAAGATTTATAAGAGATTTAGGCGTATTAGCTTGCTTCTTGAAATAGAACAAAAAAAGAAAATATATCCATGTTCCATATTATATGCTTCCTTTATATCACCTACCAATCACTGTAAATATATTATTATTATTATTATTGTTATTATTATTGCTGTTATGGCAGCTTGACCATGAGTATATCTTAGTTTTCTCCATCAGGAATCTCTAGGCTGTCTTCACAAAATAATTCAACGGATTTGTTGTAAGTTTTGAGAGCTGTTTGCTTTCCTGGAATGTGAATGTTGCTTTAAATTAACTCTAATTTTTAATTGTAATCTAAACACAGAAATAATCAAATCCAGATTATTGTGTATATGAGGGAGGATTAATTTTCCCAGTAACAGAGTAATATTTATTATAAGATGCCATCATAGACACAGGTATCTAACGTGGACACTTTATTACATCACTTTGATCTTTTCTTTTATCTCTTCTATTATCAGTTTTGCATGAAATTTTTTTAAAGATTTTAGTTTTTCCTTTTTCTCCCCAAAGCCCCCTGGTACATAGTTGTATATCCTTGTTGTGTGTCCTTCTAGCTGTGGCATGTGGGACGCTGCCTCAGCATGGTTCAACAAGCAGTGCCATGTCCACACCCAGGATTCAAACCAATGAAACACTGGGCAGCCTGCAGCGGAGCACGCGAACCCAACCACTTGGCCATGGGGCCAGCCCCTTGCTTGAAATTCTTATACATCAGTTTTCCCTTTTATACTTTTTGTGTCTGAATAAAATTCCAAATTTAGACAGTAATATATTGAGAAAAGAAATTCTAGCAGTTTTTATAAGGGTAAAATAAAAACTAGGCAACAATTTTATGTTGGTTCAATGAAATAATTTGATATGATTGTATGATTTTAAACTTAAAATGATAAATTAATATCACCTTTTTATTGTTGATATTTAGAGAAGAAATATCCAACATTGTTTTCTGTATTCACAAATAAACTGTCTTCTTCTACACATTGTCATTTATTTGATATTTAAAAAACTAGAACAATGATGGTTACCTAGCAGAAAAGTTGTACAAATTTTGTTGGGAATCAATGATAAACAATCCATTTTCAGAGAATAAATCTTTTATGTCTTGGCAAAGGATGGCTAAATTTTTGTGAAGTCAGAGACATAATCTACTTACTTTTATTCTGAGGAAATGGAGATATATATTGTTTAAGTTCTCTGACAACTGTTTTAAAATTAATAGTTGACACAATCAAGACAATAATTTGAGGCTTCAACCGTGCAGGCCTTAATACATTTCATTAAATACTGATATAAAATTTCATATGCTTTCATTTTCCAACTTTAAATTTCAAATTATCTTTGATATCTTCTGTAGCTGCTATAGAGCTAGATTTTTATTAGTTTTATTCAAACTTTTTTAACTCATGGGCTTCTTAAATAAGTTAACATTTAAAATTTATAAATCTGTTAGAATTTTCAAATGACTTCAAAAATAACTTATAATAAGTTTAAGTGAAAAAGAAAAATCTAATGTCCAATGCATACTGTGGTTATGTTATGTTCATAATAATTAATCTGAAATATACAGATCATCAGATTTCCTGTCATTTCTTTTGTCCCAGGAATCATGTTTAAATCCACCCACTCTCCAGAATTGTATCCTTTAATAATCACACTAGCATATTACTTTGCACCCAAAATATATGTATATTGACCATTTATTTCCTTTGTTAATAAAGTTATAAGTGATTTTTGTCTACACAGACCTATCATTATAATGATCATTATATTGGTCCTATTCAATAACTTAACTATGTTACAAATTTTTGTAAAATTTTCAAAAGTAAACTATAAAATGTCCCTGGAAATGCATCTCTTAATGGTATTGATTGAGATGAATTTCACTTTTTTATTTCAATTTAAAATTATCCATGGATGAGTATTTTTACTACTAAAATAATACAGATTTCAGTATACATAAATTTGATGATCTTACAAAAAGAAGGATGGGAACACAGCTGTGGTTTTTTGAGTAATAGGGCTGTCACTCCATATTTTTTAACATCACACACATATTAAGTCAAAAGACCTCTAAACTCTTATCATTAATGATTACTTTAACAATTTACTAAATATAATTATATCCATTTCATTTGTCATTTAAGGTGCATCTGTTAATATTCTAGTTTTGAAATGGAATTGTGCAATCACTAGAGAAATTCTCTGGTTTAGTTTCTCAGAAATTTATGAAAAAGCCTTTAGTATGGTTTATTAAGGAACAATTTTTAAAAACATGTTACTGTTTCACTTGGTTGAATTTTTCTTAAGTCAATATTATTAGGCTTTTGGCTTAAGTGTAGCAGGTAGCAAGCCAGAAAGAGATTTGCTCTCAATATTACAGTACAAAAAGCTAGATATTCTGCAAATTGAAAACACTTTTGAAACCCATTGGATAGTTTGGGTCACTGTGCAACTAACCAACACAACCGTAGAGTTACCAGTAACAGCATTCCATTGCTATGGGAGGGGGAAACATCAGGAGAGAGAGCCTCTCTGGGGTATATGTGCAAAGAGAAGGCTTACAGCTTAAAGTTAATTAGATATTAAACATATCTTGTAGGCCAACCCCATCCTAAGTATAAGGTAACACTAGAGGAATTTGGATATTTTCGTACATTGAGGTAGCCATCGTATTGACAACACTGAAGCCCAGCTCAACTCCCACACTTAATGTTATGCAAAAAGTGAGTTAATTTCCAGGCATAACTATCATTTACTTCAGTATTTATTGTTCTAAAAACCATATCCATTCTTAAGCAAAAATTATATGGCACACAAATAAGTGGAAGAAAATAACTCACTACAAAAAGACAAAGATATTAACAGAATTAGATTCAGCTATGACCTAGACATTAGAAGTAACAGACAGGCAATCTAAAATAAATATGACTCCTGTGGGCTCTAGTGGAAGGGTAGAAAACATGAATGGATAGACAGGGATTTCAGAAATGTCATGGAACTATGAAACTGAATCAAATAAAGGTGCTAGAAAAAAATGAAAAATAACAGAGATAAAGGATATTTTTTAAAATTTTTATTGAGATTGTGATAGTGTACAAGCTTGTGAAATTTCAGTTGTACATTATTGTTTGTCGGTCGTGTTTTAGGCGCACCATGTCACCCTTTGTGCCCATCCTGCACCTCTCTTTCCCCTGGTAACCACTTATCTGTTCTCTTTGTCTACATGTTTAACTTCACTTATGAGTGGAGTCATACAGAGATTGTCTTTCTCTATCTGGCATATTTCACTTAACATAAGACCCTTAAGATCCATGCATGTTGTTGCAAATGGGTCAATTTTATCCTTTTTCATGGCTGAGTAATATTCCATTGTGTACATATACCATATCTTCTTTATCCAATCATCACTTGATGGGCACTTAGTTTGCTTCAATGTCTAGGCTATTGTAAATAACACTGCAATGATCATAGGGGTGAATGGGACTTTTGGCATTGCTGATTTCAAGTTCTTTGGATAGATAACCAGTAGTGGGATGGCTGGGTCACATGGGATTTCTATTTTTAATTTTTTGAGAAATCTTCATAATGTTTTCCATCATGGCTTCATCAGTTTGCATTCCCATCAGCAGTGTAGGAAGGTTCAATAAAGGGTATTTTTAAGGGGCACAAAAACTGCTTCAACCTAGATGATGAAAGAACTAGTGAAATTAAAGATAGAACAATAGAAAACACACAAAATTACATGCAAAGAATAAAAAGGATCAAAGAAAACATCAAAGAGTTGGGTACCAATATCAAATAGTAAAAAATACTATAATTTGAAACTCAGAAGCAAAAGAGAAGGAGGTTAGGGCAGAGGGAATATGTGTAGAGATAATGGCTAAGAACATTCCGAAATTGAAAAAGATACCCAAAACAAATCAAGAAACTCAGAAATTACAAAGCAGAAAGAAAACACACATACACACACAATAAAACACAAAAGAACAAAAGTAAAAGAAAAAATATTGAATACAAGAAGCATTATATATTGAACAGGGCTTTTCAACCTCAGAAATATTGACATTTTGCACTGGGTGATTTTTGTTGTGAGGCACATTCCTGTGTATTGTATGCTGCTTAGCAGTGTCTGTGACCTCTTCACCATAGATGCCAGCAGTACTCCCTTGCAGTTGGGAAAATTAAAGACATTCCATGTGTTGTCAAATGTCCTCTTTGTGCTTGTTGGGATGGGGAGGATGCAATTGAGTATAAAACCAATTCTACTTTAGAACAGCTGATCTAAAGGAAAAAGTTAAGCATTATAGCACATTTCATTGCAGAAAATGTGAAAGTCAGAATAAATGGACAGAAAGTTGAAAATGTTAAAGGGGAAACAACAAAAAATCAGTCACTCCAGAATGGTATACACGTGAAAATATCTTTCACAAATGGCAGACAAAACAACTTTTTTTGAGACTAACAAAAGCTGACATAATTTCTTACCTGTAGGCATGTATTGCTAGAAATATCAAAATAAGTTATTCAGGGAGAAGGAAAATACTACCAGACAGAAAATTCAAGCTACACAAGGAAATGAACACTGGTAATTGCACAATGAATAAATGTATTTTTTTCATATTTTTATTGTTCTAAAAGGCATCTGATTGTCTGAAGGGAAAAAGCAGCATAAAATGACATTTACAGAGTCTGTACAAGTAAAATATATAATAGTAGCATGATAAGAGAACCTGTAAGTTTACTGTTCTTTAAGTCCATAGAAGACCTATAATTTATTTTAAAAGGGTCTTTGTAAACTCTTAGAAAACCATTTTTATTTTAAAGAAATAAAAATATGAAGTCAATAGAGGAGGGAAAATAAGGGGAATCATAGAAAAATTCTTTCCAAAGAAGACAAAAATGAAAGACAGGATAGATTAAACACATAGAGATAAGGTATAAAGATGGTAGATTTAATTCAGCCATGTAAGTAATTACATTAACCATAATAGACTAGACACCCAATTTAAAGATGGAGGTTGTCATACTGGACACATAAAAATCTCCGGACTATCTAAATAAATCTTCTTAATTGTAAAGACATATTGTGTTAAATATAAAAAGATATAAAATATATCATTCATGAATATATTAATATAAAACAAAGTAGACTTTAGAACAAGAAATATTACTAAGGATAAGGAGGGCATAAAATAAGGAAGAAGTCAATTCACCATTATTCATAGCGATCTTAAATGTATTGATTGAAAGAGTATATATTGTTAAGATAGTAAGACTCCCTAAATTGATTAATAGATTCAATGAAATCCCAGCCAAGATCTCAATAAGACTTTTTTATTAATTAACCAGCTGATTCATCATTTATATACAGTCAAAACTAGAAAAAACAAACAATATTGAAATTCACAAGATCATTGAAAGAATCTCACTACCTGATTTCTTAATTCTTTTAAAGATTATTTTATTTTATTTTTTTCTCCCCAAAGCCCCGTGGTACATAGTCATATATCTTAGTTGCAGGTCCTTCTAGGTGTGGCATGTGGTACATCACCTTGATGTGGCCTGATGAGCAGTGCCATGTCTGCACCCAGAATCTGAACTGGCGACACCCTGGGCTGCCGAAGTGAAGCACACGAACTTAACCACTCAGCCACGGGGCCAGTCCCTCACTACCTGATTTCTAAACTTACTATAAAAAAAGTAACTAAGGCAATGTGGTATTCAAAGTATAAACATATAGACCAATGGAACAGAGCAGCGGATCCAAATACAGACACACATCTAAATGATCAGATCATTTTCCACAGATGCAAAGTGTGTACAATGGAGAAAAGACAGTCTTTTAACAAAAGAAGCTAGATCCCTTAAATATCCATGTGCAAAAGATGGGCTTCAGTTGGTAAATCATACCACATAAAATAATTAACTCAAATGGTCATAGAACTAAATGTAAAATCAAATTTTAAAGCTTCCAGAAGAAAACATGAGAAAAATTCCTTGTAATTTTACATTAGACAAACATTTCTTAGATATAAATCCCAAATCATAATCGATAAAAGAAAAATGGTGAGATGACATCAAAATTAAAAACTTTCTCCTCAAAAGCCACTGTTGAAAGAATGGAAAAGTTAGACATACAATAGAAGAACGTCTTTCCAAGCACACATCTCATAAAGAATTTGTATGCAGAATTTAGACAAGACTCTCAAAATTAAACAACACACTTCTGTATAAGCCAAAGGTCAAACAAGAGAAATTGTAGAAAATTTTGAATTGAACGAAAATAAAAACACAATCTATAAAATTTTAAAAGATATTTCTAAAGTACTTAGAGGGAAATCTAAGTCTTAAATACCTATATTAGAAAAGAAGAAATATCTCAAAACTAGAACTTTAGCTTCCACATTTAGAAGCTAGAAAAAGGAATGATGAACTAAAAACAAACAAACAAAAAGGAAAAGGAAGCATATTATAAAGACTGGCATGCACACCAATAATAGAAAGATGAAAAACAATGGAGAAAATCAGAGTTTGAACTTGAAAAGATCAGTAAAATTTATAAAATTTTATCTAGAATTTAGCAAAAAGCAGATAAGATACAAATTAATATAATCAGGAGGTATATTGACCTTGTAGAAATTAAAACGACTATAGCAAATATTATAAACAACATATGCAAACACATTAGTCAACTTAGATGATAAGGACAAATTCCTAAAAGGAAAAATTACCAAAATTGACAAAAGAAGAAATAGAAATCTGAATAGACATATAAAAATAAATAAATTGAATGTGTAATTAAAATATTTTTCACTCCTACCAATATCTAGACACAGATGGCTTCACTACCTAACTTTACTAAACATCTATGTAAAAAATAATAGCAACTGTTGATTAACTCATGTAAGAGATCTTCTTTTCAATTTATTTATTAAGCCAGTATTACCCTGATAACAAAGTCAAAAAAGAAACATGAGGAAAGAAAACACAATATGATATCTCTCGCATTTGTAGATACAAATATTCTCAGCAAAAAATATTAGCAAAATACATCCAATAATGTGCTTAAAGAGTAATAAATCACAACCAAGTGAGATCTATCCCAGGAATGCAAGGTGGGTTTAACAAACAAAAAGCAATTACTGTAACACATCAATTCTGTAAAATAAAACACAAAAACCATATAACCACCTCAATAATTGCAGAAAAAGTGTTTGAGACAATCCAACACTGATTTAAGATTAAAAAAAGAAGTCTGAGCAAAGTAGAAATAAAGTTACTTCAACCTACCAAACATTCTTCTTGCACCACACTTAATGTTTAAGGAGTGAGTGATTTCCCCTTAAAGTAAAAATATAATGCTGGATGTCCACTCTCAGTACTGATGATAGATAGACAGATATTTAGAAAGGTAGATAGATACATAGATGACATATAGATAGATGGATAGATAGATGATAGATTAATAAATCAGTCAGTCATCTGAAGTTGAAGTAAAACTGATTTTATTCACAGACTTCATGATCTTATAAGTAGAAAATCGCAAGCATTCCACATACACACACAAAAACTACTAGAATAACTGAGTTCATCACAGTCACAAGATACAAAATCATTATACAAAAAACAATTTTATTTCTAAATAATAGCAAAATAATATCTGAATGTGAAATTAAGAAAACAATGTGATTCATGATAACATAAAAATACTTAGAATTGAATTTAATGAAAGAACAGTACTTAATCCTGAAAATTACAAAACACGTTAATTGGTACTGGTATAACGTAGACAAATATATCAATGTAATAGAATCAGTGATCCAATAATAAACACATAATGGCTGATTGCTTTTTGTCAAAGCTACCAAGGCTATTTATTGGGGAAGGATACTCTTTGCAATAAATAGTAAAAAGTAATTGACTACTCACATGCAAAAAAGATGAACTAAAACCTATACTTCAGACCAAACACATCATTAACTCAAAATGGATCATAGATCTAAATTTACAGAAAAAAGTACAAATTATATATCTGATGATAGTTTTACATCAATAATATATAAAGAATACTTACAACTAAGGTACAGTCATTCACTGCATAATGATGTTTCATTCAATGATGGACCCCATATTCATTAGACAGTGGTCCCATAAGATTAGTACCATGTAGCCTAGGTATGTAGCAGGCTGTACCATCTAGGTTTGTGTAAGTGCACTCTATGATGTTTGCACAATGACCAATTGCCTAGTGATGCATTTCTCAGAATTTATCCCCTTCATTAAGTGTTGCATGACTGCATAGAAAAGCAAATACAATCATTAAAATAGACAAAATACTTGAATACACATTTTAACAGAGAAGATACAATCTAAAAGGAATATTATGAGTTGGAAAGAGGCAGAATGACATGCTATGAGTTTGAGGTTCCTCGTTTAAGGCATAAAAAAATCAAAGCCTTAAGAACGAAAATATTCTAAGTTAAACCTTTTTATGATATTGATAGGTTTCTAATCCTAATTTCTAAGTCCTGTCTAATTGTCACCCTAATGCTGAGAGTTGAATCAATATACCTGTGAGGTGATCCTGGGGAATCAAGACAGTGAACTATCTCTGCTCAGTATATAAGGTGATACTTTTGGATTTGTTTTGGGTTTACCATAAATTAGTTCTTCTTATCAGCCTAGAACATTAGGAAGAGAATTTTCCTGTTTTAACTATGAAGTAGATAAATAACTCAGTTTTTTTTTTTTGTTCTGGTCAGGTAATACAAAAACAACAAGTTCAGGAAAGTGATATTTTGACTTAAAAATTAGTTCAAGAAATGGAGAAAACATCAGATTATGTTACCAGTCTAGAATCTCTTCACTCAGTGTCATTGTATGTGAGTATGTGAAGGTGTGTTTATATTCCTCCTGATGTCCTGGAAGGAGGGCAGAGAATAAAATTCCTCAACTTCCATCTTCCTTTTCTTTAGGGACAGCCCTGAAAAGAAGACCCCACTTAGATGGAATATACAGCATAACCACTTTCTCCAACCAACAACTTGGGAAAAGTTTTCACTTACCTCCTTTTTATTCTGCTTTCATTCTGGCTTACCCCTCCAGTTTGAAAATCTGTGTTGCTGTCTCTCCAGGGTTTTAAACAACTCTGCCCTTGGATCTGTATTGTGAAAACAGAGTTTTCTGGTAAAGCTCTGGGAACTCTTCTTTTGAAAAACTCCCTTCATGGACAACAGACTGATTTAGACCTAACTCTTCTTTTTCCTTTGTCACACTACTCTAGGCCTTGGGGAGCTATACTTGACAGATGTATGGTTCTAAAGCAATGTTTCTACCTACCATTGTACCTGTACTATTTTCATAATTATCATGTTAATCTAATTCCAGAATTTGCAAAATAAACAACTACTTTGAAAAAGTACTGTAAACATTACGTGGTGCATAGTACCAATAGGTTTCACAACAATCACTTAATGTACATCTGAAAACAATATTTAAAAATTATGTTTGGGGCTGGCCCCATAGCTGAGTGGTTAAGTTCATGCACTCTGCTTTGGCAACCCAGGGTTTTGCTGGTTCTGATCCTGGGCACAGACATGGCTCCACTCATCAAGCCATCCTGAGGTGGTGTGTCACATAGCACAACCAGAGGCACTCACAACTAGAATATACAACTAGGTACTGGGGGGACTGGGGAGAAGAAGAAGGAAAAAACGAGAAGAAGATTGGGAACAGATGATAGTGCAGGTGCCAATCTTTAAAAAAAATTACGATCACTATCAATGGTAGATTGATTTAAAAATATTATAATGAAAAATGTAAGAGTCAGATAATTACCCACCTAAATGTTTAATTTATGCATCCAAATATCCAGACTACATATTAAGTTTGTTATCAAAGATACAAGTTCATAAGTGGTTGGCTTTTATTTTTCTCTTTTCATGGTGTTTTGTCTTCATGTAGACTTAAGGAAGGAGTTAAAAAATTAAAGATGAGTGCTATAAGTTAACTGATGTTTGGTTAAGTGATGTGAAATAATTGGGTTGTTGGCAAGATCCGCTAATGCTGGTGAAATACCCTGAGGTCTAATTAGCCATAGCTAAGAAACTTCACAGAATTTACCTACTAATAGGATATATGTTAGCACTTGTAAGGCTGAAGAGAAGGGCCGTATCCAGAGGTGCCATTTATAAATCAACAAAGATGCTTATTTTAGCTCAGCTAGTTGGCATTTTATTTATTTATTTGTTTATTTTTAAAGATTGGCACCTGTGCTAACATCTGTTGCCAATCTTCTTTTTTTTATTCTTCTCCCCAAAGCCTCCCAGTACATAGTTGTATACTCTAGTGAGTGTCTCTGGTTTTGCTATGTGGAACGTGGCCTCAGCATGGCCTGATGAGCGGTGCCATGTCTATGCCCAGGATCCAAACCAGTGACAAAACACTCGGCCGCTGAAGTGGAGTGTCCTAACTTAACCACTCAGCCATGGGGCTGACCGCTAATTGGCATTTTAATCTTACAACTTTACTTTGTTCTTGGTGAAGTAACAGCTCCCTGGGGCCCTGGCCATGAAGCTACATCAGACAAGTTCATAGTGAGGTTATTTTTTCCAGGAGGTCATTTAATTATAGAATCTGAGATTTCAATGGATCTTACAAGTCGTATAGTTACCCCTCACCCCCACCAATCTGAGGTTTAAATCTCTTCTTCGGCATGTCAGGTATCAAGAAAGATAGAATAAATGACAGTACTACCAACTTAGGAGTAAAAATATTTTGAGGTCTTTTGTGCTTATTGATATATATTTAAAATAGTTAGAATCGTATTACCTATTCAAGTTTGCATCCAAGTTTTTCCCCACTTATTATTACAATATAAAAATTTTGCCGTGATATCTCACAATTTTTAAAAAATCTCTATTGAAAACTACATATTATTCAAATATATTCACTATATTTTACTTATCCATTTCTCTAATGTTGGAATTTCCATGTAGTTCCTCATTTTCCACAGCTTTTAATCATTGTATTTAAAATATTTATACATAATTTTTTTCTCTCTTAAAAATATTTTCCTTTAAGGTTTATTCCTAGAAAGGTTATTGTGGAGTCAAAGAAAAAGGAGAAAGTAATTTGTATTTCTTCATAGTTATTTCTAAATCACTTTTATTAATTATGTCTTATTTTTAATTTATGTCACTATACTCTTTTCTGACCTGTTCGAGAGTTCACCTCAGAATAAGAAAATGCAGCAAAGCTATGCACTGTGTTTTCACATAAGTATAAGATCTCTATTTTGGATAATTAAATAGTAATGTTCTTTTCCACTATCTTTGAAAGGAAAAGAAACATTTTTGCAGAGTACAATTTCTTATATTTATGTTTCCTCTTTTCTTTCCTTTGGGAAATTTATGTCCCCAAATCTCCTGATTCTATTAGTAAAGTAATTTCCTATAACCAGGAATGGAGGATGATGGATGTTATGGAGGTTGGGAGAAGATGATGTGAGAATGCATATGGCAGACACACAAAGGAGTGAGAGGATCTCATTGATGGACGGCCTGCTGCCATTTGTAATAAAATGTTGGGGGAGGGATTTCCAAAGGTATTTAACAGGAACACTTTTTAAGACTTTGTGTGGACATATATAGGTTAATATACATAGCAAGTGTCCAATAAATTGACTGAGTGGACATGTAACAGGTACTTATGGTAAATAATAGATTTTAAATGTGTTTGTGTCTGTGTGTATATATGTAGAGAACTTTATTTAGCAGACTCTTTCTTTCTGTTCTCCACACTAAGTTTCTATTTTTACAGGTTTAAAAATAAGGGTTTCCTTTGCTTGACAGATCCTTATGTATTGAACACCTACCCAAGAATTTTTTTTTATCCCTGTCTACTGAAGCTGGAAATTTCCTGACTGTCACTATGTTAAATTGTGTTTGGAACAGAATTTTGAAGAATAAAAACGATTAATTAACAAACACTATAGTTATCTTAAAAGTAAAATGACCCAATAACATACTCTTTCCTTAAGGCAATTAATATTTTCCTAATTACCCTATAAAGTGTGTCAGAAACTATTAAACTGGAAGGCAGCTTCCTTTCAAAAGTTTGTTTCTCATAAAGTAGAGAGTAGTGATAAATAGAGTGGGAGGATGATAAAGCTGGAATGCCTAGGTTTATAGCTGGGGAAACGTGCATAGTTTTACAAATGAAAGTGTAGGAAGTGTGATAATTCACCCAGCATTTATTCATCACCCAATAGGTGCCAGGCATTGCAGATGTTATGCCAGGCACTGTGGTAGGCACAGCAAGAAAACACACGTGAATAGCATAGTGTTTTGGTAGGTACTAGGGAGTGTGTGTCACCCATGACTTATTTGTTTCCCTGATCTATCTACTTCTGACAAATAGTTATTGACCATGTCTTTCTTTCCACAGTTAGAGCCGTGGGTTCAAATGTAAATTCTCCTGGAAGAGGGAATGACTTTTACCTTACAAAATCTATCTGAGAGTTGCGATTTGTAAGCTCACAGACACAGAGGAGGGTTTGGAAGCACAGCACATCAAAATAACTAAGCAAAGTCACAAAGTTGGAGGGAGCCAGCCCCATGGCCAAGTGGTTAAAATTCCACGCATTCTACTTTGGAGGCCTGTGTTCTCAGGTTCAGATCCCAAGTGCGGAGGTTTTCCATTCATTTGCCATGCTCTGGAGGCACCCCACATACATAATAGAGGAAGATCAGCACAGACGTTAGCTCAGGGCTAATCTTCCTCAAGGGAAAAAAAAATAGAGGAGAATTCACAACGGATGTTAGCTCAGGGCAAAACTTCCTCACACAAAAAAAGGTCATAGAGTTGGAACCAGGAAAATCTAGATGTCAGATATATAGTATTTTCTCAGTAAACCACACGTCAAATGTTACCCTATAGAAGTTTTATAGGTGGCAGGTACTAGGTGTCTGAAGAAATTGAAAGCAACATGGAGGTAATGAGGAAGAATTGAAACAATTACTGGGGCAAAGAGTGCCAAGGACATGCTCCATGTTTACAGTGACTACTCTATTTTTGTACTGCGAAATACAGACTACAGCCCCTTCATGATTATTAGGGATTTTTTCTTATCCCTTTGTAGGTAATGTAGGCGGCAGGAAGGTGTTACTTCCTGAATGGATCACCTCACACCTCCCAACAATATGACTGAATTTATTCTCTTAGGACTCACACAGAATCCAGACTTGCAGAAAATACTCTTCATTGTCTTTTTGTTCATTTTTCTATTTACTGTGCTGGCCCATTTGCTCATTGTCGTCACCATCTCCCTCAGCATCACACTTTCAGCTCCCATGTACTTCTCTCTTACTTACTTGTCCTTTATAGACACCTCCTATCCCTCTGTCACCACTCCCAAGATGAACATCCACCGGCTGTGCCAGAGAAGAACCATTTTCTTCATGGGCTGCCTGATTCAGCTCTTTGTAGAGCACTTTCTTGGAGGATCAGAGATCATCCTCCTCATTGTCGTGGTCTATGATAGCTATGTGACCATCTGCAGGCCTCTGTACCACATGACCTCGTGCAACAGGGGCTGTTCCACCTCCTGGTGGTAGTGGCCTAGATCAGGGGGATCCTGCACCCTACTGTGCAGATTCTTTTCATGCTTGACTTGCCCTTCTGTGGTCCCAATGTCATTGACCACTTCATGTGCAATCTCTCCCCACTGCTGAAACTTGCCTGCAGGGACTACTACAGGCTTGGAATGGTTGTGGTAACCAACAGTGGGGCCATGTGCTTGCTTATTTTTTCCATGCTGCTCATCTCTTTCATAGCCATACTGACCTCCCTCAGGTCCTATGGCTCCAAAGGATGATGCAAATACCTCCCACCTTGTGGCTCCCACTTAACTGTAGCTGTACTCTTTCTGTGCCTTGGATATTCACCTGCATGTGTCCTGTGGCCACCTACCCTGTGGTCAAGTTAGTGACTGTATTCTTTGCAATCCTCATTTCCATATTAAATCCTATCATTTACAGAATGAGAAACACGGAGGTAAAACATGACATAAAGGGAGACAAGTACCATATGATTACACTCATTTGTGGAAGGTAATCAAACACATACATAACAAGAACAGAGTAGTGATTACTAGAGGAGTGGGGAATGAGGGAGGGTGAAAGGGGTAAAGGGGCACACATGTATGGTGATGTATAAAAACTAGACTATTGGTGGTGAATATGATGCAGCCAATAAAGAAAATGAAATATAATAATGTACACCTGTAACTTACATAAGGTTATAAGCCAATATATGCCCAACAAAATAAATTTAAAAAAAACAGAGAGAGGCAAAGGGAGAATTGATGATAGAAGGAAAAAGAAATGTGACAACAGCAGCAGAAGGAGAACACGTGATGTGATGTTGGGCTATGAGCCAAGAATGCAGATGGCATTTAAAAGGTGGAAAAGGTAAGGAAAGGAATTCTTTCCCCGAGGCTTCAGAATAATCAGCTCTGTCAATCTCTTGGTTTTAGCCCCATAAGACTCACTTCTGATTTCTGAAGAGAACTATAAGAGAATAAATTTGTATTGTTTTAAGGCAAAAAAAAAAATGCCCCAAGGATTTTGTTGAAGATGAGAATAACTTATGCTGTTCACTCCAAGAAGGCGATGATGTATATAAATAGGGAGGATTATATCTGTCATGAACTGTGCAAGAAAATCAACAAATTTTAAAGGTCACTGACAGAAAAAGAAGTCCCAGATACTAATGTTCATTGAGTAATTAATAGTGGCCAAGCCCTCTGACAGGTGCTCTGACAGGTACGTTACCATGGCACCAATGCTCATGTGCATAGGTTCAGGCGATGTAACAGAAGAACAACCATAAACACATAGTGTGATGATCCCAGAGGATGCTTCCTCCAGGCTCGCTGCCCCTTTACTGAATGTTCACATGTATGCGACTGGGATGGAGTTGGCTTTTCCATAGAATCTTGATCTCAGAACTTCTTTTCTTTTGGCTTAGCCTTTGGTAAAGCAAAAAAGAGGATAGATATTCTTTGATAGATGTACGGGGCAGGGACTGCTGGGGAGTGAAAGAATCACTGAAGATTTTTTTTTGACACTAGGAATTTATCAAAAGCAAAGAGAGGGCCACACAAAAGGAAGAAGGATAATTTATAATGGATCTCTGCTATTTTTCCTTGGCACAAAAATTAAGCCAGAAATTTTGAAATTACTCTTAATTTGGTCTTATTTTCTTAAATATCCTTATGACTCACAGTTTTTCTTGAATATAAAAGAAGTTTTTTTTTTTCCCTTACCAAGACTTGAGAAGCCATTTGAAGGAACAAAGATAAACATTCTTTTACTTAATCTGAGCAAAAATGCATATGGCCAGGATCCAAAGCTATTGCTTTGTAGATGTGATACATATATTTACATTAAATGAGCACTTTATTATCTATCAGGCATATTCACTTCATTTAGGTGACTTATCCATGTAGTAAATTGGTAGTCCCATTATTACTATCCCCATTTTACAGAGTAGCAAATTGAAGTCGAGAGAGATTTACTAATTTACTTGCCTCAAGTCGCACATCCAGGAGTTTCAACTACAAAATTTGAATCGAAGTCTTCTAAATCTCAGTCCTACTTTCTTTCACATAAAGCACAGTTGTCTGTGGTATGTTGTTGTATATAGGAAAGGAACTTTTCTGCAGTCTTAATGATTCACTTTATCCTTCAAGAAAGACGGTGTAAAATTTGTTGTAGCCTTATGTCAAATGTAGCAATATCTTTAAGTGGTAATGCTGCTCTATGCATGTGGGACATATCAGGTCATTTTACATTAATATATAATATTTTATAAATCAAAGCTTCTATAACTATAAGAGTCAAACTTGTGTTAGTTCTCACAAATGTCCTTTTTTCAAATTCACTAGTCATACAGAGCTATGTAATTTGACTATACAGTGATGCCAGAGCATGGTATACCTGTTCTTTGGGGTGATTGTGTGTTCTAACTTATACCTGACTGTCTAAAGTTCATAAGGTATAGAACATTTTCTCACAAAGTCTAAGCCTGGAAGATAATATAAACAGCACTTAATCTATTAAAAATGATCAAGTTTGCAATCGCTGATGAAAATTAAACATTTCAACAGAACCTAGATTAAATGACGTGGTTCATTTTGACTGTCAGGAGATGAATATAAGCCAGGTGTAAGGATAGGAAAAAGTGTAATTTCTACTGTAAGACAAAAGAGATGACTTGAAGAGGAAAACTAAGGCCAATGATTTGTCTTAGGGGTGACCGTGAGTGCTCAGTGGAGGTGTGACAAGATTAACAAGACAAAGACTATAAATTGTCAAGGCAAACCCAGAAGATGTAAGAACCGAATGAGGAAATGTGAGGCAGTTATATATTCTCAGTAGGTGGAATCTTGCTGGTGTGTGAACAATTTTAAGGAATGTTAAGATGTTTCTTTGCACTCATCATCAGGACTCTCTCATGAAAGCCAACTGCTATCTGATTTTTTTCTGATACTTAAAACAACATATGAGGAAATGAGTATATTTAATCCAAAAATAATAAGATAAATAATATTTAGATCTATTGTATAAGGATACTTTGGTTTTATGACATTTTCATTCAATGAAAATATTAGGCATTAAGGGAGGGCAGTGAGCTAATGCTTGTTGAAGGTCAACTATGAGGTACACATTTTGATAGATTCTCTACATGCTTTAACACTCTTAGTGTAGCAACAAGTTTTATTAGAAAGTAAAAGGCTTTACTTTCTTTATTAGAAAGGACTTTTCTCCATTTTATACAAGAAGAAAATGAGAGGTAATGAGGTTAAGCAACAATATCAAATCTTTTAGACTCTGCCTTGTCTTCTCTTCTCACTTTGCAATACTCCTTGCTAGCATAATGTGAAAATATCAAAACACAGAACCAATCCTTGGCCACATTGTACAGACTGGCCTTGAGGCATTATTCCCTCATTTTGGGGGAACACTTTCTTCCCTTCATCTGTACCTTGACCTCTGTTTCCTAGGTTACTTGCACTCTCTTGATTCTTCTTATGCCAGAGAAAAGCCATCTGATGATCTCATTTCCAAAGATGTATTCCCTTTTATGTGCATCATGAAAAGTGTGATCCAATGAGCTAAAGAAATGAAATTCAAATGGGTGAATTTCAAAGAAAGCGACACATGAGTGAGAAAGATGTTTGGGGAAAGAATAAACAGCTCAGTCACTCACGAAAGTGATACTCTGTTTGGGCAGGAGTGTAGCACCCTAAAGAGCTAAATGTTGTTTCTATAGGGCTTTTCCCATTGTTTTCCCATAGTGTTAATATTTATTCCTTGAAAACTGGCTCCGCAGTCATTTAAGTTCAGGAAATTTTCACTGATTTCATTTATCCAACAAATATTCTTCAATAACTGCAATGTACTAGAGAGTTCCAGGGAATGGGAATACAATGTTGAATACTACAGACTAGTGTTGCATTTGTATGAAACTTAAATTCCAGTGGGGAATATGTGGATAATAAATAAGGTGACAAATGAAAAATGTAATTGTGTTACTAATAAGAATGATAATCACGTTTTATCAAGGGGGTGATGCAGAAGAGAAGAATTGTGTTGTTGTTTGAAGTACAGCTAGAATTTTAGTTAGGCCCAAGTTTATATAACTTCATTGTTTACCCTCCTTTCTTTTTATGAGTAAATTACTCTAACACATGCATTTGCAATGGGGATGCTATCTCTCCCTGGTAGGTAAAAACAGTTTCTTGAGAGATGAAAATATCACACTTTTTAATATATAAATCACAGAAATACATTAAGTACATAAATAATATATCTATGATGTTAAAATTTTAGGGTGGGTGATTACAGGAATGAAATGTCTAAAAAAGAGGCTTAAGGGGGCAATAATGACAAGAAAAGATTGAGGAGAACTGCCTAGCCCATGGTTAGATAAGAACATGGAGTGATGTCAGCACGTTGGTAAAGGCAATTCAAGCACAGATCTTGGACCTGTGAGGATCATATCTGGGAAAATCGAGAGGCTTTTTTCTTCTCAGGAGACTTCCCAGGTATACGGTCAAATACGTTAATGAACCAGTTATAATCTCCAAAATACATTGCATATGTAGGATATTGATATTTTTACTATTAAAGGTGGAAAAAGAAATGAAGACTATAACCCCAAACGTTTCTGAATTGAAAACTTGTCATTTGAGAAAACTAATTGTTAAGGAATGAGAAAAAATTTTGTCCTTATTTTTTCTGGCTGAAGTACATTTTTTAATACTTAGTAATAGCAATTGCCCTTCAGTTAAGTGTGACACAATTTTAATAATAGTCTCAAAAGATGAAAGAACTTGGGGTCCGCCCCGTGGCCAAGTGGTTAAGTTTGCTCGCTCCGCTTCCGTGGCCCAGGGTTTCACTGGTTCAGATCCTGGTCATGGACATGGCACTGCTCATCAGGCCATGTGGAGGTGGTATCCCACATGCCACAACTAGAAGGACCCACAGCTAAAAATGTACAACTATGTACTGGGGGGATTTGGTGAGACAAAAGAAGGGAAAAAAAAGAATATTGGCAACAGTTGTTAGTTCAGGTGCCAATCTTCAGGAAAAAAAAAAAAAGATGAAAGGGTCTCCGATTAGTTGATAGAAAAATTTGGACCTGCTACTTGTTAGGTGGCCAAGAATAAATCTTATTGACTTTTCTTCATTTATATTATCAGGGCAGTTGGGTCATTGTGTGGCCATTCTGTTATTGAAGGAGAGAGATTAGCTGTGGAGCAAATAATTGAATGGTGTATACCATGATCTGGTTTTGTGTTTGTGGTGCATCACCTTGTCCAGGCTCCAGTGATGTTCTGTGCCTTGTGAAAGTGGATCATTGCAGGGGTAGATGGGAATTCACTGGTATGGTGATTAGCTACTCAGTCAATAGAGACCAGCCTCAAAAAGATGCAGTTGGAATGATGCAAGTGATCAAAATGATACACACTTTGAAATTCTGTGTCATTTGAAAATGGCACTCTGTCCTCTTTTGGCTCAGGTCTATTACCCAAAGGGGAATGCCTTATTATTTTTCTTCTAAAATGTGGATTGGAAAATGTTTACAAATTAAGCTCCAAGTGCAGCCAAATGGCAGAAACAGTTCTGTGAATGATTTTGTGAACAGCTTAGTGGCTGTCTTTTTTAGCAACCTTTCTTATTTTGATGACATTTAAATTCCTTTGCCAACCACAAGGGTTGTTTTCTATTTAAGTCCTTGAATACTTAGAGCATGTGTTTTAAATCTTTCTTTAAAATCAATAGAAACTCTAGTCCTATTAAAATTACTTCCCAGTGACTGGTTGGATGATTTGTTTCCAGTGTCTGTCTTCTTGCATCCACACTTGGATTTGCTACATTGAAACTCTAATGTGTCATGATTTCCTGCTCTTTTGAAGATAAAAGTCTGTGTGAGTACATCTTGGATGCGGCCAGAGCTTTTGGTGACCCTGCTGATCCCAGAAACTTTACTTACACAATATCCACCTTCTACTTCCTGGGACCATCAGGTAACTGGCTTTTGGAGGTCACGGAGAAATCATCAGACTAAGTTTTGCAGGTGACTTTAAAAACTTGAGCATTAAACATGTTCTTTTAATTTAAACTACTATTTTGAAATCATTGAAATAACTGAATCACCTACATGTGAATAATTATATTATACCTAAAATTTCTCAGTAGTTCACCTATTTTATCTGTATACACAAATTGTGCTCTCAGAATGGAGAGCTTTGAGCTAACAACAATTTTTATCTTCTTTTCCTTTAATTTCTTTTGATAAATTATCAAAATGCAGGTGTCTACCTTTTGGCCTCTCTCCAGATCATGAGATTTGCTAATAAAACAATGTGTTTATGTTTCAGAGATGTTCCCTTAGGACGGGAAGGAACAGGACTCGCTGGCGTGTCTAGGACAGTTTCAGAGAGATTTCTATTTCCCTTTTTTCATGCAACATTTTTGTGTGTGTGTTTATTATACATATGCATTGCATCTATATGTTTCTGCTTTCCTCTTGTACTAGTTTCCTTTAACCTTTATTTTTCTACTAATCACTTTTGAGAAAAAAAAGTATGTAGTATTTTCTCTCTGTTTTGATTAGTTAATGATACTTCATGTTTCCCCAGACAAAAGCACAAACATTATTTGTGCGTGGCTCTGGCCACAAGGATGGTTTTGGTGCTGGTGCTGAGGGTGATGCTGATGATTTGCTCAGGGAAGGGGAGGTGAAACCAAGAAAGGTTGCTCAGGGATTAAGCCCCCTCTCTCCAGAAGCATTCCAAGAAAACAATGATTTTTTTTATCTACAATGATACAGTAATTTTGACCCTATAAAAGTGCTACTACAGATAATTCCGTATCCACATATCTCTCAAGGAAAGGGAAGTGAATTAGGAAGGCTATAAACAGAAAAAGTCCTTTAAGTGCCTTTAATTAGAGGTGTACACTACTGATGATGTGTGTGCCCAGGACACGGATCTTCTGAAGAGCACAGGGCCACTGATTGTTCATTAAAAACACTGACCCAGAGGAGCTCACTGGACACACTACTATCACTTCTTGTTATCCAGGATATTATTGAGGAAATTATTTTGCTCCATAAGAAATTCAGACACAAGAAACAGCTATCAGCTGTAAAGTCAGCTTCTTGGATTCAAATTCAGGCTCTATCACTTACTAACTGTATAGCCTTCAGATAATTAAATATTCTGCTTTTTCTCAGCCATAAAAGTTGTGCAAACACAGCCAGATGTGAAGATTAAATGAGAAAACATGTATAAAGTACTAATAAAGTTTCTTGTAGAGAGCATATACTAAATTATTTATTATTATTATTAGTGAGATATGGAAATCCATACATAGGCCATATAGTTATTACATTGCATGTAATTTAGCTTTCTTGGATACTGATCATATCTTTATTGCTTATGTTGTCAATGAAACTATCGATGGAAATGAGACTGTTCAGGATTTTGAGAGACTAATGTTACAGAATCTATCAAAGTTAAACATAGACATGTCTTTTGACGTGATGGTGACATAAATTTCTCCAACAGAAATATTCAAACCAGTAAGTAAAGAGTCTGTAAGCGATGTTCATTGCAGCGTTGTGCAAAAGACAGAATATTAGAAATAATATAAATGTCAAGCAAAAATGGGCTGATTAAAAGACTTATGGTGTAACCATAAAATGGAGTAATATATAGAAACTAAAATGAAGGAAAATTCATAGATAACTGACACAATGCACATATAAACCAAGTTAAAATTCTAGTATATTATTGTACTTTTATATACTTTTATCTAGAGTAAAACAAATACACGACTGTGCATACATAGCATACCTACCTACAGGTGCACATATGAAAACCATGCACTAACTTGTTATTGGAGGTCGAGTGAGTACTAGTTGTTGGGAGTGATCCTGTGACTTTAAACTTTCTATCACTCTATCTGCCTATACAGAATATTTTCCAAGGGCCATGTTTAACTTTTATAATTTATAAAAATAAATTATTTTTGTTTAAACTATTCTGTATTTGGGAAGAACTGCAGACTACTTTAGAAAATGGTTTTGGGAGACATTTCTTTTAATGTCAATGCAAAACTTACATCCCGCCTAGTGTTGAGGAGTCCTTGAGCTTATTTCCTGCCACCCAACTGAGGATTTAATAGAAGCAAATGCAAACCCACATGTGTTGAAAATAAAAAGGAAGATAATCTATTTTTAAATGATTTGTGGTCAGTATCATTCTCTTCATCCTGGGAAAGAAATGGGGATGCTCATCTAAGCCCTTTATGTTGTAAAATTCTTTAATCTTTACAACAAACCTTTGGGATGTGTAACATTACTTTCCTCTTTTATAGAGGATGAAACTGAGGCACAGAAAGGTTGTCTGGCATGTTATAGGAACTCAGAAGGAACAATTAACTGTACATAGAAAATGAGGAATTTTATGTGTATTTCTTTAATCTTGTAGCTCTTACTACTCAATTCCCAATTGAACTCCAGTCCACCTAAGCACATATGTTCAAGGAACTTGTGCCTTGTGCTAGTCAGGGTAAATAAGTTTTATGAGGCACACAACCAAACCAGGCATTATAATGTTTACTAAACATTTAAACTATAATTTAAGTTAATATTTCTATCACATTTTAATGTTTATAAGTTTAAAAATTAAAATTTAAATTATAATGCTAGGAACTTAATATGTTTAATACAACTCTGCAAAAAGCACCTGAGATTTAGAGAGAATATATAACTTCTGTTTAATTACACTGCTGAAAGGTCCATAATAAAATCCAGTTTTTGTGATGTCAAAGTCCATATATTTCACTCTGTAAACTATGTTTTTCTTTTCTTTCTTTAGATCTTGCTCACGCTGATGTCATTCTTGTTCATTTTCTAAATTACAAGTTTATAAATTTAGAATTTTCTAAATTCTCATGTCAAGGACTATCTCATTTCATCATCTTTGAAATCTATAGATCATACTATACTGATAGTTTCCCTCCAGAACTTATACCAACATGCATTGTTTCATGAGTGCTCATTCTTTCTCCCTCTTTATAGATAGGGTATTTCCTTGTATCCCTCAGACTAAGGGATATGCTATTACATGAGAAATATGCACTATCTAGGTAATAATTAGATAATTGAAGAAATGTAATTTCTCACTTCTTTATATGAACAATCTCTTGAGTGATGGCATTTCACAGGAATACTGGAAAGAAAAAGATACTATTACAAAAAGGATCTGATGGGAGTGATTCATACTGAACTGGAAGTCCAAGGTGTGGTTCAGCTCTTGGGTTTGGCTAAAGCATGTCTAGGAGCAGAAATGATAAAGATGAAGGATCGTAAATGGGATATTTGATCCTGAATGCCAAAGGAATAGCAGTCAGGCTCTGACAACAACGTTCTCTCATTTCTGGAGGCAGAGACTGGCACCAGCATTGCTTGGCCCCCATGGTTCAATGCAGTTTTCTTTGGCTGAATTCAATATCATGGATTTAATTAAATTTAATTTAATGACAAGAGTGTACATAGCACAGCATTAGAAATTTGGTGGAAAGAGAATAAATTAGCTATCCTTAAGCATCCATGTAAGGAGATAAAACCAACATAAAATTTAAAAAAAATTATAAGATAATTGAATTATTGCTGATATGCAACCTATTAAAATGTACGGAACAAATATTCAGGATGGCAGTGGTGAAGGGAGCACTGGGGAGGAAGAGAGGTATGAAGGAGAAGTGATAATGGATGTGTTGATATCAGACTACATAGACAGAGGTAGCAAAAAATCAGAAGCTTATAGGAATGGAAAATAAGCATGATGGATATTTGAATAGTACTCCCCAAACATTCTCCTGCCTGTTACTACCCTTGATCCTCATGGAAGTGGTGTGAGGCAGGGCATAAGATTCTTAGAGCGGTTGTAGAACATGGTGGTTATATATATGAACCATGGTGCTATTAACTCGATCACATACACACCAAAAGGCTTTGAGCAACTTGCACAAGGTCTCTAAACCTTATCTAATGCTTCAGAAAACCAGGATAATACTCTTTCCCCTCTCATATGGCTTTTGTTAGAATTATAAGAGAAAATCCTGTAGCTCTTAACATAGTACCCTCAAATAATAACTACTTGAAACATGTTGACTTTAATTTCTATTGTATTCTTTTATTTTTGCAGGATTTGAAGGTTGTATAGTCAGTCAGTGGCCTGAGGTGGAGAACTAAAATTGCTCATTCTAAACCTATGGCCTTTCCCACTGTACTAAAGAGATTGAGATGTGTGGTCTGGCAGTAAGAGGTAGATTTGTCTGCAGTGGGAAGGAGATATAAAATTATGAAGTTTATTACATGGGGGACGGTCTTGAATATCAGATTGAGAAGTTGAGAAGTGTAGTAGTAGTCAAAAGAAATTTGTGAGTAATTCACAGATTTTAAGACAGAAGGGGATTATTATCCTTTCTAGTGCATTTGGTTTTGGAATATTTTAAGTTATGAGATGGTTCAAAGGAAATCTTACTTGGAAGTGTAAGCATTTAATCTAGGTAAGAGCCATGTTGCTGTGTTTGAAAGGGAGAGAGTCCCTGATATGGCTTATTTGAAGCCCTAGCATTTTTCTCATTTATTACAACTATCTCATTCTCCAGATGAGGAAACTGAGACCCAGAGTGGTGAGCAATGTAACAGCATATCCTGGCAGTTAGAGGGAAACCTGGAATAAAACCTAGTTACTTTGATATCTAAGAACGTGTTCCTTCTCCTTCATTAATGCTATTAAAGAACTTTCGAAGTTCTTGAGCTGGAGATGGGAGAGAGGGTTAATCCATATGGTAGATTTGCAAAGAGTGTCTGGCAGCTGTAGACTTCACTTAGTAAGAAGGCTAATTCTAAGAATGGGTCTTTGAATATTTAGGTGAGTCTTGGAGAATGCATAGTTTACATCCCCATTTGAAGTGGTAGTCTCTAATATATTCTCACCAAGGGACAGACAGCCTCTGCTTAAGTACCCTATGCTCCTGAAGCAGTTCTTTTACCATATCATTTGGTGGCAGCAACAATTGTGTTTAGCTAGTGAACCCATTGTTCACATCTTCAGTGGTATAGTGTAATGGGTAAGAACTCATGTTATGAAATGAGATTACCTGGATTCCTAATCCTCAATTATTTTAGATGAGATGTTTAATGTCTCCAAGTCTCAGTTTCCTCATCCTCAAGATAGCATTTGTGATAGTACATATCTCATGTGATACGAAAAATAAATGCAATCACGCATGCAACATACCTAGCACTTTGATGGTACACGGTGTAAATTAACTGAGTTGTTTTATTGATATTTTGATTATTCTTTAGAATTCTGTATTTCATCTGTGAGCACGCCTTCACAAGGAAAAATGGAATAAATGATTGACTCTGATTCAGACTCGTGTGCAGAGACTGTCAGCTAAGTTGGATCTGTGTCTTCCTGGAGCAAAGAGACTTAAGGTTTTATTTTCTTTAATCAGCATATATGAAAAATGATAGAACCTTGGAAGCTTAGTTAATGGTTGTAACTTCTAGTTTCAGATTGGATTTTACATATGTGTATATATAACTGGAACATCCTCTTTATCGTGGAATTGTTCTTGAATTTTATTGTAGAGTAGTTTAGTGTAACGACCACAGAAAGTATAAATCTATCTTAAGGGATTGTTATAAAAACGAAATTGTCATGAGTCACAGTGGCTCTTTCATAGTGAACACTAGATATTGTCAACAGAGAAGTAGTATAGTTTGTTATTGGTATTGAATCTGAATCGGAAAAAGCTGGATTTGAATTTGGCTTCAAAGTTTACTAGTCGTGAGAACTTAGTGTCAGCTTGTTCATTCCTTTAAGCCTCAGGATCTTATCTCTAAAATACAGAAAATGTCTCATAGGATAATCCACTGGCTGAGACAGTAGGGAGTTACTGAATATTAGCAATATGTAACAATAATAATAATCCAGCTTAAGAAGAAAGAGGAATACATGGAAAGAGTACAGTAGTTAGTAAATGGAGAGTCCTTGGGACATGACGTGTCTTACAGGCTCTTCAACTAGCAGGTGCTCAACAAGTATGTGGAATAAATTAATGAGAATTTACTCAAAATGTTCCAGGTTCTTGGTTCTTGGGTGTGCCCAGTGATAAGCGGAGGTAGGCTTCCTAGCCTGAGGTTTCCAGAAAGCAGAGTGTAAGAGAAGGGCTTGCATGTAGGTACTTTATTTTGGAAAACTTACGGGAGGCAGTAAATGGGGAGAGTGTAACAGGGGAGGGAAGAAAGTTAATCCAAGATAGTGTTAAGCTGATCATCATTTATCCACTGGCTTCTATCTACTAATGATCCAAGGTTTCCTTAAGGTGGGTTAATTCCTTCATCTTTCCAGGTGTATGTACACATCAGAATAATGAAGCAGGGTCTTCTAAGTGTCTAAGGCAGCAAGTATCAAGAGAGAAAGCAAGAGACATACTGGTGTGAAGAGGTGTTTTGAGGGGATCAGTAGGATCAAGTTGTTTAGGCTATAATTGTTAGCAGCTGGTTGCTGTATCAATGGCTGGAGAAAAAGTTAGGTTAAATGGACGTGATAGGGGCCAGCCTGGTGGCATAGTGGTTAAGTTCATGTGCTCCACTTTGATGGCCTGAGGTTTACAGGTTCAGATCCTGGGCATAGACCTAGCACTGCTGGTCGAGGCACCCTGTGGCGATATCCCACATAACAGAGGAAGATCAGCACAGATGTTAGCTCTGCTACAATCTTCCTCAAACAAAAAGAGGATATTAGCTCAGGGCCAATCTTACTCACACAAACAAAAAAGAGGTGTGACAAAGAGTGCAAAAATGTGCAATACACTCAGTGACTACTAATTAAAGATATGATTCTTTTGTAGATTTTCAAGCTCAGAGCAATGTGCTTGTATAAGCCCGCAATACATGGAGAATCCTAATAATGTGACAGAATTCATTCTTTTGCACATTACAAAGAATCCAGAGCTGCAGAATATACTCTGTTGTGCTTCTCATCATGTGCATGTCCACAGTTTTGGAAATCCTATACATTTTGGTCACCATGGTCACAAGTCAGAGTCTGAGATCACCTATGAATTTTTCCTTACTTCCTTGTCCCTCATGGATGCCACCTCCTCTTCTGTCATTGCCCCCAAAATGATTGTAGACTCCTTCTCTGAGGGCACTACCATCTCTCTCAAAGGCTGCATGGCCCAGCTCTTTGCAGAGCATTTCTTTGGTGGTGTGGGGATCACCCTTCTCATTGTGATGGCCTGTGACCACTGTCTGGCCATCTGTAGGCCCCTGCACTACATGACCATCATTAGCTCTCGGGTCTGCTGCCTGCTCCTGGGAGGGGCCTTGGTAGGATGATCCATGCACAGAGAGATACAGCTTTTCTTCATGTACCAAATAAATTCTGTGGCCTCAATATCATTGATCACTTTATGTGGGATTTGTTTCCATTATTGAAATGGGCCTGCATAAACACCCACATCCTATGCCTCTTAGTCATCCTCAACAGTGGGGTGATGTGTGTGACCATCTTCCTTGTCCTCATCACATCCTATGTGGTTGTCCTCTGTCCCCTGGATTCTTGCAGTTCTAAATGGTGGCATAAAGTTCTCTCCACCTGTGGCTCCCACCTTACAGTGGTTGCCTTGTTCTTTGTGTTGTGCATTGTCATGTACATGAGGCCTGTGGCCCCTTAGCCCATAGAAAAGACAACGGCTGAGTCCATTTCCATCATCATGCCTGAGTTAAATCCTTTGATCTATACCTTGAGGAACACAGAGATGAAAAATTTCATGAGAAACTGTGGATAAAACTAGGGACCCTGGGCAGTCAGTAGCTTATATGCTGAGGACAAAGCTTTCCAACAAGGGCAACGAGGTCTTACTCTCCACATTCATTCAACCCATTGGGCACACAGCTGCCAGGGGCATGTTTTAAGCATGCAAATCAGGTTAAGATACAACAGTCAGGTGGCTGCCCACCTCTCCAGTGCATTTTGTACTCCATCTTTTTCTCACAAGGCTCTAGCCACTCTCTCTCTCTTTAAACTGTCTTTTGAATAATTCAAGACTTTCCCAGCTTTTATTCTTTCTCTGATCACTGCTGGAATTCTCTTTCCCAGAGATTTTGCTTGGCTGTCTCCACTTCAACTTTTCCATTTTCAGATGAACTCCCACCTCCTTAGACAAGTCCTTCCTCTTGACTCTTTCTAATCATCCCCTCAGTTATTCTCTAGTCCTTCAAACAGTTATATCTGTAATATCAATGATCACAAAACGTACTTTAATAAATTATTTCTTGACTTTTATTTTGTCTGTTTTCCCTACAAGATTGTAATTCCTGTAAGGGCAAAGATTGCATTTATTCACGCATGCTGTTGGTAGAACACTGCCAGTGACCTAGTAGGCGCTTATAAATATTGTTGAATGAATATAAGTTTAAAAGAGACTTTTTTTATATTTGCAATTTCACAGGTTGGGTAAGAAGGTAAAGGAGAATAAACAGATAGAAACAATTTAGGAGGTAAAATTTTCCCAGTTTGTCTGCTGTCAAAATTCTACTTGGAAGCAAGTACAATCTCAGATAAGTAATTTGCTATTTAATATGGAGGCCGCCATTTTACCAAAATTCTCCACTATCTTTTTTATCCTTTTGTGAAGCAGAATAAGAATTTATCATGCTGAAGTCAAGGATCTTTAGAAGCTGCTGTCTATATCTTGACATTATATATTCTTTATAAAAAAAGAGCAACTCTATAGATCCATTTTTTTAACTGTGGGAGAATGGTTCTCGCTGTTACATTATGGATATGGATTGCTAAATCCAAAGGGTATTTACTTCCTCCCAGATCCATGATTCTTGCTGTTACATTATAGATTTTACTTTCTGAATCCAAAGGATATTTATTTTCTCCCCAATCCTTTTGTTGCTGTCACTAGAGAGACACTAATTCCTTTTTAAACTGCCTCCCTTGACTAGGTATATGGGAAGCGTAAGGTCATAGAATGATTCAGCATTCTGTTATGGTTTTCTTGTTTTTAAAAATATGATATATATTACGGCAATAGTTAAAATATTAGTTACAGTATTTCAAACAAACTCTTTAAATCAATATTTTTATTTATTTATTTACTTACAGGGAAAGATTCACCCTGACCTAACATCTGTTGCCAGTATTCCTCTTTTTGTTTTCCTCTCCAGAGTCCCCGTGTATGGTTGCATATCCTAGTTGTAAATTGTTCTAGTTCTTCTATGTGGGCCACCACCACAGCAGGGCAGCTGACAGAGGGATAGTGTGGTTCGATAACTGGGAAACAAACCTGGGCTGCTGAAGTGGTGAGCACTGAATGTTAACCATGAGGCCATCAGGGCTGGCTCCAATATCTTTGCTTTTAAATGAAAACTGTATATGTGACATATAAATCTAGCATTAACTACCACCAGCTGTTTTCATTAATATGAGGATCATTTACTCATTGAAAGATATTTGCTGAGTTTTACAAAGTGTCAGATACTCTTCTAGGATCTGGGTATACAGTGATGACTAAGAAAATAAGTTTCCCTTTGTCCTGTAGCTTAAATTCTAATGCAGAAGATAAACAATATATACAAATGAAAATAAAGTCATAGAGGATAACTGATTCTCAGAAAATTGTCATAGAGGGGTGCATGTGTGACAAGGTAACTCTAGTTAGGTGACATGGAGGCTTTTCTGAGAAATGATTTCTGAATGATGAAATAGAATGATCCTTAAGCATATCAATAGAAAGAAGATCTAAGGCAAAAGAGAAAAGCTTGTGCAG
Organism: Equus caballus; assembly: GCF_041296265.1. Taxonomy (NCBI): domain Eukaryota; kingdom Metazoa; phylum Chordata; class Mammalia; order Perissodactyla; family Equidae; genus Equus; species Equus caballus. Next base: position 2,202,799 of record NW_027222392.1, on the reverse strand, counting down.
AAACACTAAGGTATGATGTAGTCTCAAGTGAAGAAGGTCAGGGTAATCAGTGCACAGTGGACTGGGGGAACGCGGTCCAAGTAGAGATGTGGAAGATAGGCAGGGTCTTGATCAGGGAACGCTATATTTTTAAACACTCAAGTTCCAAAAGAACATGGAAATCAAAATGACTCTATTAATATAGCAATTAGAAATCAAATCCTTCATGAGCTTTTAGATGACAGAGCAATTTGGCATCAAAATCCCTGACAACTTCCATTTAACTTTTGCTATGTTGATATTAGTAGAACACAATGTTTACTGCCCGCTTACAGTAATTTATAATTAAATACCTGAATTCATGCCACAATTCTTCACCTTCCCTCATGTCAAAGAAGAAGAAAACATCTATGCCAGTGTAATAACATTGATCTCTGTAAGAAGTTTCTAATGATTATTTTGTATTTTAATTATAGAGTTAAAGAACTAGAAGGATCATAATGAGATCCCTAACGTAAAATATTTGTAATATTTTGGGTAACTTTCCTAGTGTCAAAGTAGGTCCAGAACCTACATCTTCCATTGCATAAGGAAGAGCTGTTCTGACCATCCATGATGAAATTATAACCTGTCAGCTAGATTCCACAAATTTCTTCTGTGGCAAGAACCTCAGTTCTAGTAGGGCAGTGTGTCAAGCAAATGGCTTTCACGGGTTGGTGCATTATTTCTTTTGTACTCTTGTACTAAGTTGATTCCTAGAATGGTGTTTACGTGCTGATTTTGGGAGACACTGAACAAGATCAAGACATGGGCTGTAAATGGCCCCGTGCTGACCCTTGGCTTGGGCCAGGGGTGTAGGCCATTCTCAGCTCACATTTATGCATGGTCTGACTGCAGTGCAAAATGTATAGCACTGACGATGGTGGAGGTGGTGGCAGGCATTCTATATTCTGTCTTCCCTCCTGCTAACACCCAAGGAAGTCACTAGAGCCCTTCCACAGGCTCTGTGCCACGTGCCAGACAGTTCCTCAGAGGTGAATATACTTATCTCCTTCAAGGTCTTTTAAAACCTTTGCTCCTCAATCCCAACTGGCCCTTCTGATTAATGCTGTCTCTTGCCTCCCCTGGATGTGGTAGCATTGTACTCTCCGGTCTTAAACCACATGTAATGAGGGGCCTAACTTGCATGAACAGGACCACTTTTCTTTGTCTGGGCTCAGGTCTTTCATCTCTTCTCCCAGCTGGTGGTGGTGTGTGGAAGGCAGGGCTGTGGGACATCACATTCCTGAAATGCCTTTATTATGGCCTAAAGAGCTCATGGGTAGACATGATTGGAAGGTAACTAGTTTTAAACTTATAGTACAAAATTCCAATCAATTTAATGTGACTGGGAAATGAATTATTGTCCACATCTTCCTGCAAACTCTGCTCATCAGATTTGTATTTGCACTCATTATCAAGGAAACGTTGAGAGAAATTGGAAGACAGTATTCACAGACAGTCTAATAAATGATGCAGCATCATTAGTTATGATGTAAAACAACATTAAATAGATGGTATCAAAGAACATTAGAGGCATTTTTCCAACATAGAAAGGTTCTGAGTTGAACAAGAAGAGATGGATTCTGGACCTGGACAGGAAGAGAGATGCTTGGACACCGGGAAGAATCTTTCTGTGCTCTGACTGGACAATAAACAAATATGTAAGTACCTGCTCTCTACCTGTGATCCTAAACCTCCACTAATAAAGCACTATATCTTACACTGAGTCGTGAATTTTGTAATATACTCTTTAGTCACATTGTTTATAATTATTAATTCTTTTTACATCAAACTATTTGTATAATTAGAAATCCTGTAAAAAATATTTGGGTGGTTCTGCACACCCTAGGGAGAGGAACTGCTTTTAGAGATATCAATTTTGTGATGAATTAATAACACCTTCCCCCAATGACAAAGCATATTTTCATGGAAATTGATAAACTAGTTCTAAAGTTTATATGGATGTGTGCCTGAGTTTCAATAGAGTTGGTAATATAAACAAAGTGAGAAGAACAGAAATAGGTGATTGTATCTACTAGATGTCAGAACATAACATAAAGCTCTGGTTTGTAAATATTTTGTTATATGCCCAGGAATAAAGAATCCTAAAGAATGGAAAAAATGGCCTAGAAATAGAAGCATCTATCTTTAGAGATATAGTATAAATTTTATAATTTGATAAATGATGAAGGTGAAATTTTAAATCTGTGGAGAAGAATGGATTATTGGATAAATTCCAGAAGTACAAATTGCTATTTATTTCCCTCGTGCTCATCCCCCCATTTCACACATTTCTTTGTGCCTCTCTCTCTGTCCTTCTCTCTCTTTTCTGATTTGTAAACTTTTTGAATTCACCCAACTTTTGCACCAATAAAGTGCTTGTTGTATTATCTGTTGCACTCCATCTTCACACTATTATTTTAGTGTTATCCCTCTCACTTCCTCTAATGGAAGCAAATAATAAAGGATTAAGCAAAGCAGGGCATGGAATAAAGTACAAGATGGTAAGTGTGGTCTAATGTAGGAACCAGGGTTCCAGGACTCATTCCTGGAGTCCTGCTGTTGAGTCATACTTTAATAATAGGATCCCCTCCAGGAATGTGATCCATGTCAGATGGTGTTTCTGGGTCAGGAAACCATCTAAAATTTCAATAGAAAACCGAAAATAATCCTCCACCGCCCCCCTAAAGAAAATAACACTTATCCTTTAATACCATAGGCAATTGAAGTGAAGGTGCTTTGGGCCTTTACTTTCTGATGAGTCACTTCACTTCAGCTTCTTTCTGTGAGGGGTGATAGACATAAAAATAGGTTGGATGCAAGAGTGTATAGACCAACAGATTCCTCAGTATGGATCCTCTCTGAAGGGACATTATGAGCTTACATTCAAGTTTTCGCTCATGCTTCTATCCCATTGCCACATTTCATCACAGAGATCTGACATTCCTTGTTTTCAAAAAAAGAAAAAGTAAAATATCTTTTATAATGAGAAATTGTGCTTTTGGTTTTAAAGTCATGGCATATCAAGATCAGGAACTGATAGGAAAAAAGAACATTTTAGATTAATCTGTACATCTTTGTACACTTATAAATAAAATTTGTTATTCATTAACAAGCAAGTATTGCTGCTCTAGTCCCAAAAAATTCCATGTCCTTATGGATTGATGCTGTGCCTGATTCCAGCACTAGGCTCTTGCATTTAAGGCATTTACCCAAAACCTGCCCAGAGACACTACTTTCCATCTGAGTACCCACAGTGTTCTTCTCCTGAATATGAAGGAAAATGAAAGCATCTTCAAATAGAAACCCAGGAGCAGTTAAAAAGGAGAAAAACTTAGAAAAACCTCTAATTGTTTGGGGACAAACACTTGAGTAAGTCAAACCACAGATAACTGTGTCTTGGAAAGTCATACTGATGGGAAATTTCCAAATCCTGAGGGGGAACTGAGAGGCAATTCTGCAGGCTCACGACCTCTCAGAGAAACCTCTTTAAATTCCAGTTGGAAATCAAGGAGGAAACTCTTGCTTCTTTATTTTTTTCTCCATGAGACTGTGTTGGAGACAGTACTTGAGAAGGAGTGGGCAACGTTCTCGACCTCATCTGCCAGAGATGCTCTTCCTCTCTCCTTTAGATGTAGAAATAAGAGTTGGAAACGTATGTCACGCTTTGGCGAGCCACTGAATGCACTCTTCTCCCTTAAGAATAGAAGATTGCTGTCACCAGAATTTTCAAGGAACCAACACATGGTGAGATTTGTAATTCACATTTCTGCATTTGCAGAGAGGATTTTAAATTGTGATATTGTACATACAATTATGGGTGTTGTGGTGTGGGCTCTCAAGTTTAATACAATGCATGGGTCTACACTTAACTGTGTATACCTGAGCTAGTACATAACATTTCTGGCCTCATAATCTTCATTTTTAATGGGAATTATAATATTACCAAGTTCAAAGGATTTGGAAACTTAAATCAATACATATAGAGTCAATAGGACAGAACTTGACACATAATATGTGCTCAATGAATAACAGCTATTAGAATGTAAACTTTTTTGGAGGAGTTAGGAGTCCCTATTATTTCAAGTCTAATTAAATTAGACCTATCTTCAGTTTTTCATCTCCGAGTTAAATCTAAATAACTATGAAATGCAATGGGTACACATTTTTGTCTTCGCTCTCCAATAGCATTTCATTTATTCTTTCTATATATATTCTAACTTATCATTCATGCTCTAATGCTGTACCCTTCCTGATGTTTTATATTAAAAAGTGGGATTTTTTGAAGCTGTATACAGAATACTGAGATAGGAGCATGGTAATTCAAGTGCTGTTTACCTTTACAGAGCTATTGATATATAGTATAGCAGTTAATATTCCCACAACAAAGCCCCAACAAATGGCACAGGGAAGGACATTCAAGGTAAGAAAGAGTGACTTAAGTCACAGACCAGAGTCTTCTAATTTTATTTTATTTTATTTATTTATTTTTTAAAGATTGGCACCTGCGCTAACAACTGTTGCCAATCTTTTTTTTTTTTTTTTGCTGCTTTATTTCCCACTCCCTCCCCCGGTACATAGTTGTATATCTTAGTTACAGGTCCTTCTAGTTGTGGGATGTGGGACGCCACCTCAACGTGGCCTGATGAACGGTGCCATGTCCGCGCCCAGGATTCGAACCCTGGGTGGCTGCAGCGGAGCGCACAGACTTAACCACTCGGCCACAGAGTCGGCCCCGAGTCTGTAATTTTAAATGCTGGTTAAAGTCAACTTAATTTTCTCTGAGTATATTTGATGTCATAGATGGTCTTAGATATCTACATCAGAATTGTTCAGAATATTTGAACGGCCAAAATTGTGGCCTGGTTTAGTGCTGGTTGTTGGGGCTTTACCTCTCTCTTAAGATGAGCTGAATAGTTAGGAGGACAGGCAAGAGAAGGTCAGGCATCTATCAGGAGTGACACAAGTGGAAACAGAGAAAGGTTATTTTTTCCCCCAATTACAGAAATAGTAAGAGTATAAAACTTAAGATATTTAGGGATATCAGCAAGTAATATTGAGGGGAGTGAAGAAGATGTGAAAACTGAAGAGAACATATTTTCCAGATTGTCATGGAAATAAACATGTTTAACTAGATAGACAAAGAAAAAAACTCTTTTATTGCACAGGTAAATAATAATCCTAGATCTAAAATATAGTACACTGAATAACTTGACAAGGAGAGTAATTAAGAATGGCATTTTAGGGCTGGCCCCTGGCAGAGTGGTTAAATTCATGTGCTGCACTTCAGTGGCCCAGGGTTTTGCTGGTTCAGATCCTGGGCATGGACCTGACTCCACTCATCCAGCCATGCTGAGCGGCATCCCACACAGCAGAACTAGAAGGACCTACAACTTCAATGTACAGCTATGTACTGGGGGGCTTTGGGGAAAAGAAGAGGAATAGATTGACAACAGGTGGCTCAGGGCCAATCTTAAAAAAAAAAAAGTAAAACCAAAACCCCAAAATGGCTGATTTATATATTAAAAAATGAGATTTTAATGTATTCTTTTAATTTGTAATAAATATATTTATTTATGAAACTATATGCAGATGTGACTGTTATGTGGAGATAGGTACATATAAATGCATCTAAAATTTACTGCTTGAAATATAACTACAAAACACTAGTTAATAATCTTACAACTAATTCCTCATATAAGTTTGAACGTTATACATACTTCAAAGTTGAAATTTCTATTATTTTCAAAAGGATAGATACTAGAATTACTTTGTTACCAAAATGAATAGGAAGGAAATAGTGGACATTGTGGATATTAGGGAGACAAAATTCCCAAGGTCACAGCCCCACAGGATGGCCCAGAGCCCATAGTTCAGGCTGTGAGGGGTCCTGAGCAATCTTTGCTGCAGCTTCAGCATATTAAAGAGTAAGATATCAAGAGAGGAAAGACCATGGAATCTTCCAGGAGAAATGTGAACAGAATAAGTTGCTTCCTATAGGAGTATATGCCGTTAAAACTGATCAAAGTGAGAGATGGGAAGGCTGGGTCCATGATACAACTACTTATGGAAGGTTTACAATAGTTTAAAGTTTTAATACAAGATTCTACGTTATGTTAGGATATTAATTCCTCCTATGCAAGTTAATTATACAAGATAGATAATAAAATTATCCTCAAACCCCATCTCCTTTTTCTGATCAGTTCAATACGATGTTGTTGGTTTTAAATGTTAAAAGATTTTAGTGTTAAATCTTGTAATTAGATCAAGGTATGAATTGAAAATAAAGTCTCTACCATTTTCATATGTTCTGTTCTTGATTTTAAAATTATACTAAAATGTTCAAATGGATAAAGTTATCACAATTTTTCTTGTTTTTCTCATTTACCATATTGTAAAAATGCTTTACAATCTATGTCCTCATATTATTAATTAGTATTTTGTTCACAGAACACTGTGCTATTAATTCGTAGTAGTCCAATTCACACAAACACCTTTCTATTATTCAACATTTTAGATATTTCTAAATTTTCACTATTATAAATGACATTTATCATCTTCCATTATGAAACTTACACCTTCTTTCACTTTCAGAACAATTTTTAAGATTGGGATTACTAGTATGACAAGTGTAAACATGTTTATGATTCTGGAAATATTTGCTAAAATGTGTTCCAAAAGAATTACATGCATGAAGTAGTTTCATTGCAATTTTATGATTGATGTAATTAAAAAAACTTGATTTTAAAAATATGTATTCTATTTTTATGATGGATTTAATTTTCTACCTCACTTCGTGTGTGTAGACACTGTTTAAAAATAATGCTGAAATCAATATTTCAAATTTTCCTTTTGAATTATACATCGCAGAGCATATTCATAACTGTCTTATTGACTCCTACGGGCCGGGCAGCTTGGACAAGTGTTACTGCATCTATCTTGTGGGAGAGAACTCGGAGGCTTAGCAATCTCTTCAATGACACGTGTCTCTTAAGTGATGAAGATGGGATTGCTAGCCTTTTGATAGCAGAAACTGAACAATTATTGTATTATTTTTCATTAAATGTTTATTTTGGACTAATTTAAGGCTAATAGGAAAATTACCAAGATAGTACAGAGAATTCTTGTATACTCTTCCCTTTACTTCCCGTAATATTCTCATCTTACATCACCATGACTGTATTTGGCAAAAGTATATAATGCACATTGATATATTACTCTTAATGAAACACGAGGTTTTATTCATATTTTATTAATTTTCCCACTACTACCCTTTTCCTGTTTTATGGTTCGATCCAGCACAACACATTCCATTTAGGATAATTACCTTTTAAATGACCTAAAGTCATAAATTTGTGATCATAAACTATGAGGACACTGTACTCTCCATTGTCAAAGTTTTAACATTAATTTTGGAAATTTATGTTATCAGAAAAAAGAGAGGGTTGATTTGTTTATATCTAATAAAGATTTTAATTCTGAAATGGTACTATTGTTGGAAATTCTTCAGAAAAGGAAAGTGGAGAGCCTAAGAATTATTTTATTATTAGATTAATGTAGAGCTTTGGTCTTCCTCTCCACCTCGCTACCCAACTTGGCTTTCTTTGTACAATGAAGCTACCTGAAGAAGAAGCAGACACATGTGGGCCTGAGGGCTCAGATACTTTATTCAGGGATTATTAAGGACATTTGCAAGTGTTGCATATTTAAACAACACTGTATCTGCACCGTGACCATAAAATATTTTATATTTGTGAATAAATAAAAGGATCATTAAAAAAAGTACCAACATCAGTCATGGTGGAGCAAGAATTAGTAGTGAAAACGTTGTCATTTCTGCTCTATGTCAATGGCTCTGCGGGCTGTTCTCACCATCTATAGTCATGTTCTCCTGTGCTTCTAACTACATAAACATTTTTATGAGAATTGCCATATCTGATTCTCGCAAGAACTCTCTCAATACGCATACTTATTTTTACCCAGTTACAGAAGTAGAACCCGAGTCTTTGAGAATTTACATTACTTTTCCTCGACACCTCAACATAATGTAACTAAGTAGAAGAGCTGGGATTTGAACCTCGGTCTGTATGAGTCTGGAGCTAATGTTCCTACTCATTTCATTTGGTTGTCTTTTCTGCTTTGACCCTAGGATAAGCTAATAACTGCTAGATCATTTATTGTATTCTTTACTTTTTAATAAATGGTTGTTGATTGATTCATGACCTTATGGGGTTTGTTTTATGCTCTTGTTTTCTTTATGGCAGCTTGTAGCTGGATGTGAAGTTTATAGTGCTGGCACTGTTTAAGAATGCCTGCTACCCTGGAAACATAATGGAAATGGTTATTTTAAAGTAAGGAAATAGATAGATGTTAGTACATGCAATTGTATTTTTGTTAGTTTTATTAACATTGAAAATTGTTTTTGTTAGCTCTAGGTGGCATTTATACAAATCAACTTATTTTTAATTCTCACAGTAAGCCTCATTATGCTTTCATTCACCTATTTAACAAACAATAATTATATATACATGTACACACACAGACAAGCACTGTCTGGCTGATAAGTTTCTGTTATATACATGTAGGTGAGGACAGAATCGTTCTCTGAAGTTGTGTCTTGCTATGGAAAATGAAGTCAAAAGTTGAAGTAATTATCTGGATGACTCATGGAAAAACTTTCTGTGGGTAAGGTGGCTGGCTTTTTAAGTGAGAGTGTAGTTACCACAATTTGTAAAACCATTTTATCAAAAGTGATATTTTTGCATTTTCCAATTTGATCCTCATCATGATCCTGTGAGATAAGTGGATGGGCTACACATGAACATCCCTACTTTACAATATAGTCATAAATTCAAAACAGATATACTTTGGCAAGTTGTACTTGATCAATTGAGCCACATTGTATACATAATTAGCAAGTAATTAATAAAGCCTCAAGACTGACTATATGTGACACACTGTTTCTATTTCTTACCTGTGTGATTGTTGACAATCTGCCATTCGCTCTTTGACTTTCATTAAGGGGCTGCATTTAAACAGAACAAAGGACTCAGAAGGGTTTAACATCTACAGGTGGATGGAGACTGTAGAAAGGCCAATCCTGCTCTAAAGTTCTTCTTATAAAAGAAGCATCTTTGCTTCTTTCCCTGTTGATCCAGTGGGAGGGACTTGGGTGTCGAAACCAGCCTGTGTTACAATTCCAGATGCAGCATCTATTATTTGTTTGGCCTTATCTCTTTAAGCATGAGTTACCTCCCAGTAAAATAGGGATAATAAGACCTACCATGGGCTGTTTCCCATGCACTAAGCCATGAATAATTGCTTTCCTCATATTATTGAACTTAGTCATAAAGATAACACTCTTCGTTAGGTATTGTTACTTTTTTATAAACCTCTGTTCTTATTTTTAAATGACGAATGAAGGAAAACACCAACTAAACACATGCGTACTTGTTACCTGTTAGTATTGAGCTAGGCACCTTACCATAGAGCTTTCTCTTTTATAAAAAACAAATTAATTAATCTTAAAGTCCCAATTCAGTTCAGACATTTAAAGAAATAATTAGGGGACTTGTCATGATTTTCAACTGCTTCTTTAACTGGGTGTCATTTCTTCTTCTATTTGTAGATATGAGTCTCCTGATCAGTGATAGTGTGCCAGTCATTGTGCTCCGACTCTATGCAATGAAAGGCACCACTACTTAACTGGCAGCCATCCTTTCTTCAGAACTTGGATACGACTTGAGAATCCTCAACAATTCACTCCAGGAAACCACTATTGAGTGATCAGAGTTGGTGGTTGAGATGAAAACTATTTCTCATCTCTTCCACATGCGAATACCTCCATTCCCCCAAACTGAAACTCTGGCTATTTTTAAGTATTTAATAACTTATCTCCACCTCAATTCTGCCTAACTTCCCAAACCACCTCCCACAATTTTATAATTTTGTTTTCTCAATGAAGACAGAAGCACATAAGATAATTTTTCATATGGATGCCTCCGCTTGTAGATGACTATGATACCATAAACTGGTCTGAAGTAACTTTCTCTTCATTTGTGGTAGCTTTCAACTTTCCCTTGGAAATCATGCAAAACCAAAGCTTTGTAACTGAGTTTGTCCTACTGGGTCTTTCAAAGAATCCAAATGTTCAGAAAATAGTATTTGTTGTATTTTCATTGGGCTACATTGCAGCTGTTGGGGGCAACTTGCTAATTGTGGTGACTGTCATGATCAGCCCGGCACTCCTGGGCTCCCCTATGTACTTCTTCCTGGATTTCCTATCCTTCCTGGATGTATGTTTTTCCTCTGCCATTGCCCCAGAGATGATTGTGGACTCTCTCTGTGAGAGGAAAACCATCTCCTTTGAGGGCTGCATGACCCAGCTTTTTGCTGAGCATCTTTTTGCTGGGGTGCAGGTCATTGTCCTCACTGCCGTGGCCTATGACCACTATGTGGCTATCTGCAAACCCTTGCATTACTCTTCTGTCATGAACTGGAGGCTCTGTGGCATTTTAATGGGGGTAGCCTAGATAGGGGGCTTCCTGTATTCCATGATACAAATTCTCTTTACGTTCCAGCTGCCCTTCTGTGGCCCCAACGTCATCGATCATTTCATGTGTGACTTGTACCCATTACTGGAGCTTGCCTGCACTGATACTTACATCTTTTGCCTTTTGGTGGCTGCCAACAGAGGGTTTATCTGCATAATAATCTTCTCCTTATTGCTTCTTTCCTATGGTGTCATCTTTCTCTCTCTGAGAACCCATAGTACTGAAGGGCAGAGGAAGGCTCTCTCCACCTGTGGATCTCATACAGCTGTTATGGTTTTGTTCTTTGTCCCATGCATATTTGTGTATGCATGACCTCCAACTGCTTTCTCCGTGGCAATATTTTACACCATGCTAACTCCCTTGCTCAATCCTTTGATTTACACTTTCAGGAATAAGGAAGTGAAAAATGCCATGAGGAATGTGGTACAGAATAATAATGTTTTCCAATGAAAAACAAAATATTTAACTTTGAAAAAATTTTTTAGTCAAGAATAAAAAAGTCAAATTTTCTTATACAAAAACTTTATGTGAATAGGTCTTTTTGAAAGGAGGGAATGTAATGAAATAAAAAAAAGCACTAACATGAGAGTCAAGAAATAAGGTTTTCATCCGTAAATCACTTATCAACTCTAATTCGGTTACTCAGTATCCTCATATGTAAATTAGAAAGAGCTGAATTTTATGCTTACTTAGAATCCAATAACCAAAAAAGAATGAAAAGAGAAATCAGACTGCTTGCCATTCACTTCATGCTTTAAAAAAAACCTTATGGAAGGAAGACAAAAATATCTCAGAGATTAGGAACAGACACTCAAACTATTTCAAGTGAAAAGAAGTTTATATTTATGGCACTGATGTCTGTGACTGATGAAAAACAATCGGGACTCAGGAAGGGCAGAGACTGGAGCATTCTCAGAACCTAACTGTAGGTGTACCTGTATCACATGACCCCGTCATTTGACATGGTCCGTGACGAACTGCTACAGAATTTGCATCATTTGGTGAATTTCTTGAGAGACAAAACCTGATTGGCCCAGGCTTGCTTATGGATGAGTTTCTCTTGGGTCAGGTGACCACCTCATACCTGTCAGCTATGGGAGAGGAAGAGGAACCAGATTCCATAAGGGAGTCAGCAATGAGCATCTCTTACACAAGTACAATCAAAGGTCACTATTGAGGGAAGCTGTTATGAGTGAAACCAGTACTAAAGCTGCATATACAGTGAGCTGAGTTTCCTCCCCTACAGGAGGATCAGAAACCAGAGACATTCGAGTCAACAATAGGTTTCAAGAGAGGGTACTACTTTAATTTACTTGGTTATTTGAATTTTCTTGCCTTTGTCTTCTACCTAGGTCAAAATAATTCTATTTGAATAACAACCAACAAAAAAACATTCAAATTCAGACACATCTTTCATGTCATTCCCATAATTAAGGTTTGTTTGTCTCAGATCGCCAAATGGCCTCTGGAATAAATTATTTACAGAAAACTATTTCGGTCCTCAACACATTAACACTAATAAAATGCTTATTTACTGAGTATTATAGACAAAAATACTAATCATTTTTTTCTTTACTTAATCTTCCATTTCAGACCCAAAGAAGAACATATGATATTAATTTTCTGCCAGAGTATCTGCGTTATTCACTGGAACCCTTATCTTAGTAAGATGCAACTTTAAATGAGCAGAGTTTAAATTAAGGTCCTAATTCATCCTAAAACTAGAGGTGAGACAGAGGTGGGTCAAACTTAAAATAATACAAACCTCAGTTATCATCTCATCCCATTTCGACAGTTTCCATGAATGAATGACTGTAGTCAACTGCCTTCAGTAAAACCCTGGCATTGATTTGACAGAAGATGAAGTCCAGTTACGTAATCCAGTCATTCAGGGTACAGTGAATTTTAATGAGCCCTCAGGGTCAGTTCACTTCAGAGCTGGAAGGAACATCAAGAGATCATTGACTCAGCTTCTTGCCTTTGGCCAGTTTAATGGTCTGCTTTGAAACTAGCTTCTGCAAAGTGTTTTCACCGGAACTGGGAAGGCTAATTATTCCCTCAAACATAGGGAGTTAATTTAGGGCTTTTTGACTGGGAAGTTTAATGCATGGACTCATTCATTGGCTGTTCTTGTTTTCCAGGCTAAGAAATCTTATGACATTACTGTATATCTTATTAAAATAAAAAGTAATTTGGACTTGTACTTAAGAGATTTGGATTCTAGGCTCAGTTCTGTTACTAATTAGCAACATGACCTTAGGCGAGTTATTTATTTTCTTTAGTCTTCAGCTTCTTGTGTCTAAGGAAGGTTAACAAAAGCACAAATATTTCCTCTGCACTTTCTCTGAGCCAGGGATTCTTTCCTTTCATATGTTATATATTTCAGTATTTATAGAGTCTTTTTTTAAAGTAGGTCTTCAGGGTCAGCTCCAATGACCTAGTGGTTCAGTTCAGTGCACTCCACTTCAGTGGCCAAGGTTCAGTTCTCAGGTGTAGACCTACACCATTCATCTATCAGTGGCCATGCTGCTATGGTGCCTCACCTATAAAATAGAGGAAGACTGCAACGCATGTTAGCTCAGGGCAAATCTTCCTCAGCAAAATATATATATATATATATATATATAATATATATAAATAAATAAATAAAAGTAGGTTTTCATATTCTCATTTAATTGATGGAGAATCTGAGGCTCAAAGACTTTAAGCAACATCCTAAAAACCTTCCTCAGGATTCTTCTAGTCCATTTGTAACTAAAAAGGCCAGATGTTGGGATATGATTTTCTCTGAGACACATGGGCTTGTTGGTTGCCACTAGACACTTCAGCAAAGTGCAGAGCAAGGTAGAATCTATTCATGGCATTCTTCCACCTCAACATCCATCGCCCATCTTTCTCCTTCCATGCTTACTCTAGACCTCTCACTTCATCCTCATTTAAGGCACCTAGCTTGTAATGTCATATCTTTCAGGTAATTCTTACACCAGAGGGCTGGGTAGTAACATGGTTTTCCAGGTAGCAAAGTAATTTTGTAATGTAATCTATCCAATGTTTAATAGGTTGCAACAATTTCAAAGCAAACACATGTCTTCCCTGTAAGTGGAAGGGCATACATCTTTAAAAAGAAAAAGGAAAAACATAAGAAGTATTCAAGAATTACTTTCCCTTTTCCTTCTTTCCTGTCCTCTTCTGTACACTGATTCATAAGCAAAGATAGGATTAGAAATGGGAGAACATAACATTAAAAATAAAATAAATGAATAAAGATTATTACTTGTAGCCTTTTATAAAGAGAAAATATGAATTTAAAGAGGTTGAGAAACACTTAAATTAACATAGCAGATAAGTAGTGAGACCCAGACTCATGTCTACGTTACATATTTCATTTATCTAGCTGTACACTAATTGTTCCCAAAGTCTACTTTTGCCCTTGGACTGTCTGAGCTAAGTATCTCGTTGGATATCCTTTGGGACAAAGTTGGGAGTAATGGTTTCCTTGGAGCTCCTGAGGCTAAAAGCCTGCCTTAGGCATTTGCAAACTTTTGTGGGAATTACTATAAATATCCAGTGCAATATAAAGAAAACACTTAACTCACATTTTTCCAAAAGAGAAACTGTGGGAAGCTAGCTCTTCACAGGCATTTCTCTCTCAAAGCGCAAGAAGGGTTTTCTCCAAAACTTTCCAAGAACCAAATTAAGCAACTTCCCCTGTTTTTCATGATGCTCTCCCCTGCTCCAGTAGAAGTGTGGTTTTGTCTAACCTAGTGCATCTGCTCAGGAACCATGTGAAGCACAGCCACGTGCAGCAGCCCCTTTCCCCATAAACTCGCTACACCCCATAACCTCTAGGATAGAAAGCATTGTAAATCTCAATAAAGTATAGGTTGCATGTTTCATTCAGGCTTCATATAATTCACCATCTAAGTAAATTAAAGTGGTAGATATGAAAAATATACTTTATTGAAAGTCATCTCTTTGCTTATAAGAAAAGAGGTAAGTTTTTCATCCATCTGAAATATTTGCTTCCTTTAGACTAACCTGATGGAATCTATTCTCAGTGTGTCACCCAACAAATAGTGGGGGTACTGGAGAGTATTTCCCCCAATGAAGTGTTATCGTGGTCCAGGGCTCCTAATCCTTCCCTGGTCTCAGGACAAAGCTACACTACCTCTCAAAAGCATCTCTGCTCACAAAGGTTGCACCAAACAGCACCATGGCCCTGAGGACCGCGTGGCAGAAGTTTCTTTCTCGGGGGTCCGCTCATTTGAAGAGTTTCTGGTCAGTGCTGATATTTGTGGGACAGAGCACAACATAGGGCTGCACTTCATACACACCTGGGCTTTCAAGATCCTTGACAATGCTTTCTCGTGACCCACAATGCACCCCCTCTCTGGTTTTGGGGCAAGTGATAGTGCAGTGTTAAGGGTGAAAGAAGCTGAATTCTTGGATGAAAGCTTGGGTCAAACTAACTTTTATAATATTTTTATTAAAAATAATAACTCCAATTCTCTCCGCTCTATATGGCTATCTATTTACCTGACTCTCTCTCTGCTGTCTGCTCACTATAACTCTCCTCTCTCTTACTCTGACTGCATTCAGTCTCTGCTCTTTCCTTCTCTTCACTATTATTCACTTAGGTTTCTAGTTTTCTGCTTTGATGTTTGTCTCATCATGAAGTTTACAGAGCTTGATTTGGAGTCAGAACAGGGAATTAAGGTATCATTTGTCATCTTTCTCTGATGGCTTGGAATTTGTCTTCTCTGGGATGCAATCTACATGATGACTGGGATTTGATGTTTTATATGACATAGAAGGTGAATGCTAGAGAGAGATACTATCCAGTAGCGTCTCACTCTAGTTGTAGCCTAACTGTACCAGGTAAAACTTTCCATATCAGAGCTCAAACTCTGTACACAGAAAAAAAAGAAACAAGGCAAATGGCCACACTTATTTTGTGAGAAAATGCACAGATCAAATGAAATTTAAAAAATGAAAATATGTTCAAAAGATTAGATTATAGAACAAGAACAATATATAATCTAGGCTTGTCTTTTTGAATTAAATGTATATGTTTAATAAAGCATATAGCAGTATAGGAGCATAGGAGATAGAACCAGACATTTGTTTATGAGAAAAGAAAGAGAAGAGCTGTGGTACAAAATATAAGTGAACTGGTTAACATTTCAGAAGGTAAAGGAAAAAAATAAGGAATAAAGCAGGGAAAACAGCATGCTTCACTACTGTGATGACCCCAAAATCAGAGAGGTAGGCTTGTCCAGGAGTGTTAGGAAATAGTAACTGAATTGAATGATCAGATTCTGAGGTGGGGTTGATCTGACTTACTGCATACACTTTGTCAAGTGCTGCTTCTCTGTACTCATGTCCCTAAATGCTTTCTCTTTACTTATTTAAAATAAAATAGAATTACGTGACCTCACTTTCATGTTTGTCCATTATCTGCCCACAAATATACCTCCTACAACTTTAATTTAATGAGAGTGGAGTTTTACAGAGATCATCTTTATGTTTACCTGAAGCAATTACTGCTTCTCCTCTTCTTATGATTGTTTTTTACTCACTCTTCTCACCCAATTTCTCCTCTCTTAAGAACAAAAACCTCCCTCTCTTTCATCTTTACCCCCGTGTATGAACGTAATATATTGAAACTGAGTAATCATTAATTCATTTTCCCTTTCGTAGTTGTGAGATATGATAGGAACTGTCCATCGGAACTTGTAGTTTTATAACATCTCTAGTTTATCACACCAAAGTAATATTATTTTCACTGAACTGCGAAGAAACTTAAAGTTTTATTTAGATGTTTGTGTTTATTAGAAGTAAAGAGACAATTTGAATTTCTAATATTGAAAATCTAATATTGAAAAATGCTATTGAAATTCTACATAAAGAAACCTAGTTTAAGTTTATTGAATACTTGAGTTTCAGAGAAACTCATTGGAATATACAGTTTAACACATTTGAAGCCATAACTCCACTTCTTTCTCATTTTTGAATCTTCACTGACCAAACAGGTTATTCTCTAGGGATCTTTCTACCTTTGGAATCAAAACTGATTTGGTATTATCACAAACAGTTGTGTGTAATTCTTATGTAAGTAACTATCTTATCTAGAGGCATGTTACTCTTCCAACTTGAATGTAAAGAGGTTGAGGACATCTTTCAATGCCACACTACAGTGACTGCAGATGTGAGTAGGTTCTTAGTACATATATGATGACTTGATGGTGTTACTAATTCATTGATGGATTGGTGATTCATGAGAAGGAGGAAGAGTTTCTCAAAATGCATGCTAAAATAAATTCAAGATCATTTGTCATTAATATTTTAAAAAACATCATAGAAATATTATGAGACATAGTAAAAATGATAACTCCCCAACTGAAGTAATAGACTAAACTGGAAAGGAGAGAAAACTTGATAGATTGACTATATAAAAATGAAAAAAAAACTAAAGAGCTCAAAATTTAAAAATATCAAAAACTTAACTACAGGGGCTTGCCCCATGGCATAGCAGTTGTGCTCAGAGCACTTCACTTTGCCAGCCCAGGTTTGTGGTTTCAGATCCCTGGTGCAGACCTATGCCACTCATCAGGCATGCTGTGGCAGCAACCCGCATACAAAAAATAGAAGATTGGCACAGATGTTAGCCCAAGGACAATCTTCCTCAGGCAAAAGGAGGAAGATTGGCAACAGATGTTAGCTCAGGGTGACTCTTCCTTGAAAAAAAAGAAAAAAAAAACTACAGAAGATATATATAATTCAGAAAAGATGAAATACAAGAAAGAAAAATATAAAATATATAAAGTGTTATACCATATCACTAATCAAAGAAATATATAGCATGATTTTAATGCTATTAACCAAGCAAATAAGATAATGCCCCAAGTCAAATTTTTATTAGGAATCTGTTCCGTATTTCTATAATCTTAGAAATAATGGAAAATGATCCAGTCTGTACATAAGAGGGGACATTTAACCAGACAAATATAACACTGAGAAACCTGGAAGAATGGGTAAGAAAGTAAGTTAATTGTGAAGTGTGGAATTGGTTAATTATACATTTTTCAAGGGTACTTTTTTTACCCTGTAATCTACTGTTAACTTTGGATATTTTGTTATGAAAATATTTTTGTTTTATAATTAAATTTTCTCTAATAAATATTGAAACATATAAAAAGGCCATTAATAATTATGAAAATTTTCATATTTCATGTCATCAACCTCCTGTAAATTTAATCTGAATAAAATATTAAAAATAAACAAAGGCTATAAGTGAGAAGAGGCTTATTCAAAAGCTTTTTATTAGAGTGAATATTTGAAAAGAAGTAACATAAAAATAAATTATAAAATTTATATTATGAAATGTTGATATGTTAACTTACAGTTGCTAAAATGGACAATTGTGTTACAGATACTCTTTAGCTGCATGCAGAAAGACTTTTAACAATCAAAAATTAAAATAAAAAGTATAATATTACAGGACGATTGGAATTCTATAGATATGTATGTATATAAACAAAGAATACAGTAGAATAATGGGAAATATCTGTGTGTTAAAATTTTGAAACAGTTTTTGAATTATGTTTTCAGAGAGATAAAAATTGGAAGAATGGAAATCTCTGAAATATAGTGGTAGGAGAATCATATATGAGTAAAGACATTGTTCAATTTATAGAAATATAACAAGTGGCACATCACTTTGGATCCATGGGATGTGGAACTTGATACCATGCATCCTCTATGACTAATATATTATGTCAAATATATAGTAATTTTCCTCAATAATGCCAACCTCAGTGATTTACTCAAATATTTTATGTGCCATGACTGACACTGAAGGTAAAATTATGGCCACTAAAAGCCTAAAATTGGAGGAATAATTTCTCCTTAAAGAATAATCCACCCAAGATATTTAAGAGTCACAAATAGTGGATGCAAACTGGTGTCCAAATCAAGAAATGCCTTTTCTCAAGAGGGATTCTCTAAATGAATTATTTCAAAAATATATAGGGATGTTATTTTTCAGTAATTGAGATGTGTATATATATATTATCTGCTCATATACATCATATACATATACTTAATAAAATGTCTATTAGAATTTCTAATTTTCATATGAAGAAGGAGTTTTAAGACATTAAAGTGATTTGATCAAGATCATGCAGCACTGTCATTAGTCCTCAGACTTTGGCGGAGGGCACAATCACTTGTAGGCTTATTATTTTCCCCCCAAAATCATGATCCACATAGGAAAACCTTGAATAAATACCCATGGTTAAAGCATGGACAATAGCATTAAAAAGATAAGTTTCCCAAGCAATTATAATGCATGAAAAACTTTGAGGACCACTGAGTTATATGTGTTAATGGAATCAGAACTGTAAAGTTGGAATTCAGAGTCCAAGTCCATTGCTATTGCCAAGTCACCATTTTCCTCATGTTCTTTGCAGATGAACAATTTCTCATCTGCGTCCTTTCTATGTTCACTGTAACCGTGGAGCTGAAATAGTCTGAATGAGTTCATTCTGCTTGGGTTAACACAGGAGGTACTAAAGGAGAAAATAATGTTTGTGGTCTTCTTGTTTCTCTACCTCACAATTCTGTCAGTCAATTTAGTTATTGTGATGACCAAGACATTGCCAGATGCTTGGAAGCCCCATGTACTTCTTCCTTTTCTACTTACCCTTTGCTGATATGTGTTTCCTACCAACTGCTGCTCCTAGGCTGCTTATAGATTCTGTTTCTGAGAAGGAAGTCATCTCCTACAATGAGTGCATGACCCAGATCTTTGCAGTTCACTTCTTTGGGTGCATGCAGACCTTGGTGCTCATCTTCATGTCCTTTGATTACTATGTGGCCATCTCTAAGCCCTGCGGTACACAACTATCATGAGCCAGCGTGTCTGTTGTGCATTGGTGAACCTGGCATGGGTGGGGTCTTGTATCCATTCCTCAGCACAGAGTCTTTTGGCTTGGAAATTACCCTTCTGTGGCCCCAATGTGACAATCAGTATTTCCGTGATATGCAACGTTTGTTGAAAGTTGTATGTCATCAATCAACATAGTGTTTAATTGTGTTGCTATATGCATGGTGACTTTTGTGATCCTGCTTATCTCCTATATTTATATCTTATATTCTCTGAGTAACCCCAGGGCATACGGAAGAAGGAAAGCCCTCTCCACTTGCACCTACCACGTTATTGTTGTCATCTTGTTCTTCACTCCATGTATATTCACATACTCTCACCCCCTAACCACATTCCCAGTGGAAAAAGTGGTGGCTGTGCTTTACACTATTGGGGCATCTTTGCTGAAGCCCCTCATTTACATTCTGAGGAATGAAGAAGTTAAAAATGCCAAGAGAAAGTTATGGTGCGAAAACTGACTCGAGGTGGCAAAAACAGAAGACTCCAATTGCCTATTATGTAAAAGTTTAAATAAAATTGGATTAATAGAAAAGAGAAAATGTTGTCATTCCAACGTAGGCAATCTAATCCTCTTCCGGGGGGTGTTTGGAGAAATATGAAAAATGATCACATAGCACAGACACATTTCATTTTGAGTCAATATCACAGAGCGTCAGCATATTGAGAACAGCAGTATTTGTGGGAGGATCAACCCACTCCTCACTTCTGCTTTCCGCATTGCAGCTTATCAGCCAGATCCCGTTGTATCTATGGCTTTACCTCCCTCTGTACATTATTCTAGTTTGTATTTCTTTTCTTCGTGTTTCTGATCTAAGTTGAAAAATTGGTCCCAATTTTGACTCATTCATTTTGTTGGCGAATCAGTTCCGGATTCTACTAAATCTGGATCTTATCTTTTCCAGCTCAACGGTGAATAGCACAGAAACTTATGATCCCAAGGGAGCATGTATATATATATATATATATCAGCTAATTAAGTCCCTAATTGATGCTTGTCTTCCCTCTGTAACAGCCATAATACTGGCCTTTCCTTTGCCTGTTGAACACGTACGAGGAGAAAATTCATGGTCTTCTATTCAAATAAGGACAATTCTAGTTAGAACAAATATATGCATTGTATTGATTCATAATTTTTCTTCATGTACAGTAACAAATTTTCTGATTATCATGTTAATTTTTTGTGCATACTATTTAGTTTTATATACATACCTATTTTTGTAATTTAAGTCTGTGGAAACTTCCTTAATCTTTGATTGATGGACTGGCAACCATTTGAGAATTATCTATCCAACACCTCATGGATGAGATCATGTATCTAAAAAAGGCAACAACTGACATAAAAAATAGAGCTAATGTCATAATAATCCATCCAAAAGGAGAAGATGTCCACAGAAGCGAGTTTTCCAGCTTGGATATACAAAGAACAATATATTAAGGAAGCAAAATCCCTCATTAGGTATCAGGTATAGTCCTAGTGCAGAGAAGTGTTTCACTGACTTGTGTGTAAGACTTGCCAGTTGGCCGGCAGGTACACTTCTGGGTTAGGAGAAATGTCTCAGGCTATGGCTACTTGAGTTCTAGCTTTAGCAAGCAAACTTTGTATGTCAACTGGGCTTCCTATGGAGATTTTCCTTCCTGGAGAGAAAGATATTGACCAGTGACTGGGATAAGCACTTTGGTGTTTTGATTTATACTTTTTAATGTATCTCATTAAATTTACATTCCTGTTCAGGTTCTGTTAACCAATGAGTATGGAGAATAGGAGCCTGAGGGAGTGACTAATGGATCTATCACTGAGAATAAATATAATCAAGACTATTTTTCTACAGATCTGAAGACTGGACCCTAAATTGTGGCAAATGAACTCATATAATGCCTCTTTGAGAAATTTTGTATGAGCACCTCTCCTGGGGATAATGACATTGATGGACCTTCACTCTCTGATAATAAAAGTTTGGAAGATTTATTTATCTCTTACTCTTTACTGGAGACTCTCTCAAGTATAAGTCCTGCAAATGATGAGGCAGGATTTTCCTGAATTGTAACATAAGGCATTGATAAGCTACTTGCCTTGCCAGTTTTGCCACAAATTTAGCATTGCTATTAATTGCTATTGTTTAACAGTATATAAACAGAAAAGGAGAAAGAGAAAAGGAGAAAGGGGAAGTAGTAATGAAGATGAGGTTATGGAGGGGAGAAATCTTTTCTTCTTGAGTTTTGCCCAAATACTCTGGGTAAAAGTGTTTGCGGAAGGTCATTCGTTATGAGGAAGCTTTTTTCTTTTTCCATTAATTGAGATTCTCTGAGATTTCTCTGAAGATGCATGTGTTTAGAACACCAAAGCTCAGAGGAGTTTCATTAAAATGTTATATTAAAACTCTAAAATAAAATCAAGGATTATTGTGACTTTAAATACCATCTTTATGCTGATGACTTTCACATTTACATCTCCATCTCACACTTCTCACTTGAATGCCAGACTTGTATACTCAACTACTTGCTCGACATCTTTCTCTATATATCTAATAGGTATTTTCACCTTTAATGACTTTTTTCACCCTAAATACACTCTACCTGTAGCCTTCCCCAGAAATTCCATCTTTCCAGTTTCCCAGGCCAAAAACATGGAGTCACAAAAGTTGATATCAGAGCTCACACCTAACCTATTAAAAAAAAGTTTGCCTTTAAACTATTTGCAGTATATGATATATTTTCCCATTAATTCTCCTGTCATCCTGGCCTGAGAGGCCACTCTCTCTCACTGAGACCACAGCCATAAACTCTAAGAATGCTGACTACTTCTACTCTTGTTCTGCTGAGTTCACTTCCAGGACAGCAGACTGAAACTCCTTTTGAAACTAGAGGCAAATCAGGACTTCTCTGCTTAACACTCTGCAATGGTCCCATTTCACTCAGACAAAAGGGAAAAATCTCTGCAGTTATTTAGCCTTCTCTTGACTCCTTGGCCTCTTCTGGTAATGCCACAGTAACTCCCTTGGTTCCAGCCACCCTGGCTTCCTTGCAACCTTGACCACAGCAGGCAGGCTTCACTTTGGGGCATTTGCCTCAGCTGTTTTCTTTGTTTAGAATTCTTTTCCAGTAAGGTGCTTGGTGAACAGCTTCACTTGCTTATTCTAGTCTCTCCTCAATAAGGCTTCCCTTATGCCATATTAAATACAGCACTCCCATCAGTGCTCCTGATCTCTTATCTTACTCTATTTTTTTCCTTCTTAATAGCATTTATCATCTAACATACTACTTAATTCACTTATTATATTTATTGTCTATTGTCTGTCCCTACTAGAATGTAAGCTCCAAGAAGGCATGGGTTTTTGTCCATTTTATCAGGATTATATACCAAGCCAGTTGTAGAGTGCTTTCATCATAGCAGAAATTCATTAAGTATGTGTGGTAGTTGTTGTAATCGAGTGCTTAGAACTTGATGAGTTTAAACCAGAGAGATCCTAATACTAAGACTTGCTGGTTTCTATAAGAATGCTTCACTTCGTGTTTTCATTTAAATGATAATTTTGAAACTCATATGAGTATATTCTGGGTCATCTTATGACCAACTTATATACAGTTGTAACCACAGAATTTCCATGCCAGAGTGTGATTACTGTTATGGTGGCTCCAAATACTGCTACATTGTGACTGAAGGCTAAGAAGTGAGCAGAGGTGAGCTTGAGGAAATTCTTAAGCTCGCATTCTGGTTTACATCACAAGTGCTCTTGTGTTTGGTCAAAATGAGCCAGTCCATGAGAGCCTGCCCATCTCTGGGTATTAACAGAGTTCAGAGTTGCCTGTAAGTCTAAAAGTCAGACACTGACTCATAGCTGCTCCAGAGTAGGGTGATGGATGTGTTAACTGACATTGTGGTATATATTTCATAATATATACATGGATTCAATCATCACATTGTACACTTTAAACTTACACAATTTTATATGTCAAGTATATATCTCAATAATGCTGGAACAACAACAAGAAAAGAAAATGCAACTCTAGCAGGTAATCTTTGAGATTTTCTTCCTCTATATTGAATAAGGATAGATTTCTATAAAAGAGAGACCCAGTGCTTTAAACTATAGGAAGTTTATTCTATTTGATATAAAAATTGCAGGTAGATGGTCCAGGTTGGCAGGGGGGTGCATCTCTTCCTTTTTATTTAGGAAGTCAGGTTCCTCCCAAGCAGCTGATTGGTCATCTCCTAAGGTCTTCATGTTCAAAATATGATGCAAATATTAGTATCACTGGCATCACTGGGAGCTTGTTAGAAATGCAGAATCCTAAAGTTCATCCTACACCTAACGAATCATGCTTTGAATTTAACTCTAGGAGTTTCATATGCAGATTATAGTTTGAGAAGCATTGCCATAGAGCACTGTTACCTACAGTTGTGACACCACCAGCTTAGTTTCACATGTCAAAAGGGGAAATCTACTTGAGGAGTACAATGCAATATTTAGATTTCTGCCTAGAAATTAACATATCCCTTCTCCTTGCATCCAATTGACAAAAACATAGTCACAGAGCTGCACCTAGATGCAAAGGGGCTGGAGAATGTAAGCAGTGCTCAGGTTGCCATGAACACAGGTGTCCTCTGTTACTGCAGAAGAAGGGAGAATGGGTTTTGGTGGAGAACTAGCAGCCTCTACCATGGACACTTGGCACCTGGCACATCTACAGAAACATTTTTTACTGAAAATTTAATTTGATGTGACAAATATTTTTTGACTTCCTATTATTGCTCAGTACTATTCTAGGTAGCAGTGAAAAAAAGAAAATCCCTGTCTTCAGAACTCATGTTCTTGTGGATTATGCTATTTCAAAATGCCCAATAGCAAGTCCAGGAGTCTTGAGTTCACAGGATTTGAAGAGATTGCGTGAATGCTTCTTAAACTAAAGACTGGTGATTTTTTAGTGATAATGATTAAAATTTACATTTTAAATCTCCTATGGCACTATAGACTCCCTTTTTACATCAAAACTCACATAACACTGAATCCCCTTTCATTAAATCTTCTGTATGTTAGGTAAACAACAGGCAGAATCTCCTACACGTTCAATCTCTTATGTGAATATTTTCTTGCTTTCCTAGTTCTTCTCTCTATATGCATTTCCACTTAAGCAAAGATTGTGTCTTTTCCCACATCTCTCGTGTCAAAGCCCTGGAGATGAGATTTTGTTATGAGTACCTCTCATTGCTACTTCTAGTTTCTACCCCCTCTTTACTCCATGATTATCCTTAGCTTTCAATCTCCATCAGATGATGCTACAAGCCACTTTTTTTTTAATATAAAAGTCATCTACTGCTTCTAGGGTCTTTGCACCAACACGCACAAAGATGATCCTTCCAATATGCTGGCTTCTAAACCTACCAATTGGCCATTTTTCCCCCCAGGAATCTTGACCTTTAATGTATCTCATTTGTTCATGCCCATAGTCATACCTTAGACTCTGTAATTACCAATAATTCAAAACCTTCTAAAATCTCAATTTCGACTCACAAATTTTCAAACCATCTTATTATTATTTCCAGCTTCTATTTCTTGCTCTTTCTTTCTTTCTTTTTTTTTTTCTTTTTTGGTGAAGAAGAGTCACCCTGAGCTAACATCTCTGCCAATCTCCCTCTATTTTTTATGTGGGTCACTAACATAGCATGGCTGCTGACGAGTGGTGTAGGAACTGAGCCTGGGCCTCCAAAGTGGAGCATCCCAAACTTAAACACTAGGCCATGGGACCAGGCCTTCCAGCTTATTTCTAATTGCAAATTTTAACAATCCTTTGACCCCACTGTAACACATATACCTTTGTTCCTGCCAACTTTTTGCATGACATCAGGCATACTCCTGCCTAAGGACCTTCACACAGGTTGTTTTCTGTGTCTTCATTATTCTTCATTCAGATATATGCATGGCTTACCCCCTCACTTCCTTTGGTTTACTATTAAAATGTGTCTGCTCAATAATGACTTTTCTGAGTACTTCATAGAAATGCAACTCCCACCAACATTCTGTATCTTCTATTCTTACATCTCTGCTTAATTTGCTCCTTAGCACTTACCATTCTCTGACATGTCATACAGTTTAGTTATCTATTTACTTTTGTATATATACTAGAATACAATTTATATAAGGGTAGGGATTTGTGTCTTTTTAAAGATATTTTACTGTTAAATCCCCAGTGCCTAGAATAGCACCTGGTACATAGTAAGTGGTATCGAAATTAGAAATAGCAAATTGAAAACCACCAAATCAATAAATAGTAATAGTAACAGTTTATTGTGCATATAAGACAGTTCACAAACTGGGCCGTTCCAAATTCAGCATGATATGAAGCTCAGGAGCATGAAGTTGTAGGATGGCTTATAAAGTGAAAATTGGGAAGTCGTTAACCTTTACAATGATTGGTTATTACAATGGATGTTTCCAGATGGCAGGAGATATGTAAAAAGTGATTATGTCACATCATTCTTAGGAAGATGACTTAAGTTTCTTTTATGATTTTCAGAAGCACTGACAAGAAATAACCTAAGTTAAGCTTCACTTACCTTCATGAAACAAGCTAGACTTAGTCTTGCCTATGTGGCTTAAAAGGTATTGTCTGCTCAGGGAATTCTCAATTGCTGTATCCATTTTGCACTTATTTTTAACAATTTTCTTCTTCTGGCTATTGTCTCAGCAAGCTGAGAGTGTGACCAAATAGTATACTGTTACCCTGGATTACTACTGTTGATGAAGCCAGGATGAAGAATCACATCCTTGTTGATTCTGCTAGTTGAGTAGTCAGGAGGGATGGTCATGTGGCGACTGTTATCAACAGTTGCATCGTCATCATGGACATGGGTGGTCAGAGCATTGACTTCTTTAAGTTGTCTAATCCTGATGGACATCATTTGATGTGTGAGTGGCTGCAAAAGGCATTTAAAACCCTTGCAAGGATAAACGCACTAGAGAGATTAATATGATGACTATACGGAGAAAAATAGTTAAGGACTGAAAAATTTACCAGAGCAGAGAATCCTGCAAGTCAACATTTAACCAAATAAATAACTTAATTGGGTTATAATCAGATTCAGGTTTCACCTTTTGTATAATAACAGTCTTTTATGAAGACCAGACCAATAATCTAAGAAATTTTGTGGTTTTAACAGAAAATTAAACTCTAATTTTCTATCAGTATATTATTGAGCTCATTTAAATACCCTCCTAAAAAATCTATTCAATTTTAGCCAGTGTTGACCTCATAAGACAGAATTTCTTTTCCTCAAACCTCCTCTACTTTCTGTATCTATTTAGGTTTTCTCTTATTCTTTTTCCTTTCTTTTCTGGAACAACTGCTCATTTTATTTTAGACAATGTTACTTTCTTTTCTTAAAAAAAATCACATCCTATGTTCCTTGTATACTCTTCATATAAAAATACATACCATTTTCTTCCCATACTTTTCATACGAAGTTGCTTCCTTTCCTTCTTATTATTTCCAGTAGTTCTATTTTTACATATTGATTATAAATTTTAACTATTAGTAATCTTTACTTTCCAGTGAAAACTAGGAAACAGGCAATTGTGAACTGTCTGTCACATATTAGCATTCTGTAGTATAAAGGTAAATTTATAAGAATATAATTATAAAACATTACTTTTAGAGAGAAATTTTTCATAGTATAATACTTTAATGTGGTGAAATACATGTTTATTAATAGACCCAAATATCTTTTGTCTTTCTATAAAAAATTAAGAGCCAAAAGTAGATAAATTTAAACTTATGGTTAGCAATCAATATGTCAGTATATTGTTTTATTTGCAAATTATCTAGATAGTCAGTGAGTATCCCTTATTTAGTTTAACTTCATATAAACTTTGAACTTATTTATATTTACTTAAATTGTTTATTTTTATTGAGTATGCTTAGATTAAGCATCAAATAACTAACCATCACCTTAAGATATTTTTCTTGGTGACACATTTTGTAACATAGAGATAGCATGAGCTTATTTGTCTAGTAAACCCAGGTAGGTAAAGTAATATGTTTGCATCACATCTGATATTAACAATTCTGAAGATATGCTTGCTTTTATTAAACTAACAAACTTAAACTAGCTTTTATTTATCACAGATTATCCTGATCATATGAACTTGAGAAACATTGGGCTTGATTATATATTTCTGAGAGTTTTAGGAATACTTAATTTATATAAGTACTTATTTTTCTTTAAGCTAATTAAGTAGAACTGTTTTAAAATATCACATATGCATAATATGCATAAATACATAGATATACACAAACATATAGATAGACACAAATAGCCATCTTATAGCTTTTATTTTAGAATTTTAGCCATGTCTAGGTTATAATAATATGAAACTCAAAAGAATAGCTGGGTCCAAATTTTGTTTCTGGCAGGTAGACTAATTAAGGTCACTACCTCAGATGGCCCAAGTTTTTAAGATTTTTTATTTGTGCTCTATAAGGATTCCTTTAAAGAAACTATTTTTGGATTCATTCAGTCATTTAGAAGCTTCTGCATACACATCAAAGAATGCATTCTGTGGTCTCCAAGGAGTTTGAGATCCTCTTTTCAGGGATGCCCTTTAAGTTAGACTACCTTATCTAAATAAAAGGTTCCCTAAGTGGCTGCTACAATTCCAAATTATCCAAAAGTTCACTCATTTATTTAGAGAGGCAAATGATCCTGGTCCACAGTGGGTATACATATAAGAGGCAGGAGTAATTAGGGGAGGAGGAAAAAGAGATTTTGACTAGGTGGAACACATATCAGCCTTTAGGTTCCCTGAAAATAATCTATGGAGAGCCCAATAACTCTACTCCTGCCTAATACCTGTGGAATCAGGAGTTTCTCCCCTTACAGATAGAAAGGTGACCTAACAAGACACTTTATCAAACAAAATACAGGGATGCACAAAAAAGTCAGGGAGTTCAAAATGCAAGGATAGCAGAGCTTGGATCCAAGAGAGACTTACTTTCAAACTCTAAAGTCACTGAGAAAGCAGTGAGCTCACAGGGCTCCGAGGGCCCCAGGACCTGGTTCCTCACTGGCCTCAGAGACCTTGAGGTTCTTCAGATTCCACTTCTGATGTCGTGAACTGTCAAAAATTCAGAAAGAGCAAAATTAACACCATCAAATCAATAGGTAATATTTAGTAAGAATGTACTGTGCATTTAAGACAGTTTGCAAACTGGGAGCTTCATATCAGTCTTTGAAAGGAGAATGGACCTGTTTGAAGTACAATTTACATGTTGCAAACACACTGCACCTGATTCATCTGCAAAGTAAATCAGAATTGAAAGAGCAAAAACCATGAGCTCTCTTTTGGATATCTTCTCATTTTTACAAGAAAAAAGGTAAGTTTTCAAGCCCCACTGAACTGTTTTCTTTTTCTTGCCTCTCTCTTGGGACTGGATTTTAGGGCAGTTGCTCTCATCCAGTCTGCCTGCTAAGAAACCTTAAATTCCAGGAACATACTTCCCACAGTGATGAAAAGATTCTGAGGTTTCAAAGTTCACAGATTTTCCTGACCTTAGCTTAACACAGCCCCTTTTCAGGAACAACTCTTATCACAAATGGTGGTGCATTGAAGGGAGCAAGGATATAGGATCCTATACCTGCAGATTTCTCATTAGCAAAGCTTAAGGGCAGGAGAAGGATACAGATGCATACTGATGATACAATGCTTCTATGATACTGATGGTCCTGAAGTTAACAATGCTAATGTTGGCTGTCCAGGACCTACTGTCACCCATGCTAGCAACAAACATTAAGTTCTATTTCTGGGGTTGGAGTAAGGGATAATATGAGGAGCAGAGGAGAGAGAAGCAAAATTCCCTTGTGAAATCCTCGGACAAACTACTCTTTATCCCTTACATGGCCCTTTGCTCACCCTTACACTGTGGGATTTTCCTTCTCTCATCCCTTGATTCTTCTTTCTATCTGGCTTTTCCTCAAAATCAAATTTTTCCCTTTGGCTATGAAACTTACCATGATTCCCTAACTTCTCTATCTTCTCCTCCTCATTATTATTTTTCAAAAATCCATGTTAAATCCTGATCTCTTCATTTGATCCATCCTGAAGTTTGCATCCATTTGATAGTCAGAACATATACTGAACATGTCAGTGTCTCCTATTTTATCTATTTATGGTTTCTTGGCATTATGCTGGCTCTGCCCAGATCGTTGGAGACTGATAGTTTGTATGACACTGTCGGCTCGAGCGTTAGAGAGAGATCACCATGGAGCATGAATGCTTGGGTTCTGCTTCTGGTTCCTCCATGACTACTTTCTGTTAAACTTTGCCTCCCAGCTTCGACTGAAGTGCACAAAATAGAACAACAATAACT
This sequence comes from Equus caballus, assembly GCF_041296265.1. Taxonomy (NCBI): domain Eukaryota; kingdom Metazoa; phylum Chordata; class Mammalia; order Perissodactyla; family Equidae; genus Equus; species Equus caballus. Next base: position 2,172,916 of record NW_027222392.1, on the reverse strand, counting down.
TGCCTTATGAGATATCAAATGAACAAAATCAAATGAACAAAAGCTAGTAATGCAAAATGAGAGAAGTCTATAATTAGGGATTGCGTGATTTAGTATACACGCATGTGTGTGCACACACACACACACCCTTTAACTGTGGAACGCCATTAGCAAGAAAGTTATTTGGCTGGGAAAACATGAAAAGCTTTGCTGAGGAGACAGCATTTGAACTGGATACTTTAGACATAGGTAGAAACGGATACCAGAGGAAGGTCATTTAGCCACTAAAAAATATGGGAAATTCAGAGAATGAGATTGGGTGCATTTACGAGGGACAATAGTGTAAAGCTTGGTTGGAACATGCATAAGCAGAAGCACTGGGAAGAAAACGTGAAAAACAAAATAATGACACAGAATTAGAAGACTTTGGAAGCCAACGTGAATATTTCAAAAGTTGCATTTGAAAACGGTCATAAGCATTTTATTATATTTATGATTCATCATATTTTTAAAATGGCTACTTTTCCTTTTCAAGGGCTAGCAAGGAGGTAAAACGAGAGAGAAACGACAAAAAGAGTGAGAAGAAGAGGGAATATCTGAAATTTTGTCTTTCCTTTCTCTTTAGAAACATAGAATAGGCCTGTGGGAATCCACATTAAGAATTCTAGGATTGAGCATTTGTAATACTGATGTTTATGAAGTATCAGCCTGATGTTGCAGTATGTATGAAATAGTAATTCTTACAATGAAAACTCACATAAGTATCTCATTCAAATCCTTCTTATTAATTTAAAAATTACTTTATTGAGGACATATTGGCTTAAAATATTGTGTAAATTTCAGGTGCATATTATTACTTATCAGTTTCTGTTCAGCTTGCTTCATTTTCACACCAATAGTCTAGTTTTTATCTGTCACCATACGTATGTGTCCATTTACCTCTTATGCCCACTTCTCAATCCTCTTTGCCTCTGGTAACCACTAATTTGTTCTCCTTATCCATGTGTTTATCTTCCACATATGAGTGAAATCATATGTGATTTGTCTTTTTCTGTCTGGTTTATTTTACTTAGCATAATACCCACAAGTTCCATCCATGTTGTTGCAAACAACACAATTTTTTTTCTTTTTTATGGCTGAGTACTATTTCATGGTATAGATATGCAATGTCTTCTTTATCCATTCATGAGTTGGTGGACATTTGCTTTGCTTCCACATCTTGGCTATTGTGAATAATGCTGCAATGAACAAAGGGGTGCATAACCTCTTTGAATTGTTCATTTCATGTTCTTTGGACAAATATCCAGCAGTGATATAGCTACATCATATGATATTTGTAATTTTATGAGGAGTCTCCAAATTGTTTTCCATAGTGGCTGTACCAGTTTGCATTCCCACCAGCAGTGTATGAGGCTTCCCTTTTATCTACATCCCCTCCAACATTTGTTATTTTTGTCTTGTTAATTATAGCCATTTTGATGGGTGTAAGGTGATATCTCATTGTAGTTTTGATTTGCATTTCCCTAGTAATTAATGATGTTGAACATCTTCTCATGTGAAGGTTGGCCATCTGTATATCTGTATATCTAAACATCTGGAAAAGTGTCTATTGATTTCCTCTGCCCAGGTTTTAATTGGATTGTCTGTTTTTCTGCTGTTGAGTTGTATGAATTATTTATACTTAGATATATGATTTGCAAATATTTTCTCCCATTTGGTGGCTTGTCTTTTTGTTTTCTTCATGGTTTCATTTGCCTTGAAGAAGCTTTTTAGTGTGATGTAGGCCCTTTTGTCTGCCTTTGTTTACCTTGCCTGAGTAGACATGGTATTTGAAAAGATGCTGCTAAGATCAACGTCAAAGAGCATACTGCCTATATTTTATTCTAGGAGTTTTATGGTTTCAGGTCTTACATTAAAGTCTTTAATCAATTTAGAGTTAATATTTGTGTGTGGTTTAAGCTAATGGTCTATTTTAATTCTTTTGTATGTGGCTGTCCTGTTGTGTAGTTAGCTGTCCACCAATGTGTGGTTTTACTTCTGGGCTTTCAATTCTATTCCTTTGATCTGCATGTCTGTTTTTCTGTGAGTACCGTGCTGTTTGGATTACTATAGCTTTGAGGTATATTTTGAAGTCAGGGATTGTGATAACTCCAGCATTGTTCTTTTTTCTCAGGATGTCTTTTGTTATTCATGGTCTTTTGTCATTCCATACAGATTTTATGATTCTTTGTTGTATGTCCATGAAGAATGTCATTGTAAATCTGATTGGGAGTGCATTGAATCTGTAGATTGTTTTAGTTAATAAAAATATTTTAACTATGTTTATTCTTCTAATCTGTGAGTGTAGAATATCATTCCATTTCTTTACATCTTCTTTGACTTTTTTCAGTAATGTCTTATAGTTTTCAGTGTGTAGGTATTTCACCTCCTTGGTTGAATTTATTCCTAGGTACTCTATTTGTCTGTGTGTGATTACAAATGGCATTTGTCTCTTCCTGCTAGTTCTTTATTTGTGTATAGAAATGCAACTGATTTTTGTATGTTGATTTTGTACCCTGCAAGTTTGCTGTACTTGTTGATGATTTCTCATAGTTTTCTGGTGGCTTTAACAGAATTTTCTATGTATAGAATCATGTCACCTGCAACAGTGATAATTTTATTCTTCCTTTCCAGTTTGGATCCCTTTTATTTCATTTCTTGCCTAAGAGCTCTGGCCAAACTTCTAGTGCTATTTTGAATAAGAGTTGCAAGAGACGACCCCCTTGTCTTTTTCCTGTGCTCAGAGGAATGGCTTTTGGTTTTCACAGTTAACTATGGTGTTGGCTGTGGGTTTGTCATATATTGGCTTTATTTTATGTTGAGATAATTTCCTTCTATACCCATTTTCTTTAGAGTTTTGTCAAAAATTCACGTTGGATCTTGTCAAATGTTTTCTCTTCATCTATTAAGATAGTCATGTGATTTTTGTTACACGTTTTGTTAATGTGGTCCATCACATTGATTGGTTTATGAATGTAGACCCATCCCTGCACCCCTGGGATATTCCCTCCTTGATCATGGTGTATGATCCTTTTAATGTATTGTATTCAGTTTTCTAATATTTTGTTGAGAATTTTGGAATCTATGTTCAACAGTGATATTGTCCTGCCAATTCTTCTTTTTTCTGTTATCCTTGTCTGGTTTTGGTATCAGGGTAATGTTGGCTTCATGGTATGCGTTACAAAGCAGCTCGTCTTCTTCAACATTTCAGAATATTCCAAGAAGGATAGGTATTAAATCTTCTTTGAATCTTTGGTAGAATTCACCAGAAAAGCCATCTGGTCCTAGACTTCTGTTTTTTGGGAGGTTTTTTAATTACTGTTTCAATTTCTTGTGATTCATTCATTCAGATTCTCTACTTTTTGTTTATTCAGTTTTGGAAGGTTATATGATTCTAAGAATTTATCCGTTTCTCCCAAGTTACCTAATTTGTTGGCATATAGCTTCTCATAGTATTCTCCTATAATCCTATACATTTCTCTGGTATTCAGTGTAATTTCTCCTCTTTCATTTCCTATTTTATTTATTTGAGTCGTCTCTCTTTTTTTCTTAGTGAGTCTGGCTAACAGTTGGTCAGTTTGTTTATATTCTCTAAGAACCAGCTCTTAGTTTCATTGATCATTCTTGCTGTTATTTTTAGTCTTTATTTATTTTATATCTGCTCTGATTTTTACTATTTTCCTCTTTCTACTAACTTTGGGCTTTGTCTTTTTCATAGTTCTCTTAAGTATAGTTTAAGATTACTTATTTGGGATTTTTCTTTTTTGTTGAAGTAGGTCTTTATTGCTATACATTTCCCTCTTAGTACTACTATTGCTATATCCCATAATACTTGGTATGTTTCCAGGTAGTTTTTCATTTCTCTGTTGATTTCTTCATTGATCCAATTGTTGTTCAGTAGCATGTTGCTTGATCTCTACATGTTTGTGAATTTCTCAGCTTTTTTCTTGTAGTTTATTTCCAGTTTCAAAGCATGTGGTCAGTCAGAAAACATGCTTGAAATGATTTCAGTCTTCTTAAATTTACTGGAGCTTGCCTTGTTTCCAAACATATGATCTATCTTTGAGAATGTTCTATGTGAACTTGAGAATAATGTTTGTTCTGCTGTTCTGAGATAGAATATTGTGTATATATCTATTAAGTCCTTCTGGTGCGCTGTTTCACTTAAGGTCACTGTTTCCTTGTTGATATTCTGTCTCAAAGATTTATCCATTGATGCAAGTGAGATGTTTAAGTCCACTATTATTATTGTGTTGCTGCCAATTTCTCCCTTTATTTCTTTACTAGTTAATAGTTGCTTTATGTAATTTTGTGCTCCTTGCACATATATTCATAAGCATTATGTCATTTTAGGTGAATCTCCCTTTTATCATTATATAATGCCCATTCTTGCCTCTCATTAACTTTTTTATCTCAAAGACTGCTCTGTCTGATATAAGTATGGCTACATCTGCTTTTTTGCTTGCCTATTTCTTTGAGTATTGTCTTTCGTCCCTTCACTCTGAGCCTATGTTTGTCTTTAGAGTGGAAATATGTTTCCTGGAGGCAGCATATTGTTGAATCTTATTTCTAAGCCATCCAGCCATTCATGTATTTTGATTGGTGAATTCGATTCATTTATATTTACATTGTTTAGTGATATATGAAGGCTTATACTGCCATTTTTTCTCTTGTTTTTTGTTTTTTCTATAATTACATTCTATCTTTTCCCTTGTATTTCTGACTGCATTTCAGTTTAGTGGTTTTCTGTGATGGTTTTCTCAATTTTCTCTTTATTTATGATTTGTGACTCTGCTCTGATATTTTGTTTTATGGTTACCATGAGGTAACCACATGAGATAATTTGTATAAATCATTTCATAGATGATATAGTGCTTTTTACTGATAGCCTCTTACCTCCTTCAGCCTAAGTGGGTTACATCACTCTCCTCTTCCCTTTCTGTGATTTTGTTGTCACAAGTTATTCTTTGTTGTGTTATGAGTTTGTAACTAAATTAAAGCATCTGTAGTTAATTTTGGTGCTTTCATTACCTTTATATTTTGCTATGATTCAATGTTCACTAGCCTATTCTGATAGAGAGCTTCCATTTTCTGATTTTGTCTATCTATTTATCTCCTTGCTCAAAGTTTTGTAAACCTTTGCCTTTTTGTCTCAGGGAGAAGGGCTTTCTTCATCATGTCTTATAAGGGGTAGTGAACTCCCTGAGCTTTTGTTTATCTAGTAAAGCTTTTATTTCTCAATCATATCTGAAGGATGATTTCACTGGATAGAGTATTCTTGCCTGATAGGTTTTATCTTTCAATATTTCGAATATTTCATTCCATGATTTCCTAGCCTGTAATGTTTTTGTTGAGAAAGTCTGAAAGTCTGATGGTGATTCCTTTGTAGATTATCTTCTTCTCTCTTGCTGCCTTTAATATTTTTTATTTGTCATCGACTTCTGATGGTTTTAATATTATATGGCTTGGAGATCTTTTTGCATTGAGGTAAATTGGAGTTTTATTACCTTTATGCTGTTGTACGTCCAGTTGTTTCCTTAGGTTTGGGAACTTCTCACCTATTATTTCTTTGAACAAGCTCTCTGTGCCTCTCCCCCCATCTTCTCAGTCTGGAATACCTATAATCCTTATATTGCTTTTCCAAATAGAGTTGGATATTTCTCAAAGAATTTCTTAATTTTTAAAAAATCTTAGCCCTCCATGGGGCTGGCCCCATGGCCGAATGGTTAAGTTCGTGCACTATGCTGCAAGCGGCCCAGTGTTTCGTTGGTTCAAATCCTGGGCATGGACATGACACTGCTCATCAAACCACACTGAGGCAGCATCCCACATGCCACAACTAGAAGGACCCACAACGAAGAATATGCAACTATGTCCCGGGGGGCTTTGGGGAGAAAAAGGAAAAAAATAAAATCTTAAAAAAAAAATGTTAGCTCTCTCTCCTCCTCCACCTGAAGCATTTCTAGGTTTCTCTCTTTGGGACCACTAATTCTCTGCTCCATAAGATCTACTATATGTTTTATTCCTTTTACATTATTTTTTATCTCATTAATTGTATTCTTCATATACAGAATTTCTGTTTGGATTGTATTATGGAGCTTCAATCTCTGTGAAATATTCCTTCTGGTCATTAATTTTATTCTTGAGCTCATTGAACTATTTTTTTTTATAGCTCATTGAGTTTCTTTATGATAGTTATTTTGAATTGCCTGTCAGTTAGATTTTAGTCCTCTGTGACAGCAGGTTTGGTTTACGTAGAGTTTTCATTTTCCTTCTGTTCCCCAGTGTTACTGTCATTCTTCATAGTGTTTGATGAATTGATCCTCTGCTGGTGAATTTTGGTAGTAATAACCTTTCCTTACATGGGTACAGTTTTTGTTACTTTGGTTCTGGTCACCTGGGTCTCATGTTCCTCCACTGGCTCTCCATGAGCTCAGATGCTGTTGTAATGTGCACCATCTGCACTACTGTTCTTGGGTTGTCTTGGGGTCCTGGTTGCACTGATACCAGTAATGTCAGCTTCAGTGGTGTCACTGTCACTAGTGGGGCGTTTTGAGCCTGGGGACTTGTATACAGTCCTGCTGTTGTGGAGCTGGTATCAGAGTTGCCACTACTGTGTGCTGGGTAACTGGTTCTTCTGTGGTTCCTGTTGCTTCTGGTCACAAATTCCTCCTGCTACTCTTGGGAGGGGCAGGAGTTGTTTTTTCTGTTCCCACACAACTGCTCATAGTTTAGCTCGTCATCACTCTGTGTTCATGTGGGCTGGGCCACCATGCTCAGCAAGTGAGCTGTACTTGCATGAGCAGGGCTTCCGCCCCAGCAGGGCACATTCATGTGAGCTGAGCTGCCACCACTTGATGTGGAGCTTTGCACAGGTTGGGCCACTGCTGCATGAGAGGTGCCTCTGCAGGCCTAGCTACCTTCACTCTTCAAGCATTCATATGGGCCTGGCTGTCCCTGCCTCCACTAACAGTCATGCTGGCCACACTGTGAGGATCCATGACCTGGACTGCTGCCACTGGAGAGAGGGAGGATGCCACTCTCTTAGTTCCACAGCTTGCCAAGAGTCCAGTCCACTCTTTCAGATATATAGATTCATAGATCTCTCAGGTGTCCTGTTGTGCTGTGTAGGGAATCCTCTGCTGGTTAATGGATGTCCCTTTAGCTGTAACTTAGACGGGAGAGACAAAGGAAATAACTCACTCTGCCATTATGCTGATGTCACTCCAAAGTCTTACTTTTCTTCCACTAAAATGTGTGAGACGTTCTATTTATGATTTAATGAGCATTAAATACTGTGTAAAAGAAATTATTACCTTGTATATTTTGGTTATATAAAAATGATCCTGTTCTTAGGACAGAGAAAATACTCTGTGTGATATTATAATGATAGATATGTGTCATTACATATTTATCCAAACCAATAGAATCTACATCATCAAGAGTGACCCCTCAGGTAAACTGAGGACTTTGGCTGATTCTGATGTGTCAATATAGGTTCATCAATTATAACAAATTCAGCACATTGGGGTGGGGGTAATGTTGATAATGGGAGAGGTTATGCATTTGTAAGGGTAGGAATATATGGGAAATCTCTGTACCTGTCTCTTAATTTTGCTACAAATCTAAAACTGCCCCCCCAAAAAAGTTTTAAAAACAACCACAATAACAAAGGATCCTGTTAAAGCTGAGGAGAGTTACTTAATTTTGCTATTTTTCACAGAGTCTAATTGAGAGTGAACACCTATAATCTTCTCTAATAAAGGAAATGACAACTCTGAAGTCATCACTGAGTCACATTTGGGATGCCTGCAAGCCCAGTCTTCATTTGATTGGGGCCACAGTGAATCCACTTGTATGCTTTCCACTGTGTTTCTAAGTGCAGAGAATATAAAGACAGTTGTCTTTAGTGGAATTCTGACACTTTGAAGGCAGTAGGTAGGCTCTTCATTACAGACATCCTCAAAGTTCAATTAAAATAAATTTAGTAAAAAAAAGACTACATTTTGTTAAACTGCTTTGAGTAATTTTTGTTCTAAGGTACTGAAGAAATATTAATAAAAGTTATTCTCATGGTTTTTATGCCTCCAAATTTTATATTTCACCAATAACATTATATTAAAACTTCATAACCTAGTTATCATGGTCTTCAGCCAGGAGGACAATCTACTTTTACAAGCTTTTCTACTGTGACTTTTTAGTCTGTCTAAACTAGAAGTTTCATATTGACCTTCTCTTTATTAGCCTGATAAAGCATTTGCCCCATCTTTACTATTAAATCTTTGATTTTATTTCTCTCATCCAAAATGTCCTCACTCCTCTGATTTTAATATATCTGGGTACCACACTTTTTCACAGCCATGGACCTATTTTATTTCTACTTTCCTCTCGTCATGAGCTCCATATATTTGAAGCTGTTATAAATTTTTTATTTACTTTTAAATATCATTAAAGATATTTGGAATTGTCATTCCTAGCTTCTGATCACCAGGAGAAAACTAATATGATCCACAGTTCTGGTAAAATTTCAGCCACTCAGCAAAGGAACCTAAGGTGTTAAAACAGCTGTGCCACCTTATTACAGATAAATGAACAATTTAAATTAATATTTTTCAAAAATAAAAAGCACTTCTTGAAAAGCCAATACTAATAACCATAATGAAAGTAACCACCCCACGTGCAGGTGCTGCACACCTGCATCTTCTAGATGCTTTGTACGTAATGAATTCTATAACATTCAAAGCAACTCTAAAAGGTACATTCTTTTATTATTTATGTTTACAAGTGAAGAAAATGATGCACAAAGATGTCAAAGGACTTGTTGAATATCACACCCTGATGGGCAGTTGGGTGTGTGTGAATCTATTCACTGTGGCTTCCAATTTTATGCACTAATCTCTGTGCCAACCCACCTCTCAGGTCTGCTTGTGAATATTTGCATCTCAAAGAACCTGGTTTAGAACCTGCCTCTTCAGTTACCTTTATATTTCATCTGTTAATATAATTCTGAATTTTTCACCACTACCTGTCCTTTAGGAATTTTTATTCCTCTCTGCAGACAGTTTCTACTCATCTACTACCAATCACATGGTGACATATAATTAATGATCTTATCTGCATTCATCTTAAAACTCATATTACATTGTTAAGAACAGGAAGTGTTTTCCTCATTCCTCACAATAACTCCAGACAACTTTGATTCAATATTTAAAATGAAAGATAATTATGGAATTATGGAGGAGAGATAAATAAATACATGACTTTAAAATGTTTTCAGACTAAATTAAAATGGGGAAATTCATAACTTGGTATACGTAAAATTGAAAAAAGTTTGTGGAAATAACAAAGGCTGGAGCTTGTATAGTTCTTAATTATTATGAGCCAAATCTTTTCTAATTTTATCTGAGTAGTAACTGTGATTATGTCTAAAGTGATTTTCCCAAGACATTGCAGCTAGTAACTAGTGATACTGGGATTTGAACTCAGGCCATCTGACTCCCACAACTGTATTTTTTTGTGTGTGAGGAAGATTGGCCCTGAGCTAACATCTGCTGCCAATCTTCCTCCTTTTGCTTGAGGAAGATTGGCCCTGAGCTAACATTTGTGCCAATCTATTTTGTATATGGGACGCCACCACAGCATGGTTTAATGAGCAGGATGTAGACCCAGGCCTCTGAAGCAGGGCACAAAAATTAAACCACTATGACACCAGGCTGGCCCCGACAACTTTATTCTTAGGCAAGAGATGTAATTATCTTGATAGATTAAAATCCATCTTGAATAAAATATAAACATTCCAAAATATGAGCTGACAAAAGGTAAAAGATTCTCAGAAGGAAAATATTTTAATTAAAAATGTAGTAAAAATGTGAAACTTTCTTGGTAATAAAAACATATGCACATAATAAAAACACAATTTTTCCTATTAACTAAATGAGATAATAAGATAATGTCTTAAGATAATCTTTGTTTCAACGTTCATCAGGCTTTTCTACAAAATCATCAACCTTGATATACTGGCCAAAAAATAGATATAGAGATACACACATATGCAAACATACTTATAGAACACTTCTGGAAGGACATACAAGAAACTAAAAGTAGGGGGCCAGCCCCATGACCAAGTGGTTATGTCCGTGAGCTCCGCTTCGGCAGCCCAAGTTTTCACCAGTTCAGCGGTTCAGATCCTGGGTGCAGACATGGCACCACTCATCAAGGCACACTGAAGTGGCATCCCACATACCACAGCTAGAAGGACCCACAAGTAAATATATACAACTATGTACTGGGGAGTTTTGGGAGAAAAAGGAACAATAAAATCTTTAAAAAGAGAAACATAAAGTAGTTATTTCTAGAGAGTAGAATTATAGATTCAAAGATTTGGGACAGATATTTTAATTTTACTTCTCACAACCTTCTGTTTACTTTGAATATTGTACGATGATCATGATGCATTCTATAATAAAAATATAGTTAATAAAAGGGTACAAATATTTAAAAACCTTTTAATACCTATCACTTACAATGGTAATCTCTAGCATTTGGTGCAGCAATATTGCACTTTAGAAATAATCCCAAAGTTGTATGTAGAATTATTTATGAGAATGAAGATGGAAGAGTATATCTCAATGGTCAAATGGCTAATTAAATACATTTTATAAAAATTTATACATTATTAGACCATTAAATTGATAATTAAACTATTGAAAGTATAACAGGAGAACTATTACAAGAATTGTAAGTCAAAATCAGAACACAAAATGATATCACATGATGATGTCAGTCACATAAACTATATATGCTATGAACAAGGATGTGAAATAGAAAATTGATAAAAATATACGTTGGAATTATGGGATGTTTTAGAAGAAGAATCTTGGAGAATTTAGGGTAAAGAAGGATATATATCGAGAAAAGACACTACTTACATTATAGACATGGAAATTTTATACCAGGTCCAATTCATAGGTGAGAGGCTCAATCTTCTAATGGAGTAAGCTCAAGAGTACAGTAAAGACATAAAAAGTAGTTTCTCAAATTATGACAAACTCCAAATATTATCCAGATATTTGTTATATCATGACCATCAGTGAAGCTGGCATCTTAAACACAAGAGGCATAGGTAAAGCATTGTCAAATCAAAGCATATTTCATCCAAGGGATAATGGACACAAAAATAAATCAACTGAACTGAGAATATTTTCTTCAGGTGAGATTATCCAACAATATTAGTGTTTAATTACATTGCAATAGTGTTGTTCAGATTTCAAAGCACAGAGATAAGATGCATAATACATGAGATATATGTGTGTTTGTGCGTGTGACTCTGTTGGGGAACTTTCTCATTGTAGTGACTATTAGAACATGCAGGGCCCTTGGGAGTCTCATGTACTTCTTCCTATCTCTCTGTCCTTTGGTGACATCTCCTTCTCTACAATCACAGCTCCCAGATTGATTGTGGATGCCCTTTCTCAGAAGACCATTTCCTACAAGGAGTGCATGGCTCAGTTCTTTGGAGCCCATTTCTTTGGTTACATGGGAATCTTTGTGCTCAGCCTCATGGCCTTAGGTCTCATGGCAATTTGTAAGCCCTTGTCAGATGCAACCATCACCAGCTGGTGAGTCTATGGTGTGTTGGTGATCTGGCCTGGGCAGGATCTTGTATCCACTGTTCAGCACAGATTTTCCTGGCTTTGAGATTGCCCTTCTGTGACCCTAATGTGAGGGACCACTATTTCTGTGGCTTGCAGCCCTTTTTGAAACTTGCCTGCATGGACACTTATGTGATAAGTTTACTAGTTTCTAAAAGCGGGGCCATATGCATGACAAGTTTCACAATTCTGCTTATCTCTTATGTTGTCATCTTATACTTTCTGAGAAATCATAGTGCAGAGGGAAAGTGAAAGCCCTTTCCACATACACCTCCCATTTTGTTTTTGTTGTTCTCATATTTTTGGTCCATGTATGTTCAGATACATATGACCACCAACCACATTTCCAATAGACAAAATGGTGGCTGTGTTTTGTACAATTGGGACACCCTTGCTCAACCCTCGGAGCCATTCACTGAGGACTGCAGAAGTGAAAAATGCCATGAAAAAGTTATGATGTAGCACTGTATGACTTCAGTTGAGAGATAGGGATTCTAATGTACACTTTCTTAACACCTTAATTTTGTTTCATGGGCAGAAAAGATAAAATATTCTTGTTGGGAGTCAAATAATTAATAAATCTGAAATCTGAGTGTATATAAATACATATTATAAATATATATGTATAATATATAATATATATTATCCTTATTCTGAGGTGATTGAATTAGAATATGATTACTTAAAGTCCATAATCATTTTGAACAAACTATGATGACCCTTACTTGAATTCTATCAACATTTGGCCATATTCACATGGCAATATATCTTGCTGTATATATTTCTCTTCAGAAAGAAATGCAATAACAAATGACAGAATGTGAGTGTGTGTGCACCCACACCAATTATTTTCTTAGATTTTATTCTACTCCTTATGAATGTGGTCATAAGAGCTAACCCATATGTCTCTGGACACTTCCAGAATCAAGGTTGCTGTCTTCACAACCTGAGCATGAGAGAAGGTGCTCTGAGAAAATGCTGCTCTGTAAATGTGTGCCCGAGCCTGCCTCACTTGTGGGATCTAGATTGATGGACACTCAAACTCCAATAAAAGCTGGAAATATTAGTGAAAACCCAGACTTTCACTGGAAAACCTGTCCAAAATTCTCTGAATAGTGAGGGAGGAAAGAGTCTCATGTTTGTTTGTGATCACCAATATCACCAAACAGTTGGGATCTTTCACAGCGCTCTTAACAAAGGAGAGGGAAGAGGCTGTAAGAGATTTTGGCAGCAGATGTACACAGCAGAGGGGATAAAGGGAAGAAAGGAGAATACATAACAACACATGATGAAGAGAGAGAAAAGATGGAAGAAAAGTGGTAATTTTACTCAGTTGGGATGGAAGGAGCTTTACCTTCGTTATATTTTGAGATTCACTTTTGGGTATACGAACATTTGCAGAAAAAAATGAAGTTTCAATGATATTCCTATATCATTGAAATAGTATGGCTTAGCTTCACTGGCTATGTTTATTTGGGTTTTAGGAAAGAAGCATATATATTTTTTGTTGTTCCTAATAGTATCTCAAAGCTCAAAATTCAGTTATCTTGGGAGAAGTCAGCTCTAGTGCTTCTCAAGTTTGGTCTTTTAATTTTATATGGTAATATTTTAAAATGTAGATTTCCATTTTGAAGATAATTTGATCTGTATGTGTAACGCACACCCACCGCTACCACCACCACTTCAAAATATCACAATCAAGTACTGTAATGCTGTTTCAATATCTAAGCTTATAATTCCCATCAAACTGGCAGCAAGAAGCATTACTTTAAGTCTTTTAGGCTACTGAGAAAAGAACACAACAAACTTCATAAATATGTGAAGCATTTCCATTAACTGAAGACAAAATATTGTCATGTCACATCGAAGACTCCCAATAGTTCAAATATAATCAAGTAGTGGCAGAATAAATGTTTAAATCCCAAAGAAGACATTTTCCAGAGCTCTCAGTACCCTATTCACAAGTGGTAGTTTTGTTTCACACTCCCTCCAAATAAACACTCCTAATTTTATACCTTACGGTTCTATTCTTAAAGCATTTGAATCTACTCCCATGAAGATTATAAAATGAAGTATAATTGGCTAAGTTCTCAAAACATAATCAAAATAAAACTTTAATTCTTATCTTTTGTTGCTCCTTCAAATTTAATACAGTGGGAGAAAACTCTGTTTTGTCCTGAATGAAAACTCAGAACGTTTCATGAATTTTCTTTTCATTTTTAGATAGTACAGGGCCCACATTCCCTTAGATTTTAGATAAGAGCTCAATTAGAGGAGATCAGAGAAGCTGTCAGGGAACAGAAATGTCTTAGTTGACCTGATGTCTTAAGAAGCTGCCTTACTGTCTCTCAGCTTGGCAGGGTTTTTATTTCGCTTTCTTTAGAGGGTCTTTGTAGGCCCTCTAATTCTAGCATCTTTGATGTAGAAGGAAATGTCTATGCCTTGTGCTCAGTGGTAACTGCTTACTTAGACCTCAGAAAGCCAGTGGTTACCTTAAAAATTGTGTACCCTTCCGACTGACATTATTGGAATGGCCCCTAGAAAATCATCTTATGGCTCCTCTGTGGCTGTCCATGGATAAACACCTATGAATCTCTGCCCCTCAGAAATGTTATTAATGTAGAAACACTGTTAATGTGGGCTGATCTTGACCAGGCACCATCGCCTGACTCCACCAGTAAGTCAACTAGTCTCTCTTCTTGCCTAGACTTTCTGATCTCAGTCCCTTGAGCCAACAAATATAGATGGTCTCATTCCAAGTTCTCAGAATAATGCTCTGAAGTCCCCCTCCATTATGGACACACACACATGCACACACACACACACACACACACACACACATACAGACACATTAAGTTTGGGGTGAGGGGCAGGCATATCTCTACAGTAATTTCCACAAAACTGTTCTCACAAAACACTCTCCCACTTTATACTCTGACCAGGTTTATATCTTTTATCTAATTGTGGGAGACTTACCTTTATCATTTCCTTTGGTTTAGAGTTAGGCATAGGTGATTCAGACACACTTTGTCATCTCACATCTATTGTGCCTGGTCAACGTTTCAGTTTTAACAACTTGTTACATAAGAAATGTTAATTCATAAATAATTTGTATTAACACTGGACTTCAACAGAATCTATTTTCATTTAGGAGGGGATGGTACATTATTCCAATTTGAGAAACATTTTCCTGCACTCACATAAGAGAGAAATTTTATGGAGATAAGTTTGTACCATTAAACTCTATCTGTAAACAGAGAAAATTTCAAAGGGAATTGGGCAGAGACTGACTTTAGGAAGGAGTGGTGACAGAAAGGGAAAGGAAGAGGAAGGAAAGGAAGTGTGAAAATTAATCTTTGGTTCAGGAAATAAAAATTACAAAGTAACTTCATAAAAGATCTAAGAAAGCCTTCTAAAATAATTTTGTGATTTCTGCAGTGAAGGGAGCCATTTTCAGTTCTTCTGTCTTTGTATTGAGGTGTGAGCCTTCTTATACAGGAGACCACCTAGTATCCTAAAGAAAATCATCACTAGGCTGTCAACAGACAATGGGTTTACCGTTGAAGTAATTTTGGCACCAGTCACTTCAAATAGCTGGCTGACTAAGAGGCTGTGTAGGACCCTAGCAGATGAAGCCAATAATAGATTCTGTGGGATACCACAGAGATCTCTCTCCCTCCTCCTTTCTGCATCCCACCCCAATCACAGAAACTAGAATGATGGTGTTCATATAAGTACAGCCTAGCTAAGGAATAATACTAGTGTCCTGTGTCTTAAGTGTACCCTGGTCCTCTAGCCTGACATGCAGTATTAAAATGGCATTTCCTTGTCTTAATTTTCATTAATTAATTATTATTGAGGTTGATTTTTAAATGTTTAAAAATGATTTTTAAAATGTTTATTGACCATTTATATATTTCTCAATTGATTTTGTGTCCTTTGCCCATTTTTCTATTGGAGTGTTCTTTTTATTGATTTGTAAAAACTCTTTATATATTATCACTGTCACATTATAAATAACTCTTTAATTCTTTAAAAAGATAAAAAAATAAAAATGCCTACTTAACAACTCCTTCAGGATAGAAAGGACGTTTTACCCAGTAATTCAAACAAAAGTACACACTGAGATTGCATTCTATTTGGATAAAGTTCCCGTCCCTGAAACCATTGCTCTTGTCAAAAACCCAACTCTTTGTATTTCCGTACTCTTTCTTGTGGAGTTGCACTCCCCCTACCACATCTTAGTATTCTTAGTATTGAGCTACTGGCTAAGATTGCACAGGGATCTTTGAAGACTGCTGGATTTTTTTTCTCTGCATAGCTCCTTCTGCTCCAGTGCTCTCCTTCACAGATGAAAGCCTTTTAAGTCACCCTGAACTCTGATCTTCATCTTCCTCAGTGAGAACTGTGGCTGCCTTGCTTGGAGTCTCCTTTCCTGCTCCTTGGTCCAGAATGATATCTAGCAGAAGCCTGGCTTTACCCCAGAGCCTACTGGATTTGTTTCCTTTCCCTAAGGGATCCCAGTACTATATTGCCTGTTGGCCAATATTGAAAAGCATTGTTTCACATATTTTGTCAAGATTTTAGTTACTTACAGCAATAGGAAAATCCAGTTACTCCATTATGTCTGGAAATGTTAAGCACTATGTTTTCTTCAAATACATACATATCGTCTATTTTATATTATTTATAAATGTTAATTAATTACAGAAATGAAAATTAATGCACTTTCCTTACTTAAAAAGTGAAAGCATTACAAGTGAGTACATAATCAACTTTAAACATCACTTCTACTTGCATCACCATCTCCTGTGTCCCCACTCTCACTGTAATCGGATTTTAGAGATATTTTTAGCTTATTCCGCATCCTTTCTCTCTGTTTTTCATGTATCCCATACACATAAAATTCTGTCACAAAATGTGTTTCTATCAACTTTGTGAGATAGGTTCCAAGATTTTTTTCAAATTGATAGTCATTTATCGTAATAAATTTTATTTGCATATCGATAAAACTTCCAGCTTCATCATATATCATATTGTCAAATAGACGTGGCTGAATTTCTAGGCTCAATACTCTGTCGTATTAACATATTTGCCTATTCTGTGGGTATATCCTGTTTCAAAATTACTGTGGCTTTATGATGTATTTGTTCTTGCTGCTTCTTCCTCCTCCTCCACAAATGAAAAAAGAGGCTTTGATTTTTCACATATACATATTCAACTATGTGGAGTTTAGAATCATTTTCTTAGTTTCCATGAAAAAAAATCTTGTTGAAATTTTTATTGTGATTTCACTCAATTTGTTTATTAATTACGAAAGTTAACAACTTTAAAATATGGTATCTTTCCATGATGAATTCTATAAGTCTTTATTAAGTTGTGTGCCTTTTGAGAAGATGCTTAGTATTCCTCATAAAGACTGTACACATTTTTCTTATGTTCTTTATAGCAATATTTTTACTATGGAGCAAATATTTTATTTCATAATTATTTATTGTAAGTGTATTTGAAAGTGTTATTATGCTAATTTTTGACTAAATTTTTTAAATAAACATTAAAATTCATCAATTGATTGTCTTAGTTTTTCTAAGTATATGAACATGTCAGCCAATATTGCATTGTTATCTCATTTTCAGTTTTGATTATTTCTTTTTACCATTATTTCATTGGTTGACAAAGAATTTCCAATGAGACAACCCCTGGACCAAACTGTGCTGGAAACTTGTAAGTTTGTTTGATCCAAAACTTGTACTTAACATAGTGTTTTAAAAACATAATTAGATATCAACATATTAAAATCATTAAATTTCATATAAAATATGGATGCTGATTTCCCTTGAAATCTGAGTTAAATTTGGACACACTCCCAACAAGGCAAGAAGAGACTAGAGCTACGTCATGACACAGCCTTTCGGGGGGCAGGGTTTGCTTCTTTTCCAGAGGTTGAAAATCTCTTAAATGTTTTGCACAATTTGGCTTTTATCATTTGTTTTGTCTTTCTTGCCACAGCAGTTACATGAGATTGAGAACTCTACATTACAACCATCAGTGAAATATATAATAATAGCAGTGTAAAAAGTGGCCTTGTCTTATTGCTGAATTTAACGGAAATTAATCCATAAATTTCCAAGTCAGTTAATTTAATTCAGTTAATTTACAAGTAGGTTTCTGGAACATATCCTTTGACCAAGTTAAAAAATTAAATAATTTCATTTTACTTTTAGTTTGCTGCATTTTAATCATAGTTAAAACTAAATTTTATCAAATCCCATTTTAGTGTCTTAGGAAATATCCTTTTTTAAAAACAATATAATTTTATTAACAGAAAGTCCTAGTAACATAAATCAGTGAACCAAAGGTTGTTTCAGAAAACAGTATATAAAAAATTCCCAGGTCTTTCTTGACAAAATTCATTTAATGAGAGATAAAGGCACCCTATTTTATGAGAACTAATTTAGTCATCTATAAAAAAAAAAGATGCACAGAGACTGACAAGTGACCCTAAATTACAGGATGATATACTCACAAAATAATCTCATCAATATGATACAAAACATAAAACTAAAGCTAGAATTACACTCTTTCTTTGTTTGACATTCATGAAATTATTAAACCTCATATATCACACAAATACAAAATAAAGAACCTCACTTCAAGGTCCTTCCCAGTATTTGCTCTACATGATATAAAGATCATCCTGGGCTGGGTCCATGTCTGAGTGGTCCATTTTGGGCCCTCCACTTATGTGGCCCAGGATTTTGCCAGTTCAGATCCTTGGCACAGACCTGGCACTGCAAGCCATGTTGAAGCAGCTTCCACATAGCAGGACCAGAAGTACCTACAACTACAATATACACGGCTGTTTAGAGGGGGAATTTGGGGAGAAGAAGGAAAAAAGAAAAGATTGGTAACAGATGTTAGCTCAGGGCCAAACTTTAAATAAAGAATTTTTAAAAAAATCATCCAAAAGTTTTTCCAAAGACACGAGTAATCACAGTTTTATGGAGTTTTTCTTATATGATGATACGTGCAAAAAATAAAGAAATATAGAGTTAAAAGGAGTATTTTACTGTACAATATTTAAAAAGGGTATTGTGAAGTTTCTTCTACAATTTAAAATTAAAGGACTAATAGAAGGTAGTTAGAAAAGCATTCCACACCATGTTGCCCAAGTCCTCTATAGCACAGAAGTGAGAGTCCATCTGTATTCTGAAACAATTGTGACTTGGGCTCATTTTTAAGATATAAAAACAAACTTCGTCCTCTTTGGGGATTTAGGAGCACTAGCTACATCAGCAATATGGGATCTAACTACTGTGTACATTTCTGAATCTGCTTCTTATCACTCTCTAGCTGGACCACTGTGTTCCATTCACTCTGCTCTTTTACGATTCCTTAAAAATACCATGGTACTTCCTGCATTCGTTTTCTTTCTCTAGAATCTTCATCCCTCTAATCCTCATATGGCTGTTTCCTTCTGATCATTCTTGTCAATAATTGGTGCTTATCATTATTAAACATATTGATTAATATATTACATCACTTTTCCTAAGGACATCTCAACAGAATTCAAAATCAGCTGAAATTTTACCTGCTAACAGAATCCTTCTCTGACCACCCAATATGATGGAACCTCCATGAAATAATCATAATCTTCTCTTTCCATTAACTCTTTTGTAAGGTTCACTCTCTGACTTTTGTTTTGTTTATTTTTAGTTAGTATTTATGGTCTCTTTTTCTTCCCTAACCATCTGAATTTGGGTATTTGGAAAACAAGACTCTTAAGTTCTATAGTCACTCAACAAATACTTTTTGAAAACTTAATAGGTGCCAAGCATAAACAAAACAAAAATCCTTCTCACACAAATGTAAAGTCTAGAGAGAGATGGAAAGTAACAAAAATCATATGATAATTATACAAAATAATTATACTTTTTTATCATTGTTGCTAATAAAATTAATACCCTGACATGGAGAATAATGACAGGAGTGGAAGAATCATTGAATAGCGTCATGATGGTAACTCTCTGAGGAAATGACAATCTCCCAATATAAGGCCAGAAGTTAGAGAGAAACAGCCACCTCAACAGGATGAGGGCTTGTTTTCAGAGAGAGAGATGCCAAAGCACTGAGGTGAGAAAAGTCTTGCATAGCTATAAGGGCAAATGAAAAAGCCCAGCATGGCTAATGCATAGTGAGGGAAGAGGTAAGACCCTCAAGATGTGGTTGGAGAGTTAGAGGTGTTAGAAAGATCAATTAGGGAATTTTAGGGCAAGACAATGTGTTTGTAAAGGCAATGGGAAGCCAAGGAGGGATATAAAACATTAGAGTATCACAATCCCTAAATTTTAAATACCCTAAGTCATAAATCAGATTTACATTTTTAAGAGGTGCCTCTGGCGACTAGTAGAGAATGGACAGTTTTATTTCTCACATATTTCTTTTTTAATTTTTTAAAAATTTTATTTATTTTGTGTTATTTTTAAATTGAGGTATTTTTAAAATTATTTTTCTATAACTATATATGATGACGGATGTTAACCAGATTATTGTGGTGATCATTTCACAATATATACAAATATCAAATCATTATGTTTTATACCTGAATCTAATACAATTTTATATGATGATTATATCTCACACATTTATGAAAGAATGGCTTACCCTTATGGAAAACATGATATTCTCAACATGACAGTCACTTGCCAACCAAAGTCTCTTGTTTCACCCAGTTTCCTCATGGCATTTTTTACCTCTGCCTTCCTCAGGCTGTAGATCATGGATTTAACATGAGGTTGATGATGGAATCAGACATAGTCATTG
Organism: Equus caballus; assembly: GCF_041296265.1. Taxonomy (NCBI): domain Eukaryota; kingdom Metazoa; phylum Chordata; class Mammalia; order Perissodactyla; family Equidae; genus Equus; species Equus caballus. Next base: position 2,152,424 of record NW_027222392.1, on the reverse strand, counting down.
CCTTTTCTATGAGGTAAGTGGCCACAGGCCTCATGTACAAGAAAATGTGTGGCAGAAAGAACAAGATGACCACTGTGCAATGGGAGCCACAGGTGGAGAGAGCTTTATGCTATCCTTTTGAGCCACAAGACTTCAGCGAGCAGGGGATGATCACATAGGAGGTGATGAGGGCATGGAAGATGGTCACACATATCACCCTACTGTTGAGGATGGCTAAGAGACCCAGGAAGTCAGTGTCCATGCAGGCCAGTTTCAGCAATGGAAACAAATCACATTTAAAGTGATCAGTGACATTGGGGCCACAGAAAGTTGTTTGATTTATGAACAGAAGCTATATTACTACATAGATAAATCCTCCCAGCCAGGACCCTCACCAGTAGCAGGCAGCACATCTGAGGGCTAATGATGGTGAAGAAGTGCAGGGGCTTACAGATGGCTACATAGTGGTCACAGGCCATCACAATAAGTAAAATGAGCCCCACACCACCAAAGCAATGATCCTTGAGGGAGATGTAGTAGTGCTCTCAGAGAAGGAATCCACAATAATCTTGGGAGTGATGACAGAAGATAGGTGGCATCCAAAATTGACAAAGAAATAAGGGAAAAAATACATAGGTGATCTCAAACTCTGACTTGTGATCATAGTGATCATAACGAGTAGGTTTCTGAAAACTGTGGACACATATATATTAGAAACACACCAGAGAGTATTTTATGCAGCTCTGGGCTCTCTGAAAGACCAAAAAGAATGAATTTTATCATGTTGTTTTTATTTCCCATTTAACAGGTGCTGACATCAGCTCCAACTGAAAGTTGGAAAATCTAAAAAAGCAACATAAGATTTATAATTACTGATTATTTGGCTTCATGTAGTTCTTGGAGTTCCAGAAGATTATTGTTTGTTTTTATTCATTTATTCACCATTCAAACATTTGGTTTTTAAGAACATGCTAAATAAAGTGGTTAAGTGGTGTCAAGATGGCAGTATAAGAGACTCTGCACTCATCTCCTTCCACAGACACAACAAATCTACAACTACTCTTGGAACAACTACCCTTGAGGAAGAACTGAAAATTAGATACAAAGAACTCCTGCAACAAGGGGCAGTTCTGACTTGCCCTTAATGGAAGTGATGGAAGAGCATGAAATTCCTTTCTGGAGAGAAAAAAAGCCACTTCACAAGCTTCAGAGCTTCACAGCCAGCCAGGAGAAATTCTAAGTTATGCAGCCTTCTCTGCAGGGTTGGGGAATCTGAGCAGGTGGGTGTTACCACTATAAGTCTCCTTTGGACTCATCACAACTGAGAAGAATCTCATAATATCTGACTTTTCTGGCTACTAACAACAATGTGGAATACCATCAGAAAAGCTATCAGACATAATGGAGAAAAGTTGGCTCTTAAAAGGCCCATGCACAAATTCACACGTTTCAGAAAGCAACTTAAAATCACCCAAAATAAAGGTGCACACTCCTTTGGTGAAAAGAGACTCGTGTGATAGGTTCTGGGTGCATTTAGGTGAGAGATGCGAGCTCTCCAGGGACTGAGATATTGGCAGCACCCATTATTATGAGCTAATACAGGTGTGTGGACACAGACACTGGCAGAAACCATTGGATTTCTTTCCCTTGCCTGTTATCCCGGGGTCTGCCCCACCCACTACAGTGACAATTTAAACAGCTCAGGGCCACAAGCCTCCCGAAGGACTGGTCCCAACCAACAGCAACCCTCAGGCAACTTGTATGACTGCATAGATGGGGTACCTTCATCCTCTTCAGTCAGACAATTGGGCCAATCTCTGTTGGACAAGGCATGTGAAAAGGACCAAGTGGAGAATATGGGGCATCGAATGAGTATGTGGGGCCTCCACTGTGGGGTGGCTGGGTCTGTTTCAGGGTGTCAGGGTTTGTGCATGGACTAGGACTGTGTTGATTGTGTTTGGCACTGTGGGCAGTGGGGCTTGTCACCTGCAGCTGACTTATGTTTCTCAAACAGCCACATCCACATAGGCGATTGGTCCTACATTCCAAAGCTGGAAAATATTGGATACTCCCATGCTTGGGTCCAGCCCTACTCAACTGCAATCCTGGGAGAGCTAACAACAGCCTTACAGGCTGGAGGCCTACAGCAATTGGAGGCCCCTGACCTAGCAAGCAGCCACTCTGTGGGCCTACTCAACAGAAAAACTGTGACAGGACTGTGCTATTATAGTTTACAGCCAAATGTGCTGGGGCTCCCCATCCCTATTAAAGTGACTGAAGTGTCCATAGCATCCAGATGCAGATGAGCATTTCAAGTAGTAGGCCAGGGGGACAGACTAGCCTCCTTGGGCAACTACAGGAAGAGGAACTCTGCCACAACATAAGGACACACATATCAAACACAGAGGTCACTCCTGGAACATTTGGAACTGGTGATGATAGGGAAGCACATTGCTGGGTCTCATAAGGCATTGCTTATATAAGGCTACCTCTCCAAGACCAGGAGACATGGCTGAACTACCTAATACTACCTAATATCCTAGATATAAGGAGAAAGAAGCAGACAAAATGAGGAGGGAAAGGAATACATTCCAAGTAAGGGAACAGGACAAATCTCCAGATAAAGACCTAAAGGAAACAGCAATAAACAAACTACCTGACAAAGAGTTTAAACAAAACGTCATAAGGATGCTCACTGACGTTGGGAGAAGAATGGATGACCTTAGTTAGAACTTCAAGAAAGTATTGGAAAATGTAAAAATGAACAATCAGAAATGAGGAATACAATATTGGAAGTGAAAAGTTCACTAGAGGGACTCAACAGTAGAGTAGATGATACAGAAGAACAGATCAGCGAGCTGGATGAAAGACTAGAGGAAATCACCCAAGCTGAGCAGACAATAGAAAAAAGATTTAAAAAGAATGAGAGTAGTCTAAGGGAACTCTGGGACAATATCAAGCACACTAACATTTGTATTGTAGGTGTCTCAGAAGGAGAAAAGACAGACAAATGGGCAGAGAATCTATTTGAAGAAATAATACCTGGAAATTTTCCTAACCCAAGGAAGGAAACAGACATCCAAGTACAGGAAGCACAGAGAGCACCAAACAAGGTAAACAAAAAGATGCTCACACCAAGACAAGTTATAATTAGAATGTCAAGAAGTAAAGAGAGACAGAATCCCAAAAGTGACAAGAGAAAGGCAACAATTTACATTCAAAGGAAATCCCATAAGGCTATCAGATGACTTCTCATCAGAAACCTTACAGGTTAGACAGGAGTGGGACAAGATATTTAAAGTGATAAAAGGAAAAGAGACTACAGAAAAGAATATACCTAGCAATGTTGTCATTCAGAATGGAAGGAGAGATAAAGAGTTTCCAAGACAAACAAAAATTAAAGAAGTTTTTATCCAAGAAACTAGTCTTACAAGAAATGGTAAGGGGACTTCCTTAAGTGGGAAAGAGAAGATCACAAATAGGAATAAGAAAATTATCCAAAAAAGGCAGTAAGATCATGGTCAAGGCAAAAATACAGTAAAGGCAGCAGATATAGCACCTATGAACATATATAAAGGTCAAAAGACAAAAATACCAAAATTACCTATTTCCATGATAAGAGGGTAATGGATACACACACACACAAAAGAGGTTAGATATGATAACAAAAACATAAAATGTGGGAGGAGAGGAGCAAAAGAGTAGAGCTTTCAGGAAGAGGTCAAACTAAAGAAATCATCAACTTAATATAGAATGCTATATAGGGAGGTAGTTATATATGAACCTCATGGTAATCACAAACCAGAAACCTAAAATTAATACACAAAAATGAAGAGAAGGAATGCAAACATAATAGAAAAGGTAGCCATCAAACCACAAGTGAAGAGAGCAAGAGAAGGAGAAAGGAACAGAAAGGAACTACTTAAACATAGAGAAAAAAAGTAACAAAATAGCAATATGTACATTCATGAATAGCTACTTTAAATGTCAATGGACTAAATGTTTCAATCAAAAGGCATAGAGTGGCCCATTGGATAAAAAAACAAGACCCATGTATATGCTGCATACAAGAGACACACTTCATACCTAAAGACACTTATAAACCGAAAGTGAAGCAATGGGAAAAGATGCTCCATGCAAATGGAGATGAAAAGAAAGCTGGGGTAAACAATAGTTCTATCAGACAAAATAGACTTTAAAACAAAAACTCTAACAAGAGACAAAGAAGGGCACTACAGAATAATAAAGTGAGCAACCCAACAAGAAGATATAATACTTGTAAATATCTATGCACTCAACATAGAAGCACATAAATATGTAAAGAAATTAGTAACAGATATAAAAGGAGAAATATTAACCTAATAAGATTAGGGGACTTTAACACTCCACTTACACCAATGGATAAATCATCCAAACAGAGGATCAATAAGGTAACATTGGTCTTAAATGATACATTAGATCAAATGTACTTAGTGGATATATACAGAACATTCCAACCAAAACCACAGAATATACATCCCTTTCAATCTCCAGGCCTGATCACATATTAGACCACAAAACAAGTCTCAATAAATTTGAAAGGACTGAAATAATACCAACCATCTTTTCTAACAACAAAGGCACAAAACTAGAAATCAACAGGATGAAAATAGGAAAAACAACAAATATGTTGAGATTAAACAAAATGCTGCTCAACAATGACTTGGTCAATGAAGAAATTAAAGGGGGAATCAAAAATACCTGGAGACAAATGAAAATGATAATAAAACATGCCAAAATTTTGGGGATACAGTAACAGCAGTTCTAAGGGGGGAGATTATAGCAAAACAGTCCTACTCCAACAAATAAGATAAATCTCACATAAACAATCTAACAGTGCACCTAAAACAAGTTGAAAATGAAGAACAAAGGAAGCGCAAAATCAGTAGAAGGAAGGAAATAATGAAAATCAGAGCAGAAATAAATGAAATAGAGACTAAAATAGAAAGAATAGGAAAAATCAATGAAACCAAGAGCTGGTTTTTTGAAATGATAAAAAAAAAATTGACAAAGCTTTAGCTAGCCTCACCAAGAAAAAAAGAGAGAAGTCTCAAATAAATAAAATCAGAAATGAAATAGGAGAAATTACAATGGACATCTCAGAAATACAAAAGATTATAAGAGAATAATATGAAAAAGTATATGTCAACAACTTGGATAATTTGGAAAGAATGGATAAATTCTTACAATCATATAACCTTCCAAAGACTGACTCAAGAAGAAATAGAGAATTTGAATAGACCAATCACCAGTAAGAAAATCCGATAGTAATCAAATAACTCCAAAAATATAAAAATCCAGGACCAGATGGCTTCCCGGGTGAATTCTACCAAAGATTCAAAGAAAATTTAATACCTATTTTTCTCAAGCTCTTCCGAAAAATTGAAGAAGAGGGAAAGCTTCCTGAGTCCTTCTACAAAGCTAACATTATCCTGATACCAAATCCAGACAAGGAAGGCACAAACCAAGAAAATTACCAGCCAAAATCATTGATCAACATTGATGAAAAAATCCTCAAGAAAATACTAGCAAATCTAATGCAACAATACATTAAAAAGATCATACACCCATATCAAGTGAGATTTATTCCAGGGACACAGGGATGCTTTAACATCCACAAATCAAACGATGTGATAAACCACACCAACCAAATGATGAATGAAAATCATGTGATCACATCAACAGTTGCAGAGAAAGCATTTGACACGAAACAGCATCTATTTATGATGAAAACTCTGAATGAAATGGGTATAGAAGTAAAGAATCTCAACATAATAAAGGCCATATATGACAAATCCACAGGTAATATCATCCTCAATGGATGAAAACTTAAAGCTATCCCTCTAAGAACAGGAACCACACAAGGATGCCAACTTTCACCATTTAAGATAGTATTGGAAGTCTTAGCTAGAGCAGTCAGGCAAGGAAAAGAAACAACAGGGATCCAAATTGGAAAGGAAGAAGTGACACTGTCACTATTTGCAGATAATATTTTACGTCTAGTAAATCCTAAAGAATCCACTAAAAAACTTTTAGAAATAATAAATGAATATGATCAACTTGCAGGATAAAAATCAACATAGAAAAATCAGTTGCATTTCATTTCTATACACTTACAACAAAGTAGTAGAAAGAGAATTTAAGAATATAATCCTATTTTCAATTGCAACAAAAAGGATAAAATACCTAGGAATAAACTTAACCAAAAAGGTGAAAGATGTGTACACTAAAACTACAAAACATTCTTTAAAGAAATTAATAAGACACAAAGAAATTGAAAGATACTCTGTGCTCTTGGACTGGAAGAAGTAACATTGTTAAAATGTCCATACTTCCTAAAGCAATATAAAAATTCAGTGCAATCGCTCTCAAAATACCAAATATATTTTTCACAGAAATAGAACAAAGAATCCTAAAACTTATATAGAACAACAAAAGACCCCAAATGACCAAGGAATCTTGAGAAAGAAAAAGAAAGCTGTAGGTATCACTCTCCCTGACTTCTAAATATGTTCCAAACCTATTGTAACCAAAACAGCATGGTACTGACATAAAAACAGACATAGATCAACGGAACATAATTGAAAGCCCAGACATAAACCTATACATCTATGGACAACTAGCTTTTGAGAAGAGGGCCAAGCGCATACAATGGAGAAAGGAGAGTCTCTTCAATAAATGAGGTTGGGAAAACTGGACAGCTGCATGCAAAAGAACAAAAGTAGACCATTGTCTTACATCATGCATAATGATTAACTCAAAATGGATTAAAGACTTGAATGTAAGACCTGAAACTGTTATCAACCACAAATACAGGTTCTTTTTCCACCACCCAAGAGTGAAGAAATAAAAACTGGAATGCTGGGCTTATGGAAAGGAAAGGGGTCTTATTTCAGATGACATCAGATGGGAGATGAGAGTGAGGTCTCAAATTTGTGTCATCTCCCCAAATGATGGAAGGCAACAGATTTTAAATGTTTCAAGGAATGTGGCTGCTTTTAGGTAGGTGGAGCCTGTGGCCTTGCTAGTTGGCATTTTCCCACCAGCCTGCATTTGGTCTTATGAGGCTGCCTGCAGGGTGGAGGATGGTGACACAAGGGAATCTACAGTAGGATGCCCTTCCTTGTCTGCCCCTGTGGTTTATGGTAGGTTCTGGTGCCAGGAAGCCAAGGAGTAAGCAGGGAAAGGCAATGAATGCTTTTGCTTTTAACTCCATAAATGCTGGGCTTAAGGTAAGAGAACTGATATCAAGGCTGGAATCAATTCTCCCCTATTTTATGTTCATTCCTCAATCTTGAGTGATTTGGGGCAACAACTGATCTATATCTACTTCTTGCTGAATCAGGGCATAGATCTGGGTTAGAGGAGTGAAACTGTTTAACACTCATTTGGAAATTTTTTGTTGTTCTTCCCAGGTTCAGGTTGACGTTTCGTATTATTAAATTTTTGTACCTTGTTCAACAGTTTGGAAAAACATCTAAAAGTACATAAATATCCAATCAGAAGGATAAGAAGTATAGATAGCTCAAATTTTAACAGTCCCTGAAATATAGACCTAATCCCTTCGGGAATCCAAGAAAAGAGTCCTGAAAATTAGTCTGGACCTGGTACCTCTGGGATATCTGCTCCTAAGGGACATACATTGTTCCATCTCATTGATGGATTTAGTGGGCTCCCAATGTTAGGCCTACATCATTTAAGTAAGTAACCAGGTAGTTAACAAAAATAATTTTTAGAGAAAGAAAAAGAAAAAACAAGGTTAATGGTTGGAGCAAATTATAAACCAGTTCCTGAGCCCAGGGAACAGGTAATCAAGAAGCTTTCTGGAATTCAGGATCAAAACATCTTTTGCAGTTTGGAATGTCTCTGATGGTGTCATTGGGCACTAAAGTATCTTTATGAGAGGGTTACACAGTAGCAGACATAAACCTTTCTTAATTCTATATCAAGATATCTAGCTTCAGTTTGCAAGGTTTCAGAAAAAAAGGCAGTTTCAGTTCTCAATGATTCCAAATGAAAATCGTGGAAAATATTAGTTTGCAAATTTGTGATTTCAGATATTTCAGGCTACTGGAACAATTCAAGATTTAGTTAAGTTTAGTAGCAGGAAAAAACCCTCCAAGACAATTGAAAGAGCCAAAATCCAACATCCACAAATCTGTATTATAGTTTTTATTGAAACATAATTTTTCTCTCTAGAACCACCCCCCTTTTTTTTTTTTACCACAGATAGCCAAATTAAGATCAGCTTATTTACAAAATAAGTCAAGTTTCAATAAACGTGGCCAATTTACTCACATAAGTACAGCAAGATAGCAATCTATCATATAAGCTCTCTTAAATCTGCTTTGCTAGAACTTTTATAAGAAATCTCAGATTGACCTTTAAAAGCCTATGAAGGCCAGGAAAGCCAGACCAAGGACATGTCATAAGACTCTGCCTGCAATAGCAACAGATTTGGGGGAATTCCTCTTTTCTGAGGTCCCCAAAATATTGAACTTCTTTGCACCTGCCCGATAAGTGACCTTCTTTACTTGTCCAATATGTGTGCTTGGAACCCTGTAAGCAAGGTACCAGACCAATATTTCCAAATGGCTTTATTTTATAAATTCAATCTTCATTCCTCAAAAAATATCTGGTCATGTCTGAATCTGTATATTTTCCTCAAATATGACGTTCCAGTCAAAGCCTTGGTACTGTAACCAATGTTTACAATTATGTCCTGTTATAAGGAGAACAGATTCTTAGTGATCTTATGCATACAACTATATTGTCATGAAAACTATACTTATTAAGAGTTTCCCAATTCTGGAGGGATCAAGTAAGGAGAAAAATAAAAGTTTCAATTTTGTTTACAGATGGCCATCAGTCATAGTTCCTTAAGAGAAAAAGGTAGTTTTTAATCTGAAAAAAAAACACAAAAATCAGCAATATTTTAAACAAAGAGTCATAAAACTTATAATCATCCCTATCAGTTCATTTAGTTTTATGTAACCAACTCTTGATCTTCTATCAGCAGTTTCATGAGGCTGTCAGTTTTTCAGTTACAGTTCTGTAATTTCCTACCCAGCTCAGTAACACAATCTGAAAGTTTATCAGAAACCTGTATTCTAAAGCAGTGTCAGAGTCCTTTCCATGAATCTCTCTAGACATGAAATATATTTGCAAAAACATCTGAGTTAAACAACTGTCTATAAACAACAAAAGAGCTAAAAATGGCAACTGAGAAAGAAACTTGGTTATTTATGTGACACTCAACAGTTTGAGATAACAACCAGAACTATAGCAGACAATCAGAACAGATTAGATTTTTAGGAATGTTATACAATTTTTAAAACATTTATATTAATAACATTTACCCAGATAATATCATAGGTTCCTATGAAATAATCTTCACTTATACATCCAATCAAAGTAGCAATAGGAACAAAGGCAGAGCTAAAACAGCCAAAAAACCCTTTCACAGCCTTTTTATCAAGAGCAGACAAAAAGTTAAAAAGATTCTTGTAAGACAGAGAAGACTAAATTTTAATTTTGTACCCATTTGCTCTTGACATTTAAATAATTTATTTAACTAGATTTACTTTAATTTTAGCCAACTTGACCATGTATAAAACTCTTTTCTCAGGGCTTTACTTACATAAACCTTTTGTCACTTACTTTTTCCATTCAGAATTTCTCCCATGTCTTATTCTTATTTTTCCTAGTACTTTAGGATGCATTTATGTTTTTGAACAAAACAAACAAAAATACCTCTACTTTTTATACCTTCTTTACTTAAAACATGCATTTCACTTTCCTTGTATACAGGTTATCTAGAAATATGTGCTTTCTCATAGAATATTTCTCAGCATGTGAAAAACACATTTATCAATAAACTTAAGCAACATTTGGTTTCTCTGAGATAAGTAAACAAAGGCAGATAAATCCATGTTTAGTAATTAATACTTAATATTTTATCTTGTTTGGAAAATTACACAGATACTCAACAAATTTCATCATTTTAATTTAATTTAGCAAAACTTTAAAGTTTTAAGTTGCTAAAAATATTTTGGAGGCTATTTTTTCAAGAAAATATTCCATAAAACATAATTATTGCACCCAGAAACTCTTACACTTGTTTCTTTATCTAAATTATTTGCTTCCAGCAATTATGTTTTGATTTCTCTCTCAAAAAACATGTGTGATATTGGAACACCTAGCCATCATCTTATTTTGTTTTAAGTACCTACATCATAATGTTTTAAGTACATCCATACATAATTACTGTTGAAAAATTTCTCCAAAAACTTAAAATTCTATTTATTTTACCTGTCTTTAATAATTATTTTTAGATTGTCTGCAAATACCTCAAGAAACATCAAACAAAATCAGCTATTATTCTAAGTTATTACTTTTGATGACAAGTTTTGTAAGAGAGATAACATGTCTGCATGACATCCAATGTTGATAACTCTGAAAACATATTAATTTTAATCAAAAAAGCAAACTTAAACAGGCTTCCTTCTACCAAAGATCATTTTATATTGTGTTAAATAACTTTGTCTTTTAAATGTTGTTGCATATTAATCAAAGACTGAATTCCATATGAGAGGTTTTGAATCTTCTTTTTTATGGTTGACCCTTAAAGTGGACTCATCTAAAGCAGAGATTACCCAGAATGGCCATTACAATTCCAAATTATCTCAAAAGTTTACTTATTTTCACTTGCTTAATTTTACATCAGAAATTTCAGGGGAGTTAAAGTGGGGAAGCTAAGCAAGAGAGAAGAGAGGAGCAGCAGATTTGGCTTTGGCTGCTGGCATGTTTAATTCTTTAATTATTTTCTTTTAAAGAGGCACTAGAGTATTCCTGATTTTATTTAGAAGCCTCAAAAGACTAAAAGACTAGGCTTCCTGTTGGTTATTTAACTTTGTAGCTTGCTTTTGCCAATTGTGTATGTAATTACACCAGTTTGATTAAACTGAAATCGCCCCAATTTGGTCATTTTGAAGTGACATCTCCTTTAATAGGTTTAATTAGCATTGCTAGAAGGGTGGACTTATATGTTACTATGTCAGGCATGGGAAGTGTTCTCCATTCAGAAAATGGACAGACACACAGATGCAGATACAGAAATACCAGACACCAATGAACCAGTTCCAAGACATAAGGGTAGAAAATCTTACAACTGTTCCAATTCAATATGCTCACCCAGAAGGTCCCTCTGTGCACAGAAAGTACCCCAGATGGAGGGGAAAGGAGTTCAAGGGCATGCCTAAGGTGACTTACCCTATTGCAGATTGACTCCATCAAATGACCATAAGCAAAAACAATTAAACAAATCTAGAACCTGTTTCCCTGCCATAAGAAAGTGTGCCTAGGGCCAATGCTGCCAGGTCAGATGGAACGTACTGGGGACAGTCCCTAAGGCAGCTGCTGGACTGCTTCCTAGGAAATCCCAGTCATCCCTGGGCCACAGAACCATGGGCAAGAGCCTCCTGGCTGGCTCACCAGATAGTTTCTGGCAACAAACATTGATTTTTTACCTGCCACACAATAGGGGACAAATAAAAACTGGAACACCAGGCTTATGGAAAGGAAAGGGTGGTTATTTTGAGTGACATCAGGCAAGAGATGAGAGGGAGCCCTCAAATTCATCTCATCTCCCTGGAAGGTGGGAGGCAGGGAGTTTTATAGGTTATAAAGAATGCAGCTGCTTGTAGGGAGATGGAGCCTGCGTCTTACTGGTCAGAGCTTTCCTACCAGCCTGCATTTAGCCTTGTGAGGCTGCTTACAGGAAGGAGGTTGGTGAAATTAGGGAATCCACAGATGGATGTCCTTGGTTGTCTGCCTCCATGACATATGGTGGATTCTGGTGCCAGGAAGCTGAGGAGTAAGCAGGGAAAGGGGATGAGTGATTTTGGTTTTAACCCCATATGTGCTGGGTTTATTGTAGGGGAACTGATATCAGGGCCAGTATCAAAACCATTAAAGTCCTAGCAGAAAATATAGGCAGTATGCTCTTCAAAATAAGTCTTAACAGAATGTTTTCAAGAACTTTGACCAGGCAATGGAAACAATAGAAAAAATAAACAAATGGGATTACATCAAACTAAAACTCTTCTGCACTGCAAAGGAAACCATCAACAAAATGAAATGACAACCTAACTATTGGGAGAAGATATTTGCAAACCATATATCTGATAAGGGGTTAATATCCAAAATATACAACCAGCTCATACATCTCAACAAGAAAAATCTAACAACCAAATTAAAAATGGGAAAAGATCTGAATAGACAGTTCTCCAAAGAAGATATACAGATGACCAATAGGCTCATGAAAAGATGTTCAACAGCATTAAATATCAGGGAAATGCAAATCAAAATTACAATGAGATATCACCTCAGGTCTGTCAGAATGGCTATAATTATCAAGACTGGAAACAAGTGTTGGAGAGGATGTGGAGAGAAGGGAACTCTCTTATACTGCTGGTCAGAGTGCAAACTGGTGTAGTAACTATGGAAAACAATATGGAGAATCCTCAGAAAATTAAGAATAGAACTACCATATAATCCAGTTATTCCACTACTGAGTATTTATCCAAAGAACATGAAAACATGAAGGTCTAAAGATACATGCACTCCTATGTTCATTGCAGCATTATTCACAATAGCCAAGACTTGGAAGAAACCTAGATGCCCAAAAAGGGATGAATGGATAAAGAAGATGTGGTATATATACATAATGGAATACTACTCAGCCATAAGAAATGGTGAAACCTGATCTTTTGTGAGAACATGGATGGACCTTGAGGATACTATGCTAAGTGAAATTAGTCAAAGGGGGAAAGTCAAATACCATATCATCTCATTCATAAGTAGAAGATAAAATCAATGACAAACAAACACATAGAAACATAGATTGGATTGTTTACTTGAGGGGAATGGAGAAGGGGAGGGCAAAAGGGGTGACTGGGCACATGTGTGTGGTGATGGATTATAATTTGTCTTTGGGTGGTGAACATCATGCAATCTATACAGAAAACGAAATATATAACCATGTACACCTGAAATTTGTATGTTAAAAACCAATGTTACCACAATAAAAATAAATAGATCATAAAAAATAATGTTAATGCAAGGTTTCCTCCCAGCCTTTTCTCCTGCTTTTTCAATGGCTCTTCCATATGAAATGTATTTCCTCCTCCTCCCTTTATAAGTATTATTATTAATAGCCAACTTTTTGAGCACCTTCCTTACTCCAAGCACAGACTACCACATGATTCACTCATTTTACAGATGAAAGAACTGGCTCTCAGAGTTTAGAAAACTTAACCAAAGCTGCACAGCCAGTGAGTGGTGAAGACAGAATGTGGACCATATTTTCTGACCCAAGTCAGTGCCCTCAAGCATCAACTTTGCTTCTCAGGTAATTACGATGTGTGTTTGTCACTCACCAATCACTGAGCTAAGTCACATTACAATCATTATCCTGTTGCATCCTCCAAACAGTCTGAAGTGGGTTTTTCCTCCTGTACTCTTTTTCAAACAATATGGCAATTCTTTTGTAATTTTATGCTTTACTTCTAAATATTAAATGATCAAAATGCATCTAAAAGTATTACTTCTATAGTCACCGACTAAAACATTGTTCAATGATGAAGATTACAAAGTGTGATGCTCTGGCAAAGACACAGATCCTCAATACAACAAACTCAAATCTGAATCAGCCCAAGTCATTTCTTTCAGTTTCCTCTGTTTCTCAGATGAAGCAAAGGATCTCAGAACACAATAATAATCCTTAAACAATTAGCATTTAGATTCACTGTGTTGCTGGGCACTGTGCCAAGTATGATGGCATTTAAACCTCAAGATACTGCATGAAGTCATTATCATTACTGCTCCCATTGTAAAGAAGATAAACTGAGGTCTTGAGGAGTTAAATCTCTTGTACAAGATTACATTACTAGTGTGCTGTGGAGCTGGCATTTTGATCATACACTACATTCCACCACTGCAGAAGAGAAGAAAGGATTATGTGGTATTTCAGGAGAGTTACTGTTTCAATCTAGAAGAAAAGCTACAATGTGGTATTTCAGGACAGTTACTATTTCAACCTAGAAGAAAAGCTACAATGAAAACCTCACTTATATTACTGGGGATTTTTAAGCAGAGGCTGGCTGTCACATCTTAGAAATTTTGCAAGTAGCGTAGTATCTAATTGATATTTGGCCTATTAAACTCTGTGGATGCTGAGAAGTCACTCTTGCTTTTCAACAACCCACCTCCCCCCTTACTCCCTACACACATGCAGAACATCCCCTGGAGACTATGGAACTGCCGTTGTATTCACATTACTGAACCTCATCCTCTTCCTCCTAGCCCAAGAACTGAGGTCTTTCTTGTAAGAGCTCTTGTGGATTATCAGGAGCACTGGCTCAGGAGTCAGGAAATGAGAAGTGGATTTTATTCTAGGTTGTGTCGCTAACTTAGTCTGTTATTTGGATATATTGCTGGCATCTCTGAGCCTCAGTTTCCTCATTTGCAGTATAAAGATGGCTCACTAGATGAGTACAACAGAAGGAACTCTGTTCTATTCACACACACTCAGCTCTTAATTGAATTAATTGTATATGCCTATGGATGAGATTTCCTTAAATAGATGATTCATTTCATGTTAAAAAAGAATTGAAAGCCATGGCTCTAATGCCCCATCTGTCTGTATGGCTTGGAACTTAGAGTGATTCCCTATCGATACGGTACAGGATTGAATTTTCCTAACATGTAACTCCTGTCACAGAACATCCTTACTTATTCAAATTCATTTCTCTGTTCTCCTCACTTTAGTTACTCCACTGTGATCCTACCCACTGCTGCCAGGCTCACATCATTTCTTTCCACATCTGCCTTTCTGTTTTCCGGGAATGTAACTGGATTCAGACACAGCAAACCTACCTCTAAGTCACAGCCAGGACACTTTCTAGCCTTGTAATCTCAGCCTCCTGAAGCATCAATTTCTGCAGCAGCACAATTAGTAAAAGAGAAACCACAGATACCACGTAGATATTGCTGACTGTCTGAGTGGAATGTGCAGAGGGCTTTTTCCTCATTTAATCATGTTGAACAGTCATATGATGTAAGTAGTATGATTGTGCGGATTTTCTGAAGCAGCAACTAACACTTAGAGAAGTTGTGTTACTCCCTCACAGTTTCTTGGCAGGTCCACAGCTAACTCCAAACTTCAGGCTATTAACTACTGTGCTTTACAGCCACACTGCTTTTACCTCCTGCCTCACAGACCTGCTGTGATGGCCAAAGGAGGTAATGCACATGAGAAAGCTGTGAAAGTAATATACACACTTCTTTTTTATTGATCATGTCGCGATTTCTATACATTCTAGGTTTGCCTACTGCCTTTGCCCACCTCCTCTATCAGTGAGTCCACTGCCAGCCTCCTTCATGCTGTCCTTCCTCCTACACTCAATGCTTACCTCCACTTTCACCAGGCTGAATATTCACTCTATTTAACCATAAAACACCTTTTCTATATATCATTATTTCATGGTTCTCCTATTTCCATAGGGGAATGCTCAAGGATTGCTCCTTCTTTCACATTTCTCAAAGTTACTAACAAATTAGTAAGGACACAGTGGGCATCAATACATTCCAAAAAATTTCCTCAACTGGAAGGAAACTGTAATGTGTTGTAGGGCACGGGAAATGCTGGTGCCAACTCATCCTCCAAGGTTGAGAGCAGATCCATTATCAGAGTCTAGTTGCTATTTCTCTGTCAACCAGGCACAATGATGCCATTTACTAGCTGTAGTCTTCAGCTAAGGAGATCTATCTTAGTTCAATTTTCTGATATTTCAGCAATGCTTCAGTGAAAATCTTTGTGTTTGTGTGTATAAAGATGCATATATATTTCTGTAAGAAATTTTTACAAAAGAATTGCATAATCAAAGAGTATGAGCATTTTAAATTGGAATAGGTATTGGTAAATTCTTTCAAGATGCTTATTACTCTGTGAGTATTCAACTAGACAACTCGATTTATCACTGAAGCACTTCAGAAGAACACCTTCATACAAATATGTTCCAAGTTCCTTTCTCTTTTCCTAAAACTAAGGACTAATTAGTGGGAGTGCTACAAAATCCAGTGGAATTTTGCAGGAAGTGACAATAATGGAGCAATTTAAAAAATTAAGTTCTACAATAACTTATTTGTGTTTTCTCAGGATGTTTGCACATTTATTTTATGGTCAACAAACTAAACCACTGCCACTGTCACCATCATTTTAAGTGTTAGTATGGTTTCCTATGGCTAGATCTACTTGCAAGTACATTTAATACTTATGTTTTGACATATACAAAAATATAAAAATTCAACACATTGTTAAACTAAACCATTAATCTAAACTATTATTGACTATTAAAATTTTAAGAAATTTCATGTTCTTTTTTTTCCTTAAGCAGAGATCAGATGCCACTAATAGGAAAGGAAAGAGAGAAAGAACTTTGGAGTCTAGGAAAGAGCAGAGAGAAAGAGAGGAATGAAATGGAAATAAATCGGGGTACACAGAAACATACTCACAGGCAGAGAGAGGGAGAGAGAAGTGAAATTGGGGAAAAAAAGCATCAGAGAATCTCCTAGTAACTATTTCCAGATACGTTATCCATTCTCTTCTTGCTGGCTATGAGCACATTTTGGAAACCTATGCATTTTATTTTATTTACCAATTTTCTAAGATAAATATGCATTCATTTAATGTTAAATATTTGCTCAAAAGGGCACACAAATCGATAAAGCAAAATCACTTGTCCTAACTCAGGTTAAAACTCAACTATACCCTCAAATTCATAACTCAAGTTTCCTTATCCAGAGAATATATATTGCTCATAGATAAAGAAAATAGGTATGGAGTATGAATTATTGACATTTTTAAGAGCAATAGATATCTATGCACTTATTCAATATAATTAATTAAATTAATAATTTTCATATTTTGGAAAGAATTTCTATACTGTAATTCTATGCAGTAACTAAAATCTACATGTCAAGTATTTAACCAAAGAATAGAGATAGTTCTTAGAGCTTAACTTTTACAATTGGTCAAAAATTGAATATTGTATAGATACAAATTCTAAGATCATCTCAAGACAAACTTAAGATCTTACCAAACTCAAGAATCATTCACATGAAGTAACTTCAGAGAGTCCAAGAACCAGGTGGAATTATTCCAGCTTGTTTTTTCTAACTGTGGAGGCAAGACGCCTGGAATACAAATGAGAGAAAAGTCATCAGTTATTATGTCTTGTTCAAATTTGTAGAACTAGGAATTTTATTGCTTTCAAAGAGAGATTTAAGAGATGTCTTAAGTATTTAAGATGATCCTAGTGAAGAAATACCCTTTCCAGTTTACAAAGGGATTTATATTCTCTCCAGTTAAGGATGATTGCTAAAAGGTGTCCAAGTGCAATGTTTACCAAATGCCGTACGTCCCTTTTTGAATCCAAGTCGACTATATTCTTGGGTGAAAGTAGAAAAATTTTTGTTCAGCTTCATAGAACATGCATTATGAATATAATGCTCTCCTTTGTGTGCTGGACCTATAAGATAGACCTTAAGAAGTCAGAGTGTCTGTTTAAGCAATTGTGATGGCACAGACTCGCACCATTCTAGTTGCATTCCCTGAGGCTGAATCTCCACTGATGGAGGTATTAATCCCTAATGCACTGAATTTCCACCCACTTGCCTGAATAATAAGTTTTTTCCATTGGCAAGAACATCATCAAGCCAAACAAACAAGCAGCCGCACAAGCAGAAATCTAGATCACAGTATTAGCCATTTAGTCATTTGTTCCTGCACTGTGATCTGTACCTCACTTACAGAATGGCCAAGCCTGTTATCATTCAGCAGAGCCATATGCTTCTTGACATGCACTAATTTGCTTTTTCTCCCTTTGGAATAATTTCTTTTTAAAGATCAAGAAGTTATTTGATGACAATTGGTATCCTTGAGCACTTCTGCAATATTGTGGAAAGCAAGACTTGTTTCCTAGAAGAATTCCTAACCTATCCACATTCTCTACCCTGAGACAGTCAAGCTGACTATACTACATCCGGGAGTCCTGTTATTTCCTGTTGTCAATTTTTAACATTTGCGTCTCATAAATAATTATTGTAGCACCTCCCCCAATGAGGTCCTGGTGTCTTTCAATCAGATTCTCATTCACTAGCTTTATATTATTTAAATACTTGCTTGTGCCCTGGACTAAATGTCATCTTTTCAATACTTCTCCAGTACTGACCCTTGACGTGTCCTTCATTGTATTCCAGCCTCTCACTCAGGACATGAGTATCAGATGGTGAAGAAAGAAGCCACGAATGGTTTATTCTTATTCTAATTTCTGCTACTTGAAATTTTCAGCAACAATTGCAACTTTTATCACTTTTAATAGTTGAAGTAGAAGTTGCAATATTCTTCAGGAATTAGAATTTCTTGAAGAAAGTGTAATTGCTAGTGCTGCAGTCACCCAGCAGTGGGAATGTCATGCTCCAGCATTAACACCTACAACAGACACAAGGGTAGTTGAGAGATACACAGAGATTTTGGGAAAAGGAAGGTATTGTTAGAACTTGACATAAAATATCACATTCAGAGACCCATGTTTCTCTGTCAACTGTATCATTTTGCATTTTCATGGGGGAACTTTATTGCTAAATGTTACAGTTTAGGAAATGTCATTATCCAACTTGTTAGTCAAATTGTTTTTCAATGACAAAGTGTCATTGAAGTCCGATTAACAAAAATTATCTACAGGAACTTATACACCAAATAACGCCATATTCTAATGCACAGAACACTGAATTGGAGTTTAGAGATGCAAATAGGAATACTTTATCTGCTACTTACAGCTGTGGAACTCTTGAGTATAAGGAAATTACTAATCTTCTCTTAGTCTTATTTGATCATCTGTTGCCAAGAGCTGGAAGAAGATTGCTTCTGCAGTATCACCTTCCAAGTACCTCAGGAATGCAAATAATGGAGGATCCTAATGTACACCCAAAGTCCAAGATGTAGACAGTGTGGGAAGCATGGCTTTTAGCATTCCAGCACCTTCCAAAGTGAAGATAGGTGGAATGGAGGTCAAAGGAACCAACTTGTATTAAATTTAAAATATGAACTATAGCTGCTCACAAGAAAGAATCAAATATTTCATAGAAGGAGATTTTAAAGGCTTTATTAAGGTGGTACAGGTAAAAAAGGAACAGAATATAAATTCCTTGGAAACTGGAATAGTTTCTCTCCTTAGTTCCTAGCAGTGAATTATGAGCCATTTTGCTAAAGATGTGGTAATAAAGTAAGCATTTTATCTAATTGTCAATTTTCCGAATATACTAAGAAACCAATATTTAAAAATACATAAAAATATTCATATGGTTTATAGTAATTTATACACAATATGTTATTTTGAAAAAATTTCAAAAAGTTCTTCTAGTGCTTTGGTGACTCAAAGTCTTGTCCAGATTGTTTAATTTTAGTTTAATTTATTTTCACAATATATTAACAAAAATCTAGGTCTACCAAGGTTTTTCATACTTTGGTTCTACACATTTTATAAGTTTATTTATTCTTTCCACAAATAATTATTGAATAACTATTATATGCCAGGCATATTTTAGGTGTTGAAGATAAATCAGTGAACAGAATAAAGAAAGATCCTTGACCTCCTGAGCTTAGACTGTAGTGAGGGAGAGAGAAAATAATAAACTAACACAGAGTAGATTGCATATTTCATTAGAAGTTTACATGTACTGTGGAAAAATAAAACACAGAGGACAGTAATAAGGATCATCAGGGCCAGGGGAAGTCTGTACTTTTAAATAGATGGTCAGGGTAGTCTTCATGAAGGGAATCACATTTGTATAAATATTTGAAGAAGGTGAGGGAGTCAGCCATGTGAATATCTGCTTGAAGAAGTATGTCTGGTGGGTTTGAGGAACAGTAAGCTGGCCAGTGAAGTGGAAACTTAGAGAGTAGGAAGAGACGAGGTCAGAGACAGGGTGGTGGGTAAAGATGACATATAGCTTTATAGATTACGTTAATATTCATTTTTATCATAGTGAAATTCTTTTCTGATTCTTTCAAGATTTCTCTGTAAAGTAGAAAGTAAAGTCATTGTGGAGACTGAGGAAAGAGACAAAGGTATGGGGATTTTAAAGAGAGAGAGCAGAAGAGATAGCACTTTAGGCTGTATAGTCCTTTATCATTAAAATTCTAATAGCCTTTTAGTCACTTTAGGACACTGAGAGAATACATGGACTGTGCACGCCAAGAGTGCTGGTCTAGCAGCACCAAGGGCTCACTTGAGATCCAGGTCATGTATTTAACGTGAAACCAACTAGTGTGGTCGCAAAAGACAATGCAGAGGATGAGGTACAACCTAGTTAAAAATTCACACAATCCATTAGCATTTTCTGAAGACAGGAGAATCTACAAAATCCTCTAGTACTAGATTAAATTGAGGGAGTGACGACGTGAGTGCCACCTCGGAAGTTCGCATAAGAGCCAAATTAATCAAAGTGTTGTAGAGCTACAGAAATGACCATTAAGCAGGTTGCCTAATCTGAGTAAAGATTGTGTGGCTTGTTCCTCTACTTGCTTAGGAAATCACCCTGGGGAATTTGTGTTTATCTGAGCATTTATCAAAGCATTGGCTTAGCTTATTTGTCCACAGCCGTGACAAATTTTCCACTTTTCAAAACATATATTGTTAGCTCTCTGCACTAATAAGCTTTTCCTTTTCCCTCCCGATTGAGTCTTTATACTTTCAGTTCTCTCTGAAAGGTCTGAACAGTGTTGTGCTTCAGCTAAAAGTTCTGTAAAATGTGTATTTGGCACCTTCTGCAAACAAATGTCAAAACATCTTAAATCTGGCAGCCAGCCAGCCAGGTGTGAAAGCTGCTAATAGTGCCCCAGGAGCCATCGCCAGAGTACCATTTATTCCTGATTTTATCCCAAAGATTTGCTGCCAACATTTCCTATAATTAACAGAATTCTTCTACTTTATTGTGCCTATAAGTGTGAATGAGGTTCAAATCAGTTTTCATGGGATGGATTGTTAAAGTCAGTTTCTAACAGAGTTTCATTTTCTGCACAGAGCATGTTATTATCCTAGGACCCCAGGGCTGGCTCACTTTGCCTCTGCTCTTTGGATGACCATTTCCAGTCTAGAGGGCAGGACAGTTACCTAAGTTGACAGACCTGTGACAAAGCAGAGTTACTACATTATAGATCTAGTCCTTAAAATCTACTGGGTCTTTCCCTAAGAGGAGGACATGTTTTGATACATTTTGATATTTCTTATAGTCCACAAGCTTTTAAAAATTACAGTACATTCAACTTTTAGCCTATTTCTGGCTGTTTTATAGAGGCAGCATGCACAACTTTCAGGAGATTTAAGAGGGAGGTTGTAGCTATATCAAGTGGATATTTAAATTTGGATTTTGACTATTTGCTACACAGAAGAGAAAGCATTAAGATGGAAATTCTCTTGTGAAAAACTCTCATTTTACAATAAGCAAAAATGAGCTAATGTTGATGTTTGCTGACATAGAAATCGTATTGTTTGTACTTGCAAATATATTTACCACTCCTGATGGCCTTCCTTCCTTTCAGTGGATCCAAACTTCCGTTTGGCATTCTTTGTCTCTCACTGATGAGCTTCCTTAAGCTTCATTATTGTGAAGTCTAATGTTGATGAAATCCTTGAGTTTGTACATCTGAAAGTCTTTACTTCATCTTTGTTTTTGAAAGATGTTTTTGATGAATTGAATTCCAGATGGGGAATCTTTGTTTGAGTACTTTAAAGATGTTGCTCCAGTGTCTTCTGGTTTACATTGTTTCTGGTGAGAATTTTTATCATTATTTCTCTGTACGTAAATCGTCTTTTCTCGTTGGCTGCATTTAAAGTTTTCTCTTTATCACTGCTTTTTATCAATTTATTATGATGTATTTTTAGTGTATTTTTCTTCCCTGATTTTTGTGCTTGTGGTTTGTTGGATTATTGGATCCATGGATTTATAGTTTTCATTAAATTTGGAAAAACTTTGGCCTTGAGTTTTGTAAATATTTTTTTCCTGTCTCTTCTGTTAATCTATTCTTTGAGGATTCCAGTTACTCATGTTAGGCTGTCTAAAGTTTTTCCATAGTCCACTGGTACTCTGTGTATTTGTTTTACAGTCCCTTTGTTCTTTACTTTTCATTTTAGACAGTTTCTATTGCTGTTTCTTAGAGTGACTAACCTTTTCTGCTGCAGTGTCCAATCTTCTGCAGTGTCCAATTTTCTGTTAATCTGCCATCAATTTTCTGTTAATCTGCCATCAATGAAACCTTTTGCATTACAGTTATTGTATTTTCATCACTAGAATTTCAACTGAATCTTCTTTATATTTCCCATGTCTAGACTTACCTGTCTTGTCTCCACTTTCTTGAAAATACTTAATATAGCCATAATAATATATTATATATTGTTTTCATATATGATATATTATTGTTTCATATACCCACTTACTAATTTTATAATCACCGTAATTTTTTGGTTTGTTTACATTGGTTGTTTTTTCCCCATATTTTAGATTATGTATCCCTTTATCTTTGCATGCTTGGTAACTTTTTTAATTAAGATTACGATAGTTAACAACCTTGTGAAATTACGGTTGTACATTATTGTTAGTCATGTTGTAGGTACACACCTTCACCCTTTGTGCCCTCCCCCCAACCCCGCTTTCCCATGGTAACCACCAATCAGTTCTCTTTGTCTGTATGTTAACTTCCACCTATGAGTGGAGTCATACAGGGATTGTCTTTCTCTGTCTGGTTTATTTCACTCAACATAATACCTTCAAGGTCCATTCATGTTTTTGTGAATGGGACGACTTTTTCCTTTTTTATGGCTGAGTAGTATTCCATTGTGTGTGTATGTATATATATATGTATATATATATATATATATATATATACACCATGTCTTCTTTATCCAATCATCAGTTGCTGGGCGCTTAGGTTGGTTCCATGTCGCGCCTATTGTGAATAATGCTGTGATGGACATAGGGGTGCATGGGACTTTTGGAATTGATGATTTAAGTGTCTTAGGATAGATACCCAGTAGTGGGATGGCTGGGTCACAAGGTATTTCTATTTTAAACTCTTTGAGAAATCTCCATACTGTTTTCCATAGTGGCTGCACCAGTGTGCATTCCTACCAACAGTGTATGAGGGTTCCTTTTTCTCCACATCCTGTTCAACATTTGTCATCCTTGGTGTTGGATATTTTTGCCATTCTAACAGGTGTAAGGTGATATCTTAGTGTAGTTTTGATTTGCATTTCACTGGTGATTAGTGATGATGAGCATCTTTTCATGTGTCTATTGGCCATCAGTATATCTTCTTTGGAGAAATGTCTGTTCATGTCTCTTGCCCATTTTTAGATCGGGTTGTTTGATTTTTTGTTGTTGAGTTGTGTGAGCTCTTTGGATATTATGGAGATTAACCTTTTGTTGGATAAATAACTTGTAAATATTTTTTCCCAATTAGTGGGCTGCTTTTTGTTTCAATCCTGTTTTCCTTGCCTTGAAGAAGCTCTTTAGTCTGATGAAGTCCCATTTGTTTATTCTTTCTATTGTTTCCCTTGTCTGAGGGGTTATGGTGTCCAAAAACATTCTTTTGAAGCTGATGTCAAAGGGTGTATTGCCTATATTCTCTTCCAGAAGACTTATTGTTTCCGGACTAATCTTTGGGTCTTTGATCCATTTTGAGTCTATTTTTCTGAATGGTGAAAAAGAATGCTGAATTTTCATTCTTTTACATGTGGCTGTCCAGTTTTCCCAGCACCATTTGTTAAGGAGACTTTCTTTTCTCCCTTATAGGCCCTCAGCTCATTTGCCAAAGATTAGCTGTTCATAGATGTGTGGTTTTATTTCTGGGCTTTCAATTCTGTTCCATTGATCTGTGCACCTGTTTTTGTACCAGTACCATGCTGTTTTGATTTCCGTAGCTTTGTAGTATGCTTTGAAGTCAGGGATTGTGATGCCTCCGGCTTTGTTGTTCTTTCTCAGGAATGCTTAGCAATTTGGGGTCTTTTGTTGCCCCATATGAATTTTAGGATTCTTTGTTCAATTTCTGTAAAGAATGTCATTGGGATTCAGATTGGGATAGCATTGAATTATAGATTGCTTTAGGTAGGATGAACATTTTAGCTATGTTTATTCTTCCAGTACATTTGCATGGAATGTTTTTCCATCTCGTTATGTTGTCATCGATTTCTTTTAAGAAAGTCTTGTAGTTTACATTGTATAGATCTTTCACTTCCTTGGTTAAATTTATCCCAAGGCATTTTATTCTTTTTGTTGCAATTGTGAATGGGATTGAGTTCTTGAGTTCTTTTTCTGTTACTTCATTGTTAGCATATAGAAATGTATGTTGATTTTATACCCTACTTCTTTGCTGTAGCTGTTGATTTTTTATACCAGTTTTCCTATGGATTCTTTGGGGTTTTCTATATATAAGAACATGTCATCTGCAAACAGCGAGAATTTTACTTCTTCTTTGCCTCTTTGGATTCCTTCCATTTCTTTTTCCTGCCTAATTGCTCCGGCCAACACCTCCAGTACTATGTTGAAGAAGAGTGGTGAAAGTGGGCAGCCTTGTCTTGTTCCTGTTCTCAGAAGGATGGGTTTCAGTTTTTGTCCATTGAGTATGATGTTGGCTGTGGGTTTGTCATATATGGCCTTTATTATGTTGAGGTACTTTCCTTCTATACCTATTTTGTTGAGGGTTATTGTCATAAATGGATGTTGGATCTTGTCGAATGCTTTCTCTGCATCTATTGAGATGATCATGTGTTTTTTTTATTGAGTTATTGATAGGTTACAATCTTGTGAAATTTCAATTGTACATTAATATTTGTCAGTCATGTTGCAGGCGCACCACTTCACCCTTTGTGCCCACCCCCCACCCCACCTTTACCCTGGTATCCACTAAACTGTTCTTGGTCCATAGTTTTAAATTCCTCATATGAGTGGAGTCATACACAGGTTATCTTTCTCTTGCTGGCTCATTTCACTTAACATAATTCTCTCAAGGTCCATCCATGTTATTGCAAATGGAATGATTTTGTTCCGTTTTGCAGCTGAGTAGTATTCCATTGTATATATGTACCACATCTTCTTTATACATTTGTCTGTTGATGGGCACTTAGGTTGCTTCCACGTCTTGGCTATTGTAAACAGTGCTGCAATAAACATTGGGGTGCACAGGACTTTTGGGATTGCTGACTTCAGGCTCTTTGGATAAATACCCAGTAGTGGGATGGCTGGATCGTATGGTAGTTCTATGTTTAATTTTTTGAGGAATCTCCATACTGTTTTCCATAGTGGCTGCACCAGTTTGCATTCCCACCAGCAGTGTATGAGGGTTCCTTTTTCTCCGCAACCTCTCCAACATTTGCTGCTATTAGTTTTAGATATTTTTGTCATTCTAACGGGTGTAAGGTGATATCTTAGTGTAGTTTTGATTTGCATTTCCCTGATGATCAGCGATGATGAGCATCTTTTCATGTGCCTATTGGCCATCAGTATATCTTCTTTGGAGAAATGTCTGTTCATGTCTCCAGCCCATTTTTTGATTGGGTTGTTTGATGTTTTGTGGTTGAGTTGCAAGAGTTCTTTATATATTAAGGATATTAAGCCTTTGTCAGATATATGACTTGCAAATATTTTTTCGCAGTTAGTGGGTTGGTTTTTGGTTCAATCCTGTTTTCATTTGCCTTGAAGAAGCTCTTTAATCTGATGAAGTCCCATTTGTTTATTCTCTCTATTGTTTCCCTTCTCTGAGAAGGCATGGTGTCCGAAAAGATCCTTTTAATACTGATGTCAAAGAGTGTACTGCCTACGTTTTCTTCCAGAAGCCTTATGGTTTCAGGTCTCACCTTTGGGTCTTTAATCCATTTTGAGTTTATTTTGGTGAATGGTGAAAAAGAATGGTCAATTTTCATTCTTTTACATGTGGCTTTCCAGTTTTCCCAGCACCATTTGTTGGAAAGACTTTCTTTGCTCCATTGTATGCCCTCAGATCCTTTGTCAAAGAGAAGCTGTCCATAGATGTGTGGTTTTATTTCTGGGGTTTCAATTTTGTTCCATTGATCTGTGCACCTGTTTTTGTACCAGTACCATGCTGTTTTGATTACTGTAGCTTTGTAGTATGTTTTGAAGTCAGGGATTGTGATGCCTCCCGTTTTGTTCTTTTTTCTCAGGATTGCTTTACCAATTCGGGGTTTTTTGTTGCCCCATATGAATTTTAGGATTCTTTGTTCTAATTCTGTAAAGAATGTCATTGGGATTCTGATTGGGATGGCGTTGAATCTGTAGATTGCTTTAGGTAGAATGGACATTTTAACTATGTTTATTCTTCCAATCCATGTACATGGAATGTCTTTCCATCTCCTTATGTCGTTATCCAATTCTCTCAGAAAGACCTTGTAATTTTCATTATATAGGCCCTTCACTTCCTTAGTTAAATTTACCCCAAGGTATTTTATACTTTTTGTTGCGATTGTGAATGGTATTATATTCTTGAGTTCTTTTTCTGTTGGTTCATTACTGGAGTATAGAAATGCTACTGATTTATGAAAATTGATTTTATACCCTGCAACTTTGCTGTAGTTGTTGATTACTTCTAACAGTTTTCCAATGGATTCTTTGGGGTTTTCTATATATAAGATCATGTCATCTGCAAACAGCGAGAGTTTCACTTCTTCCCTCCCTATTTGGATTCCTTTTATTCCTTTTTCTTGCCTGATTGCTCTGGCCAGGACCTCCAGTACTATGTTAAATAAGAGTGGTGATAGAGGGCATCCTTGTCTCGTTCCTGTTTTCAGGGGGATGGGGTTCAGTTTTTGCCCATTGAGTATGATGTTGGCTATGGGTTTGTCATATATGGCCTTTATTATGTTGAGGTAGTTTCCTTCTATGCCCATTTTGTTCAGAGTTTTTATCATAAATGGCTGTTGGATCTTGTCAAATGCCTTCTCTGCATCTATTGAGATGATCATGTGGGTTTTATTCCTCAGTTTGTTGATGTGGTGTATCACGTTGATTGATTTGTGGATGTTGAACCATCCCTGTGTCCCTGGTATGAATCCCACCTGATCGTGATATATGATTCTTTTGATGAATTGCTGAATTCTGGTTGCCAAAATTTTGTTTAGAATTTTTGCATCTATGTTCATCAGTGATATTGGCCTGTAGTTCTCTTTTTTCGTGGTGTCCTTGTCAGGTTTTGGTATCAGCGTGATGTTGGCCTCATAGAATGTGTTAGGAAGTGTTCCATCTTCCCTAATTTTTTGGAATAGCTTGAAAAGGATAGGTATTAAATCCTCTCTTAAAGTTTGGTAGAATTCCCCAGGAAAGCCATCTGGTCCTGGGGTTTTATTCTTTGGGATGATTTTGATTGCTGTTTCAATCTCTTTCCTTGTGATTGGTCTGTTCAAATTGTCTGCCTCTTCTTGAGTGAGCTTTGGGAGATTATAGGAATCCAGGAATTTATCCATTTCCTCTCGGTTATCCATTCTGTTGGCATATAGTTTTTTGTAGTATTCTCTTATAATCTGTTGTATTTCTGCAGAGTCTGTTGTTATTTCTCTTCGCTCATTTCTGATTTTGTTTATTTGAGCTTTCTCCCTTTTTTTCTTTGTAAGTCTGGCTAGTGGTTTGTCAATTTTATTTATCTTCTCAAAAAACCAGCCCTTTGTCTCATTGATCCTTTCTACTGCCTTTTTCATTTCAATAGTATTTATTTCTGCTCTGATTTTTATTATTTCTCTCCTTCTGCTGACTTTGGGCTTCATTTGTTCTTTTTTCTCTAGTTCAGTTAGGTGTGCTTTAAGGTTGCTTATTTGGGATTTTTCTTGTTTGTTAAGATGTGCCTGTATTGTGATGAAATTTCCTCTTAATACAGCTTTTGCTGTATCCCATATGAGTTGGTATGGCATGCTATCATTTTCATTTGTTTCCAGGAATTTTTTATTTCTTCTTTAATTTCTTCAATGATCCATTGCTTGTTCAGTAGTGTGTTGTTTATTCTCCACATCTTTGTGCCTTTCTCAGCTTTTTTCTTGTAATTAATTTCTAGCCTTATAGCACTATGATCTGAGAAGATGCTTGTTATTATTTCAATTTTTTTAAATTTGTAGATGTTTGCCTTGTTTCCCAACATATGGTCTATCCTAGAGAATGTTCCATGTGCACTTGAGAAGAATGTGTATTCAGCTCCTTCAGGGTGGAGTGATCTATATATGTCTATTAAGTCCAATTGTTTTAGTTTTTCATTCAGCTCCACTATTTCCTTGTTGATTTTCTGTCTGGATGATCTGTCCTTTGATGTGAGTGGGGTGTTGAGGTCCCCTACTATTATTGTGTTGTTTGTAACATCTTCCTTTAGGTCTGTTAATAGCTGCTTTATGAATCTTGGTGCTCCTGTGTTGGGTGCATAGATATTTATAAGCGTTATTTCTTCTTGATGAGGTGTCCCTTTGATCATTATATATTGTCCATCTGTGTCTCTCTTTAGCTGTCTTATTTTGAAATTCACTTGGTCTGATATGAGAATTGCAACACCTGCCTTTTTTTCCTTGCTATTTGCTTGAAGTATTGTCCTCCAGCCCTTCACCCTGAGTCTGTATTTGTCCTTGGGGCTGTTTCCTGGAGGTGTGTTTCCTGGAGGTGTGTTTCCTGGAGGCAACAAATTGTTGGATCTTGTTCTTTAATTCATTTTGCCACTCTGTGTCTTTTTATTGGAGAGTTCAATCCGTTCACATTGAGAGTGATTATTGATGCATGTGGACTTAATGCTGTCAATCTGCCGCTCATTATCTTGTTTTCCTGTGTGCTTTAGACTACCCATTTAATACTGCAATTTCTTATGCTGGGTTTCTTAGATTTTTCCTTATCTATGATTTGTGACTCTGTTCTGTACTTTATTTTAGTGTCTACCTTGAAGTTTGTATTTAGAATCTCGTGTATAATATAGTCTATTCTCTGGTGGTCTCTTACTTACTCGACCAATACTGATTTAGACCCTTTGCTCTTCCCCACCTAAATAATTATTTTCATTATTTATTCCAACTCGTCTTATTAATTTGTAGTTAGAGTGCTAAGATCGTCCTTGTTTTGGTAGTTTCCTTATTTTTACCCTAATGCTATAGTTGAATATTTGCTATCCTGTTCTGGTTCTATCCATCGGTCTCCCTAGTCTGTGGATTGTGTCCCCTTTCTGCCCTTTTTCTTTTATCAAGTATGAGAGCCTTCTTGAGGATTTCTTCTAATGGAGGGCTTTTAGTTACAAATTCCTTTAACTTTTGTTTGTCTGGAAAAGATTTAATTTCTCCCTCATATCTGAAGGAAATTCTTGCTGGATACAGTATTCTTGGCTGAAGGTTTTTATCCTTTAAAGCTTTGAATATATCACTCCATTCTCTCCTAGCTTCTAGAGTTTCTGTAGAGAAATCCACTGACAGTCTGATAGGGGC
Organism: Equus caballus; assembly: GCF_041296265.1. NCBI lineage: Eukaryota > Metazoa > Chordata > Mammalia > Perissodactyla > Equidae > Equus > Equus caballus. Next base: position 2,122,836 of record NW_027222392.1, on the reverse strand, counting down.
TCCTTTATAGGTTATTCTCTTTTTTTTTCTTACTTCCCTGAGTATTCTTTCCTTATCGTTCCTATTTGCCAACTTTACTATTATGTGCCTTGTGGTGGGTCTTTTTACATTGACAAATCTAGGAGATCTAAAACCCTCCTCTACACACATTTCTCCGTTGATCCCTAGATTTGGGAAGTTCTCTTCAATAATTTCGTTAAGCACACTTTCTGCTCCATTTTCCTTTTCCATATTCTCGGGAATTCCTATGATCCTTATGTTCTTACTCCTCATTGAATCCATTATCTCTCGGAGATTTTCCTCATTTTTTTAAATTCTTAGTTCTCTTTCTTCCTCTGTCTGGCGCCATTCAGCCTGTCTGTCCTCAATTATGCTGATTTGCTCCTCTAGGTTGTCTACATGGGCATTCAGGGAATCCGTATTCTGTTTTATCTGGTCCATTGTGTTTTTCATCTCAAGTAATTCTGTTTTATTCTTCTTTATGATTTCAATCTCTTTTATTGTTTTGCTTCTGGTCTGGGGCTTTTATAAATTGCTGGATGGTAGAGGAGCGGTTTTTTCTCATAGTGGTAGAATTCAGTTGCAGTTACAGCCTGTCGCCACTAGATGGGGGTCGAGAGCGGCGTGTTAGCTCCCCGCCTTGGGGCAAGATGGCTGCGCCCACTGGCTTTGTTGGGGGAGGGGCTGTTACTCACACACGCCGGTCTGGGTTCAGATCAGTTCTGTTCTCTGGTCTCCCAAGGCCCTTGATTTATAGGGTCCCCGCGGATGGAAGCTTTCCCCTCTGTCAGCGGGTCTCCACTGAATCAGCAGCAGGAGTCCTGGATGATCCCCCAGTCGCGTGTCCCCTCCCCCGCTCCTTCCCGACCCGTGCCGCAGCGATCGCAGACTCTAGGGGAGGGAGCGATGTTCTCTCCTACCGTTCCAGTGCCTCCGAGGGTGTAAGCAAGGTTATGATCTCCGCCTTCTTGGTATTGTAGGCCTTTAACGAGCTGGCATTATGTTTATTCTCTGAAATTCAGTTCTTCCAATCTTTTGTTGTATTTTAAAGGGGAGAGAATCCCAGGTCAGCTCACCCCACCATTTTGCTCCGCCCCTCAATATCATGTGGTTTTTTATTCTGATTTTGTTAATGTAGTGAATCATGTTCATTGACTTTCAGATGTTGAACCATCCCTGTGTCCCTGGTATAAATTCCCCTTGATCATGGTGTATAATCTTTTTGATGTATTGCTGTATTTGGTTTTCCAAAATTTCGTTGATGATTTTTGCATCTATGTTCATCAGTGATATTGGCCTGTATTTTTCCTTCTTTGTGTTTGGGGATCACGATGATGTTGTCTTCATAGAATGTGTTAGGGAGTGCTCCATCTTCCTCAATAGTTCTGGAATAGTTTGAGAAGGATAGGTACTGAATCTTCTTTGAATGTTTGGTAGAATTCTCCAGAGAAGACATCTGGTCCTGGACTCTTACTTTTGGGGAGGTTTTTGATTACTGTTTCTATTTCTTTACTTGTGATTTGTCTATTCCGATTCTCTATTTCTTCCTGATTAACTTGGGAGAGGTTTTAAGAGCATAGGAATTTATCCATTTCGTCTAGGTTGTTCAATTTGTTGGCATATACTTTTTCATAGTATTCTCTTATGATCCTTTGTATTTCTTTGGTATCTGTTGTGATTTCTCCTCTCTCATTTCTAATTTTACTTATTTGAGATGTCTCTCTTTTTGTCTTAGTGAGTCTGGCTAAGGGTTTATCAACTTTGTTAATTTTTTCGGAGAACCAACTCTTTGCTTCATTGATCCTTTCTACTGTCTTTTTTGTTTCAATATCATTTATTTCTTCTCGAATTATTAGTATTTCCCTGCTTCCACTGATTTTGGGCTTTGTTTGTTCTTCTTTTTCTAATTCTGTTAGGTGTCTTTTGAGGTTGTTTATGAAAGATTTTTCTTGCTTATTGAGGTGAATCTGTATTACAATGAATTTCCCTCTTAGGACTACCTTTGCTGCATCCCAAATAAGTTGGTATGGTGTGTTTTCATTTTCATTTGTCTCCAGACAATATTCGATTTCTTCTTTAATTTCTTCAATACTCCATTGTTCAGCAGCACGTTGTTTACTCTCCACATTTTTGCCCCTTTCCCAGTTTTCTTCTTGTAGTTAATTTCTAGTTTCATAGCATTATGATCCGAAAAGATGCTTGATATTATTTCAACCCTCTTGAGTTTATTGATGCTCACTTTGTTTCCCAAGATTTGGTCTATCCTTGAGAATGTTCCATGTGCAAGTGAGAAGAATGTGTAACCTGCTGTTTTTGGATGAAGTGTTCTATATATATCTATTAAGTCAATCTGTTCTATTTTTTCATTTAATTCTATAATTTCTTTATTGATTTTCTGTCTGGATGATCTATCCATTGGTGTTAATGGGGCGTTGAGGTCCCCTACTATTATTGTATTGTTGTTGATGTGTCCTTTCAGTTTTGCTAATAGTTTCTTTACAAATTTTGGTGCTCCTGTGTTGGGTGCATATATAAGTGTTATGTCATCTTGGTGGAGTGTCCCTTTTATCATCATATGCACCCCCTCTTTGTCTTTCTTTATCTGTTTTGCTTTGAAGTCTATTTTCTCTGATATAAGTATGGCAACACCTGTTTCTTTTGTTCATTATTAGCTTGGAGTATTATCTTCCATCCCTTCACTCTGAGTCTGTGTTTGTCTTTGGGGCTGAGATGTGTTTCCTGGAGGCAGCATATTGTTGGATCTTATCCTTTGATCCATCTTGCCAGTCTGTGTCTTTTGATTGGAGAGTTCAATCCATTTACATTTAGAGTGATTATTGAAACGTGGGGACCTACCATTGCCAATTTATCTCTTGTTTTCCAGTTCTTTTGCATTTCTTTTGTTTCTCATCCCATGATTTGTGGATATCTAATTCAGGTAGGTAAATTTCTGTATTGGCATTCTTCTTATTTGTAATTTGTGCCTTTATTCTTGTTATTTGTTTAGTGGTTACCAGGGGGTTTATATAACACAATTTGTAGATGATATAGTCCTTTTCCTGATAGCCTCTTATTTCCTTAAATTAAAACATTCCATCTCTTCTCTCTTTCCCTTCTAGGTTGTTATTGTCAGATTTTTTTTCCTCTTCCTTCTTGTGTTGTGAGTTTGTGGTTAAAATGACTACATTATATTTATTCTTGGTGTTTCCCTTCCTTTTATGTTTAATGTTTCATTTAACTTTTGCTTATCTGTTCTGATGGAGAGCTGATACTTTCTGTTATTGTCCTTCTATCTTCTCCTTTGTTCTGGATTTTGTAACCCTTTTCCTTTTTTTGATTTTTCAGGTATGAGGTTCTTCCTGAGCATTTCTTGAAGAGGAGGTCTTGTGTCAATGAACTCCCTTAACTTTTGTTTATCTGGGAAAGTTTTTATTTCTCCCTTGTATTCGATGGATATTTTCACTGGGTAGAGTATTCCTGGCTGCAGATTTTTGTCCTTCAGAGTTTGGAATATTTCATTCCGTTCTCTTCTAGACTGTAATGTATCTCCTGAGAAATCTGCTCATGCCCTTGTGGGTGTTCCTTTGTAGGTTATTTTCTTCTGCCTAACTGCCCCTGGTATTTTCTCTTTGTCATTGACTTTTGCTAGCTTCATTACTATATGCCTTGGTGTTGGTCTTCTTACATTGATAAACTTTGGAGATCTATTGTCTTCTGTCACATGAAGTTCCAGCTCTCTCACTAAGTTTGGAAAGTTCTCAGCCATTATTCATTTGAACAGGCCTTCTGCCCTCTTCTCCTTCTCTTCTCCCTCTGGGATGCCTATAATCCTTATGTTGCATCTCCTACTTAGTGGGATAATTCTCAGAGAGTTTCTTCATTTCTTTTTAGTCTTAGTTCTCTCTCCTCCTCTGTCTGCAGCATTTCTATATTCCTATCCTCCAAATTGCTAATTCTGTCCTCTATATTATCGACCCTACTGTTCAGAGAGTCCAGATTTTTCTTAATCTCCTCCATTGTGTTTTTCATCTGCAGTATTTCTAATTGGTTTTTCTTTATAGTATCAAGCTCTTTTGTGATATAGCTCCTCAATTCATTGAGTTGTCTATCTTAATTCTCTTTTAACCCATTGAGTTTTTTAATAATGGGTGTTTTGAATTCATTGTCATTTAGGTTATAGATTTCATTGTATTTGGGATTGTTTTCTGGGTACTTGTCATTTTCCTTATGTTCAGGAGATTTAATATATTTTTCATACTTCTTGATGGCATGGATTTGTGCCTCTGCATAGAGATAGAGTTTAGTTACTGTTTCCACTTGTTTCAACTGGTGTGGGTGGGGATCAGATGTTTAGACTGCCCCAACCAGGAACCCTGTCAGCTGTTACTGACTGCACCTGGGTCCCTCCTCATAGTAACAGTGGTCCTGTGAGGTCCATCCTCTGTTGTGGGGGCAATCACAAGGGGGCCTCAGGCTGCTGCTGCCTACTGTTGCAGACCACCTAGACACGCTCCCTACTTGGGGTCTGCAGCAGTGTTAAGGCTTTCCCAGCGTCTGTGAGCAAGGTCACCTATAATTGCAGCTCTCTCACTGTCAGAGCCTACAAGATCTCACCTGTCCACTATATGTCCCAGCAGAGCTATAGGTATCTTCTGCAGTCTGTGGTTAGCTCACCTAGCTGTGCTACTTTTGCCCCATGGCCTTGTAGCCTTGTGATTGCCAGTCGGGGCCTCTCCACTACTGCTCTGCAGAGGCTTTTGCTGAGGCTGCTGTGGGAACCTGGAGTTCCCCCCGGGGCCATGGAGCCAGGCCGCTGGAGCTCCACCTATCCCCAGACTACTCCCACGGAATCTCTGGGAGCCCCTTGCCCCATCTGTGACACAGCTGGAGTCCATGAGTCTACTGGCAGTTGGCAGCTGCTGCCCTGCCTGGAATCCTACTCTTTGGGAGCCTCCTGGTGCTCTGATGCTGGGTGGGACCTCTCCACTAATGGCAAGTAGAGGCTTCCCCTGCCACCAGTGCGGGACCCTGGAGTTTCCGCCTGGGCTGCAGAGCCGGGCTGTTGGAGCTCCACCCAGCCCCCAACCATGCCTATGACATCTCTGGGTACAACTTGCATCATCTGAGGCACAGCCAGAGTCCTGAGACTGGTGGTGACTGGCAAGCTGCTGCCTTGCTGGGGATTCTGCTCTTTGGGAGCTTCCTGGCATTCTGAATGCTGGGTGGGACCTCTCTGCTAATGGTGAGCAGAGGCTTTCCCTGCTGGTGGTGTGCGACCTTCGAGTTTCCCCCTGGGCCATGGAGCCAGGCACTGGAGCTCCACCTGACCCCCAAGCATGCCCATGGGATCTCTGGGTGCCTCCTGCACCATCTGGGGCACTGGCAGAGTCCGTGGGCCTGGCAGTGGCTGGTGGGCTGCTGCTTTGTTGGGAATTCTGCTCTTTGGGAGCTTCCTGGCTTTCTGAATTCTGGGCGGGACCTCTCTGCTAATGGCAAGCAAAGGCTTTCCCTGACAGCACTGCAGGACCCTGGAGTTTCCCCCTCAGCTTAGGTGTAATTGCAGGGGGCTTAGGTAGGGCTGTAGTCACCTGTTTCCACCATCGCTCTGCCAGTGCATGCACACTCCCGCCCATGATGTGTGGTGATGCTATGGGTGAGTCTGCTGGAAGAGAGCCTCTTGCAGGTACTAGGCTGTCCGGGGGCTGGGGGTCAGAGAGTTTTCACCTATCTCCACCTCCTCCCATGGGGAAGTCTCTCTGCCTTCCAGTGTATAGCAGCACAGGCCTCTCAGGCATCTTGAGATGCTATATGGATATCCTTTCTTAACCGATGAATGTCCAATTAGTTGTAGATTTGTAGGGGGAGAGATAAAGAAGACTACTCACTCTGCCATCTTCGTCCCGCCCTCCATACTTGGTAATTTTTGATTGGATGATAAACATTATGAATTTTACCTTTGTTCCTGGATATTTTTCATTCATATAATTATTCTTGAACTTTGTTAAGTGAGACTAGAGTAATATGTAGTTTATGGTAAGATTACGGTTAACTTTTCTTCACTACTGAGGCAATGCATTTCTGAATAATCTAGTTGGTGTCCTGTGAATTATGAGATTTTCTATTCCAATGGGTGAGAGACCCAAACTAGTCCAGGTCCTATGTGAGTCACAGCCTTGCTTCCTCTAATATCACTAATCCTACTTGATATATTAAAGATACCCAACATTTTAAAAATCTCAACTCTCCACAAGTTGAGCTATACATTAAAGATTTCTCAAGAAAAATTACTAATAATACATTTTTTAATTATAAAAGTTTCTTCACATTGAAAAATAAATATACAAAACATGGGAAGGTAAATTTGAACCAAAAATGGGAGAAAAGTGTTCCCAGTTACTAAAATATAATGCACAGCTACAATAATTACAAAATTGTGGTATTAGCCATAGAATAGACATATCAGTGAAACTGAACACAAAACTCAAAGTAAAACATAATGTGTATGAAATTTAGGAATAATGTTAAGGTGGTGTCTCAAGTTACTGGAAAACATAAATCATTCAAAAAGATGGTGGGGAACTGTACAGCTATCTGGAAAAAATATTCATTATATTATGGTAAATATATATAGACAAAAATTGAAATCAAAAATATCCATCAATGTAGTTCAGGAAGCTATGGAAAAATTGTTTCACAACTTTGTCTTTTCTAATAATGATGCAAGCACAGTTTGAATTGAGAGAGGGTTTTATAACAAAATTCAGCAGATGGAAAAATTAAGGACTGAGGAGAAATGAGAGGAAAAAAAGAAAGTAAAAGTGGTGATTTTCTTGAAATTATAGCAAGGAGGAGGACCTGTGCTTTATAATTTGGGACTCTCTTCTGGTCATATGAGTATTCGAGGAAAGACATGAATGATTGAGAAAGCCCAGCATCATGTTCTCAGAAGGGCTCAGCTTCCTATGATCCAATATGTTTATGTTTGAATATTTAACTGTTCAGTAATTCCTTTTATGTCCGAGGGTTATCATAACCCTAGGACTTTAGCCCCATCTAGGATGGTACAGGGTTGTGATTGGGAAAGCAGACCTGTGTTGCAGTTGCTGCTCTGGGATGGGGCTCCAATGAGTTTCTTGGGTTCAGGAGGCAGACAAAGATTTCAGTTGGGGAATTTCTGAGAATCTGAGCCTCTATGTATGTTTTACATGTTGACATTCTATAATCAAGTTGAGGTATATATATTTATTTTTGCAAGAGTACAATGTTCCAATGTTAGCAATGGTCATAACAGCTGTAGTATTAAATAGCTCAAAGACAATTAAGAGATTTCAAATAATTAAATAGGAAAACAGATTGACAGTTAATGTAAATATTAAGAGAATATGTTGGCTACATATAATTTTGGGAAGAATTCTATAGCCTGTTCTAGCTAAGAAATATTTCCAAATATTTAAAAAAATTCAATCAAGGAGATTAATAATAGCCAGAATATGTCAAAATTCTAATCTTCATATAAAAGTTTGATTTTTAGCATTTATAACACTAACAAAAATTACTTTTATGAACTTTATTTTATTCTAAAATATTTAATTCATTTAGGTCAGGGATCTCTCAAGAAAAAGCACTCTTTGGAAAGTCTTCACACTAGGTAACGATAAATTAAAATAAAGAAATAGAGTGCCATCTCAAAATGTCAGCAAGAGGAAAATTCCCAAAATGTACAACAGCATATTTACAACAGAAAAATCAGGCATAATAAATAATACAAAGAGTAAAAATAAAAAGATGTTACAAAAAATGTTAGCTCAGGTCATTGTCCAAGCCTACACCCAGGCAGCTGGTTGGTTTTGACAACTAGGATGGTAGCAGAAATGGCCATTCGAGGTTTGAATGTAATTTTTTTTCCATTCCAATAACCCTTGTGCCCTGAGGTTAGAATTTGTTAACACCAATACCAAAGATGACCAAAAACAAACAAATGATGAGTATAAATTCCACCAAAGTGCACTCCAATCTGAGACACATTTCATTATGGATTCTTAGGACATAATGTGGGGAGTTCTGATCCCATGTTCTCACCGGCTTAGGTCCCCACATGATGTGCCCCACAGAGATGATACCAGATATCACCATCATGAGTTAATTTTACTAAAGACCACTGATATCACAGAGACCTCCCTATATAATCAGGTGTGCTAGCATCCTTCTCTGATGCCACACAGCAAGGAGAGAAATCTTGGCAATTGATAGTTCTCAGTCTTACTCCAGTAGCTGGGAGCCATAGGTTAATTTCTGTTGTAGTATGCCCTTCTGAGACGCATACTCAAGGGATCATTTTGGAAATCTTTGTGGGTACCAGAAGAGGTACCTACAGCATGAACAATCCCCAGGTAGTTTCATGAAGAGTTTATTTTCCTTCCCTCCAAAGACTGTGCATTTTTCACTTGACTCAGTGTCCTGTTTCTTAGCTTTCATTTCTCCTCTTCCTCTTTTTTCTGCCCTATCCTGGAAAATTTCTTCAACATCTCAATGGAGGAATTTCCAAGACACTTTCCAATAGTCATCATTCTCTAAAAATGTCCAAACCAAATAAAAAATAAAACTATTTTCAAAGATAAATTTCATATATTTAATCAATTTAAATACTACAGAATTAAATATCACAATTTAAATATTTCATAACTGTTCTATCCTTATCAGATAATTTTATTAATTTGAAGCAAGATGAAAAAATAGGATTCCATTCTTTATTAGCAAGATGTTAGATTAAGAAAAATAAAGGAAGAAAAATTTTGTGCAATTTTATTTTTCTTTGTGATCCTATTTGCTTGCTGCTGAAGTGATTTACTGTTAGTTGCAGCTGTGGTTGTCATGTCTATGTTCACATTTTGGAAAAGTGTTTAATATTATAATTATTAATATTGTAAGAATTTCACTCTGCTTAATGTTTCACACCCAAAAGAAAATCAAAATGAAAAATAAAACAAATAAGGAGATATTGTCTCCAAGCCATATCTAGAATGTTCTCCAATATCTGAGAGTAAATATTCACATATTGAAAATGAACCTGCATATCATGACTAGTTTGCAATAGTACCATCCTGCAGGTTGGACATGGTAGTGACCTATCAGTTGTATCTATAAAGGGCAGAGATGTCAGAAATGACACTGATGTAGGCAGTTAGCTCTTCAGCCTTTCTAATTCTGAAGTCTAAGCTGATGAATGATTTGGGCTGAATACCAGGGCTGAAGCTGAACTTCAGAGCGTCCTTATTGACAAGTCTTCTGCAAGATACTCAAATTTGAGAAACGGTCTACACAGTAAAAAGGTACACTTAGGTACCGTGTATATAAACAATGGAAATTTAGTTCTAAGAGACACATGTGAAAATGGTGGATGTGAAATTGGTGCTGTGCCCATGTTCTGAATGACAAGAAGAGGGAGAAGTATGATCTCAGGAAGAGGTTCTGTGTAAAGACAGAGAGTTGCCATGAACTTGTGGATTGGAGATAAAGGAAAGAGGCCTCAGTCACAGTTCTTGACTGGGCAGGGCACTGGAGACAGAGACACCTTTCAAGGTGGCTGTTGTAATATCTTCAGAGGGTCTTTTATTATGTTGGGGACGCTGGGGCCTGCTAGTAAGAGCCATTTTCAGTAGCTCAGTAGTAGGATTCAGCTCTGAAGCCTCTTGAAAAGAAACTGTTGCTAGAAGAAGTTATCACTGGCGAGTTGATAAACGACAGTGCCTATTAGTGTGGAAGTGATTTTGGCACCAAGCACTCTGAGTAATTAAAGCATTGCATCAGGCTTGGAGACCAAGTGTCCATGTTGGCAGGAGATATTGACCACAATTGGCATGTACCTCAAGGAATGCACTTTTATCCTTCGCTCCTTCATGAGCCAAAGGCAAGTACTGTGATTCCAAGGAATCTCTATAAGTAAGGCTAATCTGAAGACTACTTCATTGTCATTGCCTCAATATAGCTTATGTCCTCCAAAAATTACACTTTGGAGAAACACTTGGCATATGTCTATAAAAGTCTACATTAGCTAATAAATCATATTGGATTTTTTTATTAATCACTTTTTATTTTTCAGAGCAGTTTTCGGTTCACAGCAAAATTGAGAGGAAGATACAGAGATTTCCCATATACCCCCTGCCCCAACACTTGCTTATGTTCCCCTATTATCAACATCACCCACCAGAGTGATACATTTGTTACAACTGATGAACTTACATTGACACACCATAAGCACCCAAACTCCCTACTTTACTTTAGGGTTCTCTCTTGGTGTACATTCTATGTGTTTGGACAAATGTGTAATGTCAGGTATCCATCCTTATAGTATCATGCAGAGTTTCACTGCCCTAAAAATCTTCTGTGCCTCACGCATTCATCTTCCCCCTACCTCTTCATATTGTATTTTTAAATTATGAAATAAGATGGAGATAAATCTATCTTAAATTAGGCCATCTTCTTAAATTCTTTTCTTTTAAGAAATTTCTTATAGGCTAAGTTATCTGCAGACAGAGTATGCCATTAGAAGGAACTGAGTCCACTTGGGATGCTAGGTTCTGAAAGTTCATCTATTTTTGGAGCTCTTTAACAAATCAATAAGAGAACAAACATGATACATCTCATTATCATTTTAAAAACAGAAGATCTTATTCTACTTGGCTAGATTTTTGAGCCCAGGCTATATTCTAGGGAACAAAGAATTTTATAATGTCATGCAATACTCTTAACTTCTTCATTGCCATGCCACTCTTGACCCCTGCAACTTATCTTCAATTAATGTAGGTATGTAGGAGTAGATGGAAATCTTTTTATAAATATGCTTCTCATTAATATAAGCATAATCATAAACCTCATATCTAACTTTCTAAACCACATATGTTAGTGATAATTGATAACTAAAGGGACGTCTTCCTGCCTCAAAGAAACTCTCTTCCTTTCACAGGACGTGAGTCTATTTTAGCGTACAAAAATTTTATTCCCAGTGTGATATAGATAAAGTTGCTGAGAACTGACATTTTTAAATTCATGTTAAAAAATATAAACCCAGGTTGTTTTGTGTATTACAAATTTATTCATGTTCTTAATTAAAACAGTAACAACAGTACAGAACATTCATTTACTTAATCCTTCACTCATCGTAGTTTTTTGATCTGTTTATAAATATTCCAGTCCTCTCCTTTTTTGGTTTAGACTGCAATTTCTGGACTCCTTGTGGAAATATATTACATTATCTTGTAAAGTTGAATATTGCCACATTCTGCAACATATCAATGACATTTCTAGAGGACGTGTTTAAAAATGTTCATAATTACTATCCATAGTAGGGAAATATTATTTGAGAGGATAATGGATGAAAAAATTTTGAAATTATCACACAATAGAGTACGTATACAAGTGAACATGAATCTACAACTATATTCAACAACTGATATAAAAGTTAGTAACATTAATGTGGATGAAAAAATAAAAACAACTCCTAGAAGTCTGCAGATAGTACGCTAAGTTCAGAACCAGGAAAAACTAAAAAAATACGTATGTGATAAAGATATTCTGTTTTTAGGAAGCAAGATAATTGTACAATTAAAAAATCAGGATATTGATTATCTTTAAGGTGAGGCAGGGGGCAGGAGATGGAAAAGGTTAAAAATTGATTCAATTATTGGTAATGGTAGGTAGATACCATCTTGGGATAGTAGTAAGCTTACAAATATTCATTATATTATTTAAATAAAAGTAAAAGGCAATAATATAAAATGCATCAAATAAAACACAGTAAGAAAGTTTGGAAATGGGTGAATTACACAGTTGGAATTTTTTTATAAGAATCCCTTTCTTCTGCTTGTCTGTTGCCTCTGCTTCATTTTGTGTTGGTTCCCTTTTCAATCAGGCTTTCTCCACTTATGGTAAGATTATGAGGAGTTCCACATCTGTACTGTCAGAAACTCTATTAGGAAAAAAAAGACTTTTCTCAATAGTTCAAGAAAAGCACTGAGACTGCATCTTATTTGCTAATAGATACATGACCCAATCATTACAACCTGGGGGAATGCTTTCTGATTGACCACACAGGAATGATACCCATCTTTGGGAGATAGCACTGCTCATACCTTATGTAATGAAAAGGGAGAAATTGTGGTTTCTCAGAATAGAATCAAGTTTCAGTTACTCCAAGAAGGAAAATGGACTTGTGTCCAGCAAAAACAATCAATTCAGGGCATATGAGATAGTTTTTTATAACTCATCTTTAGCATCCTTATGATGAAGGCAGGAGAAATCTACAGAAGTATTTAGATATTTTTATAGCAAAACAAATATACACCAAAGGTTGAATACATCCTTCTTTGCAGGCTATATGCCACACCACAGCATGAGAAATATCATACTCTGTTATAAGAACAACCTGACATTTCCAGTGTCCCAGCTGATGTCTCCCAGGGCTGTTGATTCTAAATGCTGTTGAGACACATAAATGAATGGGATTCCTAAAGGAATAGTTGTTGTGTCCCAAGACCTGACCTCACATCTACCTCTGTCCTAAATTAGTGATTTTAGTGTAGTTCAGAGAGAATCTCAACCTATTTCTTTAACCATTACATAGGTAATTTGTCAGAAAAGGTAATTACAAATTGTTACTCAAATTATTTTCAATTAGGCTTGAATTGTTTTAATCATTCACTCACCTAGTAAACAATTGATAATTTGAAGCACAATGTGAACTGTTTGTTTATAAATATTTACTATTGTAGATATGCTGGAGAACAAGATAGTCACAAACCCTACCCTCGATGACTATCTACAATTTCCAGAACTCAATAAGAGTTTGAAGAATAAAATAGGATTTTTTTTTTCTGGTTTCTGGCCTTTATGCAACATTTTCTTATTTTTAATTTCTCAATGATTCATCATTTCAATCAGGATGTTCATGTATCTGAGTTTTAGACACTAGTACTCATGTGGCCTTCTTATGCAGAAGATTCAGTCACTTCTTCCTGACAGTCTAATCCTTTGGATTTCAAATCACTGTGCTTTCATGATTTTACTCATCATCCTTTAAGCATGCTTCTTAAGAGTCTTCAAAAATTCTTTCAAACGTTCATGAAACTCTACATTTTGTTGTTTGCCCACTTCTCCTAACTGCCTATTTTCTTTGGGTGACCTCACCCAATCTCATGATTTAAACTATAATTTACCAGTAATGATTTCCAAATCTATTTCTACAGCCCTAACTTGAGATTCACAATTAAAAAAAAAAAAAGAACTGTCTACTGAACATTTTCCCTTGTATAGCCTATGACGACCTGACCCTATCATCATTGCCCTATTATTCTAAACTCCCCAACCTGAGATACTACTGCTAGCCATTAGGAATTTTTTCATCATCATCACTGTCTAGTACTACCTGGTTTTCAGTTTGGGCTAGTGTCATGAAAATGTGTGGAAAGAAGACAATCCATGGAAAAAGAGAGTGATTAGATCTCCATATTGAACTTATTAAATATGCAATTGGGCAAGCTGCTTAACTTATGTGAGTTTTAGTTTTCTTTAAGATGAAATGTCATTGTTAACACCTACCTCATTGAATAGTTATGTAAATGAAATTATATAACTTATGTAGGGTGATAAAGAGAGTCTAATATACAAAATGTATTCAATAAATACTTGGTGAAGTAACATTGTTTCAATAAAGTGTATTCCAAAATAAGTGTCTGTTTACTAACATTAATTAGCAAAATAAATAGAAATGAATTAAAAAAATGAGATATCTATTCAATGCTCAGTATGCATGTTAATTCTCAGTATAAATCTGTGGTTCCTTCATGAAGGATGGCTATAGCACACAGAATAGAACTTCTCATTGCGGGACACCATACTGCCTTCCCCGGATTGTACTTGCAAATAAATTACGAGAGCTAGGAAAGCATCTCTCCTAATGCACAGAGGGGTAATTTAGGGAACCAGGTGGGAGCAGAGTAGTTTCCTGCTGATCTACTTCCTCTTCCACCAAAGACACTGTTCTTTCTTCTTCCTCTTCTCTATCACCCTCTCTGCCATCCATTTATGTTTTCCTCTTCTTCCCCTGATATCTTTGCTCAGCATAACACACATAATACCTCTAAACCCTTGTTTCTATTTGGATATTGAGTGTGAGGAGGGTTCACTTTCTCTTTTGTGGGCTAAATAGACAAATTAAAAGTTAAATTTATTACAGCATTTTGGATGCTTCTGATTAGCAAAGAAAAGGAAACTTTAGCACATACTACCCTCTAGGATGCTTATATTTTACATCATTATGTCAAAATATTCCCTCAGGAATTAAGACGGGGATTTTTTCCCAGTATTCTGTGGGATGGTTGCTTTCAAAAAGGGATGGAAAGACTTGACACTACTATAGAGTGTTCTAACAGGTAAGTGGCAGGTTATTTACATCTTTGTACCCAGAGAGGTATCATTACAGGATAATGCAAATTAGTTTTTAAATATATTTTATGTGTGTTTATATTGCTCCTACTTCTTCTGATAAAGGAACAGATAAAAGAATAATGTTTTTAAAAAGTTTACTCTTAATATAGTAACATAAATAGAATGAAATATAAGCTTTAGAATAAAAAGGTCTTTTGAACTCAACAAATATGTTATGAGTGCAAAGTATGTGAAAAGCCATCATTGTTGTGTGTGGATACAAGGAGGAATTCCATGCCCTAAGGTTTACCACAGATTCTTGAGATGGCAGAGTAAAAAAGCTCACAAAAGCTTTTCATGTAAGGTAGCTGAGCAAGATAAGTCCTCACTAGGGGCATTAAAAGTTAGAAAAGATTATGCCTGATTAGAGCTTAGAGAAAAGGTTAATAGAGTTAGTGACCTTCACATAGCTTCTGCAGAATGTCATCTCCAAGTGACAGCTTTAAATATAATGCTGTTTGTTACAGTATAGAATTACAAATCTCTGCATATTTCTAAAATGATATCATAAGAATACAATTTGCAGTTTACATGAATCTCAGATTTAGTTTGAAAAACTGAATAACCACTACTCATGGAAAATTCAGAAATGTCAATGTGGAGGCTAAAAACTATGTAATGAAGGAGAAAGGTAATGCCCCATATGTGTGTGGGGGGAGTTTTTTCATCATTCTTTAATTTGGGCTTTTGAGGGATAAAGAATCTTGTGTCAACCTGTTAACCTTCCTGCAGAAAATGGTAAATTTTGTGTATACATAAAATGAGATTCTCCCAAAGATAGAATTCTAGTGTAACCAAATCACGGAGGGTTGAGTAGTTTAAGAGAGAGTTGTTAAGGAGAGTAAAGATTCTTACTGTGGCTGCTGCAATAAAACAGATAGGATAGGTTAGAAAGATCCACCTAACATTCTATTCCACTCTCATCTATTTTGCGCCTTTATCTCTCTGCTTTTCTTTCAGCTCTTTTCTGTTACCTCCCCATCCAACACATTGTTTGTTTATTATTGTTTTGAAAAATTAAGCCATTCTAAGGTTGGCTAAACTTGTTTCAGGTAAGTACAATAGTTATTAAGATGTGCTTTTTTATTTGTGTTGTCTTCAGATCATTGTTACCCATTTTTTGTGTCAGATTCCTTTGAGAACCAGATGAAAGGTGTTAAAACATGTCTGGAAAAAATCTGCATATGATCATCCACAAAGACATGAACAAAAACATAGCCAATATCAGGAGGATATGACAAATGTCAAGGCTCTGCTCATATTCTGTAAGGGCCAAGGATTCATGATAAAAAATAGTTAAATGCTAAGATGATCATTTTTATGGGTGTCAGGGTCTCAAATCTTGCATGGCCATGTGGTGCTGTTCAGACTACACCATATTCTACTCCAGATTGTCGAGATGATTTACTAAGTTATTTAAAATTCATCTCAGTTTTTTTTCTGAATTTATAAATTGGGAGTATGTTTGTCTGTCTAACATGCATAATAGATAGAAGGCCACAGAAGATTAACGATGTGAATGCATTTTGTAATCAGAATAGCACTAAACCAATCAGATAAATATATTAAGAAGTAATTGAGAAGGTTCGATGTAAAAACATTTACTCAGTACCTACATTGTTCAAAGCATTGAGTTTTGAACTGTGGATAATAAAAATCTGAGAATACATAATTTTCAAACATTTTTATTCCAAAAAGGAAGCTAAAGAGAAAGCACATATAAGTGAATTTAACTAATATTCTAAGAAAAGCTATCAAAGAAGCCCTTAGGGAACAGGAGAGAGAATTTCATTCATCATAAAGACGTCACTGAAGGCCACCAGAGAAGGTTTCTTAGCAGCTGGGTCCTGGAGTTTTGGGACAGTTGAAGTAGTTAGAAATGAAGCAACATTCTAAGAAGGAAGAAAACTATTGATTGAACTGCTGACTAAATATTTATGAGAACTCATAATTATTAATAAGTTAATGAAAATATATGTATTTATAATTCTTAATCTATCTTAAACAATATATGTCCAGATGTATAAATAAACTTGTTCCTACGGCCAGCCCCATGACCAAGTGGTTAAAGTTCCACATACTCCACTTCAGTGGCCTGGGTTTGTGGGTTTGGATCCTGGACGTGGACCTATTCTACTCATCAACCATGCTGTGGAAGCATTGCATATACAAAAATAGAGGAACACTGGCACACATGTTAGCTCAAGGCCAACCATCCCCAAACAAAAAATGATACCTCTACCATTGGCAACAGATGTTAGCTCAGGGCAAATATTACTTAGCAAAACAATAAAATAAAATAAACTTGTTCTATAAATGAACATTCTAATGGGGTTGATAGCACAAATGAAAAGTCATACAGTCAAAGGGGTGGCCACAATTATGGAACTTAATTTCAAGTACAAATATTTCATGATGGATCACTCTTTCAAATTAAGAAGGAAAGAATGAGCTTATTGTTTTGATTAAGATACTAAGGATCAGTTTCCTCATAGTTGAAGATCTTTGTCAAAAGTTTCATAGTGCAAAGAGAGTTTTTTAAAAATCTGGTATCCTAATATAAATTACTTCACCAGGCACTTTCCTGAGACTAGTTTTTGGTTTGGAGGAACATAAGGTATATTTCAAGTGGGCTCAGGAGAAGAAAGTTTACCAAGCGAGAGGAAAAGATGTACAAGGGAAATTTGCATCTGTTTACTCTATCATAGTCTGTGCTTTGGCCACTTACAACTTTCAAGACAGTGTATTGAAGGATGGAAGAGGAACACAATGAGATACATAAGCCTTCCAAATTTTTCACGTGCATATAGTCCCTTTCAAAATTATCTTGAAAAGAAACATGTAGGTAAAAAGTTTTCTTCTTAGAAGTGCAGGCAGTGATAGTATTCCTTTCTAAGCTTGAAAAAAGAGAAATATGCATTGAAATAAATTAAATTTCAAAGTTAAATCATCATTGACTTAGCCAGGACAGAAATAAATTGAATGAAGTCAGTTACTGACCGTCTACTACTCTTGTTGTCTAAAATTATATCTCGGTCCCTCCTCTGAATCTCTGGTTTGTTACAAGAACAAAGGAATTTTCAGGTGCTTGGATAGTACAAACTCTACTGGAGATTACAACCATCATCTGATCCTACATGAACTGCTTGGTGTCCTCCCAAAATCACTTCAGGTGTAAAATGTTTAAGTTAAACACTTGAATTATGAAAACAAGAACTGTTGAGTTATAACACCTCTCTTTCATTTATATGCAACCTTAGGGACTTTGGGTCCTCTAAGGGGTGTCTTTCTGAAGTGGGAAAAAGAAAAATGTAGAAATAAGGATATTTGAGATATTGCCAACTATTAAGGAATATTCACTTCTCTACATTAGTATATATCAAATACTAAATATCATAAGAGCACCACAAGGTAACATCATATTTTTAGAGAATATAAGTACTTCCTGTTTCTCTTTTCAAGCTCTAATATCTGGAAATGGGCATCCAGTGAAGGGAAGCATAATATATATTAAAAAATAGACATTTCTAGAATTATGTGTAACAAATATACAATGATAAATATATGTGTAAAGAAGATATTCTTTATGGGTAGGGGCTGGGGTATAATTTTCAATTTATATTATGAACTTCCAAAAGTAGTCAGATATATCCAAAATCCCAAGTGATACACCATCCGAATATGGATGCCAATTTATTAAATATGGAAAAATCATGAAATTAATAATAAAATGGAGCCACATTACAAACTGTGGAATAAAGTGTTGAGGTGAGTTACTAAGAAGCAAAAGCTAAAATGCCCATGATAAGGAACATTTATTTTTGTTAAAATATTCCATAACATCATATATCACACTATATGTTACACATACAACCCTGAATTAATTCCCTTATTTTTTGCAGATGAACCATTTCACACTCCTTCTTCTCATTCAAGAAATCATGCAGCTAAATAATAATGTGACTGAGTTCATTCTGCTTGGGTTAACCCAGGAACCTGTTAGGAAGAAAATAGTGTTTGTCACTTTCTTACTTATTTGGGGACTTTGCTGGATAACTTTCTGATTATTGCTACCATCAAGACCAGCCAGGCACTTGGAAGTCCAATATACGTCTTCCTTTTCCACTTATCTTTATCTCATACCTTCCTCTCTACATCCATAGGCCCTAGAATGATTGTGGATGCCCTTTTGAGGAAGACCACTATTTCTTTCAATGAGTGCATGATCCAAGTCTTTTCATCACATTTCTTTGGCTGCCTGGAGACCTTCATCTTAATTATCATGGCTGTTGACTGCTATGTGGCCATCTGTAAGCCTCTATGCTACACAATCATCATGAGCCATCAAGTCTGTGGTGCATTGGTGACTGTTGCCTGGGTGGGGTCCTATGTACATTCTTCAGCTCAGATTTCTATGGCCTGGAGTTTACCCTTCTGTGGTCCCAATGTGATTGATCACTATTTCTGTGACTTGTAGCCTTTGTTGAAACTTGCCTGTGCAGACACCTACATGGTCAATCTACTCTTGGTGTCCAACAGTGGGGCCATTTGTACAGTGAGTTTTGTCATGGTGATGTTCTCGTATGTTATCATCTTGCGTTCTCTGAGAAACCACAGTTCTGAAGTGAGGAAAAAAGCCCTCTCAACCTGCATTTCTCAAGTCATCGTGGTCATCTTGTTCTTTGGTCCTTTCATATTTTTATACACACGGTCTGCAACCACCTTCTCCATGGACAAGATGATAGCTGTGTTTTATACAATTGGAACACCTTTGTTCAATCCTCTTATTTATACACTGAGAAATGCAGAAGTGAAAAATGCCATGAGGAAAATATGGAACATGAAGTTGATCTCAGGTGACAAATGATTAATAGAAGTTTCAAATTTTCTTTATCATTAGGATTGATCAAACAAGTCCATAGGGAATATCTTCCTCTTATTGTATAGTTAACATAATCCTAAAGTGGGGCATAAGAAATAGTTTCTTCAAGAAGATAGGCAATATGAACACATATACTGATTAACATTGATTCAATTTTCTATAGAAAAAGAGACAGCCCAAGGTAGAAACAGTCATGTAAGACATAAGCTTTACTCTGCCTCTCTTGCCTGCCTAATAGCACTGTGTTTTGATCTAGTATTATCTCTGCCCTTCCTCATATTGATTCTTTGTGTTCTCTATTTATACTTACACTTCTATATGCTTATATCAACAGCCTGGCAAGGTTTCCTCCAAACTGTTCATTTATTAAATACTGTGGGATCATAATGTCTGACCATGAACCTTCAACTTGGTTGTTCTTCCTGACTCAAAGAAAGCACCAGATTTAAATAATTAACAGAAGCTTCATGTTGTAAAGGACAAGACATGTAATGTAGATAATCTCTCTTCTATGTCCTGTGGTTATACTTTGAATTATTATCATATGTTTAATAAGATCCTTCTAGAAGAGTGACATAACACTGTGAGAACATTCAGCCTTCTGAAGGAGTCTTTTTTATCTTACTAAGGTTCTGATTATTTAGGTTATACTCAATATTATTCTGTTTGTAAAAATTACTTTTTGCTCCTAAAATGATCCATTCTAATTTTGAGGAAGTTTTAAGTTTTCTCTTGAGTCATCCCAATTATAATAATTTGTTCATAAGATTAGGTTCTTATGATTATGGCATAGATGACCCAAATTAATATGGATATATTTATATGGCCTAGAAGAGTATATGCAGTTGATAGTAGGGAACTTGAAAATAAGAATTGATTAAAGAAAGAATATTGTAACCCAGAGGAGGATTTTTTATGCTTTGGAGCAGAAGAGTTACATCACTGATATGAATTATTTTAGTTAGATTGATATAATCCAGAAAAGAGAGTAATTTGAAGGAGACTGTGATATTTGAATGAAAATTATGTTTATGCAATGGAGATGGATATCACCATTTGTCACCATCCATCAACACCACAGACTAATTGTATGAACAGTAAGAATCTTCTGATTTCAATTTCTCTTCTTATTTGTATTTTTATCCGTAGAGAAAATTCAATGAGTATTTTTGTTTATTTGGAACTTGTATCTCTATTTATAAATTACTCAACTATATTAAGATTACTAGTTTTATATTAATTTTCTTGTACCAGGAGCTTTAGAATTTCTTTAGCTTGAGAAAATGATCATCTATTTCTCCATGTGGGAATGTAAAACTGTGAATTCCACAATAAACTCTAGTGACAGATTTTCAGATTCTATGAATTTCAAGGCTACTTCATCTCAAGGATGTATTATTGATCACAGCTGCTGGAGTTTGATTCTGCTCTTGTAAGCTTTGAAAAATAGTCAATTCCAGTTGGCATAGTTTTAGTTGATGTCTTCTTCTATTTCAAGGCATAGTAACTGTGAAAAGGGGCGTATATTGGATCCAATTTAGGTGCCTCCCCAGATACACTCTATCTAATATATCTTATGGACATACTTTTAACACAGAGCTTTCATGCCCACTGTTGCCACATCTCCTGCCCACAGAGATTATGGTCTAATTTTTGTCCAGGGTTTTATAATAAAAATGATAGAACTGTAAAGATGACTGAATGTGGAACCTCACCAGGAATTTTTTATTGAAGTCAGTATTCTGATAAGAAAAGAGTGGGAGTCTGAGATCTAGACAGACATAATTGTGCAGGGCAGGGTGAAAACCATGAAATCACAAATTATCTTGCATCCTCCTGATTATCGTAAGTAGCCTCCTCTCCCTTGAAAAAGAGGAAGGAACAGTTTTCCTTAGCCTAGACACCACGCCATTACCTTATTTGAAGAAGTTGTCATGCAATGGTATTTGCTTTCCTCGTGGGCTTCCTCCTACACCCCTTATTGCTTCCAACCAGCTAACGAGGGGAAAGCTTCAAGAAAGTCTAAGCACCAATGTACATTCTTGCTCTAGGATAAAATGAAATGCATGAGAAAATTGCAGGACTTTGCTGCTAAGTCCAAGTGTGAACCATGGGAGCACTTCATTATGGGAGATGTTAACACAGAATGGCAAAATATAAATCTTGGATTGAGGTCTATCCAATGGGGCTTTTTCTGTAGACTCACATTATTGGAAATGTCTCGTCAAGTAACTATGTGGTTTGCTTTACTCACAGAACTATCTGTTAGATCTGTGGGAAAGAACTACAATACAGAGTTCCTAAAAGTATAAAAGACCCAATAGTTGACTTTTTTTAATCTTAGGTATTGACAGTATCTTAAATATCTGTACTATTCTTTGGTGTGGAAGCTTAGGAGTGAATATGATTTGAACTTAATTCATATTTAGAAGACCCTAAAGTAAATTTCTTGAAGAAATTAATTCCCAAAGTTTCTAGGTGGGACATTTTTGAAGTGTGTCATCAGTATATCCATATTCAAGTGGAGATAAAATAAACTCAACTAAAAAATTGTGGGCTGACTAACATGACACCTGTGGATTAAACATGGGTTATATTTATTTGTTTATTTATTTTTGTCTTTTTACCATTCTTTGAAATGTTTATTACAAGTATTCTTAAAGACTTCTCTACATCCATTACAGAATGGTAAAACTTCCATTCGCTGATATAACACTGTTCTCAATGCATTTTTTAAATTCTTTCTTTTCTAAGGGAATCATATTATAATATATAAATACATCAACTTAACATATGCACCTTACATTTACACCACGTTATATGTCAGATATATTTCATCTAAAAAAAAAGCACAGGCTCTTTGTAAAACGGCAGTCGTGTAGATGAATCTTGACTCAAATTTTGGAGGAAATAAAGTAAGCTTGATGGGCTGTGGAAGGAATCATATGTAAAATTCCCTAAATAAAAATGTATTGACTTTAACCAGCCAGAAGAAATGATGAAATTCGGCCATTTGTGACAGCGTGGATGGACCTTGAGGGTATTATGCTGAGTGAAATAAGTCAGAGGGAGAAAGTAAAATTCCATATGATCCCACTCATAAGTAGAAGATAAAAACAACGACAAACAAACACATAGCATTGGAGATTCGATTGGTGGTTACCATGGGGGAAGGATGGGGAGGACAAAAGGGGTAATTAGGCTCACATGTGAGGGGATGGAATACGATTACTTTTCAGGTGGTGAACATGATGTAATCTACACAGAATTTGAAATATATTATGATGTACATCCACAAATAAATAAATAAGAAAAAAATAGGTGTTAATCACTATAAACTTCCCTCTTACCAATACTTTTGGGACATCCTATAATTCCTGGTATGTTATGCTTTCATTTTAATTCGTCTTAGACATTTTCCAATTTCCGTTTGATTTCCTCTTTTGTTCAATGGTTATTCAAGAGTGTTTTATTTTAATTTCAATGAATTTGTGAATTTTTCCATTTTCTCTTGTTATTGATTTCTTGTTTCACTCTGCTGTGTTCAGAAAAGATATTTGGAATGATTTCAATCTTCTTAAGTTTGTTAAGACTTATTTCGTGCCCTAACATATGGTCTATCCTGAAGAAAATTCTGTGTGCTCTTTAAAAGAATATGTGTATTGCTACTGTTGGTGGAATGTTCTGGATGTGTCTGTTAGGTACATCTCACCAATAGTGTTCTAGTCTGTTTCCTTATTGATTTTCTCTTTAAGTGTTCTGTCCATTTTTGTAAGTGGGATATCAATACATTCTATTGTTATTGTATTACTGTGTATTTATCCCTTTAGATCCATCAATATTCACTTTATGTATTTTGATCCTCTGATTTTGGATGCATATATATTTATATTTTTATAATTTCCTATGGAAATGACTCGTTGTTTGTAATGACTTTGTCTCTTTTGCTTATTTTATATTTGATAATGCTTTAGTCATCCTGCCCTCTACTGGTTACCAATTACATGGAATATCTTACTGTATCATTTCATTTTCAGTCTATGCGTGTTCTTAAATTTAGAATAGGTCTACTGTAGATAGCATATAGTTAGATTTTTTAAAAATTTTTTTAACATTGTGGAGCTTCCTCAAAATATTAAAAGTAGAACTACCATATGATCCAGCAATTTCACTTCTTGATATTTATCCAAAAAAAGCAAAAATGCTAATTCAAAAAGATATATGCACCTGCATGCTCATTGCAGCATTATTTACAATAACCAAGATATGGAAACAACCTAAGTGGTTGAATGGATAAAGATGTGGCATACATATATACACACATATGCAAATATACACATATATATGCAAATTATCCATGATCAGTAACATCATTTAAGTTAATGCTTGCAATTATATAATAATATCTCAATTAAGGATTGTTTTCATACAGAAAACACAATCTTATATATATTCATTAATGGTATTTATATAGCATAGAAGAGTAAATTGTAAAAAACTTGGGTATATAAATATGTGGCTTAATAATATATACTTCTATTACATAATAAATTAGTATAAATAATTCAAATAAAATATTTTAAAACATGGTGATATGTCAAATTTTCCCTTGTGAACGTAACTTTTTAAAATAGAATTTATTTTTTAGTGCAGTTTTAGGCTTACAGAAAAGTTTCACAAAAAGTACAGAGAGTTCCCACATATCTTCTCTGCCCCCCTCAGTTTCCCCATTTACTGACATATTGCATCAGTTTGGTATATTTGTTACATTGGTAAACCAATATTGTTACACTTGTACTAAAGTTCATAGTTTACATTAGGGCTTACACTTTGTATTGTACAGTTTTATGGGGTTTGGGTTATGCATTATGTCATGTTTCCATCATTGCAGTATCATAAATATTTGTTCTCCTTCACTAAAAATGACTTGTGCTCCATCTATTCATCTCTTCTCCTTTCTCATTGTATCCCTAGCAATGACTGGTTTTTTACAGTTCCCACAGTTTTGCCTTTTTCAGAAAGGAAGTTTATAATTCATAACTGTCATGTAAATATTGCCATTTTGAAACATAAATATCCTTCTTAAGGTTATCTCATTCATTGTTTTATTCTATTAATATTTTAAAATTCAATAACATCAATTGATTACTCTCTCTACTTGTAGACCACATTAATATATCACCCTTAATTTGGGCCAGCTATGCTACAATTAATTCGCATGATTCAAAAGAACACTAATACCACGCCCTGCCCCGAAGAAAGAATCAAGTTGAGAGTATAAAGTAGATTTTACCAAAAGAATGCTATTCTGAGTACAAAACCAACAGTCACAGCCTTCCTAAGATCCAAGACCTACCTCAGGACTGTGAATTTTCTCACAGTTCGAGAAAGATCTAAATAAACACAAGTTTAGAATTTGCAGTAAATGCTCAAGAATTGGAAAGAGGGTTACTAGATTTTATCTTGTTCCTTACCACATGGACTTTTTACAGTTATTTGAATTTGATACTTTCTTCTGAATCAGGAAGAACAATTCAGTTGAAGGTTGATGATCAAATGTGTCGAGACAGAAGCGTCTAATAAGTAAAACCCTTTGGAAGAGGTAAAAGTAGCTAGGCTGTAGAGATAAGCATGGGGAGGAGGTTAATCTAGAAGCAGAAAGCATCAGTAGTCACCATTATGAAGAACAGCGAAAACACTAGATAAAAACCATAGGTGACAATAGGAAGGCAAAAGTCAGAGAAACAGCAGTGAACCACTAAGGCAATGGGCCTTCCGTACCAGACTATACCTGGTGCTGTCACTTCCCCTTCATAAATTTTACTCGATACCAACCAGATTATGTGTTCACATTCTTTATTTTCCTGAAGGAAGTAACTCTCATGACCCAAGTTAGGATTATAAAATTCCACAATAAGAATACCATATTCTCTATGAGCTTTTAGGTCAATCCAAACTATTAAGAAAAATTTAAAACTGCCATTCTTCTTTTGGCATCTGAGACGAACTTCTTGTTCCACAACTTTCTCATTGCATTTTCCAACTCTCCATTTCTCAGTGTACAAATCAGAAGGTTGAACAAAGGTTTTCCAATTGACAGGTGTTTTCTTGTCCATGTGGAAGGTGGTTGCAGGGTATGTTTATATAAATATATAAGGACCAAAGAACACGATGATCACTATGATGTGGGAGGTACAGTTGGAGAAGGCTTTTCTTATTCCTTCAGCGCTGTGGTTTCTCAGAGAACACAAGATGAGAACATAGGAGAACATCACCATGACAAAACTCACCATACAGATGGTCTCACTACTGGATACTAAGAGCAGATTTACCACGTAGGTGTCTGTCCAGGTAAGTTTCAACAAAGGCTGCAAGTCACAGAAGTAGTGATCAATCACATTGGGACCAGAAAAATGTAAACTCAAGGTCATAAAAATCTGAGCTTAAGAATGTACACAGGACCCCACCCAGGCCACAGCCACTAGTGAACCACAGACTTGATAACTCATCTTAGTTGCGTAGCACAGGGACTTACAGGTGGCTACAGAGTGTTAAAAAGCCATGAGAATTAGGATAAATATCTCTAGGCTACCAAAGTAATACATTAAAAAGACATGGATCATGCACTCACTGAAAGAGATAGTGGTCTTCTTCAAAAGTTCAGCCACAATCATTCTAGAGGATATGGATGTAGAGAAGCAGGTGCCAGATAAGGATAAGTGGAAAAGGAAGAAATACACTGGACTTCCATGTGCCTAGCTGGTCTAATAATCAGCAAGTTATCTAACAATGTGCCCAAATAGAAAATCAAGAAAGGGACAAACTATTTTCTTCCTTACAGGATCCTTAGTTTACCCAAGCAGAATGAATTCAATCACATTATTGTTCAGCTGAATGATTTCATGAATGAGAAGAAGGGATGAATGTGAACTAAATTGTGTGAAAAAATAAAGGAATTAACGTAAGTTGTGTCATGAGATATTATGGGATAGTTAAAGCAAGTTAATTCTTGGTACTATGGGAAATCATGGAATATTTTAAGCAAAAGTAAATACTCTTCATGAAGTACATTCTGACAGATTTCTCAACGTCACTTCCATACTTTGTTCCTAAATGTTTAATGACCAGTTCAGTGGGCACACTGAGTCTCAAATAAACTTGTGGATGTGATACTTTTCCTACAGTGATCTTCAAATATAACCCTTTTTTATCTTTGACATTATGTTGCCTAATTTTGCCAATTTAATACATACAAAATTAAGAGCTAACCCTCATTTTATTATTTTCTTCAGTTTTTCCTTTTTTTAAAACTGCTGCCAATCCTCCTCTTTTTGCTGAGGAGGACTGGCCTTGAGCTAACATTTGTGTCCATATTCTTCTACTTTACATGTGAGATGCCTACCACAGCATGGCTTGCAAAGTGGTGCCATGTCCGAACCCAGGATACAAGCCAGCGAATGCCAGGCCACCAAAGCAGAATGTGTGCACTTAACTGCTATGCCACTGGGCCGGACCCTTCAGTTTTCTATTTTAGCCAGTCTTGGAGCCCATGTTTTGCATGGTGCATCACTTGGCATTTAGGATATACATGACTGCCCTTGTATGTTCAAGAACATTAATAAACAATGCACATACCACTCCCAACAAGATAAAGAATGTGTTCTTTATATAGTCCTTTATACAACATTGTTACAAACATTTATACAAATAGTATATTTTCTAGAAATACATAATGTTCTCCACTTCTCTGCACATTATATCCCAGATATTCCACTTGAATGCAGAAACAGGAAACACTTATAGTCTTTGAATAATGTACTGCAAACTTTAAGCACTATTACGATATTAGTTCTTGGCAAATACTAATAGACAGAAATGAACGCTCTTTAATTGTTAATATATCAAATATCCCCATTTTTATCTGTCTTTCATCAGTTTCTGAAAAGTGCCCCTTAGAGCTCCTGAAGTGACACTCCTAAATTAAAGAAAGGATATTACTTAATTGTTTGTTTTCATAATTCAAGTTTTTAGCTTAAGCATTATAGACCTAGAGTGGTTGTGCTTTTGGGTGTAACCAAGCAAATGGTTTAGGACCAAATCTTGACTGTAATCACCCAAGCCCCACCTTCATGAAACAATGAAATGGAGTAGAGAAGAAGAAAGGGCAGGGAAATGTGGCTTTAGAAAGAGGGATATTAGATCGTCAGTAACTGATTTATTTATGTTTTTATTTCTGTCTTAGCAAAGTCAACGATTATTAAATGTTGAAGTGTCACTTCTTTCAATGAAGATTTCTTTTTTTTTCAAATTTGAAAACAAATATTATAATCGCCCTTATTTCCGAAGACCAAAGTCTTTCTCCAGATATTTCCTGCCAAGTTGATATTGGACAAGGCACTGTATGAAAGTAAAAATATAAACTGAAATAAAGTATATTTAAATATAATCTGGAACACTTACTTATCCTATTGTCTCTCTCCCTAATCTCACCCAAAACTTCAATATATTGCCTTGTAAGTTGTGAGTTGACCAATGCTCAGCCTGTGATAGACTAACACAATCATAGTTATATATTTTTTCCCCTCTTTTAGTACATTTTCTTCTCAATAGACCTGAAATTTCTCTCATCTTCCTCAAAATCAAAAACACCTCTTGGGAAAAAGCCTGATGAGGTTATTCACTTTGGAGTGTCAATGATAAAAACAAAAGAAAAGTCTTTTTGGACTTTGTGATCCAGGACAAACATCTGAAACTATAAGAGAAATGTCTTGGCATCATGACCATTACAATGAGTTTACCATTTCCTTTGTTCACTTAAATGAGTGATGTGTCGTATAATATTAGCATTTGAAACTGTGGTAGGCATTGGAAGCAAGATGATGTGAAATTCTCTCATGCTCTATTCAGTCAGTGATTTTAGCCACACACTAGAGAGTGTAGTTTTTGGTATGGATATTATCAATTCTATTAACCTGTCTGTTTCCAGGATAAATTTAATTCTTTCTTACATTTGGACATATGTACTTAAAATGACTTATATAATATTTTTATAATATTTTATTCACTTATAATTTATATTTATATATAATTATATTTATAATATAATTATATTTTATATATAACAATACATACAATAATTATAAATTATTTTACTTATTTATACTATAGTTATAAATAATAAGTATATTTAATTTGTTTAACAATAAATGTGGGTCTTTGTCAAATATTTAATCAATAGTTTCATGATGACATTAAAAGTCTAGACCCAAATCTGCATCCGCAATGCTCAATTCTAGCCTTTCATGTTCCAAACAATTTAGACTACTTTAGTCATATATTTGTTAATTTCTCTGAGAAATATTCTCTGTGGCCTCAGGCATACTTCAGGGAAGCTCCTCCTGTGTTATACAAAGGAATTTTAATCTATTTAGTAATCTATAATACCCTCTGATCTAGAAAAAGGACAATATTGTTCTCAAATCAACAAATATTTATTGAATTCTGTGTATAAACAGTGTATGTTCACCATGTAATGGGGCTATACTAAGATTAGTAAATATAACAGGTGTGATCTCTGTAATAAAAGTAATGTAGTAGCCAAGGATTTAAAATAGCTAGTTGTAGCAGCAACTCACATATAATATAGAGGAAAATTGGCAAAGATGTTAGCTCATGGCAAATCTTCCTCAGGAAAAAACATAAATAAAAATAAAAAATAAATAGTTGTACAGTATGCAAACTCCTCTTGCCCTCTCCTTTCTCGCTGTAATATCTTTCTATTTCTAGCTGCTTCAACCTTCTGTGAACTTTAGGATCAAAATGCTGAGAAACATCCTTTAAAGGGCTTTCACTGATTTCCTGTGAGAAGGAAAATTCATTCATCTGTTCTCTAAACACTTGCTTTATAGCTTTTCTTATATTATTAGATACTATTGCCTTAACACAAAAAAATGAATGTGCTTATTTTAGTTTCCTTCCTGGAGTTAGAATATTGAAAACTATGTGTTCTCAGGATTTTATTCTGCATTGTTGCAACTCAATGCCTTGTACTTTGGGGGTGCTCAGGAAGAGCTTTTAAATTGAATATTTTCTACTACCCCTTAAAACGTGATCATATTTACCTCATTTTTCTTGCACCATACTGATTACAAAACACATTCACAACATAAATTTGCTGTGGCTTTCTGCCTACTGTGTAGGTTAGAGAGAGAAATATGCTTCTAATTTATACAGCCAGGAAAAGGAAAAAAAACCTGAGATCAATTTTAAATACCTTTGAATAATTGTACAACTGGAGTAGAGGATGTCATACTCTGAACACTACCACATGGCATGTAAGACATTGAAACTCTGATACCCATAAAATGATCATATTAAAGCATTTTTTAATGAATCCTAAGTCCTTAGGGGTGCAAGAAGATCCATTTTTCATGTATTCCTAATATTTAGTCTTGTTTTTATGTGTGATATATGTATAATCACGTCAAATTTTTTTTCAAAGGTGTGTTAACACCTTTCATCAGGTTCTCAATGGAATCTGATACAACAGGTTATAACGATCCAAAGACAAAGTGGCATCAGTAACCTAGCATATCTTCCAATAACTACTGTAGTCACCTCAACTCTTAAAACAAGATAAGGCAAGTTTGAAGTGGCTAAATTTGTCAAAACAAGGATAAGAGAATGTGTTGGTTTAGGAATAGGTGCATGGCAAAA
The DNA here is from genome assembly GCF_041296265.1 of Equus caballus. NCBI lineage: Eukaryota > Metazoa > Chordata > Mammalia > Perissodactyla > Equidae > Equus > Equus caballus. The sequence continues at coordinate 2,092,757 of NW_027222392.1, read as the reverse complement.
AAATATTAAAAACAAAGCAGGTGGGAAAAGGTGGAGAATTGATGACAGTGAAATGCAAGTTGTTAGGTGCCTCCTTCTGTGTTTCTGTTTTACTGCAGTTGCTACAGTGGGAAGCACTTAGACACTGTCTCTTCAACCATCCACTACTTGCCTGAGTCATGTGTCAGCCACAGCTGAGTCACGTGTCAACCACACCTGAGTCAAGTGTCAGCCACAACTGAAGCACATGCCACACACACCTGAATGACCTTTGAGCCACACATGAGTCACGTTCCAGCCTAGCTGAGAACTAGCCTCCTATCTTTAGGAGAATCCCTATACTTACTTTATTTCTGCACAGAATTTACCATATTCTGTGAGAATGTTAGCAAGTTGCCCTGAGATTCTTTACCTCTTAAATGCCCAAAGAAAAGAGTAATGTAATTTATGCTTCTGAGTTCCTCACTCTGGGTACTGACTCACATAATTTCTGCTTATCTGTTCAGGAGATGGCCTGGAAACAGCTTTAACTGAGAACCAAAAATTCATCAGGAATCTCTATACCCAATACTTACATTTCCTATATCTGTTTGCCCCAAATTACATGAAATTAATATTTATTTGTTCCTCTTTTCAAATCTTCTAAAGAGAGCAGGAGTCTTGTGGAGAGGGAAGTAGATAATACCACATGTGAAAGAACATTGGACAAGGACAAATATTGATGAAAAGGGAAGATTTTTACCCAAAATATCTTCAGTAACTCCCCTCTCACATATTGGCAAGTTATCTTTCAGTTTTTAGCCTCCTCATTGTCATAATTTCTGAGCTTTCTCTGAGAAGTAGTCAGCTTTTAAATTAAATCTCAGAAATGTGTAAATTGCAAATTATATTCTTATGGTATCATATTGGAAGCATACAGGGAGTAGTGATCTTATATCCTGATACAGAAACTCTATCAAAAGTTGTCTTTGGAGATGGAAAAGTAGGCATTCTCCAGAAGTTACCTGTAGGTCACTACCTCCATTAACCTTTCCTAGAATTTCTAACCAGGCACGTCATTTCTAACTTTCTGGAATCCAAAGCTTTTTAGTGAGGATTCATCTTGTCAAACTACCTTACATCAAAATCATCTGTTAAATTTTCTGCATTCTGTCATCTCTAGAAACTGTAATAAACCTTAACTCAGGAAATATCTTACTCTATCCCTATACTGCTTTTTACGTGATACCCTTTCACAGACGTGGTGCTCATACAAGATTTACTGAGTTAAAATGATCAGTTTTCCTCAACAGTTATATTTATTCTATTTATGTCTTATATTAGCATCAAATCTCAAAAAAAATAAGCTCTTTTTTTCTGTTCCTTTCTCATGGTATGTGGAAAGAGTATAGTCAAAATAAATATAAAAATATATTAGAAAATTATTTTAGATTATTTTATAATGATGCATCTGTGTGTAAAAAGGTGGAAATATGTGTAAATTATCTGTCAGAAGACTCTCTGAATTAGTGTCAAGTCTGACCATTTTTTTTGATAGTGGCATTCTCATAGAACACTGAAAAAATGTTGTCTGCATTCCAGGGGGAATATTTTAAAAAATAATGTGCCTGGGTCCCACTCCAGCTGAGTGCAGGTTCCTGAGGGAGAAATGGAGTCGGCGAGTCAGTGCAGGGGGAAATGAATGGGACGTGAGACTTGAGTCAGTGCAATCAAGTCCAACTTTACTGTGCACAAGTGTCGTTTTTATATTTTTCAGGATTAGTACAGAAATAGCTCTACAAATATTCTCAGAGAGATAATGAAGTAAAAAATGAGCACAAGAATATTTATTAGCATTCTATTCTATAGAGCATAAGGTTAATAATCGTCTTCTCCGCAATTAACTATTGTTTGTTGCCTCTAAGCTAGAAGAGATAGGTACCTTGATATCTGTTGTAATTCATGGTAAAGTTAAATCAAAGAGAGAACGTCCAGATCTCTGGACAGGACAGCATTATGGCTCTTTACATCCTGGGGGAGCCACCCCTGCCTCCCTCAATCTTTTATGCCATTAGTGTAGATGGTTAATGGGAACAAAAGGCAAGTCAGGGGTATCTTATCCCCAGGGCTATTTGCGTTCTCAGAGGGCAGTTAAACATCTTCAAGTTCCTGTGCACCTTAGGGGGTGAAAGCATTCCTTTGTCTTTTAGGAGGCAGGGCTAACAGTCCCTTGAGCATACTGCCCGGAGAAAATATAACTTTACTGGTAAGGTAAAGGGCTGAAAAGCTAAGCTAAACTATATATCTTCAAGAATATAAAGCAGAAACAAGTATAGTCACAACCTTGATAGAAAGCATGCATATAATTCAGAAAATATCAGGGGTGTCGGCCGGCCATTCTTCACCGAGGGGCGTCCCTGTGCCCCTCGGCCCTTCTCAGCCCAGACCCTGTCAGATGGCTGTATAGGCGTCGGTAACACAGCTCCCGGCATAATTTATTGCTTTTAGGAGAAAACTTCTATAACACTTTAACAGAAAGCAGAAGGTCTAGAATAATATATAGATACTTCTTGATCATCCAATTAACCAGCAAACTTGAAAGGGCGATGCATATATATTTAGACAAAAAACTGGAGGAAGAAGGAAACATTAACCAAATGGAGGCTACAAACCTAATTCAACATCTTATCTGGGCAGGATTCCTTTCTGCTGGTCTCAAAAGGGACTGTGCTCTCCTCCATTAATTAACTGCATCAAACAAAATTAGCTCTCAGAAAAATATCTTGAAAGTTACCTGCAGGTGGTCACATTCTCTTACTATATTTAATTCTCCCGGGAGGTAGTGCCTCCCAAGCAGCCACCCAAAGGAGTGAAACCTGGAGGTTAAGAAAGGAAAAGGAATGAGGGGCAGTTAGAAGCAGCACAGGTTTCAGAACTATGTGAGGGGTCAGCCGGTTATTCTTCACCAAGGGTCAACCCTGCACCCCTCGTGTTAATCGACTGGACCCTGTCAAGCAGCTGATCAAATGATGTAGCCACGGGTCCCGTCAATAATGATATAAGTTGTTATCCTCCTGGAAAGTATTATTGTCTAAAGTTTTCCTTACTTTGTTAGTCATAAACATCCCACATGTAATAAACTTAACTTTTGATTTGTCTGTCCAGCCTACAAGAATAGCAAACTAATCTGCCTCACGCTTGTTAACCACATACAAAGATTCAGAATTGTTAGATGCTTCAAACTGACCAAAACTACTAGGGAAAAAGAAGAATAAAACAAATAAAATGGTGGAGAGGATGACAAAGAACAGAAAGAAGAAAAATAGTGTCACATACAAAAAATGAAGCAGGTCACCCAGAAACAAATCTGCTCCAAACCGGAGCCCTAAGTTACTCCTCCTTGCATTTCTCAGTGGAAACTTTGCATAACAGAAGGGTGTGAGATGATATATTCAAAATGCTGAATGAAAAAAATCACAAAGGAAGAATTCAATACCCATAAAATGTATCTTTTTAAAACAAAGATGATATGAACACATTTCTACACAAATAAAACCTGAGAGAGTTTGTCACCACCTGACCTGACTTACAAAAAATGCTAAAGTGGCTTCACATTTAAAGGAAAAGACAATAAACAACAACATGAACACATATGAAATTATAACACATTTTACGTAGTTACATATGAATACAAATGCAGAATACTTTACTAAAGTAGTAAATCACAATGTATAAATTAATTTAATCACAGTATATAAATTTCTCTTAATTTTAGTGTAAACATTAAAAGACAAAAATTTTAAGAATAAATATAACTATGAAAGTTGCTTAATGGAGATAGCATAAATATATATAAATTGTGACATCAACAACATAAAATTATTATAAAATGTGAGAGGTGGAGTAAAAGTGTAGATGTGATTGATGTTAAGATGTCACCATTAAAATATACTATTATAATATTAAGATACTTTATGTAAGTCTCACAGTAACCACACATAAAAACACCTACATATGATACAAAAGAGAAAAATGGAAAGGAATCAAAGAATACGAATACAAAAATTAACAAGATGGAGAGGAAAATAACAAGAGAGGAATAGAGTAACACTTGCAAGACACTTTCACAATAAATAACAAAATGGCAATAATAAATCATTGCCTATCAATGACTTCTTTGTGTATTTGGATTAAAATCTCCAATCAAAAGATATAATGCAGCTGAATGGACTTCTTAAAAGAGTAAGACTCTACTATATGCTTTCTATAAGAAAATCAGCTTCAGATGTAAGGAAGTGAAAAGTCTGAAAAAGAAGGCACAAAAAAAATACCCAATGCTAATAATAAATAAGGGGAAGAGCTGTGGCTGTACTTTATATTTGACAACAGAGTCTTTATGTCAAAATTGTTAAAGGAGACAGAGAAGAACATGATGTAATGATGAAAGGATCAATTCATCAGGTAACATAACAATTATAAATATGTATGCACCCAACAGCAAAGCTCATAAATAAATAAAAAAATAATATGACTGAGGGAAAAAGAGAGCAAAATATACTAATATTAGGATACTTCAATACTCCCATTTCAATACTGGATAGAACATCCAGGCAGACAAACAATAAAGAAACAGCTGAGTTAGACAACCCAAAAGATGAAACTGAACTAACAGACATATACAGAACTTTTCACTCAAAAGGAGTGGAATACACATTAACTAAATAAACCCGAAAAATAGCAGAATAAAGGAAATAGTAAAGACTAGAGAAGAAATAAATAAAACAGAGAAAAGAAAAACAATAGAAGAATCAATGAAAATAAGATTTTTTAAAGTTAAACAAAATCAATAAAGTCTTAGCTAGAGTAAGAATAAAAGAAGGCTCAAATAAATGAAAACAGAAATGAAGGAGGAGAAATTCATGGGATGACAGAAATATAAAGAATCATTAGAGACTATTATAAAGAATTATGCACCAGCAAACTGGATAACTTAGAAGAAATAGATAAATTCCTAGAAGCATATAACCTACCATGACTAAATCAATAAGAAATAGAAACCCTGAACAGACCAATAACAAACAAGATGATTGAATCAAAAATTTTCTAACAAATAGGAGATTGTTGGAAAGATAATGGCGTAGGAGGCCTCTGAATTCACCTCATCCTGGGGATATAACAAATCTACAACTACCAATGGAACAATTACCTTTCAGAGAGAACCAGAAACTGGATAAAAAGAATCTTCACAACAAGGAGCAATACTGACAGACGTGCAAGAGACAGAAATATCCCTCTACTGAGGAATAAACCACATTCTAGCCACAGTACTCATGGCCAGGAGCAATCCTAAGATACAAAGCCTTTCCTGGAGGAGTGGTGGAACTGAGCAGCAGCGCTCTGCCACAATAAGCAGCCTTTGACTTAAGCACAACTGAGATGAATGCCACAATACGTGGCTTCGCTGGATATTAAAACCAAGCAGGATACCCCCAGAAAAGCTATTGAACATAAGAGAAAGTAAAGTCTGTTCTTAGAGGGGCTATGCACAGGTTGACCCATTCCTTATACCAACACAAATCACCAGAAAGAAAGGTGCATAGTCTTTTGGTAAAAGAGACTTGATAACCTCTGAGCACATCTCCAAGAGGCAGGCTACAGCTGGGCCCACCTACACAGGGACGGAGACATTGGCAGCAGCTATTATTGTGACATAATACAAGCGTGCTGACACAGACACTGGCAGATGCCATTGGATTCCTTCGTCTCCTGTTTGTGCAGGGATTTGCTGCAGCCATTAGAGCACCGATTTAATCCAGTTCAGCCAGGGCAGGCAGACCACCGGGAGGACTGGTCCTGCTCACCAGAAGGCCTGCAGGGAACTGATGGGCCCACATAGGTGGGGCGTACGGGACTTCCACAGTGAGTTGAGTGAATCAGTATTGGCATGGCAGGAAATGCGCGTAAGACAGGACTGCATTGGTTGGATGTGTGGACCCATAGGTGGTGGGGGTTGTCGGTGGCAGCAGACTTGTGCCATTGGCCATCTCAAACAGCCACACAGGGTATCTGCCCCACACTCCAACACCTGAAATGATTTTGTGATGCCATGCCTAGGAACAGCTCCACCCAGGTGCACACCTGACAAACCTGACAACAGCCTCTGAGACCAGAGGCCTACAGCAATTGTGAGCCCCTGAGTCTAGCAACCAACCATGCTGAGTGTCTGACTCACTTAACAGCAAAACAGCAGCAGTTAGGTGCTATTAGACCTTGAAGGCAGCTGTGCTGGGTCTTTCCCCACCCAGTGATGTGAATAAAGTGACCATAGGAGCTGCACACAGCTTAGAATTACAACCAGCCATCCTGGGGGCCAGAATCCACAGCAAGAGTAACCCTGCCACAACAGAAGGACACATGTAGCCTTTACAGGGGAAACCCCTGCAACATTAGGAACTGGTGACAAGACGGAATCAAATTACTGGGCTCCATAATGTATCTCTTATATAAGGACACATTGGGAACTGATCTGTCTAATACATATATATAAGCACAGAGAATTAGGCAAAGTGAGAATACAAATTAATATATTCCAAAAAATAAACAGGAAAATCCTCAGAAAAAGAAATAAATGAAACAGAGATAAACAATCTACCTGATAAAGAGTACAAACTAATACTCATAAGGATGCTAAATGATCTTGGGAGAAGAATGGGTGAAAACAGTGAAAACTTCAACAAAGAACTGGAAAATATAAAAACAACAAATCAGAACTGAAGAATATCATAATTGAAAAAATTCATTAGAAGAAGTCAATAGCAGAGCAGATGACACAAAAGAATGGATCAGTGAGCTGACTAAAGAGTGGAGGAACTCACCCAAGCTGAAAAGAAAGTAAAAAAAAGAATTAAAAAGAATGAAAAACAGTCTAAGGGACCTCTGGGACAGCATCAAGCACACTAACATCTGTATTATATGTGACCCAGAAGGAGAAGAGAGAGACAAAGGGGGCAGAGAACCTACATGAAGAAATAATAGCTGAAAAATTCCCTAACCTAAGGAAACAGATATCCAGGAACAGGAAGTTCAGAGAACATCAAAAAAGATGATTCCAGAAAGGTCCACATCAAGACGAATTACAATTAAAATGTCCAGAATTAAAGATAGAGACTCCTAAAAGCTGCAAGAGAAAGTAAAAAATATACATACAAAGGCATCCCCATAAGTCTATAAGCTGACTTCTCAGTAGTAAATTTAGAGGCTAGAAGGGACTGGCACAGTATATTGAAAGTGCTGAAAGGAGAAAACCTACAACCAAGAACACTATACCGAATAAATTTATCTTTCAAAACTGAAGGAGACATAAAGAGTTTTCCAGAGAAGGAAAACCTAGAGGAGTTTGTCACCACTAAACCACCTTTACACGAAATGCTAAAGGAATTTATTCAAGTGAAAAACAAAAGATGACAAATAGGAATAAGAAAATTATCAAAGGAAAAAAAATCACTAGTAAAGGCAAATACACACTAAAGGTAGTAGTTCAACCACCTATAAAGCTAATATGAAGATCAAAAGAAAAAATTACTACAATTATCTATTTCCATGATAAGAGTGTAAGGAATAAATACACAAACAAAAGGGGTTAAGTACGACATCAAAAACATAAAATATTGGGGGAGGGGTGTAAGAATGCAGAGTTTTTCATAATAGCCCTATCTTAAGAGTCTATCAATATAGATTGCTATTTTCATAGGTTATTTTGTATGAGCCTCATCATAGTCACAATCCAGAAACTTATGATAAATACTAAAACATTGAGAAAGAACCCAAATGTAATATGAAAGACATCCATCAAATCACAAGGGAAGAGAGCAAGAGGAGAAGAAAGGAACAGAGAACTACTACAACACTCAGAAAAAAAATGTAATAAAATGAGAAGAAGTATACACTTAACAATAACTATTTTAAATGTAAATGGGATAAATACTCCCAAAAAAGACATAAGGTGACTGAATGGATAAAAAATCAAGACCCATGTATATGCTGCATATAAAAGACACACTTCAAACCTAAAAACACTCTCAAACAGAAAGTGAAGAAATGGCAAAAGAAACATTATGAAAATGCTAAAGAAAAGAAAACTGAGGTGGCAATACTTATAGCAGACTAAAGAGACTTTAACACAAAAAATATAACAACAGACAAAGAAGGGCAATACATAATGATAAAGGAAAAAATCCAACAAGAAGATATAACACTTATAAACATATATGCACCCAACATAGCAGCACCTAAATATATAAAGCAATTATTAACAGACATAAAAGGAGAAATAGTAAGAATAATAGTGAGGGACTTTAACATTCCACTTAAATCAATGGATAGATCATCTGAACAGAAGATCTATAAGGAAACATTGGGCTTAAACAACACGTTAGATAGATGGACTTAGATATGTACAGAACATTCCATTCAAAAAATCACAGAATGCACATTCTTTTCAAATGCAAAGAGAACATTCTCCAGGATGGATCACATATTAAAATGAAAGCAATATCAATAAATTTAATATTTTAATAATACCAATCATCTTTTAAAAATTAATTTATTTATTTTCGGATGTACATCATAATATATTTTGAATTCTGTGTAGATTACATCATGTTCACCACCCAATAACTAATTATAGTTCATCCCTTCACATGTGAGCCTAATCACCCCTTTTGCCCTCCTCCCCCTCGCCCTATGGTAGCCACCAATCCAATCTCCAATGCTATGTGTTTGTTTGTAGTTGTTTTTATCTTCTACTTATGAGTGAGATCATACAGTATTTGACTTTCTCCCTCTGACTTATTTCATTCAGCATAATACCCTCAAGGGCCATCCATGTTGTCACAAATGGCTGGATTTCGTCATTTCTTATGGGTGAGTAGTATTCCACTGTGTATAAATACCACATCTTCTTTATCCATTCGACCCTTGATGGGCACCTAGGTTGAATCTATGTCTTGGCTATTGTGTATAATGCTGCAATCAACATAGGGGTGCAAGTATCTTTAGGCCTTTGCATGTTCAAGTTCTCTGGATAAATACCCAGCAGTGGGATAGCTGGATCGTATGGTAGATCTATTCTTAATTTTCTGAGGATACTCCATACTGCTTCCCATAGTGGCTGCACCAGTTGTTGTATTCAAAAAGACTCTGCTGAGACCAATGTCAGGGGCCAGTGCTGTGGTGTAGTGGCTAACTTCACATATTGCACTTCCGCAGCCTGGGGGTTAGCAGGTTCGGATCCTGGGTGTGGACATAGCACCACTCATCAAGCCATGCTCTCGGGGCACCCCACATAAAGTAAAGGAAGATTGGCAACAGATGTTAGCTCAGGGCCACACTTCCTTATACACACACAAAAAGACCAACGTCAAACAGCATATTGCTTATGTTTTCTTCTAGGGGTTTTATGGTTTCATGTCTTACATTAAAGGCTTTAATCCATTTTGAGATAATTTTGATGTATATTCTAAGATAATAGTGTACATTCATTCTTTTTCACGTGGCTGTACAACTTTCCTAACACCATTTATTGACGAGACTGTCTGTTATCCATGGTATGTTCTTGGCTCCTTTGTCAAAGATTAGCTGTTCACAGTTGTTTGGTTTTATTTCTGAGCTTTGAATTCTGTTCCATCAATCTATGTGCTTGTTCCCCCCCCCCCAAAATCGTGCTGTTTTGATGACTATAGCTTGGAAGTATATTTTGAATTCAGGGAGTGTGCTACCTCTAGCTTGGTTCTTTTCCCTCAGGATTGTTTCGGATATTCAAGACTTTTTTTGCTGTTTCATATGAATTTTAGGATTCTTTGCTCTACTGTGAAAAATGTCGTTGGGTTCTGATGGGATTGAAGTCAATATGTAGATTGCTTTAAGAAATATGGGCATTTTAACCTTGTTAATTGTTCCAATCCAAGAGCAGGGAATATCTTTCCATTTCTATATATCTTCTTTGATTTCTTTCCATAATGTCTTATGTTTTTCAGTGCATAGGTCTTTCATCTCCTTGGCTGAATTTATTCTGAGTTATTTTATTCATTTTGTTATAAGTGTAAATGAGATTGCATTCTTGATCTCTCTTCCTGCTAGTTTCTTATCAGTGTATAGAAACACGACTGATATTTACAGGTTGATTTTGTACCTTGCAACTTTATTTGTTAATTTCTAATCTTTTTTTGTATATTGCTTATGGTTTTCTATATAAAATCATGTTATCTTCAATAGTGACTGCTTTATTTATTTATTTCCAGGTTGGATCCATTTTATTTCCTTTTCTTGTTTAATTGCTGTGGCTAGGACTTCAAATTCTATATTGAATAAGAGTGACAAGGGAGGGCATCCTTGACTTTTTACTGTTCTTAAAGGTATGGCTTTCATTTTTTCACCATTGAGTATATGGGCAGTGGGTTTGTCATATATGGCCTTAATTATATTAAATTACTTTCCTTGTATAGCCATGTCATTCAGAGTTTTTATCTTAAGTGAATGCTGAATTCTGTCAAATGTTCTTTCTGTCTATTGAGATGATCATGTGATTTCTATTCTCATTTTATTAATGAGATGTATCACATCGATTAACTTGTAGATGTTGAACTATCCCTGTGTCCCTGGAATAAATCCTACTTGATCGTGGTGTAAGATCCTTTTAATGTATGATAGTATTGGATTTGCTAATATTTTGTTTAGGATTTTTGCATCTATGTTCATCAGTGATATTGGCCTGTAATTTTCCTGTTTTGTGTTGTCCTTGTCTGGTTTTGGTATCAGGATAATGTTGGCCTCATAAAATGAGTTTGAAAGTGTTCCATCGTGTTCAATTGTTGCAATATTTTGAGAAGGATGACTATTAAATCTTCTTTGAATATATGGCAGAATTCACCTCATCCTGGAGTTTTATACTTTGGGAGGTTTTTTTATTATAGTTTCAATATGTTCACTTGTGATTGGCCTATTCATATTCTCTATTTCTTCTTGATTCAGTTTTGGGAGTTTGTATGATCCTAACTATTTACCTACTTCTTACAGGTTATTCACTTTGTTGGTGGATAGTTTTTCATAATATTCTCTTATATTCCTTTGCATTATTGTGGTATTTATGGTAATTTCTCCTCTTTTATTTCTGATTTTATTTCAGCCTTCTTTCTCTTTTACTTTGTGAGTGTAGATAAAGGTTTGTCAGTTTTGTTTCCCTTTTCAATGAATGAGCTTTTAGTTTGATTAATCACTTCTATTGTCTTTTTAGTGTATATTTCATTAATTTCTGATCCGATTTTTATTATTTTCTTCCTTCTACTGACTTTTGGCTTCGTTTGTTCTTCTTTTCTAGTTATTTTAGGTAATTAGCTATGTTAGATTGTTATTGGAGATTTTTCTTGTTTCTTCAGGTAGTCCCGCATTTCTCTGTACTTCCCTTTTAGTACTGCTTTTGCTGCATCCCATAAGTTTTGATATGCTATATTTTCATTTTTTGTCTACAAGTGTTTTGTAACTTCTCCTCTGATTTCTTCATTCATCCAATGGTTGTTCAGTATTGTATTTTTAATCTCCACATATTTGTAACTTTTCTTTCTTCTTGTAGTTGATTTCTTGTTTCATATCATTGTGATCAGTAAACAATCTTACAATATCAATCTTCTTGAATTTATTGAGACTTGCTTTTTTTCCCAACATACAGTGTATCTTTGAGAATGTTCCATGTGTGCTTGAGAAGAATATGTATCTGTTGCTTTTGGATGGAATATTCCATAGGTATTTATTACGTTGATCCAGTCTAGTGTTTCATTTAAGGCCAGTGTTTTCTAGTTGACTTTCTATCTAGACAATCTATCCATTGATGTAACTGGGATGCTAATGTCCCCTACTATTATAGTGTTGCTGTGAATTTTTCCCTTTAGTTCTGTTTAGTTGCTTTATATATTTTCTGCTCCTATGTTAGGTGCACATATATTAATAAATGTTATGTCATTTTTGTGGAATGTCTTTTTTATCATTGTTTAATGTCCATTTTAATTTCTTTCTATCTTTTGTCTTGAAGTTTATTTTGTCTGATACAAGTATGGCTACACTTGTTTTCTTTTGGTTGCCATTTCCTGTGGTATCACCTTTTATCCCTTCACTGTGAGCTTGTATTTGCCTGTCTAGCTGAGATACGTTTCCTGGAGGTGGCATATTGTTGGCTCTTATATTTTAGTCCATCCAATCCTCTCTGTCTTTTGATTGGTAAATTTAATCCATTTACATTTAGAGTGATTATGGATATATGTGGGCTTAATAGTGTCATTTATCTTTTATTTTCCGGCTTTTATATATTTCTATTCATTCATTTTCCTTTGTATTTCTGTCTACCATTTCACTTTGGTGGTTTTATGTGATGTGTTTCTCAGGTTCCTCTTTTTTATGTTTTGTGACTCTGCTCTAATTTTTTATTTTATAGTTACCATAAGGTTTTCATAAAAGATGTTATAAATGAGACAGTTTTTTCATGCTTATAGCATTTTTTCTGCATTGACCTTTGTAGGTTCTGTCCTTTTCTCTTCTCCTTCTGTTTTTCTTGTCATAAGTTATCTCTTTTTGTGTTGTAGGTTTCTTACCAAGTTGAGATGGTTACAGTTGTATTTGATGCCGTCTTTCTCTCCAGACTTGTTATAATTAAGTGTTTACTAATCTCTTCTGATATAAAGTATAATTTTGATGAAGTTCAATTATCCTTATTTTTATTGTTACACATGTTTTTGTGTCATATCTAGTAAAGCATAACTAAACTCAATGTCATGAAATGTTTCCCCTAGGTTTAATATTAAAATTTACTAGATTTTAACTCTATATTTTGCTCTTGGAACCATTTAAGTGAATTTATGTGTATGATGTCAAGTAATGGTATAATTTCATTATTTGCATGTAGATATTAAGTTTCCTCACCAATGTTTGTTGAAAAGACACCCCCATTGGATGGTTTTCAGACCCTTGTCAAAAGTTATTTGACCACATATGTGAAAGTGTTTCTTCTGGTATCTCTATTTTATTGGTTTATTTGTCTTTATGCCAATACTACACTCTTTTTGTTAACGTAGTTTTGTAGTAAGTTTTGAATCGGAAAGAGTGAGTTTTCCAATTCTCTTATAAGACTGTTTGGCTATTTGGGTACCTTGAGCTTCCATATGTATTTTAGGATGTATTTGTCCATTTCTGCAAAAAAACCTGATTGGGATTATGATAGGCATTTCCTTGAATCTGAAGTTTGTTTATGGTAGTATTGTTATCTTAATAGTATTAAGTTTTCCAATCCATTAACAGAGGATGTTTTTCTATTTATTTATCTCTTCTTCAATTTCTTTAAGCAATGTTTTGTGAATTTCAGTGCACAAATTTTTTTGCCTCCCTTGTTAAGTTTATTCGTAAGTATTTTGTTCTTTTTGATGACATTGTAAATGCAATTGTTTTCTTAAATTCTTCTTAAGATCTTACATTATTAATGTTTAGAAACAGAAGTGATTTCATACCTTGCAACTTTGCTGAATTTATTATTTCAACAGACTTTTTTGTGGACTTTTTAGAATTTTCTCCATATAAGATTCTGTTGTTTTTGAACCAAGATAATTTTACTTCTTTCTACCAATTTGCATGTCTTTTTGTTTGATTTCTTGTCTAACTGTTCTATTTAATCCATCGGTACTATGTTGATTAGAAGTGACAAAAGTGGGCATCTTTACATGTTCTTGATCTTAGAGGAAAAGATTTCAGTCTTTCACAATTGAGTATAACTTTAGTTGTGAGGTAAATTTGGAACTGTGACATCAATTTTACATCACTTTAGTATCTTTTTCAAGGAATGCAAGAATATGATTTCGGCAGCCGCAGAGTAAAACTATGTTCCCGTAACCCACTACTCCAGATCCCCAAGGCAAATAATTCATATTGCCTTACCACTTTTATCCTCTATTTCCATGTATTTTCTGCCAATATACTTATCTTCTAATAATTAATAAACATCATATATCCTCTTTTGACTCATCACCTCAACCACTGTGGATGGAGACTTTCCTTCTCCACATACCACCTCCTCCAGTTCTTTTTCCCTTTTCTCATCCTTTCAACATAGTTACATCTCATTTTGTACCTGGGGTGGCAAAGTTGAGAGCATTGTCCCATCTTCTAGTATATATTTCTAAAATACAAAAGTATAAATTATTTTAAAACTTTATAATATTTTGGTTACTACTCCATATATAGTTCCTTTCATTATTATTGCTATTTTCTCTGTCAAGGTGCTTGTAGGGCCACAAATGTATTGGCAATATTGAGAATTTTCAGAAAATGTTTCCACAAAGATATTTATAACTTTCAAGAAAATATCTTTCAATAAAATATTTCTTATTTACTGTTCTATATTCTGTACATGCTGTTGAATATGACAGATCATATATATATATCAATTCCAAAAAATGTTTTCCTTTGATAATATTAACTCCATTATTATTTTGTTACATGCATTTCTAGGAATGACAATAAGCATAGATTTGTTTCCCTATATTAATTCTCTAGTTCTCTTAAGCTTTCAAAATGGCAATTTTTTATGCTGCTGTTGTTGTTTTCTTTTACTTCTGGTAGATTTTTTTTCACTTTGCCTTTGAAAGTTTCACTTAATTTTTAAAATCAATTATTATGTTTTTTAATTAGCAAAAGACTTTCTTGTTCCATGGCACTCCTTTTTATATATCTAATAATATTTATATGGTGGATTAATAATGTCTCATACTTCTTTGAATTTAGCAATCTTATTTCCTAAAAAATGCACTCTCTTTCTGCATCTTCCCAACTATATACAACTCACTTTATATTTATGCAGATTGTGTGTGAATAGGTATGTGGGTTTGTGTGTGTATGTATGCACATTTGTGCATCTTCTTCTTTCATGTTGGGAACTTCCTTAAAAGTCTGGTAACATTGGGATTTAAAATAATGTTTAAGACTACAACATCACATACTGTGTGGACCTTCTTCACTTAGAATGTCTCTTGATAATTCCTCCTCCTACTTCCATGAAGAAGACTCTCAAGGTGCCATTTCCTGTTTTCCATTTAAGTAACTGACCATTTCTCTATCCAAATTCCTTATTTCAATCATCCTGAATTATTTCATCTATCACTGTCTTTTACTCACTTACTGTCTTTTAATTTATAACATATCTATTTCTTTAGTATCATAAGAATTGAGTTTTAAGAGGGAGAGATGGCAAATATATGGTCTTAAATTCACACACTTATCTAGACTTGGAAACCATATTAGATACAAGTAAACAAATGGGAAAAATGAATGAGTAAGACAAAGTTTAATAAATCAATGTGTAATGTTATATACATGTTAGAGAAGCAAAGAAACAGAGAACATGCTATTTGGAAGAGCCTGAGCAGAGTCGTGAGAGCTACAATGAATGTGTGTATAGATGTTCCAGTAAAGGGTGTTCTTTAACTGCAGCATTTAGAACCTAAATGAGGAGGCAGAAGAGGATGACTGTGTAAGTGGAACTGGACAATAAGGATTCATGCTACATTTCAGAACAAATGAAACAAATGATAATACCTGACTTCAGGAAAACTTGATTTGCCTCTACTTTGCCAAGTAGACTTAAGAAAGAAATGCAACTCTTCAACATGAGCTGATAGGCTACTGTAGTTTTAGAGGTAAATTTTAGGGCTTAAATATGATAGAAAAATCATCCTTTAAGGGTCATAAAAATTATTGCTACTAGAACTCTACAATGTATACATTTACATAGATTTTCTATGCTTATGTTTTGAATACAATGTCTGATTTTGCTGATATGTGGGTCTGTGTAGGGCACTAAAACATACTTATCCTAATAAAGTAATAATTGAAATGTTTTTGAAATAATTTTAAAGATTTCTTGGAAAACTCTTTGGCAACAAATGTTTGCATATTCAAATTTTAATCTCTGGGTTAGAAAAAAAGTATTCTTTTTTCCAAAATAGATAAGTTCTGTTCTTCATTTAAGAGATGTAAAATTTTAAATAATACACTGTCTGACTACAATAATAAGTTAAAAATTATAGTTTTTTAAGCTTAGAAAGTTAATAGCTTATAGTTTTACACTTAACTTACTCTTGTGTTTCCCTCTAGGAAAAAACATGTCAATGCCCCATGGAAAATTATAATCAAACATCCACTGATTTCACTCATTGGGGTTGTTTCCACCATCAATAACTGGCCTGGTCCTCTTCATTCTCATTGTTCTCATTTTCCTAATGGTTCTGCTTGGCAACTTGTCTGAGATCCTTCTCATCCTCCTAGACAGTCATCTCCACACTCCTATGTATTTCCTAATTAGTCAGCTCTCCCTCATGGACCTGAACTACATCTCCACCATTGTCCCCAAAGTGGCTTCCAATTTTCTGTTTGGAAACAAGTCTATCTCCTTCATTGGATGTGGGATTCATAGCTTCCTCTTCTTGACTTTAGCAATTGCAGAAGCACTGCTCTTGACATCTATGGCCTATAATTGTTATGTGGTTATTTGCTTTCCTCTCCACTATTCGATTCATATAAGCCAAAGAGTGTGTGTGATGATGATAATAGAATCTTGGATAATGGGCTCTATCAACGCCTGTGCCCACACCGCATATGTCTTCCATATCCCCTATTGTCTATTCAGGGCCATCGACCATTTCTTCTGTGATGTCCCAGCCATGTTGACTCTGCTCTGCATGGATGCCTGGGTTTATGAGTACACAGTGTTTATGAGCACCACCCTCTTTCTTGTGTTTCCTTTTATTGGCACTGCATGTTCCTATGGCCACGTTCTCCTTGCTGTCCACCTCATGCACTCAGCAGAAAGGAGGAAGAAGGTCTATTGCACCTGAAACATCCACCTGACTGTGGTGACTTTCTATTATGCTCCCTTTGTTTACAATTATTATGCCCAAGGTCCCCCCAATCTCCAACGGAGGACAAGATTCTGGCTGTTTTCTATACCATTGTGACCCCAATGCTCGACCCCATCATCTACAGCCTGAGAAACAAAGAGGAGATGGGGGCCCTAAGAAGAGTGATTCAAAGAATATGCACTGTGAAAATGTAGACAGGGTTTTTTGCTTATGTACCCAGGACCTGGTTATAAGTTCACTAATCATATATAGTAAGTAAAAATATGTTATGCATAGAGTTCAAGTAGTAAAATTAATCTAGACCAGAGGAAAATCACTCATATCTGGACAAAACTACCTTGTAAATATATGTAAAACTGATAATTCAAGGAGAAGTTTTTTCTGAAAAGATTTCTATTATGAGTAGATTTCAACCTATCAATTTCAATATAAATCAATTTCTTGTAAATCTGAGTTTAATTTTAAATGTAAATTTAATATATGGCATTTTAATGATTCCTCTCAAATTTATGGTAATTTGTGGACTTTGTATAAGAAACAGGAAATGGTTTTAATATTTTTGCTAATGACATAAGGATGGTCTCTGGGATGGATGGACAAGTCAGACCTTGCTCCCATCATGGGTCATTGTTCCTGGCAGGCAGAGATCCTCCTCCCTTCTGTGCAGTGGCTACTTCTACCATTGATGCTCCATCTGCAGCTGCTGTTGACATCACTACCACCCATTTAGTTCCAGGTCCCAACCCAGACAATCCCTTTGGATCCTTTCATGCTTTGAACACAGATGTGTGTGTGCACATCGGGAGGCCAGGTCAATTGCTCCATGTACATGCTTCCTGAGCCCACAAGTGCAGATGCTATTGCTGGACCAAAATTGCATTCTAATGCTGCCATCTAGTCTAGCTCCCCTGCTCACATGCATACTCAAAGATAAAATTATTGAGAATTTTGAGATTTCAACAACAGAGTATTAAACCAAGCAAAGTGTCTTTCTGAGTGTGAGGCCCCATGCAAGCACACAGGCCACATTCCCATGAGGTCAGCCCTGAGAAGAGTAAATGAGTAGGAAGGGAATAGTGTCATGAAAACCAGGAAAATGATGACAATATCTGCTGTTTGTGTCAGTTGTTGTCAATGTAAATATTCTGAGGGAGTGTGGAAAGAAGAAAAACAGGCAATCAAAATTATGTTAAATGTGATTTTATATGCATCTAATTTTATTAAGCCTCATTTCCTGAGTCATGCATAGAAAAATGAATTTGGGTCTCCTATTTTTTCAAACATTTGAACAAATTTTAAAAAGCAGAATGTTTGTGAAAAACAGTGCAAGCTTCTCTACCTAATCTTTGCTGCTTTACTTCTAAAATTGGGAAGAAGTCCAATCACAGTTCTTAATGTCCTTTAGAGAATCTAAAAACCCTGAGAGCCTCTTTTTATGAGGTGTAAGTGATCTCTGGCCAAATATTGGTGGTATTATGAGCACAAACATGAATACATTCTGAAATGTGAAAATTGTAAACTACTTCAGTGCGCAGCTCCTTGTTTGGCACTGTCAGCAACACACTTGAGTGCCAGAAACGCTTCCTCTTATTCTTTTCTTTTTGGAACTGGGAAGTTGTACTTCCATGTCTAGGAATTCTGAGTATTATATACTATATATAATTTCAATAAGAATTTCCAAGCTGCACAGTTTTTTAAATCCTTATTAGTAGAGGCTATGGAAGATACTCTACGTTGGAAAAAAAATGTAAGTCTCAATAAATTGTATTTTGAACACTTTATTAAAAAAAGTCATCCTTCTGAAAACATTTTTATCTTTATTTTTCTTTGCTTGAGAGAGCAAAAATGTCATCTTTGGAAGAATATCGTTCCAGATCGCATTTTGTTGTTTTGTTCCCCATGTCTAGGGTATTGTAAGTGGAATCATCAAATGTGTGTATCATCATAGTTCAGCAAATCGAGGGGTACCTCTCATTTCCTTTAAACGTTAGAGAGTGCAAATTTTATTCATTCTGATTACAACAAAATTAATGTAAACTGGTTTTCCAAAATTGTTTCCCCAAATACTGAAAAATCCTTATTTTACAGTCATGAAGTAATTGAGTATGTCAAGAGGTAAAGGAAATTTGTACTGTTGAAACCACCTGATAATTCATAACTTGACAGAGCCAATTGGAGATTTGTAGACGTGCAGAAGTGTGTGGTTTTATGTAACAGGTTCAACAAGGCACTGCTGACCACAAGTACCACCACATGTCCCTCCTGGTGTTAAACCATGGTCCTTTCCACTTAGATCAACACCTTTCAGTTTATTGTCCTCACTCACCTGGTCTCCTTATCTCCAGTATTGGAATTTTCCAATTGATTACCACAATTTAACATTTCTCAAATGCAAGTCTGAACATTTTACTATTGTTTGTAAAACATTGGGTCACAAAAGGACAGGAAACTAGGCTATAAGTTGAAGCAGGAAATAAGTGCTATTGGAACACTTACATCTCTTGCTTGTCAAACATCTCACCTTTGCTCATACTCTACCATTTCCATGGCATCATTTCTCTGAGCACAACCCCCCTGCCCAGCTTAGTGTACTCATCTGACAACAACATTTGTCACCATTCAAAACTCATCTCCAGAGTCTTCTCTCAGCCCCCTTGTTTGGCTGAATTTGCATGTCAAAGGTAGAGGTGATGTGTACTAATGAGCTGTGCCCTTTCCACATGAGCATCAAAATAATCTATGTATTTTACTACAACAATTTGTACAAACTATGCCTACAATTCAAGTTCCTTAGGGACAGTAGCCATGCTTTATTATGAGTTTAAACTCATTTAGCAAGGAGCTATTATTTTTATTATAACATAGCATAAGAAACGTTGGCTGAAGAAATAAAGAATTGAATGTTTGGTGTTCTTCCTCTGTTTATTTGTTTAATAAGTTACATATTTGAAATATCATCTCAGATACCACCTCATGAAGGGAAACATCCCTAAATCCAGCTTACACACAGGGTTAATATTTTTCCCACAGTACCTTATATGATCTTAGATATTCAGTCTACCACAAGTTACTAACAATCTCAGAGAGGTAAAACACTCACTAGATGCCTTCAAGATTGGACCATGAAGAACAACACAGCCTTCAGTAAATGTGGGCAGATGACAGGATTGTCACAGTAATGATCAACCACATTAAAATGAGCATAATTTCTATGATACATCATTTAAATTGCCACCAAGCAGAAAGTAGGAACTCAAAGAAACTGAGAAACTCTGTTCGTTACTCTTTATTTTTCAGTAATTTCAAATTTACAGAAAAGTAACATGAATAATAATGGTGCAATTAACACTCATATACCCTTTAGCTATATTCACCTATTAACATTATAACCCTTTGACTTCATCACTTTTTCTCCCTTTAACTCATCAGTTTCACACCTTATGATTTTTTCTCTAAATATTTTCATTATATATTTCCTAAGAATGTGAATATTCTCCCATAGAGTCACAGTGCAGTTATCAACTTCAGAAAATGTAATATTGATGTGATTGTATAAATATTTTCAATGCAGAAGGAGTATAAAAATGAAGAGCTTTCCAGTACAAGAAAACAATACCTTCAAAAGGCATGAATATAGGACAACACATCATTGTGTGAGAATCTGAGGAACAACATTGGCATAAGGTCCTAAACTTCTGATGTGTAAAGAGAAGGAAAATAAACCATTAGTACCAATATTTCCTACTCGATAGTTTCTTGAAAGACAGATCCCTCATTCAACATTTTCTTTAGAGCCCCTGTGACATCCTTATTCCTAATACTATAGATTAAAGGATTTAGAACAGCAGTGATTATGGTGTGAAATCCAGATACAACCGTATCCTTCTCAGGTGTCTGGTAGGAGCTGGGGAACATGTAGGTGTAGATGGAAGCCCCATAAAAGAGGGTGACCACCATCATATGTGAAGGACAAGTAGTTAAGGCCTTCTTCCACCCCTCTGCTGAGTTCATCCTGTGGATGGTGAGGAGGATAAAAGTATAGTAGCTTGAAATGACTATCACTGGGATGAGGAGCATGAGTACACATCAGAGGTACATGAGCATCTCATAGAGAGAGGTATCTGAGCAGGAGAACTTCATTAAACCAGGGACCTCACAGAAGAAATGATGGATCTCCCGGGATCTGCAGAAGGGGAAAATCATGGTGACAGGTGTGAGCATGAAGCCATCCAGTAACCCTAGGAACCAGCAGCCAGACACCAAGAGCAGTCATACCCTGTGGTTCGTGAGAATAGGATAATGGAGTGGATGGCAGATGGTCACATAGCGATCATAGGCCATGGCAGCTAGAAGGAAACATTCTGACCCTATAGTGACAGATAGAGAAACATTTGTATCCCACATTCAGGGGCTGAGATCCTATTCACACACATGACCTGGTTCATCAGCATCTTGGGCATGGTGACAGAAATGTACATCATGTCCATGAGAGATAGTTGACTGATGAAAAAGTACATGGGGGTGTGGAAGTGGGCTTTAGAGTGTACCAGAAGGATCAGGATGGTGTTTCCAAACAAGGTCACCAGGAAAACCACAAAAATGACCACACAAAGCAGAACTGGGTGCTTGGATTGACTGAAGAATCCCATCAGAATGAAATCTGACAATTTGGTGTTATTGGCCACCAACGTGTTGTTGTCCATGAGATTTCACCTAGATCGCCAAGGAGAGCTTTGGGATTAATAGATTGTTCATGGGTTATGATCAACAGAAATTAATGATTTGTGAGCTTGTGTTTCTGTGTCTGTGTGTGTGGGTGAGTGTACATGCCAACCCAATTGTGCTAACAGGAGGTGGTTCTGTAGATTTGGCAATTGTAAGTTACCTGTAAGTCAACAGTATTACCAGAAAATTAAGAATTTGCAACTGTAGGTCAAAAGAATCCTTCACTCATAGCAAGATTGCCATAGTTCAAGGTCATGAGATTTTTCTGATGATAGATAACATTGTTTATTATCAAGTGTGGAAATTTGCAAAATCACTTCCTCATGCAAAAACAAAATGTAAATCATTAAAAAAAGATAAATCACACCACTTATTTCTAGAAAATTTTGTTGTAGAAGTCAGAGTAGAATCAACATATCTGGTTTAAGGATCCAACTGGGATCCTAAAAACTTGGGAAGGTATGTTCCATATAAGAAAGATTTAGAAAGTAACTGAAACATAATGTGGGGAAATACCATTCTGAATGTTTAAACACCCTTTGCCTGTAGGATCAAACTATGCTGTGAGGGACTGTGGTTGTGTGAAATGACAGGAACAAATCTGGCTTCTCACCAATAGCCAACCTCTTAGATATTCTAGGGGCACCAAGTAAGGAGCCCAAACTCTGAGGCTGGACTGTAGCTGTGGGTCCACTTCATCCTCTACCCACCATCTCTCTGTCTACTCAATGAAAAAACAAGATAATAATGTTTGATCTCAGATATGGTGAGGGTTAAATGAGGTAAAATGATGAAAGTGCTAGGAACATTACTAGTCGCAGATGAATAAGTGTATATACCATAAGCTTAAAGAATTGATATCTACAGTGCTTCCTGTGCAGAATCTATGTAAGAGATGGCTGTTACTATTATTGACTTACGAGACTGTTACTCTGGTTCACCAATCTTAGTATCTATTTATACATATAAGAATTTGGAAAATGAAAAAGAAATCAACTGAATGGGAGAAAATATCTGCACATCATATATCTGATAAGGCATTAATAGCCAAAATATATAAAAAAGTCATACAACTCAATATCAAAAAAATAACTAATCTGATTAAAAGATGGGCAAAAGATATGAATAGATATTTTTCTAAAGAAGACATACAGATGGCCAACAGGTAGGTGAAAACATGCTCAACATCACTAATCATCAAGGAAATGCAAATAAAACACACAATGAGATATCACTTCACACCTGTTAGATGGCCATCACCAAAAAGACAAGAGATAACAAATGCTGGTGAGGATGTGGAGAAAGAGAACCCCTGTGCACTATTGGTGATGATGTAAATTAGTTCAGCCATTATTGAAAACAGTATGGAGGTTTCTCAAAAAAATTCAAAGTAGAACTATCATAGATTCCAGCAATTCTACTTTTAGGTAATTTATCAGAAGGAAACAGAAACAGTAACTTGAAAAAATGCATATGCACCCCCTTGTTCATTGAAGCATTACTTTCAATAGTCAATATATGAAAACAACTTAAATGTCCATTGATGGATGAATGGATGAACAAAAAGTGGTACACATATATATTTATGTGTGTGTATATATGCATATAACACACACACCTATATATACAATACAATATTATTCAAGCATAAAAATAATGAAATCTTTATATTTGTGACAACATGGATGGAACCTAAGGACATTATGTAAGTGAAATAAGTAGGATAGAAAAAGACAAATACCACATGATCTCATTTATGTGTGGAATCTTAAAAAAGAAAAGTAAGCTCATAGATACAGAGAATAAATTGGTGGTTACTAGAGGCAAAGGGTGGAGGTGGGCAAAATGGGTGAAGTGAGTCAAAAAAGTACAAACTTACAGTTATAAAATAAATAAGTCATGGGGATGTAATATACAGCATCGCCACTATTGTTAATAATAGTAACACTATATTGTATATTTGGAAGTTGCAAATTTGATGTGAAATTTCCTCATTTTAACTAGCAGTTTCAGTTACACTAAGAAAAATATATACGTTCATTTTTTAAAATTCTTTGTTAGTCATATTTGCAGCCCCAATACTATCACCGAGCTTGAATGTGTTAAATGAATGTTAAACAAATTTTTAGAATAAGGCATAAAAAAAGAAAACCTAACTCAAAAAAAGAATTTAATTTTAATAATTTCTGTAGTCCCAGACTATATATATGCACAGAAGGCTTTATATAAACTCTATGTAAATATGTATATCTGTATAAATATATATAAATATGAAATATAAATAAATATATAATACATATTTCTTATTTTAACCCTGATTAAGGAGAAGTTTATGAAGAATCTCATCTCAGTTCTGTCTAGTACACGCTTCTCCAACTTCATCTCCTTAAAGCTCGTACCATTTGTTCTAAATTTCAGGGAGAAGGACTAGTGTTTAGAAGGTCATTGCCGTTTACAGAAGAGGGCTTCAGCTGTTTTTGCAAATATAATCTGTTATATTGTCTATGGAAATCAACTTTTAATGGAAAATGAAATGTAGAAAGCAAAATTGAACAAGACTGAGATGTCTCTGACTCCAGTTCACTGTTTCCTCTTCTATTTGTCTGCTCACAGCCTATGTATGTGTTAGATGTATGTGTATGGAGATGAATCAAAGAAAAGAATTAAACCTAGTTACAGATAAGGAGGTCACGTCAGTCTTTTCAGGGAGAAATATTATATAAATATGATTTAAAGTAGTCTTAAAAGAGCTACAAAAATAAATAAAAAAGAACAATAGAAGCAAAATATGTTTGGCCTTTCTGAAGAAAATCAGTAATAGCTTTTTCTAACTTTTCTCTCATGGAGATTAAACCTTTGCAATTTTTCAATTTCTGACGTGTTAAATGCTAAATTGTAAAAGTCGTTACGAACAAGAAGAATATTTGACATTTCTTTCTGAGAAGAGTTTAGAAGTGGTTACGATACAGGCGTATTTCAATTTCCAAGTTTCAAATACATTTTCTACTCTTGCAATAATTCCAAAGACCAATTATAATATTCAACTTAGTAACAGTCCCATGTTCTGGGGTGCTGAAACATTACACAGCACTAAAAATGAATTTGATATCAATATAAATAGCCAACAAATCTGGGACACATAGCATTAAAAAAATATAAGCTTGTCAAATTCCACCCCACTGGCAGATGAAAGCTGAGCTCTGTGCAAATTTTAAAAACAGTCTAATAAACACAAAACACACTTGTTGACTGGGTCTATGTTTGTTGTCATAGTGAAGCAAGGGACAGCACAGTGACTGGCACATGTGTAGACCTCAAAGCTGTTTTGTGAGTGAATGGAGGGAGAGTGGGAGGGCTGATGGGGGTTCTGGGCAAACCTTTGTTACATTTTCATAAATGGCAGTGACTGTGATCAAACCACACCAAACAGCCCACGTAGGACACCAGGCAGACAAAGGAATACTGTCTACAAGGCAACTGGCCTTCCTGCTCATTCTTAATCCACTCTATCCATTTCCTTGAGTTTAATGTAAACAGCTTAGTGCATACTTAACTTGAGGAAATATTAATAGTGATGGTAGAAGAATACTGAATCTTTATTTGAAGCTGATAGCATCTCAGCAATTGTGCTATTGCTTTAGCACAATTTATCTTCCCCAAGAGCCTAAGAGGTACGTACTCATCTTATTATGTGCCTTTACATATAAAAGCAAAGAAAATTGGTTTTCCAGGGTATCTGCCTACTATCACACAACTAGGCTGATGGAGAACCCATGTCTCAGCTCAAGTGTGGGTCCCAGAGCCTGGATTGCTGCCTTAGCTCTCCAGGAACACAGTCCTCCCTGCAGTCTACTCTGTGGGTATTAACCACTCACTCTCTGTTTCATCTGGAAAACACAAATATGATTGATACATTTATTTCAATGTTCTGACTACCAGAAATAATCCCCACTCAAAATAAAATAAGA
This sequence comes from Equus caballus, assembly GCF_041296265.1. Lineage (NCBI taxonomy): Eukaryota > Metazoa > Chordata > Mammalia > Perissodactyla > Equidae > Equus > Equus caballus. Next base: position 2,067,157 of record NW_027222392.1, on the reverse strand, counting down.
CCCTCTTTTCCTGTAAAATTTCAGTCACAATAAAACAAAGTTATTGTCCAATAATATAAGAGCAATGTATATTCTTTTGCTCATAGATAATGGGAAATAAAAAACTGATTTATGAGTAAGTTGCAGAAAATAAGTGATATATAAAAGTTTAAAAAATGCATATTTATTTTTCTCCATAAAAATAGATGAAAGGGAAAAGATGAGGGAAATATGGTCAAGAATTGACAGAATGTGTCAGAAGCAGAACAGGTGAAAAACAATCGTTACCCTTTTCTTCCTGTGGTTCTGTCGTCCTACCTGATTGAACCCAGCATCAAGTGATGCCACAATCCTCAACTAGATGAGCTGTTGGAGTGTGGCTGTTCTTAACTCTATAAAGAGAGAGAGTAGAGTGATGTCATCTCTGGCTTTATTATGCCCATTAAAGGAGTGGATGAAAGTTTTCTGTTGATAAATCCCATATGGGACTTCAAAAAACAGTGCTATTAAGACAGCTCAAAAAGCTAATAAACATGTCTGTTGCACTTTTGTGTTTTTCTTCTCCTGTCTTTTTTCTTATCTCCTTTGATTGTACACTAGAAATCTTAACCAATATTAGCAATAATCTCAAATCACACCTCACCAATAAAATCTTATCTATGAATTGTGTCTTATTTTATATATAGCCTTAGCCTTTTTCACTTTACAACACAGTTTTCTTGTATGGATGTATATGTCTTCATTTAACCTTCAAAATTATTCTGTGAAGTATTGATATTACTTTTCTCATCTTTCACAGATCCAGACTCTAAAACTCTTAGTCTAATTGGTGTATCAACGACAACACCACTAATCAGTACTGTGGCTGAGACTAAAACTGAGGTGGTCTGCTTTACACCTTTGTCTGGATCACTCTTCATTAGGTTACTTATTGTCCTCTTTCTTCTGTCACTCAGTTGGAATCTATGTTGTCCTAACATTGCATTGCATTTTAGGGCACTTTTTTTAAAATTTAAATGTTGAATGCTAATTATAGAAAAATATAAAAGCACAAAAGATTATCCCCTCAAAATTAAACCATAATGCAATCACCCAGACAAAAATCATGCCTTAAATATTATATCTTGCCTTCAAGCTGCAAATATTTATGGAGTATATACCATGCATCAGGCAGTGGAGATAAACCAGGTAACAAGATAGAAGCAAACCCACCCTCATGGAACTTGGAGTCAAATTTCAGAGCCTGTTTTGTATGTGTATTGTGGAACTATGTTGATCATTTTCCCATGCCATCCTTTGTTCATGACATCCTTTGTCCAGATTGTGACTTCTGTTTGTAAGGCCCACACTTGCAGCCTGGAGCCAGCTGTGCCCTCCTGGGTTTCAGCTGCAGATGGTTCATCCAGACCCCTTTATCACTGGGTTTCCCATAAGTCTCTGAATGTGCACTCCCTTGGGAGCACTGAACAGTGGGAGGAAGAAAGAAATTGCATCTTTTTTCCTGCTTCTGGTGATGGTCTCTGGCTGCTGCAACAGCTGTAGGCAGCTGAGGACTGTGCAGCAGCTGTGGGATCCAGCACCCCAAAGGCAGTTTCAGTGGTATTGGTGGGATGCAGGCATCTGGGTTGCAGCAGGGGAGGGTCCCAGGAGTAGCCCGATGGAGAGTCTCATCAGCTCAGCAGTGAGGGGGATGTGGGGCTCCAAGGTTGGTGAGGACTCCTGGTCCTTGGGTGACAACCCTCCCCTTCCTGCTTCCCCAGCCTTCTCTCCAGTCTTTTGCCACCTCTGCAACCAAATGCCTGCATTAAACCTCTTCAATTTGAAATGCATAAAGTGTTTGCATATGATTGGACACTAAATAATGATGTTAATGTTATATGAAATTAATTATACCTCAGTTACAATCACCTCTAATATTGAATAATTACATTACATTCAGATTTCTAAATTATAAGTTTTTCTAAAATAAAAGTGCTTATACAGAAAGCATTCTCTGAATGTAATTTTTCCTAAGACAATTTACCGGAGGGTATATAAAGTTTCAAGTTTTTCCATACACAAAACTGAATTGCTTTTCCAAAACCTTCTTCAAATTATGCTTTGACCTCAAAATTCACCTGCACTAGCATTAAATCGTATGTGCCTTTTCATCTCAGTCGATATGAAAAGAAAATCCTTGTTTAACCTACCTTTCTTGATTACTAATGTTTATATGATTTTCGTATGTTTACACTTGTAACTAGTTATGTGAAATATGTTTATATCTTTTGTACATTTTTTCTATTGAAAGCTTTTCTTTATAAATATAAAAGTGTTTACACATTAATAATAGTGACTCTGTGAGTTGTATGGACTATAATATTTTTATTTCAGTCTTAATTTTGATATTTTATTCCATAAGAATTTAAAAAATATTTAGTTCAATATATTAACTTCAATGATTTCTTTTAGCAACTTTGTGTTTAGAAAGTCCTCACACATTTTTGGATCATTAATATTTTCACCTTTACATATTTTTAAGAATGAGCTTGAGCAGATTTTTTAAAATTTAACTTCTAATGCAGCAATAACTTATTGGGGGTGTGATAGGAAATAGATTTCTAACATGATTGTTTGCAAGCAGAGACTAACTTAAAGTGCTAAATTATCCTTTTTTCATTCATTCATTCCAAAAATATTTATTAGTACCAGTTATGTTCCAACCACTCTTCTAGCTTCATGATGGTGAAAACAATGATTCTCCCCTCATACAGCTCATATTCTAGTCATAAATGAAGACAATAAACTACTGTATACATAATAGTACGTCAGGAATTAATAACTACAATGAATAAAGTTAAAAGCAGGGTGAGAATCATGAGGGAATTTGTTTTATGCAGAATGTGAAATTTCATCAGATCCATCAATGAAACAATGGAGTCAGCCATTAAAGTTCTGGGCAGGGATGTTTAAGCAGAGGGAACAGGAAGGATAAAGACCCTGACACAGAATCTCATTTGCCATGTGTGATGAGCAACAAGAAGATCCATTACCACAGGTTATGGTGAGAAAGTTAGAGAAACATAGAAAATCAGGTTACACATGGAGCCAAGAGGCAGGTCCTCCAGGCTTGTGAGGAGCCTCAGAAGGACCAGAGATGATGAAGATTTGTTTAGCAAAATGGTTTAAAAAAAGACATGTATAAAACTCAAAAGAGTGAATGTGCATTTAGAAAAGGAAAGAAAATCACAACAAATCAATGGTCTCTTTCTTCTATTATCTCTTAGCACAGTTTACTAGACATGCTCACACTGTCTTTTGTCCTGACTACAGCCTGGCTTGTCCTCCCCACCATAACATGCTACAACTCCCAGCAACTGCTAGCACTCACAAAGCCTCACAGAGTGCAGGGCCTCAGAGCTTTGATTCTCCTGCCTCTTGGTAAATCTCACTCTGAGATGTGACTGCAGGATTGAGAGAGAGGAAGAACATGATAGGTCTTAGGTGCACAAGCGTCACTGGAGGCTTGATGGAGAAAAAAGTCCAGGGAGCAAGAATGCAGAGAGTGGTTTGAGTGAGTCCTGGTGAGAGATGTGGTAGCTGAGTGAGGGGGTGGTGATGTTAGGTTGAAGTGCTATCGATGCACTCAGGACACTGGCGCCGGGCAGATTGGAGAGGAAACTTAGAACTGAGTTTGAGACTCAAATTTCCCAATAGACATGTGCCTGGTGATGAGGCAAGGCCACTGGGTGCCTGAGTCAGGAGTTCAAAGGAGAGGACAGACCTGAGGTCATGGTTTAGGTGATGAGCAATGTGGGTAAGAAGCAATGGGATTGCATGAGAAGGGAGAGTGGGTGTCTTACACCAGAAACCAGTGTAGATGAGGTTAAATTTCCATCTCACCTCTTCTTTTCCAATCACCTCATTCCAAATGCCTTTAAAATATCGTGTTTCATTGATGCTGTTCATGAGAATTTTTAACATCTAGTGGGACAATTCTCCTAGTTATCCCTATATTCACATTCAAAATTGGCAATTTCTTGCCTGTTTGTTTCTTCTTTAAGTTGATCTTTTAAATCTCTCGGTCAAGTTCAGAAGATGTAATAGAATATATTTTTCCCCCCTTTTTTTTTTGAGGAAGTCTAGTCCTGAGCTAACATCTGCCACCTATCCTTCCCTTTTCTGCTGAGGAATCTTGGCCCTGAGCTAACTTCTGTGGTCATCTGCCTCCATCTTATATGTGGGCTGCCTGCCACAGAATGGTCTGATAAGCAGTGCATAGGTCTACACCTGGGATCCGAACAGGCAAACCCCAGGCCACCAAAGTGGGACGTGCAAACTTAATGACTGCACCACTGGGCCCATCCCAAAGATCTAATAGAACTTTTATTAGAATGTAATTAAAAGAAATACTTAAGAAGGATTAATATTTTTAAACTGTTTAGGATTTTCATCTAGAAATATGGTTGTCTTCACAGGTTATTCAAATGGCTAGAAGCTAAATCTGACTTTTTAAAAATTTTTTCCTGAAATTCCTCCATAGTAATTGTTGAGATTATTCCAGATTATTTCAAGATGTTTGTTTTATTAGCAGTTTGAAAAGAATATTTTCCATTTGTAAATACTCAATAAGCATTAATAGTGACAGAATAGCTATTGATCTTTATGTAACTGCATGGCTCTGCATATTTAAAATCTGCTACTGATTCCAATATTTCATTTGAATATTTTCATTACATATTTTAGTTCAGTCTCATTATTAATGAAATGTACTATACTGTGAAATCCGTATTTAACATTGACAATAAAGAACAACCCTCTGTTCCAATTTTTAGTGTTTTTCATCATTTTATGTTTCACTTTCTAGAAAGATACAGGGTATTGATTTACCATGTTTTGTCTTTAAAAATGTAAAACAACAAAAAATATAATAAGGTAACAGGATATAAAATAAAGATACTAAAATCACTATCTTCACATACACAAGAAATAGTGCAGTAGAACATATAATGGAGAGAAAATCTCATTTATAAAAAGAACAAAAATGAGAAGACATTTAGGAACTAAACTCAATAAGAAACGTGTAAGACTTATATGAGGAAAAGTTGAAAATAATCCTGAAAGATACAAGCACAGATATGAAGAAATGGAAAGTTACCTGCCCAGGGCTCAGGAGTGGAGCCGTCGTATTGGTGGACAAAAAATTGAGTCAAAGAGTATTGTTCTTGTCTGAAAACCTAATGGAATTTACATGGCGAGGTTTCTGACTAACTTCAGTCTCATGACTCCTATTTTATTTCTGATTTATTACTTTTAGAACGGGACTGTCTATCCTACATATGTCTCATTATTATGTTTTAGATGTAGATAATGTGTTATCTGGTTTCAGAGGTTCATAGAGAGAGAGGAATTTTTCCCCAGGATGAATTATATCTGGAAACTCTCTCAGACCTGGATACTTGGATGAGACTTTGAACTTAGGGTTGATCCTAGAAGGGATTAAGATTTTCAGGGGTATTGAGAAGAGACTAACATATTTTGCTTATTAGAAGGGTACCAATTTGGGGGCACCAGAGAGAAAATTTTACGGGCCAAACTACATCACCCCCAAATTGCTGTGTTAAAATCCTATCCCTCAGTGTGTCAGAAGTGATCTTATTTGGAGGTAGGTTTGTTGCAGATGCAATTGGGTAAGATGAAGTCACACTGGCGTAGGCTGGGCTTCTAATCCAATATGGCTATTGTCCCTACAAAGAGGGGAAATTTGGGCACAGACACACACAGAGAGAACACCATGTGAAGATTGGAGTGTTGCTCCATAAGCCAAGGAATTACCACAAGTAGGAGAGAGGCCTGGGATGGAACTTTGTCTTGCTCCTTCACAGGGAGCATGGTCTTATTGACACCTTGATCTCAGACTTGCAGCTTCCAGAACTGTGAGACAGGAAATTTATGTTGTTCTAAGTCACCCAGTTAGTGGTACTTGGTTATGGAATCCATAGCACGTTAATATAATTTATTTTATTCTCAGGAAGGATAATTCAACATCAGGAAGATGTCAGTTCTCCATAAGTTAATATTAACTTGTGGTTATTGACTCCACAGCCAAATCTATTTTATCTCAGCAACGGTCACTTAACTCATTGGAAAAGGTAGCTTTAGATAATCATATATCTCTTGATTATCTACTTGCTGAGCAAAGAGGCATCTGTGTGGTAGCAAACACCTCTTGTTGCAAATGGGTAAATGCCTTCAGGGATGTAGAAAAACAATTACGTAATATTAGAGAGCGAGAACATTTGCTACAACAAATTTCACCACATAACCCATTGTCTTTTGATTTATTCAGCTGGTTACACTTAAGTCTGAGCCCCTGGTTTAGAATCATCTTGTAAATTGGGTTTATAGTATTGCTCTTAATCTTACTATGTATACTTATTGTAAAGTTCTTTACTTATTGCCTGTTGAACCTCTGTAAAATGACATGTCCAATAAGGTGATGCTGGCTCAGCACTTCGAGATGATCTGCAAAGCCTTGGAGAAATGTAGACTTAATATGGGAAATGCCAGAGAGTTCTCCCTCTCCCTTGTTACTCAGACGTAAACTAAATATTTTCTGAATACTATGCACTTTCCCTCCAGTGTTGGACACAACAACCAGGAAAGGCCCTTCTTGGAACTGAGGGACAAGATCACTACCCGCAGAGAACCTGACTATTGATCAGCAATGCTTTTGGAGAAAGATCTTGATCAAAAGATGAAAATATGCCAATTAATAAAAGAAACCTTAACGAAATTAGAGTTTGGAAGGCCTGCAGGGGGAGCTCTCATGCCCTATCATGCATTGTCAATTAAACTAAACAGGAAGAGATATTACCTGCATCTTTGACAGGAAATAAAATTACATTATTCTTGAAGGAAGATTTCTCTCCCCTTCAGGCAACAGCCCAGCCAATGAGAAATGCTACAGCTCAGTCAATGAGAAGCCATTTCTGCCCTGAACTGTTACTTTCCCCCAATGGACTTTTGTTTAGAACAACCCTCCCTGACCCACATTTTTCTCTTTAAAAGTAAGTGCCTCTCCTTTGTTTTCTGGATTTGCCTGTGGCTAACCATAGCATGCACATTCTGAATTTCAATTCTTTTAGCTATTCCTGAATAAACTCATTTTGATGGTAAAATAGTAAGTGAATTTGCTTTTTAAGTTGATATGCCTTGCCTGCAAGTCCATGGAAAAATGAGAACCCATATCCACCAGTCTCTCTCAAACTCTGAGTTCAAAAATTCTACCAGGCTGCTTCTCATATGAGTGGCCTCTTATTTCTGCATGTTGTTAAAATGCACCCCATCTTTTCAGAGTGGAGATCACTCAGGACATTGCCTTCTCCATCTTCACTGTCCCACACATGAAGGCAGAAGCCAGACCAGACACTGTGCCCCCATCATTGATGACTAGATTTACTGTGTCACTCAGGGAGAAAGTGGAAAGTTTAGGTTAGATTTGAGAAGTATCATGGCTTCCTGTCCCAAAAGGAACAATTGCAGCTGAGGTGGCTGGAGGAGGGCAAGTGAACCACTGGGCAGAGCCTGCTGGAGATGAGGGTATTACAGCAGAGCAGGGCCCTAAAGGAGATGCCCTAGGGACTGAAGGGGAGGTGCCTATGCCTAGCCCTGGGTCTTCTGGAGGCAAGGCTGGGTGCCTGGTTGGGAAGGGAGTGGTGAATATGCGACAAAAGGGACAGACAGTGGCTTTCAGAGAAAAACTACTTTGATATTTATGCTCTCTAGGAAGAAGGGTGCCCTAGAACTTACATGGAGAGCCTGTTAATTTTAAATCCTAGAGTTAGAATCAGAAGAGACACCAGAGAATCATAAAAAATAGGTCACATTAATGACAAAAACAAACACTTTTTTAAAAAAATTAAAGTTAATTTGCTGGCTTACATAAATTTAAAGAGAAAAAGAACAACATACTCTATGCTGGCTGAAAAACACTTAAAACCTCACAGTCAATTTTTACATGACTAGATTGGTGTATTCAGTGAGAGCCAATCAAAAAGAATCATTAGTAAGTCATTTGACTCAATAACCAAGCATATAAATATTGCTTTCAATTGTTCAGCTTAGAATTTTCATGTTAAATTTTAAGGCAAATGCTAATTTCCTTCCCCATGTCACTTGCCTATTCCAGACACAGGGGGCTCCATGCAGCATACTCACAATCCACTTGAGACTACAGAGCAAACAAATAACTGGGAAAAGGAAATATTAGCTTTTAATCCTCCAAGAATATACTAAATCCCAAGTGAATTGGGAAAGTCATTATCGATGGGCTTATGTTGTCACAATAGAACCCATTGCAATAGAAATTTTCTGGGCACACTTTAATCTATCTCATTCCTAATGAATTATTCAGGGATTTCTGAGCTAAATAATTCACAGCCTCATATAAGTAGAGTGACTAAACAGCCCTGGACACATAGTGGGGGTCACTAAGTGAAGGAATTTACAAAGTATTTGTGTTTAATTTGTCCCATTTTGTCCTTATTATATCTATTTCAAAATAAACTATTTATTATTATTATTATTATTATTATTGCTATGCTCATTTCCTTGTGAACAAACTAAGGGTCAGAAAGAAACTAATTTTCTAAATTTCACACAGTAAATACACAAAACATTTGCACTTTCAATAATAAGTGTGATCATCTTATCTTACTATAACTCAAAGTATATTTAAAGTGGGCATTTAGGGGCTGGCTCGGTGGCATGGTGGTTAAGTACGTGCACCCCACTTCAGCAGCCCAGGGTTCACCAGGTTGAATTGCCAGTGTGGACCTACACCACTTATCAAGCCATGCTGTGGTGGTGACCCACATAGAAAAAATAGAGGAAGATTGGCACAGATGTTAGCTCAGAGTCAATCTTCCTCACCAAAAGCAATAAAAATAATAATAATAATAATGAGCATTTATTAGCACAAAAGCAATTTTAAAATGAGTTATAATACAAATACTTTGGAGAATATACTCTCAAAAAATTTATTTTAATTTTTATACCCACTTTTTCCTTTTTTCCCCAGTACCAGTAAGATACATTTTACCCACAATGGCCAAGACTAAACCCTGCCATTTCTATAAAAAATGAAACTAATCATTTACCTACTTTTTACAAAATAATTTGACAGGTGGCTATTTTTAGAGTGAGAGGGACTTATAATACAGATGATTAATTTAATAATCTACTCTGAGATAAAATGTTGCCAGATATTAATACCTTTCATGTTTATCCACTTAGGTAACCTACTCATATATGTGTCCAGAGCTATGGCCTGTTGGCTCAAAGAATGAAGAAGTTTGGTTTTTCTTAGGGACATTTAGAGTAATATTTTATGTCTGTACGTTCCACTGTTTTTCAAATAAATTTAGCAGATTATTTTTATTTTCCTTTTTTAAAAATTATTTTATTGAAGTCATATTGGCTTATAACATTGTGTAAATTTCAGGTGTACATTATCATATTTCAGTTTCTGTATTGACTCCGTCATGTTCATCACCAATAGTCTAGTTTTTATACTTCACCATACATATGTGCCCCCTTACCATTTTTTCCCTCCCCCACTACCTTCTCTGATAAGCACTAATCTCTTCTCCTTATCTATGTACTTGTTTATCTTCCACACGAGTGAAATCATACAGTATTTGACTTTCTCTGTCTGAAATTTCACTTAGGTTAAGACCCTCAAGTTTCATCCATGTTGTTGCAAATGGCACAATTATATCTTTTTTTATGGCTAACTAATATTCTATTGTATATATATACTACATCTCCTTTATTCATTCTTTTCTGGGCATTTGGGTTGTTTCCATGTCTTGGCTATTGTAAATAATGCTGCAATAAACATAGTGCTGCAGAAGTCTTTGTGAATTATTGACTTTATGTTCTTTGGATAAATAACCAGTAGGGGAATAGCTGGATCATACAGCATTTATGTTTTTAATTTTTGAGAAATCTCCATACTGTATTCCATAGTGGCCGCTCCATTTTGTATTCTCAACAGTATATGACAGTTTACTTTTCTCGACATAGTCTCCCACAATTATTTCTTTTCATTAAATATAGCCATTATGACAGATGTGAGGTGATATCTCATGGCAGTTTTGATTTCCGTTTCCCTAATAATTAGGAAAGTTAAACATCTTTTCATGTACCCCTTGTCTATGTGTATATATTCTTTGGAAAAATGTCTTTTTATATCCTCTGCCCACTATTGATTGAGTTGTTCATCTTTTTTGTTATTGAGTTGTATGAGTTATTTATATATTTTGGAGAATAACCTCTTCTTGGGTATATGATTTGTAAATATTTTCTCTCAGTTGGTGGCTTGTCTTTTCTTTTTTTTAATGTAATTTTTATTGAGTTAATGACAGGTGACAATCTTGTGAAATTTCAGGTGTACATTATTGTTTGTCAGTTGTGTTGTAGGTAGACCCCTTTACCATTTGTGCCCAGTCCCCACCCCACGTTTCCCCTGGTAGCCACTAGCCTGTTCTCTTTGACTGCATTTTTAAATTCCTTATATGATTGGAGTCATACAGAGATTGTATTTCTATATCTGGCTTATTTCACTTAGCATAATCCCCTCAAGGTCCATCCATGTTGTTGCAAATGGGACACTTTGTTATTTTTTATGGCTGAGTAGTATTCCATTGTGTATATATATACATCACATCTTCTTTACCCAATCACCAGTTGATGGGCATTAGGTTGCTTCCACGTCTTGGCTATTGTAAATAATGCTGCAATGAACATTTGGGTGCATGGGACTTTTGGAATTGCTGATTTCAAGCTCTTTGGATAGATACCCTGTAGTGGGATAGCTGGATCATATGGTAGTACTAGTTTTAATTTTTTGAGGAATCTCAATACTGTTTTCTATAGTGGCTGCACCAGTTTGCATTCCCACCAACTGTGTATGAGGGTTCCTTTTCCTCCATAACCTTTCTAACATTTGTTACCATTTGTTTGGGTTATTTTTGTCATTCTAATGGGTGTAAGGAGATATGTTAGTGGGGTTTTGATTTACATTTCCCTGATGATCAGCGATGATGAGCATGTATTCATATGCCTATTGGCCATACATATATCTTCTTTGGAGAAATGCCTGTTCAAGTCTCCTACCCATTTTTTTAAATCAGGTTGTTTGATTTTTGGTTGTTGAGTTGTATGAGTTCTTTATATATTATGGATATTAGCTCTTTCTTGGATGTATGACTTGCAAATACATTTTCCAAGTTAGTGGGTTGTTTTTTTGTTTAAATCTTGTTTCCCTTTGCCTTGAAGAAGCTCTTTAGTCTGATGAAGTCCCATTTGGTTATTCTTTCTATTGGTTCCCTTGACTGAGAAGACATGGTGTCCAAAAAGATCCATTTAATACTGATGTCAATGAGTGTACTGCCTACATTTTCCTCTAGAAGCTTTATGGTTTCAGGTCTTACCTTTAGGTCTTGGATCCATTTAGAATTTATTGTTTTGAATGGTGAAAAAGAATGATCAATTTTCATTCTTTTACATGTGGCTTTCCAGTATTCCAAGCACCATTTATTGAAAAGACTTTCTTTTCTCCATTATATGTCCTCAGCTCCTTTGTCAAAGATTAGCTGTCTGTAGATGTGTGCTTTTATTTCTTGGATTTCAATTCTGTTCCATTGATCTGTGCACCTGTTTTGTACCAGTACCATGCTGTATTGCTTACTGTAGCTTTGTAGTATGTTCTGAAGTCAGGGATTGTGATGCCTCCAGCTTTGTTCTTTTTTTCTCAGGATCGCCTTAGCAATCTGGGGTCTTTTGTTGCCCCATATGAGTTTTAGGATCCTTTGCTCTATTTCTGTAAAGAATGTTATTGGGATTCTGATTGGGATTGCCTTGAATCTGTAGATTGCTTTAGGTAGAATGGACATTTTAACTATGTTTATTCTTCCAGTCCATGTACATGGAATGTCTTTCCATCTTTTTGTGTCCTCATCCATTTGTTTCAGAAAAGCCTTGTAGTTTTTGTCATATAAGTCTTTAACTTCCTTAGTTAAATTCGCCCCGAGGTATTGTATACCTTTTGTTGCGATTGTGAATGGTATTGTGTTCTTGAGTTCTTTTTCTGTTAGTTCATTATTAGAGTATAGAAATGCTACTGATTTATGTAAATTGATCCTATACCCTGAAACTTTGCTGTAGTTGATTATTTTTAAAAGTTTTCCAATCGATTCTTCAGGGTTTTCCATATATAAGATCATGTCATCTGCAAACAGTGAGAATTTCAATTCTTCCCTCCCTATTTGGATTCCTTTTATTCCTTTTTCTTGCCTGATTGCTCTGGCCAAAACCTCCAGTACTATGTTAAGTAAGAGTGGTGATAGAGGGCATCCTTTTCTCATTCCTGATTTCAGTGGGATGGTGCTCAGTTTTTGCCCATTGAGTATGATTTTGGCTGTGACTGTCATATATGGCCTTTATTATGTTGAGGTAGTTCCCTTCTATCTCCATTTTGTTCAGAGTTTGTATCATAAATGGCTGTTGGATCTTGTCAAATGCTTTCTCTGCATCTATTGAGATGATCATGTGGGTTTTATTCCTCAATTTTTTGATGTGGTGTATCACTTTGATTGATTTGCTGATGTTGAACCATCCCTGTGTCCCTGGTATGAATCCCACTTGATCATGATGTATGATCCTTTTGATGAATTGCTGAATTTGGGTTGCCAAAGTTTTGTTGAGAATTTTTGCATCTACATTCATCAGGATATTGGACTGTAGGTCTCTTTTTTCATGCTGTCCTTGTCAGGCTTTATTATCAGAGTGATCCTGGCCTCGTAGAATGTGTTAGGAAGTGTTCCATCCTCCCTAATTTTTTGTAATAGCTTGAAAAGCATACGTATTAAATCTTCTCTGAAAGTTTGGTAGAATTCCCCAGGAAAGCCATCTGGTCCTGGGGTTTTATTCTTTGGGATGCTTTTGATTTTTGTTTCAATCTCTTTCCTTGTGATTGGTCTGTTCAAATTGTCTGATTCTTGAGTAAGCTTTGGGAGATTGTAGGAATCCAAGAATTTATCCATTTCCTCTAGGTTATCCATTTTGTTGGCATATAGTTTTTCATAGTATTCTCTTAAACTCTATTGTATTTCTGTGCAGTCTGTTCTTATTTCTCCTCTTTCATTTCTGATTTTGTTTATTTGAGCTTTCTCTCATTTTTTCTTTGTAATTCTGGCTAGAGGTTTGTCAATTTTATTTATCTTCTCAAAGAACCAGCTCTTTGTTTCATTGATCCTTTCTACTGCCTTGTTTGTTTCAATCTCATTTATTTCTGCTCTGATTTTTATTATTTCTCTCCTTCTGCTCACTTTGTGCTTTGTTTGTTCTTCTATCTTTAATACAGTTAGGTGAGGTTTAAGATTGCTTATTTGGGATTATTCCTTTTTGTGAAGATGTGCCTGTATTGCAATGAATTTCCCTCTTAATTTAGCTTTTGCTGTATCCCATATGAACTGGTATGGTGAGTTACCATTTGCAGTTGTCTCCAGATATTTTTTGATGTCTTATTTAATTTCTTCAATGAACCATTGCTTGTTCAATAGCATACTGTTTAGTCTCCACATCTTTGTGCCTTTCTCAGCTTTTTTCTTGTGCTTAATTTCTAGCTTTGTAGCATTATGATCAGAGAAGTTGCTTGTTATTATTTCATTTTTTTTAAATTTGTAGTGGCTTGCCTTGTTTCCCAACATATGATCTATCCTTGAGAATGTTCCATGTGCACTTGAGAAGAATGTGTATTCTGCTGTTTTTGGGTGAAGTGTTCTCTATATGTCTCTTAAGTTCAACTGTTTTAGCTTTTTGTCTAGCTCCACTCTTTCCTTGTTGATTTTCTGTCTGGACGGTCTGTCCATTGATGTGAGTGGGATGTTGAGGTCCCCTATTATTGTGTTATTTTTAATATCTACTTTGAGGTTTGTTAATAGTTGCTTTATGAACTTTGGTGCTCTGTGTTGAGTGCATAGATACTTATAAGCATTATTTCTACTTGATGAAGTGTCCATTTGATCATTATGTATTTGCCCTCTATGTCTCTCTTTGCCTGCTTTATATTGAAATCTGTTTTGTCTGATATAAGTATTGCAACACCTGCTTTCATTTGTTTGCTATTGCCTTGGAGTATTGCCTTCCACTCCTTTTCTCTGAGTCTGTGTTTGTCCTTGGAGCTGAGGTGTGTTTCCTGGAGGCAATAAATTATTGGATCTTGTTCTTTAATCCATCTTGCCACTCTGTTTCTTTTCATTGCAGAGTTCAATCCGTTTACATTGAGGGTGATTATTGATGCATGAGGGCTTACTGCTGTCATTCTGTCACTCATTTTCTGGTTTTCTGGTGGTTCCTTTGTTTCTCTTACATTGTGTTTTGACCTCTGCAATTTCTTATGCTGGGTTTTTATCTTTTTCCTTATTTATGTTTTGTGTCTCTGTTCTTTCTTTTAGTTTAGTGGCTACCCTGCAGTTTGTATTGAGAATATCCTGCATAACATAGTCCATTTTATGGTGGCCTGTTACTTTCTTAGCCTAAACTGATTCAGTCCCTTTCCTCCTACCCTCCTAAATTATTTTCATCACTTATTCCAACTTGTGTTGTAAGGCTGTGGTTAGAGTGATAAGATTGTCTTTACTTTGCTGATTTCCTACCCTTTAGCCTAATGCTATAGTTGAATATTTGCTATCATATTCTGGCTCTACCTATTTGTCTCCCTACTCTGTATTTTGTGACCCCTTTCCCCTTTTTTTCTTTTTTCACGTCTGAGGTCCTTCTTGAGAATTTCTTGTACGGGTGGTCTTGTGGCTATGAAGTCCCTAGGCTTTTGTTGTCTGCAACAGATTTAATTTCTCCTTCATATCCATAGGATATTTTTGCTGAATATAGTATTCTTGGCTGAAGATTTTTATCCTTTAAAGTTTCGAATATGTCATTCCAATGTCTCCTGGCTTGTAAGGTTTCTGTAGAGGAATCTGCTAAAAGTCTGATAGGGCTTCCATTGTAGGTTATTTTCTTATGCCTTGCTGCCCTGAGTATAAATTCTTTGTCATTCATTTTTGCTATTTTTACTAGTGTATGCCTTGGAGTAGGTCTTTTTACATTGACAAATTTAGGAGATCTGAAATCTTCCTCCACACACATTTCTGATGTCACTGAGCACACTTTCTGCTCCATTTTCCTTTTCCACACCCTCAGGAGTTCCGATGATTCTTAACTTGCGTTTTTTCATTGATTCAGGTATTTCTTTGAGATTTTCTTCAGTTTTTAAAATTCTTAGTTCTCTTTCTTCTTCTGTCTGGAGCCAGTCAACCTGTCTATCTTTGATTATGCTAATTTTCTCCTCTATGTTGTCTACGTGGGCATTCAGGGAGTCCATATTCTGTTTTATCTCACCCATGGTATTTTTCATCTCTAGTATTTCTTATTGATTCTTCTTTATAGTTTTGATCTCTTTTGTGAAGTAACTCCAGAACTAATTGATTTGTGTCTCTATATTTCCCTTTACCTCATTAAGTTTTTTGATGATAGCTGTTCTCAATTGATTTTCACTTAGTTTACCTAGTTCCAAGTCCTTAGGACATACTTCTGTGTTTTTATTGTTTTCCTTTTGGTCTGGAGCCTGTATAACTTGCTGGATGGTGGAGGAGCAGTTTTTTAACATAATTCTATTATTTGGTTGCAGTTACAGCCTGTTGCCAATAGAAAGGGGTTGAGAGCAGTGATTTCTGAGCCCTCTGTCTTCAGCTGCCATGACGGCACACAGCACAGGTTCGGGGAGGATGGGCACCTTCTCCCATGTGCAGACCTGGACTCTGCTCAACTTTTGCTCTCTGGTTTCCTGGGGCCTTGACTTGATGGGGTCCCCCCACGTGAAAGCTTTCCCCCATTAGAGGGTTTCTGCTGCATGGGTCTGTGGGAGTCCTGGATGATCCTACAGATGCATGGGCCCTCCCCTGCTCCTTCCCTCATGGAGCCTCCTGTAACAGTGATGCTAGTCTCTAGGGGAGGGAGCAAAGTTCTCTCTTACCCTGTTCCAGCTCGTCCAAGGGCAGCTCAAGCCTCTCTTCCTTCCATCGTTTGGCTGCTGTGGGTCTCTGACGATGTCTGTGTTATTGGGATTTCTTTGGTTGAAATGCAGTTGCCCCCCTTAGTTTTAATTTGGAGGGAGAGAGTCCTGGGTTAGCTCACTCTGCCGTGTAACTGACGTCACTCATGGTTGTCTTTTCTGTTTATTCATGGTTTCCTTTGACATATAGAAGCTTTTTATTGTGATGCAGTCCCATTTATTTATTTTTTCTTTTATTTCCTTGCTTGAGTAGACACAGTCTTCAAAAAGATACTCCTAAGATTGATGTCAAAGAGCCTACTGCCTATATTCTCTTCTAGAAGTTTTATGGTTTTAGGTCTCAGTAGATGCAGAGAAAACATTTGACAAGAAACAACATAAATTTATGATTAAATTTCTCACTAAAATGAGTATAGAAGAAAAGTACATCAACATAATAAAGACAACATTGGAGAAACTCACAGCTAATAACATACTCAATTTTGAAAAATTGATAGCTATTGCTCTGAGAACAGGAACAAGACAAGGATCCCCCCTCTCAACACTCTTATTCTACCTAGTACTGGAAGTTTTAGCCAGAGAAATTAGTCAAGAAAAAGAAATAAAAGGGATCCAATTTGGAAAGGAAGAAGTAAAACTACTATTATTTGCCGATGATATGATTCTATATATGCAAAATCCTAAAGAATTCATCAAAAAACTATTAGAAATAATCAACATGGTATATTTGCAGCATGCAAAATCAACATACAAAAATCGGTTTCATTTCTATATACTAATAACAAACTAGAAGAAAGAGAAACAAGGAATACAATCCCCCCACAAAGTATAAAATACCTTCAAATAAATATAACCAAGGAGGTGAAAGACTTATACTCTGAAAACTATAAGAAATACATAAGACATGAATTTTTTTTAAAAGAGTGACACCTAAGCTAACATCTGTTGCCAATCTTTTCTATTTCCTTCTTCCTTTCCCCAAAACCTCCCAGTACATATTTGTATATTCTAGCTGTGAGTGCCTCTGTGCTATGTGGAACACTGCCTCAGCATGGCTTGATAACTGGTGCCATATCCATGCCCAGGTTCCCAACCAGCAAAAACCTGGGCCCCCAGCGGGGAACACATGAACTTAACCACTCAGCCATGGGGCTGGCCTCTATAAGATATTATTGAAGGAAACCAAAGAAGACATAAATAAGTGAAAAGATACTCCATGCTCATGAATTGGAAGAATAAATATAGTTAAAATGTCCATATTACCTAAAGCAATCTACAGTTTCAATGCAATCCCAGTCAGAATCCCAATAATATTCTTCATGGAAATAGACAAAAAACTGTTAAAATGTATATGGAATGTCAAAAGACCCTGAATAGACAAAGCAATCCTGAGAAAAAAAAGAAAGGTGGAGGTATCACATTTGCTGAATTCAAAATATACTGCAAAGCTATAGATGTCAAAACAACATGGTACTGGCAGAAAAACAGACACACAGATATATGGAACAGAATTGAGAGTCCAGAAGAAAAGACACACACACGTGTTTGGACAGCTCATCTTTCACCCAAGAGCCAAGAATATGCAATGGAGAAAGGAAAATCTATTCAATAAATAGTCTTGGGGAAAATGGACAAGTGCATACGAAAGAATGAAAGTAGACCATTATCTTACATCATACACAAAAATGAACACTAAATGGATTAAAGGCTTGAATGTAAGACCTGAAACCATAAAACTCCTGGGATAAAACTTAGCAGATATTTAGGATTGTGATATTTGTGAACACTCTTATAGAATAGCAGAATCACTGACACCCACATAAGCTACATTTCACTAGAACAGAGGGCTTGAAAGTCCAATTCATCTCGTCTTAGCTGTGAGACAAATAACACCATTTTCATTAAATCTCCATTTCCTTTTTTATAAAATGCTTAAAAACATATTGTTGAACCATTTTTGAAAACAGAAAACAATCATCTATATCAAAAAATTATAGAGCATCAAATTATAAGGGGTTTGGTTTACTTTATCATATGTTAATTTGATGAGTTTCTTAAATTGGAGAATCACTGAAGCCAAAAATACTGAATCAATTACTTTTATACAGGAATTAATGTAGTGTCATAAGTTACTTTGGTCTGATTTTACTGTTCTTTATGATGGCATATTCTCAACATTTTTAAAATTTCTTTAATGCAATTTATACCAGGAACTGAAAACAGAATGTGGCTAAATAATGGTTTCACTACTTACAGGGAAATAGCTGTGTCCCATAATGAGCAAACCCATATTAGCTGTCCTTTTCAATGATTTCATCCATGTTCTGAAGGGCAGCTGAAAGTATACCAGCTGCGTGAATTGTTGCAAGTCATTCATTCTCAGAATCACTGTCCTCATATTTCCATTTCATTTCACTGAATTAAATAGTTAATCAATTCAACAAATATTTTCTATTTTATGCCAGTCACTTTTCTAAGTGCTGGAATATATCACTGAGCAACAAGAACAAATTCCTACAAATCTATAACTTTATTTTGCAAATATTAAATTATACAAAATACACAGAATACTAGATGATACAGAACATTGAAAAAAGAACGTTAAGCATGACTAGAAATTTCAAGGGTAGGGCATCTAATTTTTAATTGATGATCAAGGGAGAGCTCACACAGTAGAGGAGGAGCCAGCAAATATCTGATCTGGAGGAGAGCATTCTAGGCAACAGAAAGGATGAGTACCAAGGCCTGAGATGGAAGGATGGAAGATGTGTTCTAGGAGTTATGAGGAGGACTGTGCAGCTGCAGCAGAGTGAGTGAGAAGAAAGTCAATAGTGCAGGAGCCTACAGGCATGCCACTGTGAGTGTGATTATTTACTTCTCAGTGAAATGGGAAAACAAAAAAGTTGTAAATAGAGGAATAACATGATTGGATTAAGGTTTTGCGGGGATAAAAAAATTTGTATGTTTTATTGAGAACAAGCTAGAGATGGCCAAACCTTGAAGTAGGGAGCAGATAAGAGAGTTTCCAATAATTCAGTCAGGGATGATTGTGATAGTACTAAAGGTGCTGAGAAATGGACAGGCTCTTAGTACGTTTTGAAACTAGTCCTGGAAAGATTTGCTGTTGGATTAGATATCAGGTGTCACAGAAGGAGAGAAGTCATGAATGATTCCAAGGTTTAAATCTCAAGAATTGGCATAATGAAATTCCAATTTATATTCAGGGGCAAACCTGCAGGTGGGGCAGAATGTAATGAGTTGGGTTTTGGACAAATCAATGTTGTGATGAATGTTAAATATCAGAATGTTGATATTTGATAGAGTAATTTACAAATATGGAGTTTCAGGAGAAAAGTGGAGGCTAGAGATATGCATTTGGAATCAAAGCAAAGGAATGTAATTTAATTACAGAAATGAGCCAGCCAGCCCAAGAACACATTGGAAGTGAGCTGAGTAAGAGGGAATAGTTCCAAGTCCTGGGACCATTGATTTCTCCAATGGGCGTGGTGAAGGAGAACAGGAGAAAACAGCAAAAGAGTCCAAACAGGGTGGCAAGTAGACAGGAAGGGAAAACATGATGACTGGTTTTTTCAGGAAAGAGAATGGAGGTTCTCAGTGGCATCAAATGCCACAGAAAAACCTTTTAATGTGAACTCAAATGACTGTCCATTCTTCAGTGTGGAGGTCACTTGTCATATAGGCATGAGCAGTTTGGTTAAGGTATTGATCTATCATGGTGAGCAATTGAGTTTAAGAGAGAAGGTGTAAGTAGAGGAACTGGAGATAGACCTTATTAAAAGCCACTTCACAGATTTCTTATAAATGAAATAAAGAAGTGTGCTGGAGCAAGAATGATGTGTAAAGACATAACATATGTTAAATATCCCTGACGATTCCATGGAGACCCCCCTTTCAATCCCTGTTATTTAAAATTTCTAGAGTTTTGTGAAATCACATAAACTCCTTTACCCAGAATCTACTCATCCAGTATGTGGGAATCATAATGACCATCTTGACTGTAGCTACACAGGTTAGCATAGATGATGTACTACTTATGTGACTCAGCCAGGTTTGAATATCAATAAAACATCAGTAGAAGTGCTTTAAAGACAAATAATAATTGTAGTAGTAGTATTTGTTTTTATAATATTAGCAATAAAACTATGTTAATGAAATTTACTATTTTTAAATATTACTGAAGAAAAGACACTGAATATTTTACATCCTCCATTCTTTACTGGGGAGATTTAGACATCTATTAATTATGTGTACAAGTACAATTTCACATCAATCTCCCTAGGAAGGAGATTGTATCAGTATCAGTATTAAGTTTCTATTGCTGTGTAACAACTTACCACATATTTAGCTACTTAAAACCACACCTATTTATTAAATCATAATTCTGCTGATTATATGTCTAGGAGGGAACAGCTGGCTTCTCTGCTTAGGGTTTCACAAGATCACAATCAAGATGTTGGCCAGGCTGGTCTCCTCTTAAGGGTCTGGGGAGGAATCCAATTCTGAACTTATTCAATTTGCTGGAATAATGCACATCCTTGTGCTTGTAGGATTGAAATCCCCGTTTCCTTCCTGGCTATCCATTAAAGTTCATTCGCCTTTCTCCTCATGTGACCCACTTCACCGTCAAAGCCAACAATGACACATAAAATCCGAATCTCTCTGACTTTCCCTTCTTCCACCAGCCCAATAGCCAGAAAAAACTTTCTGATTCTAAAGGACCCATGTGATTATGTTAGAACCACCCAGACAACCTCCCTCTTGTCATAAAATATAACACAACCATGAGAGTAACTCGAGTCTGAAGATCATGGGGTCCATCTTAGAATTCTGTCTACCACAGTTACCCACTTTTGAAAATGGTAAATTTCACATTAACGAAATTTTCCTATAGAATTTGAGAAGAAAAATTACATCCCGAGGGAGGAGTAAATTTGATTTTAACTGCAAAACACCTTCCTAAGAGCACGCAAGTGTTCTGAATGTAAATGAAAGGAACCTAAATGGTTACGTACTCAGTTTGTCATACCATCAATGGTTATGTTTTTATTGGCATGATAATGAGTCCTGAATTATGCAGAGGTAGCAGTGAAATACACACAGAAATAGTGAAGAATATATTCAATGACTTTTAAGGTGAAATATTTATTTTGTTTTCTCCAGGAATTATTAGAGAAAAATGAGGGGCAATGTGACTATTCTCCTCGATATGATGGCTTCCTAAGTTTTTACCAGTATTTTCTGTGCTTTCAGGTGTCCCACAAAATTCTTTCCACAGTTGATGTAAAGCTGGTCCCTGCCACAGCACACCATAGCCTCCTCTTTCTGCTGAACTGCACAGTGTGCAGGATGGAGAACTGTGAAGTAATGTCCCCAGCAACCCCAAATGATTTGATACATGGCCCTGTATCCTGGGTTTCTAGAAAGTCTTATCAGAGAGGCATTCCTGGGAAGTCATGGTGGCAGAAAGAGCCGGGTAGGGTTTTCATCTCTGTCAAGACCTAAATCAAGAAAGGGAGAAACCATACTGTCTCCCGAGAATGGGGTATGGGCCATGTGGCTCTGGAAATGGAGGGAGTACATGGTCCTTGCCTGCCCATCAGGAGCTCTCCTCCACCTTGGATGGCCTTGCTGTGTTGGGATTTTCTTGGACTATGAAGCAGATGAAATCTTTTATAGCATCAAAAGTGAATCTATACATCCACCCAACTGTTCTCTGGTTTTCTCTGACCTTATTTCTTCATTTGTGACATGATTCTTTTTATCTTGCCAGCTATGACAGAAGTGGATCAAGAAACTGGACATCCATGGATCATCTTGACTCTGATTCTAACGTTAGGAATTATTCTTAATATTCTCTTCCTGAGAATTTGAAGTCTAGTAAAGGTTCCTGGAGTGGAGTAGAAAATATAAATACTCTAAGCCTCAACAAATCAGAACTTTAATCTTTCTTGCTATGGAAACTTTCCCATAGGGAAAAAAACAGAAAATAAGAAATATTTGCATTTGGAGGAGGATAGTGGAGTATAATAATTTTAGAAATTGAGCAATCTCATCGCTCTTCTTCCAGGTGTCTCCACACAATTTCTTGATGAGTGTTTCTTCAAATGAATGGGTTTTGTAGTAAACAAAGATTTTTATACATTTATAGTTATTTCTTTTAATAAATTTTCATTCCAAGATTTCATATGTTAAGAATTTAAAATGGCAAATCTTAAATTGGCTCAGAATTGTCCAATATTGTTGCAGCATCAGATCCATAATTATATTTCTCTTCCTTCTTATTTTCCTTGTCTTCTCTTGTTCTCTCTCTGTCTCTCCGCTTCTGAGTCTTTCTATTTTTCAATCTTTCTCTCTCTCTTTTTTGATCTTCCTTACTTTTTGATTTACACCACTTATTGTTCAACCTTCCATTTCCTTCTAAATTAATATGTTCAGAACCATTCCTTTATGCATTCATGATTCCTAAAGACTGTATTCAACTACTTTTTAAATTCTATTTATTCTGGGACTGATTTAGAAGGGTTATGAAATTCATTCCTCTGAATCTCATATCACTGATGCCAACACAATACCCCTCTGGAGTTGTAACATTTTCCTTCTCTTTGGATAGATTTTTGTTTAAGAGTAAAAGTTTCTCAGAATTCTGATTCAACTAATTCTTTGACCTAGCCATTTACTTGTTGTAAAACTTTAAACAAATAGCCTCTCTCTCTGTCATTCTCAGCTACTTAATATGGTTACTATCTATGGAATAATGATATCCACCTACAATGATATGGTAAATATGTAAGGTCCTGATTGGTATTATTGGTTTAAATTCAACTTTACTACTTAAATACAACATAAAGATGTAGATGATGATGACAAAACAGTAATAATATTTGCCTTATTTTTAAAGTATACTCTGTACTTTCCCAATAAAATTCTTGTCATTCAAGGCTAATTTTTCTGCCAGCTTAATCTTTATCTGCATCTAATAAGGAATTGGTAGCCAAATGCTAAAATGCTTAAATGCTAAACGATTATTAATTCACCACAAATTTAGTTAATATCATCCTGCTAATAAACTGGCAAATCTTTAATCTTCTTCTTTACCTCTACCTTGAATTTTGAGGTATTTTACTCTTCTAGGGAGATTTCTTTGACTGAAATCTTTCACTTACTTTTCAATAATATTTTTGATGTCTCTTTCTTTCTAGATTTTTAAACATTTTTCTTTCTAGACTTTTTGCATTAGAAGAAGCATTATGGAATACAACAATTTGGAAATGGAACAATTTCAAACTCTATTTCCAGATGGGTCCATCTATCTTATTGACAACTCCAGATATTAAAGGAAGATTTCTATATATTCATGTTTGATACATTTATCCTTGCTCATAAGCAAAGAATTCCACTTCCATCTCTCACTTACAAACAGAAGTAATGGTAAAGTATCCTCCCATCTCTCTTTTTGATGTCTTACAGAACATTCAGGCTCTAGGACTCTTCCATGCATGATCTGTGTAGGGAAGATATTCATGCTGTGGACCTCAGCTCATGACTCCCTATCCTCAGAGGCTAAGTGGGGGCTGGAAACTCAGTGTGACACCTGAGTGTTTGTGTCACTGCGAGGCCAGCATTCTGTGACAGAAGTCATGACATAGGACATACACTCAGAGCAGCTGAGCCCCTTCTCCATGGGGATCAGGAGGGACAGAGTCACTGGTACGTGATCATGCATCCCCAGGTGGATCAACCCTTTTACCAGGACAAGGACGCCCACTTGGTGAAAGGAGACCACCACACAGGCTCAAACCTTCAATTCTCCTCAAGAGGGGAACAGGGAGTCCAAGGAATGCCTCCTCCCTATGTAGAAAGCTATCATTTTGGTCTCCTCTGGCTCCTTTGGATTCAGTCATCTCATTGTGCGTTTTATCATGATTTAAGTCAGTCATTAAACCAACTTGAGTATTTCTGCATCCTTTTCATTCCAAGATTCACAAAACTTTGTGCACCTCCTATTATGATCTGTTTTTCCCCCTTCCCAGTTCTTAAAATGGGTCTACTATTCTTTCTGGAATTTTGTTTCTCTGACAGTAAAATCCTCCAAATCCACACCTATTCTCTGACTTCCCCTTTACTTTCTTCCTTACCTTTTCTCCTGAATGCTAGACTTCTATATTCAACTGTCCACTTGACATCAAAATACACATTTTAAACTCAACATATCTAAACTTAGCCCTAACTTTCTGCTAACCAAAACACACACACACACACACACACACACACACACACACACAAGTACGTGCACACACAGACTTCTCCATCTCAATGGATAGTAACTATTTATTCAGTTACTCATGTCAAAAATCTGGTTGATTCCTCTCTCTCTTTTATTTTTGAGGAAGATTAGCCCTGAGCTAACATCTGTCAATCATCCTCTTTTTTCTAAGGAAGACTGGCCCTGAGCTAACATCCATGCCCATCTTCCTATACTTTATATGTGGGACGCCTACCACAGCATGGCTTGCCAAATGGTGCCATGTCCACACCCAGGATATGGCTGGCAAACCCCGGGCCGCTGAAGCAGAACATGAGAACTTAACCACTGCACCACTGGGCAGGCCCCTGATTCCTCTCTTGATTTCATTAGCCCACATCTAGTCCATTAGCAATCCTTATTGGCTTTGCCTTCAGAATACATCCAGAGTTCAGTCAGCCCTAACCACTCCACTTCTATAACCCCAGGGATAGCTTCCATCCTCTCCCCTTGGAGCTCTACATTAATTTCTTAACAGTTATCACGGCTGTACTCTGGCATCTCCCATATGCATTCTCAATGTGACAGCTGAACTGATCCTTTTAGCATCCAAGATGGTAACACCACTGCAATGACCTCTCATTTAACCTAAATTTAAAGAGACAAACTTTACAATGAACGCTCATACTCTAAGGATATGGACACCAATTCCTTCTCTGATTCTGACTTCTTCTCCTTACTTCTCTTTTCATCCTGCTCCCTCTATCATGGCTTCCTGGTTGGGTAATTTCTACCATGGGGTCTTTATCCAAGATGTGCCCTCTACCTAAAATTCCAGAGGTAGGAAAACAGAGAGGTAGGAAAGAAGTAAGGGCAAGGGTGAGATGGGCCTCACCAATCTGGTTGTCATTTCCATCAGGGACCAGTCATGGCATCTGGAGCTGTTGGATCAGATCTGGGCTTGACCTGGGCTTCCAAAATTATGTCTTTATCCAGATTACTATAAGAGTGTTTCAGTTACAACATTAAGTGTTCTGATGAGTGAACTGCACAACACACATCATCCAAAACTCCTTTACATGATCTGTAAAGCAGGCCCAAAGAACAAAGCAGGATAAGTGTGTGGTTATAAAGATAAGTTCCCATAACGTGTACCAGAGTGCCAAGGAGGAAACCGCTTTTCTCCAACAGAATTTGTTTCTGTAGTTGTTTGTTTTCAATTCATTAACAACTTTCTTAGGATTTTAGACAGAATGATCACAATCAGCCACTTCTCTTGGCTGACAGCCATCAAACAGGGGAAGTCAGCACAGCTGGTTGTTTTCTATTTCCTAAATTCCCATCAAAAGTCTTTAATCAATTTGTGTTGCTTTTTCTGCCTTTTTCCCAACATTTGGCATTTTCCATAAAGTCTGGTGAAGATTTTGATAAACCAGGGAGTTAACCTATAACAATGATGCATGTTTACTTTAAATTTTAAAGCATCACTATTTCTCAGGTATGTTTTTTTTATTAACGAGCAGGACCTAGTGTTTATTAAGCTCCTGCTCTGAATCGTGTGCTCATAATTCATCTACTCTTGTCTGCTTTTGTGGGAGGTCAGCATGATGCTCACTGTCCCTGTTTTACCTATGTGGTACTTGAGGCTTGGAGGTTAAATCATTTGCTCAAATAGAACTGAACCAGAGATTTACTCCAAGTTCTGTATTTGTCAATTCCTGTTGTTTCTATTGCTACATGAATTTTTAAAGAGCAAAAATGCAAAAGTGTTTAACAAGTAATGTCAAAGACTCTTTAGACCTAAGGAACACGACTGGTTTCTGTTCCTAACATAATACAGTCCAGGGTGTATGGGACGAAAGTGTTTCCCTGGAACCTCTTATTGTTCCTTATGGATTTAAAACTTTAGCTGACAAGGATAGCTTAACAGAGAAAAGCATACAATTTAATTTAATATAAATTTTATGTGACACAAAAGCCTTAAATTAAACATCCAAAGATTGATTTTTATGATGGATTTGATGAAAAGTTGACAGAGGTGGAGAAATATGATAGGACAAAGGAGGTATAAGCTAAATGTAATAAATTAGAGAATCATAGCAGGTCCTGTTTGTTCAGATTCCTCTCCACATCCCTCTATCTTGAAAATAACTATAGTTCTTCCCCCTAGGTATGGCGGGCACCTTTTGCATGAAGGTCAAAAGACCTGGATTAAGGGAAGATCAGAAAGTCCTTCCTGCACCTGCTGCTTTCCAAATTTCTTTAGCTCAAAATATTCAATATGCCAAAATGCCACATTTTGACATAGCTCATCATGAACAATGTCAAGGGCTTCTCTCGCTTAATGTAAAAGTGAATTACCTGATATAATTAATTGAGGATTCTTATTCAGTAGGTCTTGGAAGGGGCCAGAGACTTTGCACTTCTGCACACTTCCCAGGTGAGGTCCTCATTCACTCACTGCTGTCTCTCAGACCGTACTTTAAGGATTCTACAACTTTCATTGCAGACATGCAGAGGGCAGACGCATTCTGGAATAAGCTGAGATTGGATTCATAGACTAAATGAAATGGGGAGGGAATAATGAGAAAAGCCAAATTGAGGGGGGTCCTCATTCTTCTGCCATCACTTCAATTCTCTGTCCCCTCAGCTTCAGAGCCTCTTTGCCAAGGTGGACTGTATTCTCACCCTTTCCTTTCTAACCTCCTCATTCCTTCACCTCACCTCACCTTCAAGGGCACCATCCCCAGTGGGGTCATTTAAGCATAAGCAAAACCAGGTCTACTCGAAGGGTACTTCCTGTGCTTCCAGGACACCCTGCTCTGAACACTCAAAACTGCTGTTTTTAGGAAACTGTGATGCAGATGGTCTGTTACTGAATGACAGAATGAGAGTTGTTGACGTGACAGTCGGTTTACTTCCACGATTTATAAAACTCCACAATATCACCTTGGTACTGAACCAAGTAAGAGGGAGATATAATAAAGAATTAGGGTGGTGCTCCAAGGACTTCTCCAAACTTGTCTTCTTGGAAAGTACTTGGTGGCCATCCTGTGTGAATCAGCAGAGCAGCCCTGTGGGCTCTGAGGTCACAGTTTGCCAGCATTTCTGCCTCTGGAAAAATGTCCTGGAGAGAACAAAAAACGTTTCCATAACTCTAGTCAATACAAGTAGTTAGTTTGCACAGTGGTAAGTGATTTTTATTGTGTTTAGTCTGCTAAAGAACAAAATTTAAGAGAATAAACTTTAACAACCTTATTGGCTTTATTCGTTAATTCATGAATCATGCAACATACAATCTAGCAGATTGAAAGAAGCTCTGGGGAGATGTATGAAATGAAACAGTTTTATAGACAGAAGGAAGATGGAACAAGGAAGTCATACTGAGAAAAGACAGATTCGTTGTTGCAAGGTTGATTTCCTCAAGAGGGTTGGCAGGGGTTTCTCAGGCAGATTACCTAACTGGTGCTGATCAGGTGATTCCTGATTGGTGTAAGGTTTCATTTCTGGGAAAGCTGAAACTGACTAAGTTGCCTCATTTTGGTGACATGGGACTTAGAAAAGTGACTCCATTGAGGGCCTATTATTTTATTTTAAACACCTCTGATCATTTTATGATGTGGGGTCACCAATAAAGATAGCTGCTGTGGAATTGTGTAAGAGACTTAACTCAATGGGTCTAAGTCAGAGAAAAGTTGATTTTACCTGAGCCCTAGGCTCCCAGAAAACGGCAACAGATGAGAAATCTCCAGTACACTTTTGTGCCCCGGGCAAGAGCTAACTTTGAAGAGTAGCTCTTCCCCACATGATTCGGAAGAGTCCCCTCTCTCCTGTTCCTCAGATTCATAACTCTCTTGTTTAGCAGCTCTGTAAATCCCCAGGCTCATTCCTTTTCTAGAAGATATTCCTCTTGTTGAAGTAAACTTCTACACCTAAGATGGAGCCACTCCTACCCAGGGTGCCACATCAGCAAACCAAAATTTTCTGTTCCTATTAAATGCTCTGCTCGACCAGAAACACAGTACATCCAGTCTGCCAATCCGCAAATGCCAAGCCAACTCTGGGCTGCATACTGATTTGATTGTTCCTTGATCATTCTAAATAAGGTCACATATGCAACCTCAGCCAAGCGTGCCCTGCTGCTTCAGTGCTGCTTCTGATGCTTTATGAAATTTGCTGTTGCCCACACAACCCTAGGAAGAGCACTTCACTGCTTGTGAGGCACTGTACTCCCCTAACCTATGGATTGTTTTCCCTTTAAAAAAAGGCATCAAACTCATTACTAAACCATTTGATTTTTGTCATTTGACACTTGATAAGGAATGCTCTCTATCTTGCAATAGTCTGGATAAGGTCATCTCATTAATTTCCAGTGCATTTGGTTTCACAGTAATTTTTCCTACACCACGTAAAAACATTAAGATTACAATTGTGTCAAACTGTGAGGCAGAACAGAATAGAATAGAATTGTCCTCTCCATTAGGTGAATCATTTTCTGTTCCCACTATTGGTTGATAACTACTGCTTTTACTTCCTCTCTTAATCCTCTGTGTTCCTCTTCCCTGAATAGCCACTAGATTTTATTTATTGTCTTATCTTTCCTTTCTCTTCTTCTTGTTAATCATTCTTTATACTGCTGTAGTCAAGTATTTTCTTTTTTCACTTTTACTACAGCCATAGGTTTCTCTTCTACAAATGCCACTTCCATCATGCATATTATTAACAGATAATTTTCATAAAAAGGTAAAATTATGACTCACACAATATAAAAGCAGACTCATGTTCAAGGATTTGTTTTACCCATAGAACCTGAGCCAATTAGGCAGATGCTATAGCCAGCTTAATGGAAAAGTCAAACCAATATAAATTTACTGAGTAGAGGGATATTTAGCTGAATTGCAAATGAAGCAAAATTGATTTTCCACTGGGAGGAGGAATGTCAATTAACTGTCTATTAAACATGGGATAATTTTCATATCTATCAGTAGCTTACAACTTACAACAAGTGCAAAATTGCTCAAATCCAAGGAAAGGGGTCTAGAATCTTATAGCCAGAATGTGTGCCATAGATAATGCATAGCTTTCTATTGAAACAAATTTTTTCTATGTTATTAATAATAGGATGTTTGGGGTACTTGGTATGTGGCTGCCACTCTTAGGGTTTTACTTGTGTTTACTCATTGAATCCTCAAGAAGGATATCATAGTGTGAAATATCACATACTTTTTACAAGTGAGAAAGTTATGTCTCAGAGATTTTAATATTCAGTTCCTGAGAGTGGGAATGCAATAGTATAGTCACTTGGCTATAGTACTTATATGAAGCCCTGAGCAGGCTGATGGGATTCAGGAAATGCTACCCCAAAATATGGCAATGACATATCAAATAATTTACACTTAAGGAGTTTGAAAAAACAGCAGAAGCAGGAAGGTCATTCTGACATTCCACCCACCATCTCCCCAGAAACAGATCATAAAGCCCTCATGTGAGAGGTGCTCCCCCATACCTGGAGGAGAGGAACATCCTTATATCCAAAGACAAAGGGACCCCAAGAAGAATCCTAACAAACAGGCATTGTTAGGTTTTTCCCAGTTTACTACAGTTAATTCATACTGCTTATCCTGTCATATTCCTCTGTGACTGTCCACTCTTCATGGAGCCTAGCATAACAACACACAGGTCTGTTTCTCTAGGTCTTCATTTCCTTATGAAGGGTCCTATATCATGTAAAACTTATATTAAATAATTTCATATGCTTTTCTCCTGTTAACCTGTCTTTGTCAGTTTAATTATTAGATGCAGCAAGGGATCCTAAAAGGGTCTTGGAAAACTTTCAGCTCCCCTACAAGGCCAAGTCTTAGCAAATCCTACAGGATCCAGACTGTAAAAGAATTGTAGTATTTTTCCACCTAGGAAAGTGGTAGTTTTGTTTTAACCAGAATAATATTTCCTCCTCTCATCATCAATACCCTCTAGTGAATCATCTAAATATTTCTCAATTTATGTGTAAACTTGTGTAGGGGAGGAAAGAATTCTTCTCAACCCTCTTAGGGTCGCTGGCTTGGTCTGAAAATTAAACTAACAAAGATAGATTAATAGGAGAAAAGCATGTCAATTTAGTTGAATGTACATTGGAGCCTTCACAAGAGAATGAATACCCAAAAAAGTGACCAGAGTAGGAAATTTTATATATTTTAGAAAAAGAAACATTATTTGTGAAGAATTGACAAGAGAAAGGAATTTAGGCTAGGGATTATAAAATAATGAAGAAGTAACAAGGTTTGTTTATGCAGCCTTCTCAAGCTAAATTCCGTCTCTGATATGTTTAAAGACAAGCTAAGACATACTTTTAAAGAGTTTATTTGTGCAAAAACCATTTTGAATTGGGCAGGATCTAATGTAGTGGATAAAAGGAGCTCAGAGGAGCTGTATAAAATGAAAAACTTTTATAGGCAAAAGGGAGCAGAGAAAAGGTAGTTACACTGGCAAAATAGCGAGTTGGTTGTCGCAAAACTACTTTCCTTTAGAGGATAGCGGGGGTCCTCCAGACAGATTATCTAACTGGAGCTGATCTGGTGGTGTTTCCTGATTGAGTGGTTTAAGATTCAATTTGGGAGAGCTGAAACTGTAGTTAAGTAAGATCTAGGTTTAGTGACTTGGGGCTTAGCATAAGGGACACCATTTTGGGCCTGTTGTCTTGTTTTTAAAAGTTAATAAGACTGTCTCCCTTCTTCCTGGTGCAAGGAGGGTAAGTTTATGTGGGAGATTTATCTCCTACTGTCAGAGAAAAGAGGTGAGGAAGGGGAGCTCACAGTGACATTGCTTTTGCTATTTTCTCAAACTCTTTCAGCTTAAGATATTCAATATACCAAAGTGCAGTATTTTGGGGCAGCACGTCCTGAACCCCATCAGTGGAAATTAACAAAACCTTGTCACGTACAATATTTTACACTTTCCTCTGTTTCTGAATTGTCTAACTCTGTTTCTGAATCTATTTTTAATCATCACTGTCCTTAAAGAGCTTTTAATTATTTTTCTTATCACTCAATCCACCAAAAACTTTAATACCAGAGATATAACATATTATCTATGTACTATAGCATTTTTAGAGTCAAAAACTGTTGAAATACCTGAGATATTTTTAAACTTCTAGAAGCAATGTTTGCTGCCTTGGGGGTGATATCACTAATTATATCATCAAATCTATCAGAAACTATGTCTGTTAAGATGAATAAAGTTCCCATAGTCTTTACAGAAAATTTAGAGCTTGAAACTTTTAAGTTTCCTGAGAGGCCAAAGTCTTTATTGCAGAAGATTTCCAAAAGGAAAAAGAATGAAGCAGGACATAACTACTGGCTGTCTAAATAGTTACGGAGTCAGATATTGAGATAGAAATTCCTGTCACCTCTGATCTTCATCTTACTTTCTTCCTTGTGAGTGAGTGTGGGACTCATTCCCACTGAACATTTTCATTGACTCTACCCCTATCCCAGCCATAGGAAAGCCTCTCCAATGTTACACAAATGCCAATTAATCTCATATGAAATATTTTAAATATTCTCTATCTAAACATTTTGTACATTCTTGCGTATATATTTTATCTGTGACTCCACCTACATACTCCACACACAGGTAAAATATATACACATACTACATGTACACACATGTGGGTATATATCTGTGTTTACATATGTATCTCATTCATTTATGTGTATGTTAGTGTATTTTTGATAGAAAAGTTACTAAGGAAAGTTGTTAAAAACAATAATGTGTTGTTAAAAACAATAAAGTACTATATATATAGTACTTCCTGGGTAACAGTAATGGATTAAAACAAACCATTTGTATTGTTTCACAGAATTATTATGTTGGGAATCTTAGTGGTCCAAAGAATAAGGACTATACCATATTCTTTCATTTATTTTGTCCATATTTTGTACTGATTACTGTAAAACTCATGGATCAACTGGCTTAGTATATGCTGGCCTCAAATTCTCCACAGTACTTTGACTCATTTAAATTTTACTTTTCTCACAGCTTTCTTTCCAGTTTGAAAACCTAAACTGCTTTGTGATCTTTTCTTCCAAATGTTTGATGATTCTAAGCCCTTCCTTTTCTACTCTACCCATCCTTCCTGTTTGTTTACTCCAAACACTGAGGAAAATCGTGTCTCCCCTGATCTACCACAAGTTTGTTGGCATAACTATAGTTTTCTCTTTGGCACCAATGTTTATAACTTTGTCCTTTGTCATGAAGAGTATCAAAGATCTCATACTGTAGAAGACATACACAGTTGCAGGAGAAAAATGAGGCATGAGCAAAGAAGTTGCATTAAGTTGTTTTTGTTCCATAACATTCTGCCAAGAGGAGTTTCATTCTCACTTGATTGATTCTCACCTATAAGAGAAATCAGCCATCTTCATTTTCATGGTAGGTGTTGCCAAGGGGAACCGTGACTGCAAGGTCCATCTACTGATATACTCATCAGCTTAACAAATACGGCAAGCACCTACTACCTGCCAGCTACCATTTCAGAGACTAGAGTTACAACAGCAAATATGATTGCTGAGGTCCTTGCAATTGCAGAAATTTGTAGCACACAAGCATAGACAAAAAATATAGATAAGCAGGTATGAAAACTGCTGGATGAAGGAGGCACAGGTAGCATATTTGGGGTGAGGTGTCCATGTGATGGTTGTAAACACTGAGTTTTCAGTTGAACATATCAAGTTAAATTCTCTTTGGAGATTCTTTTTCCTATAAAACAGTCTGAAATTCTATAAAAATCCTCTGTCAGATGTTTATTTGAGTTACTTTAAAAATTATGGTAAAAATCATTAGGAAAGCAGAATTATTCCAGGGAATGAAGCCAAGGAAGTAAGGATAGGAATGGTAAATAGTGATGCAGTCAGGTGAAGCAAAAGACTTCATGAGAAATAAGAAAGAAGAATGAAAATAAAGGGGGTGAGTGAGAAGTTGGTACAGAGCCAGCCAATGTGATTGAGGAAAATTTGCAAAGGAAGGAACATCCATGGTAGAGTCAGTAAAGAAAGTTGCAAAATGTCCAAGGAATTAGAGGTGACAAGCCCATGGACATGGAAAACCTCTGTCAAAGGAGATTTAGGAAAGTGTTAAGCGAAGAAGCCAGATGTCTATGTTCTGGAGAGTTATAGGAGACAACATGAGGCTACTCTTCCTTTTTAAGGTGCTTGTATGAGAAGAGAAGGGAGCTATAAAACCTTCCAGGGTCACAGATTGGGAGGAGGTGAGTCCTTTCCCAGTAGAGATTTTTCCTTCAAAAACGGTCAGTAGATGGGGTTAAGATTGAATTCCTCTGATTATTATAATAATAATTATGATTATAATTTAAAGAAGAGAGATAGTGGGATCAGTATCACATGGGGAATAAAAGAAAAGTATCGATGGACACGGTCTAATTCACATTTTAAGACATATGATATAAAAGAAATAAATTTAAAAGGTTAAATCACAGCAAGAGGGAAACTGCTAGAGGTTATTATCCCTAACAGAAGCAAAGGTTTTGCCAATCAGAAAGGAAATTAGACCCCATTAAAGTAAGAATTTCATAAAGGTAAACTCTCGTCTACCCCATCTCCAGGAGCTGGTGGGCATTAAGTTCTCGTGAAATAGTTTTGAATGAAGTAGTAAAGAAATAAGTGAATGCCTGAGTAACTGACACTAGAGTATCTTTAATTGCTGATGCAAAGGATGTAGGAGACAGAGAAAGACTGTGGTTATGCCCAGTAAGTTTTGAAAACTAGCATTCTGGGACATGTGTCATTAAGTCTATACATAGTTTGTTAAATCAAGTGTCATTAACTGATCAAAAGTGTCTAAGTCCAGTGAGAATGGCTTACTAGGTGACTGGAAGCTTATTCTACTTTATCTATTTGATCTAGTTATAACCAGCTTGTAAATACAGGACATTCAGACTTAATATCTCCCAGACAACTACTATTATAATTAGAAAATTTTTTATTTATAAGAGAGACCTAAACAATTACATATGTATAATTCAAAGTCAACTGAAAAGTAGAATTATATTTGAATTAGGTCAACTTTAAATACATTTGCCAAATCCCTTCAGTTTTGACAGAACCTAATCATGATGTGATAACCAGTCATAATCAAACTAAAAGAAGGAGATTATACTAGGACATGGGTGATTGCGGCTCTTTGAATTCTGATAACTACATTGAACCAGAAACTCTGTAGCATACAGAATTCTTCTCTTTTCTGTATTATTACTGACCTTCAGTTCCACTGTGTCCCAAAAAGTGACTTTTGTTAATTTACGATGTTTATGTATATGTTGACATAAAATTTGGGTGGTTTAATTTTCATTATTTAAATTTTTGTGAATGCGTGAAGAGTTGCAGATTTTGATGACTGCTGGTATCTTATGGAAACCCAAAGCTCCTCTTTAGAGGCTTTGAACCAGAGGGGCACCAGTGACAGATGCAGACAGATGACCAATTTGACAATAGTAGTGTGTGTAATCATCCACATCTTGAACTGGAGGCCCAGAACAACTGTTGCTGAGAATGACCTTAAGACTAGCAGAACAAATTTTTCACAACTAAGGATATATTAAAAAAATACATTAAGATGGGTAGGAGGGGTTGATATGTTGTCTGTTCAGGACCAACACCCCTGGTATGGCAACACACAGTAGGAGGGACATCACAACGCACAACCATGGAGATCCTCTCTGATGAGTGAGGGGCCTGAGACACATATTGGGCTTCCCAGACTTTGGGACCTGTATCAGGAAGACAATCCCCCTAATCATCTGACTTTGAAAACCAATAGGGCTTATGTCTGGGAGAGCCAGACACCTATAGGAAACCAAGTCTTCACTCTCAAAAAGCACATACACAAACTCACTGTCTCTGAGGTCATTGTTTGCCAGTGCAGAGGTGGCAGTTTGAAAAGGCCTGGATTACATGTGAAGGAGATCCATTGAGTAAGTCTAAGGCATGTGCCTGAAGATCAGAAATGTGTCGAAACTTTCTACAGAAATAAAAGTGCTGGTGGATGACATTTTTTCACACTTCTTCTTCTTAGGTTACCTATCCCTGCTGGGCACCATATTTAATAGTCTCTATAAGTTTCTCTCACCACTCACCCTGCCCTGGCATTTGCCTATAGACTTGCCCCAGTCAATGTTCCTCCATAATAACTCCTTTCCTGCCCCCCCCAGCAGGTGGCTCTGGCTGTCGCTGAAGCCCCTCCAAAGCATCTCCCACCCGGAGGGAGCCAGTCTCACATACCAGCATCTCCACAGCAACTGTAGCCCAGGCACAATAGGAGGGCACATGCAGCCTATGGAAGAGATATACCTGGAGCATCTGGCTCTGGTGACCAGTGGGATATGAGCTCCTGGGCTCCCCAGGACTCCTTCTACATAAGGCTGCATCTTCAGGACTGGGAGACATAGCTGACATACCTAATACATAGAAACAAACCCAGACAGGCAAAATGAGGAGACAAAGAGTATGTTCCAAATAAAAGAACAAGACAAAACCTCAAAAAAAAAAGAGAAACAAATAAAACAGAAATAAATAATTTACCGATAAAGAGTTCAAAGTAATGGTCATAAAGATGCTCATCAAACTCATAAGAAGAATTGATGAACACAGTGAGAACTTCAAAAAAGAGATATAAAGTACAAAAAAATAACCCTTCATGGCTAAAGAATAAAATGGCTGAAGTGAAAAATATATTTGAGGATATCAATAGCAGATTAGATGATGCAGAAGAATGAATCAGTGATATAGAAGACAGGGTAGTGGAAATCATCCAATTGGAACAGAACAAAAATAAAAATATGAGGATATCTTAGGGACACCTGGGACAAGTGGATTAGCATTTGCATTATAGGAGTCCCAGAAGGCTAAGGGTGAGAGAGGGATAGAAAATATATTTGAAGAAATAAAGGCTGAAAACTTCCCCAACCTGCAAAAGAAATAGACATCCAAGTCCATTAAACACAGAGAGTCTCAACTAAGACGATCTTAAGGAGACCTATACCAAAACATATTGAAATTAAACTGTCTAAAGTTAAAGAGAAAAAGAGAGAAAATTAAAAGTGAGAGGAAAACAGTTAGTTACATACAATGGAACCCAGATAAGACTTTTATGTGATTTTTCAGCAGAAACTTTGCAATCAGTAAGGACTGATATAATATATTCAAACTGCTGAAGGAAAAAAGTTAGAAACACAAATGCTCTACCCACCAAGGTTATCTTTTGGAATTGAAGGAGAGAGTGTTTCCCAGACAAGTAAAAGTTAAAGGGGTTCATCACCACTAAACCAGCCTTACAAGAAATGTTAGTGACTTCTTTAAATGAAAAAGAAAAGATTATAATTGTAAACAAAAAGTTATAAAAGAAAAAATTACTGGTAATGACAAACATATAGTATCAAATACCTATAAAGCTAGTTTGTAGGTTAAAAGACAAAAGTAGTAAAATCGTGTATGTCTACAATAACTAGTCTAGGAATACACAGAACAACAAGATGTCAAACATGACATTAGAAACACAAAATGGTGGGGAGTCAAAAGGTAGTGCTTTTAGAATGTGCTTGAACTTGAGTGATCATCAACTTAAAACAGACTGGCATATACATAGATGGGTATATTTAAACAACATGATAACCAGAAATCAAAAACCTAAAATAAGTACACAGAAAATAAGGAGAAAGAAATACAAGCATAACACCAAAGAAAATTATCAAACCAAAAGGGAAGTGGTCAAGAGAAAAAATAAAGGAATCACGGATAACTACAAAAACATCCAGAAAACAATTAACAAAATGACAATAACCACATATCCATCAATAATTATTTTTATGTAAATGGATTAAATGCTCAAATCAAAAGAGATACAGTGGCTGAATACATTAAATACAAGACACATATAACTACTTACAAAAGACTCACTTCAGATCTAAAGATACACACAGGATGAAAGTGAAGGAATGGAAAAACATGTTTCATGCAAATGGAAACGAAAAGAAAGCTGGGGTAGCAATTGCTGATCTTAAGGAATAGACAGCCAGCAGGTCTATAACTATAGTGAACAATGTGGAACTTCCAAGCAGCAAAAGTGAGGAGAAATTCTTTTATAGAGGGGAAGAAGTTGGAAGGACTTTTGTAAACAAAGTGTCTATTGGAGGAATTGAGAGGTTGATATATGCTGGCTTTTCATTGGCTGACTTGTCGCAGTGTCTCATTGGCTGAGCTTCTTGCCAGTCAAGAAGACGAAGTCCTGTTGGAGTCCACTATCGATGTAGGATGTGAAAGTTCCCCCTTTTGGCCTCCTCACTCCACTTTAATGAGGATTCTGTTTACTAATTTTCATATTTTCCCTTTTTGATCAGGATTTTCTTTGAAAGCATCACTGATCAAGGGTCAGATTTTTCCAGTTTCGTAAAGCATTTGTCCCCTGATGCCAGGAAGGAGTTTTCTGGGTGTCATCTCCCACATTGGAGGGAAAGTGCACTGAGTGGAAACCTATCGTAGCCACATTTGAATAACAAATATGGAATAGGAAGGAGAACCTTCAGGCCCTTTTTTCTAAATTACATGTCAGGATCATAGGCATTGGAGATCATCTGAAGTGCTATCTTGTCACCAAAGGCTTGGCAGACAAACTTACAAAGGCTTGGTCTGGATGTCTTAGGAAAGCTGTCTCATCAGATAGCATCTGCTTCAATTCCAGAAATCTTTACTTTCAGGTCACCAGATGATTTGCATGTCCAGTTAGCATTTGGTGTTTCTGTAGGTGTGTCACAATCCAAGAGTCTATTCCCTGGAGTTTGGTGGCACAAGGGTCAGCTAACAGTACCTTTTCAATGAGAGGCCTTTCCAGTGAGGTTGAAGAGAGTCTTTCTGCAGGTGTCTTTTGCAATTGATGAAATCTCCTGGTTACAGGGCAAAATGAATAAAGACTTTGTCTTCCTGGAGCACACTGTCAAAAGA
Source organism: Equus caballus (assembly GCF_041296265.1). Lineage (NCBI taxonomy): Eukaryota > Metazoa > Chordata > Mammalia > Perissodactyla > Equidae > Equus > Equus caballus. The sequence goes on along the minus strand of NW_027222392.1, from coordinate 2,028,789 downwards.
TTGCTCTACCAAAACATGGTTATTTTTAATGGAAGCAATTAGTCCTTTGCAATATTGGAGTATATCTCCTTTTATCAGTTGTGAGTCTAGAGAGGAAGGAGACAAGTTCATTGGGCATCCAGTGATTATCTCTAAGGGTCAGAGTTTATTCGTTCCAAAGGGGTGGATCTGAGATTTTGAAGGACCAAAGACAATGCTTTTGGTGAAAGCATTTCGTGAATCTCTAGAAATTTTGTCAATTGAGTCTTCATAACACATTCAATTAGACCAGGAGATTGAGAGTGTTGAGAACAGTGAGAGTATTCTAAAATTGGCCAAATAGTGAAGATTTTTTGAAGTACATGACCAGTAAAATGGATTCCTTGATCACTATAAGGTTTGAGAGGTTTTCCCGAGTAGGGATAACCCTTTCCAAAAGGACATATGCCACAGAAAATGCAGTAGCATGTCTGCAAGGAAAGGCTTCTGTCCAGTGAGAAAGCATACAAATGATGACTGAGAGATATTTATATCAATGATATGGGAGTAGTTGTATGAAATCCAATTGCCAAAACTTGAATGAGTGTTTACACAGTTTAAAAAGTCCAGGAGCCATACAAACAGTCTTCCCTATTGTATTTTGGACTAGTGGGACAAGTGAGGTAGGCATTTTTGGCAGCTTTGTTAATAATTTCCCACCAATTTTGATCAATGAATGCTATCGTTTTGTCAGTAGACCAATGGTAAAATGCATGTACAGTGGTTAGGAGTAGGAATTTGAGAGTCTCTGGTAGGACTGGGTTGTTATTTGGTCTGATCCAGGACTTGCTCCTTTCATTAAAACAACAATTGTTGAACTTCTACTTTCCTTTTTTCCTTTCTGAGACCAATAGTTAGGCTTACCTAGGCAGTTTTCCTAAGTTTTCATTTGGAGAAATATACCTTTATACCACGATAGATGTTTGGGTGTTGTTTGTTCCTTTAAGGGCTGCATTTCTATATACCAGCAAGGTAATTTCCTTTGGTTTTCAGAGAGTCAAGTTTAGAATGCCTGATCTTCATAAAAGCTAAAGCAGCAGGTAAAAGTATAGGATCTATTAAATCCTGAACATATTCACCATTTAAATTTTTATTTTCACTGGAAATAAGGAAACTATGTTGCTTCCACAACATTCCAAAATCATGAGCTACTCCAAAATTGTGTCTACTCTCAGTATAAATATTGGCAGTTTGCTTTTGGCTAAAGTGCAAGCTTGTGTAACTGTGTATAACTCAGCTTGTTTTGTCAAAGTAGCCATAAGTAAAGGTTCCACCTCTACAATATCAGAAAGAGTTTCAATAGCTTCTTTAGAACAATATTTGCCATTATCACCTCTTAAATAGGAACTATCACTGAACCATGAGAAATCAGCATTACCCAAAGTAGTTTCCTGCAGATCATCATGAGGAGTTTTGGAGGTGATCTATCAGCATTAAGTAGTCTTCAGGGACTTTTTCAGTAATGGCGGGGAGAAGAATAGAAGGGTTATGGCTATTACAACATGAAAAATTATGTGAGGAGCAGTTAACAGAAGGGATTTATAAAAGATGTGGCAGCTGATTGAAATTTGTGGAGTCTGATGAGAATTTGTGAGGGATTTTACTGCATGGCATACAAAAGTAGTTAAAGGGATCCCACAATAATTTTCTCAGTGGCCTTAACCCAAAAGGCAGTGGCAGTAAGGCTATAAAAGAAGAGGTGTATCCCCATGCCACAGGGTCCAGTTGCTAGCTATAATATCCTCATAGTAAATTCTGAGGGCATTATCTTCCTTTTTATATACAAAAATGGAAAAGGAAATCTGATATTCAAGATAAACAAGAGCAAGTGGGTTTATCAAACTATCCTTTAAATCCTTAAAGGTCATGTTGTCCAATATTCTCATAAAATTGAGAAAAGGTTGTTGTACCTCAGAAAACCAGACAGTTGGGCATTATAGAAAAATTTTGGAATCCAATTTTGACAACTAACCAGCCCAGGAAAATCTTGTCATTGGCACTTAGTTTTGGGTTTGGGGCAACTTTAAACACCATGAAACCTATGTGAATTTAAATTTAGCCCTTGTTCTGATATCAGATGTCCTAAACATCAAACCTGGGTTTGGGAATACTGCAATTCTCCTTGTCAACCATACATCCCTTTAAATCTGAAAACTTTAGCAAATGGATTAAGTCTTCTTCTGAGGAAACTTGGGAAGCAGAGCAAATAAGTAAATCATCCACATATTGCAACAGTGTAGAACTCCTATATCTTCCAAATCAGGCTTCAGAGTTTGTGATTAATAAAAAGGGCTCTCAGTACAACCTTGAAGCATTACTGTCTAGGTGAACTGTCTGTCCTCTCGAGTGAAGGCAAAAAGATATTGATTAGCTTCATCTACTAGAATGCTAAAGAATGCACTACATAAAATAATAACTTTAAAGAATTTGTTTCGTGTGGGAATGGATATAAGTGTATGAGGGTTTGGCACAATAGGATGTTAAGGGATCACAATTTTGTTTACTGCTTAGAAGTCCTGGACAGGCCTCTGCACTTGGCTCTTGGGTATTCTCACAGGTATAATAGAGGTTTTACAGGGACTAGTATAAGGGATAATGAAGCCTTGAGACTTGTAATTCTCTTTTATTGGCTTTACACCTTGAGGTCTTCTTTACCTATAGCATATTGACTAAGTCTGGGGAGATATTTTGAGGGATCTATTTGAATCTTGATGTGGCATACACTGTGAATTTTATCAATATCAGCTGAAGACTTTGCCCATAGGAAGGTGGTTGCTGATTCAATAGGAATGAATAATCAATGTTTCCAGAAACAGCCCTAGTACCATCAGAGACAGAGATAATGAATGATATCAAAGTGTCATTTAGTTCACTTGGCTGGCTGTCTTGATGACTACTGTGAAATTCTAGAATTATTTCCTCCTTTTGGGAGAAGGAAATTTTAGTATGATTTTCCAAGATGTATCAGCTTTATAAATGCACAGAGGCAGAGGGAGCAAAGAGAAAAGTGTATATGTCTCTCAAAGGGCCTAAACAAATTGAATAGGTTTATAAACAGGAACTTTTTGAGATTTATTGGTAGCCTCCACTATTTGAACTGTTTTAGTACCCCAAGGTGGGGACTGCTTTATAGACGTGAGGTTGAGCACCAGGACTGTGGCTTCAGTATCAGTTAGGAGAGAAAATCACTCCTCTCCAATCTGGAGAAGTGCTTCCACAAGCTGATTAAGAGGCAGGTTTGGGAAGTGCACCTGTAGTTCCTCATAGCCAAATCATTGAGAATTTTGGGGACACTGGAGAGGCAGGTGAGAGGGCTGAAGGCAACTGAAGCACTTAAATTTGTAACAACTTGTTGCCCAATGTTCTGGCTGTTTGTAACAATAGCAGGAACTAGGATGTCGTTTTATTTCATTCAGATGACTTCATTTGCTAGAGTTGAGAATTAAGAATTTAAACGATCTGTCTTTTAGGTGACTCATTTAGGGTGCAATAGAATTTTATCAGATTAACAAAATATAGAGTGGACATAGTTTCTATTCTATTCTGGTTCTTGCAGTAGAAAAGAAAATTCCAAGTTTAGCCCATTAAACACAGAGTTAAAGCTACCTTGGTGGAACTAACATCTGAAGGAAAACCAAATTTTCTTTAAAACAATCTGAAGTCAATTGTAACAGCCATGAAGAGGTTCATCAGGTTTTTGTACACAAGGGCGATTTTTTCCCCAATCAATAGACTTTGGGCATGACCCAGGAATTGCCCAATGAAGATTCCAGTGATTGCACGAGCTTTATCATACCACAGGTCAGCAGGTTGGTCTCCTGGTTGTAATTCTAGAGACCTTTCAAGACTTTCCCAATTTAATGGTCTTTATCAATGCTAGGTCTATCTTTCACTGACAAGCATACAAACTGACTGATTTAAATTAGAGAAATCAGGGCCATCCTGGTGTCACATTGGTTAAGTGCACACGTTCTTCTTCAGCAGCCTGGGGTTCAGCAGTTCAGATCCGGTTGTGGACATGGCACTGCTTGGCAAGCCATGCTATGGCAGGTGTCCCACATATAAAAAGTAGAGGAAGATGGGCAAGGATGTTAGCTCAGGACCAGCCTTCCTCAGCAAAAAGAGAATGGTTGGCAGCAGTTAGCTCATGGCTAATCTTCCTCATAAAATAAAATAAAATAAAATAAAATAATTTAGAGAAATCAGTTTGATAAGTTTGAGGGACTATATTAAATTCCTCAGCAAATTTGTAAAGATTTTGGGGGTACTTCAGGAGTATCTCTGAAAAGGCCTTAAAGTCCAGCCTCAGTCGAGGGAGTATAATAAATTAAGGGTTTAGCCTTTGGATCTTCAGAAGGCTTAATTTTAAAGAAAGAAACACTGCTAGGTTCAGAGGAAGAGAGAGGGGGGAAGGTTTAGGGAAAAGTAATGGTAGAAATCTTTAACGCCCCACTAATGTCAATTAACGGATCATCCACATAGAAAATCAGTAAGAGAGATGTTGTCAAGAAGCAGCATAGGCAGACTCTGAACTCACCTCCCCCTACAAACACAAGTAGATTATAACTATTCTTGGAAAAATTACCCTGGAGAAAAGAGTGAAAACTGGCTAAAAAGAACCCACATGACAAGGGACAGTCCTAACTGAAGCAGAAGAGGCAGAAATTCCTTCTGGAGATGGAAAAATGCCACCTTCATGAGCAATGGAGCTTCATAGCTGGCCAAGTGGGAGCCACCCTAAGGAATGCAGTCCTCCCTGGAGAAGTAGGGACCTTAGTGAAGGCACATTACCACTATAAGCATCCTTCAGACTCAGCACAACTGAGACAAGTGTCCTATTATCAGGCTTCTCTGGCTATTAACTGCAACAGGGAATACCCCTAGAAAAGCTATCAGAGGAAAGATGAAAAAACCTGGCTCTTAAAGGGCCCATGTACAAATTCACCCATCTCAAAGAACAGCTTAAAATCACCAAAAAGATAGCTGCACAGTCCTTTGGTGAAAAGAGCCTCACCTGGTAGGCTCTGGGTGCATCTTGGTGAGAGATGAGGCCTCTCCAGAGACTGAGATGTTGGTGGTGGCCATTGTTGTGATCTAGCACATGTGTGCTGACACAGACACTGGCACATGCCATTGAAGTTCTTCCTCTGGCCTGATAGCCAAGGGGTCTGTCACATCCAGCAGAGTGTAGATTTAATCGATTTGAGCCAGGGCAGGCAGTCACCCTAGAGACCAGCCCCACCCAACAACAAGCCCTCAAGCTAATTGTTGGTCTGCATAGACTGGATGCCTTGATCCTCTACAGGCAGGCAAATGTTTCCATCTCTGTGGAGCAGGGACTGCATGAGGATTATGTGAACTGTGGGGGGCATTGGTGGAGAGGTGGGGGCATCTGCAGTAGGGCAACTGGTTATAATCCAGGGGGTTGGGAACTGTGCATGGACCAGGGCTGTTTTGACAGTGTATCTGGTGCTATAGGGGGTGGGGCTTATCAGTGGCAGAAAATGTGTGCTTCACAATCAGCTGCAAAGAGGATTGGCTCCACCTCCCAAAGCCTGAAACAATTGGGTGCTCCTGTGTCTAAGGCCAGCACCACACAGCTGGGACCCTAAGAGAGTTGACGAAAGCCTTGCGGGCCTGAGGCCTATAGCAACTGGAAGCACCTGAGTCTAGCAACCAGCTACACTGGATACATACTCAATTAACAGGAAAACTGCAACAGGAGTGTGCTATTAGACTTTGCAGCCAAAGTTGCTGGGGTTCCCCAACCCCAATGTACAAATAGCCAGCTGGGGAGGGAAAGACTAGACTCCCTGGGCACCTGCAGTAAGAGCAACCCTGACATAACAGAAGGACACAAGTAGCCCAAACAAGGGTTGCTTCTGGATAATTTGCACTGAGGACAAGAGAGAAGCACACTGCTGGTCCGCAAAAGCATTGCATAAATAAAGCCACTTCTCCAAGCTCAGAAGACATAGTTGACTCACCTAATACATAGATATAAGCACAGAGAAAGAGACATAATGAGGAGACAAAAGAATACATTCCAAGCAAGGGAACAGGACAAAACCTTAGAAAAAGAACAAGATGAAACAGAAATAAGCAATTTACCTGACAAAGAGTTCAAACAAAAATTCATAAGGATGCTCACAGATAGTGAGAGAAGACTGGATTAACACAGTAAGAACATCAACAAAGAATTAGAAAATATAAAAAAGAAGAAATCAGAAATGAAGAATACAATACTGGAAATGAAGAATTCACTAGAGGGACAAAATAGCAGAGCAGATGATACAGAAAAATGGATCAGTGAGCTGGAAGAAAGACTAGAGGAAATCACCCAAATGAACAGAGAAAAGAAAAAATAATTAGACAGAATGAGAACAGTCTAAAGGAACTCTGGGACAATATCAAATGCACTGACATTTGTATTATATGTGTACCAGAAGGAGAAGAGAAAGACAAAGGGGTGGAGAATCTACTTGAAGAAATTATAGCTGAAAACTTTCCTAACCTAAGGAGGGAAACAGACATCCAAGTACAGGAAGCACAGAGAGCAACAAATAAGAATAACACCAAGAGGCCCACACCAAGATGCATTAAAATTAAAATTTCCAAAATTAAATATAAAAAGTGAATCCTAAAAGCAGCAAGAGAAAGGCAACAATTCACATACAAAGGGAAGCTCATTAGGCTATCAGCATATTTCTCACCTGAATCCCTACAGGCTAGGAGAGAGTGGCAAGACATATTTACAGTGCTGAAAGAAAAAAATCTACAGCAAAGAATACGGTATCCAGCAAGATTATCATTTGGAATGAGAGGAGAGATAAACAGCTTCCCAGATGAGAAAAAATTAGAGGAGTTTATCACCAAGAAGCCAGTTCTGCAAGAAATGCTGGAGGGTCTTATTTAAGAGGGAAAGAGAAGACCACAAATAGGGATAAGTAAATTACCAAAGAAAAAAAATTAGACATTGAAATCACTGGTAAAGGCAACAATACAGTAAAGGTAGCAGATCAACCACCTATGAAGAAAGTATATGGGTTAAAATACAAAAGTACTAAACTGACCTATTGCAATGATAAGAGGGTAATGGATAGACTCACACAAAACAAGAGATTAGATATATTTTCAAAAACATAAAATGCGTGAGGAGCAGAGTAAAACATTAGAGCATTTAGAAAGAGGTCAAGCTAAAGAGATAATCAACTCAATATAGATTGCTATATACATAGAATATTATATAGAAACCTCATGGTAATCACAAACCAGAAACCTATAAGAAGTAAACAAATTAGTAAGAGGAGGGAAATCAAGTATATTACTAAAGAAAGTCATCAAAACACAAGGGAAGATAGCAAGAGAAGAAGAAAGGAACAGAGAACCACTAAAAAAACCCAGAAAAAAGTAACAAATGGCAATAAATATATTTTTATCAATAGCTACTTTAAATGTCAATGGACTAAATGCTCCAATCAAAAGACATAGGGTGGCCAATTGGATAAAAAAAAAGAGACATATATATGCTGCATACAAGAGACACATTTCAGAAATAAAGACACTCACTCACAGACTGAAAGTGAAAGTATGGAAAAAGATACTCCACTCCTATGGCAAGCAAAAGAAACTGAGGGTAGCAATACTTATATCAGACAAAATAGACTTTAAAACAAAAACTGTAACAAGAGACAAAGATGGACACTACATATTGATAAAGGGAACAACCCAACAAAAGAATATAACACTTGTAAATATCTATGCACTCAACATAGCAGCACCTAAATATATAAAGTGACTATTAAAAGACAGAAAATGAGTAATATATAGTAAAAATTAAGAACAGATCTACCATATGATCCAGCTATTCCACTGTTGGGAAAGAACTGGAAAACACAAATGCATAAAGATACATGCACCATTATCATCATCACAGTATTATTCACAATAGCCAAAGTTTGGAAGAAACCTGAGTGCTCATCAAGGATACGAATGGATAAAGAAGATGTGGTATATATACACAATGGAATACTACTCAACCATAAGAAATGATGAAATCTGGACATTTGTGACAACATGGAGGGACCATGAGGGTATTATGCTAAGTGAAATAAGTCAGAAGGAGAAAGTCAAATACCATATGATCTCACTCATAAGTAGAAGATAAAAACAATGAAAAACAAACACATAACAACATAGACTGGATTGGTGGTTACCAGAGGGAAATGGAGGAGGCAGGAGGGGGAAAGAGGTGATTAGGCACATGTGTGTGGTGATGGATTATAATTAGTCTTTTGGTGGTGAACATGATTTAATATAGACAGAATTAGACATACATTATGATGTACATCTGAAAGTTATATAATGTTATAAGCCAATGTTACTGCTACAAAAATAAAAGTTAAAATTAAAAACAAGATCAAGTACAAATAAAAAAGGAAAATCAATAAGAAAACATTGGTCTTAAATGACACATTAGACTAGGTGGAATTAACAAATACTTACAGAACGTTTCACCCAAAGAGAGCAGAATATAATTCTTTTCAAGTGAACATGGAACATTCTCCAGGATAGATCACACCACAAAAATGTCTCAATAAATTTAAGAATATTGAAATTGTATCAAGTATCTTTTATGACCACAATGGTATGAAACTATAAATTGATTAAAAGAAGAAAACTGGAAAAACCACAAAGACATGGAGGCTAAATAACATGCTACTAAACAACTAATATATCAAAAAAGAAATCAAAGAAGAAATAAAGAAAATCTTGAAACAAATGAAAATGAAAACAGATCTTTCAAAAATCTGTGAGACATAGCAAAAGCAGTTCTAAGAGGAAAGTTTATAGTGATACATATCTCCCTCAGGAAATAAGAAAAGTCTGAACTAAATGATCTACCCTTTCATCTAAAGGACTAGAAAAGGAGAACAAAGCCCAAAGACAGTAGAAGAAAGGAAATAATAAAGATCAGAGTAGAAATAAATGAAATAGAGACCTAAAAAATAGAAAAGATCAATGAATCTAAGAGCTCATTATTCAAAAAGATTTCAAAAAAGTGAATGTTTAGCTAGACTCATGAAAAAAGAGAGGGGATCCAAATAAAATCAGAAGTAAAAGAGAAGATGTTACAACCAATACCATAGAAATAAAAACGATCATGAGATTACTATGAACAATTACGTACAATGAATTGAATAACCTTAAAAGATGAATAAATTCCTAGAAACATACAATTTTCCACGAGTGAACATGGCACCGCTCATCAGGCCATGTTGAGGTGGCATCCCACATCCCACAACTAGAAGGACCTGCAACTAAGATATACAACTATGTAACTGGGGGCGGGGGGGAGGGCGTTGGGAAATAAAGCAGAAGGAAAAAAAAAGTTTGGCAATAGTTGTTAGCCCAGGTGCCAATACTTAAAAAAAAAAAGGAAGATTGGCAACAGCTGTTAGCCTAGGTGCCAATCTTGAAAAAAATAAAAAAAAGGAAGAAATAGAAAATTTGAACAGACCAATTACTACTAATAAAATTGAAGGAATAATCAAAAACTCCCAACAAACAAAAGTCCAGAAACAGAAAGCTTCACAGGTGAATTCCACCAAATACTTAAAGAAGATTTAACATCTATCATTCTAAAAGTATTCTAAAAAATTGAAGAAAAAGTAACACTTCCAGCTTCATTCTATGAAGCCAGCATTACCTTAATACTGAAACCAGACCGTTACCACAAAAAAAGAAAATTACATGCCAATATCTCTGTTTGAAGATTAATGTAAAAGTCTTCAACAAAATATTAGGACACAAGATTAAACAATACATTAAAAGCATAACACACTATGAGCAAGTGGGATTTATCCCTGGAATACAAAAATTGTTTAATATTGGCAAGTCAATCAATGTGATACACCACATTGACAAAATGAAACATAAAAATCATATAGTCATCTCGATAGAGTTAGTAAATTCACTTCAAAATATTAAACATCTAATTATGATTTAAAAACTCTCAATAAAGTGGATATAGAGGGAACATATCTCACCATAATACAGCCCATATATGAGAAGCTCACAGCTCGTATCATGCTCAATGATGAAAAGCTGAAAGCATTTTCTCTAAGCTCAGGACCAGGAAAAAATGAGCACTCTTACAACTTTCATTCCACATAGGTTTAGAAGTCCTAGCCACATCAATAAGACAAGGAAAAGAAATAAAAATTATTAAAATTGGAAAGAAAGAAATAAAATGTACATTTTTTTGCAAACGCCATGACAGTACATACAGAAAATACTAAAGACTCCACCAAAAAATCTTAGAACTACTAAATTAATTCACTAATTCAGTAAAGTTGCAGGATACAAAATGTATGCACAAAAATATGTTGTCTTTATAAACACTACTAACAAACAATCAGAAAGAGAAATTAAGAGAAGAGTCTCATTTACAACTTCATCAAAAAGAATACAATACCTAGAAAGTAATTTAACCAGAGAGGTGAAAGACCTGTATTCTGAAAACTACAAGACACTGATGAAAGAAATTGAAGATGACATAAGTAAATGGAAAGATACACCATACTCATAGATTAAAAGAATTAATATTGCTAAAGTGTCCATGCTACCCAAAACAATCTACAGTATCAATGCAATCTCTATCAAAACACCAATGACATCTTCACAAACATAGAATAAATAATTCTAAAATTTGTGTGGAACCACAAAATACCTCGGATAGCTAAAGCAATCTTGAGAAAGAAGAACAAAGCCGGAGGTATCACACTCTTTGCTTTCAAACTGTACTACAAAGTTATAGTAATCGAAACTATAGTACTGACAGAAAACCAGTCACATAAATCAAGGGAACAGAATAGAAAGCCAAGAAACAAGCCAATGTTTATATGGTCAACTAATCTATGACAAAAGAGGCAAAAACATACTGATGAAGAGACAGTCTCTTCAATAAATAGTGTGGGAAAAATGCACAGCTATATGCAAAAGAATAAAACTGGACACTTTCACTTTCTTACACTGTATACAAAATTAAACTCCAAATGGGTTAAAGACTTCAATGTAAGACCTGAAATCATAAAAATCTTAAAAAGAAAACTTGGCAGTAAGCTCTTTGACATCAGTCTTACAGGCTTAGAACTATTTTTTTGGTTAGACCTGTTACATCAGGCAAAGGCAACAAAAGTGAAAAATAAGCAAATGGGATGACATCAGAGTAAAATCCTTTTGCACAGCAAAATAAACCATCAACAACAAAAAAGGCACCATACTACATGGCAGAATATATTTACAAATGATATAACTGATGAGGTGCTAATATCAAATATATAAAGAACTAATACAACTCAGTGTCAAAAATCAAACAATAGCATTAAATAAAGGGAAGAGGACCTGAATAGACATTTTTCCAAAGAAGATACACAGATGGCCAAGAGACACATGGAAAAATGCTCAATATCACTAATCATCAGGGAAATGCAAATGAAAACAATGAAATATAACTTTAAATGTGTGAGAGAGTTATAAAAAAACAACAAATAAATGTTGGCAGGAATGTGGAAAAAGGGCACTCTTTTACACAGTTGATGGGAACACAATTTGGTGCAGCCACTAAAGAAAACAATAGGGGCGTTCTTCAAAAAATTAAACATATAACTACTACACAATTCAGCAATTCCACTTTTGGAAATTTATCCAAAGAAAAAAAGACACTAATTCAAAAAGGTATATGCACCCCTATTGCCACGACAACATTATTCACAATGGCCAAGATACAGAATCAAAATATCCATCAACAGATGAATAGATAAAGATGAGAGATATGTATTTATATAAAATAAAACAGCCATAAAAAAATGAAATGATCATTTGCAACAATATGAATGGAACTGGAGGGTATTATGCTAAATGAAATGTCAGACAAAGAAAGACAAATGCCATATGATTTCACTTATATGTGGAATCTGAAAAACAAAACAAAACAGCCGAAACAAAACCATAGATAAAAGGATATATCTGTGTTCAGCAGAAGGGAGGGGGCTGGGGAAATGTTGAAATAGGTGAAGGGGATTAAAAGGTACAAAATTCCAGTTATAACATAAATTACAGGGATATAAGGTACAGCATAGGGGATATTGTCTATAATAATGTAATAACTTTTATGATGAAAATAGCTACAAGGCTTGTCATGGTGATCAATTTGTAACTTCTTATAAATATTGAATCCTCATGCCATACACCTGAAATAATATTGTATGTCAATAGTACTTCAATCAAAGTAATCAATCAAAATAATTCATCATTGATCAAGAATGAAGTGTTAGATGATCACAATGTGAAAATATTCAAAAAGATAAAATATCAAAGAAGAAAATAAGAGATAAAAAGTAGAAAATAGTAAATTTTAGTAAATAGTAAATAGTAAAAAAATAGAAAATTAGTGCAGGAGTTCCAATACTGAGTAATAGCAGTTCTACCACTGGAGAACAGAGGAAATAGAGTAAGTACACTATTAACTGAATAAATTAAGAAAATTTCCCAAAGCTGAAAATCATGTGTGGTTATATCAAAGGGCTTCCTGAGACCTGTTAGCTCAGTGAATGAAATATTGTACTATTCAGTATGCCTAAGACAAATAAGAGATTCACAAGCTCCTTGAGAGGGGAAAAAAATGTCAGGAAGCAAAATGGCTTCCAACTTTTCAATAACAGAGTGAAAGACAAATGAGAAATTTTCATAGTAGAATATTATACTTAGCCAAAATATCAGTCATGTAGAAGACTAAAGATATCTAGCATCTCAAAAGTTTGATCTCTCCAGAGAACTTTTTAAAGAAAAATATGCTTCTCTAGAAATAAAAAGTAAACAATGTAGAAATGTATGGTTCACAGAAAACAGAGATCTAACACAACAGGGAAAGATGGAGATTGAAGATCACAGATGTTAGCTTTGCATCAAACGTAGAGGACAACCAGGTCAGATTGAAACAGATCAGCCATCCCTAGCCATACACCTATCCAGTTATACAAGATGCCTGCTGCCTCATATCATCTGTCTCTGGGCATATAAAAATTGTGCAATATGTATTTTCTAGAATTCCTACACTCAAGGCATGAATTTAAGAATAAAAACTAAGTCTGTGATAAACTAATACAAGAACCTCATATCTCTCTGTTCAAAAATAACTAAATAATATGTTCCCATCTACACTGCATAGATTTGTTTTTCTTTCTGTTATTTTACGTTTGAATCCTCTCTTTTGGAACATCAAACTCTCCATTTTTTATTTTCTGCTGATTTTGTATCCATCGTAATATTTATTTTTATTAAGATTTTTTTTTCTTCCCAAAGCTCCCTGGTACATAGTTGTATGTTCTTAGTTATGGGTCCTTCTAGTAGTGGCATGTAGGACGCTGCCTCAGCGTAGTTCTATGAGTGGTGCCATGTCCACACCCAGGATTCAAACCAATGAAACACTGGGCTGCCTGCAGCGGAGCACTCAAACTTAACCTCTCAGCCACAGGGCCAGCCCCCTCATCCTAGTATTTATTACCTCTCTGATATAATCTTAATATCTACTATTGTTATCACTATCATTCTTCTATATTTTAATATCAGTGGGAATGGTGATGGCCTTTAGCTTTTGCTAAGTTATACTGTAGTTCTCTGCTGTGAAGTCTACAAAGGGAAAAGAAAATAGAATGACCTTGTTCAGATAAAAAATATAGAAAGATTTTTAGTATTTATTTCAATTAAATTAACTACACCCACTAATTAATTTTTATTTTGAGAAGACTGCTCCACAGAGCTGTAGACAGAATGCTGTATGTGAGATTGTATGGGAGACTGAATGAAAATTCCAGTTTAGGGAGAGAACACCCTGAGCAAGTTTAGATTTGTGAATGTGCAGAGTCTCCTGGGGCCTTACCAGCACTGGGGTTCATGAAACTGTCTGCTTCTACTTCCTTCTGTCTCTATCAGGCAATTAGCATATTTCTTTTTAAATTTTTTAATATTTTTGAAAATTTCTTTCTTTGAGAGTCTTGTCCTTGCTCACTCCCACAACCTCCCCTCTGTTACCTCCTATGGCTCCTCCTTCTCATCTTCTTCTCTCTCTTACACCACCAAGCTGTTAATGCTAGTATATTTCTTGCGTGCTTCATCACTCCTAGTGAAGTCTGTCTTTTGTACCAGGAGGACAAAAGAAGGCAAAGGTGTCTTTTATTTTCTTGAAAGCATGGGAGTAACAAATTGAAGATTTTGAATGATTTTTCTGGTTTGTTCTATTTAATAAATGATATGTTTGAGGATTTTGTGTTTTGAAATTGCTAGGTTGATTGATAGACCAAGTTATTAAACTATTTTATCTCTTTTGTTTCAACAAACTTTATAAGATAATTAGGAATATGTTTTCCTAACAAATGTTATTACATAACAGAATACATTGGCAGGTATATACAAAGTCATACAAAATACAATGGGTAAAATGTATCCATATCAGTGACCCATAGACAAGAAGATTTTGAGTTGCAGTAAGTTAATTATGCAAAGTGTCCTGTAAAAAGTAAGGTTTGAACTAAACTTGAAATAATCTGATAGGCAGAGATATGGAGAGAAGCTCAAAAAGCATTCTGTATGAGAGGAAATGTGAAAAAAAGAAACATGCAGGGAGATAAAAAGCATTTTATCCTCCAATGTGAGCCCAAAACATGATGATTTAATTGGTAGTGATAATAAATCTGGATAAGTGAAAGATAAAAATGGAGGTGGAAAAGACTGAAATTTGAAGCAACGTGAATGTGAAAACAAAATATTTTATTTGATATGATGGGTCCCACCAGGTACCAGAACTCACTTCTATCACTTCCACCAAGCTCATTGTGTTCTGAGAACAGCAGTGAAATACAGCATGTTTTATATTATGTGCATAAAAATATCTGTGGAACCCACAATTTAGTTCAAAGAATTAGGCAAACAGAGTTTCCTGGCACAAACTATCTTTGCTCTAAATGAAATTTGACACTATTTATTGTACAATTTTTATGTGAGTGTTCAATAGCATTTTAGGAGAGATAACAATAGGTTAATCCTATTTTTGGGGGGGCTCAGGACCTCTACTGGATAAAACCACAATAAAAAAGTAGAGATAAGGTTGGGGCTGGCCTTGTACCACAGTTAAGTGCACACGTTCTGCTTCAGCAGTGCAGGGTTCAACAGTTCAGATCCCAGGTGTGGACCTTTGCACCACTTGTCAAGATATGACATGGCAGCTGTCCCATATAAAATAGGGGAAGATGGGCAGAGATCTTAGCTTGGGGCCGATCTCCTCAGCAAAAAGAGGAGGATTGACCACAGATGTTAGTTCAGGGCTAATCTTTCTGAAAAAAAAATGTAGAGATAATGCAAGGTACGGTGAGATATATGTCTAGATGTAGAGATAGAGGGTATCATAGGAAGAAGATGGATATATAGGTATGAATGTATAGAGGGTATCATAAAAGGGAGATAATTGAAACTAATTGAGGAATCATAGGAGTTTCACAGAGGAAGACTGAATCTTGAGAAAGATGTGATGAATTTTGCCCAGTAGTTATGGACTAGATAAGGGAATTGAAAGTCGATACAGCAGTGTACATGCCACACGTTTAGAAAATGCTTAGATCCAGAGAGTAGTAACTAGGGAGACAGGAGATATCCACTATATTAGTGAGAAATTAAGTTTAAAACCAAGCTAGTGTAAATTGTAAGGCTCTTGAAAACCAAGTTAATATGTTTGAGGACTATTCAGTAGCTAAGTAAAGAAAACCATTTCAACATTTTGGTAAGAGTAATAATTCAGAAGATCAACTGAAGATCATTAACAATGTTAAGGAAAGTTTAAGAGGGGAAGAGTTGAAGGAGGAATGAAAGATAGGAGGAAGAGGACACCAAAAATAAGAACAAGGCCAGGATCTAACACATGAGCGTACAGTCAACAATTATACACATTGTAATTAGACAGAGAACTGGGCAAGATTCCTCAATACAAATTCTTAACCCCAGTCTCTGTCATTCTTCTACTATTGTTTTATTATTTTAAAACTGAAAAAGTTTACATCCTTAAGGCTTTTTTTGATGTTTATTAATATAGAGTCGAACTAAAATCCTATTTTATATAAAACATGTTTTATATAGTTTGTTAAAAATGGCAATTCAGAAAAAAATCACTTCAACATGTATCACACTTAAAGGTAGTGTTTTACTTGTCTGGAATCTGATCCACTACTACCTTGACATTGATCAAGTCTTAGGAAAAAGTGATTTGCATCCAAATGATGCCAAAACAAATGGAAACCAGGAAAAAACAAAGATTGCTCCAATGTAGAGAAAAATGGGAGTGATAAGAATGAAAAGAGGCACAAAAGAACAATTTCCGCACTTTTCTCAAGGACTTAAACTTTCATTTCACTAGGATATAGAAAAAACCAAAAAGAGTCTATTTGAATGATTATTTCAATTAAATCTGTCATAAATTTATAAGTAATATTTTATGCAACTTTTCTCAAGTTTTAAAAACCTACTAAAATTTCCTTCCCTCTAGGTCCATGAGGAAGTCAGAAACTACTGCAATAATTAATTAAAATGTGAATAACTGTGGTTTCCCTATAAAATGCAGTGAAAATGCTAGGTTTTGGAATTATAAGATGAACCTAAGAGTAATCTACATCTTCCAAAATTGGATGTGGAATGGAGACTGGCAGTAATTTAAGAGAGTTAGATTCAGAAGGCACTGTAGTACCATATGAAAGTGTGGTATATGGGTATGACTGTGTTAGACATTAAGTTTCTAAAATACTGATCATAGACGACAACTGAAACTATAATCTGTGGTGGTGTCTACCAGGTGGATAAACTCACATCTGGTTCTGACAGCTAAAGATCACAGAGACCCAGAAATCCCAATAAATGTTCTCTCAAGTCTGATGTTTTGTGTACAAGTTTGGAAGGAGTTGACATTTCCCAGAAGTTAATGACTGCCAATAGCTATCAACCACTTCTAACCACCTTCTAGAACAATCAGAAAATGTATTTACAGAAAAGGAGAGAAAGTGAATCTAATCTTAGGATGATATCCCAACTTTCTACCTAGAGTAATGTATAGTAAAAATAAGTTTTTCATTTTACAAGTAGACTGTTTCAGAATATTCAGGGGCTAGAGGAGGAATACAAAAGTTCTCTATTTTTAAAAATTATTTCCTTAAAGTTTTGTAAGATATACACATAATCTAAAACTACGGTTCACTTTTAGTAAAATATCCTCAGTATATTGTTTTTGAGTTTACTCTGTGTGTTCTTTTTTTTCTCATCAAAAATGTTTTCATTTTCAATTTTCACCAAGATTTTTGTTATCCTTTAAATGACATTCAAGATTTGTGTTTTGTTTTGAATAGATTTCTTATGCCCAAAACATATTTTTTTCTATCCAACTATGTCTATTTTTAAGATACTACACTATGCAAACACATGCACACACATTTTCATTGGAAATTTCAAGTAGTTTTAGTATGATAGACACGAAGAGTGGTTAGTGGTTGTAGATTACTTTTTTCCCCCAAATTTTCTATCCTCCTGAGGGGCAGTAGAGATGGATAGAACCCGTGACAGCACCCAGGGATATTTTATCCTTTTTGGATTTTCTGACCACCCTAATTTGGAAAGGATCCTCTTTTTGGTCATTTTGATTGCATATCTCCTAACCCTTGTGGCAATGCCACCATCATTCGGGTGTCCCTGCTGGACTTCTAGCTCCACAGACCCCTGTAATTCTTTCTCACACACCTCTCCTTCCTAGACCTCAGTCCCACCACAACCGCCATTCCCTAGTTGCTCTATACCATGTGTGGATGTGACAAGGCCATCAGATACATAGGTTGCCATACAGCACTTCCTATCCATGGCCCTGGATTGCATAGAGTGCTTGTCCCTGGCTTTCATGGTGTATGATCATTTTGTTACAGTCTGAAAGCTACTGCAGTACATGGTGATCATGAATACACAGCTCTCCCTGGATTTAGTATCCCTTGCTTGTGGCTCTGGGGTGGCCAACTATTTCTTTATGTCTCCAATGACCCTGTGATTATCCTTTTGTGGGTACCGCAAGTTTTCCTACTTCCTGTCCATGATGTCTACCCTGATCTGGATAGCCTGTGCCAACATAGCTACCATAAAAAGCATTGATATTATTCTGGCAGTAGGCATTGTGCTGTCACCCCTGGTGATTGTCCTGATCTCCTATGACTATATTGTGAGATTTATATTAAATATTCAGTCATCCTCAAAGAGGCACAGAGCTTTTAATACCTGTGGTTCACATTTCACTTTTTAGTGTCACTTTTGTATGGAAACTTCGTATACATGTGCATGCAGCCTGGAAACAGCTCTCCCCAGGGCCAGGAAAATATCATCACCCTGCTCCACAGCAACATCGTGCTATTCCTAAATCCCTGGAGTGACACTATCAGAAACAAAAAGAAGAAAGCATTGAGAAGATTGATTTTTGAAAATCTAGGTTTAAGGAAGACATTATCTGACAGTGAAAGAAACTCTTATTATGTTAAAATATTACAAAATGTGGAATATTTAATCATTTTCTTACATGACCACCATTTCTCAGAGTTTGCACAGAATTCATCACAGACTTTATTTTCCTTTATTTATTCATTTATTTATTTGTTCTTAAGTGTATTTTCTTAATTTTCTTTTGTGAGAATTATGCAGGAGTACATCAATTGTGATATTCAAAGCTAGTATAAAGCTCAAAATACAAAGATACTGAAAAAATATCTATATCTACAATAAGAGGTTAAGTGATACACAAAATTGAAAGAGGTAAAAAAAGATGTAAAAAACATAAAATATGGGAGTGGCTAAAAATATAGGGCTGTATGAGATCAAACTTAAAAGACAGTCAACTAAATATAGATTGCTATATACGTAAGTTGTTATATGTGAACCTCATGGTAGCCAAAAACTAAAAAATTATAATAAATACATTAAAATTAAAAGAAATGAAACCGGACATTACATTAAATGAAGTTATCAAATCACAAAAGAAGAGAGCAAGAGAAGAAATGAATAAAGAAGAGCTACAAAGACATGAGAAAAAAGTAACAAAATGGCAATAAGCACATACCGATCAACAACTACTTTAAATATAAATAGATTAATGTTACAATTAAAAGACATACAGTGATTAAATGAATAAAAAATAAGACGTATGTATATGCTACATAGAAGAGATACACTTCAGGTCTAAAGACACAAACTGAATGTAAAAGAATAGGAAAAGATATTCCATGAAAATGGAAATGAAAAGAAACATGGGTTAGGAATACATATAATAGTCAAAATAGACTATGAAACAAAAACTGTAACAAGAGACAAAGAAGGACATTATTTAATGATGAAGGAACCAATCCAGCAAGAGTATATAACACTTGTAAATATCTTTGTGCCCAAAATAGAAACACCTAACTACATAAAGCAAATTTAAGAGGGAAAAAAGAGGACATTGATAGTAACACAATAATAATAGGAGACTTTAACACCCCACTTATGTCAGTGGATAAATCATCCAGATAGAAGATCAATAAGGAAAGATTGGCCTTAAATGACCTATTAGACCAGATGTAGTTAGTAGATATATATAAAACATTTCATAAAAAAACAGCAGAATACACATTATTTTTAAATGCACAAGGTAGATTCTCCAGGATACATTACATGTTAGGCTACATAACAAGTCTAAATAAATTTAAAAAGATAGAAATAATATCAAGCATATTTTTCAACCACAGTAGTATAAAACCAGAAATCATCAACAAGAGGAAAATTAGA
Organism: Equus caballus; assembly: GCF_041296265.1. Lineage (NCBI taxonomy): Eukaryota > Metazoa > Chordata > Mammalia > Perissodactyla > Equidae > Equus > Equus caballus. The sequence goes on along the minus strand of NW_027222392.1, from coordinate 2,008,881 downwards.
AAATTCACAAATATGTGAGGATTAAATGAAGTGCTACTGAACAGCTATTTGGTAAATGAAGAAATCAAAGGAGAAATAAAAAATATCTAGAGACAAATGAAAACAAAACTACAGCATACCAAAATCTATTGGATGCAGTGATAGTGGTACTACAAGGAATGTTTATAGCAATGCAGGTCCATCTCAAGAAACAAGAAAAGTCTCAAATAAAAAATCTAACAGGACATACAAAGGAACTAGAAAAAGAAAGATAAATGGAGGCTAAAATCAGATGGAAGATAATAAAAATCAGAGTGGAAGTACAATGAATTAGAGACTGAAAAGACAATAGAAAGGATCTATGAAACTAAGAAAAATTTGAAAAGAAACAAAATTGACAAATCTTTAGCTAGATTCATTAAGAAAAACGAAAGCTCAATTAAAATAAATAATAAAACCTGAAACAAAATAGCAGAAATTACAAGAGATACCACAGAAATACAAAGGATTATAAGAGAATACCATGAAAACATGTATACCAACAACTTGGATAACCTAGAAAAAATGTGTAGATTCTTAGAATAATACCACATCCCAAAACTGAATAAAGAAGAAATAGAGAATCTGAGTAGTCCAATCACTAGTAAAAAGACTTAAAGAGCAATCTCAAACCTCCCAAAAAATAAAAAGTCAAGGACAAAATGACTTCCCTAGTGAATTCTATAAAGTATTCAAAGATGATTTGAACCTATTTTCTCAAATTCTTCAAATTATTGAAAAGAAAGAGATACTTCCTAACTCATTTTATATGGCCAACATTATGCTTATACAAAAACCAGGCAGGACAGCACAATAAAAGAAAATTATAGGCCAATATAATTGATAAACATAAATACAAATATCCTCAACAAAATAGCAAACTGAATGCAACAGTACAGTAAAAGGATTATACACGATGATCAATATGTGGGATTTATTACAGGAAGGCACGAATGGTTCAACATATGCAAAGCAATCAACGTGATACACCACATTAACAAAATAAAGGAAAAAACTCACATGGTCACCTCAATAGATGAAGAGAAAGCATTTTGCAAGATTCAGCATCCATTTATGATAAAAAATCTGAATACAATGGGTATAGAAGAAAAGTATCTCAACATAATAAAGGCCATATATGTCAAACCTACAGCTAAAATCATATTCAATGTTGAAAGACTGAAAGCTACTCTTTAAGAACAGGAACAACACAAGGATGCCCACTCTCACTACTCCTATTCAGCATAGTATTGGAAGAACTAGTCAGAGTAATTAGGCAAGAAAAAGAAAACAAAGATCCAAATTGGAAAAAAAGAAGTAAAACTGTCACTATTTGCAGATGACATGATTTTATGCAGAGAAAACCCTAAAGAATCCATCAAAAACTATTAGAAATACTTTTTTTAATTTATTATTTATTATTAGAAACATTTTAATATTTTATGTATTACATATTATTAGAAATAATAACTGAATAAATTTACAGGGTATAAAAAATCCATGTACAAATATTGGTTTTATTTCTGAACACCAACAACAAAATGAAAAGAGAAATCAAAAGTGCAACCCTATTTACAAACTTAACAGAGAATAAAATACATAAGAATAAATGTAACCAAGGTGTTAAGATGTGTACACTGAAACTATAAGACACTGTTGAAATAAATCAAAGAAGACAAAAAGAAATGGAAAAATTTTCTCCATGTTCTGCAGATCTACAGATTCAGCAATCTATAGATTCAACAAAATCCCTTCTAAATCCCAAAGACATTTTTCAGAGAAATAATACATAGAAAAATCTATATGGAACAACAAAGAACCCCCAATGAGCAAAGCAATCATGAGACAAAAGAAGAAACCTGAAGGCATCACACTTCTTGGTTTCAAAGAATACAACCAAGCTATAGTAATCAAAACAACATGGTATTAGGACAAAAACATACATATAAACCAATGGAACATATTTGACAGCATAGTAATAAACCTACACACTTACGAACAGCTATTTTTTAACAAAAAAAGCCAAGAATATACAATGGAGAAAAGAATATCCCTTCAATAAATGATGGAAAAACTGGACAGCCACATGCAAAAGAATGAAAGTAAAACACTATCTTATAGCAAACACAAAAATTTACTCAAGATGGATTAAAAACTTTGATGCAAGACATGAAGCCATAAAATTCTTAGAAGAGGACATAAGCAATATACTCTTTGGCATTGATCTTAGCAATATCTTTTTGGAAATATCTCCTCAGGCAAAGGAATCAAATAACCAAAAATCACAAATGGGACTACATCAAATGGAAAAGCTTCTGCACAGCAAACGAAACCATCAACAAAATCAAAAGGCAACCTACAGATTGGGAGAAGATATTTACAAATCATATACCTGATAAAAGATTAATATTCAAAATATATAAAGAGCTCATACAACAACAAAAACTAAACAATCCAATTAAAAAAGGGACAGAGAATCTGAACAGACATTTTTACAAAAATATATACAAATGACCAACAGTCTTATGAAAAGAGGTTCAGCATCAGTAATTATTAGAAAAACGCAAATCAAATGCACAATGTGATATGACCTCATGCCCATCAGAATGGCTAATAACAAAAAGACAAAAAATAAGTGTTCGAGAGGATGTAGAGAAAAGGGAACGCTTGTACACTGCTGATGGGAATGTAAAGTGGTGCAGCCACTTTGGAATACAGTATAGCTATTCCTCAAAAAATTAAACATAGAGCTGCCATATGGTCCAGCTTTTCTACTGCTGGGTATTTATCCAAAAACTTGAAAACACTAATTCAAAATGATACAGACAGCCCTATGTTCATTGCAGCAATATTTACAATAGCCTAGACTTGGAAACAACATAGGTGCCCATGAATGAATAAAGAAGATGTGATGTATGCACAAATACAATGGAATACTACTCAACCATGAAAAAAGATGGAGTACTGCCATTGCCATTAAGTGAAATAAATCAGAGAGAGAAAGCCAGATACCATATGATTTCACTCATATGTGAAAGATAAAGAAAAAATAATGACAAAACATAGAGATATAAAGAAGAGATTGGTGGTTACCAGAGGGCAAAAGGGTAGGGGAAAGGCAAAAGGGGTGAAGCAGCACATTTGTTGGTCATAGATGGCAACTAGACTTTTGGTGGTGAAAACAATGTGGTCTCTACAGAAGACAAAATATAATGATTTACACTTCAAATTAAAAAGAAATACTTCCAAGATAGTCTATTGATCATCACTGATGCACGTGTCTAGATGGTTCTTATACTGTTCTAAAAAGCTTGGGACAGTGAACAATGCTGTGCTTTCTAGTCAGGCAGGAAAGAATAGGGAGGACATAGAGATGGAATTTCTCTCACTCAGACTTTCTGAAATGTTTACCTGTTTCTTGGATCACAATGATTATTTCATTTTTATTGTTAACTTTTACAAATCTTTATAAGGTACTTTTAACATGAACAAAAATTTATATGCCTCTTTCACCATGCTACAACAAATCCAAAAGAAACAAAAAAAGTTTTCTTAGCAAAATGTGGCCACTATTTCTTCTTATCTATTCGTTCACTTAACAATTATTGAATGACTTTCCTGTTCCTGATATGTTTTAGGTGCTGGGATTAAACTTCTGATCAAAATTTACAAGGTCCCCAAAGTTGTGAAGTTTACTTGTTAATGTGTGTGCTGGTGACAACGAATAACAAAGAATAAGGCTAGCATTTAGTGATAAATGTTGTAAATAAAATAAAATATAGTAATCTTACGGAAAGTAACCATGGAGTTGGGAAAGCACAAGATAGGATCATCTGGAAAGGCCTCTGATAAAATAACATTTCACTTGCACCTTAATGATTTAAAGAAAAACCTGCACAAATCACTCCAGGAGAAGGGATGCCAAGTTCAAAGTTCCTGAAATGACAGTGAGCTTGGCATGCTTAGAGATCATAAATACACCTGCGATTGTTACTAAAGTGAAGTTCTAGGGAGGAAATAATTGCAGCTGCCATCAGAGAGGAAAAAAAGTCCAGAGTAAGGGCAGTAATGTAAAGCCATGTTAAAGAGTAGAAACTTTAAGTGCAAGCATAAAAACGTTTGTTAGATAATCTGATTTACAATCTTTTTTTTTTTTTGAGGAAGATAAGCCCTGAACTAACATCTGCTGCCAATCCTCCTCTTTTTGCCCAGGAAGGCTGGCCTTGAGCTAACATCATTGCCCATCTTCCTCTACTTTATATGTAGAATGCTTGCCAAAGCATGGAGTGCTAAGTGGTGCCATGTCTGCAATTGGGATCTGAACTGGCCAACCCCAGGCTGCCCAAGCAGAACATGCGAATTTAACTGCTGTGTCACTGGCCTGCCCCCTGATTTACAGTCTTACATGTCCACTTCATCTGCTGTTCAGAGAATGGATATTACGGGACAAATGTGGAAGCAAAAGAGGCTACTGTAGTAAATCAAGCTACAATACGTGATGGTTTGAACTAAAGAATTATCAGTGAAAGACAACATTTGTAAGTCAGGGGCATATTTTAGAGATCAAGCCAAGAGTATTTTCTAATGGAACTTGTCAGATGGGAAAAGATTAAAATTAAGAATAATTCTTAGGTTTGTAATTTGAGCAATTAGGTAGTTACTCAGTGTGGATTTAAACGTAGCACCGTTCATCAAGCTGCGCTGTGGCAGCATCCCACATAAAGTGGAGGAAGATTGGCACAAATTAGCTCAGGGCCAATCTTCCTCAATAAAAAAACTTTGACTAATATTTAGGAATCAGGCAGAGGAAAAGAGACCAGCAAAACATTTTAGAATGAGCAGTGTGTAAATTGTTTTCAAAGATGACGGTTAACAGTTTCTCCCCTACTATATATATATGCTGCTCCTTACATCCAGAAACAAGCCCTTCAATATGGTCTAGCCACGTGACTTGCTTTGGCCAACTGAGTCTGGCAGTTGTCACACTGTACCAATTCTGGACCCAGGTCATTGGAGGCCTTGAAGCTACTATTTTTGTTCTCTTGGCTCTAGGCTTCATGTAAAGAATTTCAGACCACAACGTTGAATGATGACAGATCACAGGGAGAGAGATAGGTCTCACCAAGACCCAGTCATTCCTGCCCCCAGCATTGTGAATGAGGTCATCTAGCCAGAGCCAAACAGCCAGCAAACACAGCCTTGCACGTGGCACTTACAGCCAGAACATGGAGCAGAGATGGGCCCTTCTGGCAAAGCCCTGTCAAAATTTCAGACTCATCAACAGCAACACCAATATTGTAGTTATTCTATAGCACTGGGTTTTGGGGTGGTTTGATTTGAAGTAATAAATAACAACAAGCAAGTGAAATAAAAGGAAAATCAAGAGCTTTTCCTTTTTTCAAACCAAGCTCTAGATGGAGTCATCAACTATTTGGAATGCTGCTAAGAAACATACAGGAGGGTGAAGTCAGCAACATGACAGAGTGAGCTGTTCCCTTCATCATTCCCCCTTTTGAACTACAACTAAATAGATATTCACTGACCAATGGAGGAAGCCCACAAAACACAACAGGATGCCTGAGACGCACACAGTTGTACATCTGAGGGTGGATGGACTGGCCCCCAAGGAAGTGGCAGAGATGGGTGAGCACACCCTGCTCTCCCCTGGTAGTCCTGTGCGTGCACACAAACACTTTCCAACCTGGGGCAAGCACCCGACAGTGAGAACACACAACAGTGTGACCATAGGAGGAGCTGGTAGTAACCCTTAGCCTGTGCTTGTGTTCACTCTCCTGGTGGGGAGTGGGAGTCCACTATGCCCCTGTGCCACCAAGGAGCAGCCATAGCTCAGGCTCCAGTGATGAAGCCCCTCTCACCGAGCACAACCATCCAATGGACTGTAAACAGAGACAGCAGCAGATCTATGTGCTGGGGCAAATGCTTCCCAGGCATGCACATGAGGGCTCACAGTGCTGCTGAGCCCCCAAATAAAGACTGTGTCCTGGGCGTCTGGGGGGGGAGAGGCAGTGGCAGCTTTGAGCCAACTGGTGATCACTTTCTGGTGGGGAAGGGAGCTCAGAGTGCCCCTGAAGCACCAAAGAGTGGCCCTAGCCCAGTAAGGAAGCCCTGCCTGCCAAGGACAGTCCACACAAGTGTCTGAATTCATCCCAGGTTGGTGTAATCACCTATAATAGGCCCACAGCTTTCAGCAGATGGGGTGGGGCCAGAAACACTGCTCCTGCTTCCCCCAAGCTGTAACAGGGGGAATCTGTGTCCTAAGAATACCACAAATCACCCGACAAAAGATTAGATTATCAAACACCATGAGAAACGGCTGCAACAATTCAGACCAGAAGGAAAATGACAATTCTCCAGAAACCAACACTGAAGACACAGAAATATACAACCTAAATGACAGAAAATTTAAAATAACAGTCATAAGAAACTCAATGAATGACAAGAAAACAGGGAAAGGTAATTCAAGGAGCTCAGCAATAAAACTAATCTCTTCACCAAACAGATTGAAACTTTAAAAACAAATCAAGCATAAATTCTGGATATGGAAAACACAATTAATGAAATAAAAAATAATCTAGAATCATTAAGAAGCAGAACTGATATTATGGAGTAAATAGTCTTCTAGAGGAGAAAAAATGTAGAAATTCTACAGGTGGAGGAGGAGACAGAACTAAGATTTTTAAATATGAAGACATTCTTCAAGAAATATATAACTCAATTAGGAAAAGCAACATATGGATTATAGGTATTCAAGAGGGAGAAGAGAGGGAAAAAGCTGGAGGTGATTTCAGATTTAGAGATACATGAAGCTAATTGAATGCCCAACTTCATCAGTGCCAGCAGACCTTCTCCAAGTCATATAATAGTAAAAATGGCAAAAGTTAACAATAAAGAAAAAATATTAGGAGCAGTGAAGCAGAAGAAAATAACCTACCAATGAAACCCTATCAGGCTTTCAGGAATTCAGCAGATTTCTCAGGACAAACCCTACAGGCTAAAAGAGAATGGAATTATATATTCAAAATAATGAAAGCCAAAAACTTTCAGCCAAGAATACTCTATCCAGTAAAGTTTGCTTCAGATACAATGGAGAAATAAAAGTTTTCCCAGATAAGCAAGAGCTGATGGAGTTCATTGCCACTAGACCTCCTCTACAAGACATAATTAAAGATGCATTCATACCAGCAACAAAAATGCAAAGGTCCACAAAGCTCTGAGCAAGAGAAAAAGAGACAGACATGATCAGAAACCTGTAGTTGTCTACCAGGTAGGGGAGGGAAAGACTCAGTTACAACTTAAAAGAGAATATCTTTCATACAATCCTCACAATAACCACTAAACAAAAAATCAGAGCAGAGCCACAATTCACAAGAAGATAGAAAACTGATAAATCCACCTCAGAAAACCACCAAAGTGAAATGGCAGTCAGCATTACAAAGGAAAAGAAACAATGGAAACAGAGAACAACCAGAAAACAAGAATTAAAAGAGCAGCATTAAGTCCCCATATAACAATATTCACTTTAAATGTAAATGGATTAAATTCGCCTAACAAAACCCACAGAGTAGCTGGATGGATTAAAAAACAAGACTCAATCATATGTTGCTTCCAGGACATGCACCTCAGCTCCAAAGACAAACATAAACTTAGAGTGAAGGGATGGAAGACAATACTCCAAGCTAATGGCCCACAAAAGAAAGGTGTTGCCATACTTTTATCAGAAAAAGCACATTTCAAGTTAAAAAAGACAGTGAGAGACAAAGAGGGGCAGTATATAATGATAAAGCGACCTTCGACCAAGAAGACATAGCACTTATTAATATGTATGCACCTTAGCCAAGGGCACCAAAGTACATAAAGCAATTAAAAGGGAGAAATTAACAGCAGCACAAACATAGTAGGGTACCTCAACACCCCTCTTACTTCAATGGTAGGTCATCCAGACAAAAACTCAACAAGGAAATAGTAGAATTAAATGAAACCCTTGACAAGATGGACTTAGACAGAGAGCATTCCATCTAAAAACAGCAGAATATACATTCTTCTAAAGTGCCCATGGAACATTCTCCAAGACAGACCATGTGTTGGGTAACAAGACAAGCCTCAATAAATTTAAGAAGATTGAAATCATCCCAACATCTTTTCTCACCACAATGCTATGAAGCTAGAAATCAACAAGAATAAAACTGAGGAAGTTAGAAATATGTGTAGACTGAACAACATGCTATTGAAAAGCCATTGGAACATTGAAGAAATCAAAGGGGAAATTTAAAAATACCTGGAGAGAAATGAAAATGAAAATACAACATGCCAACTCTTATGAGAGGCAGCAAAAGTCGTCATAAGTGGGAAATTCATAGTAATACAAACCTGAATGAACCTGAACAAACAAGAAAAATCTCAAATAAATAATCTTAAAATGCACCTAACAGACCAAGAAAAAGAACAGACAAAGTCCAAAGTCAGCAGAGGGAAGGAAATAATAAAAATCAGAGCAGAAAAAAAAAGTGAAATACAGACTTAAAAAAACAGTAGAAAGGATTAATGAAACTAAGAGCTGATTCTTTGAGAAGATAAACAAAATGGACAAACACTTAGCCAGGCACACCAAGCAAAAAAGAGAGTAGGCTCTAATAAATACAATTAGAAATGAAAGAGGAGAAATTACAATAGCTACTGCAGAAGTAAAAAAGGATTATAAGAGAATACTATGAAAAACTACATGCCCACAAATTCAATAACCCAAAAGTAATGGATGAATTCCTAGACTCATACAACATCCCAAAACTGAATCAAGAAGAAATAGAGAATTTGAATCGACCAATCACAAGTACAGAGATTGAAACAGTCATCAGAATCCTCCCCCAAAACAAAAGCACAGGACCAGAAAGTTCTACCAAACATTAAAAGAAGATTTAGTACCTATCCTTCTCAAAAAATTCTGAAAAATTGAAGATGATAGAACACTTCAAAACACATTCCATGAGGGCAAAATTACCTGGATACCAAAACTAGACAAGGAAAACATGAATAAAGAAGACTACAGGCCAATATCACTGATGAACTTAGATGCAAAAATCCTCAACAAAATATTGGCAAATTGAATACAGCACTACATTCTAAGAATCATACACCATGATCAAGTGGGATTCATTCCAGGGACTCAGGGATCATTCCACATCCATAAATCAATCAATTTGACACACCACCTTAACGAAATGAGGAATAAGAATCACATGATCATCTCAATCGATGCAGAGAAAGCATCTGATGATCTAACATCCATTTATGATAAAACTCTCTATAAAATGAATATTGAAGGAAAGTACCTCAATAAAACAAAGGCCATATACGACAAACCCACAGCCAATCTCATACTTAATAATGAAAAACAGAAAGCCATCCCTTTGAGAACAGGAACAAGACAAGGGTGCCCACTCCCACCACTCCTATTGAACACAATACTGGAAGTATTGACCAGAGCGATTAGGCAAGAAAAAGAAATAAAAGGAATCCAAGTTGGAAAGGAAGAAGTGAAATTTTCATTATTTTCAGATGATATGATTCTATACATAGAAAACCCTAAAGAATCCACCAGAAAACTATTAGAAATAATCAGCAACTACAGCAAAATTGCAGGGTACAAAATCAATTTTAAAAAATCAGTTGCATTCCTATATACCAGCTGAAGTAGCAGAAAGAGAAATCAAGGTTACAATCCCATTTATAATTGCAACCAAAAGAATAAAATATCTAGGAATAAATTTAACCAAAGAAGTGAAAGAGCTGTATACTGAAAACTATTAGACGTTATTGAAAGAAACTAAAGAAGACATAAAGAAATGGAAAGATATTCCGTGCTCATGGATCGAAAGAATAAAAATAGTTAAAATGCCCATATTCCCTAAAGCAATCTACAGATTCAATGCAATCCAAATCAAAATCTCAATGGCATTATTCACAGAAGTAGAACAAAGAAACCAAAAACTTATATGGAACAACAGAAGACCCTGAATAGCCCAAGCAATAATGAGAAGAAAGAACAAAGCTGGAGGCATCACAATCCCTGACTTCAAAACATACTAGAAACCTATAGTAATCATAACAGCATGGGACTGGCGCAAAAACAAGCAGATCAATTGATCAGAATTGAAAGCCCAGACATAAAACCACACATCTATGTACAGCTAATCTCTGACAAAGAGCCAAGAACATACAATGGAGAAAGGAAAGTCTCTTCAATAAATGTTGGGAAAATTGGACAGCTACACGGAGAAGAATGAGAGTACACCATTATCTTGCACCATACACAAAAAATTAACTCTAAATGGATTAAAGATTTGAGTGTAAGAACTGAAACCATAAAAATCTTACAAGAAGATATAGGCAGTGCACTCTTTGACTTTGGTCTTAGCCACACTTTTTCGAATACCATGTCTACTCAGGTTAGGGAAACAAAACAAATAGTTAACAAACGGAACTACATCAGTCTAAAAACCTTCTGCAAAACAAAGGAAACCATGAACAAAATGGAAAGACAACTCACCAACTGGGATAAAATATTTGCAAATCATTTATCAGACAAAGGGTTGATCTCCGAGGTACGTAAATAACTCATACAATTTGACAAAAAATAATCCCCGAACAACCCAATGAAAAAATGAGCAGATGATATGAACAGACATTTTTCCAAGGAAGATATACAGATGGCCAACAGATACATTAAAAGATGCTCGATGTCACTAATTATTAGGGGAAAGCTAATCACAACTATGATGAGATATATCCCCTTACACTCAGAATGGCTATAATTACCAAGACAAAACACAACAAATGTTGGAGAGGATGTGGAGAAAAGGAAACCCTCATACACTGCTGGTGGGAATGCAAACTGGTGCAGCCACTGTGCAAAACAGTATGGAGATTCCTCAAAAAACTAAAAATAGAACTACCATATCACCCAGCTATCCCACTACTGGGTATCTACCCAAACAGATTGAAATCAACAATCCAAAGTAACATATTTACCCCTAGGTTCTTTGTAGCACTATTCACGATGACCAAGACATGGATACAATCCAAGTGCCCATTGACTGATGATTGGATAAAGAAGATGTGGTGTATATATATACCATGGAATACTACTCAGACATAAAAAAAGACAAAATCATCCAATTTGCAACAAAATGGATAGACCTGAAGGGTATTATCCTAAGTGAAATAAGCCAGACTGAGAAAGACAAACACCATATGATTTCACTCATATGTGGAATATAAATAAACACATGGACAAAGAAAACAGTTCAGTGGTTACTCGGGGAGGGGGTGGGAGGTGGGCACAGGGGCTGAAGGGGAAAACGTGTGTGGTGACTGACAATAAATAATACACAACTGAAATTTCACAATATAAAATATCATGAACTCAATAAAAAGAGAAAACGAAATGCAGATTACAGCATTTCTACTTGATTGAGTACAAGTCTAGAAAATGGGCGATACCACATTCAGGGAAGTTACATTTCAACCTCTTAATTGCTGGTACATCTGTGTTTGCCCAGGGGCAGAAAACTGGAATTCCAACTGGGGGAGCTAAATTTGCTGGGCTCACAACTGAGACCACCACTTTTGTTCCTAGAGCACTAAGGGGATTCACACGATCCAAAATCCCATGAGTTTCCTCAAATTGGTTGGGGGAAATTTAGCTGATTTTTACTTAGGTTAGGTCAGACCAGATTTCAAATTCTGTGTACTTTGGGAAGACAAAGGCAGAAACTGGAATCCCTAAAAGAATTGACTATCACCTACACATGTCATAGCTATCTCATTATGTAACCCTGAAGATAATGAAATCCTGAAATCCTCTCCATGGCTGCACCTATGTCTTCAGCCCCATTTCATACCTCATTGCCCCTTTCTGTTCAACCACACTGTACTATTTTCATTAAGTCCCTTTTATTTGCTATGGACTTGTACATATATTATTTATTCTACTTTAAATACTCTTCTGTACCTGGTAGATATCTTCTCAACTTTTAAACCTGAACTCAATCATTACTCCTTCAGAAAAACTTTCTAAGTAAATCTTCATATTTCTCTTAGCACTATATACCTCCCTTTTATTGCAAAGTTTGTATTAATTTGCCTGATAACTTGATTAGCATCTGCCTCTCTCCTTAAAATATTTCCAAGAGGGTAGGTGCTGTTCACCAATGAAAACCTATCACAGTGACGAATGCACACAATAAGTGTCAGTTAAACAAATATGGGCATGCTTACCATGATCCTACAAGGTAAATGCTAATGCATCCCAATTTTGAGATGAAGAACTGAGGTATACAATGAGGAGTTGATTGTCTAAGTTGCAGAGCTGGGACTCATCACCTGCAGAAACTGTGGAATTATATAATTCAGAAGAGAAAGGGGAATTGAATTATTCCATGTAAGGGAATGGATATGAACAATGGCATTCATGACCAGCTTCTTTATGGAAAAATGCACAGATTGGTGTCTTCGAATGTGATTTTCAGAATCATCATAGTGAGATCTACACTATTCAACTAAGAAAATTAAACGCCCTGCGGGAAAGTGTTCTGTAGACAATAGAACCTTTCCCCTTTCTAGTAGTCCTCTCCGTTCTCCAACTTCTGTCAACATGCTCCCTCTCATGACGTAGTCTGAACAGTATAAAGAATTCTAGACAGGAAATGCAGACATTTGGATGTCAAGATAGAAGTTAGAAAGAATGATGATAGGAGTACACCAGCAGAGAATACTGCTTCATAGAAATGAGGAATCCCACAAACAATGAGGTTAACGAATTTGGCTAAGGCCATTTAGGCAAAAGATGGCCACACCAGGAGCAGAAACCTTTGTCTTCCGGCTTCCAAGTTTGTGCTGTTAAGAACATTACTTTACTACATCTCTCTGTCTCTCAACGTCAAAGACCCTTCTCTTAAACCAGTTTTACATTTTCAGGTGTTTATTTTGCCTACTTTGAAAACTAAAATAAATAGATAAGCTATCAATTGTCTAAAGTTGTCAGTTTTAAATTTATTTGCTTAATAAATCAGTTCCTAGATTCCAACATTCTATGTCAAACATAATTTATAGATCGTTTGTGCCTTTATTGAATTCTTGCCTCTTTTTGCTTAATTTACTGTTTGTTGTTGCATGTTTTTATCTGCTGCATGATTTATCACATAATTCTGCTGTGATTTTCCCTCTTTGTGAGTTACTGCCCTTTTAACAGTCAGAGTAAAAGACATGATTCTTCCAGTTGAGTGCATTTCCAAACAAATAAATGTGTTTTATTTCATGATATTTAATTGAAAATAATACAGAGTACTCATTACTAATCCATGCATGCATCATCAGTGCCCAGTATAAGTAGACAAAAAATATAATGAAGGTGGAAGTGTGGCAGAGAAAGAGACTACAAAAATTAGTGAAGAATTCACAAGTACGCCAATAAAAGGACACACACTCACAGACAAAAACTTGCTTTAAAGGAATGACATTCCTCCTATCACATATGTAATGCTCTAAAGGTTGTATTTACTCATTATTTTATATGTAGAAATTTAAATCAAAAGTGTACTGTGCAATCTAATTTTAAATTTCATTAAAAGAAAAAAAGGAAACTCACAGGAGAGGGCATGTAAATGACCATGAGATTTGCCAGTGAAAAGGTGTTGGTGGGGCCAGCCTGCTGGTGTAGTGGTTAAGTCTGCATGCTCTGCTGTAGCCTCAGGTTTGCATGTTCAGATCCTGGGTGAAGAACTGCACACCTTTCATCAAGCCATGCTGTGGGGGCATCCCACATGCAAAAGAGAGGAAGATTGGAACACATGTTAGCTCAGTGAAAATCTTCCTCACCAAAAAGAAAAAGAACAAAGAAAGGAAAAGGTGTTAGTGACTTTGATGATAATTTCAGAGGATCAGTTAAGAATAAAATCCTAGCTGGAGTGTGGTGAAGAAAGAAGGAAGGTAAGAAAGCAGTATTCTATTGCTTATAGAATACTCTGTGGTATAAAAAGAAATGGATAAATGAGGAAATGTCTTATTAAGGGATGTTTTGATTCATGTTTAAAGATGGGATACATGAAAGTGTTTGTAAATTGAAGTAAATATTTCACTGGAGAGTGAGGATCTACTGATGCCAGAGGAAGGGTCTGGTATAAGGATTAAAGTCTTTCCATGGCAAACCTTGCTGTTGGCATGTGTCATACAAGATTTCAGTTTATCTGTGATGCTAGAGACCCTCTGGTCCTCCTTTCACCAACTTATCTTCTATTCCCAATGTCATTAAAGACTACAATCAACGCCCCTTAGAAGTCACTTAGCAAGTTCAACTCTTATGGCCAGGACATCTGGTGCCTTGTTTTTTACCTTTCTTTTACGATACCTGAAATTTCCCAGTTAGATACAAATATCTATGCAAATCTTAGTACATTTGCACCCTCACATTCTCATGATTATCTAAATCAGGTCTATCCCCAATTGTGAAAAATCTCTCCAGCAGCATCTATCTTTGTAAGGCATTTAGAACAACTGTTTATTTCAAGCTGGGAGATTTGCTTTCCCAAAGCACTGAAAAACTGACCCCTGGTTTGAACAGACAAATGTAACAATCCCTGAAAATGAATCCACTAATAGTCCCACTTTAATGAAAATGTTTTGTGCCCCAACAGGACTTATCTCAGTCTGTGGTGGTTATTATTCTCCTTGGGCCTGTGAATGCCTAGATGGCTGTTGCATAAGTGGACAATGCCTCCTGGGTTATCTAGCTGTTCCCATAACTGTTCATAAATAAGACACCTCATTGGTTGTTTCCCATGAATTTACATCAGAGTTAAAAAGGACCTACCAGGAGGCATTCATGCTTCAGGATTTTCTTCCTTTGGCTGAGCCCTACTTCCCTCGTTTGAAGTAAACGTCAATGAGACTATGGTAAGGAACCTCTTCTTAACTCTCAAAAATGTTGGAGATGGCTGTGCTGTGGCCAACACTACCTGCAGCATCTGGGCTAATACTTCTAGGGAAGTTGAAACTCAGTTAGATAGTATCACTGAACAGACTGCTTGGCTCAAAAAATTGACTTCTTCAACAGAGTCTTTGACTTATTTGATTTGGATTGCTTTGGACCCTGGGAACCATGGCTCCAAAGTTCACTCCAAACGTTGGGAATTATCCTATTTATAGTGATCATAGTATTCTCCCTGTTTTCTGTGTTGTCTCAAAGGCTTTAAATGCATACTTGCAGCTGCCATCCACCAAAGAAATGACATGCCCCCAAGACTCCATTCCTGTTTCACTCTGTGATTATGTTGATAACTTATTCTTGGAATTGGAAAGGACTTTGAGATGGAAAAGTGTATTGTCTATCCTCATGACAGAAGCAGCCTTTTTAGATACTATTTTTCAGGAGAATGATTAGAGATGTAAGTCATTTGGTTCCTTGGTGGCTCTTATAGTTTAATATTTCTGTAAGAGCAAAATCTAAAATTTAAAAGAAAATAAATGATGTTTTAAAGATGAAGAATGCTATTCTTTAGAAGCAGTGGCTGTGATAGAGGTTTCCATTTTCCTGCACTTTCAAATATTTTCCCAGTACTCACTCCAATTGAATGTCCAAGTGGATTTGGATATTTGTACTCTAGAAGATTTTTCCATGCAAAGCTTCCACTATATTTACAAAAAGTCCATATCCCTCACCATGACCTGGCTGTGAGGCTGCTCTGATCTACATGTTGTACCCCTCTCCCACTCACAGCTTCCTGCTGCTCTCATTCCTCAGTCATGTGATATCTTTGAGAGTTCTTTCCCTGAAGTTGAAATGGCCAGTCTCTTCATCATGTCAGGGTGGCCTCCCTGATGATTCCATGTGATAAATCTCCCTCACTTCATCAATGCCCACTATGACTATATAACATGTGCTTTAGGTGTTTAAGGCTCACACCAACATTTGATCTCCTCAAGGTCAGAGGGTGTATCTCTTTGTCCACTGCTTTACACATAGTAACAAGAACCATGAGTATCACACAAAAAATGCTCAATGCATACCTTGAATTAATAAAGTGTAAATGAATCTGAGTGAATTTCCATAACATCCTCCCAATTGTATGTGCTTGGTGGGAATCTTGGAGACTATTGTTTTTACTTTGGCATTGTCTCATCAGCATCTGTTGTTGCTGTTGCATAAAAGTGAATTGATTGTTTAATTTTTCCAGGATATAGTAAGAAATATATTTTTTACTAAATGAAGAATCATATTATTGGTGACTTTTAGAGATCAAATCAATGGTAGAAAGACCAAAATACTAAAGCCAAAACCCAAAAACTAATCCCAGAGATCATATTCAGAGCAGGAAAATATACATTTTTAATTTTAATTAAAGAAGGAAAACTGGCTCCAGTAAAGCAAATAAATGAACTGTATCATAGACTGAGGAATCTGGCTCCAAGATCATTCCTCATTTGAAGATAAAGGGAGACTCAAGGCAATGAACCTTGACCTTTGTGTAGAGAAATTATCTGGTTATTTTTTCCTTCAGATGTGTCATGCAACATGTTCACAATTTTCTTTAAATGGTATCACCTCTCAATATGCTCAGTTTAGTCCACAAATAGCACAATACAAATAAATGTCTCTAGTATTTGCATGCCATAGCACCCCATTCTTCTGTGGCAGGCACTACAATATGTTTTCTTTTTTCTACACCATTAAGCAATTAATTCAATTCTCCCCAGACACTGACGAGGTGTCCCACAATTTTAACTAAATTCTGACACTATCAACCTGGGGATAGCATCAGAATGCATAGGTTAAGAACTCAGTCCAAAAAGACTGCCCCCACTTTAGATGCCAAAAATAAGTCCAAGTACTAGTGCTTCTGATCTGTGGGCATAAAATGGAGGTTCCCATGAGCCCCTCCTCACTTGTGACTAATTTGCTAAAGTAACTCAAAAAACTCAGGAAACTGGTTTACTTACTAGATTACAGGTTTACTAAATAGAACATTAAAGGATATGGATGAACAGCCAGATGAAGGGATACAAAGGGTCAAGTCTTGAAAGGTCCTGAACAGAAGAGCTTGGGGCTCTGCATCTGGAAACAGTCTGTTTCACCAACCTAGAAGATCTCTGAACCCAGTCCTTTGGATTTGTATAGAGGCTTCATTGCATAGTCATGATTGATTAAATCACTCGTCATTGGTGATTGAACTCAATCTCGGGCCCCTCTCCTCATCCTGGAGGAAAGGGAGATGAGACTGAAAGTTCCCACCCTCTGATTACATGATTGGATCCCCTGACAACCATCCCCATACTTAGGTTACCTGGGTTCTTTCTAAAAGTCTCTTCATTTACATAACATAAGACGTCTTTATAGCTCTAATCACTCAGGAAATTCCAAGAGTTCTAGGAAACTGTGCCAGAAATAGGACATGATGAAGAATAAATATGTATTTCTTATTATAAATCATAAAACCACAGAAACACGGATCAAAAAGTAAGATTCTTATTCACACAGAACCAGGATAATGTGGAGACTAATCACCTCAGCTCTGATAAAAAAAAAATTATCTCCCAAACAGTGATCTTCTCTTCCAGTTCTCTGACCAAAAGCAGAACTGTTCATCTACCAAAACTTCAAAGTGCTCACTCAAAGTAGAGCAAATATTAAAACGGTAGTATTGTAGTAAAGACTGAGTTATAATATAGGTGAATATTTACACTTGCTAAATGCTAGCTAGCATTATCATCCTAATTATTACTATATTCAATGACTTGCAATTTAAAAGTAGACTCAGAAATAGACATAAAAATGTGTCACTAAAATATGTCATCTTAAGCATTGTAGGAGTGGAGGTGTGGGGGAGAGCAATATTGGTTATAGACATGAAAAGATGGGAGGTGAATCGTAAGTTACGTGGTCATAAAATGGCATGACTCAGATTGGCCATCAAAGAAATGTGAAGCACAACTTTCCAAAACTGGGAAATGGCCTGAGCTAAGTTTCAGATGTCTAGGGGATTTGAGGGCTGCAGAGACAGGCTAGAGATCTAAGGGAACCATGACATTGCTTCTGGATTGGGTGGTAGAAACAGGTAAAGGTAGACATAATGTACATTTTAGAAGCACTTGTATATGACTTTAAGTTTGGAAAGTTTTGTGAATTCAATGGGGAAATATGGCTTGTGGAATGAAAATATCATATTTACATTTTAGAAAAAAAACCTTGGATGGGAATATAAAGGAAATATTTTTTTGAAACAGACTCTAGACACAAAAGCACTTAAAAAGGTATTAAAGATGCCAGAGAAAGATACTAGGAGTTTGAACTTGGGTAATAATTCGATAGTTGGGAGGACAGACTCTCTTAAGAGTACTTCATTCTTTTCTATAATCATTAAAACTCTTACATGACCTCCTTCATAGTCTGAAGTAACTTTAAGTGTATTAGTAAAACAGCAGTAGTAAAACTTTTGTTATACACTTCATTATGAAATATTAATGCAGGGGAGCAGAATTTGCTACCTCAAAATGTGTCTCTTCAGCTTGAGTAGTTTTAACAATAAAAGACTGAGGAAGAATCTTTGACCTTCCGCCTAACTGCCTAAAAGAATTTAAGGTAGAAGGTCTATTCCAAGGCGGAGCTATCAACATAGGTAACTATAGTATTATATGAACTAGATGTGGTGGACAGGGAGGAAACTAACAAGGTTCATTTCATCAAACACCTCTCCATTTCCCATCGTCTTTGCAAGGCATGCCAAACATTTGTCTACCAAACATTTGCTTTTCCATCTCCATGTAAATTTCCTTCCTCCCTTCGAAGTCCTAAACCATTACCAAAAACACCATCTTTTGTCTTCAGCTGAAGATGGTATTTAAATGGGGGCTTTGGCCATTCTGGTGAGTTACTGTTTTCCTGGTTTTCTTCCATGTTTACATGTTATTGAACTTGTTTGACTTTCTCCTCTTATTTTATATCAGGCCAATTTAATTCTTAGACCAGCCAAAAGGACCTAGAAAGTTAGAGAAATCTTCCTTCCTCCTATAAATTAGCATAGAATTTCAACCTGTGAAAAGTTGTATTTATATTTTACATGTAGCTAAAACCTGAAGTTTCTCTTTTTACTTCATATGTCACATGCTATAGCTAACTAGTTATTTGTCTCCATGTCTTTAAGTAAATAGTTTATTTAAATACAAATAACCGCTTTCACCTTGTTTAAATATATGCTTCTAAATGTATTTTAGAATAAGTTATTGATTATTCCCATATCCCTATGGAGGTCACTTAATCTCAATACTTTAACTCAAATCAGAAATACACTAAATTAAATAATCCCCCTCAAAACTGTTTTATAAAATGTTGTTAGGAGAAATTGGACTCCAGATAACAATTACATTCAAGATAAAGAAAACAGGTAAGCAAACTTATAAACATCAGACTTGCATGCTTGTTTTCTTACTTCATATTCCAGTATCTATATTTTATACATCACAAATACATTTTATATGCTGCATATATATAATTTTGAAAATATTTTATGGGATGCTTTAAGGCTGTGCTGTCCAACTCAGTTGCCATTGGCCCCATGTGGCAACTGGGCACTTGAAACATGTATAGTCAAAAGTTCAATGTCCTCTAAGTTTAATATACACACAAGAATATGAAGACTGACATTGAAAACAACATAAAAGAGTCCAGACCCATGGCTGGGAGGTTAAGTTCTTGTGCTCTACTTTGCCAGCCCAGGATTTTGCCAGTTTGTATCCTGGGCATGGACCTGGCACTGCTCCTCAGGCCATGCTGAGGTGGTGCCCCACATAGCACAACTAGAAGGACCTGCAACTATAATATACAACTATGTACTGGGAGGGCTTTGGAGAGAAGTAAGAACAAAGAAGAAGGAGAAGAAGAAGAAATGACTGGCAACAGATGTTAGCTCAGGTGCCAATCTTTAAAAAAGAAAACAAAAGATGGCATTAATAATTTTATGTTGATTACATATGGAAATGATAATGTCAATATGAGTTTAATTATCACTATATAAATAGTAATATATATATACAGTATATATGTAACATAATATATTGTAATAATGTCATTAATATCAATGTTAATATCAATTTTGATTATAATGTTTTGCATTAAATCAATAAATTCTTTAAATCAATTTCACTTTTTAAATGTGGCTACTAGAAAATTTTAAATTACACGTGGCTCACCTTGCACTTCTATTAGACAGTGCTGTTCTAGGGTGTTCTGATCAATATGTAAAGGGAAATAAAGGAGAGTGAGGTCAGCCATGATTATTCTTTTATAGAAAAGACTATCCCAAGCATGCTTGTTATGGCCCAAGGACATTCTCATTTTCAGGCTTTAGATAATGGGACCCAGCGTGGGGATGAGGATGGTGTGGGAGACTGCCAAAAGCTTATATTTTGCTGATAAGCAGAGAGTCCTGGGCCAAAGACAGGTATAGACAAAAGTTGTGTAGGAAAATGTCATTATAGTCAGATGTGTTGAACAGATGGTGAAGATCGTTTTTCTTCTTTTTTTTGAGTGCATATGTTAGACAGCAAAAGGGACCCAGCCATAGAAAGCAGTGATACAAAGTAAAGAAAAAGGAAAAAGAGGTTAGTGTTCACAAAAAACATGTCCACATAGACGCATGTGTCCATACAAGCAGAGGCAACCCAGCTGAGACATCACAGAAGAATTGATCAATGACCCTGAATTGGCAGTAAGGAATATGGATGGTGTACATTGGGTGTGCCAAAGAGTTGATAAATATCCAAACCAAGATTGTATGATCATCTTTACACATGTTCTTTTATTCATTCATATGGGATAACAGAGTGGTGGCAAATAGCCACATAAAAATCGTAGATCATAAAATCCAGTAGGAAGCATTCAGAACATGCCATGGTCAGGAAGAAAATGTTTTGCACCCAAAACCCAGGAAGGACATGCCTCTCTGCCAGAGACGTAGTTGAACACCATCTTGAGGATGGCGGTATAGATGTACATCAGGTCCATGAGGGAGAGCTGGCTGAGGAGAAAGTACATCAGTGTGCAGATCTTGGGATCCAAGCATATGAGATTATCATTGCTGAGCTACCCATCAAGGTGAGAAAGAAGATGAGGATGAGAAAAAACAAGAGAAGCACTCCAGTTTGATTTGAGGGAAATAACCCCAGTAAAATGAAGTGATTTGAAGTTGGATTCCATTTCCACATGAGAACTCACTACTTTAACTTCCTTGAAAAAAAAAAAAAACAAACAAAGCACAGAACATGAAACATAACAAGAGCATAAAAAGTAACTCTGATTTTGCTAACATTTGTTTAAAATAAATTGTTTTCCCTTCAATCTTGCAGCTTTTGTTCAATCAACTTCCCTATCTGAAATGAATGCTCCCTTTCCAATTTTCCTAGTAAGCATTTTAGCAAATAATCTTAAAGTATACAGTCTAGTGTCATAACCAGCAAAGGTAAACAAGATAACTAAATCATTCCTCTCTAGATAACTCCTGGCCAAGCACATGGCTCACAATTGATCAACAAATCACAGAAATCCCTGCATTCCTGATCATCTGTCAATTTAGCACATCATATTGATAACAGTAACTGACAACAGCAACTGGCATAGGTGACTCAGAAAGTTTTTGCATGATTAAATTCTAAGTCCTTTATTACCCAGCCTTCTTCTACATCTTTAATTTCTGGCCTTTCCTGCCCACTGCCACTACTCCAGACAGACAAACTATGATTCTTCACCTCTCATGTACTTTATAACTTCTGTGCCTTTCCTAAAAATGTGCCCATCACCAAAAATCAAAGTATTTGAACTATACAAGTATATATTGCATGCCCTACAAGATCGACCTTAATTATAAAATATTATTTGAATATTCTGTCTCCTATAATGATGTTTGCATTTTCTGAATCCCTACAGAATGCACAGATTTTTATACATAATTTTCTTTTCTTCATTAGGTATATTACACATGACAAAAATCAAAGATTACATGATATACATTTTTGCATTCCATTTTCCACTGCTTCAAGCATTAAGTAGCATGATAATGAAAATGTACAAGAGTATGGCAATTGTTCTCAATCTCCATATATACTCTCTATCTCTATTGATATCTTTACATCTATATTTGCCTTTCTCTCATATACTTGTGAGATGCCATAAATTACATGAGATCTTACTCACATTGCATCATTTATTATAATTCTTCCCAAACCAAAATTCTGTTAATTTAGGCATTAATATCTCCATTTTTCCAGTAATAAAAGTAGTATTCATAGATGTGCAGAATAATATTATCAAATACAGTTAGCGATGCAATCAGATTTTGAGCCTGTGTGATTGCTTCAAATTTCTAGTTATTTCAATACTCTAAGTTTCCTAATTGTTTGGTAAACGCTTTGCTGTGTTTACCATGGCTTATTAAAATCAAGTAGTATAATTGTTACTCTTTTGAAAAAGATCAGGCTTAATTCCATATTTCAGAGTAGGTCAAAGTATATTGAGATTATGTGTTTATTTTTTCTCTCTGCATTTTGGTTTATTTACTATCAGTGGAAGCAGAATCAAGCAATTGCAAAGCTATTCCACTAGAAAAGCAGTTATGAGCAGGAAAAAGCTCTTGATTTATACTTCATGTATGTTTGTACTCACCTCTTTAGATTTAAGTGATTAAGTAGAGCTGCAAAATTAAAATCATATATTAATTATTTAGAAGAAAGGAATCAAGAAGTTTAAAGGCGAATAAATTTTTCTTTCTGGATAATTTTTCTAGCTTTGTATGCCTATAACTTTCCTTTGGGATTTTTTATGTGTGCAACTCAACTTTTTATAGCCCTTTCTCTTTTTGTTACCTCAATTTTGGCAATTTGTTCTTTCCTTCACTAAGTCTCCCAAACATGCCTAAACTGTGATTGTTGCACGTCTTATAATTTCAGTATATATTTGATTACTTCCTTCACTGTGTCTCCATGTGGGATTTCCTGTTTTATGTGTGCTCATCTGTCTGAAGGAGACATCTCATGGCACATTATGTCCAAGACATTGATTTGGGTTACATACTTGTGTTACTGATTTTTCAACTGTAAGGAACAACAATTAATGGTTTGCTGCAATTATTCATAATTAGAAGTTAAAATCATTTATTACTTCATATAATATTTAAGCATGAATAAAATTATGAAAAAGAAATTTCCATAGAGAAAATCAAACTCACTTTTAAAGCTGTTTAGTTGACAAATGCTAACAATGAAAAGTGCAAAGTCAAGGACATAACAGGTGCATAATTTGGTTGTGCATGGATGATAGATGGGATTGTACACAGTTTCTACTTTTTATAACTTTTCAGAAATAAAGCTGATGACCTAAACAGGTAAAGATAAAACATACAATCACCATCATTATAATTGCATCATTCTCTCAAATGATATTCACTTAGTTTCTATTGTATGTCAGTGAAGCTAGGTACTGAAAAGCTTTGGTGATTAAAACACACAAGAATCTACAATTATGTAGTTAAAGTTTAATGAGTGTACAAAGAATAGACAAGCAAACTCTAACTTCCAATCTGATGTTATATATAGTGATTGGTCCCCTAAATGAAAATAAAGTGGGGTAAAGCAAGAGACAGATAAGAGAACTCAAAAGAAGCCATTATGTGGAGGCAATATTCAAGCAGGTCTGGTTTAAGAATTTTCAACTTTGAGTAAATAGCAGGTAAAAAGTAAAATCTGCTTTCTCAGGGCAATAACCAGAAGACCAGGGATTTTGAAGGACAGGACATTAGGACATTTGTGTAGGAAATACCAGATCATGATAAGGACTTGGATTTATTTTGGGTGAGATGGGAAACCAGTTAAACAGGCATAGTTTTAGGTACCTTTCTAGAACTCACAGGAGACACTCTGGGTGAGCATAGAGTTGCAAGGAGGAGTATCTGTGGAGACCAGTTAGGAAAGAATCGAGACAGCCCTGGAAAAGAGACTACAGCAATGTTGCTAGGCAGGGGCATCAGAGTTATTCATGGAGGTGTAAACTCTGTACACATTTAGTGTAGTTGTTTCTTCCTGAGAATTAAGTTCAACAATAAATGCACATCCCTTGGCATAGACAATTAAGTTCAATTATAAATGCACATCCCTTGGCACAGACCATGGCTGTGAGTTCAGGATGCCTAGCAATCATTATGCTAAACTATTTTGACCTTTACCTGGGTGCTGATACAGGAACGTCACGAAATGGTTGCCTATCCGATCATCTGTTCATGTCCGGCTCTCTCATCTGACTTTTGACCTTGTCCCTTTATGATGAGGATTGTTCTGATTTCAAAACAGAAAGTTCTAGTGCCTGAGTGAATCAAGAGGGTTGGTCACCATTTGGGGCTAAGGTAGCACCTAATGAACCCTTCATTATCTGTGCCTTTGCACGGTGACTATTGCATGGTGGTTCTCAACATTTTATCTGGCTCATGAAATGGACCAAAGTTTTGCCTTAGAACTACATTCATATGATAGTTCATAGTGATAAAAGGTGGCCAGTTTGGTGACTAGTTTAGTTTAAAGATCAGTCTTTAGCATATGTGACCAGGAAATAGGAGAGAAGTGACTCTTGGGGTACTTTCCTCAGCCCTTTGTTTAACCTAGATTTAAATTCAGGGAAGAAAGCAGCCAACTAGTCCCCCCAGTAGTTGTGTTTCCAATAGCAAATGCTGAACAAACATAGCTGGATCAAGCCTATGTATTCCATGTTTAGAAGAGAGAGAAGTTTGCATTTTGATGCTCTGCTGCATAAATTACACCAAAGAGTATCATAAAATTCTTTGATGATAGTTATAACTATTTTGTTTCCTAAACTGAAAACTGGCATCTTGTCAGGCAATGGAAACCAACAGTTAGTTTCAGGGTCCTGTAAATCTGGAAATTAAAGCTTTCAGTACATGAAACAAAGGAGCTAGATCTCAGGATCTATTTTCATTGATGCCCAACAGATTTCTTTTTTGTGTATGGGACCTTATTTAATACCCCAAAATTGCATGAAGCACCACCCTCTGGTTACTTTATGATTTGGAAAATATTGTTCCTGCAGCTACAAGTTGAGTTTATGATTAATGTCTCCCTCGATCATCTTAAGAAGCTTATTACTGACATTTATAGAGGTAAAAGGAAAATTGATAAACTTACAGGAGCTACTAAATGTAAATATGCCAATCTCAGAGTCTTAAATTTATTTTTCAAAAGTTACATGTTGAGTATACTTTTAAG
This sequence comes from Equus caballus, assembly GCF_041296265.1. Classification (NCBI taxonomy): domain Eukaryota; kingdom Metazoa; phylum Chordata; class Mammalia; order Perissodactyla; family Equidae; genus Equus; species Equus caballus. The sequence continues at coordinate 1,983,534 of NW_027222392.1, read as the reverse complement.
AAGGCTTATAGACAATAAGCCCAAGATCAACCATCAAATTGTTTGTCTGAGCCTCGGCTAACTCATTCCCGACAACTTTGAAGAACAGCTGCAAAGATGGAATTAAGTGAGCTCTGTATGTTCAGCACACAGTAGGTCCCCAAGAAGTGTCAATATTCATTGTACATTCCATAACTGAACTATTGAGAGGCCTCGTGTGCAGAGAAATTTTGTCTTAATTAAGATCACACATATCATTCCATGGCTGCACATCACTGAATTCTAACTCGCTCATGTTACCTCTTTTTACATTTTAAGTTCACTATTGGCTTTCCCAGTTTGTTATGAAACTGCCTATTCTCTGTGCAACAGAAAATATTTCTCTAAGATAGGAAAACTCTATCTCCAAAATATCTTTCTAGGTTAAAGCTAGCTCAAATCAACTTAATTTAATAATATTACTATGAGTCAACTTGTCTCAAGTTCTTCCTAAGTTTGTATTTTGGGTTAGGAAGTAAATTTTTAATGACATCATTTTCTGCTAGCAGTCCATTGAATTATTTAAAATGTTTAAGTACCAAACTTTGCTGACATAGTCTCTTAGGCTATGCTACAAGATAATGTCTTGCATCGATAGGCTCTGCATCAAATCAAAACTCTCTTTCTGACATGAGAACATTTTCTTTACTTGCTAAAATTCATGAAGAGAAAATTCCTGAGGATACTGTAATATCCATTCCTCACTGTTCCTACTGCTCATCATTCTCTTTAACATAAAACCTACAGCCACATTTATGGTCCTGTTGTTCAGGACTTGTTGGAATTAGAAACCAACTTCACTCCCTAGTGAAATATTTCTCCATTTGCATGTGTATTGCTTAGTTAAAACATTTCCTTTCCTATTACTTTGTTCCAGGATAAGCAAACTGAGACATTTTATACCAAATTCCCTCAAGTTTTACTGTTGGAAGACAAAAGTATGACTTGCTGTATTCCATATACAGAACATTACATCATCAAGTCTTAGATATTGCTCTTTACCCTTAATCGATCCTCAATGTCCATGGGGGTCAAAATCTTGGGCAATTCACTCTGTTTTGCTTATTTGCCTATCCACTCAGTTCTGCACTTAAATATAACAAAGCAATCAACCCAATTAATACTGTTGCATTCTGCTGATGCTGAGAATTAAATCAAAAGAGGATGCACTTGATTATTCCAGAATATGATTTTAGAGCTATAAGTGATATCAGATCATGGTTATTGAAGTTTAGTCAGTTAGAGAACTATTGTTAATCCTCTTTAATAGAGGTGCAGAAAGTACTAAATAATAGCAGGACTAGTATCAGGGTGTTTCCTGCCTACTGTCTAGAGGGTTTTCAGGGAGAATTATTGGTGACTATGACTAAATTAAATTTTACTCTGCCAAAAAATTTCCCTCTATTTGTAGAGGGGTAAAAAAATTGATCCATAAAAAATGTAATGCAGTCAGCTCTTCTACTGAAGTAGCAGGTTGACTCTTAGTGCAATAAAATTTGCATTTAGACTCAGAGAGAAGAGTCTAGCTCCCCAGTGCTTAAGAAGTCAACTGGGGAAAATTACTTAGGAGTATAGCTCGTTGACAAGTCTTTGAATTCGTTCTAAGGGATATTCAAAGAATCAAATGGAATGAGATGTGCCAAATCTTTACATAGTGCCCGCCACAGAGCAAGGACTCCACAGATTTTAGGATTTCTTATTATCCCATTCAATCCACAGATTTGTAATCCAGATAAATGTACATTAAAGTAATTTTGAACTCTTGTGTTTGTTAAAAATGGGGCCACTTATCACAGTAAAATATTAAAAAGTATTATTTAACAAATGTTTCATATATATATTAAATTATATATATATATATATATATATCTGTGCTTCATATATCATATATGCAATACGAATATGATCAAATACAAAACTACACAAATTGATTCCACTACTTCTCATTTGGGGAGGGGATAAGTGATAAACACCTGCCAGTATTTCTATTGTTGTTGTTAGTTTTTAATTCACAACATCTGTATCTCCGACTCCAGCAGGGTGGTACCCCTTCTGCATTTACCTGGGAAAACTCCAACCTGCTTAAACCTCACACTCAGCCTACTATCAAGCATGCAAGATCCACTCACAGCAGTGAAAAATAGCTGAGGAAATCCAGAACCATGCTGACAGATGTCACTCCAAATTTATCAACACAGATATCAAGTTGGTCCCTCTCCAATGTCACAATATCTCCCTAGTCTCTGTGGACTTTCTCCAAACAAGTAATCAACAGCTCCTTCTCTCTACCAAACTCCAACAGACCTGTAAATTTCTTAGTCTCAGCTAGGAAAAATAAGTAAATATCTTAAGAAATCATGATCAATCAGAACTCAAATTCTCCCTCCACAAATGTATTAGTTTACTGCACCATGGACCCTTGTACACAGTCGTGTTTTCTGTAATGATGCATGATGACCCCGCTCTTGCACAAGTCCACCTCTCTATTTATGTCTGAGGCTCATCCTCTCTCACCATCTCTTCTTTCCATTTAGTAGAGATTTCCAATACTGGATTATCTTCATCAGCATGTAAATATACCTTCTTTAGAGAAAAAAATATGGCTGCAATGGATTTGATCTTGCTCTTCAAACAAGTATAAAAATTGGATGCTCTGACCTGACATTGGGCATCTCTTTCTCTTTGTAGAAATGGAAGATGCTCATTTTTAAGGTGGAGTGGTGGTAGTATTACAGATAAGGGTTAGCAGAGCTGTGATCAATGAGAGAATTCAGAGTGAAATGGACTACTCTGTGATGGTATCTCTATGAAGCCCAGGGGTTTAGAAGGAGTTGAGAGAGTCTTCATATTTCTTTAAGGAATAATCAATTTTTGGTTTGCCTGGGGTGAAGAAGTCTTTCTGAGAAGATTTTGTGAGTACAGGGAATCTTGGTGACAACAGATGTTATTTAAGGGAGTATAGTGGATGGTTGTAGAAGTCTAGGAGGGAAGGGTGAAGAAACTAAATGAAGCAGGGTACAGATTACTATGAGATCATTATTGTAAATATTGGATAGATGGCTACTCCAGGATTTGGGAAACACAACATTAAAAATGGTAACTGTTTGGGATAGGGACAGATGGTGCATATATCCATGTGCACTAAGTGCTCCCCTCAGGAGAGCATCACTTCCTGAAAGTCCCTAATAATGTGGAGGAAATGTTTCCTTTATCCAGGATATGCCAGCCCCTTTCTCCAGCCAACTTGGTGGTTACATCAGGGGCACCTTTACACAGTGACTATGGTGGCTTGAGTGGAGTCAATATATGGGCTTAGTGAAATGAAGTTGGCCTCACCAAAGCTGATTTGGTTAATGCCCAATCTCCCAACAAAGTAAGCCAAAGATAAGCCACTGGTATGACAACATTCACTGAGGGAAGGAGCTAGCCACCTGGGGTGAAGCTGATTATATTGAACTCTTCCATCCTATAAGGGTCAGCAATTTTTTCTTCATCATATAGGCACATATTTTAGCTCCTGTATTTGGTAGCCAATGTATTTGCCTTTCTGGATAATAGCTCCCTCCAAGAACCTATACAATTCCATCTCTCATGGATATATATATATAGTACCTTACCCATGGAATCTTATAGTATATGATTTCTGGCCAGTAGGAAAGTTTCTGTGGAAAAGAAAGTGATCAACTGACTCATTCCCATAGAAGCTACTGATTTTTATCACATGCACCATCACCCAGAAATATCTGTCCTGAAACAAGAATAGAAATTTATGGTGAAAGGTCAGTCATATTTGTTTTATATATATGAGATATGGAATTGCCTAGAGTTTTTCTTTATTTGTTTTTAATTTTTTTTTCATTGAAGAAGATAGAATTTAGTAATAAGGTTTCTGAGGTTTCTCAGAATCTCCAAGTTTTGTAGTCAACATTCCGTCATAATTGCATCTTAAGGCAATTGTGAGGACCTTGACGATACACCCACTTGATCCCAGGGAGGACCCCCTCAAAAATATCCATCTCAAACAAAGCATTGGAGAATAATAACCTGGGAAAAATCACAGAGGATGGAGTTCAGGTCCACAATGTACAATGGACAGGAAGACCCACAAGAGAAGAGATTCGGGGATATTTCATGGGCTAAGGAAGAAAGCCAACACACTAGCACCAGGGTGAAAATAAAAGTTTAAACTATCCCACCCAGTATGAATTGATAATATGAACAAGTGGCCACTTTGTATTTCTCATTCTACCCATTTCTTAGTGTGAATTTATACTGAAATTCTCTTGTTATATCTTTTTATATTTGAATATATATTTATATCATTTTATATTTGAATGTTGGGAGTTTAAATATTTTCTTTCTTACTTTAGGAATTTTCCAACCTCAGGAGCTAAAACTAAAAGTCTTGAAGAGGACTGCACCTCATCCAGGCATCTGGATATTGAGATGAAGATAATAACTGGATTGGACTTGGTGTTTATTGTTATTGTGGGGAGGGGGGAGGTGTTTTCTTTGAATGGGAAGAAGGGTAGATAGAGGTGTTAGACAGGCAAAGCTGTGCTTCATCCCAAATGAGTTTGATCTCATCACTTTTTTCAAAGATTCTATTTAAACATTCATTTTATCATGAAAAGCTCTTTTAAAGCTTTACTTGTGTTTATGGAACAGAGTATGTCAGAGACCCTTAGTTTCCTAGCCAGTTTCTGTGCTATTTTTTGATACTAACAGTAATTCTGGGCTTTGCGGATGTCAATGCAACCAGGAAAAAACACTGCTTTCCAAGTCTCCTCAAAAATGTAAGTTCTCCATATTGTTGTCATGGGACGACTTTGTCCTTTTTATGGCTGAGTTGTATTCCATTGTATTATATATACCATATCTTCTTTATCCAATGATCAGTTGCTAGACACTTAGGTTGGTTCCATGACTTGGGTATTGTGAATAATGCTGCAATGAAAATAGGGATGCATGGGACATTTGGGATTGCTGATTTCAGGTTCTTAGGATAGATACCCAGTATTGGGATGGCTGTGTCATAAGGTATTTCTATTTTAAACTTTTTGAGAAATCTCCATACTGTTTTCCATAGTGGCTGCACCAGTTTGCATTCCAACCAACAGTGTATGAGGGTTCCTTTTTCTTCACAGCCTCTCCAACATTTGTCGCGCTTGGTTTGGGATATTTTTGTCATTCTAACAGGTGTAAGGTGATATCTTATGTAGTTTTGATTTGCATTTCCCTGAAGATTAGTGATGATGAGCATCTTTTCATGTGTCTATTGGCCATCCCTATATCTTCTTTGGAGAAATGTCTGTTCATGTCCCCTGCCCATTTTGTGATTGGGTTATTTGATTTTTTGTTGTTGAGCTGAGTTCTTTATGTATAATGGAGATTAACCCTTTGTCGGATAAATAACTTGTAAATAGTTTTTTTTTCCCAATTAGTGGGCTGTTTTTTTTGTTTCAATCCTGATTTCCCTTGCCTTGAAGAAGCTCTTTAGTCTGAGGAAGTCCCATTTGTTTATTCTTTCTATTGTTTCCCTCATCTGAGGAGTTATGGTGTCCGAAAAGATTCTTTTGAAGCTGATGTCAAAGAGTGTACTGCCTATATTCTCTTCTAGAAGACTTATTGTTTCAGGCCTAATCTTTAGGTCTTTGATCCATTTTGAGTTTATTTTAGTAAATGGTGAAAAAGAATGGTCAATTTTCATTCTTTTACATGTGGCTGTCCAGTTTTCCCAGCACCATTTGTGGAAGAGACTTTCTTTTCTCCATTGTAAGCCCTCAGCTACTTCGTCAAAGATTAGCTGTCCATACATGTGTGGTTTTATTTCTGGGCTTTCAATTCTGTTACATTGATCTGTGCACCAGTTTTTGTACCAGTACCATGCTGTTTTGATTACTGCAGCTTTGTGGAATGGTTTAAAGTCTGGGATTGTGATGCCTCCAGCTGTGTTCTTCTTTCTCAGGATTGCTTTAGTAATTCGGGGTCTTTTGTTGCCCCATGTGAATTTTAGGATTCTTTGTTCAATTTCTGTAAAGGATGTCATTGGGATTCTGATTGGGATAGTGTTGAATCTGTAGATTGCTTTAGGTAGTATGGACATTTTAAGTATGTTTATTCTTCCAATCCATGTGCATGGAATATCTTTCCATCTCTTTATGTCATCATCGTTTTCTTTCAAGAAAGTCTTGTAGTTTTCATTGTATCGATCTTTCACTTCCTTGGTTAAATTTATCCCAAGGTATTTTATTCTTTTTGTTGAGATCATGAATGGGATTGATTTCTTGAGACCTTTTTCTGTTAGTTCATTGTTAGCATATAGAAATGCTATTGATTTATGTATGTTGATTTTATACCATGCAACTTTGCTGTACCTGTTTATTGATTCGAATAGTTTTCCTATGTAGTCTTTGGGGTTTTCTATATATAAGATCATGTCATCTGCAAACAGCGAGAGTTTTACTTCTTCATTGCCTGTTTGGATTCCTTTTAATTCTTTTTCCTGCTGAACTGTTCTGGCCAACACCTCCAGTACTATGTTGTATAAGAGTGGTGAAAGTGGGCACCCTTGTCTTGTTCCTGTTCTGAGAGGGCTGCATTTCAGTTTTTCTCCATTGAGTATGATGTTGGCTGTGGGTTTGTCATATATGGCATTTATTATATTGAGGTACTTTCCTTCTATACCTATTTTTTGAGGGTTTTTATCATAAATGGATGTTGGATCTTGTTGAATGCTTTCTCTGCATCTATTGAGATGATCATTTGGTTTTTGTTTCTCATTTTGTTAATGTAGTGAATCACATTGTGTGACTTGTGGATGTTGAACCATCCCTGTGTCCCTGGTATAAATCCCACTTGATCATGGTGTATAATCTTTTTGATGTATTGCTGTATTCGCTTTGCCAAAATTTTGTTGAGGATTTTTGCATCTATGTTCATCAGTGATATTGGCCTGTAGTTTTCCTTCTTTGTGTTGTCCTTGTCAGGTTTGGGGATGAGGCTGATGTTGTCTTCATAGAATGCATTAGGGAGTGCTCCATCTTCCTCTATTTTCTGGAATAGTTTGAGAAGGATAGGTATTAAATTTTCTATGAACGTTTGGTAGAATTCTCCAGAGAAGCTCTCTGGTCCTGGAATCTTATCTATGGGGAGGTTTTTGATTACTGTTTCTATTTCTTGACTTGTGATTGGTCTCTTCAGATTGTCTATTTCTTCCTGATTCAGTTAGTGTAGGTTGTTTGATTCCAGGAATTTCTCCATTTCTTCTAGGTTGTTCAATTTGTTGGCATATAGTTTTTCATAGTATTCTCTTATGACCCTTTGTATTTCTTTGGTATCTGCTGTGATTTCTCCTCTCACATTTCTAATTTTATTTATTTGAGACTTCTCTCATTTTATCTTAGTGGATCTGGCTAAGGGTTTATCGATTTTGTTAATTTTTTTGAAGAACCAACTCTTTGTTTTATTGATCCTTTCTACTGTCTTTTTTGTTTCAATACCATTTATTTCAGCTCTAATTTTTATAATTCCACTCCATCTACTGACTTTTGGCTTTGTTTGTTCTTCTTTTTCTAATTCTGTTAGTTATGCTTTGAGGTTGTTTATGCAAGATTTTTCTTGGTTATTGAGGTGAGCGTGTATTGCAATGAATTTCCCTCTTAAGACTGCCTTTGCTGCATCCCAGATAAGTTGGTATGATGTCTTTTCATTTTCATTTGTCACCAGATAATATTCGATTTCTTCTTTAATTTCCTAATAATCCATTGTTTGTTCAGTAGCATGTTGTTTAGTCTCCACATTTTTCCCCTTTCCCAGCTTTATTCTTATAGTTGATTTCTAGTTTCATAGCATTATTATCTGAAAAGAGGCTCAATATTATTTCAACCCTCTTGAACTTATTGATGCTTGCTTTGTTTCCCAAGATATGGTCTATCCTTGAGAATGTTCCATGCACACTTGAGAAGAACGTGTAACCTGTTGTTTTTGGATGAAGTGTTCTATATTTATCTATTAAGTCAATTTGGTCTAATTTTTCATTTAATTCTATAATTTCCTTGTTGATTTTCTGTCTGGATGATCTATCTATTGATGTTAATGGGGTGTTGAGGTCCGCTACTGTTATTGTATTGTTGTTGGTGTCTCCCTTTAGTTTTTTTAATAGTTTCTTTACAAATTTTGGTGCTCCTGTGTTGGGTGTGTATGCATTTATAAGGGTTATGTCATCTTTGTGGACTGTCACTTTTATCATTATATACTGCCCCTCTTTGTCTTTCTTTATCAGTTTTGCTTCGAAGTCTACTTTTGTCTGATATAAGTATGGCAACACCTGCTTTCTTTTGTTCATTATTAGCTTGGAGTATTGTCTTCCATCCCTTCAGTCTGTGTTTGTCTTTGGGGCTGAGGTGTGTTTCCTGGAGGCAGCATATTGTTGGATCTTGTTCTTTGATCCATCCTGCCAGTCTGTGTCTTTTCATTGGAGAGTTCAATCCATTTACATTTACAGTGATTATTGACATGTGGGGGCTTACTGCTGCCATTTTATCACTTGTTTTCTGGTTCTTTTGCATTTCCTTTGTTTCTCGTCCCATGATGTTTGGATCACTAATTCAAGTAGGTAAATTTCTGTATTGGATTTCTTCTTATTTGTAATTTCTGTCTTTATTCTTGTTATTTCTTTAGTGGTTAGCAGGTGGTTTGTTTAACACATCTAGTAGATGAGATAGTCCATTTTCTGATAGCCTCTTATTTTCTTAAATTAAAACGTTCCATCCCTTTTCTCCTCCCCTGCTAGGTTGTTATTGTCAGATATTTTTTCCTTTTCTTTTTTGTGTTGTGAGTTTGTGGTTAAAATGACTACGTTATATTTATTCTTGATGTTTGCGTTCCATTTATCTTTAATGATTTATTTAACTTTTGCTTACCTGTTCTGATGGAGAGCAGCTACTTTCTGTTATTGTCCTTCTGCTTATCTCTTTTGCTCTGGATTTTCTAACCCCTTTCCCATTTTTGATTTTTCAGGTATGAGGTTCTTCCTGAGCATTTCTTGAAGAGGAGGTTTTGTGGCAATGAACTCCCTTAACTTTTGGTTATCTTGGCAAGTTTTAATTTCTCTATCATATATGAAGGATATTTTTGCTGGGTAGAGTATTAGTGGCTGCAGGTTTTTGTCCTTCAGAGTTTGGAATATTTCATTCCATTCTCTTCTAGCCTCTAAGGTATCTCCTGGGAAATCTGATGATAGTCTTATGAGAGTTCCTCTGTAAGTTATTTTCTTCTGCCTGACTGCCCTTAGTATTTTCTCTTTGTCATTGACTTTTGCTAGCTTCACTACTATATGCCTTGGGGTTGGTCTTCTTGCATTAATAGTTTGGAGATCTATTGGTTTCTGTCACATGAAGTCCCATCTCTCTTCCAAAGTTTGGAAAGTTCTCAGCCATTATTCATTTGAACAGGGCTTCTGTCCCCTTCTCCTTCTCTTCTCCCTCTGGGATACCTATACCCCTTATGGTGCATCTCCTAATTGAGTCAGATAATTCTTGGAGAGTTTCTTCATTTCTTTTTAGTCTTAGTTCTCTCTCCTCCTGTGTCTGCAGTATTTCTTTATTCCTATCCTCCAAATTACTAATTCTGTCCTCTATATTATTGACCCTACTGTTCAGAGAGTCCAGACTTTTCTTAATTTCCTCCATTGTGTTCTTCATCTCCAGTATTTCTAATGTGTTCTTCTTTATAGTATCAAGCTCTTTTGTGACATAGCTCCTGAACTCATTGAGTTGTCTATCTGAATTCTCTTTTAACTCATTGAGTTTTTTAATAATGGCTGTTTTGAAATCATCGTCATTTAGCTTATACATTTCATTGTCATTGGGATTGTTTTCTGGGTACTTATCATTTTCTTTCTGCTCTGGAGATTTAATATATTTTTTCATGCTGCTTGATAATGTGGATTTGTGCCTCCACATAGAGATAGAATTTAGTCGCTGTTTCCACTTGGTGTGGGGGGAGAGCAGCTGTTTAGACTGCACCAACCAGGAACACTGTCAGCTGTTACTGACTGGACCTGGGCCCCTCCTCATAGTCACAGTGGTCCTGTGGTGTCCCTCATCAGTTGTGGGGCAATCACAAGGGAGCCCCAGGCTGCTGGTGCCTAATGTTGCAGCCCACATAGACGTGCTCCCTCCTTGGGGTCTGCAGCAGTGTTATGGGCTTTCCCAGTTGCTGGGAGCAGGATCACCTATAATCACAGTGCTGTCACTGTCAGAGCCCACAAGATCACATTTGCCCACTATAGGTCCCAGCAGAGCTATAGGTATCTTCTGCAGTCTGTGGTTAGCTCACCTAGCTGTGCTACTTTTGCCCCAGGGCATTCCAGCCTTGTGATTGCTGGTTGTGACCTCTCCAATAGTGCTGTGCAGAGTCTTTCACTGAGGCTGCTGTGGGAACCTGGAGTTCCCCAATGGACCATGTAGCCATTCCACTGGAGCTCCACCCAGCCCCCCACCACTCCCATGGAATCTCGGGGGTCCCCTTGCCTGGTCTGGGACACAGCCATAGTCTGTGGGCCTGGCGACAGCTGGCAGGCTGACACCTTGCAGGGAATTCTGCTCTTTGGGAGTTTCCTGGCATTCTGAATGCTGGGCAGGGCCTCTCTGCTAATGGCAAGCAGAGGCTTTCCCTGCCAGATGTGTGCAACCCTGAAGTTTCCCTGTGCACTGCGGAGCTGGGTGATGGAGCTACACCCAGTCCCCAGGCATGTCTATGGGAAGTCTTGGTGCCTCTTGCAATGTCCCATGCACAGCTGGAGACCATAGGTCCTGCAGTGACTGGCGCATTGCTGCCCTGCAGGGGAATCCGCTCCCTGGGAGTCTCCCTGTGTTGTGAATGCTGGGTGGGGCCTCTCTGCTAATGGCAAGCAAAGGTTTTCCCTGGCAGCGGGTGCTGGACCCTGGACTTTCCCCCTGGGCTTAGGTGTAATCATGGGGGCTTAGGTAGGGCCGTTGTCACCTGTTTCCACCGTCGCTCTGCCGGTGAGTACACACTCCCACCCTTGGGGTGTGGCGATGCTATTGGGGACTCTGCTGGAAGACAGCCTCTTGCAGGTATTAGACTGTCCAGTGGTTGGGGGTCATAGAGGTTTCACCTATTTCCACCTCCTCCTGGGGGAAAGTCCATCCACCTTCCGATGTATAGCAGCAAGGGTTTCTCAGGCATCTTGAGATGCTATGTGTATTTCCTTTGTTAACCAGTGAATGTCCAATTAGTTGTAGATTTGAAGAGGGAGAGAGAAAGCAGACCACTCACTCCACCATCTTGGGCCTGCCTCCCTGATAAATCAATTTTTTAACAAATATTTCTGATTAAATTTTAGTTTCCAATGAAATGTCTAGCAAAATTATAGTCTATTTCCACTTTATCATTTCCAAATGAATTATTTTAATAGTTTTAAAACAAGAAGCCATAAAACTTACCATCTTCAATTAGAAAATACAACTCCCAATGCAAAATGCAGGCATAACACCCAAAGATACCAGAAGCGACATTCTCTCAACCATCAATTTGTGGAAACCTGTTGAAAATGAGTATTTGTGCTCTTACTCCTTAAACACAATGTTTGGATAGAAATTTCCACTAAATGCCAGCGGGACAGTGAGCTCCAGCAGAGAAGAGACTTGGCCTCAGACAACACAGGTATGAATCTAGGGCCCACAAGTTAGCAAGGGGAAGATTTCAGAATAAGTACTTACAAATCTCATTGTGCCTCAGTTCCTACAGCTGCAGAATGAGAATCATACCCATAAGAGTACTTATTCATATGGTTGGTATAATGTTGTAAATGTCTTAAAGTTTCTAATGACCTTAGAAGTTATATAGTAAATGTGAAATGTTAGCATAATTCCAAGGGATCCTCATTATTTGCAGAATTTTACTCAGTTACTTGATTTCCCTTTACCTTTGGGTAAATTCAAATTGGAGAGATGCTCAGAGATGTATTTATTTATTCTTTTCATTTAGTTTTGGAAGCATCTTTTTACATACTAAAGCTTCCTTTTTTACTACATTACAATAAGACACTTCAGGAAGGCTATACCAATATTCCTATGATAAAACTTATCAAAAGTCTACATAAATCTATAGTACTTTTGGACAAAGTTTTGCCATTAGTTATTTTTGTGAGTTTTATTAATTTATTTAACCTTCAAAATCTCAGTTCAGATTTTCTTATCTTGACAAAGAACTAATTGTTTACTTCAAATATATGTATGAATATCCTGGATTCTACATATTCAAATGTTTTACAGACTAATATTACAGTTTTTTTCCTGAAATTTCAATGGTAACATACTGAAACAATACTCACTCTTTACCCAGATTCACACAGATGCCCACAGAACCAAAGCATGATATCAGTATCATTCAAATCAGAATGTACGTATATACATGAGAAGTGCATAATGGATGTTGATATTGTTGATAATGAAGATAATAAAATAATGGAAACTAGAGTGGTTTAAATATCTATCAAATGACATACATATATTCACATATTGTGAAAATGCAAAGTAATTCTGCCCTTTCTTTACAATATAAGAGAAAAATTTTCAAAAAGCCAATGACTATGAATAATAAATGATATGAGTCCTCACATTCAGAAATTCCAATATATCTTATCACAAGAAGGTAAGGTAAAAATAATGTAAGCCAAGGCATATTTAATTGAAGCTGTGCTACATGAATACAAAGCTACACTCTTCAAACGACCAGAGACTAAAGACAGACATAATTTACATTAAAAAAGATAATAAATTTCAAAAAACTTTAGATAAAATGAGTCATTAAAAATATTGAAAGGTTCCATAAACTCTCCTTAATAAAAGAAACAAGAAAATAATATCTGGTATCATCACTTCTATTCACATTTGCATTTCAGTTTAAATCTAACCCAAAAGCAAAAAAAGGAGAAAAATTGTACAAAGACTAGAAGTCAGTATACATTATTATTGAAGAACATAATAGTATAAATTGAAATCCTAAGCGAAATGAAAATAAATTTATGTAAAATAAGAACACATAAATCTCTTAGATAAATTTTCTAAGTCACTGACTGAACAAAAGTTTCAGAAAATTTACTTCAAAATGATAAAAAACAAGAACAAAGCACTATACTCTGGTTGAATTCATCATAAATTTTAGGAGACATTAGGGGAGAGAATCTCATAGTCACAGAGAATAGATTCAATTTTTAGAAGAAAGAAGCTCAAACCACAAAAGAAACTATTGAGAAATGCATTTTTATTAATAATTTTACCTTGTCAAAAAGCATTGCAAAGATTATGACAGGAAAGCCGTATTTACATTCCCACCACCAATGCACAAGACTTGGCTCCCTTTTCTCCACATCTTTGCCAGCATTTGTTATCTTTTATATTTTGATGCTAGCCATTCTAACCAATGTGAAGTGGTATCTCACTGTGATTTTGATTTTTATTTCAACGATGATTAGTAAACGTTGAGCACCTTTTCATATACCCATTGGCCATTTTTATCTCTTCGTTGGAACTCTGTCTATCCAAGTCCTTGATCAATGTTTTAATTGGTTTGTTTTTTTTTCTGCTATTGAATTGTCTGAGTTCCTTATATATTTGTATATCAATTCCTATCAGATATACGCAAACATTTTCACCCAACCTATAACCTATAGGTTGCTTATCCATTGTCTTGATTTCTTTCTTTGCTGTGAAGAAATTCTTTAGTTTGATGAAGTCATACTTGTCTATTTTGCTTTTATTGCCTAATCTTTTGGTGTGATATCCAAAAAGGCAAGTCAAGACCAATATCAAGGAGTCTTTCTCCTTATGTTTGCTTCTAGAAATCTACAGTTAAGGTCTAATATTTAAATCTTTACTCCATTTTTAGTTGATCCTTTGTATGGTGTAAGTTAAGAGTTAAATTTCATTCTTTTGCATCTGGATATCCAGTCTTCCCAACACCATATATTGAAGAAACTATCCTTTCCCCATTGTGTGTTCTTGGTGCCCTGTGGAAATTTAAGTTGACCATTTATGCTTGGATTTATTCCTGGCATCTCTACTTTGTTTTAATAGTCTATGTATCTGTTTTTATTCCAGCACCATCCTGCTTTTATTAGTATAACATTGTAATACAGTTTAAAACAGAAAATGTGACGCCTCCAACACTGTTCTTATTTCTCAATATTATTTTGGCTATTCAGGATCTTTTGTGCTTCCATATGAAGTTGAGAATTGGTATAGCCATTACAGAAAACAGTATGAAGCTTCCTCAAAAAATGAAAAATAGGATTACCAGATGGTCCTGCAATCTCTTTCTTCTGGGTACATAACCAAAGGAGAAAAATCAGCATCTCAAAGAGATAGCTGTATTGCAATGTCTATTGCAGCATTATTCCCAATAGCCAAGGTATGGAAACAAACTAAAGCCTGTTGACAAATGAAGAGATAAAGAAATTTTGAGACATATATATATATATATATATATTCATCATTTAAATAGAAGGAGATCCTTCCATTTGCAACAACTGGGATAAACTTGGAGGACATTATGCTAAGTAAAGTTAACCAGACACAGAAAAGCAAAACTTAAATAATTCATGTAGATATGAAATTTTAAAAAGTTAAATACATAGAATAGTGGTTACTAGTGGTGGGAAGTTGGGGGAAATGGAGGAATGTTCGTCAAAGGGTGCAAAATTGCTGTTATGTAGGATGAATAAATCTAGATAGCTAATGCAAAGTATGATGATTATAGTCAATAATACTGTATTCAATACTGGAAACTTGCTAAAAGAGTATATTTCAGATGCTCTCAGCTCACAAAAAGTGGTAACTATAAAAAAATTTTAACTATGTGAGATGATATCTTAACTAGATAGAGTATCATAGTCACTTCACTATGTATATGTATATGTATACAAAAGCATAATTTACATCTGAAAAGTATATAATTTTTATTAAAAATTAAAAAACAAACTTAAAACAACAAATAACAGTCATAACCTAGGAGAAAATATGCAACATTTGTAATTAATAAATGATCAGCATATAAGGAATACTTACGAATAAATAGTCTCAAATCTCGGAAGAAAAATGGGTAAATGGCAAGGATAAATAGTTTGACATAAAAGAAAACATGAATTGCAATTGAATGAGTGAAATGATATTTAACCTCATTAGAAATCCAGCAAACGAAAGTTAAATGTAAAATATGATTTCCTCCATGGTCAAGAGATTAGTAAAACTGGAAGTTTGTAAATTTCAAGCTTTGGATAGGATATAAAACAATACATAATTTCATACACCTCACATAACTTGTTTACTTTTAGATGGATAAATGCTAAAATTAGAGATTCTCAATCCTGCAGATGAATCTGTGAGCACAGCTACTCACAGTGCTTTTTGTTGTCAGTTTGGAGCGTCTTATATGTGTGGTGTGTTTAGCAGCAAAGAACACTGACCATTAATGTTTCCCTCCCACTTTTATTCATTGAAGCAGCCATGGGTCCCTCAACCATTTTTGAGGACCCTCAAAGAAGTGTGCCCACACCAAAATGCAAGTTATTTCATGGGTCACTGGTCCCTTAATTACTTAATTGTTTCCCTGTCTGCGTTTTGACATCTGATTATTTGCTGCTGGGTCCTCTTGTTTTGGACAGCTCATGTAGGTTGCCTATAGTCTGTCAACAGGTCTTAGAAGAGTATTTTTCATGTGCCTCATCTTTCCTTTCGTCTCATTCAGGCTGATTTCAGCCTTTAACACCAAGTCCTCACCATGCTTTCCCAGTTGGGTTCAGATAACGAACAGGTCAAAATGTCTTCATGTATTGCCCCCTCTGGAGTCCGGCAACTTTAACCAGGAAACCACATTCTTTGAACTTACTAATTCAATTTCCAGTGCTTTTCAGATGGTGGTTGTGGTCTATGCAGTGGTATCTCATGTTCCAAATAATTTTTCTGACACCTGAGGTGAAAGAGGGTCAGATGGTACCAGGGTCCCATATGAGGAATATGGGAAAGTGAGTTGTATGCTTTCAAGGTGTATATAATAGTTACTTACTCTCCTACCAGATTTGCTTTAAATATGATCCAATTTGAGACGTAATCATATGAATCTACTGCAAAAGTTTGATTTTCACAAAGTCAAATGCATAACGCTCACAAAAATATGAAGTAAATGAATGTCTATTCAAAGTTTGTTTAACTTATCCATGAGGGTCCAAAGAAGGTGTAAGAACTGGTGCAAAGAGCATTTGAGTTTAACAGGGATTTTTGTAGACTTCTGAGAAGGCCACACTGAGATAAACACTATTTTTTATTTTTGCTTTCTGCTTTTTGTTTTATAACATAAAAATAATTGGTCTTTGTTTGAGGTTCCTGGCACAGAACTCCTAAAAACCTTGGAATTTCCAGAGTGGAAGTGGGATAGGGCTGCTTTTGGTTCTGATGAGGAGACTCCTGATGGGCCCCTAGATAGCTTTAGGATGGGACCTGGTTGCCAGAACACCAAGGCATGATTGGAAGTTTGGAACCTTTAGTTCCATCCCCCAACCTCTAGGGAAGAGAGAAAGACTGGAAATTTAGTTAATCACCAACAGCTATCAGCATGCCTATGTAACCAAAACCTCCATAAAACTCCTCAAAGACAGGGTTCAGAGAGCTTCTGAGCTCACAAACACATACCAGGAGGACAGTTCAACTCAACTCCACAGGGAGAGAAGCTCCTGCACTCAAGACGCTTCTGAAACTCACCCATGTACCACTTTATTTGATTTTCCATTTTTATCCTTTATAATAAGCTATAATCATTATAATAACATTGTTCTTCTTTTTGTAAGTCACTCTAGAAAATTATAGAACCCGAGGAAGGAGTCATGGGAACTCTTTGTAGCCAAGTTGCACAGAAGGGGTCCCTGAAAACCTGATACTTATGACTAGCAACTAAAGGAGGCAGTCTTGTGTGAGGGAGCCCTTAAGTCTGTGGAGTCTGCACAGACTCCAGGTAGTATCAGAATTTATTAAATTGTAGGATATCCAGCTGATGTCAGAATGTTGGAAAAGTGGTATTGGAAAAGGCACCATGCATTTGGTGTCAGGAGAAGAAATCTCCTCATTGCTTGAGCTTTTGTTTTTACCTAAGTAAAACTTGTTGATTTCTTACTTCATTACTGGACATAAATTATTTGCATCTGTATTGGACGCATTACAGATACATTGCATACATTGCATATACATTAATCTGCAATGTCACAGATTCTAGGCCCTGATTATTAGTAAATAGTAAGTCACACACAGTTGTTTTCACTCCGAGAACTAAATAATCTTTGAGCAGTCCTGTTAAGCAATGACCACGTATAACATTGACAGGACAGACTGCTCTGCCTTTGCTTATTTTCTTTTTTAGATAATATTTCATAACACTTGGGCCAGAATCAACATAAGCCCTGCTTTCAAGATACATTTTTTCCCATTGGAAACAATCGATGATGGTAACAATGAATATTGATACATGATTTACAAAGGGCCAGATGCTCTTCCAAGTAATTTACAAATATTTTATCTAATCCTTCTCATAATCCTACAGACTAAGCAATGTTACTATGCATATTTTACAGAAGAGGAACATGAAACTCACTCATAGTGCTAATCCAAGATCATGAAATGCATAAGGAATAGAAAAAGGATTTTAAAAAACACAAAATTGGAAATCAATGAGTTTAGAGGCTATCAAAGCATAGAAGACTAAGGATAGAGTCAAAACTCAACTTTAAGTGGCTTATTCAAGGTCATAGTTCTCAATGTGTAACTGACCCTCCCTTTGAGTGATTCAAATGTTCCCTAAAGTTTAAGAACCACAAATCTGAGGTGATTTAAATATAAATTCCTCTACTCTGCTATCTCAGGACACTTAAATATAGGTATGTTGCTTAAAAATGTTAACATTGTCTGCATTCTAGTAGAATGCAGAAGTTCATAGATCAAAGTGCTCTTTTAAAGACAAAATATATGCAAAATGCTGAGCATATTTGCTGGCATGTAGAAATGCTTAATAAATAAAATCTATTATTATCATCATCAAACAGAAAAAGGAATAATCTATATTTCAGGCAATTAAGGCACATGTGTTCAATACAAGGAGTGGAACTCCTGTTTTTTCCTTTGAAAAGTCCTTGCATTTGCTGTTATCCTTATAGTTCCACATCTCTTCACCTTCCCATTCAGGGTTATTTTCCCTTTAGCAAAACCTGGGTGTTTAATTAGTTCATTGCATCACTTACTCTTTAGAAACCGTTAAATCGGTATTCCCCTGACAAAAGTGACTTAACTTTGAAGGTGTCATTGCCCCAGGGGAGGTATTGTTTAGGTGTATGAAACTTTAATTGGTCATGTAGGACTTCCAAATAAGTATGGCATGAGGCCAGGAGGAGAAAGCAGTACCCTCAACACTGATGTAAGCAAACATTCGTAGTCAAGCTATTAAAAAGGTCCAGTACCATATCTATGTCTCATGGATTATGACTGTCTAATATAGAGGTAAGTCTAATTTGAGAATTATTTTTCCATTATATTATGAATTAATTTCAAATTATTCTTATTTATTAAGTGTTTGGTATTCTACATATGAATTTTGAGTTGCAGAGTAACCTTTGTAAAATTTCATCCACAAATGATACAAAATAAAAGTATCCCTCTTGTCTACATTTATTCTGAAGATATAAATTGTGGACTGGTCCACCCAGAACCAGCAGGATAATAAATGTTCTTGAATAAGCACTCAATTTATTCAAGTTACTGAGTTCATATTAGTGGAGTTTTTCAATGAACAGTGTGGCTGTTTCAAGAAATTAACCATCTTTTATCAATATCTTCTGGACCTAGAGGCACTTTCTTTGTTGAGGGCACAGTGGCAGAAGGAATAGAAAAGGAGATTGTCGAAGGAAAATCCAAGAGTTCATAACAATGATCTCTACTAGATCTTATAAGTCAGTGCAAATATGGAGAAGGAGACTAATCAATGTCTCTAGCAGCTTCAGAAAGGGAGTGATGTGGGCATTAATAGACAGAATTCCTCAGATATTTTCTAAACAAAGGGCCTAGACTAAATCAGAAAAAATCTCAGGGCAAGATATTTTGTTACTTTAAAAATAATGAAGAAGGGGCTGGCCTGGTGGTGCAGGGGCTGCTTCTCAGCGGCCCATGGTTCACTGGTTTGTATCCCGGGTGTGGATGTGGCACGGCTTGGCAAAAAGCCATGCTGTGGTAGGCGTCCCACATATAAAGTAGAGGAAGATGGGCACGGATGTTAGTTCTGGGCAAGTCTTCCTCAGCAAAAAAAGAGGAGGATGGGCAGTAGTTAGCTCAGGGCAAATCTTCCTCCAAAAAAAAAAAGTGAAGAAAAGTTTCCTTTTCTTTCTCTGAAGGATGTGTACATGTATATCCGGAAAACTATCCATAACCTATTCCTGGAGTGGGAATAGCTGTCTCACCTCAGGAAAATATATATGTATATTTTAAAAAAATGTTTCATTCAATTTCAGTCCCATTATTTAATAGCCTAACATTAATTTGGTCCACAATTGGACTAAAGAAGAAATTCGTATAAGCATCTGTCCATATTCTCATAATTTGCTGAGTTAATGGACTTTTAATTAAAAGTGAAATGTTTCACTTAGCAAGTAAATGCATTTATATATCCATAATGCCAATACATTCTTTATTAAAAATGCCTTGTTTGATATTTAGTGAAAAAGATGAAGCAGCATAAGTTCTATATACACAAAATTAAGTAATACATTTAAATTGATCTTTCCATTAAATTACCTACTATATGTTGAAAAGCCTAATTTACTAAAATATCATACATCACAATTTTTTCACAACAGAGCAGGATATTATAGAGGCGCTTTTTTACTACATTTTCATTTTGAAGAGTCATGGTTCCAATTTCTTTGTTATTTATTCAGACACACATTCATGTGTGTGTATGTGTGTGAGTGTGCATGTGTGTATATCTCATCTATTTCACCTTCACATTTCCAGATCATTCAGTCAAATGATCAAACTGACATTTTGTGCTATGACTTTCTAGCTATTGCTTACGTGGGGAAAAAAATAGCAACCAATGACATAGACTGACAAATTAAATTGAAATTAACAATTTTGTTTCAATGTGCAAAATTAAGGAAAATTATTTCAAAATTCATTCCTCCACAAAATATCCAATTTATCTGTTAAGAAGTTTTGTAACTTAAAACATATAAACAAAACAAGGTTAAGTAACTGTCTCCTCATGACATGTATAGAAAATGAAAGAAATAATTCTTAACCCAGGACTTCTGTATCCCAAGTCCGGAGATCTTTATCCATATACCCTAACATCAACAAGATTAGTCTGAGGGCAGTTAAAAGTTATAATGGAGGTAGAGACAGCTGCAGGCGAGGAACCAGGGTCTGTGGCAATAAGAGGAGAAAGATATTTTAAGCAGTATATGAAACAAGGGGCTGCATATACTAGATAGACAGTAGTGAAAATCACCAAGGCTCAGCAAGACCTCGATTAGGTAGACTGTTTATTTGTCTAGTATCAGTGGTTAAACAAGTCATCTCAAAGATGCTGCTGTTACTGTTTGTTGTTATGTCCATTCAAATGTGAATGCTCAGATGGTGAAGGTAGCAATTTAATGAGCCATTAGCACTGACTTTCCACAGGTCCCTTAAAGAGACCGCCTGTGTGTGAGATGGCTGTGCAAGAGCTGGGCTCTGTCTGCTATCTGATTTTTATAGAATTAAAGTATTCACAAAATCAAACCCTTCAGGTTATAAAGCATCATCGCTATCTCTGTCTCTGCAGTATTCAATTACCAGACAACAGACTCAGAGATTATTATGTCTCTAAAGCATTGCATGAAATATTTTTGGGCTGTCCATATCATAAATAAAGAAGTCTGCAAATCCATCCATAAAAAAGTGGCAAATTTGTGCATTTTTCTGCTAATAAAAGAGAATTGGCTTCTTGTGTGTATGTGCTCTTCTGCTCTTTACGAATTTACAAGTTTTGCTCTTAGTATGCAGTTTTAAAAATGGCAAACACTGAAAAAATCTTACTTATGTTCAGTGTATAACAGCTCTCAACCTAGAAACGCTTCCTAATAAAGCCATGCCCATTTTTGTGGGCTCAGTCATTTTGCTTGTGTCTCCTAAGAAAATAGATCTGTTTTGTTAAATATTAAACAGCTATCCTCAGAAGATAAGCCAAATATCTAATTTAGGTATTTTTAAAAATTTTTTCTTTTAAGATATATTTATACTTTACCTGTGACTAATCATTATGTTCCATGGTAATAAGATTGTTTTAAAATTGTTTCCTTTTCTTTTTAATCACCTTACTCATCATCATAGCTATTGCTATTCCCTCCAAGCATTTATTGACATCAAAGATCCTCTCATGCTTTCCTTCCATACTCATCTTATCCTTGCAAGTCTCCATGGCAGTATATCGTGCGGTGAATTGATATGTATGGCATGACTCCAAGTCCTAATAAGCTGGGGAAAGAAATCTGCATTTTATTCCAAGTGTGGTAGGAATTCACCGAAGATTTCAGAAAAGAGAGTGAACTACAATACCTACATTTTAAAAATCAGGCAAATAAAAATAGTTATTTAATGAGAGGTAGTAAGAATATTTTCATTTTATTGGGGACATTATCCTCCTTCAGTGGGGAAATTTTGTTTTACTGATACTCATCTGTTCCCTTCTGTGGTCCTTGCAGCCCATAGTGAAACAACTTTATTTTCTTGTTTATTAAAAATGTAACTAATTTGAGTGTGTTAAAATTTCCAAAATTTGCAAAAAAATCATCTACGACTCAAACAAATATAAATGACAAACTTTTAAATGTGTTTATTTTCTCAACTTAAATTTTGTTTCAGTACACATAATGAAAGCACAATAATAATTATTAAACAATATAAAATTGGCCAAAGTAACTATTTATAATTTTATAGCCCTTGACAATCTTTTTACTTCCAATCCATTTTGGTCTATTATCTCAATCAACCAATATGTCATTATGTGAAATATATAGACTAACCTTATTTAAAATATTAAAAGTTGAGTTAAAGAAAAGTGGGATGATAGGTCAAGAAGAGCCATATTAACTGGAGGGTAGGTCTTTGAATCAGAACCCTGGATTCCATATCCAGCACACGACCAGAAGTTATGAAGTTAGACTAACATTGTTAGATGATGAAAGTCTCTTCCTTCTCTATTTTTCCATTGAAAGAATCAAACCAGAAGAAATCATGGAGAACAGAAACGCAACATCAGACTTCATTCTTCTAGGACTCTTTAAACACACAAGACCCCACCTCTTTCTCTTCATGGTGGTGCTGACAATGGCCATTGCTTCTTTTATGGGCAATTCCCTCATGCTTCTCCTGATTTACTGGGACCTGCAGCTCCACACACCCATGTACTTCCTACTGAGCCAAATCTCCCTCATGGATGTTGATGCAGGGTCAGTGAGCCGAGGAGTTGAAGGAAAGATTTCTTGGACTCTCAAGATCTGGCAGTAGTGCTCTTTTTATTTAGAGAATAGTGTGGAATAGCATGGGGACAGGACACATGGGCAGTCAGAGCTTCTGCTGCTGCATGGGGAGAGGACCCATGGGCAGTCAGAGCTGCTGCCTGGGGACAGGACCCATGGGCAGTCAGAGCTGATGCATGGTGACAGGGCCCATGGGCAGGAGGAGCTGCTGATGCTGCCATGAGTTGAGGGTTAGGGATAAATTTATAAGGCATGAGTATGTGACTTATTTTTACTGGAAAAAGAAAAGATGATGTAAAAAGTCATTAAATGATTTCAGTGCAGATAGGGTATGGTTATTGTGTGGTCATATATCTTTTAGATACGAATCTGGCCATAGAGATAGGCATGTAGGTGAGGATGAACCAGGCTTCTCTCCCTGGGGCAGCCCTAATTCATACCATAAAAAAATCCACCCGGTCCTATAGTTTGGCATGTAGGCCAGGTCACCTTGGGCTTCTCTAGCTGGGACAGCCTTAATCCACATCAGATGTGATGCTGGTTGCCACCATTGTGCCCAAAATGGCTGCTGACTACTTGACTGACAAGAAGTCCATCTCCCTTGCTGGCTGTGGTTTGCAGATCTTTGTTTCAATCATACTGGATGGTGGTGAGAGTTTCCTTTTAGCAACAATGTCTTATGACCTCCATGTGGCTGTTTGCCATCCACTGCAATACCCTGTCTTCATTAGCCAGGAATTATGAGTGAGAATGATTTTGGGGTCTTGGCTCCTGGGGGCAGCTGATGGGCTCACGCAGGCTGCTGCTACCCTGAGCTTCCCATTTTGCAGTGCACGTGACAGCGATCATTTCTTCGGTGAGGCCCCCATGCTGGTGTGTTTGGCTTGTGCTGACACATCTGTCTTTGAGTATATCATGTACATCTGATGTGTGTTAATGCGCCTGGTCCCCTTATCTCTCATCCTGACCTCCTATAGTCTCATCCTCGTAGCTGTTCTCTAGATGTGTTCTAGAGAAGCCCACAAGAAGGCTTTTGCCATATGCTCCTCACATTTGGCTGTGGTGGGACTCTTCTATGGAGCTGCCATTTTCACCTACATGAGACCCAAATCCTACAGGTCAGCTAACCACGGTAAGGTCGTGTCAGCATTCTACACTATCTTCACCCCTGTGCTTAACCCCTTCATCTACAGTCTGAGGAACAGTGAGGTCAAGGGAGCCTTGAAAAGGTGCTGGGAAAGGTGCAAATTTAAAATGTCAGCAAACTTAGTCTCACTATTGAAGATTATACAATGCTAAATGAGTTTAATTTCCTGAAGTCATTAACATTTAAACATATTGTAATTCTCTCTCCTTCAGTAATGCATGAAGGGAAAGTTAAATTCATTGATCAGTATAATAGGAAGTTGTCAATAATTACCTGAGACTACCATACTGAGAGATACTAATTCTTGAGCAGTTACTATTTGCTATGCTCCACACTGAGCCATTTTTGTACGTTATTTTGTATCCTATTGACAACTGTATGATATATATATCATATATCATATATATCATATATATATCATATATATGATATATATATATGAAACTTAAGTTGTTTCCTGGTGTTTGCTATTTTGAATAATCCTGCAATGGATGTGCAGATATCTCTTTGAGATTCTGATTTCATTTTATTCGGACATATACCCATAAGTTGAGTTCTTAGATCATATGGTAGTTCTATTTTTAATTATTTGAGAAATCACCATAGAGTTTTCCATAGCGGCTTTACTAATCTACATTACCAAAAACAGTGCACAAGGCTCTCTTTTCTTCACACCCTCAGCAACACTTGTAATCTCTTGTCTTTTTGATGATTGTCATTCTAACAGATGTGAGGTGGTACAACCATTGTGGTTTTGATACGAATTTCCATGGTGATTAGTAACACTAAACATCTTCTCATGCATTTTTTTTGTCCTTTGTATGTCTTTTTTGGAAAATATCTATCCAGGTCCTTGTCCATTTTTTCAATCAGGTTATTTGTATTTTTGCTATTAAATTATAGGAGTTTCATATGCATTTTGGATATTAACCTCTCATCAGATATTTAGAAATTTTTTTTAGTATATTGCCTTTTCATTTTGTTGATTATTTTATTGTGAAGAAGGTTTTTAGTTTGATGTCATCCTACTTGTTGATTTTTGCTCTTTTTGCTTGTGCTTTTTGTTTCATGTCCAAAAATATCAGTGTCAAAACCAATGTCAATGCCTTCTAAGACCCTGTTTTCTGAGGATTTTGTGGTTTCAGGTGTTACATTAAAGTCTTTCATCCATTTCCAGCTAATTTTTGTGAGTGGTGTAGGATAGATGTCAAATTTTTTTTAATTTTGTGTGAATATCCAGGATTTCAAATGCTGTTTATTGAAGAGAAAATCCTTTTCTCATTAGGCATTCTTGGCTCGCTTGTCAAATATTAGTAAACCATACATGCCTGGGTCTATATCTGGGCTCTCAACTCTGTTCCATTGTTGTATACATTTATTTTTATGACAGAACCATCTAGTTTTGATTAGCATAGCTTTGTAATACAGTTTGAAATCAGAAAGTGATTTCTGATGCTTCCAGTTGTTATTTTTTCTCGACTGCTTTGAATATTCAGCAACTTTTGTGATCCCATACAAATTTGGGGATATTTTTTCTATTTCTGTGAAAAATGCTATTGGAATTTTTATAGAGTCTGCATTGAATATATAGATGTCTTTGGATGGTACTGATGTTTTAACAATGTTAACTCACTGAACAATGAATATGGGATGTCTTTCTTTTTTTTGCGTCTTCTTTCAAAATTGTTCATATACTTTATAGTATATAGACTTTCCCCCTCCTTGCTTAAATTTATTCATAAATATATTCTTGATGGTATTATAAATAGGATTGGTTTTTTATATCTTTTTCATATATTTTAGTGTTAATGTCTAGAAATAAAATTGATTTTCTTGTGTTGATTGATTTTGCATCCAATAGCTTTACTAATTTAATTTACTGTAAGAATTTTTTGGTTGAGTCTTTAGGATTTTCCCAAAGAAAATTATGCTATCTCCAAACAGAAAAAAAGTTTACTTTAACTTTCTGATTTCGTTGTATTTCTTTCTTTTTCTTAACTAATTGATCTCACTAAGACTTCCAGTACTATGTTGAATTGGAGAGATGAAGATGTGCATCTTTTAGTGGTTCAAGATTTTAGATGAAAAGATCTCAAACTTTCACTATTGGATATGATGTTAATCATGGACTTTATATGTATGACCTTTATTATATTTAGGTGTATTATTTCTTTACACTATTAGTTGAGAACTTTTATTATAAAAGAAGGTTAGTACTTTTCAAATAATTTTTCTGTATCTACTGAGAGGAGAATAAAATTTTTACCTTTTATTTTACAAATGCAGTGTATGACATTTATTGATTTGCATACGTTGAACCATTTGTGTATCCCAGAGACAAGTGCCACATGATAGTAATGTACAATCCTTTAAGGGTGCTACTAAATTCAGCTTGCTGGTATTTTGCTGAGAACTTTTGCATCTATATTTATCAAAGTTATTGGATTGTATCTTTAAATATTTTAGTGTCTTTATCTGGCTTTGGTGTCAGAGTAGTGCATGCTTAGTAAAATAAATTTGGGAGTGTTCTGTCCTTGAAATTTTTGGAAAATTTTAAGAAGGATTGGTGTTAATTCTTCTTTAATTGTTAGGTAGAACTCACCAGATATACAATCGGATTGGCCTTTTCTTTTTTGTGATGTTTGATCACAGCTTCTAGCTCCTTACTCATTATCGGTCTGTTTAGATCTATGTCTTTATCATTCTGTCTTGTAGGTGTACATTTCTAGGAATTTATCCGTTTCTTCTATGTTATCCAATTTGTTGGCATATAATTGTTTATATTAGTTTCTTACGATCTTTGTGTTTCACTGGCATCATTTGTAATGTTCTCTCTTCTAATTATTTTTATTTAGGTCCTATAGGTTTTTTTCTGGTGTTGTTAATTCAGCTAAAGTTTTGTCACTTCTAATAATTTTAAAAAACTCCTACTTTTATTCATATTTTCAATTGTTTCCCTATTTTCTATTTCATAAATTTCTGCTCTAGTTTTTGATATTTCCTTCCTTTGGCTAACTTTGGGCTAAGATTGTTCTTCTTTTTCTAGTTCCTCGAGTTGTAATGTTATGTTGTTTGATATCTTTTCTTATGTTTTTGTTTATAGCTTTAAACTTGCCTCTTGGTATTGCTTTTGCTGCAATCCATAAATTTTGTTAAGCTGTGTTTGCATTTTTTCCAAGATATTTTTTATGATTTTCATTCCTTCTTTGATTTTTTAGATGTCTAAGAATGAGTTGTTTACTTTCCATATATTTGTAAATTTCTTACTTTCCCGCTTTTATTGATTTGTAACTTCATACTATTGTGGTTGGAAAAGATGCTTAATATAATTTCTGTCTTCTTGATTTTGATGAGATATGTTTTTTGGTCTATTGTTTGATTTATTCTGGAGAATGTTTTGAGTGCACTTGTGAAAAATGTATGTTCTGCTGCAATTGGATGAAATGTTCTGTATAAGCCTTTTAGATCAATTGTCTGAAGTGTTGTTCAAATCTTTTATTTCCTTATTGATTTTCTATCAGGATGGTCTATCCATTGATGAGGGTGGGATATTAAAATCTTGTAATATTATTATATTGCTGATTATTTCTCCATTTTGTTTTGTTTGTTTTGTTAGTGTTTGCTTTGTATGTTTATATATTTATGTATTTAAATTCTCAAATTGGAGGAATAAATATTTATAATTGTTATATCTTCTTGATGAATTCACCTCCTTATTGTTGTATAATGACCTTATTTATCTTTTTGGTAATCTTTAGCTTAACATCTAATTGGTCTGAAATATATATAGCTACACTTCTTCTACTTTGCTTACCATTCACTTGGAATACCTATTTGCATCCATACCCTTTCAATCTTTGTGCACCCTTAAAGCTAAAGTGAGTCTCTTGTACACAGCATATCATTTAATTTTGTTTTATTTATACATTCAGGCATTTTATTTATCTATTTATTTTTGAGGAAGATTAGACCTGAGCTAACCTCTGCCAACAATCCTCCTCTTTTTGCTGAGGAAGATTCGCCATGAGCTAACATCTGTGTCCATCTTCCTCTACTTTGTATATGGGATGCCTGACATAGCATGGTTTGACAAGTGGTACGTAGGTCTGCCCCTGGGATCTGAACCAGCAAACCCCAGGCTGCTGAAGTGGAGTGCATGAACTTAACAGCTATGGCACCAAGTTGGCCCTGAATTCTTTTTTTTTTAATTGGAGAATTTAATTTATTTATGATTAAAGTAACTATTGATAGGTAAGGACTTACTATTGCCATTTTGTTAGTTGTTTTCTGACTATTTTGGATTTCTTTTGTTTCTCTCTTGCTGTCTTCCTTCAAGATTTGATAAAATTTTGTAGTATAATTCTTTGATTACTTAACCTTAATCTTTTGTGCTTCTACTAAAGATTTTTGCTTGTGTTTGCTATAAGCTTACATAAAATATCTAATAACATCCTATTTTAAGCTAATAACAACTCAACACTGATAGTATATAGCAACATCATATTTTTTCTTATCCCGCTTTCAAATTTCAGATTATTAATGTCATAATTATATTTTTTAATATTGTGCATTAACTAAGAATTTATTGCAGTTTTAGTTATTTTGAGTACATTTGCTTTTTAACTGTTAAATCAGAGTTGAAAAGGATTTATAAACCACCATTACAATATTACAGAATGTGAATTTGACTATATAATTAACTTTACTGGTGATTTTTACACATTCATTTGGTTTTCTGTTGATTAGAGGCTTTTAATTTTATTTTGAAGAACTCTCTTGATCATTTCTTCTAAGGCAGGTCAGTTGATGACGAACTCCCTCAGCTTTAGTTCTTTTGGAAGTGTCTTTACATGTCCTTCATTTCTGAAGGATAGCTTTGACAGGTATTATCCTTTGTTGACATTTTTTCTTTCAACATTTTGAGTATATCATCACAGTTTTTCCTGAGCTACAAGATTTCTGCTAAGAAAATTCTGATAGTGTTATGGAGGATCCATAAGACTCCATTGACTTTGAAGTCATTCTTTGTTGCTGCTTTCAAAATACTCTGCCTTTGAGTGTTGATAATTTAATTATAAAATATCTTGGTATAGCCCATATTTGATTAAACGTATTTGATGACCTGTAATCTTCATGAACCTGAATGTCCATTTCTCTCCCCAAGTTTGGAAATTTTACATTCATTATTGCTTTCAATAGATTTCATATCCCTTTCTCTCTCCCTCTTCTCCTTCTGAAATTCCCATAATGTGTATATTGTTTTGCTGGAAAAGTTCATATAAGTTCTATAGGCTTTCTTTTCTCTGTTTCATTCCTTTTTCTCTCTTTGCTTCCATGATTGTGCAATTTTAAATGACTTCTTCTGAGTTCACTATTTTCTTTTTCCTTCTTGTTCAAGTATGTTATTGAAGCTCTTTATTGAATTTTCCAGCTCAGTCATTGTATTCTTCAGCTTTAGAATTTATTTTTTGATGGTTTACATTTCTTTGTTGAAGTTCTCATTTTATTAATGCATTGTTTTTCTAATTTTGTTTAGTTGTCTATCTGTGAGCTCTTGTATATCACTGAACTCCATTAAAGGATTAATCTGATTCTTCATCAGACAATTCATAGATCTCAGTTTCTTTAGGATCACTTATTGGAGATATAATGGTTTCCTTTGTGAGTGTCATGTTTACCAGATTCTTTCTGATCCTTCTATTCTTGAATTGGTACCTACATATTTGAGTAAGTGTTCTCTTCCATACTTTACAGATTTAGTTTGGCAGAAGATTTTATCATTAAGCTCATTTTGGAGTCATAGATAGTGTTTCTGGTAGCATGTTCAGGTTTGTGGTATGTGCTGCTGAGGACCCTCATTTGGCAAAGCCTCTGCCTGTACTCTGAGATCAGGGGAGGGACTGCTGGCTAGGCTCCATGTTCAAGCAGGGCTACTGACTGTGCTTCCTGTTGAGATAGGTCTGTAGACTGTGCTCCAAAGTCAGATGGGGCCACAAGCTAGACTCTCAATCACCTCTGGTCAGTTGGAGTAGTAGCCTGTGTTTTAAAGCAAGGTGCTACTTCTGGTTGGACTCTGTGATTAGGCATGACTGCAAGCTGGGGACCCAACACAAGCAGAACTGACTGAGATCCTGGCCACTACCTGCAGAAATGTAGTCTGTTAATATCTGTATGCTTGTTGCGGTAAGCCATCTACTCTCTATCAAATTGCTTGTGGTCCAACCCTGCTGATTCTCCGGTGATCTCCATGAAGGAAGACACAAGTGGGCTTTCTAAAAAGTGTTCCAGAACTCTGTAAAAGCTGGATGTCCACTTGTGGCTCTCGCCTTCCCAGTGGAGAAACTGTAGGCCTAGGGTAACTCTCAGGTGCTGTGCTGGCCTGGGAGGAGGAGAAAATTAGTACAAGTGAAAGTCCTCTTCCGACCAATTTCGTGTGGTCATTCTCTGTCTCTATGGTTCAAGGATTTTCTTTAACCTCACCCCCAGGGTCTGGGACATTCACAAAGATATTTTTCTGTGGATAGTTGGCAGATGGTCTTTTGGTGATGGGGAATGAATTCAGGAACCACTTATTCAACAATTTTGTTGATGGCCTCCGGGAGAAATTTTAGAATCTGCTTGTATTTTCACATTCAAAATTGCTGAGATTTTTAAATTAAGATTACAGTAGATCTTTACATAAGTTTAGGGAAAAATAACAGCTTAACAGTTTCTGAATTTTTTGCTTCTCTTATTACAATTTTGTGTTGAAATATTTTTGTTTGAATCACATACAGTTGCAAAAATAGTACAAAGATTTCCTGTGTATCCTTCACTCAGCTTTTCCCAATGATTAGACAGTGCATTATCAAAACCAGGAAAGGGGTCAGCCTCATGACTAAGTGGTTAAGTTCACACGCTCTGCTTCAGGAGTCCAGCGTTTCACCAGTTTGGGTCCTGGGCACAGATTTAGCACTTCTCATCAAACCATGCTGAGGTGTTGTCACACATAGCAGATATAGAAGGACCTACAACTAGAATATACAACTGTGTATGGGAGGGCATTGGGGAAATGAACAAAAGGAGAAAAAAATGAAAGATTGGCAAGAGATGTTAGCTAAGTGATAATCTTTAAAACAAAACAGTAAAATGATTTTGGTAGAATACTATTGACACAGGTGAGGACCTCATTCAAATATGGTCAGTTTTTATATACATGTGTGTGAGTGTAAGTATAGACTTTTATGAAATTTTCCTACATGTAGATTTATGTAAACATCATTACAATTTTGATACATAACGTTTCATTTTCACAAAGAAATACTGGAATTTTGAAAAGGAATAAATTGAATCTGTAAATTGGCTTGGGTAGTATGATCATTTTAATAATAATAATTCTGACAATTTTTCTTAATTTCTTTTTAGATACTTCATTATTAGTGTGTAGAAACACAAAAGGTTTTATGCATATTTATTTTGTATCATGCAACTTTATTGAATTAATTTATTAGTTTTTTATGAAGTCAGGGTATATACATATATATATATATACACATACATATATATATAACATATATATATGTTACATCATCTACTAATTGTGACAGTTTTATGTTACATCATCTACTAATTGTGACAGTTTTGCTTCTTTTGTATTTTGGATAATTTTATTTCTTTTTTATTGCCTAATTGCTCTGGCTTGGACTTCCACCACTACATTGAATAAAGGTGGTGAAAGTAGGCATCCTTGCCTTGTTCTTCATCTTTCAGGAAAAGCCTTTTGTTTCCCATGGGTGAGTATGATGTTAACTGTGAGCTTGTCACATAAGGCTTTTATTATGCTAAGATAAGTTTCCTCTATACTCACTTTGTTTAGAGTTTTTATCACAATTGGATGTTGAATTTTCTCAAATGCTTTTTCTTCATCTATTGAGAAAACCATATTATTTGTATCCCTTATTTTTTCAATATGGTATATCACATTGACTGATTGGCAGATGTTGAAACATGTTTCAATTTTTTTGAATAAATCCCGCTTGATTTTTGTGTATTATCCTTTTAAGCTATTGTTGAATTTGGTTTCCTAGCATTTTGTTGAGGACTTTTGCAACTATGTGTATCAGAGATAATGGCCTGTATTTGTCTTTTCTTGTGGCATCTTTATGTCATTTTTCTATCAGAATAATGCTGGCTATGTAAAATGAGTTTGCAACAGTTTACGCCTCTTCTATTTTTTGGAGGAGTTTGAAAAGTATCGGTATTCTTCTTTCAATGTTTGCTGGAACTCACCAATGAAGCCATCTTGTTCTGGACATTTCTTTTTTGCAAGGATTTTGATTACTGATTCAATCTCCTTACTAGTAACTGATCTGTTCATATTTTCTATTTCTTCATGATTCAATCTTGGTAGGTTGTATGTTTCTAGGAATTTATCCATTTTTTCCTAGATTGTCCAATTTGTTGACATATAATTGTTCATAGTAATTTCTTATGATCCTTTGTATTTCTGTGGTATCATTTGTCACACCTCTTCTTTCATTCGTGATTTTATTTGTTTGAGTCATCTCTTTTTGGATACATCTAAGTAAAGATTTGTCAATTTTCTTTATGTTTTCATAGAAACATCTTTTAGTTTCATTAGTTCTCACTCTTGTCATTTTAATCTCTGTTTCATTAATTTCTGCAATAAACTTTATTTTCTTCCTTCTACTAACTTTGTGTTTCATTTGTCCTTTTTTTCTAGTTACTTGACGTATAAAATTAGCTTATTAGTTTGAGGCTTTTCTTGTTTCTTAAGGCAGGTGTTTATTCTTGTGAATTTCCCTCTTAGAACTGCTTTTGCTGCATCTCATATGTTTTGGTATGTTTCCATTTTCATTCGTCTCAAGGTATTTTTTGATTTCTTTTTTGAGTTTTTAATTTGACTCATTTGTTGAGTAGTGTGTTCTTTAATCTATACATTTGTATTTTTTTCAGTTTTCTTTGTGTAATTGATTTCTGATTACATACAATTGTAGTAAAAAAAGATGCTTGATGTGATTGCAATCCTCTTACATTTATTAAAACTTGCTTTGTTGTCTAACATATGATCTACCCTTGAGAATGTTCTGTGTGTGCTTGAGAAAAACGCGTGCTCCATTGCTTTTGGATGAAACATTCCATGTATAGCAAAAATTAATATTCTCATTTCTAACCACAGCACAAGACTTTGAGGAAAATGCAAGTTTCATCATCATTTTATTAACAGAAACTTTAGATATTTGCTATTTAAGATATATATATATCATTTTTTATGTTTTCAAGCATATTGGGGCAAAGACTACTATTTTTCAATTCCATATCCATTCTCCACATTTAATTATCTAAAAGAATCTCTATGTATGTAGAATAGAAATGTACAAAACTTGAAAAAAAATCCTTATTCTTTTTTTCAAGTAAATAAAGATCAGTTTAGTCTCTTGAGCAGTTTTAAAAAGTCACAACATAGCTGGTATTTATCTTTTGTCCCTCCTTACCTTTTCTTTGTTCTTATGCAAAATAAAGGGATGACAACTTTGACTACAGCAGCCATGTTGAATCATAAGAGAAAAAACAATAAAATTGGAGACATAATTCAGTCCTGGCATCTCTGAGCCAGTAAATCTTTGGTAGCAAAAGAGTAATTTTAGAATTGTATTAGATGGAACCAGAGCTAGCCACAAACTGGATAGACCTTGTTTTTCCTTAGCATTGCTCTATAGCTCGTGGTTATCAAATTTTAAGGAAACTGTTATAAAATGTATTTATTGATATATACCTTGCTTTTATTGCTTGCTTTGGTGCTATGACTATACCAAAATTAAGTGGCAAACCATTGAATAATCAGGTCTACTTCTTAGGAGAGACTTCATCAATCTTTCAAAGAGTCACTTTGTAAATTTGAACCTGATCATGAGGAAATCTTTTTTTTCTATTTCTCTGATATTTGATAAACATTTTTATATTTTTCCCTTTCCTCCAAATCTCCCAGAATATTGACACACTTGATAACATTGATAAATGACCAAGGTTAATCATCACAGACAAAATATTTTCTGGTATTGTCCTAAATTATGAGAGTCAACTGTTTGTTCAAGTAAAGATATATATTCAGAGAGGAGATACTACAGTCAAATATTATTTGTCCAATAAAAGGGGTACAGTGGCTATTTTATATCAAAGCTGATGATAAAAATATCTGTGTAAATTCCCTAACTATGACTTGCATATGTGAAATATCAAACAGTTGTAGAAATGTTTTCTGTTGTAAAAATGAAAAGTGTCTTGAGAAAAAGTATGACAAACTCTTAGTACCAACTGTAACTTATACTTATTCATAGGGTGAGAGGTATACCCAGATGTGAAAGTTGTGTGTGTGTGGTAGGGACTTTACTCAGCTCCTGGTGCAAAAGACTTGAAATAGTAGTCACTTAAGCTTTACAAAGTTTTGTTTATCTCTCAGTTAAGAGAAATTCAGTGAACATCCCTGTGACACAATGTTTGATGCACATTATCAATTTCGTAGTCAATTTCTCCTTCTCTGCTTTTCTAACTCTAGCATATACCTTTCATCCTACACTTGTTTTAGGTCACCAAATGGCCACTACAACTTCTGCCATTTCTTTCCACATTCCAGATCAGTGCAGACCAGAATAGGGGCAGACAAAAGTACCCTACTCAATGTTTCCCCTTCTAAGGAGTTATGCTTCAAGCCACCATCATTTTTCCATAGCAGCACCTCTTGCATGACATTTTCTCAGAACTGGGAGACAGGATAGATAAGTTTTTATACACAATCCAAACAATTTATAGACGGAGGTGGATAAAGTACACCTTCAAATTAATTTTACTGAAACTACCATTTATAAGGTCACTGATATCATAAATATTAAGTAAATGATCAGTCTGAATCTGTCCCTTACAACTGCTTTCATTGAGATTTGACACTCTTTGGTTCCTTTTTTCTTGAAACAATTTATTTTTCCTTAGTGTTGCTTACTGTCGGTGTCGCAATCCAATGTACACATCAGGATAGATGCGGAGAGGGCTGATGGCCACTCTGAGTTTATTATAACCAGTGTTTCAATATATACATAGCTTACATCTGTTAAACATACACAGGTGTTCTGGATGAAGCAATTAGCGAATGCCAAGAATTCTTAGTGATTTCTCAAGGAGCCCTCCCTTGGCCTCTGTTTTGATATTATCATGTTGCTGTGCTCCTATATTTTTATCTCAGAGCAGGCAAGGCCTCTTAGGCAACGGTCCCTCTTGCTCCTGATATCGATATCGTTTCTCCATCTGTGCCCCCAGGGGGTCTTACCCGTCATTGGCTAACTGGCCTTCTCACCTCCGCGTCACAGTTTGTTGGCAAGCTTTTTCCAGTGATTATTAACCCTTCCTGTGTCAGGGGAGGCTACCCTTACCTCACTCTCTCCTACATCATTGAATCTCCCTTTGCAATCTTCTTAATGAATAGTCTTCATATACTTGTTGCAACATACTAGGTCAGTCCACAACTCTCTTCTCTATCAACACTCACTTTGTGATCTCCTCTAGCCCCATGAGTTCAGCTACCATCTATAACTGATGACTTTCAGGTTATATGACCTTGATTCTCCCCATCTTCATTCTCATACTTAACTACTTTCTTAGTAATTTCAATTGAATGTCTCTTATTATTCTCAATCTGATCATTTTTCTTCTTTTGATTTTTCTCCAACAGTATATTATGAGAATATTTATACAGAAGTGCTGAGGAAATAGTAGGATAATCACCAAAACACCCTCCTTGTAAGCTTTAAGTTTAATATTTACCAAATTTTATTTATCTTTTCTACACATTGAAACATTTAACATTATTTTGTAATAATCACATTTTATTTCTAAAGATCTCAAAACCTATCTTCTAAGACCATGTACAATAATCTATTTAATCACAATAATATTATGGAATCTATGGAAATTAATAAAATAACTACATTAATATCTAATCACCAGGAAATATTCAAATTTCTCTTACATTTTCTAAAAGTGTGTTTTGCGGCTATCATTTTTTGCAACAAAATCCAATCAAGGTTTGTGTATTGCATTTGGATGCTATGACATTTTAGTTTCTATTAATTTACAGACTATTTCATCGCCACTTTATTCAAACTGAACTCTAGATTCAACAACAGAAACTGTCACAAGGATTCTTTACCTGACCAAACCTTTTTCAGGCGCTTGAACCTTCTCCTAGGCTTATCTGTGTAATTTCCTGTGAAATCAGTTTTAGCCAGAACCCTACTAAGTCAGTTTAATCAGATCTCTGACCTTAAGTATCTGGTCAGATTCCTCATCCTTCACCCTCCCCCGGTGATGTTGACTACCTCGGGCTGACTTCATTGACATAGAACGGGCCATATGATTTTAGAACTATATTTTACTTTTAAGGAGTACTAATATAATTCATTATATTAATGTGTAAATTCCTGATTATAAATTTTATTAACCCTGAATTAAATTATTTAGGTTTTGTGGTGATCTTTGCATTAGGCATTAGCTTCGTGGTGCTCCCTTTCCTTTATCATTGTTATAAGACCTATTTGAAAGTTCCCTTTCTCCCACTGCAATTATAAAGCAATGCAGGACTAAAAGAGCAACATCCATTTGAATAATAACAAGAGCTATAAAACAACACCAAGAAGTCACTGTCAAAAATTGAGCACAGAGTCAGCCCTCATATTTAAAACAATTTCAGAATACACAATCTTAATAGATAATACTGTAATATAATATTGCACTTGGAGTAAAAAACTATTTGCATGTCAAGAAATAAAACACTGGGGCCCAGCCCCATGGCTGAGTGATTAACGTTCTGTGTGCTCCACTTCAGTGGCCTGGAGTTTGCAGGTTCAGATCCCAACTGCAGACCTTCTCCACTCATCAGCCATACTGTGGAGCCATCCAAAATACAAAGTAGATGAAGATTGGCACAGATGTCAACTCAGGGCTAATCTTCCTGAAGCAAAAAAAAAAAAAAAAAGGAGGATTGGCAACAGATGTTAGCTCAGGGCAAATCTTTCTCACAAAAATAAAGAAATTCAACATTGTTTTCAAATAGGTCCTAATAAAAGGAAAATAAATAATTTTATTCATATAATGTAGAACAGATGCGATTTACCTATGGAAAACTCCACCTATAAAAAATAAATAACTCAAGAGTTTGAACCCATAATAGTAAAATAAAAACAATTCTTAAATATATTTGTTATAGGGTTTTAATACTTGTTCACTGAGAAAAATGGATTGTTTAATCAGAACTTAATGTTTATGTTTTATTTAATTTGATAAATATTGTATGTTCATCCCTTCAAATTGTTCCTGAGTCACCTCTTTGGTAATTTTCCAGAAAGTGTTCTATTTTTTATGCCAGATATTTAAATACAAGTAAATATTTAACTGGTTGCTGTATAACTGTCTCTTCAATATTCTGCAGACCAAATCGGGTAAAACAAGATCAGTAACATTTCTTAACTCTTCTTATCAATGCATATTTCTCTCTGAGTACACGTATATCAAATTTAAATATGTGAAAGGGCAATGGAAGTATGATTGGTAACAGAAAGATATTTTTTAAGCCTACAATCCTGCCATATATTTACTATATAACTTGCATGTTCTAAATAGAGGTTTTTCTTGAGTTATAATAGATGAATAAAGCAAGTAAGCTCTTGTATTATTTTCATATAAAAAATTTACACAGTAGATCTCATCAAGATGGCAGTGTGAACAGACGTTGAACTCATCTCCTCCCATGAACACAACCAGGTTACAACTACTTTTGGAAAAATTACCCCAGATTGAAAACTGAAAACTGGATAAAAAGAATGCCCATAACAGGGGACAGTCCTGACAAAGGCAGAAGTGGCAGAAATTCCTTCTGGAGAGGGAAAAAGCCACTTTTGCAAGCAGTGGAGCTTCTCAGCTGGCCAGGCGAGGGCCACCCTAAGTTACACAGCCCTCCCTGGAGGAGTGAGGACCAGAGTGGGGGCTGATACTGCTAAAAGCATCCTTCAGACTCAGCCCAACAGAGACGGGGGTCTTACTGTCTGGCTTTGTTGGCCATTAGCTGTAGCAAGGATACCTTCAGAAAAGCTATCAGCTGAAAGACAAAAAGACTCAGGTCTTAAAGGGCCCGCACACAAACACTCATTGCAGCAACCTAAAATCACCAGCAAGAAGGCTGACAGTGCTTTGGTGAAATGAGACTTACCTGGTGGGCTCTGGGGGAAACTTGGTGAGAGGAGGGACCTCTCCAGAGACTGAGACATTGGTGGGGACCATTGTTCTGAGCTGGTCCAGGCATGCTGACATGGACCCCAGTGGGCGCCATTGAGGTTCATCCCTTGTCCTGGTAGCCCAGGGGTCTGCCATACCCACTAGAGCACAAGTTTAATCCAGTGCAGCCAAAGCAGGCAACCTGCCCTAGGGACCAGCCCCACCTAATGAGTGAGTTGTGCATGGGCCCTTTAAGACCTGAGTCTTTTCATCTACTTTTCAGCCTGCATTGACTGGGTGCCTTGATCCTTTACAGGCAGGAAAGGGTGTCTGCCACTCTGGGGTAGAGCCTGTGTGAGGACCAGGTGAACTGTGCGGGGCACAGGTGGAGAGGTGGGGGCCTCTGCAGTGCAGCATCAGGGTTTGCTCCCGGGGCTTGAGAAGTGTGCATGGACCAGGACTGTGTGGATGGTGTATGTGGTCCTGAGGGGTTGAGGTTTATCAGCAGCAGAAGACCTGTGCTTCACAAATAACCATAAAAAGGATCAGACCCACCTTCCAAAGCCTGACAAAATTGAGTTCCCCCATGCCAAGGGCTAGCCCCACTCAGCTGCACTCCTAAGAGAACTGACAACAGCATTGTTGGCCTGAGGTCTATCACAACTGTAAGCCCCTGAGCCTAGCAACCAGATACACTGGGTACCAACCCAATTAAGAGGAAAACTGCAATAAGAATGTGCTGATAGACTTTGTAGCCAACAGTTCTGAGGCTCCCTAAAGCAGATTTACAAACAGCTTGCCAGGGAAGGAAAAATTCAACTCCCTGGGTACCTGCAGTGGGAGCAACCCTGCCACAGCAGAAAGACACAACTAGCCCACTAAAGGGTCACTCCTTGTTCTTATGGACTGGTGAGGAAAGTGAAGCACACTGCTGGGCATCATAAGGCACCTCATAAATAAGGCCACTCATGCAAGATTAGGAGACATAGCTGACTCATGTAATACATAGAAATAAGCACAGATAAAGAGGCATAATCAGGACACAAAGGAATACTTTCCAAGTAAGGGAACAGTACAAAACCCCAGAAAAAAGGACTAAGTGAAACAGAAACAAGTAACCTACTAGACAAAGAGTTCAAATAAAATATCAGGAGGATGTTCACAGATATGGGGAGAAGACTGGATGAACACAGTGAGCTCATCAGCAAAGAACTGGAAGATATTTTAAAAAATCAGAAATGAATGCAATACTGGAAATGAGAAATTCACTAGAGGGACTCAATAGCAGAGTAGAGGAAGCAGAAGAATGGATCAGCAAGTTAAGTGAAAGACTAGAAGAAATCACCCAAGCAGAACATAAAAGAGAAAGAATTAGACAGAATGAGAACAATCTAATGGAACTCTGGGACAATATCAAGTGTGCTAACATTCAGATTATAAGTGTTCCAGAAGGAGAAGAGAGAGACAAAGGGGCAGAAAATTTTTCTGTAGAAATAATAGATGAAAATTTTCCTAACCTGAGGAAGGAAAGAGACATCCAAGTTCAGAAAGTACAGAGAGCTCCAAAAAAGATAAGCTCAAAGAGGCCCACACCAAGACATATTATAATTTAAATACCCAAAACTAAAGACAAAGAGAGAATCCTAAAAGAAGCAAGAGAAAGGCCACAAGTGACATATGATAGGAAGCCCATCAGTCTATCAGCAGACTTCTCAGCCAAAACCCTACAGGCAGGAAGAAGAGATTGGCACGATGTATTTAAAGCATTAAAAGGAAAAATCCTATAGCCAAGAATACTCTACCCATCAAGGTTGTCATTCAGAATGGAAGGAGAGATACAGAGCTTCCCAAACAAGCAAAAATTAAAGGAGTTTATCATCAAGAAGACAGTTCTGCAAGAAATGCTGAATGGGCTTTTTATGTGGGAAAGCAAAGACTACAAATAGAGATTTAAAAAATTATCAAAAAAATAAAACAACAGCAACAACAAACCAGGAAACAAAATCACTTTTAAGGTAAAAATATAGTAAAGGTAGCAGAACAACTACCTGTGAAGATAATATGAAGGTTAAAAGAAAAATGTACTAAAATCACCTACTTCAATCATAAGAGGGTAATGGATAGACACACACTAAACAAGAGACTATATATGATTCAAAAAACAGATAATGTTGTAGGACAGCAGTGAAAAATTAGAGCTTTTAGAAAGAGGTCAAGTTAAAGATTCCATCAAATCAATATAGACTGTTATATGCATAAATATTAAATAGGATCCTCATAGTAATCACAAATCAGAAAAATATAACAAGCAAGCAAAAAAGTAAGACAAAAGAGATCAAACAAATTACTAAAGATAGCCATCAAACCACAAGGGAAGAGAGCAAGGGAAAAGGAAAGAAACAGAGAAGAACTACTAAAACATCCTGAAAAGTGACAAAATGGCAAAAAAAATACATATTTAGCAATAGCTACTTTAAATGTCAATGGACTAAATGCTCCAATCAGATGCAATAGGGTTGCCAATTGGATAAAAATAACAAGACCCATGTACATGCTGCATATAAGAGACACACTTCAGACCTAAAGACACTCACAAACTGAAAGTGAAAGCATGGAAAACGATATTCTGTGCAAATGGCAAAGAAAAGAAAGTAGGAGTAGCAATACATGTATCAGACAAAATAGACTTTAAAACGAAAATTCTAACAAGAGTCAAAGCTGGGCACTACATAATGATAAAGGGAACAATCCAACAAGAAAATATAACACTTGTAAACATCTATGCTCCCAACATAGGAGCACCTAAATAGATAAAGCAATTATTAACAAACGTAAAAGGAGAAATTGATAGTAACACAATAATGGTAGGGGTCTTTTACTCTCCACTAACCCCAGTGATCATCCAAACAGAAGATCAATAAGGAAACACTGGCCTTAAAGGACACATTAGACCAGATGGACTTAGCAGGTATACACAGAACATTCCATCCCAAATCGACAGAATACACATTCTTTTCAAATGCCCATGGAACATTCTCCAGGATTGATCACTTATTAGGCCACAAAACAAGTCTCAATAAATTTAAGAAGATCGAAATAATGCCATGCATCTTTTATGACCAAAAAGGTATGACACTGGTAACCAACTACAGAAAGAAAACCAGAAAAGCCACAAAAATGTGGAGATGAAACAAAATGCTACTGAACAATGATTGAGTCAATGAAGAAATCAAAGAAGAAATCAAAAAATTCCTGGAGACAAATTAAAATGAAAACACGACATGCTGAAATCTGTGAGATAGAGCAAAAGCAGTTCTAAGAGGGAAGATTATAGAAATTCAGGCCTAGCCCAACAAGCAAGAAAAATCCCAAATAGAGAATCTAAAAGTGCATCTAAAGATACTGGAGAAAGAACAATAAACAAAGTCCAAAATCAGCAGAAGGAAGAAAATAATAAAACTCAGAGCAGAAATATACGAAATAGAGACTAAAAAACCAATGGAAAAAATTAATGAAACCAAGAGCTAGTTCTTTGAAGAGATAAACAAAATTGACAAACCATTAGCTACACTCACCAAGAAAAAATGAAAGAAGGCTCAAATAAATAAAATCAGGAATAAAAGAGGAGAGATTACAATGGATATCTCAGAAATACAAAGGAAAATAAGAGAATACTATGAAAAGCTATACTCCAACAAATTGGATAATCTAGAAGAAATGGATGAATTCTTAGAATTATACAACCTTTCAAAAGTGGACTAAGAAGAAGTAGAAAATTTGAATAGACTGATCACCAGTAAGGAGATCAAAACAGCAATCAAAAACCTCCCCCCAAATAAAAGTCCAGGACCAGATGGCTTTCCTGGTGAATTCTACCAAACATTCAAAGAAGACTTAATACCTATCCTTCTCAAATATTTCCAAGAATTTGAAGAGGAGGGGAGGCATCCTAACTGATTCTTTGAAGCCAACATTATCCTGATACCAAAACCAGACAAGGACAACACAAAAAAAGAAAATTACAGGCCATTATCACTGAGGACCATCAATGTGAAAATCCTCAACAAAATACTAGCAAATTGAATACAACAATAGATTTAAAAGATCATAATTCATGATCAAGTGGGTTTCATTCCAGGAATGCAGGGATGTTTCAACATGCGCAAACCTATCAACGTGATACAACACATTAACAAAATGAAGAATAAAAATTACATGATCCTCTCAATAGATGCAGAGAAAGCATTTGACAAGATACAGCATCCATTTACTATAAAAACTCTAAAGAAAATGTCTATAGAAGGAAAATACCTCCACATAATAAAGGCCAGATATGACAAACCCACAGCAAATATCATTGTCAATGGAGAAAAACCGAAAGATATCCCTCTATGAACAGGAACCAGACAAGGATGCCCACTGTCACCACTCCTATTTAACATAGTATTGGAAGTCCTAGCCACAGCAATCAGGCAAGAAAAAGAAATAAAAGTGATCCGCATTGGAAAAGAAGAAGGGAAACTGTCACTCTTTTCAGACGACGTGATTTTATATCTACAAAACCCTAAAGATTCCACTAAGAAACTTTTAGAAACAATAAATGAATTCAGTCAAGTCGTGGGATGAAAAATCAATGTACAAAAATCCGTTGCGTTTCTAAACACTAACAAAGAATCAGCTGAAAGAGAAATTATGCATACAATCCCATTTACAATTACAACAAAAAGAATAAAATACCTAGGAATAAACTTGACCAAAGAGGTGAACGATCTGTACACCAAAAACTATAAACCATTGTTGAAAGAAATCGAAGAAGACACAAAGAAATGGAAAGATATTCCATGCTTTTGGATTGAAAGAATTAACCTCGTTAAAATGTCCATACTTCCTAAAGCAATCTATAGATTCAACCCAATCCCTATCAACGTTCCAACAACACTTTTCACAGAAATAGAACAAAGGATCCTAAACTTTATATGGAACAACCAAAAGGCCCCGAATAGCCAAAGGATTCCTGAGAAAAAAGAACAAAGCTGGAGATATCACACTCCCTGATTTCAAAATATAGTACAAAGCCATAGTAACCAAAACAGCATTTTACTGGCAAAAAAAACAGACACACAGATCAATGGAACAGAATTAAGAGCCAAGTAGTGAACCCTTACATTTATGGACAGCTAACATTCGACAAGGGAGACAAGAGCATACCATGGAAAAAAGACTGTCTCTTCAATAAATGGTGTTGGGAAAACTGGACAGCCACATGCAAAAGAATGAAAGTAGACCATTCTCTTACACCATGCACAAAATTCAACTCAAAATGGGTTAAAGACTTGAATGTAAGACGGCAAACCATGAAACTTCTAGAAGAAATCACAGGCTGTACACTCTTTGGCATCAGTCTGAGCAGCATATTTTCAAGTCCCATGTCTGAACAGGCAAGTAAAACAAAAGGAAAAATGAACAAATGGGACTACATCAAACTAAAAAGCTTCTGCACAGCAAAGGAAATTATCAACAAAATGAAACGACAACCTAACAATTTCGAGAAGATATTTGCAAACCATATATCAGATAAGGGCTTAATATCCAAAATCTACAAATAACTCATACAGCTCAACAACAAAAAACACACAACAATCCAATTAAAAAGTGGGCAAAAGATCTGAACAAAGATTTGTCCAAAGAAGGTATACGTATGGCCAAGAAGCATATGAAAAGATGCTCAACATCATTAACAATCAGGGAAATGCAAATCAAAACTACAATGTGGTATCAACTCACTCTGGTCAGAATGGCTATAATTAACAAGACAGGAAACAACAAATGCTGGAGAGGATGTGGAGAGAAGGGAATACTTTTTCACTGCTGTTGGGAGTGGAAACTGGTGCAGCCACTATGGAAAGCAGTATGGAGTATCCTCAGAAAATTAAGAATAGATCCACCATATGATCCAGCTATCCCACTGCTGGGTATTTATTCAAAGAACTTGAAAACACAAAGGCACAAAGATAATTGCACCCCTATGTTCATTGCAGTATTATACACCATAGCCAAGACTTGGAAGCAAACTAGGTGCCCATCAAGAACAAATGGATAAAGAAGATGTAGTATTTATACATGATGGACTACTACTCAGCCATAAGAAATTATGAAATCTGGCCACATGTGACAACATAAATGGACCTTAAGGGTATTATGCTGAGTGAAATAAGTCAGAGGGAGAAAGTCAAATACCATATGATCTCACTCATAAGTAGAAGACAAAAACAAAGGCAAACGAACACATAGCATTGGAGATTGGATTGGTGGTTACCATAGGAGAAGTGGGGAGGGGGGAGGGCAAAAGGGGTGATTAGGCCCACATGTGAAGGGATGGACTATAGTTAGTTTTTGGTGGTGAACATGATGTAATCTGCACAGAATTTGAAATATATCATGATGTACATCTGAAAATAAATAAATTAATTAATTAAAAAATTTATACAGTAAAATTCCTCAAATATTAAGTACACTTTTCACTAATTTTTAAAAATGAATATACTCGGATAACCAACAAT
This sequence comes from Equus caballus, assembly GCF_041296265.1. Classification (NCBI taxonomy): domain Eukaryota; kingdom Metazoa; phylum Chordata; class Mammalia; order Perissodactyla; family Equidae; genus Equus; species Equus caballus. The sequence goes on along the minus strand of NW_027222392.1, from coordinate 1,938,971 downwards.
CTAATAAAATGTATAATATATGTGCCACTCCAGAAAGGTCTCTTTTGCACCATTACAAATAATTCAGCTACTCTCAAACATAAAATATATTGTTCTTATTTTAATCATCATAAATGAGTTTGCTTGATCTTGAAATATGCCATTGTGTATGTTTGTGTGTGTGTGTGTATATATATATGTGCATTACATATACTTATGAAATACACAAATGCGGTTTGTAGATTTTTATGTTTCTCTCTTTTTTCTAAATATAATTTTTGGAGACATATGCAGGTTGTCGCATGTATTTATGGATTATAGTTTTTGTTACAGAATACTATTCCATTTTATGTCTATTTCACAATTTTTATCTCTTGTTAAAGCATATTTAAGTAGTTTACAGTTTTGACCAATATAAATAAAATATCTACACACATTATTATACGTCTGTTTTGAAAAATGTTCTTATTTTACATTATTAAATTCCTGGCAATGTAAATCCTAGCTAATACAGCAGGTGCCACCACTAAGCAGCTTTCCAGCATGATAGTTGCATATTTCACATCTCTATGAACAATGTGTGAGGTTCCTCTTGTTCCAAATTCTCACTAGTATATGATATTCCAAATATTTAAAATTTTAACCCTTCTAGAAATATATAGCTCTCTATCATTTTTTTACTTTTCACTTCCCTAAAGAATGATGAAGTTCACCATGTTCTTAGGTGATCATTCATATATCTTCTTTCATGCTGATTATCTTTAAGTCTTTTGACAATTTTTTGCTTGTATTTATATTACTGAGTTGTACAATATATTAATACATTCTGTTCCAAGGTATTTCATCAAAAATATGTTTTATAGATATTTCCTCCTGCTCTGTGGCTAGGCTGTTTGTTTCCTCAATGGTGCACCTTGCTCAGAAGGGGGTTTAATTTTGAAAAAATTCAATTTATCATTTTTTATGTTATTATCAGTGTCTATTTATGTGTGTGCTCTGTAAGAAATTAATGTTTCAGTATGCAAAACAATCATTTATATCAGAACATTATGCCTTTACTGTTTATATCGATTGCTAGATCAATTGAGAGAATTGTAAGGTTGAAATATATCACCTTTCAATCAACAAACATGCTATGCATATAAGTATGATTTTTAAAAAATATTTCTAAACAATATTTTGTAGCTTTGAGTAAAAACACCTTGATAGCTTTTCTTATATATTCGTACCTCAGAGATATTACATGATTGATTCCAGACCACTGCAAAATGAGCAAATATCACAATGAGGTAAATCACATGAATTTTGCTGCTCCCCAGTGCATATAAAAGTTATTTTTATATCGCAATGTAGACTAAGTGTGTAATAACATTATGTCTAAAAATCTACAAATATAATTATAAATACTTTATATCTAAAAACTTTTAACCATTATCTAGGCATTCAGCAAGTTTTCATCTCTTTTCTGGCAAATGGTCTTGCTTTGATGTTGATTCCTGCTGACCTATCAAGGCAGTGGTTGCTAAAGTTTGGGTTGGATGTGGCAATTTCTTAAAATAAAACAATAATAAAGTCTGATGCATTGATTGACTCTTCCTTTCATAAGTTATTTCTCTGCAGAATGTTATGTACTTTGATAGCTTTTTACCCACAGTAGGACTTCTTTTGAAATTGGAATTCATCCTCTCAATCCCTGCTGCTGTTTTATCAACTAAGTTTATGTAATATTCTAAATCCTATGTTGTCATTTCAGCAATTTTCACAACACCTCTTCATCAGGAATAGATTTCATCTGCAGAAGCAACTTCCTTTGCTCATCCACAAGAAACAACTCCTCATGTGTTAAAGTTTCATCATGAGATTGCAGCAATTCAGTCACATTTACCCACTCTAATTCTAATTATACTTCTCTTGCTATTTCCACCACATCTGCAGTTATTTCCTCCACTGAAGTCTTGAACCTATCTGAGTCATCTATGAGGGTTAAAATTAACTTCTTCCAAACTCTTGTTAATGTTGATATTTTTACCACCTCCAATGAATCACAAATGTTCTTAATGACATCTAGACTAGTGAATCCTTTCCAGAAGCTTTTCAATTTACTTTCTCCAGATCCATCAGAGGAATCAATATACATGGCATCTTTAACATTAAAAAAAGTACTTCTTAAATAATAACCTTGGAAGTCAAAATTACTCCTTGATCCATGGGCTACATAATGGCTGTTGTATTAGCAGGCATGAAAACAACATTAATCTCATTGCACATCTCCATAAGAGCTCTTGGGTGACCAGGTGCACTGAGAATTAGAGGTAATATTTTGAAATAAATCTTTATTTCTGAGAAGTAGTTCTCAATAGTGGGCTTAAAATGTTCAGTAACCATGTTGTAAACCAATGTGAGGTATCCGCGCTTAGTTGTTCCATTTATAGAGCACAGTAAACGTAGACTTAGCATAATTATTAAGGGACCTTGTATTTTTGGAATGGTAAATGAACATTGGCTTCAACTTACAATCACCAGCTTCATTAACCCCTAACAATAGAGTTAGCCTGAACTTTGAAGCTTTGAAGCCAGGCATTTACTTCTCCTCTCCAGTTGTGAAAGTTCCATATTGCATCTTCCTCCAATATAAGACTGTTTTATCTACATGGAAAATCTACTAGGTATAGCCCCCTTCATTAATTCTCGGAGCTGGATCTCTAGATAACTTGCTGCAGCTTCTACATCAGCACTTCCCCCTTACACTGCTTTTATGTTATGGAGATGTCTTTTCACTTAAAGCTCATTAACTAACCTGGGCTAGCTTCCAAATTTTCAGGTGCAGCCCCTCATCTCTCTCAGTCTTCATAGAATTGAGGAGAGTTGCAGCTTTGCACTGGATTCAGCTTGGATTAAGAAAATGGTGTGGCTGCTTTGATCTTCCATCCAGACCACTGAAACTTTCTCCACACAAGTAATAATCTTCTTTCACTTGCCTAGCATCTGTGTGCCTACTGGAGTAGCACCTTCAATTTTTTCAAGAGCTTTTTCTTTGTATTCACAACTTGGTTAACTGGTGCAAGGATCCTAGCTTTAGGCCCATCTCAGCTTTTGAAATGCCTTATTCACTAAACTTAATCATTTCTAGCTTTCGACTTAAAGTGAGAGATGTGTGACTTTTCTGTTAACTTGAACACTCAGAAGGCATTGTAGGGTTATTAATTGTTCTAATTTTAATACTTTTGTGTCTCAGGAAATATGGAGGCCTAAGTGGGAGAGATGAGGAAATGATTGGCAGTGAAGCAGTCAGAACAATCATGACACTTATGAATTAAGTTCACCATCTTATATGGATATGGTTCATGAGACAAGAAAAAAATTTCAATAGTAACACCAAAGATCACTGATCACAGATCACCATGACAAGTATAATAATAATAGAAAAATGTTTGACATATTGTGGAAATTATCAAAATGTGACACAGAGACACAAATTTTGCAAATAACATTGGAAAAATGGTTCCAAGAAACTTACTTGAAGCTAGGTTGCCACAAACCTTTAATTTGTAAAAAAAAAAAAAATGCAACATCTGAAAAATGCAATAAAGAAAAGTAGAATAAAACAAAGTATGCCTGTATTTATTTTCACTTTTTAAATATTTTTATATCATCAAAAATTTTATTCAAAATATTTAATTCATTTTATATAGAAATTTAATGTATTTTAATACTGACTCTGTATTAGATCACTTTGCTATATTCATTTATTTATTTCAGTTTTTTTAAGAAAATTAACTTGCACACTTAACAAAAGAACACATGTAAAGAAAGAAATCACAATGGAAATTTTCAAATAAAAATTAATAATAATAAAAAATAATAATAAAAAGCAATAACATGTAACTAGTCAAAATGTGCTATAACAACAATAAGAAATCAAGATTCATAAGATTTAAAGTGGTGAACCTAATCAAATATTTAAGGAAAAAATATACAATGAAATATATCTCAGCCATAAAAAATGACAGAATCATGCCATGTGCCACAACATGGATGGACCTTGAGGATATTGTGCTAAACTGAAATGTCAGACAAAGATAAATGCCATATGATTTCACTCATATGTGGAAGATAAACAAATAGTTAAGGAGAACAGATTGGTGGTTACCAGAGAGGAAGGAAGTTGGGGGAGTGCAAAAGGGATAAAGTGGGACATATATATGGTGACAGATAAAAGGGCACATACATATGGAAATGGCTTTGGGTGGTGAATACCAAAAATGCCCAGGATACACTTGAAAATCACCTGTTATAAATTGAAACAAGATAATAGCACCTTGAAAATCACAATCAACAGATATTTACACTCAGATGATACAGACGTTAGATTTATTTGATGTGCACTTTTAAACAGCTATTATAAAGTTAATTCAATGAGCAATTGAAAACACAGCTGAAATAAAATATATAAGGTAGCAACAAATAAATAAAAATTCTCAGTAAAAGAAAACAACTAGAACATAGAAAGTAGAATCAAAAGGAAATTATAGACCTCAAAAATACAACACCAAAATTAAGAAAAAAAGCCTTTTGGAAGCGTTAATTAGTAAAACGGAAAAGGTAAAGGAAAGAATCAGTGAATATGAAGGTAGAATAATAGAGATTCCTCTACCTGAAAAAGAATAAAATAAACTTAAAACACATGAATACAGACCCTAGGACCTATAGATCTATAATTAAATAACTAGTATTCATGTTATCATATCCCTCCCAAAAAGAGTATAAATACGGAGGCTGAAAATGTAAAAAAGTAATCAAAGAAATAATGGCTGAGAATTTCTCAAATTTGACAAAAAACATAAAACTAAAGATTTAATAACCTGAAAAATCACCAAACAGGAAAACCTCAGAGAAATCCAGATTACAACATATCATTATCAAACTTTGAAAAGTGAAGACAAAGAAAAAAATTAAAATAAGCAAAAAATGACTACATAGAGAGAGAAAAAAATTCTCAGTGAGTTTCTTATCAGAAACCATGAAAACCAAAAGGAAGTGACACAACACTCTTCAAGGGTCAAAATTTAAAAAGCTATACATGTAGAATTTTACATCCAAGGAACGTATTCTTAAGTAGTAAAGGGAGAAACAGACATATTTGAATTAGGGGAAAATGTAGCAACAGCCAACCTACCTAAACAAATAACTATATGAAGTCTTAAAACAGAAAGGAAATGACAACAGGAGGAAGGTTAAAGTATCAAGGAGAAAGAAAAAAGCAAAATACACGACATTTTCCTTCTCCTCAGTTCTGTAAATTATATTTAACAGTTCAAAAGAAATTATAACATCATCTGATGCTGTGCTCTATGTATTAAAGCATGTGATTAAGACAATTATGCATAAACCAGAATGGGTAAAGAGACTAAAACGAAGATAAGGTTCTACATTTTGCTCAAACTTAGAAATGTCAACAGCAGTAGAAAATGATAATTTATGTTTATATTATATAATGCCTAAAGAAACCACTAAAACAAATTATAAGGCAAGACACACTGAAAGAACTGATAATCAAAATGGAATTTAAAATAATTTCAATTAACCCATAGGAAACCAGGAAAAAAAACAGGCAAGAAACACCAAAAAAAATGAAAGACATGCCTTACCTTATCCATAACTACATTAAAGATAATAGTTTAAACACACCAATTAAATCACAAAGTCTGGCAGAATGGATTAAAAAAAGGCATTTAACTATATATTTCTACAATAACCTCAATTCAAACATGATGAAATACAGAGATTGAAAGTATAATTATGGAAAATTATATGCAATGAAATATTAATCAAAAGAAACTGAGTGGGTATATCAATAGCAAAGTAGACTTTAGAGCAAAAAAATTTACTAGGGAGATAGAAGAAAGTTACATACTATTAAAAGGGTTAATTCACCAGGAAAACATCCTAGTCTTGCATGTGTGTGCACTAAACAACAGAGCTGCAAAATATGTGAGGCAAAACCTGCTGAAAATGAATGGAGAAATAATTATAGCTGTGACATCAAAAATCATCTCTCAACAATGGATAAGACAACTACACAAAAAATCACCAAAGGTGTAGAAAAACTCAACAAAAGCCTCATTACTGGTAGAATTGTATCCTTCTCCTCCCTGACTCCCCCCAAAAAAGATGTTGAATTCCTAACCTCCAGTTTTTTGAAAGTGAACTTATTGGGAATTAAGATCTTTGTGGATGATCAAATTTAGTTAGGGTCATTATGGTGTGTCCTAAAACCAATATGACTGTGTCTTAATAAAAAGGGAAAATTTGAACACAAAGGTACACAGAGGGAAGATCCCATATGGAGATGAAGACAGAAATCAAGGTAAGGCATGTATATGTCAACGAAAGACAAAGATTGCCAGCAAAGCACCAGAAGTTAAGAAAGAAACAGGAAACTGATTCTCTTTCAAAGACTTCAGGAGAAATCAATGCTGCCCAGCATCTTGATCTCAGAATTCCAGCCTCTAGAATTGTGACACAATGCATGTTGAGTAAGCCACCCAGTATGTGGAACTTACCTTTAACAGCCTTAGTAACTAACACAAGTTCTAAAGACATTTTCAAAAAGAAACAATTGACATTTATAGATTACTTCACCCAAAACTGGTAGAATATGCTTTCAAGTGTGCAATGAATGTTAACTATAATATAGTATATCTTGGGCTATTTAAAATAATCCTGAGAATTTTTTTAAAGTAAATTTATGCAGAATGTGTTCTTCAACCACAATGGAATCAAACTAGAAATTAATGTTAAAAATAACATAAAAATGTATAAACACTGGGATAATAAATGCCAACATATTATATATAATTATTGAGTCAAAGATAAAGTCATAATAGGAATGAATAATACAATCAAATTGAATGTAAGTGAAAATACATGTCAAAATGCGTAAGACACAGTTAAAAGAATGCTGAAAAAATTTATAACACTAAAGGTATATATCAGAGAAAAGTGTATCAAATGAACAAACTAGAAAACTATGAAAAGAAAATCAAAATAAATTTAAACAAATCAGAAGGAAATGATAAAAGTCAAAGCAGAAATCAATGAAACTGAAAACAAAATAAAGACAAAAATCAATGAAACAAAAAAGCTGATATTTTGAAAAGATAAATAAAATGAATAAGCCTCTATAAAGATTGCCAAAAAGTAAAACAATACAAATATCAGAAATGAAACAGAGATATCACTGCATACCAATCAGGCATCAAAAGGATGATAAAGGCATACCACAATAAACTGAAAATTTATATTAGACAACTTAGATAAAAGTGAAGCATTCTTCAAAAACTTCAAACTACACAACCTTTCTTATATAAACAATACAAATAGCTCTGTAACAATTAGAAAACTGAAACCATAACTAAGTCCCCTTTTCCCCCAAACACTTCAGGCCTAAAAGATTTAGCTGAAAGTGTCAAGAAAATGTTTAAAGATAATTAACAATTCTACATAAACTCTACCAGCAAAAAAAAAAGGATAATACTAGCCAATTCATTTTGTCTGACCAATATTACCCCAATACATAAAACAGACAGCAAAGAAAAAAAAAGAAATGGGGCGGGTCCGGTGACATGGTGGTTAAATTCACATGTTCTACTTCAGCGGCCCGGGGTTGATGGGTTTGGGTCCTGGGCTTGTTATCAATATATTAGCAAATAGAATTATATGTCATGACCATCATGTAAAAGTGCTGAAATGCTTCATATTTCTAAGTCAAACAATGTTATTCAGCATTTCAAAGGCTAAAATAAAAAATTACGTGCTCATTTCAATTGAGGCATAAAAAATCCTTTTACAAAATTTAACATAAAAAAAGTTGGAGTTTGTTCTCATAAATCTTATTCAACACAGTTCTGGAGTTTTTGCCAGTACAAAACAGCAAAAATATATACTTCTATATGGGAAAAGATGATATAACACTTTCTATTTGCAAATAGCATAATGGTCTCTATAAAAAAAAATCCTAAGCTTCTACGAAAACACTGCTAGCAATCAGTGAATTCAGGGAGGTCATGTAGCTCAACATATAAAAATCAATTGTAGATTTATATAGTAGAAATGAACACATGATACCTAAAATAAAAATTTGAGTGCCATTTTTATTTGCTAAAAAATGTATGTAAACTCTAACAAACTTGTATAGGATGTGTATGCTGAAAACTACAAAATACTCATGAAAGAATTCAAAGAACACCTAATTAAATGGAGATACAAATATGTGCATAGGGTGTAAAACTCAATTTAGGTAAAATATCAATTCTCCTCAAAATGTTATGCAAGTAATGAAATTCCTATCAAAATCATAGCGACTTCTTCTAGATATAAGCAAGATTATTTTAAAATTTATTTACATAAAAAGCAAAGAAATTAGAATAGCTGAAATAATTTTATAAAAGAAAAAGTGGATGGAATCACTGTATCTGATATCAAGGCCTACTATGTAGATACAGTAATTCAACATCATGGTTTGGTGGAGGGATCAACGCATAGGTAAATAGAAGAGAATAGAGAACCTAGAAATATATCTCATATGAACAGCAACCTGATTTTTGGCAAAAATACAGTAGAGGAGTCTTCTTCAATCAAATGAAACTCACTACTTGGATATTAGTGAGAAAAAATGAAATTAGACTTACATACCTACCTTAATAGAAAAATTAACACAAAATACATTATAGATTTAGATGTGAAACAAAATTATGAAAGATCCAGAGGAAAACATATAGTGAGGGGTTCTTAGATATAAAACCTACCACATGATTCATAAAAGAAAATAAGGAATTAATTGACTTTAACACAAATATCCATAACAAAATTTCTTGTTATTGTCAAATCCTGGAAACGAACTAAATATCCATCACCAAGTGTACAAACAAAGTGAGGTGTACCTATAAAATAAAATAATGCTCTGCCATTAAAAAAACATGTATTGAGAGACTCAATAAAATGTATCAGTGAAAGAGTACAAAAAATAAAGACACGGATACTATAAGGGGAAAAGCAATTGGTTATGAATGGAATTTATAGTTATGTAAATTGAAAAATCTATGTGATTTTAATTAAATTTCAAGATTAAAGGTTAATATTCAGGTTATATATATAAAACTTAAGAAATTTTCTCTACATAATAGCAGCATAAATTGGAAAATTAAATTTTAATTATTCTATTTATAATTGGATGACAAAATTTAAAACATTTAGGAGTAATTCTTTCTTCTTGATGAGGAAGATTCACCCTGTGAGAATTTCCTCTTTTTGTTTTCCTTGAGGAAGATTAGTTTTGAGCTAACGTCCATGCCAATGCTCCTCCATTTTGTATGTGGGACACTACCACAGCATGGCAGGTGAGTGAAGCATGGGATCTGGACCCATGAACCCAGGCCGCTGAAGCACAGCATCTGGACCTTTAACCACTTGGCCACAGGGCTAAGCCCCAAGGAGTAACTTTTTAAAAGTTGTATTTGATCACTATACTGAAATTTGCAAAAAAAATGCTGACAGAAATGTAAGAATTTTAAGCCAATAAATAAGATTTTAATTTAACCAGAGTTAATTTATATATTAATACAATTACAATCTTAATCTCAGTATGTTACTTTTAATAGAAATTTATGAAGTTACTTCTACATTTATTTCATATATATATAACAACTTCAATATGGAAATTATTTTTTTCGACAAATGATGAAGGAACAACAGGATATCTCCATGAAAATTTGGACCTATATCTAAGAATATACACAAAACTTAATTTGGAAAGGATTATAAAGCTAAATCCAAGAGTTAAACTATAAATCTCACCTGGAATAAGAATATATTGCATAAAAAGGAAACAGAAAACAAAATGATAAAACAAAAAGTTGATGCATTTAACTTTATTGGTATTTTTAAAAATGATAACCATCCAAAATAATGATGAAAATATAGGCCATAACCTGGAAGAAAAATTTTTCAATGCAAATATCTGAAAAAGTACATTTTTTGAAAAGAAAGAAATAAAGTAATAAACTTTAACAGAAAGACAAATTGTTATATAAAAAATGAGTGAATGTCTTAAAAAATCACATGAAAATTAAATGAAGATATATGGATGATGAGAAACAATGAAAAACATATTTAACACCATTAGTGATAAAGGAACTATAAATTGAAAGTAAGTGGATATGCCACTCCACATCAACTACAAAATCTAATATTAAAACACAATAAAAATTTCAAAATGAAAGCCAGAATTCTCATGTTTTTTTTTTAGGTAGGTAAAATATTTAAGCACTTTGAAAAATATTTTTGCAATCTTGTATAAAGTTAAATATACTCCTCTTCTTTGAAGGAGCAATACTAGTCCTAGATATCCAAGAGAAAGAAAATAAAAACATGTCCACAAACTAATTACAATAAATTCTCATTACAATAAAAAACAAATGAAAATGCCCATCAACATGAAAATGGATTAACCAATGAATTTATATTCATATGATATGACATTGCTCATAAATTGAGAGAAACAATTTTGGATTTACACAACAAAATTTCCTTGTTCCCCTTCCCTGTCAATTTCCTCCCTATATGTGACCATCAATTCTTAGTATTTCTATCTACCAATAATTGATTTTCTGGAGAAATAATAAAGAAGAAGTGAAACATCAAATACAAGAAGATCAGTTTGAAAGCTATTGTAATAGGTCAAAGAGGAAATGAAGATCCCAACTAGGCACTCCTTATAGTATCTAAAAAAGGAGACTGGATGGAGTACATATCATCAAGTGTTAACTAATGACTGAATAGGTTTGACAGAAAAGGTAGGTTCCTCCAAGATGTCTGTATAAAAGGCCACACAAGAATCCTGATATTATCTAATATTTCCTGTTAGAACAAAATGTTCTTTTGAGTTGAATATTTAGGAAACATTTGCCCTATATTTTTCTTAATTTATAAAGAAAAGATGTGTTTCATGTGGCTATGGGAGGTGAAAGCAAAAAGCTTATTTCTAGTCAAGAGATATACTCTATGTGATATATATATATATCACATACATGTGATGAATATATTTAGTTATATATTTAAATATATATTTATATGTAAATATTCTTATATACATTTATATATAAAAATATATATATAGCATATACACGTTATATAAATATCTATAGATACACATGTATATATTATAGACAACCATGTAAAAGATCTTTGGAACAGAATTTTGAATTTTTGAGAAAACTCCAGAGGCCAATGTGGCAAGAGAGGAGCATGCAGAAAAAGGAGTGTCTCCAGATGTAGATGGAAAGGAAGCTGGGATCCCAGCCATTTGCAGTGTGCTGGCTATGGTAACAAGTTTGGATTTTTCCCCAAATAATAGAGAGGTAGTGGATGCTAGATAGCAAGAAAGTATGAAATCTACATTATAAGGAGAGTTGACCAACAATTTTATTTTTCTCCCATAAGACTAGGATTTTAACAAACTGCATTTTAGTAAGTCAGTCTGTGAAATGTTTTTACTAGCTTTGTTTCTACTTATCATTTATAAGGCAGAGATATATGTTCCTTTGTTCCTAGATTTTACAGTAGAAACAAAATCTTTATCTATGTGTGTTATTTTCCTATGATTTCATAAAATATGGTCAAAATTGTTCTGTGAATTCAGTGTTGTTATTAAGAATGAACATTTCTTTTCCAGAGTGTCATATAATTGGAATCAGAGAGAATCTTGGAATCTTTCACTTAGTGATATAGATTTAAGTTATCTCCAGACTTTTTCATAGCTAGGTAACTCATTTCTTTTTATCAGTGAGTATTTTTTTAAGATTGGCACATTACCTCACATCAGATGTCAATCATTTTTTTCTTCTTTTTTCTTCTCCCCAAAGCCCCTCAGTGCAGAGCTGTTGTTCTAGTTGTGAGTGCCTCTGGTTGTGCTATGTGGGACGCTGTGTCAGCATAGCCTGATGAGTGGTGCCCAGTCCACGCCCAGGAACTGAACTAGCAAAAGCCTGGGCCACTAAAGCAGAGTACATGAACTTAACCTCTCGGCCATGGGGCCAAGTAATAGTCCATTGTATCAATTTGGCACAGTTTATTTATCCATTCATTTCTTGAAAGACCTCTTGGCTTCTTCCAAATTTTGGAAAATATTTTTAAAAATGCTATAAACCTTTATGTGCACGTTTTTGGGTATGCATGAGTCTTCAATTCTGTGTAAATACTAAGAAATGTGACTGACAGGTTATATGGTAAGAGTATGTTTAGTTTTGTTAGAACATGACAATTTGTCTTCCAAAGTGGCTGTATTATTTTGAATTTGAACTATCAATGAATACGAGTTCCTGTTACTCCAAGTTCTTGTCAGGATTTGTTGAATTTTGATTTCTAGCCATGCTAACAGGTGTTTAGTGATGCCACGCTGTTATTTTAATTTGCAATTCTCTAATAACATACAATGTTGAATATCTTTTCTTATGCTTACTTGCCAACTGCCTGTCTTCTTTGGTAAGGTATTTGTTCAGATAATCTACCCATTTTTAACTGTGTTTTATTGTTTTCCTATTGTTGAGTTTGAAAAGTTCTTCATATATTTTGTATAGCAGTCATATATCAGATATGTCCTTTGCAAAAATGTTCTCCCATTCTGTGATTTATATCTCTATTATCTTGGCATTATCATTTGCAGAGCAGAAGTTTTTAATTTTAATGAAGTTCAAATAATCCAATATTTTTGGATTGAGTTTTTGTAGTTGTATCTAAAAAGCGATCACCAAATCAAGATTATATTAGAGATCACTGAGGTTATAGCCTATGTTGTCTTCTAAACTTTTTAAAAATCATTTTCTTGAGGTCGTATTGGCTTATAACATTGTGTAAATTTCAGTTGTACATTATTATAGTTCAATTTCTGGATAGACTGCATCATGTTCACAACCTAGAGTCCAGTTTTTATTTATCATAATACATTAGTGCTCATTTAACACTTTTGCACCTCACCTAACCATTTCCTCTCTGTTAACTATGATTCTATTCTACTTATCTATGTTTTCATTTATCTTCCATATATGAATGAAATTATATAGTATTTGTCTTTCTGTATCTGACTTATTTCATTTAACATAATACCCTCAAGGTCCATCGATGTTGTTGCAAATGGTATAGTTTGGTCTTTTACATCGCTGAGTAGTATTCTATTGTGTGTGTGTATATATATACATATATGTACATATAGTCTATATATATACATACTACATCTTCTTTATCTATTCACCCATTAATGGGTACTTGGGTTGCTTCCATCTCTTCACTATTGTGAATAATGCTGCAGTAAACATAAGGGGTGCATATATCTTTTTGAATTACTCATTTCATTTTCTTTGGATAAATACACAGTATTGGGATTGCTGGATCAAATGACATTTCTATGTTTAATTTTTTGAGAAATCTCCATACTGTTTTCCATAGTCATTGCACCAGTTTACATACCCTCCAGCAGTGTATGAGGGTTCTCTTTTCTCCACATCCTGTCCAACACTGGTTCTGTCTTGTTAAATATAGCCACTATATCAGGTGTGAGATGATATATCACTGTATGCTTTATTTGCACTTCCTTAACTGTGATGTTTACTATCTTTTCATAATCCTGTTAGCCACCTGTATATCTCCTATTAAAAATATACGTTCATACCCTCTGCGGATCTTTTATAAGCTTGTTCATTTATTTTCTGTTGAGTTGTTTGAGTTCTTTATAAATTTTGAAAACTAACTTCTTGTTGGATATGTGATTTGAAAATATTTTCTACCATTTGGTGGGTTGTCTTTTCATGTCCTTGATGGGTTTTTTGCCATACAGAAGCTTTTTTTCTGATATAGTGTCATTTATTTATTGTTTCTTTTGTATCCCTTCCTGAGTAGAATGGTGTTTCAAAAGATACTGCTAAGACTGATGTCAAAGAATGTAGTAACTATATCTTCTTCTAAGTGTTTTAGGTCTTACATTCAAGACTTTAGTCCATTTTGAGTTACTTTTTGTGTATGATGTGAAATAATTTTCTACTTTCATTCTTTTGCATGTTCTTGTCCAGTTTTCCTAACATTATTTATTAAAGAGATTTTCCTTTATCCACTGTATGTACTTGGATCCATTGCCCAAAATTAGTTGTCCATAGAGGTGTGGTTTTACTTCTAGTGTCTCAATTATGTTCCATTGAAAAATGTGCCTGTTTCTCTGCCAGTATAATGCTAGTTTGATTACTATAGCATTGTAGTATATTTTGAATTAAGGGAGTACGACACCTCCAACATTGTTCTTTACAAGAAATGTTGAAAGGAGCCCTACTATCTGAAAGAAAAAGGCAAATGGCAGTATTAATACCTCATATGTCAATAATCACTCTAAAAGTAAATGGACTGAATTCACCAATCGAAAGACACCAAGTGCCTGGATGGATTAAAAAACAAGACTCAACAATATGCTGCCTCCAGGATACAGCTCTAAAGACAAACATAGAATCTGAGTAAAGGGATGGAACCTGATGGTCCAGGCAAATGACAAGCAAAGGAAAGCAGGGGTAGCCATATTTGTATCAGACAAAGCACACTTTAAGACAAAAAACATAAGAGACAAAGATGGGCATTGTATAATGATAAAAGAGACATTCCACAAAGAATACATAACACTTAGCAATATATATGCACCTATCACAGAAGCAACAATGTATATAATGCAAATATAAACAGATTTAAAGTGAGAAATTTACAGCAACACAATAATACTGGGAGACCTTAAAACCCCAATTATGTCAATGGAAAGATCATGCAGACAGAAATCATGCAAGGAAGCAGTAGCCTTAAATAAAACACTAGACCAGATGGACTGATTAGATATATAGAGAGCATTCCATCCCAAAAGAGCAGAACACAAATTCTTCTGAAGTGCACATAAAACATTCTCAAAGATGACCATTTCTTGGGAAACAAAGTAAGAATCAATAAATTAAAAAAAAGATTGAAATCATACCAAGCATCTTTTCTGACCATAATCATATGAAACTAGAAACCAATTACCAGGGAAAAGCTGGAATATCACAAATATGTGGAGACTAAATATCATACTACTTAACAGCTATTGGATCAATGAAGAAATCAAAGGAGAGATCAAAAATACCTGGAAAAAAATGAAAATGAAATCACAACATACCAAAATTTTTGGCATGTAACAAAAGTGATACTAAAAGGGAGATTTTTAGCAATACAGGTGTACCTCAAGAAATAAGCAAAATCTCATATAAACACTCTTAAACTACCTAAAAGAACTATAAAAAGAACAAAAACAAAAGTCAGTAAAAGTACAGAAATAATAAACAATGAGAGAAGAAATAAACAAAATAGATATGAAAAAATGCAATGGAAAAGATCAATGAATCCAAGAGCTGGTTTTCTAAAGGATAAACAAAATTGACAACGCTTAGCCAGACTTACTAAGGAAAAAGAATACTCAAATAAATAAAATCAGAAGTAAAAGAGGAAAACTTACAACAGACACCACAAAAATACAAAGGAGTATAAAAGAATACTACAAAAAGCTATATGCCAAAAATCTAAAAGAACTGGATAAATTCCTAGAATCATACAACCTTGCAAAACTGAATCAGGAAGAAATAGAAAATCTGAATAGACCAATGACAAGTATAGAGTTTGAAATAATAATCAAAAACCTCCCCAAAATAAAAGTCCAGGACCAGACAGCTTCTCTGGTGAATTCTACCAAATATTCAAAGATTTAATCACTATCATTCTCAAACTCTTATGAAAAATTGAAGAATACAAGATGCTTCCTAACTGTCCTTCTAAATGTTTGACAGTTTTACTTTTTACATTTAGAAGTATAACGCATTTTGAATTATTTTTTGTAAAAGGTATAAGGTCTGTGTTTACATGCTGTATTTTTGAATGGATACCTAGTAGTGCAATAGCAGGATCATATAGTACTTCTAATCTTTTGAGGATCCTCCATAATTGTGGGTTCACATAATGGAGGGTTTCCATTCCCACTAGCAGTGTATGAGTGTTTCCCTTTCTCTACATCCTCTCCAACACTTATCTCTTCTTGTCTTGTTAATTATAACCATTCTTATGGGCATGAGATGACATCTTATTGTAGTTTTGATTTGCATTTACCTGATAATTAGCCATGTTGAACAACTTTTCATGTTCCTGTTGCCATCTGTAAATCTCTTTTGTCCAAAGAACATGACAACACAAATGCATAAAGATATATGCACCCCTATATTCATTGCAGCTTTATTCACAAAGTCAAGTCATGGAAACCACCTAAGTGCCCATCAAGGGATGAATGGATAGGAAAGATGTGGTATATTTACAGAATGGAGTACTATGCAGCTATAAAAAGATGAAATATTTCCACTTGTGATACCATGAATGGACCTTGAAGGTATTATGCTAAGTGAAATAAGTCAAACAGAGAAAATCAAGTACTATATGATATCACTCATAAGTGAAAGACATAAACAACAACAGCAAATAAACACATAGCTACAGAGATTAGATTGACGTTTTCCAGAGGGGAAGAGGAGAGGGAGATGGGGAAAAGGGATGATTAGGCACAAATGTATGATGTTGGATGGTAATTAGCCTTTGGGTGGTGAACATGATGTAGTCTACACAGAAATAAAAATATAATGATGTACACCTGAAATTTACATAATATTATAAACCAATGTTACCTCAATAAAAAAGAAACTGTGCTTTTTGTTTTATTATTAGTGACATTATCAGTATTTTTATTTATACTTAACAATAAACTGTATAAAACTATGTATAAACTAGTAAACTACATGAAATTCTGGAAATATAAAACTATTGGGACAAAAAAGATCAGTGGTTTCTTAAGAACTTGGGCAAAGAAATGGAGGGATGAAAAGGTTAAGCATGGGAGATTTGTGGGCAATGAAACTATTCTGTATGATACAGTGATGATGGACACATACAATTACACATTTGTCAAATCCCATAGAATGTGTAACGCAGTGAACCTTAATCTAAAACATTGACTTTAGTTAATAAATGTACTAAACTAATCCAAGATGTAAAAAATAGAGCAAAGTATGTGTGGGAGCAGAGGGACTATGTAGTAACTCTTTGTACTTTCCAATTAAGTTTTCTGTAAACCTAAAACTGCCCTAAAAAATAGTCTACTAGTTTTTTAAAAAGTGAGGGAAAGATTCATAGAAAAGTTAAAATATATGAAGCTTCATATGCGAATTAGATGAGATTATTATCAAGCTTTTAGCTCACTGCATGGCACTTAATGTATATCAAGATTTAAGACATATAGTGAGAGTCATCATGATGAATATAATAATGATGAGGAGGAGGGAAAAATGTATATCCCTACACGGATGTTGTAAGTGTCAATTTACAAAGAACTTACGCAAACTCAGAAGAATAAATAAACAATTCCGTTGGGATTGGGGACTGAAGACAACCGTATAGAAAGATTCCTCAAAAAGACATCATTTGAGCCATGTTTGAAGGAAAATTAAATCTGACTAGACAGAGCAGAAGATGAACGATTTTCTCAGAGAAGAAGCGGCATTTGTACAGCAATGGATATATTGTGTAAAACTGGCGAATTTGGGAAACTGACTAATAAACACGTCTATAGCACTGGATGAGTGGCAAATAGAGGAGATGAGTCCACAAGCCGGAAGTCCTTTAAATATGACCTACAAAATTATTCTTTAATTTAGATCCTAAAAGCTTAAAGAAGGAGTATTGGATTTTCTTTATAACAATTAACGATTTACGTATTCAGGTTAATGCCATTGCAAATATTTCTAGACTGTTTATCAGTATGTTGTGAGTTCATGAAGATGCATGACTTTAGATGTAATTTTGGATTAAGAAATTTAGGATTAATAGTGGTTAGAGACAAATTATTCTAGAGTTATTTAGCTATTTAAGCACTTCAGGAAATTTGTGTTGTGTACTTTAACACAGAATAAAAATAGAAAAAATATTTTTACTGCCTCCTCCATCAAAAAAATTAGAGTGAGAATGAATAATCTAAAGTTTATGTTATTATTGTTGCTATGAATATTAACTTTTAAAGTAATCACTGTAGATGTATATAACCATCAAAAAATGCCCAAACATAAAGCAATTTAACAAATAAATAACTTCCAAGATTTACATAACAAAAGCACTCTCCAGATATTTATAAATTTTCAGAAACATTGAATAGAACTTTTTGTATTACCTCGGATATTTTATTATGTTTCCTAGATCAACAAGTAATAAAAATCTTTTAATTAGAATTTTGTAGACTGCAATAATCTCCTGATTACAAAAAGTGAAATTAATATAAGAAATCTCTTTATAAATATGAAATCTGTTATAATTTTTATTATGCTGTTTAAAAAGTATTTGCTGTACCTTATACTTTGTTATTAAAATGTAGTTGCTATTTGCTTATTTATTTTGTTGATTGTTTCTTTATTTTTCTATCTTTGTCAAAGTAAAATGCCATCTGCCTCTAAGAAAGAGAATAACTATTTTCTTGTTTGAAAAATGTCAACTTTCAAAAGTATAGATATTATACAGAATCCATTAGTCAATTGTACTTTAAATAGAACACATGAATGATGTTCATTATTTCCACCATATTTAATATACTGGATATATTGTTCAATGATTTCAGGATAGTAATTGAAGTAATTTTAAGTATTAGAAGAATGGAGAATAAAAAGTCTACTTAATTATGATTGTGATAATTACATACGTATAAAAAACAATTGACACCACATGAAAAATGTTCAATTTAAGAACGGAGTTCAGTGAGATTATTAGATCCATTTATTTAAATTAACCAACCAAAAGAAAATGATCAAAATGAGATTATATGAAGAGTTAAAAAACAGAAACAAAGTATATGTAAAGCTAAACATTTTTAAATAAAATGAGAAACATTAGTAAAATTATAAAATATGAAGATACTGCTTACTAATGGTATAGATGTCAATTCTTACTCAAATTAGTGCATAAAATTAATGAAACATTAAAATATATGTTCAGAATCTTTGATGATTTCTTAAATTTAGTGTAAAATTTGTAGTTAAGTGAAGAATAGCTAATTAATGAAGAGTACAGAGTAAAGAAATTCCATTTAAGATTTTCTAAAATATACTAGTAAACAAAAAAGGAAGATGCTTATAGGTGCGATAATTCAAATGGACTAATGCAACACAGTAGAGAACTTAGAGACTGATTAATATATATAGACATCTAAAATGTAATATGTAAGCTAGAAAATTAATGGTTAAACTCTATTGTTTACTAGTTGATGTAAATACAAGGGGTAGCATGAGGGAGATATTCAGGATGATGTAATAGTTCCATAGTTTGATTGACATAGTGATTATAGATACAAATGTGATGAAATCATATAGAACCATAGAACATTAATGTTAACCATGTTAATTTTCTGGTTTTTATATTGTGCTATATTTATGTAAGATGAAAGAACTTTCCACTTTTTTTTCCCAAGGAAGAATAGCCCCGAACTAACTACTTTCAGTCCTCCTCTTTTTGCTGAGGAAGCCTGGCCCTGAGCTAACATCCATGCCCATCTTCCTTTACTTTATAGGTGGGATGCCTACCACAGCATGGCGTGCCAAGTGGTGCCATGTCCGCACCCAGGATCCAAACCGGTTAACCCTGTACCACTGAGAAGTGGAACATGCGAATGTAGCTGCTGCACCACCAGGCCGGCCACTAGAAGTTTCCACTTCTAGCATGATAGTGTGAGGAACTCCACAGGCCTGCTCCTCATTGAACGTAAACTTGAAATAATAACAATTAGAATGAAAGGCAACAAAATGGAAAATTAAATTAATAGAGAAATAAACAAAATCGAAGCTGTGTATTTGAAATGATCAACAAAATTTACTAACTTTTCACTAGATTGACCACAAAATAATAATGAGAGAGGGGTCCAAGACTCATATTGCTAGAGTCACAATTGAACATCAGGACATTACTACTCACCTTACAGACATAAAAATTATTACACAGGCAGACTTTAAAAAATTAAATGCCAATGAGTTATATCACTTAGAATAGAGAAATTACTAGAAAGACAAACTATCACAACAGACTGACTAAAATAAACACAATCTGAATAGACAAATGAAAATTAAAGTGACTGAATTAGTAACCAAAATCTATACACAAACAAAAGCCAAGACTCAGATGGCTTCACTGGAGAATACAATCAGCTGTCTAAAGAAGAAATAAAATGAATTTTTCACTAAATCTTCCAAGAAATAGAGGAGAAGTTAACACTTCTTTTCTCATTCTACAATGTCAATATTTCAGTGATACCAAAATTCAGACCGGGAGCCAGGCCCATGACTGAGTGATTAAGTTAGTGCATTCCAACCATGTCCAAGTCGTGCCCTTTTGAGAAGACAGTTCTGTGCCCAGATGGCAGCCTCGTTGACTGTGATCTGGACTACAGACCTAGAAATTGTCAGACCCTTCTGGACTCAGTTACAGCCCTCTTTGGCCATGGTCCTGCCACCAGCACCATCCACCCAGGGACCTAGGAGGGGTCATGCCTGCCTGAGCCTTGGGTAAAAAGCCCAATGACTTCAATCCTTGACGTGAACCTTGTAGCAGCTCAGAACCCAATTCCAACCCCTCTTAGCCATGATCTGAGAACTCCTATGCCTGCCCAGGGACTCACTTGTAGACAAAACTGTCCATATAGCTGGAAATAGGCCCACAGACCTCTATCAAACTATAAATGCTGAAAGAACCCTGCAACTCAGCCCCAACCCATCTCAACCATGGTCCAAGGGCAGTCCTGCACGCCCAGAATTCTGAAGAGACATGTCTACCTATGACCCTGGAGGCATACCTGCAGATATTCGTCCTGGCTTTGGACCCTGAAGTTGCTTTTTGAGCCAGCCCCATCCTTGTTCAACTTTGATATGGGACCAGTCCCACTTGCCTATGGAATTGCCCAATGGCCCAGTGGAAGACCTCCTAAGGATATGACAAAACATTGGTGCACGCCAGTAAAAGGCTTGTTTCCCTTGCCTTAGCAGACATGGTATTCATAAAGATACTGCTAAAGCTGATGTCAAAATGTGTACTGCCTATGTTTTCTTCCAGAAATTTTATGACATCAGGTCTTACATCTAAGTCTTTAATACATTTTGAGTTAATTTTTGTGTGTGCTGTCAGAAATGGTCTACTTTCCCTCTTTTGCATGTAGCTGTCCAGTTTTCGAAATGCCATTTATTGAAGAGAATATCCTTTCCCTATTGTATGTTTTTGGATATTTTGTTGAAGACTAAACTGTCTATAGATGTGTGGTTTTATTTCTGGGCTTTCAATTTTATTCCACTGATCTGTGTAACTCTTTTACTGCCAGTACCATGCTGTTTTGATTACTATAGCTTTGTAACATGTTTTTAATATGGCAAATGTGATGTTGCCAGCTTTGTGCTTTATTCTTAGGATTGTTATGACAATTCAGCATCTTTTTTGTTCCATATAAACTTCATAAATTTTTTTTTCTACCTGCATGAAGATATCATGGGGATTCCAATTGCGATTGCACTGAATCTGTAGATTGCTTTAGCTAATATGAACATTTTGACTATGTTTATTGTTCTAATTCATGAAGATGGGATATATTTCCATTTCTTTATGTTTTCTTCAATTTCGTTCAATAACATCTTATCATTTTCAGTGTATAAGTCTTTAACTCCTTGTTTAAATGTATGTCTAGATATTTTGATCGTTTTGTTGAAATTATAAATGGGATTATATCCCTGATTTCTCTTTTTGCTACTTCTTTATTAGTGTGTAGAAGTGCAACTAACTTTTGTGTGTTGATTTTGTATGCTGCAACTCTAATCTAGTAATTAATTATTCTAACAATTTTTGGTAGTTTCTTTACAGTATTCTGTATGTAGAATCATGCCATCTGCAAATGTCGACAGTTATACTTCTTCCTTTCCTATATAGATCCCTTATATTTATTTTTCCTGCCTAATTGTTCTGGCTAAAACTTCCAGAACTATATTGAATAAGAGATGAGAGAGTGTCCTTGTCTTGTTCCTGTTCTCAGAGGAATGGTTTTCAGTATTTTACCATTGAATAGGATGTCAGCTGTGGGTTTTTCATATATGGCCGCTATTATGTTAAGGGACCTTCCTTCTATATACATTTTATTGAGTGTTTTTATCCTAAATGGATTGTGGATCCTGTAAAATAACTTCTACGCACTTATTGAGATACTTATGTGAAGTTTATTCTTCATTTTGTTAACGTGCTGTATCACATTGTTCGATTTGCAGATGGTGAAGCACCCCTGCATCACTGGAAGAAATCCCACTTGATGATGGTGTATGATCCTTTCAATATATTGTGGTATTTGGCTTGCTAATATTTTGTTAAGGATTTTTCCATCTGTGTTCATCAGCAGTACTGGCCTGTGATTTTCATTTTTTGGTGTGTTGTCTTTCTCTGGTTTAGTATCAGGGTAATGTTGGCCTCATAAAATGAGTTAGGAAACATCCCATCTTCCTAAAGTTTTAGGAATAGCTTGAGAAGGATAGGTAATAAATAATCTTTGAATGTTTCATAGAATTCATCAGAGAAGACGACTGGTCCTGCATTTTTTGTTTTTGAGAGGTTTTTCACAAATATTTCAATCTCTTTGTGGTTGGTCTATTCAGATTCTCTATCCTTGATTCAGTTTAGAAAGACTGTTTGATTCTAAGAATTTATCCATTTCTTCAAGGTTATCTCATTAGTTATTGCATGCCTTTTCTTAGTATTCTCTGAGAATCCTTTGCATTTTTATGGTGTGTGTTGTAATTTCTTCTCTCTCATGTATGATTTTATTTATTTAAGAATTCTCATGTTTTTTCTTCGTGAGTCTAGCTAAAGATTTATCAATTTTGTTTATATTCTCAAAGAACAAGCTCTTAGTTTTATTGATCGTTTCTATTTTTTTAGTCTTTATTTTTTTGGCTCTGATTTTTATTATTTCCTTCCTTCTACCAATGTTGAGCTTTGTTTGTTCTTCTTTTTCTACTTCTGTTGGGTATACTTTAAGATGACTTATTTGAGATTTTGCTTATTTGTTGAGGTAGGCCTACACTGCTATAAATTTCCCTCTTAGTTTCATTTTTGCTGCATTCCACAAGAGTTGGGATGTGGCGTTTTCATTTTCATTTGTGTCCAGGTATTTTTTTTATTAATATTATAATAGATTACAACCTTGTGAGATTTCAGTTGTACATTATTGTCATGTTATGGGTACACCACTTCCCTCTTTGTGCCCTCCCCCCACCCCCCCCCTTTTCCCTGGTAACCACCGATCAGTTCTCCTTGACAATATGTTAACTTCCACCTATGAGTGGAGTCGTATAGAGTTCATCTTCCTCTGTCTGGCTTATTTCGCTTAACATAATACCCTCGAAGTCCATCCATGTTGCTGCGAATGGGCCAATTTTGTCCTTTTTTATGGCTGAGTAGTATTCCATTGTGTATATATACCATATCTTCTTTATCCAATCATCAGTTTCTGGGCATTTAGGTTGGTTCCATGTCTTGGCTATTGTAAATAATTCTGCGATGAACATAGGGGTGCAAGGGACTCTTGGGATTTCTGATTTCAGGTTCTTAGGATAGATACCCAGTAATGGGATGGGTAGGTCATAGGGTATTACTATTTTTAACTTTTTGAGAAATCTCCATACTGTTTTCCATAGTGGCTGTACCAGTTTGCATTCCCACCAACAGTGTATGAGGGTTCCTTTTTCTCCACAACCTCTCCAACATTTGCTGCTTTTGGTTTGGGATGTTATTGCCAATCTAACGGGTGTAAGGTGATATCTTAGTGTAGATTTGTTTTGCATTTCCATGAAGATTAGCGATGATGAACATCTTTTCATGTGTCTATTGGCCATACTTATATCTTCTTTTGAGAAATGTCTGTTCGTGTCCTCTGCCCATTTTTTGATCGGGTTGTTTGTTTGTTTGTTATTAAGCTGTGTGAGTTCTTTGTATATTATGGAAATTAACCCTTTGTCGGATAAGTGGCTTGTAAATATTTTTTCCCAATTAGTGGGCTGTTTTTTCATTTCCCTCCTGTTTTCCCTTGGCTTGAAGAAGCTCTTTAGTCTGATGAAGTCCCATTTGTTTATTCTTTGTATTGTTTCCCTCGACTGAGGAGTTATAGTGTCCGAAAAGATTCTTTTGAAACTGAGGTCAAAGAGTGTACTGCCTATATTCTCTTCTGGAAGACTTATTGTTTCAGGCCTAATCTTTAGGTCTTTGATCCATTTTGAGTTTATTTTGGTGTGTGGTGAAAAATAATGGTCAACTTTCAATCTTTTGCATGTGGCTGTCCAGTTTTCCCAGCACCTTTTGTGGAAGAGATTTTCTTTTCTCCAATGTAGGCCCTCTGCTCCTTTGTCGAAGATTAGCTGTCTGTAGATGTGTGGTTTTATCTCTGATCTTTCAATTCTGTTCCATTGATCTGTGCACCTGTTTTTGTACCAGTACCATGCTGTTTTGATCACTGTAGCTTTGTAGTATGTTTTGAAATCGGGGATTGTGATTCCGCCGGCTTTGTTTTTCTTGCTCAGGATTGCTTTAGCAATTCACGGTCTTTTGTTGCCCCATATGAATTTTAGGATTCTTTGTTCAATTTATGTAAAGAATGTCCTTGGGATTCTGATTGGGACATCATTGAATCTGTAGATTGCTTTAGGTAATATGGACATTTTAACTATGTTTATTCTTCAAAACCATGTGAACGGAATGTCTTTCCATCTCTTTATGTCGTTGTCAATTTCTTTCAAGAAAGTCTTCTAGTTTTCATTGTATAAATCCTTCACTTCCTTGGTTAAATTTATCCCCAGGTATTTTATTCTTTTCATTGCAATTGTGAATGAGATTGAGTTCTTGAGTTCTTTTTCTGTTAGTTCATTGTTAGTGTATAGAAATGCTACTGATTTATGTATGTTGATTTTATACCCTGCTACTTCGCTGTAGTTGTTGATTGTTTCTAATAGTTTTCCTATGGATTCTTTGAGGTTTTCTATATATAAGATCATGTCGTCTGCAAACAGCAAGAGATTTACTTCTTCATTACCTATTTGGTTTCCTTTTATTTCTTTTTCCTGCCGAATTGCTCTGGCCAACACCTCCAGTACTATGTTGAATAGGAGTGGTGAAAGTGGGCACCATTGTCTTGTTCCTGTCCTCAGAAGGATTTCTTTCATTTTTTGTCCATTGAGTATGATGTTGGCTGTGGGTTTATCATATATGGCCTTTTTTATGTTGAGGTACTTTCCTTCTATACCTATTTTATTGAGGTTTTTTATCATAAATGGATGTTGGATCTTGTCGAATGCTTTCTCTGCATCTATTGAGATGATCATGTGGTTTTTGTTTCTCATTTTGTTAATGTAGTGTATCACGTTGATTCATTTGCGGATGTTGAACCATCCCTGTGCCCCTGGAATAAATCCCACTTGATCATGGTGTATAATCTTTTGGATGTATTGCTGTATTTGGTTTGCCAAAATTTTGTTGAGGATTTTTGCATCTATGTTCATCAGTGATATCGGCCTGTAGTTCTTCTTTGTGTGGTCTTGTCAGGTTTGGGGATCAGAGTGATGTTGGCTTCATAGAATGTGTTAGGGAGTACTCCATCTTCTTCAATTTTCTCGAATAGTTTGAGAAGGATAGGTATTAAATCTTCTTTGAATGTTTGGTAGAATTCTCCAGAGAAGCCGTCTAGTCCTGGACTCTTATTTTGGGGGAGGTTTTTGATTACCGTTTCTATTTCCTTACTTGTGATTGGCCTATTCAGATTCTCCATTTCTCCTGATTCAGTTTGGGGAGGTTGTAGCAGTCTAGGAATTTCTCCATTTCTTCTAGGTTGTTCAATTTGTTGGCATATAGTTTTTCATAGTATTCTCTTATGATCTCTTGTATTTCATTGGTATCTGCTGTGATTTCTCCTGTCTCATTCCTAATTTTATTTATTTGAGATTTCTCTCTTCTTTTCTTGGTGAGCCTGGCTAAGGGTTTGTGGATTTTGTTAATTTTTTTGAATAACCAACTCTTTGTTTCATTGATCCTTTCTACTGTCATTTTTGTTTCAATATCGTTTATTTCTGCTCTTATTTTTATTATTTCCCTCCTTCTACTGACTCTTGGCTTTGTTTGTTCTTCTTTTTCTAGTTCTGTTAGGTGTCGTTTGAGGTTCCTTATGTGAGCTTTTTCTTGTTTAGTGAGGTGAGCCTGTATTGCAATGAATTTCCCTCTTAGGACTGCTTTTGCTGCATCCCAAATGATTTGGTATGTCGTGTTCTCATTTTCATTTGTCTCCAGATAATATTTGATTTCTTCTTTTCTTTCTTCAATAATCCATTGTTTTTCAGAAGTGTGTTGTTTAGTCTTCATATTTTTGCACCTTTCTCTGCTTTTTTCTTGTAGTTGATTTCTAGTTTCATAGCATTATGATCAGAAAAGATGCTTGATATTATTTCAACTCTCTTGTATTTATTGATGCTTGCTTTGTTTCCCAAAATATGGTCAATCCTTGAGAATGTTCCCTGTGCACTTGAGACGAATGTGTAACCTGCTGTTTTTGGATAAGTGCTCTCTATATATCTCTTAAGTCCATCTGGTCTAATTTTTCATTTAATTCTATTATTTCCTTGTTGATTTTCTGTCTGGATGTTCTGTCCATTGGTGTTAATGGTGTGTTGAGGTCCCCTGCTATTATTGTATTGTTGTTGATGTTTTCTTTTAGTTCTGTTAAGAGTTGCTTTACAAGTTTTGGTGCTCCTGTGTTGGGTGCATACATGTTTATAAGTGTTATATCTTCTTGATGGAGAGTCCCTTTTATCATTATATACTGTCCCTCTTTGTCTTTCTTTACCTGTTTTGCTTTGAAGTCTACTTTGTCTGATATTAGTATAGCGACACCTGCTTTCTTGTGTTCATTATTAGCTTGGAGTATTGTTCTCCATCCCTTCACTCTGAGTGTTTGTCTTTGGGGCTGAGGTGTGTTTCCTGGAGGCAGCATATTATTGGGTCTTGTTCTTTGATCCATCCTGCCACTCTGTGTCTTTTGATTGGGGAGTTCGATCCATTTACATTTGGAGTGATTATTGAGATGTGGGGGCCTACCACTGCCATTTTATGTCTTGTTTTCTGGTTTTCTTCAATTTCCTTTCTTTCTCATCCCATGGTTTAATCTGTTCTGATGAAGAGCTGCTACTCTCTGTTGTTGTCTTTCTACTTATCTCCTCTGCTCTTGGTTTTGTATCCCCTTTCCTTTTTCTGATTTTTCAGGAATGAGGGTTTTCCTAAGGATTTCCTGAAAAGGAGGTTTTGTGGCAATGAACTCCCTTAATTTTTGTTTATCTGGGAAAGTTTTTATTTCTCCATCGTATTTGAAGGATATTTTCGCTGAGTAGAGAATTCTCGGCTGTAAGTTTTTGTCCTTCAGATTTTTGAATACATCATTCCACTCTCTTCTAGCCTGTAAAGTTTCTGCTGAGAAATCTGCTGATAGCCTGATGGGGGTTCCTTTGTAGGTTAATTTCTTCTGCCTGGCTGCCCTTAGTACTTTCTCCTTGTCATTGACTTTTGCTAGCTTCACTACCATATGCCGTGGGGTTGGTCTTCTTGCATTGATAAAGTTTGGAGATCTATTGGCTTCTGTCACATGAAGTTCCATCTCTCTCACCAGATTTGGGAAATTCTCAGCCATTATTTCTTTGAATAGGCTTTCTGCCCCTTTCTCCTTCTCTTCTCCCTCTGGTATACCTATAATCCTTACGTTGCATCTCCTAATTGTGTCTGATAATTCTCAGAGAGTTTCTTCATTTCTTTTTAGTCTTAATTCTCTCTCCTCCTCTTCCTGCAGCATTTCTATATTTCCATCTTCCAAATTGCTAATTCTTTCCTCCATATTATCGGTCCTACTGTTCAGTGCATCTAGATTTTTCTTAATCTCCTCTATTGTGTTCTTCATTTCCAGTATTTCTGTTTGGTTCTTCTTTATAGTATCAAACTCTTTTGTGACAAAGCTACTGAACTCGTTGACTTGTCTATCTGAATTCTCTTTTAACTCATTATTTTAATGATGACTGTTTTGAAGTCATCGTCATTTAGGTTATATATTTCATTTTCTTTGGGATTGTTTTCTGTGTATTTGTTATTTTCCTTCTGTTCTGGAGATTTAATGTATTTTTTCATATTGCTTGATGTTGTAGATTTGGGCCTCTGCATAGAGATAGAGTTTAGTTACTCCTTCCATGTGTTTCTGCTGGTGTGGTGGGGGAGCAGCTGTTTATACTGCACCAACCAGGAACCCTATCAGCTGTTGTTAACTGGGACTTGGCCCCTCCTCATAGTCACAGTGGTCCTGTGGGCTCCCTCTTCTGCTGTGGGGGCCATCAAGGGTGGGCTTCAGGCTGCTGGTGCCTACTTTTGCAGCCCACCTAGACGTGCTCCCTCCTTGGTGTCTGCAATGGTGTTATGGGCTTTTCCAGCGGCCCGGGTAGCATCACTTATATTTGCTGCTCCATCACTGTCAGCACCCACAAAATCTCACTTGTCCACTATGGGTCACAGCAGAGCTATTGGCATCTTCTACAGTCTGTGGTTAGCTCACCTAGGTATGCTACTTTTGTCCCGGGGTCTTCCAGCCTTGTGGCTGCCGGATGGGTGCTCTCTACTAGTGCTGTGCAGAGGCTTTCACTGAGGCTGCTCTGAGACTGTAGGGTTTCCCCCTAGGCTAAGGAGCCGCATCGCTGGAAATCCACTCTGCCCCAGTCCTGTCCCCCAGGATCTCAGGGATAGCCATCTGGGGGATAGCCAGAGACCTTGATTTCAGTGGTAGCTGGCCGGCTGATGCCCTGCCTGATATTCTCCTCTCCAGGACACTCCCAGTGTTGTGGATGCTGGATAGGGCCTCTCTGCTAATGGCAGACAGAGAGTTTTGTCTGCTGCCCGTGCTGAACACTGGAGCTTCCCTCCTGGGCTGTGTAGCCAGCCGCTGTAGCTCCACCCAGCCCCAGTCCTCTCTGAGGAGATCTCCAGCAGTCCTGAGCCCCACCGGGCAGGCAGCGGCAGCCGGTAGGCCATGGCGCTGCTTGGGACTCTCTCCGGTACCTTCCCGGCATTGTGAATGCTGGGAAGTTCCCCTCCACTAATGGAAGACAGAGACTTTTGTCTGCTGCCTGGGCAGAACTCTGGAGCTTCCCCCCCAGGCTGCAGAGCCAGCCGCTGGAGCTCCACCCAGCCTCAGTCCTCTCCGAGATCTCCAGCAATCCTGTGCCCTGCTGGGCAGGCAGTGGCAGCTGGGGGGCTGCTGTGCCCTCTGGGATTCTCTCCTGGACGCTCCGGGTGCCGTGGACACCAGGCGGGGCCTCCCCACCAATGGCAGGGTGAGGCTCTCCCCACGGACTCAGGTGTGTAATTCTGGAACTTCCCTCTGGGTTTAGGAGTAATTGCAGGGAGCTTAGGTAGGGCTCTGGTCACCTGTTTCCACCGTCGCTCCTCTGGTGTGCGCTCCCTCCTGCCCTAGGTGTGTGTTGATGTTCTAGGGGCATCTGTTGGAAGAAAGACGCTTGCAGGTACTAGGCTGTTTGGTCAGGGTCAGAGAGTTTTCACCTATCTCTACCTCCTCCCAGAGGGAAGTCCATCCGCCTTCCAATGTATAGCCACGTGGGTCTCTCAGACGTTCTGGGATGCTATATGGATATCCTTTGTTAAGTGATGAATGTCCAAATAATTGTAGACTTGAAGGGGGAGAGACAAAGAGGACTACTCACAGTGCCATCCTGTCTCCAGGTATTTTTTGATTTCTCCTCTGATTTTTTATTTTACCCAATAGTTGTTCAGTGGTCTGTTGTTTAATCTCCACATATTTATGCCTTTCTCAGAGTTTTTCTTGTGGTTGATTTCTAGTTTCATAGTGTTGTGGTCAAAAACATGCTTTATATGCTTTCAGTCTTAGATTTATTGAGTCTTGTTTTGTTGACTTGTTGGTCTATCTCTATCTCTGAGGTTGTTCTACATGCATGTGAGAAAAATGTGTATTCTGCTGTTTTTCGATAGAATGTTCTACGTATGTCTACTAAGTCCATCAGGTCTAGTGTTTCATTACAGGTCTCTGTTGACTTTTTGTCTGGACATTTGATCGATTGATATACATAGGGTGTTATGGCACCCTACTATTATTATAATGCTACCAATTCTCCCTGTAGGTCTGGTAATAGTTGCTCTATATCCTTTGGTGCTCCTGTGTTAGGGGCATATAAATTCATAAGTGTTATGCCCTCTTGGTTGAATGTTCCTCTTATTATTATATACTGGCTCTCTTTGTCTCTCATCATATTTTTTATCTTGAAGTCTGCATGTTTGATAGAAGTATGGCCCTGCCTACTTTCTTTTGTTTGCCATTTGCTTGGACTATCATCTTCCATTTCTTCACTCTGAGACTATGTTTATCTTTAGAGCTGAGATTTGTTTCTGAGAGGCAGCAAATTATTGAGACTTGTTTTTTAATCCACCCACTTACTGTGTCTCTTTTCATGGGATAAGTCAATCTATTTATATTTTAAGTAATTGCTGATTTAAGAGGGCACATTATCTCTTGTTTTCTGGTTGTTCTATATTTCTGTTGTTTCCTTTCCTTTGTTTTTATGACTGCCTTTCAATTTGGTGGTTTTCTGTGGTGATTTTCTCATTATTTATGATTTTTGTCTCTGCTCTGATTCTCCGTTTAGTTGTTGCCTTGAAGTTTGTATAAAAGATCTCAGATTAGATAGTCCATTTTCTGATAGCCTCTTATCTCCATTAGCCTAAGCATCTTCTATTACTTTCCTTTTCCCCTTATAAGTTATTGCTGTCAAAAATAATTTTTTGTGTTATGAGTTTATGACTAAATTGAAATGTTTATAGCTATATTGATGCTTTCCTTCTCTATATGTTTATGTTATAATTAAGTGTTTGATAACTTGTTCTGATGGACTGTTGCAATTTTCTGATTTTGTGTATATATCTCCTTGCTCAAAATTTTGTAAACCTTTACCTTTCATTTCAGGTATGAGTACTTCCTTCATCATTTCTGGTAAGGGAGGTCTAGTAGCAGTGGATTCCCTCAGCTTTTGTTTATCTGAGAAAGTTTTTGTTCCTCCATCATATGTGAAGGCTAGGTTTGCTGGATAGATTATTCTTGGCTGAAAGGTTTTGCTTTTCAGTATTTTGAATATATCATTCCATTCTCTCCCATCCTGAAACTTTTCTGCTGAGAAAAGTGCTAAAATCATGATAGAGGCTCCTTTGTAAGTTATTTTCATCTCTCTTGATGCCCTTCAGTTTTTTCTTTGTTGTTGGCTTTTTCTAGTTTTAATGTCATATGCCTTGGAAAAAGGCTTTTTGCATTGATGTAATTAGGACTTCTATTGGCCTTATGTACTTGTCAGCCCAGTTTCTTCCACATCTTTGGGAATTTCTCAGTTAGTATCTTTCTGAACATGCTCTCTGCTACTTTCCCCCTCCCTTCTCCCTCTGGAATACCTGCAATCCTTATATTGTATTTTGTAATTGAATCAGATATTTCTCAAATAATTTATTCATGTTGTTAAAATCTTAGTTCTCTCTCCTCCCCCACGGGAAGCAATTTTATATTTCTCTCCTCTTATTCACTAATTCTGTCCTGCATAACTTCAGATCT
Organism: Equus caballus; assembly: GCF_041296265.1. NCBI lineage: Eukaryota > Metazoa > Chordata > Mammalia > Perissodactyla > Equidae > Equus > Equus caballus. The sequence continues at coordinate 1,907,143 of NW_027222392.1, read as the reverse complement.
ATTTTTTATGATTTCTAAATTACTTTTTATCTAATTAATTGTGTTCTTCATATTCATAATTTCTTTCATTTTTTGTCATTGTTGTTTTACAGCTTCACTCTTTTTTGGTGAAGTATTCTGTCCTACCATTAATTTTAATCCTGAGCCCATTGAACTGCCATTCTGAGTTATCTTTTAACTCATTGTGTTTCTCTGTGACAACTATTTTGGTTTCTCTGTCATTTAGATTGTAAAGTTCTATGACCTCAAGATAGGTTTGTGGAGACTTGGTATTTTCCTTCTCTGAATTGTTACCATAGGCCTTCATGATGCTTGATGAATTGATCCTTTGCTGGTACATTTGTCATAATATCAGGTCAGAGATTCCACATGCCACCACTGGGGAGGACAGGAGATGTGATTTCTAATCCTTCCCCATCTGCTGGTAGTTGTGCAAGTATGGCCACTCTGCACTTGCGTGGACTGGCTGCAACCACTTAGCTGGTTGCACTCAGTGGGTGGTGCCTCTGCACTTGTCAGGAAGATTGCTGTCCTGTGGGTGGGGCCACTTCACTTCCAGGCAGTTCAGCTGAGCTGCTGCACAAGATGGGATGGGTGCCTATGTGGGGCCAAGCCTTGCCACTCAGTGGAGAGTGATCCCATGGGCAGGGTAGCTGCTGAAAGGTCAGCACTGCTGAAGGATGGGCTACCATTCTGAAAGCATTTGCATGTGAGCCAGTTTGCCCTCACCTCCTCTCACAGGTTTTCTGGATTCTGTGAGGACCTGTAACCTGCATTACTCCCATTTTGGAGGGGGAAAGTTCTGCTCCCATAGTTTCACTGCTTCCTGGGGATCCAGTCCACTAACCCTGAGATTTATGGCTAATGGATACTCAGCCAACTTTTTGTGCTATGTAAGGAATCCTATGTTGGTTAACAAATGTCTGTTTAGCTGTAAATTAGAAGGGAAAGAAAAAGGGAAAAATTCACTCCACCAAGATGCTGATGTCACTCCAAAACTTTGAAGTTTCACTGTGTTAAACTAACTGATGGAAAATTCATTGAATGTCCAGGTCATCTCTAAATAAGATAAAATATTAGACACTAATTACTAAATATAGGTTTATTTACATTTGGCTTCTTATTACAGACAAAATAAAAGATGTTTGGATCTATTAGTAACCACGTCTTGTATTTTAATAAAAGATTGTACTATAAAGTTGCATATTTCTAGAAATTACAAAAGTACTTATAAATTTGCCAATCCACAGAATGCTGACATAAAATACAGTTTATAACTGCTTATTTCTTAGTTTTCATTAAAAGGTGAGGTCTGCCATGGCTAAGAATTCAAATTATTATATGTGATTAAAACTACTAAAGTTAACAAAGAAAATATATTACTATTCAAGAAAAGTGACATGTGGGCCTGGCCCCGTGGCCAAGCGGTTAAGATCACACACTCTGCTGCAGGCGGCCCAGTGTTTCCTTGGTTTGAATCCTGGGCACGGACATGGCACTGCTCATCAAACCATGCTGAGGCAGTGTCCCACATGGCACAACTAGAAGGACCCACAACAAAGAATATACAACTATGTACAGGGGGTCTTTGTGGAGAAAAAGGAAAAAAAATGAAAGCTTATAAAAATAAAGAAAAGTGACATGTATGATTTCAGTAAAGAAGTTATAAAGAATTAATATATTTTTGTTTGTTTTGTTGAGAAAGAGAAACTTCTTCTTATAAAAGGAAGGAAGACATGGGACAAATTCTGAGTGTAAAAAGAAGGTTATAGAAGATTATAGGAAAAACACTTGGTGGAAAGAATTTGGTCAGATTGGCTGAGTTAAAAAGAATTTATTTAAGTAAATGCTCAAAAGTAGAGTGGACCAAAATTAGAATTTGTTTTTCTTTCTCATAAAAAGGTAATTTTCTTAAACTTTAAGCCTTCTTTTGATAAAGATATTATACATTTTTTCTTTGAGTAGTTTAATAGAAGAGTAGGGATTTTATGTTTTATCAAAATAAATTTCCTGTGCTGTTTTTGTCAGGTCTTTAATCACAGCTGCTTAGACTTTTCTTACAGTGATTTAACTTTCTCTGTTAACCTGAAAGTATTTCAATGTCACTTAGGTTAAATGGATAACTAAGAATTGTTTCATGGGGAGCTATTATATTGTGTGGACAAATGTTATTAACATGTGTTTAAAAAATTATATAACATTCCTAAAATTCTGATATATCCTAGTGGTCAGTCATAATTCTCGTTACTATCTTAAAATACTATTTCACAAAATAACCAAATTTCTTTGTCAATTGCCATTTTGAAGTCTTTTGTCATTTACACACAGTTTTGTCTTACCTTGTTTTTTTCAAATATGTTTCATCTTCAGAGAGAATGATGGAAAGGACTCTAAAAATTCCTCTAGAATGCGGGATTCTGACAAATTTTTAGATCATCAAACTGAACTGTGTAAGAAGTTAGAGAACTCTAATGGAAAAACTGATGACTACATGAACCTGCTAATAGAAGATCAAGATAAAGATTTGATTACATTGGTCTAAATGAGCTGATGAGTCTGATTATAATTTTTATGACTTTTCATTTGAAATATTGCTGACTTTTTAATGTTTCACTTCTTCAGATTATAGAAAACTTTTTTTGTCTTTTCTCTTAAGCTAACTTATGACTTATAACAATTTGGTAAATTATACCTTTGTAAGCAGAATTAAAACATTTATCTTTTTGCCTGTACCTGATCACTACAAAATCTGAGAAGTGCTAGCTGTGGGTATTCTTATTTTCATGGCAATAGAGTTATTTGTATAAGTTCGATAAGAATCTGTTCTCCTTATAACAGCACACAATTGGAAACATTGGTAATATTACCAAGCTTTGAGTAGAATATTATATATGAGAGAAACATGCATAGATTCAGATGCTACTGAACAACTATTGGTTCAATGAAGAAATCAAAGAAGAAATTAAAAAGTAGCTTGAGACAAAGGAAAATGAAAATAGAACATGCAGGAATTTATGAGATAGAGCAGAAGTGGTTCTAAGAGGAGATTTTATAGCACTACATGCCTACCTCAACAAACAAAAAAAATCCCCCCCAAAAATCTAAAGTTGTGCCTAAGGAACTGGGAAATAAGGGAGACACAGGCCCAAATCAGTAGAAGGAAGGAAATAATAAAACTCAGAGAAGAACTAAATGAAATAGAAACTTAAAAAGCAATAGAAAAAATCAATGAAACTAAGTGGTGTTTCTTAGAAAACAATAAACAAAATTGGTGAACCTTTAGCTAGACTCACCAAGAAAAAAGAGAGTTGCCTCAAATAAAATCAGAAGTGACAGTGGAGAAAATACAATGGGCACCTCAGAAATACAAAATATTATACAAGAATACTATGAAAAGCTGTACACCAAAAAATTGGATATCTAGAAGAAATGGACAAATTCTTAGAATTATACAACCTTTGAAAGCTGAATCAAGAATAAATAGAGAATTTCAATATACCAATCACCAATAAGAAGGTCAAAACTGTAATCAAAAATCTCCCCCAAAATAAAAATCTAGGAACAGATGGCTTCCCCAGTAAATTCTACCAAACATTCAAAGAAGACTCAATACCTACCCTTCTCAAACCCTTCCAAAGAATCAAAGAAGAGAGGAAGCTCCCTCACTCATTCTATGAGGCCAACATTACCCTGAAATCAAAACCAGACAAAGGCAACACACAAAAAATAAAAGCACAGGCCAATATCACTGATGAATATTGATGCAGAAATCCTGAAGAAAATACGATCAAATCAAATACAACACTACATTAGAAAGATCTTACACCATGATCAAATGGTATCTACTCCAGGGATGCAAGGATGTTTCAACATCTGCAAATCAATGTGATACACCACACTAACAAAATGAAGAATAAAAATCACATGATCTTCTCAATAGATGCAGATAAAGCATTTGGTAAGTTACAGAGCCCATTTAAGATAAAAACTCTGAATAAACTGGATATAGGAGGAAAGCCCTCAATATAATAACGGCTATATATAACAAACCCACAGGTAATATTCTCAATGGAGAAAAACTGAAAGCTATCTCTCTAAGAACATTAACCAGACAAGGATGCCCACTTTCACTACTCTTATGTAATATAGTACGGAAAGTCCCAGCTAGAGTAATCAGTCAAGAAATACAAATACAGAAGTGACACTGTCACTATTTGCAGGTGACATGATTTTATATAGATAAAACCCTAAAAAATCCAGCAAAAACCTTTTAGAAATAATATATGAACACAGTAAACTTGCAGAATAAAAAATCAACATACAAAAATTGGTTCTGTTTCTACACACTAACAACAAAGTAGCAGAAAGAGAAATTAAGAATACAATCACGTTTACAACTGCAACAAAAAGAATAAAATACTAGGAAGAAATGTAACCAAAGAGGTGAAAGGCAGGCACACTGAAATGTATAAAATATTGTTGAAAGAAATTTAACAAGATATAAAGAAATGGAAAGATATCCCATGCACTTGGATCAGAACAATTAACCTCATTAAAATGTCCATACTTCCTAAAGTAATCTATAGATTCAATGCAATCCCTATCAAAGTTTCAATGACACTTTTCACAGAAATAGAACAAAGAAATCTAAAATGTGTATAGAACAACAAAAGACCCCGAACAGCCAAAGGCATCCTGAGAAAAATACCAAAGCTGGTCGTATCACACTCCCTGATTTCAAAATATGTTACAAAGCCGTAGTAACCAAACAGCATGGTATTGGCACACAGACACACAGATCAATGGAACAGAATCAGGGTCCACAAATGAACTCACACATCTATTGGGCACTAATTTTCAACAAGGCAGCCAAGAACATACAATGGAGAAAGAAAAGTCTCTTCAATAAATTGTGCTAGGAGAACTTGACAGGCACATGCAAAAGAATGAAAGTAGACCATTATCTTACACCATACACAAAAATTAACACAAAATGAATCAAAGATTTGAATGTAAGACTTGAAACCATGAAACTTCTGGAAGAAACACAGGCAGTACACTCTTCAGCATCACTCTTAGCAGCATATTTTCAAGTACCATTTCTGACTGGGCAAGGGAAACAATAGAAAAAATAAATGAAAAAATGGGACTACATCAAACTAAAAGCTTCTGCACAATAAAAGAAATCATTACAAAAATGAAAAGAAAACCTAATAATTGGGAGAAGATATTTTCAAACTGTATATCTGATAGGTAGTTAATATCAAAAATATATAAATAACTGCTACATCCCAACAACAGAAAAGCCTAAAAATCCCATTGAAAAATGGGAAAATATCTAAACAGACATTTATCCAGAGAAGATATACAGATGGGCAACAGATACATGAAAAGATGCTCATCATCACTAATTATCAGGGAAATGCAAATCAAAACTACAATGACATACCACTTCATACCTGTCAGAATGGCTTGAATTAACATGACAAGAAACAAGTGTTGGACAGGATGTGGAGAGAAGGGAACCCTCATATACTACTGATGGGAGTGCAAACTGGTGCAGCCACTATGGAAAACAGTATGGAGATTCCTCAAAAAATGAAGAATAGAACTACCATACAATCTAGCATTTTCACCACTGAGCATTTATCCAAAGAACATGTAAACACAAATCTATAAAGATAAATGCAGCCTTATGTTCATCTCAGCATTATTCACAATAGTCAAGACTTGGAAGCAACCTAGGTCCCCCTCAAGGGAAGAAAGGATAAAGAAAATGTGGAATATATACACAATGGAATACTACTCAGCCATAAAAAGGAAGAAATCTGTCCATTTGTGACAACCTGGATGGACCTTGAGTGTATTATGCTAAGTGAAGTAAGTCAGAAGGAGAAAGTGCAAAACCATATGATGTCACTCATAAATAGAATGAAAAACAAGATACAAACACATGGAGAGAGAGATTGGATTGGTAATTACTAGAGGTGAAAAGGGGAAGGAGGGGGGTGAAAGAATTGATTAGGCACATGTGAATGGTGATGGATTGTAATTAGTTTTTGGGCTGTGAACATGATATAATGTACACAGAAATCTATATTCTGTATACATAATACAAATCAGTATTATAATCTACATCCGGAATTTGTATAATTTTATAAACTAATGTTTCCACAATAATAAATAAATAAATAGATAGATAAGTAAATAAATAAATGCAATTGAGTTGCCTAAGTCATAAATGGTCCACATAGTTTGATAGACTTGATTTCATATTTTTACATTTATTTAATTCATGGTGTTAAAGTTTAGAAAACATGAAAGGGTAAATGTATAAAGTTACCCAAAATGTTAACAACCAGTGAGAAACCATTTTTTTGGAGGCAAGTTTCCTCCATGGCAACCTGAAAGATGTACCCATTTTACCTCATGGCCATAAAGAAAATTAAAATAATCCAACAGAATAGCATACTAAAATGCTTAGTATATATTTACAGAATAAATGCATTTATTTATCATTAAATGGCTGTTCATATATCATCAAGGTGATTTGTTTACAGATATGTAACAACCCTCATTTCCTTCAGTTTTCTAAAAAGCCTTTCAGGAAAGACTTTCAACTTTGTGGATAAATTCCTGCCAAATTTTAATCCTTAACATATAATTCCTACGGAAAACTGGTTGTTATGCTCAACCCTGGAGTTTGGACACTGCACTTATTTCAAAATAAAATGAAAACAGGTAATCAATGTAGGCAACAGAAAAGACCTTGTTGCATAAAATGAGTTAGATTCCAGCTCCCATTGGACTAAACTGCTAATTACGACTCGATAGAACATAATAATATTGATAGTAACATAGACGTCTTTAAATTGATTGGTTTCTTTGAGGTTTTTCATTATATGCACAAGGTTAAAGAATCATATATTAGGCATCTCAACAAAGCATAGATTTACTAAGAAAAATACTCAAATTTACCAACATGAACAAAATTGAGGCTTGTGGATTAGTTTCTTCTTTGTTCCAATAACAGTACAATCCCTCCCGAACAAGGAAGGTTAAATACCTGGAAATTATTACTTTAATAGTCCAAGGCCAATTCACTGTCCCACATGCAGTCCTCAAAGAGAACACCGGTCTGCAGCTCTGGTCCCCTCGGTAAACAGGGCACCGATTACCTCACTGTCCCACATAACCCTGAAGAAATTGCTACAAATATCTCACATGTATGTTCAATATCCACTGCAGGGAACACTGCATGTTAAGTGGCCTGTAATGAAAAAGGTTAGTGAATTTTAACTTAAAAACACTGATAATATTATTAGTTAGCTGTTTAAAACTAAAGTATTTGAAAACAACATTAAAAATGGAAAGGAACTTCTCTTATTACCTTCTACATGGAAAGAGCTTAGAAGTGATCACGCTTATGCTTACCAGAGGAACAGTGTGGAACACAATAAAAACTATTGACTTTGCTTTCAAACGTCAGAGGATTGAGGTCTCAGGCCACACTCTAAGCCTGTGTCTGAAGAGAAAGTCAGATCAAGAATATCAGATCTGAGACCTGTTCACCAGGAGCAGAAATTCCTGGAGCCATAATTGGGAGGAACACTTAAAAATAATTTGGCCAATTAGTGAGGATGAATTGTTACCAGCTTTGAAGTGGAAACCTTCCGGAGACCACAGTCTTCGCGTGGCAGGAGTGTGGGTGGTGGACAGCCACACTTCACAGGGACATGGGACTGGGATTCACACCAGGTTTGCATGATAAAGAGATGAATGTTCCCTCCTGGCTGTGCAGGGGAAGGATGACCACTGAGAACAAACTCAGAGCCTTCTCCACAACAAGGCCACTGCTGCAGAGGACAGCACTTACCGGAGCTTTGACTGAGCTCAGGGAAGGGTTTTCCCAGCTCCAGCTACCCTGGTCTTCCTCTCTCACCTGAGGAAGAGGAGAGCTGTGAAACATATGTGAAGGCCACATCTCAAGGACACAGGCCCTGCAAAAGACTGAAATATACTCACAAGATTGTGGGAGGCAATTCCACATACATGCTTTGCCACAACATCAACAGGCTTTAGTATAATAACAGTGGGTTACAGCTGAAACACTTACACGATGTGGACTATATCTAAGGAGAGTTCTTGTGGAATACCAAAGACTTGGGAAGACAAAAACCTGGGTACCAGGGCAATGTGAAGTGCTTGGCTATGTAAGCTACAGGAAACTTTAGACAGAGTTCAAATTCTAAATGCATTACCATAAAACCTCACAATGAAGCCCTTTAAACTCATGTCCTACTATCCAATATATCATGTCTGGCTTTCAAAAAAGTTAGAAAACATGCCAAAAGGAAAGAAAATGCATATTCTGAAGAGAAAAAGCAAGCATTAAAAGTAGATTCAGATATGAAAAGATTTTGGAATTATCACATAAGGAATGTAGAACATCTGTGATTAATATTTCCAGTAGAGAAACCATATGAAATGCAAGAACATGTGATTAATGTAAGCAAAGAGATAGAAATGGCAAGAAAGAATCAACATGAAATACAAAATCTGAAAATATAGCTTCAAATTAAAAATATTGTAATAGAGAGGCCGGCCCCATGGCCAAGTGCTTAAGTTTGCGAGCTTCACTTTGGTGGCCTGGGGCTTCACTGGTTTGGATCCCAAGCGTGGACATGACACCACTCATCAAGCCATGGTGAGGCAGCATCCCACCTAGCACAGCCAGGAGGACCTACAACTAGGATATACAACTATGTACTAGAGGGCTTTGTGGAGAAAGATAAAAAGAAGTTTGGCAACAGATGTTAGCTCAGGTGCCAATCTTCAAGACAAAATATAATAGAAATAAAGAGAGCCTTTCAGGGGGCACATCAGAAGACATAACATGGTTGAGAAAAAAATAAATGAGGTTTAAGATATGTCAAAATTTTTTCCCAAAATATAAAGAAAAAGTGGGGTTTGGCCCCATGGCCGAGTGGTTAAGTTTGCACACTCTGCTGCAGGCGGCCCAGTGTTTTCTTGGTTTGGGTCCTGGGCACTGACATGGCACTGCAAACCACGCTGAGGTGGCATCCCACATACCACAGCTGGAAGGACCCACAATGAAAGAATATACAACCATGTACTGGGGGGCTTTGGGGAGAAAAAGGAAAAATTTTAAAAAAAGAGTCATTAAAGCAAAAATGAACAAAATTTTAAAAACACAAGAAAAAAACAAGAACTGTGGGATGGTGACAAAAGATAAAGCATATGCATAATTGCAATACCTGGAGAAAAATGAGAGATTGCAGTAGAAGAAATCCTTGAAAACAAGTGGCCGATATCTTTCAAGATTAATAAGAAACTCTATACCACAGACCCAGGAAGCTCAGAGAGCAGAAAGAAGTATAATTAACCAAAAAGCCATCTATGCATATCATATCCAAATGATATAGAACCAAATACAAAGAAAAATTTTGAAACAAGTCAGATGAAAAAATAACTTATCATTAGAAGAACAGGGATCAAAATTATAGCAGACTTATTTGTCTGAAACGATGCAAGTCAGAAAAGAGGGAAGTGAAATAAAGTGACAAAATTAAAAAAGAAAAACTAGATTTCTACACCAAGTTCTTTATCTCTCAAAACTAGGGAAAGAATTAAAACTTTCTTAGACAAACAGAAAAGGTAAGAAAGAGGAATTGGGAATAATGTGTTACAGGTAATCTGTACTGCAAATGAAATAAACTGTTATTTGAAGGTTTATATATATACTTGTGAACTATATAGTTTGCTATTAAGTCAACTTAGATTCTTTACAAATCTAAGAAAGCATTATAAAAAAATTTTTAAAGTATGATTCCTTTCTCGAGAGAGGAGATAAAATGTGAACTCATACACCCAACACTGGGGCACATAAATATAGATAAAGCAGATGTTAACAGATCTTAAGGAATACACACACACTGATATAATAATTGTAAGGGAATTCAAGCTCCACTTTGAACAATAGAGAGATCATCCAGGAAAAAATTAAAAATCAGTAAGATAAACATTGGACTTCAACTACACATTTTACAAGGTGGATCTAATGGATATTTACAGATCATTCCACCAGAAATCAGCAGAATACATAATCCTCACAAGTACACATGCAAAATTCTTCAGAGTAGATCATATATTAGGCCACAAAAGAATTCTTGACATATCAAAAAAAGGTTGAAATCAGATCAAGAATCTTTTCCTACAAAAACTGTGTAACATTAGAAATGAATTGCAAGAAGAAACCTTGAAATCCACAAATATGCGGAAAATAACATATTTCTGAACAAGAAATGAATCAAAAAGGAAATAATAGAGAAATTTTAAAAATTTTCATGCAGATAAAAATGGAAACATAAAATACAATAACTTATAAGATGTAGCCAAAAATAACAAGAGGGAATTTTATAGCAATAAATGCGTACATTAAGAAGAAAGAAAGATTCAAAATACAATGTAAATTTAAACCTTAAAGAACTTGAAAGAAAAAAGAAAGGGAAAGTGCAAAGTTAGAAGCAGAAAGAAAAACATAAAGATTGAGAGGAAATAAATTAAAAAAGAAGCTAGATAGACAATAGAGAGGATCAATGAAACTATGAACTTTTTTTTGAAAAAGTAAACTAAATTGACAAAACTTTAGCTAGACAAAATCAGAGAGTAAGAGAGAAGATGTAAATAATAAAATCAGAAAAAAGGGGAGATATTAGAACTGATACAACAGAAGTACAAAGAATCATAAAAGAATACTGTGGCATTTATATGTCAAAAAATCGGATAGCTTGGACAAAATAGATAAATTCCTAGAAATATGCAATCTACAAAAACTGAATCACGAAAAAGCAGAAAATCTGAGCAAACCAATACTTATGGAGATTTAATCAGTAATCAAAAACCTTCCAAAACGTAAAATCCCATGACCAGATGGTTTCACTGGTGAATTCTACCAAACATTTAAATGTTAACAAGAATGGTTCTCAAAAACTTTCACAATTGTGAAGAGGAGGGAACACTCCCAAAATCATGTTACCAGGCCAGCATTACCTTGACACTAAATTCAGATAAGGACACTACAGGAGAATAAAATTACAGACCACTATCCCTGATGAATAATTGATGTAAACATTTTCAACAAAATATTGGCAAACTAAATTCAACGGCACATTAAATGGATCCTACATTATGATCAAGTGGGATTTATAGGTGAGAATCAAGGATTGCTCAACATATGCAAATCAATACATGTGATACTTCATATTCATAGAGTGAAAGATAAAAATCATATAATCATCTCAAAAGATGGAAGTAAAGCATTTAAAAATATACCACATCCTCGCATAATAAAAACTCTCAATAATGTTGGTATAGAAGAAAAGCACCTCAACATAATAAAGGCCATATTCAACAAATTCACAGATAACTTTGTACTCCATTGTGAAGACTTCAAAGCTTTCCCTCTAAAATCAGGAACAAAACAAGTAAGCCCACTCTCTCTGCTCTTATTCAACATAGCACTGAGGTGCTAACCGGAGCATCTAGGCTAGACAAAAAAATTAAAGGTGTTCAGTTTGGAAAGGAAGAAGTAAAGTTGTAATTTTCAGATGTTATGGTGTTTTGTAGAAAACCCTAAAGACTCAACAAAAAAATCATAGGAAATAATCAGCAAATTCAGTAAAATCGCAGGGTATAAAATCAGTATACAGAAATCAATTGTGTATCTGTACACAAACAATGAAACATCTGAAAAATAGAGGAAACAATTTGATTCACAATAGCATCAAAACATAAAATATTTCTAAATAAATTTAAAAAGGAGATATTGTCCCTACACTGAAAACAATATTTTGTGAAAGAAATTGAGAAAGTAATATCACACGGAAAAATATCCCCTGTATGTGGATTAGAAGAATGAATATTGTTAAAGTCCATACTACCCAAAGACCCTCTAGATTCAATGCAATTTCTATCAAAATTCTGTTGTTAATTTTACTGAAATATAAAAACAAACAAAATTTGTATGGAACAACAAAAATTACCCTGAATAGCTAAAGCAATTCCAAGAGAAAAAGAACAAAACTGGAGGCATCACACTTTATGTTTTCAAACAATTCTCCAACATCCAGTATAGTACTAGAATAAAAATATACACGTACACCAATGGAGCAGATTGGAGAGTGCAAAACTAAACACCAGCACATGCAATCAACTAACATTTGACAAGGGAGCCAAGAATATGCAATTGGGAAAGGATAGTATTTCTAAATAAAGGTGTTGGGAGAACTGGATAACCACATACATAAGAATAAAATTGGATCCTTATCTTATACCCTTTATAAAAATTAACTCAAAATGGATTAAAGAGTTAAAATAAAACCTGATACCATAAAAATACTGGATGAAAACCTATGGAAGATATTCCTTTATATTGGTGCTGTCAATGAATTTTTTTGTATGTGACACCAAAATCATAAGCAATAAAGGACAAATAAATGAGAGAGTACAGCAAACTAAAAAGCTTCTGCACAGCAAAAGAAATAATCAAAATTAAAAGAACACCAATAGAAATGAATAAAATATTTTGCAAATCAATATCAAAACATACAAAGAACTCATAAAATTCAATAGTAAAAAAATTCCATTAAAAATGGACAGAGTAACTGAGGAGTCATTTTTCTAAAGAAGATATGCAAATTGCCAAAGTTATCTAAGAAGGTTCTGACATCACTGATCCTTAGGGAAAATCAAATCAAGAACACAATGAGATATCACCCCACACTTGTTAGAATGGCTGTCATCAAAAAGACAAGAGAGAAGTATTGGTGAAGATATGGAGAAAAGAAAATTTTGCGAACTGCCAATGGAAATGTAAATTGGTACAGACACTATGGAAAAAAATATGGAACTTCCTCAAAAATTAAAACTAGAACTACCATGTGATCAAGAAATCTGACCTTTGGGTAAATATCTAAAGGAAATGAAAACAAGATCTCAAAGGGACATCTGCACACCCATCTTCATTACAGTATTATTCCCAATTGCAAGAAATGGCTGCAATCTAAGTGTATTTGTAACAGATCAACTGATGAGAAAAATGTGATATATAAATATAGATTAACTTTGAGTATGATGCAAAGTAAAATAAGTGAGACAAGTAATGTATGATATCACTTATATGTAGTATATAAAAAAGCCAAATGCATGGAAACTGAGGGTAGAGTGGTGGTTACCATTGGTTGAAAGGTGCGGAAATAGGGAGATGTTCATGAAATTATTCAAATTTACATTGAAAAGATAAATAATCTCTGTGTATCTAATGTATAGCACAGTGATTGTAGTTAATAATAATGTATTATATATTGAAAACAAAAAGTGTAAAATAAGGATAAGAAAATAAATAAATAATAGAGAAGAATCAATAACATTGAATATGTAAAAGAAATTGAAAATAATCCACAAAATCAAAACTAGTTTTTGTAAAAGATCTATAAAAAATATAAATCTTTAGCTTGCTAACCAAGAAGGAAAAAGTTGAGAAGTCACACATTACCAGTAGGAAAAATTAAAAGGGACCACTACTTCAGACTCCATGGAGATTAAAAGGGTAATAAAGGCACACTACGAAGTGCTTTGAGGCCTACAAATTGAATAAGAGAAGAAATGGACAAAATCCTGACAGTCTTCATAAAACTCACACAGGAAAAGAAAAGATTATCTCTAAAGACATGAATAAATCTTAAATGCATATTGTGCAGTGAAATAATGCAATCTGAGAAGGTTACATCTTGTATCATTCGATTTTATGACATCCTTGAAAAGAGAAATCCATAGAGAACTTGGAAAGATCAGAGATTGCCCCGGGGGAGGTGGGAGGAGGAATGGGTTGATTATGTGAAGAATAAGAAAATGTTTAAGGTGGTAAATCTTCTCTCATTGAAATGGTGGCTAAAAGACACTATGCACTTATCAAAAACCCACAGAACTTTAAAGATCAGAGTGAACCTTAGTGCATGCGAATTTTAAATGTTATTTAAGATGTCGGTATATACAAGAAGAAATGTAACCTGTGACAAGAGAATCTAATTGAATGACAAATTTATGAAATAACTTTCCTGAATGCCATGGAGGGTAAGGTGCTGAGCCAAGTAACTGGAAATGAGTGGAATACGTAAGGTTAAAGGCAAAAGGAACTGCACATATATACTCTACTCTAGTGATAAAGTTGTGACCTACAGTTACAGGTTAACAATACTGGTCCTGCTCCACATCAATACTGGAAGTGAACATTAGAGTGAAGGGATGGCAGATGTTGGAGCTATGTTTCCTCATGCTACTCTGGAATTTTACAGATAAGCAAGGGGAATAGGCTAGAATGATCCATATGGTAACAAATTAGAGCTGGATAGTAATCTAATCCTTACAAACTCTTTTTTAGCAGAATATATGTACACATTGTTACGTATGAAAGCATTTGTAGATGAGTTTACAAACACCTGTTAGCATGAAAATATTTATTTACTTCCCTCTGTCAGTTGAGAAGCCATGACACCCCACAGTGTCAACAAGCATACCCAATGACTGGATCTTGGTTTCTACCACCATGGTTTAATGAAAGAAACCAGAGATCCTAGAAGAAATAGCTGATTCTATGATTGGGTCTTGAAATATTCAGGTAAACTTGGAGGACCTTGTAATTTCAGAAATTAAGAAATTGTTCAAAAAATATCATTTGGTGACATGTCAAAGGGACACAGTGGTCAACTAAAAAGATTTCCCAATCGTCAAGGTTAGAACAAAAAAAATAGAATTGGAACATAATCCAAAGTATAAAATAAATAGCTGTGAGTTCTACCATATATCTCTACATATGATTTAATAAGAAAATAAATGGGAGGGGGAAGGAAAAAATTCTCATGCTGAAGAATCACAAATAATATTTGTATACTTCACACTCAATCAGGAGAAGTATAAATCCTCATTCCTTAAACTTGGCCTGTAAGTAGTGATTACATCCCAAACAACACAGTATGGAAAAAGAGGGGAAAAAAAGTGGAACTTTACAGTGGGGAAATCTGACAAGATGCTGCTTCATCTTATGCTCAAGGTCAACATCAACAGTGGTAAATCGTGTTGATACCCTTGAAACTATGTGGAGAGAACGACACTTTCCATATGGTCTTCCTCCCCAAAAAGCAGTCTAATAATGAGAAAAAACATCAGACAAATTGTAATAAAAGAGCACATCACAAAATATCTTACAAAGACTCAACGACATCAAAACCATAAAAACCAGAGAAATTTGAGCAATAGTCATAGCCAAAGGAGACTAAGGAGACACTACAACCAAAAATAATGAAGGACCATAAATGGGATCCTGGAGCAGCAAAAGGACATCTGTTAACAACTAAGGAAATCAGAATAAAGGATGGAGTTTTGCTAATAAGAATATATTAACAGTGGTTTATCAATTGTAGCAAACCTACCAACAAATTTAAGATAGTAATAATAAAGAAAATTGGGTGAAGTGTATGCGGAAATTCTTTGTACTCTTTTCTCAATTTTTCTCTGAATTTAAAGTGGTTCTATGAAATGAAGATTATTTAAAAGAAAAATAATTTTTTCTTGAGTTGAACTTTCTCCATTTGCTAAAATGATAATGTAGATTATTTAGTTTCATGAAGTGATGCAAAGATTAACATTCTAATATAATTGATTTACTATCTAGTTTTGGTCTATGTTAATATAGATTAATTTTCAAGGAAAATTTATGCTATGTGTTCAATTAAGTTTTAAATCTCAAATAGTTGTGGTCACATTACTTGGATATTTGAAAAGCATGCTTATTGTTATTTTTCTCTTTGGTCTTCATCATTACGGACACAATTGTTCATTCTACTTTTCCCTGTAAGAATGGTATATTCATTACCAATTGGAGGAAATATACAATAACCTTTATGAATGAACTCCTTGAAAAGAAAATAAAAAATAAGTGAGCGAATTATTTTGTAGTAAGCTCCTAAACTCTTAGGGAAATTTTTAAAAAATATATACATAAACAATACCAAAACTACACGGTTACATTCCATTTTTAAAAATTTTGCTTTTTGCTTTTCACAGATATCATTATCAAACAACTGTAGCAGCCCTGAAGATTAGCTGATTGAAATATATTTCCTCTATCTAATGTACAGCATAACGACTATAGTTAAAATTACTCTGTTATATATTTGAAAGTTGCACCATAACAACAATGACAAAATGTTAATTATGTGAGGTCAAGTATATGTTAACTAACTTTATTGTGGTAAGCATTTGGAAATATATGCATGTATTAAATTATACGCCTTAAACTTACCCAGTATTATAATGTCAATTATATCTCAATAAAATTGGTAAAAAAAAAAAAAGAAACAGAACTAAACCTGAATAAACAATAACCAGGTACTATAGTTGAGATATAAAATTAACCATCACAGGGATGTACAACAGGTAAGATGTAATCTCTGCTGCTTAGTGGCCATGCTGTTTTGGCAGACCACATACAAAATAGAGGACGATTGGCACAATCTTCCTCACCAAAAATAAAATCCAAGTAAATTGATACTTAAGTATACAACTGTAGTAGAAGCAATGAAAATGTCCATAAATGGAATGAATTAATAAGTAAAAATTAGTATATGCATACAAAGGAATATTAGCAAAATGGAAGGAAAATTCTGAGACGTGTTACAGCATGGACGAACATTGAGGAAATGTTGAAATTATGTCAAGTGAAATAGGTTGTGTGAAATAAGTTGGTCCATTCATCTGAGTTTCTTAGAGTACTCAAATGACAGAGACAGAAGGAAGAATGGTGGTTTCCAGGGGCTGAGGGAAGGAAGAGTGAGGAGTTATTGTTTAATGAGTACAGAGCTTCAGATTGAAAGGACAGAAAGAGTTGTGGTCATTAATATTGCTGATGATTGCACAATAATGTGAAAATATTTAATACCACTGTACTGACAGTACACTGAAAATGTATAGAGTGGCTGCAAAAATTAATTTAAGAAATTTGTCCAACATCTTACAGTTACTAAATTACCTATTGATTTTAGACAGGTTTAAAGTTCTATGAAACTTGAACAATGAGCGATGGAAATAATGGAAAGCAAGAAGAGCTCAAGCCAAAGAAATGAATTAGAAGGATTTTGAGGTCCTTCAGGAAAGTGATACTGAGGGCCATCATTAGAGGTTTCATACAGTTTCTAGGGGTGTGGACAGCATGTTAGAGATGTGAGGGAGGGCAGACCACAACGTTTTGGCAAATGTCAAATACTTTTGACAAAGAGGGAGTGTACTTCTACAATGTTTAACTTTAAAACAACCAAGTAAAACATTCAAGTAGAGTTCAGGTCAGTTTTAATGGTAGGATTGGGCATTCCTCTTTCCCACAATGCACATAAGAAGGATACACATAGCCATCCTTTCCCTTCCTAAAGAACAGAATGTTACCAAATGGACTGTGGATGTTGGGGAAATAGATAAAAATTAATGAGGAAAATGATGTTTACTTTAGACCCTGAGTTCTAAGATCACAACCTTAGGGCCTGAAGCTTTGGTAAAGCCAGATAACCTTGGGAATGTTTCCTAATCTCTGTGAGAACCAGACAGGCCTTTGATGATTAAAGAAAATAGTTACTGTAAGATGCTAATAAAGGCAAGACACTTAAAATCTCTCCTGATATGTAAAAATGCTTCATAAGGCTTAGCTGTCATAGAAAACAAGTAAATTATTGGAATGACTTTTGCTACATTCTTTTACATATGCAGTTTTTTTGGTGATCATTTAATTGACTCATAAATCTATCAAAAATGAAAAGAAGAGAATCTCTAAGATATGTAATTCTATCTGTTTTATCTGCCTCTCTGTAATATGCAGTCTGTAGAATAATTAGCTTCATCCATTAAATGCAAATACCCAGGAGAGCTGACGTGGCAGCAAGTGAGGTCCACTAAGTGGCGTTCCCTGGAGTTTCCATCTAGTGTCAGAGGAATGTCATAAACAAAATCTTTGACAGATGGTGCATTATCAGGTCCTGAAGAGTGGAAATAAAATATGCTATGTAAAGAGGGAATGATGGAAAAGGAGTCAGAGAAGGAAGTTTCTTTTGCTCAATAAAAGTTTAATCTCACTTTGTTTAGTCAATGTTGATAGAGACTATCTCTTCTCTCCTTGACACCAGGACTCTTTCATTGCACCCTGAAGAATACCTGACCTGTCTCAGTGTCCGCACCTGCCTCTACACAAGAGATTACTGTCTGTTACCTTCACTTCCTTCTCTGGATTTCCCCTGGAGACATGGTTCCCCATGTCTTCTTATCAAAGAGTGGGTCATTTCTCTCTGAGAAGCCATAATCTGCACAACTTCAAAGTGGTAACTGCCCTCCATATTTCTCTTTGCTCCTCCAAAACCATTTGTGCCCCTTCTCTCTGTAAGTTTTCAGATAATTTGCTCTGACTACCTGGACTGAGGCATCACTCCATACCTCTCAGTCACTCTGGAGAAATTGACGACAGTTTCTCCCCCTATCACAGAGAAATTTCCTGCTTCTGCCCATTCTAGATCAGTTTCTTTGAACAATTTTGGTGAGTTATTTCTCATTAACGACTCCACATTTTCGTGATGAATAAGACATTACCCTGTGGCTCACAGCTTCCTTCTCTAGACTACCTGGAGTTTGTTCCCTATCCAGTTCTTGCAGGGAAGAATGCAGGACCACACATCTTCATTTGCAGATGTTAACTAGCAGGTTGAAAGATTAAGAAGGGGGTGTCTCCAGTTCCACTCCTCTTCTGTTTTCTTTGTTCAAGGTTTTGTCAGTTGGCCACATTCCACTGGCTTCAAAGAGAACTGAGAAGTGTATGAAAGCATATAAGTGGTGCTGAACCCATAAAAGTCTGTTCACTTGAAAGAGGAGGATAGAAGGGATGCTTTAGAGCTGCCTCAGCCACACAAGGTATGTACCTCCATAGAGGGAATACCAAAGAGAAGCACTGACATAGATAGAACAGGTATCAGATGGTGATTTGTGGATGGTAAAAAGCAGAGATAAAGAGAGTTAGGAAGGTTTTCTGATTTCTGGCTTGGGTAATTGTACATGGTGGTACCATTCACTATTTGGGGGGACTTACTTGAGTAGTTCAGTGTTGGGAATGATGAATTTGATGTCACTCTGAGGCACAAATTACAGGATTATCTTAAATTGAAGTGGTAGCAACACAGGCTAGACGTAAGACCACTGTGCAACAATTTTTTGGATATGATGTAGTGCCCTTAAAAGTCAGAAGGGAAAAACACGGTTAATGAAAAGATCAAAAGGCTAGCATAAAATGCAGTTGTGTGCAGCTCAGCCAATTGCTTTCAGAATAACAAGCATTGCTTTGCTCTCTCACCCATCTGTGTGTGTATATTGGTAATGTGCCCAATCACATATTCTTATTCAACATGCTGAGCTGTTTACTCCACCAAAGAGCCTTATGCACCTATTTTATTTTACCAAAAAGCGAGTACAATTATATTTCTGATTCACCACATTAAATGCACTTCACTCAGTTGTATTCTGTTATATCCTGGATCTTTCTTGTGCTTTCTCTTTCTCTGTGTCTCTTTCTGTCTCACATTATCTCTTTCTATCTCTCTGTCTCTCTAGTATAGAATAGTTTAAACACATACTTAAAACTTGAAAAAAATAGTGGTATAGTAATAACAGATATACTAATAGAGTAAAAATAGAAACAATAATAATAATCAGAAAACAATAATAATCACTGTTTCTGAGTACTTCCAATGTGCTAGGCTCTGTTCTATGTGTCTGTGCATGTGTGTGTGTGCATGTACATGTATGCATGTGGGTTTATGTGCATGTGTCTTTAATGTGTCTTATGTAATATTCAAAAAATATCTCTGAAGCAGGTCCTGTTATCTTTCTTACTTGATAGAAATTCATTTCGGATAGTTTCATGTCTGATTAGTGTTTTGTATACAGATAGGACAAAAAATGAAATGTATTCAGAATACTGTATTTGCATTGTTTTCTTGCTTATGTCTTTTCAACTCATTAGGAAAGTTTTAATGTATATTGCTACTTTTTAAATATAATTGTGTTCATAGCACACTCATTTCTGGATTAGTTAATATCTATCCCACACATCAATTATACTCATATTCCTTATCAACACATTTATATAAGTCATGATATTATTTCCTGTATATTTAGGAAAATTCA
The DNA here is from genome assembly GCF_041296265.1 of Equus caballus. Taxonomy (NCBI): domain Eukaryota; kingdom Metazoa; phylum Chordata; class Mammalia; order Perissodactyla; family Equidae; genus Equus; species Equus caballus. The sequence goes on along the minus strand of NW_027222392.1, from coordinate 1,886,851 downwards.
GTTAACCTCTGCCTCTCCCATGAAATTCCATTGCATTTGAGTCAATTATCAATTAAAAACAATTAATTCGAATCAACTGCTAACCTACCCAGTAAGTCTGATATTCAAAATTTTTATGACAGAACTTATATTATATCAAGTAGATAACTTATATTTCAGATGTTTTATAAAACTTTAAAAAATAAAAATGGTGTTGTCATTTGTGTAAAATATAAGTACACATCAGATTTAATGTTCTCTGGGATTTTCATACAAATACTTTTCAAAGTAAATATTTTTCATTAAGAATTGATTTGATGTTTTTCTCTTTTATTTGTCACAGTCAAAACTTAATATAAAGACATAACATAGGAGCATATCAGTAATTGTTTAATCTATTAATGTGTACCCTTACCAATATTAGTAAATGGTTCACCTCTAGTTAAATCTAAATTCCAAAAAATTCTGAATTCATTATTTGTGTAAAGAGATATCTGGGACAGATGCAAAATAATATATTTCAATCTAGTTAAGTCAGAATTAATGCATGAGTGCATTGCAATCATTGACTAATTGATACATTAGGACTATTTTTTTTTAGGGAAGAAAAGATTGGAATATGACTACAGCTAGAAAGCAATTTCAAGCAGGGGTGAAGTCAATGGACCATTTGAATAATAACCAGATAAAAAGAGTGTGGTTCACTAATTGGAATAAACCTATGAAGTCCTAACAAGTTTAATAAACAAAACTAAAAAATTTGGCTACTTGTGCAAACTAGCTGGATTCCTGGTGAAATTAATTTAGGGTCTCACATAGCCTATCCATAAATGAAATCTTTTTTGATATGGGTGTACATCTTAGCACACATACTTTATTCAGAAGTGGTTATTGCTTGAATGGGGTGGGATATGCCTAGAAAACATAGTTATGGACTATTATTTTGTTTACATTAAATTTTCTTAATATGAAATGGCCTACATGATTTATTACAATGTTACTCTGTTTCATTCTCTTAACCACAGTCTAAGTTGCCATAAAATAAAGTGGCAACTTTAGGCTCAAAAAAGTTCATGTAGAAAATAATTAGTGAACAAAGGTTAATTTTTGCACTGAAATGACTGACTGAAATCATTGATTTCTTCTTTCAAGTGGTAAACACTTTGCATATATATACTTTTCTTCCTTTTTTTCTGAGGAAGCTTGGCCCTGAGCTAACATCCATGCCCACCTTCCTCTACTTTATATGTGGGACACCTGACATAGTATGGCTTGATAAGCGTGCATAGGTCCACACCTGGGATCCAAAGTAGCAAACCTTGGGCTGCTGAAGCAGAGTGCATGAACTTAACTGCTATGCCACTGGGCGGGCCCAATACTTTGCATATATATAAAGACACAAAATCTTAAATTACACAGTAAAAGTTTCTTTGAAAGAATCTTACATCCAAAAAACTCTTGGCTTTTATTCATACTGAAGGATAGATCATAGAAACCAAATTTGCAGAAATAATTATAAAGCAAATATTGAAGTAAACACTACCCATGTAAAAATGATATTGTTAGCATATATGATTCCTCAGAAAGAATTAATAAAATATAGTTTAATTTCCATAAGTTAATAAAACTGACAAAAATTCTTATGACTATTGATTTTGAATGAATTAAATATTCCTTTTTTTAGATTTAAAATATAAGAGATGTTTCAAGTTATCAATATAAAGTTAAATTGATTTACAGTGCTTCATTATTATTATTTTTTGAATAGACTTAGAAACAATACATTCCATTTTCTTTAAGTTTTATCCAAATAAATATTGCATGAGAAAATGAAGTTCCATGGCCCATTTATTTATTCCTGCATTTCACAAATATTATTGCCAGCCACTGTTCCAGGCATTTGTTTTTTTGCAGTGAACAAAATAAAGATCCGCCATCATCAAGATTAAATTCTGGTGAGTGAGATGACAATAAAGAAAAAATATAGTTCATAACTTTATTATTAAATATGCTGAAAGGTTAAAAGTGCTTTGCAAAAGGAAAAATGAGCACAGTAAGGAGGGCCATGAAACTGGTGTTTTTCATGGGAGCGTCGTGATTAAAACAGTGTATTCAGGGGTAGAGCTCTTGGAGAAGGTGACATTTGGGAAAAGACTGGACTTGAGAAAAGAATATGGAATCAAGAGTTTGTGACTCTACATAGAGCTGGTGCCCACTCAATATTATGATTATTATCACCTGATTCAAACAAATAAATGCACATATTCTTGAACATGCACACTTAAAGCTGGTTGAGAGTCCTTAGACTTTCATGGCAAATTATGCATCACTAGCTCTCTTTTATTACGCAGATATATGGAAATGAGCTTGAGGCTTCCTATACTTTTTATTCCTTTGCTCTTATTTATTTATATTTTTATTTTTTTAGATAATGGGAAAATTTATTATGGGACTTGAGAATCAGACTTACAGCAGCGACTTCATTTTGATGGGACTATTCTTTTCTTCCAAAACAAATCTGCTTTTCTTTTCCTTTATATTGATTATGTTTATTATGACTGTAGCACAAAATACAGTCATGATTCTCCTTATCCACAGAGACCCACCGCTTCATACTCCAATGTATTTCCTGCTCAGCCATCTCTCTTATATGGATATCTTGCATATTTCCAATATTGTTCCCAAAATGGTCACTAACTTTATGTTATGCAGCAGAACTATTTCTTTTGCTGGTTGTGGCTTCCAGATATTTCTATCCATCACCCTCTTGGGTGGTGAGTGCCTTCTCCTGGCAGCAATGTCCTATGATTGCTATGTAGCCATCTGTCACCCACTGCGCTATCCCATTCTTATGAATGACTATGTCAGCAGTCTCATGGCTACAGGGTCCTGGCTTGTTGGGACTGTCAACTCCATAGTTCACACAGCTTACACACTCCAGCTTCCTTTCTGTGGCTCAAGAGCTATTGATCACTTTTTCTGTGAAGTCCCTGCAATGTTGAAATTGTCCTGTGTGGACACAACACACTGTGAACGAGGAGTTTATGTAAGTGGCATCATTTTTCTGCTCATCCCTTTTTCCCTAATCTTTGCTTCTTATGTCCAAGTTCTCCTTACTGTCCTCCAAAAGAAATCATCTGAAGCACAGAAAAAGCTGTTTTCCACCTGCTTTTTCCACATGATTGTGGTCATAATGTACTATGGTCCATTTATTTTCACATATATGGGACCTAAGTCATACCACACTCCAGGCCAGGATAAATTCCTGGCCATATTCTATACCATCGTCACTCCCACACTCAACCCAATTATCTACAGCTTTAGGAATAAAGATGTTTTGGGGGCAATGAAAAATATGCTTAAGGGGCTGGCCTGGTGGCTGAGTGGTTAAGTTCAGGTGATCTGCTGCAGGTGGCCCAGTGTTTCGTCAGCTGGAATCCTGGGCACGGGCATGGCACTGCTCATCAAACCACACTGAAGCAGTGTCCCACATGCCACAACTAGAACGACCCACAATGGAGAATATACAACGATGTACTGGTGGGCTTTGGGGAGAAAATGGAAAAAAATTTTAAAAAATCCTCAAAAAAATATGCTTAAAAATAACTTTATGCATAAAATAGAAACAAATGCTTGATCTGTGTGTTTTATGTATTTCTATATTCAATACCTAGAAGAAATCCATCATTAGTTTCTCCTGAGAAGAAAATTGAAGTCTCCATCTCTCTAAGTATGGAAAGAAGTGGATATCTCCAAACTTTTGATAAAGTTTTCACATGCGATTGCTTTGTAAATACATACCTCAGAGGATGTGCTCTTCCCTCTGAGATCCTAGTTACAATCACCCAAGATTCTTATACAAGGTAAATGATGACAAATGTCTTCTGGCTTATTCCCACCAAAATTTGAAAAATTTGTAAGAATTGTTTTTATTTTTAATACAGCTAGACAGAGGTTATACAACAAATGTATTTCCATAAAATTATCTCTAATTTTGTGAAATGTAGTAAAATTATACTTAAACATGACCAAGAGCTGGGCAGGTATCTAGGATGTCAATGTAAGTGGCTATAATAATATGAATATAATTATTTTATAATGGAGAGAATACTGTATTCATCAGGATATCTACCATGAAGAATACTGAATGCAGAACAAAAATGTCACTTGTCATGTTGTGTAGGTAAGTAGTGGTGTAAAGTCAGAGAGGAGGGGTCGCCCATGGGAGTCAACATAAGAAACAAGGTTTTAATTAACTTTTGACTTTGTTGCATTCTTCTTTGCATTGTTTCCTTTTATATTTTAGTAAAATGGAAATATGAGATCAGAGATAAATTTTTCTTTAATAAAATGAATTTTGTACCTTAGTAACCATCTTTCTATATATTTAGCCCACTGTAGTTACTACTTTTTCCTTTAAATAAAGATTGAATATGTAAAATGTTGAGTTGAGAGTTTCTATCCTATTAGCTTGCCTAGGATATTTTCATAACTCTTAAATTGAGTCATCTCCAAGGTCTACACTTAGTTTTTTCATTATACATAGTGTTGCTTCCTAATGTCTGCTTACTCCACACCCTTTTCCTCTTCTCTCTAGTGACCCATGACAAGATTAGATGCCCTTCCCCTTGAACAGAATGTAACCATGAGTATGTCTGTAACTATATCATGATGATATAATTCTCTAACTTTCTCATGGTGAATTTCTTGAGAAAGGGACTATGTATACATCCTTGTATTTCATATCTTGTAATATTTCCATCAGCAATTAAATGTGAGGCCTACCATCAATATGATTTAATTTTCCATTTAAAATTTGGTGTTTGGATTCCAAAAAGAGTATCCCATCCAAAACTGACATTCAATCATTTCATCAATGATGAAGTTTTCTTTCTGAGGATGCAGTTATAAGATGGGTTACAGGAAATTTAAAAAATATATTCAAAACTAAAGAATAGCACATACTATCTTTGCAGAAAATGAAAGTAAAACATATTTACTAATTTGATAGGAGTGTACTGATACATTTTATATACCAGTAAGTGCAAGATAGAATAAGAACTTTTATCTTCTCCATGAACTCTAACTTATATCACCTTCACTCACCATTTTTAAGAACTCTAACAAGGGGTGGACATGAATTCATAAAAATTGTGACAAAGGTTATTCCTGACCTTAGGACATTCCACAAGACCAACTTGCAACTATCCACAGAGAAGACAATATTGTGAGGACTCCAGAGCATGAAGGTGGAGATGAAGAACCACCCTGAACCACAGAGACAAAAAAAGATGACATTAGAAGAGTAGGACGAAAGTCTACACTCCAACCATTTTGTCCCTTCCCCCAGGCTGGTATGGCATCACACTGAGAGGACCCTTCTGGGCATATGATTTCCTCAGTAGTAAAAAGAAACCCAAAGTAGACATGTATTCTCCCCCACTATCATGGGTCTCTTATCAGCAGGCCCTTTCCACCCTATCTCATGAAGATCATGGAGGCAATCAGCAGGGGTTGACCACTGGATATCAGCTTGTGATGGAGAAGGGAAGTGATACCTCAAGTAGCACTTGGATCTTGTCAAACTGAATTCCTACTCACAGTGATGCATAAATATAAATCCTAACCAGTGGCTATGCACATTTGCAGAGAGAGATGGTAGCTCTGCCTGATGAAGCAAGTTGATTGGCATTTCTGCTTTATTTGGGTCTGCAAAGGTGAGCCTTTTGGGTCTTGAAGCCTGTTCTTCCACCCCATTGATTTATGGAAACTAATTCCAGCTCCAATTACTGCTGAGTGTATATTCCTGGCCCTACATGACAAAGAAGCCTGGTTGTAGCACTTGGAAAGCTGTGTAGCCCAGCAGCACTGGAAAAGCAGAGAGCCCAACCTATTGTACTTCCTGAATAAAGAGCCAGAATTGTGGCCCTGTCTATCCAGGGAATTTGGTGTGCAGCTCTGGCTGATTTAAGACCACAAACAAGAATTTGGAGCCTGTTCTGCCACTTAGCCCAGGACTGGAAGTTAATTCACAGCCCTATTTTATGTAGGGTACAGTCCTCAGCCCGGCTCCAACCAAGAAACCTGGCAGAGCACCCAGTAAGCTGCATGGCACAGTAACACTTGAGCAGAGAACCTGGCTATTGGTTATGGTCATCTGCAGAGCCAGTCTTGGGACCTTGTCTGGCCAGGGTGCTTGGTGCACTGTTATGCCTGATTCAGAACTTCAAACAGTGAGCTTTGCTTGATTTGGAGCCTGTTTACTACATCTCACCCAAGCAAGATAGCTAATTTAGAGTCTTTCTTACTGCTGATTGTATACCCAGCCCAGCCCCAAAAGGAAGCCTGACCAGAGAATCCAGGGAACTATGGTGCTCTTCCTAAAGCCACTTTCAGAAAGGGAATCTAGCCAGTGGACCTGTCAAGTTGCTTCCAGCCAGCAGTGTCCTCTCAACTCAAATCCTAGGCAGTAGCCTCACCTCAAAATATACCCTGACAGCAAGCTCCACTGGACAAAAAGTGCTACCAGATGACCCATGAAGAACCTCAAAAGCTGAGCTGACTTTAAAGGACTATTTCTGCCAAAACAAACATGTAAGTGTAAAAGTGGAGACTGCTGCTCAAATGCATAGATACCATTGTAAGGGGCCAAAGATCACAAAATAACTGCAAACATGAAATCATAAAAGGAAACTAATAAAGCTCCAATAACTGACCCTGAAAAAATACACATTTATAAACTGTCTGACAAAGAATTCAGAATAATGTTCTTAAAGAAGTTTGTTGAAGACAAGGACACACAGCCAACCAAACAATATTGAGAAAATAATATAGTGAAAAAAATGAGAAGTCCAAAAAAGGCAGAGAAATCATAAAAAAAGCAGAAATTATAGAACTGAAGAATACAATGACTGAACTGAAGAATTCAATAGAGAGCTTCAATATCTGACTCAACCATGCAGAAGAAATAAATCAATGACCTAGAAGACAGGGCTTTTAAAATTTTCCAGTCAGAAGAGCAAAAAGAAAAAGAAAGAAAAGTAGTGAAAAAAGCCCACTGAATGTACGGGATACTACAGAGAGAAACAATATCCACATCGTGGGAAACCCAGTAGGAGAAGAGAAAGTGAAAGGGATAGAACATATGTTTAAAGCAACAAGGGCTGACAACTTCCCAAACCTGGGGAGAGAAACGTACATCCAGATTCATAAGGCACAATGGCCCTAAATAAGTTGAACCCAAAAAGGGCTACACAGACACATTATAGGTCAATTGTCAAATTCAAAGAAAAAGAGAATATTTCTGGAAGCAGCAAGGAAAAGTGTCATGTCTTATATAATGTAACCCCCATAAGATTATTGGCGGATTTCTCATCAGAAACTTTTCAGGGCAGGAGAGAATGCGATGATATATTCAAAATGTTGAAAGAAAAAAACTTAATCAATAATACTATACTCTGCATAACTATCCTGCAGAAATGAAGATGAGAAAAAGATTTTCCTCACAAACAAATGCTCAGGGAATTTATTGTTGCTAGGGTTGCCAAAGAAGAAATTCTATAGGACGATCTTCTAGTAGAAATAAAAGTATTCCAATTAACATTGGAAAAGCATATGAAAATAGGTATTAAACTCCCTATTAAATATAAATATATGGTTGAAGTCAGATTTTCTAATATTTAAGTGGTGGCACATTATACACTAACAACTCTGCTTCAAAGTTAAAAAAACCTATTAAAACATAACAATGATTACAATAATATGTTATTGGATGCACAACATGCAAATATATGCACATTTTAATATCAATAATCTAAAATGTGAGGGGGAAATTAAAGTGTCAAGTTTTTGAATGCTATCAATTTTGAGTTATCAGCTTAAAAGAGAGTGCTATAAATATGTTTCATGTAAGCCTCATAGAACCACGAAGGAAAACACTTGCAGTGGTCATACAAAAGATTGTGACAATGAGTCAAAGCATACTACTACAAAAATCACAAAAAAAAGTACTGTAAGATAACAAGCAAGAAACAACAGATCTAATAGCCAAACAACAAGATGGAAATACTATGCCCTGGCCTATTAATAATTACAGTAAACATAAATGGATTAAACTCTTCAATCAAAATAAATTAATTGGTTGAACAACCGAGAAAAACAAGATCCATTGGGTGATGGCTTCAAGAGACTCACTTTCACTTTAAAGATGCATGTAGACTGAGAGTGAAGGAAAATAAAATAGATATGTTCTGCAACTGATATCCAAAAAAAGTCAGTAGGAGTGCTTATATCACCCAAAATAGACTTTAAATCTAAAAATGGTGGAAAAAAAAAATAAAGCAGATATATAAGGTTATTATACAATAATAAAAAGAGAAATCCTTCAAGAAAATATAACAAACATAAATATTTATGCACTCAACATTGGAACTCCTAAATATATAAAGCAAATACAGAAAAAAAAAAGGGAGAAGTAATCAGTGAGACGATGATAGTTGGTGATGTTTATACCCCACTATCAACAGTAGCTAGATTATCTAGACAGAGTATCATTAATAAACAGGAGATTTGAGTAACACTATAGATCAAATGGACCTAACAATCATATACAGAACATTCTATCTAACAGAAACAGAAAACAAATTCTTCAGAAGTACACATGGAACATCTTTTAGGATAAGTCATATATGATGCCACAAACAAGTCCAAACAAAATTAAGAAGATATAATTTATATCAAGTATCTTTATAGAGCGCTTTGGTATGAAACAAGAAATCAATGCAGGAGGAGAGCTGGAAAATTCACAAATATATGGAAATTAAACAATACACTGCTGAACAACCAATGGATCAAATAAGAAGTTAACAGGGAAATAAAAAGTGTAGCGAGACAAATAAAAATGGAAACACAACATATCAACTTATGAAATAAATCCTAAGCAATTTTAAGAGGGGAGTCAGACGTATAAACACACTCATCAAGAAAATACAAAGACCTCAAATAACCTAACTTAAATAACCTAAATTTTTGTCTAAATGAACTAAACAAAGAAGAAAAAACTGAGCCCAATATTAGCAGAAGCAAAGAAACAATAAATATTTGAACAGAAATAAATATAATAGAGAAAAGTAAAAGAAAAGATTAAGAAAACTGAGTTGATTCTTTGAAAAGACAAACAAAGTTGATAATCCTCTAGCTAGAATAACCAAGAAAAAGAGAGGACTGAAATCAACAAAGTAACTAATGAAAGGGTAGACATTACAATTAATACCACAAAAATACAAAGTGTCTTAAGATATTACTACGGAAAACTATATGTCAATGAAGTGGACAACCTGCTGGAAATGGACACATTCCTAGAAACATACAACCTACTAGGGCTTTTAATTGTTCAGTGATTTTTCATGGTTGCGTCAATCCTCTTACTTGTTATTGAGCTGTTCAGATTTTTTATTTTGTTTGTTTCTTCCTAATTTAGTCTTGATTGTTTCCATTGATTTGAGTCCTGAAGTATGGGCTCTTCATTTGCCTGGACTTTCTGGTCAGGTTTGCTTGTCAAGCATGACTAGGTACTATACTCAGCAGTAGGAAGCACTATGAACTGGCTTTATGGCCTGGGCAGGGTGGGTGGCAGAATGTGCTCCACAGATGGCATGGCTCTGTTGGGGGCATCTTAATCTGGCAAAACTGCGGCCTAAGTTCCCTGTCCAGACAGGGCCACCAGTTTTGCTCTAAGGATAAGCAGACTGGCTGGCTCAGTTCTCTGCTCATGTGCCACTGTAATCAAGGCTGTAGGATGGGCTACATAGCTCCCTGGATGTTCTGCTTTGGTTTCCTGGTCAGGCAGGCTGAATACTGTATCAATCAGTGAGTTCGGCTGGCAATTATCTTATTGGCCAGTGTGGGATCATAGAACATGCCTGAAGGCTGGCAAGACTTGTTATTTTGGACCAAATCAGGCAGAAATTCACATCAAGTTCAATGGCCAGACAGGACCACTGGCTGCCTCTGCAAATGGGAAGAGCCACTTTTAGGGTCTCTGCTCAAGTGCTGCTGGGCTAGAAAGCTTCCCAGTAGCTCTGATAAGTCGTCCAGATAGGGAAGGGCGGGAGGTTACCCTCAACAATAGGCATGGGTATGAATTAGTTTTTCTACTTTTGCAAGGGAAAAAAAGAGGCACCAAAACTGGCAAGGCTCTGGGTCTCAAAACAGGAAATACTGTGCAAAGAATTCATTGAGTAGAGAGGGCCAAAAATCTGGCTCTTATTCTGGGAAGAACTGATGGCCACACTCTTCATTTGAGTGCAGCTGGGCTATGCAGCTTCTCAGGTGCTCTGGTCAGATTTCTTGGTTGGTAGGGCTAGGGCGATACACTCACAAGTAGGTGTGACAATGAAGTAGGTTTCCTGCCTGGAAGTGGATGCAGAACAGTCTCCAATGTCATCAAGGCTCATTGATCAGTGTCTCCTCTCAGGCAGAACTGCATGCTGAGTTCCCTGGCCAAATGGGGCCTCTATCCTTGCTCTGCCATCTTACAAATCCACTGGCCAGCCTCTCCACACAAGTGCTGCTGAGAATGCAGGTTTACAGGTGATAAAGTCAGGCTTTCTGTTTAGCAGGCCTAGATGTGTTACTCAGCAGTAGGTAGGGCTATAGGTTACTTTTCTTGCCAATATGCAGTGGCAGAACAGCTTCCAAGGCTGGGAAGGCTCATTGTTTGTCTTTTAAAATCAAGGACAACTGCCCACAATTTTCCTGGTCACAGGGATATACTGTCTTGTCTTTGCAGATGGCCAAAGCCACTGGTTGAGATTTCCACTTGGGTGCCACAGTGAATAGAAACTCAGTCAACCACAATTTGAATGCTGGTTGCTGTAAGCCCTTCTACCTTTCTTCCTCACAGTCTAATCTCCAGCATTCAAGCCCCACATATTATGTTCAGATCTCTGTGAGGGAATACTCAGGTGAGCATACAAGAAAGTGACCCACAATTATGTCAGAGCTGGATGTCCACCTTGGGCACTATTTCTCCCACCAAGAAAAGTTAATCCACAAAGAAATCAATGTGACACACCACATTAACAAAATGAAGAATAAAAATCACATAATCATCTCAATAGATGCAGAGAAAGCATTTGACAAGATACAGCATTCATTTATGATTTAAAAAACTTCAAATAAAATGAGTATAGAAGAAAAATACCTCAACATAATAAAGGCTATATGTGACAAAACAACAGCAAATATCATTCTCAATGGAGAAAAACTGAAAGATATCCCTCCAATAACAGGAACCAGACAAGGATGCCCATTGTCACCACTCTTATTTAACATAGTATTGGAAGTCTTAGCCAGAGCAATCAGGCAAGAAAAAGAAATAAAATGGATCCAAATTGGAAAAGAAGTGAAAGTGTCACTATTTGCAGATGACATGATTTTATATATAGAAAACCCTAAATAATCCACTTAAAAACATTTAGAAATAATAAATGAATACAGTCAAGTTGCAGGATACAAAATCAATGTAGCAAAATCAGTTTCATGTGTAGACACTAACGAGGAAGTAGCTGAAAGAGAAGTTAAGAATACAACCCCATTTAATAAAGGAATAAAATATTTAGGAATAAACTTAGCCAAAGATGTGAAAGATCTGTACACTGAAAACTATCAAACTGTTGAAATAAATTGAAGAAGACACAAAGAAATGGAAAGATATTATGTGCTCTTTGATTAGAAGAATTGGCATAGTTAAAATGCCCGTACTTCCTAAAGCAATCTATAGATTCAATGAAATCCCTATGAAAGTTCCAACAGCATTTTTCACAGAAATAGAGCAAGGAATCCTAGAATATATATGGGACCTCAAAAGACCCTGAATAGCGAAAGGCACCCTGAGAAAAAAGAAAAAAAGCTGGAGGTATCACACTCCTTGATTTCAAAATGTGCTACAAACTTATAGTAACCAAGACAGCATGCTACTGGTACAAAAACAGACACACAGATCAATAGAACAGAACCAAGAGCCCAGAAATAAACCACACATATATGGACAGCTAATTTTTGACAAGGAAGCCAAGATCATACAATGGAGAAAATAGGGTCTCTTCAGTAAATGGTGTTGGGAAAACTGGACATCGACGTGCAAAAGAATGAAAGTAGGTCATTATCTTATAACATGCAAAAAATCAACTCAAAATGGATTAAAGACTCTACTGAAATGTCTGTAACCATGAAACTTCTAGAAGTAAACATAGGCAGTACGCTTTCAACATTCGTCTTAGCAGCAGTTTTTCAAATACTATGTGTGACTGGGCAAGGGAAACAATAGAAAAATAAACAAATTGGACTACATGAAACTAAAAACCTTCTGCAGACCAAAGGAAACCATCAACAAAAGAAAAGACAACTTAGCCATTTGGAGAACATATTTTTAAACCATATATCAGATAAGGGGTTGATACCTAAAATATACAAAGAACTCATTCATCTCAAAAACAAAAAACCAACAATCATATTAAAAAATGGGTAAAAGATCTGAACAGAGATTTCTTCAAAGAAGACATACGGGTAGCCAACAGGCATATGAAAAGATGCTCAACATCATTAGCTATCAGGGAAATGCAAATCAAAACTACAATGTGGTATCACCTTGAATGGTCAGAATGGCTATAAATAACAAGACAGGAAACAACAAATGTTGGAGAGGATGTGGGGAGAAGGGAACCATTTTTTACTGCTGGTGGGAGTGCAAACTGGTGCAGCCACTATAGAAAGCAGTTTGGAGTATCCTCAGAAAATTAAGGATAGATCTACCATATGACCCAGCTATTCCACTGCTGGGTATTTATCCAAAGAACTTGAAAACACAAAGGCATAAAGATACTTGCACCCCTATGTTCATTGCGGCATGATACACAATAGCCAAGACTTGGAAGCAACCTAGGTGCCCATCAAGGGACAAATATATAAAGAAGATGTGGCATTTATATACAACGGACTACTACTCAGCCATAAGAAATGACGAAATCCAGCCACTTGTGACAACATGGATGTACCTTGAGGGTATTATGCCGACTGAAATAAGTCAGAAGGAGAAAGTCAAATACCATATGATCTCACTCATAAGTAGAAGATAAAAATGACACACACAAAAAACACATAGCATTGGAGATTGGACTGGAGGTTACCATTGTGGAAGGAGGGATGTGGGAGGGCAAAAGGGGTGATTAGGGTCACATGTGAGGGGATGCACTGTAATTAGTGTTCAGGTGGTGAACATGATGTAATGTATCCAGAATTTGAAATATGATGTACATCAGAAAAAAATAAAAATAAAAAAAAGGACAAAGAAAAGTTTAAGCTGAGGGAGCCCTCTTGGTGTGGCTTTGTGCTATCCTGGGGGAGGGGAGATTCGGTCAGAAAGGAGCAACTTCTCTTATCCTTCTATTGTGTGGTCTACAGGTATGCTTCTACCTCACCCCCACATTCTAGAATGCTCACAATGGTGTCTTGTCTATGAATAATTGATAGATGGTCTTGAAGAGAGGAAGTAAGTCAAGAATGACCTCTGTCACCATCTTGATGTCTCTCCTCCAGGACAGTAGCTATATGGAATTTACATGTATGAGTGGAAGTGCTGATTCACAGGATATGAAATGCTTGTGGGTATAAAATAATTCCAAGTGATTTTCATAATTATAGTAACAATTTACATGCACAAAAATATACAATGTCCTGATGACCAACACCTTCTCAAAATTCAAGTGAATATTTCTAAATTAAAATTTAATGTTTACATTGTATTCCTTATGTGTCTGGACGATTTAGGTTTTACATAAAATGTCATTGACACAAATTTGCAAATTGAAATTATACTCAGAATCAATCAGGGAAATAAAATAAATTCATAATATATTGAATGAATAGTACATCAAATACAATTTTAAAATCTTAAAGGATTTAAATACTATCTCACGCTGATATCTCCCAGATCTATAACTGTTGGCCATGCCACTACCTGAAGCATGTAACCCTTTTGTCCATTTGTTAGCTTCAATTTTTAGTTTCCATCTATTTATTTTTAATTTTGGCCTAATAATTCTATATATTCTTGATCTCTTATTAAAGTAATTAAAAATTTCATAATGTTCTCCAGTATTTTACCTGTTTTCATCTTGGTTTTTAACAGAATTTTTAATATGCATTCAACAAATACAATGTCTAGATGTAAATATTCAATACAGTTACTATGGAACCAGTTATTTTAAAAATATACATTTTTGGCAAAAAGGAAGATTTATGTACAGTAAGTTTACAAATCATAAGATAAATCATCACAAATTGAATGCATCTGTATGAAAGTAATAATTACCAGCACTTGAGAATGCACCTTAGACCTCTCCCGTTCTCTACTCATTCCTTCTTCCCAGTAGGAACCACTATTCTTAGTTTAAACAAGATGATTATATGTGTATTTTTTTTGAAATTGGATACATGGGATCCTATCATATGTACTTATTTGTATCTGTTTTTTCACTTTGTGTTATGTTTGTGAGATTTTCTATGGAGTTATTTTTAGCAGAAATTCATTCACGTTAGTTTTGATATGATATTTTCATTTATGAAAACATATGACTTATTTAAGCATACTAATGCAATTGTTATAGATTAGTATTAATTTTTGGCTATCGTGATAGTGTGAACATACTATTTTCCTTCAGTGCACATATGAATGCATTTCTAATTAGTATGTATCTAAGACTGGAGTTGCAAGTACATAGTCGGTGTATGTAGTGCACAAAAGGTAATCCAAGACTATTTAAGACATGGAGGTAAAAAAAGTTAAAATAAAATAAAAAATAATAATTATGTAAATTAATACAAAATGTAAAACAAATAACTACATCAAAGTGATCAAATTCTAAACAAAAGGAAGACACTGTCAGAAAAATTACAAGCCATTGAAAAGAAATGAATTGTTGTAACTAACGGAGGAGTGTACTTTGTCCATCAATTTGACTAAAAAGAGGAAAAAATGTAAATTCTCCTCCAATTAGTACATTAATTTATTATAACCTCCCAATATAGTTCTATCACTTTGTGTTTCTGTGTATGGATGAGCATGTGTGCATTTGAGTGTACAAATTTATTAGCTGACTATAGAATACATCAAGTAATGCAAAAACCAAGACTAGATTGAAGAAAATTTTCTTCCAATTTCAATGAACTAAAAATATTTATTCTATTGGACATAAAATATTATAAAACTACAATAATTAATGTATTTGTATATTAGCATTAGGGTAAACTAAAGGAATACAATAGGAAATCCATAAATAGACCACATATGTATTGATAATTAATTTATGACAAAGTTGCTCCTGTAAGGCAATGAGGAAGTGTTACTGTTTTTAACAAAATCTAGGGGAACAATTATATAGCAATATATAAAAACAGACTTTTATTTCACATCATATCTAAATTTTAAAAAGAAACCAGATAGTCATAGATCTAAATATTTAAGGAACAACAGTAAAGCACCATGAAGACAACAGGCAAACATCTTCATGATCTGAGAGTTATAAAACTATTCTTAATTACAACAGAGCAAACTAAATACAAAGACCGATAAACTGGATTACAGTAAAATAAAGGGGCTATGTTGATCAATGATTTGTTTAAAATATGCAAAGCCATCAAAATGTAAAAAGCCACACCCAATCTTTAAAAAAGCCTCACATCTAGAATATGGAAAAACTCAATTTATCAACAGGAAATGTTTAAATCTCAATAAAAAAATGAACAATAACCTCGAAAATGCCTTTACAATACAGCCAATATTGATGCATAAAGGACCTCAACAGCATTAATTATCAATGGAATTCCAATTATATCCACCATCAGTTACTGCTTCAAACTCAGCAGAGCTAATGTTAAAAAGATGAAAACTCTTTTTAAAAATTGTAAATATATAAAGAAAATAAACTCATTTACCTAAACATAAATGTTTGCATAAACATTTTAGAGTAGCCCTTTAGTGTTATCTTGAAAAGTGAACAGTGTATACCCTATAACTTAACAGTTTCATTCATGAGTATAGATTTTAAAAATTCCTGTAAATATTCACCAAAATACATGGAGAAGTATGTCTCAATAACATGATCTGTATCATTTCCAAAGTGGAAATTACTCTACTAGCAGTGGAATGGATAAATGAATAATTCTATATTAATTCCATAGAATATTCTGTGTAAAATAAAAATTTTAAAACTGGTTGCTAGACAAAAAACATATAGATGAATCTCACAAATATGATTTTTGAAAAATAAACCAAATACAAAATAATATATGCTACATGATTCCACTTATGTCTATTCTAATCCATAGTAGGGCAGACTAGACTATAATTTTAGAAGTCAGCAGAGGGAGTTAAGTCACCAAGAGGGCAGAGCAGGAGACTCTTGCTTCTGTACCCCACAAAGATCAACAGCCAGACAGCTACCCACGACCAAGAGCAGCTCTGGAGAGCTCTGCCACCCACTTAAGAAACTTCAGCAACACTGTTGAACAAAAAACTTGAGAAAAACCACACAAAAAGAGAGGGACGGCAGTCTCATTTTGCCTTCATTTTTCCATCACCAAAGCCAGGATTGCTCAGTGCCCATAGGCACTCCCTGGTAGAAACAGTTCCCCACACAGGGAAAGGGAGAGTAGGGTGAGAAATCTTCTCCAGCCTTTGGGCCACTGCAAAGAAGCTCCACTTCTGTTTTGCCCTGCCCAGAAACAGGCAAGGCTGAGACATATAGAAATGGCTAGGAGCAAGGAGGAAGGGCAAAAGCTGCCAGTAGCCACCACCCAGTGAGAGTGACCGCTGTTCCCAGTGACCTCTACAGAAAAACCCAAGTTTCACCACTGAAGGAACCAACTGCCAGCCTAGCTGCCATAGGCCCTCTGAAGGTTATGCCATCTTCACCCCACATGTATTTACATTCATTGAGATCCGTTTTCTCAGTCCCTCCCAGCTCCCTCCTCCACCTCCTTACCCCTGCTGGAACCCAGGAACCTCACCTGCAGCCAGCCCAGGCCTCTGTGACTGTGTAACTTCAATATACTACCATAGACCCATATGGCTGAGCACTGCTGCCTAACAGAAGTACGGGGTAGCCCCAACAGCTGTGCATTTGCACACTATCTGTCTGAAAGCTGTCATACGTCTCTACTGCCATTAGCATGCCTGGGATGAGAATGTGCAGCCACTAGATATCATGCCAACAGTCTGGGCTCGTGCAGCTGCTTGTGGGCCCTGATCCGGCCTAATAGTCTATCACTGGCCTGAACCACTGTGCTCACCTTTGGCTAGCCCTATAAAGTATGTTCCTGCACACTCACAGCCTAACCCACTCCACCGACCTCCACTGAGGTGTGCCTGTGGCAAGACCCAACAACAACAATACTGATAGCCAGGACACCAACAGCTACCAGCATGCCTGCACTTGTTCCCTGTCATTAATGACTGCATGGTCAACAGTATGATATGTGGGTTTGCAAATGGCCCCTGCCACCACATAGGCACCTGAAGCTGTTCCCCATAGCAGAGCGTGTGCACACCACTGCCTTTGGCCGCTACCATTGATTACACTAATCCCTAGCCCCTAGACTTGCAGGTACTGCTGAGGACCCATATATCCCTTAAACCCACTGCAGAGACCCTACAACAGTCACTAAGAACCGCAAAATCATTTACGCCATGGATCATGGTGGCCTGAGTACACAAGTCGCCATGCCTCACAGAACAGGTGTTGCCATATGCTCATGCACTTGGCAGCCTTAGTTTTTGGACTTGGGGTCACAGCATGCTTCAGCATGCCCTCACCTGAAAGGTGAGTCTTCCCTAACCAGGATCAGTCCACAAAGCCTGGAAAGGTGACAGCTTCCTCAAATACTTGGACACCTATGCAAGCAACGCTATGTGGATCAGGAAGAATCAGTGAAACATGACACCACCAAAGGATTACAACAAAACTCCAGTAACTGGACTCAAATAAATGGAAATCCAGAAAGCATCAAAAAAACAAAAGAATTAAAAATAACTTGAGTACCAAGTAGTTTCACACAAGTTTTGGGATTATTTTTTCTACTGTGAAAAATGCCACTGGAATTTTGACAGGGATTGCATTGAACATAGATGGCTTTGGGTAATATGGACATTTGAACAATATTCATTTCTACAATTCATGAACATGGGATATCCTTCCATTTCTGTCTTCTATTTCTTCTATGTTATTATTGTCATTTTCAGTCTACAGAACTTTCACTTCCTTGGTTAAATATATTAATATGTTTAAGTTTTTTTCATAATGGGATAGTTTTCTTTATTTATGTTTCAGATATTTTGTTTAGTGCATAAAAACATAAATGATTTGCCTGTGTTGATTTTCTATCCTGCAACTTTACTGAAAGCGTTGATTAGTTCCAACATTTATTTGATAGAGTGTTTAGGATTTACTAGATATAAGATCATATCATTTACAAGGAAAGACAACTGTACATCTTCCTTTCCAATGTGGATGCCTTTATATCTTAGTCTTGAATATTGCTCTTGCTATGACTTTCAGTACTTTGTTGAATAAGACTGGTGATAGTGGACACCCTTCACTTGTTCCTGATCTTAGAGAAAAACTTTAATTATTTTTGCCGTTGAGTGTAATGTTAGCTATGGGTCCATTGTATATGGCCTTTATTATCTTGAGGTATGCTGCTTTTATGTCCAAATGATTGATGGTTTTTGTCACAAGAGGATGTGGCATATTGTTAAATGCTTTACTACTATCTGTTGAGATAATTAAATATTTTTCCTTTAATTCTATTAATTTAATGTGTCATGTTTATTAATTTTACTATGTTCAACCATTCTTGCATCTCAGGGATAAATCCCAGTTGATCACCATATCTGATCCTTTGAATGTATTGTTGAATTCAGTTTGCTAATACTTTCTTGAGACATTTTACATCTATATTCATCAAAGATATTGGTCTATGGTTGTCTTTTCTTGTGTCCTCATCTGGATTTGCTAAGAAGGTGAACCTGGCCTTTTAAAATGAGTTTCAGAGTGTCTCCTCCCCTTCAAGTTTTTGGAACAGTTTGAGAAGGATTGATGTTAATTCTTTAAATGTTTGGTAGAATTCACCAATGAAGTCATCTATCCTGAACTTTTCTGCATTGGAAGATTATTGTTTACTGATTCAGCCACCTTGCTAGTTATTGATTTTTTCAAATTTCCTATTTCTTCCTAATTCATTCTTATCAGGTTTTCTGTTTCTAGGAATTCATACATTTCCTTAAGGTTATCTGATCTTTTGGCATAATTATCCACAGAATTCTCTTATGACCCTAAGTATTTTTGTATTTTTAGTTGTAATGACTACTCTTAAATTTCTGAGTTTATTTATGTGAGACTTTTTCTTACTCTAGCTAAAAGCTTATAAACGTTATTTATCTTCCAGAAAAACCACCTTTGGTGCCATTGACTTTTTTTCCTTTATTGCTTGGTCTATATTTTATTTATTTATGCTATGATCTGTGTTATTTTCTTTATTCTGCTAACATTAGCCCGATTTTTCCAGTTCCTTGAGGTGGAAAGTTAGGTTTTTTATTTGAGGTCTTTCTATGTTCTTAATATATCCATTTATCACCATACTTTCCTCTCAGAGTTGCTTTGGCAGTTAACTCATAGATTTGGGGGCATTGTGTTTAAACTTTTATTTCTTTCAAGATATTTTTATTTCCCTTGATTTCCTTTTCCCTTGATATTTCAGGAGTGTGTTGTTTTGTTTCCAGATGCTTATAAATTTTCCAGCATTTCTCTGCTTGTTGGTTTCTATTTCCATACACTGTGGTTGCAAAAGATACTTGATATGATTTTATTATTACTAAATTTTCTGAAATATGTTTTGTGCTCTATTATATCATCTATACTGGAGAGTGTTTCCTGTGCACTTGAGAAGAATGTGCATTCTACTTCTGTTGGATATAATGTTCGATAAGTGTGTATGAGGTCCACTTGATCTAATGTATTTTTCACAAAGTTTCCTGTCTATTTTCTGTCTGTATGTTCTATACTCTGCTGAAAGTAAGAGTAATGAAGTCTCCTACTACTATTGCATTGTGTATTTTCCCCTTTAGATATGTTTCTATCTGTTTAATATATTGAGGCAATCCAATGCTGGATGCATATGTATTTACAATTGTTGTATCTTGTTGATGAATTTATTTCTTTTTTTATTATATAATCATCTGTGTTTCTTGTTACCACTTTGGCTTAATGACTACTTTCTCTAATATAAATATAGATGCCACCACTTCTTTTCATTTCCACTTGTATAGAATTTATTTTTTCACTTTGAGCTTATGTGTCCTTAAACCTCAAGTGAGCCTCTTTTAGGTATCATATAGTTAGGTCTTGTTTTTTAATTCATCCGGGTACTCGGTGTCCTTTGATTGGTAATTTAAATCCATACATTTAGAGTAATTATTGATATGTCAGTATTTCCTAATGTCTATATTCATTGGTTTCTTGTTGTATTGTATCTCCATTGTTTCTTCTTCCATCTTTGTGACTACCTTTGTAAATTGATGATTTTCCATGGTGGTGTGCTGTCTTTTCATCTTATTTATCTTTTGTGAATCCACTCTAGATTTTTGCACTGTGGTCACCATGAGGCTCATATAAAACACCTCATAGATAAAACAATTCATACTAAACTGAAAGTAACTTACTTTCAACTGCATACAAATGCTCCAATCTTTGACTCTTTCATTTTACATATTTGATTTCACAATTTACCTCTTTTTATATTGTGTATTTTTAACAAATTATAGTTATTGTAGTCATGTTAATACTTTTTCTTTGACTTTTATACTATAGTTAAGTGGTTAACACAGCATAACTTTACCGAGTTAAAGTTTTCTAAATCTTGCTGTATATTTACCTTGATCGTTGTGTTTTAATGTCAATGATTAGTGTTTTTTAATGTCAACTTGAACACTTGCTTCAACGTTTCTTTCAAGGCAGCTCTACTGTGATGAACCCCCTCATCTGTTGTTTATCTGGGAAAGTCTTCATTTCCCCTTCATATATGAAGTATAACTTTGCTGGAGAGCATATTCTTGTCTGGAAATTCTTTTTTCAACCCTTTGGATGTGTCATTCCACTCTCTCCCGGCCTGGAGTGAATATGCTGAGAAATCTGCTAATAGCCTAATGAGGGTTCCTTTGTAGGTTAAAATATTTTTTCTCTGGCTGCTTTAGGTATTCTCTCTTCATCTTTGATTTTTAACAGTTTTAGTATAGTTTGTCTCAGAGAAGATAATTTGGAATAAGATATTGGAGTGAACTGTTACTTTCATGATCATGGATGTACAAGCTCCTCTCCAGGTTTGGGAAGTCCTCATCTACTATTATTTTTAAATAAATTTCCTGCTCACTACTCCCTCTCTTCTTCTGAAACCTTATTCCAATATTTCCACATTTGATGAATTTCAATATGTCATGCAGGCTGTCTTCACTTTTTTTGGTTGTTTTTTTGTTCTCCTCTGTTTGGGTTATTTCTAATTTCCTACCCTCAAGCCTACTTATTCTATCTTCTATTTCATCCACTCTATTGCAGATGCTCTTAATTTCAATTTTATTTCATTGTGCAGCTCCAGAATTTCTGCTTGATTCATTTTTATAATTTATAGTCCTTCTTCAATTTCTCATATAGTTTCTCTTATTGAACATTTCTAGTATTCAATTTCTCTTATTGTTTTCCGGATTTCACTGAATGGTCTTTCTTTGCTTTCTTGTAGTTTACTGAGTTTTTCCAAAAAGTTATTTTGAATTCTTTATCAGTGAGATCACAAAATTTCTTTCCTTTGCACTAGGTTATTTAAGGATTATTGTTATCTTTTGTTGATGCTGTGCTTTGACTGTTAATGTTCCTTGTAATTTTATGTTGGTGATTTCACATACAAAGTAGCAGACATCTCCTCAAATCATTATTAAGTGTCTGACTTGGATATACTATACAATGTTGCAATTATTTCCAGGTTTTCTCTTACCTTGAATGGACACACCCACTCCACGTATTGCTCTCTCTTGTGGTAGAATTCTTAAGCTTCAGTGTTTTCTCTAGTTCTTAAAACTCGTCAGGCTTCGTGTCAGAACCCTCTCATTTGTTCTGTAGAAGGTGGAACTACAGCTCAAGTTTCTGTTTTTTCTCTTGCCCACTGAATCTGCTCCATTTTTCTGACAGTGCCTTATTTACCTAAACTTAATCTCCATGATCCATATGAGAGTACACACAAAGAGGCAGCTACAGATTGGAGGAGGTGTAAGTTTAACACTTGGGGCATTGGGGGTATCTTCAGTCCCAGTTGGGTGAACTTTGAGGGAAGTTCTTCCAGAGACTGGTAGGGGGGATTCCTACTGAAGTCCTGAGTAGTCAGTAGAAATTGTTTCCATCTAATACTCTTTGATATACTTATCTGCCTCTTCTTGATCTCCTCCCATTATGAAAGTCCTGCCTCAGTACTCTGTGTGCTGTGGGTAAGTACTGGATGTCTTCAGAAACATTTCACACAGCTTGAGTGCCCCAACACTCACTTACTACTCTGCATTTTCCCCTGAGGAAAAGGTCAATGCCAGCTAGTTCAGCCCCACACAGTGTCATCTTGGGAAAGGGTGGTAAAGGCAAACTTCCTTTTCTCATCCATCTCCTTATACATCCAAGATCATGTATTTTCTGCTCCAAAGACATGCTTAATCACCCCTCTGGAAGGCAGAATTTCTATAAATTCTCATCTGGGGATTTCTGCCCAGGTCAGCTGTCTCCAAGTCTTCCCCAAACATAGCAGCCATGAGTTGGGGCAGTTTCACTAGCTCTGGCTGGTTTTGCAGACTATAAAGTGGGCTGCCTGCCTATTACCGGATTCACAGATAGATAAGATTCCTCCTGGTTTTCGTGGTGTATGGTTCTGGATCCCACATCTTCCACGGAGATACATTTGTTAAGGAATGTATGCCTAATTAGTTGTTAAAAAAAGAGGAAAAAATGGAGGAATGTTTTATGTTGCCATGTTGATGATATTACTCTTCAAACAAGAATACTTTAACCAGCAATGTTGTCCTTTAGAACAGATGGTGACACAAAGACTATCCCAAACAAACAATGTCTGAGAGGGTTCAGCAACACACCTCTGTTAAAAGAAATGCTGATAAAAGTTCTTTAAGTTAAGTGAGAGGGCACTAACAATTTTCATAAAGAATAAACAACAGACACTAAAAATTTTCATAAAAATTTAAAAACACATTGGTAAAGGTATATGGTCAGAGTCAATATTTTAATACTACATTATTGGTGAAGTGTTAATCACTTAACTCTACATAGATATGGAAGAATAAAAGTATTAAAAATAGCTGTAGCTGCAATAATTTGTTATGGATACACAATATAAAAAGAGGCACAGAGTGACATCCAAAACATAATAGGTAGAGGGTGATAAAATTTTTGCATGCAATTGAATGTAAGTTGATATCAGCTATACATTACATTTTATATCAATATTGTAACAGAAATATATACTTGACCATTTAGATGACAAAAATACATTTCTCATATATATTTGGTCTTTGTCCACAATTCCTGGCTCACAACTCCCCAAACTCTAGGAATTTTGGAAGATATTTATGGAGGAGAGCCATGAAGGTGTATTTTGTTATATTAATAAGGTGACTTTTGGGCCTTACCTAAGGATGGGGGCTGGATGTCAGGAGACTTCACCAAGTGATTAAAGGAATGGAAGTTCCAGTCCCAGTCCCAGACCTCTGAGGAGGGCAGCTGAGCTGAATATTAACTTCAGTCTCCAATGGCCAAAATGTAATCAACTATGCCTATATAATGAAGCCACTATAAAATCCCAAAAGGTCCGTGTTCAATGAGCTTCCAGGTTTGTGAACATGTGGTGCTGTGAAAGTGGTGAGCCAGAGAAGGCATGAAAGCTATGTTCCCCTATCCTTCAGAACATACCCTATGCATCTCTTCCATCTGGATGTTAATTTGTATCCTTTCTCATATATTTTAATAAACTGTAAATGTAAGTGTTTCCCTGAGTTCTGTGAGCTGCTGTATCAAATCAATCAAACCCAAGGAGGGAGTCATGGGAACCACTGATTTACAGCCCATTGGCTAAAAGTACAGGTAGAAACCTGAACTTGTGACTGGCATCTGAACCCCAAGGAGGGGGGTCACTGGAATGCACAGTATATAGCTGGTTGATCAGAAGCACAGGTAATATCCTGGATTTGTGACTGAAGTCTGAAGACTAAGGAGGGGGCCTTTGGCACCTCCAATCTGTAGCCAGTTGATCAGAAGCACAGACAACAGCCTGGGCTTTTTACTGACATCTGAAGTGTGAAGGGTAGTGTTGTAGGACTGAACACTTAACCTGTGGAATACAATGCTATCTCATGGTAGATAGTGCCAGAATTTAGTTGAATTCTTAAGCACTCTTCTGGCACCCAAGAACTCCCTGTTGGTGTGACGAAGCCTCCTCGCACACATACACGAGTGTTGAAAGTGGGTTCAGGAACCATTTGTCAGTTGGTTTAAGTAACATGGGATTTGTTAGAGTGGCACTGGATCACAGAAACATGTGATGGTTGGAGAGAAAGGATAGAACAGCAGGGGATGAAGTACCTTTGATCTCTAGATAGCTACCTAATTACCCATGGTATAAAACTGTAGCCATGCAGCAATCAGTTACTAAAGGTAAAAGTTACCAATAAAATTTACAGATGATAACAGCCCCAACTCTTGAGGAGCTGGCTCATTGGATATACAAGAAAATTCAAAGTAATAAGAAATATGCTAAATATACCATTCTCTGGTTATTGTTATCTGTATTAGCCAAAATAAAAGTAAAAGAAAGTGCTATGTCAGGCCCTGATGCTGAACCAAGTTCAGATTTGCATCAATCTGAGCTTCAGCTATTAGCCTGAAAGATGCCCAGAAAGGAAAAAATTATGCATGGGCAATAGAAAGTACCTCTAAGACCTCTGGTCACAAAGAAGGTCGTTAATGTAGAGAAAGCAAAAATAAGACATAGGGGATATAGCATAAAGGAACTGGCTCAGTGTGTGGATCAGTATCATGAGCTCCTAAAATACTTTAATAAAATGGATTGTGAGGGTAACCAATATGAGGGCTGTGTGTTTGGTTATGAATGCTGCAGAGGAGAAGAGCACATTTGGGTTGATGCAGGACATGCAGCTCACTATTTAAAAACCATGGAAGTCTGTATGTGATCCAGACACAAAGGAGCTTATTTCCAAGGGAACAGCCAGCCTGATGTACCCGATAAATAACACTCTAAAAGGTGTTTATCCTGAGAAGGATGACTGCCCAACTCCACCTGTTAATGCCAAATGGAACACCTCATATGAGTCAACTGATATGCTGTGTATGCAAGCCTTATGGGAATGGCTTTATGATGACCAAACTATTCACAAACTGAATATGCTCATTACCCAGGTTATTGTAAATGCTATTAAGGGGGGCCTTATTGGATGGGAACACCATGTAATGTTATAGTACAAACCAAATAGTTTGAGAAGCTTTATCAGATTTACTGTCTCATCTTCTCTACATTGGTCTTACTGATACCAAGAACATTGAAGTAATTAAGAAAATAGGGAGAGACAAAAAGGAGAGTCAAGGGATTCAACCTAGTAGAGTGGCAGGCTTCAGATAGTTATTAAAAAATGGAATGGATAATGAAGACATTGATGGAGTAGAAACAAAGATGTTGATGCAACACCAGCAGACATTTGGTGGACCAACGAGACCTCCTGTTGGTCTCTCAACATTAAATGGCTCCAAACAAGTCTGCTTTGTTTACCCCAGTTTGGATGAATTTAAGCTGGAAGGCAAAGATTACAGTGAGAAATGTGACAAACAATTCCCTGGAGCTATGGTTAGGGAAATTAATCAAAGTCAAACTTGACATAGAGGCCAGGGTCTGCCAGCCCCATGCCCAGATGGGGCCCAAATGCCATATACACATGTAAGGGTAAAATATCTAGAGGGAGGAGGAGAAACTTTTCTGGAACTGTTTGATATAGGAAGCTAATGCACTGTGATTCCAAAGCCTGTTGGTGAAGTCTTAACAAGCACTAACCTTAAATTTAAAGGATATGGAGATGCAAAGATTGATGGGATTGAAGTGAAAGTTTGGATAAAAAATTGGAGTTTTTGAATGGATTTCCTGTGAGGTAGTCCCATCTCATTTACCTGAATGATTTATTGGAATAAAGATTATGGCTGGCTGGGGATTGCTTCCCCTACCTAATACTGTAAAAGAGAAAGACATGTAAGCCAGTCCTCAGGCCACTTTTAATTGGGGATGATAAATGGAAACCAATAGACCTGCCAGAACCCACACAGGTGGTTAACTTAAAATAATATAGAATACCAGGTAGCAAAAAGAGTTTACCACTTTAATTAATGACACCCGAGAAACTGGAGAGCTGGTAGCAACAAATTTGCTGTCTAATAGCCATGACCTGTGAAAAGGACAGATGGCCCATGTAAACTAAAAGTACATGATCAAGGCTTAAAAGAAGTTGTCCACCCCATGGCCTCAGCAGTTCCAGACAGGGTTTCAACCATCCAAAAAGCTAGCAGGGTAAAGAAGGCTGGTCCTCAGTGATTGACCTTGCTAATACTTTCATCTCTACCTCAATTTCAGAATAGCATCAACTGCAGTTTGCCTTCACGTGGGAAGAATACAAATTTACTTTTACCTTGCTACCAGAGGATTATCTGAACTCACTAGCTTATTGTCATAATTTGATTAGAAGGAATTTAGACTTGATGCAAATCTCAAGTGTAATAATACACTATATTGATGACATTGTGATAAAACTGAAAAATAAAGAAAAATCCAGGACTAATTTAAATGCAATGATGAGGCACATGACAAACTGGAGCTGGTTAATAAATCCAGCAAAGGTCCAAGGCCATGCCCAACCAGTAAAACTCTTAGGAGCCAACAGGGATGTTCCAAAAGTGACTAAAAATAAGCTACTGTCACTACTGACTCCTAAGATCAAACAAGAGCCCCGGTGTTAATTGGTTTATTTGGATTTCGGAGAACACATATTCCACATCTGGGCATATTGTTAGCTCCCATCTATAACACTACTAGAAATAAAGCTATATTTGAGTGAGGAATTGAACACAAGTAGGCCATGTCTGAATTAAAAATGATGGTAGCTCTCTCAACATCTTTGAGTCCTTATGACACCAACTCAAATTTAATTTTGGAAATATCTTCCACACATACTCATGCAGACTGCAGCTTATGGCAAAAGTCCATGAGCACCTTCTAGCAGTTACCATTGGGGTTTTGTACCACAAAATTCCCAGCTTCTGTCCCCTGGTACTCACCATTTAAGAGACAATTATTTGCCTGCTATTGGTAATTAATTGAGACTGCCTCACTGACAGAAGGACACAAAATAATCATGAAGACTGAGATACACATAATGTGTTGGGTGGTGTCAAAGAAACACTCTAATAAGAAAGACAGTGCCCAAAAGAGTTACATAATAAAATAGATATGGATTATACAGGAGGATGCTGTCAGGGGAATGCAGGAAGCCACTCACTACATCCATGAGCAGGTAGCCTCTTTTCCTCTAGGACCAACTTTGGAGCCAACTGAGGAGCTGCTGCAACAGATTGCCACATAGATAGTGCCCTATAAAGGGCTCTAAACTGACCAACAACGAGCTCTTCCAAGGTAAACGGACAACATCCTCTGTGGAAGGCCACCATTTTGATTGAAGAAGGTAAAAAGAGATCATCCTGTGGTGCAGAATTGTGTGCTGTTTTCTTAGCAGTGATGAAAAAAATCAAACAGTTGGGAAAAGCTCCTATATTTGGGGTTTTACTGACTCAGGGGAAATGGCCAATGTCCTTGTCATATGGTCAGGCATATGGGTGGAATCCATATGCATCTGGAATCCAGATGGAATAGTGATTTTTAAAGGGATGCCCATATGGGGCTTGGCCCAATGAAAATCACTAGGGGAATTTGAGGACTGCGGGGATTTAATTCACTATGGGAATTAAAGTAGAACATGTTAATAATCATCAGAACTTCCAGGTTTTGTAGGTTACTGGGATCAACAAGCATCCTAGAGATGGCTACTTGAGTCCATAAAATGAATGCACATGGGGATGTTGCAGCAGCGCAGAGTTGGGATGAATCTAGACATATTTCTCTTGCACCCCCTGAGGCGCAATATGCCAATAAGAACTGTCCTGACTGCAACAAGTGAGACAGAGACAGCAGCTGGATATGTGGTAGATTCCCTGGTAGGAAGGTCCTGATCATAGCAGGAAAATGAGACTAATGCTGGTAGCTCTTGTGGGCTACACATGGGTCTTGACAGGAATAGACACTGACCCTAGACTGAGCAAAAGTCCAGTGGTAGACTCAAATGTGGAGAGTGTTATAAAAGAAGGAAAACAGAAAATGCTGCACTAATTTGGATGGCTGACTGGCATTTCTTCAGCCCAAGGAATTCACTTTACTGCCCATAATGTCCAGCAGTAGGCAGAGCAATATCTTCGTCAGAGTAACAGTTTTAACAGAAAATTGGGACAGACAATTGAAACATTTACAGTCACAAATGGTGGGAGGAAACGTCATGAAGGGCTGGCTTACATGCTTTCATAAGTATGTGTTCACACTCAACATCAACAGGAGTAGGGCTAAAGAAATTTTCCCATTAGGAAGATTTCTGTTTTTCTGGTGGATCTGGGGAAGACAGAGTGGGGAAGTTGCTGGTATCCTTTCTTCACATCACCCCATTTCTTCCCCCCTACTCGAGTCTGTGGTCATAGTATCAGGTCTGCAACTAAAAGGACTGGAATTAGGAATGATGTCTAAGTAAGAAACTGTAACTATGCTTTTAACCTTTATATCACAATTATTAATGGCCTGATGGAGCAGGTTGTGTCTTCACCCCATCTGTCAAAATTGAGATTAACAGTGAAGGCATGGCTGGTAAAGATAAGCCACTAGTTCTGCATCTATGCCTCTTTATCTTATCTAAATAAAATTGGAATAAGAGGAAGGCACTTGCTAGATTACCATGGCTACTGGCAATTAGGCCAGCATAGTGGTAAAATCTACATTTTTTTCAAAGGATGGAAAATTTGAGTAAAATGGAGAGAAGTAAAAATAGTGACAAAGGGAAAAGGAAAGAATAAGTGGATAATATAATAAGGGAAATATAATATTACATTAACACTTAGCAAGAGGCTCAGAGCAAGAGATGATATTCCCTTAGCTCAGTTATATCTGGTGCTTGAAAAGGTGAAGCCATATATTGCTGAGAATACTCTTGCTTTTGGAATGCGACAAGATCATGTGAAAGCCTGGAGACTTGAGTGGCCTCACCCTGGGAGACATTTTCAGATATAATAATGTACTGGATAGTTTTTTTTTTTTAACATTGGCACCTGCACTAACATTTGTTGCCAATCTTTGTTTTTCTTCTCCCCAAAGCCCTCAGGTACATAGTTGTATATTCTAGTTGTGAGTACCTCTGGTTGTGGCATGTGGAACACGATCACAACATGGCCTGATGAGCAGTGCCATGTCTGCACCCAGGATATGAACCAGCAAAACCCTGGGCCACTGAAGCAGAGCGCGTGAACTTAACCACTTGGCCACAGGGCCAGCACCTGGACTGGATAGTTAATGAGTAAGTTAAACTCTAGTAATGTGCCAGCCTCTTTGGATGTTTATAATTGTTTTGCTGTAAAGAATCTGTCATTGAAGACCTTGGGATGAAACTTCCAAACTGTAGCTGTTTGGTCAGAAGCACAGGCAACAATGTGGACTTGTGACTGGCATCTAAAGTGGGGAGGGATAATCATGTAGGACAGAACCCTTAAACTGTGGAATCTGATGCTATCTTGTGGTAGATAGTGTCAGAGTCAAGTTGAATTCTTGGACACCCTCCTAGTGTCTGTGAACAGCGTCAGCATGAGGAAGCCTCCACACACACACACATTGGAATTGGGTCTAAGAGTCCTTTTAAATACTTACAAAAAATTTCAAGTAAGCCTCAAGGAAACCACAAAACAAAAAAATTATAGTAAATACAAGATAAAGAGAAGGGAATTGAATTACAATGCTATGGAAAATTGTCTTTCACGAAGGAAGACAATAAAAGAGGAAAAAATAAATTAAAGAAATACATTACAGCCAGACAACAATTAAAATGGCAATAATAAGTTCTTACCTATCAATAGTTACCTTAAATATAAGTGCAATAAATTCTTAAATCTAAATGCACAGAGAGGCTGAATAGATTTAAAAATATCAAGGTTCAAATATATGCTTTCTAAAAAGGCTGATTTCAGATTTAAGGACAATCAGAAACTGAAAGTTAAGGGATAGAAAAGGATATTCTATTCAAATGTAAAGAAAAGGTGAACAGGAGGAGCTATGCTTATATATCAGATAAAACAGACTGAAAGTAATGACAGGATGACAAAGAAGGACATTAAATAATGATAAAGACATCAAATCATCAAGAGGATATAATAATTATATACATATTATATATATATAATTTATGTATAGAAATACAACTTATTTTTATGTTTTGGTACCTTTTCCTGAAATTTACTGAAATCTTTTATTAGCAAACCTTTTTTTATGGAGTCTTATGGGCTTTCTATGTGTAAAATCATGCCACCTTCAAATAGAACAAATTGTATCTCTTCTTTTCTGAATTTCATGCCTTTTTTTCTTGTCTAATTGCTCTGGCTAGGACTTCCAATATTATTTTGAATAAACATGTCCATTGGGGGCACCCTTGGCTTGTTCCTGATCTTAGAGAAAAAATTTTCAGAGTTTCATTGTTGAGTATGATGCTAACTGTGGGCTTGTCATATATGGTCTTCATTATATTGAGTTACACTCCATCTATATTCAGTTCATTAAGAGTTTTTTTCATAAAAGTGTGTTGAAATTTCTCAAATGCTTTTTCTGCATATATTCAGATGATTATGATGTGACATTTATCCTTTATTTTGTTAATGGGTGTGTGGTGATACATCACATAGATAGACTTTTAAATGTCAAGCCATCTTTGAAACACTGGAGTAAATTCCACTTGACCTTACTTACGATCCTTTTAATGTATTGTTGAATTCAGTTTGCTAACATTTTGTTGAACAATTTTTCCTTCCCTGTTTATCAGAGATATTGATCTGATCTTTTTTATCCCCTTCCTTCTTTTAACATTGGGCTAGTTTGTTTCTTGAGGTGTAAAGTTAGGTTGTTTATTTCAGATCACTATTTTTTTCTTTTTCTTCTTTTCTTAAAGATTTCATTTTTTTCCTTTTTCTCCCCAAAGCCCCCCAGTACATAGTTGTATATTCTTCATCGTGGATCCTTCTAGTTGCGGCATGTGGGATGCTGCCTCAGCATGGTTTGATGAGCAGTGCCATATCCATGCCCAGGATTCAAACCAATGAAACACTGGACTGCCTGCAGCTGAGCACGTGAACTTAACCACTAGGCCACGGGGCCAGCCCCTATTTTTTTCTTAAACTAGGTGTTTATTGCTATAAACCTCTTTCTTAGAACTGCTTTTGCAGCATCCAATAGGTTTTAGTTTCCACATTAATTTAAGATATTCATTGATTTCCTTTTTGATTTCTCCTTTGTCCCATTGGTTGTTTAAGAGTATGATGTTTAGGGACCAGCCAGGTGATGTAGTGATTAAGTTCATATTCTCTTCTTGGGCAGCCTGTGGCTGATGGTTTCACATCCCAGTTGCAAACTTATGCACTCCTCAACAAACCATCCTGTGGCGGTGTCCCACATATAAAGTAGAGGAAGACTGGCACAAATGTTAGCTCAGAGACAATCTTCCTCAAGCAAAAACAGGAAGATTTCCAACAGATGTTAGCTCAGGGCCTATCTTCCTCACCAAAAAATCAAAAAAGTATGATATTTAATCTCTACACAGGAGCAAGGCTGGTATGGTCTCACCCGGCCTTGCCTGCATTGCTTACACAGGCCCGGCAGTTCCGTTGGTGTATTGGGGGTATATGCTGATCTCTGTCATGATCTGGGCTCCTTGACAACTCCTGGGCCCAAGAGCTGCCCATGCTTTACCTTTTGCTGAATTACTGGGTGAGCATGGAGAGGAAGTGCTTCCTCCATGTCCCTGTCCTCAGTGTCCTGAGGAACACAGTGAAAATTCTAACACATATGTTATTTTCATTGCAGGAGGAGCATAGATACAAAGACAGGAAGGGGAAGTAGAAACATAGAAAAAGATACTCACAGATAAGTATAATTGGCAAGCTTCAAACAAGATAAATAAAAGAAAAATTACATCTTAGGCACATAATAATAAAATTAGTGAATACCAAAGAAAATCTTGACAGTAGTAAAAAAGAATGAAAAACACTTTCTTCAAAGAAACATTAACATTAATGACAGTTGACTTCTCAACACCAACTATGAATATCATAAAACAATTTACATATAACTTTAATGTGCTAAATAAAATAATAGGCAACTTAGAAATTATATACCCAGTAACCATAATTTCCTGAAGTAGAAAAAACATAAAAATGTTTCATGCATATGCAAACTGAAATAATTTGTTGGCAGGAAATCTGTGGATCAGAATTGAAAGCAGAGTTATTCAGGAGAAGGAAAATTGTCACTATGGGTAAAAAATGCAGGGAAAAAGAAAACAATTAAAAGTATAAATATAAGGCTACATGTAAAGGAATATTTACTGATTAAGCAATACAAGTCATGGGTGGTGGAGATATGTGTGTAATTAAAATCCATTATAAAATTAATACAAATTTAGAAGGGAGTAAACTACTTGGTGTTCTAAATGCATTACATTTTTGTGAAACTGTAAAAGACAGAATTTCTAGTATGATGTAAATTTCATGAATGTATATTATAATCTCAAGCATAAGAATGAAAATCAGTATAAAAAGTGCATAGCTACTCAGGTAATGAATGAAAAAATTGGGATAATAAAATACATTAATCAAAAAGAACAAAAGAAGAGATCTCATCAAGATAGCAGCATAAGCACCCTCTGAACTCCTCTCCTCCCACCAACACAACCAGGTTACAACTATTTTTGGAAAAATTACCCTGGAGGTAAAACTGAAAACTGGATAAAAAGAACCTCCACAACAAGGGACAGTCCTGACTAAGGTGGAAGAGGCAGAAATTCCTGCTGGAGAGGAAAAAAGCCTCCTTTGGGAGGAGCAGAGTTTCTCAGCTGGCCAGGTGGGAGCCACCTTAAGGTATTGACAAAGTAAAAATGGCAAGCAATAAGATATATTGGAGGATATGAGGAAGCCATTTGGTGTAAACCTGATCTGGCCTGACTTTGTTTTTTTCCAAAAGGACCTGACTGTGGTCATTGAGCATGTATTGTATAGACATTTCCTATGGCAAAAACAAAGGCCCTTGAGATAAAGGTGC
Organism: Equus caballus; assembly: GCF_041296265.1. Lineage (NCBI taxonomy): Eukaryota > Metazoa > Chordata > Mammalia > Perissodactyla > Equidae > Equus > Equus caballus. Next base: position 1,853,278 of record NW_027222392.1, on the reverse strand, counting down.
AACTTCCCTCCCCCTTCTAACTTGGCATTTCCTTAAAGATTAAGCATCTTTCCTTAGGCTAGGAACTGATTGCAGTGTTCACCTGTGACCACTCAGCTGGAGACAACAGACCTGCCATCCTGCTGTGTTCACCAAGACAGCAGACCTACCTGCTGTTTCCATCAATAGCTGTGCCAACAGAGCAGTCTCGTGACTGTTGTAAAAGGGACATTTCAATCATATGTGAAACAGCCTGTTTGAGGATATATAACCACTCTGTGCACCCAACTTCTTTGGTGCCCTTTCTTCTTCTGGAAGAAAGGCCCCGGGCCATGGTCCTCAGATTTCAGCTCAGAATAAACTCACCCAAATTTTCATTTATAGATTGGTTATGGATTATTTTCTTTGACAGTTCGCAGCCCTCACTGGAGGAGTGAGGTCCAGAGTGGGGGTCCATACTGTTATAAGCCTCCTTCAGCCTCAGCACAACTGAGATGAGGGTCTTACTGTCTATCTTTGCTGGCTATTAAATGCAGCAAGGATACCCCCAGAAAAGCTATCAGATGAAAGCTGAAAAGACCCAGGTCTTAAAGGGCCCACTACAAACTCACCCATCTCAGCAACCCAGAATCACCAAAGAGAAGGCTGACAGTCCTTTGCTGAAAAGAGATTCACCTCATGGGCTCTGGGGGCATCTTGGTGAGAGGAGGGACCTCTCTGGAGACTGAGACACTCGTCGGGGCCATTGTTCTGACCTGGTCCAGGTGTGCTGACACAGACCCCTGGGGATGCCATTGAGGTTCTTCCCTTGGCCTGTTAGCTCAGGGGCCTGCCACACCCACTAGAGTGTGTGTATTTAATCCAGTTCAGCCAGGGCAGGCAACCTACCCTAGGGACTGGCCCCACCCAACAGCAAGCCCTCAGGCTACTTGTCAGCCAGCATTGACTGGGTGACTTGATCCTGTACAGGCAGATAAGTGTCTCTGCCTTTGTCGGGCAGGGCATGTGTGAGGACTAGGTGAACTGTGGTGACATTGGTGGAGAGGTGGGGACCTCTGCAATGGTGCACTGGTGTATGTTCCAGGGCATTGGGAAGTGTGCGCCGACCAGGCCTATGTTGACAGTGTGTGTGCTCCTGTGGGGGTGGAGGCTTATCAGAGGCAAAAGACCCCTGCTTCATAAATAACCATAAAAAAGATCAGCCCCACCTTCCAAGGCCTGAAACAATTGAGTGCTCCCATGCCTAGGGCCAGCCCCAGCCAGCTGCCCTCCTAAGAGAACAGACAACAGTCTTGTAGGCCTGAGTCCTATAGCAACTGTAAAGCCCTGAGTTTAGCATACAGCTACACTGTGTAACAATCCAATTAAGAGGAAAACCGCAACAGGAGTGTGCTGATAGACTTTGTAGACAACCGTGCTGAGGCTCCCCAAACAGGATTTACAAACAGCTAGCCAGGGAAGGAAAGACTAGACTGCCTCAGTACCTGAATTAAGAGCAATAATGCCAGAGCAGAAAGACACAAGCAGACCACAAAGTGGTCACTCCTGGATCATTTGCACTGATGACAAGAGGAAAGCACAGTGCTGGGCCTCATAAGACATCTCTTACATAAGGCCACTTCTCCAAAGTCAGGAGACATAGCCAACTCACCTAATACATAGAAATAAGCACAGAGAAAGAGGCATAATGAGGAGACAAAGGAACAATTTCCAAGCAAGGGAACAGGACAAAATGCCAGAAAAGGACTAAATGAAACAGAAATAAGTGATCTACTTGGCAAACAGTTCAAACAAAATATCAGAAGGATGCTCACAGATATTGGGAGAAGACTGGATGAACACAGTGAGCTCATCTGCAAACCACTGGAAAATATATAAAATAACCACTCAGAAATGAAGAACACAATACTGGAAATGAGAAACTCACTAGAGGGACTAAATAGGAGAGTAGAGGATTCAGAATAATGAATCACTGAGCTAGACAAAAGACTAGAGGAAACCACCCAAGCTGTACACGAAAAAGAAAAAAGAATTAGACAGAATGAGAACAGTCTAAGGAAACTCTGGGACAATATCAAGCATGGGAACATTCTGATTATAGGTGTCCCAGAAGGAGAAAAGAGAGAAAAAGGGGCAGAAAATTTATTTGAAGAAATAATAGATGAAGATTTTCCTAACCTAAGGAAGGAAACAGACATCCAACTACAGAATGCACAGAAAGTTCCAAACAAGATAGGCCCAAAGAGTTCCACATCAAGACCCATTATAATTAAAATGTCCAAAATTAAAGATAAAGAGAGAATCCTAAAAACAGCAAGAGAAAGGCCACATGTGACATACAGAGGAAAGCCCATAAGGCTATCAGAGGACTTCTCAGTCAAAAGGCTGCAGGAGAGGCGAGAATGACATGACATATTTAAAGTACTAAAAGGAGAAAACTTACAGCTGAGAATACTCTATCCATCAAGGTTGTCATTCAGAATAGAAGGAGAGATAAAGTGCTTCCCAGACAAGCAAAATTAAAGGAGTCTATCACCAAGAAACCAGTTCTACAAGAAATGCTGAAGGGACTTATTTAAGTGGGAAAGCAATGACCACAAATAGAGATAAAAATAATTATATAAAATAAGGTAATAAAATCACTTGTAAAGGTAAAAATATAGGAAATGTAGCAGATCAAATACCTGTGAAGATAATATGAAAGTTAAAAGACAAATGCACTAAAATCACCTATTTCAAGGATAAAAGCATATTGCATAGACACACTAAACAAGAGACTATATATGATTTCAAATCATAAAATGTGGGAGAAGGGGAGTGAAAAAGTAGAACTTTTAGAAAGAGGTCAAGCTAAACAGTCTGTCAACTTGATATAGATGGTTATATACATAGAATATTATATAGAACCTCATGGCAATCACAAATCAGAAACCTATAATAAGCAAGCAAACAAGTAAGAAAAAAGAAATCAAACACATCACTGAAGAAAGACATCAAACCACAAGGGAAGACAGCAAGAGAAAAGTCAGGAATAGAGAAGAACTACTAAAACAACCAGAAAAAAAGATAATGAAAGTGCAATAAATACATATTTATCAATAGATACTTTAAACGTAATTGGAATAAATGTTCCAATCAAATGCCATAGGGTGATCAATTGGATAAAAAAAGAAGACCCATGTGTATGCTGCATACAAGAGATACACTTTAGACTTAAAGACACTCACAGACTGAAAGTGAAAGGATGGAAAAAGATATTCCATGCAAAAAACAATTGAAATAATTAATGAAATGGAGAGCTGGTTCTTTGAAAAGATAAAGAAAATTGACTAACTCTTAGCTAGACTCACCAAGAAAAAGAGAAGGCTCAATTAAATAAAATCAGAAATGAAATAGGAGAGACTACAACAGACACCTCAGAAATACAAAAGATAATAAGAGAATAGTATGAAAAGCTATATGCCAACAAATTGGATAATCTAGAAGAAATGGAAAAATTCTTAGAAACATAAAACCTTCCAAAACTAAACTAAGAAGAAGTAGAGACGTTGAATAGACCAATTACCAGTAAGGAGATCAAAACAGCAATCAAAAACCTCTGAAAAAATAAAAGTACAGGGCCAGATGGCTTCCCCGGTGAATTCTACCAAACATTCAAAGAAGATTTAATACCTATCCTTCACAAAATCATCCCAAAAAGTGAAGATTAGGGTAGGCTTCCTAACTCATTCTACAAAGCCAAAATTATCCTGATAGCAAAACCAGACAAGGACAGAACAAAAAAGGAAAATTACAGGCCAATATCACTGATGAACATCGATGCAAAAATCTCCAACAAAATACTAGCAAATAAAATATAACAATACATTAAAAATATCATATATCATGATCAAATGGGTTTCATTCTAGGGATGCAGGGATAGTTCAACATCTGCAAATCTATCAACATGATACACCACATTAACAAAATGAAGAATAAAAATCACATGATCATCTCAATAGATGCAGAGAAAGCATTTGAGAAGATACAGCATCCAATTATGATAAAAACTCTAAATAAAATGGGTATAGAAGGAAAATATCTCAACATGATGAGGCCATATATGACAAACCGACAGAAAATAACATTCTCAATGGAGGAAAACGTAAAGCTATCCCTCTAAGAACAGGAAGAAGACAAGGATGCCCACTGTCACCACTCTTATTTAACGTAGTATTGGAAGTCCTGGCCAGAGAAACCAGTCAAGAAAAAGAAATAAAAGGGATCCATGCTGGAAAAGAAGTAAAACTGTCATTCTTTGCAGACAACATGATTTTATGTATAGAAAACCCTAAAGAATCCACTAAAAAACTTTTAGAAACAATAAAGGAATTCAGTCAAGTCATGAGATACAAAATTAACAAACAAAATTGGTTGTGATTCTATACACTAACAACATAGTCGGAGAAAGAGAAATTAAGAATAAAATCCCATTTACAATTTCAACAAAAAGGATAAAATACCTAGGAATAAGCAACCTAAAATGTGAAAGATCTGTAAACTGAAAACTATAAAACATTGTTAAAAGAAATCAAAGGAGACACAAAGAATTGGAAAGATATTCTCTGCTCTTGGATTGGAGGAATTAACATCATTAAAATGTCCATACTGCCTAAAGCAATCTATAGATTCAATGCAATCCTTATCTAAGTTCCACGAAGATTTTTCACAGAAATAGAACAAAGAATCCTAAACTTTATATGGAACAACAAAAGAACCAGAAAAACCAAAGGATTCCTGAGAAAAAAGGACAAAGCTGGAGGTATCACACTCCCTGATTTCAAAATATACTACAAAGCCATAGTAACGCAAACAACATGATACTGGCATAAAAACAGACACACAGATCAATGGAACAGAATCAAGAGCCCAGAAATAAATCCACACAGCTATGGACAGCTAATATTCAACAAGGGAGGCAAGAGCATACAATGGAGAACGGACAGTCTCTTCAATAAATTGGGTTGGGAAAGCTGGACAGCCACATGCAAAAGAATGAAAGTAGACCATTCCCTTACACCATGCACAAAAATCAACTCAAAATGGGTTAAAGACTTGAATGTAAGACCCAAAACCATGAAACTTCTGGAAGAAAACATAGGCAGTATGCTCTTTGACATCAGTTTTAGCAGCATATTTTCAAGTACCATGTCTGACTTGGCAAGGGAAAAAAACAATGAATGAACAAATGGGACTATATCAAACTAAAAAGCTTCTGCACAGCAAAGGAAACCATCAACAAAATGAAAGTACAACCTAACAACTGGGAGAAGACATTTGCAAACCATATATCAGATAAGGGGTTAATATCCAAAATATACAAATAACTCATACAGCACAACAACAAAAAAACCAACAATCCAATTAGAAAATGGGCAAAAGATCTGAACAGAGATTTCTCCAAAGAAGATATATGGATGGCCAACAGCCATATGAAAAGATGTACAACATCCTTAGCTATCAGGGAGATGCAAATCAAAACCACAGTGTGGTATCACCTCACTCTGGTCATAATGGCTATAATTAACAAGACAGGAAACAAGTGTTGGAGAGGATGTGGAGAGAAGGGAACCATCGTACACTGCTGCTGGCAGTGCTAACTGGTGTAGCCACCATGGAAAGCAGTTTGGAGTATGCTCAAAAAATTAGGAATAGATCTACCATATGATCCAGCTATCTCACTTCCGGGTATTTAACCAAAGAACTTGAAAACACAAAGGCATAAAGATACATGGAGCCCTATGTTCATTGCAGCATTATTCACAATAGCCAAGATGTGAAAGCAACCTAGGTGCCTATCAAGGGCCAAATGGATAAGAAAGATGTGGTATATATACACAATGGAATACTATTCAGCCATAAGAAATGATGAAACCCGGCCATTTATGACAACATGTATGCTCCTTGAGAGTATTATGCTGAGTGAAATAAGTCAGAGGGAAAAAGTCGAATCCCTAATTATCTCACTCATATGTGGGAGATAAAAACAACGACAAACAAATACATAGCAATGGAGATTGGATTGCTGGTTACATAGGGGAAAGAGGGTGAGGGCAAATGTGGGGATTAGGCTCACATGTTAGGGGATGGACTATAATTAGTTTTTGTGTGGTGAACATAATGCAATCTTCACAGAATTCTAAATATATTACGTTGTACATCTGAAAGCTATATCTTGTTATAGTCCAATGTTACTGCAATTAAAAAATAAAAAAATTTTAGAAGAAGAACATAAGAAAGAAGAGAGAAGGGAACCCAAAACAAATGGAAAAAATAGAAAGTAAATAACAAGAAAGCAAATAAAAATGGATCAAGAATTAAATTAAATGCAAATAACCAAACCGCTGATATCAAAATATTAAGATCTTGTTAAAAAGCAAATTTGCCACTTACATATCTTCAAACACAAACAAAGAAAAAGTTGGCAAAATAAAGAAAGAAAATGATATACCATGCAAAACTAAAGAAAACTGGTGCAATTATCCTATCAGAATACATAGGCAGTAAGTCAAGCAACATTTTTTGAGATAAAGAGGAAACTTTCATAATGCCAAAGGGACACTTCCACCACAAAGATATAAAACAAATTCTCTGTGCACACACTAGTTTAGCTTTAAATGATGCATGACCTAACTTGACAAACTTAAAAGAATGTGACAAACTCATAAAACATACTGTGATATTTTCAATCAAAAGTCAAAATAATAGAACTGATAGATCTTCCAGCAGAGAGAAAGACCAGGGACTCACCTTGTTTTCCTCACTCAGCCTTACAATCTCCTTCCATTGCCCCATAATGGCAGAGTTAATGTGGTGCCAGCTGACCAGTAGCAATATGGTTACAGGTTTTACAGGTTCAATCCAGTTCAACACCCCAGAGCAACTGAGTAAGGGAGGGTTTGGAACCAAGAGGCGATGACTGGATGAAGTGTTTATACATAAAATAATATCTCTATGTAATTTTTAACAAATACCCTCCAGTACAGCCTTTCACACACAGTTTTTATTTTAAGTTAATCTGATTTATCGTCCAGTCAATCACAGTACCTGAAAATGTTATATATATTTTTAATATATCTGTTCGAAGTAATATATGGACAACAACTTTTACCATTACAGAAGAAGGCAAGTTATTTTAACTCTTAAAAATATCACAAAAGCAAAGTAAATTATGTCCCCAGACTTAAGAGAATCATTCTTTAGAGTCCACGTAATTTCTACTTAACCATGTGCCTATTAGTATATATAATTCCTGCCCATTTTTGTAATCTTATTTCACAGTCTGATATACTTAGATAATATTTAGGATAATAAAGGATATGATATATAAATAATTAATAATTTAAGATATATTATATGAGCATTTAGATCACTGTCACTGTCTACTGTTTAAGAAAACTGTTTAAAATGATCTAATATCCACGAGTGTACTTTTTCTCAGACATAAACAAATAGAGGAAAGAAGTCTATATGGTAAACATGAAAATAGGTGTTTGACTTTCAATGGACATTTCAAAATATGAGGATTGTCAGCAAGATAGACAGAGATGATGCTATTTTACTGTGAGTACATCACACACATGAGTTTCATTTGTGTGTGCCCATGCATACACAATGCCAAAAGGTTGAACACATATTTTCAAACAATGATTCAATTCAATTCAGGAAGAAATTTAACGAAAGAGTTGATTATATTCATTCACTGAAAACCGAATGTCATTCTCTAGTATATTTGTAGACCCTGACTCCCTCAGAATGTAGTGGGATAAACGAACTTCTACAATCTTTGCTGTAATCTCATCTTGGAATCCACTTTCTGCCATTCTCATCTCTGTTTATTTTCTATTCAGAGAGAGTGATCCTTCCGGCAGCTGTAGCTGTTTTTATACCAATGTCCATCCATCCATTCTCTGAATCTCCCTCCAGCATTCCTACTGTCTCTCTCATTATTCAGATTTCCTACATCATGGAGATATCATCTTGGGATATCATTTTGTCTTATAGAGAAATGACACAGAAAGTCCAAGTTATTACATCTGTAATTTGTTATCAGTGCAGAGTTGTTTTGATTATTCTGCTGAGATCCATTTTAACTACCTCTCAGAAATTCAGTCCGAGATGCTGTTCCCTGGGGCTCCTTGTTCTTTATTCAGGAAATGTTACTTTGATTGATCTTCAACATAATGGAATCAATACTTAAGGAAGCCTGACAGAAGTCTGTTGAAAGCAAACTGATCAGGGATGTTGTCTTTATTTTCCATTTTTTTCTGGTGATTTGATGCAGGTCACTGTTCAAACATGGTGATACCCTGCAAAGAACTAAAGTGAGTACTTGTGGAAATTCTACTTTTCACAGTCACCGTCTAATTATGACCTGGATAGGGATATGCATGATCCACGTAGTCTCTCTGGTTCATTTTTAGGTATAGGGCAGGGGAAAATCTGTCCATGGGTTGCAATTCAGTTTAAAATAGAGGATACTTATTTGACGATACTTGTGCTTACATTGTCTGCCTGACTTCTTAAATTTTTCTCTTACATATCACATATTCACAAATTAGACTTTAAAACAAAGTCAACTAAATTTAGGTAAGTACACTGTTACCAATGTGGCAGGAATACTTCCTATGCTTGAGAAATTATTTTAGAATATCCCCTTTCTTCAATTAGTGTGAAGGTTTAATTAGAAAAATGATTTAAAATGAGTTTTCAAAATTTATCATTGTATCAATGTGCTCTAAGCTGCTTCCGCACCTCTCATAAGTGTAGCCTATGTAACAACTTCAGTTCACCATTTGATGTGTATATTTTGTCATATACAAGAATCTGTAATTCACTCTTGAATAAGGAGAGTGACAGGCTAAAGTTGAATTTGCAAAACAAAATATTTCTTCTGAAACTTAGAGAATAAAATTCTTTGGGAGTTCATGTGTGAACAAGATTCTCAGGAACAGTTCTGGCATTGACTTCAGGGGTCATAGGGTGATCAATCATCCCATTTTTCTCAGGAATGAAGGTGTTCTTAAGACATGAGACTTTTTCTGGAAAAACAGGGGCAGCCCCAGGCTAACCCCGATGGATACACTTCCTTGGGTAGGGCCATAATTTTTACACAATTATATGCACACTCCTTGAACCTGCACCAAATTTTCTCTTTTACACTACTTTTAAGTTGCAAAATTGAGAAATGGGCACTTTCATCTCTCTTTTAATACTTAAGCTGTGAAGCTAAGCTAAAAAGAATGCAACATTCTCCCTGAATGAACTTGAACTAGAAGCAACTCTTACTTAGTGAAGAATTATCTTGAATGAAATTGTCTGACAAAAGTTATTCAGAAATGTAAGAGGATAAAGTAAATTTTACCACTCTAGCCCCATAAAACATAGTGGCTCTCTGGTGAGTTCCTAGCGGCTTGCCTTACATATGCATATGTTGTCCATGCTTGCAAAGAAGAAACAGGTATTTGAAAACAATGATGATGCTGATGATGATTTTGATGATTTTGATGATATAGTTGATGATGTGGGAGAATACATTGAGTTGCATTGGTATAACATTGGCTTGTAGATTGCAACATCACTGAGTTTTTTTAATCAGACTCCCTGGATTCAGATCTCCATGTACCCAATATCTGAGTGTGTGGCAATGAGCAAGTTTGCTAACACTATCAGACTTGACCAACTACCTCATATGTCAACTGGGACATTAACGTTCTTAATTATTCATTAATCCTGTTTTGAGGATTAAACAAAATAACATGTTGAATGACATTAAAATATTAATGTGAACCTCTATTAATGTTCTAAGTGTCAGTAAACACAACGTGACCTCAATTCCCTCCCTCTAGGAAAGGTTTGCTGGTGTTTCTTTGTCAGTGTGCTTGCATTCTGCCAAACAATAAAAATCAACTTGTCTAAAAAGAAATGCAAAAAAAATAACTTGTCTAAATTCTCTCTGCATGTAGTTTTATCTATTGTAACTTTTATTTTATTCTGGCAATAATTATTATAAATAAATCCTAGTGTTAAATTTAATTAAATTGGCATTGTTCTAAGAGTCAATCAGTGCTTGTAAGCACAGTCATATCTCAAAATGGACAATATGTCTCCCTCTGGACTGATCCTCTATGCTTCCTGCAGGGTTGTCTTTCTAATGTTGGGGCACACCACATATTACTTTCTCGGACTTACAACTTCTTCCTTATTATCTACAGGAGCACAAAATTTTTCCTTAGAGTATAATAATCAAACAAGATCTATCATGTTATACTTCACATAGCAAAATAATTGTTCTATGCACATAAATCCGTCACCAAAATAGTTGCTTTATCCCAGATGAATTTTGTACTTCACACCTCCCTACATTTGCAGCATTAGTGTTTTTCCTTGGTATTTATTTCCTCTCTTCTCTTCCTTCTCCCTGAACACTCCTTGAAAACTGCTTACCTTTCAAGGACAATACCATAATATTATTTTAGTTTGGTCTTCTCATTATTCTTTCCAAGACCAAATTAAGCATGCTATGTCACTATATAAAATTGCTTTATACTGTACTTCTAATAATTTTCCGATGATCTCAATACATGTTATTTGATTGTTCATTTTTTAATTTACCATTAACCCCAAAATAATTGAAAACATTTATTACATTTCTACATCACTGTAATCAAATAGAAAGCATAATGATTAGTACAAATTTTGACTTTAAAATATTGGTTGAATAAAAACATCTTTGTTGCTTTCAGTATTAATTGAATTATCTTTTATTTTCCTTAAGTGAAGCTGCTTATTCTTGCATTATACTATTATTCAATCATTGCAAACATATTTTTGGAATGTTTGTCTTCCTTTAAGCAATAAAAATTGCCTCATTATTAATTTTAAAAACCTATAGGTTAAAAATATGACTTTTTAAAATGATAGGAATTTGGAACTCTAAATTACCTTCACTTGAGAGCTAAATATGGGCTAAGTATTGGGCTAATGATATGCATTTCTTATTTAATTCTCAAAGCAACTCAACAAGTTTACTGCTGTTGTTATTATACATTTAGCTAACAGAGATAGCCCAAGATTTTGAAAACTTACCTTAAAAATACAAGATCATTGACAGAAATTGCCACCATCAAGATTTAAGCCCTAAGCATTTACCTAATTTTAACTTTCACTACTTTTTCTTACCTCCAAATTTAAATCAATAAAAAAATCTGTCAGTTTAAAAATAATAACTAAAGCAAAATAGATGATTCTAGATGAGATGAACAAAAAGGAACATGGCCAAAAGTCAATGGCTATAAATTACAAGACCTGAAGAAATAGACATCCTTGCTGATGTGGGCAGGCTCTCTTTGGATGGATGCTCTGGCTTTTGGGAATCAAGGGTAGCATGGAAGCCAGGCCAGTCTCACTTGCAGAATGTAACTAGAAACCATTGACCATAGAATAGAAATTTTGGACACCTGTGGATTGAAAATAATATATGTCTACATCATGGGTCAATAGAAAACATTCTGAACAAAGCTTTTATAGTCAATAGATACCCTCTCCTCCCAGTGAACTGTGTCATGATACCCCTTTGAATTTGACCTTTTCTACACACAGTAACCATTCCAACTTATGGCACGAGCATTGAGAATAGAGCTGCAATGCTATCACTCTTGTAAAGGGAATGGGACATTCCAAGAAGAGATGAGAAAAGCAGTCTCCAGATCCTCTTCACTTTTACTCTTAAATCAGAGATAGTGGAGCGGAGGTGTACTTACTTATCGCTTTGCAAACTTTCTGCATTTTGTGAAACCTGGCTTTGAATGTTGGGATAGAATCATTAATGATTACATGGGTAAATAAAAATTACATGGTCATATAGCATTAATTACCTTGATAAATAACAATTCTCCAAGGGACAATTGAAGGTTTTTCTTCATCACGGACTCAGTTTATATTTGGGTGCCTATTTTGGTGAGTAAGAGCAAGAAGGCTGGAAGAGTTCCATTGTCTTATACATTCACCCCAAGAAGCTTTGATACCAGATCTCTGATTCAGATGGAATGAAGGACCAGGGTCTCTTAGAATAATTGAAAAACACATTCAACACTCAGTATTTTAAAGAGTAATGTCATTATTTCAATATCATATATTTCAAATATTAAAAAATACTTAAATTAACTTTCAAATATCAACTATCACAATTATATTTTCTATCCTCATCTATGTTTTCCAAATCATATATTATTCAGCATAAAACTTATATGTTCTTTCCAACCTTTCCTATATCATTCATTTTTTTGTGTGCATTCACCATACTATTTTGTGTTTTACCTGAAGGCATATAGTGGAGAGGTTAAGAGTAATTTCCTTAGAGTCAGAAAAGCTAGATGTAAATTTTGTCTCTTCCACTTATGAGGTTTGTAATCCAGTCATCTGTTATTTTATCTTTCAGAACATTGTTTTCTTATCAATTACATAAAGATGTTAACATTTAATTTCCAAAGTTTTTTTTAGAAAAAATTATATATCTACAGAGGATCTAACACATAGATCCAGTACTGGCAGATATTACATCACTTCACTATGAAAAAAATAAAAAAAATAAAGCTAGGAATTCTTGAAGTGGATTATAGGTTAAACAAAATCTTTACTTTTTCACACCAGTCTGAACAGCTACACATGAATCAGTCACTAGCTTAAATTTAGAAAATTGTTAGTTGGGATTTCAGGGCCTAGAGGAGCAAATCAGATTGGATTTTTGTCTCAAACATGATTTTTACTTATACCGCTGGATAGGTATCTGAGGTACAATATGACCTCTGAAAAGCAGTGAACAATATAAAACATAAAGTTATGAATAAATTTACAATTGCTTTGAATACTGCTACTGGATGCACCGGGTCACAATAGTCCTGATAGTCATGAATTCAGGTAAAAATATGACTATACATAAAAACAAATCTATCCAAACAAATAAGCAAAAAGAAAACAGGTGACAAAGTGCTAGAAAAGTTTTGGGGATGAATAAAATAAAACAAGAATTTCCCTTTGAAACTCATGGCTACCTTTCAGATAACTGTTTTTCAGCTGCTTCTATCCTGGAGTATCCCTAAAAACCTTTTGCTCCGACTATATAATATCTAATATTTGTCCCAATTTATACTATTTTTGGAAGTAAGAAATCTGAATGTTATGGAGGGTAAATGGCCAGTCTACAGCTATGATGAAATGAAGAAGTAACCCCAGATTTTCTATTTTTACATCCAACACTCTTGCCATTGCACGGCAGTACAACAAATTAGTTCACTCAATTTTAGGATTGCACTTTTAAAATTGAGGAAAAAATCTCAAAGCAGGAATTTGATTAAATTATTTGGTGCTTGGACTTCAATAAATTAGTCAATGATCTCATGAATACCCAGCCTTAGAATTTTCTGTTGGGCATTTTCCCCCTGATATGTTCCCACTATGATTAGTCCTGTCAGCTTCTGTTGTTTTGGATATTACTGATTGCATATGTTTGTAGAAAGATGGCATGCAATTAACAGAATAAATGAGATATGCAATTATTTGTATTATATTTCCACTGTGTGTGTGTGTGTGTGCGTGTGTGTGTATAAATGAAGGTAACTTAGGCTCAGGCAAGTTTCAACTCAAAATGATAATACTGAAATATTTGAAGACATTTATTTTTCTATTATTTTTCTTCTCAACCACAGGCTTCTGTTTACTGGAGTCATTAATGGAAGAATATGCATCAGAAATTGGTATGGATCTTGAGAATAGAGGATATTGCCTGGAAGGCCAAAGTCCATCATAAAGGAATTCCTGCTACAAAGTTGTGTCAAATCAATACTCAAATCACTTCATTCACACACACACACACACACACACACACACACACACAATCTTATAATGACATTCAGATTTCTTTAATTCCCACATGTTCACTCTCTGCAATGTCTGCCATTTAATCACCAAAACAATATGAATCAGTATTATAACTGAGTTTATGATTCTGGGGCTCAGCCAAAATCCTGAACTCCAGGGAGTTCTCTTCATTGTCTTTCTCCACATCTATCTTGTGGCTTTTCTTGGCAATTTGATCATTGTCATTGCCATAATCTAGAACACCACACTACATACCCCCATGTATGTTCTCCTTCTGTCACTGGCTATTATAGACATCATCTGCACAACAAGCAAAATACCCAAGATGCTTGGGACCATGTTAACATCAGGAAGGACCATTTCATACGGAGGCTGCATGTCCTAGCTCTTCTTCTTTACATGGTCCCTGGGAGCTGAGATGGTTCTTTTCACCACCATGGCCTATGACCGCTATGTGGCCATCTGTTTCCCTCTTCACTACAGCACTGTCATGAACCACCATATGTGCATGGCCTTACTCAGCATTGTCATGGCTATTGCAGTAACCAATTCCTGGGTACACACAGGTCTCATCCTGAAGCTGACCTTCTGTGGACCAAATACCATTGGCCACTTCTTCTGTGAGATACCCCCACTGCTGTCTTTGTCCTGCAGCCCTGTGAAAGTCAATGAGGTGATGGTCTATATTGAAGATATTACCCTGGCAGTGGGCAACTTCACCCTCACCTGCATCTCCTGTGCTTTTATCATCACTGCCATTCTCCACATCTGCACAGCAGCAGGCAAGAGAAAGGTCTTTTCGACATGCTCATCCCACCTCATAGTGGTGTCCCTTTACTATTGCCCTGTAATCTACACCTACATCCGTCCTGCTTCCAGCTACACATTTGAAAGAGACAAAGTGGTAGCTGCACTCTGTACTCTTGTGACCCCCCACATTGAACCCCATTGTGTACAGTTTCCAGAACAAGGAGATGCAGACAGGGATTAAGAAAGTCTTTTCATTTCTGAAACATTAATGGTTTCAAGGGGGTGCATCACTACTGTACTTTAGAATTGTCTACTAGAACATCTCAGATTTTACTGATGTTTCACTTATTTCCATTTCAACTTTTCCTGTTCTCTCTTAAGGGCAAGAATGATTCACTCCACTGTAACTCACTTCCCTAGCTCCTTATTTCCAAAATGTACTTATTCTCTTATGATTTCACTAGTAATTTATACTTATCGTTCCACACGTTAATAAATTTTTTTCATGTAAACTTTAAAAACCAATCACAGTAGAAGAAAGTGTTTTCTCTTTTTCTTATTCTGTTCCTGACCTCCTCATCATCTCTACAATTCCATACTTTTCATATTTACAAAATCTGTAATGTAATACACATACATCACACAAATATATGACATAAGATATATCATAAATTACATCATAAAATGTGATTTATATACCAATGTATTTCTAAAATATATATGCATAACTTCTAATTCTTATAGATCCATGTATACAAACATTTACCTCTACAAAAAATAAATATTATTTCTAATATTCTAGAGTTAACAATTTTATAAATCAAATCATGTCCACCATTTATGTAACAAGAAAATACATTCTATCTTTGTGAGACATGTTTGGTACACATGCATTACAGTTTTGCTTTAACATCCATGTTATAATCAGGATTCCACTGCAATATATCTTATAAAATAAGAGCAAGATTTTCTCATACTATTATTTTTGAAAAAATTAAAAAATGAGAATAATAGTATTCTCATACTATTATTCTTGAAAAAATGCAGTTAATGTCATTATTGCCTGCATTAGGTTTTTCAATCTACAAATACAAGAACCATATATTATTACTTTTATATAACATTTAATGCCAAATTTTAAGTAAATTAATACCTAATACAAGGAAACAGAAGAACTATTCTCAATGCCCTCCAGCTGAAGAATACCAGAAACACGTGATTAGGTGAATGAGTTGATTTATTGCATAAAGGAGACAGCACATCACGTGTCAGTAAGAGGGTGCTGACATGGACTTATTTGTGATTGTGTTGGGTATATGGGAAAAGAACAAAAAAAGGGGATTTTTACTAGATTGGATCATGTCAGAAAATAAGGGTAATTTTATCTGGAAGGTAGAAAGAATAAGCATTGCTAAGCTGTAATTGCTAAAGAGGCAGCAATCAAATGTATTAAATGGGAAAAGGAGATATTGGTAATTTCTGAGGTTTGGGCTGTGTTATTATTTTCATGTCAGCTCAGACGTGTCAACAGAGGGGCTTTTTTCTGTCTTCCTCTTTCATAAGGAACTTTTCTGATGCTGATGTTGTGTGAGTTTATTTTGCAATCAACAGGAGAACACTATGACCTAGGTGTTTAGCCAGACAAGCTGAGTAGGCAGTTGTCAGAGACTGCTTTTTTTCTCACTTCTTTAAAATGAACTTAATAAAGAACTTCTCCATTATGCTCTCTTCTTTGTCAAAAAAAAAAAGCCATATAGAAGTCAAATCAATAACATAGGTTAATTCCTTTCTAAAGAATAAATATAAAAGTATTGTCTGAATGTGTATTTTATTTTGAAATTAGGCAGCTATAAGTATGATTTAAAATTGTTAGACTATCATGTGAAACATTCAAATTTGTTTTCATTCGTATTTTTTATGTTGAGGGGAAAATTTTAAAAGTAAACTAATTCTGGGCTTCTTGCTCTCATAGCTTATTCCACTCTGGCTTCCACATTATTCTTGCTGAATATAGCACTGAACATTGCATTTCATTATATATATATATACACACCCGCCACATCAATACCGGATATTTGGACTATCTTGCATGATTCTCTACCTAACCCATTATACTGACACATCTACCTCATAACCATAGACACAGAAGAGAACAACTCTGTGTGCTGCTAGTTGTCTAGAAGGTGTAAGATCCCTACAGGAGACTACAGGCTGTGGAAAGTTCAAATTGTATGTTCATATTCCTTTCACAGATACTTTTACCTAAAAGTGCAAACATCCACCTTAAATTATACACCTATTGATCATTTTAAGAGTAAGATTTCAATAGTCATTTGAGTATTTTGTGTATTTTGTGCCATTTATTTGTTGTTATGTGATTGTACAATGGGCAGAACTAGGGTATATAATGGATTTGCCCTTCACTGTATCTAGTACTTGTCGTAATGTATACTTAATATTCCATAATGATCTTCCTAGTACACTTAGAACACTGTGATCATGAGCCAGCCAGTCTGGGTTTGGGCCTCATATAGGTTATTTCTGATTTCTCTGGAGAAAAATCTTGTTCTAGTGAGTGCAGTTGTAGGGCAATTTTTTGTTAAGTCTCTAATATATTTAACTATGAATAACAGAGGATAGTACTTCAGTCCTTTTAAATCAGTGAGGAGACTTATGCTGAATGCAATGGAAGTCAGGTTTTAGACAGTCAATAGTGTCTGCGGCAGCTCAATGAGACCAGCAAAGAACGAGGCTCCTTCCATTTTCTTGTTCTGCCATTCAACTGTGTCTTCTCTAGGGTCATGAATGGCTTCTACATTACCAGGCATCTCACTCATGACCCAAGCAGAATGAAGGATAAAGATGGAGATGTCACAGGGCAAATAAGTCTTTAGCTATTATTTTTTAACTTTTTTTCTGATTTATTGAGGTATAATTGACAAAATAGTAAGATATGTAAAGTGTGTGTCATGATGCTTTTTTAAATTAAGAATCACTCAGCCATAATCATGAATTTACATCATATTGGCCATGGCCATACCACTGCACCATCTCAAGCTGTAAGTACATATTGGAAGAATAGATTTAGAAAGTAGGGACTTGGCATCTTTGAACAAACTTTAAGTTAACATACATGGAGAAGGAAAGAGGTGCTCATATTATGTCAGTTAATAATAATGCCTATCAAGAAATTTATCATAAGTACATTGGAATCACAAACATAATGGTGAAATAAAATTGGATTGCAAAAGAGAGAATGCCAAAACGGAGACCATCGTTTGATTTGTAGATGTTGAATCATCCCTGCGTCTGTGGAGTAAATCCAAATTTATCATGCTGTATGGTAATTTTAAAGAATTGTATTTGTTTTGCTAATATTTTTTGAGGATTTTTGCATCAACGACCATCAGTGATACTGGCCTGTAATTTTCCTTTTTTGCTGTCCTTATTTGGTTTTGATATCAGGGTAATGTTGGCCTCATGGAGTGACTTAGGAAACAGTCCCTCTTCTTCAATATTTCAAAATTGTTTCATAGGACAGGTATTATGTCTTCTTTGAATATCTGGTAGAATTCACCAAAGAATCCATCTGGCCCAGGACTATAGATTTTTGGGGGAGGTTTTTGATTACTGTTTCAATCACTTTACTTATGATTGGTCTATTAAGAGCCTCTATTTTTTCTTCATTTAGTTTTGGGAGATTATATGAGTCTAAAAATTTATCTGTTTTTTCTGGGTTATCTAGTTTGTTGGTATATAGTTTTGCATAGTATTCTCTAAAAGTCCTTTGTATTTCTGTGGGATGCACTGCGATTTCTACTCTTTAATTTCTAATTTTATTTATTTGAGCCTTCTCTCATTTTCTCATAGGCTGGCTAAGGGTTTGTCAATTTTGCTTCTCAAGGAATCAGCTCTTACTTTCAGTGATCCATTGTATTGTGTTTTTAGTCTCTATTTCATTTATTTTGGCTCTGATTTTTATTATTTCCCTATTTCTACTGACTTTTAGATATGCTATTATTCTAGTTCTTTTATTGTTAGTTTAAGATTACTTATTTTTATATTTTTCTTGTTTGTTGAGGTAGTCCTCTAGTGCTAAAACTTTGCCTCTTAGTCCCACTTTTGCTACATTGCATAAGTTTTAGTATGTTGTGCTTTCAATTTCATCTGCCTCTAGGTATTTTTTTATTGCTCTTTTGATTTCTTTCTTTCTTCATTTTTTTTATGTTTATGTTTTTTCTGATGAAGATTAGCCTGGAGATAACATCTGTGTGAATCTTCTTCCACTTGATATGTGGGTCACTACCATAGTATGGCAAATGAGTGATGCAGGTCTGAACTTGAGATCTGAACCCACAAATCCAGGGTGCCAAAATAGAGCATGCCAAAATTAACCACTAAACCACGGATCCAGCCCTCTCCTTTGATTTCTTCTTTGATCCATTGGTTGATCAGTAGCATGTTTTTTAGTCCTCACATGTTTGTGACTTTCTCAGCTTTTTTATTGAATTTGATTTCTAGTTTCACAGTGTTCTGGTCAGATGCTTGACCTGATTTCAATCTTCTTAATTGTATTGAGGCTGGCCCTTTTTCTCAACATATGGTCCATTTTGGGGAAGTTTCCCTGTGCACTTGAGAAGAAAATATTCTGCTTTTGGGAGGTGGAATGTTCTATATACAACTATTAAATCCACCTGGTCCAGTGTTTCATTTAAGGTCACTGTTTCCTTGTTGACTTTCTGTCTGGATGATATATCCAAGGATGTAAATTGGGTGTTGAAGTACCCTACTATTATTGTGTTTCTGTCAATTTCTTCATTTAGGTCTGTTAATAGTCACATTATATACTTCAGTGATCCTGTGTTAGGTGCATATACATTAATAAGTGCTACGTCTTCTTCGTGGAATGTTCCTGTTATCAGTATATAATTACCCTGATACAAATATTAACAAAATGAGGAATAAAAATCACATGATAATCTCAATAGATACAGAGAAAGAATTTGATAAGTTACAACATAAATTGATGATAAATACTCTCAACCAAATGCATATAGAAGGAAAGTTCATCAACATAATAAAGGTCACATATGACTAACCCAGAGACAATATCATAGTTAATGGTGAAAAACTGAAAGCTATGACTCTGAGAGCAGGAAAAAGATAAGGGTGCCCACTCTCACAACTCTCATTCAATACAGTACTAGAAGTTTTGGTCAGAGCAATTAGGTAAGTAAAAGAAATAAAAAGGATCCAATTGGAGAGAAAGAAGTAAAATTCTCACTGTTTGTGGATGACATGATACTGCATATAGAAAGCCCTAGAGAATCCACCAGAAAACATGTAGCAATAGTCAACAACTACAGCAAAGTTGAAGGTTATAAAATCAACATTCAAAAATCACTTGCATTTTTATACACTAATAATGAACTAACAGAAAGAAAGTTAAGAATACAATAACATTTACAATCACAACAAAGGAATAAAGAACCTAGGAATAAATTTAAGCAAGGAGATGAAAGACCCATACAATGAAAACTGCAAGATATTAGTGAAAATTTGAAGAAGACATAGACAAATGGAAAGATATCTCACACTCATGGATGGGAAGAATAAACATAGTTAAAATGTCCATATTACCTAAAGCACTCTACAGATTCAGTGAAATCCCAATCAGAATCCCAAGACATTCTTCATGGAAACAGAACAAAGAATTCTGAAATAAATATGGAACAACAAAAGACCCCCAAAAGCCAAAGCAATTCTGAGAAAAAAGAACAAAGCTGGAGGTATCACAATCCCTGACTTCAAAATATACTGCAAAGCTATAATCAAAACATCATGGTAGTGTCACAAAAATATACACCCATATCAATGGAATAGAATTGAAATCCCAGAAATAAAATCACACATTTATGGACAACTAATCTTTGACAATGGAGCCAAGAACATACAATGGAAAAAGGAAAGTTTCTCCAATAAATTTTGTTGGGAAAACTGGCAACCACATGCAAAAGAATGAACACAGACCATTATCTTACATGATACACAAAAATTAACTCAAAATGGAATAAAGCCCTGAATGTAAGACCTGAAACTATAAAGCTCCTAGAAAAAAAATACAGGCAGAACACTCTTTGACATTGGTTTTAGCAGTATCTTTTTGAATACTTTGTCATCTTAAGCAAGGGAAACAAACAAACAAAAATAAACAAGTGGAACTACATCAGACTAAAAAGCTTCTGCAAGGCAAATGACACCATGAAGAAAATGAAAAGATAACCCCCCAACTGGGAGAAAATATTTGCAAAGCATATATCTGACAAGGGGTTAATTTCCAAAATATGTAAAGAACTCATACAACTCAAAAACAAAAAAATGAACAACCTGATCAGAAAAGGATCACAGGATATAAACCAACATTTTTCCAAAGAAGATGCACAGATGACAAACAGGAACATGAAAAAAAATGTTTAGCATCTCTAATTATTAGTTAAATGTAAATCAAAGTTACAATGAGATATCTCCTTATACACCTCAGCTATATTTAACAAGACAAGAAACAACAGGCATTGGAGAGGATACGGAGAAACAGAATTCTGATGCACTCCTTATGGGAGTGCAAACTGGTGTAGCCACTATGGAAAATGGTAGGGAGACTTCCCAAAAAATTAAAAATAGAAATATCATATGATCCAGCTATCCCATTACTGGATATTTATCCCAAGAACTTAAAATCAACAATTCAAGGAGATTTATGCATCCTTATGTTCATTTCAGTATTATTCACAATAACCAAGAGGTGGAAGTAACCCAAGCACCCTTCTACAGATGAATGGATAAAGAAGATGTGGTAGATAAACATAATCGGATGCTACTCACTTATAAAAAAAGACAAAATTGTGCTATTTGTGAGGACATGGATGGATTTTGAGGGTATTATGATAAAGCAAAATAAGTCAAAGACAGGCAAACACCATATAATTTCACTCATATGTGGAAAATAAACAAACACATGGATAAGGAGAATAGATAAGTATTTACCAGAGGGAAAGGAGTGAGATTAGGGCAAAAGGGAGAAAGGTGCATATATAGTAAACATTTCAATTCCACTGATTATGAAGGTTACCCTAAAAATTATGATCTAAAATGTTTGATAATCATTAATAATTTTTTAATATTTATGTTCTGTAATATAAAAATGTAAACAATGACAGTGAATGATATTTAAATAGGCTTTAACATAATTAATTTATTGAGTCCATCCATTTTGACCACAACACTACATAGTAAAATTATTTTATGTTAATCATGGTATTTTTAGTATCAATGTGAGCAAATATGCCTCAATCAATGTTTTTAGGATCTTATTTAATACTTCTTTATTGGTGAATAGATGACCTGTTATTGTGAATTTTATACTGTAATATTTATATATATAATTATATTTATATTTTTATATATATATTTATATATAAATAT
Source organism: Equus caballus (assembly GCF_041296265.1). NCBI lineage: Eukaryota > Metazoa > Chordata > Mammalia > Perissodactyla > Equidae > Equus > Equus caballus. The sequence continues at coordinate 1,831,149 of NW_027222392.1, read as the reverse complement.
TATACCCAGTGACTACTAGAAATATAAATGACACTACAACACGTATTACACCAAAATGGAACAAGAGAATTACTAGTTATGCTTACTAAGTCAGACATTATTTTTAATATATTTTCACAATTATGCCAACATACTGTTGAAATTTAATCTTACAAATAAATTTGAAATTGTTGCAAGCATTTTTTATTTAAAACGGGTATTAAAATATTTTGGCCTCTTTTGATAATTTAAAGAAAGTGTAGAGAATTTTGTTTCTAAGTATGCGTACATGAGATGTTAGAATATCATTTACTTACATCATTTTTGCCCACAAAGTTACATGATTGTAGAAATGTTTTCAAATATCTACTTTTATTTTTCCCTATAATACTAATTTCTTCCAAAAACAAGTTAATTTACACACTTGTTTTAAAAAGGCAAACTCTATTTTGAAAGGATAGTATGTTTGTTAAGTTTTTCAAGCCTTAACTTTCAGCTATGTAACAGGCAAACATCCCTAAAAAGTTCACCACTCTTTGGAATTTTTGTTAAAGTCAAATGTTTCATACTAGAATTATTCCAAATGACTTTATAGCAAAGTAATTTGACTGTATATCTTTAATGCAATATAACCTAAATGCAAAGAACTTCAAAAATAATTTCGATGATGTCAGTAATTGTATGTAATTCTGCATTAAAATCCACAGAATCTTCCACATGAAATATCCATTTTCTTCAACAACAAAAATTTTACAAGATTAAAATATACAAAAACTGATGATGTTCTTTACCTTTAAACTTCATATCCCCTAGCTCCCTCCACTTAAAAGAGCTGGAAATAATCAATACAGTACCAAAGAAAACTACTAGCCCTGTAGTTGTGGTATCTAAAAGCTATATCCAATTTTTTAAAATCACAAATATTTGGAGTAATCACAAGCTACAGATCAGGGGCAGAACTGACATATGGCAAGACAGGAGTTTGTAGCCTCACTAGAATACATGAACTTAATCAAATAGCAACATGACAAATGAACTCAGGTGTGAAGTTATATTCTTTTACTGCTGAAGAGTGCATATTTGTGCATAAATATGGATAGTAATTGTAATGAATTTAATACATCAAATATGTTTAAATTAAGGTGCTCCAAATGATCTTAAAGCATTTTCATGAACATATGAGAACGTTAGAAAATAAATTCATTAAAACTGGTGCGTAAAATAAAAAAAATGTAGGCTGGCCCCGTGGCCTAGTGGTTAAGTTTGCGCCCTCCGCTGCAGGCGACCCAGTGTTTCCTTGGTTCGAATCCTGGGCGCGGACATGGCACTGCTCATCAGACCACGCTGAGGCAGCATCCCACATGCCACAACTGGAAGGACCCACAACTAGGAATGTGCAACTATGCACCGGGGGGTTTTGGGGAGAAAAAGGAAAAAAATAAAATCTTTAAAAGAAAATTGTATTTTTCCTTTTGCTAACTGCTCCTTACATAACTCCCTTACACTGTGATAATCTTAACCTTGCTATTCTTCTCTCCTACATTACTGATGAAGCCACTCACAGCTGGTTAACACTGATGGATCACCTCCTGACCACTCATGCTTGATCTGCAGGAAACTTCTGTGAGTGATGCCGAATTCTCATGATTCATTGATCATTCTCATTTAAAAGGTGACAGTGGTAAATATTGTGCTGGATATGCAATATCAACACCTTTTGATGTAGTTGACGTGGCACCTTTGACTTCAGCTACTACAGCTCAACAACTTAAATTATATGCGCTCACCTGGCCCTGCACCCTAGTCAAAGGAAAAACTGCCAAATTTTTATACTGATAATAAATGAGCTTTCAGAGTGGTTTACGATTTTGGAATGTTGTGGAAGCAATGTGGTTTTCTAACTTCCAGCAGAAATAAAATTAAAAACAGCCCTTATGTTCAGGAATTATTGGATGCTATATTTAACCTACTGCTTTAGCTATTATTAAGTTCCTGGGGCATTCTAAACTCTACTTCCTGGAAGCTAAAGAGAATCACCTTGCAGCCACTTACACAAGGAATGCTCTTCTTAAAGAAACCAATAGCAGTAAATGTATCTTATACAAGAAACTCACTTAAAACACAAAAGAGTATGCAGGCTGAAAGTAATAATATGGAAAAGTATATACAATAATAGCATTATTCAATAAAAGGTAAGACTGACTATATTTACATTGGAGGAAGTAGACATCAGAGTAAAAGTTAATTACTGCGGGGATGATCATAATGATAAAAAGATCAACAACCAATAAGACACAGTAATCCTAAATGTGTATGCAATAATGTGCAGGGCTTCAAAATCCATGAAACAAAAACTGACACAACTGAAAGGAGGTAAAGAAATATTCAAGATTATATCTGGAGACTTTAGTCATCAAACTTACCAATTAAAAGAACTAATAAAAAGAAAATTATCAAAGACATACGATGGAACAGCACTATAAACCACCTGGGCCTAATCCATATTTACAGAGCACCCCACTTAACAAAACACAATATTGTTATGTGCAATGACTTCAATGAATCTTCAAAGAATTGTGCTCAGTGAAAAAAGACAAACCTCAAAAATTATATGGTGTACACGATTCCGTTGTCTAATATGCATAAATTCATATAATTCATGATGAAATTATAGAATTGAGAACTAATTAGTGATTTCAAGGAATTGAGGGTGAGGAGGGTATTGGCATGGCTATAAAAAGGCAAACTGATGGATCCTTGTGGTGATGCACCTGACGTGTATCCTGAATGTAGTGGCGGATACGTGAACCTACACTCATCATAAAAAAGCATAGAGCTAAACACATGCACATACACACAAACATATACACGAGACAAGAAAAACAAGGAACGTCTGAGAAGTAGTGATGAATTTTATCAGTGCCATCATTTTGGTTATAATATCACATTTTAGTTTTGCAAGATGTTATCCTTGAGGAAAGATGAGTAAAATTTACTTAGTATCTTTCTATATAACTTCTTACAACAGCATATGAATATAAAATTATCTCCCCAAAAAAGAGTTTAAATTAAAAAAATACAGTATTAATACATACAACAGCATGGATGAATCTCAAAAACATGCTAGTGACAGAAATCTTAAACAAAATTGTGTATGCCATAGAATTCGACTAGTATAAATGCCCAGAAAACAAAACTAATTCAAGGTGTAAAAAGACAGAATGATACTTAACTCTGCGGGGTTTGGGGTAGGGATTGCTAGGATGGGGTTAGAAGGAAGAAATTTTCTGCAATGATAATGATTTCAACCCATTAAATGTGTATATGCATTTGCCAAAACTCATTGAGTGGTGCACTTACATTTCTGTATCTAACTGTATGTAAATTAAATATATTGCATAGGTAGCTTTCTGTACCAATTTTGTGTTTTGATTTCATAAAAAGAAATAAAATTAAAAATCAGCAAACAACTCTAGTTAACATTATATATCCATCCTGAGATGTTCAGGGGGTAAAGTGTACCAATGTCTGAAATTTATTTGAAACAAATAAAAGCAATAAATGTAATGGACTCAAGTTGGAGAAAGGCATTCATAAATATATAGATATGTAGTAAAGAAAATACAACAAAATGTTAATTGTAGAACATAGTAGATACATCTATCGATATTGACTGTATATATGTCTTTCAAATTTTTCATTTATAATATAATTTTCATATGACAATGTTGGGAGAAAAAATATTAACTATATAAAAGTGAAAGATGTAAATATTTTGAATAACTCAACTACATAAATACATGCAGTTTTTCAAATACACAATTTATTAAGGGACCATTGGTTAGAATCCATAAATAAATGAAAATAAGCTGAATATTTAATAGGAAATAAAACAAACTTGAGAAAGTATTAGGCATTCAGATATTGAGAACCAGTTTCTAAATAGCTATAGGTTTAGGAGAATATAAAAACAAATATTTCAAGATACATGAAAATAAATAAAAATGCAAGAGATTCCTTTATCAGTTTTCAAAAATTGTGGGATATGACCAAAGCCATATTATAGAAGGTACATAAATTAGGGCCTGGATTTAATATTTATCATACAAATACATTTACAGGAATGTTAGATAACGTATCCATGGAAATAAGAAATACCTGAGAAAAAAACAAAAAATAAAATAAAACAAAACAAAATAAAAATATTGTGCCATATAAAAAATGATTAATTTCCCATAAATTAAAATTTAAAGTGAATATAATAGAAAGGCTCTGGACGTTAGGATGAAGATTTTACAAATAACACAAAGGAAAACTGGGTGAAAATACTAGCTACAAAAAGTAATTGCTAAAAATACATAACTAAAAATAAAGTGTTAATTAATAGAACAGACATAATCAGTTACTGATTGTTCTGCTGAATTGTCAGGTACCATAACCGTCTCAGACAAGATCCAGATAAGAAAATCTCTTTAACATAATAAACATCACCAAAATGAAATAAATAAATAAATACACAGGAAGAGATATTTGAAGAAATAATGAAGAGTTTTTTTCCTGTTAAAGTAAGATTATATTTCCCCCTTGAAATTGATATGCATTGCCAAACATAATATATTAGAAAAAATCTACAGATGGGCGTATTTGTAAGGTTTAAGAGCATGGATGGCAAGGGGAAAATTGGAACCTCTTTCAAAAGAATATCTTGCAAATGCACAAAATAATTATGTTCTCATCTGACTATTCAGTGGCAACATCAGTACTATTGTATCCTCGTTTTTGCAATAAGGAAACTTTTAGATTTTAACTTTTAGCTTCAGTTATTTTCCCAAAAATAAAGTAAATGGGAGAGCCTGTCAATGTCAAGTCAGTATTATGCGTAAGTAGTTGGATCTAGAGTTTCTTATATCATCACCATAGACTCTTGTGTGTGGTGTTCCATATACATGACATTTATTTCTCCCTCAGCTAGTATATACCCAGTTGAATGCATGCCCAAAATGCCAAACAATGTCCTCAGTTCTTAGGACACATCAGAGAACAAAAACAAAAAGCCCTGCTTATGGGTGCATTATATTTCAGGCCAGGTGCATGTGTGTGTGGGAAAGGCAGATACTCAACATAAACATAATAAATAGGTAAATTCTATTGTATGCTAGAAGATCCTAAGCGCAACAGTGAAAGGAAAAGTGGCACAAAAATGAGGCCAATCAAGAGTGATGGGGTATTGGTGGGAGGCTCATGCTAGGCTTCATTGAGCAACTAACTTTGGAGCACAGACTTGAAAGAAATGACGGAATTAGTCCCACAGATTCTTGAGGCAAGAGCAGTGTAGTAAGTGAAAACTCCAAGTGCACTAAGCCCTCAAGCAAGACTGGGCTGTATGTTCTTGAACCACGTGGATGCCTGTTTGGTGGGAAGGTGAGAGCAGTGAGAGGTGAGGTGACAGGGTAAGTAGGAACTAGACAGGTAGAGTGCTGGAGGTCTTCATGAGGACCATGGCTTTGCTCCAAGGTTGGGGTGGGAACCCACTGTGAGCTTTGAGAAGGGGAGTGCCATGATCTGACTCTCAAATATGATTCTGGCTACTTTGGTGAGGGGCACCGACAGAACAGGGGAGATTAGGCAAACATTTCAGAAGTTCAGGTGAAAGGTATGGGTTGCTCAAAGCAGAGTGGTAGCAGTGGAGGTGTTGAGAAGTCACCAGATTCTGGATGTGTTTGGTGGTAGAGCCAACAGTAATCCTGATGGACAGGACACAGAGTGTGTGCAGATGACAACTCTCATGTGTAAGCTCAGAGCTTTGGGCCTGGGGCATTGAAGAAATTCACTGCCATCCAAAGTAATGTGGATGCTCCCAGAGCAGTAAGGGATGGGGGATCAGCATACAGGTTTGGACTTATGATGTCAGAGATGTTTAAGAGCAATTCAAATGGAAAGGTCACCCAGACAGTTAGGCGAGTGTCTGAATCAGCAAACAAATATATATGGAAACTTTAGGAACCATCAAGACAAAGGCAAACAACCCACTAGAAAAAAATGTGTGCAAAAGGCACAAATGGTAATTTAACAGAAATTATGCATGACCAGTAATCATATCAAATAATCCTGAGTAAAATTAATAATTACTGAAATGAAAATGAAACCGATAGATAGTATTCCACACTTGCTATTATTTGGCAAATATTTAAATGAGCGAACAGACCAGATTTAGATGATGATATGTAGCACAATGAAGTCTGATGTATTAAGGGTAGGAATATAAATTTGTGCAGTCACTGAAAAATAATCAGAAATTACCTGGTAAATGTTTGACAATCCATTTATTTTCGTCTTTAGTGTTCACTGTAAAACAATTTCTGCTTTCACAAGGAGACTTGTCCACATACATTCATTGACCTCTTATTTGTAATCACAGAAAATTGGAGGAAAAAGACCTGAGTAGGTTATGTTTAAACAATGTAAAACTATATAGAAGTTATTATTTTAAGTGATTTATAAACATCAGCACTTGCATGAATAAATATCCTATGACAAAAGGCAAGGAAAAAAATACAAAAGAACACTTTCAGTATGATTCTTTGAATATAAAACTCGAAAGAGATCACATACATGTTTAAAGATGCAAACATTTATGATAAAGGAAACCGAGGTATTGACTAAAATAAATGTAAAAATGTAGCTCTCTGGGAAAAGTAGGAGACCACTAGGTGTTTGAATGTGTTGCTTATATACATTTCCTATATATGTGATGATTACAAGATGTTACATTTTATTTTAAATCTGTAAATATCACTAAAATATATTCTCTTGTGTTTACAATATATTTTATAATATGAATTGAATAATTTTAATTTTACAAGTTTCAAACATCAGCACAAAACCACTCAGGACATTCATTTTGTGGTTCTACTCCATCGTATTGATGAGTACACGGAGGTATCACACTCTCAATACATTTGCAAACACAGGCCTGCTTTTACTAAGCCAATGGTCCACTCAGTGTGTTCCTGGCATAACCTAAATGTGGCAAAAACTCAATAACACTTATCTTTAAGGAGACCAGAAATTAGCAGTTGATTTGAACATTTACAGCAATAAGTCATCTAATGGCTAATAAATACAGAGGAGATGATTGTTTCCATACCTAACCCATAGACAACAATTAAATATTACTTTATTCTTACCAGAACGATGATAAATTTAATGTCATGCTTTTGAGACCCACAACAAGCAAAAAAAAAAATAGAAGACATATTACTAAAGAAACGACAAAACAGTGAATAAATTTGGATCAGCATGCACAAGAATCTTAAACAATTTTTGCTCCAGACTCATTTACCAAAGACTAACAATATGCATAGCAAATGTATGCATATTTGCATATTAAGAAAAAGTTTTCTCTGACAAATATAAATATATCTGATAAATATATCTGCAGATCTGAAACAGGTGAAATGTTGCAGAATGGGTGAGTCTGAACTATAGGCTCTGGCTAGGGGCAGAAGGCAGCAGCTTCCCAGAAATAATGAAGAACAATGATGTCATCCAAGAAAAGGGGAACTGGCTTATTAAAAAGGATAATACATATTAATCAAGCTGACCTCTGTGGTTAAGCTTTTTTTTTTTTTTTAAAGATTTTATTTTTTCCTTTTTCTCCCCAAAGCCCCCCGGTACATAGTTGTGTATTCTTCGTTGTGGGTTCCTCTAGTTGTGGCATGTGGGACGCTGCCTCAGCGTGGTCTGACGAGCAGTGCCATGTCCGCGCCCAGGATTCGAACCGACGAAACACTGGGCCGCCTGCAGCGGAGCGCGCGAACTCAACCACTCGGCCACGGGGCCAGCCCCTGTGGTTAAGCTTTTAACAGGAAGTTTTGAGGTCAGGAATTTGAGGAGAAAGGCTCAGTATCACTGGGAAGGAACTGAGATAAGCTGTCTTCAGGCTCCAGACATGCTATATTCCCAGTATCTGAATGGGGAACAGAATTCAAGTCATGAATCACAGGAACCAGTTTTCAGTTTGGATCCCAAATGTCTGCTCAATGGAAGTTACAATGCTGCTAGACAGAAAGGGTAAGCACAGATTATGAGAGCCAGAATATAATCTGTAAATGAGTTTGTGTGGGTGTTTGTGTGACAGAGAGAGAGATTCACATAGTTAAGTCTAAGGTTTAAAAAAATAGCCCCAAACTACCATAGTAACAGGAAATTGTCACAGATGGAATTTATATTGTGGATAAGAAGAGTCTGCCAATACACACACATGCACACTTGAAATTTAATGAAACAGAAGTATAACTTTTACTTTAAAAGAACAGGAAATTTTGAAACAAATCAGGAAGAATGAAAGGAGAAAAGTGAATGAAAAATAAACACAACCAGAAATTTTGGAAACAGAAAAGATATTGACCAAAATAAAAAATAAAATAAATGGAGGGATGGATCCAAGATGGCGCCGTGAGTAGTCCTCTTTGTCTCTCCCCCTTCGAGTCTACAATTATTTGGACACTTATCGCTTAACAAAGGATATCCAGACAGCATCTCAGGACGTCTGAGAGACCCATGCGACTATACATCGGAAGGCGGACGGACTTACCTCCAGGAGGATGTGGAAATAGGTGAAAACTCTCTGACCCCGACCAAACAGCCTAGTACCCGCAAGCGGCTTTCTTCCAACGGACGCCCCCAGAAGATCAACATACATCTAGGGCAGGAACGAGCACACAACAGAGGAGCGACTGTGGAAACAGGTGACCAGAAGCCTACCTAAACCCCCCACAATTACTCCTAAATGCAGAGGGAAACTTTGGAGTTGCACACCTGGGCCCGTGGGGAGAGTCTCTCCCCGCCATTGGCGGGGAGATCCCGCCTGGTGTTCACGGTGCCCGGAGGGTGCCAGAGAGAGTCACTGAGGGTACAGAGGTCTCCCGGCTGCCACTGCCAGCACGGTGGGGCTACGGATTGCCAGAGATCTCCGAGCGGACTGGGGCTGGGTGAAGCTCCAAAGACTCCATGCCCCAGAGGGGAAGCTCCAGAGTTCTGCCCGGGCAGCAGACAGAACTCTCTGTCTGCCTTTAGCGGAGGGGCAACGCCCAGCATTTAACTCTGGGAAAGTCCTGGAGAGAATCCCAGAGGGTGGGGTGACCTCCAGCTGCCATTGCCCACCCCATGGGGCTAGGGATTGCCGGAGAACTCTGAGAGGACTGGGGCTGAGGGAAGCTCCAGAGTTCTGCCCGGGCAGCAGACAAAACTTTCTGTCTGCCATTAGCGGAGGGGCCATGCCCAGCATTCAACTCCAGGAAAGTCCGGGAGCGAATCCCAGAGGGCAAAGTGACCTCCAGCTGCCATTGCCCACCCTGTGGGGCTAGGGATTGCTGGAGATCTTGGAGAGGACTGGGGCTGGGTGAAGCTCCAGAGGCCCGCTCCATGCCCCAGAGGGGAAGATCCAGAGTTCTGCCCAGGAAGCAGACAAAACTCTCTGTCTGCTATTAGCGGAGGGGCTATGCCCAGCATCCACAATACCGGGAGGGTCCCAGAGAGGAGAATATTAGGCAGGGTAGCAGCTGACCAGCTACCACTGAAATCAGGATCTCCAGCTATCCCCCCAAGTCAGGGCAAAGGGCTCCCCGAGATCCTGGGGAACAGGACTGCAGGTGGGGGGAGTTCCAGTGACCCAGCTCTGTAGCCTAGGGGGAAACCCTATAGGCTCACAGCAGCCTCAGGGAAAGCCTCTGCACAGCACCAGTAGAAAGCACCCAACCGGCAGCCACAAGGCTGGAAGAACCCAGGACAAAAGCAGCATAGCTAGGTGAACTAACCACAGACTGTAGAAGATGCCAATAGCTCTCCTGTGACCCATAGTGGACAAGTGAGATTTTGTGAGTGCCGACAGCGACGGAGCAACAAATATAAGTGATCCCACCCCTGGCCACTGGAAAAGCCCATAACACCATTGCAGACCCCAAGGAGGGAGCACATCTAGGTGGGCTGCAACAGTAGGCACCAGCAGCCTGAAGCCTCCCTGTGACGGCCCCCATGGCAGAGGAGGGAATGCAAAGGACCACTGGGACTACGAGGAGGGGCCCAGGCCCAATTAGCAACTGCGGACAGGGTTCCTGGTTGGTGCAGTATAAACAGCTGCTCCCCCACCGCAGCAGCTGAAACAAGTGAAAGGAGCAACTAAACTCCATCTCCATGCGGAGGCACAAATCAACAACTTCAAGCAATATGAAAAAATACATTAAATCTCCAGAACAGAAAGAAAATAACAAAGACACAGAAAACAATCCCAAAGAAAATGATATATATAACCTAAATGATGATGACTTCAAAACAGCCATCATTAAAATACTCAATGAGTTAAGAGAGAATTCTGACCGACAACTTAACGAGTTCAGGAGCTATGTCACAAAAGAGTTTGATACGATAAAGAAGAACCAAACAGAAATATTGGAAATGAAGAACACAATAGAGGAGATTAAGAAAAATCTAGATGCTCTGAACAGCAGGGCCGATAATATGGAGGAAAGAATTAGCAATTTGGAAGATGACAATATAGAATTGGTGCAGGCAGACGAGGAGAGAGAAGCAAGACTAAAAAGAAATGAAGAAACTCTCTGAGAATTATCAGACACAATTAGGAGATGCAATGTAAGGATTATAGGTATACCAGAGGGAGAAGAGAAGGAGAAAGGGGCAGAAAGCCTATTCAAAGAAATAATGGCTGAGAATTTCCCAAATCTGGTGAGAGAGATGGATCTTCAGGTGACAGAAGCCAATAGATCTCCAAACTTTATCAATGCAAGAAGACCAACTCCACAGCATATAGTAGTGAAGCTAGCAAAAGTCAACGACAAGGAGAAAATACTAAGGACAGCCAGGCAAAAGAAACTAACCTACAAAGGAACCCCCATCAGGCTATCAGCAGATTTCTCAGCAGAAACTTTACAGGCTAGAAGAGAGTGGAATGATATATTCAAAAATCTGAAGGACAAAAATCTACAGCCGAGAATTCTCTACCCAGCGAAAATATCCTTCAAATACGATGGAGAAATAAAAACTTTCCCAGATAAACAAAAATTAAGGGAGTTCATTGCCACAAAACCTCCTCTTCAGGAAATCCTCCGGAAAACCCTCATTCCTGAAAAATCCAAAAAAGGAAAGGGGCTACAAAACCAAGAGCAGAGGAGATAAGTAGTAGGACAACAAGAGAGTAGCAGCTCTTCATCAGAACAGATTAAACCATGGGACGAGAAACAAAGGAAATTGAAGAAAACCAGAAAACAAGACACAAAATGGTAGTGGTAGGCCCCCACATCTCAATAATCACTCTAAATGTAAATGGATTGAACTCCCCAATCAAAAGACACAGAGTGGCAGGATGGATCAAAGAACAAGATCCAACAATATGCTGCCTCCAGGAAACACACCTCAGCCCAAAGACAAACACAGACTCAGAGTGAAGGGATGGAGAACAATACTCCAAGCTAATAATGAACAAAAGAAAGCAGGTGTCGCTATACTAATATCAGACAAGATAGATTTCAAAGCAAAACAGATAAAGAAAGACAAAGAGGGACAGTATATAATGATAAAAGGGACTCTCCACCAAGAAGACATAACACATATAAATATATATGCACCCAACACAGGAGCACCAAAATTTGTAAAGCAACTCTTAATAGAACTAAAAGAAGACATCAACAACAATAGAATAATAGTAGGGGACCTCAACACACCATTAACACCAATGGACAGAACATCCAGACAGAAAATCAACAAGGAAATAATAGAATTAAATGAAAAATTAGACCAGATGGACTTAATAGATATATATAGAACACTTCATCCCAAAGCAGCAGGTTACACATTCTTCTCAAGTGCACATGGAACATTCTCAAGGATTGACCATATTTTGGGAACCAAAGCAAACATCAATAAATATAAGAGAGTTGAAATAATATCAAGCATCTTTTCTGATCATAATGCTATGAAACTAGAAATCAACTACAAGAAAAAAGCAGAGAAAGGTGCAAAAATGTGGAGACTAAACAACACGCTTCTGAACAAACAATGGATCATTGAAGAAATTAAAGAAGAAATCAAATATTATCTGGAGACAAATGAAAATGAGAACACGACATACCAAATCATTTGGGATGCACCAAAAGCAGTCCTAAGAGGGAAATTCATCGCAATACAGGCTCACCTCACTAAACAAGAAAAAGCTCACATAAGCAACCTCAAACAACACCTAACAGAACTAGAAAAAGAAGAACAAACAAAGCCCAGAGTAGGTAGAAGGAGGGAAATAATAAAAATAAGAGCAGAAATAAATGATATTGAAACAAAAAAGACAATAGAAAGGATCAATGAAACAAAGAGTTGGTTCTTCTAAAGAATTAACAAAATTAACAAACCCCTAGCCAGAGTCACCAAGAAAAGAAGAGAGAAATAGCAAATTAATAAACTTAGGAATGACAGAGGAGAAATCACAACAGATACCAATGAAATACAAGAGATCATAAGAGAATACTATGAAAAACTATATGCCAACAAATTCAACAACCTGGAAGAAATGGACAAATTCCTAGACTCCTACAATCTCCCCAAACTGAATCAGGAAGAAATGGAGAATCTGAATAGGCCAATCACAAGTAAGGAAATAGAAACGGTAATCAAAAACCTCCCCAAAAATAAGAGTCCAGGACCAGACGGCTTCTCTGGAGAATTCTACCAAACATTCAAAGAAGACTTAATACCTATTCTCCTCAAACTGTTCCAGAAAATTGAGAAAGATGGAGTACTCCCTAACACATTCTATGAAGCCAACATCACTCTGATCCCCAAACCTGACAAGGACAACACAAAGAAGGAGAACTACAGGCCGATATCACTGATGAACATAGATGCAAAAATCCTCAACAAAATTTTGGCAAACCGAATACAGCAATACATCAAAAAGATTATACACCATGATCAAGTGGGATTTATACCAGGGACACAGGGATGGTTCAACATCCGCAAGTCAATCAACGTGATACACTACAGCAACAAAATGAAAAACAAAAACCACATGATCATCTCAATAGATGCAGAGAAAGCATTTGACAAGATCCAACACCCATTTATAATAAAAACCCTCAATAAAATGGGTATAGAAGGAAAATAACTCAACATAGTAAAGGCCATATATCACAGACCCACAGCCAACATCATACTCAATGGACAAAAACTGAAAGCCATCCCTTTGAGGACAGGAACAAGACAAGGGTGCCCACTTTCACCACTCCTATTCAACATAGTACTGGAGGTGCTGGCCAGAGCAATCCGGCAGGAAAAAGAAATAAAAGGAATCCAAATAGGTAATGAAGAAGTAAAACTATCGCTGTTTGCAGACGACATGATCTTATATATAGAAAACCCCAAAGAATCCATAGAAAAACTATTAGAAATAATCAACAACTACAGCAAAGTAGCAGGGGATAAAATTAACGTGCATAAATCAGTAGCATTTCTATACACTAACAATGAACTAACAGAAAAAGAACTCAAGAACTCAATCCCATTCACAATCGCAATGAAAAGAATAAAATACCTTGGGATAAACTTAACCAAGGAAGTGAAGGATCTATACAATGAAAACTACAAGACTTTCTTGAAAGAAATTGACGATGACATAAAGAGATGGAAAGACATTCCATGCACATGGATTGGAAGAATAAACATAGTTAAAATGTCCATACTACCTAAAGCAATCTACAGATTCAATGCTATCCCAATCAGAATCCCAAGAGCATTCTTCACAGAAATTGAGCAAACAATCATAAAATTCATATGGGGCAACAAAAGACCGCGAAATGCTAAAGCAATCCTGAGCAAGAAAAACAAAGCCGGCGGAATCACAATCCCCGATTTCAAAACATACTACAAAGCTACAGTGATCAAAACAGCATGGTACTGGTACAAAAACAGGTCCACAGGTCAATGGAACAGAATTGAAAGCCCAGAGATAAAACCACACACCTATGGACAGCTAATCTTCGACAAAGGAGCAGAGGGCCTACAATGGAGAAAAGAAAGTCTCCTCAACAAATGGTGCTGGGAAAACTGGACAGCCACATGCAAAAGATTGAAAATTGACCATTCTTTTTCACCACACACCAAAATAAACTCAAACTGGATCAAAGACCTAAAGATTAGGCCTGAGACAATAAGTCTTTTGGAAGAGAATATAGGCAGTACACTCTTTGACATCAGTTTCAAAAGAATCTTTTCGGATACTATAACTCCTCAGTTGAGGGAAACAATAGAAAGAATAAACAAATGGGACTTCATCAGACTAAAGAGCTTCTTCAAGGCAAGGGAAAACAGGATTGAAACAAAAAAACAGCTCACTAATTGGGAAAAAATATTTACAAGCCACTTATCCGACAAAGGGTTAATCTCCATAATATACAAAGAACTCACACTGCTTAACAACAGAAAAACAAACAACCCGATCAAAAAATGGGCAGAGGACATGAACAGACATTTCTCAAAAGAAGATATGAATATGGCCAATAGACACATGAAAAGATGTTCATCATCGCTAATCATCAGGGAAATGCAAATCAAAACTACACTAAGATATCACCTTACCACCGTTAGATTGGCAAAAACATCCAAAACCAAGAGCGACAAATGTTGGAGCGGTTGTGGAGAAAAAGGAACCCTCATACACTGTTGATGGGAATGCAAACTGGTACAGCCACTATGGAAAACAGTATGGAGATTTCTCAAAAAGTTAAAATTCGAAATACCCTATGACCCAGCCATCCCATTACTGGGTATCTATCCTAAGAACCTGATATCAGAAATCTCAAGAGTCCGTTGCACCCCTATGTTCATCGCAGGATTATATACAATAGCCAAGACGTGGAACCAGCCTACATGCCCAGAAACTGATGATTGGATAAAGAAGATGTGGTATATATACACAATGGAATACTACTCAGCCATAAAAAAAGACAAAATTGGCCCATTCACAACAACGTGGATGGACCTCGAGGGTATTATGTTAAGCGAAATAAGCCAGTCAGAGAAAGACGAACTCTATATGACTCCACTCATAGGTGGAAGTTAGTATATTGATAAGGAGATCAGATCGGTGGTTACCAGGGAAAAGGGGGGGTGGGGGGAGGGCACAAATGGGGAAGTGGTGTACCCACAACATGACTAACAAAAATGTACAACTGAAATCTCACAAGGTTGTAATCTATCAGAACATTAATTAAAAAAATAAAATAAATAAATAAATAAATAAAATAAAATAAATGGAATGCATTCTGGAATCAACATAGGCCCAAAATAATTTAGTTTACTAGAATTAAATAATGACTGATAAATAAAAATGGCAAGTAATAGGATATATTGGAATATATGAGGAAGCCATTTGGTGTAAACTTAATTCAGCCTGACCTTCTCTTTCCAAAAGGGCCTGACCGAGGCCATTGAGCATGCATTGTATATCTGCTTTAGAGATTCCCTATGGCAAGAGCAAAGGCCCTTGAGATAAAGGTGCAACTTCCCTCCCCCTCCCAACGTTGGCATCTCCTTAAGGATTAAGTATCTTTCCTTAAGCTAGAAGCTGATTGCTGCGCTCACCTGTGACCGCCCAGCTGGAGACAATAGACTTGCCTCCTGCTACGCCCACCAAGATAGCAGACCCACTACCTGCTGTGTCCATCAAGCGCTGTGCCAACAGGGCAATCTTGTGACTATTGTGGGAGGGACATTTCAATCATATGTGAAACACCCTCTTTGAGGGTATATAACCACCCTTATACCTCCACTTCTTTGGAGTGCTCTGTTCCTTTGTGGAAAGACTCTCCCGGGTTGTAATCCTCAGATTTAAGCTCAGAATAAACTCACCCAAATTTTCATTTATAGATTGGTTATGGATTATTTTCGTCGACATGACATATCTGCCTAGTATGTGACAAAGGAAAGAAGATAAGAAATATAAAAATCCGTCATAATACGGATAAAATTAAGAGAGAATGTGGGTAATGGGTAATAAAATTTAGTTATGAATTTTTCAATTTTTTTTGAGGAAGATTAGCCCTGAGCTAATTACTGCCAGTCCTCCTCTTTTTGCTGAGTTAACATCTGTGCCCATCTTCCTCTACTTTATATGTGGGATGCCTACCACAGCATGACGTGCCAAGCGATGCCATGTCCACACCTGGGATCCGAACCAGCGAGCTCATGGCCGCCAAGAAGCAGAATGTGCAAACTTAACCGCTGTGGCACCAGGCCGGCCCCAGAATTTTTCAATTTTTAATAAAATACACAAAGACTAAACACCACATAGTATGTTAGAAAATTTTATGATTTACCCCATCATAATTATTTGAAATATTATTAACTTCTGTTATATAACGACATAATAATGATAATTATGTTGTCATTATCTTAAAAATTTTGGGGAACCAAATACTTTCTTTTAAAAGCATACAAGAGGGTGCTGATCGGTGGTGCAGCAGTTAAGTTCACACATTCTGCTGCTCAGAGGCCCGTGGTTTGCCGATTTGGATCCTGGGTGTGGACATGGCACCGCTTGGCAAAAAGCCATGCTGTAGTATGCATCCCATGTATAAAGTAGAGGGAGATGGGCATTCATGTTAGCTCAGGGCCAGTCTTCCTCAGCAAAAAGAGAAGGATTGGCAGTACTTTGCTCAGGACTAATCTTCCTCAAAAAAAAAAAAAAATCCGCGCAAGAAAAAATGTAGTTGCAGAGATTGTGGAAGGCTTAAGACATGTTTCCATCCAAAAGATATGTTTCAATAGTTGGGAAGGTAGAACACGGTGTAGAAAATGTCAAAAATAATCTTGCACTCGTGCATAGTTATCACAGTAGTAGGAAAGAGTGAGAGCTAATGGCACTTTCCCTTTCCTAGAATTTCTCCAAGATAATCCACACTTTTCCTCCCATGAGTGCTGAAATTGAAGTAGTATGAGTGAAATAAGTCAATTCAGTCCATCCTAAGATTTTTGTGTTTTTGCTAACTTGCCTGAATATTTTACTAAATTGATACCATTTATTGGTTTTTATTTTTGAATATTCTACCCTCAGTTCTTGGGCTTTATGAATAAGTGAAATGTGTGTAAACTTTAAAAAATCAAATACCTTCTTGTGAAGTAAAAGAGTTGAATAATATGTACTTCTACATCCAATAATATACCCAAATATAAATTTATTTCAGTGATAGTTTTGGCATAAATGCTTACATGGTCAAAATATTAAAATTGGGCTTTTATGAATCTGGAGTGATGCCTTCAAGATACTGAAATAAGTGGTAATGTTGGAGAAAACAGTGCATCCTTGGAATGATCAGTTAATTTCAATGGTCAATCATCATGTACAGAAGAGCCTCATGAAAGATGAGCATGGTTGTTAAATGCACCCACAAACACCAAGGGAGCTCATTTTGATGTTCTACTACTTTAAATTAAGAGTACACTATTGCCCTTCCATTCCCAATACACTAGTCCACACAGAAAACTGTGTTTAATTAGAAGCAAAAGGTCTATGCATTGTGTATGAGAATTACATAAGGCAAACTTAAAGCTTGTTCTCAAAGTTTCTTTTTTATTCCACTGTTGCTAATTCTGTCCATTTGGGACCTCGTTACTTTCCAGAATGCCTAGGAGAGTTAGAAACCCAAGGGATGATTTAACAAGCTCTACTTTTTGGGTCCATGCTACAGATGTAAGTGCTTGTAATTTCCTCTATTTAATTATAACTTTTTATTGTTATACTGTAGACTAACAACTCCCTTGGCATGTCCAGGGAAGGAGTTTAACTGCCTGGGCCCCCAGCTCCAGGAATTTGGTTAGTAAAGAAAACAAAGCTGCTTTCAAGCCTATTTTTTTCATGCTATGTGAGAGACAATTTAAATCTTTGCTCAATCCCTCTGCTTTTAATCTGCCCTGTTTTTAATAAATAATCTCTCTGGGAGGTCAACTGCTGTTCAAGTTGGAGAAATTAAACAACCACAAGCAAATTCCTTGTGAACTGTCTCCATGAGAACAAAGCAATCATTCTTTTAATTCCAATTATTTGGTAATTTCAATGCTTTTTGTTTGTTCTCAAACAAAAGGTTTTTTTTTTATTGTTGTTGTTCCATAAAACGCCTAACTCACATTCAAAAAAGTCACAGAATATATTGTTCAGTCCTCCATTAATACACAAGCCTCAGGAGAAAAGTCACAACATTTATCAGCCCAATCATCACTAGAAAATCAATTTTCATTTTATAATCTACACATACTCCCCTCCTCTTTCATATTTTCTTCCTGTCAACTCCCCTCAAACAAAGACTCCTTACAGAACACAGACTAAAATACTTAGATAACTGATTACTGGTCAGACCACACACACAAATGTGGTTTAGCAACCAGCCAACCAGTGCACCTGAGTTATCTATGTTACATTGTAGCATTCACAACACAGATGGTTCCTTATGGACATTGAAAGCGTCATCTAGGGGTTTCTTAGTTTCCACTGTTTTTTTATAGCCTCCATTTTCATTTTGTCTTTACATGTTTGTTTTGACAAACTTATTTTTGTTTAACAATCATTTCTTCAATATATATTTGTATACATATAATATACATAATATATAAATAAACACATGCTTATATACACACTTACATATATTTATGTATGTAATAAATGTATATCAGAAGTGAAACTCTTCTGCATTTGGATAGCTGTAGTGCATAGTGTTTCAATATTTTTAATTGAAGTTTGATAACTGACATTTTGTCTACCATTTAGATGCATATCAGCAAGTACAGTTCTGAGATCTGCTTTCCACAGAACATTTCTTTTATTTACTATTTAAAAAATGTAATATTGTCATCTCAACCATATTATTTGCTTGTCTCCACCTGATCTAATACATTCAATAAAGTAGACCTTATATGAAATCTTACTTCATCAGTGTTAAAAGCATATATTTAAAAATAGCCATTATGCTGAGACACGAACGGCAAAGGGGTCTTTCTTGCCTCACGCTATTTAAAACTATTCAGGATAATATAATATATGCAGGATAATATAATATAATATGCATAAATATGTTTTGTCAATTTTAAAAGCAAACTTGCCAGTTATTTTACACTCAAAATGAGATCATTTGGGACTAGCTGAAAGAATTCGAATTTGGGATGTGCATGCTATCGTGAACCATAGGCAAATCCAGACAATAAAGGAGGGAGGCTTGTTTTGCACTTCTCATTTGTTGGGCTATTGCCAGGTAGAGAGAGAAATCTTCCTTCAGTAGTAAGTAGTTGTACTTTCTATCAGAGATTCAAGTGTTCATCTCTTCCAGTTTGGAGTGATTGATGACATATGAAAAAATGTGAGAGAGTCTCCTACAGGGCTTCCTGAATTCAATTTACTTAAAATTTCTGTGGCTGGCCCAGTGGCATAGCACTTAAGAGTGCACGTTCTGCTTCAGTGGCTGGGGGTCGCCAGTTAGGATCCTGGGTGTGGAAGTGGCACCGCTTGGCAAGCCATGCTGTGGTGGGCGTCCCACATATAAAGTAGCGGAAGATGGGCATGGATGTTAGCTAAGGGCCAGTCTTCCTCAGCAAAAAAAGAGAAGAATTGGCAACAGATCTAGCTCAGGGCTAATCTTCCTCAAAAAGCAAACAAAACAAAAAACAAAAAAATTCCCTATATTAGATTTCCACAGTTTATATTCTTTTAGATTTACTTACATTTTTACCTATAATAAAATTTATGTATATGACTTTATATATTATATATTTATGTATTGCATTTATATATTTATATGTTTACACTTAGAACTATGGTCACATGACACAGGGTGGGGTTTAATAATAGAGGTATGCATATAATACTCTAGGCCCACTCCTAAAGAAGATCGACCCAACTATAACACAAGAAGGTTCATGTGAGGGTAACTGAACGCATGTGAGTATTGAGAAGGGCCTGGTATTCAGTGGAAAAATGATAAAAAAGCATGTTGCTGAATTCCTGATTATTTAATAAATCATCTGATGTCAGATAACTCCATTGCCATCATATCCCATGGTCTCAAGAAGAATTGCCTTCACACTGTCCAGTTAGTAAAAGAATCTTATTTGATTGCAAGGTCAGCAAAACATTAAGCTCTAGAAAACTATGTTCAGAAGCATTTTGGTGATGATTCATTGCACTTATCCATGAGAGACCTTACATGAAGAAATATTGAGATACCACTATCCAAAAATTACAGCATAACCATCAAGGATATTGTTAGGTTGTGATTTTCAATGGGGAGAAAATATGTTTACATTCCTCAGCAAATGACAAACCTGAAGATCGGAATCTGGTTAATATGGTCTATTCACTCTTTACCTTGAAAACAACATAATCCGTGTAAACAGTTAAAAACAAAGCTACTCAAATTAATTCAACTTAATTTGAATTATGCATGAAATTTCTATATACTGAAGTTTGGCTATCTGTGCCTTTATATTTTTTCTTGAAGCTTTGACCACAGTGTCATTCTTAATTTGATAATTTTTTATAGTGTGTAGATCTTTGTGTCACGTACTTCTCATTAGTCTTACTTTTCAATATATTGCCTGAATAGTCTTCAAAATAATTATATGTTTTCTAATATTTATTTATGAACCTATGAGAAAATGACATAGATATAGATAGAAATGTGGATATAAATATGTAGATATATATCTGATACATTTGTGTAAATCACCTCCCATTCTTAGAGAAACTCAGCATTGTTATGAGTTCTATATTTATGTTTTTAATTAAAAATTATATAGATGAGGGTGAAGTCATCATAACTTTATTTTTGTCCATTGTGTGGAGGACAAAGTGGTTTTAGTAATTCTGTTACCGTGTCTTAGTTAATATCAGCCCTGATATTGGTTCCCCTGCAGTGAACCTGGCAGGGATGGGGTTAAAACTGAAAGCCTGCATTCCCAGTTCCCTGGGTCTTTAGTTAAGCTCGTATGAAATATTTGTTTCTTTAATCTCTGACCTCCTGAGCTTTACAACCAAATAGAATTTACAAAGTGTTAAAGCCCAGATGGCCACAAACTGTGCTCCCAATAAAGTTGTAGCTAATCCCAGGATCTTGAAGTTCTTTTACAGAGAAACTAATGTCCAGAGAATAACTAGAAACTGAAGCTTCCCAGGGCCAATTCCTTGGTTTACTGACATTGAAAACTACCTTCCACCTTGGAGATAAACAGTCAAGGACACTCATCTGACAAATCCTTTGTCTCCTCTGCTGGAAGCAGCCCCAGACACAGGCCTACTGGAAGATGTTGACCCAGAAGTCTATGGTCCCCGTCCCCTACCTAAAACCCCAAATAAAAACCTCTACCCATTTCTTAATGCAGAGCAGGCAACTTTTGGGGGACCAGCCCTTGCTTTGGCCCCTCTGCCTAACAAAGTAAAGGCTTTCCTTTTTCTAGCAAGACTCTGTTCTCATTATTTGGACTGGCCTCGGGATCAGAGACCAAATTTTAGGTAACAATTCCTCTATTGATGCTGTGTTGAATAGTCTTGTTATTAATTTGAATATGGGTATTACCACAGGACAGGAGAAAACATTTGCAAATAATATGTCTAATGAGGGCTTAATATCCAAAATATATTGCTTAGATCAAACTAAAAGCTAGGAAATGGGAAAAGAGAGCAAAATCATTCTCATTTTCCTCCTCAACCCATCATTGCCATGAATGGCTGTTCAATTTTTGCATTTATGTTCTTCAGAGATATAGGGGTATAATTTTACTTTGTTAGATATCCTTTTTAAGACTACTTAGGTATCAAGGTTGTTTGCTTCATCAAAGGATTGGGAGATTATTTACTTTTTTACATTTTCAGTGTGTGTAAGCGTGATATATTGTTTTTCATCAGTGCTTGGGATAACTCATGAAGGAAGCCACCTGGACTTGGGAATTCTAAGAAATAATAGATTCAATAGTTTATACAGATATCAAAGGATCCAAATTTTCTATTTCTTCTTTTACAATTGCTGTAAGTTGAGTGTTTTGAGAAATTTATCCACGCTATCTAAATTGTCAAGTTTGTCATTATATTTTTAATACTATCCTGTCACTAAGTTTTTGATAACTGTAAGATCCACATCAATGTTCCTCTTTTCTGTTTTTGTTAGTTGGTTTGTTTTCTGTGTTTATTATTATTATTATTGGGTTTTATCAGTTTAATAATATTGTAAAAGAGCCTACTTCTGGTTTTGTTGATTATTTTTATTCTAAGTTTGTCTTCTGTTTATTCTTTTTTTAACACTTTAATTTTATTTTTATTTCTTTCCTTAAAAGTATTTTGAAAGAGAATCACATGGTACCCAAAATATTTTAATTTAGTTGTGTAATTTAAGTGATAATTTATGTCACAACACTCTCTTTTCAAATTATTATGTATCCAGTCTTCAAAAAAGTCACTCTAATGCTATCAATAGTAGTGATCTGCTCCCTTTATATGGAAGCTTCTAGAAGGTTCTTTTTGCTTTTGAAAATTTAAAATTTTGGTGGTATGATTGTGTCTGTGTTTTGTTTTAATACTTTTAAATCAGTTAGGCCTCTATTTTTCAGGTCATACTTGACCATTATATTTCCAAATATTTTCTTCCTAAGATGACTTTTTTGCTCCCCACAAAATTCCTATTGTACTGATGTTGCTATTTGTATTTCTTTACACTAATCTTATATTTAAAAAGTGTTTCTTGTTTAGCATGACAAGATGAGACCCTTGTAATGATGGTTTCCTGTTGTTATGCTGTTCTAGATGTTGACAACCCTACCTAGTCACTTATCTTTTATTTTCCACACATGTTTATTTCTTCTGGCTGCTTCTTAGGTGATTTTCTTCATCTGCAATTCTAGCTCAACATTAGCATATTTAGTTATATCCATTAATATTTCAGTTTTATTGACTAAGTCTTTATTTTTTTGAAGAATGTCATAAGTTTTAGTTCTACTAGATCTTTAAATACTGGACTGTTTATATCCAACGTTTATAACTGACTTTTATATATTTTCACACTTCTACATCATGTTCCAATTCTTCTCTTTCTTTGAGTATGTGCTTCATTTATTTTGTCTCTGTTTTCTCTGTGCCTCACCTGTTTATTGTCCCCATGCAGAGTCAACATAGGCAGACACTGATTCTCCTGGGACTTTAGATGGTAGGGTAAAGATCACCTTCAAAATTTTTCCCTTAGGCTTTCTCCCGCTGAACTGCTTCCATTCTGGTTGCCATGGTTCCTCACATTAGGGACCAAACCTCCTCTATCTCTCTCTTGGTATTGTTGTGGGGGATTTTTTGGTAGCTATTTTGCTTGTTGTTTAGTCTGGGGAAATGAAACTTCCCTGGATTTCTCTATTCCTCTCAAATCTTTCTAAGACTCTTCCCATTTCATGAGAATTAGATATTTAGCCACATGTCTAGTTAATTTGTCTGATCTAAAGGGATAATATAACTGATTATAAAACTCCTCTTATCTCTGGGAGAGTGCCAAAGCTTACACCTCTAGTAAACTCCCAGATTAAGATTACTGGAGTGGCTATTTGCCTTGGTATATTCACTTCAAAGAAGAGGCCTGGCTACTCCTGGAGAAGTGTTATTAACATAACAAATGTTGGATTAAGAAGGAATCCTTTTCATGGGAGAGTGGGCAGCTGTCTCCTCCTTTTCATATCCTTATCAAGATTCCCTGGGGTATAGGTTAGGGCAAATGTGGTTGAATAGTTATTGCCTACTGTGTAATATTTAATATGAAATCTGTTTCTGATTTATAATACCTTATTAGTTTACTATTAATAAAGATGAATATTAAACATGCAGCACTTAGCTGCATCCAATTATTTCTCACTTCTGTGACCTCTCCAGGGATGGGTTCTGAGGATGGATGCTGAAACATGCTTTAGGTCCCTATTTTCTCATTTACCTTCAAATGTTCTGTTTTCCTTTCATGTGTCTCTTTCAAACTTCATATTTTTGGATTGGAATTGAAATTCTCACTCTCTTCTATATATGCTTGCTGAATTTACTGTATATTTGGAATGGTTTCTTGCATCTCATCTAATGACATGAAAATTTTTCTTACGTTCTTTTTTGTCCTTTGCTCTCATCTTCATTCTGTTTTTTATCAGTTTATTGTGAAATAATTTAAATGTTATAAATTCATTCATTATAATTGCACAATTCAGTAGTTTCTAGTATATTCCCAGTTTCACATCCAGTACCACTGTTAATTTTAGAACTTTTTCATCACTCACAAAAGAAATCACACACCCTTTACCCATAATTCCCCAATTCCTACACCCTCCTCTTCTCCCAGACCTAAGAAACCACTAATCTACTTTCTGTCTTTCTGTATGTCTGTCTCCTCTCAGTCTCTCTCTCTCTGCCTATGTATATATCTGCCTATTCTTAATTTTGTGTATAAATGAAATCATACAATATATGTTCCTTTACAACTGGCTTCTTTCATTTCATATAATATTTTCAAAGTTCATTTATGTTGGAGTAGGTATCAGTGCTGCATACTTTATCCTTGCTGAGTAGTATTCCATTATTATATTGAATGGATACTTCAGTTTTTGTTTACTCAATCATCAGTTGATGAACATTTTAGATGATTCTAACTCTATTTTTCTGTTCTGTTTTTAAAATTATATTTTCAATGTATATTACATGAATTGGTACTTTTACATCTAAAACATGAGATTTATGGTTATATTTTTTCTGGCCATGTATACTAACTATTCCTATCTTTATCTTTCTTGCCAGTATGGCAAAACCTTGATTTATTTCTTCTCTAACTATCGAGTTAACATGCAGTAGCAAAACACATCCTATTTGTTTTCTCCAAGTCCTAATAGATAGTGCAAATTAAGTGACTCTCACTTCTTCAGTTTCAGTTCTGTGGATACTAGAAAATGATGATCCAGGTGGTATAATGATTGTGCATAGCAAGTGGGTTTTAAATCCAAGTCCTATAGACTGTCACTGACAGCTTTGGAATGATGCTGGGGTTTTAGGGTAATGTCCATGGAGATACAGAATCCTTAGTAAGTCTTTGTGCACCATTAGCATCTAGGAGGTCTTCACACTTAAGAGCAGATTATCTTTGCCACCAGCCTGAGTACTCCTCTCTCCATGAAGGTGGGAGCAGAACTCAGTGGACACCCTCCAACTGATCTTCTGACTTCACAATATTTGGCTCTGAGTTTTCCCTTTGTGATCTTTGGTGATCAGGGTAAACAGCAGCATCTATGCTATTCACATATAAGGGTGCTCACGTACAAATTCCTCCAACTCAGCCAGTTGAATGATACTTCATGTGTTGAACAACGGAGATTTGAAAAACATGACAACTTCATTTTAGGAGGGCAGTTGAAGACTGGGGATATTCAGTGCCAAAATTAGGCAGAGGAACTAAGACAAAAAGTCAAATTTTGAAATCAGACTTTCCCAAATAAGAGATTTTAACCAATATCAAGCCTTTGAATAATTTTGAGGACATAATCAAGGAGCATAGGATAAGAAGGGTGAAGTTAAGCACATTCGGGGCCACTTCCCAAGCCCAGCTTTCCTTCATTAGACCCACACCTTCTGGCTTAGGAGAATAAATGATGTTTCCAAATGACATGTGGCTACTGCACACAACAGATAAACTTTCTGATTTTACAATATCTCTATTTTATGCCCAGATATCTTCATGCCTTATGTAACATTTGTATGACATGACTCATACATCCAGTTTCCTTTACTATTAATGATCCTTAAACAAGAATATCCTACTAAAAGCATTCCAAAGACAAGATCTCACCTTCTAGCAAATTTGATAAGTCTATTTACCCAAATGTCAATTATCTTATCAGCCTGTTTACAAGGTGGTTGTATTGGATAACCTGGCTTCCTTACTTCACATGGGTGTCTTTCCCTAGGAATAGAGAGCAAACAGGTTGCTTTAGCCCATTGTTCTTCACAGGGAAAACACAAGTGTCCTTGACAAAAGTGGCCCAATGGATTCATGATTTTTGGAGGCCATCTCAGGAAAAGGAGGAGGAAATCTTCCCTTAGACCACAGAGGCATTTAGAATCTGGTTCTCAAAAAGGATGAGACAGAGACAAACTTCATGAGAGACACAGTGTTTCCAATAGAGTAGAATTAGATGCCATGGTAGTTTGTATGACACAGATATACCACCAATATCACAATAAACATTGCATTCAAACAAATGATGAAATATTAAATTAATATTTGAGAATTTCGTATTTAAAATAAATAATTGGTTGAGATTTTAAGATTTTATTCAATTTTATATGGTATTACATTCAACGAATTCCACAAATTATTTTTATACATTGAGGACTTGATTGTCTCATAACATATGCAAATTCTTTGGTAAAGGATAAAATGAAGAATAAAAACAAAACAAATCTCAAATTTATAACAGTTTAGTATTATTACTTTATTTTCTTAAGTTCTGTATGGATTTTCCCACTCTATCCAAAATTAAATAATAGATAATTGACCCATCATTACTATAAATTGTCCTGGGATATTGCAGAAGATACATATTGAGGCATTGCTGAGTTCTGGAAAATTTATTTATCCCAAAAACATGGCATCTCTAGGTGCTTATAATATAGCTCATCCTGCACAAGTACATGTGATGAGGCTATTGTTTGGTAAAGTTTTGAAAATAACTAAGAGATTAATAGTAGTCCACAGGAGAAAGTAAAAGGACTTCTTTGAATGACATAAGAACACTTTAGTAGTAATGTGATTACTTCACTTAGTGATAATTGAAGAAGAGAACTCAGGTAAGAGGAAGAGAGAAGATATTGAATGTCAAAGAGTAAAGAGAGAATTGGAAATGCAGAGCGAGTGTATATTAAATTGCTAGGCAGACTTGGGTCTAAATTTTTTAAGTAATTGGGAAATCTAAGGTGGGGAAAACTATGGACAAAATTATATGCAGTTCTTGGCCCAAAGAAGTGTATCACATAATCAGTAAGGCAGAATGAAAATATTGCTGTTCCTAGCGGTGACAAGAAGAGGGGATGGAGCAAGAATGTTGTGTCATCTCCAGTCAGAGAGGACAGCTCTCTAGTCACACTGAGTGGAGGTCCTAGGCTTAGAGGCAAAGCATAGTCTAATGTTGTTTATTTTAGTTTGAACAGCTAAGACAATGGATAACAAAAGTGAAAAGTATCTGATAAGATGTGTATGTGTATATCGGAAGATAATACTTTCACTTTTGAAATGTTGAGGCCAAATTGACAATAGTATAGTGAACTAAATTAGATATCCAAATCAGAGATAGAGAAAACTAAGTGCACTCCTTGGAGCGACTGAGAATGGATAGCGTCACAAGTTAAGGGAGAAAAGAAGAGAAATATTGTGGAAGCGGAAGCTAAAATTGAAGAAGAGTGAAATTATAATGTTAAGGAGACATGCCAATCAAATAAGGGAAAAAAATAAAAGTACAATATATAGAGAGATGGTTAGATATAGATTTAGAAATAGATATAAAAACATATAAAGGATATCGATATAGGTATGGGTATATGGATATGATCATAGATTCAAGGTAACTTGAGACAAGCTCTGTTTGTATCTCTTATACTACTGTAATTATTAACAGTTGTCTGATTATTCTCAATAATGACAAGTTTGGATGATAAATTTAAACTTTTCAGTGGTTAGAGATAGAGATATACATATATAGATAGGTATAACTAATGTTATATGTATATATGTATGTTCTTCTCTATGTGTAGGTAAATATGTATTCTATATAAACCAATTGAAAATTATTACCTCTATTAATTCTTACTATGAATTTATTTAAAGTGAGCCTTGGGTAATATTACGCTTGCTGTAAACATGCTCTATGATGTAAGACATTCCTGAATGCTTCTTTCACTTTGTTATTTTCAGTCTCTAGATCATGGGTTTAACATTTAGGTAATAACTCCGTCTATCATGGAAAAGTCTGTCTCTCCCTGGGGAGTGTTGACTGGGGGAGAGGTAGATATATTAAATACTGCTGTGACATAGCACAAACAGACCATTAGGAGATGAGAAGCACAAGTGGAGAAAGACACTTCCCTTCTACTAACTGGATTTTCAGGATGGTGATATGATGTAGGTGTAAGAGATAAAGCTGCCAGGAAAGCCCTGATCCCTAAGATGCTCTTACCACTAAAACAATCATTTCTGGCATGTAGATGAATGAGCATGAAAGGGTCACCACTGGTGGGATGTCAAAATAGTACTAATTAACCTGATTGAACTTACAGACAGACAGGTTGAACGTGGACATGGTATGGAGGATGGAACTGAGAAAACTGCTGCTCAAGGCCCAGCTGTTAGCTGGACATAGTGAACCTTGGTCATGATGAGAGTGTAACAAAGTGGGAAACAGATGGGCATGTACAGGTCATAAGCCATGACAGCAAAAACAACTTCAGTTGCTAACAGTTATTAAAATGGCATCATTTCCTATCAAACTGACCTGATAGATGATGGCAAAGACCTGAAAGAGAGGGTAGTACACCTCAGGAGGTCAGAAAGCCCTACCAGGGTAAACTTCATAGTCACAGTTGTAAGATTGTGGATGTCCATCTCCTCCCTCCACAAGGGTCTTTCTGAAGGCAATGAAACCAACAAGCACAGGTTAAAAAAAGAGCCAAGGAGTCTATCGATGAGGAGTCTTGGAAAACAGTTGGTAGTGTAGTACAGCTGATGATGAATTGTTATCCCTAATCCAGTTAGACTTAATTAGATTTCAGTTATTAGAACTACTGTTAAAAATATCTCCTGTACTCATGATATGTCTCAAAGTTTTCATCCTCAGTTTCCTATCAAGGGGAAGCCCTCTGAGAGAGATTTAAAAATTCATCTCAGTAATACCAGTGTGGACTCTTCCGTAGTGGTGGTAATTTTGTTTTTTAAAAAGTATTTTATTGAGGCCACATTGCTTTATAACATTGTGTAAATTTCAGGGAAACATCTGTATATTTTGGCTTCTGTATAGACTGTGGGATTTTATAATTCAGTGAAAGCTGAGGGTGTGTTTCTCACACCTACTTGGGTGTTTGCCTTCTTTTGCCTTGTGTCATATCAACGTGCATTGTTTTATGCACTCTCCCAATTCTAAGTCCCTTGAATGTGGAAGCTTTGTAGTATTCCTTGGTATATAATTTTAATAACTGTTAGGAACTAGCAAACATATAGTATAAGAATATTTATCTAAATAATTATTGAGTAAAATGTGAATGATCAGTTGCCTGTTTGGACAAAATGTTCCTTTTGGTAAGAAATGAATATGGAGATAAAACCTGTTCATAGTGTCTGAAAGTGACCCAAAGAAAAAATAAATACATTCACAGAGTATTCAATTCCCTTTCCCCTTAAAATTTAAACATTTAACAATGTGCCTAACAATATTTAAGGAAGTATGGAGTTCCAAAATTTATATATGCTTGAAATTCATGGCTATACTTACTCACTTAATGTGTTTTTTTTTTTTTTTTTGGTAAGGAATGTTGGCTCCGAGCTAACATCTGTTGCCAATCTTTCCCTTTTTGCTTGGGGAAGATTGTTGCTGAGGTAACATTTTTCTATGTGGAATGCTGCCACAGCATGGGTTGATAAGCCAGTGTGTAGGTCCATGCCTGAGATCCAAACTTGCAAACCCTGGGTTCCCAAAGCAGAGCACGTGAACTTAACCACTGGGCTGGACCCCTCATATAATTTTCTAATTGCATTTCTATGGGTTTTATAAGTCTACATAATCATAATGTTTAAAACTATTTGCAAAAATGACTTTAATTTAAGATCTACAAATTAATAGTCCTGTTGAATTTTTGGCACTTTGGAAACTAATTTTTTATCACATATGTATGATAGAAAAAGAAAATGCAAAAATCACTTTCAGTGATCTCCCCTCCAAATTTATTTTGTCTACTGGAAATTGTTAATACATCCTTTGCTCGATAAAATGTATAGTATAAATAATACAAATTATACGTAAATATTTATTATACAAATCAAGTGAAATTATTTTCTGTCACCTGTTTTTCCATGATATATTTAAATAAGAATCTCTGCCAGAAACACAATTTGGATGCAACTATTCTTTCATAATTAGTGAGTTTGTTTTACTGTACCTCATTCATGGCAGTGATTTTAAAACAGAATCTGTGGAGTCTTTATGTGTGTGTCTATAAATATATGCTTATTGTAAATGTGTGATATTTTTCTATGTCCAGATGGCATTATCAAATTTAATTTGTAGGGAGCTCTATTTAATTGGCTTCAAAACAAGCACTAGATAAATTGAGGATACCCTCAAAAATATAATAGAAACAAACCCAAGTGAATTGCATGATGGTGTGATCTAGGAAAATACTCAGTATTAGAACTAATTTAAATTTGTTCGTTTAATTAAAATGGGTATGTATTTAGAGTTAACAGCATTGAATGTAAAACATTTGTTCTACCAAGGTTTACTAAACGTCAAACAGATTCACATTATCTCTGTTAGAAAATTTGTCAGCAAAACAAACAAACAAAAAAAACAAAAAACAAAAAACGATGGCTAACTTTGTCTAATGTCTCATGAAGTGTTTGTATGTAACTTACATGTAATTATTGAGAGCACATTAAATAGATGTAGGTGTAATAAAAATACTTTCAGGTTAACTTTTGAGCAATTATTGTGTGTTATGATATGTGTAATTAAAAATAGCTTCCAGAAGCTGTTTGATAACCTGAAACTTTACAGTTTTGCTAAGTTAAGTTATGTGATGGGAATTTATTGAACGTCTAGATCATTTCCAAATAAGATAAAACACTGAAACATTAATACTAAACAAGTCTGTTCTGTTACTTTTGACCTCTTATTACAGTGAAACTAAAAGATAAATTTGGGTCTATTAGTAATATGTCTTAAGCTTTATTGAAAGATTGTCCAATGAAATGTGTATGTTTCTAGAAATTGTGAAATAAATTTATAAATGTGCTGATCTACACTGCCAGTTTGTCAAATTGTTCACAACTGATTACTTTTTAGTTTTTACTGAAAGTTAAGGTTTCTGAGGGTTAAAAGTTCTAACTAATGTATGTAACTAGAGAAAGATGTGTGGTCAGTTAGTGAAATTAAATTTTTATTTTAAGAATTTTAAAGATAAGTTTTAATATCAATACTATATTTCTATAAAGCTGGAACTTAATTTTATTTTCATCTCTTAAAAGAACAAAATATTATTGGAATATTTATCTACTCTTGATAATAGGTTAGAAAAGGGTTTTCCTTACCTTTTTGTGTTTTATCAAACTATTTCCTGTGCTTCATGCTAAAAGCTGAATCTTTTCGATTAGAAGAGCTAAGGCTTTGTAGCTCTGTAAACTTCTATATTTGTCTTGAGACATTTTTGTCATTTTGGTTAAATGGAAAATTAAATATTAATTTTTAGGATAATCTGTGATCTTACTTAGGCTAGTGTTCTAAAACCACTTTGAAATTTTTGACATACTTCGCCAAATCAAATTCGAAATGAAGCATTTTTTTGATCTCTAGGTAAGTTTGGGACTTTTTAGAGGATCCCTGGAACATCTCTAAAGATTTTTTTCTCTTTACCTATAAAAAGAGGGTTATTGAGTGACATTGGCAACATAGTGGAGCCAGCTGTTCCCTTTGTCTCTCCCCATTTTGAACCACAACTAAATGGACACTCACTGACCACTGGAGGAAGCCCACACAGCACAACAGATCAACTGAGAGACACAAGCAGTTGTACATCTGAGGGCAGATAGACTGGCCCCCTGGGAAGTGGTGGAGCTAGGTGAGCCCTTCCTGCTCTCTCCTGGTAGCCCTCACCACACACACGTATGCTTTCCAGCCTGACCCAAACACCCCAAAAGTGGAAACATGCATGGGGGAGACTGTAGGAGGAGTCAGCAGCAGGCCTTAGCCCACTCATGATCACTTTCCTGGGGGTGGGGAACTCACCATGCACTTGTGGCACAAAGGAGCAGTCTTAGCTCAGTCCCAGTTAGGAAGCCCTGCACATCAAGCACAGCAGCCTGGGACTGCAAGCAGAGGCTACAGCAGATCTACTCATGGGGACAAGCACACTCTAGGCCAGTGCCAGCACCTATAGTGCTTCTGAGCCACAAAAAAGGAAACGTGTCTGGGGAAGCTGTGGGAAGGAGCGGCAGCAGCCCTTAGCCCACTGGTGATGACTTTCCTGCTGGGGAAGGAGAGCCCACTGTGCACCTGTGATGCAAAGGAGTGGCCCAAGCTCAGTCCACCTAGGACACCCTGCCTGCCAAAAGCAGTCCACACAACAAGCTGAATGCACTACAGGTAGGGGCAAGTGCAGATGGTACCTCCCACAGCTTTCAGCAAGTGAGGAGGGGCCAGCAACTCTGCTCCTGCTTCCCCATAGTGGTGACAGGTGGAATCTGCAATATGATACAACCAAAAATGCCTGACAAAAGATTAGTTCATCAAACAATATGAGAAACTGCAGCAATAATTCAGACCAGAAGGAAAATGACAATTCTCCAGAAACCAACACGGAAAACACAGAAATTTACAACTAAATGATACAGAATTCAAAATAGCTGTCATAAAGGAGTTCAGTGCGTTGCAAGAGAACTTGGAAAGACAATTCAATGAGCTCAGATATAAAATGCAGTCTGGCCCGGTGATGCAGTGGTTAAGTGCGCCCATTCTGCTTTGGAGGCCTGGGGTTCACAGTTTTGGATCCCAGGTACAGACATGGCATGATTTGGCATGACATGCTGTGGCAGGCGTCCCACATATAAAGCAGAGGAAGATGGGCATGGATGTTAGCTCAGAGCCAGTTTTCCTCAGCAAAAGAGGAGGATTTGCAGCAGTTAGCTCAGGGCTAATCTTCCTAAAAAAAAAGAAATAAAATGAATCTTTTCACCAAAGAGATTGAAACTATAAAAAATCAAGCAGAAATCCTCGATATGAAAAATACAATTAATAAAAAGTAATCTAGAATCCTTAAGAAATATAGCTGATGTTATGGAGGAAAGAATTAGTGATTTTGAAGATAAAAATATAAATATTCTACAGATGGAGTAGCAGACAGTAAGATTTTTTAAAGAAAGAAGGAATTATTTGAGAAATATCCAACTCAATTATTAATAGAAATGTAAGGACTACAGGTATTCCAGAGGGAAAAGAGAGGGCTTATCCAAAGAAATAAAAGCTGAGAACTTCCCAAACCTGGGGGAAGTTCCAGATTTAAAATTACAGGAAGCCAATATAATACCTAATTACATCAATGCTAAAAGACCTTCTTTGAGGCACATAATAGTAAAAATGGCAAAAGCCAAGGACAAAAAAAAAAGATAAAGTTAGCAAAGCAGAAGAAAATAATCTACAAAGGAAACCCTCTCATGCTTTTAGCAGCTTTCTCAGCAGAAACTAAAGGCTAGGAGAGAATGGAATGATATATTCAAAATACTGAAAGACAAAAACAAACTTACAGCCAATAATATTCTTTCCAGTGAAACTTTCCTTCAGATGCAAAGTAGAAATAAAAAGTTTCCCAGATAAACTAAAGCTGAGGGAGTTCATCACCACTAGACCTTACTTACAAGAAATATTAACGTTGCCCTCACACTAGAAACCAAAAGGGAAAGGTCTACATGGCTCTGAGCAAGCAGATAAATGGACAGACATAATCAGAAAATAGCAGCTTTGTATCAGAAGAGGGAGACAAAGACTAAACTATAACTTAAAAGATAAAGAGAAAGAAAGCATCAAAAGTAATGATAAACACTTCAACTTAATCACAAACTCACAACATTTAAAACAGGACAATTTGTAACAGCAATAACTCAGAATGGAGAGGAAAAGTAAGGAACTTTCTTATGTTAATGGAGATAAGAGGCTATGAGAAAATGGACAGTCTCATCTATGAGAGATTCTTCTTTTGAGGAAGATTAGCCCTGAGCTAACATCTTCTGCCAATCCTAATCTTCTTGCTGAGGAAGCCTTGCCCTAAGCCAACGTCTGTGCCCATCTTCCTCTACTTTATATGTGAGATGATTACCACAGCATGGCCTGGCAAGCAGTGCCATGTCCACACCCGGGATCTCAACTGGCGAACCCTGGGCCACTGAAGCAGAACGTGTGCATTTAACTGCTGTGCCACTGAGCCAGCCCCATCTACAAGATATTTATACAACCTCTAAACAAATGGTAACCTCTAAACAAATATCAGAGCAGAGCCACAATTCACAAAAGGAGAGAAAATCTCTCAAAGAAGATTTAATACTTATTCTTCTCAAACTATTCCAAAACATTGACAGAAATGGAAGACTTCCTACTTCATTCTATAGGGCCAACATTATCCTGATACCAAAAGCAGATGAGGACAACACAAAGAAGGAAATCTATAGGCCAAAATTGCTGATGAGCTTAGATGCAAAAGTCCTCAACAAAATATTGGCAAACTGAATACAGCAATACATTGAAATGATTGTTCATCGTGATCAAGTGGGATTTATTCCAGGGATGCAAGGATGGTTCTACATCCGCAAATCAATCAATATGATACACCTTAACATTAACAGAATGAGAAATAGGGATCACTTGCTCATCTCAATAGATGCAGAAACAGCATTTGACAAGTTTGAACATCCATTTATGATAAAAACTCTCAATAAAATGGGCATAGGGGCCGGCTCCATGGCCGAGTGGTTAAGTTCACGTGCTCCACTGTGGCAGCCCAGGGTTTGGATCCTGGGCGCGGACATGGCACTGCTCGTCAGGCCACGTTGAGGTGGCATCCCACATCCCACAACTAGAAGGACCAGAAACTAAGATATACAACTATGTATCAGGGGGTTTGGGAAATAAAGCAGAAATAAAAAAAAGATTAGCAATAGTTGTTAGCCCAGGTGCCAATTCTTAAAAAAAAAAAAAGAGAAAGGATGATTGGCAACAGTTGTTAGCCTAGGTGCCAATCTTTAAAAAAAAAAAGATAAAAAATAGAAAATAAAAGAAATAAAAATATGGGTATAGAAGGAATGTACCTCAACATAATGAAGGCTATATGTGGCAAACCTACAGCCAGTATCATACTTAATGGTGAAAAACTGAAAGCCACCTCTCTGAGAACAGGAGCAAGACAAGGGTTCCCACTCTCAACATTCATGTTCAACCTAGAAATGGAGGTTTTAGCCAAAGATATTAGGCAAGAGAAAGAAACAAAAGGAATCTCAATTGGACAGGAAGAAGTGAAACTCTTGTGGTTTGCAGATGACATGATTCTATATATAGAAAACCCGAAAGAACTGACAAGAAAATCATTAGAAATAACTAACAACTACAGCAAAGTTTCAGAGTAAAAAAATCCATTTAAAAAATCATGTACATTTCTATACACTAACAATGAACTAACAGAAAGAGAAATAAAGAATGCAATCCCATTGATAATCACAACAAAAAGAGTAAAATATCTAGGAATAGACTTAACCAAAGAGCTGAAAGACCTGTACACTGAAAACTGAAAGACAATATTGAAAGGAATTGAAGAAGACATAAAGAAATGGAAAGGTATTTCATGTTCATGGGTTGGAAGAATAAACATAGTTAAAATGTCCATACTACCAGAAGCAATCTAGAGATTCAGTGCAATCCCAATCAGAATCCCAATGACACTCTTCAGAGAAATAGAACAAAGAGTCATGAAAAATATGTGGAACAACAAAAGATCCCGAATAGCAAAAGCAGCCCTGAGAAAAAAAATCCAACCTGGAGGCATTACATACATACTACAAAGTTATAGTTATCAAAACAACATCGTACTCGTACAAAAACAGGTGCACAGATCAATGGAAAAGAATTGAAAACCAAGAAATTAAACCACACATCTATGGACAGCAGATCTTACACAAAGGAGTCAGGAACATACAATGGAGAAAGGAAAGTCTCTTCAGTAAATGGTTTTGGGGAAACTATACAGCACATGCAAAAGAATGAAAATAGACAATTATCTGGCACCATACACAAAAATTAACTCAAAGTGGATTAAAGATTTGAATGTAAGACCTGAAACGATAAAACTCCTGGAATAAAACATAGGGAGTATGCACTTTGACATTGGTCTTAGCAACATCTTTTCAAATACCATGTCTATTCAGGAAAGGGAAACAAAAGAAAAAGTTAATAAATGCGATTACATCAGACTGAAAATTTTCTGCAAAGCAAAGGAAACCATGAACACAATGAAAAGACAACCCACCAAATTGGAGAAAGTATTTTCAAATCATTATCCAGCAAGGGGTTGATCTCCAACATATATAAAGATCTCATACTACTCAACAACAACAACAAATCAATAAAAAAATGAGCAGAGAATATGAACAGACATTTTCCCAAAGATATACAGATGGCCAACCAACACATGATATAATGCTCAACATCACTAAGTATTAGGGAAATGCAAATCAAAACTACAATGAGATATCACTTTACCCCAGTAAGAATGGCTCTAATTAACAAGACAAAAAACAACAAATTTTGGAGAGGATGTGGAGTAAAGGGGGCCCTCACACACTGCTGGTGGGAATGGAAACTGTTGCAGCCACTATGGAAAACAGTATGGAGATTTATCAAAAAATTAAAAATAGAAACACCATACGATCCAGCTACCCAATTACTGGGTATTTATACAAAGAACTTGAAATAAGTGACCCCAAGGGATTTGTGTACCCCTATGTTCATTGCAGCATTATTCACAATAGCCAAGATGTGGAAGCAACACAAGTGTCCTTCCACAAATGAATGCATAATGACAATGTGGTACATATATATAATGGGATGCTACTCAGCCATAGAAAGATAAAATTGTCCCATTTGCAACAACATGGATGGAACTTGAGGGTGTGATATTAAGTAAAATAAGCCAGACAGAGAAAGACAAATACTGCATGATTTCACTCATACGTGTGAGATAGCAAATACGTAGATAAAGAGAACAAATTAGTGATTAGTGAGGAGAAGGGGTTTAGGAGGTGGGTGAAAGGGATAAATGGGCACATATGTATGGTGATGGATAAAAATTAGACTACTAGGGGTGAGTATGATAAAGTATATTCAGAAATTGATAAACAATAATGTACACGCAAAACTACACAAGGTTATAAACCATTATTATCTCAATAAAATTACCTGGGAAAAAAGAATATAGAAATGAACAAATGAAAACTTGAAAAGAAAAGGAAAAGTGCGTTATTAAACTAATTAGGCTTAACTGATATCTTAAATTACAAGGTAAGTATTTTCAAATAAATGATAACTTTATGCCTTTTTGTTGCATATGTATAAGTATGTGTTATGAATTCCAGAAATTATGTGTAATTCCTGAAAGTCTAATATGTCCTGGTATAAAATGTTGTCTGTTATCAATATTGAGGCTCACACTAAAAGGACTAAATCTAAATATCAGAAAAGTGACTTAGCTGATTTTCATGCAAAAGCAGCCACAACAGAATCTACAAAGGTTATGACACATGTGGATGAAGTCCATTCTGCTTCTGCAAAAAATAAAACAAACTAAAATATATGGCCCTCATTATATTTTACCATCCTGAAGTCCTTGTAATGTGGCAACAGTCTACTTCTAAATCAGAGAATTTGAGATGAATGAAGAATGGCTGTAAACAGTTGGGGCTCTGGGAAACACAAACCAGACACTTGGTTCTTCATGGATCACTGGCAAGCTCTATTTTTGGTTTTCAGATTCCTTCTCAGGTTATAGGAAAAACTATTTATCTTGCCAGTGACCTCAGAACTCTTCCCTCTGGGTCCTTTGAGCACCTGTGCTTGGAATTCACTCAATTGCCACTTAGTCTGGCTTATCAATTCGTTTTTGTTATTATACATGTTTTCTGGATGGGTTGAAGCTTCCCTTGCCATAAAGCTGAAGCCCTTATGGAGGCAAAGAAAACTGTTAGAAAATGTGTTTCCCAACTGGGGTATACTTTCCACAATCTCCAGTGATAAAGGCACCTGTTTCACTGAGAAAATCATATAAGCCTCACCAAAAACCTTGCCAATTTCTTCAAACTTTCACTGTTTCTATCAACATCAATAATCAGACAAAGAGCAGAAGACTGTAATGAAAAAAATTGATGGCTTCATAAAAACTGCTGACAAAATTTAAAGTCTTGGAAACTGATTACATTACCAAGATTTTGACTGAACGCCATATTTTAGAGAGAATGTGCACAGACTCAGATATGACCAGACAGCTTTAAGGAATCAATATTGACTTTATGGAGCCAATAAAGCCCCTTGGAAATAGCGTGGTACCTTACTTATAAGGTTTCCAACATCTTTACCAGGTGAGTAAGGAAGGTCACTCCTGGCAGGTGCAGGAATATCAGGATATTTTGGAAACCTCAAGAAGAGACATTTACCCAAATGTATAGGTGTTACAAGTGAGTCTGATGGAAAGTCCATGGCTTGGTTTCCTGGCCTCAATAGGCCTTTAAAAATTAAATCTGTAGATTCCCTATGAAAGGTTCCAGCAAAGCAGATTTAAAACAACCCATATGCTCAATCACTCTTTTAGCTGCACTTATGACAATAACAGGCTAATATTCTTGAAACTACACTTATTTTACAAACATACTAGCCTACTGTGATTATCTTTGATAGAAATGGAGGTGAGTTTAGACAGAAAAAATATTTTTCAGTAAACTCTGTAATACACTATTATGGATAGTAGATACTAGTACAGTTCATTTTGTTTTAAACTTTTTTATAACCTGTAAATTGAACTGGATTCTGAATTCTAGTTTCTTCTAATACATGGCTACAACCATCTAAACTAATATATTCAACTTTCTTCTGCCTATTGACTTGGAATCACTAAGGACTAAAATTACCTTTTTTCCTGAAATTCTTCAAACTGAAGCTGAACAACTTGACATGAATTTTATAGGAATCAATGCAATGGCTTATGTATGAAAAATCTTTCTTGTGTATTGCTGTAAGGGCCACGCAGAAAGATCATCAGAGACCCTCAAACTGCAAATTAGGAAAATCTTTCAGATCAGCATTTCCTGCCTTCACTCCACATGAAAATGGTCAAGTCAGATATCTAGAAATCTCATAGACTGGGTGCCCCCTGAACTCAGAAACTGGAATTATATCCTACTCCAATCATTAATCATTGCTTTTCTTTTGTTTCCTTAGAAATGTCTCATTAAATAGCTGATTGCTTGCATAGTAAGGCTAACTTTTGAAGCCCACCTGCAGCACTACCCATGAAATTTGGCACTACTGTTTAACTGGACTGACATTGTATAACTGAAAAGACTGGTTCAAAGAGCAATTTACCAACTCAACTTCTGGAACTTAAAACCTGATAAAATTTCAAAGGTAGGACTGAAGGGCATATCCTCAAGATATGCCACTTTGGTGTGTGGAATATTTTGAGCTGAAAGAGAAACTTTTATCTCTCCCTTAAAGAATTTAAATTGGGGGACTTGCCCATAAAAAGAGTTATTACCAGAAATAAATGTTTATGACCATCTGTATGACAGAGAAAACCTCTAATTAGCAAATATCCCCTTTTATTATCATCCTGTAAATAACCTTCCTCACCTTTAAAGTCTCAGGCCCCTAGCCATACTTGAGCTCAAGATGGCATACTTACCTCATTTTACATTTTTGTATTTAGCCTATCATGTATGTGGGTTTCTTGAAGTTATGGATTTGATTTTCTATTATTAATCTATCTCAAGTCAATTTAATTCTTAGATCAGTCAGAAGAACCTGGAAGGGTAGAAAACATTTCTTCCTCCTCCACAGTGGTTAGGATTAGCCATCTCTTGGAAATTACCCAGAAATAAAGCTTTCTTATTATTTATATGACTTATACTTTTTCTTGTGGTCAAACCAAAATGTAATATATATGGAGCTGTTTTCTTTAGCAAATGGTTACTTCAAGTCCTCGCTACACAGAGAAAAAATAATTAAACAAAAAAATCACTCATAAATCTTAGATTTTAAAATAATTCAAAAGTAATTAGTATATCTATATTTACAATATCACATTTAAAATTTCTTTAAAAATAGGAAGTTGTATTTCATTAAACATGTATTGCTAAAGAAATTGTAGAACCTTCCCTTTTATCTCAATGGATTGATAACTAATAAACTAAAGGAATCATAAAGTGTTCTTCTAAACTTTAATCTTTCTAACTTTGTAAGCTCCTTGTTGGTTATTTGGTCTCATGGACCAAATTTTCTAGGAAACATACACTTGGGGTTATGAGTCAGAAAAATTCATTAGATCCAGCATCATTTTATGTATGGAGGTTTCAGATGCAGTCTTGTGTGAGGATGCACAACTTTTAGGACTTAAATTAAAATAATTAATCATTTATTTAGACATCCAATCACAATATTTGAAATTTATCACCTTTTCTCACTTATTTAGTATTCAGTTTTAACTAATTTCTTAAATATGTACATTTTTGCACCATATTAAGATCTTTACAAATATTCAATTATCTTAGCTTAAGAGGTCCAGAATTTAATGTACAATTTTCTCATCTTTTGAGTTTCAGAGTACTCATTACCAGTAAAAATAGTCAAAAAGAAGAAAGAAAAATGATCTAGCCCAAAAAAGTGCATCAGTAATAAAAAGCAAAAGCAAACCTCACTCATATATAGTGTACATGTTGTAATTTACTCTATCTTTGATGTTATTCCTACTTCTTCCTTAGGGAAAAAACAATAATATGGATACAAAATTTTTCTTCTTTTCTTCATAAATCCAAATTACAACCTGCTTAATAATGGGCACTTATTAATAATAATAAGCATCAATTTATACTTAGTTTAATGTAAGTTTTAAAAAAAGCTAAATTATAGAAGAGTGAAATTTCAGCTTATTGTAATTTTCCAGGGTAAGATTAAACAAAAATTTTTTCAATAATTGAGTTGCCAGACAAAAGTAAAGAATAAATTGATGTTATTAGATTTTTTTGTAATCAGAATAATCATTTCTACAAAATAGTATAATATCCATTTGCTATAAATTTACATTTTTCAATATAGACAAGTAAATTTTAACTCTCTTTATGTATTATCACATTTTTTTTTAAAGATTTTATTTTTTCCTTTTTCTCCCCAAAGACCCCCGGTACATAGTTGTATATTCTTCGTTGTGGGTCCTTCTAGTTGTGGCATGTGGGATGCTGCCTCAGCGTGGTTTGATGAGCAGTGCCATGTCCGCGCCCAGAATTCAAACCAACGAAACACTGGGCCGCCTGCAGCGGAGTGCACAAACTTAACCATTCGGCCACGGGGCCAGCCCCTCTCTTTATGTATTATCACATATTTTTGTGTTGTTAGACTCTCCAGTGTCAGCCCCCTGGCTGAGTGGTTAAGTTCATACACTCCACTTCAGTGACCCAGGGTACCCAATTTGGATCCTGGGCATGGACCAGCACATCACTCATCAAGCCATGTTGTAGCAGCATCTCACGAGAAAGAACTAGAATGACCTACAAGTAGGCTACATAACTGTGTATTGTAGCTTTGGGGAGAAAAAAATGGGGAAGATCGGCAACAGATGTTAGGTCAAGGCCAAACTTCCACACCAAAAAAAGATTAAAAAAAAACACTATCCACATAAAAAGTTACTTTGCTTCAATGCTTTAGACTCAAATTTAGTGGGATTTCAGTTATTTCAACCTGAAACTGACAATTAGATTTTATAGCAGAATAATGGTTTAATATAAACAAGTTTACATTCATAAATTTCAGAAACAAATATTCAGATAAAAAAGACACGTGCAGTTAGAGAATGCAGATGAAGGGTATAGAGATGTTCATTTTGTCATTTTAATTTTTATATTACTTTGTGACTTTTCAAAATAAACTCTTGGGGAAAACAACAAATGTGAACATAAGAAATTGCACATGGAAAAATCAACTTTGCAATCCACCACCATGCCCATATCCTTACTTAACCTCTGTATTATTTTGGAAAAATCAACTACTCTTAACTCTACACTGTGTTTCCTTTTGAAAACATTCTATAGTCATGCACCACATAATGACATTTCAGTCAAAAATGGACCACATATATAATGGTTATCTCACAAAGTTATACCATATAGCCTAGATGTGAAGTAAGTTATGCCATCTAGATTTTTATAAATATACTCTATGATGTTTGCACAAGGATGAAATTGCATAGCAATGTATTTCTCAGAACATATCTCCATCATTACATGACACGTCTGTATTTTCACTTATCCAGAGAAATTTGGTTATATAAGCTCCTATGTTTGTCTTTTTTCCATTTTTTAATTTTTTTACTGATAATATAAAAGATTTATTATCACTAAATCTTCACATGGCTTCTGGTGTACTTTATAAAATAGATTTTAACTTTAATTGCTTTAGATGTTACTGTCACCTTTTAGACCACAATACAAATGGATACTCTGTTAAAAAATAATGAGGAAATGCCTATATATCTTCTGCAACATTGTCTCAAGTCCTCTATTCCTCTCCTCTGCTGGAATTTTGTTGATTATTGTATTTATTTGAAATTATGATACCATTGAATCAAAAATCATGCCTAAAATATGTTGTTTAATCAAAATTAGAATTTTTACTCTTCTTCCACACTAAAGAAATACAGAGTTGTAATGCCATTACCCAATATCACCATGCAGCTGGGCTCTCTTTGATTTTTCTTCAGTATTCTAAGCATATGGCTCTAATTCTCAGAAATCAAAGAGCATGTGACACTTCCAAGCATCCATGCACTCCATCTACTGTAGCTCCAACAATTCTTGCACTCTGTTTACTGCAGCTCCAATCATTGCATCAGGGTCCTACCTGCTGGAAATAGGAAGTGAATGTGATCTTAGATGAGCCCCTTGGAGGAGTCTTTCCTAAAAGTAGTTCTGAAAAATTTCAATTGCTATGTATTTGAAAAAGCTGACTTATCTGATCACTCTCATATGCCAGGTAGTCTTGCACATACTGTTTTACTTAAGACAGCTCTTAAAAAGGAACTAGCAGTGTCAAGGACTGCAAATATTCTGAGTTCTTATTTCGTTTCATTATATGTATAATGTAGCACACTATTTTTAAATATATATCTATAAACTATATCTATTGAAACTCTGGTTGAAATATTTGACAAACATCAGAGTTATATAACACATTCCAACTTCCTCTAGCTGTGAATTTTTATTTTGATAAATTATGAGTTGTTCACTAATTCTTATTTTCTTTTTGATGATGGGGGTAGTGGTGAGAAAACAGGAGTCCCCACCCAAACATCATCAGCAAACATGACATCCAGACTAGTGGTTAAAATTTTCTGCCTCCTTTTTAGCTGGATGAAGCAATCTGATGAATTTTAGATTAAGGAGATATTAGCAAATTTGATGTGTGTATGTTTCATGTTATATTTATAAAGAAATAGGTTAATGACCTCTACATTCCTATTCTTAATATGCTTAATACTTTTATATTTTCAAATTAATAGTTTTTATATTTCTACACTTTAAAATTTTAATGTTCAGATATAATTTCATAACTTTAATTATCCATTCATCTCTTGGTAGAAGGACCTGCTTCTCTAGATTTCTCTCCCCAAAAAGGGAATATTAGAGTTATAATTACTGTTTTTAAAAATATTTATTATTATTTTCATTATTAAATTTACCATTAAAGTACAAATATATAAGAAGAGTCTATAAATACCTCACAGAATTTTCCCCATTATTTCTTTTAATTTTATAGTTTAAATTAGTATAACAATAAAATTAACTTTTTTGTATACAATTTGATGAATTTTATCAGTTGTGTAGATTTTTGTAACTACCACTACAATCAGAATACATAATAATTTTTTCTGAACCCTCTGTTACCCCTTTGTAGTCACACAATGATTCAACTCTAAACCCTGGCAACTACTTGTTATTCATCACCATCATTTTCCCAT
Organism: Equus caballus; assembly: GCF_041296265.1. Classification (NCBI taxonomy): domain Eukaryota; kingdom Metazoa; phylum Chordata; class Mammalia; order Perissodactyla; family Equidae; genus Equus; species Equus caballus. The sequence goes on along the minus strand of NW_027222392.1, from coordinate 1,787,057 downwards.
TTGAAGAACGTCATATGCAGTATCAACAGTATGTAAACTTATGAGACTGCTTCTTTTACTTAGCATAACTTTTTTGAGATTCATCCAAGTTGTTGCAGATATCTACAGTTCATTTTTATTTCTAAGTAGTTTATTTTATGGAGGTCTCAAAATTGTTCATCCTGGATGTCACCAAGATGGCAGCGTGAGTAGTCTTCTTTGTCTCTCCCCATTCAAGTCTACAATTAATTGGACATTCATCGCTTAACAAAGGATATCCATATAGCATCTCAGGACACCTGAGAGACCTGTGCTGCTATACATTGGAAGGCGGATGGACTTCCCCCCGGGGAAGAGGTGGAGATAGGTGAAAACTCTCTGACCCCGACCACCAAACAGCCTAGTACTTGCAAGCGGCTTTCTTCCAGTGGACTCCCCCATAAAATCACCACGTACCAAGGGCAGGAGGGTGCACACACCAGAGGAGAGATGGTGGAAACAGGTGACTACAGCCCTACCTAAGACCCCTCAATTACAACTAAGCCCAGGAGGAAACTCCAGTGTCCCCCACTGGTAGAGGCAGTGAAAGCCTCTACTCGCCATTAGCAGAGAGGCCCTGTCCAGCATTCAGAACATCAGGAGTCTCCCAAAGAGAATCCTGAATGGGGCAGAAGACTGCCAGCCACCGCCGCTTGTCTCAAGGACTCCGGCTGTTACCCAGATGGAGCAAGGGGCACCCAGAGATCCCGTGGGAGTGGTCTGAGGCATGGTGGAGTTCCAGTGGCCTGGCTCCACGGCCCAGGGGGAAACTGTACAGTCTCACAGCAGCCTCAGTGAAAGCCTCTGCACAGCACTAGTAGACAGGCCCCACCCAGCAATCACCAGGCTGGAAGGCCCTGGGACAAAAGTAGCATAGCTAGGTGAGCTAACCATAGGCTGCAAAAGATACTCATAGCTGTGCTGTGACCTATAGTGGACAAGTGAGATTTTGTGGGCTCCGACAGTGACAGAGCTGCAAATATAGGTGATCCTGCTCCCAGCCACCAGGAAAGCCCATAACACTGCTGCAGACCCTAAGGAGGGAGCATGTCTAGGTGGCCTGCAACAGTAGGAAGCCTGAAGCCTGCTTATGACTGCCCCCAAAGCTGAGGAGGGACACTACAGGACCACTGTGACTACAAGGAGGGGCCCAGGCCCAGTTAGCAACAGCTGATAGGGTTCCTGGTAAGTGCTGTCTAAACAACTGCTCCCCCCACACCAGTAGAAACAAGTGGAAGCAGTAACTAAACTCTATCTCTATGTGGAGGCACAAATCTACACCATCAAGCAGTATGAAAAAATATATTAAATCTCCAGAGCAGAAGGAAAATGACAAATACCCAGAACACAATCCCAAAGAAAATGAAATGTATAACCTAAGTGAAGATGGCTTCAAAACAGCACTTATTAGAAAACTCATTGAGTTGAAAGAGAATTCAGATAGACAACTCAACGAGTTCAGGAGCTATGTGACAAAAGAGTTTGATACTATAAATAAGAACCAAACAGAAATACTGGAAATGAAGAAAACCATGGAGGAGATTAAGAAAAATCTGGACACTCTGAACAGTAGGGCTGATAACATGGAGGACAGAATTAGCAATTTGGAGGATAGGAATATAGAAATGCTGCAGGCAGAGGAAGAGAGAGAACTAAGACTAAAAAGAAATGAAGAAACTCTCTGAGAATTATCTGACTCAATTAGGAGATGCAACGTAAGGATTATAGGTATACCAGAGGGAGAAGAGAAGAAGAAGAGGGCACAAAGCCTGTTCAAAGAAATAATGGCTGAGAACTTCCAAAACCTGGGGAGAGAGATGGAACTTCATGTGACAGAAAGTAATAGATCTCCAAATTTTATCAATGCAAGAAGACCAACCCCAAGGCATATAGTAGTGAAGCTAGCAAAAGTCAATGACAAAGAGAAAATACTAAGGGCAGCCAGGCAGAAGATAATAACCTACAAAGGAACCCCAATAAGGCTATCAGCATATTTCTCAGCAGAAACATCACAGGTTAGAAGAGTGGAATGGTATATTGGAAACTCTGAAGGACAAAAACCTACAGCCAAGAATACTCTACCGAGCAAAAATATCCTTCAACTATGATGGAGAAATAAAAGCTTTCCCAGATAAACAAAAGTTAAGGGAGTTCATTGCCAGAAAACCTCCTCTTCAAGGAATGCTCAGGAAAACCCTCATACCTGAAAAAATAAAAAATAGGAAAGGGGCTACAAAACCAAGAGCAAAGGAGATAAGTAGAAGGATGATAACAGAAAGTAGCAACTCTCCATCAGAACAGGTTAGCAAAAGTCAAATAAAACATTAAAGATAAAAGGAAGGGAAACACCAAGAATAAATATAACCTTGTCATTTTAACGACAAATGCACAACACAAGAAAGAAGAGAAAAAACTCTGACAACAACAACATACAAGGGGAAGAGAAAAGGGATGGAAGGTTTTATTTCAAGGAAATAAGAGGCTATCAGAAAATGGACAATCTCATCTATGAGATGTTTTATACAAACCATCTGATAACCACTAAACAAATAACAAGAATAAAGACACAAACTACAAATAAGAAGAAACCCACTACAGAAATTTACATACCTGAATTAGTAATCCAAAAATCATGGGGCGAGAAACAAAGGAAATACAAGAGAATCGGAAAACAAGAGATAAAATGGCAGTGGTTGGCCCCCACATTTCAATAATCACTCTAAATGTAAATGGATTGATCTCTCCAATGAAAAGACACAGAGTGGCAGGATGCATCAAAGAACAAGACCCAACAATATGCTGCCTCCAGGAAACACACCTCAGCCCCAAAGAAAAACACAGACTCAGAGTGAAGGGATGGAAGACAATACTCCAAGCTAATAGTGAACAAAAGAAAGTAGGTGTCACTATACCAATATCAGACAAAGTAGACGTCAAAGCAAAACAGATAAAGAAAGACAAAGAAGGACAGTATATACTGATAAAAGGGACACTCCACCACAATGACGTAACACTTGTAAATATATACGCACCCAAAACAGGAGAACCAAAATTTGTAAAGCAACTCTTAACAAAACTAAAAGGAGACATCAACAACAATACAATAATAGTAGGGTACCTCACCACCCCATTAACACCAATAGATAGATCATCCAGACAGAAAATCAAGAAGGAAATTACAGAATTAAATGAAAAATTAGACGAGATGGACTTAATAGATATATATAGGACACTTCATCCAAAAACAGCAAGTTACACATTCTTCTCAAGTGCGCATGGAACATTCTCAAGGATAGACCATATCTTGGGAAACAAAGCAAACATCAATAAATACAAGAGAGTTGAAATAATATGAAGCATCTTTTCTGATCAGTATGCTATGGAACTAGAAATCAACTATAAAAATAAAGCAGGGAAAGGTGCAAAAATGTGGAAACTAAACAACATGCTACTGAACAAAAAATGGATTATTGAAGAAATTAAAGAAGAAATCAAATATTATCTGGTGAAAAATGAAAATGAAAACATGCCATACAAACTTATTTAAGATGAAGCAAAAGCAGTCCCAAGAGGAAAATTCATTGCAATACAGGCTCACCTCAATAAACAAGAAAAATCTCACATTAGCAACCTCAAACGACACCTAACAGAAGTAGAAAAACAAGAAAAAACAAAGCCTGAAGTCAGTAGAAGGAGGGAAATAATAAAAATTAGAGCAGAAATAAACGATATTGAAACAAAAAAGACAGTAGAAAGGATCAATGAAACAAAGAGTTGGTTCTTCAAAAAATTAACATAATTGAAAAACCCTTAGCCAGACTCACTAAGAAAAAAAACAGAGAAGTCTCGAATAAATAAAATTAGGAATGAGAGAGGAGAAATCACAATGGATACCAAAGAAATAAAAGGGATCATAAGAGAATACTATGAAAAACTATATGCCAACAAATTGAACAACCTAGAAGAAATGGAAAATTCCTAGACTCTTACAACAGCCCCAAACTGAATCAGGAAGAAATATACAGTCTTAATAGACCAATCACAAGTAAAGTAATAGAAACAGTAATCATAAACCTCCCCAAAAATCAGAGTCCAGGACCAGGTGGCTTCTCTGGAGAATTCTACCAAACATTCAAAGAAGATTTAATAAATATCCTTCTCAAACTATTTCTGAAAATTGAGAAAGATGGAGTACTCCCTAACACATTCTATGAAGCCAACATCCCTCTGATCCCTAAACCTGACAAGACAACACAAAGAAGAACTACAGGCCGATATCACTGATGAACATAGATGCAAAAATCTCAACAAAATTCTGGCAAACTGAATACAGCAATACATCAAAAAGATTATACACCATGATCAAGTGGGATTTATACCAGGGACGCAGGGATGGTTCAACATCCCCAAGTCAATCGACGTGATACATTACACTAACAAAATGAGAAACAAAAACCACATGATCATCTCAATAGATGCAGAGAAAGCATTCGACAAGATCCAACATCCATTTATGATAAAAACCCTCAATAAAATGGGTATGGAAGGGAAGTACCTCAACATAATAAAGGCCATATATGGGAAACCCACAGCCAACATCATACTCAACAAAAACTGAAAGCCATCCCTCTGAGAACATGAACAAGACAAGGGTGCCCACTTTCACCGCTCCTATTCAAAATAGTACTGGAGCTGTTGGCCAGAGCAATTTGGCAGGAAAAAGAAATAAAAGGAATCCAAATAGGTGATGAAGAAGTAAAACTATCTCTGTTTGCAGACGACATGATCTTATATATAGAAAACCCCAAAGAATCCATAGGTAAACTATTAGAAACAATCAACAGCTACAGCAAAGTTGCAGGGTATAAAATCAACATACATAAATCAGTACTATTTCTATACACTAACAATGAACTAACAGAAAAAGAACTCAAGAACTCAATCCCATTCACAATTGCAACGAAAAGAATAAAATACCTTGGGATAAATTTAACCAAGGAAGTGAAAGATTTATACAATGAAAACTACAAGACTTTCTTGAAAGAAATTGATGACAACATAAAGAGATGGAAAGGCATTCCATGCACATGGAATGGAGGAATAATCATAGTGAAAATGCCCATACTACCTAAATCAATCTACAGATTCAACGCTGTCCCAGTCAGAATCCCAATGACATTCTTTACAGAAATTGAATAAAGAATCCTGAAATTCCAATGGGGTAACAAAAGACCCCGAATTGCTAAAGCAATCCTGAGAAAAAGGAACAAAACGGGAGGCATCACAATCCCTGACTTCAAAACTTACTACAAAGCTACAGTAATCAAAACAGCATGGTACTGGTACAAAAACAGGTCCACAGATCAATGGAACAGAATTGAAAGCCCAGAGATAAAACCACACATCTATGGACAGCTAATCTTCGACAAAGGAGCTGAGGGCATACAATGGAGAAAAGAAAGTCTCTTCAACAAATGGTGCTGGGAAACTGGAAAGCCACATGTAAAATAATGAAAATTGACCATTCTTTTTCATCACACACCAAAATAAACTCAAAATGGATCAAAGACCTAAAGATTAGGCCTGAAACAACAAGTCTTCTAGAAGAGAATATATGCAGTACACTCTTTGACATCAGTTTCAAAATAATCATTTCGGACACTATAACTCCTCAGATGAGGGAAACAATAGGAAGAATAAACAAATGGGACTTCATCAGACTAAAGAGCTTCTTGAAGGCAAGGGAAATTGGGAGTGAAACAAAAAAAATCCCACTAATTGGGAAAAAATATTTACAAGCTACTTACCCGACAAAGGGTTACTCTCCATAATATATAAAGAACTCACACAGCTCAACAACAAAAAATCAAACAACCCGATTACAAAATGGGCAGGGGACATGAACAGACATTTCTCCAAAGAAGATATAACGATGGCCAATAGACACATGAAAAGATGCTCATCATCACTAAGCATAAGGGAAATGCAAATCAAAACTACACTATGACATCACCTTACACCTGTTAGATTGGCAAAAATATCCAAAACCAAGAGTGACAAATGTTGGAGAGGTTATGGAGAAAAAGGAACCCTCATACACAGTTGGTGGGAATGTAAACTGGTGCAGCCACTATGGAAAACAGTATGGAGATTTCACAAAAAGTTAAAAATAGCAATACCTTATGACCCAGCCATCCCACTACTGGGTATCTATCCTAAAAACCTGAAATCAGCAATTCCAAGATTCCCATGCACCCCTATGTTCATCGCAGCATTATTTACAATAGCCAAGATGTGGAACCAACCTCAGTGCCCAGCAACTGATGATTGGATAAAGAAGATATGGTATATATACACAATGGAATACTACTCAGTCATAAAAAAGGACAAAATCATCCCATTCGCAATGACATGGATGGACCTTGAGGGTATTACGTTAAGCAAAATAAGCCAGACAGAGAAAGACAAACTCTGTATGACTCCACTCATAGGTGTAAGTTAACATATAGACAAGGAGAACTGATTGGTGGTTACCAGGGGAAGGGGGGGTGGGGGAGGGCACAAAGGGTGAAGTGGTGTACCCACAACATGACTAACAATAATGTACAGCTGAAATATCACAAGGTTGTAAACGATCATAATCTTAATAAAAAAATAAATTAAAAATAAATTGTTCATCCAATCCTCACTGAAAGGAATTTGGATTGTCTCCTGATTTGGTGATTCTGAATAGAGTGAATATTTATATACAATTTTTTTATGTAAACCTAAGTTTTCATTTCTCTCAAATACCTAGAAATGTGATTTCTGGGTCATATGCTGACTATATGTTTAAGTGTAAAAAAAATCTTACCAAATCTTTCAGATTTGTTGTACCGTTTTTACATTACCATCAGAAATATGTGAAATTTTCAGTTATAGTATACCTTCATGATTATTTGGCATGATTTGGCATCGTTTGTGTACTTTAAGTTACTTCTCTCATGTCACCTTAAATTTGCATTTCCATAATAATTATTGATATTGAAGATCTTCATGTGCTTATTTACAATTGGTTTATCATCTTAATGAAGTGTCTATCCACTTTTTAATTGTTGATTATTTTCTCCCTTTTGAGTCCTGATTAATTTTGGGTGTTTTTTTGCTGAGGAAGATTTACCCCAATCTAGCATCTTTTGCAACACTTCCTCTATTTTCCTTTAGGAATATTAGCCCGGAGTTATCATCTATGCCAATCTTCTTCTTTTTCGGGGGGAGGGTAAGATTAGCCCTGAGTTAACATCTGCTGCCAATCCTCCTCTTTTTGCTGAGGAAAACTGGCCCTGAGCTAACATCCGTGCCCATCATCCTCCACTTTATATGTGGGATGCCTACCACAACATGGCTTGCCAAGTGGTACCATGTTTGTACCCAGAATCTGAACGAGTGAACCCTGGGCTGCCAAAGCAGAACATGCACACTTAACAGCTGTGCCACTGAGCCGCCCCCTATGCCAATCTTCTTTTATTTAGTATGTGGGAATCTTCCACAGCATAGCAGACAGATGGTGTAGGTCTGTGCCTGGGATCCAAACTCAGACCGTCAAACTCAGGCTGCACTGAACTTAACCACTAGGTGATGAGCCCGGCTGCCTGAGCAATTTTTATATCTTCTTAATATGAATCCATTGTCAGAATGTGTTTTTCAATCATGTTCTTCCATTGTAGCTTGTACTTTCATTGTCTAATCATTTTCTTTCACAGAGATTTATTTCTTTATTTCTTTGTAGGTTGGCTTGTTTATTTTTATTAAGTTTACACTTTAGAATACTTTGAGGTTCACACAAAATTGAGGGAATGGTACAGAGTTTTCCAATATAATCCATGCTTTCATACATGTTTAGCCTCTCCCATTATCAACATCCCCCACAAGAGTAGTACATTTGTTAATATTGATAAATTTATATTGACACATCATAATCACTCAAAGTCTGTATTTTACTTTTCACTTCACTGTTGCTATTGTATCCATAATTATTGCATCTCCCCATTTACACCACCCCTAGCCCCTTGTAACCATCATTCTACTCTCTATTTCAGCACATTAAGCCTCTTTTAATTCCATCGTGGTGGTATCATGCAGTATTTGTTGTTTTTTCCTTACTTATATCGCTTAGATGAATGAACAAGTAAAGAAAAATCACATATATATATGTAACATATATGTAATGTATACATACATTTATATATGTAAATCGACATATATGCAATATAGATGTAATATATAATGCATATATATGTAATATACATATGGATATTTCAATATCAATTCAAATACATAATACTGTAATGAAAATGTGTTTTAATACTTTATGTCAAACAATTTTTTGTTGTTCCAAATGGCAGAATTTCCTCCTTTTTCATATTATATAATTGGATATTATTCAGACATGAAAAAGAAAAAAATTCTGGCATTTAAAACAAAACTAATTGTTTTACAGAAGCTATGGAAACAGGTTTGGAAGAGTATTATTTATCTGAATGGAAATTAACTAAATTCAAATTGAAGAAAAATTAAATAAACTAGTTAGACAATACACTGATCTACAGGAAATAAAGGATATACTTAATAATATATCATGATACAAGGAAGTTATTACTGCACAATTTGAAGTAAGAACCATAGGATCCCACATCTATGCTTATACATGAATATGTAAATAATATCAAAATTGACATGACAATATCTGTATTTTAAATATAAGAAGAGATCAAAATTTTAATGGCGATTTGCTTCGGTAGTAGAATCATGGGAAATTAGAGGGGAGATTTCTGCTACTACTCATCCATTTTACTAAAGCATGATTTTGCCTGAGTACTATCTGTGCTGAAGGTAAAAATCCTAGCCAACTCCTAATCCGAGCCCACCAAATAAAAGTTTCTGTTTATCACAAACACATTCATTTTTCACGGATTTCCTTTGTCTAGAATGTGTCCCCTATCCCTTTACTACTCATTTTGTTCTCCTACATAAAAACAGTAGTTTTCCTTTTAATTCAATTGCCAGCTCCTCTTAAATCTGTTCCACAATTAAACCATGTGGAATTTATTTATTATTCATCCATATCCCTCTGACACTATGCTTGTAGCAGTGTTGTGGTACCTATTTGCCTTTCAGTATAAATAAAGAAGTTACATGGCCCTCTTTCGTAAAATGCTACTTTTTCAGAATGGAATGAATGTCTTACACATCTTTAAGATTTGGAGCATCTTTATAATTTGCACATGGAAGGTGTTCAATAAATATTCTTTGAATAACAAAATGACCTTATGCCCCAGTTATAATTTATTTTATATTGTTGACTTTGCTAAGTTCCACATAATTTTGCAGGTTATAGAGGGCAAATGTTACACCAGAATATTATGTTGAGATCCAAGACAGGGAGAAGGGAACTATAAAAGCTCTATAACAAAAATGTATAACTATATTACACTTATTTAAATAGTGTGTTAATCTAAATTATTTAGTTTTTCCATAGATGTTATCTTGCTGTGCAAAAAGCACTATTTTAAAATACAGAAAAACTGTTCAGAAATTATTAAGTTGAATATTTACATAAAAAGCATTGGGAAGAAAGACACATATATCTAAGAATAATAAACATGGTCGGGATTTGTTTTTCTCTCCTCTCCGTTGTTGGCATTTTCTTGTTCCTCAGTGTCTGTGTTAGACTTGCTTTTCTTCACACCACACTTATGCTTTCTGAATGATTCCATTTTCTTCCATGGCATCAAAAGTTATCAATATTGATAAATTTCAAATATGTTTTTCAAAGCCAGTAACCTGCTAGTTGAATTAACTAATAGAGGATACTCTAAAGTTCAATAACTGTCCTACATGTACCTTAAAATTCAACTTCATTTCCTGAAGCTTACCAAATCTTTCCTATACTTCTATATGTATTGTTCTAATTTGAAAAACATGAGCAGGTCTATACCTTTTCACACATATTACAATCTTTCATGTAGCTTTTTAGTCAACACTCTTCACATTTAACTATTGTTCTGACTTCTACCACAATAAATTGGTGTTGCCTATTTTCACACTTCATGTAATGACATCTACTCTGTGTATTCTTTTATGTATGGGTCCATTTGCTTCAGTTAATGCATCTTAGATGAAGCTGTTGAAATGCATCCATTTGGCTCCATGTATCAGTATCTTATTTTTAATTCTTGTTTATTCTAAGTGTATGGAGATAACCACAGTTTATCTATTCTTATAGTCATGGTCATCTGGGTTGTTTCCAAAATTTGACAGGCTTGAATCCCTCATGGAATTTACATATCATTAGCCCAATTTTCCAAGAAAGAACCTTCCCCTCCTCATCACTGACATTATCCTCTCTTTAGTCCCACTTGTAATTAGTTATTAAACATTTAATTCTAGCTCTTAAGATTATCTCCATATTTCTATTTTTACTAACAGTATATTGCCTAAGAAGAATAATTTACAGCAAAAATATTTCAGATGACTTTTTATTCTTCAAATTCTCATCCAATCACAATCTAATATAGGCATACTGTGGAGATAGTGTGGATTCAATTTCAGACCACTGCAGTAGAGTGAATATTGCATTAAAGTGAGTCACACAATTTTTTGTTTCCCAGTGCATATAAAATAATATTTATACTAAATTGTAGTCTTTTAAGTGTGCAATAGCATTATGTCTAAAAAATGTATATACCTTAATTTAAAATACTTTATTGCTATAAAACTCTATCATCTGAGACCTAATTGAGTTTAGTCTTTTTGCTGAAGGGGATTTTTGCCTCAATGTTGATGGCTGCTGACAGATCAAGCTGGTGGTTGCTGAATGTTGAGATGGCTGTAGCAATTAAGACAACAATAAAGTGTGCCATATTGATTGACTCTTCCTTTCATGAATGATTCCTGTGTAGCATGTGGTGCTGTTTGGTAGCATTTTACCCACAGTTGACATTCTTTCAAAATTGGAGTCAATATTCTTAAACTTGGGCACCATTTTATCAACTAAGGTTATGTAATATTCTAAAATCTTGGCTGTCATTTCAACTCTCTTCACAGAGTCTTCACCAGGACTACACTCCATCTCAAGAAATGACTTTCTTTGCTCATCCATAAGAAGTAACTCCTCATCCATTGAGGTTTTATCATGAAAGTGCAGGGATTCAGTCACATCTTCAGGCTCCACTTATAATTCTATGTCTTGTTATTTCCACCACATTTCCAGGGGCTTCCTCCTCTTTAAGCTTGTAAAGTCATCCATGAGGGTTGGAATCAGCTTCTTTCAACTACTGTTAGTGTTGATATTTGGAACTTTTCCCTTTGAATCAAGAATGTTCTTAATGGCTTCTAGAATAGTGAAAGCTGTCCATCATGTTTGCAATTCACTTTACACAGATCCATCAAAGGAATAAATATCTATGGCAGCTATATTCAATGAAATGTATTTCTTAAGTAATAAGACTTGAAAGTCAAAATTATTCCTTGATTCATGGGCTGTAGAATGGGTGTTGTGTTAGACATGAAAACAACCTTAATTTTGTTGTTTAGATTAATCTCCACAAAAGCTCTTGAGTGACCAAGTGTATTGTCAATGACCAGTAGTATTTTGAAAGGAATCTTTTTTTCTGAGCAGTGGATCTCAACAGTGGGCTTAAAATATTCACCAAACCATATTGTAAACACATATGCTGTCATCCAGGCTTTGTAATTCCATTTTTAGAGAACAGAAAAAACAGATTTAGTTTAATTTTTAAAAGCCCTGGAATTTTTGGAATGGTAAATGATCATTGGCTTCATCGTAAAGTCATCAGCTGTATTAGCCTTTAGTAAGTGAGTCAGCCTGTCCTTTGAATCTTTGAAGCCAGGCATTGACTTTTCCTCTATAGCTATGAAAGTCCTAGATGGCCTCTTCTTCCAATAAAAGACTGTTTCATCTACATTGAAAATCTGCTGTTTAGGGTAGCCACCTTCCTTAATTGTCTCAGCTAGTTTTTCTCGATAACTTGATGCAGCCTCTACATCAGCACCATAGCATTATTATATTGTGGAGGTGGCTTCTTTCCTTAAACTTTATGAAACAATGTCTGATAGCTTCAAACATTGCTTCTGAAGCTTCTTCACCTCTCTCAGCCTTCATAGAATTGATAAGAGTTATGAGCTGCCTTGCTTTCAATTAGGTTTTAGCTTAGGGGAATTTTCTTCTTGGAGGTTATATCCAGATCACAAAAACTTTTTCCATATGAGCAATAAGATTGTTTCACTTTCTTATCATTAGTGTGTTCACTGGAGTACCACTTGTCATTTTATTAGAGAAATTGTCCTTTACATTCACAATTTGCCTAATTGTTTGGTGGAACAAGCCTAGCTTTCAGCTTATCTTGGCTTTTGACATACCTTCCTCACTATGCTTAATAATTTCTAGTTGTTTATTTAAAGTGAGAGATGCCCAACTCTCTCTTTCACTTGAACACTTAGAGGCAATTGTATGGTTACTAATTGTCTCAATTTGAATGATGTTATGTCTCAGGAAATAGGGAGACCAAGTAGAGGAACACAGGAACACAGTTGGTCAGTGGAGCAGTCAGAACACACAACATTTATTAAGCTCACCATCTTATATGTGTGCACTTCATGATGCCCCAAATCAATTATGATATTAGCATCAAAGATCACTGATCACAGATCACCATAATAAATATAACAATAGTGATGTTTGAAATATTGCAAGAATTGCCAAAAGATGACATAAAGACATGAAGTGAGCTATTTCTGTTGGAAAAATGGAGCCTATAGACTTCCTCAATGCTAGGTTACCACAAGCCTTCAATCTATAAAAAATGTTTCTGTGAAGCAGAATAAAGTGAAGCACAATAAAATGAGATATGCTAGTATCCATAAAGAATGGAATGTTTTTTAAAAGCATGATTATGATATGTGTGATTTATTTTATATGGCTTTTATTTCCCTTCAGGATAAAAAGTATCTCAAATTACTTTGTGATCTGGATTCAGATGATATTTTCTTGTCATCTGTCACTACACTTCTGCTGAGACCTTCTACTGTAATCAAATAATTTGTTTAATTTTCTCAAACATGATGTCCATCTACTTTACACTTGTGTCTCTGCACGTCTTTCTCTCTTAGAATTTCTACATTCCACATTCTAGATTGTAGATTATTATAGTTTACATTCTAGATTATTTTGAACTCTTCATTTTCAGCTGTTTTGTGTCAGATATCCTTCCATAACGCTTGTCCACCTCTGGTTTATCTCATCTTTCAATAGTTCCCCATTTTGTAAGTGCATAATACTTAAAACACTGTTTTCACTGAAAGTCAGTCTCTCTAAACTGAAATTGTCCTTTACATAACTTTTTTTAATTCACATAATCATACTCAGCACCTACCCTTGTAGTTGAAAAATAGTTGAGGATGAATAATCTTTTGTTAAGTTAATGGATAAGTCGAAATGAACTAATAAACTTCATAAAAGTGCTTGCACTGGAAAAAATGTCACATCAGGAGAAATTATAAAAAGATCATTCAACTTCTAAAATTAGAAGACAACGTAATATTTGAATATGGCATAATTGAAAATGAAAAAAGAAACAAATGAGGATTTCCAAGGATTGAGTTCCTAAAAAGTATCAATTTACTAAAAAATTGTATTGAAATATATCATGCAGTGATAAGTAATAAATTATATAGTACATCTACTAAAATATTTTAAAAGTTGAAGATATATTCATGATTCAAAATTATGTCTAAGCTGATCTCATAACTCTCAAGCTTTTCTAGAAACACCCATGTTGGGTAAATTTTATCCTTTGTTGAGATTTTTAGATAATTCAGTTTGTTAACACTAAAATGAGTAAAAGTAGCATAAAACTTATGGATGATTAACTCAAATTGCCCCATTTTAAATATTACGTTTCCAAGTCTTAGGAAGTCTTAAAGTATTTTTAATTGAGAAACAGGAAGGAAAACTCTTATTGGGAAATAAGGAAATAAGATTGAGACTTTGCTGTTAGAATTTAGAAAGGGATTAAAGATTAATGAGGAAGATTCTGGAAGCATTATTTGAGCTCAGAAAGTGAAGAGGTGTTTTCATCAAAGTATCCTATCTTTTCTTTTTGCTGATGTGTATGTGTGTGTTTACTATGTTTGGATCTATATTTTGAATGGTTACTTTTACCTGCAGACAAAGATAAACACAGCATTTCTGTAGTCATAGATATGTGAAATCATTAGTTCCTAGTGAGAAAGTAACTCAGAGAATATTATCTCTTTAATTTTGCTTCTCCTGGCCAGAGACCTACATAATTTCCAATTTGATTTTGTATTTTGGAAAATCTGAAGCTCTCAGGTTTTATTTGCATCACATAGACAATAAGCAATAAATATTAAAATAAAACTTCTCCTTATAAATGTAAAATCCCACTTTATTTATGCCCAAAAGCGATTTCCTAAACAGCACATTGGTTGGCTTCCATTTTGACATGCATTGTTGCTACAAAAAGCAATGCTGAATTTGTAATTTACTTACTTATTTTTCATTTAGAATACCCACATGCTATTGTATTGAAGCCAATAAGTAGTTTTTTAAATTTTTTCTCTTTGTATTTTATAGTCATAAGCTTTAGATCCATAACTCCCAGAGAGTATAGAGATTTATAAATAACTTCTGATGGGAGAATCTCATCTGAGCTTTCATTTACCAAAATAATTCATCCTGATAAACAGCACAGATGTTTATCATGTGCACATTTTTATAGAAAAAGATAGTAAAGCTACCAACAATATCACAGTTTTGACATTGAAATATTTAATATTATAGACTTCTGTGCTAAATTTCTATTTATTATCGCTTAGTTATTTTCCCTCCTCCATTTTTATTTTTTCGTTTTATTTTCTTCTCTATCTCCTGGGTTTCCCTCCTCCTTCTTCTTTTTTCAATCTTCAATAATAAAAATGATTTATTGAACTGATGATCATGCAATCGAACTGTTAGTGGAGACAGATAAAAATTTTGTGAGTAAAAATAAAACAAACCTCAATTAGACATTTGTTTCTGAACGTTCTACAATTTGATCTCAATACCATCTTGGTCGCTCTAGTGTAGAAAATTAATTCAGTATGTTATTAAATACAAATCAAACACATTGTAAGTATGGAGGTGATCTACATTTCTTGAATATGTTTAGGTCAGCACTTGATAATTATAAGAAAAACATATGGAATTTCAAGATAATTCATTATTAAAATAATGTTCCTATTATATCCTTGTAAGCTTTCTATTATCTAACACATCCAATACATTCATTACTTTTCTTAAGTTTTAATACTTAATTAATTTTTAAATTGCAGTAACATTAGATTGTATCAATATATAGCTTTCAGATGTTAATCATAATATATTTTAAATTCTGTGTAGATTACATCATGTTCACCACACAAAAACTAATTATAGTCCATCCCCTTAAATGTGAGCCTAATCACCCCTTTTGCCCTCCCCTCTCTCCCCTTCCCCTCTGGTAACCATCAATCCAATCTCCATTGTTACGTGTTTGTTTGTCATTGTTTTTATCTTCTACTTATGAGTGACATCATATGGTATTTCACTTTCAACCTCTGAGTTTTTTCACTCAGCAAAATACTCCCAAGGACCATCCACATTGTCACAAATGGCCAGATTTTATCATTTCTTGTGGCTGAGTAGTAGTCCATTGTGTATATATACCATATAGTCTTTATCCTTGCGTCCCTGGACAGGCACCTATGTTGTTGCCAAGTCTTGCTTATTGTGTATAATTCTGCAATGAATATAGGGGTGCATGTATTTTTAGGCCTTTGCATTTTCAAGTTGTTTGGATAAATACCCAGCAGGGGGATAGCTGGATCATATGGTAGATCTATTCTTAATTTTCTGAGGATGCTCCATGCTGCTTTCCATAGTGGCTGCACCAGTTTGCACTGCCACCAGCAGTAAACAAGGGTTCCCTTCTCTCCACATCCTCTCCAACATTTGTTGTTTCCTGTGTTGTTAATTATAGCCATTCTGACCAGAGTGAGGTGATACCTCATTGTAGTTTTGATTTGCATTTCCCTGATAGCTAATGATGTTGAGCATCTCTTCACATGCCTTTTGGCTATCTGCGTATCTTCTTTGGAGAGATCTCTGCTCAGATATTTTGCCCATTTTTTAATTGTGTTGTTGGTTTTCTTGTTGAGATGTATGAGTCACAGGATACCAAATCAACATGCAAAACTCGGTTTCGTTTCTACACACTGACAATGAAGATGCAGAAAGAGAAATTAAGAATACAATCCCATTTACAATTACAAAAGAATAAAATACCTAGAAGCAAAATTAACCAAACAGGTGAAAGATCTGTACACCAAAAACTATAAAATATTGTTGAAAGATATCGAAGAAGACACAAAGAAATGCAAAGATATTCCATGCTCTTGGATTAGATAAAGTGACATCATTAAAATGTCCATACTTTCTAAAGCAATCTATAGATTCAGTGAAATCCCTGTCAAAATTCCAACATTTTTCACATAAATAGAACAAAGAATCCTAAAATTTATATGGAAAAACATAAGACTCCGAATGGCCAAAGGGTTCCTGATAAAAAGACAAAGCTGGAGGTATCACACGCCCTGATTTAAAAATATACTGCAGATCCATAGTAACCAAAACAACATTGTACTGGCATAAAAACAGACACACAGACCAATGGAACAGAACAGATAGCCCAGAAATAAACCTACACACTTATGGACACCTAATATTTAACAAGGGAGCCAAGAGCATACGATGAAGAAAGGAGAGTCTCTTCAATAAATGGTTTTGGGAAAACTAGACAGCCACATGGAAAAGAATGAAAGTAGACCACTACCTTACACTGTGCGCAAAAATCAACTCAAAATGTATTAAAGGCTTGAATCTAAGACAGGAAACCACGAAACTTCTAGAAGAAAACATAGGCAGTACACTCTTTGACATTGGTCTTAGCAGTATATTTTCAAGTACCATGTCTGACTGGGCAACGGAAATGAAAGAATAAATGAATAAATGGGGTTACATCAAACTAAAAACCTTCTGCACAGCAAAGGCAACCATCAACAAAATGAAAAGACAACCTATCAATTGGGAGAAGATATTTGCAAAGTGTATATCAGATAAGGGGTTAATATCCAAAATATACAAAGAACTCCCTCCTCCTTCTATTTCTCCATCTTCTTTTACTTATTTTTGCTCTTTCTGAATTTCTTGCCCCATATATTATTTTGATAAACAATCAACTTACAAAGGATAAAAAACTAACCAAAACGTAAGTTATTTTTTGAGAGAGAAGAAGTTTCTTAGGAGTAATCTTTTTTAAATTACTGTATCATTTAGCTGTAAGGACACAAAGGACAAATTTAAAAGTTATGAATTACATGGATAATAAAGTCAATGGAAAAAGAAATAAAAGTTCATTTACAATGGATTGATGGCTGAAAATTTACACTTAGGAATATCTGATGTTGAGAAAATAAAGACAAAATCTACAACATATTTTTCCTAGCATTACTGAGATATAATTGACATATAACTTTATGTAGTTTTAAGATATAAAATATGAGTTGATATCTATATATAGTGTGAAATGATTGCTATTACAAGGTTAGTTAATACATCTTTCACCTCATATACTTGCCATTGTGTGTGTGCGTGTGGTAAAAATTTTTAAAATACACTTTCTCTAAAAACTTTTATCATGCCATATGGTATAGTCACAATGCTGCATATTTGATTCCCAGAACTTAATCATATAATAACTAAAAATAAAATTTCCATTGATAAACATCTTTCCATTTTCCTTATCTCCCTGTCCTTGGGAGCCATAAGTCAACTCAATTGCCATGGATTATGATTTTTTAGATTCCACATATGAGTGAGATCATAAACTATTTATCTTTCCATGTCTGATTTATATCACTTAGCACAATTTCCTTAAGGTCCATCTTTTTTGTCAAAAATAACATGGTTTCCTTTTAATGGCTTATTAATACTTCACTGTGTAAAAATATCACAATTTCAAAGTGCATTAATTCAGTGACACATGGTTATATTATTTCTATGTCTTGGTTATTGTGAATAACACAACAATGAACATAGGAATACTGATATTTCTTAGAGATAATGATTTTATTTCCTTCATCTATATATCCAAAGCATGGATTGCTGGATCATATGGTAACTCTTTTTTTTATTTTTTTGTGGAATCTCTATACTCTTTTCCAGAGTTACTCTGCCAATTTGCATTCCTACTGGCTGCACAAGGATTTCATTTCCCCCCAATTCTTGGCAGCACTCGTTATTTCTTGTCTTTTTGATAATAGCCATATACGAATTGTGAGGTGATAGTTCAGAGTGATTTTGATTTGTATTTCACTGATTGTTAGTGATATTGAGAACTTTCTCGCGAACTTGGACATTTGTATGTCTTCTTTGAAAAAATATTCAGTGGTCCATTGGTCATTTTAGAAATTATTTTATTGAGGACATAATGGCTTATAACACTGTGTAATTTCAGACGTACATTATTATATATCAGTTTTTGTATAGTTTGCATCGTGTTAATCACCAGTACTCCACTTTTTATTCATCAGCATACATCTGTGCCCCTTTATCCCTTTTGCCCTCCCTACACTCCCTTCCCCTCTAGTAACCACTAATCTGTTCTCTTTATCCATGTGTTTGTTTACCTTCCACATATGAGTACAATTATAGTGTTTGTCATGTCTGGCTTATTTTGCTTAGCATAACACACTCAAGGTCCATCCATGTTGTTGCAAATGGCATGTTTTTCCTTTTCTGTGGCTATTATTTCACTGTATACACATACCACTTCATTATCCATTTATCCATTCATGGGCACTTGGGTTACTTTCACATCTTGGCTATTGTGAATAACGCTGTGATGAATATAAGGTTGCATAAATCCCTTTGAATTATTGATTTATTGCTCTTTGGATAAATGCCCAGTAGTGCGATAGTTGGATCTTATGGTATTTCTATTTTTAACATTTTAAGAAACCTCCATAATGCTTTCCACAGTGTCTTCACATGTTAGCGTTCCCACCAATTGTGTAGAGGGTTCCCTTTTCTCCACATCCTCTCCAATATTGGTTATTTTTTGTTTTGTTAATTAAAGCCATTCTTATGGGTGTAAAGTGATATCTCATTGCAGTTTTGATATGAAATTCTCTAATAATTAGTGATGGTAAACATCTTTACATGTTCCTGTTAGCCGTCTATATGTCTTCTTTGGAAAAGTGTCTTTTAATATCCTTTTCGCATGTTTTGATGGGGTGGTTTGATCTTTTGTTCTTGAGTTGTATGAGTTCTTTATATATTTTGGAAATTAACCCCTTCTGTATATATGATTTGCAAATATTTTCTCCCAGTTGGTTGATTGACTTTTCATTTTGTTCATGGTTTCCTTTGCCTTGCAGAAGTTTTTTAATTTGATGTAGTCCCATTTGTTTCTTTTTTGTTTTGTTTCCCTTGCTTGAGAAGACACGGGGATTGGAAAGATACTGCCTAGACAGATATCAGAGTGTACGGCCTATATTTTCTTATAGGAGTTTTATGTTTTCAGTTCTTACATTCCTCTTTAATCCATTTTGAGTTAATATTTGTGTATGGTCTAAGAAAATGGCCTAATTTCACTCTTTTGCTTGTAGCTGTCCAGTTTTAGCAACACCATTACTGAAGACACATTCCTTTCTCCATTGTTTGTTTTTCACTCCTTTGTCAAAGATTAGCTGCGTATAGGTGTGCAGTTTTATTTCTGGACTTTCAATTCTGCTCCATCGAGCTCTCTGTCGTTTTTTTTTTCCCTTCTCCATGGCCATGCTATATTGATTACTGTAACTTTGTAGTATATTTTGAAGTCAAGGATTGTCATACTTCCAGCTTTGTTCATTTTTCACAGAATTCCTTTAGCTATTTGGAGTCTTTTGTTGTTCCATCTAAATTTTAGGATTCTTTGTTCTAATTCTGTGGAGAGTGTCATTGGGATTCTTATTGGGATTGCTTTGAATATGTAGATTGCTTTAGGTCATACAGAAATTTTAACAATGTTTATTCTTCCAATCCAAGAGCAGGGATATCGTTCCACTTCTTTATGTCTTCTTTGATGTACGTCAATAATTTCTCATAGTTTTCAATGTATAGGACTTTCACCTACTTGGTTAAATTTATTCCTAGGTATCTTAGTCTTTTCCTTGCAATAGTAAATGGGGTGAACTCTTGAATATTCTGTCTGCTATTCCTTGTTAGTATGCAGAACTACATGTGATTTTTGTATGTTGATATTGTACCCTGAAAATTTGTTGTAGTTACTGATTATTTCTAATAGTTTCCTGATGGATTCTTTAGGGGTTTCTAGATATAGAATCATGTCATCTTCAAGCAGTGAGAGTTTTACTTCTTCCTTTACAATTATTATACCTTTTATTTCTTTTTCTTTCCTAATTGCTCATGGCAAACTTCTAATACTACATTGAATAAAAGTGTCAAGAGTGGGTATCCTTGTTTGTTCCTGTTTTCAGAGGAAAGACTTCTAATTTTTCACCATTAAGTATGATGTTGGCTGTGGGTTTGTCATATATGGCCTTTATTATGTTGAAATACTTTCTTTCTATACACATTTTATTCAAAGTTGTTTATCATCAATGGATGTTGCATCTTGTCAAATGCTTTCTCTGCATCCATTGAGCTGATCATGTGGTTTTTATTCCTCGTTTTGTTAATGTGATGTACACATTTTATTGATTTGTGGATATTGAACCATTCCTGCGTCTCTGGTATAAATCTCACTTTATCATGCTGTATGATTCTTTTAATGTATTGATGTATGCATCCCATTTGCTAATATTTTATTGAGAATTTTTGTATCTATGTTCATCAGCAATATCCCCCTGTAATTTTCCTTTTCTATGTTGTCCTTGTCTGTTTTTTTTTTTTAACCAGGGTAATGTTGGCCGCATAGAATGAGTTAGGAAACACTGAATTTACCTCTGTGTTTTGGAATAGTTTGAGAAGTATAGGTATTGAATCTTTGAATGTTAGGTATAATTCTTCAGAGAAACCACCTGGTGCTGGACTTTTGTTTGTTGGGAGATTTTTGATGACTGTTTCAATCTCATTAATTGTGATTGGCCTGTGCAGATTCTCTATTTCTTCTTGATTAAGTTTTGGGAGATTGTATGATTCTAAGAATCTATCCCTTTCTTCTAGGTTATCCAATTTGTTGGTACATAGTTTTTCTTAATATTTACTTATACTCCTGAGTATTTCTGTGGTATCCATTTTAATTTCTCCTCTTTCATTTCTAATTTTATTTATTTGAGCCTCTTCTCATTTTATTAGTCCGTCTGGCTAAGGGTTTGACAATTTTGTTTATCTTTTCAAATAATCAGCTCTTAGTTTCACTGATCCATTCTTTTATTTTTCTTGTCTCTATTTCATTTATTTCTACTCTTATTTTTATTATTTCCCTCCTTCTGCTGACTTTTGGCTTTGTTTCTTTTCCTAGCTATTTTAGGTGTAATTTAAGATCACTTATTTGATATTTTTCTTGTCTGTTGATGTAAGCCTGTATTGCTATAAATTTCCCTCTGATTGCTTCTTTTGCTGCATCCTATAAGAACTGGTATATTGCGTTTTTATTTTCACTCGTCTCCAGGTATTTTTTGTTGTTTCTCCTTAGATTTCTTCATTGATCCAATGGTTGTTCAGTAGCATGGTGTTTAGTCTCCACATACTTGTAACTTTCCCAGCTTTTTTCTTGTAGATGATTTCTAGTTTCATAATATTGCTGTGAAAAAAGATGCTTGATAGGATTTCCGTCTTCTTAACTTTATTAATGCTTGACTTGTTTCCCAAAATATGGTCTGTCTTTGAGAATGTCACATGTGCACTTTAGAAAAATGTGTATTCTGCTCTTTTGGGATAGAATGTTCTATATGTACCTATTAAATCCTTCTGTCCTAGTGTTTCATTTAAGGCCACTGTTTCCTCATTGACATTCTGTCTGGATGACGTATCCATTGATGTAAGTGTGATGTTGAGGTCCCTACGTTTATTGTGTTGCTGTCAATTTCTCCCTTTAGGTATGTTAGTAGTTGCTATTTATACTTTGGTGCTCCTGTGTTAAGTTCATTTATATTAATATATGTTATGTACTTTTGGTCTAATGTCCCTTTTATCATTATATACTGCCACTATTTGTCTTCAATGATTTTTTTTAACTTGAAATCTGCTTTGTCTGTTGTAAGTATGGCTATACCTGCTGTCTTTGCTTGCCATTTGCTTGAAGTATAAACTTTCATCCCTTCACTCTGAGCCTATGTTTGTCTTTAGAGCTGAGATGTGCTTCCTTGAGGCAGTATACCCTTGGGTCTTGTTTTTCAATCCATCCAATCTTTGCCTTTTGATTGGTGAATTTAATACATTTACATTTATAGTGATTATTTATGTATGACGGTTTAATACTGACATTTTATCTCCTGTTTGACAGTTGTCCTATAATTCCATTCTTTCTTTTCACCTGTATTTCTGACTATCATTTCAGTTTGGTGATTCTCTGTGATAGTTTTCTCAGTTTTCTATTGGTGACTTCTGCCTCTGCTCTGATTTTTCGTTTAGTGGATACTGTGAGGTTTGTATAAAAGATATAATAGAAGAAATAATGCTTATTTTCATAGCCTTTTATCTCCATTAGCCTAAGCAGGTTCCAACCCTTTCTGCTTCCTCTTCTGTGTTATTGTAGTCACAAGCTATTCTATTTTTGTTTTGTCAGTTGTTTGACTAAATAGAATTGTTTGTAGTTAGTTTTGATGATTTATTTCCATTTACCTTTTATATTACAATTGTTTGCTGACCTATTTTGATAGATCTATTTTGCTCATTTCCTACACCTCTTCTCTTTCTGGCATACCTATAATCTTGTGTTACTTTTCCTAGTTTGATCAGATATTTCGGAAAGAATTTTCACATTTTTGTAAAAATCTTAGTTCTCGCTACTCCTCCACCTGAAGCATTTCTAGATTTTTATTTTCTAGGAGGCTAATTCTCTCCTCCATAATATCTGCTCTATTTGTTTATGCTTTCTCCACTATTTATATCTCAATAATTGAGTTCCTTATATCCAGGATTTCTTTATTTTTTTAAGGGGATAAATCTCTTTGTGAAGAATTCCTTCTCTTCTTTCATTTTATTCATGGTCTCCTTGAACTGGACTTTTGTGTTTTCTTGTAACTCATTGAGTTTATGAAAGATATTTTGAAGTCTCTGCCATTTAGGTCATAATCTTCTGTGACCAAATGTGTAATAAATGATGAAAGCTAATATCTACTGTGTTCAGTGTGTGGGCCATGACCAGACTGCTCTGCTCTGTGGGTGGGACACTCTCACATGGGCCAGACCACTAAACTCAGTGAGTGGATCTAACTAGGCTATTTCACTTGGTGTTTGCCCATTTTTTAATTGGGTTTTTGCTTTTTTGCTACTAAGTTGCATGAGTGCCTCATATATTTTGGATATTAGTCCTTGATCAGATATTTTGAAATATTTTCCCCCAATCTAGAAGTTGGTTTTTCACTTTGTTGATAATTTCTTTTGCTTTTTGAACAGCTTTATGTTTGATGTACTCCCACTTATTTATTTTTATTTTTGTTGCTTGATATTTTTTGTCATATCAAAATAATCATTGCCAAAAAACAATGTCAAAGAGATTTTCCTTATGGTTTCTTCTAGAAGATTTATGGATTCACATCTTACATTTAAGTTTTTATTCTTATGGAGTTGATTTTTGTGTGTTCTAAGATAAGGGTTGATTAGTGATGTTATCTTTATTACATTCATTGATCTCTGATTTTCACATTCTACTGGGTGGAAGATAAGACGACAAAAAATATTTCATAAAATTTACTTGAAGATTACATAAGGATATATATAAATACATGTGTGAATATGTTTTGAATAATGAAAAGGCTACATATGAAAATAACATATTTCATACATAAGTATATATTATTGATGTTGATATTGAAGTTATTATTAATATTGGTTAAGATTTTTGATACATATTACTTTTAATAATAAAAAGAGATTTTATAAAATGCATGAGAAGAAAACCAGAAAAGTGCCATTGTTACATGTATTATCATCTTTACCTCTATTAATTGCATGCTTATTCAAAGTCCCAAGGGTATTTATTAACAGATATATTTAATCTGTCCTCTAAGGTACATGTAAAATCAAAGTGATGTACACTTATCCTGGCCACACTCTGTTTTCTCATCTGCATGAGGCTCATAGCGTCATCTGATGGTGGGTCCAACTAGACAGGTATACAGAACATCTGGGGCAAAAGGATAATTATTGTTCTTAATTTATTCTGCTTCTGAGCATTCAATTAGTTCTTAACACTATTTCCTCAGTATTTTCCCTATTATCTATGTTAAGTGAGAAAAACTGATGCACTTTTCCTTTAGAAACTCTTTATATAACACTTATGTGCTCTAAGATTTTAAAAAATTGGATTTCAATTTCCAGTTACTTATGGAAAAAATAATATATATTCTTTCTATATTATTGCATGATTTTTTTTGACTGAAATTTTTCAGAAGATGAATGACTGACTTTAATCCGAGGAGGATTAATTCTGGTAGCTAGAGAACTGAAATAAATGTCTCAATCATATTTATGTTTTCCTGTTAAAGCTAGCAATGATTTGCCTAAAATACAAATTGTAGAATGTGAAGAAGGACTAAAGCCCAAACAGATCTGAGAACATCTTACAGATTTTGGGGACCTCCTCCTGGGCTGACAGAGGCTCCTTACTCAGTTTAGTTGTGTGATGTTAGGTACTTACAAAAACTTTATCTTTTTAATCTATAAAGGGAGAAAATGCAGTAAGTGCCTTATAGGATCTTGGGGAAGAGTAAACGTGGTGCAGCATTAAACTGATTGCTTGGATGCTTCAAAAATGTTTGATGTTATTTCAGTTAATGATTTCCCAAGTTAAACAATCACTAAGCTGTTTACATTAAACTTCAACAATTGCATAGAGAAGAATAAGGACTAAAAGAGAGTCCAGTTGCTTTAAAAAGTATAGATAGCATTCTTTTGTCTGTGTCTCAGTTTGACTGTTCAGTGTGACTTGATGACAGTGACCTCAATTTACCAAAGTGCAGAACAGATTTGCCCAGCAACCCCAGAGTACCATCCAGCTCTCCCTCTATTTACTCAGTAAACAGATTTGAGGTCTACACACTTACTGTAGTAGACCTACAGTAGTGCCAGTTACTGCGCTGGTCCTTACTTCACTTCGACTACATACATAAACTTGGTTACTAGATGTGTTTTATAGTTCATTTGACTGTTTTTAAGTTTTGAACACAACAGGACTTCCATATGCCAATGAGGGTGGGATTTGATAGAAACATCATATTTTTTAATGCAATGCATCCCAAATTTGTTGGACATTTATGTCAAGGAATCAAATTCATTTGCAGTGCTGTCTACTGTTTCACCATCCCAGAAATCAACATTTTTAATAAGTTAAATATCATAATTAGCCTTCAGAATTGCTGCAAAAGTATAAAATGTATTTGGAACTTGGAAATTCTTCTTGAAATATTGATGCATCATAACTACTTTTAATCTCCTTCCATAAAGAAGTGTCAATATTTCCAAACTGTTGGTAATGTCTTCGGAAATTTAACATTTAACAATCAGAAGTAGAAAAGTTGTAAAGGTTTAAACTTTATAAGAAAATGTAGAAGGTATTACAAATGCCTTTAGAAAGCCCAGATTATTTTATATCTATTGCTCTTATTTATTATTTATTCTGTATCTACTTTAAATCACATTTATATATTTTTCCCTGAATAGACTTACGGTGACCTCCATAGATGTAGCCTAGTTTATTTTTTCATAGACACAGTAAATTAAAATCAAGATAGAGGAAGAAGCAGGGAATTGGACTCAGAGACATTTCAATGTTGTTTAATTTTCTTCCTTTTATTTCAGTTTCCATAGAAAAATCCTATGTACATTAAAGAAGATGATGTTTGGGCAAACAACAACAACAAAATAAATCCTTATCCAAAAGATGTCATTGATCATATAAATCTAAGTTCTTCCTGACGTTTAGATCATTGGGAGATGAATTTAAACCTGGAGAATTGTATCATAAATAGAAACAAGATGAGATTGAGATTGTTCATAAGGATTTTAACAGGGTTAAAGAAGATATATATATATATATCCATTTTCATATTTATTTAAATTTTATATATACTTGTATTTATATAAAATAAGTGTGTACATAAATACACATATACACACAAATATACCAGTACTCATAGGATACAGAAATTACTTGGTTCAAATTCTTAAATGTGTGAATAATACTGAAAGTGGAAAGCTGAAGTAATTTAACTCATAACATAAAACAATCATAACAGCCATCACTTGCATAGGCCTTGTAAATAACTAGCTAGATATTAGCTCTTGAACCATGTGTATAGGTGCTTGTTCATCTCCAACTAATAATGTTCTAAGCACTTATTTTACCCTACTTAATCCTCACAAGACCTGAGGTCAAAAATTATTTTTATTCTTTGTTTACATAGAATGAACACAGGGATGGCAGGTAGAGATTAAGTTGGGTTAACGGTCACAGTCAGGTTGAGATTTTGGGTTTCTCATTTGATGCTTTGACGGTCTCTAAGGAATCAGTCAGGAGCGAGGTCTCTGACCTGCTTTTGGGGCTGCTTTGTTCACTCTACATAACCACCAAATTTCAAAAGGCAGCCTGATTCTAGGGACAGAGGGGTTCAAACATTTGGTATAAATTTTCACCAAATTAAGTTCCAGTTATTTCCTAGAACATTCTTACATGAAATATACTTCCAAATTTTGTTTGATTCCAGTCAGATACTTAAAGAAGAGAGATAAATTATACATATAAAAAATCTAGAAATAGGGGCCGGCCCGGTGGTGCAGAGGTTAAGTTTGCACATTCTGCTTCTTGGCGGCCCAAAGTTGGCTCGTTTGGATCTCGGGTGCGAACATGGCACCGCTTGGCAGCCATACTGTGGTAGGCATCTCACATATAAAGTAGAGGAAGATGGGCACGGATGTTAGCTCAGAGCCAGACTTCTTCAGGAAAAAGAGGAGGACTCGCAGTAGTTAGTTGAGGGCTAATCTTCCTCAAAAAAAATCTAGAAATAGAATTTTTTGTCTTTATACTGATTCACTTTTGGTGTTTGCTTAAGGCACCATCTCTGCAAATTCCCAATATATGTTGATGGATAACACTATCTATAATTTAAAAATCTCATGACTTGAACTGTGTGAAGTTACCAATTCTTTTGACTTACAGTTATGAATTATCAGTCTTTTGCTAAATATATTAAATCATATATAACTTATATTCCACATATATACAGGCTCATGGGACTTCCTCTGGTTAGCAAAACCAAGGTGGCATACACAAGCACAGAAACACTCACACACACTCTCAGTAAACATTCATTAAATTATTTCAGGTGGTTATATCCCAAGAGCGCTCCTTTAACACCAAAGTTCTCCTTTGTGGTTTATGTAAAGCCTTATGGACAAAACAACCTGCTTGGTCAAACACACTGATGACTCAGATTTTATCCTGGTGGGAATCTTCAGTCAATCTGAACAGCCAACATTTGCATGGTCATTTTTGTGGTTTTGCTCATAGGCTTGTCTAAAAACACCATTCTGATCCTTCTGATGCACTTTGATGCCAACCTCCACACCCCAATGTACTTTTTTATCAGCCACTTGTCTCTCATGGACATGATGGACATTTTTGTCACTGTGCCCAAGATGCTCATGGACCAGAACATGAGTGTGACTAAGATCTCAGCTCCTCAATGTGGGATACAGATGTTCCTATAGTTGACACTAGGTGGTTCAGAATGTTTCCTTCTAGCCACCATGGCCTATGATTACTATGTAGCCATCTGTCATCCTCTCCATTACCCTGTCTTCTTGGACCACATGATGTGTCTCCTCCTGGCATATGACTGCTGGTTTCTGGGCTTGGTGGGTAGTTTCAGGCTCACACCCATCACCATGACCTTCCTCTTCTGCAGATTCCAGGAGATCCATCATTTCTTCTGTGAGGTCCCTGCCGTTATACAGCTCTCCTGCTCAAACATTTCTCTCTATGAGACACTCATGTAATTTTGCTGTGTCCTCATGCTCGTAATCCCTGTGACTGTAATTTTAAGCTCCTATTATTTCATCTTCCTCACCATTCAGAGTGATTTCTGTAGAGGGCTGGAAGAAGGGCTTCCCCACTTGTTCCTCCAAACATGATGGTGGTCACCGTCTACTAGGAGGCTTCTGTATACACCTACATGCTCTCTGGCTCCTATAACCCCCTGTAAGAAGGACATGCTGGTATCTGTCCTTTGTACCATACTAACTCCTGTGATAAACCCTTTAATTTAGAGTCTCAGGAATAAAAATGTCACAAGGGCTATGAAGAAAATGTTGAATGTGGGATTGGTATTTCAAGGCACTCTAAAATAACAAATTTGATATTTATATATTTTTCTTCTATCAACACATCAGAAGTTTATAATCTTATGCCTCTGTTAGTTCTAAGATTCTCATACCATGATGTCTTCTCATTTTCATCCCTTTTTTAGTGTTTCTTCAATGTACTATAAAACTCTTTGATTCTATGCTCCTTCTCCATTCGAAATGTATTGCATTGTCACATTGTATTGAAGTTACACTTATTGAAGTTGATAACTGCAGTTCTATCAAGTAATATCTATATTTTTACAAAACATAAAATAATTAGAAGATGAATGTCATAGGGAGGTTTGAAATTGTCTATAATGAGAGAGAGAGAGACAGAAACAGAGTAAGAGAAAGAGAGAGATATTGAAAGAGACAGAGAGATTGAAAGAAAGGTGATGAACCAAAATAGCTACAATGTTAACCATAGGTAAATCTGGGTAAAAGGTATATGGATTTTTTTTAATGCTTTTTACTCATGATACTTCTCTATAAATTTTAAATTTACTCCAAATAAAGAGTTAAAATATTTCTCTTCTCACAGTTCTTCTTTTCAATTTTTATTCCCTGTGTGTTTGCAGTGTATGTCACATAATATCCTAGAAGACATGCTCATTTCAATGTGACTTTTCATTAGTGAGATGATCCAGTCATCTGCCCACATTTATTGGAGGCTATCTTGTTCCACATTGTCCAACCTTGAAGGCATTTAGTGGAGGTTAATAATCCCACTATTTAGTGAGTTAGAATCCAGAGTTACATAAGGGTTGGTGGGAAAAAATATTAATTCAGAATGGAAGATTTAAGGAAGGGTCTCTGCACAAGATAACTTATGTATTGAGTTTTTAAGTATGTAATTTACAAGACAAAGATAGCCGTGAGACATCAATTAATCAATCATTCTTTTATGTATTTAATAATAATTTCTTATACTAATTATAATCCTAAACAGCAACTAAGTCAGATTACAATATGAGTACTACATGGTTGCTGGCCCCAAGGAATTTCATCTAGTAGTTGTAATTGTATGTGCAAATAGGTGCTACAACGTATGTGCTATGCTTTGATGTTCATGTGGAAAGTGAA
Source organism: Equus caballus (assembly GCF_041296265.1). Lineage (NCBI taxonomy): Eukaryota > Metazoa > Chordata > Mammalia > Perissodactyla > Equidae > Equus > Equus caballus. The sequence goes on along the minus strand of NW_027222392.1, from coordinate 1,757,287 downwards.
CAGAACGTAAAGACACATTAGTTTTACCTGTGACATGTGAGTTTAGATGAGCCAAGGGCACTGAGGGAAGACCCTGGAGCTCAGTGTTGAATTCTGTCTAGATACTATTCTCAGATGAGTACAGGATGCTGGGGCACAGGGGAATTAGGAACAAGAGACCACAGAAGTGGTGTGGCATGAACAAAGGTCAGATGGTTGACCAAGCAAGAGAAGTAAATGTTCCAGTGGCACCTCCTCCTTTGCTTTACTTTACGTACTGATTATATGCCCTTCTGTGACCTAGAACTTAGTGAAATGATCAACCTTGCACATTAGAAATATTACTTAGCTGATAGTCAACTGAAAAAGTGCATGCCTGGAGTCAGGGTAAACAGATAAGTGAGGATGGTGAACAAAAATGTGTTGATCTAAGGAAATGGATCTCACTTTAACACAAGAAGTCTCTAGGGAGAGGAACCATCACGCTAAATGGGTACATGTTGAACCCATTTTATCAACCCACAGACAAGTGTGTCTGTATTCAATTTGTGAATAATCAGGTGATTTCAAAAGCAGAGATTCCATTTTTCTGCTGATGCACTCAATTATGTCATGTCTCTAAAATAAGGATATTCCAGTGTTTAAAAAATCATGTTGGGAATCCAATTCCTAATAATTTTGCAGCAGTCAAATTAAATTAATAAACATACACGGTCTTGAACTTTAAAAGAATAAGTATTATATATTACCCATTAATTTGCTGGACTATATGATAAACACATTTGTTACTTCCATTTATAGCACCCTAGAAATAGGGGACAAAATAGAACAGAACAAAATATAATTTGAGGTTAGGCTACATTTTTCTAAAGGTAAATTTTTTTACACTATATCAAATTAAAAAGTCTTAGGTACATGTGTGTAATGATGGGTTGTAATTAGTCTTTGGGTGGAGAACATGATGTAATCTAAACAGGATTCAAAATATAATGATTCACACCTGAAATTTATATAATTCTATAAACCAATGTTACCAGAATAAAATAAAAGAAGGTACCCACACAACAAAATAGCAAAAAAAAAAAAAAAAAAAAAGAAACAAACCCCAAGATAACTGAATTAAATAATGGATAAATAATGGATAAAGGAGCTGAAATAGATATTTTCCCAAAGAAGACATACAAATGGTCAACAGGTGCATGAGAGGGTGCTCAAGACCACTAGTCATCAGGTAAATGCAAATCAAAACTACAATGTGATATTACCTCACACTTGTTAGGATGTCTGTTATCAAAAAGACAAGAGAAGAGATAAATGCTGGCTGGGATGTGGAGCAAACAAAACCCATAACACTGTTGGTGGGCATATAAACTGGTGTAGCCACTGTGCAAAGCAGTATGGAGGCAGATTCCTCAAGAAATTAAAAATAGAACCATTACATTGTTCAGCAATCCCATAAAGCCAATTTCTTGAAGAGATATCTGTACCCCTGTATTCATTGCAGCATTATTCACAATAACCAAGGTATGGAAACAATCTGAGTGTCCATTAATGGATGAATGAATCAGGAAATTAGTAAATATGTACACTACTTTTCCTCATTTCTGAACTGCAAATGATACGAGTTGTCATTGGATCTGAACACAATGTATGTGTTCACTTTAGTATCACGAATCTTGTCATCTTCAGTGTGCTACATTCTGCTTACGATTCATTTACCAGTTGTGCATCTCCGATCATGAAGCAGATTGTGGCTTTTCTTGAAACATGAGGTTCCTGGTCTTGTTAACAGCTATGCCACGTCCTCCAACTCAGTCTCCCAGTTTGCCTGTTTCTTTGATCCCAGACTCCTCTGCTAGGAAGGAGAATGCTGACGTCTGCTTCGGAATGCATGGTAAACTCCAGCAAGGTGGACGGAATGAAAGAGGATGAGGGAAATCCACCAGCGCTTCAGATAAAGAAATGAAAATTCTTGGGGAAATGCAAATGGACACAAAAACCTTTAAAGAGAGTGGAGTTCCTGAAGGCAAGGTTGTTTTCACATTCAGAAAAATTAATCATTATAATGGATCACATTAGCATAATGATGGAGAGACATCCAGTGATCGCCTTAGTCAATGAAAAATAGTTGGTGCAATTCAATATTTTAGATGACTTATTTTCCCATTGCATCATATTCTTGACAATCCCAATGTGATTTTCTCACATTCCACGATGTTTAAAACCTAACCCTGTTTGGTACTTGTTCTAGACCTCCATGTCCATTTCTTGTGAAGACATTAGGGCTCCATTTTTTTAAAAAAATTAAGATTATGATAGTGCACAACCTTGTGAAATTACAGTTGTACATCATTATTAGTCATGTTGTATGTACACCACTTCACCCCTAGTACCCTCCCCCCACCCCTCCTTTCCCCTGGTGACCACCGATCAGTTCTCTTTGTCCATATGTTAACTGCCACCTATGAGTGGAGTCACACAGAGTTCGTCTTTCTGTCTGGCTTACTTCACTCAACATAATACCCTCAAGGTCTATCCATGTTGTTGTGAATGGGACGACTTTGTCCTTTTTTTATGGCTGAGTAGTGTTCCATTCTATATATATACCATATCTTCTTTATCCAATCATCACTTGCTGGGCACTTAGGTTGGTTCCATGACTTGGCTATTGTGAATAATGCTGCGATGAACATAGGGGTGCATGGGAATCTTGGAATTGCTGATTTCAGGTTTTTAGGATAGATACCCAGTGGATGGCTGGGTCATAAGGTATTTCTATTCTTAACTTTTTGAAGAATCTCCATACTGTTTCCCATAGTGTCTGCACCAGTTTGCATTCCCACAAACAGTGTATGAGGGTTCCTTTTTCTCCACAGCCTCTCCGACATTTGTCACTCTTGGTTTTGGATATTTTTGCCATTCTAACAGGCGTAAGGTGATATCTTAGTGTAGTTTTGATTTGCATTTCCCTGATGATTAGTGATGATGAGCATCTTTTCATGTGTCTATTGGCCATCCGTATATCTTCTTTGGAGAAATGTCTGTTCATGTCCCCTGCCCATTTTGTAATCGGGTTGTTTGATTTTTTATTGTTGAGTTGTGTGAGTTCTTTGTATAGTATGGAGATTAACCCTTTGTTGGATAAATAATTTGCAAATATTTTTTTCCCATTTAGTGGGCTGTTTATTTGGTTTCAATCCTGTTTTGCCTTGCCTTGAAGAAGCTCTTTAGTCTGGTGAATTCCCATTTGTTTATTCTTTCTTTGTTTCCCTCATGTGAGGGGTTATGGTGTCCGAAAAGATTCTTTTGAAGATGATGTCAGAGTGTACTGCCGATATTCTCTTCTAGAAGACTGATTGTTTCAGGACTAATCTTTAGGTCTTTGATCCATTTTGAGTTTATTTTAGTAAATGGTGAAAAAGAATGGTCGATTTTCGTTCTTTTACACGTGGCTGGCCAGTTTTCCCAGCACCATTTTTTGAAGAGGCTTTCTTTCCTCCATCATAGGCCCTCAGCTCCGTTGTCAAAGATTAGCTGTCCATAGATGTGTGGTTTTATTTCTGGGCTTTCAATTGTGTTCCATTGATCTGTGCATCTGTTTTTGTACCAGTACAATGCTGTTTTGATTACTGTAGCTTTACAGTATGTTTTGAAGTCAGGGATTGTGGTGCCTCGAGCTTTGTTCTTCTTTCTCAGGATTGCTTTAGCAATTAGGGGTCTTTTGTTGCCCTATATGAATTTTAGGATTCATTGTTCAATTTCTGTAAGGAATGACATTGGAATTCTGATTCTGATAGCGTTGAATCTGTAGATTGCTTTAGGTAGTATGGGCACTTTATCTATGTTTATTCTTCCAATCCATGTGCATGGAATGTCTTTCCATCTCTTTATGTCGTCGTCGATTTCTTTCAAGAAAGTCTTGTAATTTTCGTTGTATAGATCTTTCACTTCCTTGGTTAAATTTATCCTAAGGTATTTTATTCTTTTTGTTGCGATCTTGAATGGGATTGAGTTCTTGAGATTGTTTTCTGTTAGTTCCTTGTTAGCATATAGAAATGCTACTGATTTATGTATGTTGATTTTATACCCTGCAACTTTGCTGTAGTTGTTGATTGTTTCTAATAGTTTTTCTATGGATTCTTTGGCGTTTTCTATATATAAGATCATGTCGTCTGCAAACAGTGAGAGTTTTACTTCTTTGTTGCCTATTTGGATTCCTTTTATTTCTTTTTCCTGCCAAATTGCTCTGGCCAAAACCTCCAGTACTATGTTGAATAAGAGCGGTGAAAGTGGGCACACTTGTCTTGTTCCTGTTCTGAGAAGGATGGGTTTCACTTTTTGTCCATTGAGTATGATGTTGGCTGTGGGTTTGTCATATATGGCGTTTACTATGTTGAGGTACTTTCCTTCTATACGTATTTTATTGAGGGTTTTTATCATAAATGGATGTTGGATCTTGTCGAATGCTTTCTCTGCATCTATTGAGATGATCATGTGGTTTTTGTTTCTCATTTTGTTAATGTAGTGAATCATGTTGATTGACTTGTGAATGTTGAACCATCTCTGTGTCCCTGGTATAAATCCCACTTGATCATAGTGTATAATCTTTTTGATGTATTGCTGTATTCGGTTTGCCAAAAATTTGTTGAGGACTTTTGCTTCTATGTTCATCAGTGATATTGGCCTGTAGTTTTCCTTCCTTGTGTTGTCCTTGTCAGGTTTGGGGATCAGGGTGATGTTGGCTCTATAGAATGTATTAGGGAGTGCTCCATCTTCCTCTATTTTCTGGAATAGTTTGAGAAGTATAGGTATTAAATCTTCTTTGAATGTTTAGTAGAATTCTCCAGAGAATCCGTCTGGTCCCGGACTCTTATTTTTGGGGTGGTTTTTGATTACTGTTTTTATTTCCTTACTTGTGATTGGTCTTTTCAGATTCTCTATTTTTTCCTGATTCAGCTTGGGTAGGTTGTATGAGTCTAGGAATTTATCCATTTCTTCTAGGTTGTTCAATTTGTTGGCTTATAATTTTTCATCCTTTGTATTTCTTCAGTATCTGTTGTGATTTCTCCTCTCTCATTTCTAATTTTATTTATTTGAGACTTCTCTCTTTTTTTTTAGTGAGTCTGGCTAGGGGTTTGTTGATTTTGTTAATTTTTTCAAAAAACCAACTCTCTGTTTCATTGATCCTTTCTACCGTCATTTTTGTTTCAATATCATTTATTTCTGCTCTAATTTTTATTATTTCCCTCCTTCTACTGACTTTGGGCTTTGTTTGTTCTTCTTTTTCTAATTCTATTAGGTGTCATTTGAGGTTGTTTATGTATGATTTTTCTTGCTTATTGAGGTGAGCCTGTATTGCAATGAATTTCCCTCTCAGGACTGCCTTTGCTGCGTCCCAAATAATTTGGTACAGTGTGTTTTCATTTTCATTTGTCTCCAGATAATATTTGATTTCTTCTTTAATTTCCTCAATACTCCATTGTTTGTTCAGTAGCATGTTGTTCAGTCTCCACATTTTTGGCCCTTTCCCAGCTTTATTCATGTAGTTGATTTCTAGTTTCATAGCATTATGATCAGAAAACATGCTTGATATTATTTCAACCCTCTTGAACTTATTGATGCTTGCTTTGTTTCCCAAGATATGGTCTATCCTTGAGAATATTCCATGCGCGCTTGAGAATAATGTGTAACCTGCTGTTTTTGGATGAATTGTTCTATATATATCTATTAGGTCCATCTGATCTAATTTTTCATTTGATTCTATAATTTCCTTGTTGATTTTCTGTCTGGATGATCTGTCCATTGGTGTTAATGGGGTGTTGAGGTCCCCTACTATTATTGTATTCCTGTTGATGTCTCCTTTTAGTTTTGTCAATAGTTTCTTTACGAATTTTGGTGCTCCTGTGTCAGGTGCATATATATTTATGATTGTTATGTCATCTGGGTGGAGCATCACTTTTATCATTATATACTGTCCCTCTTTGTCTTTCTTTATCTGCTTTGCTTTGAAGTCTACCTTGTCTGATATAAGTATGGCAACACCTGCTTTCTTTTGTCCATTATTAGCTGGGATTATTGTCTTCCATCCCTTGACTCTGAGTCTGTGTTTGTCTTTGGGGCTGAGGTTTGTCTCCTGGAGGCAGCATATTGTTGGATCTTGTTCTTTGGTCCATCCTGCTACTCTGTGCCTTTTGATTGGAGAGTTCAATCCATTCACATTTAGAGTGATTATTGAAACATGGGACCTACTGTAGCCATTTTATCACTTGTTTTCTGGTTCTTTTGCATTTTGTCCTGATGCAGAGCTGTTACTTTGTATTATTGTGCTTCTGCTTTTCTCCTTTGTTCTGGATTTTGTAAGCCCTTTCCTTTTTTTGATTTTTCAGGAATGAGGTTCTTTCTGAGCATTTCTTGAAGAGGAGGTTTTGTGGCGATGAACTCCCTTAACTTTTGTTTATCTGGGAAAGTTTTTATTTCTCCATCATATTTGAAGGATATTTTCGCTGGGTAGAGTATTCTTGGCTACAGGTTTTTGTCCTTCAGAGTTTTAAATATTTCATTCCCATCTCTTCTAGCCTGTAAGGTATCTCCTGAGAAATCTGCTGATAGCCTTATGGGGTTTCCTTTGTAAGTTATGTTCTCCTGCCTGGCTGCCCTTAGTATTTTCTCTTTGTCATTGACATTTGCTAGTTTCAATATTATATGCCTTGGGGTTGGTCTTCTTGCATTAATAAAGTTTGGAGATCTATTGGCTTCTGTCACAAGAAGTTCCATCTCTCTTCCCGAGTTTGGAAAGTTCTCAGCTATTATTTCTTTGAATAGACCTTCTGCCCCCTTCTCTTTCTCTTCACCCTCTGGTATACCTATAATCCTTATGTTGCATCTCCTAATTGATTCGGATAATACTTGGAGAGTTTCTTCATTTCTTTTTAGTCTTACTTCTCTCTCCTCCTTTGTCTGCAGCGTTTCTATATTCCTATCCTCCAAATTGCTAATTCTGTCCTCCATATTATCGACCCTACTGTTCAGAGAGTCCAGATTTTTCTTAATCTCCTCCATTGTGTTCTTCACCTCCAGTATTTCTAATTGGTTCTTCTTTATAGTGTCAAGCTCTTTTGTGACATAGCTCCTGAACTCATTTAGTTGTCTATCTGAATTCTCTTTTAACTCTTTGAGTTTTTTAATAATGGCAGTTTTGAAATCATTGTCATTTAGGTTATAGATTTCATTGTCTTTGGGATTGTTTTCTGGGTGCTTATCATTTTCCTTCTGTTCTGGAGATTTAATATATCTTTTCATACTGCCTTATGGTGTGGATTTGTGCCTCCGCATAGAGATAGAGTTTAGTCACTGCTTCCACTTGTTACGACTGGTGTGTGTGTGGGGGCAGCTGTTTAGACTGCACCAACCAGGAACCCTGTCAGCTGTTATTGACTGTACCTGGACTCCTCCTCGTAGTCAAAGTGGTCCTGTGGGGTCTCTTGTTGGTTGTGGGGGTAATCGCAAGGGGGCCTCAGGCTGCTGGTGCCTACTGTTGCAGACCACTTAGATGCACTCCCTCCTTGTGGTCTGCAGTGGTGTTATGGGCTTTCCAAGCAGCTGGGAGCAGGATCACCTATCATCGCATCTTTGTCACTGACAGAGCAGACAAGATCTCACTTGTCCACTATAGGTCCCAGCAGAGCTATGGGTATCTTCTGCAGTCTGTCCTGAGCTCACCTAGCTGTGCTAATTTTGCCCCAGGTTCTTCCTGCCTTGCGTTTGCCAGTTGGGATCTCTCCACTAGTGCTGTGCCCAGGCTTTCACTGAGGCTGCTGTAGGAACCTGGAGTTCCTGCCTGGGCCATGTAGCCATTTCACTGGAGCTCCACTCTGCTCCACACCCCTCTCACAGGATCTCTGGGAGACCCTTGCCTCATCTGGGACACAGCCAGCATCCATGGGCCTGGTGGTGGCTGGTAAGCTGCTGCCTTGTGGGGAATTCTGCTGTAGGGAGCTTCCCGGTATTCCAAATGTGGGGTGGGCCCTCCCTGCTAATGGCGACCAGAGGCTTTCCATGCCGGGGGGGTGCAGGACCCCGGAACCTCCGCTTGGGCCACAGAGCCAGGTGCTGGAATGCCAACACTGTCCCCAACAACGTCCATGGGAAGTCTGGGTGCCCCCTTCACTGACCCATGCAGGGCTGGAGACCGTGGGCCCAGCAGCAGCTGGCGGTCTGGTGCTATGCTGGGGAATCAGCTCACCAGGAGCTTCCCTTTGTTCTGGTTTCTGGGCGGGTCCTCCCTGCTAATGGCAGGTGGAGGCCTTTTCTGCCGGTGGGTGTGGGACCCTGGAGATTCCCCCTGGGATTAGGAGTAATTACAGGGGGCTTAGGTAGGGCTGTTGTCACCTATTTCCACCGTTGCTCCACTGGTGAGTGTACACTCCCACCCTGGGTGTGTGGCAACGATATGGGGGTGTCCACTGGAAGACAGCCTCTTGCAGGTACTAGGCTGTCCGGTGGTCAGGGGTCGGGTGTCAGGGAGTTTTCACCTATTTCCATCTCCTCCCGGGGGGAAGTCCGTTCGCCTTCCAATGTATAGCTGCACGAGTCTCTTAGGCGTCTTGAGATGCTGTCTGGATATCCATTGTTAATCAGTGAATATCTAATTAGTTGTAGATTCGAAGGGGGAGAGACAAAGAAGACCACTCACCCTGCCATCTTGGTCGACATTAGGGCTCTTTTTAAAGACACCATGCCAAAGATTCCCTGAAGATTCTGTGGGTGACTACAGAAGTCACTATTTTCCAGGGAAGAGTGTAAGAAAATGGGGCCTCAATCAGGCATTCCCAGGGAGGCCAGCTGTTGGACTGTCTCTGTGATGCAGCCTGGGACCTCACGTTACTGCTGATGCAAGCAGAAATATAAGGAACCCCACTCGGGTGACCAGCAGGTACTCAGAGGAATGGTGTGCTCTGTGACTGCCTGGTGGGCTCATCACACAGATGGAGCTGCACCCAAAGCAGCAGCTGCCTTCTGGGATCTGCAGACCAGACGGGGAGCCATTCCTCCTAATTGGGACCCTTGGCCAGGGTATGACTCTGACCAGAGTCCCACATTCAGGCTCTCCCACACAAGAGATCTGGACTCAGGGCCTCCTCACAGCCAGCTGCCCAGAGCAGGGACTGACATGACTCAGGCCTCATGCGTGTTCCCTGAATTGGCCTGCCTCCCAGCTCAGAGACAGGATGAGGAGGGAATGTGTATTAAAATGTAAATCAATGAGAAAACTCTTCCAGAAAATCTAATCCAGCTGGAACAGTTTGTATAGTAGAGATGAGCCCATGGTATTAAATAAAGACTGCCCACCCCAAATTTAGGGTCATTGGATTATTTCCCTGACAGACATGAATGATTTCTCTCTCTGTTCATAACAGAAGACAGAAGCACAGGAAGCATCTGTGGCTCTGATATTAAGCTGAGTTTCAGAAAGGTTCCCTTTTCCCTTCTGTTGAATATTCCTTGCTTTGGTAGGACCTGGAGAAGCCATAGGAAGGCCAGGAACACACTGACATTTTCTTGCTCTGTTTGGATTCAGGGGATTCCATTATCATTTAATCTTGTGATTCTGTGCTAATATTCAAATGAGAAACTGAAGTTGTCTGTTCATTCACAAATAATTTGAGTCCACAGCAACCATCAGTTTCTTCTTAATTCAAGTGGAAATCCAGTTCATTCAGGGGACCTGCTCCATACGTGCAGATCTCTGTCTAGTCAATATTCTCAGGAGATGAAGGGTAAAGAGCTTCTGACAGGTTAAAGGTCATGGGTCTCTGAACAAAGACGTTTTGATAGTGTTTTGTTAAATATGGTGAAACCTGTCCCTCCCACATACTCGGCACCTGTCGTGCATTAGGTAATGGAATTTTCCTCAGGAAATGGCTCAATCTAACATATGGTGTTAGGGTTACTGTCTCTGACTTGTTTCAACCTTTCAACCTCTAATGCACGTTGCATTCTTTCTAAGTTCCTGGAGGCGGGCCCATTTTCAAACCTTCGTTACTCATTGCCATTGATATTTACTGTGCAGAAAAATTTAGGTTCACACAAAAACCTTCACAAAGAAGTTCATGGCAGCTTTATTTATAAGGGGTAAAATAATAAAAATCAAAAACTATCATTCAGTAGGTAAGTGGTTAAACTCTGGTGGCACCTTGTCTCCTTCCCCCACGTCCCACCCTAGGGGCAAGTGTCCCACCATCAGATGATGACGCCACATACACACCCCCGGCTGCGTTCCCCAGGAGGAGAAGGCAGGTGCAGGAGAGCAGGGCCCTGTGCTCCTCTGGGCAGAGGGGACAGGCCCACAGCAGCATCTGTGCTCCCCACCTGCCTGCCCTCAGAGCCCAGAGCACAATCATCCTCGTTGCTACTGCTCCAGACTGTGACAAGGACAGAGGGAGGGTGACATTTGGCTGAAAGGGATGTGCAGGCCCATCTCCAGGGCAGCTTCAGCAGGGAGAGAAGCTCCTGGAGCAGCGTCATCTATTCCCACCAAGAGCTCGGGGTGCGGGGCAAGATTCTTTCCCCTCCAGACTCAGGGCCAGATCTGCCCCAAACTCCCCTCCCCACTCTGTGACCTGTGAACCTATCTCTGCACTTCTTGGAGCCTCTGCAAACCCCGTCCATACAGCCCCACAAGTTCAAGGGCCAGAGAATGCAGGAGAGGACTGGTGTGGCCCATCCTGGGCTGGGGCCTTAGAGGTTTTGCTCATCTGGAAATATCCTAAAGCTTCCATTTGTTTTTGTAAGGACAGCGTGATGGGGACTTCAGGTGCAATGAGGGAGTCTGGATGAGGGTAGGTGAGCCATGCTGCAGTCAGCCTCCCCCCATGGCCCTGTCCCTTCTGGAAGCCAAAGCAGACACTTAGGAATGGCGGAGACTCACCCCGTTTTTACCACTAGCAGGACACAGACAGAAGCCACGAACTCTAAGGAGAAAAAAATGTATTTGGGGAAAATTGGGGTAGGAAGACGTCATTAGCACAGAGGGTGGGATAAAGAGAAAAAACAGGTTTTCTGTTCCTCCACTTCCCCGTTTGGGGAGATAAGCATTCCTACGAGGAAAGGTGTGTTAGGCACAGTCTACTCATCCCAGGAGACACATATCTGAAGACAGCATGACGGGTAATGGATTGGCTGAGGCAGCTGCCACCCTCAGCCCAGGGTGGCAGGGTTTGGCTCGGGACCACAGCCGCCTGGATGGCAAGGTCCAGTTGCCATGCCTGTTTTGATCCATTCCCTGGTATTCGGACAGCTGTGGTCCCTGGAGGTAGGTTGGGGACTGTCCTCTGTCATTGTTCTCTGCTCTGGGGAGGAGGGAACGTCATTGTAACAGGCATGTCCAGCTTCCCAGGCCTGAAATGGTTTTTACGATGCTTCGGTTGGGAGGCCAGAAGTTCTCTGCAAGCCTCAATTTTCTCCCAGGACCCGGACAAAGGATGTCACTGTCTATGGCACCTGAACAGCCCTGCCATCCGACACCGAGCTGTGTGTGACCCGTGCCTGGCTCTGGGCGGTGGCTGACACGGGCTTGCCTTTGCAAGGGGATCCTCTTGTGCTTCCTCCTTGTTGGGCCTCAGGCATCTCAACATTTTTCTGAAAGGGCTGTTGTGAAAAACCTCTTCCTTTTCTGGCAGGGCCTGGAGGGGTTTGGTCCTGAGGTTGTCTCCTATTCCCCTGACCTGGCTCCAAGACTGGGACCCTGACTCCCCCTCCAGTGTTGCAACCCCATGGCAGGGTTCTGGTGAGGCCCCACCCCTACTCTCTTCCTGAGGCTCATTCCTGGCCACTGGGTACCCTGAACTCAGCTCTAGATGGCCTTGCTTGGCCCCCACGACGGTCCCACTCCGAACTTTCCTCTCTGAGAGGCTGAATGTGAAGGTTGGAGAAGGCAGCCGGCCCTCGTGTCCCAAGAGAGAGGCTTCTGAGGGCTCACTGCCATCGCCAGGTAGGGTCCCTCCCAAGGCCTTCTGATTTTCCTCATACACTGGTGAGACAGCAGGGAGGGGATGGGCCAGGCTGGGAACTGATGCTTTTGTTGTCAAAGTTAAGACTTTGTCACCTGGAGGAGGCTCAAGAGGTTTTCCCATGAACTGTGCAAAGTCAGCTTTCGATTGGGCCCCAGAATCACAGGTGGCTGCGGGGGAAAAGGGGACCGTGGAAGGGCCGAGTGTTGAGCCTCACATGCTTTCAGATCTGCAGGCTCCAAGGACAGGAGGGGTAGGCCCCAGTGAAAATTCAGCCCAGACATGATACTGTGTGCTTCGAGCATCTGAGGAGTGCATGGATCATCTTGTTCTTCTTTTCCCCAGACCTTCATTTGTATTCTTTCTGTGATTTCTGTCTCGATCAGCTTCTGGACATCAGGGTTGGCAACTGAGGGGCTATCAGTCTCTCCCTCCCTATTTGTGGGGCCTCCCCAGAATGAGGGCACTGGTTGGTGGCAGGACAGGTGCCCTTGCTTGGACTCGAATTGTGATGACCAGGGGAAGAGCAAGACCTTGATCATGTTCCACTGGGAGAGGAACTCAATGCGACAGCTCATGTGGCTTAGGCCTGAGTTGGGAAATGGCCAAGAGGAGTGAGCTGGAGCTGAGCTCATGGCAACACGGCCTAGCGGGATTCTGGTCAAGTCAGATGGAGGTTCTGCTGGCAGACTGGAGGCCAAAGGTAGAGTGGGCTGTGTCAGAGGAGCAAGGAAAAGTGCTGGAGTCATGGTGAGAGAAGCACCTTCCACAGGGTTCCCGCATTGTTGGTGGACTCTGGCAGATGCTGTCTTGCAGGCCTCCCCCAGGGAGTCTTGAGATGACAAGCAATGGAAGCATCCCTTAGAAGACAGCCTCCCTGGGGAGCTGTGGGAGACAGGAGGCACAAGCTGCAGCCAGGAGCCGAGGGCCCTGGGACAGCAGGGCAGTCCAGGCGGGGGTGGCCCCTTGAGACCCATGGCCCTCCATGGCCCCACCTCCACTTCACTGAATTCTCCTGCTGTCCCTCACCCCAGGCCTTTTGCCACCCCTGTCCCCAAGGCTCCCCTCCCAGCTCAGCCCAAAACTTCCTGCAGCCCTGGTGCCAGATCAGAGACTCTGGGAGCAAGAAGTCCAGGAGAGAAGGGCAAGATTTCTTACCTTTGCAAAAGAGACATCTGGCCCCGCACTTCTGTCAGGTCCTTCCGGCCAGCTCTGTAAGCTAGATATCAGGAGACTGGGTCACAGCGCTGAAGGCGGGGGTGTAGGGCTCTTAGAGGAGGCTTCGTACAATGTGCCTTTAGGGGAGACTGTTTGAGGTCAGACTCTGGAGCCCAGGCACTAGTGTCTAAGGCCACGGGATCCCTGACAGGGCTGACACGGCTGCTGATGGGTTGAGGTTTGTCATTGACCAAATGCCTCCACCTTCACCGCAGCCCACATGCCCCTGCTGGGCAACACCCATTTCCAGATGTCTGCTGGCCTGGGCCTTGGTTTCTAGCACAGAGTCTGGCAAGTATCTGGGTTTTCGTCTCCTTCCCAGGTGCCTTCCTGAGGGCTCTGTTTCCTGAGGGACAGGCTCTGCCCGTGGCATCCTCCAGCTCATGGAGCTGGGTGCTCAGGGACAGGAGATGGAGGCCAGCTCTGGAGCCCAGGGCTGAATGGCAGAAGCTTACCTTTCAAAGCTGCCCTTTTCTTCCTGCTCCTGCTGCTCCTTCCTCTCGGCTCCACTTGATGCTGAAATGAGAGAAAAAACAAGAAACTGTGGGGTCTGAGACCCAAGTCTCCCTCTCCTCTCTCTCGACCCACTGCAGACACCCAGCGTTCATGAGCAAGATGGCTGTCTACACTGAACTCCTTGGGATCTCGGGTGTTTCTTCCCTTTTACTTACTTTTGAAGTGGAGAATTGAACACAAAATGGACACTTGCTGTCTTCCTTCTTTGAGGATCATAAGAAGGTCCCCATGTGGGACCCAGCATAGATCTTCTGTCACTGTTTCTCTGCTCAAGAAATGCACACATTCTCAGATGTACGGAATCTTATGAGCTTCCTCAGGGGGGACTTTTCTTCCTGAGGCCACAGCCCCACTCCAGGTCCTGCTTAGAGGTTCTTGGGGGCTAAGCTCTGCCCTCAGATCAGCCACGACAGAGGAAAGGCCTGGTCAAGACACCTGCACCAGAAAGGCTGCTGGGGAACCAGTGCTCAGGGCCTGTCTTCCCACAGATCCCACTCAGCATCCCGTCCTTGGCCACTGGTGACTGGCCTGGGGACTTTCCCTGGAGCCCTCTGCCACACTGGGACTCCTGCTCCGAGATCGTCAGATGGAAATCCTTGTGCCCACTCTCACCCCTGCCCACCCAACCTGGCTTGTCCCTAGAAGGATGATGTCCTATTGTTTCCCATCCCCAGAGTCCTTCTAGTTGATTCAGAGAAGTGGAAATCACAGTAAAAAAGAAGGCAGACTCATCTTCTGGTGGGTCTCGGTCCAGGATTTCTTACCTTCCTGACCTTTCTCCTTTTGTAAGGTTGTTGTAAGGGCAAATCCCTCTGGAGGGAGGGAAGGAACAGGAGGAAGAACCCCAGTCCATACAGGATGCTGAGGATGGTCCCAATCACCCAGGAAGCGGAACTGGAGCTCAGCCAGGTAACAACAATGCTTTTTATATATAAGATAGTAGTTTCCTTATCTCAAATACAGTTCTACTCTCAGGCAACTGAGAACTGGGAGTGACTTGGAGAGTAGAACCCCACACCCTCATCATGGAACTGTGGCCATGTCACAAGGGCTCCTGAGGGGGGAGGGGACAGCAGGGAAGCAGATTGGACCACAGCCCCTCCCCCACCACCTGGCCTACAACTGCCTCCCTCCACCCTCCTGGGCCTTCTAGGCCTTAGCTACTTTTCTATTCGTTCCACCTGGAATCCAGATGTCACCTGGTTCCTTGCATCTCCTGGATTCTTGGTTTGAACCCGTCTATCTCATGGTCTTTGAAAGTCTGAAGTTCTCCTGGCAATTTGGGCTGGTTCCCAGGGATTCATACCCTGATTCTCCTCTGTCCTAAACTCCAATATTTTTTCACCTCACATATTGACTTTGTGTGTGTGAGAACATTGAAGTGCTTCTCTCTTAGCTGATTTCAATTGTACAATTCAGTGTTCTCAACTCTAGACACCACGTCAGACGTTAGATCCTCAGAAGCTCTTGATATTAGAGTTGAAAGTTTGTCCCCCTTTACCTGCTTCTCCCTTTTTCCCCCACCCCATTGTCCCTGACAGCTACCTTTCTACTATCTGTTTATGTAAGTTTGAGCTTTTTTTTTTTTGAGATTTCACATATAAGTGATATCATGCAGTGTTTTTCTTACTCTGGTTGATTTCATTGAGAATAATGCCCTTCAGCTTCATCCATGTTGTGCAAATCTCTTCTTCATTTTTCCACATAATAACTTTTCTTTTTCTGAGGGATATTGGCCCTGTGCTAACTTCCATTGCCAATCTTCCTTCTTTTGCTTGAAGAAGATTGTCACTGAACTAATATCTGTGCCAATCTTTCTCTATTTTATGTAGGATGCTGCCACAGTGTGGCTTGATGAGCAATGCTAGGTCCACACCTGGGATCTGAACCTGTGAACCCTCGGCCACTAAAGTGGAGCATGCAAACTTAAACAGTCTGCCAATAGGGCATCCCCCATAATAAGTTTTCTACTTTCATCTATCCAGAAGCAGAACTTTATTTTATACTTATTTAATTTTGAATATTTAAATTTTTATTGTTTCCATCAATCTTTGTCATTTTCACTCAGAACGAGTGGCACAAAAATTCAAACTAACCATTTACTATTATTTAAAATAATTACAATGAAAATATAATTACATCTCCAAATAATGTGTTTTATATTAGTAGCATTTACATTTGTGATGTTAGAAAAGCTTCACAAAGGCATAATTATGGGGCATACTGTATGCACACACACACATACTTCCACATACATAGACACATTTGCACAGGCCAGTACTTTCAAACCCAAGAATTTAGCATTTTCTCATTTTCTTTAAATTCTTCATACATTGTCTTGACCCCAAGTAAATGAATTTTAATGTCAAAAATAAGCTGATGCAAAAATTAAAATTTGGATTTCTCTCTCTCTTAAATGGATAATTTTCCTGGAGTGTTAGTCTGCTCTTGATAAAGAGGTTATACAAGGTTTTTCTTTCACTTTGGTAAGTTTACCTTTAGGACAGAATATCTATGTCTGTTAAAATAATTTTCTATGTTCAAAAGGACTGAGGTTTCTCTATTAAGGAAACAAACATCATACTCAATGAGGAAACACTGAAAGCCATCAATCTGAGAACAAGAACAAGACAAGGGTGTCCACTCTCGCCACTTTTATTCAACACAACACTGGAAGTTTTGGCCAAAGCAATTAGGCAAGAAAAAGAAGTAAATGACATCCAAGTGGCAGGTAAGAAGTGAAATTCTCACTACTTGCAGATGACATGATTTTATGTATAGAAAATCTGAAAGAATCCATTGGAAAAATATTAGAAATAATCAACAACTACAGCAAAGTTGGAAGGTACAACATCAAGTTACAAAAATCAATTGTGTTTCTATACTTCATTAACAAATCTAAAGAAAGAGAACTCAAGAGTTCAATCCCACTTACAATCTCAACAAAAAGATTAAAATATCTATGAATAAATGTAAGCCAGGACGTGAAATACCTATGCAATGAAAATTATAAGACATTATTTTAAAAAAATCACTGGTGACTCAAAGAAATTGAATGATATTCTATAAACATGGATTGGAAGAATAAACAAAGTTTAAATGTCTATACTAATTAAAGTAATCTATGGATTCATCACAATCTCAATGACGTTCTTCATGGAAATGGAACAAAGAATCCTAAAATTCATAGGGGACAACAAAGGACTCTGAATAGCTAAAGCAATCTTGAGAATAAAAAACAAATCTAGAGGCATCATAATCTCTGACTTCAAAGTATACTAGAAAACTATAGTAATCAAAACAGCATGGTACTGGTGCAAAAGCATACACATGGATCGCTGCAACAGAACTGAAAGGCCAGAAATAAAACCACACATCTATAGACAGCTAATCTTTGACAAAGGAGCTAAGAACATACAATGGATAAAGGAAAGTGTCTTCAATAAATAGTGTTGGGAAAACTGGACAGCCACATGCAAAGGAATGAACGTAGACCATTATCTCTCACCATACACAGAAATTAACTCAAATTGTATTAAAAATTTGAAAGTGAGATGTGAAACTATAAAACTCAGAAGAAAATACAGATAGTACGCACTTTGACATCAGTTTTAGAAGTATCTTTTTGAATACCATGTCTACTCAGGCAAGGAAACAAGAATAGAAATAAACAAATGGGACTTCATCAGACTAAAGTACTTCTGCAAGGCATAACAAACCAGCAGCAAAGCAAAAAGACAACCCACCAACTGGGAGAAGATATTTGCAAATCACATATTGACAAGAAGTTAATATATATATATGTATAATATATATGGATATATAATATATATAATGTATAAGTTTATATATATATATCTAAAATATCTGAGGAACTCATACAACTCAACAATAACAAAACAAACAACCCAATAAAAGAATGGGGAGAGAAAATGAACAGATATTTTTCCAAAGAAGATATACAGATAGCAAGGCCACATGGAAAGTTGTTCAATATCACTAATTACTAAAGAAATGCAAATCAAAACTACCATGAGATATCACCTTACACCTGTTAGAATGGCTATAATTACCAAGACAAAAAAATTTCAAATGTTGGAGAGGATATGGAGAAAAGCAACCTTCATGAACTGCTGGTGGGAATGCAAACTGGTGCAGCCACTATGGAAAACAGTATGGAGATTTCACAAAAAATTAAAAATTGAAATACCTTATGACCCAGTTATCCCACAACGTGGCATTTATCCAAAGAACTGGAAATAAACAATCCAAAGAGACTTATGCACCTCTATGTTCATTGAAGCATTATTCACAATAGCCAAGATGTGGAAGCGACCCAGGTGCCCACCAACTGATGAATGAATAAAAAAGATATGGTGTGTATATACATACAATGGAATACTACTCAGCCATAAAAATAAGACAAAATCATCCTATTTGTAACTACATGGATGGACTTTGAGGGTTAAGTGAATTAATCCAGACAGAGAAAGACAAAGACCATATGACTTCATTCATATGTGGAAGGTAATCAAACACATGGACAAAGAGAACAGATTAGCAGTTACCAGAGGGGAAAGGGTTTGCTGATTGGACAAAGGGGTAAAGGAGCACATATATATGGTGATAGACAAATAATAATGTACAACTGAAATATCACAATGTTATAAACTATTATGATCTCAACAAAATAGTAAAAAAAAAAAACAACCTACAATGGAAAACTCATTGCAATGACTCAAATTAAAAAGACTAACAATACCAGTGTTTGCAAGGTTTTGAAGAACTGGAACTCTCAATTCTGAACTGAAAATTGCCAATAGGGTATAAGTTGGCATAAAAAACTTGGAAAAAAATTGTGTGTTATCTAGTACAGCTCAACATTCTTATAATTTATGAACCAATAATTCCACTGTGGTCTACTTACCAAGCAGAAACATCAGCTCAGTCCATTAAATGACAATTATGGAAATGTTTACAGCAGTTTAATTCACAGTAGACCCGAACTGAAAACAATCCAAATGCTCATCAAAAGCAGAATTAATAAATACATGCAGTCTATCAATACAATGAAATATAATATAGAATAGGAATGTATAAGGAACAAATAAAAAATATGGAAGAGTTGGAGTAATTAAATCTCTATGACTGCATTTACCTGTGACAATTTATCCCTTTAAAAGAAGAAAACATTTCTGATAGAGTAATTGACAGAATCTTGGCAATTATGTTCCTTTTTTCTTCCTAACAATAAGTGAGAAGAGTAAACAGTTTTACAAAAGTTATTCTGAAACTCAAAATTTACATGTAAAATACCAAACACATGATAAATATAAATCAATTCAAATGACTTCCTGGCATAATGAAAAATAATTCTGAAACAAATTAAACTCTCCTCCTTAGTAGAGTGTCCTCATCCATGAGGCGTGTAGATGGTACTTTCTGACAATTTGACTACAAATGTTTGCTTACATCAGCGTTGAGTGTACTTCTTTCTGTTCCTGGACTCATGTCATTTTTATTTAGAAGTTCTATAAGACCACTTAAAGTTTCCCACAACTAAAAAATATCTTTCCCAGCGCAATGACACTTTCAATGGCAAATCACCTTTGGCAAAGGAACACAGATTTAAGTATTTCTTAAAGAGTAAATGGGGCAATTAATTTATTTACCTCCTAGATTTTGCTAAAAGCAAAAGAACCCTGAATGGGAAGGTGAAGAGGTGTGTCACTGTTAAGGATAACAGCAATGCACACACTTATTGGAGGTAATATCTGGAGTTCCACTTCTTGAACTGTACAAATGTGACTTAATTGCCTGAAATAGACAGATTATCGTTTTTTCTTAGTGTGATGATAATAATAATAGATTTTATTTATTAAGCATTTCTACGTGCTAGCAAGTATGCTCAGCATTCTAATTAAACTTACATGCATTATATTTAATCTTCAAAACAGCCCATCCATCTACGAATTTTTGTGTTCTACAAGAATGCAAACAATGTTGGTGTTTTAAAGGAACATTTTTATCCCATGGTAGCACAGTGGAAGAAAGTACATCTAAATCACCTTAGATTTAAGGTTCTCAAACTTTAGGGAACATCTGAATCACCCAAAGGGCTTGCTAATTACACTTTGAAAAATACTTCTTTAATTGAATCATCTGAAGGTGAACTTTTACTGCATCAAGAACTGGGTGTCAATGCTTTGATAGCCTATAAACTTTTGAATTCCCAATTTTGTTTGTGTATATTTTAATCCTGTTTGTATTCCTCACCCATTTTGTGATCTTGTATCACAATTATAAATAAGCTTCATGTTCCTCTTCTATCATATGTGAGTAATAACATTATTCACTTTGTAGCATTACTGGAAGGATTAAGTGAAATATTTGTAAAGTATCTGGAAGAGTATCTGGCCCATTGTAAATGCTGTATAAATGCTCACTGTTATTGTAGGGGAAGAAGACAATTCCTCTACCCTCTAGGTCCTTCTGGCTGGTCTGAGATTTAAAGTGACATGAGACAGAATAACAGGAGAAACTCAAAGCTTTATAACGTGCACGGAAGAAACCCAGGAAAACTGAGTGACTCAAGCAGAATGGCTGAAGCTGTCAACTTAAATAACATCTTCAGCTAAAGACAAAGGAAGAAATTGGGGATAGTGTTTTGGGGCTTCAAAGGGGAGGAAGACAATTCACTTGGAAATGGAAAAGCAAGCACTGAGTAGATAAAACTTTGATAAGGATGGGTTTAGCAAGGACCCTCACGGTCTATGGATACTGAGAATTATCTATAGTGATGGCTTGTCGTGCGAACAGGTCTTCTAACTTAAATTCTTTTAGGCACTTAAGGGAATTGTTAAATATTCTTTCAGAGTCTTTAGCTTAAAAATTAATCCAGTTAGACACATTTTGAGGTGGACAATTTTGATCCCCTACATTATCATCATCTTGATTGTTTCTAATGAAAGAAAAAAAAGTCTACCTCAGAGTCTATGCTGATTCTGGCCTAAGTGTAAAGAAGAATTACCTAAAACAGAAAATACAGCAAAGGAAGAGCACTCTTTCCTTTCAATGTTATACTGGAGCCTTGTTTAACAGGCCCACTCAAAGGTTATTTGGCTTTGAGGTGAATGCATCTGTTTGACTTACTATTTACTAGCAATCAGGGTCCGTAATCTGTGAAGCTGCATGTTAACACGTATATTTGTGGCCAGTAATGAATTAAGAAATCAAGTAATTTTACTGTAACTGAAAACAAAAGCCCAAGCAATCAGTATTATTTTTCTCCTGACACCAAATGTGTGGTTTCTTCTCAGGCTTCCAGCTGGACAGTGAATAAAACAATTTTGAAATGCACCAGAGCATTCTGTTCTTCTTAACAAGCTTGCCCTCGGAGCAAACTATTAACCAGAACCTAACCAGGTGTGGTATTATCAGAGGCTCCCTTACCTTGAAAATTGAAATACCCAACTCGAGACAGCACAACTCCAGCCCAAATACTTTTCATAAAACAACAAATTGCAAAAGTCAAAATAAAAATCAATAGCGTGTATTTCAGTGTGTCTTTCTCAGAGGTTTATAAAAAGTACTGATCAAATCAAATGCTTTTTGAACCATTTCTGACACTTGTTTGCTTGCTCATGGATGATTTAAATAAACATTTGATATATGTTCATTCATCCCATATTTATGTGACAGTCACATATTTAACTTTTGAGAAATTATACTTTTGCAGAACATTCATCTAATCATGTCTCAAATAGGCTCATTGATTTATACATTAATATAACCCTATTTATATAAATTAGGATAAACCTACTGAAATTATATGAACCTTTATGAAAATTTGGACTCAAAGAAATAGAGAAATAAAATAATGCATGAACACTATTTTCTCTTCTAAATTTCAGTACTCTTTAAAATACCAGGACACAAATGGTCCCTGGATGAGCAAAGGGAAAGGTGCGCTTGTCTTCCTTCTAAACATGGAACACAGAGACAGTGCCAGCTGTGTCGGTTGAGCACTTGCCCTTGGAAACACTCCTCCTGGGAGGAATGGTTGGAATCGTTCTTCCCCTGAATTTAAACCTAGATTAAACAGAAGAATGAAGAAAACTACCCAAGAGGCTCTTTTCTCATATTTCCAAGACACGTATACTAAAGACTGATTTTTAAACTAAACTGGTCACATTTTATCATTATGAACTATCATATTTATTTAATTTTAAGGCAAAACTTTGGTTTATTTTGTCAGGCACGTAAAGTGTTGAGAGCCACCATGTGAAAGTCACTGCAAGAGGCCACAGAGAAAGAATGGTTCCTCAGGTACCAGCCCCTCCCTGAATGAGGCACCAACTGTCCTGATTTGCCTAGTCCTTAGGGCCTTCTGTTTTAAAATCAGGAAAATTCCCATCAAAAAGGAACAAGGTTGAAAATTGGGTGAGAGAGGCAGACATGAACAAACGATGGGATAGGCAACCATTTCACTGATGTTCCCATATCAGCACCCTGGTAAAGGTCATAATAGGTTAGGATAATGATTGCCAGGCATCCTTCACTCACGGCCATGGTCTATGCCAAGGGATGTGCATTTATTATTGAACTTAATTCTCACAAAAGTGACATCAACATTAAATGTGCCCAAAGTCTAGACCCCTGCCCCCCCAACCGTGAATAACTCTTATGCCCCCACCTAGAAACACTGCTGTAGTCTCTTTCCAGGGCTGTTTTGATGCCTTCCTAACTAGTCTCCTACAGGCAGTCCTCCTGACAACTCTCTACACACCCAGAGCATCTCATGTATACCTAAAATCATAGTACTCTCACTGGCTTCTCATCATACCCAGAACTAAATCCAAGTTCTTATCATGGTCTGGCATTTCTTACACAAATGCCCTAATGCCCTGTGCCTCACAAACGCTGGCCTCATTATTATTGTCCTGAGAAACTAAATAAGTTTCACTGTTTATGTTCTTTTCACTCTGAGTTGAAAATTCTTTAACCAGGCCTGCTTGAATACTGCCTCAACATAGTGGCTTTTTTTGAGTGCTCTTATCTATCTGTATTTATCCCTTTAGTCTACTTTATCTTTCTTTAATGTACTAATAAGTATACGGCATCAGATTGCAAGTTAGAGTTTGTGGGTCTATTGACTGTACACTCACTAAACTTTAACTACATGGTTGTTGAATCTCGTGTTTTAATCATCAAAGCATTTCATTACCTAGCAGCTCTGCCATTCAATAGAACTTTAGTGAATATCATTTGAGAGAATGATTGTATTATAATTATGGTGACTGTATGTTTTATCTCTATCTGTTGGGTCATTAGTTTTCATTTCTAGAAAGCTATAAAAAGCAGAGGATGTCTACAATCCCATCTAGCATTCATGTACAGTGATATTGTGCACCTGTTATACTTCTGACTATGCACTCTTCATTGTTAGCCTTTGTGAACTAAACAGTTATAAAAATGAATTTCCATTTCTCCATGACAAATTGTTTTTCACAATTTTATTCATGTTCACCAAAGTTATATGAAGTAACAGTTGATTTAAGTCATTAAATGTGAATAATTGCAACAAACTATAAATTGTTATTTATTGTTGAAAAATAAGTAACCTAAAATTATTACCCAAATCAATATCTTGGATGTAATGTGGCATTAGGTTTTTCCCTTAGAGAGACAAACACATGGAAAGCAGGAAATCCCACATAGAGAGGGGGTAAATGAATAAATCAAACATCTATTAGAAATTTATGAAATGCAACAGTCTCAGTTTTTGCATGCTGCGGAGACAGTGAAGGGAAGAACAAATTTCCAGAATTGAGGTGACATAAGGAGAAGAGGGCTAAAAATTGTTACATATAAAAATTTCCAAGGAAAGGTATAAGCATAAAAAACTAGAAAAATTCTCCAGAAAGGAAAATTTATTCATTTTTACACCTTCTTGATTTTTTACTCTTAATTTAGTATACAATTTTAATTTTACTGCTCTAGTTAATCAATTAAGTCTGAAGAAGGTAAGTACAGACACATCACCTGCAAATCCAGATCCTCTTCCTGCTCATATCAGCTTTGCTGAGAACAAATTTGCATCTGCTTGATACTGCTGCCATCCACTGGGAAAAACAAAAACAAAAATTAAACTACAGAGGGAGGAAATAAACATCCTCTCTGATCTCAGTATGCTTTGACCTACTCTGAAATGTGGAATTAAACATGATATTTTGCAAAAGAGTAACAGTTCACACTATTTGATTTGACTAATGCATGCTATACAGAGCAAAGCATTTACAAAACAATTAGGAAACTTGCACTATTGAAATAACTAGAAATTTGTAGCAGTCACACAGGCTCAAAATCTGATTACATCACTAACTGTATTTGAGAAGATTATTCTTCCCATCTATGAATTCTACTTTTCATATTGGAATAATGGAGATATTCATGCATAAATGGACAGAATTTTGGGTGGGGGAGAATTATAATACATGATGCAATGTGAATGAAATTTCACATATTGTATCACATCTCAAAGATATAGAAGTGGGATAAATAAATATAGATATATACATAGATAGAGGTACAGGTAGAGAGTAGATATGCAGGGTAACAACAATTGTGATACCCTTGTTATATTTTCATTATCATACTAATTATTGCTTGAAGCAGTGGAAAATGGAATGTAAAATATATATTATATAATCTGCAAAGTTTATCATATTTATTTTACCTAATGAAAAGACAATTGTGTATAAAAATCCGTTCATTTGATTTTGAGTTCTGTATGGCTTCAGAAAATGGAAACATCATTATAGAAGAGAAAATATTCAAATAATATTTTATAATTAAGGTAGATCTTGTAGGGCATGCAATAAATACCTTTATAATTCAAGACAATGATTTTGGATGATAGGCATATTTTTATGAAAGCCACAGAAGTTATAAAGAAAGAGGCAGAGAATTAAGGTTTGTCTGGCTGGAGTAGTGGCAGTGGGGCGGGAAGACCAGAAATTAAAGATGTGGAAGAGGGCTAGGTAACAAAATACTTAGAATTTAAGCATGCAAAATGTTTCTGAGTCGTGTAAGCCAGTTACCGCTGTCAATATACCATATTAAATTGACAGATGTTAGGGAATACAGGGATTCCTGTGACTTGTTGATAAATTGTGAGCCATGGGCTTGGCCAGGAGTTATGAAAAGAGGAGTGCTATATTTATCTTGATTATCTTTGCTCTGTATAATATGAGACTTTATCCTTAAAGATCATTTGCTGAAATGCTTATCAGCAAAATTGGAAGGGAAGCTTCAACTCAGAAATTTAAATCAATTGAACAAAAGGTGAAGTATTGAAGGAAAAACAATTCATCCTAAACAAACATTAATAAAGTCAGAATTCCTTTTTATGCTTCTGTTTTGTTTCATTTCATGTTCTGTGTTTTGTTTTTGTTTTTATTTTTCTTTCAATGAAGTTAAAGCACTGAGTTTTCCTGCAGAAATGGAATCCGTCTCCAAATGATTTCATTTTGCTGGGGTTATTTCCCACAAATCTAACTGACCTTCTTTTCTTGTTGCCATCATCCTCATATTCTTTCTCACCTTTCTGGGTCCTCAGCCATGATTTGCTTCATATGCTGGGATTCCCAACTCCATGCAAGGATATACTTTCTCCTCAGCCAGTTCTCCCTAATGGACTAGCTGTACATCTCAATCACCATCTCTAAAATGCCATTTAACTTCCTCTCTGACCAGAGAGGCATCTCCTGCCTGAATTGTGGGGTGCAAAGTTTCTTCTTGATCATGGTATATTCTGAAGCCTTACTAGTGGCCTCCACGATCTATGATTTTACATGACCATTTGCCACCTCCTCCATTATCCTATCTGCACGAGTAAAAGAATGAGTGTAGAGATGATCATAGGATTTCGGATTTTGGTGTCAATCAACTCTTTGGCACACCCAATATATAGCCTCTACATTCCTTACTGACAGTCCATGGCTATTGATCAACTCTTCTGTAATGTCCCAGGTCCATTGTCTCTGGCATGTATGGACACCTGGCTCTATGAAAGCATGGATTTTGTGAGCACAAGCCTCTTTTTCCCTCTTTCCTTTTCTTGGCATCACTTTCTAAGTGTGCTTTCTAAGGCTGGGTCCCTTTTGGTGCCTACCATATGCATTCAAAAGACAAAAGAAAAAGGTCTTCACCGCCTGTTAAAAATATTTAACTATAATGATCTTTTACTATGCAACTTTTGTCTATATCTATCTTTGGTCCAAAATCTCTACTGACAACAAAAGATGAGATTTTGGCAGCCTTCAACATCATCCTCAACCCCATGCTCAGTCCCATTATCTACAGACTGAAAAATATATTGCATGTATATTTGGACATATATTATTCGTGATATGCTATTTATATTTGTATTGACATATTATCATTTCAATGTGTAAGCAACACAAAATTGTTAATGAGATCTTTTACATTGTTTTCGATCTAAGTCTTCATAATCTTGTGTGTGTTTTATACTTAGAGCACCTGGCCACTTTGACTACACGTTTCCAGTGCCCGGTTGTGACAGTGCCAATAGCTACTGCTCAGATAGCATGGCCTTAGAGCATCCAATAAAGTGGCTTCTTTTTTTTTTTGAGGAAGATTAGCCCTGAGCTAACGTCTGTCACCAATCCTCCTCTTTTTGCTGAGGAATACTGGCCCTGAGCCAACGTCTGTGCCCATCGTCCTCTACTTTCTATGTAGGATGCCTACCACAGCATGGTTTGCCAAGCGGTGCCATGTCTGCACCTGGGATCCGAACTGGTAAGTCCCAGACCCCTGAAGCAGAATGAGCAAACTTAACTGCTGCGCCACCAGGCCAGCCCCTCAATAAAGTGTTTTTAAAATTATATATATTTATATGCAAAATATCTTTGTGATATATAAAATATAGACAGCGAATTGTGAAGTAACAAACAAAACAAGCAAACATGATGTTTATAAGTCTGCTTACCTATTCTGCTTTATCCTGATTGAAATTGAATCTGGAATCCATCCTATCCTAATATCCTTTTATAAAACTATTTTGAGGGGGCTTATTTGATTTAGAGTTTTTCTGATTTCAACAAAAATATTGAGATTAAGTGACTTGCAAAGGATGTGAGAATAATTGGCAATTTATTCTACATTTAAATTGGGAAAATTGTATATTCAAATGAACTTAAAGAATTTATTTGTATTTAAAGAAACAAGTTAGGGTTGGCCCGGTGGTGCAGTGGTTAAATTTGCACCTTCAGCTTCTCGGCGGCCTGGGGTTCACCGGTCTGGATCCCGGGTGTGGATGTGGCACCACTTGGCAAAAGCCATGCTGTGGTAGGTGCCGCACATATAAAGTAAAGGAAGATGGGTACAGATGTTAGCTCAGGGCCAGTCTTCCTCAAAAGAAAAAAAGAAATTAAACAATTTACCTAAAGGCGTGGAGACAAATGACTAGGTAGCTACAGTATGTGACTTATGATGTAAAACAGAAGCTTCCGGTTTCAGTATAACATATAAAACACAAATAAAACTTTGCACAGGTTGAAATTCTATGTTCAACACTCCCTGATTTCAAAGCATACTACAAAGCTTTAACAATCAAAATGGCAGGTTATTGGGAGAAAAACACATGGTTCAATAGAACAGATTTGAGAACCCAGAATTAAACCCAGACACATAAGGACAATTAATCTATGCAAAAGGAGGCAAGAGCATACAATAGAGAAAGGAAAGTCTCTTCAATAAATGGTGTTGGAAAAACTAGGCAACCTCATGCAAAAGAATGAAACTAGGCCACTATCATACAGCATACAAAAAATTAAATCAAAGTGCATTAAATATTTGAAGGTGAGACCTGAAATCATAAAACTCCTAGAAGAATACAGAGGCAGTATGCTCTTTGACACTGGTCTTAGCAGTACCTTTTGGAATATCATGTCTCCACAGGCAAGGGAAACAAAAGCAAAAATAAACGAATGGGACTGCATCAAACTCAAAAGCTTCAGCACAGCAAAGGAAACCCTCAACAAAATGAAAAGACAACATACTGAATAGAAGAAAATATTTCAAATTTTGTATCAAATAAGGAGTTAATACCCAAAGTAAAAAAAAACACATACAACTCAACAACAAAAAAACAAGCTGACTAAAAAATGGACAGAGAATCTAAATAGACAAGTTTCCAAAGAAGATATACAGCTGTCCAATAGGCACATAAAAATATATTCAACATCACTAATTATTTTTAACAAGGCAAATCTAACCACAATGAGGTGTCATCTCATGCCTGTTAGAATGGCTGTTGTCAAAAAGACAAGAAATAAGTGTTGGAGAGCATGTGTAGAAAAGGGAACCCTCATACACTGCTGGTCAAAATGTAAGTTTGTGCAGCCACTATGGAAAACAGTATGGAGATTCATTTTTAAAAAAATAGCAATAAAACTACCATATGATCCAGCTTTCCCACTTCTGGGTATCTTTACAAAGAATACAAAAACACTAATTCGAAAAGATATCTGTAACACTTCATTAACTGCAGCCTTATTTACAAAAGCCGAGATACAACCTAAGAGTCCATGGATGCATGAATGAATAAAGAAGACATGTTATGTATGTATATACGCACCGTATATATAAGACTTAGGCATGAAAAAGATGAAATGCTGCCATTCATGTATGCACCTTGAGGGTAATATGTGACAAGAGATTTTCACATATTGAGGTATACGTGGTAAATATTTGGGTTCAAAATTGACTCACCCTGAACTAGAGAGCCTGACTTGTGGCCTAGCAAACATGCATTGTACATCTGCTTTAACTATTAAAGTAAAGAATACACTTTCTTAAGATAAGAATGCATACTTCCCCTGCTATGCCCTGTTGGTAATGCCCATTGGTAACCCCAGTATTAGTTCTTTTCCAGACATCAAGGTCATGTTGACCTGCTAATTTGCAAGTGACTATCCCTTTGAAACTTTGATTGAACATGTAGCCTGGGTGTGTTTAATGTATGTTCTTTCTTCTGAAAATATATAAGACTCTACTGAGAACGATGCTTCTCCGGAATGCTTTCTTCTTTTCTGGGAAAGGCCTTCCCAGGTTACAATCCTCTCTTTGGCTCAAGTAAAACTCACCTACCCCTCTTATCTGTAGAGTGGTTATTGGTTATTTTGAATCAACAATGCTAAGTGAAATGTCAGACAGAGAAAGACAAAAAACCATAAGATTTCACTCATTTGTGGAATGTAAAATAAATAAACAAACAAAACAATGCAAAAACTAACACATGACTGCAAAGATCAGATTGGTGATTACCAGAGGGGAAGGGAGGTAAAGGGAGAGCAAAATGGGTAAAGGGGTCAACTGTATGGTGATAGATGGAAATTAGATTTTGGTGGTGAGAACCCTGTAGTGAATACAGAAGCCAAATTATAATGTACAGATGAAACATATAATATTATGAAGAATGCCAGCTCAATTAAAACAAAAAATTAAGGCACTAGCACCAATGCTAGCTACTATTCCAAAGTTCTCACAGTTTTTTCTGCTTCACCGTATGGTATTCTCTTGTCATAATGTTTTTGCTAAATCTCATTGTATTGACAGGTCAAATCTTCAGGTTCACTCTCTTTAAAATTAATCATTCTCTTTGTTCCTTTTCCGATGTTCCAGTCTTAGGGAGATGACTTCCTTGGCACTTAGCAACTGCAAACATGCATTTGAAGATTTTAAGAGAAGATAACATGTCAGGGAGACTACCATAATTATTGTAAGTAGGATATTTCCCAACGTTTGGAGTGCCCTTTGGAGGTATGGTCTCCACAACCCAAATCAATCAAAATCAAATGTAAAAGAAGCACCTTGTTGAAAGAATTACCTGTTTGAGCCAAGTACCTTGTTCAATGATCTTATTTAACAGAGATTCAACTTTTCCAGAAGTGTTAATCTACACATAGCAAGTGGTGTTGCCACAGCACAGATACCTCCTTGCTCAGCTAAATGAAAATCAAAGGCATCCTATCGTCAGGAACAACATTGACCTAAGAGTCTAAGGAATTTTTGGAGCAGCTATTGACCTAGCAGCAGATTCTGCTATATTTTCAAGAGGTAAGAAGTTCCTGATCATATTCTCAACATTAACTATTAACCAAGGAAGTAGTGTCCTGCCAAAGGAAGTGAATATTGAATCATGATGCCTCCTGGTAGGTCCTTTTTAACTCAGTGATGTAAATTCAGGGAAGTTGACCAATGAGGTGTCTTAGTTCATTTGTGAACATTTAGGGATACAGTTAGGTAACCCAGGAGTTATTGACTAGCTATGCACTAGCCATCTAGGCCTTCATGAGCCCAAGGAGAATAATAGCCACCACAGATAGAGATAAATCCTTTTGGGCCACAAATATTGTCATTAGGATAGTACTGTAAATGGAGTCATTTTCAGGGATTGTTGCACTTGTCTGTTCAAGCTGGGGGTCATTTATTCAGTGAATTCAGGGAGTAAATCTCCCAGCCTGAAATAAAGTGTTGTTCTAACTACCTTGCAAAAATGGATGCTCCTGGTGAGATCTTTTCATGATTGGAATAAATCTGATATAGATAATCACATGATTATTGTGGGGATGGAAATATACAAAGATTTACATATGTATTTGTGTTTAATTTTGGAAGTACAGTTATAATCAGAGGAAGGTAAAAAACAAAGACTGGATGCTCTGACCATAAGAGTTCAACTCCATAAGAGACAGGTAAGGGGGTTCATAATAGTTTGTGGTGACATTGGGAATAGAAGATAAATTGGACACAAGGAGGACAAGAGGGTCTCTAGCATCATGGATAGATTGAATTCTTTGATGACAAACCTAACAGTCTGAAAGGTTACCCCGCTTAGCAATGGCCTAGGAGATGCAGATAATGGTGTTATCTTTCAGGTCAATGCCAGAGTAAAGGAAATAAAGAGAAGTAAGTGTTTCATGTTTAATTCAAGTATAAAGTCTTGCTATGACGTCTTGAGCAGAAGCAGTCTACCTTAATGTCAGCTATTTTTCTTCCTCATCAATTTGATTCACAGATCTCTAGTGTCAGCACAGGACAAGATGTCAAGCGAATCCTTCTTTAGCTCTGAGATGTGTACCCAAACTCAATGCCTTTTAATTTTACAGCAGTGTCAGTGGTCAGGAATATTTGCTAAGGTCCCTTCCAATAGGTTTTGAGAATTTTCTTCCTCTGAAGATGTTTCTAGGATACATAGTCACCAGGCTTCTGCCTATGACCAATGAGATCCTTTGAATTGGGATCCAGGGATGTTTCTTTAACTTGATGATATCCTTTAGGATAAGACATCAAAGACCAACAGTAACTGATCATACTAGCATGAGACAACAAGGGATAATCAAAAAATTGTGTATCTATAACAGTGGTCTACTGTTGACTATCTCAGGTGGAATTAATTTATGTTTTCCAAAAGGGGTACTGCAATAGTTGGCAAGACTAGGGGCAATATCTTAGGCCAAGAGAGTTCAGCAGTTTCAGAAAGTTTAAAGAATTCATTTAAATTCAATTTAAAGTTTGAGGATCGCATTAGATATCTTGAACTATCTTGATGATTGAGGGTGATAAAGACAGTGAAAATTTCAATAAATTTGCAAGGATTTTGTTAAGGCTTGTATGATTTGTTAAGTGAAGAGCGTGCCTCAATCACTGGAGATTGTTGAAGATATACCCCAAATGGAAAACATGCTATCCAACAACTTCTTTTTCATTCTGAGGGCATCAGCCTTGCAGGAAGGGAAAACTTCAACTGATCAAGTAAACATGCATACAACTACAAGGACATATTGATTACCCATTCTAAGTGACAGTTGAATGAATTCTAGCTTCAGACGTTCAAAGGGGCCAGAGGGAGAAGATTTGAGGCATCTGAAAACAAAATTATTTTCCCTGGATTATAGACCTGGCAGGTCAGGCATTTGTGGTAAAATGTTTTTGCAATTTTATAGAAGTCACCCCATCTGTATTTATACATAACTTTTATGATCTTAAATGAATCATCATTGATGAAGAAATGTAAAAACCAAAAAATACGGTTTGCCAGTGAGCCAGGAAGAACCAAACAGCAATCTTGGGTTTCCTATAGCCCTGACTGTTTATTTTTTAGTTTACAACCATTGCTTGCATGCCTTGATTCTGTGGTTCAGGAGCAGACTGTTTCCATATTGCAAGGACACAAGGATGGCAAAAGCCTGGTAACAAGGGGTCATTTATTGCAGGAGTAGAATGAAATTCATCCACATGTGCTACAGATCCTGTTGCTGCTGCCTTAGCATGAAAGTCAACGAAGGCATTTTCCTGAGACTCACATTCAGTCTTTTTAGTTTGGGCTTCAATTTTGATGATGGAAATTTTAGAAAGCGAGAGAGTAGCAGTAAGAAGATAATTTACTTGTCTACTTTTGATTGGGCTCTCGGTGGATATGAGAAAACCCCCTTGTTTCCACAATATCCCTAAATCATGGATGACCCTGAAAGCATGCCAGCTCTTCAGTATAAGTATTAACCATTTGCCTTTTTAAATAACTGGTATGCTCTGGTAAGGACATGGAGCTCTGCTTGTTGGGCTATTTTAGCTCGTGGGACATTTCTCCTCTCAAGTAATTTATATAGCACAGTGACAGCCTTGAAAAATCTTTTTTATTTTACATTATCACTCATCAACAAACAAAATTGTATCATAATTAGTCAAAGGGGTGCTTTGTAAATCAGCACTCAGTCTCACAAAGTAGGATGTTATTGCCCTGCAGTTACGTTCATCAGGCAGAGGTTGTAGTGTAGTAGAGTTGAGAGTGTTGCAAAGTTTAAGATATTGATTAGGAGGCAAAAACAGAAGGATCTCACAGGGGCTTAGCCTGCTTGCACAGAAAGGTTGGGTCAATTCAGAATTAAGAAGACTTTAGGTTGTATATGGAGTTTGAAAATAAATACCATTTCCTAAGTTTAAATCAGCTGAGGCTTCTACCAGCTTTGCAGCTGAGGCTATAGCCTTAAGAGATTTGGAACTGGCATGAACAATTGAATCAAGCTGTATGCTATAATAGGCGATAGGCCTATGTTTATTAGCATGTCCTTGCATAAGTATTCCCAGGACTTGGTTTTCTCTTTCATGCAAAAGTTGCAAGGTTTTCAATAGTTAAGTAGCTGTAAGCAAGGTGGTTCTTGTCGCACTTGTTTTAGTCTTATGAAACCTGTTTATGTTTATCTTCCCAAGGAAATGGTTAAAAGACTAAAATTTTAGTAAGTTCATAGAGTAGACAAGCCAATCAAGAAAAATTAGAAATTAATAGTCTAAAATAGCCAGCCAGGTCTAGGAATCCACGAAACTATTCCTTAGTTTGTGGCTTAGGGAATTCTTGGGTTAACTTAATTTTTTGGGGGGATAGCTTGAGTTTGTCAGCACTTACATTATGTTTAGGTAATAAATAGTGTCTGTAGATGATTGCAATTTTTCCCTAGAGACTTTATTCCCTTTTTCAACTAACTGTTGTAGCAAATAAATGGAATCCTTCGTGGATGCCCCTTTGGTAACTATAAGCACAGAAGGCGATCATCTACATGTTTAAAGGGTCAATTTCCCAGGGAACTGGAGGGTGCTGGAATCTTGGTGGAGTACTTGGGAGAAATAAGAAGAGGATTCGGTGAACCCTTGACACATTACTGTCCAGGTATATTGTTGACTCTTCTCAGTAAAGGCAAATATATATTGGCAGTTGTTGTCTATAGGAATGCTGAAAAAGGCTGAACAGAGGTCTACAGCAGTCAACCATCTTAATTCTGATAGAACTTGTGACAAAAGGGTGCTTAGTTTTGGAATAACTTGGCAATGAGGAATAACTTTCTTGTTAACAGCTCACAAATCCTGGACAAATCACCATCCTTATCCATTAGGTTTCTTGACAGGCATGATCTGCATTTTATGTGGGCTGGTACAGGGCATGCTTAGCCCCTGGGTGGCCAGTTCTTTGACTATGGGTGTGAGGTGTTATATGGCCTTGAGCTTTACTTTAATGGCTATTGAGGCAATTGAGGAAGAAGTTTAATCATGTCTGAGTTTTTATAGGTTCTGTTCTTTTTACTCTCCCAATGTCAATATCAGAAGTTGCCTATAGATTTTTGAGCACCTCAATTATATTGGGGATCTTTTGCTGAAATTCTTCCTCTTCTATATCAAGGATCTCATTTTTGTTATTATTTATTATTTTAGCAAAGCTTTGGGCATCTTGAAGCCAAACTAATACCTAATTGGGAAATACTGCCAATTTGAAGATTGTGTGGTGTTTTACAATGTACCTCTTTGCATGGAAATTTTCTTGAAGTTGGCAAGTGACCTAGTATCAATCTAACCCAGTCCATGACTAGCTTATCCCAACATGGGAGTCTTAGAGTTAGGTGGTGATTGCTTTAGCAGCTTTTAAGTGCTCAACCTGTGCCTACTAATTTTTGCAGCTCTTTGGCCTCTGAGATTCCCATTAACAGTATCTATTATCTACACAAAACAAGACAAACAAGCATGTGTGCCTTAATATATTGGCAGCAGTCAGGAGATGTTAGTGTGCCCCGTCCAAGAGAAGACCCTGTAAACACTGTGAACAATTCCCACTGGGGAACCTTGGACTGGAGAAAGGATTGAACCAGCAGACTTCAACAAATGGGGACTACAAATTGGGGACCCCACATAAATGAGTAACTGCAAATTGCCAAAAACAGTTCCCATGTGGATCTTAGGACAGAATCAGGGCCTGGAGATTTCCATCAATCAAATAAAAATTGTGGTCTGAAATAAAAAATATGGCTCCAGGAGAGTTGACCTGCCCTGTACTGGAAAGCCAATTAGATTGGGAGCTCAATGAAAATAGAGTGGCGCTCAGAACCAAGAGGAACTTACTCATTTCCCTGAGAAATGGTGAGAAATACAGAGAACTCAAAAGGGTTCATGGGTACAATACCTGTGCTTCTTCTTGTCCCCAAAGGCATCAGAAATGTCCTTTTATTCCACAACTACAACCAAATCTGTTTAAAAAAACACAACTGAGGAAATTTAAAGATCTAATTGGCTCTATTCAATGATTTATGAATTGGGAAACGTCCCATTTGGAAATAGAAAGGACCTCCAAGAGCTGTACAAAAGTGAGACTTTTATAGGGAGAAGTGGG
This sequence comes from Equus caballus, assembly GCF_041296265.1. Taxonomy (NCBI): domain Eukaryota; kingdom Metazoa; phylum Chordata; class Mammalia; order Perissodactyla; family Equidae; genus Equus; species Equus caballus. Next base: position 1,722,328 of record NW_027222392.1, on the reverse strand, counting down.
CATGAATGTTTATGAGGCAGAATACTTCACTATTACTGACCAGGAGATTCCAGATTGACTAGTTTAAGATTACATTCCTATGAAAGGCTGAAACTGCAATTAGTCTTGGTTTGCTGATGTGTGGCTTAGCAAAAGTGACTCCAGTTTGGACCTGTCGTCTCTTTTTTAATAAAAATAATATTAATATACAATACTATATACCAACTAATAGTAATTAATATCAAATAATAGTAATTACTTGATACATATACATAGTTACTATATATATGGTACATATATAATATATATATCAACTAATTACTAATCAGGGAAATGGAAATTCAGACCAAAATAAATTCTGTTGTATAATCTAACAGAATGCCTAAAATTAAAAAAACTGCTCACAAGAAGTATTGGCAAATACATGGAACAGCTGAACTTTTATACACTAGTTTTAACAATATGAATCGACTCAAACATTTTGGTAAACTATCTCTCACTATTTACAGAATTTGTATTTATGCCCTGGAAACCTATAATTTTACTCATAAGTTTTTAAGAAACAACAATGTTGAAATATGTGTACCAAAAGTCATGTAGAAGAAAGTTCATAGAAGCATTATTCAAAATAATCAAAAATGAAAAAAAAATCCAATTGTGCATCAACATTAGAATGGATAGGTTAACTGTGATATGTTAATATAAATGAAAAATTAAATACCATGATGATAATCAGAGAAATATAAAGGAATACTATCATTTACTACTGCTACTACATGTACTAACATTGCTACAATTAAAAATTAAAATACACACAATAAATGCAGATCATAATATTGGTCAGCTCTGGCAGTAGTTTGGTATTATCTATAAAACTGTGAAATAACACTTGTCCTGCAATCCTGTAAATCCGTCGCTGGGTGTAAAATTAATCAGAGCTCCTGCACAAAAGGACCAGTGGATTACTATTGCACACCCCATTGCAGCATTAGATGTAATAGACTCAAAGTGGGTAAATACATTGTGGTAAGGTCATACACAGAAATATTCTATGTCAATAAAATGAAAGATGAAAACATAAATGAGTCATAAATATACAAAACTAAAAAACAAGAAGGCATACACAGCAGAATCAGTAGTCAAGATTAACCTATGGTGTCAACACATAAACATGCCTCTGTGGCAAAGGATAACTTGTAACTGATTATTTTGAGAAAGAGAAGGTACAGAAGAAGCTCTGTAAACAGAGAAGTTACCATTTTGTAAGGGAAATTTATATTTATCAAGGAACTCTCCATTTGTAAAGGTGTCTCCGTCTATGTAGCAAAACGAGAAAAATGACCAAATCATGAGAAACTCTTAGTGGGATAAGCGCAGATTGAAATCTTCCCGACAAACTTTACTTTTGTTTACTATAGTTTTCCTGGTCATCATCCTAGATCTTGCCTCCCCTATACCCTTCTCTTTTCTTTCTTCAGTTGATGTTGGTATTTAAGACGGAATTCTAAGCCACCTCTGAAAACAACTAATTTATCCCTATCTCCCATCTATACATGAGGTCCACATGTTAATAAACTTCTGTTTATTTTTTCTTGTTAATATCTTTAAGGGGCTTACTCATTACTACATCCTCATCCTTTCTAATGTATTTATAATTTGCACCTGGTCAGTTCTAAGCCACAAACCCCATGCCCAGGAGTTTTTGTTACAGGGTTCCCAGTTGAGAACTTAGAAGGGTAGAGGAAAACTTTTTTGTTAAGTTAGAGAGAGAATTAGTTCAAATTCTAAATATTTTTATAATGTAATGCTTATATTATTTTCATATATTATTTATAACTACTCAAGTAATCAATTAAAACATAAACACTATGAAAAGACATACCCCAATTAAACTTAATGAGAGATTTTTACATATTGAGGCACATGGGGTAACCATTCAAGTTCAAAACTGATTTGACTTGAACTAGAAAGACTGACTTATGGCCTATCAAACATATGCTGTGCATCTGCTTCTCCATTAAAGTAAAGAATGCACTCTCTTGAGATAAGGAATGCATACTTCCCTTCCTACACCCTATTGATAACAACATCCTAATGTTAATGCCCATATTAGTCTCTTTCCTGACATCATGGTCATGTTGACCTGCCAATTTGCAACTGAATACCTCTTTGAAAATATATCCTGGGTGTGTTTAATGTATCTTCCTTTTTATAAAAGACGTAAGACTGTGCTGAAACCCATGCTTCTCTGCAATGCCTTCTAAGGCCTTCCTGGGTTATAATCTTCACTCTGGCTCATAGTAAACTCCCTCAAATTTTGATTTATAAGTTGGTTATAGATTATTTGTGTCAACACTTCTTGGCATAGTTGTAGCAGAAATTCAGAGAAAACCACCAGAGCCCACCTGGAATCTACACTGAACTAGCATTGGGTACAAATAGGAGCCCATTGAGCCCCTCAGATCATTGGATTCTTCGGGTGACCCTGGTGAGTTCTCCTGAAACCTGGACTGCCTCATTTTAAGTCAATGTTCCAGAGTTTATATGAGCAACTTCAAACCTTAAGACTTGGTGTCTTAAGGGGGTACCAGTACATGCCCTAGGTGAGAGAAACCTAGGGAGAATTACCAGGAAAGAGAAAACCTGGGAGGAATTTCCTAGGCCAAGGGAGCGTAGAGGGAACTTTGGAGTGAATGTGGAAAGCTAATCTTTTTAATTCAACTTTAAATTGTAAATAATTGTGTTTATATAAAGTCTGGACTAACTGATTGATGGAGAAATGAGATACTGAATGTGTTCGGCTCTGAAGAAAAGGGGTGTTGCTCCTCCTGGCTGAAAGGCATTCTCAGGTGACTGAGAACCTTAGCAGGAGTGTTGGAGGGTCAAATCCTCACAACATGTAGTGGTCCCATAGGGAAATCTATTGTCATTCATGTTAATTAATTAAAGACCCATCCAGGGAAGCTTATATGAGGGTTGGTCACCCAAGCTCTGAACCCCCATGTCAGTTTTAGGCTGTCAGTGGGAGAAACCAAGGCATGTAAGAGAGTGTTTACAACATTTCTTTAGGGAGTAACACTCACAAGCAGCACATTTCTGACCCACTGTACTGTCCCTAGGAATTGTTCAGATTTTATAGCAAAACAAAACTAAAACAAAACTGGAAAAGCAAGCTTCTAAAAGGTGACTAGTTCCCAAATGGGCAGCCTCACCTCCGAAACTCTGGATGGCTTCATGCTGTGACTTTCAAGTGCTTAACAAAATAAGGATAGCTGTTAATGGCCAGCAAGATAACCCAGGATAATTTGAAATTACTGTGGCCATAGTGGAGCTGCTTTCTAAGAGCCAGGTAACAAAGAAATTTTTAAAGAGTTGAGCTCGCCAACTTCCAGCACAATTGCTCAAAAGCTAAAGGTTCTGGAAGCTATAAATATTTACAAAGAACAGCAAAAAAGTATTTAACCAAGTTCGTTTAATGTCCTGAGGGCTTGGCTTAATAAACGTCAGGTTAGAGGTCCCTAAAAGTGGTCAGACAAAATGCAGTCACAACGCATTTTATGGTCAGAGATAGTCAGAATGAAATGTGGGTTGCACTCCATTCGTGGCTATGGGTCCTACCAAACTGCTGCCAGCCTCAGGGGAATTCCATTGGCCATTAGAAGGAACACTCAGATTAGATAAGATTATTTAAAAGTGCACTTAAAAAGTAAAAACTTCAATATTGCAAAATAATCTTGAAAGTTTTGTTCAGGAAGCTCATAGAAAATTGTTATAAATAGTAATTAAGGGAGTATATTGAACCATGACATTACAGACACCTCCATAATCTATGAGTAAATGAGACTCTGAGAGATTCTATGGGCAACTGCTACACTAAAGATTACTGGAACTGTTCAATACTGCCAGGTAGTTATTATTTGTCCTGGCTGAAATTGACAAGGTCTTCAAAAGGATTTAAGCAAATTAAGATCAGAAATTTGGCCAAACTGGAAGCTGATATTCAGAGTCTGATAGGAATTTTCTTCCCAGGTCTTCCTCCTTAAGTTAAATTAAAATTAAGCACCCAGAGGGAAAAACGAAAATTAGAGTGATGGGGTTGGAGAGGTGTCCTTGACTTACAAATCCCTGTAAGACTGGAAAAGGAGTTCTAGAGGCAGTTCAGATTGCACTCAGTTCCTTTATCTTAAAAAGGATTATGGCCTTGCCTCTCTGGGAACTGTTATCTAGCTCATCACCAATTCCTAAAACTGAATTTAAACAAAAGGAAAAGGCCAGAAAAATGACCATAAGAGTTGTCTTGTCCCAAATCTAGCATCTTCAGTGTCTTCTCCACAGATTTTAGTAGAACAGCTTAAAACAAAATTTGGATTCATAACTAGGGAGCTTTCTATTATTGTACCTGATTCATGGCAGTAATTTTAAAAGAATATCTGTGGAGATTCCGCGTATGTGTGTATATGTATGTTATATACATGTGATATTTTACCTCTGGATGGTATGGCCAAAATCAAGAGCTCTGTTTAATTGACTTAAAGCAAGTGCTTACATGAATTCTAAATTTAATAGATAGTAACCCAATGTCTTTCAAGTTAACTTGAGACAAATTAATCTTTGGTAAACAAAAGCTTGCTTAAGTTGGTTGGTTTGATTGAAATAGGCATGTCCTTATAATTGTCAGTATTTGAATATGATGCAGGCATGCAGCCTGGCTTTAGTAGTCAAATAAACTCTCCTTAACCATTACAAATTCATCAGCAAAATAATAGCTTTAAAAGATAGCTAATTTTGTCTAATGTCTCATGAAGTTTTTGTGGGTAATCTGAACATAATTTTTGGAAACAAATTATTTAGATAAACAAACATTTATGGGTACAAAAATTATGTTTTATCATCTGAATACTTGAAAAAAACAGCTTTCAAATTATTTTTGGTAAGAAAACTTTAGAGTTTTGCAAAATTAAGTTAAATGATAAAAACTTGAGTATCTGGGTTATGTTCAAATAAGATAAAATACTGAAACATTATAGCTAAATGTATCCAAGTTTGTCTTCTTTTGGTTTCTTATTACAGAGGAACTAAAAAGTGTTTGGGTCTACTAGTAAACATGTGTTGTATTTTACTGGAAGATTGTACTACAAAGGCAACGTTTCTATAAATTATAAAATGTATTTTTAAATTTGTCCCAAAGTGCTAATGTAAAAAAAGTTTATAATTGCTTGTTTGGTTTTTACTTAGAAATTAAGGTCTGTAAGGGTTAAAAGTTCTAAGTAATATACATAATTAAAGCTACTAAAAATTAATAAGGAAAATAGCTCTGTATACAAGGAAAGTAAAATATGTTTTCAGTAAAGAAGGTGTAAAGAATGGAAGTATTTTTGTTTGTTAGGTTAAGAAAAAAATGTCCTAAAGTACTAGAAGGGATGAACAAATGCATGGGACAAATTCTGAATGTAAAAAGAAAGTTATAGAATGTTTGTAAAAGAGAAATCTAAGAGTTTTATGCCTAGTCAAGTTGGCTAAAATTAAAGTAAATCCAATAAAGTAAATGAGTTTTAATATAAAAAGTAAGCTGGTACAAGAATTAGAATTTGGCTTTCTCTCTCAAAAGGGATATGCTCTGTTTTCCCTTGACTGTTTCACAGCGACAAGATCAGCAAACACTTGACCTTGTTTGAGCAAGTGTTTTAAAATCTTTTGATATTTTTGACAAGCTCCTCCTCTTTCCCCCCCAAAATTTTCAAATCCTGAATAAAGGCTTTCTTTTGACCAAGAAGAAAGAAGAGAATTTCTCTGAGGATTTTCAGGAGGCCCCTGAGACTTCACCTCAAAGAAATTTTTTCTGTCTTCCTATAAAGGAAGTCATACTAATTAGGCTTGTTTGGTATGCTAAATTGCATGGGAAGCATTGTCAGGTAAATGATTATAAACCTTCTTAGGTTATCTTGGTAGGCAAAGATTATTCACTATTTTAACCTTGCTAACTTGCTTGCAACATCACAAGGGGAATAAACCACAACTGCATGCCGTTATTTAATTGGTTTACAGATAGCTCTTACTTAAACTATAGTCAAGGGTGTTATCAAGCTGGATTTGCTGTCTAGCCTCAAGAATGCCTGCTACTTTCTATTTACTCTGCTAACCCTCTAAAAGATTTCTTCCTATAGGCTCAAGAAATCACCACAGAAGACAAGTAAAGGTGGCAACAAAAGGCAGAAAACAATACTTTTGGAAACTTCCACCCACAGCAGTTCATAAAACCTATGCTCATTGTGCTATATGATCAAAGTGTAATCTAGGGAAACTATTTCATGAGTCACAAGGCCACTTTCCCCTTCCTAAGGGACCCTTTGAAGTATGGCAATTGGACTTTGTCCAAATGCTATCATCTCAAGGATAAATATCTTGTAATGATCTGTATGTTCTCATGATGTTTTGTGGCTTTTCCTTCAGAAGAGTGGTGGCTTTAGGCAAATTATTATTGAAAAGGAAATTTCTTATTTGAGGAATTCCTACTGAGTTACATGCTGACCACGGAACTCATTTCCCCAGATAAATATTTAAATCTATTTGTAACATTTTGCCAATAATGCAGCATTTTCACTGCACTTACCATCCCTGACCCTCAGGATTGGTGGAAAGGACTAACAGCATAATCAAAACTTAATTGGCAATGCTTTCAGAAGCATTTAGTCTCTCATGTCCAAAAGCTCTTCAATCTTACATCTACATCCTTTGGTAAGCATTGTCTCTCTCCTTTCGAGATAATAACTGGATGTCTTATGCAATTAGATGAGGAAATATATGAACCAACTTTGCTTAAGGGAGATGTTACATTGTTATCAGAGTCCCATTGAGATACTTAAATGAAAGGCCTGATCTGATTCTTTCCACAGAGCTCCCAGACCTTAAGGATAATGGACTATAACCTGGAGAATTTATTTATCAAAGGAGACATCAAATAAAAGACTCTTTGCAGCCTGTTGGAAAGAACCATGCCAGGATGTGAAGAAGACAGCATCTGTTGTAGACAGCTGTGCCATGACCCGAAACCAGGCCTGCATTCCCAACCTTGTGTCTCCACATTTAGACCTTTCCTATGCTTAAACTGTAATACCTACTTTGTAACTGTTCTATTTAAAGTATCAAAATACTATCATACTTAAAGAAAGAGACTGATTTGGAACAGACTGGTCTTGAAGGCCAGGTATTTATTGGGTGGCTCATAATGCAACTCAATAGTTGCATGGAACAAGTCTCTGGCCTTGGCTACTTCCTGGATGGCTAAAACACTGCACCCTGAGTTTCCCTTAGATGCAGGGAAGGATTCACACTGAGCTAACACCTGTTGTCAATCTCCCTCTCTTTAAGGCCAGAGGGGCTCATTCAGAATTCCACTGGTGTGACCACCAAGAAGCAAGCTATAGTTGTTCCTCCTTTGGGGCTAGAGGACATCATATCACATACAGAAGCCCTTAACAGTAGTCACACAGGAATAGCCTTATTAGATACTGAAATGGCTTTAACGAGAAAGGTTGTCCTTCAAAATAGAATGGCTGTAGATATTCTTACAGCATCCCACGGTGGTATGCATAAGTCATTCAAACTAAATGCTGTTTTTATACCTGAGGAATCTTCCAATATGTCTTCTCTGCTAAAGCACATAGAAAAAAAGCAGGTGAATGCCTTGAGCAATTTTATACCTTGTTTTGATTTGTTTGGTTTGCTCCCTTCCAGTATTGGTTTGCATTTGCTATCTGGATTGCAATTCCTATATCTACCATACCTTGGAATTCTTGTATTAGTCATAATATTCAAAGTAATTACTGTTTCCTCAGTGTTGTATGACTGGCACGCAAGCTAGAGTAATGATTTATCAGCAACTTGAGATGGTTGATGGATCCTACAACCCTGAACAAATCCCCTTTTATTAAGGCTAAGCCTAAGAATTGATGTTTAAGCTAATCATTTCAAGTATTGGATTACCTGTTCTACGATTGTTATAAACAATGTAACTATAGAAAGTCATGTAAAAACACATGTGTAACGTTTGTGCGATAATCTAAAAATAATTAAGTTACATAGCCTATGAAACACTTCCCCTGTTAATATATACCTCTATACTTGTCCACTATATTTGACTATTTCCCCCACTGTGGATAACTGGGCAAATCAGTCAAATAAAAGCCTAGCACCAAGAGACATGATGGACCCAGGGCAGGCATCAACCACTCTGGCACCAAGGGACAATATTTTGTTCAGCAATGTTTTCTATTGAAAGAATATTGATCAAAAGGGGAAAATGACAGGAGACTTTTACATACTGAGGTACATGGGAAAACTATTAATGTTCAAAACTGATTCAGATTGAACTAGAAAGCCTGACTTATGGCCTATCAAACATACATTGTACATCTGCTTATCTATTAAAGTAAAGAATGCACTTTGTGAGATAAAGAATGCATACTTCCCTTCCTACACAACTACTGGTAACACCCTATTGGAAACAACCAGATTAGTCTCTGTCCTGACATCATGGTCATGTTAACCTGCTAATTTGCAACTGAATACCTCTTTGAAAATGTATCCAGCATGTGTTTAATGTACCTTCTTCTTTCTGAAAAGATATATTACCGTCCTGAAACTGATGCTTCCTGGGTTATAATCCCTACTCTGGCTCATAATAAACTTACCCCAATTTTTGATTTATAGGTTGATTATGGATTATTTGCATCTGCAAACTGAATCAGAAAACTTGGAGTTAGGTCCCAAACATGTATATTTTCAAAATACCCTACAGTAGTATGACACGAATGATTGTAAGTTCAGAATTATTTACCCCGCTTTTTTTCTCTATTACAATTTCAACACTATTAACAAAATAAAATGAAAGAATAATTTAGAAATTAATGAAAAATGTATTCACAGATTACTATAAACAAATAATTGCATCACCATTTTCCATTATGCTTGTGATATTTTCTGGAATTAAAGAAATGATATGCAACAGTCTTTCTAGTAACACAAACTCATTAATTCAGAGGAATTCAAATAAGACTACCTGGAAAAATATAATGCAACTATATTTTGATAAAGTAATTTATTAGAGGCAGATAAGGTGTAAAGTAGACAACATATAAATGTAAACAGTTCTGCCATAACATGGTATACATATATTCAAAAAACTATTTTATTGTAAAACTGCACATTGGAAAGACATCATTTCCAGGGAAAATAGGGCTAGACCATTTAAAACTTATGAGATATTAATCAGAGCATAAACTCCAAATACTTAAAAATTAGTAGCATAGTTAAATTTCTACTTGCATTTTAAATAAGCATCAAATAGTCAGTTTTCTCTGTGAGAAAGTAAGCACTTCCTATTCTTTAGAGCTTAATGATGTCTTCTGCAAATTATAGGTCTTTGAATTCATTTACTTTCAATGAAGATTCCTTAATCAATATTTGACATCTGAAGTTTGGTTGCTATTTTCATGAATTAAGTTTTAACACCAGAGAAATATCATTGCAGCTTTGTAGTTGTCACTTCTAACTTCACCAGATAGCCCAAAATTGTGAAATTTATAATGTGTGTTGAAAGAAACTCAGCCACTACTTGTAAAGACAAAAATTCTGTGAAATGTTGTTTCATAACATAGTCCTATATTGCTTAGGTTTTCTCTTGTGGGTCACAGAAAGGAATTGGATTTTATTCTAGAGTCCTGGCAATCTGGTGTGGGGGAAGGAAGGGTTCACATGTCCACTCTGGAAGTAAAGGTTGAAATTGGTCTCCCTGACTAATCAACTTTTTCAATAACAGTTCTCATTTCTATAAATGGGATTCTTAATTGTTGGTAAATCAAAGTGGTCGTTGCCACAGTGTGTGACACTGAACCATTCTGGTACCAATTATCTGTATGAAAACTTCTTCTTACCAATGAAATTATATTCATCTACCCACTAAGAAAGATACCACAAAGTTCCACCAAACCACGACAACTGACAAAAGCCCATGATCTCTGAGTAATTTCTTGTCCTCTCCTTCAGGCTTAGGTGTTATTTCTTGCTCTGGTTTGGATCTTGGTCTTTGGGACAAATTTCTTGGCCCAATATTGCCCATGTTCCCTGATTGTACCCTCAGGGAGATCTTTCCTTGTCTGTTACCATCTATGATACATCTAAAGTATCTAAAGGCCATCGGGGTCTCTACCTCATTGGCTCTCATCAGTTCCTCTTGCCTGTTTTTCAAAGAGCGCACAGCTTTACCATGACAAGCTTTACATATTGGATAGTGGTTTATGTATTATTATGTTTTCATCTTTTCTTTTTGTAAAAATTTTTAAAAACTTTTTATTGCAGTAGGAGTGGTTTATAACATTATAAAAAGTTCATGTGTACATAATTATAGATTTTGAATTCTGTGTAGATTACATCATGTTCACCACCCAAAGACTAATTACAATCCAACACCATACACATGTGTCTAAACACCTTTCACCCTCTTCCCTTCCCCCTTCCCCTCGGGTAACCACCAATCCAATCTCTGTTTCTATGTTTGTTTGCCATGGTTATGAGTGAGATCATACGATATTTGACTTTCTCCCTCTGACTTATTTTACTTAGCACAATGCCATCAAGTTCTATCCATGTTGTCATAAATGGCCAGATTTCATCATTTCTTATGGCTGAGTAGTATTCCACTGTGTATAAATACCACATGTTCTTTATCCGTTAATCCCTTGATGTGCACCTAGGTTGTTGCCAAGTCTTGGCTATTGTGAATAATGCTGCAATGTACATAGGGGTGTGTATATCTTTATACATTCATATTATCATGTTCTTTGAATAAATACCCAGCAGTGGAATAGATGAATCATATGGTAGATCTATTTTTACCTTTTTGAGGAATCATTATACTTTCACCATTGTTATTTAACATAATATTAGAGTCATAGCCAGAGCTAAGCCAGAGTCAAGAAAAAGAAATTAAATAGATCCGTATTGGAAAGGAAGAAGTGAAACTGTCACTATTTGCAAATGACATGATTCTATCTATAGAAAACCCTAAAGAATCCACTAAAAAACTATTAAATACAATAAATGAATACAGTCATGTCACAGGATAGAAAATCAACATACAAAAGTAAGTTGCATTTCTATACACTAACAATGAAGTAGCAGAAAGAGAAATTAAAAATACAATCCCACTTACAACTGCAACAAAAAGAATAAAATATCTAGGAATAAACTTAACCAAAGAGGTGAAAGATCTGTTCACTGAAAATTACAAAACATTGTCGAAAGAAATTGAAGAAGAAACAAAGAAGTGGAAAGATATTCCATGCTCTTGGATTGGAATAATTAACTTAGTCAAAATGTCCATCCTTCCTAAAGCAATCTACAGATTCACTGCAATCCTTATCAAAGTTCCAATGAAATTTTTCACAGAAATAGAACAAAGAATCCTAACATTTATATGGAACAAAAAAAGACCCTGAATAGCCAAAGAAATTCTGAAAAAAAAGGAGAAAGCTGGAGGTATCACACTCCCTGATTTCAAAATATACTACAAAGCCATAGGGACCAAAAGAGCATGGTACTGACACAAAAACAGACACACACACATCAATGGAACAGAATCGAGAGCCTAGAAATAAAGCCACACATCTATGGACAGCTAATTTTTGACAAGGGAGCCAAGAACATACAATGGAGAAAGGGAAATCTCTTCAATAAATGGTGTTGGGAAAACTGGACAGCTACATGCAAAAGAATGAAACTAGTCTACTATCTTACACTATGCACAAAATTCAACTCAAAATGGATTATAGACTTGAGTGTAAATCTGAAACCATTAAGCTTCTGGAAGAAAAACTTAGGCAGTACACTGTTTGACATAGATCTTAGCAGCATATTTTCAAGTATGTCTGGCTGGGCAATGGAAACAATAGACAAAATAAACAAATGGGACTACAGGAAACTAAAAAGCTTCTGCACAGCAAAGGAAACCATCAGCAAAATAGAAAGACATCCTAACAACTGGGAGAAGATATTTGCAAACCATATATCAGATATGGGGTTAACATCCAAAATAGATGAAGAACTCATACGTCTCATCACCAAAAATTCTAACAACCCAATTAAAAAATGGGCAAAAGATCTGAACAGAAATTTCTCCAAGGAAAATATATAGGTGGCCAATAAGCACACTCATGAAAAATGTTCAACCTCACTAATTATCAGGGAAATGCAAGTCAAAACTTCAATGAGATATTACATTACACCCATCAAATGGCTATAATTAACAAGACAGGAAACAGTGTTGGAGAGGATGTGTAGAGAAGGGAATTCTCATACACTGTTGGAGGGAGTGCAAACTGTTGCAGCCACTATGGAAGACATTCTCATCTTTTCCAATGTATTTCCCTCTGGCCAGTTCTGAGGCATCAGTCACGTGCCTAGTTCTTTCCTGGACCTAATTCTCAAGCCTGTCTCCTAGCATATGGATTTAAGGTTACTTAATCTGATAATCCTCAGTGGGGAGATAACACCCTTTATTCATACTTTGTCCTGGGAGTGTCTTCACAGAATTCATTTTCAGACACTTATTGGGTGTTGTGTATGATATTCATGCACCCAGTCTAACTCTTCTGTGTTTCTGAAGATTTTGTAAGCCACTGAATCTTTTTTAATATATTTCTTTTTTGTTTCAGTTGGGATACATTTTTTTATTTTGCTTTCAATTTAAAACCCTATCTGATAGAATCAGACTCCAAATGCCAGTTTAGACTTAAATAGAAAACGATGGAAAGTAAGGGCAATTTATCACAAAAATTGGCCTACACCCCATTGTGTGGGAAAGATACTCATCCCTCAAAATAGGAAGGCAAAAAGAAATATTCATTTCCCTTTCTGTAAATAAAACTTTGATAATTTACTATATAATAAAACACTAAAGGAACACAGTGTGCATTATAAAAGAATCCAAACAGAGACCATGTGCTTTAAAAATTTTATCTTCTTGCCATTGTAGGGGAGGAAGACATTTTCACTACCCTCTCTGGGTTCTTCTGGCCAGAAAACAAATTAAATTCACACAAGACAGAATAGCAGGAGAAAATTAAACAAAGTTTATAACATGTATACATGGGAGAGGCTCAGGCAAGCTGAGCAACTCACCAAAATGGCTGAAGCCCCCACCTTAAATATCATATACAACTAAAGACAAAGGAGGATGCTGGGGATGGGGGCAGTAACTTACAGGAGGTTACCAGAGACAGGAATAAGATTATTATGCAGATTTAAGTCCTTGCCTTTGGCGTTGATTAAGATTTTCTAGAGATAAGGTCATCCCCCGCCCTTCTTCCTGGTACAGAGAGGAGGCATCTTTACAGGCGGAGATTTCCTTTACAATGTAAATGTCTCCTAACAAAGGGTAAGTAAACTCTACTTTTCAGTTGCTTTCCTGTCTGCAAAGTAACCAGCCCCAAATAATCATCATGCCAAAGAGACACATCTTGGTGTGGCCAATGCCAGTCCCCACACCATGAAACAATTAAAGAATGAATGAGAAGTGCAAGATAATAATTACTAGTTGATAACTGGATGATAATAAGAATGGTTAAAAGGCAACATAATGAAAAGGGAGCAGAGTCCCTGTGAAAGGAAGAAAACTAGGGTAATAGCCTCATAGTCATCATTGTCCAATTTTAAAAATTATCTAAAGTAGATTCTCATAAACAATGGAGAAAATTGGAGAATATTTGAAAACTCTGTCTTCTTTCTATATTGCTCTTCCTAACGTCATTAAGAGCTTTTTTGGAGAACAAATGGCCTGTGGGTGAGACACACTATCAGTAGAAATTAGCTTCCTGCTCTCCTGAGGCAGGAGACTACTGGAATAAAAGATTTCAAGAATGTCATTTCTTGTAGTTGGAGTTCTCAGTATTTGTTGGTGATCTCTTTTTCCCCCTTTTCAGAGTTGTTGGCATGAAAGGTTGAATTATTCTTGCTTTTGTAGGAATTTCATTAAAAGGGATTTCAATGATGCCATTAAAGGGGAGCAGAATTGTCCACACCAAAATATGCCTCTTTGGCATAAAGGTTATTTTCTGCTGGTTATTTTTAAGAATCAACAGACATAGGACAAGTTCTGGAAACTGGAGTAGAAGTTACCCTTGTGTAAGAGACATTTGTATTTATCAAGGAAATTTTCATTTGTAAGGGCGTCTCCCTCTCCGTACCAGGGAGTGGAGAATCTGTAGAATCTCTCATCAATTGGGAAGGCAGCAACTTAAACCTGTATTACAACCATGTCCTAATTTACTGTGCCTTTTCTGGTTACCTCCAATAAAGGTTTTCCCCTTCCCCCTGCCCCCAACACTTTTGTCTTTAGATGAAGATGATATTTAAGGTGAAGACTTGGGCTGTTTCAGGGACTTGGTTTTCCTTGGTCTCTCCCATGTAGGTAGGAGTATACATGTTGTGAAACTTTGCTTTTTCCTGTTAATCTGTCTTTCATTATACAGGAGGTGTCTTTAGTCAAAAATCTAGGATAGAGGACAAATTATTTTTCCTCTCCTACACTATTTACTAATACTCTATGGCAAAATGCCTCCATCTTGCTTTACAGCAAACTAAACCCAAAGATATGGCATGGTTTCCCCTAGGCTATGGTGTGCCAGGGCCAAAAATAGATACAGATCTCTTGATTATCTCCATTATTCACTACCTGAAATGGGTAAAAAGTCTGAAATGGGTACCTCTGCTCAATTCCACACTCCCTAAGATTATTTCTAATGAAAACAGCAGACATTTTCATAATTTTCCTGATTGTCATGACACAATTCCCTTCCTACTCACTCATTCTACTCTTCTTAGGGCTGGCCTAATGGGCATGTGGCCTGTGGGCTTGCTAGGATCTCACACTCAGAGGATCCTTGCTTTGCTTAATACTCTGTGGTTGAAATCTTACAATTCTTAATAATTGTATCTCTGAGAATGCATGTGAGCAGAACAGCTATGCTGGGCAGCAGTGTTAGCATGCAGCTTTGGTCCAGTAACAATAGTTGCACAAGTGGGCTCAGGCAGCATGCACAAGGAGCAGTTGGCCTGGCCTATCCATGCGCACACACACAACTGTTCAAAGTACCACAGGACCCCGAGGGAGTGGCTGGGTTGTGATTTGGGCTTAGCACATGGGACTCCATTCTGGATCTGTTGTCTCTTTTTTAATAGTAGCCACTGCTACTCTTAGTACTAGATAATATCTCTCAGGTGAGATTTTATCCTGTACTACTGCATCTCATAGTTCTACTGAATTATGTTGAGACAATCCAATATCTATGGATCAATTTTGCTCATTGACATTATGGCTCAGTCACTATCACAAATAGATGCCACCATTACATCCAATAAAAATCCATCAGCTCAAGGAAACTCCCTGTGTGAAGTGCCAGGTGGCAGTGATGACAGCAGCAGCTGCAGATGAAGCAACAATGGTGGAGGTGGCTACTTCCCACTAAAGAGAAGAATCTCTGCCTGGCAGCAGCAATGGCTCATGATGGGGTCAGAGGCTGACTTACCCTTCAGTCCCGGAGCCCATCCCTGTGTCCACTAAAAAATTATTAACTATGTCACCTGAGAGTCAGGACAGGAAATGCTAGGGAGCTTAGGAAGTAAACTTTGTCAGTAAAGTATTTTAAATGAAAGTGTACACATGGCCATTTTGCACTAATGCATGTGAGGGAGTTATTAGAAATCATCAGAGTCCATAATCCATAGTTTTCAAAGCTGCTGCAGGATTGCAAAACAAATACCCACAGGATCAGAAATAGAAATAAAATTTAAAGATAATTTGAAGATTTAAAATTTAATATGACAGATTATTCATGGAATAGAAAAGTCTTTTTATATGAAGTTTCAGAAATCAATTATTAACAAAAAGAATAAAAATAGCATCGATTTAACCTGTAATTGAAAATATAATGATAAAATGAATAAATAAGCATTTGAAAAATGAAGCCACTTTTGCTTTATTATACAAAGTCGGTAAGTAACCAGAAATTTGAGAGTAATTACTAAAATGCCATTTGTTAGATTTATATTTAAAATTAAATTCAGATTTACATGAAATTGATTTATATGGATAGGTTGAAATTTATTCATAGAGAAATCTTTTTTAGAAAACAATTCTCCTTGACAATCATTAGTTCTACCTGTACCATAATTTATATTTTGATATAAGGTATCAGAAATACAGTCTAAATTTTCACAACGCACGAGCACTCAATATTTCCAGTAACTTAAGCAGATTCTTCTCAAAATTAAAAATCATCAAAACTTAACTGCATCTTAGCATTTGCCACCAGTGAATGACAATATTTTCAATTATATTGATAATAAATGAAGTTCCTAAAAATACAAATTTTGACAAAAATAAGTTCAAAGAAAAGTGAGCCAGTAAAATCTTATCACCGATAAAGACATTACATAATAAAGTATTATTATTGATTATATATAAAATTATGATACAAAAATATTGTTTGTAATTTGTATTTAATTTTATAGCTAATAAACTGATCTTGAAGGAATAACATTATACTTAGCACCAATAATGGTAGTCTTTCCTGCTTTTGAACGAGGTCTCATATTTTCATTTTGTGCTATGCCCTTCAAATTCTGTAGAGTATGACCCTTCCCCTCCCTGCCATACCTGAGAGGGTAAAGAGCATTTCTACACTTATCACTGATGGGCAGTGACAGCACTTCACCCAGGGAGTTTCCTTGAGTGGATGGATTTTTATTGGATTTAATGGTGGCATCTACTTGTGATAGTGACTGAGCCATAATATCAATGAGTAAAATTGGTCCATAGATGTTGGCTTCTCTCAACACGTTTCAGTAAAACTAAGAGATGCAGTAGTAGAGAATAAAATCTCATCTGAGAGATATTATCTAATGCTAAAAGTAGCAGTGGCTACTATTAAAAAAGAGACAACAGATCCAGAATGGAGTCCCTTGTGCTAATCCCAAATTACAAAACCGAGACTTAATACCTAACTCAATTACAATTTCAACTTTCCCCAGGGCTGGAGTCTCAAACAGTCAATCTGGAATTACCTGTCAGCGCCAGTGAGATAACTCACCTAACAGACCCTGCCAATCCCTATGGGAAGGTGACCTTGCCTGAAACAATCAGCTCTTTGCAAGAATGACTTTCTTGTTCCACCTCTTTACAAGAGCTCCTTGTAAAGCTCTTCAGAGCTCTTTTCTATTTGTTAGATGAGATGCTGCCTGATTCATTCAATAAAACCAATATACCCTTCAAAATTTACTCAGTTGAATTTGTTTTTTAACGTTACTTAGGAAGTTAACTTAGTATATATAGAATGCCAGGGATGGGTGTGGGAATGTCTTTGACTAATTAATTCCCACTAATTTGACTAAACTTTTGACCCACTCATCTTATAATTAACTTCACAGTTTCCTTGACCTCTGTTAGCACCTCCAAGTTTTTATTGTTGTCCTGAGGCCTACCTGAAATTAAATCATTTCCTTAGCATTCATCACCCTAATGGAGACATAAACCTCTCATATTCCATTCAGAGTGGTATAAGGAGTTCCAAATCCCCAGTGAAGTCTTGAAGTCTCAGCTAAATACCTGCAATGATAAGTTTCTTTAAATTAAAAGAAAGTGTAACTGGCACAGGTAAATTACAGGTTTACTATGAGAATAACAAGAAGTCTTCTGACTTTCAATTAGATCTTGACATTCATGGAAAATTTTTTTGTTTTACATATATTTGAAAATAGTAGAACTGCTATGCTGAATGACTACTTCAGTTAGTTTCTGCTTTCATTTCTACATGACAATGATTATCATGGACATCATATCAGCAAAAAATACATGACTTTGAAGATTAATTTGAAATTGATGGGAAAAAGCACCATGAAGAAAAAAGATAAAGCTTAGAATTTTATATATGTATATTTATACTCACGTCTGTATATTTACAACATAATTTTGTACAGACCTAAGTGATATTCTTCCTTTCTACATTAATTGTAGTCCTTGCACTCTAAGCATAAAATAATATTTTTAATTCTGTACACGGATGAATGAACTTATAACCAAGTCCTGGGTACACACACAAAAAGCTCTGTCTACATTTTTTCATTGCAGATTCTCTGAATCACTCTTCTTAGGGCCCCATCACCTCTCTGTTTCTCAGGCTGTAGATGATGGGGTTTAGCATTGGGGTCAGGATGGTGTAGAAGACAGCCAGAACCTCGTCCTTTGTTGGAGATCTGAGGGATCTTGGATGTAGATAAGTGTAAAAAAGTGGAACATAGTAGAAAGTCACCACAGTCAGGTGGGTGCTGCAGGTGGAAGAGACCTTCTTCCTCCCTTCTGCTGAGTGCATGTGGTAGACAGCAAGGACAACCCGGCCATAGGAACATGCAATGCCAATGAAAGGAAGCATGAGGAAGAGGATGGTGCTCATAAACTCTGTGTATTCATAAACCCAGGTATCCATGCAGGCCAGAGTCAACATGGCTGGGACATCGCAGAAGAAATGGTTGATGGCCCTGGATTGACAGTAACGGACATGGAAGGCATATGTGGTGTGGGCGCAAGAGTTTACAAAACCCATTATCCAAGAGCCTATTATCATCAGCACACACACTCGTTTGCTCATACTACTGGAATAGTGGCGAGGAAAGCAAATAGCAATATAACGAACATAGGCCATAGATGTCAAGAGCAGTGCTTCTGCACCTCCTAAAGTCAAGAAAAAGAAGCTCTGAACCCCACATCCAATAAAGGAGATAGATTTGTTTCCAAAAAGAAAATTAGAAACCATTTTGGGGACAATGGTGGAGATATGATTCAACTCAATGATGGAGAGCTGACTAAGTAAAAAATACATGGGTGTGTGGAGATGGGTGTCCAGGAGGATGAGAAGCATTATGGACAAGTTGCCAAACAGAGCCATTAGGAAAATCAGAACAACGAGAATGAAGAAGAACAGGCCAATTTTTGATGGTGGAAACAACCCCAATAAAATTAAATCAGTTGATGTTTGATTATAATTTTCCATAGGGCATTAATATGATTTTTCCTAGAGGCAGACACAAGAGTAAGTGAGTTAAGTATAAAACTATAAGTTCTTTTTAACTTATTATTTTAGAATGTGTATTATTTAAAATTTTTTAGCTCTTAAATGAAGAACTGAACTTATCTATTTTGGGAAAAATAAACCTCATTTTCTGATCCAGAGATTAAAATGTGAATATGTGAACATTTTTGGCCAAAATATTTTGTAAGAAGATGCAAAAATTATTTTAAAAACAAGATTTCTGTTTTGACTTAATTAGGATAAATATGTTTAACTGCCCTACACAAACTGAGGTATCATTAAAATATATGCTGTATTCAAAATGCCTGCATATAAAATTTATGTAAACCAATACTTCATGGAGTTCTAGTATCAATAAATGTCTATCAGCCTTAACGGATGATTTTCCTGTCATATTTTGCCCTAAAACGTACCTCTAAAATTGCAGTAGCCTATCAGCTCATGTTTGAGGAGCTTTCTTTCTTAAATCTTTTCACAATAACGTCAAATCAAGTTTTCCTGAAGTCAGGTATTATCATTTGTTTCATTTATTCTGAAATATAGTATGAATCCTTATTGTCAAGTTCCACTTACAAAAAGTCATCCTCTTCTGCCTCCTCACTCAGATTCTGAATGCTGCAGTTAAATAAAACCCTTTACTTGACCCTCTACACACACTTATTGTAGCGTTCATGACTCTGATCAAGATTTCCCAAATAGCGAGTTTTCTTTCTGCTTTGCTAGCACGTTTATAACATTATACATTGCTTTATGACACTTTCTCTTACTCATTCATTTTTTCATTTTGTTTTTTTGTATTAAAAATTATCTCCACTTTTAGATAAGTGTGTGAATTTAAGCATATATACTTATCATTTCTCTCTTTCAAAGCCCAAATATTATGATGATAAAGAAATAGATGTGTCATAAATTAAAAGACTTCAGGTAAGAAAAAGGCACAATGAGAAATGAAGTAGTTCAGAACTCTTTGAAAGAAGGAATTTGGCTAGAGAAATGGTCAGTTATGTAAATGGAAAAAAAGGACAAGTCACCCTGAGAGTCTTCATGGAGGTAGGAGGAGGATTCTCCTCCAGAGACGTCGTAAGTGAACAAGCTCCACACAGTGTGTGATGTTTTAGTCTTAAATATTATTTTAGAGCCCAATGTTCCCAGACTTTTAAGGAAGTTCCCAACATGAAAGAGGAAGACGCACTAATGTGCACACATACACACACAAATACATATTCACACACGCCCCAAATACAAAGTGAGTTCTACATCATTGGGAAAATGCAGAAAAAGAATACACTTTTAAAAATTAGGATTCATGTCTTCAAAGAAGTATGAAACATTATTGTTCCACAATATATTATTAGATTTATTTAAAACCTGTCAGATAATAAGAAAGGGTTTTACAAATTAAAATATATAATAATCGATAAAGTGATTAAGTGAAAGTTTCAAAGACAAAGTGAAAAATCTACTGGATTTAAAAGAAAACAATAACAACAGCAACATAAAAAGATCATCATTTTGAAAAGTTAGGAGAACTGGAGAATTAAAGTAGGGAAACCAGTGTATGCTTGTTGTTATTCCTAGAAATGCATATTGCCAAATAATAATGGAGTTAATATTATTAAAGAAACATTTTTCACAATTGATATATATGATCCACCATATTCAAACACCATGAACAGAACACACAAAAGTAAATGAGAAATATTTTATTGAAATATATTTTCTTGAAAATTCTAAATGTCTTCTTGAAAACACTTTCTGAAAATTGCCAATATTGCTGATAAATTTATGACCTGAAAAATGCCTTCGACAGAGTAAATACTCATAATAATGAAAAGAACGATATGTATAAATAGTAACTAAATTATCATTAGATTTTACTATAGTTTATTTTTTTTATTTTAGTAATATATACTGGATAATGAAACAATGCTGTCAACCTTGCCCCCACAGACCCAAAGTAGGATGTGACCATGTTCAAAGTATGGGAAGCAGAAAAAGAGGTGGAAGTTGTGGTATGTAGAGTGGGAGGGTTTCCATTCTAAACTGTCCACAGACAAAAATCTGTTAGAACTAGTAAGTTCAGCAAAGTTGCAAGATACAAAATCAGTTGTATTTCCATACACTAATAATGTACAATCCTAAGAAGAATATAAGAAAACAATTTCATTGATAATATCATCAAAAAGAATAAAATACTTAGAAATAAACTTCACAAGGAAAGCAAAAAATGTGTGCACTGAAAATCACAAAATATCCTGAAAGAAATTGAAGAAGAGACAAATAAATAGAAATGCATCCTGTGTTCATGGATTGGAAAATTAATATCATTAAGATGCCAATACTACCATAAGCAACTTCAGGTTCAATGAAATGCCTATCATAATCCCAATGAGATTATCTGCAGAAGTGGAAAAATACATGCTAAAATTCATATGAAATCTCAAGCTACTCTGAATAGCCAAAACGATCATAAAAAAGAATTGAAGTCATTTTTTCTGATTCAAAACTTACTGGAAAGCTATTATTAAAAAAATAGTGTAGTATTGGCATAAAGACAAGCATAAACCAATAAAATAGAGATACCAGAAAAAAAAAACCCTCACATGTCTGGTCAAATGATTTTTAACAAGGATCTCAAAACCATTCAATGGGGATGGCTTTTCAACAAATGGTGATGATAAAACTGAATATCTAGATGCACATAATGAAATTGTACCATTACTTTACACTATACACAAAAAGCTAAATGGGTGGGAGAGCTAAATAGAGCTAAAACTATAAACTGTTAGGAGAAAACATTTCGTGACATTGGACTTAGCTGTGCTTTATTGAATATGACACCAAAGCATGTACAAGAATAAAAATATAGATAAACTGGACTTCATCAAAATTGAAAACTCCTGTGACTCAAAGAAGCTTATCAGCAGAGTAAATCAGCACCCCACAGAATGGAAAAATATTTGCAAAATATATATCAGGTAAGGGATTGATACAGGGAATATGTAAATAACTCCTACAACTCAACAACAGAAAATTAATTTAAAAATTAAAATTTAAAAAGAGTAGATTCATGCAGAGTAAAAGAGCAAGTAGGAAGCAACATTAAGATTACCATGGGTGCCACTTAACCACTCTTGTTTCTTGGGAAAAAAATATAATCACACAGCAGGAAGTAAGAAAGGCTGAGCATTACAATCCTTATTGAGTATTTGGACTCTTAAGTGTTAGGTTTATTCTTCAAGTTTCACTTGAGCACATCCAAAGCACACTCCAATGTAATTAGGCCCTACCTCTTCCTGTGACCCTCATCTCACTTCCCATCTAGAAAGCGCATTTATGAATCAGCTGCAAAACCGCTTTCTGTTGTCTATTTCATACTCTACAATTCCTCCTGAACAGCATCGAAAACGTGCAGCCACTCGCTCAACATCAAACTACATGTCAGATCTTTTATTTCTTAACTAACTCTTACATAGATTACATCACTCATTTTCTAAACTGATCACTTTAAATCCTGAATGATTTCAATAGCAACAGTAACCAACACTGCCAAAGTGGTTAACAATGAAATCAATACTTTTGTGATCACATTTCCTTGAATGAAAACACCTCTACATCTGAAGAATGTAATTCATGTTACCTACACTGTTGTCAAGCATTTTTGACTTGGCTTCAGTCTTCCCTGTTTCCAGAAGATACATCACAGGCTGTGGATACAATGCATCCTCTCTTCTTCAGTGAATATTCTTTATCCTGCAAATTCATGTTTTCTATAAACGTCTCAGGCCAATTATGGCCAAATAAACTCTTCTCACATTTGAAGTACCACTTAAATTCATGTAAACTTTTATTGTATATTGTATCATAGAGTATCAAAAGTATTTTCAATTATATTTCAGAATATGGT
Organism: Equus caballus; assembly: GCF_041296265.1. Lineage (NCBI taxonomy): Eukaryota > Metazoa > Chordata > Mammalia > Perissodactyla > Equidae > Equus > Equus caballus. The sequence goes on along the minus strand of NW_027222392.1, from coordinate 1,699,303 downwards.
ATTGTTGCATCTAGGCCCATGTATTATTCACCATAGTTCCAGAAGGGTAGTTCATAGACAATATCATCATCTGCCTTTCTGTCAATTTTACCATATTTTATTGTCATTTCATGATCAATTGTTCACAAATAGATCAGTTCTCAGAATTGTATAATATCACATTTTAGGTTTACAAAGAACTCATATGTGAAAAAAATGTGAACAAGTGTTCAAGCAGCCCATCCATTTCTTATTTTTAAGGATAAAATATTTACATATCTTATTCAAACCCACTATATTCAAAGGGAATTTTCTTTTTGGAGTTCCCTGGTTAATGAGATGTCTGAATGTATCCATTGCTTATTATAAAAAGAAGTACTTAATTCTGAATAAAGTTCTCTTAAACACTTGCTGAAGAGTTCTTCTTAAGTGGCTAGTAAAGGTAAACATACAATTACGATTAATGCCTTTATCTCCAGAATTTCACAAACTCACTGGCTTGGTTAGCTGGCAGTGGTCCAACTGTCATAAAATGAGCAAAGACATTTTCTATAAATTTCCTTGAATATTTTCCAAACAAACATACATATTAAACTTCCATCTCTATACTTGAAATTTTAGGTACATCCAATGAAACTCAGAAGCAAGAATGATTCTAGGGCTTCTTTACCTGGAGATTTAGTCTAATCTTCATTTTTCTTCTTTTTTTTTTTTTTGGTATTCACTTGGGTACGTTCTCTGAGGCTTGGAAGATGTAAGTTAAGTCACTAGTTGCCCTGTATGGCAGTAAACCAAGTTTGGAGAAGGAGTTGTGATAATTTATTTAGATGTTTCTACAGGTGTGTTAAGGGCCAATTCAGTTGGGAAACAAACAAATATATTTATTCACATTCCTCCAATATTATTACATCTTTAAATTTTTATGGATCTTATATTTCATACATTTTTGTTTAGTAAGTGCACAGTAAAGATGTGTCTGCATATATTATTTCCCATTTTTGATTATATTGGCCTGCAAATTTATTAAATTAAATGAAATTTAGTTGGTTTAATAAAAATGTATACATAAAACTTCTTAATGTATCACGCATATGTGACTTATCTCTATTTTAGTTACTACATATTTTCCAATTATTTCCCTTTTGTTGGAAACACCCATTAAACTAGGAACAGTTCAACTTAATAAGGAAAATAATGATAATACTCATTGATACATTTATATTTACAAAACATTTAATAAAACAATGCTATTGAAGAAAATAGTCTAATTGTTCTTATATTTCTTATGATTTCTAGTAAACAAGTCAATTACATCTTTTACTTGGGAAGGAATAATATTGGCCTGGTTAAAATTGTTTAAAAATAATATTTGAAGTTTTGATTAGAATGTGTCTCAGTGAAGACTTCTGTATGTTCATTCTGTTTTGAGTTCTTTGGGCTTCATGGATCTGGGTGTTCTTTTCCCTCAGATTTGGAAAGTTTTTTGTCATTATTTCTTTAAATAAGCTTTCTGCCCCTTTCTCTTCATCTGCTCCTTCTCGGATTCCCACAATGCATATATTGGTGTACTTGTGGAATCCTGTAAGTTCTGTAGCCCTTTTGCACTCTTTTTTATTTTTGTTCTGCTGACTGGATAATTTCAGATGACCTGTCTTTGAGCACACTGATTCTGTCTTTGGCTTCTTTAAGTCTAGTGTTCAGACTCTGCTTTGACTTTTTTCAGTTCAGTCATTGTGTTCTTCAGTTCTAGAATTTCTGTTTGGCACATTTCTCTATATTTTTCTTTTACCATGGCATCTGGTTTATCTTAAGAGAAGAAAGAAGAGTGTGAAACTTAAATAAACTCCTCAGCTTTTTTTTTATATTTCTGTATTCAGTTCTGTTAAATTATTCATAAAATCACACAGCTCTTACATGAATAATCACATTTATATATTTTGGAAAAGAAGCCCCATTCTGAAAAATGCAAGATTCAGATGATAATTATTTTCATAAAATTGTTTGAAAATATCTACAAAATTATAAAAGGAAAAATTTCTATGCTAATTTAATAGAATATGGATGTTTCAAGCCTTTATAAGTTGACATATACACGGTGAGATATGCTTTTTCAATAAAACGAGTCAACTTGGAAAAGATTTTTTCTTTCCACAAATTATCATCCAAATGGTATGCAATCTCATTCAAAATCCCAATTTTTTGGTGGTAATTTTATAAACTAATTCTAGTAATTATGTGGAAATGAATTGGGCTAAGAATGACTGAGACATGCTTTGATGTGCAAATATTTTGAAGGTAGAACAAATACTCAGTAAAGAAGATCTGGGCGTATGGAAAAGAAAAAAGCAAGCCATTGATGGTTAACAGTTAATGGTTCATATATATCAAATCATGTTGCACATCATAAATATATACAATTTTTATTTGCCAATTGCACTTTAATAAAGCTGATGAAAAAAAGGTGAACATAAGCATGTCCAATGACTGAGAACTTCCACTCCTCCGTCTTTTCCAACAGAATTTTTTAATAAAGTCTCCAAAGGACATGTACAAAATATTCATAGCAACAACATTTGTAATAGTTAAATCCTACAATATTCACATATGTCTGTTAACAAAACTGAGTGAGTAAATAGAGGATAGTTACCAAATGGAGTATTCAGTAGCAACGTGAATTAATGATCTACAAATGTACAAATGACTGGATTGAATTTAACAGACATAATGTGAAGGAAAATAAGACAGATACAAAAAAGCACATGATATATGAATAAAACATTTACATGACAAAATTAATCTATGCAATCAGAAGTTGTAAAATAGACTACTTTTTGAGTGATAGATAATGAAAGAGAGCACAGGGGTAGCTGGTGAGGTTCTGGACATGTCTGCTCCCCAGTCAGGACGCCTGTTTCAGTGGTTCCTATTTGTGAAAATCTACCAAGTGCTTGTAAATCATATTTTAAGAATTTTTTTAAAGAAGAAAAATAACAGTTAATGGTCCATGGAATGACAGTGAAAAAGATTATTACAATATGATGATGGCATGTTGTATTTGTAGGATATTGGCATCTATGCAAGCAGAGAGGGAAGATACAGCTTCCATGTGTAAATGACTCCTGATCTTATACTTGATATCAGTGAGAAATATGAATTATCCAGTCAAAGAACTTTCTGTGACGATTGTGGATAATATATTGAAGATACAGGCCGTTGTATCCCTGATACAATTCTGACTTGTCAAAACATTTCAGAGAACTCCATTCAATTTAGCATGAAGAGAAGATAAAGTTTTAGGTAGGATGTTGTACTGTATGATGCTGCAAATGAGGGGGTTTACAAGCTAAAGGAGATAATTCCTTACTATACTAAGGAGATTAACATGATCAATATATATTGTAGCTAAGAAATTCTAGAAGAAATTCAAGCCGATCAGGATATAAAGGGAGATAGAAGAAAAACAGACTTGTGCTGGGAGACTGCAGTCATAATAACACAATGAACTCTAGATTCTCTTAGCTTATGAGAATGGCTATTGGGACCCTCCCCAAGAAGACACCATTCTGGAAAATTTGAAAGATGTAGGAGCTTCGAGATACCAAAGGAAGTAAGAGACCTTCCTGTATTGTTGGCACCATATTACATTCACTACTGAAATGTAGATATGGCCTTTCTACATGGCTCTGAGGCACATTAGATCACCAGTCTTTAGAGGCACCAATATTCACATATTAATGTCACGAACTTCATTATAGGTGCTATCTCTCTGTGACCATTCACTGTGTCTACCCAAATAGAGTCATAGGAAGTCTGTGAATTAATCAGGAAGTAGAGATCAAATCCTTTCTATTTTTCCAATCTCTCATATTTATTTCCCCAGACATTGTAACTAAGACAAACTCCTCACATATCCCTGTATCTCACTTGTGACGGGCTCATGTAACTAGATAAATGAAGGGCCACAGGGCTTCTGGTTAAGCAGAAAGTCTAGAAATCATCTCTCATCATTTTTTATCTGAGCTCGTTTGAGATGTCTTACAAAGCAAACATTTCCATATCTATGATAGAACCTAAATGCTTGCTTCCTTACTTGATGTACAGCTATGGCCAAGACATATTTCCACACTATGCATTAGATTCTTTATCTGCAGGATTTAACTTGGGAGTGTGTCATTCAAAGAACCAGGGCAAGTGCACAACATCTAAGGGAATATGGATGCAACAGAAATAAACTCATGAAGTTTCTAGAGGAGCTTGTCACATGTTTCTGAGGCTGTCAATGGCACCCAGATGGGGAAACAGAGGTATCATCACAGGACTCACCCTCAGGCTCATATTGGACATTCTTCATGGTTGCAGTCTTCAGACAAGATTCACCTCTATTTATGAAGATTCTATAAGTCTTTCAATCATTTTCAGTGTTATATTATCAGTTTATATTGGGCTGAATTTATTTCTCTTTTTCCACTTAAGAACCCTAGCTAATAATATTCAATTCCAAACTCCATTTTAATTCAGTTAGAAAATCTTGCTAGGAAATATTCCAATAAAGAGAGGAGGACCTAGAGTAAGGCAGTGATAACAGGAATTGAAGAAGAGATCTTAAAAATGTTCAAGTAGAAACATTTAGAAAATTTTATGACTGAATTGTTTATTGTAATGCAAGAACAAAAGGCTTATGCTAACTTGCAATTGCCATTGGCTCACCGTTTAGTCTGAAATATGTCTTAATGTCCCTCACAATGTGTGAAGTGCTTAGTAAGTGTTTGGTCACTGGTCTTAAGCAACAATTGTCTTTTTAATATTTTTGTATGTTTTTAAATATTTTTCAAATTTCCCCAGATTCTAGAAGCATGTACGTAAGTTGAGTGAAGTAAATCTTTCAACAACAAGCAACTATCACGTTTTTTCACATTATTATGACATTTTCATCCTGTTCCTTGTGAAGAAATAATTCCACTTAAATTTGGAGAGAAGCAAGTTATAGCCAATTACTATTCTACAAGTCAAACTTCTAATAATTTAGTGTTCTAGTAAATGCTTAATTGACATGCATATAAAATGTCAAAAATTATATCATCTATTCAAATCTCTCCCACTGTTGGTGGAATGCAAATTGACACAGTCATTATGAAAATCAGTTAAGGCTCCTCAAAAAATTAAAAATAGACCCACCATATGACCCATAAATTTCACTTTTGTGTGTATCTCCAAAGGTAATGAAGTCGTTGTCTTGAAGAGGTATCTGCATGTGCTTGTTCATTGTATCATTATTCATAACAACCACGACATGGAAACAATCTAAGTCGTTATGGATGGATGAATGGATAAAGGAAATGTGGTAAATATAAATACAATGAAATATTATTCAGCCTTAGAAAAGAAGGAAATCTTGTCACTCACTGTGACAACATGGATGAACCTGAAGGATGTTACGCTAAGTGATATAAGGAAGACACAGAAAGAAAAATACTGCATGTTCTCACTTATATGTGAAATATAAAAAAGTCAAACTCTTAGAAGCAGAGGGTAAAATGATATTTACCAGAGGATGGACTGTGGAGGAAATGGGGAAATTTTAGTGAAAGGATACACAACTTCAGATAGGCAGTATAAAAAGTTCTGGAGCTCTAATGTAGAATAGGGCGACTGTAGTTAATAGTGCTGAATTATGTACCTGAAATTTGCTGAGAAACTGGGTCTTAACTGTTCTCAACAACAAAAAATTAACTATGTAAGGTTGTGAACATGTCAACTAGCTTGATTGTGGTGATGGCTTCACAATGTATATGTATATTGAATCATCCTACTGCACAACTTAAAGCAATACAATTTTATTAGTCAGTTACATTCAATAAGGTTGAAAAAATGTAAATTATTATAGAAATAAGTAAAATATTTGGTTCCAATTAGAGCGGGTCCATCCTAAGTCATTTATTGTTCTTTGGTATTGATTTACTAATTTTGAGAGATAAACAATTGTAGAACTGGTATGCTGAATGGCATCATGTTTATGCATTTTCCATTTTCATTTATACATGTTAGTTAAGCCCCTTTGCCCATGAGTTACAGGAAAATCCATTCCTTTAATATTGCTGAAAAAAGAGGTTCACAAAGAAAAACAAAAATTATGCCTTAGAACGTACAATTATTATGTGAAACTTTAATTTTTTTAATCTTCTAGATTAATTTTATTTCCTTCACTCTAGACATGGAATATCAGTTTTCTTCGTGACTGGACACAGCTGAAAAGATGTGTAACTGAGTCTTGGAGACTAAGACAGATGGTTTGTCTACCTTTTCACTGAGTGGATTCTCTAAATCACTCTTCTCAGGGCCCCATCACCTCTTTGATTTTCAGGCTGTAGATGACAGGGTTGAGCCTTGGGGTCAGGAGGGAGTGGAAGACAGCCAGAACAGTGACGTATGTAGGAGATTGGTGGGATCTCAGGCACAGGAAGTGTAAGCAAAAGGCACATATTAGAAAGTCATCACAGTGAGGTGGGTGCTGCAGTTTGAATAGACTTCTTCCTCCATTCTGCTAATTACATGTGATAGAGATCCAGGCGAACCCAGACATAGGAACACAAAGTACCAATAAAAGGTACCACAGGGGCCGGCCAGGTGGCCCAGCGGTTAAGTGCGCATATTCCACTTTGTCAGCCTGGGGATTGCCAATTCAGATGCCGGGTACGGACATGGCACCTCTTGGCAAGCCATGTTGTGGTAGGAGTCCCACATATAAAGTAGAGGAAGATGGGCACGGATGTTAGCTCAGAGCCAGTGTTTCTCAGAAGAAAGAGAAGGATTGGCAGCAGTTAGCTCAGGGCTAATCTTCCTCAAGAAAAAAGAAAAAAAGGCAACACAAGGAAGAGGGTGGGACTCAAACATTGTATACTCATAGAGCCAGGTTTCCATATAGGCCATAGTCAACATGGCTGGGACATCACAGAAGAAATGATTGATGGCTCTAGATCAGCCATAAGAGAAATGGAGGGCAAATACAATGTGGGCACAAGACTTGATAGAGAGCATTATTCAGGATCCTATTAACATCAGCACACACACTCTTTTGCTTGTATGAATAGCATAGTAGAGAGGAAAGCAAACAGCCGTATAACAATCATAGAACATAGAGGCAAATAGTAAGCCTTGTGTTCTTGCTAAAGCCAAGAAGAAGTTCTGAACATAATACCCAATGAAAGAGTATACTTATTTCCAAAAAGAAGATTAGAAGCCATTTTGAGGACAATAGTGGAGATGTAGTTAGGGCCATGAAGGAATGCCATCTAAGTAGGAAATACATGGGTGTGTGGAGATGGGTGTCCAGGAGGATCATGGACAGATTGCCAAACAGAGCCATCATGAAAATGAGAACAATGAAAATGAAGAACAGGTCAATTCTTGATGGTGAATAACCTCAATAATTGACCATTTTCCAAGGGGTTTTCATTAATTTTTTCCTAAAGACAGACACAAAATTGTTAGTATAGAGTAATAAGGCATTTTTAATTTATAATTTTAGTCATACTATTATTTATTCATGAAAAATTGCAGCTCTTAAATGAAGAACAGAATTACCTATTTTGAAAAAAACATCTACAGTTTTTGCCTCACAGATAAAAGCTTGATGAGACAAACATCTGTGGCCAAAATATTTTATAGACATCTGCAATGTAAGAAAAAATGTATTTCTTTAATGACTTTATTAGGATGTAGATGTATTCCCCAACATAATTCCAGCATTACTAATTCCAGACCTTATACTTTAAATGTATATGAAAAAATACAATGCAAATACGTAAAATATAGACCGATATTTGAATACATTTTTATGACCCTCAGGGAATGAGTTTTTCTTTTATAGTGAAGCCCTGATACCTCTCAGACTGCAGCAGCCTATCAGCTCACGTTGCAGACCTAAACTCATTTTTTTAATTCTCCTCAAGGAGTTTGCCAAATCAAGCTGCTTAGACATTTCATTATTTGCTTCTTCCTTTCAGAAACCTACAATGAATCTTTATTGCCAAACACCATTCATGCAAAGCAATTTTCATCTGCCTCCTCACTCAACCTCCAACTGCTCAAGTTAAAATAGACCCTTTTCTTATGAATCTATACTCCAGTTTCATTGTAGACTCCATGACTCTACTCAAGGTCTCCCAAAGGATACGAATTCTGTCCATCTGCTTCCCAATGCTCATATAGCATTGTAGATTTCTTTATGGAATCTTTTCTTACTCCTTCGTTTTTTTCCCTTTTATTTTTATGTATTTAAAACTCTTTCTATTTGTAAATGAGTGTGGGAGTATAAACTCATCTATTTATTACCTCTCCACCATAAAACTCAACTAACATGATAATAAAAAGATAAATGTTATCATTTAAAGAAAGTGTGGATGAGAGTAAAGGAGGGGAATCAGGGATGAAAGAGTTCAAGACCTTTTGGAAGAAAGAATTTTGAGAAAAATTCTATCACTTAAATGGAGAAGGGGAGATGGCATCCTGAGAATCTTCTTCAGGGGAATGAGTGGGTGAATTCTCTTTCAAAGAGAATACCATAAGTGAGCCAGCTCGGCATGCCATGGTCAAAAAGGGGCTCTAGGTCTTCAGTCTTATAATACTGCTGTAAGACCAAAAGTCATGAGACACTTGAGGAAGTGAAATGAAAGAAGAAGATACACACAAACACAGATGCACAGGCACACATACTGAGTTAAACAATGATTGGTAAAAATGCTAGAATTATTTACAAAATAATTTCACATTCAGAGAAATATGAGAAGTTAAATCCACAGTACAATTATCAAGAGTAATATAAGAGGAAATGTCAGATGACAATAAAGGAGTTCTAAAAATTAAAGATACAATAATTAATATAATAGATTCAATGAAAGCTTTTAAAGATAAATTGGAGGAAATGGATCAGAAAGAAAACAACCACAATCAAACAAAAGTCTGACATTTAGAAACGATAGAATTAGAGAGTTAATACAAGATGATACAATATATACTCATGGGCATTCATGTTTTCTGCTATTGAGTCCCGCTAGTGAATTTTTCTTTTCCACTATTGTATTTGTTATTTTAGATTGGCTCTTTTTTATATTTTCCACTTCTTTGTTGATGATCTCACTACCTTCACCCATTCTTCTCCCAAGATTATGGAGCATCCTTAAGACTTTTTGTTTGAAGTCTCTGTCAGGGACATTGTTTATTTCTGTTTCATTTAGTTGTTTTTCTGGGGTTTTGTCCTGTTCCCTTGTTTGTAACATATTCCTTTTCCTCCTCATTTTGCCTCTTTCTCTGTGTCTATGTCTATGTATTAGATGGATCAGTTATGTCTCCTCATCTTGGAGAAGTGGCCTTATGTGAGAGGCACCTTTGGAGGCCCAACCGTGTCCTTCCCTCTCATTGCCAGTTCCAAACGTTCCAGGGGTTTCCCCTATGTGGACTACGTATCTCCTTGTGTTGTGGCAGGGTTGCTTTTGCTGCAGATTCCCAGGGCATCTGGGTTGTCTCCCTTGCCCAGCTGGTTGTAATGCTCAGGTGTATGTGGCTGATATGGACCCTTCAGTCAGTTTATTGGGTTTGAGGAGCCCCAGCACAGTAGGCTACAAGATCTAATAGCACATTCCTGTTGCAGTTTTTCTGCTATGTTAGTATGCCCCCAGCGTACCTGGTTGCTAGGCTCAGGGGTTTACAATTGCTGTGGGCCTTGGGCCTGCAAGGCTGTTGTCAGCTCTCTCAGGATTGTAGATGTGTAAGGCTGGGCCCAGGCACAGGAGCACGCAATTGTTCAGGCTTTGGAAGGTGGGCCTGGTCACCTATGTGGTTGTTTGCAAAGCACAGTTCTTCTGCCACTGGTAAACCCCATGGCCCATAGGTCCACACACACTGTCAACACAGTCCTGGCCCATGCACATGTCCTCACCCCCCGGAGTGTCCATCCATGGATCTCAAGCTCCATCCATTTTGTCACAAATGGCAAGACTTTGTGTTTTCTTATTGCTGAGTAGTTGTCCATGGTGTATAGATAGATAGATAGATAGATAGATAGATAGATAGATAGATAGATATACCACATCTTCTTTATCTATTCATCCCTTGATGGGCACTTAGGTTGTTTCCAAGTCTTATCTACTGTGAATAATACTATAATGAACATAGGAGTGCAAATATCTTTTCACATTCATGTTTTCACATTTTTTTGGATAAATACTCAGAAGTGGAATCATTGAATCATATGGTAGTTCTCTTTTTAATTTTTTGAGAAATCTCTATACTGTTTTCCATAGTGGCTGCACAAGTTTACATTCTCAGCAGCAGTGTATGAAGATTCCCTTCTCTCCACATCCTCTCCAACACTTGTTTCCTGTTTGTTAATTATAGTCATGCTGGTGGGTGTGAGGTGATATCTTATTGAGGTTCTGATTTGCATTTCTCTAATAATTGGTGATGTTTAACATCTTTTCATGTGTCCGTTGACCCTCTATATATCTTTGGAAAAATTACTGTTCAGACGGTTTTTCTGTGTATGATATACTTTCCATCATGTGTTCAGCTTTGATTATATCAATTATTCCTGATCTCAAAGTTTCTTTTGAAAAACCTACTTGGCTTGTTGATGTTTCTTTGTATGCGTAGAGTCACTTTTCTGTTGCTGCTTTCAGAAGTCTCTCTCCGTTTTAAAAGTTAGACAACTTAATTATAAATATTTTTGTTTAGACTTCTTTATATAGCGAAGAGGTGGAGATCTCACAGGATGATTAGTAACTTCTATACCCGCCTGATTGCAAACCTCTCTCTGCAAAACCAAAACACAAGGAAAACAGCAAAGAGGCCTTCCTTCTTGTGAATCTTCCTGAATCCTGAACTGCAGCTCTGGTGACTCACGGATTTGGGTGAGTTGCAGGAAAAATAGAGTATCACTGTTCATCATTTTCTACACTACTAGCAGCTCCAAGAGGCTATCTCTACTTCTCTCCTGAGAAGAGAGCATATTCTTACCTTCTATTACATCCCTATGCTCTCCCCAAGGTCCACCTGGCTTGATATTATCTACACAGCTAATTGTGAGTTACCAGGATTAGGTTCCCTCTTTCTTTCTTCTCTTCTGAACTATTTAGAGAGACAAAGGCAATTTTACCAAATTATTTTATCGCTTTTGTTCCATATATTACTGGCAACATACCTTGGTTTTCTCTTATTTAAACACCATCCAAAAATTCTTTCCAAGCAGGTATGTATGTGGCCACGATACTGAGCCATTATGTGGCCAAACCTATTTCACTATGCTCTCTTACCTGGCTGGATAGAAGATTCTAGGTTCCAGGAAAGAGAAGCTAAGAAGGTGCAAAGTAGACACACTACTAAATGTCCCTCCATGAAAAAATCAATGTGGTCCTGGCAGACACAAACTATGAGAGCATGCTATGAAATGCAGATCTGGATTAACCCAGTTCTGGGCTCCTGATTCAGGTATGGCAATGCTTTGTCAGAAAATTAGCAACATATTAAGGACACAAAGCATTATGATTGTATAAATCAGCTACAAAATATCCAGGGACTTTTCAACTATGGGAACGTTAAGGGAAATAGTGGTCAAAGCTTTGTGATGCTAAGCAGAATGGAGTTTGATAACCAGATGGTATGCACATAAAGTAACCAAGAGAAAATGTAAGCGGGGTCTACAGAGAGAGTAGACATCCGTAATCTACTTGTCTTGGCAGTGCATCCAAACATAAGAAGCGCTCTTATCATGCATACAGGAGGCTCAGGATGCCTGATATATCCATCCACTTCATTCATTGCACTCACACAACCGCTGCCTGGATGCATATACTCAAATAAAGAGAATAACATGCACAAACCTGCTCTTTCTAGGCATTGGCTCTGAATATAGGTGAGCAGCATGACATGGGATGAAGTCAAGGCGTCAGCTTCCAAAGGTGAACTGGGTGCAGCGTTCAGTGAGTGAACGCTTCCTCTCATATGAGGGTTCTGCTCTGATACCTTTACAATCCATCAATCTAGTCTGGAGAAGATGGCATACTGCTTTGCATCCAACAGGCCATCCGATCACCTCTTTGCTGATGACCAAGTCTTCATCGCATAGACTATTGGACCCAAAGTCTCCCATTCTGGCCAGGAGCCCGATACCAGCAGGAATATTCAGTGTTCAGCATATACTATCACGTCACAGGGTTTCTTTTTCCTCAAAGAACGTGTGCTCCTCAGCACCTTTTCTAAGTTGGGTTTTGTTCAGGACTGGGTAAAGCTAGCAGACAGGAAAGATTGAAAAGGGGAGAGTGCTTTCAAATGACAGATGGAAGGCGCCTCCTTACAAAGCCACCATTCTTTTCCCAACTCCCCACTCTCAGGCTTTCTCCTTGCTACAACCGAAGTTTGGTTTGGGTGTTTCCCATCTCAGGAATCAGGCGACATGACCTTTTCCTCCCACCTGAGAACAGTGGGGAAGGAATTGAAAACAATCCTGTCACTGCTCAAACTGTAGCTTAGTCATGGGCTGGATTGCAACCCTGACCCAGAAAGTTCCCTTGGGGCTTCTGGAAGGAAAGTCCTGTATAGTGGAAAGGGGTATGACAGGGCATATTTTCTCTCACTGTCTTTGGACATTTGGAGCCAAGAATGGAATAGTCTTGTGACAATGGACAGAACACTCTCACTATGAGAGAAAATTAAAATCTACCACTCCTGGAGCAGTCATGACGTTGTCGATAGAGCCCTTTCATCCTTGAGCCACAGGGGCTCTTGACACTCTGTTGTGGGAGATAATGAACTCTGTATTGTTTTCTTAAATTAGGGTAAAATTCACATCACGTAAAATTCACTGTGAAAAGGTGAATCACCCACAAATCAGTGGGGTTTAGGACAGTCCCAGTGCTGTGCAATCATCACTGCTGTCTATACCAGAAGATTTCATCATCCTAAAGGAAACCCTGTGCAAATTAAGCAGTCGCTCCCCATTCCACCCTTCGCCCCACCTTTTGCAACCAGGAAGGGACATTCTATCTATTGATCTGCCTTTTCTGGACTTTTCGTATCAATAGAAATATAAAGATTTCTCCTTTTGTGTCTGCCTTCTTTCACTAGCATAATGTTTTTAAAGATTATACACACATCAGCAGTTCACTTCTTTTCATGGCTGATTCCTATCCCATTGCATGGATGTACCCATTTTTGTTTCTCCCTTCATCAGTTGGTGGACCTTGCACCTTGGACTATTATGCCCAGGGCTGATGTGAATATTCCTAGACAAATTGTTGGTTGCATACCTGTGTTCAATTTTAGGGGGTAAATATCTAGGAGTGGAAGTGCCAGGTAATCAGGTTATTCTACATTTAACTATTTTAAACAAACCTCAAATTCAGGGTGAAATTTACTCCACAAAATTGAGTTTCAGTACCAAAAATAACAGCCAAATTTTCTGTACTATTGGTAGAAAAGCCCAAAAACAATTGCTTTGGTAGGTTTTCCAGGTTTTGCTTGTAAAGCGCTATAAGACAATAGATATAGTCATGGAGAAAGACAGAAGAGAATAGACAAATCAGTTGCTGGTATCCATGACCTCTGACTGTCTTACCCTGAAACAGAGCTGTTCAGCATCCCCATGACAAGCTTATGAAGACATAGGCTCAGCACAGGAATGTGAATAGCAACAAGCAGACAAGATTTTCTGCAGTAACCCCTCAGTGCTTCCTCAAGGGCCCCTTCTAATCATGAAGTTTTCCTCTGTATGAGCCATCCTTCTTTGTCTCTTTGTATGCCCTGCAACTTCTTGTAGAAGACTGAGTATTTGGAATAGGATGATGTGACATTTGTGGATGTCAGATTCTCCCCATCCCCAGCATTTCTTGTTTCTGCTTGTTACAATAGTCCTTGTTACTTTCTTTAGTGAATTTTCGGATCCACTCCTGTGAGTTCTGTATTCTTTGTCATGTGTGGCCCCTGAAGTCTTTGTCCCATTAGCCCAAGGGTCAGCTAGGGTTTCTGAGTTTACCGGGTCTTCAGATGTCCTCCTTGGGAAAGAGGGTGACTGAATTCTCTATGTGAGAGGGAGAGCAATCATATCCTTTGGTGAAAAGAAAGAGAGTGTGGTGGCCAGCATCCACTTCTGCTTTCACTCTGGCACACAGAAGAGTATGTTTCCTAGACCTCTTGGTTTTGGAAAGGATGTGTGGCACCTTCCGACCAATGGCATCACTTTTAAGCCAAAGAATAAAAGAGGAGGTGTAAGACCCTAGGTGCTCTTTCTGTCCTTTGTTGGCAACTGAAGAAGGCATCAGTTTCAGATGGTGTACCAACAAGATCGTGGGGCCTCCATCAGCCTTGCCCCACATGACTTAGGAAGCAGGGGTCCCTTCACCTCAACTATCAATGTATGATGTAAATCTGAGGAGAAACACATCTTTAGTCATGAATTTCTCAATTGTTGCATTTATTACCAGAGCATTACCTAAGTTATCCTGGAGATTACAATGACCTACCCTCTCCGATGGTCTAATAGGTAATTCTTCCAGAACAGCATTTACCGAATCCCATGCTGCTGTGTTCAGCATTAATGTCTCCTGATTGCTGCCTGTCACAGATGGGGCCCTGGAAAGAGACTGTGAGGGGGAGGATTCCATGTGGAAGATTTAGGGAAGGGTTCTGGGGAGATACCCCTATGGGAGGTTAGCAAGGCGGGGATAGTTGAAGGAGAAGCTGAAGCACAAGACAGTTGCCACTGAGTCTCTGCCAACCCTCAAGGATCCCTGGAGCTGGGACGGCCCTTTGGTGTTGTCCCAAAATGAGAGCAGATTTCTTATTCCCTTATTGGCCAGACATGGGCCTCTGCCTGTCCCTCGAGAGGGTTGTGTCCTAAGGTTAGGTGGTTCCCTATGCTGTGGGCATGTCATGTGAGGGAAAGAGCTGTGAGCTGTCCTCAGCCAATATTCCCAGGAGCAGTGTGGTGGATGCATTGGCCTTGAGCATGACCCTGGGCTGAGTCTCAATGTTTCCATGGCACTTCTCCTTCACCATCATCTTCCTTCCCAACCCAGTTAATAATCTCACAAACTGAGAAGTCCTTGGGATGACATAAGTAGAGCTTCTGCCTTTCCCTATGATTGGATGAGAGAACTCATTGATAGAGTCCAGAATCTCTCTCTCCAGAATCCAGACCCCTTACCCAGGGGCTTTTGTAGATCTCCAGAATGTTCCAATCTTAGCTGCAAATGCTGAAGTTATTCCTAAAACAGTGGCCACAGATTTGCTCTAGTCTGGTGTTTGTAGTTAGAGAGAGTTCAATTCCCTAAGGAGAGTCAGAGTGGTCTCCAAGGTCTTGTGGTCACTGGGACAGGCAGTGTAGACATCAAAACCTAAGGGCAGGTTGAGGAGTCAAGAGGGGTTCTCATTGGTCTCCTCAAGGGTGAAGGAAAGGCCAGTACATCTTGGTACTTCTTCCCGAGCCACCAAAACCGAGGGGGCAGCAGTTGGGCGAATGGTCCAATCATGTCATTCAAGGAGAAATCCTAAGGCGAGCCAAGGGAAAGGCAGTGTTTGAGAGTCAGGTTTCCCATTCAGAGACCCTCCTGTCTTGGCAATTGGAGGTGGTATGAATATGGTTCCCAGGGTTCTGGTATACTCTGGCATGAATCCCTCACTGTGATGAGACAGATCACCAAGAGAGGCTTGCGGGGCACTGTGAGTGGGGTGAGGTGGCAGTTAGCTGGATGGTATGGCTGTCAATGGGACAGATTTTTTGTTAGCTCCTGTAAATGGAAGATGCATCAATGAATGGACCACGTGGCAAGATATTCTTGAGGGATGTGAGTGAGGAGTACAATCCCATGTCTTACACCACTTTGGAAAGACTGAGTTCACTCCTAATGTGATCTTGTTTTCACTTACACAGGAAGACAAGATTCAAGCACCCATTCCCACCTTACACCTGCAACAGTTTAAACAGAACCTGGCTTTCCAGTTCCTCAAACATTTTGAGGATTTCTCTCTGGCACTATATGCACCTGAGGCATTTCAAGAGATTCATATTATTATTTTCTCTTCCCTTTAGTTAGCTCTTAGGAAGCCAGTTTTGGTAACTCATACCTTCCTTCAAAAATAAACCTGTCATCCAGATTTGCTAACTGCTTTACTCACGGACTTCAGCAAACAATTTCCAATTTGGAAACCCAAAGATGGGATAAATTGTCCCTCCTCTGCCACAGCTGTACCCATGTAACTTACTGAATGTTGCTACCTGCCAGGTCGGCTCTCAGGAGCACCCCAGTCTTGGAGGAGACACTCGTGGGACACCCGTGACTTCATCCTGGCCCTGGACTAGCCCTGGGACCTGCCACGACTCTTTCTCCCTGGAGGGACAGCACAGCCTTCCCCACCTTCCTCTGGCAAGTCTCTTTCCTGGGTGGCTGTGCTGCATCAGCAAGGGCCTGGGCTGCCGGGAACCAGGATTTATCCTCAGCTTCTGGCTGTCCTGAGACAGCCTCCCTGGCAGAGTCCAGCCTGCCGAGTGTCTGAGTGACATTTGCAGCCATCAGGAAGGAGGGGATACTCAGATATGACAAGCGATTCATCTGTCCTTGCTTACATGGTCTTTCCTGGGCATGAGGCTCAAAAGGCCGGGTGGTCACTCTTTAGCTGTTGGTTATCAGGTGGGTTCTCTGGTTGAGCCAGACCAGTGTCTGTTGGACACCCACATGGGGAGCATTTCCAGATTATACTTGGTGAGGCTGTGTCCATGCACATCCACAGAACATTAGTTTGGTGGCATTGCCTGCAGGACCCCCAACTCACACCCTTCTTAGGCCTCATCTTTCCAACTTCCCAACAGGAAAGGTTCACACCTCGATGACAGAACGACAGCACAAGACTGTGGAAAAGACCCCAGTCACCCCAGGGGCTACGTGCTTCATGGGCTCGGGCCCAGCTACCACTTTAGGAAAAGCCAGTCAAATTACACCAGAGTGTGTAAACTGGTGATTGTCCAAGACCGTGGACCTGAGAATCACACAAGCCCAGAGGTCACCCTGGGCAGCAAGGAACACTGTGGGGTCATTCCTGGTCAGGATTATGGTCTGTTAGCCTGTAAAACCATAGCTTACCAGGGATCCATCTGGTCCAGCCTGGAAGAAGTGGCCACGATGGACCTGACAGAAAGGCTAGGGGCATCTAGGGAATTTCTGCCCTAAGAAAGAATTGCAGGCGGAAGTGCAGGGATGCTGAAAATCCTAGTTCCCAGGGAGCACCAGGTTCGTGGAGGGAACCCGGCTGTGGCTCTAAAAGCTGCCTCCCCAATCTTTCCCCTTGGAGAGAAAATAAGCTGGAAATGGGATTCAGAGTCACGGACCCGAATCCCAGGAGGACCAAGCCCAGGTCAAAGGTGAACAGGGAGACCCTAGAGGGGCCCAGAGAGGGAGAGTCCTGCCAGCCCTTAGTCCATTTGCACAGGACCTTCCTCTAGCCTCGCCCTCTCCACGTGCACATTTTGAGGTTTTACAGGATTTTCCCCACTTACAGTGGATGCAATTCCAGGGACTGAATCAGAAAACAACTTCCTCATTTGGGCAAGAGGTATTGGGAAAACGTTCCCTTGTCCTCCAAGTGCAGAAAGGCAGCCATGGTCCTGGGCAGGAATTGTGCTAGGCCCAAGCTAGGGCCAGCTTTTTTGCTGTTGAGGAAGGTTAGGTCTGAGCTAACATCTGCAGCCAATCCTCCTATTTTTGCTGAGGAAGACTGACCCTGAGCTAAAATCTGTGCCCATCTTCCTCTACTTTATACGCAGGACACATGCCACAGCGTGGCTGGACAAGGGGTGCGTAGGTCCGCACTCGGGACCTGTACCAGCGAACCTCAGGCCGCCGAAGGGGACCATGCGAACTGAACCGATGCACCACTGGGCTGGCCCCAAGCAAGTGCTACTTTTAAAGACACCCCCGTCTCCGTGGCTGTTGTTCTGCCAGAGAAAGTCCCTCCAACGTCTCAGCCCCGGGAGATCTGAGGGGCCGCTTCTGCTCCAGGACCAGGTGAACCACACTGCAATCATCCTGTCCTCTGAGTGAGGGGGACACAGGACTGTCCTTCAGCAGCCAGGGGCGGCACTGGCACTTCTCCCTTCACCACATACCCTGAGCTGAGGACTCTGTGAGGTTTCTGAATTCAAGGAGGAATGTGAGATTCTGGATCTCATTTCCATGAGCACAGAGAGCAAAAGAACCACACGTCCACTCCCAGGCTGAGAAAGAAACAGAAATTTAATAGAATACCCAAACTTAGCATTTATTATTGACAACAAAAACATGGCCACTCCAAAGAGGGAAATAGGCGCTGGGGAAAATGTGTGAGGGAGATGGGGTGGTCGTCTAATCCCTTGAGGCCTTCAGGGGACCCCAGGAAATGGATCACAAAGTTTTCATTCATATCAGCATCTGAGAGGTGGCCCCGTGCACCTGAGTGTCCCTGCTGTGTCCCTGCTGTAGTTCAGCTGGTCTCAGGAGCATCATCTGCCACCACCACTGGGCTCTTTTTTGGGGGCCTGGTGTCTGGATAGAGAGAGGAATTTCCTAGGGGGCCTCCCCCAGTATCACGGCATACTCTCCCCTCTCCCTGCACCTACTGTACCCTGTGCCCCAGCCCCGGTGCTGAGTGCTCAGTCAGCCAACAGCATCCCATTTGTCCCTGACACAGGGGCTGATATTTAGTGTCACCCACTTCACAGAGGAACAAACCAGTCCCAGAAATGTGAGGGGAATCGCCCGTGACAGGACTGCTCAGCAGTGGAGCTGGGGCCCCAGCATCACAGCTGTCTGACTCCCCTGGCCCAGACTTGGCCTGAATCTGTACTGAGCCCCTGGATTCAGCCAGTGCCAGTCCAGACACTCACACAGCCCTCGGCGGGAAGAGAAGTGGCTCTTCTTGTCTTTGAAGTAGAGTCGAATATTTCTGGTCCACTGGTACTGGGGCTCCAGCTGACAGGACAGGCTGTAGCTACAGGACAGAGTGGAGCTGTGGGCTCCCAGGAGCCACACCTGAGCTGTGCCTTGCAGAGCCTCCCAGCAGCTGGAGTCCCAGGGCCCCAGGGGTCGCCATGCAGCCAGATCTGAGGCTGACCATGGAGCCACGGCCATGGACACTGGAGCTGGTCTGCAGAGAGAGTCCGCCCTCCCCTCACCCAATTGCTGCCCCGCCTCACCTCGCCTCCTCACTCAGGGGCTCCACGGCCTGGAACCAGGCCCCAAAGTGCTCACTGGGCTGCACGGTATACAGATTTGCAGCCTTCTGGATCAGCTTGATGTCCTTGATGAGTTTGAATTCCTGGGACAGAGGAAGGACAGGATGGAGACATGGCCTGGGTGGGGGACCCTGCAGGGCTCTTGGAGGGGGTGAGGATGGGGACAAGGAACCAGTGTGGGGCCTTTGCCAACTTGGGAACCCTCCTTCCCTGCAATTCCAGTCAGGACGTGCCTGTTCTCACAGTTGGCCAGAAATAGATCCTCTACCAGTAAGGGGTCCTTGATGCCAGCACTTCCGCCACCCGCCAACTCCATAGGATCCCCAGCTTTGTCTTTCGAATTCTGCAAATTAATGTCTGACCCCAGAAATTGGCCTAGAGGGCTTCTTATGAAAGGGGTCTCTCTGATTCCCACATACCCACTCTCACCACAGTGAAGCTGCAGCTCCTTACCTCATTCCGACAGCTGAGCACATTGCCCTGGAAGGCAGACAGCCAAAGTCCATCAGAAACAGCCCCCTTAGCCCAGAACTAGCCCCCATCCCACCTCTTCCAGTGTTGCACTGCTGCCAGTGGGCAGGCCCTGCCAGAGACCGGACTTGGACCTGGGCCAGGCTCTGGGCTCCAGACCTGGGGGCAGAGGAGCTGAGACCTTGTAATCTAACCCTCTCCGATGACACATGGGGAGACTGAGGCCTCAGGCAGGAGGGGACAGCTCAGCCACTGACTGGGAGGGGCCCAACTTCTCTTCCCTCATGGGCAGGGCCAGAGGGAGAGGCTGAGTCCAGCTCAGACACCACCTCCTGTGGCCACACAGCCAGGCAGCTCTGAGCCTCAGCAGCCCAGGGAGACTGGATGGCGGCCTAGCCAGAGCCTCCCATCACTCGTTGCTGTGATGGGCCTGATGCCCTGGCTTCCACAGGAGGCTGGGAGGCTCTGCAGAGAGGACCTTTCCAAGTGTGAGAGCTCAGGGCTCAGGCAGGACTCTCTCCTCCCAAACCCTCAGGAGCCTGATCCCAGGGCCCCACCTCCAGGCTCACTCACCTCCACATAATAATCCGTCTCATCATTCAGCAGCTCCAGGTAACTGAAGGTCATCTCGAGGGAGGGGATGACACCCTGCACCATCAAGGTGGGCATGGTGATGAGTTCCAGCACTCAGGTGCCCCCATGAGCCCTCCCCTGAAACCCCTCAACCCAGCCCCCTGCCCACGCCAGGCTCCCACTTCCAGCAGCCTAGGACCCACAGGAGCCCCCACCACACATAATTCCCTCCTCCCCTCCTCTCCAGGAACATCAAACTCCCCCAGTCACGTCCCAGGGCTGGCTGTGAGCCAATCCCAGGGGATGTGGCCCCTGCCCCTCCCCAACCCAAAACCATCCGGCTCCCAGCCCTTCCAGGCCCCCTCCTGCTCACTGCCAATGCAGGCACTTCAGGCTCAGTGGCCACAGCAGATGCTCTGGAGGAGGAAGGCCCCTCTCCTGGGGAAGGCCTCCAGCTGGGAGGGGGCACGCCCTGTCCTCTGAATCCTGGGTACCTCCCCCAGGCACCCTCACCTGCTGCCGCCACCTCTCCCAGTCTCCATGGTGGGCCCTCTGTGCAGTGGCCAACACGGAGGTTGCCTCCTGTCGGGGACAAGGACAGGGTCAAAGAAGTTATGCTCCCCTCCACATGTCCCCAAAGGCCACTGACCTCAGACCTTGGCCATCTGGCTCCAGTCCCCTGCTGCCTATACTGTTCCCACCTCCAGGGTGCTCTGATTCTAGACCAGTCCTGGCTCCAGGACTCACTCCTGTGTGACCTTGGGCCTACCCAGGCCTCCCTGAGCCTCTTTCCTCATCAGGAAAGAGTGGGGAGAACTCCACCTGCCTCCAGCACTCTCCTGAGGACTCCATCTCATCTGACTGTCATCACTGCTCTCCCCTCACCTCTCGAGGAGGAGCTAGCACAAATCTCCTCCCATTCCTGTCCTCCCTTGGATGGTATCACACCGCCGTGAGGCCTGCACCACGTCATCACCCTCCATTTCCCAGAGGAGGAGACCGAGGCCCACAGAGGGGCAGAGACTTGCTCAAGGACCCACTGAGGAGAGGCCACTCTCCCTCCCAGCCAGAGTCCCTGTCCCTGCTGCCTTCACCCCTCGCCCTGCCCCACCACTGACCATGGTCCCCACCTCTGCACTCCCAGAGTGTGTCCCAACAATAGCCAAACTGAGACGTGGAGGGAGAGGGCAGAGGGTGTTGGGGGAGCCATGTGGCATCTCCTTCCTGCCCCACCCACAGGGGTCTCTGAACCCCAGGATGGCCTTACCATAGCCTCACTTCCTAGGATGCCCTCAGGATGTTCCCGGGCCCTCGTACACCCCTCCTCCCAGATCTCCAGCCCCAGGTTACCTTCAGGAGCAGTCTCCTGCTCACGTGCTACTGTCCCCTGCACCACTTCTTAACGGTGTAGGATCTCTCCCTGGGGAAGTGGGGAAAGAAAGAAAGAAAGACTATGGGGTGGTTGAAGGGCACATCCCATTTGTTTGAGATCCCAGACGATCCAAACAGCCCGGGGCCTGGATAAGGGATTTCACTGGGTTGCTCTGAGCCCTGAGGTCCCCATTGGACTGGGGAGTGGCCTCTCCTGTTGTCACCTGGGGCCTCCATTCCCATATCTACCACACAGATCTGTTTTGAACACTCTTGGTTTCAGTTGGATGGAGATTTCTGTTCCTGCAAAGGAAACACTTGAGAATCTCCAACTGGGTTCAAGCCAGAATCTAATATTGAAGGAAATGAGTTCCTGGGCGGAACTGCTAGCCTAAGGGCCCTGAGAGACTCAGAGACCCAGGAACCGGATCAGTCCGTGTCCCAGGCATTCACTGTCTCCCAGGTGGTCTCAGCTGACTGCGGGGACCATGGAGACCCAAGGTCGGCTGCCACGGTCCACCTCACCCTCGTGGTGCTTTGATGGATAGCAGCCCAGCCACCTGGAAACTTGTCCCCAGGTGTCTTTGAGACGCTTAATGGCAGGGATCTGCAGAGCAGAAAGGATCATGTGGAAGGAAGAGAAGTTTCTTAGGCCTCAGCACCCCTGGGGAAGGGAAGAGATTGAGCTGTGAGGGGGTGCTGTAGCTCTCCAGCTCTGGATTCTGTCCCTTCATGGACTTCTCCTGTCCTGGATGAGACAGATGCCCAGGAAACCCAGGGAGGGCACAGCTGGGATCCAACGAGTAACACTGCCAGGCACAAGGATTTTTAGCTGAACACAAGGAAGGAGCACAGGAAGGAAGTGAGCTTGCCACCACCAGGACCTCAAGTCAAGGTCAGTGTGGCCCTGGCAGGAGGGTCTAGGGACAGTGCAGGGACTCAGATGACAGACTTCAATATCAACAGCTGAGAAACAAGAGGGAATTCCCACGACTCCAGACAGGGCCTCCATGGGCCTCCCATGACTTACCTTAGCCACATGAATCCACAGCTCCTCCACCTTGGCCCTTTCCTGGGCTGTCATGCCCGGGGCCCCGAGGCACATAGCGATGACACTGTTGGTCATGGTGTTCATGTGTGCCACAGTGTCACCGATGGTGGGTGCCAGGTACTCGCAGTCCCTGTTGTCTCGCTGGGACAAGATGGAGCCCAGGCAGTGGGCAGGCACCAATTTCTTAAACAGCTCCTGAGGAAGATTCAGAGTGTTGTTGCCAGCACTGCCTCACCCCAGCGCGGCATCCATGGTTCCCCACAGTCCCAGGTGGGTTGAGGACAGAGCAGGAGCTCAGGAAGCAGAGGATGCGATCTCTGAGGTGTGTGGGACTCCCTGGGTTTTGTCTGTGTCCACTGACGGTGCCAGCACAAGATGACCCGGGACACAGTGCTGTGCAGGAGGGAGGGGACTTGCTCCCAGCCCCGTCTCACTTCCTCCAAGCTCTGGAATGCAGCCCCCACCGGCCCACTCCAAGGGCCATCTTCCACCCATCCCAGTCCCTCTCAGGTCCCACTCCCCATTCCCATGCACATTCCCCCGAGGCAGGGAGAAGCACTGGCTTTGTGTGATTGTCTCCACTGGAGTCAGTACACATCACGTGCCTGATACGTGCTGAGGTTGTGAAGGCCCCCTGGGCACACACATGATCGACCCAAGGACCTGGCAGCACTTTTCCACCTCATTCATTGGAACAGCCACCCCGTGCAGCAGGTGCCCTTAGTGTCGGGCTCTGCTGTGCACGTGGGGACAGCAAGTGCTTGGGGTTAAGAAAGTGCCCGTCAGAGTGTTGGTAACGGGGGAGCAGAAATGTGGACCCAGATCATCAGATTTTGGATCAGGGAATGGCAGGTGTGGGGCAGCTCATGGCACAGGAAGGCAGGGCACCCCTGCCCTGCAAGCCCCGCTGCTCACCGCCTACATCCTTGTCAGCTGCTCTGCCACCAGCCAGGGAGGGAAGTCCAAGATGTTCGGCTTCTCCTCCCTCAGCTGGTTTTCGGTGGTCACAGCCCAGGGTCCAGTGGGCTCTAGTTCAGGAGCTGGTACTGGGGCTGAAGTTAATGGTGCGCCTTCCTCCAGCCCTGTAGGGTCCGATGCAGGTGACACTGGCTCCAGCTCTGCCACGGGTGGTGGGGCTGGAGCTGGAGATGGCTCTAGCACAGGGGCTGGTTCTGGCTCTGGCTCTGGCTCTGGATGTGGCAGGAGCTTTGGAGCTGGCTCTGCTTCAGGATAAGGAGAAAGTTTCACCCACACACCTGACAGTTTCTGTGCCTTTCCAAAGACAGGAAGGACTCCACTGCCTTTAAGGGAACTCTAGCCCATGAACCTCAACACAGACAGTCTTCTCAGACTCCAGTCCCCTCACCTTTCTGTTTGGCCTCAGTGGCCTTGAGGTGCTCCAGGTGGCCTGGCAGAAGTTAGGCATGGCCCTCCACATGTGAGCCACCAAAGCTGACGTGCAGAGTGACCAGCTGCAGGGTCCAGCATGGAAACTGTAGGGGCTCCCTGCAATCCTGCCCTTGGCCCAGCCAGGTTCCCAGCAGGAAATAGATAGCACTGCAGGGAGTCAGATGGGCCAGAGAGTCAGTGGCCCAGCCTTTCCTTAAAAACACTGCCCACCCAAGGCACTCTTGTTAGCATCTGGGCCCCTGTGCCATCCCCTCCCCATCCAGAGGAGGGGCCCATCCCAGCCCTGAGCCCTGGCTGGCTGTCCTGGCAGTGGCAGGCCTGCTCATCCAGCAGGCTGAACACAGAGTCTGTGAGAGTCTCTTGTTCCCACCGACACTCTACTCCCCAAGGGTCTGTACACAGCCCACCCCAGCCCTCCATGCACATGGGCCACTGGAATGAAGACTCCAGCAGATCTGTGAGCAGCTTGCTCATGCACCTCCTACTATGGACCTGCTGGTGGCGCTCACAAGGGGTGGATGTGGAGAAAGGGAGGCAGAAGGAGCTGGGACTCTGCTGGGATTGGGTCTCTAGGAGAAAACTCAGCCCAGCCTCCCTTCCGGTTCTCAGGGGGCCTGAGACCCATGCACAGCTCTCTTTGAGTCCAGTCCTGCTGGAGTGGAAGCCACCAGAACTCAGCCTTCCCATGGGAATCACAAGATGGGTGAGATGCACGGTTCTCCCAGGCCTGCGCCAGCCACAGCCTCCATCATCTCCCCTCACCCTGTTTGCTAGAGACAGGAGGCCCTCCATCTGTACCCAAAGACCACTCACTTTGGGAGGTGGTGCTGTCCTCCAGCATCCCACACACAATGGGCCAAGCTGCCTCCATGTGTCCCAAAGGGGATGAGGTCGATCGCCTGGGATGTAGGGTAGATGGGACCTAGGAATGATGTCAAGTGTGACTGACTCTCAGATTAGAGGGGAGGCCCAGGGAGGCTGTCTGCTTCATTTATTGAGTGACACTTAGTGTGTGCAGATGTCCTGCACACGGAACGTCCTTCATAGGCATTGTTAAATGAACTCCAACCAGAACGACCCCAGGTGTCTGAGTGGGCCTGTTGCCCCTCTGTGGCCCCAGAGATCCCTAAATGTCTACACCAAGGACAAGCACCAGGACCAGCTGGATGGCATCTCAAACTCCTTGACAGGGTGCTCTCCAGGTGTTTTTCCAAACTCAAAAAGCCACAAGCCAGTGAAGGGAGAGGAAGACTACTTTTCATGGGGGGCAGAGAAATAATCAACACCAGCAACCACAGCATGACCCAGGGCCCTCTCTGCAGAGCCGGGCACCAGGGCAGCACCTGGATGGCTGAGCCCATTCATCCCTGGGAGAACCCTAGCAAGTTCAGCCTCTCCCATTCCACATTTCAGAGGAGCCAACTCAGGCTCAGAGAGATGTGGTGACATTCCCAAGACGAGACACACAGCTGGCAGTGGGCAGAGTCACTACTGTGCTGAGGAGGAGGCGGGCAGTCACCTGGGAAACAGCTGGTCCAGGACCTGGTGGGCTGTGCTGGAGCCTGAGTAACTGCAGAGGGAGGTGATGACACTGCAGAGGACTCTGCTGGAGAAGGCTGGCAGCACAGACTCTGAGAGCCTCTGCATCATGCCTGCCTGGAGGGCACGCATCCTGCAGGCCTCAGTTACAGAGTGGACTCACCTTCACTCTGGGTGGGATGAGGAGGGACACAGGGTCAGGGCCACCACTGCAAACCACCAGGATTATCAAGGTCTGCAGCTGACCCAGGAACTCCTAGCCCCTCCCACACATCTGCAACAGGAGACACAGGAGCTCCCACACTCAGCAAGGCTCTGGGCTTTCAAAGTACAATCTGACGTTGGGCGGGTGAAGGATTCCACATTGAGCTCCCTGGAGGCCATTTGCTCACTGAGGGACAACAGAGCTCCCTCTGTGAAGATCACCAGCCCAGTGAATCCCCAACAGACACCCCCTCTCTAGAGAGGAGAACAGAGGCTTAGGCATGCCAAGTGGCTTCTCTAGGTCCTGTGGGTCAGAACTGAGAACCACCCAAAGTGAGGGCTGAGGGACATCCCCTCTAACTGCCTGAGGCTTCATCGGGCCCTGACACGGAGGGAAATGTTATGTGGCCACCTCAACCCTCCCAGGTCTGAAAACAGTTTACAGGGCAGTGACACGTTCTGAGAATCCCTTTGACTTCTAAAACACTGTGATGGTTATTTCTCTTACATTAAAGGGAGTTTGGAGACCCTCCATTATCGAGGTTCCATGTTCCAAAAAAGGCAAAATTCAAAGATACTCAGGGCCTATTGGGAAGTGACAACGACACCAACGTTTTCTCTAATCCTCCTAGGGAAATGCGAAGAGTGCCCTCCTAACCTCCTATGCAGCTGGTGGGGAGGAGCAGAGGTCCAGATTCCTTTGGGAATGGGACTGTGGGACATTCATGGGGGACAGCCCTCTTTGGGTCCCAGGAGAACAGCAGTTTCAGGTTGGATTCTGGGCCGACCCTGGTCATCTCAGGGTCCTGGGTAGGAAGACCCCTTGTGCCCACTCTCACCTCAGAGCAGCCCTGGTTATTGATGGTGGCGCGGTGCAGCTGGTCCCTGTCCAGGGAGATGGAGTACCCGAAGCCATCCACCAGCTCTTCGACCACCTCCTGCATGCAGCTCTGCAAAGACAGTGCCCGAGAGCCAGGCCAGGAGGTCTCAGGGGCCTGCCTCAGCTTGGCCACAGGAGGAAGCCCCAGCACAGATCAGGTACCCAGCAGCATCTGCATAGACCTCCAGCCAGGGAGGGAATGAGATGACACCTGGAGGGATCGGGACTGACACATGTATACAGGAGCTTGGTCCCCAGCACCCATTCTCCCATCCTGTTAGCCACCACCTAGGCTGGGAACATGACACACTGCCAAGCATCCAACAACCAGCAAAGGGCTCCTGCCCAGGGTGGGTCACAGCTTTGCCCTGCCAACCCTCACTCCACTACCCCCCCCGACACACAAGGAGACTCAGAGGAGTGTGGGGCTGGGATCCCATTGTGGCCTAACACGGTTGGCCTGCCCTGTGTTACATGAAGGCTCCTCCTGCAAAATGGCCAGAGGTGGTGCAGGTGAGGGCCAAGCCAGTGTGTGTAGTGACTGAAAAGGCTCTGTTTCTTGGCTTTCCTGAAGCCAGAGCCTCGACAAGTCGGGAGACAACAGGAGAGCATTCTGCTCTCTTGAGTTTCTCCACTCAAGTGAGCTCAATAGGAGGCTATGTCTAGAATGTGGGTGCCTGGAGACCAGCGTGCTAAGTTCTGTTAGGGTCTGTCACCAAGGAAGTGAGGTCACTTCCTCAAGGTTCCCTTACCTGGGCACCTTCCTTCAATCACACCCACCCAAAACCCCTCAGGGCTCTTGGCTGCTCACCCTCCTTGCCTATGTCATCTCCAGAACTGTACACAAAGAGCACAGAACCCAACACAGGATGTTGAGATGTAGCCAGGCTTCCAGTTTGAGGAAGCTGAGTTCAGCTGAGTTCAGGCCTCTTTTTTCCTAGAAGCTCTGTGTCCTGGAAACGCCATTGTGCCTCCCAGGGCCTCCTCAGTCTCTTAACCTGCACGATGGGGACGAGGCCAGAAATAGCTCCCTCGGGATGTCCTCAGCTGTGGAAGAGATAGTAGTGACAACACCTGTGGTCTGGTTTCCATGTGTCTGATGCACACACTTAGAGATGAAAGAATGACAAGAAGGGGTGTGATGTCATGTGCTGTACCCCTCAAAACAGGCCTGGGTCGCAGCTCTTGGACCTTGAGCAAGTCACTGCCCCTCTGGGCCTCATTTCCATGTCTGCACCTTTTAGGGGTTGAAATTAGAGGAAATTCAGATATTGCCAGTCACTGGCATGAAACCTTCCACGGTCTCCTTTTTCACTTAGAGTCAGACCCAAGTGCCTCATGTCGGCCTATGTGGAGGGCAGCCTCCACCACGGCTCCCGGTGCTCACTGTCTTCTGCTGTGCACATCCTTGTGGAACCGCAGTCATTAGGAAGTGGCTTCTGAGCAGAATGCAGCCAAGGTGTTGGGATGGCACACAACCCGGGGTTAATAACAAAAAGCCTGGCACTTCTTTCTTACTGACATTCTTCAGGTCCCTCCCTCTTTCCCTCCTCCTGTTTCCCTCTCTCTCTGCCTCTTATATCTCTGGAACTGGGGGAGCAAGTGTGCATGTTTTCAGTTGCCCTGTGAAGAGGCTCCATAAGAGAGAACGGAGGGAATGATTGGCCAACAGACAGGCAGGAACTCAGACTTTCAGTCCAAACAAACCCCATCAACATGCATGTGAGTGAACTTGGGAGCAAACCCTCCATGAGTCGAGCTGCAATAGAGACACAGCCCCTGCTTCACAGAGACCTTGAGGTAGAGGCACGCAGCTAAGCTGTGCCCCATTCCTGGCATACAGACTTTGTGAGATCTTAAGTATTTGTACTTTCTAGGTGGAATGTCTTAGAGCAATGTCATCAGAGAGTGACGGGAAAAAGCACAGTCTGCCAGTTCCTGCCACCCAGCCCTGCTCTGCCCCCATCTGCCCTCCTATCTCTTCTCAGGCTCCTTCCAGCCACACCCCCACCCTTCTGCCCTTCTCTGGTCACACTCACTTCTTCCTGTGAGTCTCTGCACCAGCGGTGCCTTCTCCCTGACACTCAAACTGTTCCCAGACACAGGCAGACATGCCTCTCATCTGGCACTCTGCTCACAGCAAATGTCACCTCCATGAGGCCTTTCAGAGCCTCCAAGGCACAGTCTCCACCATCACAGGTCTCTCACCTGGAAGGGCATCTCATGGTTTCCTCCTTCTTGGTGTCATTTGGATAAAGTGAGTCCATGAAGGAGGGCTTTCTGCTTGGCGGAGGCAGAGGCAGCTTCTTCTGGTGACCTCAGGAACATGATTTCTCTTCTGGCCTAAATGTTTCCCCTCCCAAGTCCATTGTGAAAGGAAAGCATCATTTCTTCTCTTTCCTGGGTCTGATTTCCCCCAAGAACACAGGGAGCCATCCTTTCACCCTGGAATGCAGCACCAGCCCCTACACCCACAGCCAGAAAATTAGCGCCCAGCTTCAAACACCACCAGATCCTGAAGTCAGTTCCTGCTGAGGCCTCCCATCCATTCTGTAATTTCCTGGTAACTCCTGAGGTCAGGTTTCCCCTGAGACCCAGCTCCCAGCCTTCCCTTGGCTTCTTAGAGGAACAGTGGGATTTCCCAGAAGCATTCCTAGCCTAGGCAAGAAAGGTTTTGAAAAGTTCTCTATGTATTTTCCAGGACATGGGATATGAGGAGAAGTCAGTTTGGTGTGTCTGTGCAACAGTTTTGATGCAAATATCATCTTTTTCAGACAGAGATCAAAGAGTGGGGCTACTGGGTGTAACAAGAAAATGGATATGCTGAGCCAATGTCTTCATGATGTGAAATATTAGAGAGTAAAGAACATGGTTAAGAACAGAGAATATGGAGCCAACTTCTTATGTTGAAATTCCAGCTGAATCACTTCCTAGATATTGGTAGCGGGCAAGTTACTCACCTCATTGGTACCTCAGTTTCTTCACCTGGTGTTGGCAAGAATAATAAGTATACCTAATTTGTAAGGACACGCAGAGTATTAAAGGAGTTAATGTTTGAAAAATGCTTGCAACACCTAGCACATGACAAGCACTGTACCTATTCATTATAAATGAAATAGAAACATTCTTCTGATGCTATCTGTTTGCTCCAGAGGGGAGACTAGCACCTGGATGGATGTAGACAACACTCCCTGAGACAAGACAAGTCGATGAATGAACAACACTTTTGAAGGCATTACCAATGGCATATCCACCTCCCTATGGACATTCCCAAGCAGAATCACACCCAAGCGTCCCTCCTCTGTCCTGCATGGTCTTCTGGGATTCTATCCAGGTATCATGGGGGCTTCTTGAACCCTGGGAGCCACACCCACTACAGGTTCTCTTCTCTCTGGCCACAAGCCCCAGTTCTTGTCCTAATGGCTGCAGCCCACAGGCTCTGCACTCTGATCCTCCTCTTCACTTGAGGGAGAAGTGCCGTCCCCAGAACTGGGCACACACAGTGTGAGCCTTGGGGGAAGTGTTTCCCTGGCCAGTGGCAGGTAAAAGAGTGCCACGACAGAGGGGGATTTATGGAGAGTCCTCCAGGTGTTGTCAGAAGGGCCCAGCCAGGGCATTTGTCACCAAGGACTGGTCTGGTTGGTGGACCTTGGAGGCAAAAGAGTGGTGCGGGCAGCATGTTTTAGAGGTCCTGGCATGAGACAATCCATAGGATGGTCATGAAGTCAGAATCAGCCTAATGAGGTCCAACTTAATCCAATGTCATCTGTTCCCTGACTGGCTCACTAA
This sequence comes from Equus caballus, assembly GCF_041296265.1. Classification (NCBI taxonomy): domain Eukaryota; kingdom Metazoa; phylum Chordata; class Mammalia; order Perissodactyla; family Equidae; genus Equus; species Equus caballus. The sequence goes on along the minus strand of NW_027222392.1, from coordinate 1,668,784 downwards.
TCCAGGAGTGTTTTACAAGAATGATATTCATGTTCTATCATCTTTTCATTGGTTTGCTAGAGCTATTATTCTTTACACAACTTGTATATTTCTACCTAGGAAAGGAAAGGTGAGTTCTATAACAACCCTTCTTGCAAAATTCTCCCTAATGTATTGAGTCACTAACAGTATCCACCACTGGGAACCTCACAGATGATCCTGACCTTACTCTCTGGTTTCATATCTTCCTCATTGGCAAATTCTTTTGACTTCTGGCTTCTTTCCTGAGGTTCATCCACTTAGGACAATGTAGGAGTGCAAACTCCTGCCACTTGAGAAGTAGCGGGGCAACTCTATGATGATGTTGGTTTTGTTTTGTGAGTCTGTGCATGTGTGTGTGTGTATGAGACTGTTTTCTGCATCTTGCCGCATGGGTCGGATGGACTCCTTTCCTTGGAAAAATTGTCCCTAACCACTTTCTCTAGGCTTTATTTTCATGGCTTGAACAGTGCTGTCCAACAGTAGAATTTCACACCCTATCTCATGGAATTTAAACTTCTTTTAGTAGCCACATGTAAAAAAGTAAAAATAAACAAGTGAAACTAATTTTAATAGTATATTTAAACCCATTATAACCAAGATCTTATCATTTGTCCAGGCAATCTATATAAAAATTATTACCGAGATAGTTCCGTTTCTTTTTTTTATGATTGGGATCTACAAATCCATTAACAGCACAGTCTCCGTTTGAAAGTTGAAATTTTCTACATATGCAGGTTCTGTGTCTCCCAAATCAGAACCTGGGCTGCCTTGTTAGAGAGGAAATAAAATAGAACAGGTATAAGTAAGGATCACTGTGAATCCAGCTCAGCATGAACACTCACGAGTGAGAAAAAGGCTGTCCCTGACCAGGGAGTAGAGGCCCCTTGGGGTGACATGGTGGATCAGCTGGTTCAGCTCCCAGGAAAGCTGCTTTCTATCACCTGGTGTCTCTGTCACATTCTCTGTTGCGAGCCATTGGGTCAGTGTGGTAGGTGCAGATAGCTTCCATGTTGGTGGCTGCTCCAACCTCCAGAGGCCTGGGGAGAGAGGAATGTGGGGAGTCTAGAGAGACGTCCTGAATCCTCTGACAATGGGGGACAGTGGGAGGGAGGAGCAAATTGGCACTCCGTGGGAAGAGTGAAAAATGAGGTAGTCTCTGAAACTGTTTGTGACTCTCAAATGCTCAGAAAAAGGACTTGCCTGAGGGAGAACCGTCTGCAAACCAAGGACAAGGGGCCCAGGCTGCTCTTCTTGAACAAGGATCCAAGCTGGGGAGGAGGCAGGAGGAGGATGAGCAGGAGAGACAGCAACTGGGGAGCGGCTGGCTGGGACTCAGCCTTCCAGGAGCTGCGGGCACCAGTGTCTCATCCGGTGCTGCAGGCCTCTCTCAGTGGAGTTAAAGGTCGCTGAGCCCTTGCTCATGTCTGTCAAATACTGGATGTTGGAGATGCTGAAGTTCAGTGTGAGGGCCTTCAGCTCGTGCCGCATAGCTTGCAAGAAGAGATGGGGAGAGATGGCCATCACTGACAGCTGGCCTGAGACCAGATCAGAGTCCTGAACTCATCATCATCTGTTGCTTTTGCTCCTAGTGGAACTACCACCCAACGCTGTGCTCATCCAAGTTGAAGCCAGCATATCTCTCAGCTCCTCCTTCCTCGCCTGCCAGTAACACCAATTCCACTTGCAGATTGCTCCTCAAAACATTCCTTCTCTTCAGCTGGGTCCCAGGTAGGTCTTATCTTTTATCACCAGAACCAACACCCTAACATGCTCACTGGATGCATTGTCTAAAGGATGTTCTCTGCCTTGAACATTAGAGGATTTTTCTGAAATGAAGATCTCACTAGGAACACTCCTGCTCTAGTATCACCCATGGCTCCCTAAGGCCTTCAGGCTTAAGTTCAAGCTGCTTGACCAGGCACTGAAGGCCCTCCCACCTCTGGCTCCTGCTGACTCTTCAGCCTCATTGATCCATTCACTCTGAGTTAAACTTGCTGCTTCAGGCAAACCAAATCCCTGCACATTCCCCCATACAATATGTTGTTATTGCCTACAGGGCTGTGGCTCATGCAATTTATTCTGCCAGGATCACGCTCCACACCCTCTTTCCCTATATAATGCCTACTCCTTTTAAAGACCCCAAGTGGGCAAAACTTCCTCCAGAGAGCCCTTCCCACCAGGTACTTCTGCTCAAAACATCCCACCTTATATTAGAATGTTCTGTGAGTTTCACAAGACCAGGGGCTCTCTGAGGGCTGTATCAGATTGGATTATTGCTATAATCTTTGTGCTCAGCATGATTGCCTGAAAATCAGGATTGCACACCTCAGCTTCCCAGCACCTGAGTGAAAATTGGGTGTGGAGGTGTGGGGCTGGAGAGCTTCTCTGAGGAAGGAAGAGGGCCCCCCTAGGCCTGTGGTGGCTTCTGGTTGCTCAGGCAATGAGGAAGTAGGCAGGAACATGCTGCCTGGCTCAGGAGCTGTGGAAAGGGCTGTCGTCAGGGAGGGACAGAGACCCCCACTCAGTGGGTGAAGCTCCACAGGCTCATCTGCACTCCAGTAGTGGCTGTCCCAGGACAATCATTCACAGGTGAGCCATAAAGGTGAGCGACAGAAGCAGGGATTGTGTGAGTAGAGGGATGAGCAAGCCTGTGAAGGAGATGAACCCAAGAGAGTGAGTGTTGAAGAGAGAGATGGAACAAAGAGAGAGGTAGAGGCACAGACAGAGGGGATACCTGGATGGACAGAGGAAGAGTGGACATATGAAGGGTCAAAGGGAAAGCAGGAGGAATAAAGACAAGGAGAAGAATTTGCAGAGATGGGAGGAAAGAGGATGGAAGGAGACCAGAAGGACAATCAGGTGAACACGCAGAAGGACAGTTGGACAGATTGACATCTGGACAGATGGTTGGATGGATAGAAGGAAGGAATGAATGCAGGGAGGGAGGAAAGGAGGGAGGGAGTGTGGAAGGAAGGATAAAAGAAAGAAAGGAAGGAAGGAAGGAGCCTGAGAGGAGGGAGAACTGGGAAAATCACCTGCCCAAGTTCAGAGGGTGCTTTAAAGGGAGTTTAAGGCTGAGAATACAGGACCCCTAACTCCCAGGCTTGTGTCCACCTGTCCCAATGCTGCCTGTTATTACTCATAGAGATAAACATATGGATATAAAAGAAACCTTGACCCCTACCCTCCAACACACAAAACTCAATTCCTGGACACTTTGATCTAAAGGTGAAAGGTAAAATAATAAAGCTTCTAGAAGACAACATTAGAAAACATCTTCAGCACGACAGGGTAGCAACAACTTGTTAAAGAAGACACACAAACGCACACATACACACACACTCTCCAGGAAAGAAAAAATCGGTAAACTGGGATTCATTAAAAGTTAGACTTCGCTTCATCATGAGACACACTACAAGAGGGAAGTGGCAAGTCACAGGATGCGAAGAGATTATTCCAGTTCCAATATCCAATGAAGGATTCATCTGCAGAATACAAAAAACCTTCAACATTACAGGAAGAAAGAAGACAAACAAACCAATTGCTTAAAACTGAGCAAAAGACTTGAACAGGCACTTCACAAAACAGAGTGTCCCAACGGCCAACAAGCACATGCAAATGTGCTAAAATCAGCAGGGACAAGGGAAATGACAATTCAACCACACTGAGATCTTCTATACAACCAGAGAATGGTTAAAAACAGTTTTGAAATGCTGAGCCTATGGCAGCAAGTGGAGGGGAGGCTGCAGAGCAACTGGAAGGCTCATACTTTGCTGTTAGGAGTAGGAATTCGTGCAGCCACTTGGGAAAGCTTTTTGGCAGGGTCTATCTGTTAAAGCTGGAGACACACATACAACATGACCAGCAATTCTACTCTTAGATGTGCATTCAACTCAAATGCAAACATACCTGACCCTAGAGAAAGTAGCAAGAATGATCACAGCAGTGTTCCCCATCATTCCTCCAAAGTAGAAAGTACTCAAATATCCATCTACAATAGAATGGACAAATGAATTGTGGTATCTAATTCGCGGTGCCTTTAAAAATTGGCCACAAATTTTGGGACACACATCCTATAAAGAAGTGAGGTGATTAGAGGACTGCAAATTCATAGAGCCAGAAAGTAGAATAGTGGTTTCCAGGGATTGGGGGTTAGGGGAGAATGGAGAATTATTTTTTAATGGATACAGAGTTTCAGGTTTTTAAGATTTAAAGAGTTTTACAGCTAGATGATGGTGATGGTTGCACAACAATGTGAATGCGCTATTACAGCACTATATACTAAAAAACGGTTAAGATCATAAAGGTTATGTCATATGAATTTTACTATATTTTTTTAAAAATAGTAAGGAGAAAAAAAAACAAAACAGAGAGGGACTTCTGCTTCTGTCCATGATGACATAACAAGGATACAATATCCTCTTGCTGTGAACTAGAAAACTGGTAGAAAAACATATATGAACAACCACTTTCTGATTTCAGACCTTGGACAAGAGGCTGCATAAGATTGTGCTAAGAATAAACTCTATTATTGCGCTTTCTTAGTGAAAGCATTTTCTAGAGGGCATCGGAAGTTGGGGAACCCAGGCAGAACACCAGACTACTGAGTGGGTGAAATCTATCAGAGCCCACGGAGGCTGAAGGAGCTGGAGATAGTGAAGAGGAGATATGTGAGAGGGCTCTGAAGAGAAGAGAGCTACATACAAAGAGCTCTAAAAATCTGCATGAGGGTCCCTTTCATCTGTTGCCAAATTCTAAGCAACACATGAAACTCAATGAGGTGAGGTAAAAACTGACCAGGGAGTTATAAGTTGAACAACTTACACTGCTTAACAGAGGGTTGGGAGACATTTGGAGCTTTGACTGGTCAGAGAGGAGTCCCATTTGAACCAACAAGACAAGAAATAGGAGACAGCAAAAAGGTTGTACCTAAATAGTGAGGCTAAATTAGCTCTAGAGTAATGATGCTCTACACCTCACCTAAAAATCTTAAAATAAAAGCTTGAAAATTACCAAGCTCATCCACAAGCAACTTACCTTCCTGAAAAAACAAGTGGAACCCTCTTAAATATAATGACAAAAACCAGACATTTACTGTAATCGTCACAATGTCTACCATCCAACTAAAAGTTACTGGACCTACAAATAAACAAGAAAATATGACCAAAACCAGGAAAAACGTAGTCAATAGGAACAGATCCTGAAAGAGCGAGATGAGGAACTGCCCAAATAAGGATTTTAAGACAACTATGATAAACATTTACAAGTATTTAAAACACAGCATGAATACAGTAGGAGACAAACAGAAGATTTAAAGAAGAACCAGATGGAACTTCTAGAGGTGAAATACAAACATATATAGTGGAAATGAAAAACTCAATAAATGAGATTAACAGCTGATTAAATGTGCAGAAGAAAAGGAACTTGACATCACAATAATAGGAATACCTTAATTGAAACACAGAGAGACGAAAGACTGCAATAACAAGGCTCGGTGGCCTGTGGGACAATATCAAGTAGTGTAACATGCCCAGAAGTTCCAGAAGGAGAGGAGTCGAAGGTGATGGAAAATATATTTAAATAAATAAATAGTGGCAGAAAAGGTTCCAAATGTGATAAAAACAATGTATCTTCACAATGAAGAAGCTTAATGAAACACAAAAAAGGTAAACACAAAGAAAACCATACTGAAGCACCAAAGAGCAAGAAGAAAACCTTAAGGACAGACAAAGAAACAGAAGAATGAGCCCAGATCTCTCATCCGAAATTATACAGCCAAAACACAATGGACCAGAAGGTTTTAAGTGCTGAAAGAAAAACTGTCGAACTAAAATTTTACTTCAAGAATTTTCTTTAAAATTAAAGAGAAATAAGCACCTTTCCAGATAAACAAAAGGTGAAATAATTAGTCACCAGCAAACTGAAGCAACAAAAGATGTTAGAGGAATTTCTTCAGGAGGAATTAAAATAATACCAGGTGAGTAACCACCAAAACATTAACAAAAAGCAAACCTCCCTACTAAAATAGATAGGGAGAATACAGTGACGCTGTCAGTGATGGAGATAAAATGGAATGCTGAAAAATACAGAACTAATAGGAAAGAAAGAACGACAAAGAAGAGATAAGTAAAACAACAAGTAGCAAGACAGTACATTTAAACCCAACAATATCAATAACCACAAGAAATGTAAATAGTCAAACTATTCTAATTAAAAGGCAAAGGCAAGGTGAAAAGAAGACCTAATCATATACTGTCAACAATAAAACCACTTTAAATATACAGACAAAAATAGCTTAAAATAAAAAGAATGGAAAAAGATAAACCATGCAAACACTAACCAGAGATAAGGAAGGTCATTTTATAATGATAAAATATCAATTTATTAAGAAGACATACCAGTCCTGCATGTGTGTGCACACAATAAGTGACTGAATTAAAAGTAGAAATAAGATGACACGCCTCTCTCTGTACTGAAAAATTAAGTAGACATGAAATCAGTAAGAGAATAGAAAATTTGAATAACACTAACAATTTGTCCTAAATGAAACTTTTAGAACACTCTAGCAAATAACTGAAGAATACAAACTGATTTCAAGCAAACATGGAAAGGTTTAAAATTATACAAAATATTTTCTGACTACAAAAGATTAAATTTTAAATTGGCAACAGAGAGGTACCTAGAAAAACCCTAAATATTAGTAAATAAAAAGCCATATTTTTAAGAGTCTCATGGGGCAAAGAACATATCATAAGGAATTTTAGAAAATATTTTAAACTGACTGAAAATGAACACAAAAGATAGATGATATGTGGGATGGTCATAAATTTCCAGAGGCAATGTAAAATAATACAGCCAATCTAGAAAATCATTTGGCAGTTTCTAGTTAAATTCACAAGTACTGCACGACCCAGAAGTTGTACTCATGGGCATCTGTCCTAGGGAATGAAATTTCAGGTTCACAGAACACCCTGTGCATGATTGCTAACAGCAGCTTTATTCCTAGTAGCAGAACTGGAAACAGTCCAGATGCCCTTCAACGAGTGAATGGTTGAGCCAATCCTGGTTCATCCATACAAGGGAAGACCACTCAGCAATACTCAGGAATGGACTACTGATGCACTCAGCAACCTGGGGGGACCTCAGGAACACTATGTTTAGGGAATAAAAGCTAATCCCCAAAGGCTGCATACTCTATGATTACACATATATAATGTTCTCAACATGAGAAAACTAGAGAGATGGAGAACAGATCAGCAGTTTTCAAGGGTCAGGGACAGCGGGTGGGATGCAGAATGGGTGTGATTACAAAGAGGCATCTCACGGAGTTCTTTTGTGGTGATGAAACAATTTGTATCTTGACCATTCTGGTTGCACAAATCTATACCTGGAATAAAACTGCACAGAACTGTACACACACACACACACACACATACACACAGAAATATGCAAGTTAAAGTATGATGAAAGCTGAATATTGCCTGTGTTCTAGTTAACAGTATACCAATATCAACATATCAATGCTGATTCCCTGAATTTGATATGATGCTACAGTTATATAAGATGTTGCCACTGGGGGATAGTGGGTGGACAGTACCCAGGATGCTTTATGTTATGTTTGCAACTTCCTGTGACTCTATAATAATTTCAAAATAAAAAGTTTACAAAATATGTGGGATACACCTAAAGAAGGGCTTAGAGGGAAACCTATAGGTCTAAATGCTAATATCAGAGGAGGAAAATTTCCAGAATCAATTATCTTAGCTTACACCTTAAGAAATTAGAAAAAAAAAAAAAAACAGCGAAAATATCCTAATTAAGAAGAAGGAAGAAAACACTAAAGTTAGCAATAAAAAACAATAAAAGGAAAAACAGACAAAATGACCGAGAAAAATCAACGAAAGCAAAATCTATACACTTAAAAAAGTCAGTAAAATTGATCAACCAGTAGCTAGGCTGATAAAGAAAAGAGAAAAAGACAAGTTACAAATCTCATTAGTGAAAGGAGAGACATCATTATACATCTTATCATAATGAAAAGGATAATGATGCAATATAAAGAGAAACTTTATATCACTGAACTTTATAACTGAGGAAAACATCAGTATCTTACAAAACATACATTACTAAAATTGACTCATCACAAAAATATGAAAAGTTTTAAAAATTTAAATTCTTAATTAAAAATCTTCCCACAAAGAACAATGGAGGCCTCAATGAATTCTATCAAAAATTTAATAAAAAAAGAAATACACAAACTCTTTCAGAAAATGTTGGAAGAAGCACTGCCTGATATATTTATTTCATCACAAAACCAAGCAAAGATACTACAAGAAAAGAAAACTACTGAACAATTTCCCTCATGATCATAGATGAAAAAGTCCTTTAAAAAATAACAGCAAATCAAACTCAGGAAGATATAGATGGATTTAAAAAGATAATCCATTATGACCAAGTGAAGTTAAACCTAGGAATGCAAGGTTGGTTTAACATTCAAAATTCAATAAATGCAATTCAAAATATTAACAGAACAAAGGAAAAATAACCTATAATTATCTCAATAAGTGCAGAAAATCCTTTTACAAAATTCAAGAAACATTCATGATAAATTTAAAATTTAGGAAACAAGAGAAAGAAGGACATTTCCTCAAGCTGATGAGGGGGTCTATGAAAAACCTACAGTTAACACTATAATTAATGACATATGACTGAACACTACCCCCCTAAGATAAAGAACAAGGCAAGAAGATCCACTCTCACCACTTCTATTCAATAGCATACCGAAGATCCTAGACAATAGGTGGGAAAAATAAATTAAAGGCATCCATGTTGGAAAGCAGTAAGTAAAACTATCTTTATTTTCATGGGGAAAAAGGTTATTGAAACTACTAATTGACTTTAGCTAAGTTGAAGGCATAAATTCAATATGCAAAACCAAACTGTATTTCTATATACTAGCTAACAATTAGAAATGAAATCTTTTAAAGCTACCATTTATCATAGCACACAAAAACATAAAACATGTGAGGGAATAAACTTAAAAAAATATGGGTAAGATATGTGATTCCACTCCAAGGAGCTAAAAAATCCAAGTAAACCCAAAAGAAGTTGAAGGAAAGAAATAAGGAGCAGAAATCAACAAAATTTTAAACAGACATAGAGAAAAATAGCCAAGCTAAAAGCTAGTTCTTTGAAAAGATCAACAAGATGTGTATATGAACAAACTCATAGTTAGAATGATCAAGATAAAAAAATAAGTCAATAAAGACACCATAAGTCATCAGTGGTAAGAACGAAAGAGGAACTATCTCTACAGGTCCTAGAGACAACAAAAGGATAATAAGAGAATAGTGTCAACAATGTTAGCCAACCAATTCAATAACAGAAGAACTGGTAAAATTCTTTGAAAGTCAACCCCCAAAGCTTCTTCCAGAAGAGGTAGACAACCTGCATAGACCCACATATATTACAGAAATTGAATTCCTACTTAAAAACTGAGCTGAGAGGGCGGCACTGGTCAGTTCTGCCAAACGTTTGAGAGAGAAGTTAATACCATTCTACAAAATGAGGTGTCACTTTATGGTTTTCGACAGCAATACCACACACAAGAAAACAAACCTACAGGCATTATTCTTCATGTAACTAGACGTTGAAATCCTTAAAACATGCTCAAATCAAATCCAGAATTATTTTAAAAGGATAAACATCACAACCAAATAAGGTTTATCACAAGAATGCAAGGTTGGTTTAACCCTCAAGCTTGTTCAACATAATTAACCATGTTAACAGAATAAAACAGAAAAACGAGATGATCATGTCCACAGGAGTGAGAAACGGCTGACAAAGTCCAGCACCCACTGCTGGTACAAGTCTGCAGCAAGCTGCACACAGACAGGAGCCTCCTCAGCCCGACCCAGCACCCCCAAAGCCCTCCCGCTCCCTCCTCCTGCCAGGGAACCACACATGGTGCACAGGGCCCTGGGCGCGGGCGCTCAGCTCTGTGCCACCACAGCTGGATGAGGCTCAGTTCACTGCGTGGGGCAGAGGCCCGCAGATGGAGTGCAAGGGGCGGCTGTGCCTGGTCAGGCCGAGGGGGGTGGTGTGGGCATGGGGCTGGAGGACAGAGTGCTGGCTGGCATCTGAACACAACTGTCGCAGCCATCGAGGCCAGATCTCAAATGCTGCAATCCTTCCATGTGCTCATTCCTCAGTTTAGTAAGGAAAAGCAATGCATAGGTTTAAAGACAGGAAGGAGGAAACCAACTGATGAGAAGGTGAAGGACTTCAACAGTCAGGGGTCGGCAGGTAACCCAGGGAGCCTGACAGAGACCATCTGAAGAGCTGGGCTATCCTAAGGAGACAGGGAATGTCTCTGGTGCTTCCTTTCATTATCCTTGTTTTGTTCCTCTTCTGATTATTCCCACAGAACTGAATCCTCCTGTCTTATCTGTGCATAGTGGCCTATTCCTCCTCTGTGTCCCAGAGTGACTGTTCTTTTTGAGAAGAGTTGGCTCTGATTAACAAATCAGTCTTGTGTGACTACATGTACATATAAAATCATTTAATCTCTACAGAAAATTTATATGTGAGGAGCAAGGATATGGAGGCACATGGAGGTTGACCAAGTTTGCCAACATAGGAAATGGCAAACCCACAGTTCCAGGAGGCATTCTGTCTCCACGTCTCCTGCTCTAAGCACCTAGGCATATTGACAGAGCTGTATAATGGTCCTTGATGCCCTGCTATTTCATACATTGCCCATCCTGGTACCATAATATTTTTGGCTGGTATATAGGATCCTCAGACTCTTACTGCATTTGATCATCCTTTCATTTTATTTTTTAAAGTTTGGCCACCTGAGCTAACATCTGTGGCCAAACTTTTTTTCTTCTTCTCCCCCCCAACCCCCCAGTACATAGTTGTATTATCTAGCTGTGAGTGTATCTGGTTGTGCTATGTTGGATGCTGCCCCAGCACGGCCTGACAAATGGTGCCATGTCCGCACCCAGGATCCAAACCAGTGAAACCCTGGGCCACCAAAGCAGAGCACACAAACTCAACCACTCGGCCATGGGGCCAGCCCCAATCATCCTTTAATTTTTAACAACATACTTTCTCAATTTACAACACACTGTATAAACACGTGGAGGGAGTCTTTCTTGATACCAAAACTTGACCCCTCTTACTTTTGTGTACCTATTGTACTCTATACGCACTTTTTTCACAGCAAGTAGCAGGTACAGGGTTTGGAAACACACCAGCGTGGACATGGGATGCCAGCTAAATCAGTGCTTAGAGGGAAATTTAGCCTTTCATGAGTAAATTAGAATAGAGGAAAGACTATTAGCATCAATCTCAGCTTCCTTCCCCAGCACTAAAAACAGAACTATCAAACTGGAAGAATATAAGAGCAAGGCAACAAGAAATCAAAGAGCAGAAATCAATGACACAGAAAAATACAATAGAAGCAAATCAACAAGGCTAAAATTTGTTTGTTGATATTAATAAAATTAGTAAGCTCCTAGCAAAACAGATGGAAAAACGAAAAGAAAAAGAGGAAACCAAATTACCAATATCAGGAATCAAAGCATAGGCGTCCTCTACGGGACCCGGAGACATTTACAACATACTAACAAGATTTTAAGAAATATTTCGGATAAAAAGTTGACATCAGAGATCAAAATGGACCACATTTCAAAAAGCAACTAATCAGGGGCTGGCGCTGTGGCCGAGTGGTTAAGTTCGCGCGCTCCGCTGCAGGCGGCCCAGTGTTTCCTTGGTTCGAATCCTGGGCACGGACATGGCACTGCTCATCAAACCACGCTGAGGCAGCGTCCCATGTGCCACAACTAGAATGACCCACAATGAAGAATATACAAGTATGTACCGGGGGGCTTTGGGGAGAAAAAGGAAAAAAATAAAACCTTTAAAAAAAAAACAACTAATCAAAGCTGACACACACAGAAAAACATGAAATGAGAAAACTTCTCTATTGACTAAAGCGGATCAATTATTTAAAAATCAAATCAAGCAACCAATCAACAGTGACACCAGAAAACACTGCCAAGGAAAACTCCAGACCCAGACTATTAAAAGATTTCAAACATAAGGAAGAAAAAAAAACACCTAAATTTTCCAAACTCTCCCAAAGAGGAGGAAAAGAGGAAATACTTTTCAATTTATTTTATGAGGCCAGCATTAAATTGATACCACAATGTGACCAGATCATTAGGAGAAAATAAAATTATAGATCATCTCTTTCATAAACTTAGATATAAATATTCTAGGCAAAATATTATTCTATGAATTCAGCCACCTATGAAAATAGAATATACCAGTGCTAAGTGAGATCCACTAAAAAATTCAGGGGTGATTTAGCATTCAAAATTAAATCACAGAAACCATCCCATTAGCAGAAAAGTAAAAGAGAAAATTATATCATCACCTAGAATCAATGTAAAACATAATTTAATAAAATTCAATATTGTTCATTAAAAAAAACCTCTTGGGCCAGCCCCGGTGGCCTAGTGGTTAAGTTTGGTGTATTCCTTTCAGTGGCCTGGGTTCAGTTCCCTGGCACAGACCTACACCACTCAAGTGTGGCCATGCATTGGTGGCAGCTCACATACAAAAAAAAAATCTGATTCTTTGCTTAAAATGAACCTATAGCAAACATCATACTTAATACACAATAATTGAAAGCTTTTTCATCTGGGATGAAAACCAGACAAAGATGCCTCCTATTGCTCATTTGTTCAACATGCTCCTGGAAGGTGAGCCAGGGCATTAACCCAGTGGAAAGAAATAAGGCATAAGGATGAACAAGCAAGAAATCAAACCACCAGTAGACACGGATGGTACCATTGCGTGAATGGGAAATTCACCATAATCTACAATTATTACAACAAACAGGTAGATTTTAGTAAAGTCACTGGATATAAGCTTGATGTCCAGAATTAATTGATTGGCATATGTCAGCAACCTAAAAATAGAAAGTAATGTACAGGGGCCAGAATAGAAGGCAATAGATACAAAACAATAAAGGATTACTTTATAGAATATCTAAAAATAACTATTCAGATCAGTATGAAAACACAAAGGACCCAACAGAAAAGTGAGCAGAGAGTGAGTACAAAGAAACAGAAGGTGCTGCTGCCTGTCCTGTTTGGGAAACTGTAGCTCAACAGAAGCAGGGAATCGCACCGTCCAGGTGACAGGATCCACACAGGGATTCTAGTCTCATTGGAAAGGTACTGTGTGTCAGAAGGTAGGAAATAAACCCCACAAAATTTCAGGGGCCACCCCCTCAATGAAACTTCTAGGAGCCCAGTGGTGTTGGGCTTGTTAAGATATTGCTTTGAAGATGCAGGATAAGTGGTGCAATCTGGCCGCTTCCCTCCTGTGAACAAAACAGAGGCATAATGCCTAGTGGGCCTCTGTGCATTTTGGAGGCAACAGAATCCTTAGCAGGGTGGATGACTCAAGCTCAGTGACTGAGGGACTCGAAAGGCTACCAGTCTTGAGTAGGGCCCAGAACAAGAGAAGGCCCTGTAACAGGTCCAGGCTGCCACGGAAGCTGCTTTGCCATTGGGGCTACATGATCCAGCAGACCCAATGGTTCTGCATGTGCAGATGTTGTGTGGTGCCATCAGCAGGCCCCAGTGGAGGAATCACAACGCAAACCATTAAGATTGGGAGCAAAGCCCTGAGATCCACTGCAGATAACACCCTCCTTTGGAGAAACAGCACTGCTTGCTACTAGGCCTTAGTGGAGACTCAAGCATAACTATAGCCACCAAGTGACCATGAGATCTTGGCTGTCCATTTTGAACAGGTGTTACCTACCTTTGGTAGGTAAGGTGACCAGAACATTTGGTACACACAGCAGCACTCCATCCTCAAAAGGAAGTGGTGCCTATGAGATGAGGCTGGAGCGGGCACTGAAGGCACAATGAAGTTACTTGAGGGTATGGCCAAAACGTCCATGACTTCCACTCGGGCTTTCATTCTCCCAGACTGCACTTGTGGCCTCATGGAGAAAATCCTACAACAAGTTGACTGAGGGAGAGAAATTTCTGCCCAAAAAGAGTTGTAGAAGGAAGTGCAGGGATTCCACAAATCCAAGTTCACAGTCCCTGCCACCCTCAGTCCACCTGCAAATGACTTTCTGCTGGTCTAGTCCTCTCCACACGCATTTTTTAATTTTTTATATGTTTTTCCCCACTTAGTGCTGCTGCAAGTCAGAGATTGATTAGAAAACTACAAGTTCCACTATTTGGTCAAAAGAACCCTCAACAAGAGGAGCAGAAAGCATTCCTTCCTTCTCCAAAGCTGTAGAAAGGCAGTCACTGTACTTTGGCAGGATGTGGTCCTGGCTAAGGCTGTTTGAAAGATGCCCACATTTCAGTGGTTGCTGCTCTGCCTGTAAAAGCTCCTCTGACTTCTAAACCACGGGAGTTCTGAGGGGCCGTCTGTGCTCCAGGCCCAGGTGAACCACACTGCAGTGAACCTGTCCTCTGAGGAAGGGGGTTTGGAGGTGTCCTTCAGCAGCCAGGGAAGGGGCTGGCCCTTCTCTCTTCTTGCACAAAAATAAGCCATGACCCTGCAAGATTCCTTCATTCAAGGAGGAATGTGGGATTCTGTGTCCCATTTACATAGCACAGGAAGTGAAAGAACCACACCACTACTGCCAGGCTGTAAAAGAAACAGGATTTTAATATAACATTGAAATCTAATGCTTACTATTAACCACAAATAACTATCGACCCTCCCAAATATGTAAATAGGTGCTGGGGTAGAGGTGTCAGGGAGTTGGGTTTGGCTCATCCCCTCTCTGCTGGGCTTCAGGGACCCCAGGGAAAGGCTTACAATGTTCTCCTTCCCATCAGGGTGGGAGGAGCTGGCCCAGCTCATGCTGAGTGGCAGTGCTGTGTCCTCACTGCTCCTGAAGAGGCTGTGTCTGACTTAGCCTCAGGAGTATGACCTGCCTCTGGGACAGGCCCTGTGCTGAGGGCCTGGTGACTGAATAGAAGAGACTGATTATCGAGGGTCCTCCCCAGTATTGCAGTGCACCTCCCTTCCCACACTGCACTCTGTGCTCCAAACCGTACGCTGAGTGCTTAGTCAGCAGCACCCCATTTGTCCCTGACTGGGGAGCTGTCATTTGGCACCATCCATTTCCCAGGGGAGGAAGTGGAGTCTCAGAAAGGTGAGGGGAACTGCCCGTTGCAGCAATGCTCAGTACTGCAGCTGGGATGCCACTGCTGGCTATCTGACTCCGCAGGCCAGCGCTTAGCCCAATGCTCTACTCAGACCCTGGGCTCAGTCACTGCCAGGCTGGATGCTCATACAGCCCTGAGTTTGAAGAGAATGGGTTCTTCTTGACCTTGAAAAACATTTGAATCTTGCTGGCCCACTGGAATGGGGGCTGGAGGTGGCAGGACAGGCTGGAGCTATAGGGCAGAGTGGACCTGTGAGTTACCAGGAGCCACACCTCAAGTGACCCTCTTGTACCCTGCCAGCAGCTGAGTCCCAGTGCCCCAGGGGTCACCATGCAACAAAGTCTGGGGCTGACCAGGGAGCCATGGACACAGGCTCTGGAGCTGGTCAGCAGAGTGAGTCCACTTTGCCCTCACCCAACTCCTGTCTCCCCACCTCTCATCCTCACTAGGGGCTCTATGGCCTGGAGCCAGGCCACAAATTTCCCTCAGACTATACTGAATTGAAGTGTCCTGGAGCAGCAAGATAGCTTTAATTAGTTTGAATTGCTGGGACAGAGAAAGGACAGGATGTAGACAGACCCTGGGTGAGGGACACTGTAGCAGCCTTGTGGATGGTGGGGAAAGAGGCATAGAGCCAGTATGGAGTCTTTACTCACATGGGAGCCCTCCTTCCTTCCAATTCCATCCAGGACTTGCCTGTTCTCACGGTTGGGTTGAAACAGCTTCTCATTCAGGGAGGTAGGCATCCTTTGTGTCAGTCCCTTCCCCCACATCCCAATGTGATGCGACCCTCAGTTCTGTGTATCTATCTTTCCCAATAAATGTAGGATGCAAGGGATGGGGCCAGGGAGGTTCTTGTCCAAGGGAGTCTCTGAATTCCACAACCCCACTCCCCTGACAGTGAGGCTACAGCCGCTTACCTCATTCCATTTCCAACAGTTAAGCACATTCCCTTGGAGGGCAGATAGCCAAAGTCCTTCAGAAACAGTCCCCTTAGGCCAGAACTAGCCCCATCCACACCTCTTCCAATGTTGCACTGCTGCCAGTGGGCAGGCCCTTCCAGAGGCAGGACTTGGACCTGGGCCAGGCTCTGGGCTCCAGTGCAGGGGGCACAGAGCAACTGAGGCAAGAGACCTGGTAACCCAACCCTCTCTGATGACACGTGGGGAGACTGAGGCCTCAGGCAGGAAGGGACAGCTCAGCCACTGATGGGCTTCCTGACTTGGAGGGACCCGACTTCTCTCCCCGCTGGGCAGGGCCTGAAGGAGAGGCTGAGGCCAGCACAGAAGCAAGCTCCTGCAGCCACACAGTCAGGCAGCTCTGAGCGTTACCAGCCCAGGGAATGTGGGCAACCTGGATCCTCAGTTTACTCATCACTAAGTTGGGCCTGTTGCCCTGGCTCCCAGGGGAAGCTGGGAGGCTCTCTGGAGAGGACCTTTGCCAAATGCAGAGAGCTCAGTGCTCAGGGCTCAGGGCAGGACTCTCTCCTCCCCAACCTCAGGAGCCTGAGACTCCGGGGCCCTGCCTCCAGGCTCACTAATCTCCAGATAATCCTCCATCACACATTCCAGCAGCTGCAGGGAACTGAAGTATGTGCCAAGGAAGGGGACAACACTCTGTGCCATCAGGAGACTGGTGGTGATGAGCCCCCGCTCTAAGGTGCCCTCAGTTCTCCTCCCTGGAAACCCCTTTTGGCAGGCTTTTAGTTAATACCTGCCCTGATATGGGTTCCCCAGCATTGAACCCAGCATATATGGGGTTAAAACCAAAAGCTCTCATCTGCTTCCCCTGCTCCTTTAGTTAACACTCATTTGTAAATATCTGTTTCTTTAAACTTTGAGGCCTGGAGCTTCACTACCAAATAGAAGTTAGAACTTGTTAAAGCCCTAGTGGCCTCCCGCTGGGCTTCCAATAAAGTTGTAGCTGATCCAGGGTCCTTGAAGTCTATCACAGGGAAACTGATGGCCAGAGAATGTCAGGAAGCTCCAGCTTCTGAGGCCCCAGCTCCTGGGCTTCCTGGAGGCAGAATCCACCATCCACCATGAAGGCAGACCACCAAGGACTCCCCCTGCGGATTCCCTTTTCTCACCGCCCACCTACCTGAAAACAGCCTCACAAGGCCAACTCAGGCCAATGGGAAAGCACTGACCAGCCAGGCCACAGGCTGGCCCCTCCCTACAAGTAGCCACATTCCTTGAAAACTTTTAAAACACTTTACCTGCTTATTAAGGGAAGCCAGCAGTTCTCAGGCATTAGGAGGCTGGTACTCGCTTCACCTGGCAAAGAAAATAATAAAACTGTATTTTTTTTCCTTTTCCCCCAAAACTCTGTTCTCATTATTTGGATTGGCACTGAGTTCAGAGACTGAACTTTCGGTATCACCCTAGCCTCCTGCCCATTCCAGGCTCTGACATAGTGCAACCTAGGACCCTTAGCAGCTCCTCCTAATTCCCTCCTCTTCTCCCCTCCAGGAACACCAAATTCCCCCAGTCACCACCCAGAGCTGGATTTTGGCAAATCCCTGGATGTGTGGTCCCAGCCTCTCCTCACCACAAACCCATCCAACACCCAGCCCTTCCAGGCCTCCTCCTGGTCACTTCTAATGCAGGCACTTCAGGCTCTGTGTCACCAGGAGCTGGGCTGGAGGAGAAAGGACTCCCTTTCCTGGTGGACACCTGCAGCTGGGAGGGGAGAGCCCCTTCTCTGATGTGTGGGCCCCTCCCCCACAGGCACCCTCACCTGCTGCTGCTGCCTCCCCTGGGGTGCCTATCTTCAGCGGTGGCCAAAATGGAGGTCACCTTCTGCCAGGGTCGAGCACAGGGTCAATGAGGTCATACTCCCCTCTACACCTCCTCCTAAGCCCCTGGACTCATACCCTGGATATTTCACTCTAGTCACCTGGTGCCCATGCTGCTCCCACCTCCAGGGTGCTGATTCTAGACCAGTCTCAGCTGAAACACTCAGTCTTGTGTGACCTTGGGCCTGTGTGGGCCCCCCTGAGCCTCTTTCCTTAGCTGGAAAGTGTGAGGAGAACTCCACCTGCACCCCAGGGTCTCCTGAGGACTCCATTTCATCTGTCATCATTGCTCTCCCCTCACCTCTCAAGGAGGAGCCTGCACACATCCCCTGCACATTCCTCACCTCCCTTGAATCTCTCATGCCCCTGTGAGGCCTGCACCACACATCTTCTCCCTCAATTTCTGAAAGAAGGAGACTGTGGCCCACAGAAGTACAGTGACTTGCTCAGGGACCACCAAGGAGAGACTGCTCCCCCTCCCAGACAGAGGCCCTGTGCCCCCTGACTTCACCTCACCACCAGCCCCACCAGTGACCAAGGCTCTGACCTGGACTCTCAGGGTGTGTCCAGGCACCCAGCTTGGGCAAGCGCTGGATGGAGAGTGTCAAGGAGTCCTGGGGCATGGTCAGTGGTTCCTGCCTGCCCCACCCACACAGAGTTTCTGACCCCCAGGCTGGGCCCATGGCCTTGCCATAGGCCTCACCTCCTGGGATCCCCTCAGGATGTTCCCCTCCTTTTTCTCCCTCCCCTCTTTCCAGATCTCCAGGCCCCAGGTGACTTCCATGTGCAACTTCCTGCCCACCTGCTGGTCCTTGGTGCACATCTTCTTAAATTATCATGAGTTCTTCCTGAAGGGAGGGGAAAGAAAGAAAGGAGAACTGCAGGATGGTTTAAAGGCAAATCCCTTTTGTTTGAGAACCCAGAAGATTCAAATACCTGGGGCCTTGATGAGGGTTTTCACTGGATTCCTCTGAGCCCTGAATTCTCTGATGGACTGGGGAAGGGGCTCTCCTATTGTGACTGAGGTCTCCATTCCCATATGTGCTGAGCAGGTCTGTTTTAAATAGTGTTGGTTTCAGTTGGATGGACTTTTGTTGCTGCAAAATAAACACTTGAAAATCTCCAATTTGGCTCAAGCCAGGATCTGACACTTAAGGAAACTAATTTCTGAAGCAGAACCACTGGCCTAAGGTCCCAGAGACTCAGAGACTGCCCCCACCTGAAGGAGGTCAGTCCCTATCACTGGGGTTTACTGTTTCCCAGGTGGTCCCAGATGACCAAGGAGGCAATGCCAACACTATGCAGGCTGTCTGGAACACCCTGGTGATGCTCAGATGGAGAGTGGCCTACCCACCTGGAAGCTTGTCTCAATGTCTTCTTCAGGTGGTGAATCGAGTGACTCTACAGAAGAGAGGATGTTGTGCTGTGAGGAGAGATTCTTGAGGACTTGGTTCTGCTGGGGAAGGGAATAGAGTGCGCTGAAGGGGGAGCTGGAGCCCTGTTCCTTTGGCTTCTTTTCCCTCATGGGCTTCTCCTGTCCTGGATGAGACAGGTGCTCAGGGAACCCAGTGAGGGCATACCTGGGACTTGATAGGTGACACTACCAGCTGTGTCCTCAGTGGACAGAGACAAAACCCAGGGATACCCACAAGCCTCAGCCACATCCTCAGCCTCCATAGCTCCAGCTTTGACCACTGACCCTGCCTGGGACTGTGGGAGACTGTGGATGCTGAGCTTGGGTGTGGCAGGGCAGGTGACACTCTCCACCCTCCTCAAGAGCTGCCCAGGCTTGCTTCCTCCAACTGCCAGAATGTGTTTCTCACCTGCCCACCTCAGGGGTCATCTTGCAGCCATTCTGACCACCCACAGTCTGACTCCCCATTCAGATGCACACTCTCTGGGGCAGCAACAATCATAGGCTTTGTTTGTCCGTCCCCCATGTAGTCAAGTGCCTAGGCACATATCAGGTGCCTAAAAAGTGCTGAGGGGCTGTTGAGGCCTCTTGGGAAAGTGGGTGATCCACACAAAGACCTGGCAGCACTTCAGTGAGCACCCCTCCCCCACCAAAGGGCCAGACTCTGCCCAGTTTCCTCCCTGTGCCACCTCATTCATCTGCACAGACACCGTGAACAGTGAGCATTTGGTCATAGAGTTGGTAAGATGGGGAGCTGGGATTTGGACACAAATCATTGGATTCCAGGTCAGGGAACAGCAAGTCAGGGGTAGCTGACAGCATGTGAAAGGCTGGCTCCACTCGCCCTCAGAGCCCCACTGCTTACTGCATACAGCAGAGTCAACTGCGCTGCCGCTGCCAGGTGAGGGAAATCCAAGAGGTTAGGCCTCTTCTCCCCTCAGCAGGTTCTTGGAGGTCAAAGTGCAGAGGCAGGAAGTTTCTAGGGCTGGATCTGGATTTACTGTTATTTCTTCAGCTCGAGCTGGGCCACAGAGTCAGAGGCCTGGCCTTTCCTTCCACAATGCACTACCAAGGCACTCTTGTTTGGAGTCCTGCCCCTTCCCATACAGGAACCCTGTGTGACAGTCCTGGCAGTGGCAGGAGTGCTAATGAGCAGGTTGAACACAGAGTCTGTGTTAGTGACTGATTCCACTGACATTCCTCTTCTGAAGGAACAAAGCTTGGCCAAAGCAGAAAACTCCTATTCCTCTCCTTCCCTCTGCCCCACATATGTGCACTCAGGGAGAGGACCAAGGCAGGGCCTTTCTCGGTCGTTAGTCATGGATTTCTCCAAAGATGAGTTCCCTAAGAGGCAGGAAAGCATGGTTTTCCTCACTCTAGAGCACAGGGTGAGACAGGCCAATGGAAGAGCATGCCTTATGGGTTTCCCATTCTCTGGGTGGCCTGCCTTGAGAGGCGAACTCCTTTGGCAAGTCTTTCTCAGCCTGCTGACTTGACAAAGTCTTTCCTCCACCTGGAGTATAAAAATAAGTTCGAGATGTGCTTTGAGGCCATGTTTTTCAAGGAAGAAATAAGAACTGAGAGGAACCAGTTGTCAGAGGGATAGCCTTGAACTCCTGCCCAGTCCAGTGTTGACAAACAAGGCCCAACCACAACTTACAAAACATGGATGCCATGAACTGAGCAGGAGGGGTTAAGAGGAGGTGAGAAACAGCTGAAGGAAAAGTGAACCCAGTGACATACAACATGAGTACTGTCAAGAAGGAGGAGAGAGTCAAGAAAAATATGAGGACCAAAACAAGGAAGAGAACAGAAACATCAAGATGGGTATGTGCAGATTTGGGATCCAGGAAGGAAAGATGGAGAGAGAGAGTCTGAGTGTTTCTGAGGCAGTATGTCGAGTTTCCAAGACCGACAGCAGCCCAAGGCCATCCTTTGGACCAGAAGAAGATCTCTGACAGGCAGCACCATCAAGAATATCTGATCTGAGACCAGAACAAGAAGTGTGCTGATCATTACCCACAACGTCTGAGATGTGTGCAGAGAGGGTGAATTGAAAGAACGCGCAGGGAGAGTGCTCCTTTGAAGGAATTCTCCTCAACATGAAGACCTTCCACTATCATCCACAGCCCCCAGGGAGCTCCTTCTCAGTCAAAAGAATGGAAGCAGGGAGATGAAGTTTTGGAAGCACAGAAGTGAGAGCTAAACTGCAAGTGGATCGATAATGAATTTCCCATCCAGTACGCAGCTGAGTGTGTCCAGTCACCCTAAGTGAACGTTCCTCTCCTTGATCATGGCACCACGGTGAGGTCAGATTTGACCACTGGGGAATGGGGTTGGGGGAGCACAGTGCCATAAGCACCTGCTGGGACCTATCCGTGCAACTTTCCTGTAAGTGTCAAATGTGTTCCTGATAAGGCCCTCTGGCATACTCGTGTTTGGAAAGTTCTCTCTCAGGATGGAGAGGGGCTTCTTCCAACTGCCAGTCCAAATCATTGGCCACGTCAGGCTCACCTTCAGGACACCCAGGAAAGACAAGGGGGGAAAAATGAATCACACTCAGCCACAAGGCAGAACACAGCCACTCAACCACAAGGTCACCTGGAGGGATAGGGACTGCAGGGAGGCCCAAGCCATGCAGGCAAGCCCAATCCCTTTACTCACAGGGGCAGCCACATGAGCTCAGGCTGTGACTCCAGGAGCTGAAGTCCCTGAGGGTACAAAGCTTTCCAAAAGCACACAGGCAGTCCTATCTTGGGGTCCCAGGGCAGACCCCATCCTCCACTGTCCAAGGCATACCCTCAAAGCCAACCTCAGGAAGGGACATCAGTGCTGGGCTCTGGATCCTAGTTGGTCAGCTGGCCCTGCCCTCCACGTTCCACCCTCCGGAGTCAGAATCATCCTTCCTTTCCTCCCTCCTTCCTTCTCCATTCATTCATTCATACAGTCATTCATCTGCAGGACCCACTGACAGAAGCAGGGCACAGGATGAAGCTGCACATGCTCCAGGCTACCACCAGAGGGCACTTCCACTCGCTGAGAGCACCCTGGACCCTGCCTTGGCAACCACGGGTATCTTTGTGATGCCAGAGGTGCTGATTGCCAGGCATGTGCAGTTGGAATGCTGGCTTCAACTTCTGGGTGCTGGGCTCCTGGAAGATTGAGTGACATAAGGACCCATGGGAGAGGTGACGGGAGGTGTGGAGGGCGCACCTACCTTCCTCTCCTCAGGTCCCTGAGAACCCAGATCTCTGGGTCGCTGCTGCTGCCGCCGTTGCCTCCCCACCCCCACTGCCATTTCTACTTCTGCTGCTTGTGTCTGACGAATGGCTGAACGGATGCATGGATGAAAGTGCCAAATGAAAAGAAAGAACGGTTTTGGATCCTGAGGATGGTCCACGGCCATGCACGGCCGGGCTGACCAAGCAGGATCTGAAGCCTCTGACCTCATCATGGGACTATTATCAAAAGGAGAGAAATCCCTTTTCGAGGATGGGATGGACTCAGCTGAGACCGGATAGCCAATTCATCACTGAGCCACTTGCTGCTTAGCTGTCCGTTTTCACCTTCCAGTGCTTCATCTTCTGCTTCCTTTCTTTCGATTGGGAAGTAGTTCCCCAGGGTGGTGGTATATGTGTGGTGTCGTCCAGTGGAGGGGTGCTCCTTGGAATGCACCCCCTCACTCTTTTTTCTTCTTTTCACCCAGTCTGCAAGCGTCCAAGACCTTGGATTGGCAATTGGTACATTTCCTCTTTTTCCCAGAGATGATGTTTTCGATAATGACCCCTCTGCTGTCTCTTCTTGTGGTCCAAACCATGGCTTGGGGTCTTTATAAGCCTTGGAATCTCCAAATACTGCCTCAGAAACACTCAGGCTCTCTCTCTCCATCTCTCCTTGCTGGGTCCCAAATCCACACGTGCCTGTCTTGATGTCTTTCTTCTCTGTGGTTGTGTTTGTTCCTCACTCTTTTCTATGAGCCTCTCCTCCTACTTGAAGTTGAATGTGTTGTATGGCGCTGGGTTCACTTTTTCTTCAACTTTGCCTCATCTCCTCTAATCCCTTCTGCTCAGGTCATTGCTTCCATCTTTAGAAGTCAGGGTGTTGCCCTGCTTGCCAACACCGTTATGGGGAGGATATCAAGGCTATCTCTCTGCCACTTGGTTCCATCCAGGCCTCATTTGCTCCTTGATAAAACATGGCTTCAAAGGATGATTTAAACCTTTAAACTCCAGGGAGAGGAAAACCCTTTTCAAGTCAGAAGGTTGAGAAAGACTTGCCAAAGGAGTTTTCCACACTAGGCAGGCCTAGGGAATGGGAACCCACTGGGCAAGCTCTATGATAAGCAGGCCCCACCCTCTTATCTGGAATCAGGAAAGCCATACTTTATGTTGCTTAGGACACTTATCTTTAGAGAAATCCATGACGAAAGGCTTAGAAAAGCCCTCACCTGCCCCCCACCCTTGAGTGCACAGCTGGGAGGAATAGGGAGAGGAGCAGTGTATGGCTTGCCACTTTGTCCAAAGCAGCCTGGTCACCACTGCCTCCTGTGCCAAGACTTAGTCAACAGGACAAGTATGGAGGAAAGAGGTGGGAGTCCTGACACTTTTCTGGGAGGTGTCATCACTCCTGTCTGGGATGGGGACACTGCTGGGCTACTGGTGTGCCTGACCAGGGAGGCAGCACATTCCAAATCCAGGTCCTTGCTCCCCATACCCATGTATCTGAAAGAGGATTATGGTCTTGGTTTTGGTGGGTGGAGAGGCACCATCGGTCAGGGGGCATTGAACAGATTCCTGAAAGGCACTCAGAGAGGCAGGAGCCCCATGGGCTTCTCCTGTCCTGGATGAGACAGGTGCTCAGGGAACCCAGTGAGGGCATACCTGGGACTTGATAGGTGACACTACCAGCTGTGTCCTCAGTGGACAGAGACAAAACCCAGGGATACCCACAAGCCTCAGCCACATCCTCAGCCTCCATAGCTCCAGCTTTGACCACTGACCCTGCCTGGGACTGTGGGAGACTGTGGATGCTGAGCTTGGGTGTGGCAGGGCAGGTGACACTCTCCACCCTCCTCAAGAGCTGCCCAGGCTTGCTTCCTCCAACTGCCAGAATGTGTTTCTCACCTGCCCACCTCAGGGGTCATCTTGCAGCCATTCTGACCACCCACAGTGTCTGTCAGTGGGCCCTGCAGATGAGTGAATGAATGGACAAATGGATAAGTGGATGAATGTATGAGTGGATAAGGAAGGCTGGATGTTCCTGCCTCCTGACATTGGAGCTCGGCTGGGCACCACTAAGCTTTCTAAGCAGGACCACGAGCTTAGAGGTGCTATCCTTTCCTCAGTTCTGTTTTAATGGTGTGTCCGGGACTGTCCCTCAACTGTTCTACCCTGTGACCCTGAGAGAGCACTGCCTGTGAGCTCCTCAGCTTTCCATAATAAAGGGTATTTCCTGAGAGTGAATGATTGTTGTAAATTCAAATACCTGGGAAGTTCTCAAAGAACAAAGCTTTAGAAAAAATTCTATGATGAAAAAAAATCACGATCCCTGAGTTCATAAGTCTTCCTTGATGTTCTCACCTTAAACACAAGCTTCCTAAAAGATAATAATGTTTAGACAGGCTGAATGTGCCCTTCCTAGGGAACCCAGGATCACTTTATGTATTTGGGCTTTCAATCAACTCTGATTTTCTCTTTTGGCTTATTAACCTTTGAAAATTACTTTTAATCCTCCACTAAGTTTTACCTCCTATTCTTGTTTTGTTCATAAAGCATTCTTGTTTATTTCTTTTGCTTCTTAATTCTCTTATAAGCTTTTGTATTATAAAATTTAGTTTTCTTTATATCTTTTGACTTAGTTTTTTCTCCTGAATTAAAAAAAAAGGTATAGCCAGGTCTATAGAATTGTTTGATGCAAAAGCCTTACAAATAACAATGAGGCAGATTTACTGTCATTTTGTAGATTTTTAACTAGGTAAATAGAGGGAGAATTGTATGAAAAATTCTGACTGGTATATAATTGACAGAGTCAAATGCATAATAAAAGTTTCCTTTAAAAAGCCTCTGCAGACTTGTAGGATGTAATGGAAACAGAAAGTAAATAATCCTCAAGACAGTGTTCTTAGCCATTATACATAAAGGTTCCTGCTTAAAGCATTGCATAATATTCAAAATCAATTAATGACAAATATAAAAGAATACGCATAGGAAGAATGAGGAAGGAATTCATAATCTATTTTTCAAAAGGGAGTCTTTCCAATCAAATTGATCTTTCTCACCAGCTAAATTTTCAATGTTTTATTACCATGTTCTTTGAAAACACTGATTGATAGCAGATGGATAGAATTACCTAATTCAAATATTAGAAGTTCTTCAGGGTCACGTGATGGGTCAAGTTCTACCTCTCACTTCTCAATTACTCCGACTCCTCCCAGCTCCCTTGCTTCTTTCTTAAAATGTTTCTCCTGCAGGTAATTTGGGGTCTCTGATTTTCTCAGTCTCAGAGCTACATTCATTTTTGGCCTCCTCAGGTTCCCAAAGGATACCTACTTGCATCACATGTCTGCCTTTCAGGTGTTCTCCACCGTGCTCAGCATTGTTAGTCTGGGAAGGAATACTCAGGAGACAGAAACTCTAAGAGGAGCTCCAGGTGATCATCAGTCAGCTTGTTAGCTTCAGGAGCTCCAGGATTATTATTCAGAAACTTAATTTTCAAAAAGTTTTATTAATCTCACTTTGCGTTTTTAGTCTCTATCTGAGTAGTGCGTAGTGTTTTTACTATGCCCAGTGAGGGGTGAGAGATACATGCTCTGACCTCAAATTGTCTACATGGTTTCAGGACTGGAATAACACAGCCAAGGTGGAAGATTCCTAAGTGGCACCTAAGAAGAAAACATTTGTTAGTGACTCAATTGGATTTATTTAGAAAATAAAAATCTGCTTTCACCTGTTTCACGTTACTGTCCATTGGGAGGCATTCTGCCCAAGGATACTGAAGTGTGGTGATTATCAGGCCAGTTCAAACATTCAGGTTGTTCATACAACTGGTGTTATCAGTAACTACAAGGCATATCCGATGAGAAGGTCTTTGTATCAGCCGAGTGCAGTATTTCCACAGCAGGGAAAACAGGCCTCAGGAAACACATTCAGCTAAAAGCAGCGCAGTAAATTCATTTCTATGTGAGGCATCTATCAGCTCCAAGAAAAACAAAACAAAAATATAAACTTCAATAATAGTTACAGAGTTTGGAGAGTCCCCTAAATTGATCAGCAAGACCACTTTCATGAGGCTTATCTTCAAGTGTAAAGTTTTATTTGATTATTAAAACTCTTATTGTACTAAATAAAGCAATAAATCTTATCCCAAATTATCGTGCTTCCATTGTTATTTATTATGTATGACTTTTGCAGGAATCCAAGGACTTGAATCAAATTAAATTCCAATTATTATGTAGGATTTGAATGTACCGGTAACAGGGTTTCCTAGTGGTGGAAG
Organism: Equus caballus; assembly: GCF_041296265.1. Classification (NCBI taxonomy): domain Eukaryota; kingdom Metazoa; phylum Chordata; class Mammalia; order Perissodactyla; family Equidae; genus Equus; species Equus caballus. The sequence continues at coordinate 1,641,837 of NW_027222392.1, read as the reverse complement.
CTCAGATTCGTGCTTCCTGAGCTGCACTTCCACTAGGGAGCAGAGGGTTTACACTGACACCTGCACGAGGTATCTCCTGGAGGAACAAGTCTCAAAGTAGAATACAAATACACATAACTCCTCTATACCATTCCTTCTGCTGACATGTTTGCTGTGCAGGGTTTCCTCACAGTCTGATTTTCACCTCCAATCAATAAAATCATTTGTTACTACTGCTTTGATGTGCAATATCCAATGATCTTTCATCTTTTTACTGCACCCATGCTTTCATCTACAGTACTTTTAATTTCTACCTCTAAAGTAAAATTTTATCCTTCACTGTTATGTACTTCACTTCCTCTGAGGAGTGGGAATTCACAGGGGATAGCATTTATACTCAACTAGTAAGTACTAATGTGAATAACCCAATTAACTATAGAATAACGAGAATACTAGATTGTAAATAGTTGCTACCGCTTCAAATGCTACCTAAAGTCCTTGACTCTTGACCATGACCTCCCTTACCATAGAGAGGAATCTCCACCACCCTACTCCCTGCTACTGCCATTGTCCATTCTGATTTTCAGGGTCTGTTCCAATCAGTCCTCCAGAAGTCCTGCCTCCTCATGGTACCACCAGCTCTCCCAAAGACATCAAGAGGTTTCAGCACTGCAGTGCCAGTCCATCAAACCATGAGCCCAGCCACCACTGCTCCTGTGTGTGAGGCACCGCGCATGTCCCCTGGACAGAGGTGTCCTGAGATCTAGAATCAAGGTGGGTATATGGTTATTTCACAGGTGAGTCAACACAACAGCTGACAAATATCTCATGCTCTATAGCAATGATGCAGTGGCTGACCTATGGTCCCCTCGGTTAATCCTTTTGCCGTCCTTTGTGGAAACTGTAGCATTCATGGAACTTAGGCTCTGAGACACAGAGTAAGAAAACCAGAGCAGAGAAACGTGCGTTAATGAGGATGCTCCAGGAAGGCACTGACCAGGCTCTGTGGTCTCTGCTGGCACAGGGTAACTCGTGGACACAAGGAAAGCTCTTTTGGATGAAAATGGCCCATAACCATGACTTGGAACAGGGGATGCAGATCTTTATTTGCACTGACTCTATAGGATTTTACTTATATTTAATGGTGGAAGTTTATTAAATTCAACAGTGACTGATTATCATTGGCAAAAACATTAATTGCATCAATTAACAATGAGAACTAACAAAACTATAACACTTGATTTGTGCCAGACACGTTCTTAACCTAAATTTAACTCATTAGTGTACTAAATTTTATATCATCATCTTCACTTTGTTGAAGAGAAAATGGAAGCACATATGGGTTATTTGTAATTTAGGTGCAAAGCTAGGTTTTAAATCAAAGCGGCCTGGTGACTGAGCCCACACAATGTCAGCGTTGAGATGTTATGCTTCACTTAATTAAATATGACATTAAAATAAGCAATTATGACTAAGTGGATAATAAAGATAATGAGAATATAAAGTGCTCAACCAAAATTATAAGGGTGAGAAATATGCTGCATGTAGTTTTTCTAAATTCAGTAGCAAATGCAATTGAATTTGGCATCATGAACAAGTTTGTTGATATTAGAGACATTATATAGTTTTTTAATCTAGAGTCACCTAACAAATAACAATTTAATGAGAAAGTCATTGATAGCGCTTGATACGATTTCCAAAGTTAAACAGATCCGAGAGAGGATTTATTTAGCTGTGGATAGACACGACAAATTAAATACCACACCAGGATTTTAAAATAATCTGGAAAGTCTTACAAATCATTTGTTGAATAACTTTAACTACAGTTTTATTATTAATAGTTAGATACGTACTAAGATTTTAGAAAACCAAAGCGTGTGGGTGCGTAACTTTATCTTGAGTTGAATATTGATTTGTATTATTGTAGCGGCTGTCATTTTTAAAAATGTTTACCCTTGATTGGATTAAGTTCTATCACCTGACAACTCTCTTTTTCAAACTAGTTAATAATGTCTCTGCTTATCGAATATGCAATAATAACCCTGTGGTTAACATAAGAATAAAGAATATTCAGAAGATAGTAATGTTGACTAACTCTGACTGAACAAAGAGATAAATTCATCATTAAAGAGATGAAATGATCTCTGTAAATTACAAGTCAAGTAGACAAAAATAATTAGAACACAATAGAGTTAGACAATTCATTTTTTTCAGAATTTGCAAGAATTTTCTCAATTTTATTAGTTTTTTTCAAAAAAGTAATAGTTGGTATACTATCTTAGGTATATTTGCCTTTTCATAAATTCCCATTCTTTTTTGTATTTCTGTCCTTCTACTTTCTTTACAATTATTCTGCTTTTGTTTTTCTCTTTTTAAAAAATAGATACATAGTGGGCCATCAAAATTTTTTCACTAATTTTCAAATGTAGTGTTTTTCTTTTAATTTAGTTAGACTTTGTAATTTCCACTAAGATACTCTTTGACCTATGTCTTACCTAGAATTTTTCATTTTAATTTCCAAATATGTATTTTTCTAATTACATTTCAGTTAGTTTCTAGCTTAATATTATTATGTTCAGAGATAATATTAATGTGATGATTTTATGATATAAAATATCTGACATATTTGATGCTTTCCTGTGGCAAAGTAAACAGTCAAATTTTTGTAAAAATTATGTGTCTTTTTCAGTTCTTAGGAAAATATATATACATGATGCATATGTTACACATACATGTTATATATGTCATAGGTGTTACATATACGTGTTCTACAGTTTTTCAAGTGATCATAAACATTTACTACCATTGAACATATGTCAGCCTGTAAAGTAATTCATAGCACATTCCCAAAAGCCATTATGTACATAGTGTAGTAAATTAATATAGAAATCAATAACAAACAATAAATTGAAAATCCTGATATATTTGGAAATTAACCATTTGAATTCTAACTCATCTATAAGTAAAGAAATGACAATGGAACTTTAAAACTATTTTGAACTGAGTAACAATACAATTTTAATTTATTAAAACATGATGAGATTATTGCAGCCAAGTTGAGAGAGAAAGACAGATAGATGACAGATAGATGAGTGGTACATAGATAGACAGATAGTCAGTATCCAGGTATCATCTACCTGATGGTGGTTGTATGTGGATGGATTCAGATAAAGGCACACTAAAGAAAACTCCATAGCCTCTAAATGCATCTATTAAAAAGAAGAAACTATTATAGGTCTTCCATAATTGAGGCAGCATGGTATTTAGGCAAGGATAATAAAAAATACTAAAAGAACAGAATAAAGATACATCTACACTTCATTTATTTGAAAGACAATACTGCAGACCAGTTCAATAAATGATGCTATAAAAAAGCAAACTTTAACTCTGTTTCATACTATGCAAAAGAATTTATGATTCCAGCTATATTGTAAAACTTAATGTGAAATTTAAAATAAACTTACACAAACTATCATAGGATAATCATTTCTTGATTACATTTAGGCCTAAATGTTGTAAACAGGACACAGAAAGTATTAACCATAAAAAGAATATATTGATCAATTGGATTACAGAAAAATAAGAACCATTTTTATTAAAAGACACCATGAGAAAATGAAATAGCAAGTCACATAGTAAAGAAAGATATTTGCAAATAATAATATTAGTAATAAAGTGGTCATATTAAGAATAAACAAATAACTTTTAGAAATCATTAAGAAAATTCAAATAACCCAGTAGAGAATATGAGCAAGAAACTTCAACAGGCATTTCAAATCAGAGAACAGTACCCTGGCCAATAAACCTATGTAAAAGTTTTAAATCTCTTTGGAAATCAGGAAGTACAAACTAAACCCACAATATGACACCACTGCCACTACACACATACACTAACATGCATGCATACATGCACATACTTACACACTCATACACATACACCTCAGAATAGATAAATTCAAATGAAGGATAATGCTAAGTGTTGATGAGAATTGAGATTAGTAGAAACTCTTATTTCTGGTGCGGTTAAATTTCTAACACAGCTTTGGGGAAGGTTGCCCCAGTAAAAATTCAATTTAAATAAAGGAAAGATGGAAGATGCACTGTGGGCTCTGATACATAGCAGGGATGGCAAATTCCTGGGTAGAGAGAAGCCTGTTACTCTGGATGATGTGAGAAATTCTTTGATTAGGCCATGGAGATTACATATTGTTATATTTATATTGTAATTAATATTACATATTGTTAAATTTATTTATATATATTTAGGATGTTTCCTAAATTTTAACAATACATTATAAACACATACCAATTTAATTTTAATCACCTATAAAAGCTCTGCTTATTTACACCTCTGCTCCCACATGTTATGTCATTGATGTCACAAATTGCATCTTTATATATCATGTACCCATTAACATAGACTTACAATTATGCTTTTGTCTTTTAAATTTTGTGGAAGAATAAAAACTGGAACTATCAGCAAAAATTAGAAAATGAGTGGTTTTTTATATTTATGCATATATTTCCCTTTACTGGAGAAGTTCTTATTTTCATATGGCTTTAAAATACTGCCTAGCATCCTTTCTTGTAGGGCATATCTAGTGGTAATGGACTCCCTCAGGTTTTGTTTATCTGGCAATGTCTTAATTTTTCCATGACTTTGAAAGGCAGTTCTACTATATGTAGAATTCTCAATTGGCAGTTGTTCTCTTTCAGTAAGTATTTTAAATATGTCATGACTTTGGCTTTTGGCCTGCAAGATTTCTGCTGAGAAATTTAATGATAATCTTTTTGAGATTCCCTTTCACACAATGAGTTTTTTTTCTCTTGCTGTCTTCAAGATTCTCTGTCTTTCAAATGTTCAATTAAATGGATCTCTGTGTGTATTTCCTGAGTTCATTGAATTTCTTGGATGTACATATGCATGTTTTTACTCAAATACGGGAAAATTTTAGCCATTATTTCTTCAAATAGGTCTCTGGCCCTTTCTCGCAGATATCAAATAAACATTTGGGATGCTCCATAAATCACATCATCAGGAAACTGCAAATTAAAACAATGAGATTAAAAAAAACACCTGTTAGAATGGCCAAAGTCCAGAACACAAAGCAACAGAAACTCTAGTACATTACTTGTGGGAATGTAGAAGAGTACAGCCATTTTGAGGAAAATTTGGTGGTTTCTTATAAATATGAATAAACTCTTACCATATTATCCAGCAATCATGCTCATAGGTTTTTACCCAAAGGAAATTAAGACTTATTTACATATGTAAAACTGCACAAGGATGTCTATAGAAGCTTCATTCTTGATTGACGATTTAGAAGAAACCTAGCTGTCTCTGAGAAGGTGGATGAATAAGTGAATACACTGATAAAAGGAATTAAGATATCTAGCCATGAAAAGACATGGAGGAAGCTTAAATGTACAGTACCAAGTAAAAGAAGCTGGTCTAAAAATGTATATTGTATGATTCTGGAAAAGCCAAGACTATGGAGGCAGTAAAAATTGGGTGGTTGCCAGAGGTAGACGGAGAAGAGGGAAATAAATAGGCAGAACACAGAGGATTTTGGGGGTACTAAAAATACTGTGTGGTGGTATAATAATAAATATATGCAATTATACATTTGTCCAAACCCATAGAATGTACAACACTATGAGAGAAGCCCTAGTGTAAACTACAGACTTTGGGTAATTATGAGATATTAATATAAATCTTTCTGGTAAAACATGAATGATTCTGGTGGGCTATATGGCTAATGGGGGAGGCTATGCAAGTGTAGGGGTACAGGTTATGTGGAAAATCTCTATACATTCCTCTCAATTTTGTTGTAAACCTAAAAATGCTCTAAAAATTGTCTTAAAAAGATTTGAAGTAAAAATATCAAGAAATAATGTGTGTATAATTTTAGATGGCATCTATTATTGCAACAAACGAAGAGATACTTTTTACTTTTTGGTAAAAATTTCCTTTAATAATATCCCCAGAGACATTTTCACGTCATTATTTCTTAGACTATACCAGATGAGATTAAATGTTCAGGTCACCACAGTGTAGAACATAGAAATCATAGGGTCTGAAATAAAAGTCACTGAAGTAGGTTTCAGATAAGCAAAGAATCCACTGGAGATAATTAATACAACCAGCATCAGATGAGGAAGGCAGGTGGAGAAGCCTTTTGAAGCTTCTGTTGAGGGGATCTTCCTGACAGTGGAGAAGATGCAGACGTAGGAAGCGATGATGAAAATAAAACAGCAGATACTCAACACCACTCAAATGAGGATAGGAAAAATTTCTCTTATTCAATTTTCTGAGCAAGAAATAGCCAATAACTGCAAGATGTCACAAAAGCACTTATGGAATATATTAGACCCATGATAGGATAAGGAGAAGGTACCTGCTGTGTGCATCACAGCACTCATTTCCCCACCCGGCCAAGACACAGTGGTTGACTGAACACATGCATCCCTGTTCATGATGACTTCATAGTGCAGGGGATGGAAGGTGCCACCATAGTGGTCAAAGCACAGCACTGTGAGGAGTGCAGCTCTGTGGTTGTTGAAAAAGCATGAGAAAGACCTGGGCAACACAGCTAAGGAATGAGATGTAGTTAATGTGAATCAAAGAGTTGGCAGTGGATGTAGAAATTGTGATTGATATTAGGCAGAGATCCAAGAAGGATAAATTCTTCAAGAAGAAGTACACAGAGGTGTGGAGATGCTGGTCCAAAGTTGTGATCCTGATGATGAAGACATTTCCCATGAGGGCATAGAATTAAATCAAGGAGAAGAGCACTGAATGCAAAATGTACATATTTTTATTGGTCGAAAATCCTGTGAGGATATATTCTGTCACAAACGTGAGATTTGTCAATACTAGAGGCATAACCTGTATAAAAAAAAGGATAGAGGATTAAAACAACAATATCAAGACTTTAAATATTGAGCATATACTGTGTATCTCCATACGGCAATCACACGGCATATTTACCGTAAACATTACTTCCATCTAATTCCTAGCCAGCGTATTAATCGCCAAGCATTATGTGAGTAATATTGCTTTATTGAACCACTTTATTTTCAGTTAAAATACATGTCATTATTATTTTGTTTAAATGTGTCCTGTGAAAGATGACAAAAGACTGAAAATTTCAACTTACCTTAACAAAACTCGAACAACAGAGTATCCTCTCCATGTTTCTCAATAAACCCAAATTGACAAACCAACGACCGCTAAGTTGTTTCCCGGTCTTCCTGTCCATACATCCTATCCCATGACTGACACAATCTCACTTTCAGCTCACCTTCCAAGAAGTTGAACAACCCTTAGAAAAAATGAACTCTTACAGACCTTCCTCAATATATTCCATAAAATCTTTAACCTACTTATTCTCTGCCAAAGACTCAGCTTAGAGATGTTCTCATATTTAAAATTTTAATAAGAGATTGAGCTAACTGCACTTTTTTCTCATTTGACACATAGCCTGGTGACTGCAGGCATCAGAAATCCTACTTCATATGAGCTAAGATTGTTGGCTTCCTATTCACCAATTTATTCACTTTTCTTCATTATTCCCCCTTTCATGTGACTTCGTCCCCCATAACTAGTAAGTTTAAAATTGTTTTTCCCACCAGCTCTTTTTTCTCTTTCATAATTTCCATACTCCCATGCCTACAATTCATGACCTTGCAACTAGAACAGCTTTAAATCCATCCCTACCCAATCCCCTGCCGCATCTCCTTCTCTCCCTCACAGAAAATTAATGCAATTCTGTGGCGGGTATAAGGCACCACATATATTTGGAGTTACTTCGTATGCAGTCTTTAAAATTTCATATGTTCAGATAGTCTTAGTCTGATGAAAGCATGTGGGTGTCCATTCCTTTTGCAATGACATGTTAGTGTCTTCTGTTTGTACAGATTTTACTCAGCAACGTTCATGTAAATTTAGCAAAATATTAATATTAAGACTGTACTATAGAGTATTTCCTCCCACACCCTGTCTTTATTCTCATGCCCCTAAATTTTATGCTCAATCTCTCTCCATGGTGATGGATAATGGAAAACTCCTGAGTGAATATTAGTGTTGGATTTGTAAAAGTAGTAATATAAAATAATTTTAATATATTAGAGAAACAAGTCCAGATATTTTAATGAAAATAACAACAAAAAAGTTTGGAATGCATCGCAGCTAAAATGTAAAACTCTTTTGGGTTATTTAAAATATACATTTATAATGACAAAATTAGTTTTAATATATCTCTGCTGCTATCTCTGTAAAAATACTGTGAATTCTTCTCTTATAGTATCACAGCCCTTCGGTGAATGATAAAAAAATCCCAAATTTGGGGCTGGCCTGGTAGCGTAGTGATTAAATTCACATGCTCTGCTTCGGTGGCCCAAGTTTCACAGGTTCAATCCTGGGTACGGACCTACACACTGCTCATCAAGCCATGCTGCAGTGGCATCCTGTATACAAAGTAGAAGAAGATTGGCAATGGATGTTAGCTCAGGGCCAATCTTCCTCACCAACAAAAAAAAAAGTTTAAGGCTCAAAATAGACATCATATCTGTCACTTCTAGCGTGAGAGAGATAAAATGAGCAGAAAGTATTGCCTCAAAGATAGAGTTGTTAAAGATTCTATCTGTCTAATATTTATGCCACTAATATTTTAGAGGCTGAAAAGTATTGCATGCCTTTGTTTTAAACACTTACTATTGTTACTTTTAATTTCATCTTGAGTTTCATCCTTCATTACTTACTATCTACTTCCCATTGATTGTTGTGATTTTATTTAACATTTAACACACTTTCAGCTTAATGCACTAAGTGATAAAATACATTGTTAACCGTTATAAAATCTGATAGTTGTCATATATACTCTCAAAATGTTATAATTAAATTACTGAAAATCATACTTGGTAGGTCATGATTCTTTAATTCTAAAGTAAAGAACAAATTATATGGTTTCCCATTGAGACTCACCCCAGAAAGCTGGCATTGTTAAACTGAACAATCTGTGAAACAGAGAATAAAAAGATCTCTTTAGATTTGATAGTTTTCATATTTTTTAAATGAGTATTTTAACTACTGTTTTTTCTTAAATCCAAAACAAAATTTTAAATCTAAAATCTTTTAAAGCTAAAATGAATTTTCTTCGGAAGATTATTTAAGAATATACCACCAATTCTGGTACACAGAAGTTCCAGCAGTCTTCTGAAGTTTGCTTCTAGTGAAAATACTGCTCATCACGAGGACAGAAGGATATTATAAATTCTCATTTCAATGGGAGATGATTACAGGTGTTGATTCCTCTGAAAATTCAATTGAATCTCAAAACTCTGACTTCACTGACGTCTTGCTAGGGAGAAACGGGGGACCTGAATAGCTTGTCTATTTTACCTCTGCTGATAGTCCCTCATGGGCTTGCATGTTGTCCAAGAACTATAATGTATCAATCTGCTTTATTCTAGAGGGAAAGTAGTGTTACATTTGTCTTCATTGACTTGCTTAATTGGAATCAGCCTATAATAAATCTGAGGAATTAGTGCAATCAGTACATCATACATTTATTTTTTAGTGTTTATACATCTATGGACAGGATTATAATTAATTCTAGCATTAAAATGTTTCATTCATCATTTATTGAGTACCTACTATGGGCTAGACCCATTCACTGGTACCACTTCATTAAAAGCAATGCAGTGAGTCAACCTCAAAGGTAAGCTGGAACGCCATTTTCTTTCACCAAGAGACAGGGACATTGGAGAGAGAGTTGGGTGTGTGAGGAGCAGAGAGAGCAGTCCCAGGGAGAGTCTGACTCGCAGAGGGTGTATAAAGAGCACTCAGTGGGGATGTGATGGGCGAGCTTCAGAGTCTAGGGCAGAGGAGTCAGTAAACAAGAGACTATAAAATGGGTGAACAAGACAGTGACTGCTGAATCAGAGGAGACTGCAGTTCGTGAGAAGTGATTGATTTTTAGTGTGAGTGACAGGAAAAGCACGGATGGTTTAAAGTAGAGAAGTGGCATGATTAACTTGTATCGGAACATGGCCACTCTGTAGAGAGAGCTGACTGTGAAGGACAGGTTGCCATGTCACTATTCCTGAGGGGGTTTCGCGACGATTTTGACAAAGCAGGTAGTATAAGTGAGAGAGGTATTTGGTTTATATTTGTATTCTAAAGCCTAAATTTCCTTCTTTAATTTAGCACTTAATCGGTTTTCGTTCATGCTAACCTTTATCATGTGTTCCTGGGTTAAATTATTTTTTAGATAAAGATATTATATTTGAGCTGTAATATTTCAGAGAGAAAAATTTTAAATTTATAGTAGTATAACCAGCAACATTTCATTGCATGTTGGAGAGCCAAACACAAACAATAAAGCAATACATTTTCCAGATATGCAAGTATTCTGCATTCAACAGGATTGTCACTTTGATCTGGTAAAGAATCTGAAACAGAAATTTGATTTCCTTAGGATTTGAGGATGTTTCTATTTCTTCCCTCCTCCTTACTGATTAAAATTTGCCATAATTTTATGTTCATATTATTATTTATTTTCTGTCTGAATGATCTGAAGGTAGTCTCTTTGTTTCTCGAGCTCAAAGATTTCACAAAAATGTACCATGGTGTAATGTTTTCGTTTATAACTTATTCTTCTGAGAAAATAGATCCTTTCACTTTTTAAACTCATTTCCTTCATTCTGATGAGTTATCTTACAATTTTTTATTTGATACTATCCTTCACTTTTCTTCCTCTTTGCTCTCTCAGAAAATTTATTCCTTGGAATTTCTGAATTGGTATTATTTTCTAATCATTTCCCTCTGACCTTAAATATGTTACTTATTTTAACTTTTGATGAAAGTTGTCACAACTGACAACTGTTCTTCCATCTTTTTTATGAAAATGTTTTTTTCTCTGCTATTATACTTTCAAATATTAATAACTTTTTATATGGTTGTCTTTGGATGAATTATCCTTTAGCCTTTTCAATCAGAATTTTACTGTGTGTTTCAATTTTTCCTTTCCTTTCTGCAATGTTTCTGGTTTTTAATTCTTTTCCCTCTGTTAATATTACTGTGATTTTGTTCTCCATCTTTCAAATTAGAGACTTAGCACACCCACCTGATGATCCTATTCTCTAATTTCATTATTAAGAGCAAGGAATTTTATTTGCAGTCTCAAGTGCATAGACTGATTTTATCTATAGCTGAGCTTCATTGAGAAGGAATACAGAGATTTCAAAAGGTTACAAATAGCAATTTTTCAATCAGTTTCTCCAGAAGTAAAATATACCCACTATTCTTTCATCTTAGTGTAAGACAGGTTACCTGAATTTTAGAGAGTAAATTAAGGGCTTAAAAATGAGTAACGTCTATATTAAATAAAGACACCCATTTATGTATATCTTTCATCCTTACGTCCCTCTTTCCAGTGCCTGATGTTTCCAGGGCTAATCTCTCCTTCAAATTCTTCAGACTCTACAGTCGACTACTTTTGCCAGGAATTGCTGTCGTTTCCAGACTCTTCAAGTGGAGAGTAGACTTATAGTTTTAACTCTCTTTTGAACAAACTCTCCCATTATACCTAATAACTGGTTTTTCCCATTTACAGTTCCTTCTTCTACTCTGTTGTAGTTTCTGTGAAAGTGAACATTTTTCATAACTTCACTATCATTTAATCATTTGGGGGAGGAAGCATAGAAAAATGTCTGTTTTAAATCTGTCCTTTTAACCAAAATATGGTTTGCTTAATTTTAGTTGCATGCCTTTTTTTTCTATTGTGAACAAAACATTTTAATATCAAAACAGAAAATTGCACATCTAGTCATGTCAATGCAAATAGTACCATAATGCTAGACTAGTCTTCCAATACAAATCAGGAAATAAATAAAATATAGAAGACAGTTATTTTCAGGCACTGGACATCAGACAGAATGCAAGAATATTAATCTTGAACTCTGAGTCCTGAATCCACAAATAATGGAAAAAATTCTTTGCAACTATTTTTTGACTGGAAAGAAAATGCTAAACACACATCTTGTTTTGAAGATTTGGAATCTGAGGAGAGAGAGAACGCAAAGTAAGTTACAGCATGTCCCTTCTTGAAAACCCAGTAATAAGATACAACTATGACAGCATATCCTTGAAATGAATTAAAGCAAATGGCATAAACAGGAATGAAATAGTATTCATATGGTTCTAAGATACAATTAATCAGCTTGATAAAAAACTAACAAAATTAAACAAAATTTCAAATACAGACTAGATCTGCATAAACAAAATCTCATATTACATACTCTGTATTACATTCTATAATCTCTGTACCCTATGCAATTGTTGTCAAATGTCTTAACAATGCCTTTTGTGTCTATATTATTTTATCTTTGGTGGGTATGTCTATACTACATCTATAATGGTGTCTATGTCTACAGCTATTTTATTATAAGATCCAAAATGATTTCACAGTATGTTTAACCATCATGACCTTTTATCTCCATTAATCTTTAACAGTTTCTCAACATTTCTATTCTTCTGAGTTTGACATTTTCAAGAGTGAAGACCAGTTAATTGTGTAGACTGTCCATTCATTTAGATTCCTCTGAGGTTTTCTCATGATTAGAACCAGGTTATAAGCTTTTAACTAAAACACTAGTAAAGTGTTTGGAGTAAAGAGGCACACATGGCACTTCTTGAGCAATGACAGCAAAATAGCTCCAAGGGAATTTCCACCACTTATTCCCCCCACAAAAAAACACATAAATTTGAACTATCTGCACATGAAAATACCTTCACAAGAGCCAAAATTCCAGATAAGGAATAACAGCACTTGGGTAAAGCACAGACATAACGAAAGATGTATTGAGGAGGGGAGGAAAGATAGGTTCCTATTACCCCCATTACCCTTCCTGCAAGCCAAAGTAGCCCAGCACAGACAGAGGTACCCTCCCCGTAGGAGAAGGTGGATGAAGTGAGTGCCCAATTTCACTGTGGAACCAAGAGCCAACCACCCCCAGAACCTGGCCAACACCTGCAGCCATAGGTGACTCTTTGCAGGCCTGTATGAAACTGGGTGCAACTTCATGGCACCCACCGTGTCCAGTGGCTCCAAACAATGTCTGTGGCACCAAGTTCCTTGTGGCATCCCTTGAACCCAGACTCCAGAACAAGCCAGTACCTACTGAGTCCAAGAGCTACAGGCAGCTCCTATGGCTGCAGATGGCTTCATTGACTCTAGACTCTCAGAGATCCCATGTGAACTCAGGTTCCTGGCTGACTCAGGTGCTGGCCACCTCCAGGAGCCCCAGATGTTTCAAAACGTGGCTCAAAAAGATGGCCAAAAGTGGCTCCTGTAGCTCCAGGCTGCTTCTTGCTTCAAGTCCCCTTGAAGGCTCCCATGAACCCAGGCTTCCAATCTGTTGCAGCATCTGCCAGCTCCCACAGCCACACCTTTCTCCAGCGGCCCCAGAATCCCAGCACTGTCTCTCTCCCATAGCTCCAGGAGGATACCAGCAGGCTTCAGCAAACCCAGGCTCCTGACATATCACAGCACTAGCTGATCTCCATGGCCCTGAGTGACTACTGTTGATTCAGGCTCCTAGTCAACATCATAAAGCTAGGCTCCAAAAAGGCACCTGCTGACCCAGGGTCTTGGTGGGCCATAGTGCCATGCTGAGTTCCATAATTCCAACTTTTTGACACACTCCAGCACCAAGCGGCTCAAGGACTCCAACAGTAGTGCTGCCTATGGGCACCATCAATCTGCCAACCCAGAAAACTAATTTGTAACAGTAAGACATAAAAACATAAAAGATGTTGGGGCAGGCCTGGTGGTGCAGCGGTTAAGTTTGCACTTTCTGCTTCTTGGCTGCCCAGGGTTTGCCGGTTCAGATCCTGGGTGTGGACATGGCACCTCTTGGCAAGCCATGCTGTGGTAGGTATCCCACATATAAAGTAGAGGACGATGGGCACGGATGTTAGCTCAGTGCCAGGCTTCCTCAGCAAAAACGAGGAGGACCAGCAGTAGTTAGCTCAGGGTTAATCTTCCTCAAAAAAAATAAAAACATAAAAGATGCTAATAAATTTAAGTATATAATCAAATTCAGATTATGTTAACACTGTAATATGGTGTTGTTTTAATCAATTAACTCTGGTATAAGACTTAAAGGAAAAAATGTATTAAGAATAATTATAGCTACCATAATTTGTTAATGGATACACAATATAAAAAGAGGTATGCAAAGATAATTTATGAGGCATAAAAGGGTACGGATTTTGTGTGTGAGCCAATCAAAATTTTTCTAAGTCTAAAATAGACTGTTCTGTCTATAAGATGATTTGTGTAAGCCTCAAAGTAACTACAAAGCAGAAACCTGTAGTAGATACAAAAAGATAAAGAGAAGGAAATCAAAGAATGCCACTATGGAAAATTATCTATCCACAATGAAAGATGAAAAAATAAAAGAAAAAGGGAACCACATAACAGCCAGACAAAATTAATAAGATGGCATTAGTAAGTCTCCGTTTATCTATAATTTCCTTAAATGTAAATGAATTAAATTTTCCAATCAAAAGGCATAGAGTACCTGAACAGATTTTAAAAAAAAGAACCAACTGTATGCTGCCTACAAGAGACTCACTTCAGCTTTGAGTTCACACAAAGGATCACAGTCATGGGAGGACAGAATATGTTCCATGCAACTGGAAAGAGAGCAGGGTAGCTATACATATATCAGACAAAATAGACTTTAAGACAAAAACTGTAACAAGAGACAAAGATCATTATACAATGGTAAAGAAGTCAACTCATCAAGAGATGTAACAATTGTAAATATATACACAAAAAACATCGGAACACCTAAGAATATGAAGCAAACACTAACAGATCTGAAGGTAGAAATAGACAATGATATAATAGTAGTAGCTACTTCAATACCCAGCTTTCAACAATGGAGAAATTATTCAGGCAGAAAATCAACAAGGAAACATTGGATTTTAATGAAACCTTAGACAAAATTGATATAAGAAACATTTGCAGAACATTCCACTCAACAATAATAGAATACGCCTTGTTCTCAAGCATACATGGAACATTCTCCAAGACATGTCAAATATTAAGTCACAGAAGATGCAAATATAAGAAGGTTTAAATCATACCAAGTATCTTTTCCAACCACAGTAGCATAAAACTAGAAGTCAACAAAAGGAGGAAACTAGAAAATTCACAAAAATGTGAACAGTAAACAGCACACTCCTGAACAAGTAATGGTTCAAACAAGAAAGTCAAATTGAAAATTTAAAAAGATCTTGAAACAAAAGTGGAAACAGCATACCAAAATTTATGAGATGCAGCCAAAGAAGTTCTAAGAGGAATGTTTATAATGAAAAGTGCCTATATTAAAAAAGAAGAAAAATCACCAGTAAACAACTTAACCTCACACTTCAAGGAACAAGAACAACAAAAATGAACAAAATCAGCCCAAAGTTAGCGGAAGAAAGGAAATAATAAAGATCAGAGCAGAAATAATATAATAGAGTAGAGAAAAACAATAGAAAAGAACAATAAAAATGGGAGCATATTTTGATAAGATAAACAAAATTGACAAACCCTTAGCTATGCTAAGAAAAAAGAGAGATCAATGAGTTAAACTCAGATGTACAAAATGATGCATTACAACTAATATCACAGAAATACAAATGATCATAAGACACTACTATGAAAAATTATACACCAGCATTGGATACCCCAGAAGAAATGGATACATTCATAGAAGCGTACACCTATCAAGACTAAAATGAACAAACTGAAAATATGAACAGAACAAAAAAGAGTGAAGAAATTGTTTTAGTAATAAAATACCTCCCAACAAGAAAAAAAGCCCAAGGCCATATGTTTCACTGGTGAATTCTTCCAAATATCTGAAGAAGAATTAACATCAATCCTTCTCAAACTCTTCCGAAAGATAGAAGAGGAGGGAATATTTCCAAACTCATTTTATGAGGCCAGCATTACCCTAATACCAAAGCAAGACAAGGGCACTACAAGAAAATAAAACTACAGGCCCATATCCCTGATGAATATAGAGGCAAAAATTCTCAACAAATACTAGGAAACTGAATTGAAAGTACATTAAAAGTATCAAAAACCATGATCAAGTAAGATTTACCTCTGTGATCTGAGGATGATTCAAGATACACAAATCAATAAATGTGATATACCACATTAATAAAATAAAGGACAAAAATCAAATGTTCATCTCAATAGATGTAGAAAAAGCATTTGATAAAAGTCAACATGCTTTCATGTAAAATCTCTCAACAAATTGAGTATAGAAGGAATGAACTTCAACATAATCAAAGGCCATATATGACAATCTTACAACAAACATAAAACTCACTTGCGAAAGATTGAAAGATTTTTGCTAAGATCAGAAACAAGACAAGGGTGTGCACTCTTACTGCTTCTATTCAATCTAATACTAGGAGACCTAGCCAGAGCAATTCAGAAGAAAAAAGAAATACAATGCATCAGAATTGAAAAGGAAGAAGAAAATCGTCTCTGTTTGCAGATGATATAATCTCATATATAGAAAACCCCAAAGACTCCACCAAAAACTATTAGATCTAACAAAAAATTCAATAAAGTTGCAGGATACAAACTAAACATACAAACATTTGTTCCATTTCTATACACTAACAATAAATTATCTGAAAATTAAATAAAGAAAACAATCCATTTCCCCCCAAAATATCATATTCAGGAACCAATTTATCCAAGGATAGGAAAAACCTGTAAACTGAAAATTATAAGAGAGTGTTGAAATAAAATGAAGAAGACACAAATAAGTGGAAAGAAAATGTGTTCATAGATTGGAAGATTTAAAATTGTTAAAATGTTTATACTACACAAAACCTACATGGGCTCAATTCAATCCCCATCAAAATTTGAATAACACTTTTCAGAGAAATAGAAAAAAACATCCTCAAGTTAGTATGGTACCACAAAAGAACCCGAATAGAAACAGCAATCCTGAGAAAGAAGAATAAAGCTAGAGACATCCCATTTCCTTATTTTAAATTTTATTACAAAGCTATAGTAATCAAAACAGTATGATACTGGCATAAAAATAGAAACACAGTCCACTGGCACAGACTGACGGCAACAAAATAAACCTATTCATATAGACAACTAATATTCATCAAGGGAGAAAAAAAGATGAAATGGCGAAATGAATGGTAATGAGAAAACTGTATAACCACAGGCAGAAAAATGAAATTGGACCCAATCTTACACCACTCACAGAAAAATTAATTCAAAATGGATTCAAAATATAGACATAAGATCGGATAGAGTAAAACTCTTAGAAGAAAACAGATGTAAAACGTTTCTTGAGTTTAGTCTTTGGCAAAGATTTTTTGCAGAAAAAGCGAAAATAAACAAATGAGACTACATCAAATTAAAGAACTTCTGCAAAGCAAAGGAAACAATCAATAAATTGGAAAAGGCACCCGACAGAATGAGAGAAAGTACTTGCAAACTATTTATCTGATAAGGGATTGATACCTAAAATATATGAGAAACTCAAACAACTCAATAGCCAAAAAAAAAAAAAAAATCTGATATGATAGGCAAAAGTCTGAATAAGCATTTTTTCCAAAGAACATGTACAAATAGCCGATAGGTACATGAAAAAATTGCTCAACATCACTAATCATCAGGGAAATGTAAATCAAAACCCCAATGAGATGTCACCTCACACCTGTTAGAATGGCTATTATCAGAAAGACAAGCAACGCCAATTACATATGCTTTCTGTCAATTGTATCTCAAGAAGATGGATAAAATAATGAAACAGCAAGAAAAAAGGAAAGCCACCATGTCAATTTCTTCTACTGCTACTGATGTTAATTTTAATTACTTGGTTAACGTGATGCCTGTCAAGGTCTCCATAGTGAAGTTACTCTATTTCCTTTTGTTATAATAAGTTCTATGTGAGAAAATATCTTGAGACTAAATCTCTGATTAGACACATCATTGGTTCTCATTCTGTCTTTGTATTCTTCAACTTTTTTTTATATATTATATATTTTCCTGAAATTTTGTTCAATATACATGACAGTTAAGATCACTGTAAAGTTCACTTACAGTCTCTTGAATTTTGTGTATTGTTTTATACTATCACACTGAAAATCTTATCTTAATAATTTTAAATATTGTCAACTTCATATGGTATGATTGACTTTGTACTTCATTAAGATGGCTGACTGTGTGATTGCCATTTATACTTTTCTAACTTTTGTGAGGTGCTAAATTACATGTTTAACACTTTAACAGGCATATGTCTTGGCCCTGTTTGAACATTGACCAGTTGATATAGGTGTCCTGTGTGTAATTTGTACTTTAAATATGTTTTTCTCCCTTGGATGTGAGTGCAAAGTGGTCTTGGAATGTGAGCATAGATATTTACAAGCAGGTACTTTGAATATCTGAACTCATAATTTTAGGTATTTACGTGACACCGTTATATGCCTTCTTTGGCCTGAAATCATTAAAGGAAGGAGTAAAATTAAAAAAAAAAAAAAAGAGTGAGATGGACAAAAGAGATGCCTAGCCAAGCTGTGAGCTTCAGCCAGAGTTTGCAACAAACCCAAGGGACCTGTACAAAAGGAGAGCTGGAAGTGTGCAATCCTGACAGCATAATCCCCTAATCTGCTCTACTGCAGACCCTGCATTGGTCAGATCCAACCAAGTCAAGCGAGGTGAGATTGTTGGTGCAGTCCAGTAAGTCTAGACTCCAGGACACAGAGTAGGCTGCAGAAGGGCGTGGGGAAGCTGTAGGCAGGTAATGTGTGCATATTTGACATGTTCTCTTTTTTGAGATATTGCCTCATTTTGGTGTAAGGTTGCATGCTAAATGTTTGAAAAAATTTTCTGATTTTCAGTTGTGTGAAAAATTTGTATAAAGTGAGTATCTGTATCTTGAGAAAAAGTGTTTGATAAAACTCTGCCAAAAGACTGGTACTGCTGACTTGACTGGAGGTGCAGAATAGCTTTGATTATCAATTGATGTCTTTGATTGCTATAGATTATTCATATTTGTATTTCTTATTGAGTTGAATATGGATTTTTTCAAAGTGTATTTTACATTTTCAAATTTATTATCAGATAATTTTTGTAGTATTCTATGAATTTGGATCTACTTTTGACATATAATTTACTTATTTTTGTTTTCATAAATAAATGTTTCTTTTATTTTCATATATAATTTTAGTAAAGTAATTAAAATAATTATTTTAAATATATAAAACATCAATTTAAATATTTTACTTTTTATCATATTTTTGAGCTACTTCATTGTTTGAAATACAAATGTAAAATAATATGAGAGACTTAATTACAGTTAATGGCCAGGTCATATGTAAAAATAGAGCTCTGACCCACAATCTAGAGTAAACAGGCCAAGAAGCTAGCATTTTGTAAGTCAGATTTGTAGTAAATTAGACCACTATCTCTAGTAACAATCCAGGAAGCCAAACAGTAACTCCCAGTAATAATCGGTCACAAATATCCAGGATTATTTTAATAACTGGCAGCTTCCAAAGTTTTGTTCCTGCTTCCAAATTAGGACCAATCAGAAAAAGTCAAATATGCACCCCTGGGCTGCCTACAGCTCTCTCATTCCAACAGCCTCCAATAAGGGCACACCTGGAGACTTCCCTTTTCCTACTATACAGAGGTCCAGTCCCCTGCCTACCTTTGAGTCTCTGCCAAAACCCAAGTGTCATTGGCTGACTCCTTCCCATCGACTGTGACAATCTGAATAAACAGTTCTTGTTTTCCTTTGGAGGCTTTTGCTTTATTTTCTCAAATAATAACACTGATGAATTAAAATAAGCAATGCCCTTTCTTTGTGAAACCTATAGGTGCTGTTTACCCTACAACAAAATTTCCTGTGAAAAATATTTTTGGAACAGCATTGAATTTGTGAAGGACATTTTGAATCCACCATTTGTATCCATTCATGTCCACTTCCATTGCTTTGAAATTATTATCCATGTCAGTGAATCATTTGGTGTAATCATCAGGTAAGAATAGAATGTTTTTGAGAAATCTTGGTACAAGTATCTAAAATTCTTTTTTTTAATTTGATTTTCAGAGATAATTCCTGACTTCTCAGGAGATTAGGCTAATCACCTGCCCCAGGACAGAGACAGCAGCTTTGAAACCCTGGGTTGCAGCAAGACCCCAACCAGTATTTCACAGTGCAGGTGATGGCCAGAACACTGGGTCCCTGCTGGAACCCTGTTTATGCAAAAAGGGTTGGGATGGTTCCTCAGAACATGACATAGACAAGAGTAGGGGGTGGGAATGGGGATATCCTGGGATCATGGTATGTACGTGTTCATCCAGCAGTTCTAGGCTCAACTCGTCCACCATAGTTGCTGTGTTTTCAGTTCTTCAGGGTGTTTGTTTGCAACTTCTCTCTTGCTCGCTCTCTTTCTGTTCCAGTATGCTAAAGGGTTTTAAAATTATAATATTTTCTAAATTAAGAGCTTTCATTATTGTGAATTCTTACTATTAGTGGTTCTCAGTTTCATTCTTTTTATTAATTCATTCTTTCATTTCTTTATATATATATACACACAACATATAGATATGATCAGAATACACAGTCATAGCTATATATTTTCTTTTATATTTAGCTCATAAAGCATGTATAATCAGATACTTTAGGTTTATTCAGCTGTTCTTTATGTTTGGGAGCAGTGCTGTCCAATATGGTAACCACTATCTACAAGTGGCTATTGGGCACTTGAAAAGTGGCTTCTCCAAATTGAGATATGCTTAAGTATAAAATAGTCCACATTGAATTTAGAAGACTTAATATGAAGGAAATGTAAAATATCTCATTAATAATTATTCTATTGAATTGCAATGATGCCATATAGGTAGGGCTGATTAGTAAAGTGTATTATTAAAATTAATTTTGGCTATAAGAATGTTATGTTTAAACTTAGTCACTAGTCAATTAAAATGAATCATGTGGCTGGATTTTCACATTTAACTCACTTATTTTCCAGTAAACTTTTTGTTTTTAAACTTTTTTCTTTACTTAGGTACAATTGACAAATAAAATTGTATATAAACTGTACATGGTAATGATTTAATATATTTATACATTGTGAAAGGACTACCAGTATAAATCTAATCATCACATTTATGTCCTTCATAGTAATTGTTTTCTGATGAGGACTGCTCGTATTTTTTAAGGACACATTTATCTCTGACTTTAGCTCACTTGGATCTCACAATTTTGATAGGTGTTGTCACAGTAATTTAGGTGTAGATATTTGCAAATTTTCTTGTAATTCCAATAAATTCACCAGATGGGATCTTAAATATCCCAACACAAGATTGTTATCCAAAGTGTTACTGGTAATTACTTTGACATGTTCTTTGTTAAGAAAACATGCTGCATACATTATGTTTTTTTCTGGTTGATAAAATTTGTAAAAGTGGTAAACATATCTATAGACAGAGAAAGAGCTAGAGACAGAGAAAGATGCCGTTTGGGGTCAATTATCAATTTCTAATAAAATATATCACACATAACATTTATAAATTTCAAATGTTATCTTACTTCATTGTCAAGATTTTTCTGTATAATTTTTCTTTATGTGTGTATATTTTATGTCATAGATTCAATCTTCTTTTTTCTAACATATTTATGTAAGTTTACTTATTAAGATTTATTTAAAAATTAACATTAATTTTAAAATCCAAATTTTATTTTTTAGCATTGATTTTAATTACTCATTTTTTCTTGACATTCTATTGAGTTGATGAGACACAATTTTCACCTTTTTCCCTTGCAGTTTTGAAAACAAAAGAGCTATTCTTTCAAAGGTAAACAACAGTTTTAACATACATATTTTTTAAATTTTTTCTAAAAAAGTCTATCCAGTATTTATTCCTTCATTCTATAAAGAGGGCAATAAATTTAGCGCACTTTACCCAGCCATTTAGTGCCACAAAACCTCCTTTTATTAAATTCATTTTAAGTACTAAGCTTTGTTGTTTTACACACACAAAAATTTGTATCATCACTACCATCTTCAGTATCATCATCTTTGTTAGCATCATTTTAATATCCTCTGTTTAACTTACCATTATCTATGACAAGTTATTTTGCCACCAGTGTTTTTATATTGTGAGCATTCAACTTGATTTTTAAATCAATTAATATTTAAATTATGTAATTAATTTCTGCTAAGTTATATGATTTCAGTTATTTTAGTGATACCTGAGGAGTGTTAAAATCTCTTTATATGCCACAAGATGTGTTGATTTGCCATCAATATTGATAGATTCTTTGACTATAAAAGTCTATGTTTTAGATGACTCACAGTCTCTTCCCTCAGTACACACTCTTTCTCTTAGTACAGTCAGATTTCCCTTCTTCTACGTGCTACTATATCCCCATTCTGATAGGAATCTTCTCATTACATCTATTCTCTAGAGATGATCTCAATTTTTTAGATGTATTTAAATGTATGCTTTGTCTCTGATGTATTCTAAAAGTATATATGGGAATAGCCCCATGGGCTAGTGGTTAAGCTCAGCATGCTCTGCTTCAGCTGCCCAGGTTCATGGGTTCAGATCCTGGGTGCAGACCTACACCACCTGTCTGCCATACTGTGGCAGGTGACCCACATATAAAATGGAGGAAGATTGGCACAGATGTTAGCTCAGGGAAAATCTTCCTCAAGCAAAAAGAGGAAGATTGGCAATGAATGTTAGCTCAGGGTGAATATTCCTGAAGCAAAAAGAGGAAGATAAATTGGCAATGGATGTTAGCTCAGGGCAAATATTCCTCACAACAAAAAAATTAGATAGAGTTAGGGAGAAAACATTTAGATATAAATATCTGTCTATCTATATTCCACAGCTTTTCAAATTCTTAACAATTAACTCTTTAAATATTGTTTAACTAACATGATGTCCATTCTCTTACATATGCCTAAAAAGTTTTATCTACATATAAATACACAAAAAAGGCATGTAATTACATAAAACTAAAGTACATTTTTACCAATATTTTTATTGAAAACTGTATTTTTTATGTGCTTATAAGTATTAGAAAACTATTTCTTACATGACAAGCTCTTCACAAAAATATCAGGAATTTTAGAGAATATGCTAAGTGAAACTTCAGTAATTAATTAATCTTATAGATTTATGACTTTTAGACATACATTTTTTTTTAAAAAAGAAATATATAAAATTAAATCCACATAGTTCAAGTCAAGAAAGTTGACAACGTTTGAAAAAGTGTCATTTAAGGGAGTTAGGAAGAAGATGAAAATTAAAAGAATATGTGAATAAACTGAGATAAAGAGGAAAGTTATTAAGAAAGCTAAGACATTATTGGAATTTTCTAATAATATGTATTTTTAAAAAGTATCTGATGATTGGTGACATCAGCAAGATGCCAGGCTAAGTGCCCGCACTGACCTATTGATCAAAAATAACAATAGAACAACTCCCTACCAACAAAAATATCTCTGGGAGAGCTCTGGAGTATGATGAAGCAGCTACAGCAAACAAATGGAGCATAAAACCTGAGGATAAAGGCAGAAGAAGCCTTTCACTTGTGTTACTCAATCCCTTAATTTGGTATAGCTCATCAGCAAAAGAGATTTCTATGTTAATGACTTCCCTTTATGCAGAAAAAGATAAGGAGGACCCCGGCAGCCTTTGCAGCCACGGACCTCAGCAGCACTAACCACTTTCTTAGACACCTGAAGCTTGGGCTAATGAGGTCCCCTCACTTGCCTATGTTGACCTCAGCTGAGTGAGCTGGATAGAGTCTATGGTACTGTGGCCCCAAAGGCAGTATCACCACAACTCAACCAACTAGTGCCCTTCTGCTCCCCCTCAGGTGAGGACCTTTCCCATAGCAGGCATTCTGTAAAATCTGGAAGAGGTGATTACTCTTCTTCAAATGAGCAGACACAAACACAAGTCAACGAGGAACACAAAAAATTTAGGAAACATTTAGGAAACCTCCTAAGAAACACAATAATTTTACAATAACTGATCCCAAAGAAATAGAGACAAACAAATTATCTATCAAAAAGTCCAAATACATTTTATTATTGTTGCTGTTGAGGAAGTTTCACCCTGAGCTAAGATCTGTGCCAGTCCTCCTCTATTTTGCATGTGGGGTGCCTACACAGCATGGCCACGGATGAGTTGTGCAGGTCCACACCCAGGGGCTGAACCCAGGCAGAAAAAGTGGAGTGCACTGAACTTAACCACTAGGCCACAGGGCTGGCCCCCTAAAATCCATTTTTTAAGGAAACTCAGTGAGGAACAAGAGAACACAGATAATCAAATCAAAGAAATCAGGAAAATGATAGATAAACAAAATGAGATCAATAGAGAGTTACAAATCACAAATAAGAACCATATAGAATTTCCGGAGTTGAAGAATACAATGAATGAAGTAAAAAATGCAATAGAGAGTTCAAACGCTTAAGATTCAATTAAGCAGAAGAAGGTGTCTGTGAACTCAAAGACAAGTCATGTGAAATTATAAATTCAGAAGAAAACCATTTTTAAAAAATGAAAAAGTGAAGAAAGTTTATAGGATGTATGTGATGCCATCAAGAGAATTAACATTGGCATTGTGGTAATCCCTTAAAGAGAAGGGAGATAAAAAGAGGAAGAACTCTTTAAAAAAGAAAAAAATGACTGAAAAGTTTGCAAATCTTTGAAAGGAAATGGATATCCAGTTTCATAAAGATCAAAGGCCACCAAACAAAACCAAAAAAAGAAGAAGAAACCAAGACACACTATAATCACATTGTCTGATGTCAACAACAAAGAGAAAACTTTGAAAATGGCCAAAAAAGGTAACACATCACAAATAAAGGAACCCCCATGAGGCTATCAGCAGATTTCTTAGCATAATCCTTGGAGGCAGAGGAGAGAGTTGGATGGTATTTTTAAAGTACTGAAGAAAAGAAAAACCCTGTCAAACTAAATACTATATGTGCCAGAATTATTACAGAAACGTAAGAAAGATAGTCTTTCTTGACAAATATAAGTGAAGGCAGTCTGTCACCAATACACTTGATTTACAAGACATTCTTTAGGGAGCTCTTCAACTTAAAGCAAAAGAAGGCTAAAGAGCAATGTGAAACTATATGAAAGCACAAATCTCACTCATAAAGTTAAATATATAGAAAATATAGAATAATGTATATATTTTATTCCATTTCCATCATATTCTTCATCACTCATTAGAAATTTGAGTGAATTTAGGGGTTCCAGACTCAATATTCTAAGCTTTTAAATACTGAATAATCAAATAAGAGGTTGATGGAAGTAAATATATTTGGTTAAAGGTGATAAATGTAATAGTTGACCATCATATATTTCTATTATTGGAACTTAAATATGAGTTGATAGTATAATATATAAAATTCCTTTTTATTTTTTATTACTGATATCCTTTGATGAATAACAATGTTCAACTATATCATTTATAGAAATAATAAATTATTAAATAATATAAAGCCAGTATGTGCAAGCAAAGGTAAAACATTATTTCCTATACTTTGAATTTCCACATAAAAATTTAAAAGGAGATATTTAAAATGTGTTGTTAAAGGGGTTCATATGCCTACTAGAGGCAGCCTAAATTAGGGTCATGATGATGAATTTAGGTAAGATTTTATTTAAATTTTGTGATATTCACAGTCAAGAGAAGTGACATCACTGTAGAAGGTAGAGGAAACTAGCATAGCAATGACACTTTCAGATAAAGCTGAAGGAAATTTACAGTAAACTTAGAAAATAATAAATAAATAAAATATTCTGAGTAAACATCATTAATTCCTGAGACTCAGAATACTACTTCTAATTTAGGCTGAAATTTTGAACCAGAAAAAAATTCACGTTACCTCCAAGTATTCAGCAATATATTAAATTTGTACGTGGGACATCCAAATGGCCAACAGGTATGTCAAAAGATCAGCATCACTAATCATCAGGGAAATACAAATCAAAATCACAATGAGATGTTACCTCATATCTATTAGATTGGCCATCATCAAGAAGACAAGACATAAATGTTGGAGAGTCTGTGGAAAAAAGGGAGTCTCTGCGAAATGTTGATGAGAATTCAAATTGGTTTATCCCCTATGGAAAACAGCATAGAGGTTCCTCAAAAAATTAAAAAATAGAGCTACCATATGATCCAGTAATCTTACTTCTGGGTATATATCCAAAGGAAATAAAAATAAGATATAAAAGAAAATCCTCTGCACTGCCCTGTTTATCGAAGCATTATTCACAATAGCCAAGCTATAAGATATAGAAACAACATAAGTGTTCATCAATGGATGAACAGATTAAGAAGATATGATGTCACACACAAGGAAATATTATTCAGACATGAGAAGGAGTGAAATCCTGCCATCTAAGACAATATGGATGGACCTTGAGAGCATTATGCTAAGTGAGATAAGTTAGAGAGAAAAAAACAAATATTTTATGATCTCACTTATATGTACAAACTAAAAAAGCTGAACTAGTAGAAACTGACAATAGAATGGTGGTTACCAGGGGCTGGTGGGTAGGGGGGCCAGAACAATATTAAAGAGTGCAAACTTACAACTAGACCCACAAGTCTGCCCTCTTTGTAACCTATGAAAGAAGAATTTATCGATCCTGTAATTTATCTCTTATTTATCCAGTCAGCTAATCTCAAATGGTCAAACTAATTGTTTAATGACTCAGTCTCTTGTTTCAACTTCTGAAAATGTAGTGATCATTTGTGCATGTGAGAGTGTGATAAGCCAAAATGAAGAAACTTCTTTCCCTATCGGGATCTCATTAAAATATCTGGGGGGGCTGGCCCCGTGGCCGAGTGGTTGGGTTCTCACACTCCGCTGCAGGTGGCCCAGTGTTTCGTTGGTTCGAATTCTGGGCGTGGACGTAGCACTGCTCACCAAACCACGCTGAGGCAGCGTCCCATATGCCGCAACTAGAAGGACCCACAACGAAGAATATACAACTGTGTACTGGGGGGCTTTGGGGAGAAAAAGGAAAAGAATAAAATCTTAAAAAAACCCACAGATGTCTGGGTAGCCTGTGCTGTGGTTATTTGTGTCGAGAGATTCTCATAGTTTATCCTCAGGAAAATTGACTTTTCTCAGCATCATCTTCCCGTAACTGCAATTCCTTGGCCATTTATATCCTTGCCTAGGATTTCCAATAATAGATTTGTTTGCCAAATGTTGCAAATATCTATATCCACATTTTATCAAAAACTATTCCAAATCTATTTTTGGTATGGGAGCAAAAACCGTGTCAACAATGGTAGAAATAAATTAATCAGATAATTACCTGATTAAGCGGAAACTTCAATCAAAGTCAGTTTGTTTCCCAGAGGGTTTTTAAAGGAGTCTACACTTCAATAAATGAAACCAATACATTTTGGGTCTCCTATATTAGCCTAGAACAGTAACAATAGGGGTCTCTAGAAAATAGATAAATTTTATGATCTCAGAGAGTTTTCACTTAGAGTTAGATAATCACTGAACACAGGATATAAAGGGGAGGGTATTTGTAAGGCCTCTCTGAAAAAAATCTCTCTTTAACATGGCTATTTGTTAAAAAGTAATTTATCTGATTCTATTTTAAAATAATTCTACTAAATATCTTGTTAATTTTGACTAACATAAAATACACCAGTTTATCACAAGCATGTTGGTTCTAGATTCAGTTGATCACTACTGCAACTCGCACAATACTCCTGTGTTGCTTGCTGACTGTAAGCATGAAAGGAAGATTCCTTAGAACAAAAGAAACACTGGGGCTGGCCAGTGGCATATTGGTTAAGTTCACACACTCCACTTCGGTGGCCCCGGGGTTTGCAGGTACAGATCCCGGACACAGACCTAGCATCACTCGTCAATGGTATACATATACAACTAAGAGGTATTCTTTAGTGTCCACCTATTTTATTCATTGTGAGTAAAACCATTCTCCTCCTGAAATGTAATTCCTCTCAAAAACACACAGATACTTGTCACGACATGAAACTTGTCCTGCAAAGGTCATACGGCTAAAGCCAGATAATCAAATTGTTTCCCTGAGACATTTCAAATTTGAAATGAGCCAAGCTCTCTTCATTGATGGACATAAATATAAAATTCAGGAGCTGAATTTGGCTGTGTTGTCTACAAGTGGGAAAAGGTTAGTTGGCCAGGATTCTGAAAAAGGTCTCATGCAAAGAAAAAGCAGCAAAAGATGGCAAAAAAATTTCTGGCTGCGGTTGTTTTACTTTTAGATTCTTATCTAGTACTGATTTAAGTCTTTTATAAGAAAAGCGAGGTTTTTGATGACATGGATAGCAATTTTCTTGGAAGAGATAAATAAGTTACTAATATTAAAGTAAAATAAAATTTAAAAGGAAAAACGGCACAGAGATTGTCGACGTCTATTTAATTTTAGTTATCTTTTACATCTGTGAAGTAGTAAATTTTTTACTGAAAATATATGTCAAGTTCATTGGGGAGGAAAATCTTTTTAACCAGAAAATAATAATGACTTCTTATAGAAGAAAATGCTTTAACTAACATAAAAGAAAAATGCAAATGATAAAAGGCAAATCTGTGGAAGAGTGATACACAAATATAACTAAAGTTAAAAGCAAAAACCAGCATTCTAAATGTTCATCATTTCTAGGTAACTTTTGAAGTTTAAAACCTCAGAATTTAGTCCTTGATTGTTTACAATGCATTGTATTGGTGTTTGTGTGTGTCTATCCTACTAGACCACAGAGCTGAACAGTTTTTTTTCTCAATTTGGAAAATATAAACTTGATCAAGTAATAAACACACATATAGGCCTTCAGTACTACACTACTATTACTTTATCCTTAAGCAAAAGCACTGCTGCCATGATAATGATAAACTACTACACAGAGTATTACAAGTGTCACTATTCCCACTGCCAAATTTCTGTTTTTCGTATGTATTCAATCATCTTAAAAGATAAGATGTATATGAACCCAGTTTAACTATGTTATTATCATTATAAATAATAAGAAGACATAGAATAGCCTTCCTCCACTTACAGTACCAATTTCTGAACTCACTCTCTGTAAGGCTAGGAATGCCCAGGTTTGGGATCATTCAAACACACCATCACTTGAATCTCATTCCCTTGAGGAAGTTTTGGCCCTTAGCCAAGATGACCTTCAATCCATCTTTCACGGATTCATTCTGTGGACTGAAGATGAAGGAATTCAGGAGTGATGTGATGACACTGGAGAGGATAAAAGAATCTTGTTAAGATGCAGGCTGCTCTTCTGTGAGGGCCAGACATAGACAAGGATGGAGATCCCATAGCCCATGGAGACCACAGGGAACTGAGAGGCACAGGTGCCAAAGGCTTTATGTTGACCTTGGCCTGAGGGTATCTTCACAATGGTAGAGATGATGTAAACAAAGGAGACCACTGTGAGGTAAAGAAGCTGATGAGTAGGACAAAGGAGCTGAGGAAGTCCAACAGCTCGATGACAGGGATGTCAGCACAGGCCTAGAGGAGCAAGTGGGCCCTGTTACAGAAAAAATAATCAATCACACTGGGGCCACAGTATGGCAGTCCTGCCTTAAGGACAGTAGATGGGAGGATGAAGAAAAAGTCATCCATCCAGGAGAGGATGACAAGATAGATACCCAATGAGCTGGTCATAATCACCTGGTACTACAGGAGGCTGCAAATAGCCACATAGCAGTCATAGAACCTCACATAAAAAAGGACAAACTCAGTGCATCGAAAGAGGAAGTAGAAAAATGACTGCACAAAGCATTCACCAAATGAGATGCTCTTCCTCTCTGAGAGGAAGCCTGTCAGCATCTTGGGAATAGCACAGGTCACGCTTAACATTTCAATGAAAGACAGGACAGCTGGCTAAGGAAGAAATACATGGGTGAGTGAAGCCTATAATCCACAAGAATCCTGGTAAAGATGAGGGCACTTTCAAGGACAGTCATCACATAGGACAATACGAAATCAAGAAAAGGAGGCCCCAAAGGGCTCTGGTGGCTGCCTCCCTGTCAGAAGGCTCTCCCTCACCATGGTCCAGTTCTCCTTCTCCATGCTGGCTGGGGAATCTCTGCTCTTAATTTTGTCCAGGAAGGAAAAGAAGCAATGTGTTACTGATTAAAGCACACTATTCCAAGATATATTAAATTGGGCATTATTATTTTTCCTAACAAAGTGAGCAGCATGATTGAAAAATATGGTTGGATTTAATTTTTCTTATAATTTCCATATATGAAAATCAGTGTTCCAAACAATTAGGATGTATAAAACTTATCTTCCCTAATACAGGTTTTTTAAACCCCTATATCCCTATGCCATAACCTAAATTGACAAAAAGATGGTACCTACAATTTACATATATCCTGTCTACATATACTTATCATTAATATTACTTGTAAAAAATGCTTTTGATCTATGTAAGCAATAAATAAATCTTTCTAATAAATTTATTAAAATAATACTTAAATTAAAAATTTAATTTTGTAACTGGTTTTTGCATTACCTGTTTGAAATATTATATAGTTTTCACAGATACTTAAAGTGGTCAACTGCACAGAAGCAAAGCCTTCCTGATATCTTCTCTAACTTTTACTGTAGTCAATAAACTCTGTGAAGGAAGACTTGGTAAATGGCAAATGAGGAAACAGCTAAGAGAAACAGAATAAGTGGAGGTGTTAAACTTTAAAAAGATTGTTTTTTAAGAACAATTTTTGGAACAAACTAATCACTTTTTGATAATATTTTTGTAACTCCTCCATAATATTTGTGGTTGCACTATTAATCAGCCTGAAATGTTTGAAAATACACTTCTCTATATATAAGTGGGTGTCAGGATTGGTCTCACTTTATATAATTAAAATAATTTGGTAAAATGAGGGTACAGAGAAAAAGCTGAATTCAGATTTGATAATAATTAAACACTTTTTCAATTATAGGAAACAAATTAACAGTAATGTATAATTTTAGTAAGACAAAAAATCAAAGAAGATCCTCAAATGAAAGATAATATGGGAAATTCAATAAGCAAATTTCTAAAAACTAAAGTAAAAATAGGAAAGAACAAAAAACATTAAAAAATAATGAAGCACACCATGGGAAGCCAATATGTCAATTGCATAAAAAAAGTGAATGGATTAAGTTCACCTAGCATATATAACAGAATGAATTAAAAAGAAAGTATGACAGTACTCATTTTCTAAAAAACAAAAGAATAAAATGGATCAAAAAGTAAAAAAAAAAAATTCAGTCTGACTATGTAAGAGAATTTAAAAAATAAGAAAAGTAAATATTCTCCAAACAAATAGCAGACAACTTAAAATTCAAGAGAAAATAAACATTTCACAGGACAAAATACAAGGAAGGTAAGTTGATGTGTAGAATAACTAATGTTTCCATTGAAGATACAAAAATCCGTGAATTAATGAGACAAGTGAGATTGTAACATGATTTTCAAAGCAGATGTTGGAAACATAGAGAGTATTAGAAAATAATAGAGTAATAATAAAAAGATTTGACATACTTTTCACGTATTATGATCAATAGGGCAGAAAATGAACATTATTAAGATATTTGATTATTATTAGAAGTATTATTATTACTAGAAGTGAAACATTTATAATTAAATTAGGAAAATACATACAATGCTATGAGTGAGCATATCTTAATGAATAAATAGAAAGGAGGATTCTATTCCTTGATTTGGAATCAATATTTCAAAACAAAATTATTCAAAATATGTGAGTATATATATTGTAATCCCAGTCAATTGCGAGCATGATTTTTATTGAAACTGATCAAAATAAGTTAAATGCAATCTTGTAGAATAATAAATACTGCTATAAAATACACTAGCTATGACGACATGCTATTAAACTACATGAATTTAGGACAAATACTGCAATCTACATGAGAACATTTGTATATTTTATTTATTCTATTTGTGTTGGAAACTGAAAGAAGAAAAAATTGAACTCACACAAAATGAGGATCCAGTTGTGCATATCCTGCCATGCACCAGCTGCCTTAAGAAGCATGGTTTTGTGATCACAACCATGGAGGTACTGTAATGAAAGGTAAAATGGAAAGAAGAGACCAGACTCTCCAGTATTTCCCATGGTGTTACTGCCACAGTACTGAATGAGTCAATGTCCTTGATAATGTTACAAGGTTGGGGGGTGCTTGGGGAGAGAGAAAGGAGACTTATTCGTTCAGGGAAGATATGTAAAATAAAAGCTTTAGGCAAAAGGGGGGTTAAGGAAAGTAACAAGGAGAGTGACTGCTACAGAAACCAAGTAGGTGGTTGATATCACGAAGCAAAATCTGGTAAGATTCTATATGTTATTTTATCACTATTATAATTTCCTTATGGATTATTTAAATTAAATATTCAAATAAATTTATCAGACTTGCAAAACTATATAACTTTCCCTAGTATCCAGCCCTCAAAGAATTCTCAGACATCTACTACGGGTCGAGACCATCTTCTCTTCAAGGCTAAGTTCCTGCTGTGATTTAGGAAATATTACAAATAAGCTTCCAGTCTCCTTTTCTAGGACGTTCAACTTTGTAACAATCACTCACCTTACTTGATGTCTCTCCTACCATTGGTAATTTCTTAGGTCAGGAAAAAGCTAGAGCATGCCCCAAATTTGATCTTTTTTTCTTTTGGATTCAGGCTCCAGAGCTGGTATTTGGTGTTTCCATAGGAACTGCTGAGCCCAGATCTCTTCTGAAGCTGGTCTATTGCCAGATTACGACAGGACGACTCCACAGCTCTCACCTGGGAGAAGGTCTAACTGAGAACAGCAAAACTTTACAGTCAGCCTAGGCTCCCACAGGGTGAACGTTATGGGGTGGGCAAAAATAGCCTCATTTCTTTTCAGCCTGAAAATTTGCCTCTGTAAACTCATTAGTAACTCTATTCCAGGGAGCCTCTAGTAAGTGTATGAACCTTTACTTTCCCAAGAGACTTTTTAAAGCTCAAAACAAAGAATTTCAAATAAAACATTTTCTGGTCTATATGGACGTGGAGAAAATATAGTTGCATTCATGTAGGTATGTATATACAGTTGGATTGGGCTGCACATGTTTAGGTTTAATGTATAATCATGAAGTACCTCAGAGCTACATCCAGCTGCCCTCCAGTTTGGGGGAGACACGAGCTCACTCCCTGCTCATCTTCATTTGGTAATACTAATGAATGGGAAGGATTATTTCAGACAGAAATTCATGGATGTGAAATCCTAAGACCTACCATTAAGGCTACCACTTATGGTTGAGCATGTTGTGTCCTGCACAGACACCTCATCCAGGGAAGTATAAGCAAAAACAAAGAGAAAGTTGTTTATATGTTATAAGTAAATTTTGGTGAATTAATATTAAAGTTTATGATGTGCTATGATTGGGAATAGAACTTTGAAGGAAAGTAAAAAATTTAAAAAGAGTAAAGAAGAACCTTATTACATGTTAGGAAGTGCTACTGATAGTATAATGCTTTGTAGAAATTAAAGAAAATGTGAACTGTGTAAGAAAAAAATAAAAAGTATGCTTTTCCATAAGTTCTTTAACAAAAGCTCTCCAATGCCCTAATTCTGAGGCATCAACTGCCCTGCTGGAGATGGAAGGGATAACAGGTCTCAGTGCCCACTCCTCACCATATTTTCAATTTTATACCAATGCATCCATTCTCCATCAGATTATCTCCCAATATTGTAGCAGTGCTCATTTTTATTATAATAATTTATCCAATATTAAACAGTACCCCCACTTTTCATTGGAAATTTCACAATGTTGTACATCTACTTTCATTCCTCACCAGACGTTTTAGGGTTTGATACCATTGCCCCCATTCTTTATTAGTTTTCCAAAATTATAATCACACTTCCATTTCTTATCAGAATTTCTTCATATAAGTTCAGTGACCCTACTCCTCATCAGAAATGTTCAAACTAAACACTATAATGACTCCATTCCTCACCAGAATTTTGCCATATTATGAGAAATGGGACATTGTTATAATATGGGAAAACTTCTGATTAAGATTAGATGCAATGGTATAATATGGGAAAATTTCTGATGAGAAATGGAGCACTGGTATACCACTGGGAAAATTTCATGCTTCCTAATGTGTTCCATTGCCCCAATTCTTTATAAACATGTTCCCATTAGAATACCCAGGCCCCCATTCCTAAGAGAAGATTTCCCATATTCTCCCACTGGCCTATTAGCTGATAGAAGTTCCTCCTTGTTTGCTACTGCAGTGATTCCTATCAGAAGTTTCCCCATATGATACAATTGTGCCTTTCCTCCTTAGAAGGTTCCCTAATCCTCATCAGATATTCTCCAGTATTATTGCATCAGAATCTTCCAATATTATATGATTTCCACCACTCCTAAACATGTTTCCTCAGTCCTACATGACTCGTCAGAAGATTTCCAAAATTGAACCGGAGACCCTACTCCTCATCAGAATTTCCCTGAATGATGTCACTGCCTCCATTGCTCATCAGAAGGGTCCCAATAATCTAGCAGATCCCACTCCTCATCACGATGTTCTCACAAAAGTGTCCCAATTCTTCATCAAAACTGGCTCGGGAATATACTCATGCCGCACTTATTATTTAAAGTTTCCCAGTATTATATCAGCAAGATCATTACTTATCAGAGGTTTCTGCATATTATACCATTACGCTTAATATTAATCATAAGTTTTCAAATATTACTGCAGAACTCTAATCCTCATAGTAAGTTTCCAAATATTATATTAATGCTCCCATTCCTCATTGGAAGTTATCCCATTTTATACCAGAGAATCCATTTCCCTTTGCATATTTCCCAACATTTCAGCAGTGCCCACATTTCTCATATTTTTTCAATATTAAACCATCGTCCCCAATATTCATCAGAAGTTTTCAGTGTTATAATACTGACTCCATTCCTCCCGCGAAATTTTCCAAAATATGCTAGTGTCTCCATTCCTCACTGGAATTCCCAATATTATGTTGCTAATTAAATTTCACCCATATTTCCCCATATTGTACAAATGTCTTCATTCCACATCGAATTTATATTAGTTTGTATCAAAATTATGTCAGGCCCTCCATTCTTCATCCAATTTCCCAATACTATAGAGTGTCCCATTCACGCGGTATTATGAGTGTGCCCCTTCCTCATTGGATGTTTCCCAGTATTAGAGTAGTGCTTCTACTCTTCATTGGAACTTTCTTACTATAATACCAGTGTCCTCATTATTATCAGGTTTACCAATATTATACCTCTGCCTCATCCCCATGAGTTGTTTTCCAATACTATGTCAATGTTCCTGTATGTCATCAAAATTTCCCAATGTTTTACCCTTACCATCATTTCTCATCAGAATGTATCTAAAATTATACTATACTTCTATCGTTCATAACACGTTTCTCCATGATTCCAGTCTGCATTCTCCTCAACAGTTTCTCAATATTATACTTTTGCCCTCATTACTCTTTAGATAGTTCCTCCTTTATTCCAAGATTTCTATACTCACAAGACATTTTTAAATATTATTTTAATGTTCTTTTTCTTTATTAGAATTTTCTCAATAACATACTGATATCCATTTCCCTCTTTAGACTATTTAAATAACCAGAGCTCATTCCTCTTCTGAAATGATCTTATATTATACCACCACCCCTATTTTTCATCAGAGGTTTCTATTTATCATACCAAACTACTAATTTCTCATCAGATTTCTCCCAATATCATATCGATGCCCCCATTCATCATTAGAAGCTTCCTATTTTATTTTTATGCCCTCATATTCATGAGATATTTGTTAATATTATTGTGTAGCCCTTCCTGAGTGTAGTTTTTCAATATTAAGTCACTGTTCTCATTCCTCTTTGAATGTTCCCCAACATCATAGCAATGTCCATTCCTCTTTAGAAACCACCCCTACTCCTCATCAGAAGTTTGTCTATGTGATACAAATGTCTTCTTCCCCATAAAATTTTACTATTACCATCCCAGTGCTGCTTTTGTTTATGGATATTTTCTCATAATATACCAACACCTCGATCATTCATAGTATATTTATAAACACTTTCGTTGGTCACAGAAATTTCCAATTATTATACCATTGCCCCTATTCCTCATCAGTATTTTTTACGTATGATACCAGTGCTCTTGTTCCTCTTCAAAAGTTATATATTATTGTTGAGCTCTTATTCCTTATCAGGAATTTTACTATTACGCCGAGGTATTAATTCCTCATCTCGTTTTCCCATAGTATACCTCTGCCCCAGTGTTTATCAGAATTACACCAGCGTCCCTATAACTCTTAAAATAGTTTGGAATGATATGAGGGCCTCTGTTCTTCATCAAGATTTCCAAGTTTATAACAGCATGTCCGTGCCTCATTAGATTCATGTATATCTTCCTAGTGATCCTGTGCCCCCTCAGAATCCTCTCATTATTATATAAGCAATATGAAAAATAATAAATTAATAAATAGTATAATATTATATTATTTAATAAACAAATGTCTCAGTCTTCACCTGAAATTTGTAAATATTACACCCTTACCCCCCTCTTCTGCAGAAACTTCCCAATTTTAAACCAGTGGCCCAATTCCTCAGCCAAAATTTCACCTGTATTTTACTATTGTAAAATCTTAACTGTACCTAACAGTAGTGCCTCCATTCCTCACAGGAGCTTTGCTCTCATTTCTAAATAGACCTTTTCTATTATACTAAAAATCCATTCCCCATCAAAAATTTCCCATTATTATATGTGGCTCCATTCCTCAAATACAGTTGCTCTTATTATATCACAGTCCCTATCTTCATCAGATATTTCTAATTTCATTCCAGTACACCTATTCTTAATCAGAAGATTTCAATATCATCACAGGATCCTGGACCATCATCAGATATACCCTTAATATCCTTATACCCTTGTCCCTCAATGGATCCTTTTTGATATGATATTAGTGACTTATTCTTCATTGGAAGTTTCAAATATTAAACAGTGCCAGCATTTCTATCAGAAAATTTTCCATAATGGCCCAGTGTCCTCATTCCACATAGGAAGTTGTCCATATTAATCTAGCGTTCTTCCACTTGTCATTCAAAGATTCCAAATACTGTATTAGTGCCCTACTCCTCATTCTTCATCAGGGGTTCTCCAATATTGTACACAATGCCTCATTCCACATAAATTAGCCAATATAATGTTAGTGCTCCCATTTCTCATATTTTCTCCACATTACACCATTGCTCTAAATTTCCTTACACTAATTTTTACTCAAAGCTTCCTGTATTATTAGAACCTGAAAAGTATTCTCCAATATTTTGTCAGTGCCTATTTCATAAAAAATTCCCAATATGGGGATTTCATCAGCAAGATGGCAGAATAGGAAGCCCCAGACTTTGTTTCCCCATGGAGACACAAACTTAATAATATGCAGTTCCAAAATGCTTTTTGATAACTTCAGAAACAAGTTATGAAGTTTCAGTTCCTCAGCCAAACACAAAGTCAATAATATCAGCATTGAAATGAGAAATAAAATCCTTGCCATATCAACTATGACGGCCCTTTCCCCAAGCCAGCACATTTGCCTAGGTTTGGGAAGAACATCCTAACTTGTTGTTTCCCCCTTGGGAAGAGATGAATGTATGTCCAATATTATAGCTTTTCAATATTCTGCCTGAAGGACTTGTTTCTGTCCCATCTCACTTGGAGTGCTGACAGGGAACCAGAATACTTTAGATACCTGGGAACCACAGAGATAAAAAGAGCACTCAGCATATTGTCACTCTCCAGAGAACAGGCAGTGCTGAAGACAGAGGCAGGAGCAGAACTCAGAGAAGGCACCCAGCTCATAGCTGCTCCCTTAGGAGGGAAAGAGAAGAATGGATGTGCATCCAAAACTCCAGCTTATTGAGGTGTTGCTTGAGATATTATTTTCTGTCTTGCCTGACTGAGAATGCTGGTGGAACTATCTTATTTTTAAGGGCTGTGGGCTATGGAGAAGAAAATAAAGCTCAATGTCTTGTTGTAGCACCAGAGAACTGGTAGTGCCACAGATGGATGCTGATAGAGCTCAGCAGTTTTGGGAGAAGGCCCTCAACTTAAGGCATCTCCCTCAAGAAGAAAAGAGAAGAGTGAAATGTGTATCCAATATCCTGGCATTTGGAGAACTGGTTCCTATCACACCTGGCTCAGAGAACTGATGCAAGCGGTATACTTTGGATGCTCATGGACTGCAGATAGGATAAAAGAGCTCAGAAGCTCATTGAAGAGTTAGACAACCTGCAGCATTATAGACAGACATCAGAAGGAGCAAGAGCTCCTAAGCTTCTGAGAAAGAAACCAGAAAACCTTTATAAATAGGAAATGACATACTCAAGCTCAGAGCAGATGCATCCCCAGAAAAAACTCGAGGGACCCCCAGAATATTTAGATGGTTTGAGTGGTGGAGCTCTCCCCTGAACAAACCCAGTCAGCAGAGACAGAGAGAGGTGACTGTTTCATCAAATGCACGAAACATAGCAAAAATATCAAGGCACAAGAAGAAGCAGGGAAACAAGCCCCAATAAAATAAACAAAATAAATCTTCAGAAATTGTTCCTAAAGAAATGAAGATTTATGATTAACCTGACAGAGAATTCAAAATAAGCATGTTAAAGGAGATCAAATTGCTACAAGAGGGCACATGTAGACAAACAAATGAAATCAGGAAAATTAGTTGTGAACACAAAGATAATATCAAAGAAATAGAAACTATTAAAAAACTCAAATTGTCAAGCTGACAAAAACAATGATTGAACTAAAAAACTCAGTAGAGGGATTCATCAGCAGATGTGATCAAGCAAAAGGATCAGCAAAACTGAACATAAGGTATTGGAAATTATAGAGTCCAAGGTGCAAAAAGAAAAAAGATTGAGGAAAACTCAAGTCTAAGAACATGTTAGGAATCATGAAGTGGACCAATATACAAAATATGGGAGTCAGAGAAAAAGAATAGAAAGTTAAAGAGGCAGAGAAATTATTTGAAGAAATAATGGCCAATGTCTTCCCAAATCTGAGGAAGAAAAGGGACATTCAAGTCTCAGAAACGCAAAGAACTTCAACTGGGAGGAATCCAAAGATACTACACCAAGACATGATATAATCAAACTGCCAAGTTTAAAGACAAAGACGGGATGTTAAAAGCAGCAAGAAAAAAATGACTCATCATGAACAAGGGAGCTCCCATGGGATTATCATCAGTTTCTCACAAAAAACAAAGGCTTAAAAGGGATGGGATAATATACTGAAAGAACTGAAAGCAAAAAACCTACTACCAAGAATATCATATCGGACAAAACTGTCCTTCACAATAAATGGAGAAATAAAGACCTGCCAGGATAAACAAAGGCTGAGGGAGTTCGTCACCACTGCATCTGCCTTACAAGAACTGCAAAAGGGAGTTCTTCCAGTTGAAATAAAAGGCACCAAGAGAGAAAAACAGGGACAGATTTTTTTAAAAGATGTACAGAAAACAACTGATGGAATGGCAATAATAAATCCCTCTCTATCTAATATCTAAGTATTTTAAATGCAAATATATTAAACTCTCCAATCAAAATACAAAGAAGAGCTAAATGGATTAAAAGACAGGTTCCACCTACAGGCTGGTTGGAAGAGACACACACTCACAGATCCCTCCCACCAATTTGCCATGGGATGATCAGGAGGAGAGTCCCAGCTCCCAGCATCCCCCTGGGGAGGGAAAGATGAGTCCATTGTTGACCAGAACGTTGTGTGGCACCTGACTGCATTTATATATTCTGGATACAAACTCCTTTTCAGATATTCTATTTGCAAATATTTTTTCCCATTCTGTGAATTGCCTTTTCACGCTCTTGGCAGCATTCTTTGATACACAAAATTCTGGTGTCTTATCCAAGAAATAACTATCAAATCCAAAGTCAAGAAGCTTTCCATTTATGTTCTCCTCTAAGACTTTTATAGTTTTAGCTCTTATATTTAGGTCTTTTATCCAGTTTGAGTTAATTTTTGAATATGGAATAAGATATGGGTACAATTTCTTTCTTTTGCACATGGATACGCAGTTGTACCAACACCAATTATTAAAAAAAAAAACAAAACTATCCTTACTGTCCTTATTTTGAAACTACCCAATAAATAGTTTTGAATTCCTTGTCAAAAACCATTTGGCCATAGATAAAAAGTTTCATTATGGGCTCTTTATTCTACTCTAATTTTCCATATGTCTGTCTTTATGCAGTATCACAGTTTGATTACTGCAGCTTTGGAGTATGTTTTGAAATCAAGCACTGTGAATCCTCAAAGTTTGTTCTTTTTCAAGACTATTGGAGCTACTTAAGGCCCCCCCACATTCTTTATACGTTTTAGGATGGATTTTCCATTTCTACAAATTGCATTGAAAATGTAAATTGCCTTGGGAAGTACATACATCTTAACAAAATTAAGTCTTGCAACCCATGATCAAAGGATACCTGTCCTTTTATTTATTTTTTAATGTCCTCTGTCTCTATTTATAGCAACATATTGTAGTTTTCGGTATGTAAGTCTTTTGCATTCTTAAAGTTTATTCTTAAGTCTCTGATTCTTTTGATACTATTATAAATGGAGTCTCTTTCATAATTTCCTTTTTGAGTTTATTATTTGTGTATAGAAATGCATGTGCTTTTTGTATGTAGATTTGTATCCTGCAATTTTGATAAATTCAAATATTAGTTCCGTTTTGTTTTTTCTAGGATCCTAATGAATTTCACGGATAACAACTTGTCTTCTGCAAATGGAAATAATTTTGCTTCTTCCTTTTCAACTCAGATATCCTCTATTTCTTTTTCTTGGCTAACTGCACAGGCTAGGACTTTCAGCAATATATTGAACAGAAATGGTGAAAGCAGGCATTATTGTGTCATTTCTGATCTCAGGGGGAAGCTTGTAATCTTCAACCAGAGAGCATGTTATCAGCTGTGAGGTTTTCACAGATGGCTTATTTACTGTCGAGGACAGCTGCCTCTATTCCTAGTTTGCTGAATGTTTCTTACCATGAAAGAGTGATGCATTTTGTCATTTTTTGCATCAACTGAGATGAACATGTGGGTTTTTTCCCTTCATTTTGTTACCGTGATGTATTACAATGATTGATTTTCATATGTTGAACAGTTATTGCATTACAGGAATAAAGCAGAATTGGTCATAATGTACAATCCTTTTAATATACAGCTGAATTCAGTTTTCTATCATTTTGTTGAGGATTTTTTGCCCAATATTTATAAGAGATATTTCTGTAGTTTTCTTTCCATGCAGTGTCTTTGTTATCAGGGCTGCAAGAAATGAGTTAGGAGGTGTTCTCTCCTCTTCAATTTTTGGGAATAGTTTCAGAAGGATTTATGCTAAGCATTCTATAATTCACCAGGGACATGATCTCCAAGGCTTTTTCTTTGTTGGGAGCTTTTGATTACTGATTCAATCTCTTTATTTTTAGAAGTCTATTCAGATATTTTATTCATGATTGTGTATTGCCTGGTTTTTAAGGAATTTTTGCTGTCTCTAGGAATTTTTCCATTTCATATAATTTTCCAATTTTGGGGTGTATAATTGTTCGGAGCACTCTCATTATTTATCATTATTTTTTATTTTTTCATTCTATTTCTGTAAAATCAGTCATGATGGCTCCTGATTTTGTAACTTGAATCTTCTCTCATTTTTTCTTGGTCAATCCAGCTAATTTTTTTTCAATTTTGTTAAGATTTTCAAAGAACCAGTTTTTGATGATTTTCCCTGTTGTTTTCTCAATTTTGTTTCTCTCTGCTCTAATCTTTCTTATTTCCTTCTATCTGGGAGCTTTGAGTTTAGTTTGCTCTCCTTATTCCTTAAGTTTAAAATTTAGTTTTTTTTAAATTTAAAATTATTGTTTTTTCATGTAAATCTTTACAGGTATAAATTTCCCTTTTAGCACTGTTTTCACTGCATCCCACAAATTTTGGTATGTTGTGTTTTTGTTTACATTTATCACTAAATATTTTGTAACTTGCCTTGTTGTTTCTTCTTTGACCCATTTTTTGTTTCAAAGTATATTGTTAAATTCCACAAATGTGTGAATTTTCCTGTATTTCTTCTATTAAGAATTTCTGACTACATCTGTTTGTAGTTAGTGAATATATTTGTATGATATCTGTCTTTTAACATCTATTGAGACATTTTCAATGGCCTAAAATAATGGCCTGCTGTAGAGAATGTAACAGGGGCGCTTGAGAAAGATGTGTATTCCTTAGTTGTTGAGCAGAGTGGCCTGCATATGTGTCAGCTCTGGTTGGTTGATAGAGTTGTTCAAGTCCTTTTTTCCTATTAATCTTCTTTCTAGTTGTTCTATCCATTATTTAAAGTGGGGTACTGAAGTTACCTAATATTGTTGGGGAGCTGTCTATTTCTCCCTTCAGTCTTTCAATTTGTGCTTCATATATTTCAAAGTTTTGATGTTTGGTATGTCAAATATATCCAAAACATCAAAACAATAATATATCTTAATCTAATGTAAATTCATATGCATACATATGTAATATGTATATCTTTATACATTGTCTTTTCCTTCCTTTTGCTTTCAGCATATGCATCTCCTTAGATATAAAGTTAGCCTGTTTTAGATAGCACATAGCTGGGGCCAGTTTTTTTTCCATTCTATCCATGTTCTGATTGGGGAATTTAGCCTATGTACATTTAAAATAATTACTAATAGGGACTGATTTACTTTTGCCATTTTAAAATTTGTATTCTATATGTTTTGCATCCTTTTTGCTTCTCATATGCTCCCATACTCTCTTCTTTTGTACTTAGCTGATTTTTCGTTGGGACATGTATCAATTCTCTTCTCATTTTATTTTATGTATAGATATTTTCTCTGTTGTTACCATGGGGATTACATATAATATACTAATTTATAGCAATTTATTTTGATTTAGTATCAATTTATATTGAATTACGTACAGCAGTTTTACTTCTTGATGGATATACTCATATGATTTATGCTATTGATGTCATAAATTACATGTTTATATTTTGTATACCCACTAAACATAGACTTATAATTCTTTTTGTTGTATTTTTAAGATTATGATTATTTTAGTGTATTCTGCATATGTCTATTAGATCTCGTTGGTTCATTGAGTTGTTTGAGTCACCTGTTTTCTTATTGATCTTCAGTATCATTGCTATGTTCATTATTTAAAGTGTAGTATTGAAGTATCCAATTATCATTTTTAGTGCTGTCTATTTCTCTCCATTCTTGTCTGTATTACTGTAATATATTTTGATGGGTTCTTATCAGATACATAAATCTTTATAATTGTTATGTCTTCTGGTTCTATTAAATTTTTCAATAATTCATCTTGTATTTGTCTCTTGTAATCTTAGATTTAAAATCTCTCTTGTCTCATATTAGTATAGCTACTTCAGCAATCTGCTCATTACTATTCATATGGAATTTCTGTCTCCATTACTTTCATATGTGTCTTTCAAATTAAGCTAGTGTCTTGCAGACAGCATATAGCTATATCAACTTTTTCTAATCCATTCTGCCTATATTTGTCTTTTGATTGGATAATTTCTCCATTTACAGTT
This sequence comes from Equus caballus, assembly GCF_041296265.1. Taxonomy (NCBI): domain Eukaryota; kingdom Metazoa; phylum Chordata; class Mammalia; order Perissodactyla; family Equidae; genus Equus; species Equus caballus. The sequence goes on along the minus strand of NW_027222392.1, from coordinate 1,598,089 downwards.
AAAGTTATTACTAATTAGAAAGAATTTACTTTTGTCATTTTATTATTTGTTTTTTAATAAGACTTACAGATTTTTCTCCCTCATTTCCTGCATTACTGTCTTCTTTGTCCTAGTTGATTTTCTATAATGGAATATTTTTTTCCCTTCTCAGTTCTTTTTGTGTATATTCTATAAGTATTTTCTTTGAGGTTACTGTATTAGTTTGTTAGGGTTGCCATAACAAAAAAATCAGAGACTGATTGCTTAAACAATATATTTTTTTTCTCAAAATTCTGGAGGCTAAAAGTCTAAGACCAAGATTTCAATAAGTCTGGTTTCCTCTGAGGTCTCTCTCCTTGGCTTCCAGATGGCTACCTTCTTACTATGTCCTCACATGGTCTTTCCTCTGTGTGTGCACATCCCTGGTGTCTCTTCCTCTTTTTCTCAGGACACCAATTATACTTGATAAGGGCCCCACATTTATGATCTCATTTAACCTAAATTACCATTTTAAAGGCCTTATATCCAAATACCATCACATTGAGCATTAGAGTTTCAGCACTGTAGTTTGAGGGGAGGGTCCAAAATTCAGTCTATAAAATTTACCATGAGGCTTACATTTGCTATTTAAAGGTTAAAACACTCTGTTGTATTTATACCAACCTACTTTCAATAGCATACAAAACTGCTCCTAAACAGTTCGGTTACCACCCAATTTTACTTACTGATGTCACAAATTGCATCTTTTTAAACTGTGTGCCCCAAACCATAGATAAATAACTTTCCACAATGCATTTGGCTTTTATATCAGTGTAAAGTAGAAACTAGAGTTACAAATCAAAAGTTCTTATAATGACCCATGGATTTACCTTTACCCGAGATCATGAATTCTTCATATCACTTTGAGTTACTGTCTTCTATCCTTTAGTTTTAACCTAAAGTACTCTACTTTTTCTTGAAGAATATGAACAGTGATAACAAACTCCCTCACATTTTGTTTATCTAGGAATATTTTAAATTCAATGTAATTTTTTAAGGACAGTTTTGCTGAATAAAGCATTCTCCGTTGGTTTGCTTGCTTTTCCCATCTGCATATCAACCCCCTGCCTTCTGGCCTCCACGGTTTACCTGCTGATGTTCCTGTTGAGGATTCCTCATCTGTGGCCCTCACTTCTCTATTGTTACTGTCAAGATTCTCTTTGCCTTTGGCATTCATGAGTTTGATTATAATGTGTCTCCGTTAGATTTCTTTGAGTTTCTCCTACTTAAAGTTCATTGAGACTTTGGGATTTGTAGATTCATAGTTTGCATCAAATTTGAGAAGATTTTAGACATTATTTCTTCAGATAATCTTTCTACTCCTTTCTCTCTCTTCTCCTTCTGGGACTGTCATAATGTGTATGTATCACTGGTGGTGTCACATAGATCCACTAGGCTTTGTTGATTTTCATCTCATCTTTCTTCTTTCTGTTGATCAGACTCAGTAACTTCAATTGCCCTATTTTCAAGTTTATTATTTTTTCTGCCTGCTCAAATCTGCTTCTGAATCCCTCTAGTGAATTTTAAAATTTGATTTATTGTACTTTCCAGCTGCAGAATTTCTTTTTTATAATTTATATATTTTTTTCTGCTTTTCCTCCTCGAATCCCCCCAGTACATAGTTGTATATTATAGTTGTGGGTCCTTCTAGTTGTGGCATGTGGGATGCCACCTCAACATGGCCTGATGAGCGATGCCATCTCTGTGCCCAGGATCTGAACCAGCAAAACCCCAGGCCACCAAAGCGGAGCATGCAAACTTAACTACTCGGCCATGGGGGCTGCCCCCTATAATTTATATATCTTTATTGATATTTTATTTGTTCATATATTATTTTCCTGACTTAGTCCATTTCTTTTAGCTCCTGAGAATCTTTAAAACGTTGTTTTAAAGTATTTGTCTAATAAAACAGTTGTTTTAAGGTCTTTGTCTAGTAAGTCCATGATCTGGACTCCCTCAGTGATTATTAAACTTATTTGTTTCTTTAAAGTGGGTCATATTCTTCTGTCTCTTTGTATGACTTGTGATTTTTCTTTGTTGAAATTTGGACATTTGAATCTCATAATATTATAACTCTGGAAATTAGAATCCTCTCATTTCCCAGGTTGTTTTTGTTTGCTTTGCTTTGCTTTTTTTCCTAGGTGCTCTGGGCCGAGTCAGCCTGAGGTATAAACTTCAGGTCTTCTCAGGTCTTTTATGAGCCTACATCTTTCCTTATATGTGCACAATGACTTTTTAAATTGCACATTATATGTCATTGCTTTTGATTTTCTAATCCTTATGTAGCTGGCTTGCATTAGGGAAAAAAATGAAGAGATGAAACGAGATACTCTTTTTTAGAGTTCTCTGGAAGCAACTTCAGCCAGTAGTGGTGTAAAAATGGTGGCCTGCCTTTGTGTCTGCATTTCTGCTATAAGAAGAATCCTTCAATAATCAGAACACAGATTTCTACCTCTTTACCTGATCAAAAAGTTTGGATTAACTCAAGTGAAACTGATTGACATCTCTCTCCCATTGTACATCAGGGTCATTTGTGGACATGATATACTCCTTGCTCTTTAATGCTGCCAAGAATATTGTTCTCCTATTCCATTTTGAAAATATCTTTTAAGTGTCATACTAAATAATTCAGTCATCCCTCTTTGGGAATGCTTACTTTACTATTGGCCACCTTCTCTCAATTATAGATAACACCAGGATAATGACTATATTTAGAATCTAAATCTTTCCCTCAGCCATTTGGCACCTCATTCTCAGGTATTTGACTTTGTTCTGTAACCTCCTGTTTATCTCACTTGTTCCTAGCCATATTTGGGGCTTTTTTGTCACCCATAATGGAACCGTGTCTTAAATTACTAACTTGAGCAACCAAACTTCTAAATATATCATCACATCAATCCCCATAGCTCAAATAGCTATTACAACTGAATTTCTTAGAACTTTTAATGTTTATCTCAAGGTTTGCTCTTTACGTTCTGAGACTAACATTCATCACTCTCTTACCCCTATTTCCAACTCTACTGACAGAGCTAACCCTCTACCCAAAATAAACCCTGCACTTCAACATATGTGTCTGAGTCCAAAAAACGACTGAGTTATTTTAAACTAAAGTATGAAAACAGGTAGGACAATATTACAATAAATCAATGATGTCCTACTCCAACTAGACGCTTAATTTTGCTCCAAAATTCACTTTTATGTCTTTAGCCAGTTGTCAATTCAGTTTACAAAAGGAGTATGACATGCCGTTGCCATTTTCTTCAAACCTCATTCTCAGTTTTCTATGGTAAAAAAAAAAAGCTGATAACATTGTCTCAGAATTGAGAGATAAAACATAATCCATATGAGTTCCCAGTTGCTATCTTCCATATTATGTTGTCTCCCTTTGTGTAATCCCGCATCAGATTGCAATGATCATCAATTTTCCCCTCCTACAGTAAATGCAATTCTTTTCCTACTGAATGTTAATATGTCTACATTTGTCCTAGATCCCTTCTTTTTCAATCTCAGCTACCAGTTATTTTTCCATATGTTGCATTCTGAGTTTTGCTCACTATTGGATCCTCCTTGCAAGTGTTCAAACTTAGGCAGTAAAATCATCCATTTAACAAAACTACACATAGCCCTTTAACATCATCACCTTTTCTCATCTCTGCACAGATTTATTTCTCAAGGTAATTCTTTGCACACACAGTTGCTTCCATTTCGTTGTACACCCTTATCCCTCCACCATCACTAGTCTGGGGAGCAGTCTCCCCAGGTGAAGACAATGCCCTTCCCGGGATCGACAGTAGCTTCTGTGCTAAAAAGTTCAATGAAAATTCTTAATCCTCACAGTCCATGCTCACTGTCTCTCCCTTCTGAGAACCCTCTCATCCCTTAGAAAAGTCTGTTTAACCACCTCATGAATGCCATCGTACCTTTGTGGTTGTTCTTTCTTATTCTCTTCTTTTGGTTCCTCTTCCATCACTTAAAATTTGTGTTTTGAAATGCCTCTGTTCGTTAGTGTCTTGTTATGTTTTTCTATTTACACTCTCTATTTGAGAAATTTTAATTATTCCCATAGTTTCAAATATCACCTATATGTTGAAAATAATAAAATGACCATGATAACATCTAGTAACCAGAGAATATTCAAATTTCTCTTACTGTTCCTAAAAGTATTCTTTGTGGTTACCATTTTTTTGTAACAAAATCCCATCAAGTCTTATGAATTGCATTTGGATGTTGTGACATTTTGGTTTCTAGTAAGTTACAGTATACTTCATTACTACTTTACTCAAACTGAACTCTAGCTTCAACAACATTAACTGTGACAGAGATCATTTCCTTAATCAGACTTTCTTCCTGCTCTTGAAACTTCTCCTAGGCCCCTTTGTGTACTGTCTTATAAAGTCTAGTATTAGCAAGAACCCTGATAAGTCAGTTTAACCAGTATCGTGACCCAAAATGTCTGATCATCTTTGATATCTCATTGCATTTCTCATCCTTTACCATCCTCCAGGTAATGTTGACCACTCTGGCCTATTTTCAATAAAAATCCTGATAGATTGGTTTAGCTACAGTCTCCCTTATGTTTCTTCCTAGTAATTTTTCATTCACTTACCCCACCCTGCTCCTTGGCTGTAAATTCCCATTTTCCCATGCTAGATTCAGAGTTGAACCCAGTTCTGAAAAGATGCCCAAGTATCTTTACCCCTATTGCAGTAGGCCTGAATAAAATCTATTTTTATTGCTTTAACTGCTGTCCAGTTCTGGTTTTACTTTGACAACTACTTCTTCCTCACGTTGTCCATCTCAATAAATAGCAAAATGAATCCTTGAAGACTTGCTTGTCTCCTTTCATTTGCTATTAGTAAATCATTTCAATTTTGCCTTAAAATATATACTTTAAGCAGCTCACAATTATCTTCTTAGTAGAAAATAGTCTCTTCTGAAACTTTCTTGGATCATTTATGGTATCTGTTGACATTTTCATTTAACTGTTGATTTCATGTAATTGTGAAACTATCATATTTCAATATTATATTTTTAAATGAAGTATAATTGCCATATAATATCCTATTAGCGTCCAGTGTATATCATAGTGATTCAGTATTTATATACAGTACAAAATGATCACCACAATAAGTCTATTTACCATCCACCTCCAAAGTTATTACAATATTATTGACTGTATTTCCTACGTTGTACATTACATCCTCGTGACATTTATTTTAAAACAGGAAGTTTATATCTCTTAATCTCCTTCACCTATTTGTCTACCCCCAACACAATATTCCCTTACAATTTATATTTTTTAGGTCCTTCTTTAGCCAAATAAGTTTTGAGGTTAATTAATATTTAAAAACCACTTATAAAATAAGACAATCCAAATATGGCTACCATTTCAAAGGCCATAAAATGGAAGCATCAAGATATTAAATAATAAATTTTCATAAAAGATAAATGTTATAATTGGACATTAAATGGACATGCATAACATTGACATAGAATAGGCTATATGATTTTTGTGGTGAATTTTACCTTTAAAAGTACCAATTTCATCCATTACATTAGTACAGATTCTTTGCTTATGGATTGTATTAACCCAGAATACGTTAAATGACTTAGGTTTTGTGCCAGGGTTTGCATTAGGCACAGGCTGTGTGGTGTTCCCTTTCTTCTATCACTAAATTCCAAGACCTATTTGAAAGTTTCTTTCCCCTCACTCCAATTATAGAGCAACACAAGACTAAAAGAGCAACATCTATTTGAATGAGAAAGAGCTATAAAAATTAGCACTCAGGAGCCCTGTCAAAGATTAAGCACAGAGTCAGGCCGCACATGCAAAACAATTCCAGAACACGTGACCTTAATAAACAACACTGTAATAAAATTATAGCACTTAGGCTAAAGGCCTATTCACAGGTCAAGAAATACAACATTGTTTTGAAATAGGTTGTAACAAGAGGAAAATAAATAGCTTTATTAATATGGTGTGGAACAAAATATGATTTACATATGCAGGATTTCAGCATTCAAAACTAAGTAACTGAAGAGGGTGAACCCGTATCAGGAAATAGAAATCATTTCCTTAAACATATTTGGTAAAAGGCTTTTATCAGTTGTTCAATGGGAAATGTGGATTGTTTAATTGAAACTTGATCATTTTTTTAATTTGATAAATGGTATATATTCATAAATTTAGCTTTGGAGTCACCCTTTATGTAAAATTTATGAATTTAATAAACTTTTCTATTTTTATGCCAGATATTTTAATATAGTAATATTTAATTAGATGGCACATAACTGTTTCCTCAGTGTTCTGCAGACCAAAATGGGCAAAACAAGATCAGCAACATTTAACTCTTTTTTTATCAATGCATATTTCTCTCTATTTATGTCAGTATATATCAAAATTTAAATATACGCAAAGTGCAATGAAAGTGTAATTGGTAATAGAAAGATTTTTGTTTAAGCCTACAAGGCCTACTACACATTCTTCATACAACATTCATGATTTCAATTTCACAATGTGTAATTTTTGGAAAAGGGGCCTTTGGGGTGGGTTATAATAGATCAATAAAACAAATAAGCTCTTAGACATGCCGTTTTATTCCCAAAAATAAACTCACACATCTAAGGACAGCTAATTTTTTATTGAGGTTGTGATAGTTTACAACCTTGTTAAATTTCAGGTGTACGTTATTATTTGTCAGTCATATTATTGGTGCACTACTTCACCCTTTGTGCCCACCCACACCACCCTTCCTCTGGTAACCACTAATCTGTTCTCTTTGTCCATGTGTTTGTTTATCTTCCCCGTATGAGTGGAATCATACAGAGTTTGTCTTTCTCTCTCTGGCTTATTTTGCTTAACATAATACCCTCCAGGTCCATCCATGTTGTTGTGAATGGGACGATTTTATCCTTTTTAATGACTAAGTGGTATTCCACTGTATACATATATATATATATATATATATATATATATATATATATATATATATACCACATCTTTATACGGTTATCAGTCTATGGGCAATTAGGTTGCTTCCACTTCTTGGCTACTGATAATGATGCTGCAATGAACATAGGGGTGCATGTGTCTCTTTGAATTGTTGATTTCAAGTTCTTTGGATAGATACCCAAAAGTGGGATAGCTGGGTCATATGGTATTTCTATTTTTAATTTTTTAAGAAATCTCCAAACTGTTTTCCATAGTAGATGCACCAGTTTGCATTCCCACTAGCAGTGTATGAGGGTTGCTTTTTCTCCACAACCTCTCCAACATTTGTTATTTTTTGTCTTGGTTATTTTAGCCATTCTAACGGGTGTAAGGTGGTATCTTAGTGTGGTTTTGATTTACATTTCTCTGATGATCAGTGATGATGAGCATCTTTTCATGTGCCTGTTGGCTATCTGTATATCTTCTTTTCAAAAATGTCTGTTCATATCCTCTGCCCATTTTTTGATCGGGTTGTTTGAATTTTTTTTGTTGAGTTGTATGAGTTCTTTCTTCTTTTTCTGAGGAAGGTTAGCCCTGAGCCAAAATCTGCTGCCCATCCTCCTGTTTTTGCTGAGGAAGACTGGCCCTGAACTAACATCTGTGCTCATCTTCCTCTACTTTATATGTGGGACTCCTGCCACAGCATGGCTTGACAAGCGGTGTCATGTTCGCACCTGGGATCTGAACCTACGAACCCTGGGCCACCGAATCAGAACATGCAACCTTAACTGCTGCTCCACCAGGCTGGCCCCTGTATGAGTTCTTCATATATTGTGGAGGTTAACCCTTTGTTGAATTTACAACTTGCAAAGATTTTTTCCCAGTTGGATTGTTTTTGTATTTCAATCCTGTTCTCTCTTGCCTTGTAGAAGATGTTTAGTCTGATGAAGTCCCACTTGTTTATTCTTTCTATTGTTTTCCTTGTCTGAGAAGACATGATGTCTGAAAAGGTCCTTTTAAGACTGATGTCAAAGAGTGCCCTGCCTATTATTTTCTTCTACAAGTCTTATGGTTTCAGGTCTTACCTTTAAGCCTTTGATCCAATTTTGAGCTTATTTTTGTGAATAGCATAAAAGAATAGTCTATTTTCATTCTTTTACATGTGGCTGTCCAGTTTTCCCAGCACCATTTGCTGAAGAGAATTTCTTTTCTCCATTGTATGCTCTCAGCTCTTTTGTCAAAGATAAGCTGTCCCTAGATGTGTGGTTTTATTTTGGGCTTTCAATCCTGTTCCATTTATCTGTATGCCTGTTTTCATATCAGTATCATGCTGTTTTGATCACTATGGCTTTGTAGTATGTTTGAAGTCAGGGATTGTGATGCCTGCAGCTTTGTTCTTTTTTCTCAGTATTGCTTTAGCAATTCTGGGTCTTTTGTTGCCCCGTATGAATTTTAGGATTCTTTGTTCTATTTCTGTGAAGAATGTCACTGGGATTCTGATCGAGATTGCATTGAATCTGTAGATTGCTTTAGGTAGTATGGACATTTTAACTATGTTTATTCTTCCAATCCATGTGCATGGAATGCCTTTCCATCTCTTTATGTCGTCATCCATTTCTTTCAGGAAAGTCTTGTAGTTTTCATTGTATAGGTCTTTCACTTGCTTGGTTAAATTTATTCCAAGATATTTTTTGTTGTTGTTGTGATTGTGAATGAGATTCTGTTCTTGAGTGCTCTTTCTGTTAGTTCATTAAATAATATAGAAATGCAACTTATTTTTTAAGTTGATTTTGTACCCCCCAACTTTACTGTAGTTGTTAGTTATTTCTAATAGTTTTCTAATGGATTCTTTAGGGTTTTCTATATATAAGATCATGTCGTCTGCAAACACTGAGTTTCACTTCTTCACTCCCTATTTGCATTACCTTTATTCCTTTCTCTTGCCTAATTGTTTTGGCCAAAATCTCCAGTACGATGTTGAATAAGAGTGGTAATAGAGGGCATCGTTGTCTTGTTCCTGTTTTCAGAGGGATGGCTTTTAGTTTTTCCCCATTGAGTATGATGTTGGCTGTGGGTTTGTCATATATGGCCTTTACTATGTTGAGGTAATTTCCTCCTATCCCCATTTTGTTGAGACTTTTTTTTATCATAAATGGATGTTGGATCTTGTTGAACGCTTTCTCTGCGTCTATTGAGAAGATCATGTGGTTTTTGTTTCTCATTTTGTTAATGTGGTGTATCGCATTGATTGACTTGCAGATGTTGAACCATCCCTGTGTTCCTGATATGATCTCAGCTGATCACGGTGTGATCTTTTTAATATATTTGGTTTGTCAATATTTTGTCCAGGATTTTTGCATCTATGTTCATCAGCGATATTGGCCTGTAGTTTTCCTTCTTTGTATTGTTCTTGTCTAGTTTTGGAACCAGGGTGATGTTGGCCTCATAGAATGTGTTAGGAAGTACTCGACCTTCCTCAGTTTTCTGGAATAGTTTGAGAAGGATAGGTATTAAATCTTCTTTGAATGTCTGGTGGAATTCTCCAGAGAAGCCATCTGGTCCTGGACTTCTATTTTTGGGGAAGTTTTTGATTTCTGTTTCAATCTCTTTACTTGTGCTTGGTCTTTTCAGATTCTCTATTTTTTCTTGATTCAGTTTTGGGAGGTTGTAAGAGTCTAAGAATTTATCCATTTCTTCTAGGTTGTCCAATTTGTTGGCATATAGTTTTTCATAGTGTTTGCTTATAATCTTTTGCATTTCTGTCACATCTGTTGTAGTTTCTCTTGTTTCATTTCTGGTTTTATTTATTTGAGCCTTCTCTACTTTTTCTTAGTGAGCCCGGCTAAGGGTTTATCAATGTTTTTTATTGTATTTTTTTGAATAACCAGCTCTATGTTTCATTGGTCCTTTCTACTGTCTTTTTTCTTTTGAATTCATTTATTTCTTCTCCAATTATTATTTCCCTCCTTCTGCTGACTTTGGGCTTTGTTTGTTCTTCTTATTCTAATTCTGTTAGGTGTAGTTTTAGATGGCTTATTTGCAATGTTTTTTTGCTTATTGGGGTGAGCCTGTATTGCAATCAATTTTCCACTTAGGACTGCTTTTGACGCATCCCGAATGAGTTGGTATGGTGTGTTTTCATTCTCATTTGTCTCCAGATAATATTTGGAGAAATGTCATTTTTATATAAAAATTTACACAGTAAAATACCCAAGTATTAAGTGATTTCACTAATTTTGAAAAATGTTTGTATTCAGGTAACTAACAATCTGATAGAATATAGAATATATCAACAACCACAGAAAGATCCCTTGTGCCCCATTCTATAAAGTTCCCCCAGTCCTACAAACAAGACAATATTCTTCCTATTTAGTCATCCTGAATTAGTCGGCTTGTTTTCGAATATGTGTGTGTGTGTGTGTGTGTGTAGACATTATATGTATATAAAGTATAAACATGCAGTTTGTACTTTTTGCGTCTGCCTTCTTTTGCCAGATGCAATTTTTGGAGATATATGCATGTTGTCACATGTATCTATAGATTATTGTTTTTATTACATAAGAGTATTTCATTGTATGACTATTTTGCAATATTTACCTCTTCTCTAAACACATTTGAGTGGTTTCTAGTTTTTACCAATATAAAGTTTCTATATACATTATTACACGTCTTTTTTTGGAAATATATTTTCATTTCACATGAGTAAATACCCAGCAGAAATTGCTGGTTGATATTGCAGGTGAAAGCACTAAGCAGCTTCCCACCATGTGAGTTGCACATTTTACCTTTATCTACAAGGCTTGAGAGCTCATATTGCTCCCCACACTCACCAGTATTTGATGTTGCCAATATTTTAAGTTTTAACCTTTCTAGAGTTGTATAGCTCTACACCATTTTTTAATCTGCACTTCCCTAAAGAATGATGAAGTTGATTACGTACTGATTGGTCTTTCATATATCTTCTGTCATGAAGCATATCTTCAAGTCTTTTTCCAAATTTTCTCTGGATTTATATCATTGAATTGTAAAACATTATTATGTATTCTAGACCAAAGCACATCAAAATATGTTTTATAAATATTTTCTCCTAATCTGTGTTTTGCCTATTTGTTTCCCCACTAGTGCATCTTGCTGAACAGAGGTTTTAATTTTGATGAAGCACAACTTATCATTTTAAATATTATCGTCGATGGCTTTTTGTATGTGTGCTAAGAAATGATTGTGTTCTTTAAGGATACAAAAACAATATCCTATGTATTTCAAAGTGTAATAACTTCAATGTTTATGTTAGTCCAAACATCAATTGAGGGAGATTTATAAAGTTGAAATGTGTCATGTTTCAGTCAATACATTATGCATATGTACGTTATATTTTTTAGGATTTCTAAACTCTATTTTGTGGGTTTGAGTATAAACATCTTGCATAGATTTTCTTACATTTATTTCTATGTTTTCAGAATATTTTTATTTTATCAAAAATTTCATTTAAAATATTTAATTAACTGCATATAAAAACAAAATATATTCTATTTACTCAGTATTATGTGACTTTTCTATATCCGCTTACTTATTCCAGTAAACTGGAATTTTACAAAACAGATTGTAGCAGACCGTCGCCTGCGCGCCCTGGGCCGTGGCGCCACACACCCTGCAGGCGCTGCTCAAGCACGGCTCCCCCACGTGTGGCCCGACGCCTTCCTGAAGGTGCTGAAGACCTGCGCATCCTCGCCTGAAGTCGTCGAGGTCCTTTTCAACTCTTACCCTCAGCTCCACGTGTTGGAGTCCTGGAAGGAGGCGATTCCTGAAGAAGTGTTTGAGATGCACCAGTCTTTCTACAAGTCCTTCTTTGCGTTGGCCCACACCCCGCGTTGTCTGAAGCATCTCTGCCGCTGTGCCATGCGGAAATTGTTTGGCAAAAATTGCTTTTACTTCATACCCCTGCTCCCATTGCCGAAGTCCCTGCAAAATTATCTCCTTTTGGAGCCAGAAGGTGTTTTGCATTGAAAACCAGACCATTTGGACTAAGGCTCGAGTCCTCATCTTTTCTTTCCGTGGAGGCTGCATGGCGAAGAGAGCACTGAGGGTGGGACGTCCCACTCTGCCTGGCGGATGCACAGACTTCGCCAAGCTTCAGGTTCACCTCGGGATGGAACTGGTAATAAAAGCCCTTCTGCCTCTCCACGTTGCTCGTGAGGATGGAAACTGACTATCCTAGTCTTGTATCAGAAAGTACCTTCCAACGAAAGTTGAACTAAAAGGTAGACGTATTCTTTTCAATGTTTGTCTCCCACCCCCAGTGAGTTAGCAACGTGCATGCTGTCCCCCAGCCTCAGATCCTCTGCCTCATGGGAAACATCCCACCCCTCCTGGAGCTCGGCCACCTGGAAAGACTGTCCCCAACACATGACAGATGTACACGATTAGAGAGGGCACCTGCTTCCATAACAAGAGCGCCTCCCCAGGAGCCCACTGGTGCTTCCAGCACAAGACCGTCCAGAGCTCCTAGAGGATGATGGCGGGGTGGTGGGACGGACATTCTGATCCTACATGAGTCTGCTGTCTAACCCCCTCAGCAGACCCCAGTGGATCCAGCTCCGGCAAATAGTCCAGGCAGCCAGATGCCAGGAGTAGACATAAGTTGACAGAGGTTGCCATCGGCTCAGCTGAGCATCCATAACAAGAGAGATGTTCTAAAGGTCTAGGACTGTATAAACCGCATCTTCTATTTTCTCTCTTCTGGTGCTTTGACTCTGGGGCCTTGCTAATGCTGGAGGGCCGGCCCCTCCCAGGATGAGCCAATCCCTGGGGATAGTCAACAACTTGCTCCCAGCCGTGCTTTTCAACCAATCAATGCAGAGCTCATCCCAGCCACCTCCTTTGTTGGGCTTTCACACTCTGGGCGACAGTCCAACCCAGGGCCACGTGCCAGACACTGGGGACAGCCCCTTTGCCCCAGACTCCCCTGAAATTATTCCAACTAGCCAACCCTAAGCCTATCTACCCTGCCTCGCCCGTTCCTTCCACGGAAACCATGGTAAAGCTCCTGTCCACATCCCCTCCTCCACCTCCTGACCAACCCTTGTGCTTCCCCACGTGGCCCCCGAGGCGTGGCGTGTCCCTTCTCTCAGGAATGGTGAGTAATAAACTCTCTTTTCAATGGCAAAAAAAAAAAATAAGATTGTATACTTGACCACAAAAAAAAGTAAAAGAAAGCATCAAACAAAAATGAATGACAACGAACGTGCAACTAATGCAAACGTTTTAACAACAACAGAAAATCAAGTTCTGGATGATTTTAGTGGTGTACCCATGGAAATATTTAAGGGAAAAATAAAATTACTAATATTCACTATTGCACTAGCAATATTGTGTTATTAATATTTCAGAAAACAGAAAAGCAGAATGCGTGTCCTAACTCATGCTAATTCACTAACATGACTTTAATATCACAACATAAAAAACTACACTAAGAAAGACACAGATATCAGCATCCCTCATTAACATACATTTTTGTCCCTGCAGGGTAGTTGTAAGTAAAGATCATTTAGGGTAATATTAGTGGTGTTCCCCTCTTTCCCAAGGTATCAAAGGAAGCCAAATGGAAATCCTGGAATTCCATCCCACCATGCAGTAACAATTTAATGCCCCTCTACCTCCACCTGTGTGCCTGTGTAATGTCAGAGGAAACCTAGTAAAACAAGATTTAAACAAGATCCAAAGTCTTAAAGCATAATATCCCAAATGCCCAGGTGGCATTTGAAAATCACTTGTAAAAAGAAACAGGAAAATCACAACTTGAAAAGCACAATTCACAGATGTTGACACTGAGATAACACAAATGTTGGATTTATTTGACAAGGATTTTAAAACACCTACCATAAAATTGACTCAGTGAGCAATTCCAAATAGTTGGAATAAAAAAAAAATCATCAACCAATAAAGAAAACGTCTCTGTAAATAAATAGAACACAGAAAAACAACTATCTTTTTATGACTCAGTAGTATTCCATGGTGTATGTACACTACATCTTCTTCATGCTTTCACCTGGCAATGGGCACATAGGTTGTTTCCAAGTTTTGGCTATTGTACATGATGCTGCAATGATTATAAAGGTGTATACATATTTTCAAATGAGCATTATTTTGCTCTTTGGAAAAATACCCAGAAGTGGAATAGCTAGATCATATGGTATTTCTATTTTTAATTTTTGGAGGAAACTCCATATTGTTTTCCATAGTTGCTACACCAATTTATGTTCCCACCAGCAGAGTGTGAGGGTTCTCTTTTCTTCACATACTCTGTAGCACTTATTATTTTTTGTCTTTTTGACAGTAGCTGTTCTGATAGATGTGAGGTGATATCTCATTGTGGTTTTGATTTGCAATTCCCTGATCATTAGTGATATTGAACATCTATTCATTTGACTGTTGACCATCCATATATTTTCTTTAGAAAAATGTTTAGTCTCTCTGCCCATTTTGTTAAAAGAGTTTTATTGTTGTTGCTGTTGTTGAGTGCTATGAGTTCTTTGTATATTTTCAACATTAACCCCTTAATGGATATATGATTTGCAAGTACCTTCTAATTGGTAGGTGGCCTTTTCATTTTCTTGATGGTTTCCTTTCCTCTGAAGAAGATTTTTAGTTTGATGTAGTCCCATTTGTTTACTTTTTCTTTTGCTTCCCTTGATTTAGGACATATGTACAAAAAGATATTGTGAAGACTGTTGTCAAAGAGCATGTTGCTCATATTTTCTTCTAGGCGTTTTAGGGTTTTACTTTCAATTCTTTCTTCCATTTTGAGTTAATTTTAGTGCATGGCATAAATAGCAGTCTGGTTTCATTCCTTTGCATATAACTCTGCAGTTTTTCTAATGCCATTTATTGAAGAGAATTTTCCTTATTGTATGTTCTTGGTTCCATTGTCAAAAATTAGCTTCCCATAAATGTTTTGGTTTATTTCTAGGCTCTCAATTCTGGTCCATTGATCTGTCTGTCTGCTTTATTGCCACTGCCGTGGTGTTTTGATTGTCATAGCTTTATACTATACTTTGAAATCAAGGAGTGTGATACCTCTACCTTTGTTCTTTCTTTTTTTCCAGAATTGCTTTGGATATTTGGGGTGTTGTTGTCCCATATGCATTTTATGATTATTTGTTTTATTTGCATGAAAAATTCATTGGAGGGCCAGACCCGTGGCCAAATGGTTAAGTCCACATGCTCCGCTTTGGCAGCCCAGGGTTCAGATCCTGGGCACGGACATGGCACCGTTCATCAACCCATGTTGAGGTGGCCTCCCATGTGCCACAACTAGAGGGACCACAACTAAAAAGTATACAGCTATATACTGGGGGGATTTGGGGAGAAAAAGCAGGAAAAAAAATTGACAACAGTTGCTAGTTCAGGTGCCAATCTTTAAAAAAATAATTCATTGGGATTTTGATAGGGATTGCATTGAATCTGTAGATTGCTTTAGGTAATATGGACATTTTAATTTTGGTAATTTTTCTAGTCCATGAGCAAGTAACATCTTTCCATTTCTTTCTGTCTTCAATTTCTTTCACCAATATTTTATAATTTCCAGAGTGAATGTCTTTCACTTACTTGGTTACATTTCTTTTTAGATATTTTATTCCTTTGTTTGCAATTATAAATGGAGTTACATTCTTAATTTCTCTTTCTTCTAGTTTGTTGTTAGTGCATAGAAATGTAACTGATTTTTGTATGTTGATTTTGTAACCTGCAGCTTTACTTTATTTGTTTATTATTTCTAATAGTTTTTCTGGTGGATTCCTTAGGATTTTCTATATATAAAATCATATTGTTTTCAAATAGTGATACTTGTACATCTTTCTTTCCAATTTGGATACTTTTTTTTAAATTTAATTGCTCTAGCTAAGACTTCCAATACTATGTTGAATAAGAGTGGTGAAAGTGGTCATCCTTTTTTTTCCTATTCTTAGGGGGCTAGCTTTCAGTTTTTCACCCTTGAGTATGATGTTAGCTGTGGTTTTGTCATATACAGCTTTTACTTTGTTAAAGTACCTTTATTCTATGCCCATTTAATTGAGAGATTCTATAAATCAATGCTGAATCTGGTCAAATTCTTTTTTTGCATCTATTGAGATGATTGTAAAATTTTTATTCTTTATTTTGTTAATGTAGTTTATCATGTTGGTTGATTTATGAATGCTGAACCATCCTTACATCCCTGGAATAAATCCCACTTGATGGAATCTTGCCATTTTCAACAGCATGGATGGACCTTGAAGATATTATGCAAAGTGAAATATCAGATAAAGACAAATAGCACATGACTTAATTCATTTGTGTAGGATAAGAAAACATTAAAAAGTAAACACATAGATACAGAGAATAGACTTATAGTTACCAGAGGGGAAGCCAGGTTGAGAGAGCAAAGGGGGTAAAGGAATACATTTTCTATGATGATGAAACTGGACTTTTGGGGGCGAGTATGATGTAGTCTATACACAATTTTAAATATAGTGAATGTACACCTAACATTTATATAATGTTATAAACCAATGTCACGTCAAAAAAGAAATAAAAATGAAATTAAAATTTTAGAACTGAAAAATATAAGATCAAAATAAAAGTAAATAGTTGAATGGTTTAAATAGTAGAATGGAAAGGATGAAGGAATCAATGAACATGAAGATAAAGCAATAGAGTATACTTAAGCTGAAAAAGAGAAAAAAACTTAAGTCAATACAGACTCAGGGACCTACAGGACTAATACAGTCATGAACCACCTAACACTGTGGCTATGTTCTGAGAAGTGCATCGTTAGATACTTTTGTCATTGTCTGAACATCAAATAGTTTACTAAAGGGGAACAAAATTTGCCATCCCAAAATGTGTCTTTAACGTGAGGATGATTTTACATTGATTTAAAAAAAAAAAAAAAAAACGCTCAAAAAATATTTTCTTATTACCTCCCCTTCAAGTACCTAAAATAATTCAGATAGAAAAATGTGCCTCAGAAAGTGGGCTATCACCTTAGCATAACATGAACTAGGCGGTAGATACTGAGAAACTTGTTTGTTGGGCTGCCTTCTGTGTTCTTCTGTTTCTGTGTAGCCAAAAAAAAACAAATGACTATTTTGAATTGCTTGCTCCTTTTCACCTACCTGTGAATCGCCTTCCTTCCCTTTGAAGTCTCCAACTCTCCCAACCCCCAAAATCTTCTTTGGTCTTTAGCTGAGGATGGTATTTAAGGTAAGAGCTTTGGCCGTTTTGGTGAGTTGTTTGATTTTCCTAGGTGTCTCCAATGTATAGATATTATCACTTTTTTTCTACACCCTCATACCAAAGCCAGACAAGGGCAACACAAGGAAGGAAAATTGCAGGCTAATGTCACTGATAAACATAGATGCAAAAATTCTCAACAAAATATGGGCATCCCGAATACAGCAATACATTAAGAGAATCTTACACCATGATAGATTGGGATTTGTACCAGGGACACAGGAAGGGTTCAACATCCACAAATCATTGTGCTACCACATTAAAAAAAGAGTAAAAAATCACATGATCATCTCAATAAATGCAGAGAAAGCATTTGACAATATCCAACATCCATTTATGATAAAAACTCTCAACAAAATGGGGATAGAAGCAAAGCAGTTCAACATGATAAAGGCCATATATAACAAACCAACAGCCAACATCATACTCAATGGGGGAAAACTGAACACCATCCCTCTGAGAACAGGGACAAGACAAGGGTGCCCACTCTGACCACTCTTATTCAACATACTACTGGAGGCTTTGGACAGAGCAATCGGACAAGAGAAAGGAATAAAAGGAATCCAAATAGGCAATGAAGATGTGAAACCCTGGCTGTGTGCAGACGACATGATTTTATATATAGAAAGCCCTAAAGAATCATTAGAAATAATCAACAATTACAGAAAAGTTGCAGGGTACTAAATAAAGTTACAAAAATCACTTGCATTTCTATACTCTTTAATGATCTAACAGAAAGAGCCCTCAAGAACAGAAGCCCATTTACAATTGCAACAAAACAAAACAAAAATCTTAGAATGAATTTAACCAAGGAGGTGAAAGACCTATTTAATGAAAGTTATAAGATATTAGTGAAATAAAGTGATGTCATAAACAAATGGAAAGATATTGCATGCACATACATTGGAAGAATAAACATAGTTGAAATGTCCATACTACCTAAAGCAATCTACTTAGGTACATTGGGATTCAATCCAATCCTGATCAGAAACCCAATGACATTCTTCATGGAAATAGAACAAACAATCCTAAAATTCCTGTGGGGCAACAAAAGACTCCAAATACCTAAAGCAATGTTGAAAAAAAGAATAGAGCTGTAGGCATCACAATCCCTTACTTCAAAGTATACTAGAAAGCTATAGTAATCAAAACAACATGTTACTGCACGAAAACAGACACACAGATCTATGGAACAGAATTGAAATCCCAGAAATAAAACTACACATCTATGGAGAGCTAATATTCGACAAAAGAGCTAAGAACATACAATGGAGAAAGGTCAGTCTCTTCAATAAATAGTTTTCGGAAAACTGGACAACCACATTTAAAAGAATGAAATTAGATCATTATCTTATGCCATTCACAAAAATAAACTCAAAAAGGATCAAAGACTTGAAGTTAAGACCAGAAACCATAAAACTTCCAGAAGCAAATATATTTAGTACACTCTTTGGCTTCAGTCTTAAAAGGATCTTTTCGAATACCATGTCTACTCAGACAAGGGAAACAAAAGAAAGAATAAACAAGTGGGACTTCATCAGACTAAAGAGCTTCTACAAGGCAAGGGAAAACAAGAACAAAACAAAAAGACAACCTATCAGTTTGGAGAAAATATTTGCAAATCGCATATCTGGCAAGGGATTAATCTCCCTAATATATAAAGAACTCACACAACTCAACAACAAAAAAACATACAACCCGATCAAAAAATGGGCAGAGGATAGGAACAGACATTTTTGCAAAGAAGATATACAGATGGCCAACAGGCACATGAAAAGATGCTCACCATCACTGATCATCAGGGAAATGCAAATTGAAACTGCACTTTGATATCACGTTACATCCATTAGAATGGCTATAATCACCAAGACAAAAAATAGGAAATGTTGGAGAGCTCATGGAGAAAAGGGAACCCTCATATACTGCTGGCAGGAATGCAAACTGGTGCAGCCACTATGGAAAATAGTATGGGAATTTCTCAAAAAATTAAAAATAGAAATAGCATATAAACCAGCTATCCCACTCTTGGATATTTATCCAAAGAACATGAAATCAACAATTCAAAAAGACATATGTACCCCTATGTTCACTGCAGCATTATTCACAGTCCCCAAGATGTGGAAGCAACCCAAGTGCCCATCAACTGATTATTGGATAAAGAAGATGTGGTATATATATACAATGGAATACTACTCAGCCATAAAAAGACAGAATCATCCCATTTGCAACAACATGGATGGACCTTAAGGGTATTATGTTAAGTTAAATAAGCCAGGCAGAGAAAGACAAACACTATATGATTTCACTCATATGTGGAAAATAAATAAACACATGGAAAAAGAGAACAGATTAGTGGTTACCAGGGGAAGGAGGTGGGTTAGTGGACATAGGGGTACAGAGGCACATATATATGGGGACTGACAAATGATAATAATGTACAGCTGAAATTTCACAATGTTGTAAACTATCATAACCTCAATAAAATAAATTTTAAAATAATAATAATTTTAATTAACCCACAGGAAAGCAGTAAAATAAACAGAATCAACAAACAAAAACCAAACAAAAGTGGCAGACACAAGCTCTAACCTAATAATTACATTGAATTTAAGAGTCTGAAACACCAACTAAATTACACAGCCTGGTAGAATGGATTTAAAAAAGTGATCCAACTTTTTACATCTATAATAAATCCAGTTCAAATATAATGACACATAGAGGTTTAAAATATATACAACACATAATGCATGCACTCAACAACATAGCTGCCAAATATGTGAAGCAAAAACTGCTGAAACTGAATGGAGAAATAGACAAAAAATACAGTTCGAACATCAAAAAACATCTCTCCTCTAAGGATGAGACCACTATACAAGAAACCAATAGTGATGTAGGATAACTCACCATTGTCACAGGTAGATTTTCATCCTCTGCCTTCTTTTCCAGCCCCTAAAAGAAGACGTTGAAGTCCTAACATCTAGTATCTGTGCACGTGACCTTATTTAAAATTAAGGTCTTCGCAGATGATCAAGTTTAGATAAGGTCATTAGGGTGTGCCTAATTCAGTGTGACTCTTTTCTAATAACAAGGGAAAATTTAGACACAGACTCAGGTGCACGCAAGGAGAATGTTATATGAAGATAAGGCAGAGATCAGGGTGATGCATATGTAAGTCAAAGAAGCCAAATATTGCCAGAAAACCACCAGAAGTTGAGAAAGATGTGTAATAGATTCTCTCTCAAAGCCTTCAGGAGAAATAAACTCTGCCCAGCACCTTCATCTCAGAATCCCAGCCTCCAGAACCATGAGACGATGGATTTTTGTTAGGTAAGCTACTCAACTTGGGGTAGTTAGTTATAACAGCCCTAGGAAACTTATACAAACATCAAAAATATTTAATTTAAATTTATAGATCACTTCACCTACCAACAGCATAAGTGCATTCTTTTCACGTGCCCACTTAATATTAACTTTAATATATCATATCCTAAGCTATAAAAAAAGAGAAAACCTGAACGTTTTTTTGGTGAGGAAAGTTGTCCCTGAGCCGACATCCAATGCCAATCTTCCTCTTTTTGCTTGAGGAAGACTGTCCCCGACCTAACATCTGTTCCAGTCTCCCTCTATTTTATATGTGGGATGCTGCCAGCATGGCTTCCTCAACGGTACATAGATCCATTCCCAGGATATGAACCCACAAACCCCAGGCTGCCAAAGCAAGCAGATAAACGGAACCATCATGCCCACTGGGCAGGTCAGATCATGCAGAATTGTTCTCCAACTATAATAGAATCAAACTAGAAATTAATAAAACAAGACAACATGAAAACCTCAAAACATTGAACTATTATATTACTATATAAGTGGCAAGTCAAAGTCCAAAGAAATTTTTTTAAAAAACCTCAAATTGAAAGCAAGTGAAAATGCAGCTTAACAACATTGTGGAATCAGTTAAAGAAATAGTGAAAGATAAATTTATAACACTAAAGGTATATATTAGAAAAGAGGAAAACACTCAAATAACCTAAAAACACACCCTAATGTAGAAAAATAAGGGCAAAATAAGCTCAAAAAAAGCAGAAAGAAAGTAAAAGCAGAAATCAAAAACATAAAATGACAATACCAGAAATGAATCAGAGATATCACTACATAGCTTTCAGATGTCAAAAGAATCATAAATGCATACTGCAATAATCTTTGAAAATATAAATTAGACAACTTAGATAAAATTGATCGATCCTTCAAAACATTCACACTAATATAAAATAGGTAACCTGAATAGCTCTATAATTATTAAAAAACTGAATTCAAAATTAAATTCTTCCTCCCCCAAAACTCTTCAGTCCAAGATGGTTTCACTAGAAATTTCAATCAAATATTTAAAGAAAATTAACACTATTTCTACACAATCTTTTCCAGCAAAAAAATAGAAATGAAGGAATACTTCCCAGCTCATTTTGTGTAACCGATATTACCATAATACCAAAACCAGATCAATTAATATACAAATAATGCAATTCCTATCAAAACCACAGAAAGATTTCCTCTAGATATAGAAAAGATTATTCTAACATTTATATAAAAAGGCAAAGGATTATAATAGCTGAAATCATTTTGTAAAAGTACTGTAAAGTGGAAGGAATCACCACACCTGACTCAAAGCCTGCTGTATAGATGTAGTAATCCCAATGCCATGGTGTGGTGGAGGGGCCAACACATAGGTAAATGGAACAAAACAGAGAACCTAGACACATATCACATAAGAACAGAAACCTGATTTTTGACAAAAACGCAGTAGAAAAATGGTAGTTTTTCAACACATGAAACTTAGCACTTAGTTATTGATATTAAAAAATGAAGTTAGACTTAAATATCACACCTAATACAAAAACTGACTCAAAATAAGGCTGGTCCAGGTGGCCTAGAGGTTAGGTTTGTTGTGCTTTACTTCAGTGGCCTGAATTTAGTTCCCAGGCTCAGAACTACACCATTTGTCTGTCAGAGGCTAAGCTGTGGCAGCAGCTCAAATACAAAAAGAGAGAGATGGGCTGCAGATGTTAGCTCAGGCTGAATCTTCCTCAGCAAAACCCATAAATAAATAACTCAAAAGATATTATAGATTTGAATGTGAAACAAAATTATAGAACATCCAGAAGAAAACAGAAAAGCTCAAACTCATAGAGAAGAAATCTTAAATATAATACCATAAGGATGACTCATACAGAAAAATAATTGATAAATTGGCTTTTACACATGTATTCATAGCAAAAATTTTGAGCTCAAATCCTAGAAACAACCCAAATATCTATCATCAGGTGGATACACAAATTGAGGTTTATCTATACAATGAAATAATTTTTAGCCATAATAGGAACAATTTTTGATAGATTCAATAAAATATATCAGTGAAATAGTGCAAAAAAATAATGAGAGGCTTACTAGTTAGAAAGGTGGAAGTAAATTTTTATTATTTTATTATTTTTATTGTTATTATTTACTATGTTTATTAATGGAAGACATAATTATCTACATTAAATAATCTTTGTGATTTTAGTGGTTTCAATATTAAAATTTAGTACTCAAAATAGATTGTTTTACAGATTAGCAGTAAAAAATAGAAAATTAAATTTTAATTATATCATTTATAATTGAATCACCAATATATAAAATACTTATGAGTAATTTTTTACAAGCTGTACATAATCACTATGCTAAAACAGTATAAAAAAATTGCTGATAGAATTTTAAGAGAACCATGCATTGGAAGAGAATTTCAATTTAACCATAATCAATGTATATACTTGACACATCACAGTCTTAATCTCAGTATACTACTTTTAACAGAAATTAACAAAGTGAGTTTCATATTTGTTTTACACACACTCAGCAACTCCATCATGAAAATTAGTTTTTTCAACAAATGATGAAATAATGACAGTATAGTCAGATGGAAAGTTGAACCTTTACCTAATATACACAAAATTTAATTTGAGGTGAATCATGCAGCTAAATCCAAGAGTTAAACTGTAAACCTTTTGTAAAAGAATAGGAGAATAACCTAGAGTAAGAATATATTGCATAAACAGTTAACAGAAAATAGAACCATAAAAAGGTGATAAATTCATCTTTATTAGTATTTTAAAAAATTATAATCATCAAAAATTCCAATAGGCCGTAGCCTGGAAGAAAAATTTTTTCAGTGCAAATACCTGAGAAAGAATCTAGTTTGAGAATATAGAAATAAACTTTTCAAACTTAATGGAAGACAAACTGTTGTATGAAAAATGGGTGAATGTCTTAGAAAGTCACTTAACCAATGAGATGAAGATATATGGATTGCCAGAAACCAAATGTAAAACATACTTTACACTGTTAGTGATTGGGGAGATACAAATTGAAAGCATATTGAGACATCAGTCTGCACCAATACTGAGTCTATTACAAAAAAAAGATAAAAAGATTGTCAAAATGTGGAACAACAAGGGCTTTCATGAATTTCTTTGATAAAGTTAAATATACAACCACTTTGAGAAATATTTCCCAATTTATTATAAAGTTAAATATATTCTTCCCTGTTGAGGAAGCCATATTACTCCTAGATATCCAAGAAAAATTAAATGAAAACATGTCCACGAACTAACTACAAAAAAGTCTTCATAGCAGATTCACTCACTAAACCCAACAACTGGAAAGAGCTCATCAACATGACAATGGATCAACTAATGTATTTATATGATAGAATATTGCTCACAAATAGGAAAATTTTGAGATTACACAACAAATTTTTCTTATATCCTTCCTCTCAGTAAATTCCTTCTCTATAGGTCACAGGCAATTTATTTTATTTCTATCACCAACAATTAATTTTTTGTAGAGATATTAAAGAAACCATGAAATGTCAAAGACTAGAAGAACAGTCTGAAGCTGTTGGAGTAGCTCAAAGAGGAAATGAAGATCCAAATTAAGCAGTCCTTATAGTACCTAAAAAAAGAGACTGATGGAGTACATATCATCAAGTGCTGGCTAATGCCTGAGTGAGCTCGACACAGGAAAGATAGGTTCCTGCCAGGATTTCCACTCCTAAAAGAATCTTGTTGTTATCTAATATTTCCTGTTAGCACCACATGTTCTTTTGAGTTGTATACTTAAGAGCCCTTTACTCTGCCTTTTTCTTTGTTCACAAAGATCATGTACAGTGGCTAAGAAAGGTGAGATCAAGAAGGAAATTTTAGGCAAGAGATAAACTCTACCTGACACACGAATTCCTTTTACCAGATTATAGGCTGGTGATTAAAATAACATGGCCTTGGAGATCTCAAGATGGTGGGATAGGAACTTATTCCCTTCCATGAACATAACCAGGTTACAACTATTTTTGGAAAAATTACCCTGGATAGAAGACTGGAAACTGGATAAAAAGAAACCACAGAACAAGGGACAGCTCTGACTGAGGTGGAAGGGGCAGAAGTTCCTGCTGGAGAGAAAAAGTCACCCTCGGGGCCAGCCGAGTTTCTCAGCTGGCCAGGTGGGAGCCACCCTAAGTTATGCAGCCCTCCCTGGAGGAGTGAGGTCTGGAGCAGGGGCTGATACTGCTATAAGCCTCCTTCAGACTCAGCAAAACTGAGATGAGGGTCTTACTGCCTGGCTCCTAAGTGCAGCAGGGGATACCCCAGAGAAGCTATTGGACAAAAGCCAAAATGGCCCAGGTGTTAAAGGGTCCATGCACAAACTCACCCATCTCAGCAACCTAAAATCACCAGATAGAAGGCTGACAGGCCTTTGGTGAAAAGAGATTCACCTGGCAGGCTCTGGGGGCATCTCAGTGAGAGGAGGGACCTCTCTGGAGATGGAGACATTGGTGGGGTCCATTGTTCTGACCTGGTCCAGGCATGCTGACACAGACCTTAGCAGATGCCATTGAGGTTCTTCCCCTGGCCTGTTGGCCCAGGGGGCTGCCACACTCACTAGAGTGTAGATTTAATCCAGTTCAGCCAGGGCAGGCAGCCCGCTACTCGTTGGTTTGCATCAAATGGGTGCCTTGAACCTCTACAGGCAGGTGAATGTGTTCACCTCTGTGGGGCAGTGGCTGTGTGAGGACCTGGGCAAATGTGGAAGGCATTGGTGGAGAGGTGGGGGCCTCAGCAGTTGGGCATCAGGGTAAACCGCAGAAGGTTGGGAAATGTGCAGAGACTAGGACAGTGTTGACGTGACAGTGGTCCTGTGGGGAGTGAGGCTTACCAGGGGCAGAAGACCCGTGCTTCACAAATAGCCATAAAAAGGATCAACCCCACCTTCCAAAGCCTGAAAAAATTGAGTGCTCCCACACCTAGGGCCAGCCCCACTCAGCTGCACTCCTAAGAGCACTGACAACAGCCTTGTAGGCCTGAGGCCTATAGCAACTGTAAGACCCAGAGGATAGCAGCCAGCTACACTGGGTATCTACCAAATTAACAGGAAAGCTGCAATAGGAGTGTGCTGTTAGACCTTGTAGCCAATGGTGCTAAGGCTCCCCAAACCAGATTTACAAACAGCTGGCCAGGGAAGGAAAGACTAGTCTCTCTGAGTACCTGCAGTAAGAGCAACCCTGCCACAGCAGGAGGACACAAGTAGCCCACAAAGGGGTCATTCCTGGATCTTTGGGACTGGTGACAAGAGGGAAGCACACTACTGGGCCTCAAAAGGCATCTCTTACATAAGGGCATTTCACCAAGATCAGGAGAGATAGCTGACTCACCTAATACATAGAAATAAACACAGAGAAAGAGGCATAATGAGGAGATAAAGTAATACATTCCAAGCAAGGGAACAGGACAAAATCCCAGAAAAAGGACTAAATGAAACAGAAATAAGCAACCTACCCAACAAAGAGTACAAACTAAATCTCATAAGGATGCTCACACATATTAGGAGAAGACTAGATGAACACAGTGACCTCGTCAACAAAGTACTGCAAAATATTAAAAAGAACCAATCAGAAATGAAGAATACAATACTGGAAATGAGAAATTCACTAGAGGGACTCAATAGCAGAGTAGAGGATACAGAACAACATATCAGCGCACTAGATGAAAGACTAGAGGAAATCACCCAAGCAGAACAGAAAAAAGAAAAAAGAATGAGATAGAATGAGAACAGTCTAAGGGAAGTCTGAGACAATATCACGTGTGCTAACATTTGCATTATAGGTGTCTCAGAAGGAGAAGAGAGAGACAAAGGGGCAGAAAATTTATTTGAAGAAATAATAGATGAAAATTTTCCTAATCTAAGGAAGGAAATAGACATTCAAGTACAGGAAGCACAGAGAGCTCCAAACAAGATAAACCCAAAAGGCCCACACCAAGACACATTATAGTTAAATTGTCCAAAATTAAACATAAAGTGAGAATCTTAAAAGCAGCAAGAGAAATGCCACAAGTGACATATAAAGGGAAGCCCATAAGGCTATCAGCAGACTTCTCAGCCAAAACTGTACAGGCCAGAAGAGAATGGCATGACATATTTAAAGTGCTAAAAGGAAAAAACCTACAGCCAAGAATATGCTATCCATCAAGGCTGTCATCCAGAATGGAAGGAGAGATAAAGAGCTTCTCAGACAAGCAAAAATTAAAGGAGTTTATCACCAAGAAACCAGTTCTATCAGAAATGCTTGTAGCAATGGGCACAAATAGGGATTAAATTTTTTTTTAAAAAAATAACACCACCAGAAATAAAAACAGGCAATAAAATCGCTGGTAAAGGTAAAAATATAGTAAAGGTAACAGATAAACCACCCATGAAGATAAGATGAAGGTTAAAAGACAAAAGTACTAAAATGACCTATTTTAATGAGAATAGGGTAATGAATAGACACACACAAAACAAGAGATTATATAATATTTCAAAAACATAAAATGTAGGAGGAGGAGAGTGAAAAAGTAGAGCTGTTAGAAGGAGCTTAACCTAAAGAGTCTATCAACTTCATATAGGCTGTTATAAACAAAGACTATTATACAGGGTCCTCATGGTAATCACAAATCAGAAACCTATAATAAGTAAGCAAATAAGTAAGACTAACATATTACTAAAGAAAGGCATCAAACCACAAGGGAAGAGAGCAAGAGAAAAAGAAAGGAACAGAGAAGAACTACTAAAACACCCAGAAAAAAAGTAACAAAATAAAATGTCAGTAAATATACATATATATATATCTCAATAGATGCTTTGAATGTCAATGGACTAAATGCTCCAATCAAATGCCATAGGGTGGCCAAGTAGATAAAAAACCAAGCCCCACGCATATGCTCCATACAAGAGACACACTTCAGACCTAAAGACACTAACAAACTGAAAGTGAAAGGACAGAAAAAGATATTCCATGCAAATTGCAAAGAAAAGAAAGTGAGCATAGCACTACTTATATCACACAAAATAGATTTTAAAACAAAAACTGTAACAAGAGACAAGGAAGGGCATTATATAATGATAAAGGGAACAATCCAACAAAGAGATATAACACTTGTAAATATCTATTCACCTAACATAGGAGTAAATAAATATATAAAGCAATTATTGAGAGATCTAAAACGAGAAATAGACAATAATAGAAGGGGAATTTAACAGTCCACTTGCACCATTGGATAGACCATCCAAACAGAAGATCAATAAGGAAACACTGGTCTTAAATGGAACATTGGACCAGATGGACTTAGTGGGCAATATAGAACATTCCATCCCAAAGCCACAGAATATACATTCTTTTCAAATGCACATGACACATTCTCCAGGATTGATTACATATTAGCTCACAAACAAGTCTCAATAAATTTAAAAAGATAGAAATAATACCATACATCTTTTCTGACCACAAAGGTATTAAACTAGAAATCAACTACCATGAGAAAACCAGAAAAGACACAAAAATGTGGAGATTAAACAAAATGCTAATGAACAACGATTGGGTCAATGAAGAAATCAAGGGAGAAATAAAAAATCCCTGGAAACAAATGAAAATGAAAATACAACATGACAAAATCTATGGGCTGAAGCAAAAGCCATTCTAAGAGGAAAGTTTATAGAAATTCAGGCCTAGCTCAACAAAGGAGAAAAACCCTAAATAAACAGTCTAACAGCTTATCTAAGGGTACTGGAAAAAGAAGAATATGCAAATCTCAAAATCAGCAGAAGGAAGAAATAATACAAATCATCACACAAATAAACAAAATAGAGAGTAAAAATACAATAGAAAAAATTAAGGAAACCAAGAGCTGGTCCTTTGCAAAGATAAACAAAATTGATAAACCTGTAGCTAGAATCACCAAGAAAAAAAGAGAGAAGGCTCAAATAAATACAATCATAAATGAAAGAGGAGAAATTACAACCACCACCTCAGAAATACAAAAGATAATAAGAGAATACTATGAAAAGCTATACACCAACAAATTGGATAATAGAAGAAATGGTTAAATTCTTAGAAACGTACAACCTTCCAAAACTGGACCATGAAGGAATAGAGAATTTGAATAGACCAATCAGCAGTAAGGAGATCAAAACAGCCATCAAAAACCTCCCAAAAATAAAAGTCCAGGACCAGATAGCATCCCTGGTGAATTCTACCAAAACATTCAATGACTTAATACCCATCCTTCTCAAACTGTTCCAAAAAATTGAAGAGGAGGGGAGGCTTCCTAACTCATTCTAGAAAGCCAACATTCTCCTGATACCAAAACAAGACAAAGCCAACACAAAAAAAGAAGTTAAAAGCCAATGTCACTGATAAACATTGATGCAAAAATCCTCAACAAAATACTATCAAATCGAATACAACAAGACATTAAAAACATCATACATCATGACCAAGTGGGTTTCATTCCAGGGATACAGGGATGGCTCAACATCTGCAAATCTATCAATGTGATACACCACATTAACAAAATGAGGAATAAATATCACATGATCATCTCAATAGATGCTGAGAAGCCATTTGACAAGATACAGCAAAAATACATTTATGATAAAAAAAACTTTGAATAAAATGAGTATAGAAGGAAAACACCTCAACATAATAAAGGCCATATATGACAAACCCACAGCAAATGTCATTCTAAGGAGAGAAAAAGTGAAAGCTTCCCTCTAAGAACAGGAACCATACAAGGATGCCCACTGTCACCACTCTTATTTAACGTGGTATTGGAAGTCCTAGTCAGAGCAGTCAGGCAAGAAAAAGAAATAAAACTGATCCATATTGGAAAAGAAGAAGTGAAACTGTCACTATTTGCAGATGACATGATTTTATATATAGAAAACCCTAAAGAATCCACAAAAAAGTTTTAGAAATAATAAATGAATACAGGCAAGTCACAGGATACAAAAATCAACATACAAAAATTGGTGGCATTTCTATACAATAATGACGAAGTCATAGAAAGAGAAATTAAGAATACAATCTCATTTACAATTGCAACAAAAAAAATAAAATACCTAGGAATAAACTTAACCAAAGAGATGAAGGATATGTACACTGAAAACTACAAAACATTGTTGAAAGAAATCCAAGAAGACACAAATAAATGGAAAGATATCCCATGCTCTTGGATTGGAAGAATTAACATTGTTAACATGTCCATACTTCCTAAAGCAATCTATAGATTCAACGCAATCCCTACTAACGTTCCAACAACATTTTTCACAGAAATAGAACAAAGAAGCCTAAAATTTATATGGAACAAGAAAAGACCCCAAATAGCCAAAGGATTCCTGAGCAAAAACAACAAAGCTGGAGGCATCACACCGCCAGATTTCAAAATATACTACAAAGCCATAGTAATCAAAACAGCAGGGTACTGGAACAAAAACAGACACACAGATCATTGGAACAGAATCGAGGGCCCAGCAATGAACCCACACGTTTATGGACAGCTAATATTCGACAAGGGAGCCAAGAGCATATGTTGGATAAAGGAGAATCTCTTCAATAAATGGTGTTGGAAAACTGGACAGCCCCATGCAAAGGAATGAAAGTAGACCATTCCCTGATACCATGTACAAAAATCAACTCAAAATGGATTAAAGACTTGAATGTAAGAACGAAAACCATGAAACTTCTAGAAGAAAGCACCAGCAGTACACTCTTTGACATTGGTCTTAGCAGCATGTTTTCAAGTACCATGTCTGACCAGGCAAGGGAAACAAAAGAACAAATGAACAAATGGGACTACATAAAACTAAAAAGCTTCTGCACAGCGAAGGAAACCATCAAAAAAAATGAAAAGACAGCCTAACAATTGGAAGAAGACATTTGCAAACCATACACCAGATAAGGGGTTAATATCCAAAATATACAAAGAACTCATACAGCTCAACAACAAAAACTCCAATTAAAAATTGAACAATTAAATTAAACAACCCAATTAAAAAATGGGTAAAAGATCTGAACAGAGATTTCTCCAAAGAGGATATACGGATGGCCAACAGGTATATGAAAAAATGCTCAACATCTTTACCTCTCTGGGAAATGCAAATCAAAACTACAATGAGGTATCACCTCCCTCTGGTCAGAATGGCTATAATTAACAAGACAGGAAACAACAAGTGTTGGAGAGGATGTGGAGAGAAGGGAACCCTTGTTCACTGCTGGTGGGAGTGCAAACTGGTGCAGCCACTATGGAAAGTGGTAAGCAGTATCCTCAGAAAATTAAGAATAGATCTACCACATGATCCAGCTATCCCACTGATGGGTATTTATCCAAAGAACTTGAAAATACAAAGACATAAACGTACTTGCACCCCTATGTTCATTGCAACATTATTCACAATATCCAAAACTTGGAAGTACCAAGGTGCCCATCAAGGGACCTAATGGATAAAGAAGAAGTGGTATTTATACACCATGGAATACTACTCTGCCATAAAAAGTGATGAAATCTGGCCATTTGTGACAACATGAATGGACCTTGAGGGTATTATGGGAAGTGAAATAAGTCAGAGGGAGGAAGTCAAACACTGTATCATCTCACTCCTAAGTAGAAGATAATTAGAAGGACAAACAAACACTGGACTGGTGGTTACCATAGGGGAAGGGGGCGAGGGAAAAAGGTGTGATTAGGCTCACATATGAGGTGATGCACTATAATTAGCTTTTGGGTGGTGAACAAGATTAAATTACACAGAATTCAAAATATATTACGATGTACATCTGAAAGATATATGATGTTATAATCCAATGTTACTGCAATAAAATAAAACAAGAAAAAAAATAGCATGGTTTTGTGGAAATTGCAAAAATTATTTAATTTATTTTCACTTTTTAGAACGATATAATCAGAATTCAGTATGTATTTTAACATCAGATGGAATCCCTGATGGCTGAAAGAAATAATTCCTTACTGCTAGTGTTCAGAAAGTAAATCAGTTTCTCTTTGAGGAGGTGACATTTGAGTAGAGACTTAGTAAGTGAGGAAATAATACACACTACTGAGAGCATTTCAGGTAGATAAGAGAACAAATAGAAGCTCCTTGAGACATAATTTTGTACTTTTGAGGAAACTCCAGAAGCCAGTGTGGGAAGACAGGAGCATGCCAAAGGAGAGCAGCTCTGCATGGAGGTAGAAAGGAAGCTGGACTACCAGCCATTTGTGACAATGGCTAAGGGAATGACCTTGGAGGTTTTCCCCAATGTGGTAGAAATGCACTGGACAGTAAGGAGCAAGGAAGCATGAAATCTGCATCAAAGGGAGGGCTCACCCACGTTTTTAATCTTTCTCTTGTAAGACTAGGAAGTGATACTGGATTTTAGTAAACCAGTCTAGGAAATGCTGTACTTAGTTGGGATTCTACTTCTCCTACATAAGAGATGTCTTTTTCTTTGTTCCTAGATTTTTAGGCAGAAGCAAAATCTTCATGTGTGTATGTTAGTTCACTTGGATTTTATGAAATATAGTCAGAATTTGTTCGTGAATTCACGATTGCCATTGGATAAATATATGTTTTGCAGAATGTCATACAATTGGAATCATACAGGATATAGAATTTTTATGTTGGTTTCTTTCACTTACCAATATTATTTGCGTTTTATCCACATCTTCCCAAGCCTTAATAGCTCATTTATTTTTATCACTGAATAACATTCCATTGTATAGATATACCACAGTTAATTTATCCATTCCTTTCTTGAAGGATATCTTGGCTGCTTCCAAGTTTTGGTAAATATAAAAAACTGCCATATATATGTGTATTCAGGTTTTTGTGTAGGCATAATTTTTCATTTCATTTGAGTAAATACAAAGGAATCTGATTGCTGGATCATGTGATAAAAATATATTTAGTTTGGTAAGGAACTGACAAACTGTCTTCCAAAGTGGCTGTACCATGTTGCATTTTCTCCAAGAATGAATAGAGTTCCTATTGCTACACATCCTTACCAGCATTTGTTGTATTTTGAATACTAACCATTCTGATATGTGTATAGTGAAATCTCATTGTTGTTTTAATTTTAAATTCTTTTTTTTTTTGAGGAAGATTAGCCATGAGCTGACATCTGCGGCCAATCCTCCTCTTTTTGCTGAGGAAGACTGGCCCTGAGATAACATCCTTGCCTATCTTCTTCTACTGTGTATGTGGGATGCCTACCACAACATGACTTGCCAAGCGGTGCCGTGTCCGCACCCACGATCCAAACTGGTGAACCCTGGGCCGCCAAAGCGGAATGTGCACATTTAACCACTGTGCCACTGGGCCAGCCCCTAATTTGAAATTCTTTAAAGACATGATGTTGAACATCTTTTCATATGGTTACTTGTCATCTGTGTATCTTTTTTGGTGAGGTTTGTGTCCAGATCATGTGCCCATTTTTAACTGTCTTTTTTTTTTCTTATTGTTGAGTTTTAAGCGTTCTTTGTATATTTTGAATTCCAGTCCATTGTAAGATATATGTTTTGGAAAGATTTTCTCTCATCCTGTAGTTTGTCTTTTCATTCTCTTAGCATTATCATTTGCATAGCAGAAGTTCTTAATTTTAATGTTTAATTTGTCTATTTTTTTCATGAATTGAGCTCTTGATGTTGTATCAAAAATGTGATTACCAGATCAACATTCTATCCGAGATCACCTAGATTTTATCCTATGTTATCTTCTAAGTTTTTTGTAGTTTTGTGTTTTACATTTAGATGTGTGATCCATTTTAAGGTAGTTTCTGTGATGCATGTGCAGTCTGTCTATATAGACACTTGAAGCTGCATTTCTGGTTTTAGTAGTAGTAGTAGTAGTAGTATTTCAATTTTATAGCTAAACAAACTATACTAATAAGCTATAAACTATATATAACTATATAAACTAATGGAGTATATCACATTCTGGGGAAAATAAAACTATGGAGACAGTAAACAGGTGAGTGGTTGGCAAGGACTGGGGGGGAGATATGGAGGGGTGAGAAGGTTCAGCACGGGAGATTTGTAGGGTAGTGATAGTATTCTTTACCACACGGTGATGACAGACACATACTATTTCACATTTTTCAAAACCCATAGAATGTACAACACGAACAGTGAACTCTAATGTAAACTATGGACTTTAGTTAATAATAACATATCAATATGTGTTCAGTAATTGTAATAAATAACCACAATATTATAAGATGAAAATAAGAGGACAAACTGTATGTGGGAGCAGAGGAAGTTCATGGTAACTCTTTGTGCTTTCCAATTGATTTTTCTGTACACCTATAACTTCCCTAAAAATAAAATCTATTAATTTACTTCTTTTTGAGGAAAATTATCCCTGAGCTAACTGCTGCCAATCCTCCTCTTTTTGCTGAGGAAGACTGGCCCTGAGCTAACATCCATACCCATCTTCCTCTACTTTATATGTGGGACACCTACCACAGCATGGCTTTTGACAAGCAGTGCCATGTCCACCCCCAGGACCTGAACCAGCGAACCCCGGGCTGCCAAAGCGGAATGTGCACACTTAACTGCTGCACCACCGGGCTGGCCCCTATTATTTTTTTAAATTAAAGGAAAGATTCAGAGGAAAGTGTGAAAATATATACAGCTTTATGTGAGTATTAAATGAGATTTTTTTAATCATGCTCTTAGCCCAGTGCCTAGCACTTAATGTATATCAAGATTGGAGCTCTTTGATGATGAATATAATAACAATGATAAAACAAAGAAGGATGTCCCTCGATCAGTGTGATAAATGCCAATTTATAAACAAAGAACTTCCCCCAAATCAGAAGAATAAATGAATTCTTCTATCAGGGTGGGGGACCGAGGACAACTATGTAAAAAGTTTCAACGGAAATATGTCATTTAATCTGAGATTTGAAGAATAGGGAAATCTTATTAGACAGAGCAGAAGATAAAGTGCTTTCTTTGAGAAGAGATGGCATTTGCAAAGCAATGGATATATTATGTAAGCTGACAGATTTCAGAAACAGACTAGTAAATATGCCCAAAGCACTGGATACATGGCAAAAATAGGGACAAATTTGAAATCCAGTAGTTTTTTAATGGCAAGTTACAAATTATTACTTGATTTACATACTAAAAGTTTAAACAACGAGCCTTGGATTTCTTTTACGCCAGTTAGCTATTTGCTTTACACATTCAGATGAATAAGTTATTGAAGACGATTTCTAAATTGTTTATTTAGTATATTGTAGGTTCATGAAAATCCATGATTTTAGATGTGATTTAGGATGAAGAAATTTAGGACTAATACCAGCTAGAGATAAATTACTTTATAACTATTTAGCTAAGAACTTTAGGAAATTTTTATTGATTACTTGAACACAAAAAATAGTCATATATTATACCTTGCCCATTTTCTCCATCAAGAATTTTTCTGAGTGAGGATAAATGAGCTAAATTTTATTTTACTATTATTAATGTTAATTTATAGCATAATCACTGAAGAGGCAAAAATGGGCATATTTTGGATGGGTGAATGTAAACCAATTACCGGAAAAATAACTTCCAAGGTTTACATAACAAAAGCACTTTCTATGCATACATGTATAATCAGAAACATTGAATAGATTTTTTCTGTATTACATCAAATATTTTCTTATATTTTCTACATGAATAAGTGATAAAAACCTTTCTTAATTATATTTTATGGACTCTGTGACATACAAATTTCTGACTATAAAAATGAATGTCGATCTAAGAAATCACTTTATAAAACTGAAATATGTTATAAATTTTTACTATGCTATTTAAAATGCATTTGCTTGACCTCATACTTTGTTATTAAAATGTATTTCTTATTTACTTGACTCTTGTTGATAGTTTCTTTATTATAATATATTTCTCTAAGTAAAATGTCATCAACTTCCAAAAAGAAGAATGAAGATTTCTTAGTTTGAACAATGCTATGTATTAAAATTAATTGCAGGTATTATCCCTAACAAATTCGTTGGTTATCCTATAAATTAGAACACATAAAAGATGTTTATTATTCCCACTATATTTAATATACTGGATAGAATGTTCAATGCTTTCAGGAAAGTAACTGAAATGATTTTAAAGATTAGAAAAATAAAGAAAATAATGTTCACTTAGTTGTGGTTGCCATAATTATTTATTTATAAAAAACGACTGAAATCACGAAAATTATTCAAGTTACTGAAGGAGTTCAGGAAAATTATTGGATCTACTTACAAAGATTTACTTTCATCAACAAATGACCATGAAAAACATTCAAAATAAGATAATATTCTCAAGAGCAAAAACAAACAAAATAACTTAAAAACTATAAGTTAAGCTAAACCTTTTTTTTAATAGAATGTGGAACATTAATGAAATCATAAAATATGGAGAGATACTGCTTACTCTTGGTAAAGATATCAATTCTAACGCAAATTAGTACATAAGTTTAATGAAAAACATTAAAATGTAGATTCAGAATCTTTGGGAAACTTGTTTGAACTTTGTGCAAAATTTATATAGTAAAAAATGATGACTATATAAATAAATGAAGGGCAGAGTGTAAAGAAATACTAGATATTAAGATTTTCTAACACATATTTGTAAACAAATTGAGGAAGTGATGTATAGGTGAAATCAGTCAACTTGAGTAGTGGAACATAGTAAAGAATTTAGAGAGAAATCAGTATACAGAAAGATTTAAAATGTAATGTGTAAGCCACAAATCAATGGTTAAGGCTCAGTTTCTTAGTGGTTGGTGTAAATATAAAGGAACAGCATGAGGAAGACCTTTGTAATGATGTAATAATTGTGTATTTTGACTGCAGTAGCTGTTCTAGAAATCTGCACATGTGATAAGATTATTTCAAACTATGGAACACACACACAGTAACACTGTTAATTTTCTGGTTTTGATATGTTGCTATGTTTATGTAAGATGAAACCACTGGAATTTTCAGTTTTGGCATGACTGTGTGAGGAAATTCACAGACCTGCTCCCCATTGAACCTGGTGAAAATTATCAAAAATGACAAAACAGTCAGAGTTTCTGGAAATGGCCGTGAAGGAATACAGCAAATAAAGAAATATTTAGTAGGAAATTTACTAAAACTCGGTAAAAAGTGTTAAAGTCTGTGGTATTTAACCAAGATGTGTGTCTTCTTGTCCCACTTCCAGTTTAGTGAGACAGAATCTCTGCTGCAGACAGGCACAGCTAAAAACGTGGGACTTCCTCTCTCTCCAGCTCTTTGTCAGAGAGATATCTTCCTGGGAGAAGGAGGAAGTCAGAAACCCTCATCCCACCCCTCAAGAAAAGTGTAAAAGGGGTTGGAGACTCTCTTTTTTCACCCCACACACAAGCATGGGAAGGAGACTCTGTTGAAAATACTCAGGTCCCAATTTTTCTTGTCCAAGCTCATTAAGCAGAGGTTTCACACTGAGAGAGGCAAAATGAGCAGAACTGCTGTTTCCACCATCAAAAGAATGCTCAGTTTCTAAAGTAATGACATCATAGAGAAGTGTACCATTGTCCCCACACCAACTCCAGAGGATTTTTTCAGAGATTTTTTTCCCAGAGAAAGGAGCAGGAAATAGAACAGAGAGTTTCAAACCCCTCCCTGAAGGAACTGACAGCACTTGTAGCAGAATCTGTAGATGTTCAAGTATAAGGGCACTCTCAAGAACAATGAAAGTTATGATGAATGGCAATTGGAATGATAGTGATAGAATTATTGCAGGTATAAGCTAAACTGTAGAAAAGTCATGGTAAAAATGCTAAAAACAAAAGAGAAGGCAAAAAGCTTAAAAGCAACAGGAGAAAAATGGCCTGTCATTTACAAGTGAACCTCAATATGATTAACAGCTGAGGTCTCAACAGAAGTAATGGAGAACAAAAAGCTATAGGATAACATATTCAAAGTGCTCAAAGAAAAATATCAACCAAGAATCCTATATCCAGCAAAGTTACTTTTCAAAAAGAAGGTGAAATGAAGACATTCTTGGGTTAAAAAAAAATAAATTAAGAGAGGTTGTTCCTAGGAGATATGTTTTAAGTGAAAAAGTAAAGGAAGTTTTGAGGTAAAAGCAAGTGACTACATATTTTGAATCCCCGAGAGAACTGGTAAAAAACAGTGGTAAATGAAAGTATATAATTATAAAAGACAGTGTGAATACCCGTCTTGTGTTTTCTCCTCTTAACTGATAAAAAAATGAATTTTATAATACAATATGTATATATAAACTATTATTGGGCAAATATCATATTTAAATGTAATATATTTGACAACACCAGTGCAGAGGAGGTAACAGGTAACAAAGCTGTATGGGCAAAACAAATGACTCTAGATGCAAACCACAATAGACACGAACAAAGAAAAAATGAGAAACTAGAAAATTAATATAAAAAAGCTTTAAATATATGCTTGTTCTCTGTTCTTATCTTAACTTCTTTAAAATACATAAATCTATGTGAAATAATAATTATAACTATGTATTCTTGGGTCTTTAATAGTCAAGATGTACTCTATGTGAAAATAATTCCACCAAAAAGGAGTAGAGAGAATAAAGGAATAATATTTCTACACCACACTGGAATTAAGTTAGTATAAATCTGAAACTATTTTGTAAAAGTAAAGATTAAAGCAACTAGAAAGCTACTTTAGAATATATTCACTTAATGCAAAAGAAAGGAGTAAATGAAAAATGGTACATGGGCAATATAGAAAAAACCCCTGAAAGTTGCAAACGTAAACCCATTTATATTCATTAATAGCAGTAAACGTGAATTTATTGAGGAATCCAATCAAAAGGCAGAGAATCTCAGCTGGGATTTTAAAAGGAAATCCAAATTTACACTGTATACTACAGACACTTTAAATTTGAGATACACCTATGTTTTACTTCAAGTGATGGAAAATAATTTATCACAGCAACCACAAGAAAACTGAAGCAGATGTACTAACGTCAGACAAAATAGATTTTATTTTTATTTATTTATTTTGTGAGGAAGATTGGCCCTGAGCTAACATCTGTTGCCAATCCTCCTCTTTTCGCTGAGGAAGATTGTTGCTGAGCTAACATTTGTGCCAATCTTCCTCTACTTTGTGTGGAATGCCACCACAGCATAGCTGGACAAGCAGTGATCGGTCCACATCTGGGATGTGAATCTATGAACCCAGGGCTGCAGGAACAGAGTGCATGAACTTAACCACTATGCCACTGGGCAGGCTCCCTAAAAGGTCTTTAAAACATAAAATAGGGGCCAGCCCTGTGGCAGAGCGGTTAAGTTCACACTCTCCATTTCAGCTGCCCAGGGTTTTGCTGTTTTGGATCCTGAGCATGGACTCAGCATCACTCATCAGGCCATGCTGAGGTGGTGTCCCACATAGCACAACTAGAAGGACATGCAAGTAGAATATACAAGTATGTACTGCAGTGGGGGGCTTTGGGGACAAGAAGAAGAGGAAGAGGAAGAAAGGTAGATTGGCAACAGATGTTAGCTCAGGTGTCAATCTTTAAAAAAAATTTAAAAACAGAAAAGAAATGACTAGATATAAAAGGTACATTGGATAGTTATAAAATGGTATATCCATGAGAAATATATAAAAAGTTATAAACATGTATGCACCTAACCTAGCATAATAGAACCCAAATATATGAAGCAAATATATATACTGATTAATTTAAAAAGACAATTCAAACAAAAACAATTGAAGACCCAATGATCTTAATTCAAAGGTGAATATAACAAGGCAGAAGGTCAAAAGAAAGAAGGCTGGAACAACACTATAAACCGACTATACCTAACAGATTAAACAAGAAAAAAAAGCATCCAAAACAGATAGGAAGAAACAATCTGCTTTTGTTTGCAGATGACATGTTTTTGTATATAGAAAACCCTAAATATGCCACAAAATAATCCATTGGAACTGATAAAATCAACAAAGTTGCGGAATACAATATCAATATGGAAAAATCAGTGGCATTTTTATACACCAACAATAAACTCTCTGAAAAGAAATTAAGAAAATAATCCCATTTAGAGTACCATAGTGAAAATAAAATTCTTAGGAGTAAATACATCCTTGGATGTGAAATTTCTGTACACCAAAACTATAAGATATTGATTAAAGAAATCAAAAAAGACACAAAGAAATGGAAAGTTTTTCCATGTTCATGGATCAGAAGAATTAATATTGTTAAAATGTCCATACCACTCAAAGGAATCTACAGGTTCCATGCGATCGCTACCAAAATTCTAATGGACTTTTTCTCAACAAGAGAAAAAATACTAAAATTTTTGTGAAACTTAGAAAATACCTCAAATAGCCAGAGCAATCCTGAGAAAGAAGAACAATTCTTTAATTTCAAGCTATACTACAAAGTTATAGAAATCATAACATGGTGATACTGCTATGAAAACAGACACATATTCCAATGGAACAGAATAGAGAGCCAAAAATAAACCCAGGCATATAAGGTCAACTTATCTTTGACAAGGATATCAAGAATACCAAATGGGGAACAGACAGTCTCTTCAATAAGTGGTACAGGGAAAACTGGTTATCCATATGTAAAAGAATGAACTCAGATACTTATATTATACAAAAAAATTAATTCAAAGCAGATTAAAGTATTAAATGAAAGACCTGAAACCATAAAACCCCTAGAAGAAAATATGGGGAAAATCTCCATGACACTGTTCTTGGCAATTGTTTTATGTAGAGGGAACTAAAAGCAAAGGCAACAAAAGCAGAAATCAACAAGTGGGACTACATCAACCTCAAAAGCTTCTGCATAATATACAATCAAAAACATGGGCAGGCAACCTATGGGAGGGAAGAAAATATTTGCAAAACATATAGCTTTGATAAGGGGTTAATATCCAAAATATATAAGGAACTCCTACAACTCAATAGCAAAAATCAAAAAACCCAATTAAAAAATTGTCAAAGTGTCTGAATAGACATTTTTCAAAATAAGATACATATATATCCCCCAGGCATGAGAAAGTTGTTCAAGGCCAACCCCATGGCCAAATGTTTAAGTTCACATGCTCCATTTCAGCAGCCCAAGGTTTCCCTGATTCAGATCCTAGGCAGACCTAGGACCACTCATCAAACCATGCTGAGGTGGCCTCTCATATAGCAAAACCAGAATGACCTACAATGAGACTATATGACTAGGTCCTGGGGGGCTTTGTGGAGGAGAAAGAAAGAAAAGAAATGATTGGCAACAAATGCTAGCTCAGATGCCAATCTTTAAAAAAAAAAAACAGCTGTCCAATATTGCTAATAATCAGAGAAATAGAAATGAAAACAATGAGATTTTTATCTTACTCCTATTAGGATGGCTATTATCAAAAAACCCCCAAGACTTGTGTTAAAAATGATGTGGAGAAAAGAATATTCTTGTATACTGTTGGTAGGAATGTAAAGTGGTACACTCATTATGGAAAACAGTATGGAGGTTCCTCACAAAATTAAAAATAGGGTGCTCTCATGGCCCAGCAATTCCACTTCTTGGTATATATCAAAAGGAAAAAAAAATCAAGATTTCAAAGAGATATCTGTAGATCCATATTCACTGCAACATTATTCACTATAGCCAAAATATGGAAACAACTTAAGCATCCATCAGTGGATGATTATGTCAAGAAAATGGGGTATACAAATATACAGTGGAATGTTATTCAGTCATAACAAACAACAGAATATTGTCATTTGGAACAAAATGGAAAAACCTGGAGGACATTCTCCTAAGTGGAATAATTAAGATAAAGAAAGATAAATATTGTAATACCTTATATCAGGATTCTAAAACAAGTCAAAATTGCAGAAGTAGAGCCTATAAGCTATAAAATTAAAATTATATAAAATTTATAATATATGAAAATATTTGAACACAGAAAAAGTGTATAAAAACAAAATTGTTGCAAAAGGGTATTAATAGAAACAAACCATGGTGGAAGAAATTTTCCTAAAATATTATTAATCATCTTACATGTAAGCAAATTCAAACATTGTTAACAAACGTACAGATTTTTAAAACACTCCAATCTAACAATATGTTGTTCACAAGAGTTGTGTTTCAAAACACAAACATATAAAACTATTTATTTATAAAAGATATGCACATTACATGTATTTTATGAAAAGTAACTGTTGTATGAAATTAATTTGAGAAAAAGGTATAAAATAGACAACTAATGGGGCCAGCCCCATAGCAGAGTGGTTAAGGTCACATGCTCTGCTTTGGCGGCCCGGGGCTCACTGGTTCAGATCCTGGGCACAGACCTAGCACTGCTCATCAGGCAATGCTGTGGCAGCATCTCACATAAAACAAGTAGAATGATCTACGACTAGGAATACAGATAATTACTTTACATATCTTTACATACATATATGGGCTGTAGGGAGAAAGAAAAAAAATGAGGAAAAGTGAGACCAGATGTTAGCTCAGGGCCAATCTTCCATACCCACCCCCCGCAACAAAACGCAATTAAAAATAAATCCAGGTAGTATTCAAGAAGATATGAAAATCAAGAATTTATGTATATCCACAGTAACCTTCAAAGTTTTATTTTAAAAATTCTCATTGATTAAAAAATATAATTAGGGCTGGCCTCATGGTGTAGTACTTACAGTTTGGCATGCTCCATGTTGGCAGCCTGGGTTCATAGGTTTGGATCCTGGGCACAGACCTACACAGCTCATTGAACATGCTGTTGCAGTGACCCATATACAAAATAGAGGAAGACTGGAACATAGGTTAGCTTGGGGTGAATATTCCTCTGCAAAAAGTTTTTACATATGTAATTAAAAAATTCACATGGATGGAAAATTTGACAGGTTAAGTGGACACAAAATAGTAAACATATTTTAGAAGTGCATGGTGAAGTAACAATGTTAGCAAAAATATATAAAATGAATAAGCAGAGTAAATTTAAATTATTTTATGTTAAAAATTCAAATATCCAAAATTTGTAGAAGTACTAAATATCTAATAAGAACATTTCAGAAATTTTGAAATAATTGATAGCATACACTCACTTTCTGATGACAATGTATTTAAAATCTACAATGAAAATGCTTAAACAGAAAAACTAATTAATTTGAAATTCAAAGTACAATGCTTTATCATTCACATTTTTAAAAGAAAAACAGATTTATGAAGCACTTAAATATAAATAAAAACTAAACAAAGTATTTAGAAGGAACGGTAAAATGCATGTAAAAATAAAAGTTAATAAAATAGAAAACAGTAGATGAAATCAAGACTGTTAAAATACGGTTCTGGAAAATCTTAACCACAGAAGCAACTAGAAAAACTGACCTATAAATAAAAGAAAGACAAAGATATATATTAGGTGCAAGGAAAATGTCAAAATACAAAGGCTATAACACTTCAGAGAGAACATATCTTTAAAATTTTTCAGACAGTGTGACAAAATTTTTGTCCAAGAACTTAACACTAAGAAATGGTTAACTTAGAGCAGTGACATCAGCAACATGGCAGAGTGAGATGTTGTCTTGATCTCTCTCCCTTTGAACTATGACTAAATAGACATTCTTTAATCAGCTGAAGATACCCACACAGCACAACAGGATGCCTGAGAGACCCACGAAGCTATACATCTGAAGGGGGATGGACTGGGCCTCTGAGAAGTAGTGGAGATAGGTGAGCACTCTCTAACTCTTCCTTGAAGCTCTGTGAAAATGCTGTGAACACCGTCTCAGCAGGGAGCACCCATGGTACTGCTGTGGAACAAGTGGGAATGCACCTCAATGCAACTGTAAGAAGAAGTACCAGTATCCCTGAGACCATGTGCAAACAATTTCCCAGCCAACAGGAGAACTCTCCATGCTGCTATGGTCCCAACAAGTTCCCCAGGCTTGGATGCCATGAAGAAGCCCTGTCCACCAAGCACATTGGCCAGCATGACTGTAATAAGAGGAGGCAGCAGATCTACATTCATACAAACTCTCTCTTGGCCAGTGGGATGGCCCATAGTGCCACTGCAGCCCCACAAGTGGGAACACATCTCAG
Source organism: Equus caballus (assembly GCF_041296265.1). NCBI lineage: Eukaryota > Metazoa > Chordata > Mammalia > Perissodactyla > Equidae > Equus > Equus caballus. Next base: position 1,554,424 of record NW_027222392.1, on the reverse strand, counting down.
CGTGATTGTAAGAAGAGGCAGCAGTAGCCCTGAGCCTCAGTGCAAACACTTTTCCAGCTGAGGGACTGCCCACCATATCCCAACAACATCCAGCAGATGTTGTAGGATCAGAAACACAGCTCCTGCTTCTCCTCAGCAGTAGCAGGTGGAATCAGCAACCTGATACTACCACAACTATGCTGCCAAAGGATTTGTTCACCAAACACCATGAGAAACTACAGCAACAATTCAGAGCAGAAGGATAATAAAAAGTCTCCAGAATCCAACCCTGACGTCACAGAAATTTACAATCTAAATGACAGAGAATTCAAAATAGCTATCATAAAGAAACTCAACAGGTTACAAGAAAACTCAGAAGGACAGTTCAATGAGCTCAGGATTAAAAATAATCAGAAGAGGGGCTGGCCCCGTGGCCGAGTGGTTAAGTTCACGGGCTCCGCTGCAGGCGGCCCAGTGTTTCATTGGTTCGAATCCTGGGCGCGGACATGGCACTGCTCATCAAACCACGCTGAGGCAGCGTCCCACATACCACAACTAGAAGAACCCACAATGAGAAATATACAACTATGTACTGGGGGGCTTTCAGGAGAAAAAGGAAAAAATAAAATCTTTAAAAAAAATAATCAGAAGAAGGAATACTTCACCAAAGAGATTGAAACTTTAAAAAAATCAAAGCAGAAATTCTAGATATGAAGAACACAATTAATGTGTTAAAAAAATAATCTAGAATCCTTAAAAAAGTGACATTATGAAGTAAAGAATTAGTGACTTGGAGGCTAAAAATATAAAAATGTGTCAGGTGGAGAAGGAGAAATAAGTAAGTGTTTTTTTAAATGAAGGAACTCTTTGAGAAATATCCAGGTAAGTTAGGAAAAGCAACATAAGGATTAAAGGCATTCCAGAGGGAGAAGAGGGGGAGAAAGGAGCAGAGAGCTTCTTTGAAGAAATAATAGCTAGACCTTCCCAAACCTGGGGAAAGAACCAGACTTACAAATACATGAAACCAATAGAACTCCTAATTACATTAATACTAAAAGACCTTGTCCAAGGCACATAACAGTAAAACTGATAAAAGTAAATGACAGAGAAAAAATATTAAGGGCAGCAAGGCAGAAGAAAATAACCTAGAAAGGAACCCAGATAGGATCAGGCTATCAGCAGATTTCTTGGCAGAAACTTTACAGGCCAGAAGAGAAAGAAATGATATATTCAAAATACTGAAAGACAAAAATTTTCAGCAAAGAATACTCTATCCAGTGAAACTCTCCTTCAGATATGATGGACAAATATAAGCTTTTCCATATAAACAAAAGTTGTGGGAATTCACTCCCACTAGTCCTCCCCTAAAAGAAATCATCAAGGATGCCTTCATACCTGAAACAGAAAGGCAAAAGTCTATAAAGATTTGAGTAAGGAGATAAATAAACAGATAAGGTCAGAAAATTGCAGCTCTCTTTCAGAACATGATAGCAAATACTTAATTATCACGAGAAAGATAAAGGAAAAGAAAGCATCAAAAGTAACGATAAACACTTCAAATTACTCACAAACTGACAACACAAAATAGAATAATTTGTGACAACAATAACTCAGAGGGAGAAGGGGATAGGGATGGAACCTGCTTAAGCTAGTGGAGATAAGACGCTATCAGAAAATGGACTATCTCATCTATGGAGATCTTTTATACAAACCTCATAGTAGCCACTGAACAAAAAATCAGAGCAGAGCCACAATTTATAAGAAAAGAGAAACCGCCACATAAAACCAACAAAATTAAATGGAAGTCAGAAATACAAGGGAAGAGAAATGATAGAAATATAGAACAACCAGAAAACAAAAGAGAAATGGCAGTATTAAGCCCTCATATATAAATAACCATTCTAAATGTAAACGGACTGAATTCTCCAATCAAAAGACACAGAGTAGGGGCCAGCCTGGTGGTGCAGTGGTTAAGTTCACATGTTCCACTTCTCGGCGGCCCTGGGTGTCCTGGTTTGCATCCCGGGTGTGGACATGGCACTGCTTGGCAGAAGCTGTGCTGTGGTAGGCGTCCCACATATAAAGCAGAGGAAGATGGGCATGGATGTTGGCTCAGGGCCAGTCTTCCTCAGCAAAAAGAGGAGGATTGGTAGTAGTTAGCTCAGTGCTAATCTTCCTCAAAAAAAAAAAGACACAGAGTAGCTGGATGAATTAAAAAACAAGATATAACAATATGCTGCCTCCAGGAAACACATCTCAGCTATAAAGATAAACATAGGCACAGTGTGAAGGGATGGAAGACAATACTCCAAGAAAATGGCAAGCAAAAGAAAGGAGGTGTTGCCATACTAGTATCAGACAGAGCAGAGTTCAGGATAAAAAAGACAATGAGAGACAAAGAGGGGCAATATATAACGATAAAAGGGACTTTCCACCAAGAGGACATAATACCTATGAATATATGTACGCTTAACACAGGAGTACCAAAATATATAAAGCAACTATTAAAAGACCTACAGGGGGAAGTTAACAGTAACATGATAGCAGTATGGGACCTCAACACTTCACTTACATCAATGGATAGATCATCCAGACAGAAATTCAACAAGGAAATAGTGGATTTAAATGAAAAATTGATCAGACGGACTTAATATACAGAGCACATTCTATCCAAAAACAGCAGAATACACATTTTTCTCAAGTCATATGGAACATTCTCAAAGATAGACCATATGCTGGGAAATAAGGCAAGTCTCAATAAATTTAAGAAGATTGAAATCATATCAAACACCTTTTCCAACCAGAACGCTATGACACTAGAAATCAACTACAAGCAAAAAACTGGGAAAGTCACAAACATGTGGAGAATAAACAACGTGCAACTGAATGACCATTGGTTCAATGAAGAAATCAAAGGAGAAATTAAAATGTACCTGGATATAAATGAAAATGAAAATGCAACATACCAACGCTTATGGGATGCAGCAAAATAAGTTATATGAGAGAAATTCATAGCAATACAGGCCCACATCGACAAACAATAAAAATCTCAAGTAAGAAATCTTAAATGACGCCTAACAGAGCTAGAAAAAGAACAAAGCCCAAAGTCATAAGATGGAGGGAAATAATACAAATTCTAGAAGAAATAAATGATATACAGACTAAAAAAACTGTAGAAGTAATCAATGAGAAACCAAAAGCATCTTCTTTGAGAAGATAAACAAAATTGACAAACGCTTAGCCAGACTCACTAAGAGAACAAGAGAGAAGCCTCAACTAAATAAAATTAGAAATGAAAGAGGAGAAATTACAATGGATATTGCAGAAAAACAAAGAGTTACAAGAGAATAGCATGAAAAACTATATGCCCACAAATTGTATAACCTAGAACAAATGGATAAATTCTTAGACCCATACAACCTTCCAAAAATGAACCAAGACAAAATAGAGAATCTGAATAGATCATCACAAGTAAAGAGATTGAAACATTAATCAAAACCTCCCAAAAAGCAAAACTCCAGGATGAGATGGCTTCTCTGGAGAACTCTAACAAACATTCAAAAAGATTTGTTAAGTTCACGCACTCTGCTTTGGTGGCCCAGGGTTTCACTGGTTCAGATCCTGGGTGTGGACATGGCACCACTCATCAGGCCACATTGAGGCAGCATCCCACATTTTAGAACTAGAAGGACCCACAACTAAAGTACACAATGATGTACTGGGAGGATTTGGGAGAAAAAGGAGGGGAAAAAAAGGATTGGCCACAGTTAGCTCAGGCACCAATCTTTAAAAATTAAATAAAAATAAATAAAAATTTTTAAAAAAGACTTAATACCTATCCTTCTCAAACTCTTCTATAAAATTCAAGAAGGTAGTAGGCTCCCAAACTCATTTTGTGAGGCCAAATTATCCTGATAACAAAACCAGGCAACGGCAGCACAAAGAAAAAAATTACAGGACAACATTGCTGATAAACATAGATGCAAAAATCCTCAACAAAATATTGGCAAACCAAATACAGCAGTACATTAAAAGGATCATACACCACAATCAAGTGGATTATACACCAGGGATGTAGGGAAATTTCCACATCCACAAATCAACTAATGTGATACACCACATTAACAAATGTGAATAAAAATCACATGATGATCTCAATAGATGCAGAGATCTCAATAAAACAGGAATAGAAGGAAAGTACCTCAATACAATAAAGGCCATAGATGACAAACTCATAGCCAAAGTCAAACTTCATGGTGAAAAACTAAAAGCCATCCCTCTGAGTAACAGTAAAGAGGGAAGAGCCCATTCTCACCACTCCTATTCAATATAGCACTGGGGGTTTTGGCCAGGACAGCTAGTCAAGAAAAAGAAATAAAAGGAATTCAAATTGGAAAGAAGGAATGAAACTCTCGCTGTTTGTGGATAACATAATTCTATATATAGAAAACCTTAAAAATGCAACAGAAAACTGTTAGAAATAATCAACAACTACAGTAAAGTTGCAGGGCACAAAATCAACTTACAAAATTCAGTTGCATTTCTGTACACTAATAACGAACTAGCAGAAAGAAAAGTCAAGAAGACAATCCCATTTACAATTGCAGCAAAATGAATACAACTTTTCAGAACAAATTTGACTAAAGAGGTGAAAGACCTATACACTGAAAATTCTAAGGCATTATTGAAAGAAATTGAAGAAGATATAATGAAATGAAGAGATATTCCATGCTCTCGAATTGGAAGAATAAACATGGTTTAAATGTCCTTATTTCCTAGAGCAATCCAGAGATTCCATGCAATCCCAATAAAAATCCTAATGACATTCTTCACAGAAATAGAACAAATGCTTCTAAAATTTATATAAAACAACAAAAGATCTTGAATAGCCAAAGTAATTCTAAGAAAAAGAAAAAAGCTGGAGGCATCACAATCCCTGATTTCAAAATATACTAGAAAGCTATAGTAATTAAAACAGCATGGGGCCGGTCCAGTGGTGCAGAGGTTATGTTTGCGTGTTCCACTTTGGCAGCCCAGGATATGCTGGTTCGCATCCGGGTGCGGACATGGCACCGCTTGGCAAGCCATACTGTGGAAGACATCCCACATATAAAGTAGAGGAAGATGGTCACAGATGTTAGCTCAGGGCCAGTCTTCCTCAGCAAAAACAGGAGGATCAGCAGCAGATGTTAGCTCAGGGCTAATCTCCCTCAATAAGAAAAAAAAAACCCAGCATGGTACTGGCACAAAAACAGACACACAGATCAATGGAACAGAATTGAAAGCCCAGAAGTAAAACCACAAAACCACACACACAAGTATTGAAGGTTAATCTTTGACAAAGGAGCCAAGAACATACACTGGGGAATGGAAAGTCAAAAATAGTGCTGGGAAAACAGGACAGCAACTTGCAAAAGAGTGAAAGTTGACCGTTATCTTGCACCATACACAAAAATTAACTCAAAATGGATTAAAGACTTGAAACCATAAAACTCCTAAGCGACAATAAAGGCAGTAGACTCTTTGCATTCAGTCTTACAAGCATCTTTTTGAATACCCTGTCTACTCAGGCAAGGGAAACAAAAAAATAAATAAACAAATGGGACTACATCAGACTAAAAAGCTTCTTCAAGGCAAAGGAAACCACGAACAAAATGAAAAGACAACCCATCAACTGAGAAAAAAAAATTTGCAAATCATATATCCAACAAGGGGTCAATTTCCAAAATATATAAAGAACTCATACAACTCAACAACAAAACAACCAAGAACCCAATAAAAAACGGGCAGAGGATATGAACTGACATTTTTCCGAAGAAGGTATACAGATGGCCCACAGACACATTAAAAGATATCAACATCACTAATTATTAGGGAAATTCAAATCAAAACTACAATGAGATATCACCTTACACCTGTCAGAATGGCTATAATTACCAAGATAAAAATAAACAAATGTTGGAACAGATGTGGAGAAAGGGGAACACTCATACTCTGCTGGTGGGCATGTAAACTGGTGCAGCCAGGTTGGATGACAGGATGGAGGTTTCTCAAAAAATTAAAAATAGAGATACCATATGACCCAGCCATCCCACTACTGGGTGTTTATACAAAGAACTTGAAATCAACAATCCAAAGAGATTTATGGACCCCTATGTTCATTGAAACATTATTCACAATAGCCCGGACATAGAAGCAACCCAAGTGCCCAGCAACTGATGAGTGGATGAAGAAGATGGGGTATATATAAACAACAGAATACTACTCAGCCATGAAAGAGGACAAAACCATCCCATTTACAAGAACTCGGATGGACCTTGAGGGTATGATGTTAAGCGAGATAACTCAGAGAAAGACAAATACTGCATGGCTTCACTCATATGTGGAAGATAAACAAACACATGGATAAAGATAACAGATTAATGATTACCAGAGAGGAAGGGGGCTTCAGGTGGGTGAAAGGGATAAAGGGGCGCATATGTATGGTGGTGGATAAAAATTAGACTATGGGTGGTGAGCACGATGCAGCCTATACAGAAACTAATAAATAATAATGTACAGCTGAAATTACGCAATGTTATAAACCATTATGATCTCAATAAAATAATTGAAAAAAATGGTTAACTTATTTAAAATAAGAATTATGAATTTACTTTGGATAAAGGGGAAAACATAGATTAACCAATCAATTTTTAAAATATTCTGAATAAATGTACATAACTTAAAATTTGTAATGTAAACCATTTTTAAATGTACAGTACAGTCAGATTAGGTTTATTCACATTGTTGTGAAATAATCATCAATATCCATCTCCAAAACCTTTCATCATCCTAAACTATACCTCTGGACCCATTAAGCAATAACTCTTCATTGCTCTATTTCTCTAGCGCCCCTGGAGACCACTATTCTACTTTCTATGAATTTGAATATTCTAGGTACCTCATATAAATGTCTTCTGTGACTAGCTAATTTCACATAACACAATGTATCCTAGGTTCATCCACGGTGCCGCGTTTACTAGAATTTCATGGCTTCTAAGGCTGAATAATATTTCATTGCATGTATATACTGCATACTGTTTACTCAATCATCCATTGATGGATACTTGGGTTGTTTTCACCTCTTAGTTATTGTGAATAATGTTGGTATGAACATGGGCATAGTAATATATTTTTAAATCATTGATTTCAATTATTTTGTTGTATATAACCAGACTTGAAATTTCTGAATCATAAAGTAATTCTATGTTTATTTTTTCAAGGAATGGCACCAGCAATGCACAAAGTATCCAGTTTCTTCACATTCTCATTAAGGCATTGTTTCCTGTGTTAGTTTTTTTAATAGTAGCCATCTTAAAATGTGTGAAGTGATATGTCACTGAGGTTTGACTTGCATTTCCCTAGTGATTAGTGATGTAGAGCATCTTTTCACATGCTTGTTGTCTTTCATTTATTTGCTTTGGAAAGAATGTCTATGCAAGTCCTGTGTCCATAATTTAATTGAGTTGTTTTTGTTGTTGTTGGAGTATAGGGTTTTACAATATATTCTGGATATTAATACCTTATCAGATACCTGATTTGCAAACATTTTCTCTGATTTTCTGAGTTACCTTCTCACTGTTTTGATAGTGCCCTTTGATTCACAAAAATTTTTAACTTGGTGAAGTCCAATTTATCTCTCCTTTTGTAAGTTGCCTGTGCTTTTGGTGTCATATCCAAGAAATCGTCACCAAATCTCATTCACTGAAGATTTCCCCTATGTTTTCTTCTAAAAGTTTTATGATTTTGGCTCTTAGAGTATTTGATTCATATTTGGTAAATTGTTGTGCATAGTGTAAGGCAAGTGTCCACTTTTATGCTTTTGCATGTGGACATCCAGTTTTCCCAGCAACATTGGTTGAAAAACTGTTTTTTCCCCATTTGATGGTTGACACTCTTGTCAAAATTTATTTGATCATATACGTGAAGGTGATTTCTGGATTCTCTAGTCTATTCTGTTGCTCTACTTGCCTGATTTATGATGTGTATTTTGATTACTGTAGCTTTCTTGTAAGTTTTGAAATCAGGGTTGCTTTGGCAATTTGGAGATAATTGAGATCCCATATGAACTTCAGAATGGAATTTTCCATTTATGCAAAAAAAGTCATTGCTACTTTGATATGATTTGCTTTGAATTTATATATATATATTTTTTCTTTTTAATAGTATTGACATCATAATATTATTAAGTTTTCCAATCTATTAAAAGGGAATGTATTTACATTTATGTGTCTTCTTTAATTTCTTTCAACAATATTTTTAAAAAATTTCACTGTACAAGTCTTTCATTATCTTCATTAAGTTTATATCTAGGTAATTTGTTCTTTCTATGCTATTCTAAGTGGAATTGTTTACTTAATTTTTTTTCTAGTTTTTTATTGTTAGTGTACAGAAAACCAACTGTTTTATGTGTGTTGACTTTATATTCTGACAGTATTGCATTTTCCTAGTGATTAGTGACGTAGAGCATCTTTACACATGCCTCTTGGCCCTCATTTATATTCTTTGGAAAAGTTATTAGTTCTAATAGATTTTTTGAGGATTCTTTAGGGTTTTCTACACATAAATTCATGTCATCTGAAGAGACAGAAAACTTTTCTTTTTGCTTTCTGTTTTTAATCATGTATCAATTTACTAAGAAACAATGTGATGTTATTATCTGCCTGATCTTAAATCCTCCTTTTGGAAGATGAATTTTTTCTTTTTTAATAGAAACATTAGTTCATCTACTTTATTAGCCACATCAGAATCTGTATTATTACTTTTCATTTTGGAAATCTAATTGCTTGAGCCCTTCTCTAAAGGAACCAAGTAGCAGTGTGAAGACTCACCATGCAGTGGCAACTGAAAACCCATCCAAAACCCAACATCACACAGACTTGTATTGGGCATGTCCAAAAATTTACACAGACAGCTACCTTGTAGGTAGCAACAGGAAATAAAAGAGCTGCAAACCCCCACTGTTTACAGGTGACATGATCCTATATATAGAAAACCCTACAGAATCCATCAGAAAACTATTAGAAATAAATAACAACTACAGTAAAGTTGTGGGGTACAAAATCAACTTACAAAGATCAGTTGTATTTCTGTACTCTAATAATTAACTTACAGAAAGAGAACTCAAGAATACAATTCCATTTACAATCGCAAAAAAAGGACAAAATATCTAGGAATAAATTTAACCAAGGAGGTGAAGGATTTATACAATGAAAACTATAGGACATTATTGAAAGAAATAGATAATGACACAAAGAGATGGGAAAAGATTCCATGCACATGCATTGGAAGAATAAACATAGTTAAAATGTCCGTACTAGTCAAAGCAATCTAAAGATTCAATGAAATCCCAATCAGAATCCCGACATCATTCTTCATGGAAATAGAACAAAGACTCTTAAAATTCATATGGGGTAACCAAAGACCCTATATTGCTAAAGCAATCCTGAGAAAAAAGAACAAAGCTGGAGGCATCACAATCCCTGACTTCAAAATGTACTACAAAGCCATAGTGATCAAAACAGCATGGTACTGGCACAAGAACAGACACACAGATCAACGGCACAGAACAGAAAACCCAGAAATAAAACTGCACATCTACAGACAGCTATTCTTTGATAAAGGTGCCAAAAACATACAATGGAGAAAGGAAAGCTTCTTCAATAAATGGTGCTTGGAAAACTGGACAGCCACATGCAAAGGAATAAAAGTAGACCCTTATCTTTCTCCACACACAAAAACAGACCCAAAATGGATCAAAGACTTGAAGGTAAGACCAGAAACCATAAAACTTCTGGAAGAATATATGGGAAGTATGCTCTTTAACATCAGCCTTAAAAGGATCTTTACAAACACACTGTCCACTCAGACAAGGGAAACAAAAGAAAAAATAAACAACTGGGACTTCATCAGACTAAAGAGCTTCTGGAAGGCAAAAGAAACCAAGATCAAAATGAAAAAGCAACCCATCAACGGGGAGAAAATATTTGAAACTCATATATCTGATATGGGGTTAATCACCATAATATATAAAGAACTAACACAGCTGAGCTACTAAAAATGAAACAACCCAATCAACAAGTGGGCAGAGGACATGAACATTTTTCCAAAGAATATATACAGATGGGCAATAGGCACAAGAAAAGATGCTCAACATAACTAATCATCAGGGAGATGAAAATCAAAACTACACTTAGATATAATCTTACACCCATTAGAATGGCTATAATTACCAAGACAAAAAGTAATAAAAGTTGGAGAGGTTGTGGAGAAAAGGGAACCCTCATCCACTCCTGCTGGGAATGCAAACTGGTGCAGCCACTTTGGAAAACAGTATGGAGATTTCTCAAAAAATTAAAAATAGAATTACAATATGACCCAGCTATCTCACTACTGGATGTTTATCCAAAGAACTTGAAATCAACAATACAAAGAGGCTTATGTACCCCTATGTTCATTGCAGCATGATTCCCCTAGCCAAGATGTGGAAGCAACCCAAGTGCCCACTGACACTGATGATTGGATAAAGAAGGTGTGGTGGTGTGGTATATATATATATATATATATATATATATATATATATATATATATATATATACACAATGGAATAATACTCAGCCAGAAAAAAACACATAATTGTCCCATTTGCAACCACATGCATGGACCTTGAGGATATCATGTTAAGTGAAATAAGCAAGACACAGAAAGACAAACACCATATGATTTCACTCATATGTAGAATATAAACAAACTTCAAGTCCATGAGAAAAATTTAGTGGTTACCAGGGGGAAGGTGGGGAGATTGGGCACAAGGGGTGTGGGGGCACATTTATATGGCATTTGACAAATATTAATGTACTAGTGAAATTTCACAATGTTATAAATTGTTTAGACCACAATAAAAAATTTGCAAAAAATTTGTAGTGTTAAGCTTATCGAAGGCATTAAACTTTGTCATGCCATCCCAGCCAAAAATAAACTAAAACTCCAAACTTGTCGTATAACCAGATGTGACAACTGCAGAGCCGGCCTGTAGAAATAAACAATAATTACAGGATGAACAAGCAGCACAGCAGGTGTGGTCAGTCAGGATGAGCTTTTGACACAAACTGATGACATGTTTACTTCTGGAACAATCAGAGGTATGTCCTTATGTTACGTGTTCAATCCTTTCTGTAAAACATATTTTTTAATAACAGTATAAGATCTAACAATGGTTTATTACACTCTCTCTGGGGGTGGGGCTTACTATCTTTCACCATCTAAATGTCCCTAAATGAAGAATCTGCCTGGAGGTGTGCATGTCTCCAAATTATGTGTGAAATTTCCTTTCAAGAGAACCCAACTTCTTTAGAAAATTTTCAATCCTGCATAAGGACAGTCATTTTGATTTTCAATATTTCACGATTTTTAGAAGATAGCAAAGTCTTTAAACCCTTTTGGCCAGACCTGGATATTTTAATGACAATGTGAAGAAGACAAGTCTTCACGCAAAGCATGTGGAAAGACATCTGTAGTTTACAAAACCTTCTCTGCCCTCCATATCTTATGCAGGTGTGTGCACTTGGCCACACTTAGGTCATATTGAAACCTTAGCTTCAGGGACATCTGGAAAGTGTAATTTTTAATTGTCCAGCCTCTATAAAACAGGAAGTCCATGTGAGAATAGACTGGAGTGAGTATTGATGAGTCTTCAGTACACTCAGTTTGTGAAAAACTAAACAAATATCCCCAAGTTCTATCCATGTGACAAAGTTAATTAAACCTTTTCTAACGTTGCTGTTTCTATGCAAAGACATGGGTATTATTCTGGTTTCCTTAGAAACTACTGAAAGCAACTGTACCATTTAGTTTTTTATGTTGTGTATATAACAGAAAACCAACTCAGATTTACTGGCTTGCAATACTGAAAGGTCCAAAGGCGAAGCTTGATCCACTTGTACTTATGTGATCAGAACCTCCAGTTTCTTTTCTTTCCTCTGTTTCACGATCTCTGCTTCTGTGGCGTTGGTCCCTTTTTGATCACAGCATGTTTTTCAGCAGCTCAAGCCCCACATCCTCATGCTCTCAAGTCCAGAGCAGGGGAAGGAGCGTGCTTCTGCAGAAGCTGAAGGCAGGGCTCTTGACCATTTCTGCTTTGTAGACCCCATCAGAGTCTGAAGCCTATAGGACCCCTTTTCTGAGTAATATTTTAAATAAAATACATAACACTACAGAGAAAACCAGTCATATTAAAATATAGGTATCAAATATTTTTAAAAATTATAAGATAATAATATGTGCATATTTATTAAGTAATAATATTTAGTGTGGGTCTAATAATTTCCAAGTAGTGATGAACATTATCACTACTTGGAGGTGTTGTCTGCAATCAATGGCCGTGTGATAGAAAAATGCCTGTGATTTCTACTGGTGAAAAAGTGACAGATATTGCTAATATTATTGTATTCTGTTGACTGAATTCACAATAGAAGGAAATGCTAAATTTCAGTCACAGGGTAGTGAAAGTAAGTAGATAACTTTTTCCTCCTCACCTGAGTTTACCGACACTCCAAATTTTATACCTAAACTCCGTGGGGGGATGAGTTGAGCCTCAGCTTAAGAACAATTGCTGGAAGAGAATTTCTCTTCCCTGAAGGCCCAGCAAACGTCATCTTTATCTCCTTGACTTTGGGTTATATTGACATTTCGGAACCAACCACTAAGCCAAATAAGAATATGCTAATTGTTTAGCCAGCTGGGCCTACCAGTGGAACTGGGGTCATTGCTACCCAAAGAGCATGATGGAGAGGAGTGGATGCCCAAGGGAACTTCAGAGGCTCCTGGATGCTGAGCAGCAAGCAGCAGATGTTCATCATGTCGTCCCTTGTCCACCCCCTCTCTTTTGCTCTCAGAGTCAACTGATCACCAGATTTTAGTGAATCTTTCATATGGATTTGTCTTTTCCTGATCAGTCTCTCTGCTAACATCCTAGGCCTCCAATGTGGAGTGTGTGCCATGGTTCACTGGACTGCAAGAAGAAAAATATTGGAATAACTTGTTTATTTTTCTCATCCTTTTAGTATTTATTTTTGTGTATGTTTTATTCTGTACATAAAATATATTAGTGCAGTGGTACATGTATATATGTAAAACATAAATATTTGCATATTTATGGGTACATGTTGAAACTGTGTTAAGTTATGGTGACTGGAAGAGTCAGAGAAGTTGAGAGAGCCATAGAGCAATGCTGTTCAATACAAATGTAAGGCAAGTTACATGTAATTTAAAATTTGCTAGTTAGCCACATCAAAAAAAGTAAAAAGAAACAGCTGAAAATAATTTTAATATGTTATTTAACACAATATATCCCAAACGCGATTTCAGTATGCAATCAGTATAAAAAGTTATTCAGGTAGTTTATATTCTTTTTTTCATGTAAAACCTTTGAAATTTGATGCGCATTTTACAGTTAAATCTCATTTCAGTTCAGAGGTGGTATTTCAGGTGCTCCAAAGCTGCATGTGGCTAGTGGCGTTTGTATTAGCATGGATTTTGACCCACGATCATTCTGAGTTTAGATTTCTGTCACTGTCTTGGTGATAGTTTTCATAAATCCATTACCGGCTCCCTTCCATCTTTCTGTACATTTTCCAGGTTACTCGGACAAAAGTTCCACTGGGATGCTGCTCTCCTGCACTAGGTTTCTGTGGCATCACGTTTAAAAGGAGCTTTTCAGACTTTCCTAAGGCGGACTATCCGATCCCTCCCTCTCGCATGTCTCTGGGTCTGCCTGCAGCAAACCTGGTGCTCAATCAGGCAGTTTCCTCAGTCCTCCCCTTTGCATTTCTCCAAATAGAATCGTCCATTTTAAGAAGCCTGTTCCCACAAACCCTCCATGGACTCTCCAGTCGCTCTGCGTTCTTTCCATTTCCCCAACACCGAGTACGTTGAGTCCTCAGCCGCTTATCGCTCCAGCGCTTCAGTGCAGACCATTGTTTATTGCTGTCTAACGGTTTCCTGTGTGTTGGTTTTATCTCCCCTACTAAATTCTAAGCCTTATGTCTGTGTCCCAAAATTGTAGACACATAATTAAAGGCTTAGCCTTTTCCCCTTATCTTTAGGGACATACTTGGGCTATTTACATTTGCAGCTTTAATTTTTTTGAAATTCTGTTTCGTTTTTGACTCTGCTGGTTAACTTAGACACCTTTCAGCAGATTCAGTTGTATGAATTTGTGCATTAAAGTGTTCATTTGCTTGAAAATTAAGACCTTTAATTTTGTTTGTAGTCTATTTGAAGCTGTAAAATGACTCTTGGAACTACTATAGGGAATTATTGACTAGCTGGAGTTTCTGGAGATGAAAGCTGAGTTTGAGAAGGAAGTCTCCGAGGACACATTTGCTTTACTGTCCAGGGACCAGGAGAGGCAAACTGGTTTCCAAAGCAGGGTGAGCGATTTTACTTCACGTTCAGCGTCGGGGTTACCGTCTGGAGGGCTTCCGTACCCTCTCCATGCCCCGCACTCTAGCCATGGGGGAGGTTCTCTGGTTCAGGCAGTCTGCTGGATGCAGGGCTCCACCGTCATCACGGGATTTCAGTGCCCTTGGGATACGGCTGAGAGGACTATGAAAAGGAATCCTGAAAGTAAGTCCAAAGAAGGCACATAGCTTTATGCTTCAAGAAGGCTTTCATTTGGCATTTCCTTTGCCTGTGTTTTATTTAACATGTTATGTGGTTAACTTGATGAAATAGCTATACACCAACGTTTTTAACTTGTGAAGTTTCAAAGCCTGTTTAATTATTATTCATTTAATTTAAAAAATGCAGTATGCTTTATATGTCAGATATTATGGTAAGTGCATTAGTTAACTTCTGTCACTTTTTCTTTTAGCACTATTTTACAGCTCTTATATATTCTTGGGCAAGTAGCAGTCTAATTAAGAATTTATTCCTTTGTCTTATTATCATTTAACACCTTGTGGGATTTTCCTCCCTTTTTGGCAAATATCATTAATAATATTTGTTATTAAAGTCCAAATACATACTGACTTCTCTGGAAAGTTCACATTTTTGTTTTATTATCAGGAGGTTGTAACTTTTCCTCAAATTAAAACATAAGTTTACATTCTAGTTGCATATATTTTTAAGACTATTGTATAAAATATTTTGACACAAAAATACAGTATAAAACATTTTAGAACTACTGCTTTTTTAAAAAAATTGATGATCTTGAAATTTGAGTGTAAACTTTAGCCATGTTAGTTATAGTTTTATTTCTGAATCTAAAAACAAGTTACTTTATTCTCTCTCTTTATTTGACCTAGGGGCTTAGCCTCTGTATTACAAATGTTCTCAATTACCTAGAAGTATTCTTGGGTATTGTGGAGGACTGGAATTGGCCACTCCAAGGTACCTCTCTTTGGCCTGAGGATTATTTTGGGCTGGCTACTTTTAAAAGCTGCAGAAATGAGAGAAACTCTGAAAAGCAGAATTTAACCCTTTGTAAGAGACATTTACATTTGTAAAGGAAATCTCCATCTGTAAAGGTGTCTCCCTCTGTGTACCAGGAAGAAGGGGGGTGACCTTATCTCTAGAAACTCTCATCAATGTGGAAGGCAAGGACTTAGATCTGCATAATAAACTGACTCTTATTTACTGGATTTGTCTGGCAATCTCCCATAACTGATTCTCCCCACCCCCAGCATCCTCCTTTGTCTTTAGCTGAGGGTGGTATTTAAGGTGAGAGTGTCTGCCATTTTGGCGAGTCACTCAGTTTGCCTGAGCCATGTATACATGCTGTAAAGCTTTGTTTAATTTTCTCCTCTTATTCTGTCTCATGTGAATTCAATTCGTTGTCCAACCAGAAGGACCCAGAATGGGTAAAGCAAACGTCTTCCTCCTCTACAGTATATTACCAAAACACTACTTGATTTTTACTGCAGATGTTATCTTGTTTTTTTTGTGAGTCTACTTTTTATATCCTACTTGAATTTTAATTATCCTATTTTAGTAGAGAATGAGGAGTTGTAAAACTTCTTTTATGAATTGTTCCTTTATGAATGTCTCATGGATTTCCCCTGCTTTTAAGCCTCATAAAAGAAGGGGAGCATGTCTATTTAAAGATATCATTAGTCTTGGAGATTAAACTCTGCTTACCAACTCATTTGTTGAACTTAAATATTACAGTTTCATTTTATTAGATGTCTTTTCATGTGTCTCCAGGGTTTGGAAGAACGTCCTTCACTAAACACTTATTGAATCTTTCTCTTGTTTAGTGGCTCTGATTTAAACACATGTTACTTCTTGACCACAGTCATGTAATCCAGTGGGAATTCTTGTTAAAAGTCTTGAGATTTTGACTTCTTGAGTAAGTCCTTTAAGGACTAGTCTGACAGTTACAAGTCTTTGTTTCCTGTAGAATCCAGTAAAAATGTGTTAGAATCAAATTTTAGTAACCCTTGTCTTGTGTTTATGCTGTTTATTTAGTACTCTTGGAGAATACTATAGGAAATTTGTTTGATTAGTCCCTTTTTTCCCTTCCAAATTCATAATTTAGAAGTTAGGAGAAAATTAATCTTTATCTTTTCTTTCAAAAAATAATGAGCCTAATTTCCCACCTTTCTACTTGCAAAGGATGTTATCTTTATTGGTTTATTAAAGTAGCAACACCACTATTCTTGAAGATTCAATGTGAATTCAATGTAATGTTCTCGGCAGGTACAAACCTAGTATTTTTTCCCCTTTAGAAGAAAATCATGTCAAGCTTTCATTAGTAAACCTCAGTGTAATTATTCAGTTTTCTTTAAGAAATATGCCATTTGTATTGTGTGCTTATAGAATAGACATCTTTTCAGAGAAACAAAGCTTCGTTAATTTTATTTCCTTGTGCATTGTGTTTGTTTCTAAACTGTTAGTGTTCAGTGTATTCACCAGATGTTAACTCTGCCTTCTTTGAGCCTTCTGCTTTTGAGTGTTCATTTGGTGCGTATTGCAAAAATTCCACTTTGTAGGATAATGCAAAGAACTGTATTGAGAAATGCAGTCTTTACCCTCAGGAGCATTTACTTTGAAGGGGTTCATGGTTATTGTCCATGCCTACTGTGTTCCAGAGGCCCCAAATGAAATTTCCACACTAGTTACCAGGAATTTCGAAAGGATTGGTGGTTTTGTTTGTAACCCCCCAACCCTATTAGAAACAATTTGATGTTTGTACTGTTATCAGCCAGAGGATGTAGGTGATGTCTCCTTTCTGGGTTTAAACATTTGTATTCTCACTTCAGACCTTGGCTGTGATTGAGGTGGGTCAGTAGATGGCTGGCGGCCTCTAGCCCACGATGCACAGAGACGTCCTCCAGCATTGGAGTGGGAAGTAAGGCTTTCTCACCAAATTACATTTTAAAAGTGAAAATACAAAGTTTTATGGATATTTCTAAAATGAATTTTTTAATTTTCTTCAATTTACTTATCATTACATAGAAATAAGTGTGTGAAAATTGAATATAAAGCATATACACTAATAATACACAAAAATACATGTATCTGTAGGCCAAGTCTTGGGCAGCTGACACAAAATTAAATGGCCTGTTTAAAAGTAGATAGATTTCCAGTAACTTTTGGTTGCATTGTTTATACCATGAAAAAGATAATAGAGTTTAAAAATGCAAATTTTAAAATAGTGTCGAGAAAAGAAAACTATCTAAGGTCAATTTTATAAATTTCTCAGAAATTCTCATTTTATTTCAACTTATAATCTGATTCACAGACTTTCATGTTACCATTTGTAACTCTTCCAGCAAGAAAGATCCTTTTGTATGATTGCTTCAGCTAATCAGAGAAAAGCTTTGTTGGCCTTTTGATTTATCTAGCTCTTTTTGTTTGTTCTCCCTTAAAAGAAGATAATGAGAAATTAAAAGAAATATAGTACATATGTCTAGCAGTAGAATGATCCCAGTTCTTCTCTTTTTGGTTAAAATGTTTTCTTGCCTTTTTCCCTCGAAGGAAGAATTCTGAGCACTCTCCTTACTCTTTTCTCCCTTCCAGTGCTTCTTTATTCTTTTGTCACTATTTGTTTCTCGTGGTTCTTATAATCAGCTCAGTGTGGGATCGTCTTGAAACTAAAGCCGATATATAGGTCTTCAAAGCATTAAAATCTTCATATGCCAAAATTTAAAGAAAAATTAAATGGAATATTTAATAGGGTTAAAGAACATTTATCTTTTGAGTAGCTAACATGTTCACATGGTTCAAAATGCAAAAGGTGTAAAAAATGGTGTTTTCTTCTGTCTTCTGTCCCTCGGGCACAATTTTCCAGTCATTTGAGGCAACCAATTCTATTCTTCCTACATTAAAAAATATATATAGTAGCATATTCTCCATACTGTCATCTTGCCTTTTTTACTTGCTTTTTCCTTAGATGTCTGTATATGAAGCGTGTATTAGTGATAGAAAACCTAAATGAACATTGGCTTAAACCACAGTTTTTCCTTCTATAAAAGTTCAGATAGGTGATCTAGGGCTGGGATAGCACTTGTGGTGTTTCTCTCTCTGTGTTTTGAGGCATAATGAGTATAATAAAACGTACAAATATTAAGCGGACCGTTGGAGGAGTCTTGCCAATTGTACGTGTATAAAAACGCTGCTGTCAAGAGACAGCGCCTTCTAGCCCAGCTTCGCTCCTCCCTGCTTTGTTCTGACTGCCTGGCTCTGTCTGTCCTATTACTGCTGCACCCTGTGTTGCCCTCGCCCTCTGACCTAGCTGGATCTCCAGCTACTGCAGCCCATTCCAAGCTGCAGGATGCAAGAAGGGGCAAAAGTTACACACCAGCCTTTTTACAGGAAGATTTCTAGAAGCTGCTGCTTCCCAACACTTACAGTCATTTTGTTATCTAGAACTTAGTGTCACGGCGGCATCTGAAGGCAAGGGAGGTTGAGAAATGGAGTCTTTACTATCTTTTTCTGCTAGAAACAATGCTGCAGTGCATAACCTTGTTCATAGGTAATCTTGTGGGATAAATTCCTAGAAGTGGACCTGCTGAGTCAAAGAATATTCGCAGTTTGAGAGTACGCCTGTGTCTCACATCCTGGGTGATGCGGTTTTTGTATCTACTAATCTCATCTGTAGAACTCCATGATAGAGGGTAGCTCTAATATGCCTGATAGGACATGTAGGTGGACAGAGAAACTACTTCCACCCCAGCGTATGATGCTCTGAGCAAGGAATGCATGGCCAGCTAATGTGACACTAAGTTGCGTGACGCATAGCACACCATGTGTTAGTTTCATTTAGGGCAGTCCTAGGAGGAGATGGATGGTCAAAGTTAGAAGAGAAACCCTGCTGCCCGTAAACACTTCACAGCAAACTGACAGGAGGGCACACAGTCAGATGTTCTTAGGAGTCACTCTCTTAGTTAAAAAGTAGATTAGGGCATAAGGTTAAAATGCGTTAATTGTTTTTTGTCCTCTGTTTTCTTTTATGTACATTCCTTAAAATGCAGAAACGTGTTTTCATCTAAAGTCCCCTCAAACCTAATTGGGGAAAAATAAAGTAATCAACAAATATGTCTCATTTGGTTTGTTGAATATATTTCTTGTTCTGGTTTTCTTAACTTTCTAAAGTTTTATTCTCCAGTTACTAAGTGGGCTCAGATAAATTACATAAAATATATACTATGAAAAATGCATGGTAATTTCCCATGCATCCTGGTGGTATCACGAACTGCGGCTCCTTTTGAAGCAGGAAGCAGCGTAGAGGGGGGTGCATGTGCACATTGCCATTCGGTGTGGTGAGCTGTGGGAGGGCGGAGACTTCTTACTCAGCTGCCAAAACACACGACACAGCGCCTTGCACATGGTCGATTGCATTTTTTCTCTAATTGAAGTGAATCTTGGGAAAGTGGTAGAAAAAGTATTAGACTCCAAGTAGCAAGCTGTTGGCCCTTCAGGGGACGAGGGGAGAAGGTATTAATATAACGTCATTGTTGGTACTTTTCAAATGATCACCTATTTAGTGGAGAAACTTAATAAGGGGCTGATAGGTACGCTTTAAAGATAGAGACTTGGAGGCACTTTCAGTATAGCATCCTACCACTTTATCTGACGATCATATTTCTGTAAATCTCCACTGCTTTTCTTTTCAAGGAATGAAGGTCCAATAAGCCAAAGAACAGGAAAAAAGTATTTCTTCTACTAAATGAATGGGCTTTGTAGTCACGCTCTAGCTCCTTCCTGAGGTCTTCATGGTTTAGAATAGAAAGTGGTGCCTGTCATTTCTTTTCTTGTTCTTGGCGTGGGAAGTGGTGCCTAGCACATGGTTGGTATTCAGGAAACATTTGCTGAATAAATGTTTATAAATAGATTTCTTTTATTTGGTTTTGTTAGAACAGGTATTTTTGGGGAAAGGGAGACTTTTTAAGAAAGTAAGAGCAATAGCTGTTATTTGACTATATTTGACTAATAGCTATTGACAATAGCTATTAATTGTTTTTTATTGAGTTCATAATAATTTGCATCATTATGAAATTTCAGTTGTACATTATTTCTTGCCCATCACCATATAAGTGTCCCCCTTCACCCCCTGTGCCCAGCCCCCACCTCCCTTCCCCTGGTAACCACTGAACTGTTTTCTTTGTCCATAGCTTGTTTATATTCCACATATGAGTGAAATCATCTGGTGTTTGTCTTTCTCTATCTGGCTTATTTCACTTAACATGATGCCCTCATGGTCTATCCATTTGGCTGTGAATGGGACAATTTCACCTTTTTTTTGTTATGGCTGAGTAGTATTCCATTGCATATATATACCACATCTTCTTTATCCAATCATCTGTCAATGGGTGGTTAAGTTGCTTCCTTGTCTTGGCTATTGTGAATAGTGCTGCAAAGAACATATGAGTACATATGTTACTTTGGATTGTTGATTTCAATTTCTTTGGCTAAACACCCATTAGTGGGATAGCTGGGTCATATGGTATTTCTACTTTTAGTATTTTGAGAAATCTCCATACTGTTTTCCATAGTGGCTGCACGAGGTTGTATTCCCCCCAGCAGTGTATGAGGGTTCCCTTTTCTCTACACCCTCTCCAACAATTCTTATTTTTACTCTTAGTGATTATAGCCATTTTAACAGGGGTAAGGTGGTATATTAGTGTAGTTTTGATTTGCATTTCCCTGATGATTAATGATGCTGAACATCTTTTCATGTGTTTGTTGGCCATCTGTATATCTTCTTTGGAAAAATGTCTGTTCATATCCTCTGCCAATTATTTGATCAGGCTGTTTGTTTTTTTGTTGCCCAGTTGTATGAGTTTGTTATATTATGGAGACTAACCCCTTGTGGGATATGTGATTTGCAAAAATGTTCTGCCAATTGGTGGGTTGTCTTTTGGTTTTGATCCTAGTTTCTTTTGCCTTGGAGAAGCTCTTTAGCCTGATGAGGTCTCACTTGTTTATTTTTTATTTTGTTTCCCTTGTCTGAGAAGACATGGTATTTGAAATGCTCTTTTTAAATTCTATGTCAAAGGGTGTACGACCTATATGATCGTCCAGGAGTTTTATGGTTTCAGGACTTATCCGCAAGTCTTTGATTCATTTTGAGTTTATTTTTGTGTATGCTGTGAGATAATGGTCTACTTTCATTCATTGGCAAGTGGTAGTCCAGATTTCCCAACACATTTGTAGAGGAGATTATCTTTTCTCCCTTGTATGTTCTTGGATCCTTTGTCAAAGATTAGCTGTACATAGATATGCGGTTTTCTTTCTGCAATTTCAGTTCTGTTCCATTGATCTGTGTGCCTGTTTTTGGACCAGTACCATGCTGTTTTGATCACTATGGCTTTTTAGTACATCTTGAAGTCAGGGATTATGATGCCTCTAGCTTTGCTCTTTTTTTCTTCAGGATTTCTGTAGCAATTCGGAGTCTTTAGTTGGCCTCATAAGAATTTTAAGAGTCTTTGTTCTATTTCCATGAAGAATGTCATTGGGATTCTGATTGGGATTGCATTGAATCTGTAGATTGTTTTGGGTAGTATGGACATTTTAACTATGCTTATTCCTGCAATCCATGTGCATGGAATCTCTTTCCATCTCTTTATGTCATCATCTATATCTTTCAATAATGTCTTATAGTTTTCATTGCATAAGCCCTTCACCTCCTTGGTTTAATTTATTCCTAGATACTTTATTCTTTTTGTTGCATTTATAAATGGAATTATATTCTTGATTTCTCTTTCCATAAGTTCGTTATTAGAGTATAGAAATGCAAACAAGTTTTGTAAGTTTTGTATCCCGCAACTCTACTGTAGTTGCTAATTATTTCTATTAGTTTCCCGACGGGTCCTTTAGGGTTTTCTATATATAAGATCATGTCACCTGGAAACAGCAAGAGGTTCAATTCCTCACTCCCTGTTTGGATTCCTTTCATTCCTTTCTCTTGCCTAATTGCTCTGGCCAAAACCTCCAGTACTATGTTGAATAAGATTGGTGATAGTAGACATCCTTGCCTTCTTCCTGTTCTCAGGGGGATGGTGTTCAGTTTTTGGCCATTGAGTATGATGTTGGCTATGTGTTTGTCATAAATGACCTTTATTATGTTGAGGTAATTTCCTTCTATCCCCATTTTCTTAAGAGTTTTTATCATAAGTGACTGTTGGGTCTTGTCAAATGCTTTCTCTGCATCTATTGAAATGATCATGTGGTTTTTATTCCTCAGTGTTGACGTGGTGTATCACATTAATTGATTGTGGATGTTGAACCATCCCTGTGTCCCTGATATGAATCCCACTTGATCGTGATGTATGATCCTTTTGATGTATTGCTGAATTCGGTTGCCAATATTTTGTTGAGGATTTTTGCATTTATGTTCTTCAATGATATTGGCCTGTAGTTTTCCTTTTTTGTGCTGTCCTTGTCAGGCTTTGGTATCAGAGTGATGTTGGCCTCATGGAATATGTTAGGAAGAGTTCCATCCTCCTTATTATTTGGAATAGCTTGAGAAGGATAGGTATTAAATCCTCTCTGAATGTTTGGTAGAATTCCCCAGGGAAGCTTCTCATCCCAGGCTTTTATTCTTTGGGATGCTTTTGATTACAGTTTCAATCACTTTCCTTGTGATTGGTCTACTCAGATTATCAATTTCTTCCTAATTCAGCTTTGGGAGGTTGTAAGAGATGAAGAATTTATCCATTCCCTCTATATTGTCCATTTTGTTGGCATATAGCTTTTCATATTATTATCTTATAATCCGTTTGGTTTCCATGGTATCTGTTATTATTTCTCCTCTTTCATTTCTAATTTTATTTATCTGAGCTTTCTCTCTTTTTTTTCATTGTAAGTCTGGCTAGGGGTTTGTCAATTTTGTTTATCTTCTCAAAGAACCAGTTCTTTGTTTCATTGATCCTTTCTACTGCCTTCTTTGATTCAATAGCATTTATCTCTGCTCTGATTTTTATTATTTCTCTCCTTCTGATGACTTTGGGCTTTGTCAGTTCTTCTTTTTTCTGATTGACTTAGGATTACTTTGAGATTACTTAGTTGAGATTTTTCTTGTTTGTTAAAGCAAGCCTGTAGTGTGATGAATTTCCCTCTTAATATGGCTTTTGCTGCATGCCATATGAGTTGGTATGGTATGTTTTCATTTCCATTTGCCTCCAGATGTTTTTTTATTTTTCCCGTAATTTCTTCGATGATACATTGGTTGTTCAATAGCCTGTTGTTTAGTCTCCACATCTTTGTCCCTTTCTCAGACTTTTTCTTGTAATTAATTTCTAGCTTTATAGCATTGTGATCAGAAAAGATGCTTGTTATTATTTCAATTTTCTTAATTTATTGAGGCTCATCTTTGTTTCCCAGCATATGGTCTCTCCTTGAGCATGTTCCATGCGCAGTTGAGAAGAGTATGTATTCTACTGCTTTTGGATGGAGTGTTCCATATATGAATATTAAATCCAACTGGTCTAGCTTTTCCTTTAATTCCACGGTTTCCTTGTTGATTTTCTGTCTGGGTGATCTATTGATTTATATGAGTGTAGTGTTGAGGTCCCCTACTATTATTGTGTTATTATTAATATCTTCTTTTATGTTTGTTAATAGTTGCTTTATCTACTTTGGTGGCACCTCTCTATGGGCCATAGATATTTATAAGTGTCATATCGCCTTGGTGAAGTGTCACTTTAGTCATTATATACTGCCCTCTTTTGTCTCTCTTTACCTGCCTTATCTTGAAGTCTTCTTTGTCTGATTTAAGTATGGCAACACCTGCTTTCTTTTGCTTGCCATTAGCTTGGAATATCATGTTCCATCCCTCCAGTCTGAACCTGTGTTTATCATTTGAGCTGAGATCTGTTTCCTGGAGGCAGCATATTGTTGGGTCACGTTCTTTAATCCATCTCACCACTCTGTCTTTTTATTGGAGAATTCAATCCATTTACATTTAGGGTGATTATTGATATATGAGGGCTTAATGCTGCCATTTTATCACTCATTTATCAGATCTCCTGCATTTCCTTTGTTTCTTGTCCTGTGTATTTTGGCCTACCAATTGAGTTATGTAGTTTTTTATGTTGTGTTTTTTTGTTTTCTTCTGATTTATTATTTGTGTCTCCATTCTGCTTTTTTGTTTCATTGTTACCATGAATTTTGTATTCAAAACCTCATAGATAAGATACTCCATTTTCTCATGGCCTCTTATTTCATTAGACTAAACGGATTCAGTCCATTTCATCTTCCCCTCCTAAATTGTTTTTCTCACAACTTATTCCATCTTGTGTTGTGAGTTTGTGATTAAAATGACAAGATTATCTTTGGTTTTGGTGTTTTCTCTCTCTTCATCTTTAATGTTATACTTGAGTATTTGCCATCCTGTTCTGATGTATAGCTACAATTTTCTGATTTTGTCTACCTGTTTATCTCCTTACTCTGTGCTTTGTAACCCTTTTCTCCCTTTTTTTTGAGGAATGGACCTTCCTGAGGATGTCTTTTAGAGGGAATCTCATGGGTATAAACTCTGTTAGCTTTTTTTTTTTATCTGGGAATGTTTTTTTATTTCTCCATGATATCTGAAGGATATTTTTGCTGGAAAGAGTATTCTTGGCTGAAAGTTTTTGTCCTCCAAAGATTTGAAATCCTCATTCCAGGCTGTCCTAGCCTATAAGGTTTCTTCAGAGAAATCCACTGAAAGCCTGGTAGGAGTTCCTTTTTAGGTTATTTTTTCTACCTTGCTGCCTTTAGTATTTTTTCTTTGTCATTCTCTTTTGCTAGTTTTACTACTATATGCCTTGCAGTAGATCTTTTTACATTGACATATTTAGGAGATCCGGTAGCCTCTTTCACATGGATTTCCATCTCCTTCCCTAGGTTTGGGATGTTCTCTGCTATTATTTCTTTGAACAAGATTTCTGCTCCATTCACTTTCTCTTCTCTCTCTTGAATACCTGTAATTCTTATGTTGCATTTCCTAATTGAGATGGACATTTCTCAGAGACTTTCTTCGTTTCTTTTAAGTCTTAGTTTTCTCTCCTCCTCTGTTTGGAGCATTTCAACATGTCTATCCACAATTATGCTGATTCGTTCCTCTATGATGTCCACCTGAGCATTCAGGGAATCCATATTTTGTTTTATCTCTTCCATTGTGTCTTTCATCTCTATTATTTCTTATTGATTCTCCTTCATAGTTTCAATCTCTTTTGTGAAGTAGCTCCTGAACACACTGAAATATTTCTCTACGTTCTCTTTTAACTTGTTAAGTTTTTTGATGACAGTTATTTTGAATTCTCTGTCATTTAGATTACATATTTCTTTGTCCTTAGGACTGATTTCTGGATACTTGTCATGAAGAAAACTGATATTCCATGTCTAGAGTGAAGGAACTAAAATTAATCTAGAAAATTAAAAAAATTAAAGTTTCACATAATAATTGTATATTCTAAGGCATCATTTTTGTTTATCTTTGTGAACCTCTCTTTTCAGCAATACTAAAGGAATGGATTTTCCACTAACTCGTGGGCAAAGGGGCTTAACTAACATGTATAAATGAAAATGGAAAATGCATAAACATGATGCCATTCAGCATACCAGTTCTACAATTCTTTATCTCTCAAAATTAGTAAATTAAGACCAAAGAACAATAAATGACTTAGGATGGACCCGATCTAATTGGAACCAAATGTTTTACTTATTTGTATAATAATTTACATTTTTTTACCCTTATTGAATGTAATTGACTAATAAAATTGTACTGTTTTAAGTTGTGCAGTAGGATGATTCGATATACATATCCATTGTGAAACCATCACCACAGTGAAGCTAACTGACATATCCACAACCTTACATAGTTAATTTTTGTTGTTGAGAACAGCTAAGACCTAGTTGCTTAGCAAATTTCAGCTATATAATTCAGCACCATTAACTATAGTCACCCTATTCTGCATTAGAGCTCCAGAACTTTTTATCCTGCATATCTGAAGTTACATATCCTTTAACTAAATTTCCCCATTTCCGCCATAGTCCATCCTCTGGTAAACATCATTTCACCCTCTGCTTCTAAGAGTTTGACTTTTTTATATTTCACATATAAGTGAGGACATGCAGTATTTTTCTTCCTGTGTCTTCCTTATATCACTTAGCATAACATCCTTCAGGTTCGTCCATGTTGTCACAGTGAGTGACAAGATTTCCTTCTTTTCTAAGGCAGAATAACATTTCACTGTATTTATATTTACCACATTTTCTTTATCCATTCATCCATCCATAACCACTCAGATTGTTTCCATGTGTTGGTTTTTATGAATAATGGTACAATGAACATGGGCATGCAGATACCTCTTCAAGCCAATGACTTCATTACCTTTGGATATACACACAAAAGTGAAATTTCTGGGCCATATGGTGGGTCTATTTTTAATTTTTTGAGGAACCTTAACTGATTTTCATAATGACTATGTCAATTTGCATTCCATCAACAGTGGGAGAGATTTGAATAGATGATATAACTTTTGACATTTTATATGCATGTCAATTAAGCATTTACTAGAACACTAAATTATTAGAAGTTTGACTTGTAGAATAGTAATTGGCTATAACTTGCTTCTCTCCAAATTTAAATTAAGTGGAATTATTTCTTCACAAGGAACAGGGTGAAAATGTCATAATAATGTGAAAAAACGAGATTGTTGCTTGTTGTTGAAAGATTTACTTCATCCAACTTAACTACATGCTTCTAGAATTTGGGGAAATTTGAAAAATATTTTAAAATATACGAAAATATTAAAAAGACAATTGTTGCTTAAGACCAGTGACCAAACACTTACTAAGCACTTCACACATTGTGAGGGACATTAAGTCATATTTCAGACTAAATGGTGAGCCAATGACAAATGCAAGTTAGCATAAGCCTTTTGTTCTTCATTACAATAAACCAATCAGTCATAAAATTTTCTAAATGTTTTCTACTTGAACATTTTTAAGATCTCTCTTCTTCAATTCCTGTTATCACTGCCTTACTCTAGGTACTCCTTCTCTCTTTACTAGACTATTTCCTAGCAAGATTTTCTAACTGAATTAAAATGGAGTTTGGAATCGAATACTATTAGCTAGGGTTCTTAAGCGGAAAAAGAGAAATAAATTCAGTCCAACATAAACTAATATTATAACACTAAAAATGATTGAAAGACTTATGGAATCTTCAGAAATAGAGGTGCATCTTGTCTAAAGACTGCAACCATGAAGAACGTCCAATATGAGCCTGAGGATGAGCCCTGTGATGATACCTCTGTTGCCCCATCTGGGTGCCATTGACAGCCTCAGAAACATGTGACGAGCTCCTCTAGAAACTTCATGAGTTTATTTCTGTTGCATCCATATTCTCTTAGAGGCTGTGCACCTGCCCTGGTTCTTTGAATGACCCATTCCCAAGTCAAATCCTGCAGAAAAAGAATCTAATGCATAGTGTAGAAATATGCCTTGGCCATAGCTGTACATCAAGTAAGGAAGCAAGCATTTAGGTTCTATCATAGATATGGAAGTGTTTGCTTTGTAAGACATCTCAAACGAGCTCAGATAAAAAATGATGATAAATGATTTCTAGACTTTCTGCTTAACCAGAATTCCTGTGGCTCTTCGTTTATCTATTTACATGAGCCGTGACAAGTGAGATATAGGGATATGTGAGGAGTTTGTCTTAGTTACAATGTCTGGGGAAATAAATATGAGAGATTGGAAAAATAGAAAGGATTCAATCTCTATTTCCTGATTAATTCTCAAACACTTCCTATGACTCTATTTGGGTAGACACAGTGAATGGTCACAGAGAGATAGTACCTATCATGAAGTTTGTGAAATTCATGTGTGACTATTGGTGCCTCTAAAGACTGGTGATCTAATGCGACTCAGAGCTGTGTAGAAAGGCCATATCTACATTTCAGTAGTGAATGTAATACGGTGGCAACAATACAGGAAGTTCTCTTACTTCCTTTGGTATCTCAAAGCTCCTGCGTCTTTCATATTTTTCAGAATGGTGTCTTCTTGGGGAGGATCCCAATAGCCATTCTCATAAGCTAAGAGAATCTAGAGATGATTGTGTTATTATGACTGCAGTCTCCCAGCACAAGCCTGTTTTTCTTCTATCTCCCTTTCAATCCTGACTGGCTTGAATTTCTCCTAGAATTTCTTAGCTACAATATATATTGATCATGTTAATCTCCTTAGTATGGTAAGTAATTATCTCCTTTAGCTTGTAAACCCCCTCATTTGCAGCAACATACAGTACAATGTCCTACCTAAAACTTTATCTTGTCTTCATGCTAAATTGAATGGAGTTCTCTGAAATGTTTTGACAAGTCAGAATTGCATCAGGTATACAATGGCCTCTATCTTCAATATATTATCCACTATCCTCACAAAAAGTTCTTTGACTGGATAATTCTTATTTCTCACTGATCTCAAGTTTCAGATCAAGAGTCATTTACACAAGGAAGCTGTATCCTTCCTCTCTGCTTGCATAGATCCCAATATCCTACAAATAAAACATGCCATCATCATATTGGAATCATCTTTTTCACTATCCTTCCATGGACCATTAACTGTTATTTTTCTTCTTTAAAGGCATTCTTAAAATATGATTTACAAACACTTGGTAGATTTTCACAAATAGGAAACACTGAAACAGGCATCCTGACTGGTGAGCAGACATGTCCCAGAACCTCACCAGCTACCCCTTGCTCTCTTTCATTATCTATCACTCAAAGAGTAGTCCATTTTACAACTTCTGATTGCATAGATTAATTTTGTCGTGTAAATGTTTTATTCATATATCATGTGCCTTTTTGTTTCTGTCTTCTTTTCCTTCACATTATGTCTGTTAAATTCATTCCAGTCATTTGTACATCTGTAGATCATTAATTCACATTGCTACTGAATACTCCATTTGGTAACTATCTTCTATTTACTTACTCAGTTTTGTTAACAGACATATGTGAATATTGTAGGATTTAACTATTACAAATGTTGCTGCTATGAATATTTTGTACGTGTCCTTTGGAGACTTTATTAAAAAATTCTGTTGGAAAAGACCTAGGAGTGGAAGTTCTCAGTCATTGGACATGCTTATGTTCACCTTTTTTCATCAGCTTTATTAAAGTACAATTGGCAAATAGAAATTGTATATATTTATGATGAGCCACATGATTTGATATATATGAGCCATTAACTGTTAACTGTGAATGGCTTGCTTTTTTCTTTTCCATACGCCCAGACCTTGCTTACTGAGTATTTGTTCTACCTTCAAAATATTTGCACATCAAAGCATGTCTCAGTTATTCTTAGCCCAATGTATTTCCACATAATTACTAGAATTATTTTATAAATTTCCACCAAAAAATTGGGATTTTGAATGAGATTGCATACCATTTGGATGATAATTTGTGGAAAGAAAAAATCTTTTCCAAGATTACTCGATTTATTAAAAAAAATCTCAACATATATATGTCAATTTATAAAGGCTTGAAACATCCATATTCTATTAAATTAGTATAGAAATTTTTTCTTTTCTGATTTTGTAGATATTTTCAAACAATTTTATGAAAATATTTGTCATCTGAATCTTGCATTTTTCAGAAAGGGGCTTCTTTTTCAAAATATATAAATGTGATTATTCATTTAAGAGCTGTGTGATTTTATGAACAATTTAACTCGGCTGAATACAGAAATTAAAAAAAAGAGCTGAGGAGTTTATTTATGTTTCACACTCTTCTTTCTTCTCTTAAGATAAACCAGATGCCATGGTAAAAAAAAAACTAGAGAGAGAAATGTACCAAACAGAAATTCTAGAACTGAAGAACACAATGACTGAACTGAAAAAATCACTGGAGAGTGTGAACACTAGACTTAATCAAACAAAAGACAGAGTCAGTGAGCTCAAGACAGGTCATCTGAAATTACCCAGTCAGCAGAACAAAAATAAAAAAGAGTGAAAAAGGGTTACAGAACTTACAGGATTCCACAAGTACACCAATATATGCATTGTGGGAATCCGAGAAGGAGAAGATGAAGAGAAAGGGGCAGAAAGCTTATTTAAAGAAATAATGACAAAAAAACTTTCTAAAACTGAGGGAAAAGAACATCCAGATCCATGGAAGGCCAAAGAACTCAAAACAGAATGAATATACAGAAGTCTTCACTGAGACACTGTATAATCAAAACTTCGAATATTTTAAAAACAATTTTAACCAGGCCAATATTATTCCTTCCCAAGTAAAAGATGTAATTAACTTGGTTACTAGAAATCATGAGAAATATAAGAACAATTAGGCTATTTTCTTCAATAGCATTGTTTTATTAAATAGTTTGCAAATATAAATATACCAATGAGTATTATCATTATTTTCATTATTAAGTTGAACTGTTTATAGTTTAAAGGGTTTTTCCAACAGAATGGAAATAATTGGAAAATATGTAGTAACTAAAATAAATTAAATATAACTCACATATGTGTGATACATTAAGAAGTTTTATGTATACATTTTTATTAAACTAAATTTCATTTAATTTAATACATTTGTAGGCCAATATAATCAAAACTGGGAAATAATATATGCAGACACATCTTTACTGTGCACTTACTGAACAACAATGTATGAAATATATGATCCATAAAACTTTAGAGATGTAATAATATTGGAAGAATGTGAATAAATATATTTGTTTTTTTCCCCACTGAATTTACCCTTAACACACCTGTGGAAACATCTAAAGAAGTTATCAGAACTCCTCCAAACATGGCTTACAGCCATCCTGGGCAATTAGTGACTTAGCTTACATTTTCCAAGCGTCAGAGAACATACCCAAGTGAATACCAAAAAAAAAAAAAAAAAAAAAATAATGAGCATTAGACTAAATCTCCAGGTAAAGAAGCCCGACAATCATTGTTGCTGCTGAGTTTCATTGGGGGTACCTAAAATTTCAAGTATAGAGATGAAAGTCTAATATGTATGTTTGTTTGGAAAATAGTCAAGGAAATTTACAGAAAATGACTTTGTTCATTTTATGACAGTTGGACTGCTGCCAGCTAACCAAGCCAGTGAGTTTGTGAAAGTATGGAGATAAAGGTATTAATCTTAATTGTGTGTTTATCTTTATTAGCCACTTAAGAGGAACTCTTCAGCAAGTGCTTAAGAGAGATTTATTCAGAATTAAGTACTTCTGTTTATAATAAGCCATGGATACATTCAGGCATCTCATTAACCAGGGAACTCCAAAAAGAAAATTCCATTTGAATATAGTGGGTTTGAATAAGATATATAAATATTTCATCCTTAAAAATAAGAAATGGATGGGCTGCTTGAACACTTGTTCACATTTTTTTCAGATATGAGTTCTTTGTAAACCTAAAATGTGGTATTATACACTTCTCAGAACTGATCTATTTGTGAACAATTGATCATGAAATGACAATAAAATATGGTAAAATTGACAGAAAGGCAGATGATGATATTGTCTATGAACTACCATTCTGGAACTATGGTGAATAATACATGGGCCTAGATGCAACAATACCATATTCTGAAATATAATTGAAAATACTTATGATACTCTATGATACAATATACAATAAAAGTTTATATGAATTTAAGTGATACTTCAAATGTGAGAAGAGTTTATTTGGCCATAATTGGCCCGAGACATTTATAGAAAACATGAATTTGCAGGATAAAGAATATTCACTGAAGAAGAGAGGATGCATTGTGTCCACAGTCTGTGATGTATCCTCTGGAAATAGGGAAGACTGAAGCCAAGTCAAAACTGCTTGACAGCAGTGTAGGGAACATGAATTACATTCTTCAGATGTAGAAGTGCTGTCATTCAAGGACATTATGTGATCACAAAAGTATCGATTTCAATGTTAGCCACTTTGGCAGTGTTGGTTACCATTTGTATTGAAATCACTTAGAATTTAAGGTGGCAGTTTAGAAATGAGTGATGTAATCCATGTAAGAGTTTTAAGTTAAGAAGCAAAAGATCTGAAATGCAGTTTGAGGTTGAGCGAGTGGCTGCACGTTTTCGATGCTGTTCAGAAGGAATTGTAGAGTATGAAATTGACAACAGAAAGTGGTTTCGGAGCTGATCCATAAATGTGCTCTCTAGATGCAAAGTGAGGTGAGGGTCATGAGAAGAGGTAGGGACTACTCACATTGCAGTGTGCTTTGGATGTGCTCAAGTGAAACTTGAAGAATAAACCTAACACTTAATGGTCCACATCCTCAATAAAGATTGCAATGGATAGCCTTTTCTAGTTCCTGCTCTTTTATTATATTTTTTCCCATGAAAGAAGAGTGGTTACATGGCACCCAGGGTAATCTTAATGTTGCTTCCTACTTGCTCTTTTACTCTCCACTCTTTTTAAATTTTAATTTTTAAATTAATTTTCTGTTGTTGAGTTGTAGGAGTTCTTTACATATTCCCTGTAACAATCCCTTATCAGATGTATATTTTGCAAATATTTTTCCATCTGTGGGTTGCTGATTCACTCTGCTGATAAAATTCTTAGATGCACAGAAATTTTCTATTTTGATGAAGTCCAGTTTATCTATATTTCTACTGTTTTACATGCTTTGGCATCATAGTCAATAAAGCACAGGTAAATCCAATATCATGAAATGTTTCCTCTGTTTTCTTCTAAGAGTTTATACTTTTAGCTCTATATTTAGCTCTTCTGTTCCTTTAATTTTTGTGGATAGTGTAAAGTAATGGTACAATTTCGTTATTTGCATCTAGATATCCAGTTTTCTCACCACTATTTGTTGAAAAGATGTCTCCATTGAATGGTTTTGAGATCCTTGTCAAAAATTTGACATTTGACCGCACATGTGAGGATTTTTTTCTGGTATCTCTATTTTATTGGTTTATGCTTGTCTTTATGCCAATACTACACTATTTTTATTATAATAGCTTTTTAGTAAGTTTTCAATGAGAAAATAATGAGTTCTTCAATTCTTTTTATGGTTATTTTGGCTATTCAGAGCACCTTGAGATTTCATATGCATTTTAGGATACATTTTTCCACTTCTGTAAATAATCTCACTGGGATTATGACAGGCATTTCATTGAATCTGAAGTTACTTATGGTAGTATCCACATCCTAATAATATTAAGTTTTCCATTCCATGAAGGCAGGATGCATTTCTGTTTATTTGTCTCTTCTTCAGTTTCTTTTAGGATCTTTTATGATTTTCAGTGCACATATTTTTTGCTTTCATTGTGAAGTTTATTTCTAAGTATTTTATTCTTTTTGATGATATTATAAATGTAATTGTTTTCTTATATTCTTCTTAGGATTGTATGCTACTAGTGTATGGAAATACAACTGAATTTGTATCTTGCAACTTTGCTGAACTTATTAGTTCTAACAGATTTTTATTTGTGGACAGTTTAGAATGGAAACCTTCCTGCTCTGCATGCCACCCACTTCCACCTCTTTTTCCATTTCCCATCCTTTCAACATAGTTACATACCGCTTTGGGTCTGGGGGGCAAAGTTGACAGCGTTGTTTCATCTTCCAGCATATATTGCTAAAATATGAAAATATAAACTACAATAAAATCTAATGATAATTTAGTTACTATTTCTTTGTATAGTTCTTTTCATTATTATGACTATTTACTCCGTCAAGGCACTTTTCAGGTCATAAATTTATCAGCAATGTTGACAATTTTCAGAAAGTATTTTCAAGAAGACATTTAGCTTTTTCAAGAAAATATCTTTCAATAAAATATTTCTCATTTACTTTTCTGTGTTCTGTTCATGATGTTTGAATATGGTGGATCATATATATCAATTCTGAAAAATGTTTTTTTGATAATATGAACTCCATTATTATTTTGCTAATTGCATTTCTAGGAATAACAAGCATACACTGGTTTCCCTGTATTAACTCTCTAATTATCCTAACTTTTCAAAATGGCAATCTTTTTATTTTGCTGTTGCTGTATTCTTTTAATTCTGGTAGATTTTTTCACTTTGTCTTTGAAACTTTCACTTAATCATTTGATCAATTATTATGTATTTCTTAATTTGCAAACCCTTTCTTATTATCTGACACTTTTTAAATTAATCTAATAATATATCGTGGAATAATAATGTTTCATACTTCTTTAAAGATATGAATCCTGATTTTTAAAAATGTGTTGTCTTTCTGCATGTTCCCAATCACGTGTAACTCACTTTATATTTGAGTGGGGTGTGTGTGAATACACATGTGTGTTTGTGTGTGTATGTGTGCACATTTGTGTATCTTCCTCTTTCATGTTGGAAACTTCCTTTAAAGTCTGGGAACATTGGGCTCTAAAATAATATTTAAGACTAAAACATCACACACTGTGTGGATCTTGTTCAATTCTGACGTCTCTGGAGGAGAATCCTCCTCCTGCCTCCGTGAAGACTGTCAAGGTGCCAAGTCCTTTTTCTCCATTTCAGTAACTGAACATTTCTCTATCCAAATTCCTTCTTTCAAAGAATCCTGAACTGTTTCATTTCTCATTGTGCCTTTTGCTCACCTGCTGTCTTTTAATTTATAACACATCCAGTTGTTTATCATCATAATAATTGGGTTTTAAAAGAGAGAAATGGTAAGTATATATGCTTAAATTCACACACTTATCTAGAACTGCAGATAATTTTAAATACAAAAAAAGGAAAAATGAATAAGACAAAGTGTCATAAATCAATGTATAATGTTATATACATGTTAGAGAAGCAGAGAGATGGAAAACATGCTCTTGGGGAGATCTTGAGCAGAGTCATGACAGCCACAATGAGCATGTGTATAGATGTTTGAGTAAAGGGTCTTCTTTAACTGAAGCATTCAGAACCTGAGAGAGGAGGCAGAAGAGAATGACTTTGCATAAGTGGAACTTGACAATAACGATTTATGTTATATTTCAGAACAGATGAACCAAATGATAATACCTGTCTTCAGGAAAACTTGACTTGACATTATTGTGAAAAGAAGATGTAAGAAAGACATAAATCTCCTCAAACATGAGCTGATAGACTACTTCAATTTTAGAGGCAAGTTTTAGGGAAAAATATGAAAGAAAAATCATCCCTTAAGGGTCATAAACATTTATTGATACTAGAACTCTATAATATATGGGTTTTCATAAATTTTACACTTATGAATTTTGAATGCAACAACTGATTTTAATGATATCTGAGTTTGTGTAGGGCAGTAAAACATATTTATCCTAAGGAGGTCAAAATAGAAATCTTGTTTTTAAAATATTTTAATAGTTTCTTAGAAAACACTTTGGCCACAAATGTTCGCATTTTCACGTTTTAATCTCTGGATCAGAAAAGAAAGTTTGTTTCTCCCAAAATAGATAAGTTCAGTTCTTCATTTAAGAGCTATAAAATTTTAAATAATACACAGTCTAAAATATTAAGTTAAAAAGAGCTTATAGTTTTATACTCAAATCACTTACTCTTGTGTCTGTCTCTAGGAAAAATCATATTAATGCTCCATGGAAAATTATAACCTAACATCAACTGATTTTATTTTATTGGGGTTGTTTCCACTGTCAAAAATTGGCCTGTTCTTCTTCATTCTCATTGTTCTCATTTTCCTAACAGCTCTGTTTGGCAACCTGTGCATGATTCTCCTCATATTTCTGGACACCCAGCTCCACACACCCATGTATTTTTTACTTACTCAGTTCTCCATCATTGACTTGAATTACATCTCCATGATTGTCCCCAAAATGATTTCTAATTTTCTCTTTGGAAACAAATCTATCTCCTTCATTGGATGTGGGGTTCAGAGCTTCTTTTTCTTGACGTTAGCAGGTGTGGAAGTGCTGCTCTTGACATCAATGGCGTATGATCGTTATATAGCTATTTGCTTTCCTCTCCACTATCCCATTCGTATGAGCAAAAGAATGTGTGTACTGATGATAATAGGATCTTGGATAATGGGCTCTGTCAACTCTTGTGCCCACACCACATACACGCCTTCCCTATCCCTTACTGTCAATCCAGGGCCATCAACCATATCTTCTGTGATGTCCTGGCCATGTTGACCCTGGCCTGCATGGATACCTGGGTTTATGAGTACACAGTGTTTGTGAGCACCACCCTCTTCCTTGTGTTTCCTTTCATTGGCATCGCATATTCTTATGGCCGAGTTCTCCTTGCTGTCCACTGCATGCACTCAGCAGAAGGGAGGAAGAAGCCCTATTCCACCTGCAGCACCCACTTGACTGTGGTGACTTTTTATTATGCTCCACTTGTTTACACTTATCTACACCCAAGATCCCTAAGATCTCCAACAAAGGACAAGGTTCTGGCTGTCTTCTACACCATCTTGACCCCAATGCTCAACCCCATCATCTACAGCCTGAGAAACAGAGAGGTTATGGGGGCCCTCAGAAGAGTGATTCAGAGAATCTGCACTGTGAAAATGGAGACAGAGCTTTTTGCATGTGTAGCCAGGACTTGGATATAAGTTCATTCATCAGTGTACAGAATTAAATATATTATTTTATGCTTAGGGTGCAAGGACCACAATTAATCTAGATAAGAAGATTATCACTTAGGTCTGGACAAAATAGTCTTGTAAATATACGTGCATGTGAGTATATATAAAATTCTAAGCCTTATCTTTTTTCTTCATGATGCTTTTTCCCATCAATTTCAAATTAATTTCCAAATTAATTAATTTTTTCCTGATATGATGTTGATGATAATTATTGTTTGTCATGCAGCAACGAAAGTAGAAACTAACTGAAGTTGTATTTCAGCATACCAGTGCTACTATTTTCAAAAATATCTAAAACAAACATAAATTTTTCCTGAATGTCAAGATCTAATTGAAAGTCAGAAGACTTCTTGTTATTCTCATAGCAAACCTGTAATTTACCATACCAGTTAGTCTTTCTTTTAATTTAAAGAAACTTATCATTACAGGTATTTAGCTGAGACTTCAAGAATTCATCAGGGGTTCAGAATTCCTTATACTACTCTGAGTGGAATATGACAGGTTTATGTCTCTAATAGGGTGATGAATCCTAAGGAAATGATTTAATTTCAGGCATACCTCAGGATCAACAATAAAAACGTGGAGGTGCTAACAGAGGTGAAGGAAATTGTGCAATTAATTATAAGATGAGTGGGTCAAAGTTTTAGTCAAATTAGTGGGGATTAATTAGTCAAGGACATTCCCACACCTATCCCTGGTTTTCTACATATACTGTTTGCATCCTAAGTAATGTTAAGAAACAAATTCAACTGAGTAAGTTTTAACGGTTGTATTGGTTTTATTGAATGAATCAGGCAGCATCCCATCTAGTAAACAGAAATGAGCTCTGAAGAGCTTAACACAATGAAACACTCTTATAGGCAGAAGGAGGCAGGGCAAGAAAGTTACTCTTGCAAAGAGCTGATTGTTTCAGGCAACATCACCCTCCCTTGGGGGATGGCAGGGGTCCATTAGGTAGATTACCTCACTGGTGCTGATGGAGTAATGCCATATTGACTGGTTTGAGACTCCAACCCTGGGGAAGGTTGAAATTGTAATTGTTTGGTATCAAGTCTCAGTTTTGTGATTTGGGCTTAGCGCAAACGACTCCATTCTGAACCTGTTGTCTCTTTTTTAACAGTAGCCACTGCTACTTGTAGCATTAGATAATGTCTCTCAGATGAGATTTTATTCCCCATTACTGCATCTCATAGTTCTACTGAAATATGTTGAGACTAGCCAACATCTATGGATCAATTTTACTCATTGATATTATGGCTCAGTCACTATCACAAACAGATCCCACCATTACATCCCATAAAAATCCATCAGCTCAAGGAAACTCCCTGGGTGAAATGCCCATCAGTGATGAGTGCAGACATGCTCTTTACCCTCTCAAGTATGGCAGGAGGGGAAGGGTCATACTCCACAGAATTTGAAGGCCACAGCACAAAATGAAAATATGAAGCTTCTTGTTCAAAAAGCAGGAAAGACTACCACTATTGGTGCTAAAATATAAAGTTTCTTCCTTCAAAATTAATTTATCAGCTATAAAATGAAATACAAATTGCAAACAATATTTCTGTATTATAATTTTATATATAATCAATAGATATACTTTACTATGTAATATCAATATTGGTCATAAGATTTTTCTGGAACTCTTTTCTCCAAATTTATTTTCATCAAAATTTATAGTTTTAGGAACTTTGTTTGTTGTCAATATAATTGAAAATATTGTCAGTCACTGGTGGCAAATGCTAAGTTGCAATTAAGTTTTGGTGATTTTTAATTTTGAGAAGGATCTGCTTAAGATATCAGAGATATTAGGAGTGTTTGTGGGTTGTACAAATTTGAACTGAATTTCTGATACCTTATAGAAAAATATAAATTACAGTAAAGATAGAGCTAATGATGCTCAAGGAGAACTTTTCATTAAAAAATTTCTCTTATGAATAAATTTCAACCTATCCATATAAGTCAATTTCATGTAAATCTGAATTTAATTTTAAATATAAATCTAATAAATGGCATTTTAAGAATTTCAAATTTCTGGTAACTTGTGGACTTTGTATAAGAAAACAAAAGTGGCTTCATGTTTCAAATGCTTATTTATTCATTTTCTCCTTATATTTTCAATTACAGACTACATCGATGCTATTTTTATCCTTTTTGTTAATAATTGGTTTCTGAAACTTCATAGGAAAAGAACTTTCTATTCCATGAATAATCTTTCATATTAAATTTTAAATCTTCAAATTATCTTTAAATTTTATTTCTATTTCTGATCCTGTGGATATTTGTTTTGCAACGTTGCAGCAGCTTTGAAAACCATAGATTCTGGATTCTGATGATTTCTGATAACCCCCTTATATGCTTTAGTGCGATGACCATGTGTACACTTTCATTTAAAATAATTTACTGACCAAGTTTACTTCCTAAGCTCCTAGGCTTTCCTGTCCTGACACTCAAGTGAGACAGTTAATAATGTTTTAGATGACACAGGGATGGACTCTGGACTGAAGGCTAAGTCAACCCCTGCCCCCATCATGGGCCATTGCTCCTGCCAGGCAGAGATCCTCCTCTCTAGAGGGCAGTAGCCACCTCCAGCACTGTTGCTGCACCTGCAGCTGCTGCTGGCATCACTGCCACCAGTTTAGTTCCAGGTCCCAACCCAGCCACTCCCCCTGGGTCCTGTGGTGCTTTGAACAGTTGTGTGTGTGCGCATGGGGAGGCCAGGCCCGTTGTTCCTTGTGCGTGCTGCCTGAGCCCACTTGTGCAAGTATTGTTGCTGGACCAAAGCCGCATGCTAATGCTGCTGCCCAGCATAGCTCCTCCAGTCCCTTGCTTTCTCAGTGATAAAATTATTAAGAATTGTAAGATTTCAACAACAGAGTATTAAACAAAGCAAGGATCCTTTCTGAGTGTGAGATCCTGTGTGAGCACACAGGCCACATACCTACAAGGCCAGCCCCACGAAGAGTAGAATGAGTGAGTAGGAAGGGAATGGTGTCATGCCAATCAGGAAAGTGATGAAAATGTCTGCTGTTTTCATTGTTATCATTAGAAATAATCTTAGGGGGTGTAGAATTGAGCAGAGACACCAACTTCAGACTTCTTACCCATTTCAGGTAGTAAATAATGGAGATAATCAAGAGATCTGTATCTATTTTTGGCCCTGGCACACCAGGATCTAGGGGAAACCACGCCATATCTTTGGATTTAGTTTGCTGAAAAGCAAGATGGAGGCATTTTACCCTATAGTGTCAGTAAATAGTGTAGGAGAGGAAAAATAACTTGTCCTCTACCCTTCTAGATTTTTGGTAAAGACATCTCCTGTAATAAAAGACAGATCAACAGGGAAAAAAAAAACCACCAAAGTTTCACAACATATATACTCCTATCTACACGGGAGAGACCCAAGAAAACCAGCTTCCTGAAATGGCCCAAGTCTTCACCTTAAATGTCATCTTCAGCTAAAGACAAAGAGGTTGGGGGGAATGGGAAGACCGTTATTGGAGGTTACCAGGAAAGGCACAGTAAACTAGGACATGGTTGTAATACAGGTTTAAGTTGCTGCCTTCCCCATGGATAAGAGTTTCTAGAAATTTGGTCATTCTCCACTTCCTGGTACAGAGAGGGAGACACCCTTACAAATGAAAATTTCCCTGATAAATGTAAATGTCTTTTACACAAGGGTAACTTCTAATCCAGTTTTCAGAACTCGTCCTATGTCCTTTAACACCTAAAAATAACCAGCATAAAATAATCTTTATGCCAAAGAGGCATATTTTAGGGTGGCAAATTTTGCTCCTCTTTAATGGCATCATTGAAGTCACTTTTAATGACATTCCTACAAAAGCAAGAATAATTAAATTTTTCATGCCAACAGCTCTGAAAATGGAGAGAAAGAGATCACCAGCAAATACTGAGCAGTCCATGCTACCAGAAATGACCTTCTTGAAATCTTTTATTCCAGTAGTCTCACGACTCAGGAAAGCAGGAAGTTAATTTCCACCGATATTGTGTCTGCACCCACAGGCCATTCCTTCTCCAGAAAAGCTCTTAACATTAGGAAGAGCAAAACAGAAATAAGACAAATTTCTCAAATATTCTACCATTTTCTGCATTTTTTATGAGACTCTACTTCAGATAATTTTCAAAATTGGACAATGATGACTCTGAGGCTTACAATTACCCTAGTTTTCCTCCTCTCACAGGGTCACTGCTCCCTTTTCGTTACATCTCCTTTCAGCAATTCTTATTATCATCCAGTTAGTAACTAGTAATTATTATCTTGCACTTCTCATTCATTCTTTAATTGGTTCATGGCAAGAAGATGAAATTTTTAAAGCACATGGTCTCTATTTGGATGCTTTTATAATGCACACTGTGTTCCGTTAGTGTTTTATTATGTAGTAAATTATCAAAGTTTGATTTACAGAAAGGGAAATGAATATTTTTTTCCATTCTTATTTTGAGAGATGAGTATCTTTCCCACACAATGGAGTGTAGGTCAATCGTGTGATAATATGGAATAAAATAATGATTCCTTTCTTGTAAAAATTAGTTCAACCCCACTACTCACTTTGTTGCATGTAAAATCTGGAGGAAAAAAGACAGCTGCTGCTTGGACCACAACTTATTAGTCATTAAATACTTACTGAGTACTTACTACATTGTAGAAAAAACAAAGGTGGATGTGTCACACAAATGGGGAGCCAATTTGACATTTGAGCCTTATTCTCAACACTTTTATCTCATTTCCACAAGACGAACAATTATGAAATCCTCTTAATTCTGTCTCCTAAATATTTTTAAATACATTTTTCCTCCTCAATCCTTGTAATCATTGCCCTTACTTTCCATCATGTTTTCTGTTTAAGCCGAAACTGGCATTTGGAGTCTGATTCTATCAGCCAGGGTTCTAAATTGAAAGCAAAAGGAAAAAATGTGTCCCAATTGAAACAAAAAAAGAAATATATTAAAAAAGATTCAGTGGCTTCCAGAATCTTCAGAAACACAGAATAATTAGACTTGGTGCATGCACACTGTACACGAAACCCAGTAAGTGTCTGAAAATGAATTCTGTAAAGACACTCCTGAGACAAAGTGTGAATAAAGGGTATCATCCCCCCACTGAGGATTAGCAGATTAAGTGACCTTAAACCCATATGCATGGTTTAAAGGAGGCCTTGCGAGGAGACAGGCTTGAGAATTAGGTCCTGGAAAGAACAAGGCATGTGACTGATGGCTCAGAACTGGCCAGAGGGAAAAACATTGGAAAAGATGAGAGTGTTTTCCATAGCGGCTGCAACAGTTTGCACTCCCACCACCAGTGTATGAGAGTTCCCTTCTCTCCAAATCCTCTGCAACACTGTTTCCTGTCTTGTTAATTATAGCCATTCTGATGGATGTAAGGTGCTATCTCATTGAAGTTTTGACTTGCATTTCCCTGATAATTAGTGATGTTGAACATCTTTTCATGCATGTGCCTATTGGCCATCTGTGTATCTTCTTTGGAGAAATTTCTGTTCAGATCTTTTGCCCTTTTTTTAATTGGGTTGTTAGATTTTTTTGTTGATGAGATGTATCAGTTCTTTATCTATTTTGGATATTAACCCCATGTCTGATGCATGGTTTGCAAATATCTTCCCCCAGTTGTTAGGTTGTCTTTTCATTTTGTTGATGGTTTCCTTTGCTGTGCAGAAGCATTTTAGTTTGCTGTAGTCCAATTTGTTTATTTTTTCTATTGTTTCCGTTGCCAGGTCAGACATACTTGAAAATATGCTGCTAAGATTGATGTCGAACAGCATACTGCCTAAGTTTTTCTTCTAGAAGTTTAATGGTTTCAGATTTACGTTCAGGTCTGTGATCCATTTTGAGTTGATTTTTGTGCATCGTGTAAGATAGTGGTCTAGTTTCATTATTTTGCGTGTGTCTGTCTGGTTTTCCCAATACCATTTATTGAAGAGATTTTTCCTTTCTCCGTTGTATGTTCTTGACTCCCTTGTCAAAAATTAGCTGTCCATAGATGTGTGGGTTTATTTCCAGGCTCTCGATTCTGTTCCATTGATCTATGTGTCTGTTTTTGTGCCAGTACCATGCCGTTTTGGTTACCATGTCTTTGTAGTGTATTTTGAAATCAGGGAGTGTGATACCTCCAGCTTTGTGTTTTTTTCAGAATTCCTTTGGCTGTTTGGTTTTTATATATACATTTTATGATTCTTTGTTCTATTTCTGTGAAAAACATCATTGGAACTTTGATAGGGATTTCATTGAATCTGTACATTGCTTTAGGAAGTATGGACATTTTAACTATGTTAATTCTTCCAATCCAAGAGCACAGGATATCTTTCCCCTTCTTTGTTTCTTCTTCAATTTCTTTCAACAATGTTTTATAATTTTCAGTGTACAGATCATTCACCTCTTTGGTTAAGTTTATTCCTAGATATTTTATTCTTTTTTGTTGCAATTGTAAATGGGATTGCATTCTTAATTTCTCTTTCTGCCACTTCATTGTTAGTATATAGAAATGCAACTTATTTTTGTATGTTGATTTTCTATCCTGCAACTTGAGCATATTTATTTATTATTTTTAAAAGTTTTTAGTGGATTCTTTAGCATTTTCTATAGATAAAATCATGTAATCTGCAAATAGTGACAGTTTCACTGCTTCCTTTCCAATTTGGATCCATTTTATTTCTTTTTCTGGACTGATAGCTCTGGCTAAGACTTCCAACACTATGTTAAATAACAATGGTGAAAGTATGGTGATTCCTCAAAAAGGTAAAAATAGATCTATCATATGATTCAGCTATTCCACTGCTGGGTATTTATCCGAAGAACATGATAACATGAATGGATAAAGATAAATGCACCTCTATGTACATTGCAGCATTATTCACAATAGCCAATACTAGGCAGCAACATAGGTACACATCAAGAGATTAATGGGTAAAGAAGACGTGATATATATACACAGTGGAATACTACTCAGGCATAAGAAATGATGAAATCTGGCCATTTGTGACAACATGGATGGAACTTGAGGGCATTATGCTAAGTGAAATACGTCAGAAGGAGAAAGGTAAATATCATATGATCTCACTCACAAGTAGAAGGTAAAAACAATGACAAACAAACACATAGAAACAGAGATTGGATTGGTGGTTACCAGAGGGGAAGGGGGAAGGGAGGAGTATGAAAGGGGTGTTTAGGCACAAGTGTATGGTGATGGACTGTAATTAGTCTTTGGGTGGTGAACATGATGTAATCTGCAGAGAATTCAAAATATATAACCATGTACACCTGAAATTTATATAATGTTATAAATCCCTGCTACTACAATAAAAAAATTTTAAAAAATTAAAATAGAAAAGATGTGAATGTAATAATACATAAGCCACTAATCCAATACGTAAGGCGTGTGATGGTAAAGCTGTGCGCTCTTTGAAAAGCAGGCAATAGGAACTGCTGAGAGCCAATGAGGCAGAGACCCCAGCGGCCACTTTAGATGTATCATGAGTGGTAACAGACAAGGAAAGATCTCCCGGAGGGTGCAATCAGGGACCACGGACAATGTTGGGTCAAGGGATTTGTCCCAAAGACCAACATCCAAAACCAGAGCAAGAAATCACAT
Source organism: Equus caballus (assembly GCF_041296265.1). NCBI lineage: Eukaryota > Metazoa > Chordata > Mammalia > Perissodactyla > Equidae > Equus > Equus caballus. The sequence continues at coordinate 1,509,788 of NW_027222392.1, read as the reverse complement.
CTAAGCCTGAAGGAGAGGACAAGAAACTACCCAGAGATCATGTGCTTTTCTCAGGTGTCGTGGTTTGGTGGAACTTTGGGGTGTCTTTCTTAGTGGGTAGATGAATGTAATTTGATTGGTAAGAAGAAGTTTTCATACGGATAATTGGTACCAGAATGGCTCAGTGTCACACACTGTGGCAAAGACCACTTTGATTTACCAGCAATTAACAATCCTATTTATAGAGATGAGAACTGTTATTGGAAAAGTTGATTAGTCAGGAAGACCAATTTCAACCCTTGCTTCCAGAGTAGACGTGTGAACCCTTCCTTCCCCCACACCAGATTTCCAGGACTCTAGAATAAAATCCAATTCTTCTCTTTGACCCCTGAGAGAAAACCTAAGCAATATATGACTATGTTAAGAAACAAAATTTCACAGAAGTTTTGTCACTGCAACAAGTAGTGGCTGATTTTCTTTCAATACACATTATGAATTTCACAACTTTTAGCTATCTAGTGAAGTTAGAAATGACAATTACAAAACTGCAATGATACTTCCCTGGTGTTAAAACTTAACTCATGAAAATAGCAACCAAAAATCAGATGTCAAATATTGACTAAATAATCTTCATTGAAAGTAAATGAATTCAAGGACCTATAGTTTGCAGAAGAAATCATTAAGCTCTGAAGAGTAGGAAGTGCTTACTTTCTCACAGACAAAACTGTTTGATGCTTATTTAAAATGCAAGTAGAAATTTAACTATGCTACTAATTTTTAAATATTTGGAGTTTATGCTCTGATTAATATCTCATAAGTTTTAAGTTTTAAATGGTCTAGCCCTATTTTTCCTAGAATTGATGTCTTCCCAATATGCAGTTTTACCATAAAAAAGTTTTTTGAATACATATATATATCATGTTATGGCAGAACTGTTTACTTTTATATGTTATCAACTTTACAGAGAAAGACTGTGGTTAGGCCAAGTAAGTTTTGAAAACTAGCATCCTGGGACATGTGTCAAGTCTGTACGTAGTTTGTTAAATCAAGTGATCAAGTGTCTAACTGCAGTGAGGACGGCTTACTAGGTTGCCGGCAGCTTATTCTACTTTATCTATTCGATCTGGTTCTAACCAGTTTGTTAGTGCATGACATTCAAACATAGTATCTCCTAGGCAGCTACTATTACAATTAGAAAAATTTTTATTTATAAGATACACCTAAACAATTATTCATATAATTCAAAATGGACTGAAAAGTAGAATTATAGTTGAATTAGATCAACTTGAATTACACCTGCAAAATCCCTTCCGTTTTGACAGAACCAAATCATGACGTGCTAACCAGTCATAATCAAACTAAAAGAAGGAGATTATGCTAGGACATGGGTCATTATGGTCTATCTTTGAATTCTGATAACTACATTGAATCAGAAACTCTGTAACATACAGCATTCTTCTCTTTTCTGTAATGTTCATTACTGACCTACAGTTCCAGTGTGTCCCTAAAATCGGCTTTGTTAATTTAAGATGTTTATGTATATGTTGACATAAAATTTGGGTGATTTTATTGCTTTTATTTTCAGTATTTCAATTTTGGAGAATGCGTGAAGAGTTTCAGATTTAGATGACTGGTAGTTTCTTATGGAAACGCGAAACTTAGGTTTTGAACCAGAGTGGGTACCAGTGACAGATGCAGACAGATGACCAATTTGACAAGAGAAGTGTGTGTAATCATCCACATCTTGAACTGGAGGTCCAATTCATTCCCATTTGCTTGGTGATACTGGCAGCCATGCTAATAACCCTTAGAGGAGATACTGAAATTTTCTCTTCATAGAAGCTGGTCAGCACAAGAAAAGAGATCCACAGGCCCTAATGTTTCAAATTTTTCACAATCAAATAGTGTCCCCACTTGAAACATATATTGGCTATATTTCAAACAATCTTCCCTCTCCTCAGAACTTCCATTGAGTGGCTAACTCATACATATGGACAGAGAAGAATCATCAGATATATGAGGAAATCACCTTTCATGAAATACAGGCCAAAATAAAGAAAACAATGAAACTTGAAAGGAAAATACAGAGGGTATGAAGAAGAATTAACCTTAGAGAAATTACTTTTAAAAAATATAAAAGAAGATATAAACTGAAACTAAAATGGGACATAGAGAAATATTCATTCTAAAACCAAAGTATATTTTTTCTAGTTAAAATTATGAGCAATTTTGGGCCAGTGGTTAACTTTGGCATGCTCCACTTTGGGGGCACACGTTTGGTTCTTAAGTGCAGACCTACGCCACTCGTCTGTCAGAAATATAAAGGAACCCTAAAGGAATCATGAATAACTAAAAAAACATCCAGAAAAATTAACAAAATGACAATAAGTACATATTCATCAATAATTATTTTACTGTAAATGGATTAAATGATCAAATCAAAAGACATAGGGTGGCTGACTGGGTTAAATACAGGACCCATGTAGCCAATTACAAGGCTCACTTCAGATCTAGAGATACACACAGGCTGAAAGTGAAGGAATGGAAAAATATGTTTCATGCAAATGGAAACAAAAAGAAAGCTGGGGTAGCAATCGCTGATCTTAAGAAATAGACAGCCAGTTCATTCCTCAGCAAAATGGGTTTATTTGCCTCAAGGTGTATAACTACAGTGATCAGTGTGGAACCTCCTAGCAGCAAAGGTGAGGAGAAATTCTTTTATAGAGGGGAAGGAGAAGTTGGGAGGACTTTTATAAATAAAGTGTCTATTGGAGGAATTGAGGGGTTGATGTATGGTGGCTTTTCATTGGCTGACTTGTCGCAGTGTCTCATTGGCTCAGCTTCTTGTCAGTCAAGAAGATGAAGTCCTGTTGGGCTCCACTATCAATGTAGGATGTGACAGTTCCCTCTTCGGCCTCCTGTTGATTAATTTTCATATTTTCCCATATTGATCAGGATCTTTCTCTGAAAGCACCACTGCTCAAGAGTCAGAGTTTTCCATTTTCATCAAGCATTTGTCCACTGATGCCAGGAAGGAGTTTTCTGAATGTCATCTCCCACATTGGAGGGAAAGTGCACTGATTGGAAACCTCTTGTGGCCACATTTGAGTAACAAATATGGGATAGGAAGGAGAACCTTCAGGCCCTTTTTTCTAAAATACATCTGTCAAGATCATAGGCATTGGAGATCATCTGAAGTGCTATGTTGTCACCAAAGGTTTGCAGACAAGCTTCCAAAGGCTTGGTCTGGACATCTTGGGAAAGCTGTCTCATCAGATGTCATCTACTTCAATTCCAGAAATCTTTACTTTCAGGTCACCAGATGACGTGCAGGTCCAGTTAGCATTTGGTGTTTCTGTAGGTGTGTCACAACCCAAGAGTCTATTCCCTGGAGTTTCATGGCACAAGGGTCAGCTAACCGCACCATTTCAATGAGAGGCTTTTCTAGTGAGGTTGAAGAGAGTCTTTCCGCAGGTGTCTTTTCCAATAGACAGAATCTCCTGGTTACATGGCATATTGAGTAAGGTGACAGCCTAGACTTGAGAACAACATAGGTGCCTATGAATGAATAAAGAAGATGTGAAACAGCACATTTGTTGGTGATAGATGGAAACTAGACTTTTGGTGGTGAAAATGATGTGGTCTCTAAAGAAGTCAAAATATAATGATGTACACTTCAAATTAAAAAGAAATACTTCCAAGATAGTCTATTGATCATTGTTGATGCACGTGTGTCTGGATGGTTCTCATACTGTTCTAAAAAGCTTGGGACAGTCAGCAATGCCATGCTTTCTAGTCAGGCAGGAAAGAAAAAGAAGGATATAGAGATGGAATTTCTCTCATTCAGACTTTCTGAAATGTTTACCCATTACATGGATCACAATGATAATTTCATTTTTATTATTCACTTTTACAAACTCACATTTACAAATATTTTACAAATATTAACATGAGCAAAAATTTATATCCCACTTTCACCATCCTACAACAAAGCCAAAAGTAACAAAAAACATTCTCTTAGCAAAATGTGGCTACTATTTCTTCCTATCTATTCGTTCACTTAACAATTATTGAATAGCTTTTCTGTTCCTGATAATGTTCTGGGTGCTGGGGTAAACTTCTGATCAAGATTGACAGGGTTTGTAAATTTGTGAAGTTTGTGTAATGTGTGTGCTGGTGACAATGAACGACAAAGAATAAAGCTATCAGTTAGTGATAGATGCTGTAAATAAAATAAAATATACTAATATTATGGAAAGTAACCATGGAGTTGGGAAAGCATTAGATAGGATGTTCTAGAAAAGTCTCTGATAAAATAATATTTTACTTGCTCCTTAATGATTTAAAGAAAAACCTGCACAAATCACTCCAGGAGAAGGGATGCCATGTTCAAACTTCCTCAAATGGCAGTGAGCTTGGCGTGCTTGGAGATCATAAATACAGCCATTGTTACTAAAGTGAAGTTCTAGGGAGAAAAGAATTGGAGCTGCCATCAGAGAGGGAAAAAAGTCCTGAGTAAGGATGGTATTGTAAAGCCATGTTAAAGAGTAGAAACTCCAAATGCAAGCATAAAAAAACGTTTGTTAGATAATGTGATGTACAGTCTTACATGTCCACTTCATCTGCTGTTCAGAGAATGGATATTATGGGACAAAGGTGGAAGCAAAAGAGCCTATGGTAGTAAATGACGGTTTGCATTAAAGAATTATCAGTGAAAGGGAACATTTGTAAGTCAGGGCAGGTTTTAGAGATCAAGCCAAGAGTATTTTCTAATGGAACTTGTGGGATGAGAAAAGATTAAAATCAAGAATAATTCCTAGGTTCGTAATTTGAGCAATTAGATAGTTACTCAAAATGGGCTCAAACCTAGCACTGTTCATCAAGCCATGCTGTGGCAGCATCCTACATAAAGTGGAGGAAGTTTGCACAGATTAGCTGGTGGCCAATCTTCCTCAACAACAAAAAATTAACTAATATTTAGAAATCAGGCAGAGGAAGAGACGAGCAAAACATTTTAGAATGGGCAGTGTGGAAATTGTTTGCAAAGATGACTGTTAACAGTTTCTCCCATTCTATGTATATATGCTGCTTCTTCCATCCAGAAACAAGCCCTTCAATATGCTCTGGCCATGTGACTTGCTTTGGCCAACAGAGTGTGGCAATTGTCATACGGTACCAATTCTGGGCCCAGGTCATCGGAGGCCTTGAAGCTACTATTTTTGTTCTCTTGGGCTCTAGGCTTCACGTAAAGAATTTCAGACCACAATGTCGAATGATGACAGATGACATAGAGAGAGATAGGTCTCACCAAAACCCAGTCATTCCAGCCTCCAGCATTGTGAATGAGGTCATCCTGCCAGAGCCAAACACCTGGCAAATGCAGCTTTGCATGTGGAACTTACAGCCAGAACATGGAGCAGAGATTAGCTCCTCCTGAAAAGCCCTGTCAAAATTTCAGACTCATGAATTGCAACAGCAATATTGTAGTTACTCTATGCCACTGGATTTTGGGGTGGTTTGATTTGCAGTAATAAATAACAATCAACAAGTGAAATAAAAGGAAAATCAAGAGTTTTTTGTGTTTTTCAAACCAAGCTCTAGATAGTGTCATCAACTATTTGGAATGCTGCTAAGAAACATACAGGAGGATGAAGTCAGCAATATGGCAGAGTGAGCTGTTCCCTTCATCATTCTCCCTTTTGAACTACAACTAAATAGACATTCACTGACCAATGGAAGAAACCCACAAAGCACAACAGGATGCCTGAGAGACACACGCAGCTGTACATCTGAGGGTGGGTGGATTGGCCACTGGGGAAGTGAGATGGGTGAGCACACCCTGCTCTCCCCTGGTAGCCCTGTGCATGCACACAAACACTTTCCTACCTGGGGCAAGCACCCGACAGTGGGAGCACACACCAGGGTGACCATAGGAGGAGCCAGCTGTAACTCTTAGCCTGTGCTTGTTTTCACTCTCCTGGTGGGGAGAGGGAGCCCACCATGCCCCTGTGCCACCAAGGGGCAGCAATAGCTCAGGTCCCAGCGAGGAAGCCCCATCCACCAAGCACAACAGTCCAATGGACTGTAAACAGAGACAGCAGCAGATCTACGTGTTGGGGCAAATGCTTCCCAGACATGCAGATGAGGGCTCACAGTGCTGCTGAGCCCCCAAATAGAGAACATGTCCTGGGCAGCTGTGGGAAGAGGCAGCAGCAGCTTTGAGCCCACTGGCGATCACTTTCTGGTAGAGATGGGGAGCTCAGAGTGCCCCTGAAGCACCAAAGCGTGGCCCATCCCAGCAAGGAAGCCCCGCCTGCCAACGACAGTCCACACAAGTGTCTGAATTCACCCCAGGCTGGGGCAAGCACCTGTAATAGGTCCACAGCTTCCAGCAGATGGAGTGGGGCCAGAAACGCTGCTCCTGCTTCCCCCTAGTGGTAACAGGGGGAATCTGCATCCTAAGAATACCACAAATGTCCTGACAAAAGATTAGCTCATCAAACACCATGAGAAAACGGCTGCAACAATTCAGACCAGAAGGAAAATGACAATTCTCCAGAAACCAACACTGAAGACAGAGAAATACAGAACCTAAATGATAGAGAATTCAAAATAGCCATCATAAGAAACTCAATGACTTACTAGAAAACACAGAAAGACAATTCAAGGAAACCAGCAATAAAATGAATCTCTTCGCCAAAGAGATTGAAACTTTAAAAAATCAAGCAGAAATTCTGGATGTGAAAAACACAATTAATGAAATAAAAAATAATCTAGAATCATTAAGAAATAGAACTGATGTTATGGAGTAAATAGTCTTCTAGAGGAGAAAAATGTAGAAATGCTACAAGTGGAGGAGGAGACAGAGCTAAATTTTTAAATAGGAAGGAATTCTGCAAGAAATATATCACTCAATTAAGAAAAGCAACGTAAGGATTATAGGTATTGCAGTGGGAGAAGAGAGGGAGAAAGGAGCCGAGAACTCGTTCAAAGAAATAATTGCTGGGAACTTCCTAAAGCTGGGGATGGTTTCAGATTTACAGATAAATGAAGCTAATTGAATGCCCAACTTCATCAATGCTAAAAGACCTTCTCCAAGGCATATAATAGTAAAAACGGCCAAATTTAATGATAAAGACAAAATACTAGGAGCAGCGAGGCAGAAGAAAATAACCTACCAATGAAACCCTACCAGGCTTTCAGCAGATTTCTCAGGACAAACCCTACAGGCTAAGAGAGTATGGAATGATATATTCAAAATAATGAAAGACAAAAACTTTCAGCCAAGAATACTCTATCCAATGAACTTTCTTTAAGATACAATGGAGAAGTAACAGCTTTCCCAGATAAGCAAAAGCTGAGGGAGTTCATCACCACTAGACCTCCTTGACAAGAAATAATTAAAGATGCCGTCACACCAGAAACAAAAATGCAAAGGTCTACACAGCTCTGAGCAGGAGATAAATAGACAGACACGATCAGAAACCTGTGGCTCTCCACCAGATCAGGGAGGCAAAGGCTCAATTACAACTTAAAAGAGAATATCTTTCATACAATCCTCACGATAACCACTAAACAAAAAATCAGAGTACAGCCACAATTCACAAAAAAAGAGAAAACTGAGAAATCTACCTCAGAAAACAACCAAAATGAAATGGCAGTCAGAAATACAAAGGAAGAGAAATGATGGAAACAGAGAACAGCCAGAAAACAGAATTAAAATGTCAGCATTAAGTCCCCACATAACAATCACCACTTTAAATGTAACTGGATTAAATTCTCCAATCAAAGAACACTCACAAATAAATAGCCTTAAATCTCAGAAGAAAAATGGATAAATGGCAAGAATAAATAGTTTTACAGGAAAGAAAACATGAATTGCAATTGAGTGAGTGAAATGATATTTAACCTCATTAGAAAATCAGCGAATACAAATTATGTGTAAAACGTGATTTTCTCCATTGTCAAGAGATTGGTAAAACTGAAAGTTTGTCAATTTCAAGCTTTGGTTAGAATGTAGAATACTACATAATTTCATACACCTCACATAACTTGTTAATTTGTGATGGATAAATGCTAAAATTAGAGATTCCTAATCCTGCAGGTGTAGTTGTGAGCAGCAGTACTCACAGTGCTTTCTGTTGACATTTCGAGCAGGTTGGAGCATCTTGTCTGTGTGCTTTGTTTAGCAGCGAAGACCATGGGCCATTAAAGTCTCCCTCCCACTTTTATTCATTGAAGCAGTCATGGGTCCTTCATCCATTTTTGAGGACCTTTAAAGGAGTATACTCACACCTAAATACAAGTTATTTCATGGGTCATTGGTCCCTTAATTACTTAACTGTTTTCCTTTCTGTGTTTTGACTTCTGCTTATTGGGTCCTGGGTCATCCTGTTTTAGAGAGCTCGTGTAGGTTGCCTACAGTCTGTCAACAGATCTTAGAAGAGTATTTTTCATTTGCCTCATCTTTCCTTTCCTTCCATTCAGACCAATTTTGGCCTTGTGAGACCAAGTCCTCACGTTGCTCTCCCAGTTGGGTTCAGACAATGAACAGGTCAAAATGTCTTCATGTGTTGACCCCCTCCAGAGTCTGGCAACCTTAGCAATGAAAACACATCCTTTAACCCTACCAACCCAATTCCCAGTGCATCTCAGATGGTTGTTGTGTTCTATGCAGTGGCATCTCATGTTCCAAACATTCCTCCTCATACCTGAGGTCAAATAGGGTCAGATGGTACCATGGTTCCACATGAGGAATACAGGAAAGTGAGTTGTATGCCTACAAGGCCTGTGCACTAGTTACTTACTCTCTTACCAGATTCACTTTAAAGCTGATGCATTTTGAGACATAGTTAGATGAATCTTCTCCAAAAGTTAAATTTTCCCAAAGTTAAATATATAACTCTCACAAAAATTTGAAATAAATGAATGTCTATTCAAAGTTTAACTTATCCATGAGGGGACAAAGAGGGTGTTACAGCTCGTGCAAAAAGTGTTTGAGTTGAACAGGGCTTTTTATAGACCTCTGAGAAGGCCACACTGAAAAAAAAATGCTATTTGTTATTTTCACTTTTTCTTGTTGTTTTATAACATAAGAATAATTGATCTTTGTCCTAGGTTCTTGGCACAGAACTCCTAAAAACCTTGGAACTTCCAGAGTGGTAAATGTGATAGGGCTCCTTTTTGTTCTGAGAAGACTCTTGGTGGCCCCTATATAGCTTGACTATGGGACCTGGTTGCCAGAAGACCAAGCCATGATTAGAAGTTTGGAACTTTTGGTCCCATTCCCCAACCTCCAGGGAAGAGAGAAAGACTGTAAATTTAGTTAATCACCAATGGTTACAATCATGAGTAGGTAATTAAACCTCCATAAAACTCCTAAATGACAGTGTTCAGAGAGCTTCTGTGCACAAACACTGATTGGGAGGATGGTGCAACCCAACTCCACGAGGATAGAAGCTCCTGCACTCAAGAGCCTTCCGAAGCTCACCCATGAACCGCTTTATCTGGTTGTCCATTTTTATCCTTTATAATAAGCTGTAATCATTATAATATCATTGTTCTGACTGTTGTGAGTCATTCTAGAAAATTACAGAACCTGAGGAGAGGGTCCTAGGAGCTCTTTGTAGCCAAGTTGGACAGAAGCATCAAAACCTGACAATTGTGACGAGCACCTGAAGGAGGCAGTCTATGGGACTGAGCCCTCAAGCCTGTGGAGTCTGCACTGACTCCAGGTAGTGTCAGATTTGATTAAACTGTAGGCTCTGTGGTTGATGTCAGAGTGTTGGAAAAGAGGTATTGGAAGACACCACACATTTGGTGTCAGGAGGAAAAAACCTTCTCACTGCTTGAGTTTTTGTTTTTTGGCTAAGTAGCACTGGTTGATTTCTTACTTTATTACCAGACATAAATTATTTGCATCTGTACTGGAACCAAATATATACACTAATATGCAAGTTCACAGATTCTTGGCCCTGATTATTAATAAATAGTAAGCCAAACACAGTTGCATTCACCCAGAGAACTAAATAATCTTTGAGCAGTCCTGTTAAACAATGACCAAGTATAACACTGAAAGGACAGACTGCTCTCCCTTTGCTTATTTACTTTTTTAGATAATTTTTCATAACACTTGGGCCAGAATCAACATAAGCCCTGCTTTCAAGACACTTTTTCCCCCATTGGAAACAATCATGGTGATGATAAAAATGAACGTTTATACCGGATTTACCAAGAGCCAGATATGCTTCCAAATAATTTACAAATATTTTATTTAATCCTTCTAATAATGTTACAAAGTAAGCAAGGTTATTAGGCATATTTTATAGAAGAGGAAGAGGAAGCTCACTTATAATGCTAATCCAAGATCATGAAATACATAAGGAATAGAAAAAGGGTTTAAAAAATTGGAAATCAATGAGTTTAGAGGCAATCAAAGCACTGAAGACCAGTTAAGGATAGAGTCAAAATTCAACTTTACATGACTTATTTAAGGACATATTTCTCAACGTGTAACTAACCATCCCTCTGAGTGATTCAAATGCTCCCTAAAGTTTGAGAACCACACACTGAGGTGACTTAAACAAAATTCCTCCATTCTGCTACCTCAGGACAATTAAATATAGGTATGGTGCTTAAAAATATTAACATTGTTTGCATTCTGGTAGAATGCAGAAGTTCATAGATCAAACGGCTGTTTTAAAGATTAAATAAAATGTTTGAAACATATGTAAAATGCTGAGCATATTTGATTAATGAATAAAATCCATCATTATCATCAGTCAGTAAAATGAACAATCTATATTTCAGGCAATTAAGTCACATTTGTTCAGTTCAAGGAGTGGAACTTCTGTTTTGCCTTTGAAAAGGCCTTGCATTCGCTGTTATCCTTAGAGTGCCTCATCTCTTCACCTTCCCATTCGGGGTTATTTTGCCTTTAGGAAAACCCGGGTGTTAAATTAGTTCATTGCATCACTTACTCTTGAGAAACCGTTAAATCTGTGTTCCCCTACCAAAGGTGACTTGTCTTCGAAAGTGTCTTTGCCCCGGGGAAGGTATTTTATAAGTGTAGGAAACTTTAAGTGGTCACTTAGGACTTCGAAATAAGTACGGCCTGAGGCCAGGAGGAGAAAGCAGTGCCCTCAACACTGATGTAAACGCGCATTTGTAGTGAACCTATTAAAAACACCCAGCACCATATGGATGTCTCACGGATTACAACTCTACTATAGTGGTGAGTCTAATTTGAGAATTATTTTTCCTTTATATTAGTAAGTAATTTCAAGTGATTCGTATTTATCAAGTGTTTAGTATTCCACATCTGAATTTTGAGTTGCAGAGTAACCGTTGTAAGACTTTATTCACAAATGATACAAAATAAAAGTCTCCCCATTGTCCACATATATTCTGAAGACGTAAATTGTGGGCTGGTCCACCCAAAACCAGTAGGCTAATAGATCTTCTTAAATAAGCAATCATCTCATTCAAATTACTGAGCTCATAAAATAGTGGATTGTTTCAATGAACTGTGTGGCTGTTTCAAGAAATTAACCATGTTATATCAATATCTTCTGGACATAGAGGCACTTTCTTTGTTGAGGGCAGAATGGCAGAAGGAAGAGAAAAGGAGATTGTGGAAGGAAACTCCAACAGTTTATGACGATGATCTCTACTAGAGCTTACAAGTCAGTGCAATGTGGAGAAGGAGACTGTAATCAATTTCCCTACGAGCTTCAGAAAGGGCGTGATTTTGGGATTAATGGACACAGAATTCCTCAAACATTCTCTAAATAAAGGGCCTAGAATAAATAAGAAAAATTCTGGCGGCAAACTATTTTATTACTTTTAGAATAATGAAGAACAGTTTCCTTTTCTTTCTCTGAAGGATGTGATCGTGTACACCTGGAAAACTATCCATAACCTATTCCTGGAGGGGAAGTATTTCTCTCACTTCACGAAAATATATAAGTACATTTAAAAAAAGGACTTCACTCAATTTCAGTCACCTTATTTAATAGCCTAACATTAATTTGGTCCACAATTGATGTAAAGAAGAAATACTTATAATATTCTCATAATTTGCTGAGTTAATATGGACTTTTAGTTAAAGGCTAAATGTTTCACTTAGCAAGTGAATTCATTTATATAGCCATAAAGCCAATAAATTCTTTATTAAAAATTCTATGTATGATATTTAGTGAAAAAGATCAAGCTGCATTAGTTATGTACAAGAAATTAAGTAATATATTTATATTGACCTTCCTATTAAATTATCTATTATAGTATGTTGAAAAGCCTAATTTACTAAAATACCATACATCACAATTTTTCACAATAGAGGAAGATATCACAGAGTTAATTATTTATTTACTACATTTTCATTTTAAAGAGTCATGGTTCCAAATTTACTGTTATTAATTAGAGACACACGTGTGTGTGTGACCATGTGTGTATCTCTCTATCATCTATCTATTTCATCCTCACATTTCCAGAGCATTCAGTTAAATGATCAAATTGACATTTTGTGCTATGGCTTTCTAGCTATTGTTTATGTGGGAAAAAATAGCAACTAATGATATAGACCAACAAATAAAATTGAAATTAATAATTTTCTTTCAATGTGCAAAATGACTTGGGAAATTACTTCAAAATTCATTCATGCACAAAATATCTTAATTATTTTAGTAATCTGTTAAGAAGCTTTGTAATTTAAAACATATAAATGCAGCAAGGTTAAGTAACTGACTCCTCATCACGTATATAGAAAGTAAACGAAATGATTCTCAAACCAGGAGTTCTGTATCTTGAGCCCAGAGTTCTTTATCCATACATCCCCACATCAATAAGATCAGTCTGAGGGTGGTTTAAAGTTATAATGGAGGTTGAGAGAGCCTGCAGGCAAGGAATCAGGGTCTGTGGCAATAAGAGGAGAAAGATATCTTAAATAATATATAAAACAAGGAGCTGAATGAACTAGATAGGAGGTAGTGCAAATCACCAAGGCTTGGCAAGGCCTAGATTAGGTAGACTGCTTATGTGTCTGGTATCAGTGGTTAAACAAGCCATCGCAAAGGTGCTGGTGTTCCTTTGTGTTGTTGTGTCCATTCAAACGTAAATGTTCACGTGGTGGAGGTAGCAATTTAACGAGCCATTAGAACTGACTTTCCACAGGTCTCTTAAAGAGACTGCCTATGTGTTAGACGGCTCTGCAAGACATGGGCTCTGTCTGCCACCTAATTTTTATAGCATTAGAGTATTCACAAAATCAAACCCTTCGGGTTATAAAGCATCATCACTATCTCTGTCTCTGTAGTAATCAATTACCAATCAATTACCAGACAATTCCAGAAAACAGGCTCAGAGATTACTGTGTCTCTAAGGCTTCGGATGAAACATTTTTGGACTGTCCATGTCAGAAATAAAGAGGTCTGCAAACCCGTCCATAAACAGAAGTGGCAAATTTGTGCATTTTTCTGCTAAGAAAAGAGGAGAATTGGCTCCATGCACCTATATGCTCTTCTGCTCTTTATGAATTTACAAGTTTTGTTCTTAATATGGAGCTTAAAAAATGTCAAACACTAAAAAATCTTACTTATGTTCAGTGCATAATAGCTCTCAACCTGTGAACCCTTCCTCATAAGGCCGTGCTCATTTCTGTGGGCTCAGTCATTTTGTTTGTGTCTCCTAAGAAAATAGATCTGTTTTGCTAAATATTAAGCAACTGTCCTCAGAAGACAGGCCAAATATATAATTTAAGCATTTTAAAAATATTTTTCCTCTCAGATATATTTATACTTCACCTGTGACTGATAATTATGCCTCATGTAATAAGGTTGTTTTAAAACTGCTTCCTTTTCTTTTTAATAACCTTTTTAATCACGAGTACGTTGTTATAGTTATTGCTATGCTCTCCAAGCATTTACTGACATCAAAGATCCTCTCATGCTTGCCTTTCATACTCACCTGATCATTGCAAGTCTCCATGATGGTACATTGTGTCGTGAAACAATGCGTAGGGCATGGCTCCAAGTCCTAGGAAGCTGCGGAAAGAAATGTGCATTTTATTACAAGTGTGATGGAAACAGACTGAAGGTTTCAGAGCAGAGAGTGATGAACTAGAAGAGCCAAGCTTTAAAATCAGGTAAATAAAAACATTTAACGAGAGGAAGTAACATTTTCATCAATTATTGGGGATATTATGTTCCTTCAGTGGGGAACCTTTGTTATACTCATCTGTTCCCTTCTGTGGCCCTTGTAACCTGCAGTGAAACAGCTGTAATTTTTTGTTTATTAAAAAAGTAACTAATTTGAGTATGTTAAAATTTCCAAAATTTGAAAAGAATTCATCTAAGACTCAAAGAAATATAAATAGTAAATGTTTAAATAAGTGTTTATTTTCTAAAATGGTTAATTTTGGTTTCAGTACACATAAGGAAAGCACAATAGTAATAATTATTAAATAATATAATAAAAGCCAAATTATTTACAATTTTATAATCTTGACAGTTTTTTTCTACTTTTGATTCATTTTGATCTATTATACCAACCAAACAATATATCATTGTGTGAAATACATAGACTAACGTTATTTAAAACATTAAAAGGCTGAGTTACAGAGAAGTGGAATAATAGGTCAAGCAGAACCATCTTAACTGGGATGTAGGGCTTTGAGTCAGGACCTTGGATTCCATATCCAGCACATGTGCAGAAGTTATGAAGCCAAACTAAGGTTTGTAGATGATGAAAGTCCCTTCCTTCTCTATTTTTCCATTTGCAGAATCACACCAGAAGAAATCGTGGAGAAGAGAAACACAACATCAGACTTCATTCTTCTAGGACTCTTTAAACATACAAGACCCCACCTCTTTCTATTCATGGTGGTGCTGACGATGGCCATTGCTTCTCTTATGGGCAATGTATTCATGCTTCTCCTGATTTACTGGGACCCCTGGCTCCACACACCCATGTACTTCCTACTGAGCCAATTCTCCCTCATTGATGTGATGCTGATTGCCACCATCGTGCCCAAAATGGCTGCTGACTACTTGACTGGCAAGAAGTCCATCTCCCCTGCTGGTTGTGGGCTGCGGATCTTTTTTCACTCACACTGGGTGGTGGGGAGAGTTTCCTTTTAGAGCCATGTCCTATGACCGCTACATGGCTGTTTGCCATCCACTGAGATATCCTGTCCTCATGAGCCAGCAATTATGCCTGAGAATGACTTTGGGGTCTTGGTTCCTGGGGGCAGCTGATGGGCTCATGCAGGCTGCTGCTACCCTGAGCTTCCCATTTTGTGGCTTATGTGAGATCAATCATTTCTTCTGTGAGGCCCCCATGCTGCTGAGCTTGGCTCGTGCTGACATATCAGTCTTCGAAAATGTAATGTACATCTGCTGTGTGTTAATGCTTCTGGTCCCCTTTTCCCTCATCCTGACCTCCTACAGTTTTATCATCGCAGCTGTTCTCCAGATGCGTTCTAGAGAAGCCTGCAAGAATGCTTTTGTCACCTGCTCCTCACATTTGGCTGTGGTGGGACTCTTTAATGGAGCTGCCATTTTCACCTACATGAGACCCAAATCCTACAGGTCAGCTGACCTTGATAAGGTCGTGTCAGCATTCTACACTATCTTCACCCCTGTGCTGAACCCCCTCATCTACAAACTGAGGAACAGCGAGGTCAAGGGGGCCCTGAGAAAGGTGGCTGGGGAAATGTGTAAATTTAAAATGACAGCAAACTTAGTCTCATTCTTCAAATTATTCAAAGAGTCTAATTTCCTGAAGTTGTTAACATTTAAACATATGGCAATTCTCTCTCCTTTAATAATGCTTGAAGAGAAAGTTAAATTCTTTGATCAGTATAATAGGAAGTAGTTAAGAATTATGTGAGACTACCGTACTAAGAGAGGCTATTTCTTGAGCACTTACTATCTGCTATGCTCCACACCAAGCAATTTTTATACATTATTTTTCATCCTATTAACAGCTATATAAGTACTTTGACACCCATCTTCTAAGTGAGAAAATAGAGGCATGGGAAACTAATATTGTTCTCAATATCACACAGCAAATAAATGTTAAAATGTGACTCCCAAGCTTGTCCTTTAAGCTGGTATATTTATTTCTGTCCAGGAATTTATTTTAAACACTCTGTTCTATGTTTTTGCTCTGTACATGTTATATTTTCACTGTTTTCGTAAGCAGTCTTTCACAATCTGTTTTATCTGGAGCTTGAAGGCAAACCATTTTAATTCATGTAACTTTTTGTTTAAGTAATGTATATCTTTCCCCGGGCTCTAGTTGTAATTGCAGTGGCCAATCTGTTTTAAAGTACACCACGACTAAATTCTTTCTTGGAATTAATTTTGTCCATGATGCTTAAATGTTATGTTGATTTATGATGGACATGGGGTCCATGGATATGAATTCACATACATAAACATGCTTAGTCTTAATAGAACACTTGATGATAATGAGTGAGCAAACCTGAGTAAGTCAGCCGCCTGTTTCTTATAAGTTATATGGATCACCTCACATCTGCAAATGTCCAGATAACTAGAATTATTTCTCATGCAAAATATGGGCACTCCTCCAGGGTTGGGGGCTTTGAAAAGAGAATAAATAAGACTATTTCTCTATCTGTTGGAGGAAGACGCAAGCCAGATAAGATACAGACAGACACGGTAGAAAGATGTGGTCATCAGAGCCAAATTACAAGCAGAAACTGCATAATAAGTTGGCTTAGAGAATTTTATTATGGAGGCTAAATTTTGTATGTTTGTAGCAAATTTAAGAAATAAATGAAATTTTAAACATACATAGAAAAATGAATCCAGAAAGAACTTCCAGGGAAAATAAATCTGCAATATGAGTTTCTGAGAGTTAAAATGGCATTTCAAGTCCACCTCAATTCCAACATGAAAATTTTAGAGCGACATAGGAAATTTCCAGCTTCGTGTTGTGATGCAAGTACCAATACCGTGTGCATATTTGTGGTGGTACCTTAACAGATGCATGTAGATCCTGGGTCCATGTCTAGAGAGATTATTCAGGAAACTCTACACTTTGAGAAGGAATTGAAGATGTCGGAAGAGAGTAGCCCTCTGCTCAAGACTAAGAGTTTGCTTGCCTTGTTTATCATTCTCCTCACCCAGTGTTAGGATGAAAAAAAGGAACATAATTGCTAATATTCTGTCAATTATGCCATCAATATTTTTTGTTTTCTTACAATGAACAAAATTGACACAAATAAACGCAGTCATGAAAACGTCATTATTTGTGCCAGATTCATTTGCCATCAGAAAAATAGATTTTAAAACATATGGATTTGAAAATCATATAAGCCCGTAAAATTTGGTAAGAATAAAATATTTCAACAAGACAACTGTTCAGCCTGACCTATAGGAAGAGACTCAAGCAAACAAAAGAAAATAACAGAATGGCATTATCTCCAAGCAAACACAGACATTAATAAAAGTTGACCAGATGCCTGTAAAAATAACAATACAATTCAGAGAAATAATATAGACCTGTTATCTGATCATAATGAAATTAAATATGAAATCAAAATTGAAAAGAAAATTTCAAAATAGTTTTGGAAATTCTATGTCTGTCTCTTTATTTTTTTGATTGCTTTTCAGAGTTTATACCCTTAGTTTTTAAATAAATGTTTCTGTAGAAAATTTTCAAAAGGCACTACTGATGTGTTTTTTATCGATGTCTGAAAACAGAGGAACATCATGCGGAGGCCACATGTACAAAAGCAGGAACTGTAAGAAAATCTGAAGTGGGGAGTTACCTTGAACATACCATCTTCAAGGCATAATTCACTTACAGCTGATACAGTTTTTGGTTAATGCAGTTAATACAAATCTCAAGCATACAGCTTACAAATTTTACATATGTATATGCTTATGTAACTACAACAAAGATCAAGATTTAGAATATTTCATACTTCTAGTACTCTTGGAGTCTTCCTTTTGCTTTTTCCTAATCAAAAACTCCAAGAAGCTAATCATTATTTGAACATATCATCAATTACGCCATGCTTCTTGCACTCAATACTGTATTTTGGAGATTCATCCATATTGCTTTTTGAGATTCCGCATGTAAGCGAGATCATATGGTATTTTTCTTACTCTGATTTTCCATTTAGCATAGTACCTACAAAGTCAATCAGTGTGTCACAAATGCCTGGGTTTCCTTCTTTATTGTGGCTTAGTAATATTCCATTGTGTGTGTGTGTGTATACACACACACATATACTTAATACATATATACATATGAAACAAGTTGTTTGCAGGTGTTTGCTATTGTGAATAATGCTACAATAAACATGGATGTACAGATATCTCTTTGAGATTCTGATTTCATTTTATTTGGATATATACCCATAAGTTGGGTTGTTGGATCTCATGCTAGTTCTATTTTTAATTATTTGAGGAATCTCCATACAGTTTTCCATAGTAGCTGTACCAATTTACATTACCAACAACAGTGCGCAAGTCTCCCTTTTATTCACACCCTCAGCAACATTGTTATCTCTGGTCTTTTTCATGATTGATGTGAGGTGACCCCATTGTGGTTTTGATATGCATTTCTCTGATGATTAGTGACATTAAGCATCTGCTCGTGTATTTTTTGGTCATTTGTAAGTCTTTATTGGAATAATGTCTATCCAGGTCCTTTGTCCATTTTTTCAACCAGGTTATTTGTATTTTCGCTATTAAGTTGTAGGAGTTCTGTATGCATTTTTGCTATTAACCTCTCATCACATATTTGAAAATATTTTATATGTTTAGTATGTTGCCTTTTCATTTTGTTGATTATTTTATTGTAAAGAAGGCTTTTAGTTTAATGCCATCCTATTTGTTGATTTTTGCTATTTTTGCTTGTACTTTTCATGTCATGTCCAAAAATATCAATGTCAAAACCTACATTGAGGTCTTCTAAGACCTTGTCGTCTGAGAGTTTTATGGTTTCAGGTGTTCCATTAAATTATTTCATCCATTTCCAGTTAATTTTTGTGAGTGGTGTAAGATAGGTGTCCAATTTTATTTAATTGTGTGTGAATATCCAGTAGTTCAAATACTGTTTCTTGAAGAGACAATCCTTTTCTCATCAAGCATTCTTGGCTCCTTTGTCAAATATTACTGGACCATATATGCATGAGTCTGTATCTTGGCTCTCAATTCTGTTCCATTGTTGTATATGTTTATTTTTATATCAGTACCATCTAGTTTTGATTAGCATGGATTTGTAAGATTGTGTAAAATCAAAAAATGATTTCCGTTGCTTCCAGCTATGTTATTTTTTCTCAAGATTGCTTTGAATATTCAGCATCTTTTGTGATCCCCATACAAATTGTGAGATATTTTTTCTATTTCTGTGAAAAATGCTATTGGAATTTTCATAATGATTGCATTGAATATATAGATGGCTTTGGATAAGTATTGACATTTTAATATTGACTCACTGATCCATCATTATGGGATATGTTTCCATTTGTTTGTGTCTTCAAATTTTTCTTATAGTTTATAGTGTATAGACTCCCCACTTTGCTTGAATTTAGTATTTAGTATACTATATTCTAGTATTTTCTTGATGGTATTATAAATAAAATTGGTTTTTTAAATACCTTTTTCATATATTTTGGTGTTAGTGCAAAGAAATAAAATTGACTTATTTAAGTTGTTGATTTTGCACCCAACAGCTTTACTGAATTAATTTATGCTAAGAATTTCTTGTTTGAGTCTTTAAGATTTTCATACATAAAATTATGTTACCTCCAAACAGAAAAAAATTTACTTTAACTTTCTGATTTTGGTGCCTTTATTTCTTTTTCTCAGTGAACTGCTCTGGCTAGGACTTCCAATACTGTGTTGAATTAGAGTGATGAAGATGTGTATCTTTCACTTGTTCATGATTTAGATGAAAAGCTCTCAAACTTTCATTATTGGGATGATGTTAATCACGGACCTTACATATATGAACTTTATTATGTTCAAGTACATTATTTCTTTACACAATTAGTTGAGAGCTTTTATTATAAAAGAAGGTTAAATTTTTTCAAGTAATTTTTCTGCATCATTGAAAGAAGAATAAGATTTTTACCCTTTATTTTACAAATGCGGTGTATCACACTTATTGATTTGCGTATGTTGAGCCATTTTTGTATCCCAGAGACAAGTGCCACCTCGTAGTGATGTGTGATCCTTTAAGTGTGCTACCGAGTTCAGCTTGGTAGTATTTTGCTGAGAATTTTTGCAACTATTTTTGTCAAAGTCATTGGCCTGAACTTACATTTTAGTGTACTTATCTGGCTTTAGTGTCATAGTAGTGCTAGCTGAGTAAAATAAATTCGAGAGTTTTCTTTCTTTTACAAATTTTTGGAAAGTTTCTAGAGGGATTGATGTTAATTCATCTTTACTTGTGAGGTAGAATTCACCAGTGACACAATCTGATCTTGGCCTTTTCTTTGCTGGGCTGTTTGATCACAGCTTCTACCTCCTTAGTCGTTATAAGTCTGCTCACATCTTCTGTTTCTTTATGATTCTGTCTTGGTAGGTATATATTTCTAGGACTTTATCCATTTCTTCTATGCTGTCCAATTTGTTGGAGTATAATTGTTTACAATAGTTTCTTTTGATCTGTGTATTTTTTTAAAGATTTTATTTTTTCCTTTTTCTCCCCAAAGCCCCACAGTACATAGTTGTATATTCTTCGTTGTGGGTCCTTCTAGTTGTGGCATATGGGACGCTGCCTCAGCGTGGTTTGATGAGCAGTGCCATGTCCACACCCAGGATTCGAACCAACGAAACCCTGGGCCGCCTGCAGCAGACTTAACCACTCGGCCACGGGGCCAGCCCCTCATCTTTGTATTTTAATGGCATCATTTGTAATGTCTTCTCTTCTAATTATATTTATTGGGGTCCTCCGTTTTTTTCTTGTTAATTTTGCTAAAGTTTTGTCACTTCTGCTAATCGTTTAAAAAAAACTCTTACTTTTGTTCATATTTTAAATTGTTTTCCTATTTTCTATTTCATTAACTTCTGCTCTATTTTTTTAATACGTCCTTCCTTCTGCTAACTTTGGGCTTAGTTTTTGCTTCTTTTTCTAGTTCCTTGAGTAGTAATGTTATGTTGTTCATTTGATATCTTTTCTTATGTTTGTGTTTATATTTTTAAACTTGCCTCTTGGTATTGCTTTTGCTGCAATCCATAAATTTTGGTGAGCTGTGTTTGCATTTTTCACCAAGATACTTTTTGTGATTTCCATTTTCACTTCTTCTTTGATTTTTTTAGTTATTCAAGAATGTGTTGTTTAATTTCCATACTTTTGTAAATTTTCTTATTTTCCTGCTTTTATTGATTTCTAGGTTCGTACTATTGTGGTTGGAAAAGATACTTAATATAATGTCTATCTTCTTGACTTTGAGGAGATTTGTTTTTTGGTGTATTTGATTTACTCTGGAGAATTTTCTGAGTACATATGTGAAAAATGTATATTCTGCTGTAGTTGGATGAAATGTTCTGTGTAAATATTTTAGAACATTTTTCTAGACTGTTGTTCAAGTCTTTGCTTATTGATTTTATATCAGCATGTCTCTCCATTGATGAGAGTGGGATATTAAAATCCTCTACTATTATTATATTGCTGATTATTTCTCCATTTAGTTTTGTTAGTGTTTGTTTTATATATTTCTATATGTAGATGCTCATATCTTCTTGATGAATTCACTTCTTTATCATTATACAATAACCTTATTTATCTCTTTGGCAATGTTTAGCTTAATATCTGATTGGTCTGATGTGAGTATATCTACACTTGTTCTATTTTGCTTACCATTTACTTGAAATATCTTTTTGCATCCCTACCCTTTCAGTCTCTGTGTATCCTTAAAGTTAAACTGTGTCTCTTGTACATAGCATATCGTTAAATCTTGTTTTCTTTATATATTCAGGCATTTTATGTTTTGAGTTTTTTTGAGGAAGATTAGCCACGAGCTAACATCTGTCCCCATCTTCCTCTACTTCATATGTGGCACTCCTGCCACAGCATGGCTTGATAGGTGGTGCATAGGTCCACACCTGGGATCCGAAATGGCAAACTCCGGGCCACCCAAGCAGAGCACAGGAGCTTAATGCCACCAGGGCGACCCCACATTTTATGTTTTTTTAGTGGAGAATTTAATCTATTTATCATTAAAGTAATGTTGATAAGTAAGAGTTCGCTATCACCATCTTGTTAGTTATTTTCCAACTGTTTTGGATTTCTTTGTCATTTAGATTGTAAAGTTCTATGATTTCAAGATAGGTTTCTGGAGACTTGGCAACCCAGGGATAAACCCCCGTTGATCACAGTAACTGATCCTTTCGATGTGTTCTTGAGTTCAGTTTGCTAATACTTTCTTGAGACTTTTTACATCTATATTCATCAAAGATACTGGTCTATTGTGTCATTATCTGGCTTTGGTATCAAGGTAAACCTGGCCTTTTTAAATGATGTTGGGAGTGTCCCCTCTCCTTCAAGCTTTTGGAAGAGCTTGAGAAGGATTGATGTTAACTCTTTAAATGTTTGGTGGAGTTCACCAATGAAGCGAGCTATCCCGGACTTTTCTGTGCTGGGAGGTTTTTGTTTACTGATTCAACCACCTTGCTACTTATTGATCTGTTCAGATTTCCTATTTCTTCCTAATTCATTCTTAGCAGGTTTTGTGTGTCTAGATATTCATCCATTTCTTTAAGGTTATCTGAATTTTTGGCATAATAATTATTCATAGAAGTGTCTTATGATCCTAAGTATTTTTGTTTCTTCAGTTGTGATGACTACTCTTAAATTTCTGATTTTACTAATGTGAGACTTTTTCTTAGAGTAGCTAAAAGTTTGTCAATTTTATCTCCTCAAGAAACCAACTTTAGTGCTATTGACTTTTTTTCTTTATTTCTTGGTCTCTATTTCATTTATTTATGCTATGATATGTGTCATTTTCTTCCTTCTGCTAAGATTTTGGAGAACACATATTGCACATCTGGGAATATTACTAGCTCCCACCTGTAACACTACCAGAAAGAAAGCTATATTTGAGTGAGGAATTGAACAAAAGTAGGCCATGTCTGAATTATAAAAGATCATGGCTCCCTCAATGCCTTTGGGCCCTATGGCACCCGCTCAAATATAATTTTGAAAGTGACTGCCACCCATACTCGTGTAGCCTGGAGCTTATTGCAAAAGCCCATGAGCATCTTCCAGCAGTTACCATTGGGATTTTGGACCAGAAAACTCCCAGCTGCTGCCACTCAGTATGCACTGTGTAAGAGAAAAAAACTGCATGTGTTTTAACGCTTCTTTTAGTTCTGTCCTAACTCAGCTAAAGACCACTAGGGACACATCTATTCCAGTAAAGTCAGCTTTACCAAATTACTGCAATAACAAGGGCTACAAGCGACAGAAATGACAGAGTGTCTCATTAAATAAAATAAGAGTGTTCTATATTTGAGGAAAGGGTGGAGTTTAGGTAAAATTTAAAGAATGGTGGGTTTTTAGAGGCTCAATGGAAAGCAAGACTCCGTGTAAATGGTCAACGTTATATCTGGGCTGTACATTAGATACGAGGGTGCTTTTCCCTGGAACTACAAAGTGAGATTACATGAGACATTTTGTGTCCAAAGTCTTCTTATCTGAATTTCTGAATCTGTGTTGAAAAGTGAGACTGCATGTCTACGTCCATGTAAATTAGGTGCTCCCAGAAGGGAGGCATACCTCGTTCTTACCTACATAATTAAAAACAGCAGTCTTTTGAGGCCAGCCAGGTGGCACACTGGTTAATTTCCCACTTTCCGCTTCAGCTGCCTGTGGTTCACAGGTTCAGATCTCATCAAGCCATGATAAGCATCCCACACATAAAATAGAGGAAGATGGGCACGGATGTTAGCTCAGGGCCAGTCTTCCTCAGCAAAAAAGAGGAGGACTGGCAGCAGATGTTAGCTCAGGACTAATATTCCTCAAACAAAAAAGGAGTCTTTGAAAATCTAAAATTTCAGAGAAGAATCTCAGTCAGTAAGAAAATGCCACTCAAATAAGGGACTCATCATGACACTTTATAACTGTAACTTGTACTTAGGTGACATTATTCCTGGTTATATTTGCAGTTGGCTTTTCCTTTGTCTGCTATTTTGGTCTAATAAACAGCCAGGCAGATTTCTTTTAAGCTTTTATTTTGAGCGAATTTTAAGTTTCCAGTTACACCATGCTTTATATTTATTTTTATTTAAGGTTGTTTGTCTAATTATATTCTGCTTGATATGTTTTTTAAAAGTTTTTTGCAAATTCTGCAAACTCATTGAATATTTGTATTTTCTAAGACTTCTCAGCAAGACAAAAGACTCAGAACAATTTACTTATAACCCAAAGAAATATTCCTTTACCACTTCATGTAGTGATTTTCCAATTTAGCTCTTTAAATCAAATGATTAAAAAAATCTGAAACCACCCATTTAGAAAGATCTAACAAAAGATCTTTCTTGAGCTATCCCTAAGTACCCGAGAGTTCACATGTCACTTTCTCCCAGAATAGCTGTACACACATAAATAATTACTTAATAGCAAAATATTTTCAGCATAGAGTTCATTATGAGGAAGGGTGTGGTGGAGAAAATGCAAAACTCCAAACAGAAAGTTGAATGTAATTATCTCAGGATAGGATCAGAGAGAAAGGAGAAAAGAAACAGAAAAAGACTGACAATGAGTTTCAAACACTTTGAAATATTGAGGCAATCAAAAAGTAATGTCAATCTGCAAAAACAGAAACTAGTTTAAGAGACAAAGTGTTTACTTGGAATCAAATAATTACAATTTTGGAAGCATAGATTCAGGTAGAAACTCAAATAATACCCTATATGAAAGATGACATGAGTGGAGCCACATTAGAATAGAGCCAGCATGGCCATTTTAAAGAAATTGTTGTGCATGTCTTGTTTTATCTTCCAAACTAAATCAAACTGCCAACATTCCAAGAAGGCAGTAAGAACAAGAAGATCCTGTTTGTAAGGACTGATAAAATTGGGCTTTCCTGATGACTGCATTGATAAACAATGAATGAAGTTCCAATCTAGCCTTTTGCCTGATGATCAAATCTCAAAGCAATCTATAAAGAACAAACCGAGCCTTACCTCATCTAGCACCAATAAACTCGTCTTTGATACAACTCACCTCATCTTCCTCCCTTTTTCCCATAAAAGCCCTGAGTCCTTCTGCTGTAATCAGAACGTTACTTGGGTTTCTCACTGAATCAGTGCTCCCCGAATTGCAATTCTTTGCTCCCAAATAAACACTTTACCTCATAAACTGGTTTCTGTTTTTGTAGATTGACACCCTCTAAGGAGTAAAAGCCTGGGGCATTTAAAGGCGAAGAAGTGAAGTTGTATTACAAAGAATTTTAATTGGAGTTGGAGACAGAGAGCTAGCCTGCGCTTAACATTAACTATTAATTCTATCTTCCAAGAGTCCACAATTCTCAGTTTTTCTAAAATTTATTTTTAATTGAGTTCATAATACTTTGCATCATTGTGAAATTTCAGTTGTACATTATTTCTTGTCTACCACAGCATAAGTGCTCCCCTTCAACCCCTGTGCTCACTGCCCACCCCCTTCCCCTGGTAAACACTGAATCATTTGCTTTGTCCATGCGTTTGTTTATATTCCACGTACGTGTGAAATCATAGGCTGTTTGTCTTTCTCAGTCTGGCTTATTTGGCTTAGAATAATTCCCTCCAGGTCCATCCATGCTGTTGCAATTGCGATGATTTTGTCTTTTTTATGGCTGAGTAGTATCCCATTGTATATATATACCACATCTTCTTTATCCAATCATCAGTCAATAGGCACTTGTATTGTTTTCATGTCTTGGCTATGGTGAATAGTGCTGCAATGAACATAGGGATATATACGTTACCTTGGATTGTTGGTTTCAAGTTGTTTGGGTAGATACCAGAGGTGAGACAGCTGGGTCATAAGGTATTTCTATTATTAGCATTTTGAGGACTCTCCATACTGTTTTCCATAGTGACTGCACCAGTTGCATTCCCACCAGCAGTGTGTGAGGGTTCCCATTTCTCCACACCTTCTCTAACATTTGCTATTTTTAGTCTTAGTGATTATAGCTATTTTAACAGGTGTAAGATGTTATCTTAGTTTAGTTTTGATTTGTATTTCCCTGATGATTAGTGTTGTCAAACATCTTTGTAAAAAAATTTTTAATTTTTTTACTTGCAGTAACATTGGATTATAACATTATATAGCTTTCAGATGTACAACGTAATACATTTCAAATTCTGTGTAGATTACATCATGTTCACCATCGAAAAACTAATTATAGTTCACCCCCCCCACATGTGAGCCTAATCACCTCTTTTGCCCTCCCCTCCCTTCCCCTATGGTAACCACCAATCCAATTGCCATTGCTATGTGTTTGTTTGTCATTGTTTTTATCTTCTACTTACGAGTGAGATCATACTTTGATTTGACTGTCTCCCTCTGACTAATTTCAATCAGCAGAATACCCTCAAGGACCATCCATGTTGTCACAAATGGCTGGATTTCATCATGTCTTACGGCTGAGTAGTATTCCATTGTGTATAAATACCACATCTTCTTTATCCATTTGTCCCTTGATGGGCACCTAGGTTGCTTCCAAGTCTTGGCTATTGTGTATAATGCTGCAATGAACATAGGGGTGCAAGTATCTTTATACCTTTGCATTTTCAACTTCTTTGGATAAATACCCAGCAGTGGGATAGCTGGATCATATGGTAGATCTGTTCTTAATTTTCTGAGGATATATATTGCTTTCCATAGTGGCTGCACCAGTTGGCACTCCCACCAGCAGTGTGCGAGGGTTCCCTTCTCTCCACATCCTCTCCAACACTTGTTGTTTCCTGTCTTGTTAACTATAGCCATTCTGAATGGAGTGAGGTGATACCTCATTGTAGTTTTGATTTGCATTTCCCTGGTAGCTAATGATGTTGAGCATCTTTTCATATGCCCGTTGGCCATCCGTAGATCTTCTTTGGAGAAATCTCTGTTCAGATCCTTTGCCCATTTTTTAATTGGGTTATTGGATTTTCGTTGTTGTTGAGCTGTATGAGTTATTTGTATATTTTGGATATTAACCCCTTATTTAATATATGGTTTGAAAATATCTTTTCCCAATTGTTAGGTTGTCTTTTCATTTTGTTGATGCTTTCCTTTGCTGTGCAGAAGCTTTTTAGTTTGATGTCAATTTGTCCATTTTTTCTTTTGTTTCCCTTGCCTGGTCAGACATGGTTCTTGAAAATATACTGCTAAGACCGATGTCAAAGAGGGTACTGCTTATGTTTTCTTCTAGAATTATCATGGTTTCATGGTTTCCGGTCTTGCATTCAAGTCTTTAATCCATTTTGAGTTGATTTTTGTGCATAGTGTAAGGTAATGGTCTACTTTTATTCTTTTGCATGTAACTGTCCAGTTTTCCCAACACCATTTATTGAAGAGTCTGTCCTTTTTCCATCGAACGTCTTTTCATGTGTTTATTTGCCATCTGTATATTTTCTTTGGAAAAAATGTCTGTTCGTATCCTCTGCCCCTTTTTTGATCAGACTGTTTTTTGTTGTTGTTGTTCAGTTGTCTGAGTTCCTTATATATTACGAAGATTAACCCCTTGTTGGATATATGATTTGCAAATGTTTTCTCCTACTTGATGGATTGTCTTTTAGTTTTGATCCTAGTTTCTTTTGCCTTGAGGAAGCTCTTTAGTCTGATGAAGTCCCACTTGTTTACTTTTTCTTTTATTTCCCTTGTCTGAGAAGACATAGTATTTGAAAGATCCTTTTAAGTTTGATGTCAAAGAGTGTACTGCCTATATTATCTTACAGGAGTTTTACGGTTTCAGGACTTATCTTCAACTCTTTGATTCATTTTGAGTTTATTTTTGTGTATGGCATGAGGTAATGGTCTACTTTCATTCTTTTGCAAGTGGCTGTCCAGTTTTCCCAACACCATTTATTGAAGAAACTATCTTTTCTCCATTGAATGTTCTTGGCAACTCTGTCAAAGATTAGCTGTCCATATATGTGCAGTTTTATTTCTGGGCTTTCAGTTCTGTTCCCTTAATCTGTGTGCCAGTTTTTGTACCGATACCAAGTTGTTTTGATCACTATGGCTTTGTAGTACATTTTGAATCAGGGATTATGATGCCTCCAGCTTTGATTTCGTTCTCAGGTTTACTTTAGCAATTCAGGGTCTTTGCTTGCCCCATATGAATTTTAGGATTCTTTGTTCTGTTTCTATGAAAAATGTCATTGAGATTCTGATTGGGTTTCATTGAATCTGTAGAATGCTTTGGGTAATATGGAATTTTCATTATGTTTATTCCACCAATTCATGTGCATGGAATCTCTTTCCATCTCTTTATGTCATCATCTATATCTTCAATAATGTCTTATAGTTTTCTTTGCATAAGCCCTTCACCTCCTTGGTTTAATTTATTCCTAGATACTTTATTCTTTTTGTTGCAATTATAAATGGAATTATATTCTTGATTTCTCTTTCCGTAAGTTCGTTATTAGAGTATAGAAATGCAAACAAGTTTTGTAAGTTTTGTACCCCGCAACTTTACTGTAGTTGTTAATTATTTCTATTAGTTTCCCGATGGATCCTTTAGGGTTTTCTATGTATAAGATCATGTCACCTGTAAACAGCAAGAGTTTCGATTCTTCACTCCCTGTTTGGATTCCTTTTATTCCTTTCTCTTGCCTAATTGCTCTGGCCAAAACCTCCAGTACTATGGTGAATAAGAGTGGTGATAGTGGGCATCCTTGCCTTCTTCCTGTTCTTAGGGGGATGGTGTCCAGTTTTTGCCCATTGAGTATGATGTTGGCTATGTGTTTGTCATAAATGACCTTTATTTTATTGAGGTAATTTCCTTCTATCCCCATTTTATTAAGAGTTTTTTATCATAAGTGGCTGTTGGATCTTGTCAAATGCTTTCTCTGCATCTATTGAAATGATCATGTGGTTTTTATTCCTCAGTGTTGACATGGTGTAGCACATTGATTGATTTGCGGATGTTGGACCATCCCTGTGTCCCTGGTATGAATCCCACTTGATTGTGATGTATGATCCTTTTGATGTGTCGCTGAATTCGGGTTGCCAATATTTTGTTGAGGATTTTTGCATCGATGTTCATCAGTGATATTGGCCTGTAGTTTTCCTTTTTTGTGTTGTCCTTGTCAGGCTTTGGTATCACAGTGATGTTGGCCTCGTGGAATATATTAGGAAGTGTTCCATCCTCCCTAATTATTTGGAATAGCTTGAGAAGGATAGGTATTAAATCCTCTCTGAATGTTTCGTAGAATTCCCCAGGGAAGCTTCTCATCCCGGGCTTTTATTCTTTGGGATGCTTTTGATTACAGGTTCAATCTCTTTCCTTGTGATTCGTCTATTCAGATTATCTATTTCTTCCTGGTTCTGCTTTGGGAGGTTGTAAGAGTCGAAGAATTTATCCATTTCCTCTATGTTCTCCATTTTGTTGGCATATAGCTTTTCATATTATTATCTTATAATCTGTTGTGTTTCTGTGATATCCGTTGTTATTTCTCCTCTTTCATTTCTAATTTTATTTATCTGAGCTTTCTCTCTTTTTTTTCTTTGTAAGTCTGGCTAGGGGTTTGTCAATTTTGTTTATCTTCTCAAAGAACCAGTTCTTTGTTTCATTGATCCTTTCTACTGCCTTCTTTGTTTCAATAGCATTTATTTCTGCTCTGATTTTTATTATTTCTCTATTTCTCTCTGTCTGCTGACTTTGGGCTTTGTTAGTTCTTCTTTTTTCTGATTCAGTTAGTATTACTTTGAGATTACTTAGTTGAGATTTTTTCTTGTTTGTTAAAGCAAGCCTGTAGTGTGATGAATTTCCCTTTTAATATGGCTTTTGCTGCATGCCATATGAGTTGGTATAGTATGTTTTCATTTACATTTGTCTCCAGATATTTTTTGATTTTTCCTTTAATTTCTTGAATGATACATTGGTTGTTCAATAGCCTGTTGTTTAGTCTCCACATCTTTGTCCCTTTCTCAGACTTTTTCTTGTAATTAATTTCTAGCTTTATAGCATTGTGATCGGAAAAGATGCTTGTTATTATTTCAATCTTCTTAAGTTTATTGAGGCTTGTCTTTGTTTCCCAACATATGGTCTCTCCTTGAGCATGTTCCATGCGCAGTTGAGAAGAATATGTATTCTGCTGTTTTTGGATGGAGTGTTCTATATATGTCTATTAAATCCAACTGGTATAGCTTTTCCTTTAATTCCACTGTTTCCTTGTTGATTTTCTGTCTGGGTGATCTATCCGTTGATATGAGTGGAGTGTTGAGGTCCTCTACTATTATTGTGTTATTGTTAATACCTTCTTTTATGTTTGTTAATAGTTGCTTTATGTACTTTGGTGCACCTATTTATGGGCCATAGATATTTATGTGTCATGTCGCCTTGGTGAAGTGTCACTTTAGTCCTTATATACTGCCCTGTTTTGTCTCTCTTTACCTGCCTTATCTTGAAGTCTACTTTGTCTGATTTAAGTATGGCAACACCTGCTTTCTTTTGCTTGCCATTAGCTTGGAATATCATGTTCCATCCCTCCAGTCTGAACCTGTGTTTGTCATTGGAGCTTAGATGTGTTTCCTGGAGGCAGCATATTGTTGGGTCATGTTCTTTAATCCATCTCACCACTCTGTCTTTTTATTGGAGAATTCAATCCGTTTACATTTAGGGTGATTATCGATATATGAGGGCTTAATGCTGCCATTTTATCACTCATTTATCAGATCTCCTGCATTTCCTTTGTTTCTTGTCCTGTGTATTTTGGTCTACCAATTGAGTTGTGTAGTTTTTTATGTTGTGGGTTTTTTTGTTTGTTTGTTTTCTTCTGATTTATTATTTGTGTCTCCATTCTGCTTTTTTGTTTCATTGTTACCATGAATTTTGTATTCAAAACCTCATAGATAAGATACTCCATTTTCTGATGGCCTCTTATTTCATTAGACTAAACTGATTCAATCCCTTTCCTTTTCCCCTCCTAAGTTGTTTTTCTCACATCTTATTCCATCTTGTGTTGTGAGTTTGTGATTAAAGTGACAAGATTATCTTTGTTTTTGGTGTTTTCCTTCTCTTTATCTTTAATCTTATACTTGAGTGTTTGCCATCCTGTTCTGATGTATAACTACAATTTTCTGATTTCGTCTACCTATTTATCTCCTTACCCTGTGTTTTGTAAGCCTTTTCTCCCTTTTTTTCAGGTATGAGGACCTTCTTGAGGATTACTTGTAGAGGGAGTCTCATGGCTATGATCTCTGTTAGCTTTCTGTTTATCTGTGAATGTTTTTTATTTCTCCATGATATCTGAAGGATATTTTTGCTGGATAGAGTATTCTTAGCTGAAAGTTTTTGTCCTCCAAAGATTTGAAATTGTCATTCCAGGCTGTCCTAACCTGTAAGGTTTCTGCAGAGAAATCCACTGAAAGCCTGATAGGAGTTCCTTTGTAGGTTATTTTTTCTATCTTGCTGCCTTTAGCATTTTTTCTTTGTCATTCTCTTTTGCCAGTTTCACTACAATATGCCTTGCAGTAGGTCTTTTTACATTGACATATTTAGGAGATCTGGAAGCCTCTTTCACATGGATTTCCATCTCCTTCCCTAGGTTTGGGATGTTCTCTGCTATTATTTCATTGAACAAGTTTTCTGCTCCATTCTCTTTTTTTTTCTCCCTCTTGAATACCTGTAATTCTTATGTTGCATCTCCTAATTGAGATGGACATTTCTCAGAGACTTTCTTCATTTCTTTTAAGTCTTAGTTTTCTCTCCTCCTCTGTTTGGAGCATTTCAACATGTCTATCCACAATTATGCTGATTCGTTCCTCTGTGATGTCCACCGGAGCATTCAGGGAATCCATATTTTGTTTTATCTCTTCCATTGTGTCTTTCATCTCCATTATTTCTTATTGATTCTTCTTGATAGTTTCAATCTCTTTTGTGAAGCAGCTCCTGCACACACTGAATTATTTCTCTACATTCTCTTTTAACTTGTAGAGTTTTTTGGTGACAGCTACTTTGAGTTCTCTCTCATTTAGATTACATATTTCTTTGTCTTCAGGACTGATTTCTGCCTACTTGTCATTTTCTCTCTTTTGTGGAGATTAATATAACTTTTGATACTGCTAGAGAGTGTGGCTCTGTTTTACTGCATCATGGTATTATTTGGTCACAGTTACCTCCTATCACCACTGGGTGGGGGTCAAGAGCCACATATTCTGAGTCCTCTGCATTTTGCTGAGATCCCAAGCACTGGAGTCAGGCCTGGGCGGGTGGAGGGAGAGGCAGTTTCTTCCACTTGCTCTCAGGAGTTTCTCCCTCTACCCTTGCTGTCTCCTCTCCTGTGGTGTTGGCTTGATGAGGTCATCCCTGCTTTAGCATTCACCTCAGTAGGGGCTTTCCCCTTGGCCATGAGGACCCTGGGGATCTTTGGTGTTCCTGCAAATGAGTGTCCCCTCCCCAGTTCCTTCCCTCTTGGAGGCTGCCCATGGTTCCCAATCCTAGTCTTTTGGAGAGGGAGAAAAGTTTTCTCTTACTCTGTTCCACCTCCTTTGAGGGGAGTTCCAGCTTCTCTGCCCTCCATTGTATGGCTGTGTGTGTCCCCCAAAGCTCTTTTGTGTTGTGTTTGGATGCCTTCTGTTGTAGTATGAAAGTCTTTTCGTTGTGCGGAGGAGGGGCGAGATTACCAGACAAGCTCACTCTGCCGTGATGCTGATGTCCCAGAGTTTCAGTTTTGCAAGATGAAAAAAGTTTGAATTTTTGGAGCAAAGAGCCTGGAGCAGTCACTGGATCAGGGTCAGCCCACAGTCTTCAGTTTTTGTGGTCTGGATGTCTGTTCTCCTGCTGGCTTCTCAAACAATTGCTTGTAAAACAACTGCCATTTTGACACAGTCTGAGAGTTTGGCCCAGTCTAATGTTTAAGACAGCAAGGCTGTTTCTCTTGAAAGGCAGCTCCAACTCCATATTAAAATGGCTCCATTATAGTCGATTTTGACATTTTCCCCTTTTGATTGAGATCTTTCTTTGAAAGAATCACTGATCAACTATTGGAAAGCATTGCTGTTTGACTATTGGAAAGCATTGCTGATCAACTGTTAAAAAACATTGCTGATCAGTCATCAAAGCTTCCTCCGTCCTTCATTTTAAGGAAGGCTCATTCCCAGTATGTCATGTACCACACAAGGAGAAACACAATTTCCTTAAGAGCTTTAAGGCCTACTTGGGCAAAAACAGCACCAGAGCAGATACCATCATATTTCTTTAAGGGCAAATACTGTCTATATTTCCTTGAATTTTCTCAGATGCAAGCTCATAAGTGTTAGCAGTCATATAAATGCATTGAGTGATTATTATCCAAGTGGTATTCTTATAATATTGAGTTATGCACAGGAGACAGTTTTACAACAGTGAGAATTTCTATTATAATAAATAAAACACTAAGTTGAAACTGGAGAATAGACCCAAACCAGGCCATTCCTGAGGGTAGCCAGTTAAAGTGATCGAAAACCATGGAGTGCCAGTGAGCACAACATTTAACAATTCGGTTTGTGTTCAGATTTTGTCTAGTTCAGTTTTTATTTCAATACAGGTGTTTGCCAAGGAAGAGATACCAAGGAATAGAGGCATTTACTGCAGGAAAAAGCCATCCTGTTCAGCTGGGAGATAAGCACGAACAATTCTATTACCTAATACAAGTTGTGCAAGAGGATCCACAGACTTTTCTTTGGCAGCTATTTCTTTAGTGACAGATAGAGCAATATCTGTCAGGGATTTAGAGAAATTTATGATCATATATTTATCCATGACAGTGCCTATCCTAGGAAATAGGTTTTTTTCAATCTGGTAGCTGTGCTTGGGTTTCTACAAACAGGCACTGAACACCCTTGACTATGTGTGTAACTAATTTTACATTTTAGTCTGTGAAGTAAACTCCACGCTGATGCCCAATACAGAGTTTTTGATTGGTCACATAATGAAAAAAGTATAACCAACAATCCAGTTGCATAATGACCTCTAGTTTGGTAGAAATTTAAACAATGTGATTTACACAGGCTTTTCTGCAAGAAAAAGAGAAACTAGACCCTAAGGGAGTACATATCATGGAGTCATTATAATGAAATTGACTAAACCAAGGATTTGATTGGTCAGGCAAAGAATTCTAGACACTTAGGACAAAGAATTAGGAGAGGAATGGCAGAGAGATTGGTAATTAAATGTACTAAAGAATCTCTAGACTTATGTACAGAATGGGGCTCCTGAGGACAAACCCAACAGTCAGAAATATTTCCCCCTTTGTGAATAGATTGGGAGATGCAGAGAAGAATATTATTTTTCTAACAAAGAGAAAAAGAAAAATAAGGTAAGAGACACATTGAGTAAAAGGCGTACAGTCCTGGTCCAACCATTTGGGAAGAGCTGTCTGTCTCAGATGTCAGTTGCTTCTCCTCCTGTACAATTAGATTTGGAGTCCTCCGGAATTTGTTTAGCATCTGCACCAGCATCTGATGACTATATTTTTGGTGGAGCCTTCTTTAGCTGTGAGATGCATCATCAAATTGGAATGCTTTCTAGTTCTGTATCAGTGTCAGTGGTTAGGAGGACTTGGTAAGGTCCTTTCCAGTGGGGCTTGAGAGCTTTCTTCCTCTGATGATGCTTCCAGAATACCAAGTCTACAGGCTCTAGACTGTGACCATAAGATCCTTTAAGTTGGAATCCAGAAAAGCTTCTTTAACCTCTTGATCATACGCTTGAGTATAGGACACTAGAGAGTCACAGTAGCTTGTGTCGTACCAGCATAAGACAACAAAGGGTCTGCTGAAGATTGTATATCCATAGACATTGATCTAATGGTGACTATTTTGTGTGGAGTGAGATTATGTTTTTGAACGAGGTTACTGTGAACAATTAGCGTGACCAAAGGCACTACGTTAGCCCAGGGAAGTCCAGTGCACATGTACGCAACAAAACCTCAAGGACAATTAACAGGACTGAAATATGACATCTACAAAAGTGCAAACATAATTGTTCTCTTTACACTTACCCTCATTTTTGTACCAAAGAAAATCCCACTAAAACTAATTTGTTTATATTAAAAAACTTGGCCTAATTTTTTATATAAGTGAAAATACTGACAGAGGTTTTCTGAATTCCTGAAGGATAAGGTAGAAAGAAAAAGTAAATGTTTTATATTTTTTCACAAAGGTATGTCTTACCAAATTTTTGATAGCTTAGGAAAAAGAATGCCTTAATTCTGGAAAAACAAAACATTTAGAGTATCTTCTTCAGTTCACGTAATCTCAGGTAATTAATACGTATATCTTGATCATTTGTTAGGATATTTTGAAGCCATCATTCTCTCCATTAAGTGTCTGTAATTACCTACCCAGTTCAGTGTTATGATGTGAAAGTTTTTCAGAAACCTGTATTGTAGACTGTGTCAAAATCCTTTCCATGAATCTCTCTGAAGATGAAACATTTTGCAAAAGCATCAAATAAACAATAACTCTGTAAATGACAAAAGACTTAAAATGGCATGGCTAAAGATTTGATTACAATAAAATTGACAGTAAAATTTGATTATTCCTGTAACATATAATATTTTTAGGTAACTAGAATTACGAGAGATAGCATATGAGGACATAGATTTTTAAAAATTTGGCACTGTATTTGGAACGTTTATATTAACAATGTACACATATGAGGATATCCATAAAGAAAGTTTGTCATTACTTGTTTGACAATGCTTCACATGTAATTTGACATATCAAATAAACATAATTAGATTGCCATTTCTGTTATTATGAGAAGAGAAAACAAATTCTCTGAGAAGTCCCATGGACTCCCTGGAAGTTCTCAAAGCTACTTGTAGGGCAAAAAAAGATTTTGCTTATGATTTAAATTTTTGGGAAGTTTGTTGGAAATATCAAAAGGCTTTAACACACCTGGTCAAATAAGATAATAGGTTATGATAAAACAATGCTTACTTATCCATTTAACTAAAGTGACAACAGAAGATGTCAAAGGCAAACACAGAAACTTAAACTGTAAAAAAAAAAAAGCTCTCTTAAAAGAAAGACTTCAGCTTTTTGAACATGGGAAATTATTTTGAGAAAACATAGAATCCCTGTATTTTTGGTAGACTTACATAAAATTAAAGAAAAACCTTTTATAACCTCTTTCTCAAGAGCAGGAAAATAACTGTCATTTTAAGAGAGAGAAAGGCAAATTCTAATTTTGTACCAGTTTACTGTTGATATTAAACCATTTACATAATTAAATTAATTCCAAGCTTAGCCAACTTGCCCATGCAAGATTCCCCTTCCACAAACCTATAACTTTTTTTTTTTTTTTTAACTTTCAGAACATGCCTTTTCTTCTTTCCCATAACCAGTTTTACTTTAGGACAAAATTACTTTCTTAACAAAAAAATCCCTCCATCCCTTTTACCTTCTTTATTGAAAACATACACTTTATCACAGCATAAATTTTTTTTTCTGTAACACAAACTTTTTTTTTTATTGAGTCATTGATAGGTTACAATCTTGTGAAATTTCAATTGTACATTAATGTTTGTCAGTCATGTTGTAGGTGCACCACTTCACCCTTTGTGCCCACCCCCACCCCACCTTTCCCCTGGTATCCACTAAACTGTTCTTGGTCCATAGTTTTAAATTCCTAGTATGAGTGGAGTCATACACAGATTATCTTTCTCTTGCTGGCTTATTTCACTTAACATAATTCTCTCAAGGTCCATCCATGTTATTGCAAATGGAATGATTTTGTTCTGTTTTGCAGCTGAGTAGTATTCCATTGTATATATGTACCACATCTTCTTTATCCATTCGTCTGTTGATGGGCACTTAGGTTGCTTCCACGTCTTGGCTATTGTAAACAGTGCTGCAATAAACATTGGGGTGCACAGGACTTTTGGGATTGCTGACTTCAGGCTCTTTGGATAAATACCCAGTAGTGGGATGGCTGGATCGTATGGTAGTTCTATTTTTAGTTTTGTGAGGAATCTCCATACTGTTTTCCATAGTGGCTGCACCAGTTTGCATTCCCACCAGCAGTGTATGAGGGTTCCTTTTTCTCTGCAACCTCTCCAACATTTGTTGCTATTAGTTTTAGATATTTTTGTCATTCTAACGGGTGTAAGGTGATATCTTAGTGTAGTTTTGATTTGCAATTCCCTGATGATCAGCGATGATGAGCATCTTTTCATGTGCCTATTGGCCATCAGTATATCTTCTTTGGAGAAATGTCTGTTCATGTCTCCAGCCCATTTTTTGATTGGGTTGTTTGATGTTTTGTGATTGAGTTGTGAGCGTTCTTTATATATTAAGGATATTAAGCCTTTGTCAGATATATGACTTGCAAATATTTTTTTCCAGTTAGTGGGTTGTTATTTTGTTTCAATCCTGTTTTCATTTGCCTTGAAGAAGCTCTTTAATCTGATGAAGTCCCGTTTGTTTATTCTTTCTATTGTTTCCCTTCTCTGAGAAGGCATGGTGTCCGAAAAGATCCTTTTAATACTGATGTCAAAGAGTGTACTGCCTACGTTTTCTTCCAGAAGCCTTATGGTTTCAGGTCTCACCTTTAGGTCCTTAATCCATTTTGAGTTTATTTTGGTGAATGGTGAAAAAGAATGGTCAATTTTCATTCTTTTACATGTGGCTTTCCAGTTTTCCCAGCACCATTTCTTGAAAAGACTTTCTTTTCTCCATTGTATACGCTCAGCTCCTTTGTCAAAGATAAGCTGTCCATAGATGTGTGGTTTTATTTCTGGGCTTTCAACTTTGTTCCATTGATCTGTGCACCTGTTTTTGTACCGGTACCATGCTGTTTTGATTACTGTAGCTTTGTAGTATGTTTTGAAGTCAGGGATTGTGATGCCTCCCGTTTTGTTCTTTTTTCTCAGGATTGCTTTAGCAATTCGGGGTCTTTTGTTGCCCCATATGAATTTTAGGATTCTTTGTTCTAATTCTGTAAAGAATGTCATTGGGATTCTGATTGGGATGGCGTTGAATCTGTAGATTGCTTTAGGTAGAATAGACATTTTAACTATGTTTATTCTTCCAATCCATGTACGTGGAATGTCTTTCCATCTCCTTATGTCGTCATCCAATTCTCTCAGAAAGGCCTTGTAATTTTCATTATATAAGTCCTTCACTTCCTTAGTTAAATTTACCCCAGGGTATTTTATTCTTTTTGTTGCGATTGTGAATGCTATTGTATTCTTGAGTTCTTTTTCAGTTGGTTCATTCCTGGAGTATAGAAATGCTACTGATTTATGCAAATTGATTTTATACCCTGCAACTTTGCTGTAGTTGTTGATTACTTCTAACAGTTTTCCAATGGATTCTTTGGGGTTTTCTATATATAAGATCATGTCGTCTGCAAACAGCGAGAGTTTCACTTCTTCCTTCCCTATTTGGATTCCTTTTATTCCTTTTTCTTGCCTGATTGCTCTGGCCAGGACCTCCAGTACTATGTTAAATAAGAGTGGTGGTAGAGGGCATCCTTGTCTTGTTCCTGTTTTCAGAGGGATGGGGTTCAGTTTTTGCCCATTGAGTATGATGTTGGCTATGGGTTTGTCGTATATAGCCTTTATTATGTTGAGGTAGTTTCCTTCTATGCCCATTTTGTTCAGAGTTTTCATCATAAATGGCTGTTGGATCTTGTCAAATGCCTTCTCTGCATCTATTGAGAAGATCATGTGGTTTTTATTCCTCAGTTTGTTGATGTGGTGTATCACGTTGATTGATTTGCAGATGTTGAACCATCCCTGTGTCCCTGGTATGAATCCCACCTGATCCTGATGTATGATTCTTTTGATGAATTGCTGAATTCTGGTTGCCAAAATTTTGTTTAGAATTTTTGCATCTATGTTCATCAGTGATATTGGCCTGTAGTTCTCTTTTTTCGTGGTGTCCTTGTCAAGTTTTGGTATCAGCGTGATGTTGGCCTCATAGAATGTGTTAGGAAGTGTTCCATCTTCCCTAATTTTTTGGAATAGCTTGAAAAGGATAGGTATTAAATCCTCTCTGAAAGTTTGGTAGAATTCTCCAGGAAAACCATCTGGTCCTGGGGTTTTATTCTTTGGGATGCTTTTGATTGCTGTTTCAATCTC
Source organism: Equus caballus (assembly GCF_041296265.1). Lineage (NCBI taxonomy): Eukaryota > Metazoa > Chordata > Mammalia > Perissodactyla > Equidae > Equus > Equus caballus. The sequence continues at coordinate 1,470,567 of NW_027222392.1, read as the reverse complement.
TTTCCTTGTGATTGGTCTGTTCAAATTGTCTGCCTCTTCTTGAGTGAGCTTTGGGAGATTGTAGGAGTCCAGGAATTTATCCATTTCCTCTAGGTTATCCATTCTGTTGGCATACAGTTTTTTGTAGTATTCTCTTATAATGTGTTGTATTTCTGCAGAGTCTGTTGTTATTTCTCCTCGCTCATTTCTGATTTTGTTTATTTGAGCTTTCTCCCTTTTTTTCTTTGTAAGTCTGGCTAGTGGTTTGTCAATTTTATTTATCTTCTCAAAAAACCAGCTCTTTGTCTCATTGATCCTTTCTACTGCCTTTTTCATTTCAATAGTATTTATTTCTGCTCTGATTTTTATTATTTCTCTCCTTCTGCTGACTTTGGGCTTCATTTGTTCTTTTTTCTCTAGTTCAGATAGGTGTGCTTTAAGGTTGCTTATTTGGGATTTTTCTTGTTTGTTAAGATGTGCCTTTATTGCGATGAATTTTCCTCTTAATACAGCTTTTGCTGTATCCCATATGAGTTGGTATGGCATGCTATCATTTTCATTTGTTTCCAGGTATTTTTTGATTTCTTCTTTAATTTCTTCAATGATCCATTGCTTGTTCAGTAGTGTGTTGTTTAGTCTCCTCATCTTTGTGCCTTTCTCAGCTTTTTTCCTGTAATTAATTTCTAGCCTTATAGCACTATGATCTGAGAAGATGCTTGTTATTATTTCAATTTTTTTAAATTTGTAGAGGCTTGCCTTGTTTCCCAACATATGGTCTATCCTAGAGAATGTTCCATGTGCACTTGAGAAGAATGTGTATTCAGCTCCTTCAGGGTGGAGTGATCTATATATGTCTATTAAGTCCAATTGTTTTAGTTTTTCATTCAGCTCCACTATTTCCTTGTTGATTTTCTGTCTGGATGATCTGTCCATTGATGTGAGTGGGGTGTTGAGGTCCCCTACTATTATTGTGTTGTTTTTAACGTCTTCCTTCAGGTCTGTTAATAGTTGCTTTATGAACTTTGGTGCTCCTGTGTTGGGTGCATAGATATATATAAGCGTTATTTCTTCTTGATGAAGGGTCCCTTTGATCATTATATGTTGTCCCTCTGTGTCTCTCTTTACCTGTCTTATTTTGAAATCCACTTGGTCTGATATGAGAATTGCAACACCTGCCTTTTTTTCCTTGCTATTAGCTTGAAGTATTGTCCTCCACCCCTTCACCCTGAGTCTGTGTTTGTCCTTGGGGCTGAGGTGTGTTTCCTGGAGGCAACAAATTGTTGGATCTTGTTCTTTAATCCATTTTGCCACTCTGTGTCTTTTTATTGGAGAGTTCAATCCGTTCACATTGAGAGTGATTATTGATGCATGTGGACTTAATTCTGGCAATCTGTCGCTCATTATCTTGTTTTCCTGTGTTTCTTTTCCTGTGTGCATTAGACTACTCATTTAATACTGCAATTTCTTATGCTGGATTTCTTAGATTTTTCCTTATCTATGATTTGTAACTCTGTTCTGTACTTTATTTTAGTGTCTACCTTGAAGTTTGTATTTAGAATCTCATGTATAATATAGTCTATTCTCTGGTGGTCTCTTATTTACTCGACCAATACTGATTTAGACCCTTTGCTCTTCCCCTCCTAAATAATTATTTTCATATTTTATTCCAACTCGTCTTATTAATTTGTAGTTAGAGTGCTAAGATCGTCCTTGTTTTGGTAGTTTCCTTATTTTTACCCTAATGCTATAGTTGAATATTTGCTATCCTGTTCTGGTTCTATCCATCAGTCTCCCTAGTCTGTGGCTTGTGTCCCCTTTCTCCCTTTTTTCTTTTTTCAAGTATGAGAGCCTTCTTGAGGATTTCTTGCAATGGAGTGCTTTTAGTTACAAATTCCCTTAGCTTTTGTTTGTCTGGAAAAGATTTAATTTCTCCCTCATATCTGAAGGAAGTTCTTGCTGGATAGAGTAATCTTGGCTGAAGGTTTTTATCCTTTGAAGCTTTGAATATATCACTCCATTCTCTCCTAGCTTGTAGGGTTTCTGTAGAGAAATCCGCTGACAGTCTGATAGGGGCTCCTTTATAGGTTATTCTCTTTTTTTTTCTTACTTCCCTGAGTATTCTTTCCTTATCATTCCTATTTGCCAACTTTACTATTATGTGCCGTGCGGTGGGTCTTTTTACATTGACAAATCTAGGAGATCTAAAACCCTCCTCTACACACATTTCTCCGTTGATCCCTAGATTTGGAAAATTCTCTTCAATAATTTCATTAAGCACACTTTCTGCTCCATTTTCCTTTTCCATAGTCTCAGGAATTCCTATGATCCTTATCTTCTTACTCCTCATTGAATCCATTATCTCTCGGAGATTTTCCTCATTTTTTTAATTCTTAGTTCTCTTTCTTCCTCTGTCTGGCGCCATTCAGCCTGCCTGTCCTCGATTATGCTGATTTGCTCCTCTAGGTTGTCTACACGGGCATTCAGGGAATCCGTATTCTGTTTTATCTGGTCCCTTGTGTTTTTCATCTCAAGTAATTCTGTTTGATTCTTCTTTATGATTTCAATCTCTTTTGTGAAGTAACTCCAGAACTCGGCTTGTTTCTCTATCTTTCTCTCTACCTCATTGAGTTTTTTGATTATAGCTGCTCTGAATTCATTATCACTTAGTTTACCTAATTCCAAGTCCTCAGGACTTAATTCTGTGTTTTTATTGTTTTCCTTCTGGTCTGGGGCTTTTATAAATTGCTGATGGTAGAGGAGCGGTTTTTTCTCATGGTGGTAGAATTCAGTTGCAGTTACAGCCTGTCGCCACTAGATGGGGGTAGAGAGCGGCATGTTAGCTCTCCGCCTTCGGGGCAAGATGGCTGCACCCACTGGCTTTGTTAGGGGGGAGGGCTGTTACACGCGCCAGTCTGGGTTCAGATCAGTTCTGTTCTCTGGTCTCCCAAGGCCCTTGATTTATAGGGTCCCCGCAGAAGGAAGCTTTCCCCCTGTCAGCAGGTCTCCACTGAATCAGTGGCAGGAATCCTGGATGATCCCCCCGTCACGCAGCCCCTCCCCCGCTCCCTCCCAACCCGCGCCGCAGCGATCGCAGACTCTAGGGGAGGGAGCCATGTTCTCTCTACCGTTCCAGCGCCTCTGAAGGTGTAAGCAAGGTTATGATCTCAGCCTTCTTGGTATTGTAGGTCTCTAACGAGCTGGCATTATGTTTATTCTCTGAAATTCAGTTCTTCCAATCTTTTGTTGTATTTTGGAGGGGAGAGAATCCCGGGTCAGCTCACCCCGCCATTTTGCTCCCCACAGCATAAATTTTTAATGAGTCACAAGACATGTTCATTAATAGACCGAAACATCTTTTAGTTTTTCTGTAATAAGAAGCAAAAAGTAGGTAAACCTATGTTTAGTAATTAACGTCTAATATTTTATCTTATTTGGAAATGATCTACTTACTCAATAAATTTTCATGGGTGTACATAATTTAGAAAAACTCTAATGTTTCAAGTTACCAACAGATTTTGAAGTTATTTTTAAGTACATTTACCATAACACATAAAAACTTCACCTAAAAACTTTTTATATTTCTTATATCTATGTAGTTCACTTGTTCCTAATAATTACATTTAGATTGCCTACAAAACTTGTGAAACGTTAGACAAAATCCGCTATTATTATAAGTGATTTTTATAGCTAGCAAATTTCGTAACAAGGATAACATGAGCTTATTTCACCAATAAACCCAGGTAGAATAGACATGGAGTCTGTATCATACCCAATGCTGATAACTCAGAAGACATGCCTATTTCAACCAAACCAAGGAATGTAAATAAACTTTCATTTACCAAAAATTATTCTGTATCACATTTACTTGAAAAATACATGTGGGTTAGTTTCTGTTATATTTCTGAGAAGAGTAAAGTGCTCAATTCTTATAAGTGCTTCACCTTTAACGCAATTAAATAAAGCTCTTAAATTTGGTAATACCATCTAGAGGTAGAAAATATGTAAAATATTTACAACATACATATATAGACACAGACAGATGTAAACAGAAATCTTATAGCCTCCATTTAAATTTTTTTCTTAGATTTCCTAGGCAACTAGCTATACAGAGAGTTAAGTCTCTTCTATGCTGCATGAGGAGTATGTGTCAATGTAATGGGTTAGGTAGAGAATTGTGCAAGATAGTCCACATATAAAGATGCACTATTCATATATGTACATAACAAAGTGCAATGTTCAGTGCTACAATGAGCGAGAAAAATGTAGAAGCCATGGTGGAACAAGTTCTGAGAGGAAGGAATTCAGAATTGGTTTCTTTTCAAAATTGGCAACTTAAAATAAAAAATCTGAATGAAAATAAATTTAAAGGTTTCAAATGATGGTCTCACTATTTCAAATCATGCTTATTGCTACCTAACTTCAATAACAAGGACACATTCTGACAATTATTTCACGTTTATTCTTTATAAATAAGTGAACCTACATTGTTGATTTGACTTCCATATGACTATCTTTGACAAGGAAGAGAGCTTAAGAGAGATCGTCATCTATGAGCTTAATGCTAAAGAAGTGAGAGAGAAAAAAGCAGACTCTGACAGTTGTCTACTCAGCTTGTCTGATTAAACTGCTGGGTCACGGGGTCCTGTTGATCATCACTAATTGGAGTCAGGGAGACCTGTAGAGGGAGCTCTCACACCTTGTCACATGTCATCAATTACTCCAAACAAGAAGACACAGAAGCTTGAACGTCTGACAGAAAGTACAACTACTTCACTACTGAAGGGAGAGTTCTCTCTCTACCTTCCAGTAGCCCAGCCAATAAGAAACGCCACAGCTCAGCCAATGAGAAGTTGTTGCCACCCCAAACTTCTACTTTCCCCCAATGAACTTCGTTTAGAACAGACCATCCTTACTCTCTTCTTTCATTATAAAAGCTGCATTTGTTGATATGCATCTAGAAGATAGAGTAAATGTTAGATATCAAATTGTAATTAAAATATTGAAACACTATACACTAAAGCTATCCAAATATTTAATAGTTTCACTTCCTATATACATTTATTTTATATATAAGATAAAATATTTTACATATATTTATATGTAATGTGTATATTATCTATATTATCTGTATATAATTACATATATCTTGAAAAAGGAGGATTGTTATATATGCCTGTCAAAACAAATATGTAACGACAAAATGAAAGTGGTGGCTGTACAAAAAGAGTGGAAACTAAGAAACCCTTAGACAAGGCTTTCAATATCCACAAGGAACCCTCTGTTCTGTGAATGTTACAAAGTAACATAGATCACTCAGGTGCACTGGTTGGCCGGTTGCTAAACCACAGTTGTGTGTGTGGTCTGACCAGTAATCAGTTATCTAAGTATTTTGCTCTGTGTGCTGTGATCAGTCTTTGTTTAAAGGGAGTTGGCAGGAAGAAAATATGAAAGAGGAGTGGGGTATAAGTAGATTATAAAATCAAAATTGATTTTCCAATGATGATTGGGCCGATAAATGTTAGTATCGTTTCTCCTGAGGCTTGTGCGTTAACGGAGGACTCAATAATATATTCTGTCTGCTTTTCAAAGGTGAGTTAGGGGGTTTATGGAACAACAATAATAAAACCAAAAAACTTTTATTTGGGAACAAAGAAAAGGCATCAGGATTACCCAGTAATTGGAATTCACAGTGTGATTGCTTTGTTCTCACGGACACTGTTCACAGGGAGTTTCCAGTTCGTGGTTTGGTTTCTCCAACTTGAACATCACCTGGCCTCCCACAGAGACTATTTACTAAAAACAGGGCAGGTTAAAAGCTCAGGGACTGAGTAAAGATTTACATTGTCTCTCACATAACATGAAAAAAAGGATTGAAAGCAGCTTTGTTTCCTTTGCTAACCAACTTCCGAGAGCTGGGAGCCCTGCCAGTTCAACTCCTTCCTGGACAGGCCAGGGCACTTGTTAGAGTCTACACTATAACAACAACAATTTATAACTAAGTAGAAGAAATTACAAGCACTTGAACCTGTAGTTTGGATCCAAAAAGAAAAGCTTGTTAAAACATCCCTGGGGTTTCTAACTCAGCTTTCCCAGGCATTTTGGAAAGTAATGAGGTCCCACATGGACATAAGGAGAACTTGGCAACAGTGAGATAAAAAAGAAACTTTGAGAACAAGTTTTAGGTTTGCCTCATGCAATTCTCATACACAATGCATGGACCTTTCGCGTCTCATTAAACTCTGTGTGTCTGTGTTGACAAGCATATTGGAAGTGGAAGGACAACAGTGTGCTCAATTTAAAGTAGTAGAACATAAAAATGAGCTCCCTGGGCAGTTGTGGGCTCATTTAACGACTATGCTCATGTTTCTTGAGGTTCTTCCGTACTTGATGATTGGCGGTTGGAATAACTTCATCATTCCAAGGATGCACTGTTTTCTCCAACATTACCACTTCTTTCAGTATCTTGAAGTCATCATCCAGATTCATAACAGCTTTATTTTAATATTTTGACCATGTCACATTTATGCCAAAACTATCACTGAAATAAAAATATACTTGGGTATATTATTGGATGTAGAAATACATATTATTCAACTCTTTTACTTCATAAGAAGGTATTTGATTGTTTAAAGTTTACACACATTTCACTTATTCATAAAGCCCAAGAATGGAGGCTAGACTATCCAAAAACAAAATCCAACAAATGGTATCAATTTGGTAAAACATTCAGTCAAGTCAGTAAAAAATACAAAAATCATCGGATAGGATGAATTGACTTATTTCAGTCAGTACTTCAATTTCAGCACTCATGGAAGGAAAATTATTGATTATCTTGGAGAATTTCTAGGATAAGAAAAGTGCCGTTAGCTGTCTCTCCTTCCTACTGCTCTGATAATGCACCAGCGCAAGATTATATTCATCATCTTCTACGTAGGCTTCTACCTTCCCAGCTACTTAAAGACAGCGTTTGGATTGAAACATGTTTGAGGCCTCCCACAATCTCTGCACCCCCATTTTTTCTTGTGCTAATTTAAAAGAAAGTATTTGGATCCAATAAATGTTTAAGATAATAATAACATAATTATCATTAATATAACATTATATAACAGATGTTAACAATATTTCAGATAATTAATTATGATTTGGAAAGTCATACAATTTTCTAACATACTGTATGGCGCTTAGTCTTTGTGTATCTTATTAAAGGTTGCAAAATTCATAGCTAATTTCTTTTACCCCTTACCTCCATGCGCTCTTCATTTTCTCCATATTATAACAGCTTTTTATATTTCTTACCTTCTTTTCTTTGTCACATACTGGACACATATCTCATTGTCTTCTAGTAAACTAAATTTTTATTGGGCTATGTTGATTCTACAATGCATTCCATTTATTTTATTTTTTATTTCAGTGCATGTATTTTACGTTTCCAAGATTCTGGTTTTGTTTATTTTGCATTCACTTTTCTCCTTTCATCCTTCCTGATTTGTTTCAAAATTTCCTGTTCTTTTAAAATAGAAGTTATACTTCTATTTCATTAAATTTTCAAGTGTGCATGTGTATGTTGCAAGACTTTTCTTATCCGCAATATAAATTCCACCTGTAACAAGTTCCTATTTCTATGGTAGTTTGGAGTTATTTTTTTTTAACATTAGACTTAACTATTTGGATCTCTCTCTCTCTGTGTCACACAAATAAACAGACAAACTCATTTACACATTATATTCTGTCTCCCACCATCTGTCTCCCACTATCTGTGCTTACCCTTTCTGTCTAGCAGCTTATAACTTCCTCTCAGCAGACGTCTGGTCTTCAAACTCAAAACTGGTTCCCATGATTCATGACTTGAGTTTTGTTCCCCATTCAGATATTGTGGACATAGCAGGTCCACAGCCAGAAGACAGTTTGTCTTATTTCCTTTGCAGTAATACTGAGCCTTTCTCCTCAAATTCCTGACCTCAAAACTTCCCATTAAAAGCTTAAACACAGATATCAGTTTGATTAATATGTATTAGCCCTTTGAATAAGGCAAAAGCCCACCACATCCTCCAATGTCACATAAAAGGTCTTGCTCCAGTTCATCTTTATCTCTGGGAAGCTGCTGCCCTCTGCCCCAGTGACAGAGCCTGTAGTTCAGATCCACCCATTCTGCAACATTTCACCTGTTTCAGATCTGCAGATATATTTAACTAGAGTTTCTTGTCGCAGAAAACTTTTCTCCTAACGTAAATACACATGTATTTGATATGCATACTATTAGTCTTTGGTGTGTGTCTGGAGCAGAAATTGTTTAAGATTCTTCCACAAGTTGGTCCAGATTTATGCACTTTTTTTGTCGCATAACGTCCTCCATCATTTTTTTTGCTTGTTTTGGATCCCACAACCATGATGCTAAGTTTGTCATCATCCTGGTGAGAATAAAGTAATATTTTATTGCTGTCTATGGATTAGGTATGGAAGTGATCATCTCCTCCCGTATTTGTTAGCCATTAGACTTCCCATTGCTGTGAATGTTCAAATCAACTGCTGATTTCCGGTCTACTTTAGTGCAAATGTTATTGAGTGCTTGCCATATTTAGGTTATTTCTGGAACGCAGTGAGTGGATCATTTGCTTAACAGAAGCAGATCTGTATTTGCAAGTATATCGAGAGTGGGATGACAACAGTGTACTCATTAATATGGTGTAGTAGAACCACAAGGTGAAGTCTCCTTAGTGGTTTTGTGCTGATTTTTGAAACTTTTGAAATTAAAATTATTTTAATTCTTATTATAAAATATATTGTACACACAAGAGAATACATCTCATTAATATTAGCACATTTAAAATAAAATGTAATAACCAGTGATCATCACATATATAGGAAATATACATCAGCAATCCATTCAAACCCCTGGTGGCCTCTTCCTACATTTCCCAGAGAGCTACATTTTTAAATTTGTTTCAGTCAATCCTTTGGTTTCTTTATAACCTTATCATAAGTGTTTGTATCTTCAAATATGTGTGTGTCTCTTTTGAGCTTTATATTCAAAGAATCACACTGAAAGTGTTCTTTTGTCTTTTCTTTTCTTGCCTTTTGTCCTGGGATATGCTGATGTGCTGATGTTCATAAATCACTTAAAAGGATAGTAACTTCTGTATAGTTTTACGTTGTTTAAACACAATCTACTCAGGTCTTTTTCCTCTAATTTTCTGCAATTACAAATAAGAGTTCAATGAGTGTATCTGGACAAGTCTCCTTGTGAAAGTAGAAATTGTTTTACAGTGAACACTTAAGACGAAAATAAATGATCGTAGAACCTTTACCAGGTAATTCCTGATTATTTTTCAGTGATTGCACAGATTTATACTTCTACCCCCAATGCATCCGAGTTCACTGTGTTTCACATCATTGTCCAAACTTGGTCTGTTCACTCAACGAAGTATTTGACAAAAAATAGCAAGTGTGGAATACTACCTAATGCTTTCATTTTCATTTCCATAATTATTAATTATACTCAGTGGTATTTGATATGTTTATTGGTCATCCACAATTTCTGTTACACTATTGTTCATTCCTTTGCACACTTTTTTTCTAGTGGGTTGTTTGCCTTTGTTTTGATGGTTCCTAAAGATTTCATATATATTTGCTTGCTGATTCAGTCACTCATCTACCTGTCTAGGTGACCTTTCCCTTTGAATGGCTCTTAAACATCTCCGACATCATAAGTCCAAACCTGTATCCTGATCCCCCATCCCATACTGCCCCAGCACCTCCTTCCTCAGTACTTTGAATGGCAGTGACGTTTTTCAGTGCCTCTAGCCCAAAGCTTTGAGGTCACCCATGAGGATTCTCACTGCACACGCTCTGTGTCCCGTCCACCAGGTTTTCTGTTGGTTCTACCTCCAAACACACCAAGAATCTGGTGACTTCTCAGCACCTCCACAGCTACCACTCTGCTCTGAGCTGCCCATAACTTTCACTCAAATTTCTGAAATGTTTGCCTAATCTCCCTTCTTCAGTCCATGTCCCTCAGCAACCTACCCTCAACAGAGTAGCCCGAGTCCTATGTGAGAGTCAGATCATGGCACTCCCCTGCTCAAAGCCCTGCAACAGCTTCCCAGCAACCTTGGAGCCAAAGCCATGGTCCCCATGAAGGCCTCCAGGACCCTACCAGTGTAGTTCCTACTTACCATCTGACCTCATCTCTCACTGCTCTCACCTTCTCCTCTTCCTTCCAACCAAACAGGCATCCGTGTGATTCTAGAACACACTGTCCACAGTCATGCCTGAGGGCTGGTGCACTTGGAGGTTTCTCTTACTAGACTGCTCTTTCTCCAAGAATCTATGGGGTGAATTCCCTCATTTCTTTCCAGTCTGTGCTCCAAAGTTAGCTACTCAGTGGGGCCTAGCATGAGCTCCCCACTATCACCACTGTCACTCTTGATTGGCCTCACTTTTGTCCCACTTTTCCTTTCACTGTAGCACTGATGATCTTCTAACATACAATAGAATTTACCTATTTATTATGTTTACGTTTAGTATCTGCCTTTCCCACACACACATGCACTCAACCTAAAATATAATGCACCCATAAGCATTTTTGTCTTTGTTCTTCACTGATGCATCCAAAGTGCTGAGGACGTTGCTTGCCATATTGTACTTGCATTCAACTGGGTAGATACTAGTTGAGGGATAAACGAAAGTCATGTATATAGAGCAGCACACACAAGTGTACATGGTGATGAGTATAGGAAACTCAGGATCCAACTACTTAGGAATAAATTCTGACAACATTGACAGGCTATCCCATTTGCTGTATTTTTGGGAAAATAACTGAAGCTTTAGTTTCCTTATTGCAAAATTGAGGATAAAATATATCAGTGTTGCCACGGAATAGTCAGATGAGACCATAATTATTTTGTTTTGTAAGGCATTCTTTTGAGAAAGGTTAGAATTTTCTCTTTACCTTTCATGGTCTTAAACTTTACAAATATGCCCATGTGTAGATTTTTTTTTACTATATTATGTTTGGCATTGCATATCAATTTTGAGGGGGAAATGTAATCTTGCTTCAAATGGGAAAAAAATTTCATTATTTCTTCAAATATCTCCTCCTGTGTATTTACTTATTACTTTATTTTGGTGATGCTTATTATGTTAAAGCAATTTGTTTATCTGGATGTTGTCTGAGAGGGTTACACTATGTGACAATTCAGCAGAATAATCAGTAACTGGTTATGTCTGTTCTGTTAATTAGCACTTTTGTTAGTTATATATTCTTTAACAATTAATTTTTGTATCTAGCATTTTCATCCAGTTTTCCTTATACTTTTTTCCCTTTGTGTTTCTTATAAAATCTTCATCCTTAACTTCCAGAACCTGTTTACTGTTTGTTTTAAATTTTACTTTATGGTAAATTAATCATTTTTTATATGGCACAAGACTTTTGTTTTACTTTATTTTTAGTTTGTTTTTCTCAGATATCTCTTAATTCCCCAGATATATTGCCTAACATTCCTGTAAATGTATTTCTGTGACTAAATATTAAATGCAGGCCACAATTTATGTCCCTTCTACAATATGTCTTCAGTCATATCCTACAAGTTTGAAAAGTATCTCCTTCTTTTTCATACATCTTGATATATTTCTTTTTACATCTTCCTAAACCTATAGCAATTTAGAAGACTTGTTCTCAATTTCTAAATGCATAATTCTTTCTTGTTTTTTCCTTATAAATATTTAATCTATTTTAACTTATTTATGGGTTGTAATCAATAGTCACTTAATAAATTGTGTATTTGTGTAGCTGAGTTATTCAAAATCTGTACATCTTTTGTTGTTGTTGTTGTTGTTGTTTTGCTCTATGAAGAAATTCACTTTAACACTTACAACTTTAAGACTTTGCATACGTTACAACAGTGCATTAGGGATACAAGCTGTAAAACACTTTCCATTCCTTTGGATTTTGCATATGATGGGTTTGCATCAGTCACTGCAGGTAGATTGAGCAAGCTTTGTTTTTGTGTTTGTTTTTTTAAACATGCATTCAACTAGATATGATTCTGAATAGATTAATACTCCCTTTTTATCCTTATAGTTAGCTAGAAAATTGCCAGGCAACCCACAAAACAGGATTTTCTGTAAGAACAACCCAGAGTCAGCTGGAGAATCATGGCGCTGGGACCTGCTGGGTGGGCCGCAGGAGTGCTAGCTAAGTGTCAGAGCATTAGGAAGAAAGTCCGGGCTGGAGGCGCCAGGCCTGCAGCACCAGCTGTGGAACCTCCATTATGTGAACGCACAGCTCCATCCTCAAACATTTGCAGGGTGATCACCACGGAGGGGGCACGTAGCTGTAGGTGGGTGTTCCGGGGGCCGGATATGTGGGCACCTTGACTCGGTGAGGGGCGACAGGAGTTGGGGAGTGGGCAGTCAGCAGGGTACCTGCTGACATCGCCATAGTGGTCCCAGCCACCATGCCCATGGTGACCCCGTTGCCTGTAGGTGGAGGGATAGGTGCAGGGTACACCGTCATCGGCATGCCATTGGGTTGCACCACCGTGGTGTGGTGGACGACGTGAGGAGGTGCTGCGTACAGGGGTTGTGTGCAGTATGTGCCTTGCTGTGCGTATGGGCTCTGCTGGGGGTAGGCACTTCGCACGGGGTACACGGCGGTCTGGTAGGGGTTGGGGGAGGAGGAGTATGGTGGCACTGCCCCACTGGTGGGGGAACAGGACACTTTGTAAGGTGTGCCAGGAGTGTAACCTGTTTGGAAGGTGGGGTTCGCTCCAGGGTACACGTTGGGGGAGTAGGTGGGAGCCGCTGCTGCGTAGCCCATGGGGAAACCAGCTGGATAACCAATTCCTTTGGCATTTGCATAGGGAACCCCAGAAGAACCAGGGCTATAAACAGGATTCATGATTTCAAGAACATGACATCCACAACCACGGCTAAAACAGAGGTCCAGATCAGCGCTGTCCAACAGCACTTTCTGCAGCGATGAAGCTCATCTCCATGTGGGCTGTTCGATAAGCAACCATCAGCTAAAAGTAACAATCGCTCCCCGCGCCACCGCGGGCGGCCTGGGCCTCGCTGACCAGCGCGACGGCCGGGGAATGCAGCCAGGCCTGCTCCGATGCGGGGGCCGAGCCGCGAGGGCCAGTCTCCGCCTCCGCCGCGGGCCTCTCCCCTGCTCCGTGCCCGGCCCGCCTCTCCGCAGCCCGCCCGACCCGCCCACGCTGCTACATCTTTCGTTTTTATATATTCTTTGATATTTTTGTTTTTCTCCCAACATTGGAGTATGAAAATTATTTTATAAATGAATAAGTTGAAAGACTTATATACAGTCAATGCTCATATTTCTATCTTCATTTAACTGTTTTTTATTTGTTTTATCACATATCTATATATTTATGAATGCCTTTCTCCATTTACTCCATTTTATTTATTTTATTTGTTTCAAAGTGAATTTCAGACACTGATGCACTTTAGCCCCTGAACATCTGAGGATAGATATATAATATTAACTAACTAGAGTTGTTTGCTTATTTTTAAATTTCATATCTATATTTTCAATTAAAAAAATTGGTATGTAAAACTACATATGCTATATTTTTAATTAAATACAGTCAGATACACAAATTTAAGTGTACCACTCAATGAATTCTGGCAAATGCATACACCCACGTAGTGTGTTGAATTTATCCTGCAGAAAATTTCTACCTCCTATGCCCATTCCCGTTAATCCTTGCCCCAAACCCCAGAAGCTTCAACATTGTTCTGACTTTTTACCACCTTGGATTAGTTTGTTTTCTGGACGTTTATACTAGTGGAGTTCTATGGCATCCAGTTTTGAGTAAGAATTCTGTCATTCTACATGTTTTTGAGATTCACCCATGTTGTTGTATGTATAAATACTTGATTTGTTGTTGTTGTTTAATTTAAATTCTTTTCTTTTGAGAGATAATCTTAGAGTCATATGCTATTGTAAGATATAATGCAGAGAGATACTAAGTAACTTTTACCCATCCTTCCTCAAGGATGACATCTTACAAAACTAAAGCACAATAATTATAACCAGCACAGAGACATTGATAAAATTTATCAATATTTCTCAGATTTTCCTAGTTTTACTTTTCTCAAAAGTATGTGTGTAGGTGTGTGCATGTAGTTCTATGTAAGTTTATTATGAATGTAGGTTAGAGTGTCCTCCACTGTGGTCAAGATATAGATCAGGTTCATTACCATGAGAGTCCATCAGTTTGCCATTTACTGCCATACCAACACACCCTCCCCTAATTCGTGGAAATCATTAATTTATTCTCAACTCTATAATTCCATCATGAATTACATGAATTTATGTATATTACATAAATATTATATGAGAGGAGTTTTATATACTATATAATTTTTCAGGATTGGCTTTTTTTCACTGAGCATAATTGTCTGGAGATTCATTCAAGTCATTGAATGTAACAATTCCAAAAACTTAGACCATTTTTAATTAATTTGTTTTTATGTTGGAAATGGAAACATCTTGTATATTTTTTAACACTAGAAAAGAGGGGACTGGTGAAAGAGAATGTTGACTAATATAAAGTTATTACCATGCAAGCTTTAGTTGAAATTATTCGGCTTAATATAATAAATTTATAGAATAAATTTAAAAATCTCAAACTACGCTTCAACATACTAAACTTTTGAGATGGAATGAAAATAGTTAATAAGAGAAATTTTATAGGAGCTAATGTCTGCATTAAAAAAAAACCTTAAATAAACAACCTAACCTTGAAGTTTCCAAAGAACTAGTAAAAGAATAGATTAAGTCCTAAGTTTGTAGTAGAAATAAATAAAACTGAGACTAAAAACAATAAAAGAGATGAATTAACCTGAGAAATGCTTTGTTTTAAGGTAAACAAAATTGGCGAAAATTTGGCTGGACTTATCAAGAAAAAAAAGAAAGAGGGGTCAAAAAATACAATCAAAAATGAAAGATTACACATTACAAATGATACCACAGAAATAAAAAGGCCCATTACATATTATTATGAACAACTATATGCTAACAATTTAGATGATCTGGAAGAAATGGATGAATTTCTAGAAATGTAAAATCTACCAAGACTGTCATGAAGAAACAAAAATGATACCTACATATACAATGTAATATTATTCAGCCATAAAAAAAGAGTGAAATCTTGCCCTTTGTGACCATGTTGTTGGACCCTGAGAACATTATGCTAAATACAATAAGTCAGACAGAGAAAGACAAATACTGTAGGATCTCTCTTATATGTGGAATATATCTATACAAACACACACTATTTATACACACTATGTACTATACACCATGTATATACTCTATAATATGTATGCTAGATATGTATGCTATATACTATAGATAGATAGATAGATACAAGCTCATGGATACAGAGACCAGACTGGTGGTTGCCAGGGGTGGGAGGAAGGAGATGGGAGAAATAGTTAAATTGCTGTTTGTTTTTGTCTAGTTTAAATGAATTGAACAAAAAAGTAGAAATAAAAAGAAGTAGAAAATCCAAACAGACTAATATCAAGGAAGAAGATTGAATTAGTAATCAAAGATCCTCCAACAAATGAAAGTCCAGGATCAGATGGCTTCACTTGTGAATCCGACTAAACAATTAAAGAAGAATTAACACCAATCCTTCTCAAACTGTTTCAAAAAATGGAAGAGAAAGGAGCACTTCCGAACTCATTTTATAAGACCAGAATTATCCTGATAGCAAAGCCCGATTAGGACACTAGAAGAAAAGAAAATTACAGGCTAATATTGCTGATAAACATAGATGCAAAAAGTCTCAAACAAAAATTAGCAAACTGAATTCAACAGCGTATTAAGAGGATCATATACCATAATCGAGTAGGACATATCCCTGCGATGCAAGGATGTTTCAATATGTGTAAATCAATAAATGTGACATTAACAAAATGAAGAATAAAAATCATACAATCATTCCCATAGATACAGAGAAAGTATGTGAAAAACACTTAACATCATTTCAGGATCAAACATGATAACTATACTTCCCACTGCTGTATGATATATACGAATGTTGTTAAGAGAGTAAATTCTGAGTTATCACTACGAGAAAAAAATATTATTTTATTTCCATGTATTTTTATTGTATCTGTATGAGATAATGAACATTAGCTAAATTTATTGTGGTAATCACTTCTCAATATATGTGAATCAAACATTTATGCTGTACACCTGAAACTCATACAGTGATGTATGTTAATTATATCTCAATAAAACTGAAAAAAGACCTCTCAAACTAGATATAGAAAGAATGCAATTCAACATAATAGAGACTATGCATCACAAGCCCACAGCTAACATCATACTCAACAGAAAAAGCTGAACACTCTCTCTCTGAGATTAAGAACAAGACAAGGGTGCCACTCTTGCCACTTCTAATTAACATAGTACTAAAATCCTAGCCAAAGAAATTAGGAAAGAAAAATAAATAAAAGGCATCTGAATGAGAAAGGATGAAGTAAAATTTTCTCTGTTTGTAGTTGACATGATATTACATATAGTAAACCCTAAAGACTCCACAGAAAACTGTTAAAACCAATAAATGAATTCAATAAGGTTGCAGGATATAAAATTAATATGCAAAAATAAGTTACATTTCTATACACGAACAATATACTACCTGAAAAAGAAATTAAGATCTCATTTACAATAGCATCAAAAAGAATAAAATATTTAGGAATAAATTTACTAAAGGAGGTGAAAATCTGTACACTGAAAACTATGAAATATTGGTAAAAGAAACTAAAGAAGACTCAAATAAGCTGAAAGGTATCTTGTGCTCAAGCACGGAAAGAATCGATGCTGTTATAATGTCCGTTATACCCTAAATGGTCTACAGATTCCAAGCAATGCTTATCAACATCCAATGGAATTTTTCCAAGAAATAGAAAAAAATCTTAAAACTTGCATGGAACCCATAAGACCCCAAATAGCTACAGCAAACTTGATCAAGAACAAAGCTGATTTCAAGCTGTGTCACAAAGATATAGTAATCAAAACCATATGGTAATGGCATAAAAAAGACATAGGCCACTAAAAAAGAAAAAGAGAACAGAAAGAAACCTGACTGACGTTTTTACAAATGCACTAAGAAGGGGCTGGCCCCATGGCCGAGTCATTAAGCTTTGGTGGCTCAGGGTTGTGCCAGTTCAGATCCTGGGTGCAGACCTAGCACCACTCATCAGGCCATGCTGAGGTGGCATCCCATATAGCACAACCAGGGGACCTACAACTAGAATATACAACTATGTACTGGGGGATTTGGGGAGAAAAAAAGAAGATTGGCAACAGATGTCAGCTCAGGTGCCAATCTTTGAAAAACAAAAGGCACTAAGAATACACAGTGGGGAAGGGATTGTCACTTCAATAAATGATGTTGAGAAAACACAATATCTGCATGTAAAAGAATGAAATTAGACTCCATATTATACCATGTACAAAAATCAACTCAAAATGGATTAAAGACTTACAAGTAAGACTTGAAGCTAACAACTCTTAGATGAAAACAGAGAAAAACTCCTTGACATTGTTCTTGGCCATGACCTTGTGGTTTTGACACAAAAAGTATAGGCAAAAACAGAAAAATATAAACAAATGGAACTACATCAAAGTGAAAAGTTTCTGCATGGCAAAAGAAACAATCAACAAATAAAAAGGTAATCTATTGAATGGGAGAAAATATTTGTGAATCATATATACCATAAGAGATTACTATCCAAAATATATAAGAAGCTCATACAACTCAAAAGTTAAGTAAATAAATATATAACCTGATTAAAAAACACTCAAAAGACATAAATAGACATTTTTCCAAGGAAGATACACAAAAGGTGAACAGACATGTGAAAAGATGCTAAATTTCACCAATCATAGGGAAAATGAAAGTCCAAACCACAATTAGACATCACTTCAAATCTGTTAAGATGGCTACTATCAAAAAGTCAAAATACATCATATTGATGAAGATCTAGACAAAAGTGACCACTTGAACACTGTTGCTGGGAATGTAATTGATCAGCCATTATGGGAAACACTATGAAGTTTCCTTAAAAAATTAAAAATGCAACTACTAGGGGGCAGCCCAGTGGTGCCGCAGTTAAGTTCACATGTTCTGCTTCAGCAGCCTGGGGTTTGCCAGATAGGATCCCAGTTGCGGACCTATACATTGCTTGTCAAGCCGTGCTGTGGCAGGCGTCCCACATATAAAGTAGAGGAAGATGGGTATGGATGTTAGCTCAGGGCCAGTCTTCCTCAGCAAAAGGAGGAAGATCGGCAGTAGTTATCTCAGGGGTAATCTTCCTCAAAAGAAAAAAAGTCATTAAAACTCAAAAAAGTAGCACAAATCTCCCTGGCAATGGTAATTGTATAGCCATAGTTACATCTGCAATATGGTAATAGTGGTATATAACTCACAACTCTAGTTTACAAGGTAAAAAAGTCAACATGGCAAAAATAACCAAAAATTCAATAATCTGTCATTAGTTACACAATACTAAAAAAATTTCAATTGTAGCAGCAAAAATCTAAAATTTGAGGAGGAGAAGAAACCAAAATATAAAGAATGTAAAACATATTGATGTTAAATTGTTAACAGTTCAAAATAGGATGTTATAAGTTTAAGGTATTTTATGTAAGCCTCATGGTAATCACAAAGAAAAATCTCATAGTAATTCTTCAAAAGAACATGATAAAAAGTCAAAGCATACAGTTACCAAAAACATGAAAACACAAAAAAAAGGACAGCAGGAAAAGGAAGAGAAACAAGGAACAATGGATATATAAAACAGCCAGAAAACAATTAATAAAATAGCAATAGTAAGTCCTACCTATATATAATTACTTAAAATTTAATCAAATTAAACTCTTCAATCAAAAGATAAAGAATGGGTGAATGGATAAAAACAAGACCCAGTGATATGCTGCCTACAAAACACTCATTATAATTCTAAGGACACACATAGGCTGAGAGTGAAGGTATGAGAAAAGACATTTCAGCAAAAGTTAAACAAAAAAAGAAGTGGTAGCTATACTTATCACAGACAAAGTAGACTTTAAACTAAACATGATAAAAAGAGAGAAGATTATTACATAATGATAAAGGGATCAACACATCAAGAAGATATAACAATTGTAAATATTTATGCACCCAAGATCTGAGTAGCTAAATATATAAAACAAAAACTAACAGACCTAAAAAGAGAAAG
Organism: Equus caballus; assembly: GCF_041296265.1. Lineage (NCBI taxonomy): Eukaryota > Metazoa > Chordata > Mammalia > Perissodactyla > Equidae > Equus > Equus caballus. The sequence goes on along the minus strand of NW_027222392.1, from coordinate 1,451,325 downwards.
AAACAGCAATACAATAATTATTGGGGACTCTAATACCACATTCTCAACAACAGATGGATCATTCAGACAGAATCAATAAGAAAACAGTAAATTTGAGCAACACTATGCATCAAATGGACCTAACAAACATATAATGAACATTCTGTCCAGCAACAGGAAAATACACATTTTCTCAAGCTCATGTGAAATATTTTTCAACATATCGTATGTTAGGCCACAAAATAAGTCATACTAAATTTAGGAAGATTGCAATCATCCAACTATCTTCTCTGACCACAGTGGCAAGAAACCAGCAATCAAAACAAGAGGAAAACAGGAAAATCCAAAATCACATGGAAGTTAGATAACATTATCCTCAAGAACCAATGGATCAAAAGAGAAATCAAAGAGGAAATTAAAAAGTTTCTTGAGACAAATGAAAATGGAAACACAACATGCCAGAATTTATGGGAAGCAGCAAAAAGAGTTCTAAGAGGGAACTTCAAAGCAATGAGCACCTACATTAAGAAGCAAGAAAGATTCCAAATAAATGACCTAATTCTACATCTTTAGGAACAAGAAAAAGAACAAATTGAGCCCAAAGTTAGCAGAAAAAAAAGAAAATCATAAAGATTAGAGTAGAAATAAATTAAAGAGAACAGAAAAACAATAGAAAAGATTAACCAAACTGAGTTGATTCTTTAAAAAGATAAACAAACTCTTAGCTAGATTAACCAAGGAGAAAAGAGAAAGAACCCAAATCAAGAAAATTATAAATTAAAAAGGAGTTAACCTAGATTCACCAAGAAAGAAAAAGGCTCAGATAACCAAAATCAGAATTAAAAGAGAAGACGTTACAACTGATACCACAGACATTCAAAGGATCAAAACAGGCTACTATGAATATCTATATGTGAACAAACTGGACAACCTAGAAGAAATAAAAAAATTCTTAGAAACATACAGCTTGCCAAGAACGAATCAGGATGAAGTAAAAAATCTGAATAAACCAATTACTAGTGAGGACATTGAACCAGTACTCAAAAATCTCCCAGCAAAGAAAAGCCCAGGATCAGATAGTTTCACTGGTGAATTGTACCAAACTTTAAAAAAATCCTTCTCAAATTCTTCCCCAAAACTGAAGAGAAGTAAACACTCTCAAACTCATTTCACAAGGTCAACATTAACCTGATACCAAAACCAGAAATAGATATTGCTAGAAAAGAAAATTACAAGCCACTATCCCTGATGAATATTGATGCATGAATTATCAATAAAATACTAGCAAATTGAATCCAGCAGCACATTAAAAACATCATTCACCGTGTTAAAGTTGGGTTTACCGCTGGGATGCAAGAGCGTTTCAACATATGCAAAGCAATCAATGTGGTGCATCACATTAATAGAATGAAAGAAAAGAATCCTGTAATCATCTCAATAGACACAGAAAAAGCATTTGACAAAATTTAGCATCCATTCATAATAAAAACTCAACAATTTAAACATGGAACATATCTCAACATATTAAAGGTCATATATGACAAGTCCACAGCTAACATCATACTCAATAGCAAAAGGGTGAAAGATTTTTCTCTAAGATTAGAAACAGGACCAGAGTGCTCACTCTCACCACTCCTATTCAACAGAGTACTGGAAATCCTAGCTAGAGCAATCAGGCAAGAAGAAGACACAAAAATTATTAGAATTGGAAAGAACGAAATAAAATTGTTCCTATTTGCAGATGACATGATTTTATATAGAGAATATTTTAAAGATCCAACCAAAAATCTGTTAAATCTAATCAATAAATTGAGCAAAGTTATAGGATACAAAGTTAATATACAAAAATCAGTAGCATTTCTTACGCTAACAGTAAAATTTCTGAAAAAGAAATAAAGACATTGATCCAATTCACAACAGCATCGAAAACAATAAAATACTCAAGAACAAATTTAACTAAGAAGGTGAAAGATCTCTGCTGAAAACTACAAAACACTGATGAAGGAAATCAAAGAAAGCAAGTGGAAAGGTATTCTGTGTTCATGCATCGGAAGAATTAATATTGTTAAAATGTCAATATTATCAAAAGTTATCTATAGATTCATTGGAATCACTATCAAGTTTCTAATGGCGATTTTTACAGAAATAGAAATAATACTCCTAAAGTTGATATGGAATGACCAAAGACCCCAAGTAGCCAAAGAAATTCTGAGAAAGAAGACCAAAGCTGGGAGAATCTCAGTTCCAGATTTCAAGATATAGTACAAAGCTATAGTCACCAAAATATTATAATACTGGCATAAAAACAGACGAATAGAAGAGCATTGAGAGCCCAGAAATACACCCAAGCTTGTGTGGTCAACTAATATCTGACAAGGGAGCTAAGAATGCTCCATGGTGAAAAGACAGTCTCTTCAATCAATGGTGCTGGGATGATTGCATATTCACATTTAAAAGAATGGAACTGAGCTCATATCTTACACCACTTGCAAAAATTAACTTGAAATGGATTAGACTTAAATGTAGGACCTGAAACAATGAAATTCCTAGAAGAAAACTTAGGAATAAAGCTCCTTGACACGGATCTTGCAATAAACTTTTGTATATGGATTTTTTTTGACACATAAAGCACAGGAACAAAATAAAAAATAAACAAGTGGGACTACATCAAACAAAAAAGCTTTTGCATGGCAAAAGAAACCATCAACCAAGTGAAAAGACGACACTTGGAATTGGAAAAGATATTTGCAAACCATGTGTCTGATAAAGGATTAATATCCAAAACATAAAAACTCATACAACTCAGTGGCAACAAACAATGAAATTAAAAAGTGGGCAAGGGATCTGAATAAACATTTGTCCCAAGAAGATATATGAAAGGCCAACGTACATAAAAATATGCTGAACCTCACTTGTTATTAGGAAGATGCAAATGAAAATCACAATGAGATATTATCTCATGCCTGTTAGAATGACCACGGTCAAAAAGACAACAGTTAAGAGATATTGACCCGGAAGTGGAGAAATAGGAGTGCCTGTGCCCTCTTGGTGAGATTGTAAATTGGTGCAGCCACTGTGAAAAACAGTATGGAGGATTCTCAAAAAATTAAAAATAGAACTACATCATAATTCAGCAATTTCACTTTTGATAATATATCCAGAAGAATAAAAGCATAAACTCAAAGTTAAAATAATACTCCAAAGTAACCCCATTGTTAGCCTCCAATATGGTTCTTTTTGCTTATCATCACCTAGAACATCAATACAGATTACAAGATATCCTGCTAAACTGTGTGCCGCTTAGTTTCATGTTTGGAGATTTCTGATAAATGTTATGGCAATAAAATATTCTTTTATATTTTGATTTTAATACTCAACTTCAAGTTCATGTTCTTCGTTTAGGTTCATTAATGCTGCTCTGTTTGTGATTATCAATTTTATAGAACATTCCATTGCACGTTTTGGACTATTCCTTGTATTAAACTAAAAAGTCGAATCTGGTACACAAGGTGTCAAGTCTTGAGGCAAATTATTCACCAAAATAGTTCTCTCCAATTTACACAAACTCCAGCAGTGTTAGAATTTTAATTGCTGCCGAAGTAATGTGTGGGCATACTTGAATCCCTCCTTGTTTGTTCACATTTGCATCACCTTGACCTCTAGTGAGCTTGACATGCTTTTAGAATTTGATCTTCCTCTTCTGTGAATTGCATGTTCACATCCATTTCTCTTTTCCTATTTATTTAGTTATTCATCTTTTCCTATTGAATTTTTTGGAGTTTTAAAAGGCTTGTTCTTTATACCAACCCTTTTTCCATCACATATGTTGTATATATTTTCTTCCGTTATGTCTTTTGTGTTTTGACTTTGAATATGTTGTCTTAGTTGTTATTGCTGCTGATTGCAATAATTATGTTAATATGCACTTACATATTGAGGGAAAACCTCCTCATCTTCAGCTCTCTGCCAGCACCATGAAGCCCATCATAAACATCACTCGGCCTACCTGAGACAGACACCATGACCTGAAAAAGAGATGGTGGTGGGGAGGGGGTGAGACAGGAAATGGAGTCCAATTGTGTTACTAAGCCCCGACTTCTGAACCAGTCTTCTCTGTAGGGATTTTAATTCAACTTGGTAGTTTGGGCTCATTCATGCCCCTCTTCTCACTGGTCACACTCTGGCATACTGCCTTGTGAGGTTCACTCTGGGGTGGAAGTTCCTTCTTTAGGTTTAGAATGACAGTTCTTCCATGCTGGGAAAAAATGAAGACTATTAAAGGAAAATGCCACAGATGAAATTATTTTTGTGGCAAAAAGAGGGGCGATCATGCATGCACGTGTGAATACCTGCTAATGTACTCCATTCACGTGTGGAGATTCTGCCCAAATCTGAGCCCTTTGGTTGAACTAAATGCTGTGGACTGGATATCTGTATCCCCTCAAATGAATATGTTGAAATCTTAGCTGCCAATATAATGCTATTGGGAGACACTAGGCACTTTTGTAGATGATTATGTCATAAGGAGGCAACTCTTAAAAGGGATTAATGTTGTTGTAAATGAGATGCCAGAAAGCTCCCTTACCCCTTCCACCATGTGAGGACACAAGACTATGGTCATCGATGAACCCTCACCAGACATCAGATCTGCAGGACCTGATCTTGTAGTTTTAGCACCCAAAACCGTGAGAAGTAAATTTTTGTTATTTAAGCCACCCAGTCTGCGAATTTTTGTTATAGCAGCTGAATGGACTTACACCAAGGAAAGCATCCTTTGACAGGTTGGAAAAGATCACAGCCCCCAGTACAAGGTAGACGTGCAGACAGGGAAACTGTGGAATGCAGAAATTCTGCAATGTCAACAATTTGCTGCTTTGGGGCCTACTGTAGAAACAGTTCAGAGCTGGGAATGTCTTGGTCATAAGGAGAAGGTCTCTCTGATCGCTCACCAGGGGAAGCTGGTGATAACGGCCCCAAATATGCCGGGACACTAGACAAGTTCTTTCCTATGCTAAGGAAGGAGAACTCACCACAAACCTGGAAACTATTCAGTGTATACTCCAGCACAGCTCCAAATGCAAATCTTGTCTATGGTCTTGTTTCACTCTTCCTCAAAGCTTCTCTGAAGAACCAAAGATTCCCTCAAGTTTTGAGGGGAGGGTGAATGCAGGGTGGTAAGCATCTTATATAAGCTTCTCTCCCATAATCAACTTAAAAACTAGTCTCAGAAACACACCCAAACAGAGACAGTGGAGAAGGCAGACCCTAACCCCCCACACAGGCTCTCTGACCTCACATAGCAGCTTAACATCTGGTTGTCCTGGCCTCTCTCACATCACAGGACAAAGATAGTATGATAACAAGCAGGAGACACTGCTTCAAAGTCCATTCTGCAGACTACAACTCTGTCTTCCTTATAATCTGGCTATGAAATCAACTAAGGCATAATGGGAAGTGGGGGAGAAAGGTGATACATAGGTGGGGGGATTTTCCTGTTGTTGGATCTTTGCAAGCCAGCTGTTCCAGTCTGGTTCAAACTCGCTATAAGCACAGTATTCAGTCAGCAACCATAGCCACCTGCACAATCTTCTGGGCCACCCCTTGCCAGACCCCTTCCCTCCCATCCCCCAGGGACTTAGTGGAGGGCTCTCCCTTTTCCATACAAACGTGGCCCTCCTGGCTCAAGAAGTAATTGACTGTGCCCCTCTTCCATGAAAGAATGAATTGTACGCAGCAACTGCTCAGCCTTCTCTTGAAGGGTGTAAAAACACCACAGAGGACAAGTGAAGGAAACAGAGGAAGGTGTGAACTGTATGTGACTCCTTATGACAGGCCTGCTTCCCCTTGGCTGGCGAACTCTCCTATATGTGCTCCATTTAAAAATGATGTGATATTAAACATGGCAAATCACAGAGAATCAATGTGAAAACTAATGCCAACAGGTAAAACATCCAATGACGTAGCAGGATGTCAAACTAACGTGCAAAAGTCAGTAGCTTTCATGTAGCAAACAGTAGCCACAGCATATAATAGATGAGTAGACTTGATTTACAATAGAAATAAGGAAAGATAAACTAAAAAAGGTTACCAAGAAATGACCTGGACCTCTATGCAGAAAAGTACAAAATAACCTATAAATGCATAACAAACACAGAGACAAGATGGTCCTCTCTGCTAAGTTCAACCATAAAACCTGGACAATCATAAAAGAAGAAATTTAGTGAGAACTCTGAAAGGTGGTAAGAAGAAGGCAAACTGACTTGGGACTTCAGGACTGGAGGAACAACACAGTGACAGGGTGTCTTATCCCCCAACTTTAGAAGGAGACCCAGATTCAGTAATCTCAGATCCTGATCTGCCAACAGAACTCAGCCCAGGTAGGCTTGTCCCCCTCCAGATGCAATGAGTCTTAGGAATTGTTCCAAATCAGCACAGCAACACTCCCAAGGGGGTCTTTGGAAAGTGTCACTAACAAAGGAAACAAAGAGAAGATTCTCCTTCCCTGTCACCCATGAGACTTTCCTCCTTCCCCTGGAGGTACCAAGCCTGCTGGGCAGCAGCAAGAGGGACTTTGCCCACTGGAGGAGACAAAATGACTTCCTCCTAGGTTTTTAGGTTCTGTGGCTGCTCTGAAGATTAAGTTTGCGTGAGACAAATTAACAAAAGAAAATAAATTGATTACACAGTAATTTAACTATGGCTTGAATTTCATAAAATATAAGACTCAAGAAGGTAGCCAGATGATTCAGATTTTTTTCAATTTTTACCAATTTATTAAATTAATGTTTCTCTAATAAACACTAACTGCCACTTGAGTGAGGTTCATAATCATTCTTGTGATTGTGTTCACAAATTAGAGACAGTTTACTTACCCCTACTGCTGTGAATAAAATCAATTTTGTCAGTGCTGTTGGCACGTCATAACTGAAAATTCTGTAAAGTTGAGATTTGGGCCTACAAAACACTATTTAAGAGAGCAGGTAGGTCTTGACAGTAAAGACAGCATCAAAAGCTTCATCCAGGCAGTTTGCTGTGACAAAACTTCAATGCTATCGTATGTCACCTGGGATTTCTTCAAGGTCTTTTTCATTCCTCTGAGAAATGATGATTCACTTCTATCCTGCTCTGTGTGCTGCCAGCACTTTTTCCTTAATTCACTGGAAGATCAAGACCCCTCTGAAATTTCTCCAGTCATAACTACATTTGAATGTAAAAGCAGCCCACTAAAAGGTGAGGCAAGACAAGTCACTGTGATAACTCCAGCAGGGGGTCTATCTTTTGTGACAGCTCCAGCTGGAAAATGCACATGGATGTCTGTGTTGTTAAGATAAAAACTTCCAGAAGCACAGGGCAGATGGTATTTCTTGGCATTGCTGCAGAGCCTGCTAATAGCAAGATGGGCAGACTCTTCTCATGATATCCCCTAGCTGAGCAGTTAGAGTTAAATGACCTTCACCATCCATTCAACTTGCCTCCCCAAATATGACTTCTCCACCTAAGGGAGTCCAAGCCAAACTTATTGCCATTCCTGGTTGACTCAAATGCCCATTTTATATATCTGGAGCCCAAAGATGTCTTTTGGAGCATAGAAATCAATCAAAATTGGCGTTTCAGGTGGTAGGGCCAAGTAACTGCTGTCATTGATAGATTCAGATTTTGTGTCTTCTAAGATGTTTTCTCTGTAAATTTCTTTCTCATTCACATCAAAATGGTCCAACTTGACTTCCTTATATTGTTCTTTTCCCACCTTCACAGCAACAGCTGGGCAAATGGCCCCAAACCAGCTATCCAGAGAATGACCCCCTGCCTCTCTGGTACACCTGGTGAAGATATGAAGAGGAGTAACCTGAGAGATCTGAATCTGCTGAGGACTCAGCCCATGTTGTTCCAGTTGCTTTGGGATCAATTGCTGGCTGGCAATCTATCTTCTCTTGTGTATACCCTGGCACCTGAATGTCCTCATCTGTCCAAGAGAACAGGTGGAGTAGTAGCAGTCGTATTGGCGATAGTTATTAAAATAACTTGGGAGAGGTTAAAGCCCACATTTAGAGAATGATTTGTGAAGCTATGGTTTTGTTCATGATCCACTACCTCAAGCAGAGCTGCTGCAGAATCACTTGGACACAATTTTTTCTAATTTTTCAACCTCATCTAATAGAAACACCAGATTGTTAACCTCAATGGTCTTCAAGTCATTGATTGTATGACCAGGTGTACTGCCAACATAGGTGTGCCTGTGTCCTCAAATGTCAGACTATTCACGTTCTCATCCAAATACAATCTTGTGGAAATTTTGATCTGGAGTCTTGGCCACAGACTTTCACACATTGTTTTGCCAACTCTAGGAGGGTCAGCAAAGCAAAGAATGGGCCCTTCAGATTGGTTTTCAGCTGTTTGACAGCCTAATATTCCAAAATTCTGTCCTTCAATTTTTCAAGGCAAAATGCTTGTTATTCAGAAGAATTTAGGCTTCTTGAATGTCTGGATTGTCAGTTGTACTTTTGTTCCAGAAAGTTCCACCATAAATTCTAAATAATTTCTTATCTGAACATATTCTGGCATTGCTTGCAGCATCTTTTTAGTCTTTTTCTCTTTTTGACACAGACCTAATGGGCTTCTTCTGACATATTGGATGCTCACCTTTTTTCTAGCATGACAATATCATAATTATCTTCTTCCTCATGTTCATCTTTTAAAGTACCCAGGATGCGGGCCAGCCCAGTGGTGTAGCAGTTAAGTGTCCACGTTCCGCTTCAGCAGCACAGGGTTTGCAGGTTCGGATCCTGGGCATCGCTTGGCAAGCCATGTTGTGGTAGGCATCCCACATATAAAGTGGAGGAAGATGGGCACGAAGGTTGGCTCAGGGCCAGTCTTCCTCAGCAAAAAGAGGACGATTGGTAGCAGATGTTAGCTCATGACTAATCTTCCTCAAAAAATAAAAAAAAAATAAAGTACCTAGGATGTGTGAAATCATATTGAGGCATATTCATATAATGCATTTATTATCATCCTTCTCGCTTTTTCTGTTTTATTATTATTATTATTATATTTTTAGGAAGATTAGCCCTCATTAACATCTGCCACCAATCCTCCTCTTTTCGCTGAGGATGACTGGCCTTGTGCTAACATCCATGCCCATCTTCCTCTAATTTATATGTGGGACTCCTGCCACAGCATGGCTTGATGAGTGGTGCGTAGGTCTGCACCCAGGATCTGAACTGGTGAACCTTGGGCCACTGAAGGAGAACATTCAAACCTAACCACTGTGCCACCAGGCTGGCCCCAAGTTTTCTGTTTTTTTAAAGCAATTTCAATTCTTGCTTTTGTTTCACCAGCAGTGGTATCATCTTGGACAGTTCCTCCAGAGTCACAGTATCTAGAATTTGGAGCATTTTTGTTGCTTGTTTGGATAAGTGATGTCAGAATGTCTAGTAAATCTTCCCTAGGAGAACTGTCTAAAAGACATCTCAATTTAGCAACTGCAGGGACATGTATATTCAACATTTCAATCAATAGTAGTTCATTTTTGTAGAACTCTTCTGATAATTCTCCTAGCTTCTCTTTAGTTTTACAGGTGTTGAAAAATTCCTCAAGGCAGCCCAACAGTTCCACTTTAATGACAGGATATGACTTATCTTTTAAATCCGTACCATCTGCAAACAGCACAGGCGTGTGGTCAACAAAAGTGAGTGGGAATTGGGCTGGGTACTGCCCACAATCTGAATCATCAGTGCAGCTGCCCCAATCCTGTGCAGTGGTGGCAGATCCTGAGTATTGCTGGCCAGGTAGGTCATGCTGGGGATGAGACTTAGGATGGTGCTCTGCAGCCCTCGAGCAGGCATCTCCACACCAGCTGCCAGTTGCAAGTCCAGTCCACACTGGGTGCACATGGGGGAGCTTGGAAGCAGGAAGCCATCTGGGTGAACAGCAGCAGGAAGTGGCTGAAGAAAAATTATGGGAAGATGAGGGGAGAAAATGTATAATAAATAAAACTTGCCTTGTTGTGCAGAAAAATCTCTCAGTTAAAAAAATTCTCTAGGGGTTGGCCTGGTGGTTCACTGGTTAAGTGTCACGTTCCACTTCGGTGGCATGGGGTTCCCCAGTTCTGATCCCAGGTGCAGACAGGGCACTACTTGGCACGCCATGCTGTGGCAGGTGTCCCACATATAAAGCAGAGGAAGATGGGCGTGGATGCTAGCTCAGGGCCAGTCTTCCTCAGCAAAAAGAGGAGGATTGGCAGCAGTTAGCTCAGGGCTAATCTTCCTCAAAAAAAAAAATCTCTAGGGGCTGGCCTGGTGGCACACGCGTTAAATTCACACATTCTTCTTTGATGGCCTGGGGTTCACCAGTTCAGATCCCAGGTGCGGACCTACACAACACTTATCGAGCCATGCTGTGGCAGGCATCCCACGTATAAAGTAGAGGAGGATGAGCATGGATGTTAGCTCAGGGCCAATCTTTTTAAGCAAAAAGAGGAGGGTTGGTGGGGAATGTTAGCTCAGGGCTAATCTTCCTCAAAAACAAAGTCTCTAAGAGTCATTCTCTTTCTGGTGCAGATGCTTTTACTAATGGAAATTTCCTTTATAAACATAAATTTCCTTTCCAAAGAGGAAGTCTATCCTTCATTTAAAGCAGTCAAGGTGGAGATCAAGAGTTTTTCCTGCATCTGCTGGCTCTCGATTGCTTTTGGCTCAAAATAATTTGTATGTCAAAGTACCATACTTTGGGGATCTTCAGCATTCCTTCAAGAAGAACCAACTTGTTCTTGGAAGTCTCTGTCTCCTCCCCAACCCAGATGCACTCAAGATGTTAGGGGCCAACAGCAAACAGGGTTCTGCCTCAAGAAGTTTTGGGGAAGCCTCTTCACCCTCAAAGGCCTGAGACACACTAGAGGGATAGATCACTGCAGGTTCTTCAGCCATTGAAAATAACATAAACAGCTCCATTCTCATAAATTTAACAACTTGAAAACAAGGAACAATTTACCAAAAATTTCAAACTAACAAAACTCAACCAAGATGATAGTACTTTCCTCGATTGCGTGCTGCTAGCCAAGCTTTTTGCCACAAAACTCAAGACTTGGATTCATGCAACACACCTGAAGAAAGCACAAACCCTGAGGGGAACTGGACATCATTTGGTGACTTAAAAATAAAGATTTCTCCAAATGGAAGCAGACAGTATCTGATGCGAAGGTTTCCAAGGTGTCTGGACCAGGTCTCTTGGAAGTTTGTCTGCCAAACCTTTGAGGATGACATGACACTTCAGATCATCTCCAATGCCTATGATCTTGATAACATGCAAACTTCAGGTAAAAAGTGCCAGAGAGTTCTCCCTCCTCTCACTCCGTGTTCCTCAAATGTGGCCGCAATAGGTTTCCAATCTGTGTGTTTTTCCTCCAACCTGGGACATGACTCCCAGAGAAGGTCCTTCCTGGCATCGAGGGATGAGAGGCTACTGAAAGTGGAAAAATCTGACTGCAGATCAACAGTGCTTTCAGAGAAAGATCGCAATCAAAATGGGGACATGTGAAAGTCAATAAACGGAAACGTAGTTGAAATAGTGTTGGAAGGCTAATAGAGAGCGTTCTCATGCCCTACGTCAAAAGCGCAGTGCAACAGGAAGAATAAAGACTTTCTCTTCCTGACCAGTCAGAAACTAAGCCAAGGACAGATTGTCACAACTCTGCCGATGAAAAGCCACTGCCCTCAAGACTGTGTCCAATAGCCCCCACAGTTTTCCCCACTCTGAGATAAAAGAGCTTCTCCTCTCTTCCTTGCTGGGTGCTCCTGCATGGCTTGCCATGGTTGCACACTCCAAATGGCTATTCTTTGCTAATCCCAGATAAACCAATTTTTGCCAGAGAAATAACTAGCTGTCTATTTAAGGGCAAGACTTGTTAATAAGCAAGAGATGTAGAGAAAACATTTGATAAAATCCAACTCCTGTTTGTCATAAAATTTTCTAGCAAGTTTGAAATAGATGGAAACTACTTTCACTTGTTGAAGGTCATCTACAGAAAATGCACAGTTGACATCATGCTTAACAGGGGAAGACTAAATGATTCTCCCCATAATAAGGAACAAGGAAAGCAATACCACTTTCACTATTCTTATTCAACAAAATACTGAAGCTTCTGGCAATAACAGAAGTAAAGGAAATAAAAGCCATAGAGTTTAGAAAGGAAAAAATATAACCATTCCTAGTTTCATTGTTGTCTGTGTAAAAAAAACTCTGGGAATCTACAAAAAAAAAAAATCAGAACTAATACATGAGTACAAAAAGTTCACCAAGTACAAGATCAACACACAAAATACAATTTTATTTCTACAACAAATGATGAACCTGCAGATGATAAACTTGAAAATGCTGTATTATTTGAAACCACTCCGAAGAACATGAAATATTCAGGCATATATTCAAGAACATGTGTACAGGATCTGATGCTGAAAATTATAAAATACCGATTAGGGTAATTAAAGAAGATGCAAATAAATTGAGAGACTTACTATTGTCAAAGACAAATGCAGCAGAAATTAGTTAAAGTGGTGAAAGCAGATTTTATTCAGTAACGGCTCACAGAAGCTGAGATGCGCTCAGATTTGTACAGAGGTGAATTTAGAATTTTAAAGAGGGAATGAAGGAGGAGGGTTCAGGGGCTCTGTAGAGTCAAAGAAGTGAAAAAGTACAAAGGTTGGTCAGTGTAACTGTGATTAGACCCACTGTGTTTGTTACTTTGCAGTTATCAAAGTTAGGATTCTATCACTCAGAAGTTGAAAGAAAGTGTCTCTATCTGTCTTAATGATCGTATTTCAAAGGAGTGGCTCTTGGGTCCTTTAGAGAATTGTGAGAGATACATATCGACAGTTGTAAGCCCTCTTTAGTAAATACTCTAAGAAGGGGGATCAGAGGCCTATAATTGGGTGTTGACTAAAATAAATAGCAAATTTTTCTGTCAGCTTTGAGCTCTCAGGAAGGCATTTTAATGGTGGGCTGGAGATATTCCGGTTACACAGCCTTATGCTGCTAGAAGCCACGCCAGTTTGGTTGAGTCTCCTCCTGGTGTGGGGGTTTGGAAGGAGTTGTTATGTGCTGAGAATTCTGCAGTCCTCACCATGTTACTGGATAGAATAATGAGTACAGGTCTCAATTATCCCCAAATTGATCTAAATGTCTAATCTTATTCTAATAAAAATTCCACCACAGTTTGTAGACAGAGACACCTTTTTCTAAAATTTATATAGAAAGGCACATAGCTGAGAGTAGCTAAAACAACCATGACTGGAATAATAATGAGGCAGTAAACACTTTAACAATATTTAGTATTGCCTTGTAGATAGTGTAATCACTGCATCATCATTTTCATTGTAGGACAGCTACATAAATCAATGGAATAGAGTAGAGAATCCAGAAATGGGCCACAGAGTTATACCCTAGTGATCTCTGACACCAAGAGTGAACCTTAATGTAAATTATGGACATTGAGTGATAATGGTGTGCCTATGTATGTTCATCAATTGTGAAAAGTATACTACTCTGATGAGGGGTATTGACAACAGAAAGGTTATGCATATGTGGGGGCAGGGACTACATGAGAACACTGTATATTTCATTAAATTTTGCTGTAAACGTAAAATTGCTCTAAAAAGTAACATCCGTTTATTTTTTAACAGGCAATACAAGAATACCTTGTGGTGATAAAACTAGTCATTATTTTAGATGTGATGGATACACAAACTTGCACATCTGATAAAACTGTACAGAACTAAATACACAGGAGCAAATTAGTACAAGTAAAACTGGAGAAATCTGAATAAGATAGTGGATTGTATCAATGCCAACAAGCTGGCTGTGGTATCGTCCTATAGTTTTGCAGAATGTTATCATTGTAAGGAACTGGGTAAACTTTTGGAGTTATTCCTTACAACAGTGTGGAATCTACAATGATCTCACTATAAATTTCAATTAAAAATAGTTGGCAAATGGAAAGTCAGTCTATGTTCTAAGTTAGGAAGTTTCATTAAATGGTCAGTCCCATTACTTTATAAATTGAATATAATGCCAATAAAAATTTTAACAAGCTTTTCTGTTGAGTTAGATAAATGATCCTACATGGAAAAAATAAACGCATAAGCTAAGCTAGGAAAATATGGACCAGGAAGAACTATGAGGGAGGAACTACTCTATCACACATTAAAAATATTGCAGAGACTGTAATGCAACAGGAGAGTATTGTTGCATGTACAAGAAGAGGAGAGAAGGGAAAGGGAGGGGAGAGGGTGGCAGAGGTCAGGGGAGTGGGGGAGGGGTGGCCTGATTGGAAGTTGTTAACATGGGGAAGCTGGAGGTCACTAAGTAGAAGGCAGGCATCCTATGCGATGGTTTAGGGAGCATATGTGGCTTTCTCTGGCGGTCCTGTGTTGAAAGCAGAACGAGAGTTTTGGAAACTGGCAGTTACTGACCAAGTGCTGACTGTTCTGTGCTGAATGCTGCAGGGGCTGTGACTTGGCTTCTTGGGATGTTTGCTCCCCACGTTGGGGGTCAGAGTTATACTGTCATATGTGATCTGGCCTTTGTCCATTTGTATATTCAGTCTCAAAATAACAGTCGGTGCACAAATTCATCAGTTAGCTCGTCATTAAAAAATCGTCTCTTGGAAAGTTAAACCTTCGAAAGTTAAAAAGATGAAAATGTTAAAAAGATGAAAGACGCCAAATAAGTTTTATAGATGAATAGGAAGAAATTGAATAAGAATCTCAAAATTATCCTTCAACAGATTAGGGTGTCATGAAACAGGTTTCTCAAACTTAAAGTCCTATATTAACATTATTTTCTAAAAAAGAAATTTGGCAAAATGAATTAAAGGACTTAAAACGTCCTTAGCGTTGACTTCATGTTACACTTCTAGTAATTTACAATCAGGAAGTAATTCTAAATAGCAATACTTTTTATCTCCTAAATTGATTTTTTTGTGTAAATTATTGATTAAAAAAAGAAAAAAAGAAATCAAATCTCCAGCAGTGAAGTATATTTACTTGAGAATATATCATGCAAACTATGTTTCATTAGAGTGTCATTTTTATTATCAGCATAGGAGAAAAGATGAGTTATGGAAGGGATTCTGCCCATGCTCAGTTATTTCCTTTACTTAACATTAAATCTTGAATAAAGTATAATGTCAAGCTGACTCATTTACTCCTTCATTTTAAAAGCTGAAGACTATTTCCTTGGTTTTTAAATAATGAGGTGTAAAGAAGGGGGTGAGGTGTTGAAAATAACTTCCACTGAGCTTGACAGTAGCAACTGCTCTTGATTTTTTTTGAGAGTTGTGGGGTCACCCATCAAAGCAGGAATGCTATTTACGTTCAGAAATTAACAATCTGAATTTTATTAGAAATTTTGATTTTTATACATCCTCAAAAAGTAAACAGGAATTTATTTTAATTTTTATCTCTGTTGAGGTATGAGTAATAGACAAAAAATGCACACGTTTTCTATATGTGTATTGATTAGTTTGGACATATGCATACACCCATCATATCGTCACCACAACCAAGTGCTGAACACATCCATGACCTCCAAAACTTTCCTTGTGATTTTTGTGTGTTTTTTTAAGCTTAGGAATTTCATGGATTTTAACTTTATGCTCAGATAAAAGAGGGAGAAGATGAGGTGTACATTGTTTCATTGTGGTACCTTAAGACGTAGACTTTCAACATACACATGACTTCTGAAAAGCAATATTTATTACTCTCAATGAAATATTTTCTTCTATTTCCTTCAAATATATGGCCTTCTTATTCTACCCCCCACCCACTTCCTTTTTGAGTAGGGACTCAGGAGAAATTTCCAATGGTGCAAACAAACAGGGTCCAAGGGGTGGCTGCCCCTCAGCCCTGCAGGCTTTTCCCCTGTGAGAAGCGCCCACTTTGCACGTGTGTGAGCCAGTGTGGAACAGGAGAGAGTATGTCTGCAAACTGGTTCAGCCTGCTAAGCCCCTTTGCTGCTTCTAACCTATGGCCACGAAAAAGGCTAAATGGAGGGAAATTAAACTTTGATGTGTTGATGATTGAAAAGGAAAGTGCCTTGCTCTTTAAGGGATAAAGTCATTTGGAGGAAAATCAAATAACTATCATAGTTATTTTTTCCTGTCTTATTTTTCCACTGAAGCCACTAGATATTTCAATCTTTCTGACTTCCTAACAGAATCCAGTAGTACTTTCCTTTTCTAAGGCCAATGAACTGTTATGTAAGGGGCTTCTATTGCTTTTTCCAAACCCTCCTGGGATTCTGTTTATCTACTGTTCGTTTTTCACTCCCTGATTTTCAGATTGCTTTGTTCACTGTCCTTGTAAAATAAATGTGGCTCATTAAAATAACCAGCATGAATATGTATCTCTTTCACTGCATTTTATCTAATAAATATGCTGAAGATTTTCTGTGTTCTGCACGTGAATCCTTTGTTGAATATTGGAACTGGGACAATCTCTTCGCATCCTGTGACTTGCAAATTCCCTCTTGTAATGTGTCCGATGATGAACCGAAAGCCTAAATTTTAATGAATCCCAGTTTACTGATATTTCTTTTATGGAGTGTGTGTGTGTGTGTGTGTGTGTGTGTGTGTGCATGTCTTCTTTGAGAAGTTTATTCTACCCTGTGGTCCCGAGGATGTTTTCTTATGTTGTCTTCTAGAAGTTTCATTATTTTACCTTTCCCCTTTAGGTCAAAGTGTCCAGGAATTGAGTTTTGTGTATTGTGAGGGTAGGGCTCAAGGTTTCTTTTACATCCATATGCTCATCTCTACGAGTAATAACAGGTAGCACTGTGAGAGGTGGACACAAGCCTGGGAGTTAGGGGTCCTGTATTCTCAGACTTACCCTCCCTTTAAAGCACCCTCTGAACTTGGGCAGGTGATGTTACCAGTTCTCCCTCCTCTCAGACTCCTTCCTTCCTTTCTTCCTTCTATCCTTCGTTCCTCCCTTCCTCGCTCCCTCCATTCTTTCCTTCCTTCCTTCCATCTATCCACCCGAGCATCTGTCCAGATATCAATCTGTCCAACTGTCCTCCTGCCTGTTCGCCTGTTTGTCCTTCTTCTCTCCTTCCATCCTCTTTCCTCCCATCTCTCCAACTTCTCTTCCTTGTCTTTGTTCTTCCTGCTTTCCCTGTGACCCTCCATTTGTCTGCTCTTCCTCTGTCCATCCAGGTATCCCCTCTATCTGTGCCTCTACCTATCTCTTTGTTGCGTCTCTCTCTTCTTCAAGCACACTGTCTCTCTTGGGTTCATCTCACTCACAGGCTCGAACATCCCTCTACTCACACAATCCCTCCTTCTGTCACTCACATTTATGGCTCACCTGTGAATGGTTGTCCTGAGACAGCCACTGTTGGAATGCAGATGAGCCTGTGGGGCTTCATCCACTTTGTGGGGTCTCTGTCTCTCCCAGACGACAGCCCTTTCCACAGCTCCTGAGCTGGGCAGCATGTTCCTGCCTACTTCCTCATTGCTTGAGCAACCAGAAGACACCACAGGCCTAGGGGGCCCCTCTTCCTTCCCCAGAGGAGCTCTCCAGCCCCACACCTCAACTGACCTATTCTTACTGGGCAGGTGGGAAGCCGAGGTGTGCAATTCTGCTTTGAGGGCAAGCATGCTGATCACAAGGATTATACCAATATTTCAATCTGATGCAGCCCTCAGAGAGCCCCTGGTCTTGTGAAAGTCACAGAAAATTCTAATACAAGGTGGGATGTTTTGAGGAGAAGCACCTGGCATCCTTTGGGTGGGAAGGGCTCTCTGGAGGAAGTTTTGCCCAATTGGGGTCTTTTAGAAGGAGTAGGAGTTATATAGGGAAATAAGGTGTGGAGCGTGTTCCTGGGAGAGGAAATTGCATGAGCAATGGCCCTGTAGGCAAAAACAGCATAGTGTATGGGAGAATTGACAGGAATTTGGTTTGCCTGAAGCACAAAGCCCAACTCAGAGTGAATGTATCAATGAGGCTGAAGAGTCAGCAGGAGCCAGATGTGCAATGGCTTTGAGTGCCAGGTCAAGAAGTTTGAACTTAACTCTGAAGGCCTTAGGGAGCCATGGGTGATGCTAGAGCAGGAGTGTTCTAGTGAGATCTTCATTTCAGAAAAATGCTTCTAATGTTCGAGGCAGAGAACATCCTTTAGACAATGCATCCAGTGAGCATGTTAGGGTGTTGGTTCCGGTGAGAAAAGATAAGACCTACCTGGGATGTGAATGAACAGAAGGAATGCATTGAGGAGCAATCTGTAAGTGCAATTGGTGTTACTGGCAGGTGAGGGAGGAGGAGCTGAGAGATATGCTGGCTTCAACTTGGATGAGCACAGCATTGGGTGGTGGTTCCACTGGGAGCAAAGGCAACAGATGATACTGAGTTCAGGACTCTGATCTGGTCTCAGGCCAGCTCTCAGGGATGGCTGTCTCTCTCCCTCTCTTCTTGCAGCCAAGGGGCACGACCTGAAGGCCCTCACACTCAATTCCACCATCTCCAACATCCAGTATTTGACAGACATGAGCAAGGGCTCAGCGACATTTAACTCCACTGAGAGAGTCCTGCAGCACCTGATGAGACCCTGGTGCCAGCAGCTCCTGGTAGGATGAGTCCCAGCCAGCCGCACCCCACCTGCTGTCTCTCCTGCTCGTCCTCCTCCTGCCTCCTCCCCTGCTTGGATCCTTGTTCAAGAAGAGCAGCCTGGGCCCCTTGTCTTGGGCTGTAGACTGATCTCCCTCAAGGAAGTCCCTTTTCTGAGCATTTGAGAGTCATGAACACTTTTGGTGACCACCCCAGTTTTCACTCTTCCCACTGACTCCCAATTTGCTCCTCCCTCCCTCTGGCCCCCATTATCAGAGGATTCAGGACATCTCTCTAGAGTCCCCACATTCCTCTCTCCCCAGGCCTGCAGACGATGGGGCAGCCACCAGCGTGGAAGCTGTCTGCACCTACCACCCTGACCCCATGGCTCATGATGGAGAGTATGACAGAGACACCAGGTGACAGCAGCATTCCTGGGAGCTTAACCAGCTGACTCACCGTGTCACCCCGAGGGGCCTCTACTCCCTGCTCAGGGACAGCCTTTTTGTCAGTGGTGAGTGTTCATGCTGAGCTGGATTGACAGTGATCGTTACTTATGCCTGTTCTGCTTTATTTCCTCTCTAACAAGTCAGCCCAGGTTCTGATTTGGGGGACACAGAAACTGAATATGTAGAAAATTTCAATTTGCAAATGAAGACTGTGCTGTAAATGGATTTTTAGATCCCAATAAAAAAAATGTGAACTATCTCACTATTAATTTTTATATAGATTGCCTGGACAAATGGTAATATCTTGGTTATAATGGGTTTAAATATACCATTAAAATTAGTTTCACTTGTTTATTTTTACTTTTTTAAATGTGAGTATTTTAAAAAAGTTTACATTTCATAAGATAGAGTGTGAAATTCTACTGTTGGACAGCACTGTTCAAGACATGAAAATAAAGCCCAGAGAAAGTAGTTAGGGACAACTTTTCCAAGGAAAGGAGTCAATCTGACCCACGTGGCAAGATGCAGAAAACAGTCTCATACACACATACATACACACACACACACTTAGAAAGTAAGACCAACATCATCATAGAGTTGAACCACTACTTCTCAAGTAGCAAGAGGTTGCAGTCCTACATTGTTCTAAGTGGACGAACCTCAGGAAAGGAGCCAGGAGTCAAGAAAATTTACCAATCAGGAAGATCTAAAACCAGAGAGTAAAGGTCAGGATCTTTTGTGAAGTTCCCAGCGGTGGATTCTGTTAGAGACTCAATACGTTAGTGAGAACTTTGCAAGAAGGGTTGTTACAGAACTCACCTATCCTTTCCTATGTAAAAACACACAAGTTTTGTAAAGAATACTAGCTCCTGCCAATCAACAAAAAGATGGTAGAACACAAATATCCCCCTTGTAAATCACTCCTGGATTAGTGAGCCAGTCAGGGAACAGATGACAGTGGATTGAGCTGGACCTCATTAGGCTGATTCTGACTTCATGACCATCCTGTGGATTGTCTCATGCCAGGAACTCTAAAACATGCTGCCCCCACCACTCTTTTGCCACCAAGGTACACCAACCAGACCTTGCTGACAAATGCCCTGGCTGGGCCCCTTCTGACCACACCTGGAGGACTCTCTCCAAATCCTACTCCGTCACGGCGCTCTTCCACCAGCCACTGGCCAGGGTGGCATTTCCTCCAAGGCTGACACTCTGTGTGCCCAGCTCTGGGAATGGCACGTCTCCCTCAAGTGAAGAAAAGGATCTGAGTTCAGAGCCTGTGGGCTGCAGCCATTAGGACAAGGCCTGGGGTTTGCTTCCAGAGAGAAGAGAACCTGTGGTGGGTGTGGGTCCCAGGGTTCAAGAAGCCCCCGTGATTCCTGGATAGAATCCCAGAAGATGATGCAGGACAGAGGAGGGATGCTTGGGTGTGATTGTGCTTGGGAATGTCCATAGGGAGGCGGATGTGCCATTGGTAATGCCTTCAACAGTGTTGTTCATTCATCGATTCATCCTGTCTCAGGGAGTGCTGTCTACATCCTTCCAGCCCCTAGTCTCCTGTCTGGAGCAAACAGATAGCGTCAGAGGAACATTTACATTTCATTTATAATGTATGCCTACAGGGCATGCAATGTGCTGGATGTTGCAAGTGTTTTGAAACATTAACTCCTTTAGCACTCTCCATATCCTCACAAATTAGGTACGCTTATCCTTCTTGCCAACAACAGATGAAGAAACTGAGGCACCAATGAGGTAAGTACTTTGCCCTTTACCAATATCTAGGAAGTGATTGAGGTGGAATTTGAACATAAGATGTTGGCTCCATATTCTCTTCTCTTAATCATGTTCTTTGCTCTCTAAGACTTCATACCATGAAGACGATGGCTCAGCGTATCCATTTTCTTGTTACACCCAGTAGCCCCACTCTTTGATCTCTGTCTGCAAAAGATGCTATTTGCATCAAAACTCTTGCACATACACAACCAAAATGACTTCTCCCCATATCCCATGTCCTGGAAAATACATAGAGAACATTTCAAAACATTTCTTGCCCAGGCTGGGAGTGCTTCTGGGAAATCCCACTGTTCCTGTAAGAAGCCAAGGGCAGGCTGGGAGCTGTGTCTCAGGGGAAAGGTGAGCTCAGGAGTTACTATGGGGTTACAAAATGGATGGGGGGCCTCAGCAGGAATTGACTTCAGGATCTGGTGGTGTTTCAAGCTGGGTGCCAATTTTCAGGCTTTGGTTGTAGGGGCTGGTGCCGCATTCCAGGGAGATGGGAGTCTCCCTGTGTTCTTGGGGAAACCAGACCCTTGAAAGCAAGGGAATGAGAGTTTCCTTTCACAATGGACTTGGGAGGGGAAACATTCAGCCCAGAAGAGACAGCCATGATCCTGATGAAACCAGAAGAATCTACCTCCTCATCCACCAATCAGAAAGCCCTCCTTCATGGACTCACTTTATCCAGATGAGACCAAGAAGGAGGACATCATGAGATGCCCTTGCAGGTGGGAGACCTGTGACAGTGGAGCCTGTGCCTGGGAGGCTCTGAAAGGCATCATAGGGGTGACATTTGCTGTGAGCAGGGTGCCAGATGAGAGGCACGCCTGCCTGTGTCTGGGAACAGTTTGAGCATCAGGGAGAAGGCACCACTGGCACAGAGGCTCACAGGAAGAAGTGGGTCTGACCAGACAATGTCAGAAAGATGGCAGTGTAGCTGGAAGGAGCCTGAGAAGAGAGAGGAGGGTAGATGGGGACAGGCAGGGCCAGAGGGCAGGAACTGGCAGACTGTGCTTTTCCCGTCGCTCTCTGATGACACTGCTCTAAGACATTGCACCTAGAAAATACAAATCCTTAACATCTCACAAAGTGTGTGTGCCAGGAATGGGGCACAGCTTAGCTGGGTGCCTCTGCCTCAATGTCTCTGTGAAGCAGGGGCTGCGGCTCTATTGCTGCTCGACTCATGGAAGGTTTGCTCCCAAGTTCACTCACATGCATGTTGACGGGGTTTGTTTGGACTGAAAGTCTGAGTTCCTGCCTGTCTGTTGGCCGATCATTCCCTCCATTCTCTCCTATGGAACATCTTCATAGGACAACTGAAAACATGCACACTTGCTCCCCCAGTTCCAGAGATATAAGAACTGGAGAGAGAGAAAGATGGAAACAGAAGGAGAGAAAGAGGGAGGGGACTAAAGCCAATGAGTAAGAAGGAAGGGCCAGGCTTTTTGTTCTTAACCCTGGGTTGCAGGCCATCCCATCACCTTGGCTGCATTCTATTCAGAAGGCAGTTCCTGACCACTTGTGGTTCCACAAGGATGTGCACAGCAGAAGGCAGTGAGCACCAGGAGCCATGGTGGAGGCTGCCCCCCACATAGGCTGACACGAGGCACTTGGGTCTGATTCTAGGTCAAACAGGAGACCATGCAAGGTTTCATGCCAGTGAATGGAAATATCTGAATTTCCCCTAATTTCCACCTCTTAAAGGTGCAGAGCTGGAAATGAGGTGACATTTGCTGTGAGCAGAGTGAAAGATGAGAGGCATGCCTGCCTGTGTCTGGGAATAGTTTGAGTGTCAGGGAGAAGGCACCACTGGTGCAGAGACTCGCAGGAAGAAGTGAGTGTGACCAGAGAAGGGCAGAAAGGTGGGGGTGTGGCGAGAAGGAGCCTGAGAAGGGAGCAGAGGGCAGATGGGGGCATGGCAGGGACGGGTGGTGGGAACTGGTAGGCTGTGCTTTTTGCCATCGCTCTCTGATGACATTGCTCCAAGAGCTTGCGCCCCAAAGGTACAAATCCTTAACATCTCACAAATTCTGTGTGCCAGGAAGGGGGCACAGCTTGGCTGGGTGCTTCTGCCTCAACGTCTCTCTGAAGCAGGGGCTGAAAATCTGAGATCCTGCCTGTCTGTTGGCCAATCATTCCCTCTATGCAGACCTGGAAAAGAGGCCCAGAGGGGCAGTGACTTTCTCAAGGTCACACAGCTGGAACCCAGGCCTGTTTTGAGGGGTACTCCACACTACATCCCATCCCTTCTTGTCATTCTTTCATCTCTAAGTGTGTGCATCAGACACAGGCAAACCAGACCACAGGTGTTGTCGCTATTGTCTCTTCTACACCTGAGGACGTCCTGAGGGAGCTATTTCCGGCATCGTCCCCATCGTGCAGGTTGGGTGATTGAGGAGGCCCTGGGAGGCACAATGGCATTTCCAGGACACAGAGCTTGTAGGAAAAAAGAGGTTGGAACTCAGCTGCATGTCCTCAAGCTGGAACCCTGGTTCCATCTCAAGGTCCTGTGTGGGGCACTGTGATGGGTATTTGTGTGCAGTCATGGAGATGACATTGGCAAGGAGGGTGAGCAGCCAAGATCCCAGAGGGGTTTTGGGTGGGTGTGATTGAAGAAGGGGCCAAGGTATGGGAACTCAGAGGAAGTGACCTCACTTCCTTGGAGACAGACCCCAACAGAACTTAGCACACTGGTCTCCAGGCGCCCACATTCTAGACATAGCATCCTATCGAGCTCACTTAAGTGGAGACGTTCAAGAGAACAGCATGTTTTCCTGTTGTCTCCCGAGTTGTGGAGGCTCTGGCTTCAGGAAAGCCAAGACAAAGAGCCCTTTCAGTCACTATAGATGCTGGCTTGCCCTCACCTGCACCGCGTCTGGTCATTTGTCAGGATGAGCTTTCAGGTAACACAGGGCCGGCCATCGGGGTTAGGTCAAAACTGGATGCCACCCCCACACCCCTTTGAGCCTACTTGTGTGTTGGAGGGGAGTGAGTGAGGGACGGCGGGGCTGAGTGGGGAGCACCCTGGGTAGGAGCTGTTTGCTCGGTGTTGGAAGCCTGGCAGTGTGTCATGTTCCCAGCCTAGGTGGTGGCTAGTAGGATGGGAGAGTGGGTGCTGGGAACCAAGCTCCTCTACCCATAGGTTAGTCCCGAGCCATCTGGGTGTCATCTCATTCCCTCCCTGGCTGGAGGTCTATGCAAATGCTGCTCGGTACCTGATCTGTGCTGGGGTTTACTCCTGTGGCCAAGTCGAGGCAGGCCCCTGAGACCTGCCGGCCCGCCTCTTGGGCACTGTATTTGCAGAGCTGCACGCAGGAGGTGGTCGAAGAGCTGGCAGATGGGTTCGGGTACTCCATTTCCCTGGACAGGGACCAGCTGCACCGCACCATCATCAATAACCAGGGCTGCTCCGAGGTGAGAGTGGGCACGGAGGGGTCTTCCCATCCAGGCCCCTAAGATGACCAGGGCAGGCCCAGAATCCAACCTCAAACTGCCGTTCTCCTGGGACCCTAACAGGGCTGTTCCCCATGAGTGTCCCACAGTCCCATTCCCAAAGGAATCTGGACTTCCGCTTATCCCTACCAGCTGCATAGGAGGATAGGAAGGCACTCTTTGCATTTTCCTAGGAAGATTAGAGAAAACGTTGATGTCATTGTCGCTTCCCAATAGGCCCTGAGTATCTTTGAATTTTGCCTCTTTTGGAAAATGGAACCTCGATAATGAAGGTCTCCAAACTTCCTTTAATGTAAGAGAGATAACCATCAGCGTGTTTTGGAAGTCAAAGGGATTCTCAGAACTTGTCACTGCCCTGTACACTGTTTCCAGACCTGGGATGGGTGAGGTGGCCACCTAACATTTCCCTCCGGGTCAGGGTCCGATGAAGCCTCAGGCAGTTAGAGGGGATGTCCCTCAGCCCCCAGTTTGGGCGGTTCTCAGTTCTGACCCACAGGAACTAGAGAAGCCACTTGGCATGCCTAAGCCTCTGTTCTCCTCTCTAGAGAGGGCATGTCTGTTGAGGATTCACTGGGCTGGCGCTCTTCACAGAAGGAGGTCTGTTGTCCCTCAGTGAGCAAATGGCCTTGAGGGAGCTCAATGTGGAATCCTTCACCCGCCCAAAGTCCGATTGTACTTTGAAAGCCCAGAACCTTGCTGAGTGTGGGAGCCCCTGTCTCTCCTGTCGCACACGTCTGGGAGGGACAAGGAGTTCCTGGGTCAGCTGCAGACCTTGATAATCCTGGTGGTTTGCAGTGGTGGCCCTGACCCTCTGTCCTCCTCATCCCACCCAGAGTGAAGATGAGTCCACTCTGTCTGTAACTGAGGCCTGCAGGATGCGTGCCCTCCAGGCAGGCATGATGCAGAGGCTCTCAGAGTCTGTGCTGCCAGCCTTCCCCAGCAGAGTCCTCTGCAGTGTCATCACCTCCCTCTGCAGCTACTCAGGCTCCAGCACAGCCCACCAGGTGCTGGACCAGCTGTTTCCCAGGTGACTGTCCACCTCCTCCTCAGCACAGTGGTGACTCTGCCCACTGCCAGCTGTGTGTCTTGCCTTGGGAATGTCACCGCATCTCTCTGAGCCTGAGTTGGCTCCTCTGAAACGTGGGGTGGGAGAGGATGAACTTGCTAGGCTTCTCCCAGGGACGAATGGGCTCAGCCATCCAGGTGCTGCCCTGGTGCCCGGCTCTGCAGAAAGGGCCCTGGGTCATGCTGTGGTTGCTGGTGTTGATTATTTCTCTGCTCCCTATGAAAAGTAGTCTTCCTCTCCCTTCACTGGCTTGTGGCTTTTTGAGTTTGGAAAAACACCTGGAGAGCACCCTGTTAAGGAGTTTGAGATGCCATCCAGCTGGTCCTGGTGCTTGTCCTTGGTGTAGCCATTTAGGGATCTCTGGGGCCCCAGAGGGGCCCCAGGCCTACTCAGACACCTGGGGTGGATCTGGTTGGAGTTCATTTAACAATGTCTATGAAGGACATACTGTGTGCAGGGCATCTGGATACACTAAGTGTCACTCAATAAATGAAGCAGACAGCCTCCCTGGGCCTCCCCTCTAATCTGAGTCAGTCACACTTGACATCATTTCTAGGTCCCATCTACCCTCCATCCTGGGCGACGCCCTCATCTCCTTTGGGACACGTGGAGGCAGCTTGGCCCATTGTGTGCGGGATGCTGGAGGACAGCACCACCTCCCAAAGTGAGCGGTCTTTGAGTGCAGACGGAGGGCCTCCTGTCTCTAGCAAACAGGGTGAGGAGAGGATGGAGGCTGTGGCTGGCACAGGCCTGGGAGAACTCTGCATCTCACCCATCTTGTGATTCCCATGGGAAGGCTGAGTTCTGGTGGCTTCCACTCCAGCAGGACTGGACTCAAAGACAGCTATCTATGTGTCCCAGGCCCCCTGAGAACCGGTGGGGAGGCTGGGCTGAGTTGCCTCCTAGAGACCCAATCCCAGCAGAGTCCCAGCTCCTTGTGTCTCCCTTTCTCCACATCCACCCCTTGTGAGCGCCACCAGCAGGTCCATAGTAGGAGGTGCGTGAGCAAGCTGCTCACAGATCTGCTGGAGTCTTCATTCCAGTGGCCCACATACATAGAGGGCTTGGGTGGGCTGTGTCCAGACCCTTGGGGAGGAGAGTGTCGGTGGGAACAAGAGACTCTCACAGACTCTGTGTTCAGCCTGCTGGGTGAGCAGGCCTGCCACTGCCAGGACAGCCAGCCAGGGCTCAGGGCTGGGATGGGCCCCTCCTCTGGAGGGGGAGGGTCTGGCACAGGGGCGGAGATGCTAACAAGAGTGCCTTGGGTGGGCAGTGTTTAAGGAAAGGCCGGACCACTGACTCTCTGGCCCATCTGCCTCCCCGCAGTGCTATTTCCTGCTGGGAACCTGGCTGGGCCAAGGGCAGGATTGCAGGGAGCCCCTGCGGTTTCCATGCTGGACCCTGCAGCTGGCCACTCTGCACGTCAGCTTTGATGGCTCACATGTGGAGGGCCATGCCTACCTTGTGCCAGGCCACCTGGAGCACCTCAAGGCCATTGAGGCTAAACAGAAAGGTGAGGGGACTGGAGTCTGGGAAGACTGTCTGTGTTGAGGTTCATGGGCTAGAGTTCCCTTAAAGGCAGTGGAGTCCTTCCTGTCTTTGGAAAGGCACAGAAACTGTCAGGTGTGTGGGTGAAACTTTCTCCTTATCCTGCTGCAGAGCCAGCTCCAAAGCTCCTGCCACATCCAGAGCCAGAGCCAGAGCCAGAACCAGCCCCTGGGCTAGAGCCATCTCCAGCTCCAGCCCCACCACCCGTGGCAGAGCTGGAGCCAGCATCACCTGCATCGGACCCTACAGGGCTGGAGGAAGGGGCACCATTAACTTCAGCCTCAGTGCCAGCTCCTGAACTAGAGTCCACTGGACCCTGGGCTGTAACCACCGAAAACCAGCTGAGGGAGGAGAAGTCAAACATCTTGGACTTCCCTCCCCAGCTGGTGGCAGAGCAGCTGACAAGCATGGAGGCCGTGAGCAGTGGGGCTTGCAGGGAAGGGGGGCCCTGCCTTTCTGTGCCATGAGCTGCCCCACACCTGCCATTCCCTGATCCAAAATATGATGATCTGGGTCCACATTCTTGCCCCTGCCCCTTACCAACACTGCGACTTGGGCACTTTCTTAACCCCAAGCGTTCGCTGTCCCCACGTGCACAGCAGAGCTGGACACTAAGGGTACCTGCTGCACGGGGTGGCTGTGCCGATGAACGAGGTGGAACAGAGAGGAAGTTGGGATGGGTCTGGCCCTTTGGTGCAGGAGGGAGCTCACTGAAGTGCTGCCAGGTCCTTGGGCCGATCACGCGTGTGCCCAGGGGGCCTTCAAATCCTCAGCACACATCAGGCATGTGATGTGTACTGACTCCAGCGGAGACAATCACATAAAGCCAATGCTTCTCCCTGCCTCGGGGGAATGTGCATGGGAATGGGGAGTGGGACCCGAGGGGGACTGCGATGGGTGGAAGATGTCCCTTGGGGTGGGCCGGTGAGGGCTGTGTTCCGGAGCTTGGAGGAAGTGAGATGGGGCTGGGAGAAAATGCCCTCCCTTCTGCACAGCACTGTGTCCCAGGTCATCGTGTGCTGACACCTTCAGTGGACATGGACAAAACCCAGGGAATCCCACACACCTCAGAGATCACATCCTCTGCTTCCTGAGCTCCCGCTCTGTCCTCAACCCGCCTGGGACTGTGGGGGACCATGGATGCCAAGCTGGGGTGAGGCAGTGCTGGCAACACTCTGAATCTTCCTCAGGAGCTCTTCAAGAATTTGGTGCCTGCCCACTGCCTGGGCTCCATCTGGTCCCAGTGAGACAGCAGGGACCACAAGTACCTGGCACCCACCATCCGTGACACTGTGGCACACACGAACACCTTGGCCAACAGTGTCATCGCTACGTGCCTCGGGGCCCTGGGCATGACAGCGCAGGACAGGGCCAGGGTGGTGGAGCTGTGGATTCATGTGGCCGAGGTAAGTCATGGGAGGCCCATGGAGGCCCTGTCTGGAATCATGGGAATTGCCTCTTGTTTCTCAGCTGTCGATATTGAAGTCTGTGGTCTGAATCCCTGCACTGGTCCTAGACACTCCTGCCAGGGCCACACTGACCTTGACTTGAGGTCCTGGTGGTGGCAAGCTCACTTCCTTCCTGTGCTCCTTCCTTGTGTTCAGCTAAAAATCCTTGTGCCAGGCAGTGTTACTCCTCAGGTCCCAGGTGTGCCCTCCCTGGGTTTCCTGGGCATCTGTCTCCAGGAGAGGAGAAGTCCATGAGGGGACAGAATCCAGAGCTGGAGAGCTCCAGCCCCCACTCACAGCTCAATCTCTTCCCTTCCCAAGGGGTGCCTAGGCCTCAAAAATTTCTCATCGTTCCACATGATCCTTTCTGCTCTGCAGAGCCCTGCAATTAAGCGTCTCAAAGACACCTGGGGACAAGTATCCAGATGGGTAGGCTGCTCTCCATCCAAGCACCACGAGGGGGAGGTGGACCTGGCAGCCGGCATTGGGTCGCCATGGCCCCCGCAGTCAGCTGAGATCACCTGGGAGACAGTGAATGCCTGGGACACCGACTGATCCAGTTCCTGGGTCTCTGAGCCTCTCAGGGCCCTTAGGCCAGCGGTTCTGCCCAGGAACTCATTTCCTTCAATATCAGATCCTGACTTGAGCCCAGTGGAGATTCTCAAGTGTTTCCTTTGCAGCAACAGAAATCTCCATCCAACTGAAACCAAGAGTGTTCAAAACAGATCTGTGTGGTAGATATGGGAATGGAGGCCCCAGGTGACAACAGGAGAGGCCCCTCCCCAGTCCCATGGAGACCTCTGGGCTCAGAGCAACCCAGTGAAATCCCTCATCCAGGCCCCAGGCTGTTTGGGTCTTCTGGGATCTAAAACAAATGGGATTTGCCCTTCAACCATCCCATAGTCTTTCTTTCTTTCTTTCCCCACTCCCCCAGGGAGAGATCCTACACCTTTAAGAAGTGGTGCAGGGGACAGCAGCATGTGAGCAAGAGACTGTTCCTGAAGGTAACCTGGGGCTGGAGATCTGGGAGGAGGGGTGCGCGAGGGCCCAGGAACATCCTGAGGGCATCCTAGGAAGTGAGGCTATGGTAAGGCCATCCTGGGGTTCAGAGACCTCTGTCGGTGGGGCAGGAAGGAGATGCCGCACGGCCACCACCAACACCCTCTGCCCTCTCCCTCCATGTCTCAGTTTGGCTATTGTTGGGACACACTCTGGGAGTGCAGAGGTCAGGACCGTGGTCAGTAGTGGGGCAGGGCGAGGGGTGAAGGCAGCGGGGACAGGGACTCTGGCTGGGGCGGAGAGTGGCCTCTCCTCAGTGGGTCCTTGAGCAAGTCTCTGCCCCTCTGTGGGCCTCGGTCTCCTCCTCTGGGAAATGGAGGGAGATGACGTGGTGCAGGCCTCACGTTGGGGTGATACCGTCCAAGGGATGACAGGAATGGGAGGAGATTTGTGCTGGCTCCTCCTCGAGAGCTGAGGGGAGAGCAGTGATGACAGTCAGATGACAGGAAGTCCTAGGAGAGCGCTGGAGGCAGGTGGAGTTCTCACTCTTTCCTGATGAGGAAAGAGGCTCAGGGAGGCCTGGGCAGGCCCAAGGTCACACAAGAGTGAGTCCTGGAGCCAGGACTGGTCTAGAATCAGAGCACTCTGGAGGTGGAAACAGCATAGGAAGCAGGGGACTGGAACCTAATGGCCAGGGTCTGAGGTCAGGGGCCTTGGGGGACATGTGGAAGGGAGAAGGACCTCTCTGACCCTGTCCTCAGCACTGACAGGAGGCGACCTCCGTGTTGGCCACTGCACAGAGGGCCCGCCATGGAGCCCAGGAGAGGCGGCGGCAGCAGGTGAGGGTGCCTGTGGTGGAGGTGCCCAGGAGTCAGAGGAGAGGTGGCTCCCCCTCCCAGCTGGAGGCCTCCCTCAGGAGAGGGGCCTTCCTCCTCCAGGGCATCTCCTATAGCCACAGATCCTGTAGTGCCTGCATTGACAGTGAGCAGGGGGAGTCCTGGAAGGGCTGGCAGCAGGACAGATTTGGGGTGGGGAGGGGCAGGGGCCACACCCCCTGGCGTTGACCAACAGCCAGCCCTGGGACATGACTGGTGGGGTTTGGTGCTCCTGGAGGGGAGGGCAGGAGGGGATTGTGGATGTTGGGGTGTCCCGAGGATCCTAGGCTGCTGTGTATGGGAGTGTGGGGTGGGCAGGTGGCTCAGGTGAGGGGTTTCAGAGGAGGGTTCATGGGGGTACCTGAGATTGGAAGCTCATCACCATGCCCATCCCAATGGCGGCACAGGGTGTCGTCCCCTCCCTGGTGACATTCTTCAGTTCCCTTGAGCTGCTGGATGCTACGATGGAGGATTATGTGGCGGTGAGTGAGCCCGGAGGTGGGTCTAGGGGCTCAGGCTCCTGAGGGTGGGGAGGAGAGAGTCCTGCCCTGAGCCCTGAGCTGTCTGCATTTGGCAAAGGTCCTCTCAGCAGTGCCTCCAGCATCATGTGGCAGGCGAGGCATCAGGCCCAACACAGTGATGAGTGATGCAGGCTCCGTGTAAGTCACCGTCCATGTTCCCTGGGCTGTTGAGGCCCTGAGCTGCAGGAGGTTGTGTCTGAGCTGGACTCAGTCCCCCCTCTAGCCCTGCTGATGTGGAGAGAGAAGTTGGGCCCCTCTGAGTCAGGAAGCACATCAATTTCTGAGCTTTCCCTTCCTGCCTGAGGTCTCCATCTCCCTGTCTGTCATCAGAGAGGGTTGGGTCACGAGGTCGCTGGCGTTAGCTCCTCTGTGCCCCCCATCACAAAGCCCTGTTTCGTGCACACTTCCTGACTCCCTGGGATGTACCTGTCACCCCACTGCAGAGGTCCCCACCTCTCCAACAGTACCCCCCACAGTTCACCTGTTCCTCACACAGTCCCTGCCCCATAGAGGTGGACACACTCTCCTACCTGCAGAGGATCAAAGCACCCAGTCTATGCAGGCTGACAAGTAGCCTGAGGGCTTGCTCTTGTGTAGGGCAGTTCCCTAGGGCAGGCTGCCCGCCCTGGCTGATCTGGATTATTTCTGTGCTCTAGTTGGTTTGGCCGACCCCCTGGGCTGTCGGGCAGAGGAAGAACTTCAATGCTGTCTGCCAGCACCTGTCAGCATGCCTGTACTAGGTCACAAGAATGGCCACCACCAATGTCTGTCTCTGGAGACGTCTCACCTCTCACAGAGACACACCCAGAGCCTACCAGGTGAGTCTCTTTTCACCAAAGGACTGTGCAGCTTTCTTTTTGGTGACTTTAGGTTTCTCTCTGATATGGCTGAATTTGTGCCGGGCCCTTTAAGACCCGGTGTTTTCCTGCTTTCATCTGATAGCTTTTCTGGGGGTATTGCCCCATTGCAGTTAATAGGCAGCCGAGCCAAATAGTAGGGCACTCATCTCAGTTGTGCTGAGTCTGAAGCATGCTTATGGCAGTAACAGGCCCCTGCTCAGGTCCCCACTTCTCCAGGGAGGGCTGTGTACCTTAGGGTGGCTCCTGCCCTACTGGTTGTGAAGGTCTGTGGTTTGTGAAGGTGGCTTTTTCTCTCCAGAAGGAATTTCTGCCTCTTCCACCTCAGTCAGGACTGTCCCTTATTGTGGGGGTTCTTTTCATCCAGTTTCCAGTTTTCTCTCCAGGGTAATTTTTCCAAGAACAGTTGTAACCTAATTCTGTTTGTGGGAGGAGGTGAGTTCAGAGTCTGCCTATGCTGCCATCTTGATGAGATCCCTACTGCCTCATCTTGATTTACAAGCAAAACCTGGAAAACCTCCCCAAACAAGTGTTTTTTGGTTTCTGTAGGAATAGTACAGAAAATATTGGGGCCAGCCCAGTGGGGCTGGCAGTGAAGCTCACATGTTCTGCTTCTGCTGTCCAGGGTTTGCCAGTTTCAATCCCGGGTGCAGACCTACGCACTGCTTGTCAAGCCATTCTGTGGCAGGCGTCCCACACATAAAGTAGAGGAAGCTGGGCACAGATGTTAGCTCAGGGCCACTCTTCCTCAGCAAAAAGAGGAAGTTTGGTGGCAGAGGTTAGCTCAGGGCTAATCTTCCTCAAAAAAAATATGAAGAAGAAAATATTAATGTTACCTTTGGTGCTGAAACTCAATTTTGTGGAGTAACATTCAACCTCAATGTGAATTTCGCCATGTTTTTTTGGCTTTTATGGCACTGAGAGCTGAAGCATCAGATCAGAAGGTAGGACTTAGAGGCTGTGGACTACGTTTCCCAAAGGGCAGGAGGCAGGGAGACTGGCCTCTTACTTTTCATGTAAAGAGACTCCATTTCCCATCAGGCAGCGGGTGGGAGGAGCATGTCTCCTGATTTTCCTTGGCTGGCAGTTGACCAGTACAGTCTCCACCTCCTGCTGGTTGATCCCGTTTGCCACGCCTCCCAGCTCGCCCTGCCTGCCCACGTGCAGTGCAGTGGCACGTGGCTGCCCCAGGTCCTCTGGCGCCCCAACTCCCTGCTGCCAACGCCTCCACTCTCGCCAGCCTCCCCACTCGCCCCGCCCTTCCACTCGCCCCTCCCCTCCAGCTCGCCCCACCCCCCGCTCGCCCCGCCCTTCCACTCGCCCCTCCCCTCCAGCTCGCCCCCCCTCCCCTGGCTCCGCCTCCTCACTCACTCGCCCACCCGCTTGCCCCCCAACTCCTGCTCTTCCTGAGCCAATGGGGAGGCCGCAGACTTCCGGGTCAGGCGGGGCAATGCCGCCTCAGCGTGGAGTAGGCGAATGTGGCGGGAAGTTCCTGCTTGTTGCACAGCGATGCGCCTGAGGCCAGCGGTAGAGAGGGCGCGGCCATCCCCTCCAAAGCGGTCCCCCTGAGCCCAGTGTCCCGCGGGGCTGTCCCGGCCAGGCCTCGTCCCTCCTGGGTGGGGGCGGCCGGTCCAACGCGCTCCGCGTCGGGCGCTCGGCCGGCGGAGGACGGTTTGTGCCGCCCCGGCCCGCGAGGCCCCGGCCTCCGGGCGTCGCTTCCGCAGGGAGCCCGGGCGGGAGCGCTTTGACGGGGCTCCGCGGAGACGAGGAGGCCCTCGGAGGACGGCGGGCAGGGCCGCAGCGGGGCGGGAGGGCCGCTCCGAGGGGAGACGCGCCCTGAGCCCGGGCACGTGGCACGGGACCCGGACAGCCTTCCGGGCGGCGGTGCGGCCCTGGCCCGCCGTGTCTGCTGAGGCCTGCGGGGCTCTGTCCTCGAGGGCCCGGGCGCGGGGCTCGCGGGCTGCACAGGGCTCCTCGGTCCCTCCGTCCCCTCCGTCCCCATTCCCCAGCGATGGAAGACAGTCCAGGCAGCTGTCTCAGGCTCAGAGAGGCTGCCTGCTGTGCACACCGCGTGTGTCTCCACTCCCCGCTCTCAGGGATGCGGGAGAGGGACAACCGGAGGGAGGGGGAGGAACAGCAGGCCTCGTCCTCGTCCGGAGGGAGGGGGGAGGCCACCCTTGGCTCCTGGGAGTCCGCCTGGTTCTCCACCTGCCTCCTCTGGACTCATCTGGTTTTGTCTCGCCTGGTGTGGACACCTCCTGTCTTTCCCCATCTCCCTTTCCTGGAACAACATGGACCTACCGGTTTGCTGTGGGAGTGCACTGGGTTTGGGGACTGTGGAAAAGCCTCCTGAGTTCTTGTTCTTCTTCCCTTTCTTACTGGGATTGCCTGTCTGTTGAGTCTGAAATTTGCAAGCATCAAAGAAAATGCAGGACAGTATGTATTTTTAAGAGTTCAAAGCAGGACATAGACACCTTACTTTTTATGACATGCAGAGCAGGATTCTTTGGGAAAGAATTTGATCTACAATCGTAAAGCAATTTCAGAGGGAAGCAAGAGTGTTTCATAGAATCATTTTGTTCTGCGCCTGTTTATGCTGTCCCAACTGGCGTGTAGTGATTGGCATTAAACTTCTGAGTAGATAAGGTGATGTTCATTTGCTCCCTGTAGAAGGGAAGGTCGCTTAATGGCTTTCTCTGCTGAACGGGCCACAGATGGTGTTCTCTGTGCCTTGGGACAGTGCTGCTCAGATTCTGAGTTAACACAGCAACACAACCTCAATAACAGTAAACTGTG
Source organism: Equus caballus (assembly GCF_041296265.1). Taxonomy (NCBI): domain Eukaryota; kingdom Metazoa; phylum Chordata; class Mammalia; order Perissodactyla; family Equidae; genus Equus; species Equus caballus. Next base: position 1,416,965 of record NW_027222392.1, on the reverse strand, counting down.
TTAAGCGTTGCTGTCATTTTAGCGCTAATATCTATATTAATAATCTACACGAATTTTTATAGTGTAACGACCTCCTGTTGTGTTCAGTGCTGCAAAAGTTGTTAAACCAATGAGATGATGCAGGGATGTGTCAAGCGTAGAACCTAGCAGATAGCAAGTGAGAAAGTGCCCAGGAGATGATCATACAGAAAGCTTGTGCTAAGTTGTCTAGCAAGATGCAGTGTGTATTTTAAAAGTCGCAGTAATGCTTTCAAAATGTTGGGAGTCCCTAAAATTAAATTCTTAAATAGGGCAGCTGTTTTTGTGTTTGAGAACTACTGTGAAATAATTACAATTATTATTATTATATGAATGTCCCCGATATCTGAAAAAGAAAAAATAAGATTTTTATGTTGACAACTATATATTTTTCCTTAAAGTCGTCTTTAATAAAGTATAATGTACTTTGAATAGAATTTTGACTTGAAAAATAAAGCTTCCTGGAAATGAAACAAAGCTTTTAAGTGGACCTTCTGTACAATGAAGAATGAGTCCTGGATTCCTGCCAAAGTGCCGGCGCTTCTGTCTCGATACCTGAGGCAGCAAACCTAACAAGAATAAATGCTGCCTCTGTGTGTGTGGAGGAGGCTCTCATGACATTGGTGTTGATGGGTTTTGAGAATGGGTTGGTACCTGTATAGGTCTGGAGAGTAGGTTTCAGACATGCCGGGTGAGGTTATTATTCCGCGTGAGCAGAAGTGGTCTGATTTGTGCCCCAGATGTCGGGGGCCTGCTCAATGTCGGGGACTGTGCTGGGAGCAGAGTCTGTTCTTGCTACTGTAGTGTTTTTTGGAAGCAAGTTGTCATGGTTTTAAACTAATAGACATCATTCTTTTTGACTGCAGTTATCTAGCATCCAGCACACAAGAGGTCAATAAATGTGTAGGGCATGTTTGAAGACAATATGGAATTTTTGGTAAGGATGCAAGATTAATTAGAAAGCTGATAGAATCCTGGCAAAGCATGTGGCTAGGTGGTGTAACATGATGTGTTTGTGCCCTAGGGTGTCTCTGGCCCTTTTGACCACAGTTCCTGGCAGGATGTTCCCACTTGCCATTATAAAGATGCAAAAAGGGCCATGTCCTTGGATTGTTCCCCTTGGCTCCTGAATGATAGTTAAGGACCTGACATTTGAAGGTTGCTGTTTTGCCCTCATTTTAGGCACTTTTCCAGTGATTCCTGCTCCATCTCTCCCAACGTTGAGTTAAATCTTTGCACTCCAACTCAAGCACGTTCTCCTTACTGTTGTTGTTCTGGATGACATAAGGACAGCCCTTTGAAAAAGAAAAGCTCTCTAGAGAGCCTAGAGAGGTAGGAGGTGTGTGCTTTCCCCCAATAGGAATTAGATGTTTAATATTCAATAAATACTAACGACAGGAAACTATTCTACTTTACATTAATCTTCTTCAGTAAATTTGTTAAGAATATTCTTAGCCACAGCATCTTTGTCATCTTGGAAACATCTATTGTGAATCATATTCTTGATTTCGTCTTCATGTAGGTACGTGGGCTTTGATGATTCTTTGCCAGAACTCCTGTCCTTCCCTGGCTCCCTGGCCCATAGCATGGGAATGAGTACGGCAGGGTCTGAAAATTAAGTTAGACATCGTTCGTGCTGGTAGATATTTAGGGTGAATATTAAACATGTACACACAGGAAAATGTTTATCAAAAAAGCCATATACATAAAGTGGGAGGATGTACTAGGTGGAATCATATAATTAAATGACAAGGTTCTTAGTTTGAGACTTCAGAATGTTCTGTTGTATACTTTTTAAGCAAATAGTAGACTTTGTTGGAAAGACACATTTGTCTTATGGAGCTCAGTATCTGGAGCAAGATAGTTGGTCCTGCAAGGAGTTAAATGACAACTGGAAAGTCATTAGGATCCAGGGCAGCACCATCCCACACTTTTGGGGGCTTTCTCATACTTTCCTATGCATTTATGTCATTGTCTCTTTGCAAACTGTCTGTCTAGCTGCCATTGGCTTGTAGGGCGGATATTCTGCTCCGGACCTAGCTCCTTGTTTCAGAACCAAAAGAGACTCCATTCTCTATCTAACTGTGAACTGTAGCTGAAATTTTCCACGAAGTCATAAAGTTAGAAGTCTTGTAGCTAAGGTCACTACAGCTTTGTTTCTGGTTAATTGCTGTTTCTCAAGGAACAGCTGAACAATTGCCACCGTTGGGTGATTCTGTATATGAATGTGTTGTGAACACATTTCACAATACCAAGTGTTAGAAAGTGCCCTTAAACCTTTAGTATTCATAGGCTACGTCTGGGAGACCCAGAAACAGAAACTTTTATGGTTTCAACAGGCAGTGTCGCTGTTTTTGACTTCTCCTGGCAGTGTACTATGTAATGTGGCCACAGAGCTATCAACGTACAGATTATATCTAGTTATAAAATGTCATAAGAAAAAGGAACAAACTGTTGACATAGGCAATGATTTGGATGGAGCTTAAGGCATTGTACTGAGTGAAAAAAGCCAATCTGCAAAGGCTGTGTGATTGATTCGATGTACACAGCATTCTCAAAATGGCAACATTATAGAAATTGAGAAGAGATCCATTTTTCCACGGTCACAACTGGGGGTGGAGGGGGTGTGGCTCTAAAGGGGTTGCCTGAGGGAATTTCTCTGGGGTAATATAACAGTTCTGTGTCCTGATTGTTCTCATGGTTACAAGGATTTTTATGCATGAGAAAACATCATAGAACTCTACACACATCTAGGGAATTTCAGTCCAAACTGAAATTCTACTAAGTAGTTGAATGACTAATGCTGTATCCGTGTCTATTTCCTGGTTTAGATCACTGTGTTGTGCTTGTCCTTTGTATGGCTCTACCACATTTTATTGAACCATTCACCCATTGAAGGGCATGTGGGTTGTTTCTAGTTTTTGACTATTACAAATAAAGCTGCTCTGAATACTCATGTACAGCTTTTGCGTGAATCTATGTTTTCATTGTTTTAGTGTAAATGCCCAGGAGTGCAACTGTTGTTTTCTACATGGTTTTGGAAGAGTTGGACATCTGTAGGCAAAAGGAAAAGAAAAAAAGAAAACCAAGGTGTAAACCTCATGTCTTCTGCAAAAATTAATGTTAAATGGATTCATTGGATCATCTTTTTTGTCTTCATTCAAAACCAGTTGGCTTACACTGCAAACAGCAATCCAAAATGAAGATGGGAGGAAACGAGTGAGCATTTAGGTATGAAAATGAATGCAGACTTGGGAAGGTAGGACATGGCTCGAGTCTTGAAGAGAGCATGTGTGCATTTGAGAAGAAGGGGAAAACGTTCCAGAGAATAACATGAGACAAGACAGGTGGTAGAGAAGATAGGTCCGAACTGGCTGTTTCAGGGAGTCATGTGTGTGATGAGGAGGGGGGAAGGAAAGGAAGGATAAGTGGTTCATGAGGATAGAAAACTGCTGGCTAAGTTGTGGAATTGCTAATGAGTTTCAGTGGAAGTTCTTGAGCAGGAAAAAGCTATTGGAGAAATGGTCTTGAAGGAACGTTGTCTTAGGATCACGTATGGCAGCGATGGGTTGGTAGAAAGAACAAGGTATAACCTTGACCCTTATGTTGATTTAGCGCTTTGTGTTACAGCTGTCTTCCCAAAAGCTAAAAGAGTGGTGTCCCTTCAGGATCTGAAGTACCTGGGCTTTCCTAGAGGGATAATGGTAGATTTCAGATCTTTGTCATGACTTTGGTGATGGACACTGAGGACTCCGCTGGACTTTGAAGCTAGGAACACTGCTTTTAGTAAGTTGTACGTGTCAGAAGAAGAGTCCTTTGTTGGCTTATTGCTGATGTGGATGATGTTTCTTCTCTAAACTGTCTAAGAGGTAAGCAACTGAAATGAGAAGAACACACAGAGTTCATGAATTGGCCCAACGAGGAAAAGTTAACAGATCGCTTTTCTTTATTTTTATTTAATCATCATGTGCTGATACTTGTATGTGAAGAACTATACAGAGAATGGTGAGGAACAGGGTCCTTCCAAATCACTGAGGAGCCGACAGGGACACATGGCTCTAATTGCAGCATTCGGGGTTTTATTCTGAGGGAAGCATTTCCAGTCAGTGAGGACATCGTGTACTTCCTGCCAGTGATCCAGAAGATCTTCAAGGATAGAATAGGAACCTACAATAGTATACGAACACTTCGCTTATAGTCAGCGGGATGTGACAAGTGACAGCCCTCGAGCCCTAACTTCTTAATTTGTGACTAAACGTACTCAGTTCCTCTTTTCTTAGAGCCCACTTCATTTCTTGATTTCTTACTTGGAGAAAATTATGCTTTTTTCCAGTTCATCTGTGGGAATCCGATTTGGCTTCTGCTTTTTTTTGTGCATTTAGAAGTTGATCTTAGATATATTTTAGGCTTCTGTCCTTTTTTTAAGACCACTACGAAATATAATTTATTTAATGTCAGACAAACTACTACATATCAAAGCATTTCTGCTTCTTTATTTAGAACATGGAAAAGCATAACGTCTTGTTTTTCCAAAAAAAAAAAACAATGATGACTTGCTGAGCAAAGGATTTTACTGCCTAAGAGATTCCCATGACGCGTGTTAATGAAAGACTGGTGGTGTGGAAACCTTTAGTGCAACCACTTCTTTGTCTTCAAAGTGCCTTTTCTGTTTGATTTGACTTCTTTGGGCTAATTCTTCCCTTTCAGTCTAGAAGTATTTTCCACTGAATGTGGAGATTGATCAAGAATACTTCACTTGTATTTGCTGCCATTCAGTATCATCACAGAATTTGTGGGGTTTTTATGTGCAGAAGAGCAAGCTCTTACAGTGCTATGCAACCTGCTCTGTTCATTTCAAACTATCATCGTTTGGGTACTGTGCCCTAGTGACTGCTTGACCAACGTGTAAGCAGGGCCACGGCATCCTGACCAATGGGCGTCAGTGTAAGCAGCCTAGAAAGCATGGGTCAGCACTTACTGTCTTTGTGAAGGGCAGGATTCCCAGTCAGGGATGTCCAAAAGTCTGCCATACTGAACTTTCATGCTAAATGGATGCCATTATCTGGCTTAGCTTCTGACTGAGATTCCGTGAATATATGAATAGATGAATATTTTGTGTGGCTCTTATAGAAGAAGGCACTTGGGGACAATCCAGATACTGTTCTCTCCTTCATCACAGGATGGCTTCAAAGAATCCTTTCCCCTTTCTCCTGGCCAGCTAGGTTTGCAGTGAGCAAAAACCTGTTCAGACTTTGTGCCAACACTTCTGGAATATGTGACACTTCATTTGTTTTCTAGAGCACAGAAGTTTGAAAGTAATTTCCTGTTTGTGCTTTCGACAGTGACATATGTCAGTGGAGTCAGGTAGATCTGAGTTGCAGTATTGACTGCTCTGTGACATTAGGGCAACCTGATTTTACCACCCAATCGAGGTTCAATCCTACCTGTTTTATGGTAGGGTTGTCAGAATTGACTCTGAGATGTGTACATGAATCACTTGCTATAATGTGTGGCCCACAGTCCGTGTTCAACAAATGTTTGTCATCCTCACCACTTGAGCATCCCTTAAAGTGTTTTTCTCTGGAGAGTGATCTGAAACAAAAAACATTTTTCAACTCATTTCCCACTGATCTCAAAAGCCAGGTATTAGATGTCATCACACTGTCTGGTCTGGTCTACCATGCATGCCTCCAGTGACAGGAAACTCAGCAACTCTAGAACAGTGTTTTTCAACCATGGGAGTAATGACATTTGAGATAGGTCGTTCATTGTGGTGGAGGGTTGTTCTCTGAATTGAATGATGTTTAGCACCAAACTTGGCTAGGGGGACAAAATCATCCACAATTGAGAACCACTGCTCTAGAGACAGCATATCCTCTTTGTTTCTTTTTTTTAAAAATGAGGTCATCATGGGTTATAACATCGTGTAATTTCAAGTGTACATGATTGCTTCTCAGTTTCCCTGGAGACTGCATCGTGCTCGCCTGCAACAGTCTAATTTTTATCCATCACCATATATATGTGCCCCTTTACACCTTTTGCTCATCCCCTAACCCCATTCCCTTCTGGTACCCACTAATCTGTTCACTTTACCCGTCTGTTTATCTTCCACATATGGATGAAACCTTGGGATATTTGTCTTTCTCTGTCTGTCTTATTTTCACTTAACGTCACACCCTCACACTCCATCCATATTGTTTAAAATGGGACAATTTTGTCTTTTTTAATGGCCGAGTAGTATTCTGTTTTACATATGTACCATATCTTCTTTAGCCATTCCTCAGTTGAAGCACAGTGGGTTGCTTCCACATATTGACTATTATGAAGAATGCTGCAATGAACACAGGGGTGTGTAAATCTCTTTGAGTTGTTGTTTTCCATTTCTTTGAATATGTACCCAGTAGTGGGATAGCTGGATCATATAGTATTTCAGATTTTAATTTTTCAAGAAATCTCCACCTGTTTTCTATTGTGGCTGCACCAGTTTACATTGCCACTGGCAGTCTAGTAGGGTTCCCTTTTCTCCACATCCTCTCCAACATTTGTTATTTTTTGTCTTCATCATTATAGCCACTCTGACAGGTGTCAGGAGATAGCTCATTGTATTTTTGACTTGCATTTCCCTCATAATTAGCAATGTCGTGCATCTTTTCATGTGCCTGCTGGCCTTCTGTATATCTTCCTTGGAAAAACGTCCTTTCATATCCTCTGCCCATTTTCCAATCTGGTTGTTTCTGTTTTGTCGTTGAGTTCTTTTTATATTTTGGAAATTAACGCCTTGTCAGATATATGATTTTCAGATATTTTCTCCCAGTTGTTGGGCTGTTTTTTTGTGTTGTTCATGGTTTCCTTTGCCTTGCAGAAGATTTTTAGTTTGATGTAGTCCCACGTGTTTATTTGTTCGTTCTTTTCCCATGCCTGTGCTGGCATGGTATTCAAAAAGATGTTTCCCAGACCAATGTCAAACAGTGTACTGGCAATGTTTTCTTCTAGGAGTTTTATGATTTCAGGTCTTACCTTCAAGTGTTTAATCCATTTTGAGTTAATTTTTGTGTACAGTGTAAGGTAAGGGTCTATTTTCATTCTTTTGCTTGTGGGTGTCCAGTTTTGCCAACACTGTTTTTTGAAAAGACTTTCCTTTCTCCATTGTATGCTCTTGCCTCCTTTGTCAAAGATTAGCTGTCCACAGATGTGTGGTTTCATGCCTGGGCTTTCAGTTCTGTTCCATGGATTTGGGTGTCGGTTTTTGTGCCAGTACCATGCTGTTCTGATTCCTAGAGCTTTGTAGTATATTTTGAAGTCAGGGATTGTGAAGTCTCCAGCTTCGTTCTTTTTTCTCAGGATTGTTTCGTCTATTCTGGGTCTTTTGCTGCTCCATATATACTTAGGATTCTTTGTTCTATTTCTGTGAAGAATGTCACTGGGATTCTGATTGAGATTCCATTGAATCTGTAGATTGCTGTAGGTAATATGAATATTTTAACTTTTTATTGTTCCAATCCATGCACATGGAATATCTTTCCATTTCTTTATATCTTCTTCAGTCTCTTTGTGTAATATCTTATAGTTCTCAGTGTATAGGTCTTTCACCTCTTTGGTAAGATTTAGTCCTAGGTATTTAATTCTTTTGTTGCAATTGTAAATGAGATTCTATTCTTGACTTGTCTTTCTGCCAGTTTGTTTTTAGTGTATAGAAATGCAACTGATTTTTGTAAGTTGATCTTTTTACTGTGAAACTTTTCTGTAGTTGTGGATTCTTTCTAATAGTTTTCAGATGAATTCCTTAGGGTTTTCTATATGTAGAATCATGTCATCTGAAAACAGTGAGAGTTTCACTTCTTCCTTTCCAATTTGGATACATTTTACTTCTTTTTCTTGGAAAATTGCTGTAGTCAAAACCTCCACACCTATGTTGAATAGGAGTGGCAAAAGTGGGCATCCATATCTATGTAGAATACGAGTGGCAAGAGTGGGCACCCTTATCTTGTTCCTGTTCTTGGAGGGACGGCTTTCAGTTTTTCACCATTAAATATAATGTTGTCTGTGGGTGTTTTGGGACTTCGTACAATTCCAAGAATTTGCTATTTCTATTAGGTTATCCAATTTGGTGGCTGGCATATAGTTTTTCATAGAATTGTCATATAGTCCTTTGTATGTCTATGATATCCATTGAAATTTCTCCTCTTTCATTTCTAACTTTATTTAAGCCTTCTCTTTCTCTTAGTGTGTCTGGCTAAGGGTTTGTTCAATTTTGTTTCTCTTCTTCAAGAACTTGCGCTTAGTTTCATTGATCCTTTCTACTGAGTTTTTAGCCTGTTTTTCATTTATTTCTGCACAAATTTTCATTACTTCTCTCTTTCTGCTGACCTTGGGCTTTGTTTATTCTTCTTTTTCAAGTTCTGGTGGGTGTCATCTTGAGATTTTTCTTGTTTTTCTTGAGTTGGGCCTGTATTGCTATGAATTTCCCTGTTAGAACTACTTTTGCTGCTTTCCGTAAGAGTTGGGATGACGTGTTTTCCTGTGCATATTTATCCAGGTTTTAAAAATCCTTTCCTTTGGTTTATTTAGATCCAATTGTTCTTCACTAGCAAGTTGTTTAGTCTCCACATATTTGTGATTTTCCCAGCTTTTTGTCTTGCAGTTGATTTTTAGTTTCATAGCATTGTGGTCAGAAAAGTGGCTTTTTATTATTTCAGTCTTCTTAAATTTACGGAGGCTTGCCATTTCTCCCAGCATATACTCTATCTTTGAGAACATTCCATGTGCACTTGAGAAGAATGTGTATTCTGCTGTTTGGGGATGGGATGTTCTAGATATATCTATTAAGTCCATCTGCTCAAGTGGTTCACTTAAATTCACTATTTGCTTGTTGAGTTTCTGTGTGGATGATCTATCTCTTGATGTAAGTGGGGTATTGATGTCCCCTACTATGATTGTGTTGCTGTGAATTTCTCCCTTAAGGTCTGTTCATAGTAGCTTTATGTACATTGGAGCTCTTGCATTAGGTGTGTATGTATTCAATAATAGTATCTCCTCTTGGCAGAAAATCCCTTTTATCATTGTCTCCTGCCCCTCTTTGTCTCTCCTTGTCTTTTTTATCTTGAAGTCTGCTTTGTCTGATATAAATATGGCAACAATTGCTTACTTTATTTGCCGTCATCTTGGAGTATCGTCTTCCATCCCTTCACACTAAGCATGTGTTTGTCTTTCAGCTGAGAAGTGTTTCCTGGAGGCAGCATATTGTTGGGTCTTCTTTTTGAATCCACCCAGCTACTCTGTGTCTTTTGATTGGAGAATTCCATCCATTTACATTTAGAGTTATTATTGATATTTTAGGGCATAATACTTCAATTTTATCTGTTGTTTTCCAGTTGTTCTATGTGTTCACTGTTTCCCTTCCCTTGTATGTCTGACTGCTACTTCACTTGGGAAGTTTTCTGTGGTGACTTTGTCAGTTTTCTTTTTATTTATGAATTATGGCTCTGCTCTGATTTTTTGTTTAGTGGTTACTGTTACATTTGTATAAAACATCTTGTAGGTGAGATAGTCCATTTTCTGACAGCCTCTTTTCTCCATTAGCCTAAGCTGTTTCCATCCCTTTCCTGCACCCTGTCCTGTTTTTCATACACTTTTGTTTATTAGTAAGTTCTTTCTTGCATTGAGTGGAAGTGTACTTTCTTATTTCTCCTACCCATCCTGTGTTTTGGAGACACATAGTACAGGCTGAATCCCAGTTCCAAGGGATATCCTTAGAAATATGCAAAGATGGTCATCAAGTCTTCTCAGTCTTTTTGAGTTGAAACACTTCCAGTTCGTCAGCCATCCCTTACAAAACATGACTTCATGTCAGGTCACCACATTGGTGGTTTCTTTGTTTTTAATTCATTTTTAAGCTGTAGAATTTGGAAGGAAATGCACTACTCTAGGCATGGCTTGATTAGCAAAAGACTCATGTCTCATATTAGAGCAATTTTCTTCTATTAGTTTAGGTAAGAGTATTCCCTTTCTTCTTGTGCATACTGTATATGATTACAACTCTATCCTTTTGATGGGCACATCATACAGTGATGACCACATCATACACTGAGTTAAAGAAAAAAGAAAAGCACTAGATCTAACTATACATTCATCCAGTTTTTATGCATTAGTTTTGGGGCTAAGCCTGGGAATTTATGTTTATCCTGTTATATTTCTTTTGATTGGGTTTAAGTACAATCCTGATTTTGGTTGACTCTAAGGTTTCTAGCTTAAAAGAATAAGTAGGTGATTATGCCATCAGCTGAGATTGAAAATACAGGAGAAAGGAGTTTGTGTACATGCATGCGTGCGTGCATGAAAGGAGGACTGAGGATGGAAGCCTGAGGAATCCCAATATTAAGAGGCAGCTGGGAGAAGGAGTGATGTCAGCATCATGGTGGAGTGAGCTTGCTCAGGACTCTCTCCCCTCCAACATACAACAAAAAAGAGCAACCACAGTCCAATGAAAAACATCCTGATGGCACAGGAATCCTCAGAGACTGAGGGCAGTCAAATGAGGGAGGTCAGTGGTGTTGTACCCTTCCTCAGAGGAGCTGGAACAGGGTAAGAGAGAACTTCGCTCCCTCCCCTAATGTCTGGGATCGCTGCCATGGAAGGCTCCATGAGGGAAGGACTGGGGGAGGGGCTGTGCATCAGCAGGATCACTCAGGACTCCCTAGTGCCCTTGCAGCCCAGACAGAAGCCCTCTAACTGGGTGAAAGATTTCTCGTTCGGTGACCTCATTATGCCAAGACCCCAGGAGAACAGATAGATCTGATTGGGAAACCTGGGTCTGCATGCAAGAGTAGGTGCCCCCCGACCCCCAACTTGTGCTATGACATGCCATCTTGGCTGAAGGTTGAGGGCTCAGAATACATGGCTCTCAACCCCCATCTAGCGGTGACAGGCTGTAACTGCAACTAAATTATATCACAATGGGGAAGACCTGTCCATCTTCCACCATCTGTCCATCTTCCAGCATCTGTCAAGTCATCAAATCTCCAGACCAGAGGGAAAACAAGCACCCAGAATTATGTCCTGATGACTCAGAAATAAGTAAACTAAATGACAATGAATTCAGAATAGCTATCATGTAAAAACCCAATGAGGTAAAGGAAAATATAGAGAAGCCAAAGAGTTCTGGAGTTACTTCACAAAAGAGATTGAAACTATAAAGAAGAATCACTCAGAAGTACTAAAGATGAGAAATACAACGGAAGAAATAAAACATAATATGGATTCCCTGAATGCCTGTGTGGACGCCATAGAGGAGAAAATCAGCGTAACTGAAGATAGGTTGAAGGGCTCCAGATAGAGGAAGACAGAGACCTAAGTCTAAAAAGGAATGAAGAAAACCTCCGAGAAATAACCGACTCAATGAGGAAATGCAATATAAGAATTATTGGCATCCCCAAGGGCGAAGAAAAGGAGAATGTAGCAGAAAGCATGCTCAAAGAAATAATAGCAGAGAACTTCCCAAATCTAGGAAATGAGAGAGAAATGTGTGTGGAGGAAGTTTCAGATCTCCTAGATTTGTCAATGTAAAAAGACCTAGTGCAAGGCATATAGTAGTAAAACTGGCAAAAGTGAGTGAGAAAGAAAGAATACTCAGTGCAGCAAGGCAGAATAAACTAACCTACAAAGGAACTCCTATCAGACTTTCAGCAGATTTCTCTCTCCACTCCAAACTACAACCAAAGAATTGGAAAAACTGAATTTCAACCAATAATCCTAATGACAAACAGAAAACTATAGCAACAATATGATGGAGGATGGAGAGGCTGGCACCATGCTCAGAGGACCTGGAACAGGGTAGGAGAGAACTTTGCTCCCTCCTCTAGAGACTAGGATCTCTGCTGCGGGTGAAGGAAGGAGTGGGAGAGGGGCTGCATGACCAGGGGATGAACCAGGACTACCGCCGCCGGTTCAGTGGAAACCCGCTGATGGGGGAAAGCTTCCGTGCATGGGGACCCCATGAAGGCAGGGCCCCGGGAGACCAGAGAATGAGAGCAGATGGGAAGCCAGATCGGCACATGAAAGAAAGTGCCCCTCCTCCCCGAACCCGTGCTGGGTGCTGCCATCTTGCCTGAAGGTGGAGAGCTCAGAACGCAGGACTTTTGACCACCGTCTAGTGGTGACAGGCTGTAAGTGCAACCGAATACTACCATCATGAGAAAAAACCAGTCCTCTATCATCCAGCAATTTATAAAAGCTGCAGACCAAAAGGAAAACAACAAAAACACAGAATTAAGTCCTGAGGACTTGGGAATACATTAACTAAGTGAAAATGAGTTCAGAGTAGCTATCATCAAAAAACTCAATGAGGTTGAGGGAAAAATAGAGAAACAAGTCAACAAGTTCTGGAGTTACTTCACAAAAGATATTGAAACTATAAAGAAGAATCAATCAGAAATACTAGACATGAAAAATACAATGGACCAGATAAAACAGTATACGGATTCTCTGAATGCCTGTGGAGACACCATAGAGGAGCAAATTAGCATGCTCAAAGATAGACAGGCTGAATGGCTCCAGACAGAGAAAGAACTAAGGATTTAAAAGAAGCAGGAAAATATCAGAGAAATAGCAGATTCAATGAGGATAACGAATTTAAGAATCATTGGAATTCCTGAGAACGTGGAAAAGGAAAATAGAGCAGAAAGTGTGCTTAATGAAATTATAGAATAGAACTTCCCAAATCTAGGGATTGAGGGAGAAATGTGTGTGGAGGAAGCTTTCAGATCTCCTAGATTTGCCAATGTAAAGAGACCTAGTGCACGGCATATAGTAGTAAAAATGGCAAACATGAAAGACAAAGAAAGAATACTCAGGGCAACAAGACAGAAGAAAATAACCTACAAAGGAACTCCTATCAGACTTTCAGCAGATTTCTCTACAGAAACCTTACAAGCTAGGAGAGAATGGAGCAATGTATTCAAAGCTTTAAGAGATCAAAATCTTCAGCAAAGAATACTCTATGCAGCAAGAATATCCTTCAGATATGAGGGAGAAATTAAATCTTTTCCAGACAAACCAAAGTTTAGGGAATTTGTAACCAAAAGTCCTCCACTACAAGAAATCCTCAAGAAGGCTCTCATACCTGAAAAAAGAAAAAGGGAGAAAGGGGTCACAAACCACAGAGTAGGGAGACAGATAGATAGAACCAAAATAGGATAGCAAATATTCAACTATAGCATTAGGATAAAGGTAAGGAAACAACCAAAGCAAAGACGATCTTATCACTCTAACTACAAATTCATAACACGAGTTGGAATAAGAGGTGAAAATAATAATTTAGGAGGGGAAGAGCAAAGGGACTAAATCAGTCTAGGCCAAGTAAGTAAGAGACCACCAGAGAATAGACTGTATTATACATGAGCTTCTAAATACAAATTTCAGGATAGCCACTAAAACAAACAGAACAGAGCCACAAAACGTAAATAAGGAAAAATCTAAGAAACCCAGCATAAGAAATTGCAGAAGTCAATTGGTAGGCTAAAACACACAGGACGAGAAACAAAGGTAATGCAGGGAAGCCAGATAATGAGTGAGAGAATGAGAGCATTAAGCCCGCATGCATCAATAATCACCCTCAATGTAACCGGATTGAACTCTCCAATAAAAAGATACAGAGTGGCAAGATGGATTAAAGAATAACCTCCAACAATTTGTTGCCTCCAGGAAACACACCTCATCCCCAAAGACAAACACAGGCTCAGAGTGAAGGGGTGGAAGACAATACTTCAAGCTAATAGCAAGCAAAAGAAAGCAGGTGTTGCAATACTTATATCAGGCAAAACGGATTTCAAAATAATGCAGGAAAAGAGAGACGCAGAGGGACAATATATAATGATCAAAGGGACACTTCATCAAGAAGAAATAACGCTTATAAATATCTATGCACCCAACACAGGAGCACCAAAGTTCATAAAGCAACTATTAACAAACCTAATAGGATATCAAAAATAACACAATAATAGTAGGGGACCTCAACACCCCACTCACAACCCTGGACAGATCATCCAGACAGAAAATCAACAAGGAAATGGTGGAATTAAACAAAAAGCTAAAACAGTTGGACTTAATAGACCTATATAGAACACTCCATCCAAAAACAGCAGAATATACATTCTTCTCAACTGCACACAGAACATTTTGAAGGATAGACTATATGCTGTGAAACAAGGCAAGCCTGTATAAATTTTAAAAAATTGAAATACTAAGAAGCAACTTCCCCAATAATAATGCTATAAGGCTAGAAATTAATTACAAGAAAAAAGCTGAGAAAGGCACAAGAATGTGGAGACTAAACAATACGCTACTGAACAAGCAATGGATCATTGAAGAAATTAAAGAAGAAATTAAAAAAATACCTGGAAACAAATGAAAATGATAACATGCCATACCAGCTCACATGGGATATACCAAAAGCTGTATTAACAGGAAAATTCATCACCATACAGGCACATCTTAACAAACAAGAAAAATCCCAAATAAGCAATCTTAAACTACACCTAACCGAATTAGAGAAAGAAGAACCAACAAAGCCCAAAGTCAGCAGGACAGAAATAATAAAAATCAGAGCAGAAATAAATGCTATTGAAATGAAAAAGGCAGTAGAAAGGATCAGTGAAACAAAGAGCTTGTTCTTTGAGAAGATAAATAAAATTGGCAAACCCATAGCCAGACTTACAAAGAAAAAAAGGGAGAAAGCTCCAATAAACAAAATTAGAAATGAAAGAGGAGAAATAACAACAGACTCCGCAGAAGTACAATGGATTATAAGAGAATACTACAAAAAAGTATATGCCAACAAAATGGATAACCTAGAGAAAATGGATAAATTCTTGGACTCCTACAATATCCCAAAGCTCAGTCAAGAAGAAGCAGAGAATTTGAACACACCAATCACTAGGAAAGAGATTGAAACAGCAATCAAAATCATCCCAAAGAATAAAACCCCAGGACCAGATGGCTTTCCTGGGGAATTCTACCAAACTTTCAGAGAGGATTTAATACTTATCCTTTTCAAGCTATTTCAAAGAGTTAGGGAGGATGGAACACTTCCTTACGCATTCCACAAGGCCAACCTCACACTGAAACCAAAGCCAGACAAGGACATCACGAAAAAAGAGAACTACAGGCCAATATCGCTGATGAACAAAGATGCAAAAATTCTCAACAAAATTTTGGCAAGCAGAATTTAGCAATTCATCAAAAGGATCACACATCATGAGCAAGTGGGATTCATACCAGGGACACAGGGATGGTTCAACATCTGCAAATCAATCAACGTCATACATCACATCAACAAACTGAGGAATAAAAACCACATGATCATCTCAATAGATGCAGAGAAAGCATTTGACAAGATCCAACAGCCACTTATGATAAAAACTCTGAACAAAATGGGCATAGAAGGGAATGACCTCGACATAATGAAGGCCATCTATGATAAACCTACAGCCAACATCATACTCAATGGGCAAAAACTGAACGCCATCCCCCTAAAATCAGGAATGTGACAAGGATGCCCTCTATCACCACTCTTATTTATCATAGTACTGGAGGTCCTGGCCAGAGCAATCAGGCAAGAAAATGGAATAAAAGGAATCCAAATAGGGAGGGAAGAAGTGAAAGTCTCGCTGTTTGCAGACGACATGATCTTATATATAGAAAACCCCAAAGAACCCATTGGAAAACTCTTAGAAGTAATGAACAACTACAGCAAAGTTGCTGCATATAAAATCAATTTGCATAAATCAATAGCATTTCTATATTCTAATAATCAATTAATAGAAAAGGAACTCAAGAACACAATACCATCCACAATTGCTGCAAAAAGAATAAAATAGCTCAGAGTGAATTTAACCAAGGAAGTGAAAGACCTATACAATGAAAATTACAACACCTTTCTGAGAGAATTGGATGACGACATAAGGAGGTGGAAAGACATTCCATGTACATGGATTGGAAGAATAAACATAGTTAAAATGTCTATTCTACCTAAAGCAATCTACAGATTCAACGCCATCCCAATCAGAATCTCAATGACATTCTTTACAGAAATAGGATGAAGAATCCTAAAATACACATGAGGCAACAAAAGACCCCAAGTTGCTAAAGCAATCCTGAGAAAAAAGTACAAAACGGGAGGCATCACAATCCCTGACTTCAAAACATGCTACAAAGCTACAGGAATCAAACCGGCATGGTACTGGTAGAAAAACAGGTGCACAGATTAATGGAACAGCATTGAAAGCCCAGAAATAAAACCACACATTTATGGACAGCTAATCTTTGACACAGGATCTGAGGGCATACAATGGAGAAAAGAAAGTCTTTTCAACAAATGGTGTTGGGTAAAATGGCAAGTCACATGTAAAAGAATAAAAATTGACCATTCTTTTTCATCATTCACAAAAATAAACTGTAAATGGATCAAAGACCCAAAGGTAAGACCTGAAGCCGTAAGACTTCTAGAACAAAATGTAGGCAGTACACTCTTTGATGTCAGTATTAAAAGGATCTTTTCGGACACCATGTCTTCTCAACAAGGAAAACTATAGAAAGAATAAAGAAATGGGACTTCATCAGACTAAAGAGCTTCTTCAAGGCAAGAGAAAACAGGATTGAAACAAAAAAACAAGCCACTAATTGGGAAAAAAATATTTGCAAGTCATATATCCAACAAATGATTAATCTCCATAATATATAAAGAACTCACACAACTCAACAACAACAAAAAAACCCAATCAAAAAATGGACTGGAGACATGAACAGACATTTCTCCAAGGAGATATACCGATGGCCAATAGGCACCATGAAAAGATGTTCATCATCACTGATCATCAGGGAAATGCAAATCAAAACTGCACTAAGATATCACGTTACACCCATTAGAATGGCAAAAATAACCAAAACAAAAAGTACCAAATGTTGGAGAGGTTGTGGAGAAAAAGGACCCCTCCTACACTGCTGGAGGGAATGCAAACTGGTGCAGCCACTATGGAAAACAGTATGGAGATTCCTCAAAAAATTAAAAATAGAAATACAATATGACCCAGCCATCCCACTACTGGGTATCTATTCAAAGAGCTTGAAGTCAGCAATTCCAAAAGTCCCATGCACCCCTATGTTCATTGCAGCATTATTTACAATAGCCAAGACGTGGAAGTAACCTAAGTGCCCATCAACTGATGATTGGATAAAGAAGATATGGTGTATATATATGTATGTATACACTCTATGTGTGTGTATATATATATGTGTGTGTGTGTGTGTTTGTATGTATGTATGTGTATATATATAGTGGAGTACTACTCAGCCTTAAGAAAGGATAAAGTTGTTCCATTCAAAACAGCGTGGATTGACCTTGAGGGAATTATGTTAAGTGAAATAAGCCAGATAGAGAAGGACAATCTCTGTATGACTCCACTCATATGAGGAATTTAAACGTGGACAAAGAGAACAGATTAGTGGCTACCAGGGGAAAGGGGGCTTGGGGGTACAAAGGGTAAAGGGGTGCACCTACAACATGACTGACAAACAATAATGTCCAACTGAAATTTCACAAGATTGTAAACTATCATAAACTCAATAAAAACTTAAAAAAAAAAGCAGCTGGGAAAAAGGAGGCAATAGAAGACACCAAGAAGGGGTGAGCCATAGTTTATGGTGAAAAGGAGAGGAGTATCCTGGAAGCTGGACTGACTGTGTATTCAGGATTATGGTAGACACCTGAATACATAATGAGCAGGACATGGTCCCTGCCTCTGCTCCTGTTTTAATTTGCTCCATGGTTCAACTCTTCAGTTAATGGCACTACCTAGTCTATCATACCTGAAAACTTGGAGTCATCTTTTATTTGTCCTTCACACTCTCACATCTATTGGGTGAGCCACGTTTTACTGACAAAATATCGTTTTAAATTGTAGCATTCTTAGTGGGAAAAGTACACGAGTCTTGAGTATCTACCTCAATGATTTTTTTTTTTTAGCAATCTAAACACACTATCATAACAACCCCCCAAATCAAGACATTCACTATTCTGGCTCTCCAGAAGCCTCTATCGTGACCCCTTGCAGAATTTGCTCCCACCCAAGGTAACCACTACTCTGACTTCTATCGCTTGTAGCTTAGTTTTGCCAGTTTTTGAGCTCAGGTAGATGGAATTATACTCTATGTACTCCTTTCTATCAGGATCCTTTTATTAAACATCCTGTCTGAGATTCATTCATGTTGTTACAGGTAATTGGTTGGTTTTTATAAAGTTCTTTAGATCTGATTATTATTGCATAATGCATTAGTTTTGGTTATTGATAGCTGCGTAACATGCCGATCCAAACTTAGTGGAGTGAAACAACAACCATTGTATTAGTCGGATTCTGTGGGTTAGGAATTTGGTAGGGAGAAATTGCCCTGCTCTCTGATGGTTGGGGTCTAGAATCATTTAGAGGCTCTTTCACTCACATGGATGGTACCTTGGCTGGGATGTCTTGAAGACCAAAATCCTGTGGGATCGTTCACAAGGGCACCTACATTTCCTGTTTTGAAAAGTGGCAGTTTTATTTTTCCAATGGTATATCTAAAATACAATTTCAATGGAGATGGAAACTTCTACTTGAAAGTTGCTCTACTTCTTTTCCACTTTTGGGACCCAGGTGACCTGTTCAGATAGTGTTCACCTATTGCTGATACAAAGGCTGTACTGGGGCTGGTGATCATATATGACCAGAGGAAACTTAATGTCGGTATCCAGATGCAGAGATTCCTTTGAGGAAGGGAGGAGGTTTAGGAAATGCTTGGTGAGCACAGTCTGTCTGGTATTGGATAAAATCTCAAGAATTTGGGGATGAACTCCTGCCTCCTCATCTTGGCCCCTGGTCTTGAGATACCAAGTATAAATGGACATGGTGTGCGTCAGGGCTTGTGTTGGTGGTCTATTTTCTTCAGTGCATATGGTTCATCTTCTGTTTAGGAACGAAGTCTTATCACCTGATCGCCAGCATAGCAGTTGCAATGAAGGTGGCTGTGCCCTGGTTGCAGATTCTCCATGAGGAGATTCTCCATGAGGCCTTAGCTCTTCACAGCTTGTTGGCTGGCTTCACTGAGCAAGCTTCCTGAGAGTGGCATGTCCTTGGAAGTCACATCACACCACTTCCACAGAGCAACGCTTCTACTCTGTTGATTGAAGTAGGTTCACGCCTGCCTAGATTCAAGGGGAGGGAACCTGAACCTCACATATTCATGGGATGTGTCTCAAAGAATTTGTGGCCAATTTTTAAAACCACCATGAACTAGATAGCGGAATTGATTTATCCATTCTACTGTAGATGGATATTTGAGTACTTTCTACTTTGGAGGAATAAGGAGATTGATGCTCTAATCATTCTTGCTCCTTCCTCTTGGTTGAAATGTTTAGATTTCAGTTGAGGACACATCTAAGAGTAGAATTGCTGGTCATGTTGTATGTGTGTCTCCAGCTTTAACAGATAGATCCTGCCAAAAAGCTTTCCCAAGTGGCTGCATGAATTCCTACTCCTACCTGCAGTGTGTGAGCCTTCCAGTTGCTCTGCAGCCTCCCCTCCACTTGCTGCCCTCAGCTCAGCATTTCAAAACTGTTTTTAACCATTCTCTGGTTGTATAGAAGATCTCAGTGTGGTTGAATTGTCATTTCCCTTGTCCCTGCTGATTTTAGCACATTTGCATGTGCTTGTTGGCCGCTGGGACACTCTGTGTTGTGGAGTGCCTGTTGAAGTCTTTTGACCAGTTTTAAGCAATTGGTTTGTTTGGCTCCTTTCTTACTGTGATGCTGAAGATTTTCTGTATTCTGCATGAGAATCCTTTGTTGAATATTCGAATTGGAACAATCTCTTCTCATCCTGTGACTTGCCAATTCCCTCTTGTAATATGTCTCATGATGAACTGAAAGTCTAAATTTTAATGAATCCAAGTTTACCAATCTTTTCTTTTATGGAGAGTGTGTGTATGTGTGCATTTGTGTGTCTTCTTTAAGAAGTTTTTGCTACCCTGTCATCCTGAAGATGTTTTCTTATGTTGTCTTCTAGAAGTTTCATTATTTTACCTTTCTCCTTTAGGTCAAAGTGTCCAGGAATTGAGTTTTGTGTATTGTGAGGGTAGGGCTCAAGGTTTCTTTTACGTCCACATGCTCATCTCTACGAGTAATAACAGGCAGCATTGGGACAGGTGGACACAAGCCTGGGAGTTAGGGGTCCTGTATTCTCAGCCTTAACCTCCCTTTAAAACACCCTGTGAACTTGAGCAGGTGATTTTCCCAGTTCTCCCTCCTCTCAGGCTCCCTCCTTCCTACCTTTTTTCCTTCTATCCTTCCTTCCACACTCCCTCCCTCTATTCCTTCCTTCCTTCCATCTATCCATCCAAGCATCTGTCCAGATATCAATCTGTCCAACTGTCCTCCTGCCTGTTCACCTGTTTTTCCTTCTTCTCTCCTTCCATCCTCTTTCCTCCCATCTCTCCAACTTCTCTTCCTTGTGTGTATTCTTCCTGCTTTCCTTTTGACCCTCCATTTGTCCACTCATCCTCTGTCCATCCAGGTATCCCCTCTGTCTGTGCCTCTACCTCTCTCTTTGTTCCATCTCTCTCTTCAACCACACTCACTCTTTTGGGTTCATCTCCTTCATAAGCTTGCTCTTACCTCTACTCACACAATCCCTCCTTCTGTCACTCACATTTATGGCTCACCTGTGAATGGTTGTCCTGGGACAGCCACTACTGAGTGCAGATGAGCCTGTGGGGCTTCACCCACTGTATGGGGGCTCTATCCCACCCTAACAAGAGCCCTTTCCACAGCTCCTGAGCCAGGAAGCAAGTTCCTGCCTACTTCCTCATCACTTGAGCAACCAGAAGCCACCACAGACCTAGGGGACCCCTCTTCCTTCCCCAGAGTAGCTCTGCAGCCCCACACCTACACTGCCAAATTATCACTTGGGAGCTGGAAAGCCGAGGTGTGCAATTCTGGTTTTCGGGCAATCATGCCTATCACAAAGATTATACCAATAATCGAATCTGATGAAGCTCTCAGAGAGCCCCTGGTCTTATGAAATTCACAGAACATTCTAATCGAAGGTGGGATGTTTTGAGGAGAAGCACTGGCATTATTTGGGTGGGAAGAGCTTTGTGGAGGAAGTTTTGCCCAGGTGGGGTCTTTAATAAGGAGTAGGCATTATATAGGGAAATAGGGTGTGTTTTGAGGAGCAATCCTCAAGTGCAGTGGGTGTTACTGGCAGTGGAGGAAGGAAGACATGAGTGATATACTGGCTTCAACTTGGATGAGCACAGCGGTGGGTGGTGGTTCCACTGGGAGCAAAGGCAACAGATGATAATGAATTCAGGACTCTGATCTGGTCTCAGGCCAGCTGTCAGTGATGGCCATCTCTCCCCATCTCTTCTTGCAAGCTATGGTGCACGAGCTGAAGGCCCTCACACTGAAGTTCAGCATCTCCAACGTCCAATATTCAACAGACGTGAGCAAGGGCTCAGCGACATTTAACTCCACTGAGAGAGTCCTGCAACACTGGATGAGACCCTGGTGCCCGCAGCTCCTGGTGGAATGAGTCCCAGCCAGCTGCTCCCCACCTACTGTCTCTCCAGCTCCTCCTCCTCCTGCCTCCTCCCCTGCTTGGATCCTTGTTCAAGAAGAGCAGCCTAGGCCCCTTGTCCTTGGGTTGCAGAGTGATCTCCCTCAGGGAAGTCCCTTTTCTGAGCATTGAGAGTCACAAACGCTTTCAGAGACCACCCCAGTTTTCACTCTTCCATCTGACTCCCAATTTGCTCCTCCCTCCCTCTGGCCCCCATTATCAGAGGATTCAGGACATCTCTCTAGAGTCCCCACATTCCTCTCTCCCCAGGCCTGCGGACGATGGGGCAGCCACCAGCATGGAAACTGTCTGCACCTACCACCCTGACCCCATGGCTCGTGATGGAGAGTATGACAGAGACACCAGGTGACAACAGCATTCCTGGGAGCTTAACCAGCTGACTCACCGTGTCACCCCGAGGGGCCTCTACTCCCTGCTCAGGGACAGCCTTTTTGTCAGTGGTGAGTGTTCATGCTGAGCTGGATTGACAGTGATCGTTACTTATGCCTGTTCTGCTTTATTTCCTCTCTAACAAGTCAGCCCAGGTTCTGATTTGGGGGACACAGAAACTGAATATGTAGAAAATTTCAATTTGCAAATGAAGACTGTGCTGTAAATGGATTTTTAGATCCCAATCATAAAAAAAATTCAACTATCTCTATCATAATTTTTATATAGATTGCCTGGCCAGATGATAATATCTTGGTTGTAATGGGTTTAAATATACTATTAAAATTAGTTTCACATGTTTATTTTTACTTTCTGAAATGTGGCTACTAAAAGAAGTTTAAATTCCATAAGATAGAGTGTCAATTCTACTGTTGCACAACACTGTTCAAGCCATGAAAATAAAGCCCAGAGAAAGTGGTAAGGGACAATTTTTCCAAGGAAAGGAGTCAATCCAACCCACGCGGCAAGATGCAGAAAACAGTCTCATCACACACACACACACACACACACACACAGTCACAAAACAAAAGCAACATCATCATAGAGTTGCCCCACTACTTCTGAAGTAGCAAGAGATTGCACTCCTACATTGTCCTGAGTGGACGAACCTCAGGAAAGAAGCCAGAAGTCAAGAGAATTTACCAAACAAGAAGATATGAAACCAGAGAGTAAATGTCAGCATCTTATATGAGGTTCCCAGCGGTGGATTCTGTTAGTGATTCAATATGTTAGGGAGAATTTTGCTAGAAGGGTTGTAACAAAACTAATCTTTCCTTTCCTTTGTAGACATATACAAGTTATGTAAAGAATAATAGCTGTAGCCAACCAATGAAAAGATGATAGAACACGAATATCACTCTTCTAAATCACTCCTGGATTAGTCAGCCAGTCAGGGAACAGATGACAGTGGATTAAGTTGGAGCTTATTAGGCTGATTCTGACTTCATGACCATCCTATGAATTGTCTCCTGCCAGGACCTCTAAAACATGCTGCCCCTGCCACTCATTTGCCACCAAGGTCCACCAACCAGACCAGACCTTGCTGACCAATGCCCTGGCTGGGCCCCTTCTGAGCACACCTGGAAGACTCTCCCTAAGTCCCATTCTGTCACAGTGCTCTTCCACCTACAACCGGCCAGGGAGACATTCACTCCAAGGCTCACACTGTGTGTGCCCAGTTCTGGGGATGGCACTTCTCCCTCAAGTGAAGAAAAGGATCAGAGTGCAGAGCCTGTGGGCTGCAGCCATCAGGACAAGGCCTAAGGTTTGCTGCTAGAGAGAAGAGAACCTGTAGTGGGTGTGGGTGCCGGGGTGCAAGAAGCCCCATGATTTCTGGATAGAATCCCAGAATATGATGCAGGAGAGAGGAGGGATGCTTGGGTGTGATTCTGCTAGAGAATGTCCCTAAGGAGGCGGATGTGCCATTGGAAATGCCTTCAACAGTGTTGTTCATTCTTCGATTCATCCTGTCTCAGGGAGTTCTGTCTACATCCATCCAGGCACTAGTCTCCCTTCTGGAGTAAAAAGATAGCATCAGAAGAATGTTTCCATTTCATTTATAATGGATAGGTACGGTGCTTGTAAGGTGCTAGGTGTTGCAAGCAGTTTTCAAACATTAACTCCTTTAATACTCTCCATGTCCTTACAAATTAGGTACACTTATCATTCTTGCCGACACCAGATGAGGAAACTGAGGCACTGATGAGGTGAGTAACTTGCCCGCTACCATATCTAGGAAGTGATTGAGCTGGAATTTGAACATAAGATATTGTCTTCATATTCTCTGCTCTTAAGCATGTTCTTTGCTCTCTAAGACTTCACACCATGAAGACGATGGCTCAGCATATCCATTTTCTTGTTACACCCCGTAGCCCCATTCTTTGATCTCTGTCTGAAAAAGATACTTTTTGCATCAAAACTGCTGCACATACACACCAAAATGACTTCTCCTCATGTCCCATGTCCTGGAAAATACATAGAGAACATTTCAAAGCCTTTCTTGCCCAGGCTGGGAGTGCTTCTGGGAAATCCCACTGTTCCTCGAAGAAGCCAATGGAAGGCTGGGAGCTGAGGCTCAGGGGAAAGGTGACCTCAGCCATTACCATGGAATTACAGAATGGATGGGAGGCCTCAGCAGGAACTGACTTCAGGATTGGTGGTGTTTGAAGCTGGGCGCTAATTTTCTGGCTGTGGGTGTAGGGGCTGGTGCCACATTCCAGGGAGAAGGGATGGCTCCCTGTGTTCTTAGAAGAAACCAGACCCAGGAAAGAGGTGAAATGACAGTTTCCATTCAGAATGGACTTGTGAGGGGAAACATTCAACCCAGAAGAGACAGTCATGTTCCTGAGGGCACCGGAAGAAGCTGCCTCTGCGTCTGCCAAGCAGAATGCCCTGCTTCATGGACTCACTTTATCCAAAAGAGACCAAGAAGGAGAAAATCATGAGATGACCGTGCAGATGTGAGATCTGTGACGTTGGAGACTGTGCCTGGGAGGCCCTGAAAGGCCTCAGAGGAGTAACATTTGCTGTGAGCAGAGTGACAGATGTGAGGCATGCCTGCCTGTGTCTGGGAACGGTTTGAGTGTCAGGGAGAAGCCACTGCTGGTGCAGAGACTCACAGGAAGAAAGGAGTCTGAGCAGAGAAGGTCAGAAAGGTGGCGGTGTGGCTGGAAGGATCCTGAGAAGAGAGAGGAGGGGAGATGGGGGTATGGCAGGGACGGGTGGCAGGACTGGCAGACTGCTTTTTCCTGTCACTCTCTGACGACGTTGCTCTAAGACCATGCCCCTAGAAAGTACAAATCCTTAAGCTCTCACAAAGTGTGTGTGCCAGGAATGGGGCACGGCTTAGCTGGGTGCTTCTGCCTCAAGGTCTCTGTGAAGCTTGGGCTGCATCTCTATTGCGGCTCGACTCAGGGAGCATGTGCTCCCAAGTTCACTCACATGCATGTTGACAGGGTTTGTTTGGACGGAAAGCCTGAGTTCCTGCCTGTCTGTTGGCCGATCATTTCCTCCATTCTCTCCTATGGAGCCTCTACATAGGGAAATTGAACACATGCGCACTTGCTCCCCCAGTTCCAGAGATATAAGAGGCAGAGAGAGAGAGAGAGATGGAAACAGGAGGAGGGAAAGAAGGAGGGGGCTAAAGACAATGAGTAAGAAGGAAGGGCCAGGCTTTTTGTTCTTAACCCTGGGTTGTGTACCATCCCAACACCTTGGCTGCATTCTATTCAGAAGTCACTTCCTAATGACTGTGCAGTTCCACAAGGATGTGCACAGCAGGAGACAGTGAGCACCGGGAGCCGTGGTGGAGGCTGCCCTCCACATAGGCCAACATGAGGCACTTGGTTCTGACTCTAAGGGAAACAGGAGACCATGGAATCATTCATGCCAGTGACTGGCAATCTCTGAATTTCCTCTAATTTCAACCCGTTAAAGCTGCAGATGTGTAAATGAGGCCCAGAGGGGCAGGGACTTGCTCAAGGTCCAAGTGCTATGACACAGGCCTGTTTTAAGAGGTACTCCACACGATAGCCCACCCCTTCTTGTCATTCTTTCATCTCTAAGTGTGTGCATCAGACACAAGTGAAACCAGACACCAGGTGTTGTCACTACTGTCTCTTCTGCAGCTGAGGACATCCTGAGGGAGCTATTTCTGGCCTCGTCCCTATCGTGCAGGTTGAAGGATTGAGGAGGCCTTGCGAGGCACAATGGTGTTTCCAGGACACAGAGCTTCTAGGGAAAGAGAGGAGTGAACTCAGCTGAACTCAGCTTCCTCAAGCTGGAAACCTGGTTCCATCTCAAGGTCCTGTGTGCGGCTCTGTGCTGGCTATTTGTGTACAGTTCTGGTGATGACATGGGCAAGGAGGGTGAGTAGCCAAGATCCCAGAGGGGTTTTGGGTTGGTGTGAGTGAAAGAAGAGGCCCGGGTAATGGAAGCTTGAGGAAGTGACCTCACTTCCTTGGTGACAGACCCTAACAGAACTTAGCACACTGGTCTCCAGGCACCCACATTCTAGACATAGCCTCCTATTGAGCTCACTTGAGTAGAGACACTCAAGAGAGCAGGATGCTCTGCTGTTGTCTCCCGACTTGTCGAGGCTGTGGCTTCAGGAAAGCCAAGAAACAGAGCCTTTTCAGTTGCTACACACATTGGCTTGGCCCTCACCTGCACCACCTCTGGCCATTTGGCAGGAGGATCCCTCAGGTAACACAGGGCAGGCCAACCGCCTTAGGCCACAATGGGATCCCAACCCCACACCCCTCTGAGCCTCCTTGTGTGTCCGGGGGGAGTGGAATGAGGGACGGCGGGGCTGAGGGGGCACTCATCCTAGGCAGGAGCCCTTTGCTGGGTGTTGGAAGCCTGGCAGTGCGTCGTGTTCCCAGCCTAGGTGTTGGCTAGCAGGATGGGAGAGTGGGTGCTGGGGACCAAGCTCCTCTACCCATAGGTTAGTCCCGAGCCATCCGGGTGTCATCTCATTCCCTCCCTGGCTGGAGTTCTACACAGACACTGCCGGGTACCTGATCCCTGCTGGGGTTTCCTCCTGTGGCCAAGTCGAGGCAGGTGCCTGAGACATCCCGGCCCGGCTCTCGGGCACTGTCTTTGCAGAGCTGCACGCAGGAGGTGGTCAAAGATCTGGCAAATGGCTTCGGGTACTCCATCTCCCTGGACAGGGGCCAACTGCACCACACCATCATCAATAACCAGGGCTGCTCTGAGGTGAGAGTGGGCACGGAGGGGTCTTCCCACCCAGGCCCCTGAGATGACCAGGGTAGGCCCAGAATCCAGCCTCAAACTGCTCATCTCCTGGGAGCCTAACAGGGCTGTCCACCCTGAGTGTCCCACAGTCCCAAAGGAATCTGGACTTCTGCTCCTCCCCACCAGCTGCATAGGAGGATAGGAGGGCACTCTTTGCATTTTCCTAGGAAGATTAGAGAAAACGTTGTCACTTCCCACTAGGCCCTGAGTATCTTTGAATTTTGCCTTTTTTGGAACATGCGACCTCGATAACGAGGGTCTCCAAACTCCCTTTAATGTAAGAGAAATAACCATCAGCGTGTTTTGGAAGTCAAAGGGATTCTCCGAGTGTGTCACTGCCTTGTACACTGTTTCCAGACTGGGGCGGGGTGGGGTGGCCACATAACATTTCCCTCCAGGTTGGGGCCCAATGAAGCCTCAGGCAGCTAGAGGGGCTGGCCCTCAGCCCTCACTTTGGGGGGCTCTCAGTTCTGACCCACAGGATCTAGAGAAGCTACCTGGCATACCTAAGCCTCTGTTCTCCTCTCTAGAGAGGGGGTGTCTGTTGAGGATTCACTGGGCTGGTGCTCTTCACAGAGGGAGGTCTGTTGTCCCTCAGCAAGCAAATGGCCTCGAGGGAGATCAATGTGGAATCCTTCACATGCCCAAAGTCACATTGTACTGTGAGAACCCAGAACCTTGCTGAGTGTGGGAGCTCCTGTGTCTCCTGTCGCACATGTCTGGGAGGGGCTAGGAGTTCCTGGGTCAGCTTCAGACCTTGATAACGCTGGTGGTTCGCAGTGGTGACCCTGACTCTGTGTCCCTCCTCGTCCCACCCAGAGTGAAGATGAGTCCACTCTGTCTGTCACTGAGGCCTGCAGGATGCGTGCCCTCCAGGCAGGCATGATGCAGAGGCTCTCAGAGTCTGTGCTGCCAGCCTTCCCCAGCAGAGTCCTCTGCAGTGTCATCAACTCCCTCCACAGCTACTCAGGCTCCAGCACTTCCCACCAGGTGCTGGACCAGCTGTTTCCCAGGTGACTGCCTGCCTCCTCCTCAGCACAGTGGTGACTCTGCCCACTGCCAGCTGTGTGTCTTGCCTTGGGAATGTCACCACATCTCTCTGAGCCTGAGTTGGCTCCTCTGAAATGTGGGGTGAGAGAGGATGAACTTGCTAGGCTTCTCCCAGGGATGAATGGGCTCAGCCATCCAGGTGCTTCCCTGGTGCCCGGCTCTGCAGAGAGGGTGGTGGGCCATGCTGTGGTTGCTGGTGGTGATTATTTCTCTGTCCCCCATGGAAAGTAGTCTTCACTTCACCTCTCCCTTCACTGGCTTGTGGCTTTTTGAGTTTGGAAAAGCACCTGGAGAGCACCCTGTCAAAGAGTTTGAGATGCCATCCAGCTGGTCCTGGTGCTTGTCCTTGGTGTAGCCACTTAGGGATCTCTAGGGTCACAGAGGGGCCACAGGCCCACTCAGACACCTGGGATGGTTCTGGTTGGAGGTCATTCAACAATGTCTATGAAAGACCTACTCTGAGCAGGACTTCTGGACACACTAAGTGTCACTCAGTGAATGAAGCAGACAGCCTCCCTGGTCCTCCCCTCTATTCTGAGAGTCAGACAGTCACACTTGACATCATTCACAGGTCCCATCTACCCTCCATCCCGGGCGATGTCCTCATCCCCTTTGGGACACATGGAGGCAGCTTGGCCCATTGCGTGCGGGATGCTGGAGGACAGGACCACCTCCCAAAGTGAGTGGTCTTTGGGTTGAGAAGAAGGGCCTCCTGTCTCTAGCAAACAGGTTGCGGGGCGAGGATGGAGGCTGTGGCCGTGTCAGGCCTGGGAGAACCCTGCATCTCACCCATCTTGTGATTCCCATGGGAGGGCTGAGTTCTGGTGGCTTCCACTCCAGCAGGACTGGACTCAAAGAGAGCTGTGCATGGGTCCCAGGCCACTTGAGAATTGGAAGGGAGGCTGGGCTGCGTTGTCCCCTAGAGACCCACTCCCACCAGAGTCCCAGCTCCTCCTGCCTCCCTTTCTCCACATCCACACCTTGTAAGCACCACCGCCAGGTCCATAGTAGGAGGTGTGTGAGCAAGCTGCTCCCAAATCTGCTGGAGTCTTCATTCCAGTGGCCCACATACATGGAGGGCTTGAGTGGGCTGTGTCCAGACCCTTGGGGAGGAGAGTGTCGGTGGGAACAAGAGACTCTCACAGACTCTGTGTTCAGCCTGCTGGATGAGCAGGACTGCCACAGCCAGGTCAGGCAGCCAGGGCTCAGGGCTGGGTTGGGCCCCTCCTCTGGAGGGGAAGGGTCTGGCACAGGGGCGCAGATGCTAACAAGAGTGCCTTGGGAGGTCGGTGTTTAAGGAAAGGCCAGGCCACTGACTCTCTGGCCCATCTGCCTCCCCGCAGTGCTATCTGTTTCCTGCTGGGAACCTGGCTGGGCCAAGGGCAGGATTGCAGGGAGCCCCTGAGGTTTCCCTGTTGGACCCTGCAGCTGGCCACTCTGCACATCAGCTTTGGTGGCTCCCACGTGGAGGGCCATGCCTACCTTCTGCCAGGCCACCTGGAGCATCTCAAGGCCATTGAAGCCAAATGGAAAGGTGAGGGGACTGGAGTCTGGGAAGACTGTCTGTGTTGAGGTTCACGGGCTAGCGTTCCCTAAGAGGCAGTGGAGTCCTTTCTATCTTTGGAAAGGCACAGAAACTGTAAGGTGTGTGCGTGAAACTTTCTCTTTATCCTGCTCCAGAGCCAGCTCCAAAGCTCCTGCCACCTCCAGAGCCAGAGCCAGTGCCAGCCCCCGGGCTGGAGCCAGCTGCACCTCCAGTCTCACCACGTGTGGTAGAGCTGGAGCCAGCAGCCCCTGAGTCGGCCACTCCAGGACCAGAGCAAGGGCCACCAGTAAAGGCATCCCCAGAGCCCAGCTGCCCCTGGGCCGTGACCACCGAGGACCAGCTGCGGGAGGAGAAGCCGAACATCTTGGACTTCCCTCCCCAGCTGGTGGCAGAGCAGCTGACGAGGATGGCTGCAGTGAGCAGAGGAGCTCGCGGGGCAGGTGGCCCCTGCCTTCCCGGTGCCATGAGCCACCCCACACTTGCCATTCCCTGCTCGGGATTCCGATGATCTGGGTCCAAATCCCTGCTCCCTCCCTTATCAACACTGTGACCTGGGCAGATTTCTTTCTCCCCAAGCCTTCACTGTCCCCTAGTGAACAGGGGACAGTAGAGACAGACACTCAGCACCTGCTGTATAGGGTGGCTGTGCCGATGAATGATGTGGGAGAGAGTGGAAGGTGGGCAGAGTCTGGCCCTTTGGTGGGGGATGGGCACTCACTGAAGTGCTGCCAGGTCCTTGGGGGGATCCCCCATCTGCGCAGGTGTCCCAGACAGCCTCAGCACTTATCAGGAAGGTGATGTGTATTGACTCCAGTGGAGACAAACAAAGCTGGGGGTTGTCCCTGCCTCGTGGGGAATGTGCATGGGAATGGGGAGTGGGACCCGAGGGGCACTGAGATGGGTGGATGATGGCCCTTCTGGTGGGCATGTGTGGGTTGCCTTCTGGAGCTTGGAGGAAGTGAGACAGGGCTGGGAGCAAATGTCCCCTCCCTTCCCCACAGTCCTGAGTCCGGGGTCATCCTGGACTGGGTGCATTCAGTGGACACAGACAAAACCCAGAGACTCCCACAAACCTCAGGCCACATGCTCTGCTTCCTGAGCTCCAGTTCTGATCTCACCCTGCCTGGGCCTATGGGGGACTGTGGACGCTGAGCTGGGGTGCGGCAGGACCGGGTGACACTCCGCATCTTCTGCAGGAGCTGTTCAAGACGTTGGTGCCCGCCCACTGCCTCGGCTCCATCTGGTCTGACCGCGACAACAGGGAACGCGAGTCCCTGGCACCCACCGTCCGTGACACTGTGATGCACGAGAACACCGTGGCCAATTGCATCCTCGTCACCTGCCTTGGGGATGCGAGCATGACAGCGCAGGACAGGGCCAGGGTGGTTGAGCTGTGGATCAGGGTGGCTGAGGTAAGCCTTGGCACGCCCTGTCTGGATGCATGGGAATTGCCTCTTGTTTCTCAGCTCTCAGGATTGAAGTCTGGGGTCTTAGTCCCTGGACTGTCCCTTGACCCTCATGCCAGGGCCACGTTGAACTTGACTTGAGGTCCCAGTGGGGACAAGCTCACTTCCTCCCTTGTGCTGAGCTACAAATCCTTGTGCCTTTCAGTGTTACTCGTCGGGTGGCAGGTGTGCCCTCCCTGGCTTCCCTGGACATGTGTCTCCTCCAGGACAGGAGAAGTCCGTGAGGGGACAGAAACCAGAGGCAGCAGAGCTTCAGCTCCCCCTCACGGCTCCATCTCTTCGCTTCCCCAGGAGTGTCGAGGCCTCGGGAACTTCTGTTCCCTCCACACAATCCTTTCTGCCCTGCAGAGCCCTGCCATTACCCGTCTCCAAGACACCTGGGGACAAGTTTCCAGGTGGGTAGTGGGTAGTCTGCTCTCCAGCCAAGCACCATGAGGGTGAGGTGGCCCAGGCAACCTGATTTGGGCCGGCATGTCCCCCAAAGTCAGCTGAGACCACCTGGGAGACAGCGAACGCCGAGCACAGGGACTGACCTGGGTGCTGGGTCTCTGAGTCTCTCAGTGCCCTTAG
Source organism: Equus caballus (assembly GCF_041296265.1). Classification (NCBI taxonomy): domain Eukaryota; kingdom Metazoa; phylum Chordata; class Mammalia; order Perissodactyla; family Equidae; genus Equus; species Equus caballus. The sequence goes on along the minus strand of NW_027222392.1, from coordinate 1,385,472 downwards.
GCCAGCAGTTCCATCCCAGGGATTCATTTCCTTCCAGACCAGATCCTGGCTTGAGCCCAGGTGGAGATTGTCAGGTGTTTCCTTTGCAGCAACAGAAGCCTCTATGCAGCTGAAACCAACACTGTTCCAAGGAGATCTGTTTGGGACATCTGGGAATGGAGGCCCCAAGGGACAAGAGGAGAGGCCCCTCCACAGTCCCATGGGGACCTTAGAGCTCAGAGCACCCCAGTGAAATCCCTCATCCAGGCCCCAGGCAGTTTGGATCTGCTGGGTTCTCAAACAAATGGGACTTGCCTTCAAGCATCCCACAGTTTTTCTTTCTTTCTTTCTTTCTTTCCCCACCCCGCAGGGAGAGTTCTCGAACCTGGAAGAAGTGGGTCAGGAGAGAGAAAGGCGTGAGCAGGGAGCTGCTAGTGCAGGTAACCTGGAGGCTGGAGATCTGGAAGGAGGCCAGAAGGAGAGGGGAGGGGAACATCCTGAGGGGATCCTAGGAGGTGAGGCTATGGCAAGGCTCGGCCCAGGCTGGGGGTCAGAGAGCCCTGTGAGGGTGGGGCAGACCGGGGCCACTCGGCCAGGTCCCCCAAGACACCCTGCCCTCCCCCTCCCTGTCTGTTCAGCTGGGGTCTGGACGCACCCCTGGAGTCCAGAGGTCGGGGCCTTGGTCGGATTTGGAGCCAGGGGTGGGGTGAAGGTAGCGGGGACAGGGCCTGTAGCTGGCGCGGGGAGCAGCCTCTCCCAGTGGGTCCTTGAGCCAGTCACTGCCCCTCTGGGGGCCTCCGTCTCCTCCTCTGGGAAGTGGAGGGAGATGATCAGCGGCGCAGGCCTCCCAGCGGGGTGCTACCATCCAAGGGAGGACAGGAACGGGAGGAGATTTGTGCCGGCTCCTCCTCGAGAGGTGAGGGGAGAGCAGTGATGACACGCAGATGACTCTGAGTCCTCAGGAGACTCCTGGAAGCAGGTGACATTCTCCTCACACTTTTCAGCTGAGGAAAGAGGGCCAGGGAGGCCTGGGCAGGCCCAAGGTCACACAGGACTGAGTCCTGGAGCTGGGACTGGTCTAGAATCAGAGCACCCTGCAGTTTGCAGCAGCAGAGGCAGCAGGCGACTGGAGCCGATGGCCAGGGTCTGAGATCAGGGGCCTTGGGGGAACATGTGGAGGGGAGTATGGGCACACTGACCCTGTCTTTGGCCCCAACAGGAGGCGACCTCCGTGTTAAAGACTGCAGAGAGGGCCCGCCAGGGAGCCCAGGAGAGGCAGCGGCAGCAGGTGAGGGTGACTGTGGGGGAGGGGCGTAGGAGTCAGAGGAGAGGGGGCGCCTCCTCCCAGCTGGAGGCCTCCCTCGGAAGAGGGGCCTTCCTCCTCAGGCGAATCTGCTGTGGCTGCCAAGCATGACGGGCCTGCAGTGGCAGTGAGCAGGAGGAGGCCTGGAAGGGCTGGCAGCAGGGCAGATTTGGGGTGGGGAAGGGCAGGGGCCACTGCCCCTGGGAGGCGCCAACAGCCATCCCTGGGACTTGACTGATGGAGTTTGGTGTTCCTGGAGGGGAGCGGGGGAGGGAATTGTGTGTGTTGTGGTGTCCCGAGGATCCTAGGCTGCTCTGTGTGGGGGCGTGGGGTGGGCAGGAGGCTGGGCTGAAGGGTTTCAGGGGAAGGTTCATGGGGGCACCTGAGAGCGGGAGCTCATCACCATGCCCATCCTGATGGCGGCACAGGGTGTCGTCCCCTCCCTGGTGACGTTCTTCCGTTCCCTGGAGCTGCTGGACGGTACGATGGAGGATTATGTGGAGGTGAGTGAGCCCGGAGGTGGGTCCAGGGGCTCAGGCTCCTGAGGGTGGGGAGGAGAGAGTCCTGTCCTGAGCCCTGAGCTCTCTGCATTTGGCAAAGGTCCTCTCAGCAGGGCCTCCAGCCTCATGTGGGAGTTGGGGTGTCAGGCCCATCTCCCCAGTGGGTGATGCAGGCTCTGCATAAGCCACCGTCCAGGTTCCCTGGGCTGCTGAGGCTCAGAGCTGCCTGACTGTGTGGCCGCAGGAGGTGGTGTCTGAGCTGGACTCAGCCTCTCCCTCTGGCCCTGCCAGTGAGGGAAGAGAAGTCGGGCCCCTCCCAGTCAGGAAGCACATCAGTGGCTGAGCTGTCCCTTCCTGCCTGAGGCCTGAGTCTCCCCACGTGTCATCAGAGAGGTTTGGGTTACAAGGTCTCTTGCCTCAGTTGCTCTGTGCCCCCTGCTCTGGAGCCCAGAGACTGGCCCAGGTCCAAGTCTGGGCTCTGGATGGGCCTGCCCACTGGCAGTAGTGCAGCATTGCAAGAGGTGTGGACGGGGGCTAGTGCTGGCCAAGGGGGCTGTTTCTGATGGACTGCGGCTGTCTGCTTTCCAGGGCAATGTGCTCAACTGTCGGAAATGTAATGAAGTAAGCGGCTGTGGCCTCCCGGTGGGGAGGGTGGGGGTTGGAAATCAGAGACCCCCCCGCAGTGGGCAGGACCCCCTCTGGCCCAATCCCCAGGGTGGAACATTTATTTGCACAGTTCGATATACAGAGCTAGGGATCCTATGGCATTGGTGGGTGGGGGAAGGGCTGGCATCAAAGACTCCTTCCTGGAGGAGGAGCTATTTTGAGCCAAGTGTGAGAGCAGGCAAGTCCTGACTGGAATCACAGGGAGGGAGGGTTCCCAAGTGGGCAAAGGCCCCAGACTGGCCCCTTGCCCCCTTCCTCACACCTCCACGAGCCCTGCAGGGTCCCCCACTCAGGCCCTGTAGGCATCCTGTGCTTGCTCTGTCCTAGCAATTCAAACTGATGGAGGAGATCGAGCTGCTCCAGGAGGCTGCAAATCTGTACACCGTGCAGCCCGACGAGCACTTTGGGGCCTGGTTCCAGGCCGTGGAGCCCCTGAGCAAGGAGGAGAGGTGAGTCGGGTCAGGAGTTGGGGGAGGGCAAGGCAGACTCTCTCTGCTGACCAGCTCCAGAACCCATGGCCATGGCTCCATGGTCAGCCTCAGATCTGGTTGCATGGCGACCCCTGGGGCCCTTCGACTCCAGCTGCTGGCAGGCTCCAGGATGCACATGTGATGTGTGGCTCCTGAGAGCTCCCAGCTCTGCTCTGTCCCGTAGCTACAGCCTGTCCTGCCAGCTGGAGCCCCGATACCACTGGGTCAGAAAGATTCGACTCTTCTTCAAACACAAGAAGAACCGCTCAGGGCAGAGTGAGTGTCTAGACCGGCAGTGGCTGAATCCACGGGCTCAGGAAACATTCAGGCTGAGTGTGGGCCTGGGGAGGCAGACAGCTGGCCCTGGGTTCCAGCTCCACTGCTGAGCAGTCCTGTCCTGGGCGGTTGCACTCACGTTCCTGGGATTGGTTTCCTCCTCTGTGAAATGGGTGACGCTAAATATCAGCCCCTGTGTCAGGGACAGATGGGGTGCTGTTGGCTGACTGAGCACTGAGCACAGGGCTGGAGCACAGAGCGCAGTGGGGGCCGGGATGGGGTGTGCACTGTGGTTCCAGGGCAGGCAACTCAGGAAATGCCTCTCTTTCTCCAGACACCAGACCCCCAACCAAGGGCCCAGTGGTGGTGGTCGATGACCCTCCTGAGACCAGCTGAGCTACAGCGGGGACACAGCATTGACACTCAGGGTGCACAGGGCCACCTCCCCTGATTCTGATGAGGAGAACTTTGTGATCCGTTTCTTGGGGTCCCCTGTTGGCCACGAGGGAAGGCACCAACCCCTCTTCTCCCTCCCCCCTTTTGCCCAGCACCTATTTCCCTATTTGGCGGGGCCATATTTTGTTGTCAATGGTAAATGCTCCGTTTGAGTATCATATTAAATTGTTGCTTCTTTCTAATCCTGGGAGTGGAGGTGTGAGTCTTTCGCTCGCAGCACTCATGGAAACCAGATCCAGAAACTCACATTCCTCCTCGAATTTAGAAATCTCCCAGAGTGAGCAGCTCAGTTTATGTGGAGAAGGGAGAAGTGCCAGTCCCCTCCCTGGCTACTGAAGGACATGCCCAAGTCCCCCTCCCGCCGAGGACAGGATCATTGCAGTGTGGTTCACCCTGTCCAGGAGCAGAGATGGCCCCTCCGACCTCTTGGGACTAAGCGGTTGGAGGCATTTTCTCAGCCAGAGCCACAAGCACTAAGCTGGGCGTGTCTGTCAAACTAGCACGTGCCTGTCCCTAGCACACTTCCTGCCCAGGACAGTGGCTGCCTTTCGACACTCTGCCAGAAGAGGGAACATTTTCCCGGTTTCTCTTGCACACAGATTAGGACCTTGTTTTCTGATTCAGTCTCCAGAATGGCTTCAGCTCTAAGTGGGGAAAATACCGTCAAAAGCTCAAAACGTGCACATAGAGAGGACGAGGCCAGAGGAAGGTCCTGTGGACATGGACCATGGGCAGGCAGGACTCTGCCTTCTCGGGCCCACTAGTGGCTCCCTGTTCACCTCTGACCTAGACTGGATCCCCCTGGGCTTCTGGTCCCTGACGCCGAATACCATTTCCTGCTTGTTGTCTATCCAAGGGGAAAGCTGTGGGATGCAGCTTTTAGGGCCTCAGCCAGGTCTCCCTCCAGAAACCTAGTGCTCCCAACAATCTGTTCCAGAAAATATCACCAGAGACAACACTTTCCAACTCATCTTATGAGGCCAGCAGTACCCTAAAAGCAAAACTAGAGTTTAAAAGTAGGGAAAACTTGAGAACAACAAGTCTCAGAAATGAGCAGTTACCGTTTTCTACTAAATATTAGAAAACTGAAGCCAACAATGTAAAACAATCATACACCAGGACAAAGAGGAAATTTTTTCAGGTATGCAAGGTTGTATCAGCATTCCAAAATTAAATCAATGTGATCCACCCTGTCATAGGCTAAAGGAGAAATTTATACATATGTCAGTTGGTATGTGGGGGAAGTCATCAGATAGTACATATTAGATATGTCAGGTTCTTTCTCTATCAATTGCACCTCATTAAAGCTCTTACAAAAATGAACCTAGATATAGAATTTACACTTTCACAAACTTTTAGTAAATGGAACAGAGACCTAAATGTAATGCAAAACAATGCAACTTCTAAAAAGATTATGCAACAAACTCTAAGTGGACTCGAATCTGGAATTATGTTATTAAGATACAAACTGAAAATATAATCTATGAAAAAAAACTGATGTTAGACTTTATTTATTATTTTGGTAAGGAAGGTTGACCCTGAGCTAACATCTGTGCCGATTTTCCTCTATTTGGCCTGTGGGATGCTGTCACAGCATGGCTTGACAAGCTGTGTGTAGGTCTACACCCAGGATCCGAACCTGTGAACCCCAGGCTGCCGAAGTGGAGTGCGTGAACTTCACCACTGTGCCAGTGGGCCGGCCCCAAGTTAGACTTTATTAAATTAAAAACTCCTGCTTTGTGGAAGGCAAAATCGATGAGTCAAAAGACAAATTACAGACTGGCAGACGATATTCGCAAAACAGATATATGATAAAGAAACTATGTCCAAGATATATGTAAAGAATTCTTAAAAGTCAACCATAACAAAAAAATAAACAACCTTATTGAAAAATGGGCAAAAGACCTGAATATATCCCTCACCAAAGAAGACATACAGATGGCAAACGTGCCTGATGACAGATGACCACCCCCACAGGTCATTCGGGAATTTCATATAAAACCTTAATGAGATACTTCTACACACCTATTAGAACTGATAAATGCAGGAAACTGGAGCCCGGTTCCGGTGTATCTGACAGTTGGTTCCATGGTGTCTGGCAGGTGGTTCCTGTGTGTCTGGCATATGGTTCTGGTACATTCGAAAGGTGGTTCTGGCATGTCCAGCAGGTTGCAACAGTGTGTCTGGGACCTGATTCCATCCTGTCCGGTTGATGCTTTCAGAGTGTCCTGGCTTTGTTTCCGGCATGTCTTGCAATTAGTTCCCGCATGTCCGGTGGGTGATTCTGGCGTGTCTGGCAGATTTTCCAGCCTTTTCCAGAAATTGGTACTGGCGTATCCAGGACCTGGTTCTGGTGTATCCGGCAGGTGATTTTGGTGTGTCCGGCAGGTTGTTCTGGCGTGTTAGGATGGTGGTTCCAGCTTGTGTGGCAGGTGTTTGTGGCATGTCCAGCACCTGGTTCTGGCATATTTGGGAGGTGGTTTCAGTGTATCTGGTACTTGGTTCTGGGATATCCAACAGGTGGTTCCAAAGTGTGTGGCAGGTGGTTCCTGTGTGTCTGGCATGTGGTTCTGGTAGGTTCGGAAGATGGTTCCAGCCTGTCCGTTAGGTGCTTCCAGCATGTCTGGAAGTTGGTTCTGGCGTGTCAGACTCATGTTTCCAGTGTGTCCGGTGGGTGCTTACGGTGAGTCTGGTGGGTCATTATGGGATGTCTGTGTGGTGGTTCCAGAGTGTTCGGCGGGTGCTTTTGGCATGCCTGTCGGGTTTTTCCAGCATCTAAGGTGCCTGGTTCGAGCATATCCAGCAGGTGAGTTCTTTCTCAGCTTCCTAAAGAGCTGGAAGCAAGACAGTTTGTGGCTTGTCTCCCCTTGAGGGATGGAGGCAGTGCTTTGTGCCGTCCACCTCTCGAGCAATATAGGGCATGGTTGAGAGCAAATGGGCCTTTCTGACATAGGGTCTTTCTGACACTCTCTCCAAGAGTGCACAAGGGCGGTTGGTTAAAAGCCTCTTGTCTCTATCCTCCTAAGCTTGTGGAATCACAATCATATGGGCCTTGGCCCCATTGCTTAAGGGGAAGATGTAGCCATTACCTCTGAGCCGGGTTGGCAAGAGGGAAATGTGGCAGAAGCAGAAGTTCTAAAGTAGCGAGTTAAGGGCTGGGAGGAAATGGCGTTCAACTGCCTGTGTATGAGAGGTTCCCAGTATGCTGTAAGAGCACTGTGGAAAGCGACTTCTTTCTCAGCTTCCTAAAGAGCTGGAAGCAAGATGGTTCGTGTCTTGTCTCCCCTTGAGGGATGGAGGCAGTGCTTTGTGCATTCCACCTCTAGAGCAATGTAGGGCACGGCTGAGAGCAAAGGGGTTTTTCTTCCATAGGTGCTTTCTGACACTCTCTCCTCCAGTGCACAAGGGCGGTTGGTTAAAAGCCTATTGTCTCTCTCCTCCTAAGCATGTGGAAGCACAATCATTCGGGACTCAGCCTCTTTGCTTAAGGAGAAGATGTAGGCATTTTGTCTGAGCCGGGTTGGCAAGATGGAAATGCCCCAAAAGCAGAAGTTCTAAAGCAATGAGTTAAGGGCTCCAAATAAACAGCATTTCAGGTGCCTTTGTATGAGATGTTCAAGGTACACTATAAGAACAGTGTGGAAAGTGAGTTCTTTCTCAGCTTCCTAAAGAGCTGGAAGCAAGATGGATTATTGCTCATCTCCCCTTGAGGGTTGGAGGCAGTGTTTTGTGCCTTGCAGTTTTAGGGCAATGTAGGACTCTGCTGAGCAAACTTGGCCTTTCTTCCATAGCTGATTTCTGAACACTCTCTCCACCCATGCACAAGGGTGGCATGAGATGTTGCCGGTATGCTGTAAGAGCACTGTGGAAAGCGAGTTTTTTCTTAACTTCCAAAGAGTGGTTGGTTAAAATCCTATTGTCTCTCTCCTCCTAAGCATGTGGAAGGACAATCATTCATGCCTCAGCCGAATGATTTGGGCAGGTCTCGTGTGACCCACCTGCCTTAAATGCTGGAACCAACTGCTGGACACTTCAGAAGCATCATCTGGAAACAGTGGAACCACCCACTGCAGATGTGAGAATCAGGTCCAAAATGTGCCAGAGCACCTGCAGGACACACCAGAACCACCTGACTCAAACGCCAAAATCACCTGCCAGATACAAAAGAACCACTTGATGGACACTCCAGAATCACATGACGGGCATGAAAGAACCATCTCTCAGAGTGCCAGAACCATGTGCTGGAAACGCCGGAACCACATCACTGACAGACATGAACCACCTGCTGGACACGCCTGAACCATCTGCTTCACTCACCAGAACCACCTTCTGGACAAGCCAAAATCACCTGCTGGATACACTGGAACCAGGCCCCTTAGAAGCCAGAAAAAGCCAACAGACATGCCAGAAGCACCTGCCGCACACTCTGAAACCACGATACAGACATGCCTGAATGACCCACCATACACACCAGAAGCACCCACCAGACACGCCAGAACCACCTGGAACCACCCACCGGACACACTGGAACCATGACACTGACACGCCAGAACAACCTCGCAGACATGCCAGAAGCACCCAAAGGACATGCTGGAACCATCTTCCGAACATACCAGAACCACATGCCAGACACACAGGAACCACCTGCCAGACACTTTGCAACCACCTGTTGGATATGCCGAGACCACGTGCCAGATACACTGAAACCACCTCCCGAATACACCAGAACCAGGTGCTGGCCATGCCACAAACACCTGCCAGACAAGCCAGAACCACCAGCCTAACACGCCAGCACAACCTGCAGGACATGCCAAAATCACCTGCCAGATAAACTGGAACCAGGTCCTGGATATGCCAGAACTAATTTCCAGAAAAGGCCAGAACAACCTGCCAGGCAGCCTGGAATCCCCTGCCAGGCATGCGGGAACCAACTGTCAAACACGCCGGAACCAACACCTGGACACACTGAACGCACCAACCGCACACGAAGGAATCAGGGTCCGGACGCACGGTAGCCACCAGCCGGACATGCCAGAACCACCTTCAGAACATACTGGAACCATATGCCAGACACACAGGAACTACCTGCCAGACACCACGGAACCAATGGTCAGATACGATGGAACCAGGCACCCAGTACGCTGAAGCCACCTGCTGAACACGCCCAAAAGCTGTGCTGGACATACCAGATCCATATGATGGATACACCAGAAACAGGTCCAGCACAGGCCAGAACCAGGTTCCAGAAACACCTGAAACAGCTGCCGGACACACCTGAACCAGCTGTTAGACCAGCCTGAACCACTAGATGGAGAATCCTGAACCACATGCCAGGCACACCGGAACCAGGTGCCCCACACGCCAGAACCACCTTCTGGACACGTCTGAACCACCTACAAGTCTTGTGAGAACCACCTGCCGGATACAGCAGATACAGGTGTCGCACACACCGAAACCTGGTGATGGACATGACTGACCACCTGCAAGACATGCCAGAACCAGGTGCCAGACACACTGGAACCACCTGCCAGACACCTCAAAATCCCCTGCTGGATATGACAGAACCTTGTGACACAAACGTCGGAATCATCTACCAGACATGCCAGGACCACCTCTTGGATATGCTGGAACCAGGTGCCTGATTCACTGAAAGTACCTGCCAGACACACCAGAACCAGGTGTCAGACACGCCTGGACAACCCACAGGACACGTCAAAATCACCTGCATGATACCCTGGAACCATGTGCTAGACATAACGGAACCACCTGCCAGATACACCAGAAACAGGTGCAGTACATGCCGGAACCAGGTACCCCACACGACTGATTCACCTCCCGGACAAGACTCAACCATCTGCCGGACATGCCGAAACCACCTTCTGGGTGTGCTGGAACAATCTGTGTGCAAGCCTGAACCACCCGCCGCACAAGTGTGACCCATGTGCCTGACATGCTGTAACCAACTGTTGGACATGTTGGAACCATCATCTGGACACTCTGTGACCACTCACCACAGTCATGAGAATCAGGTCCAGAACGCGCCGGAAGCACCTGCAGGAGAGGCCAGAACCACCTGATCACACGCCGAAATCACCTGCCGAATATGCCAGAACCACTTGACGGACACTTGGGAATCACATGCAGGGCTTGCCAGAACCACCTCTCAGATATGCCAGAAACACGTGCCAGACATGATGGAACCACTTTCTGGACAGACCTGAACCACCTGCCGAACACACCAGAACCACCTGCTTGACTCACCAGAACCACCTGCGAGACATGCCAAAATCACCTGCCAGATACACTAGAACCAGGCCCCTTAGACGCTGGAAAAACCCGACAGCCATGCTGGAACCAGCCTCTGCACACTCTTTAACCACCACACAGACATGCCAGAACGACCTGCCAGACACACCAGAAGCACCCACCAGACACACCTGGAAACACCTGCCGGACACACCGGAAACATGACTCTGACACACCAGAACCAACTCCCACACATGCCAGAAGCACCTAACGGACACATCAGAACCATCTTCCAAACGTACCAGAACCACATGCCAGACACACAGGAACCACCTGCCAGACACTTCGCAAACACCTGTTGGATATGCTGAGACCACGTGCCAGATACACTGAAACCAATGGCGAATACGCCAGAACCAGGTGCCGGACATGCCACAAAAACCTGTCAGACAAGCCAGAACCACCATCCTAACATGCTGGAAAAACCTGCCAGACATAACAAAATCACCTGCCAGATACACCAGAACAAGCTCCTGGATACACCAGAACCAATTTCTGGAAAAGGCTGGAACAACCTACCAGACAGACTGGAATCCCCCACTGCACATGCAGGAACCGAATGCCAGACATGCCGGAATCAACACCTGGACACTGTGAGCGCACCAACCACACACAACTGAATCAGGTCCTGGACACACAGTAGCCACCTGCCAGACACGCTGGAACCACCTTCAGAACATACCGGAACCACATGCCAGAGACACAGGAAACACCTGTCAGACACCATGGAACCAACTGTCAGATACGGAACCAGGCGCCCGGTACGCTGAAGCCACCTGCTGAATACGCCAGAACCATGTGCCACACACGCAGGAACCATGTTATGGATATGCCAGGAACAGGTCCAGCACAGGCCAGATCCAGGTGCCGGACACGCCTGAAACAGCTGCCAGACACCCTTGAATCACCTTCTAGACCAGCATGAACCACTTGACAGAAAATCCATAACCTGGTTCCGGTGTGCCCAGAATGTGGTTACGGTATCCGGTACCTGATTCTGCCATATGTGAGAGGTGATTCCGGCATGTCTGACAGTTGGTTCCGGGATGTCAGGCTCGTGCTTCCGCCGTGTTTCACGGGTGGATCAGTGCTGTCCAGCACGTGGATCAGTTGTGTCTGGTGGTGGGTTGCAGCATATCTAGGGGTCGTTGCAGTGTGTCCAGAAGGTCATTCCGTCGTGTCCAGCATGTGGTTCTGGCGAGTCAAGCAGGTGGTTCCAGCGTGTACTGCAGGTGGGTCAGGCATGTCTGTCAGCTGGTCGAGGTGCCTCTGCCAGATGGTCCAGGCATGGCTGTCCCCTGACCCAGGCATTTCTGAAATGTGGTTCTGACGTGTCCGAATGATGTTTGGGCATGTCCTGCATGTGATTCAGTCCTCTCAGGGAGGTGCTTTGGGGTTGTCTGGCAGGTGGTCCGGGTGTATCCAGGAAGTGGTTCGGCATAGCCGGCGTGTCCTTTGAGAATGTCTAGCCTGGGGTTCTGGCATATCCCACAGGTGGTTCCAGCGTGTCTTGCACCTGGATGTAGCGTGCTCGGCTTCCAGCATGTCCACCAGATGGTTCCAGCTCATCCTAAAGGTGGTTACGACGAGTTCATCAGGTGATTCAGGCTTGTCCATCACTTGGCTCAGTCGTGTCCAGGACCTGGTTCCAGGATGTGCGACACCTCTTTCTGGTGTATCCAGTAGGTGGCTCCAGGGTGTCCTGCAGGTGGTTCAGTTTTGTCTGGCACCTCATTTCGGTGTGTGCGACACCTTTTTCTAGCACATCTGGCAGGTGATTCTGGCATGTCTGGCAGGTGGTACTTGCATGTCTGGCAAGTGTTTTGGGCATGTCCAGCAGGTTTTTCTGGCCTTAGGGCACCAGATTCCGCTGTGTCCGGCAACTGGTTCTGGCATATCCAACAGGTGTTTCCGGCATGTCTGGTAGGTGTTTGCGGTGTGTCTGGCAAGTGGTTCTGTTACATTGGTAAGGTGTTTCCGGCATGTCTGGTAGGTGTTTGCGGTGTGTCTGGCAAGTGGTTCTGTTACATTGGTAAGGTGTTTCCAGCATTTCCAGTGGGTGCCTCCAGGGTGTCCAGCAGTTGGTTCAGACGTGTGTGGCTGGTGCTTCTGGCGTGCCTGTGTGGTGGTTCTGAAGTGCCTGGCTGGTGCGTCTGGGGTGTCTGGCAGTTGATTCCCACGTGTCTGGCAGGTGATTCCAGCGTATCTGGCAGGTGGCTATGGTGTGTCCGGGACCTGATTTCGTCAAGTCAGGTGGTGGTTCTGGCATGTCCATCAGTTGATTTTGACATTGAAGTTGGTTCTGGTGTATTCAGGACCTGGTTATGGCATATCCAGCAGGTGATTTCAGCTTGTCCTGCCTGTTGTCTGGCGTGTCTGGTGGGTGGTTCTGGCATGCCCGGCAGGTGGTTGTGATGTGTTTGGCATCTGCTTCTGGCATATCCTGCATGTGGTTTTACAGTGTCCGGCACCTGGTTCTGCCATGTCCGACAGGTGGCTCCAGTGTGTCAGGCAGGTGTTTCTGGGATGTCAGGCAGGTGGTTCTGGTGTGTCCGGCTCGTGGTTCAGCTATGTTTGGCAGGTGGATCAGTGCTGTCCAGCAGGTGGATCAGTCATGTCCGGTGGTTGGTGGCAGCATATCCAGGGGTGGTTCCAGCATGTCAAGAAGGTGGTTCTGTTGTGTCCAGCAGGTGGTTCTGGCATTTCCAGAAAGTGGGTCCACTGTGTGCAATGGGTGATTCTGCCGGTTCCTGCACGTGATTCCAGCATCTCCAGGACCTGATTCTGGCATCTCCAGTGCATGGTTCCAGACTGTCTGGGTGGTGGTTCCGAGGTGCCCAGCTGTTGGTTCCAGCATGTCAGGCAGGTCGTTCAGGTTTTTCCAGTGGATTGTTTCAGTATTTCCAGCGGGTAGTTTAGGTGTGTCTGGCAGGTTGTTCAAGCATGTCTGTCAGCTGGTCCAGTTGCATCTGGCACTTGGTCCTGGCATGGCCGTCCCATGTTCCAGGCATTTCTGAAACGTGGTTTTGATGTGTCCGAAATGTGGTTTTGCCTGTCTGGCATCTGATACATTCCTCTTCAGGAGATGTTTTGGGGGTGTCCGGCAGGTGGTCTGGGTGTTTCCAGGAGGTGGTTTGGCATGTCTGGCATGTCCTTCAATTATGTCTTGCCTGTGTTTCTGGCGTGTCCAGCAGGTGGTTACAGTGTCTCTGGTACCTGGCTCCTACGAGCGCAGCAGGGGCTTCCGGCATGTCTAGCAGGTGGAGCCACCTGCTGGAAATGCCAGAAACAGGCACAGCCGGACACACCAGAACCACCTTAAGAATGTACCAGAACCACATGCGAGTCACACAGGAACTACCTGCCAGACACCATGGAAGCAACTGTCAAATATGCTGGAACCAGGGGCCCGGTACGCTGAAGCCACCTGCTGAATACACCAGAACCATGTGCCGGACACGCTGGATCCATGTGATGGGTACACCAGAAACAGGTCCAGCACAGTCCAGAACCAGGTGCCGGACACACCTCAACCACCTTCTAGACCAGCCTGAACCACGTGATGGACAATCTAGAACCACATGCCGGGCACACCAGAACAAGTTGTCCAACATGCCAGAACCACCTGCTCGACACTCCTGAACCACCACTCTGTCTTGTGAGAACCACCTGCTGGATACACCAGAAACAGGTGTTGCACATGCCAAAACGAGGTGCTGGACATGACTGAACCACCTGAAAGACATGCGAGAACCAGATGGCAGACATGCTGAAACCACCAGCAGGACACGTCAAAATCCCCTGCCAGATACAGGGAAACCATGTGCCGCACACGCCAGAATCACCTACCAGACATGCCAGGACCACCTGTTAGATATGCCAGAATCAGGTGCCTGATTCGTTGAAACTACCTGCCGGACATGCCAGAACCAGGTGTCAGACATGCCTGGACAACCCACATGACACGTTAAAATCACCTGCATGATACCCCGGAACCATGTGCCAGACATAATGGAACCACCAGCTGGACACACCAGAGCCACCTGCCGGATATGCCAGAAACAGGCACAGCACATGCAGGAACCAGGTGCCCCAGATGACTGATCCACCTGCCAGACAAGTCTGAACCATCTGCCGGACATGCTGAAACCACCTTCTGGATGTGCCTGAACCATCTGTGGCACACGCTGGAACCACCCACCGGACATGTGTGATGCACCTGCCTGACAAGCTGGAACCAGCTGTCAGACACATAAGGACCATCATCTGGGCACTCTAGAACCACCCACCACAGACATGAGAATCAAGTCCAGAATGCGCCAGAAGCAACTTCAAGACATGCCAGAACCTCCTGACTCATATGCCAAAATCACCTGCCAGATATGCCAGAACCACTTGACGGACACTCTGGAAGCACATGCCAGGCATGCCTGAACCACCTCTCAGATATGCCAGAGCCATGTGCTGGACATACCAAACCACCTCCCAGACACACCTGAACCACCTGCTGGACATGCCTGAACCACCTGCCAGATATGCTGGGACCAGACCCCTTAGACGCTGGAAAAGCTTGAGAGACATGCTGGAACCACCCACCGGACACACCAGAACCACCTGGAACCACCCACCAGACACACTGGAACCATGACTCTGACATGCCAGAACCAGCTCCCGGACATGCCAGAAGCACCCAACAGACATGCCATAACCATCTTCCAAACCTACCAGAACCACATGCCAGACACACAGGAACCACCTGCCAGACACCAGGGAACCAACTGTCAGATATGCCAGAACCAGGCGCCTGGTACCCTAGAGCCACATGCCAAATATGCCAGAACCATGTGCCGGACACGCCGGAACCATGTCATGGATACACCAGAAACAGGTCCAGCACAGGTCAGAACCAGGTGCCGGACATGCCTGAAACAGCTGCTGGACACACAAGAACCACCTGCTAGACCAGCCTGAACCACTTGACGGACAATCCAGAACCACATGCCAGGAACAACAGAACCAGGTGCCCAACATGCCAGAACCACCTGCTGGACATGCCTGAACTACCTGCCTGTCTAGTGAGAATCACCTGCCAGATACACCAGAAACAGGTGCCGGACATGACTGAACCACCTGCAAGACACGCCAGAACCAGCTGCCGCACACACTGGAACCACCTGCCGGACAATTCGAAATCACCTGCCGGATATGCCGGAACCATGTGCTACACATGCCGGAATCACCTACCAGACACGCCGAGATCACCTTTTTACTATCCCGGAACCAGCTGCCTGATTCGCTGAAAGTACCTGCCAGACATACCAGAACCAGGTGTCCGGTACGCCTGGAAAAACCACAGGACGGTGTAAGTCATCAGCATGATACCCTGTAACCATGTGCCAGACATAAGGGAACCACCTGCCGTATATGCCAGAAACAGGCACAGCACACGCCGGAACCAGGTGCCCCACACGACTGATCCATCTGCCAGACGAGATTGAACCATCTGCCAGACACTCCGAAACCACCTTCTGGGTGTGCAGGAACCTGTGGCACACGCCGGAACAACCTGCTGAACTTGTGTGAACCCCCCTACCTGAGATGCTGGAACCAACTGTCAGACACGTTGGAACCATCATCTGAATACTCAGGAACCACCCACCTCAGACGCGAGAATCAGGTCCAAAACTCACATGAAGCACCTGCAGGACACACCAGAACCACCTGCTTCACATGCCGAAATCACCTGCTGGATATGCCAGAACCACTTGACGGACACTCCGGAATCACATGCTGGGAATGACAGAACCACCTCTCAGATATGACAGCATCACGCGCCAGACATGCTGGAACCACCTCCCTGAAAGACATGAACCACCTGCTGGACACGCCTCAACCACCTGCTGAACATACTGGAACCACCTGCTTGACTGGCCAGAACCACCTGCCAGACACACCAAAATCACCTGCCAGATACCCTGGAACCAGGCCCATTATACACCAGAAAAAAGTGACAGACATACCAGAACCACTTGCTGGACACTCTGGAACCACCACACAGACACGCCAGAACAACCTGCCAGACACACTGGAAACACCCGCTGGACATGCCAGAATCACCTGGAACAACCAGCTGGAGACACTGGAACCATGACTCTGACACACCAGAACCAACTCCGGGAAATGCCAGAAGCACCAAAATCACACACCAGAACCATCTTCCAAACATACCAGAACCACATGCCAGACACTTCGGAACCACCTGTTGGATATGCCGCAACCACGTGCCAAATACCCTGAAACCATCTGCCGAATACACCATAACCAGGTGCCAGACAAGCCACAAACACCTGCCACACAAGCCGGAACCACTAGCCTAACACACTAGAACAACCTGCCGGACACTCCAAAATCAGCTGCCGGATACAGCAGAACCAGGTCCTGGATATGCCACAACCAATTTCCGGAAAAGGCTGGCATAACCTGCCAGACATATGTGGGAACCAACTACCAGACACGCCGGAACAAACACCTGGACACTCTGAAAGTACCAACAGCACACGACGGAATCAGGTCCCGGACACACGGTAGCCAGCTGCCGGACACGCGGGAACCACCTTCAGAACGTGCAGGAATCACCTTCAGGACATAGTGGAACCACATGCCAGACACACAGGAACCAACTGTCAGAAACACCAGAACCAGGTGCCCGGTACCCTTAAGCCACATGCTGAATATGCCAGATCCATGTGCCAGACACCCCAGAACCGTGTGATGGACACACCAGGAACAGGTCCAGCACAGGCCAGAACCAGGTGCCGGACACACCTGAAACACCTGCCGGACACACTTGAACCACCTGCTAGAACAGCTTGAAACACTTGATGGACAATCTGGAACCACATGCCCTGCACACTGGAACCATGTGCCCGACACGCCAGAACCAACTGCTGGACATGCCTGAACCCCCTGCCATTCTAGTGAGAAGCACCTGATGGATACACCAGAAACAGTATTGCACACACCAAAACCAGGTGCCGGACACGACTGAATCACCTGCAAGACATGCCAGAACCAGGTGCTGGACACACTGGAACCACCTGCTGGACACTTTGAAATCCCCTGCTGGATACGCCAGAACCATGTGCTGCACACGCCAGAATCACCTACCAGACATACCGGGACCACCTAATGGATACGCCAGAACCAGGTGCCTGATTCCCTGAAACTACCTGCCTGACATGCCTGGACAACCCACAGGAAATGTCAAAATCACCTGGATGATACCCCGGAACCAGGTGCCAGACATAACTGAACCACATGCCTGACACGCCAGAGCCACCTGGCAGATACACCAGAAACAGGCGCAGCACACACCGGAACCAGGTGCCCCACACGACTGATCCACCTGCCATACAAGACTGAACCATCTGCCAGACATGCCGAAACCACCTTCCGGATGCGCCGGAACCGTCTGTGGCACACGCCGGAACCAGCCGCCGGACATGTGTGACCCACCTGCCTGACACGCTGGAACCAACTGGCGGACAAGTTGTAACCATCATCTGGACACTCTGGACCACCCAACGCAGATGCGAGAATCAGGTCTAGAAAGTGCCAGAAGCACCTGCAGGACACGCCAGAACCACCTGACTCACATGCCAAAATCACCTGCTGGATATGCCAGAGCCAATTGACGGACACTTTGGAATCACATGCTGGACACGCCAGAACCACCTCTCAGACATGCCAGAACCACCTGCCGGACAAGCCAGAAACACCTGCCTGACACGCTGGAGCAATCTGCTGGACGTGCCCAAATGACCTGCCACATATGCCAGAAGCAGGTCCTGTAAAAACCTGCCGGACACGCTGGACCCACCAGACGGACACGCTGAAACCACCAACCCAATATTGGCGGTCCCGCATCTGGTTCCACCATGTCTGGCAGGTGCTTGCGGCGTGCCAGGACCTTATTCTACTGTCTCCAGTGGGTGGTTCCAGAGTGTCCTTGTGGTGGTTCTGATGTGTCCGGCAATTGGTCCCAGCATGTCAGGCAGGTGGTTCAGGCGTTTCCAGGAGGTGCTTTGGGGTGTCTGGCAGGTGGTCCGGGTGTGCGTGGCACCTGGCTCCGGCGTGTTCAGCAGGTGGTTGGGTCATGTTCACCAGATGTTTCTGGTGCATCCTGAAGGTGGTTATGGAATATCCGGCAGGTGGTTCAATCATGTCCAGCAGCTGGTTCAGTCTTGCTCAGCAGGCGGTTCAGTCGTGTCCAGCACCTGCTTCTGGCATGTTCAACACCTGTTTCTGGCATATCCGGCAGGTGGTTCTGGCATGTCTGGTAGGTAGTTCAGTCATGTCCAGCAGGTGGTTCAGGCTTGTCTGTCACTTTGTTCGGTCATGTGCAGCACATGGTTCCAGTGTGTGCGACAACTGTTTCTGGCATATCAGTTAGATGGCTCCAGCATGTCCGGCAGGTGGTTCACTCATGTCCAGCACCTGGTTTCTGCATGTGAGACACATTTTCTAGCCTATCTGGCAGGTGATTCTGGTGTGTCCGGCAGGTGGTTCACACAAGTCTGGCAGGTGGTTCCGGCCTGTCCAGCAGGTGGTCTGGCCTTAGGGCACCAGGTTCCACTGTATCCAACACCTGGTTCTGGCATATTCGTCAGGTGGTTTCAGTGTATCCGGTACCTGGTTCAAGCTTATCCAACAGGTGGTTCTGGCGTGCCTGGCAGTTGGCTAATGTGTGTCTGGCATGTGATTCTGGTACGTTCGGAAGGTGGTTCTGTCATTTCCAGTGGGTGCTTCTTGCGTGCCCAGCAGTTGTTTCTGGCAAGTGTGATGGGTGGTTCTGGCATGTGTGTGTGGTGATTCTGACATTCCAGATCGACATTCCAGGCATGCTGGAACCAGATGCCTGACACACAACTACCACCTGCTGGACACACCTGAACCACCTCACATCCTAGTGTGACCACCTGCTGGACATGCTGGAGCCACATGCTGGATATGCCTGAAACAGTTTTTGCACATGCTGAACCCAGGTGCCGGACACGACTGAAGACCTGCCAGACACGATGGAGCCACCTGCCTTATACACCAGAAACATGTGTTGTGCATGCCAGAACCAGGTGCTGGACACTACTGAAACACATGCTGGAAAAGCGTGAACCCCCTGACAGCCTTGCATGAACCACCTGCCAGACACGCTGGGACCACCTGCCTGATATGCCAAATACAGTTGTCAGACATGCCAGAACCAGGTGTTGAGCACGACTGAGCCACCTGCCTGACCAGCCTGAACCACCTGGTGGGCACGACAGGACCAACTGCCTGATGTACCATAATCTAATTCAGCATGCACTGGAACCATCAGTTGGACATGCCGGAATCACCTGCACAGCACGCCAGAGCCAGGTACCGGACACTCCAGAACCACCTGCTGGACACACTGGAACCACAGGCCAGACATACTGGAACGACATGCCAGACATGCAGGAACCACATGCCAGACCAACCTGGACCACCTGCCTGACACCCGAATGCCCTGCCCAGAGAGGCCTGAATCACCTGCCAGACATGCCCAACGCACCTTTTGGACACATAAGAACCACGTTTCAGAAATATGTGGACCTCAGAAGGGCCATTCCTTGACCATGTGCTTGATGCACCTGGACCAGCTGACAGACATGCCTGAACAACCTGCCAGACATGCCAGAACTACCCACTGGACACACCGGAACCATCCAACAGAAACACGTGAACTGCCGGGGTCCAGCCCCAGCCGAACAGGGTCTCCTGAGGGATGGACGGCGTCGGCGAGGGAGCAGGCAGTGAGACAAGGAGTTTAGTGTCCAAGCCTAACTTTATTTTGTGTATGTATGATTTATATAGGGCTCAGGGTATGCAAGGATGATTTCATGAAACAGTCCCAGGACATATCTTTGGCTCATGTAAGCGGGTTTTTGCAAGGTAGACAATAGTCCTAAGAGTAATTGATTGTAAGGTAGACAATAGTCTTAAGAGCAATGGATTGTGTGCAGGCCCGAGGGGAGTCAAGCTTCTGTAATTCTGTACTTCAAGGAGGCTACCCCCAGCGGCCTCCTGACTCAATGGGCCGTGGCAACCACCGTCCTCCCAGAGAGATCTGTGGGGGCCACAGATTTCTTTGTTCCCTCTCCACTCCCATCGCTTCACCTGACCAAAGGACGGGTCAGAATGTTCTTTCCCTAGAAGATGTTTTTCCCCAGAACTTTCCCTAGAATATTGTATTGTATCATTCTCATTCCCAGGGCCAGGCTGAATTCCCCTGAAACACCACCAGGTGTAGAACAGAGTAAGCAGAAGCAGGAAAGTCAAAAGTACCAGGGAGACTTTTTGCAAGGGCAGCCTGGTAGATTCCCTTGAGGGTCGCCGTGAGTCCCCTCATCTCTCTCCTGGACCGTGTCACAAGGCAGAGGCTTAACTTGTAGGCTGATGGCTCCTGGCAGTGAACCATCTGCCTGACACGCTAGAACCAAATGCCAGACATGTCGGAACCACCACCCAGACACTCTGGAACCAGACATTGGAGACTCCAGAATCAGGTCTTGGACAGGCCGGAAGCACCTTCTGGACACTCTGGAATTACATACAGGAAGTGGAAAATCACCCACCGGACACAACGGAACCATCTTCTGGACACACCGGAACCAACGGACTGACAGGCTGGAACAACCCCCGGATATGCAGAAACCAACTGCCGGACACGACTGATCCACCTGCTGGATAGCACTGATCCATCCACCAAACACGGCTGAACCAGCAGCTGGACACACCGGAATCACCTGCCTGACACCCTGGATCCACCTGCCGGAATCTCTGGAACCACCTGTTGGATATGCCAGAACCAGGTGCCGGACACAGTAGATCCACCTGCCAGAAAAGCGAGAACCACCTGCCAGACATGCTGCAGCAGCCTGCTGGACACACTGAAATCACCGGCCAGATATGCCAGGACCAGGTCCCAGATATGCCATAACCAAATTCCGGACAGACTGGAAATACCTGCCAGAAATGCTGGAACCACCACCTGGACATGCCGAAACTACCAACCCATCCCGATGCAATCAGGTCTCGGACACGCTGTAGCCACTTGCCGGACATGCCAGAATCACCCACTGGAAATGTAGGAATCCACTGCCAGACACCCCAGAAGCAAACACTGGACACGTTGGAACCACACGTTGGATATGCCAGGCCCAGGTGCTGGAAACACCAGAACCACCTGCTGGACAAGCCTGAACAACCTGCCAGACTTGTGTGAATCACCTGCTGGTCATGCTGGTATCAAGTCTAGAATGCGCCAGAATCATCTTCCAGACAGGCCAGAAAAACCTGCCGGACATGCCAGAATCACCATCGGAAACATTGATACCACCAACCAGACATGACAGAATCAGCTCCTGGACACGCCAAATCACCCACCAGACATGCAGGAACTAACTGCCAGACACCCCGGAAGCACCCACCGGACACGTCAGAACCACCTTACAGACATACTGACAACTCATGCCAGACACACAGGAACCCCCTGCTGGACTCACTGGAACCACATGAATGACACATCAGTACCATTGGCCAGCCATGCCGGAGCCACCTGCCAGACAAAACTGAACCACCTGCCAGACAAGACAGAACCACCTGCCGGATACGCCTGAAATATTTGACAGACACTCTGGAACTACATGCTGGGCACACCGGAACCACCAGTCAGATATGCCAGAACTGGGTGCTGGACACGCCAGAACCACCTTCTGGACAGGCCTGAACCACCTGTCAGAGAAGAATGAAGCACTTGCCCGATACGCCTGAATCACTTGGTGGACAGTCCAGAACCACCTGCCGGGCACGCCAGCACTATCTGCCAGATAAGCCAGAACCAGGTGCTGGACATGACTCAACCACCTGCCAGGCAACCTGAACCACCTGCTGGAGAGACCTGAGCCATCTGCCGGACCCCCTACAACCACCATCCAAACGTGCTGGAACAATGTGGTGGACAAACTACAACCACCTGCCAGACACACAGGAACCAGTTCATGGGCATGCCAGAAACACCTGTTGAACAGGAAGTAAGAAGCAGACAGACAACCCTGATCCAGTCAACGGACACACTGGAACCACAGGTCAGACAAAACAGAATCATGCTCCAGACATGACGGAACCATGTGACTGAAATGCCAGAACCACAAGCCGGACACGATGTAACCAAATTCTGGACACTCCGGAACAAATCATCATACATACCAGAACGAAATGCAGGACAACAGGGAATGACATTCCAGACACAGCAGAACCACCTGACTGACAGGCTGGAACCAACTTTTGGACACATCGGAACCATCATCTGGACACTCTGGAACCACCCACCACAGATGTGAGAATCAGGTCCAGAACGCGCCAGAAGCACCTGCAGGACATGCCAGAACCACCTGACTCACGCCGAAATCACCTGCCAGATATGCCAGAACCACTTGATGGACACTCTGGAATCACACGCAGGGCATGCTGGAACCACCTCTCACATATGCCAGAACCATGTGCCGGACACACCGGAACCACTTCCCGGACAGACCTGAACCACCTGCCGAACATGCCAAATCCACGTGCTTGACTCGCTGGAACCACCTGCCGGACACGACAAAATCACCTGCCGGATACGCTGGAACCAGGCCCCTTAGACGCCAGAAAAACCTGACAGACACGTGGGAACCACCCGCTGGACACTCTCGAACCACCACACAGACATGCCTGAATGACACTCCAGACACACCTGAAGCACCCACTGGACACGCCAGATCCACCTGGAACCACCTGCCGGACACACTGGAGCCATGACTCTGACACTCCAGAACCAACTCCTGCACATGCCGGAAGCACCCAACGGACATGCTGGGACCATCTTCCTAACGTACCAGAACCACATGCCAGACACAAGGAACCACCTGCCAGACACTTCGGAACCACCTGTTGGATATGACGCAACAAGGTGCCAGATACACTGAAACCTCCTGCCGAAGATGCCAGAACCAGGTGCCGGACACCCCACAAACACCTGCCACACAAGCCGGAACCACCAGCCTAACATGTCGGAACAATCTGCCGCACACACCAAAATCACCTGCCAGATACACTGGAACCACGTCCTGGATATGCCAGAACTAATTTCCATAAAACGTGGGAAACACCTGCCGGACACGCCGGAATCACCCACCGGACATGTGGGAACCAACTGCCAGACACACCGGAACCAACACCCAGACACTCTGAAAGCACCAACCCGACACAATGGCATCGGGTCCCATACACACAGCAGCGACCTGCCGGACATGCCGGTACCACCTTAAGAATGTACCAGAACCACCTGCCAGACACACAGGAACTACCTGCCAGATACCATGGAACCAACTGTCAGATACGCTGGAACCAGGCACCCGGTATGCTGAAGCCACCTGCCGAATATGCCAGAACCATGTGCCAGACATGATGGAACCATGTGAGGGATACACCAGTAACAGGTCCAGCACAGGCCAGAACCAAGTGGCGGACACGCATGAACCACCTGCTAAACCAGCCTGAACCACTTTACGGACAATCCAGAACCAGTTGCCCAACATGCCTGAACAACCTGCTGGACACTCTGGAACTACCCGCCGGACATACGCCCAGCGTCCACCAGAAACGCCTGAACCACCTCCCAGACACTCTGGAACCAACCGCTGTAAAAGTCGGAACCACTACCTGGACAATCTGCAAACACCTGCCGGAGACACCAAAATCAGGTCCCGGCAGGTGGTCCAGGTGTGTCTGGCACCTGGTTCCGGCGTGTTCGGCAGATGGTTCCGGCATGTCCACCAGATGGTTCTGGCGCATTCTGAAGGTGGTTACGGAACATCAGGCAGTTGGTTCAATCATGTCCAGCAGCTGGTTCAGTCTTGTTTGGGAGGTGCTTCAGTCATGTCCAGCACCTGCTTCTGGTATGTGCAACACCTGTTTCTGGCATATCCAGCAGCTGGTTCAGTCGTGTCCGGCACCTTGTTTCTGTGTGTGCAACACCTGTTTCTGGCGTATCCAGCAGGTGGTTCTGGCATGTCTGGCTGGTGTTTCCCTCAAGCCTGGCTGGTGGTCCAGGCATGTCCATCAGGTGGTTCCGGTGTGTCGGGCACCTGGTTCCAGCACGTCTGGCATGTGGTTCTGGAATGTCCATAAAGTGGTCCTCGCTGGTCCAGCAGGTTGTCCAGGCTGGTATGGCAGCTGCTTCAGGCTTGTCCAGCACCTGGTTCTGGCCTTCCCTGGACTTGTTTCTGGCGTAACCAGCAGATGGTTCCAGCGCGTCCAAGAGGTGGCTTGGCTGTGTCTGGCAGATGGTTTCGGTGTATTCAGCAGGTGATTTGGACGTGGCCACCAGGTGTTTCCACCATGTCTGGCAACTGGTTCTGGCATATTCGGCAGGTGGTTTCAGGGTATCCGGTACCAGATTCTGCCATATGTGAGAGGTGATTCCGGCATGTCTGGCAGTTGGTTCTGGGGTGTCAGGCTGGTGATTCTGCCGTGTTTCACAGGTGGATCAGTGCTGTCCAGCAGGTGGATCAGTCATGTCGGGTGGTGGGTTGCAGCATATCCAGGGGTGGTTGCAGTGTGTCCAGAAGGTGGTTCTGTCGTGTCGGGCAGGTGGTTCTGGTGAGTCAAGCAGGTGGTTCTGGCATGTACGGCCGGTGGGTCAGGCGTGTCTGTCAGCTGGTCAAGGTGCATCCAGCAGATGGTCCAGGCATGGCCATCCCGTGGTCCAGGCATTTCTGAAACGTGGTTCTGACGTGTCTGAATGATGGTTTGGGAGTGTCTGGCATGTGATTCAGTCCTCTCCGGGAGGTGCTTTGGGGTTGTCCAGCAGGTGGTCTGGGTGTATCCAGGAAGTGGTTTGGCATGGCCGGCATGTCCTTGGAGTATGTCTGGCCTGGGGTTCTGGCGTGTCCAGCAGGCGGTTCCAGTGTGTCTGGCACCTGCCTCCAGTGTGTTTGGCAGATGCTTCCAGCATGTCCACCAGATGGTTCTGGCGCATCCTAAAAGTGGTTACGATGAATTCATCAGGTGGTTCAGGCTTGTCTGTCACTTGGTTCAGTCGTGTCCAAGACCTGGTCCCAGCATGTGTGACACCTTTTTCTAGCGTATCTGGCAGGTGATTCCGGTATGTCCGGCTGGTGGTACACGCAAGTCTGGCAAGTGTTTCGGGCGTGTCCAGCAGGTGGTTCTGGCCTTAGGGCACCAGATTCCACCATGTCCGGCAACTGTTTCTGGCATATCCAATAGGTGGTTCCGGTGTGTCTGGCAGGTGTTTGTGGTATGTCTGGCAAGTGGTTCTTTTACATTAGTAAAGGGGTTCTAGCGTTTCCAGAGGGTGCTTCCAGGGTGTCCAGCAGTTGGTTCCAGCGTGTGTGGCTGGTGGTTCTGGCGTTTCTGTGTGGTGGTTCCAATGTGTCTGGTGGGTGCTTACGGGGTTTCCAGCAGTTGTTTCCCACATGTCCGTTGGGTGATTCCAGCGTGTCTGGCAGGTGGCTATGGCACGTCCGGGACCTGATTCCGTCATGTCGGGTGGTGGTTTAGGCATGTCTGTGTGGTGGTTCTGTCATGTCCGGCAGTTGATTTCGACATGTACGCCAGGTTTTTCCAGTCTGTGCAGAAGTTTCCTCTGGCGTATTCAGGACCTGGTTCTGGCGTATCCAGCAGGTGATTTCAGTGTGTCCAGCAGGTTGTTTCGGCATGTCTGGCAGGTGGTTCTGGCATGTGAAGCAGGTTGTTGTGGTGTGTTCGGCATCTGCTTCTGGCGTATCCCACAGGTGGTTTTACAGTGTCCGGCACCTGGTTCTGCCATATCCTACAGGTGGTTCCGGCATGTCAGGCAGGTGTTTCCTGGGTGTCAGGCAGGTGGTTCTGGTGTGTCCGGTTGGTGGTTGAGCCGTGTTTGCCAGGTGGATCAGTGCTGTCCGGCAAGTGGATCAGTCATGTCCAGTGGTTGGTTGCAGCATATCCAGGGGTGGTTCCAGCATGTCAAGAAAGTGGTTCCGTTGTGTCCAGCAGATGGTTCTGGCGTTTCCAGAAGGTGGTCCACCGTGTCCAGCAGCTGATTCTGCCAGTTCCTGCAGGTGGTACCAGCATGTCCAGGACCTGATTCTGGCATCTCCAGTGCATGGTTCCAGAGTGTCTGGGTGGTGGTTCCGACGTGCCCAGCAGTTGGTTCCAGCGTGTCAGGCAGGTAGTTCAGGTTTTTCTGGTGGATGGTACCAGTATGTCTGGTGGGTAGTTCCAGTGTGTCCGGCAGGTTGTTTAAGCATGTCTGTCAGGTGGTCCAGTTGCATCTGGCACTTGGTCCTGGCATGGCCATCCCGTGTTCCACACATTTCTGAAACATGGTTCTTATGTGTCCGAAATGTTGTTTGGGCATGTCCGGCATCTGATTCAGTCCTATTCAGGAGGTGCTTTGGGGGTGTCCGGCAGGTGGTCCGGGTGTTTCTGGCAAGTGGTTCGGCATGTCTGGTGTGTCCTTCAATTGTGTCTTGCCTGTGTTTCTGGCATGTCCAGTAGGCAGTTCCAGTGTGTCTAGCACCTAGTTCCAGCATGCTCAGCAGGTGCTTCCGGCATGTTTAGCAGATGGTTCCAGTGCATCCTGAAGTTGGTTACAGTGTGTCGAGCGGGTGGTTCAGGCTGTTCCGTCACTTGGTTCAGTCGTGTGCAGCACCTGCTTTCAGCATGTGTGACACCTGTTTCTGGCATATCCATCAGATGGCTCCAGCGTGTCTGGCAGGTTGTTCACTCATGTCCGGTACCTGGTTTCGGCGTGTGTGACACCTTTTTCTAGCATATCTAGCAGGTGATTCCAGCATGTCCATCAGGTGGTTCGCACAAGTCTGGCAGGTGGTTCAGTTGTGTCCAGCAGGTGGCTCTGCACTTAGGGCACCAGGTTCCACCATGTCCAGCACCTGTTTCTGGCATATTCGGCAGGTGGTTTCAGTGTACCTGGCACCTGGTTCAGGCATATCCAACAGGTGGTTCTGGCATGTCTGGCATGTGGTGCAGGGGTATCTGGCATATGGTTCTGTTATGTTTGGAAGGTGGTTCTGGCGTGTCCGGTGGGTGCTTCTGGTGTGTCTGGCAGTTAGCTCTGGCATGTCTGGTGGGTGGTTCTGGCGTGTCTGAGTGGTGGTACCAGTGTGTCCGACGGGTGGTTCTGGCATGTCTGTTGGGTTGTTCTGGCATCTAGGGGCCTGGTTCCAGCATATCTGACAGATAATTTTGGCCTATCTGGCTGATGGTTCCAGCGAGTCAAGCAGGTGGTTGCGGTGTGCCCGGCAGGTCGTTCATGCGTGTCCAGCAGGTGGGTTCAGGCCTGTCCTGAAGGTGGTTTCAGCACTTCCAGCACCAGGTTCTGGCATATCTGACATGTGGTTCCTGCATTCCCGGCATGTGGTTCCACATTGTCCATCAAGTGGTTCATGCGTATCTGGCAGGTGGTTCAGCTTGTTTGGCAGGTGGTTCTGGCATGTCCTGCCAGTGGTACTGGCGTGTCACTCAGGTGGTTCCAGTGTGTCAGGCTTGGGGTTCCTGTGTGTCAGGCATGAGTTTCCGGTATTTTTGGAAGGTGGTTGTGATGCGTCAGGTGGGTGCTTCCAGGTTGTCCAGCTTTTGGTTCCTGCATGTCCGGAGGGTGATTCCAGTGTGTCCAGGACCTGATTCTGTATGTTGGGTAGTGGTTTTTGCATGTCTAGGTGGTGGTTCCGGAGTGTCCGGCAGGTGATTTCAGCATGTGCAGCAGGTTTTTCCAGACTCTGTGGAAGTTGCTTCTGGTGTATTCAGGACGTGGTTCTGGCGTATCCGGCAGGTGATTTTGGTGTGTCTGGCAGGTTGTTCTGGCCTGTCTGGCAGGTGGTTCTGGCGTGTCTGGCACCTAGTTCTGCCATCTCTGGCAAGTGGTTTCAGGGTGTCTGGCCATGGTTCTGCCGTATCCGACAGGTTGTCCTGGTGTGTCTGGCAGGTGTTTGCGTGGTATCAGGCAGGTGACTATGGTGTGTTCAGGACCTGATTCCCTCATTTCAGGTGGTGGTTTTGGCATGTCTGGGAGGTGGTTCCTGTGTGTCTGGCTGGTGATTTAGGCATGTACCACAGGCTTTTCCAGCCTGTGTGGAAGTGTGTTCTGGTGTGTCAGGCAGCTTGTTCTGGCATGACCGGCATGTGGTTCTGGATGTCCGTAAAGTGGTTCAGGGTGGTCTAGCAGATGGTTCAGGCTAGTCCTGCAGCAGTTGCAGGCTTGCCCGGCACCGGGGTCCAGCCTGTGCTGGACCTGTTTCAGGCGTATCTGGCAGATGGTTTCGGCATGTCCGGCACAGGGTTTCAGCTTAACCGACAGCTGATTTGTACTTTTCAGGCAGGTGTATCTGCCATGTCCGGCACCTGGTTCTGGTGTATTTGGCAGGTGGTTTCAGTGTATTTGCCACCTGGTTCCCGCATATAGAACAGGTGGTTCTGGCATGTCTGGCAGGTGTCTGGCATGTGATTCCGGTATGTTCAGAAGGTGGCTCCGGCGTGTCCAGTGGGTGCTTCTGGAGTGTCCGACAGTTGATTCTGGGATGTCTGTTGGGTTGTTCCGGCATATAATGGCATGCTTCTGGTGTATCCAGGGATTTTGGTGTGTCTGGCAGGTTGTTCCGGCAAGTCAACAGACGGTTGCGCATGTCCAGCAGGTGGTTCAGGCCTGTCCAGAAGGTGGTTCAGGCCTGTCGTGAAGGTGGTTTTGGGGCGTCCGGCACCTGGTACTGGCATATCTGACATGTGGTTCTTGCATGCCCAGCATGTGGTTCCAGATTATCTGTCAAGTGATTCAGGAATATCTGGCAGGTGGTTCAGTCTTGTCTGGCAGGTAGTTCATCTTTGTCCGGCAGGTGGTTCTGGCATGCCCTGCCAGTAGTACTGGCGTGTCATTCAGGTGGTGCCAGCATGTCAGGCAGGGGGTTCCTGAGTGTCTGGCATGAGTTTCCGGTATGTCTGGAAGGTGGTTCCAACGTGTCAGGTGAGTGCTTCCAGGGTGTCCAGCAGTTGGTGCCCACATGTCTGGCATGTGATTCCGGTGTGCCCTGAATCTGGCTATGTCGTGTCCAGGACCTGATTCCATCATGTCAGATGGTGGTTTTGGCATGTTTGGGTGATGATTCCAGCATGTGTGGCAGGTGAATTCGGCATGTCCGGCAGGTTGTTTTGGCGTGTCTGGCAGGCGGTTCCAGATTGTTCGGCATGTGGTTCTGGTGTGTCCGGCACCTGGTTCTGGCATACCCAACAGGTGGTTTAGGCATGTCTGGCAGTTAGCTCTGGCATGTCTGGAGGGTGGTTCTTGTATGTCTGGCACCTGGTTCTGGCATATCTGGCAGGTGCATTCGCATTGTCTGGCACCTACTTCTGCTGTATCCGACCTGTGGTTCCAGCTTGTCAGGAAGGTGGTTCTGAGGTGTCAGGCAGGTGTTTCTGCTGTGTCCAGCTGCTGGTTCAGCCATGGTTGACAGGTGGATCAGTTCTGTCCAGCAGGTAGATCAGTCATCTCTGGCAGTTTGTTGCAGCATGTCCTAGGGTGGTTCCAGCATGTCCAAAATGTGATTCCATCGTGCCTGGCAGGTGGTTCCAGCGTGTCAGACAGGTTCTTCTGGCGTGTCAGGAAGGTGGTTCCATTGTGTTTGGTGGGTGATTCTGGCAGTTCATGCAAGTTGTCCCACCATGTCCGGCAGGTGCTTCTGGCATGTTTGGGACCTGATTCTTGCTTCTCTGGGGTTGGTTCCAGAGTTTGCAGGTGGTGGCTTCCATGTTTCCAGCAGTTGGTTCCAGCGTGTCAGGCAGGTGGTTCAGGCGTTTCGGGTGGATGGTTGCGGTATGGCCAGAGGGTAGTTTGGCAAGTCTGGCAAGATGTTCAGGCCTGTTAGTCAGCTGGTCCAGGTGCACCTGGCACATGGCATGGCACATGGCATGGCCGACCTCTCCAGGCATTTCTGAAATACGGTTCTGATGTGCCCAAAAGATGGTTTGGGTGTGCCAGACATCTGATTTGCTCCTCTCTGGGAAGTGCTTTGGGGGTGTCCAGCAGGTGGTCTGGGTGTTTCCAGCAAGTGGTTTGGCATATCCAATGTATCATTTAATTATATCTGGCCTAGGGTTATGTGCCGTAACCACCCACAAGACATGTTGGAATCACCTGCTAGACATATTGGAACCACCTTGTGGAGATGCCAGACCCACCCCTGGATAAGCTGCAACCAACAGCCAGACTCGACTGACGGCTGGAACCAAGCTCCTTATACGCCAGGAAAACTGACCACATGTGCCGGAACCACCTGCAGGACACACTGGAGGCACTACAGAGACACACCAGAACCACGCAAAACACACGTCGCAATCAGGTAGGGGACATGGTACAACCTCCTGCTGAATGGTCCGGAACCACCTGCCAGAAATGCTGGAACCAGGTGTCCAACACGCCAGAACCACCTGCTGGACGTGCCTGAGCCACATGCCCGACTTGCAAGAACCACCTGCTGGGCACACTGGGACTACCTGAAGTATAATCCAGAAACAGGTATTGCACACGCCAAAAACAGGTGCAGGTAATGAATGAAAAACCTGCAAAACATGACAGAACCAGGTGCCAGATATGCTGGAAACACCTGCTGGACGCGTTGAAATCCCCTGCCAGATACACCGCAACCATGTGCCGCACACACCAGAATCACCTACCAGACATGCCAGGACCACCTGTTGGATACGCTGGAACCAGGTGCCTGATTCGCTAAAACTACCTCCTGGACATGCCAGAACCAGGTGTTGGACACGCTGGGACAACCCACAGGACGCGTCAAAATCACCTGCATGATACCCGGGAACCATGTGCCAGACATAATGGAACCACCTGCCAGACACGCCAGCGCCACCTGCCAGATACGCCAGAAACAGGCGCAGCACACGCCAGAACCAGGTGTCCCACATGACTGATCTAACTGCCAGACAAGACTGAAGCATCTGCTGGACATGCAGGAACCACCTTTAGAATGTACCAGAAACACATGCCAGACCCCATGGAACCAACTGTCAGATACGCCGGAACCAGGCACGTGGTACGCTGAAGCCACCTGCCAAATAAGCCAGAACCATGTGCCAGACATGCCAGAACCACTTCCTGGACAGACCTAAACCACCTGCTGTGCACGCCTGAACCACCTGCCGAACACGCCAGAACCACCTGCTTGACTCACCGGAACCACCTGCCAGACATGCCAAAATCACCTGCCGGATACACCAGAACCAGGTCCTGGATATGCCAGAACCAATTTCTGTCAAAGGCCAGAACAACCTGCCAGACACGCCAGAATCACCCACCGGACATGTGGGAACCAACTGCCAGACACGCCGGAACCAACACCAGGACACTCTGAAAGCACCAACTGGACACGCCGGAATCAGGTCCCGGATACACAGTAGCCACCAGCCAGACACGCAGGAACCACCTTAAGAATGTACTGGAAACACACACACAAGACACACGGGAACCAACTGCCAGACACCACGGAACCAACTGTCAGATACGCCAGAACCAGGCGCCCAGGATACTGAAGCCAACTGCTGAATATGCCAGAACCATGTGCTGGACACTCCTAAACCATGTGATGGATACACCAGAAACATGTCTGGCACAGGCCAGAACCAGATGCCGGACATGCCTGAAACAGCTGCCACACACACCTGAATCACCTGCTAGACCAGCCTGAACCACTTGATGGACAATCCGGAACCACATGCCAGGCACACTGGAACCAGGTGCCCGACATGCCAGGACCACCTGCCAATCTTGTGAGAACCACCTCCTGGATACACCAGAAACAGGTGTCACACATGCCAAAACCAGGTCCTGGACACGACAGAGCACCGAAATCACCTGCCAGATACGCCAGAACCACTTCACGGATACTCTGAAATCACATGCCTGGCATGCCAGAACCACCTCTCAGATATGCCAGAACCACGTGCTGGACACGCCGGAACTACAGGTGATTTTGGCGTGTCCAGCAGGTTGTTCTGGCATGTTAGGCTGGTGGTTCTGGCTTGTCTGGCAGGTGTCTGTGGCGTGTCCGGCACCTGGTTCTGGTGTATTCAGCAGGTGGTTTCAGTGTATCTGGCACCTGATTCCGGCATATCCAACAGGTGGTTCTGACGTGTCTGGCAGGTGGTTCCTGTGTGTCTGGCATGTGGTTCTTCTACGTTTGGAAGATGGTTCCGGCGTGTCAGTTGGGTGCTTCCGGCATGTCCAGGAGTTGGTTCTGGAGTGCCATAGTCATGGTTCCACCGTGTCCAGAAGGTGGTTCCTGCATGTCAGTCAGGTGCTTCCAGTGTGTCCTGTGGGTACTTCTGGCATGTCCTGGCCCTGATTCTCGAGTCTCTGGTGGGTGGTTCCAGAGTGTCCCATTGGTGGTTCCAAGATTCCGGCAGTTCGTTCCATCGTGGCAGGCAGCTGGTTCACCCATGTCCAGTGGGCGGTTCTGGCATCTGCAACAGACAGTCTGGAAAGTGGTTTCGGCATGTCTGGCAGGTGGTGCAGGCCTCTCTGGCAGATGGTTCAGTCTTGTCCCTCAGGTGATTCAGTCGTGTGGGGCACCTGGTTCTGGCGTGTCTTGCAAGTGGTTTAATCATGTCTGGCACCTGGTTTTGGCATGTGCGACACCTGTTTCTGGCGTATCTGGAAGGTGGTTCTGGTGCATCTGTCAGGTGGTTCTTACAAGACTGGCTGGTGGTTCAGGCGTGTCCAGCAGGTGGTTCTGGTGTGTTGGGCACCTGGTTCTGGTGTGCCCAGCATGTGGTTCCGGATTGTCCGTAAAGTGGTTTAGGCTGGTCTAGCAGGTGGTTCAGGTGTGTCCAGCAGGTGTTTCAGGCATGTCCTGCACCTGGTTCTGGCCTGTGCTGGACCTGTTTCTGGTGTATCCATCACATGCTTCTGGCATGTCCGGCACATGGTCCTGGTGTATTCAGCAGGTGGTTTCAGCGTATCAGGTGCCTGGTTCCAGCGTATCTGACAGTTGGTTCCATGGTGTCTGGCAGGTGGTTCCTGTGTGTCTGGCACGTGGTTCCAGTATTTTCTTAAGGTGGTTCCGGTGTGTCCTACAGGTGATTCCTACATGTCCTGCAGTTGGTTGTGCTGTGTCCCGGGCCTGACTCTGGTATGTCTGGTGGGTGGTTCCGGTGTGTCTGAGTTGTGGTTCAGGCTGCCCGTCGGGTCATTCCAGCTTGTCCTGCATGTGGTTCCTGCATATAAGTGGCCTGGTTCTGGAGTATCCGTCAGGTGATTTCAGCACATCCAGTAAGTTGTTCTGGCGAGTCAAGCACGTGGTTCTGGCATGTCTGGCAGGAGGTTCAGTCATGTCCGGTGGGTGATTCGGGCTGCTCCGGCAGGTTGTTCAGGCTTGTCCATCTGCCAGTTCTGGTGTTCCTGCCAGCTGGTTCTGCTGTAACTGGCAGGGGGTTGTGGTGTGTCCTGCAGGAGGTTCTGGCATGACTGGCAGGTGATTCTGGTGTCTCAGTCAGTTAGTTCCTGCATGTCAGTCACGTGGTTCTGGCATGCCCAGAAGGTGATTCCATCATGTCCAGTGGGTAGTTCCGGTGTGTCCAATGAGTGGTTCCAGCATGTCCGGAAGGTGGTTCCATCATGTCTGGCAGGTGATTCTGGTGTGTCCCGTGGGTGATTCAGCTGCGTTTGGTGGGTGGATCAGTTGTGTCCAGCTGGTGGATCATTATGTCCTGCATGTGGTTACTGTGTGTCCGGGGCATGGTTCCTGCTTGTCAGAAAAGTGGTTCCATCATCTCAGGGAAGTGGTTCTCGCATGTCCATCAGGTGGTTCTGGCATGTCTGGCAGATTGTTCAGGCATGCCCGTCAGGTGATGCAGGTGCTTCTGGCACCTGCTACAGGCGTGGCAGTCCCGTGGTCCAGGCATTTCTGAAACGTGTTTCTGACATGTCAGAATGGTGGTTTGGGTTTGTCTGGAGGCAGTTTGGAAGTGTTTAGTAGGTTCTTCAGGCATGTGTGGCAGGTGGTCCAGGTAGGTATGGCAGGTGGCTTGCTGTGTCTAGCATGACCTTCCTGCATATCTGGTCTGTGGTTCCAGCATGTCTGGCTGGTGGTTAAGGGTTGTCCAGCAGGTGGTTCCGGCATGTCCGGGTGGTGGTTCCCTCCAGTCCAGCGGTTGGTTCCGGCGAGTCCAGCACCTGGTTCTGGCATATCTGGCAGGTGGATCCTGCGTGCCAGGCAGGTGGTTCCAGATTGTCCCTCCAGCGGTTAAGGCATATCCGGCAGGAGGTTCCATCTTGTCTGGCTGGTGGTTCCAGAGTGTCCAGCATGTGGCTGGGGCAAGACGGGAAGGTGGTTCTGTCATGTCTGCTGGGCAGTTCTGGCATTTCCAGTGGATCATTTCACTATGTCCGGCAGATAGTTCAGGCGTGTCCAGCAGGTTGTTGAGGCATGTCCGTCAGGTAGGCCAGGTGCACCTGGCACGTGTTCCAGACATGGCCATCCCGTGGTCCAGGTGTTTCTGAAATGTGGTTCTGACATGTCCAAAAGGTGGTCTGGCTGTGTCCAGCAGGTGGTTTGGGAGTGTCCAGCACCTGGTTTTGGCATATTCAGAAGGTGGGTTTAGCATATTTGGTACCTGGTTTCAGCATGTCTGGCACCTGGTTCCGGCGTATCCAGCTTGTTGTTTCAGTGAACCAGGCACCTAGTTCCAGTGTATCCGACAGGTGGTTCCCATATGACTGGAATTTGGTTCCTGTGTGTCCGGCAGGTGGTTCCGGTGGGTCCTGCAGTTGGTTCTGGCATGTCTATCGGGTGGATGAAGTGTGTCTGCCTGGTGATTGAGGCATGTCCAGCAGGTGGTTCAGGCTGGTCTGACAGATTTTTCAGGCTTGAGTGGCAGCTGGTTCTGGCATTCCTGCCACCTCATTCTGGTGTAACCAGCAGGTGGTGCCAGCGTGTCCCTCAGGTGGTTCCAGCATGTCCGTTGGGTGATGCCTGCATGTCAGTAAGGTGGCTGCAGTGTGTCAGGTGGTTCCGGCGTGTCTGGAAGGTGGTTCTGTCATGTCCGGTGGGTGGTTCTGGTGTGTCTGAGGAGTGGTTCTGGCATGTGCAGAATGTGGTTCTGTCATGTCCAGAAGGTGATGCTGTCATGTCTGGACTGTGGTTATGGCATGTCCGTTGGGTGGATCAGGGCTGTCTGTCAGCTTTTCCCTTCCTGTTCAGCAGGTGGTTCCGGCGTGCCCAGGACATGGTTCTGGCATGTCTGGCAGGTGTCTCAGACCTCTCCAGCAGGTGGTTCAAGTTGTCCGGCAGGTGGTTTAGTCGTGTCTGGCACCTGGTGCTGGCTTAGCTGGCAGGTGGTGCTGGCGTGCCTGGCAGGTGGTTCTGGACTGTCTCCCAAGGGATGCAGGTTATTGGGCCCCAGCCAGACACGATGGAGCCACCTTCTTGACATGCCAGAACCACCTTCTGAAAACGCTGGAACCACCCCAGATATGCTGAAACCAACCACCAGACATGACTG
Source organism: Equus caballus (assembly GCF_041296265.1). NCBI lineage: Eukaryota > Metazoa > Chordata > Mammalia > Perissodactyla > Equidae > Equus > Equus caballus. The sequence continues at coordinate 1,349,869 of NW_027222392.1, read as the reverse complement.
ATCCACCTGCTGGACAGCACTGATCCACCTGCCAAACACAGCTGAACCACCAGCCAGACACACCAGAACCACCTGCCTGAGACCCTGGAAACACCTGACAGTCACGCCGGAACCTCCTGTCAGATACAGCAGAACCAGGTGCTGGACACCATGAAACCACCCACCGGATACACAAGAACCAGGTGGTGGACATGCCAGAACCACCTGCCAGACAAGCCAGAACCACCTGCCAGACACACCAGAATAGCCTGCCAGACATGCCAAAATCAACTTCTGGATACCCCAAAACCAAGTCCTGAATACACCAGAACCAACTTCCACACAGGGTGGAAAAAACATGCTGAAATCACCTGCTGGACACGCCAGAACCACCACCCAAAGATGCCAAAGCCACCATCCGACATGACAGAATCAGGTCCTGGACACGCTGTACCCACCTGCTGCACACGCTGGAATCACTCACTGGACATGCGGGCACCAACTGCCAGCCACCCCAGAAGCACCCTCCTGACACATCAGAACCACCTTCCAGACACACTGGAAACTCATACCAGACACTCAGGAAACCCCTGCCAGACATGCTGGAACCACCTGAATGACACGCCAGTACCACTGGCAGGACATGCCGGAACCACAAGCCAGAGAAAGCTGAACAACCCGCCAGACAAGACTGAACCACCAGTCGGATATTACTGAACCACTTTACAGACATCTGGAACCACATGCCGGGCACGCTGGAACCACATGTCAGATATGCCAGAACCAGGTGCCAGACGTGCAGAAACCACCTTCAGGACAGACCTGAACCACCTTTTGCACATGCCTGAACAACCTACTGGGACACACCGCAATCATCTGCTTGACTCGCCGGAACAACCTGCTGGACACGCCAAAATCACCTGCCAGATACGCCGGAACCTGGCCTCTTTTACACCAGAACAACCCAACAGACATGCCAGATCTACCCACCGGACACACTGGAACCACCACTCAGACATCCAGAACCACCCTCCAGACATGCCGGAACCAACTGCCAGACACTCTGGATGCACCCACTGGACACCCCAGAACCACCTTACAGACGTACCAGAATCACATGCCAGAAACACCTGAATCACCTGCCTGACACACCGGAACCACCTGTTGGATATGCCGGAACGAGGTGCCAAATACACTGAAACCACCTGCTGAAATCACCAGAATCAGGTGCCAGACATGGCAGAAACACGTGCCAGACACGTCCAAATCACCTGTCAGATACACCAAAACCATGTGCAGGACATGCCAGAACCACCTGCTGGATACACCAGAAACAGGTCCAGCACAGGCCAGAACCAGGTGCCAGACAAGCCTGCTGCTGCTGCATGACTAGCCTCAACCATCTGCTAGACCACCCTGAACCACTTTACGGACATTCTGGAACCACATGCTGGGCAAGGTGGAACCAGCTGCCTGACATGCCAGAGCCACCTGCTGGACACACTTGAATCACCTGCCAGACTTGCATGAACCAACTGCTGGTCACACCAGAATCACCTGCCAGAAATGCCAGAAACAGGAGTCACACACGCTGGAACCAGGTGCTGGACACGACTGAACCAACTGCCGAACAAGCCTGAAGCACTTGCTGGACAGGACTGAAATACCTATTGGACATGCCGGAATGACCTTCAGGACACGCTGGGACCATGTGGTGGACATGCAGGAACCACCTACTGAAAAGCCAGGTGCTGGACACACTGGAATCGCCCACTGGACGTCCCAGAACCAAAGTCCAAACATTCTAGAAAGGCACACTGGACATGCTGGAATCAATGCTGGACACACCTGGACCGCCTGCCAGATACCACCAAAGCACCTCCTGGACAGTCCTGAATCAGATGCTGGACACACCCAAACCACCTTTTGGACACGTCAGAACCACGTTTCAGAAATGCCTGGACCACGGGATGGCCATGCCAGGACAATGTCCCAAATGCAACTGAACCTGCTGACAGACATGCCTGAACAACCTGCTGGACACACCTGAACTACCTGCTGGACATACCGGAACCATCCCCTGGAAACGCCTGAACCACCTGCCTGACATGCTGGAACCAACTGCTGGACACATCGGAACCACAACCCGGACACTCTGGAACCATGCACTGGAGACGCCAGAATCAGGTCTTGGACACGTTATAAGCCCCTGCCTGACATGCTGGAACTACCTGAATGACACGCCAGTACCCCTGGCAGGACATGCTGGAACCACCTGCCAGAAAAGACGGAAACACCTGCTGGATACGCCTGAAACACTTGATGGACAATCTGGAATCACATGCTGGGCACGCTGGAACGACATGTCAGATATGCCAGAACCAGGTGCTGGATGCGCTGAAACCACCTTCCGAACAGGCCTGAACCACCTACTGGACACACCTGAACCACCTGCCTGACACGCTGCAACCACCTACTTGACTCACTGGAACCACCTGCCAGACACGCCAAAATCACCTGCTGGACACGCAGGAACCACCACCCAAACATACCAAAACCACCACCCAACTTGATGGATTCAGATCCTGGACACGCCATAGCCACCTGCTGCATGTGGTGAAATCACCCTCTGGACATGTGGGAAGCAGCTGCCGGACACCCCAGAAGCACCCACCGGACACATCAGAACCAGCAAACAGACACGATGGAACCACCAGCCACACATGCTGGAACCAACTGCCAGACACACTGGAATCACCCACCAGACACGCCGGAAGCACCTTCCGAATGTAACAGAACCACTTCCCAGACACACCTGAACCACCTGCTAGACACACCGGAACCACCTGTTGGATATGCTGGAACCAGGGACCAGATACACTGAAACAACCTGCAGGATATGCCAGAACCAAGTGCTGGACACAGCGGAACCTGGTGCCCTAATGCCAGAACCGCCTGCTGGACACACCCAAAACACCTGCCAAACTAGCGTGAACCACCTGCTAGACATGCTGGAATCACCTGCCAGATACGCTAGAAAAAGTTGTTGCACACGCCATAACCAGGTGCAGGAGATGACTGAACCACCCACTGGACACGCTGGAGCCACCTGCCAGATATGCCAGAAACAGGTGACGCAAATGCTGGAACCAGGTGCTGGACACGACGGAACCAAATGACGGACAAGCCTGAACCACCTGCTGGACACGCCATAACCACCTTCAGGATGCACCGGAACCATCTGGTGGACATGCCAGAACCACCTGCCAAGCATGCCGGAGCCAGGTGCCAGACACGCTGGATCTGCCTGCTATACAAACCAGAACCCCAGACCACACATACTCAAATGACGTGCCAGACATGCTGAACCACTGGCCGGAAACACCAGGACCACCTGTGGGACACCCCCAAAGCACCTCTTGGAGAGGACTGAATCAGATACCAGACACGCCCAAACCATCTTTCGGACATGTCAGAACCATGTTTCAGAAATGCCTGGACCACGGGACGGCCATGCCTGGACCATGTGCCAGATGCACCTGGACCAGCTGACAGACACGCCTGAACCACCTGCCAAACATGCCATAACCACCTGCTTGACTCACCAGAACCACCTGCCGAACACGACAGAACCACCTTCTGGACACGCCACAACCACCGCCAGATATGCTGCAACCCACTGCCAGAACGACTGATCCACCTGCTGGACAGCACTGATCCATCTGCAAAACATGGTGGAATCTCTGGTCTGACACCCCGGAACCACCTGCCAGACATGCTGGAACCAACTTTTGCATATGGGGGAACCAGGTGCCGGATACACTGAAACCACCTACCAAATGCGCCAGAACCAGTTGCCAGACATGGAGGAAACACCTGCCGGCCACTTCCAAATCACCTGCTGAGTACACCAAAACCATCTGCCAGACACACCGGAACCACCTCTTAGACACACCGGCACCATCTGCCAGATACACCAGAAACAGGTCCAGGACAGGCCAGAACCAGGTGCCAGACAAGCCTGAAGCAGCTGCCATACTAGTCTGAACCACTGCTGGACCAGCCAGGACCACATTACAGACATTCCCAAATCACATGCTGGGCATGCTGGAACCAGGTGCCCAACACGCCAGAACCACCTGCTGGACACGCCTGAACCAACTGCCAGACTTGAGTGAAAAACCTGCTGGACATGCCAGAAATACCTGCCTGATATGCCAGAAACAGGTGTCGCACGCACAGAAACAAGGTGCTGGACACAACTGAACCACCTGCCGGACTCACTGGAGCCACCTGCTGGATATGCTAGAAACAGCTTTCTCACATGCCAGAAGCAGGTGCTGGACACGACTGAACCACCTGCTGAACAAGACTGAACCACCTGCTGGACATGATTGAACCACCTGCCAGATATGCTATAACCACCTTCAGGATGAGCCAGAACCATCTGGTGGACTTGCCAGAACCACCTGCCAAACATGCCAGAACCAGGTGACGGACACGCCAGAACCACTGGCTGGACATGAGGAATTACAGGCCAGACATACTGGAAGGACACGCCGGACATGCTGGAACCACTTGCCAGACACACCCGGACCACTCACCAGACACCCCCAAAGCATCTCCCAGAAACGCCTGTACCACCTGCCTGAACCAACTGCTGGACACCACCACAAGGACACTCTGGAACCACCCACCGGAGATGGCAGAATCAGGTCCCAGCACACCAAAAGCACCTGCCAGACACGCTGGAACCACCTGCAGGAACTGCCAGAATCGGGTTGGTGGTTTCGGAGTGTGCAGGTGGTGGTTTCAGTGTGTCTGGCAGGTTTTTCCAGGACCTGGTTCTGGTGTATGAGGCAGGTGATTTCGGCGTGTCCGGCAGGTTGTTCCAGCATGTCAGGCAGGTGGTTCCGGCTTGTCCAGCAGGTGGGTCTCTCGTGTCTGGCACATGGTTCTGGCATATCCGACAGGTGGTTTCATCATGTCCAGCACCTGGTTCCGCCGAATCTGACAAGTGGTTCTGGTGTGTCTGGAAGGTGGTTCCTTCGTATCCGGTGGGTGATTCCAGTGGTTCCAGAAGGTGGTTCCAGAGTGTCCGGCAGGTGCTTCCGGTGTGTCCAGGATCTGATTCTAGTGTCTCCAATGGGTGGTTGCAGATTGTCCGGGTGTTGTTTCCAACATTTCCGGCAGTTGGTTCCAACATATCAGGCAGGTGATTCAGGCGTTTCCAGTGGATGGTTCCGGTATGCCTGGCAGGTAGTTCCGGGGTGTCCAGCTGGTTGTTCAGGCAGGTCTGTCAGCTGGTCCAGATGCATCCGGCACATGGTCCAGACATGGCCGTCCTGTGGTACAGGCATTTCTGAAACATGGTCCTGAAGTGTCCGAATGGTGGTTTGGGCATGTCCAGCAGCTGATTCAGGCCTCTCCAGGATGTGCTTTGGTGGTGTCCAGCAAGTGGTCCAGGTGTGTGCAGCAATTGGTTCCTGCATGTCCAGCATGTTCTTCCAGTATGTCTGGGCTGTGGTTCCGGGGTTTCCAGCAGGTGGTGCTGGCGTGTCTGGCACGTGGTTCTGGCATGTTAGTCAGGTGGTTCCGGCATGTTATTCAGGTGGTTCCAGCATGTCCACCAGATGGTTCTGGTGCATCCGGAAGGTGGTTGTGGTGTGTCCACCAGGTGGTTCAGGCGTGTCCAGTAGGTGGTTGAGGCCTGTACTGCAGGTGGTTCCAGCATATCTGGCATGTGGTTCTGGAATGTCCGTCAAGTGGTTCAGGCATGTCCAGCAGGTGGCTCAGTCTTTTCTGGCAGGTGGTTCAGTTTTCTCTGGCAGGTGGTTATGGCATGTCTGGCCGATGGTACTGGCATGTCATTCAGGTGGTTCCGGCATGACAGGCAGGGGGTTCCTGTGTGTCTGGCATGAGTTTCTGGTATGTCAGGAAGGTGGTTCCGATGTGTCCGGTGGTTGATTCTAGCATGTCCAGCAGGTTGTTCTAGCATTTTATGGAAATTGGTTCTGGCATATCCAGGAACTCTTTCTGGCGTGTCCGGAAGGTGATTTCGGCATGTCCAGCAGTTTGTTCTGGCATGTTAGGCAGGTGGTTCCGGCTTGTCTGGCAGGTGTTTTTGTCGTGTCCGGCTCCTGGTTCTGACTTATTTGGCAGGTGGTTTCAGTGTATCCTGCACCTGGTTCTGGCATATCCAACAGGTGGTTCTGGTGTGTCTGGTATGTGGTTCTGGTACGTTTGGAAGATGGTTCTGGGGTGTCTGGTGGGTGCTTCTGCTGTGTCCGGAAGTTGGTTCGGTGTGTCTGGTTGGTGGTTCCAGCATGTCTGAGTAGTGGTTCCAGTGTGTCCAGTGGGTGGTTCCAGGTGGTTCCGGCGTGTCTGGGGTGTGTTTCTGGCGGGTCTGGTGGGTGGTTCTGATATATCTGTGTGGTGGTTCCACTGTTTCTGGTGGGTGATTCTGGCATGTCTGGCTGGTTGTTCCGGCATATAAGGGGCCTGGTTCTAGGGTATCTGGCAGGTGATTTCAGCATATCCGGCAGGTGGTTCAGGTATGTCTGGAAGGTGGTTCCGGCGTGTCCGGCACCTGGTTCTGGCATACCTGACAGGTGGTTCTGGCGTGCTCGGCATGTGTTTCTGGAGTGTCTGTCAAGTGGTTCAGGGGTATCTGTCAGGTGGTTCAGTCTTGTCTGGCAGGTGGTTCAGTTTGGTCTGGCACGTGGTTCCAGCATGTCCGGCCAGTGGTACCAGTGTGTCATTCAGGTGGTTCCAACATGTCAGGCAGGGGGTTCCTGTTGTCTGGCATGAGTTTCCAGTATGTCCAGAAGGTGGTTCTGACGTGTCCAGTGGGTGCTTCTGGGGTGTCCGGTAGTTGGTTCCCCCATGTCTGGCAGGTGATTCCAGTGTGTCCAGCAGCTGGCTACGACATGTCCAGGACCTGATCCAGTCAAATTGGGGTGGTGGTTTCGGCGTATCTGACTGGTAGTTCCGATGTGACCCGCAGGTTTTTCCGGCCTCTCTGGTTGTCGGTTCTGGTGTAACCGGGACCTGGTTCTGGCATATCCGGCAGGTGATTTTGGTGTGTCCAGCAGGCAGTTCTGGTGTGTCCAGCACCTGGCTCCGGCATGTTCGGCTGGTGCTTCTGGCGTGTCCACCAGATGGATCTGGTGTGTCCTGAAGTTGGTGATGGCGTGTCCTGCAAGTGGTTCAGTCACTTCCAGCAGGTGGTTGAGGCTTGTCCGGCAGGTGGTTCAGTCGTGTTCAGCACCTGGTTCCAGGGTGTGCAACACATGTTTTTAGCATATCCAGCAAGTGGCTCCAGCATGTCTGGCAGGTGGTTCGGTCATGTCCGGCACCTTGTTTCGGCATGTGTGACACCTGTTTCTGGTGTATCTGGCAGGTGGTTCCCACGTGTCGGGAAGGTGGTTCAGGCGTGTTCAGCAGGTGGTTCTTACGTGTTGGGCAGCTGGTTACAGCGTGCCTGGCATGTGGTTCCAGAATGTCCGTAAAGTGGTTCAGGATGGTCCAGCAGGTGGTTCAGGCTCATCCAGGAGGTGGTTCAGGCTAGTCCAGCAGCTGCTTCGGGCTTATCTGGCACCTGGTTCCACCCTAGCTGTACCTGTTTCTGGCTTATCTGGCAGATCGTTCTGGCGTGTCCGGGAGGTGCTTTTGGTGTGACCAGCACATGGTTTTGGCATATCTGACAGGTGATTTGGACATGTCTGGCAGTTGGTTCCGCCATGTCTGGCACCTGGTTCTGGGGCATTTGGCAGGTGGTTTCAGTGTATGCAGCACCTGGTTCCGGCATATCCAACAGGTGTCCAGCAGGTGGTTCCGGGGAGTCAAGCAGGTGGTTGAAGCATGTCAGTCAGGTGGTTCAGGCATGTCCAGCAGGTGGTTCAGGCCTGTCCTGAAGGTGGTTTCGGCACCTCCGGAACCTGCTTCTGGCATATCGGACATGTGGTTCCGGCATGCTTGGAATGCGGTTCTGGAGTGTCTGTCAAGTGGTTCAGGTGTATCCAGCAGGTGGTTCAGTCTTGTCTGGCAGGTGTTTCAGTTTTGTCTTGCAGCTGGTTTTGGCATGTCCGACCAGTGGTACTGACATGTCATTAAGGTGGTTCCAGCTTGTCAGGCAGGGGGTTCCAGTTGTCTGGCATGAGTTTCCAGTATGTCCAGAAGGTGGTTCTGACATGTGTGGTGGGTGCTTCCGGGGTGTCCAGCAGTTGGTTCCAGCATGTCCAGCAGTTGATTCCAGCGTGTCTGACATGTGGCTACAACATGTCCAGGACATGATCCCGTCATTTCACTTTCGTGGTTTTGGCCAGTCTGAGGGGTGGTTCCGGCGTGTCCGGCAGATTTTTCTGGCTTGCCTGGAAGTTGGTTCTGGCGTATCCGGGACCTGGTTCTGGCATATCTGGCAGGTGATTTCAGTGTGTCTGGCAGGCAGATATGGCGTGTCAAGCACCTGGCTCTGGCATGTTTGGCTGGTGCTTCCGGCATGTTCACTTGATGGTTCTGTCATTTCCTGAAGGTGATGACAGCGTGTCCGGCAAGTGGGTCCCTTGTGTCTAGCCGGTGGTTGAAGCTTGTCCAGCAGGTGGTTCAGGTGTGTCCAGCACCTGGTTCCAGCATGTGCAACAGCTGTTTTTGGCATATCCGGCAGGTGGCTCCAACGTGTCTGGCAGGTGGTTCAGTCATGTTGGGAACCTGGTTTCTGCATGTGCGACACCTGTGTCTGGTGTATCTGGCAGGTGGTTCTGGCATGTCTGGCACCTGGTTCTGGTGTATCTGGCAGGTGGTTTCACAGTGACCGGTTCAGGTGTGCTCAGCAGTTGGTTCTGGCGTGTCAGTCACTCGGTTTTAGCGTGCTGGGCATGTGGTTCTGGAATGTCCATAAAGTGATTCAGGCTGGTCCAGCAAGTGGTTCAGGCTAGTCTGGAAGGGGCTTCACACTTGTCTGGCACCTGGTTCCATCCTGTGGTTTTCCTGTTTCTGGAGTATCCAGCAGATGTGTCCACGAGGTGGTTCCGGCATGTGTGGCACATGGTTTTGGCGTATCTGACAGGTGATTTGGACGTGTCTGGCAGGTGTTTCCACCATGTCCGGGACCTGATTCTGGCATATTTGGCAGGTGGTTTCAGCGTATCCGGCAGATGTTTCTGGCATATCCAACAGGTGGTTCCGGTGTGTCTAGCAGCGGCCCAAGATGTGTACAGGATAGTGGCAAAGAGTGTGGGCTTTGACTTGGGTTTTAATCTCTACCCTGCCACTGTTTTAAATCCAAAGGTTGAAGGCCATATATGGCCTTGGGCAAGAGACGTAATCCTTCATAAACCTCAGTTTGATAACAGTCTCTTCTCCATGGAGTTTTAAGATAAATTATATTACAGTACCTGGCAAATAGTAGATTTTCAATAAATGGTACTTTAAAATACTAATAATGACAACAACAATAATAACAATATCCTTGGATCTACCATTAGAAATTATGAGCATTTTTAGTTAAAGTATTGAGACATCAAGAGCAAGAGGTATTGGTATAAAAAATTAGTAAGAATGACAAAATTTAACATTAGTTGGCCACAAGTATAAACTGTGGAGTCTTTCTAGAAAACAAATATAGAGATGTTTCCCAATCAGTCTTACATGTTTAGAGGATGAATAGGCTCTCACTTAATCCGGAACACTGTCAGCCATTGCTTTGGATCAGCATTTTCCCCCTTAAGTGTCCATTTGGAGACTTAAAGAAAGTAGAACTCACTCAAACTTTTCTTTTCTCATCCACTTATTGCTGCTTTCTTCCAGCAATAGTTAAAAGCTGTTGATGATTCTTCCCTCAGAAACTGTCTGAGAAAACATAGCAGAAATACAATAAATATGTTAATTGGCATTTTTATTATGTAGATGTTTTATATAAGGTGACAAATATTTTTCTTTTATGCTGCTTTAGAACTCATAAAATATGATTAAAAACACTGTTAAAAAATCTCTGTAAAATTTAAACACACATCTCCAAAATCATCTCTGAAAATGTATAAATACAGAGTTGACAGACTGCAATTATTTACAAGTCACACACACATATTGACAAAGCCTGGGAGGAGCTGGGTGATCTGACAAGATCGCGTGACCCTTTCTTGTGTTTTAATTTCCACCAGCATTGTAATAATGGTTTTTATACAAAAAAATCGTTTAAAAATTCCTGCAAATAGCTCAATCTAATTATGTCCCTGATGATCTAATTAAATGTTAAATTTTCAGTTATTAAAAACCCACATCATTCTTTAAAAGAAAATGTTTTAATTAATTGCTGTATATGTTTTATGTTTTACATATGCTATATATTACAAATTAATCACTCTCTTCGTATTAGCTATTTAAGCTATTTCTAATTTCCCTATTATACATAATCCTTCAATTAACATCTTTTAAAAGGTCAACTTTTGTTCAAGCTTCTCTTTTATGTCTCAACATTAGATTTTTCTTTCCTTGGTCTTTACAATGGAAGACAGTAATGGCACTCTTTTAAAAACTGAAAGAAGTAAAGATGCCTGTCAAACAATGCAAAATTTATACATTTCCACCCCTTTCTGTCCTTCCCCACCACTGCCATCTCCACATAAGTGTGATCCCTTTCAGTGTGTCCAAGTTTCTGATAATTTCTTAGGATACAATCTGAGACAGGGCAGTTACTGAGTAAATTAGAAATTATAGAAACATTAAAGGAAATTATTGGTGGCAAAATAGAAAAATTCAAATCCTATATATATGGAAATAAGAAACATTTACATCAAAGAAAACAAAGATAAAAAGAAAGTCAATGGAATGAGGTAATGCTTGCCATTAGTATGTCAGAGGGAAGTCTGGTATCTAAAATATAGAGAACTGCTGATAAATTTTTTTGGACAGTAACTAGGATCTAGTGGATGAATAAATATTGGCAGAGGAGAAAAACGAGAGCTGGAGGGAAAGGAACTTGCCCACCTTCTGAAGGAAAGTAGACTGTGAAGAGCGTGCTGAGTCTGTGTGCTTGATTGTGCCGTCTTGCACTCTCTCTTATTCAGGGTGATGAGTATTTTGTACACGAAGTTTAGATCTCATGAGTAAACATAAAGTGTGATGTGCACTGATAGAGAATAGATGCAGGAAATGGGATGGAATGGAGCAGGGTGCTGGAATATGTATATACAGTGTGATGTGCACTGATAGAGAATATATACGGGAAATGGGATGGAATGGAGCAGGGTGCTGGAATATATCTTTAAAGTGGTTTTACTGTACCAGAGGACATGATTGTGTTTGCGACTCTGATAAAGAAATATTTTGAATGATTTCTTCTTTTGAAAGACAGCGTGCTCATTACCATTGCCTTGTCACTCTTGCTAATTTTTGTTAGTGTTTCCTTCTAGTCATTTCCCAAGTATTCCTGAGAAATGAAAAATCCACTTTGTGCTGGATTTTTTTTGCATCGCCTGCTGCATCTGACAGGCGAGCTCCTCGTGGAGATGGGGGCGAGGTGGGTGGGGTCGTGTGCAAACAGCAGGACGGGGGCCTCTCTGCAGGGTCGACAGCTGTCAATGCTGCCCAGGGACATGATGCCCCAGGGTCACATGGCCTGGGAATAAATACTGAGCCCCTGGAGAAAGGAAAATGGACAGGAAGCGGCTCAGGTTAATAGACCGACTTATAAAAATCAGATGCATCGAATGCCACAAGTGTCCACAGCTGCATAAATGGAGGAACAGCACACAGTCCGTTGTGGAGGGAATATTACGCAGCCATGAAAAGGAAAGAGATTTTTTTGACATGGGCTCCTTTTCATGGCTGCATAATATTCCACTGCACAGATGGACCGTATTTTGCCCATTCGTTTTTGGTCTCATTTATTCCTCCTGCAAACAGCAGCTAGATCACTGTCCCAGGATGCAGGCATCTGTTTTTGTGCTTTCGGCACCGAGGATGGAGCGTCGGTTTTTGCACGGGGAAGGAGACAAGCAAATGTGGGGACCGACTGGGCCCTTTTGATGGTGGTTTTGAGGTTGGGAGGCAATGCTGTCTGGGAGTCGGTTTGTGATGGGTGATTTGGGTCAGTCACGTCCTGCGCTTCTGAAGGACGGTGGTCGGACCTCAGAGGTGGAAGGAGGCAGTGCCCACCATGCCCTGTGACCTCCCCACCACCAGGCTCATCAAAGGGGGAAGCGGCCTCTGACTCAAGACCCGAGTCATCCTTTGAATCAGAGATCAGTTTTTTCTGAGGAAGAGTGGCCCTGAACTCACATCCATGCCCGTTTTCCTGCATTTTGCATGCAAGATGCTGCCTCACATGGTTTGATGAGCAGAAGAGGCTGGAGGGACCCGACCCCATGACCCTTCACCCCAACCAGCTCCGGGTCCCTCCCAGAGCACCCCCCGCCCCCGCCTGCCTGGGTCAGTGTGCAAATGAGCCTCACCTGCTGCGTGGCCCGTGAGGCCCTTTGATGTGTGGCCGACACCGCGGGACGCTGCCCGGGAAACGACTCAGGAAACGGCAGCCGGCTTAATTGAGGTGAACATGAAAGCCACTGCTGTGTTAATTGGGGCTGCTTGGCCCCCAACCGAGTCAGGACTCACATCTTTCACGCAGCAAGCTGGGCATTAATCACCCCCGGACACCGAGCGCTCGGCCGGGGAGCCCTGGGGGGGGCCGGGTGTCATCGGCCTGGATATAAAGGAATGGGGCGCGAGCCGAGGGCGTCTGCGTATCAGATGCCAGAGGGAAGATGGGGTTTAGGGGAATCGTTAGTGGGGGGCAGTTGCCTCCGGTCCCCCCACCCAGGTCGTCGGCCTGCCCTGTCAGGGCTGCCTGGGCCGCTCAGGGGCTGGGAATCAGGCTGAGGGGTGGCCAAGTCTGCAAAGCGGGATTGGATGGGTGAGGCAGAGTGCAGGTCTGGAGAGTTCCAGGTGAAGGGCCGTTCAGGGGCTTGAACCCCAGGGATCCGTCCTACCCCATCCTGGAGCCCAGAGTCTGAGGTCAAGGGTTGCAGGGCTGTGCTCCCTCCGGAGGCTCCACGGGAGGGTCCCTCCGGCCTCTTCCAGTGTCTGGGGCTCCAGGGTCCCTGGGCTGGTGGCTGTCTCCCTCCCATCTCTGCCTCCGTCCTCACGGGGCTGCTTCTCTGCATCTGTGTCTCCTCTTCTCATAAGGACCCCAGTCCCGTTGCATCAGGACCTCATTTCACCTCCTTAAAGAGCCATCTCCAAATCCTGACATGTGCCAAGGTCCTGTGGTCAGTGCTCCTGCCCTGTTCCAGCCTGCAGTGCCTGGTCCCCTGGGATTGGGAGGAGATGTCCTAGTTAGGTGTCTCAGGGGAGCTGATGAAAATTCATTTCAAGGGCATTGTGGTTTAGAGCGAGTCCCATGAGCAACAGACATTTTCAATATCTCATAGTAGCAATAACTTACTTTGGTTTACCACTTTCAAAGGGGAAATCTGCCTGTCTTTCTTCCTTTCCCCAGATATTATCCAGCTTTGTAATGCAAACAATGTCTCCCCTGTTGTTCTCACTGAAGCGCGGGTTACAGTGGAAGGCGACATCATGCCCTCTCTTGAAATCTCAAGCAAGCCTGTTTTAAACCAAAGACCAGAGTTAGTAAAATGATTCAAGCTGTGCATTTGTATCAAGTGAAGAACATGCAATTTTCTAAAGAGCAAATCATTGTATAAATACCTGACAATTTTCTAAACAGAAATCACACTGACGGTACACTGGGCCAAGGACTGGATGTAATACATGAGCATCTGACAGGAAGCAAGACAACGTGCTGAGTTTTTTGCCTCGTTGTCTTGGTCACGTCATTCTAGTCAGCTGTCATTCCCCCTTTACCACCTCTACCCATGAAAGGTCTTCAAGGTTTTCTCACAGAGGTTTTCGGGTCACTTTGAGGGCACTTTATGCTTACTTTGCAGAGAATAACGGTTACCTCCTTCCTGCCCTGCCAGCCTGCTTTTAATCCCTATTAATGGCAAATAAGAGCTTTCAAATACTCGGCTTCCTCATAGTTAACCAAAAGCCAAGTCCTGACACAGCAAGAGCTAGACAACATCGTTAAAGTTCAGTATTCCGATGCTAAGTTGTAAAGTCGTGACAATAAATGTGGTAAACATTCCATGATGTCAAGTGGAACTAATGAAAGTGCTGCTTGGCTTTATTTTTTTATTCAAAGATTTTATTTTTTCCTTTTTCTCCCCAAAGCCCCCCGGTACATAGCTGTATACTCTTAGCCGTGGGTCCCTCCAGTTGTGGCATGTGGGACACTGCCCCAGCGTGGCTCGATGAGCAGTGCCATGTCCGCGCCCAGAACTCGCTCCAATGAAACACTGGGCCGCATGCAGCGGAGCGCCAGAACCTAACCCCTCGGCCACGGGGCCAACCCCACGAAAGTGCTGCTTGGCTTTTTGACCCCAGTTCCTGCACTTGGATGTCAAGGCAAACACAAGTCCTGGCTGTCGAATCACTAACTCTTTCCCTCAGTGTCTCAGCGAACCCCATAGAGCACTGACAGAATCAGCATGTGCTCTGGTTTTAAAGCAACGTCTGCACTCTAGACCTTTTAACAATGATTCTCTGTATGTTTTGATTCACCCAGTAATGAACACATACACCACACTGTGTCTTCCAATGATTAAATTCACAGGGAAAAGACCAAGATAGCCAATGGCAATAGAATTTGTATTTGACTGAAAATCCAATGCCTATATTTCCTCTGCAGTGAAAAGCAAGATACTGTCATCTCTACTGCCTTCAGTGTTCTTTTTTTCTTGTAATTCCTCACATAGAATTTGCAGGACCAAGCAATAATTTTTTCAGTTTAGACCACCTTAACCACTTCAACCAGAATTAGTTCTGAGTGGCCGCAGTGTCAGTCTGCACCTCTAGTGTTCCTGGAGCTAAAGTTTCCAGTGCAATAACCCTAAATAAAGCAAAGATATGTATATCAGTGTGGTCCTGCATGAGAGGGGTCGTACAGGGAGGAGAGCAGATATTAAAAAATCATGAGTGCTGTGTGCACAGGGTAAGGTGTGCTGGGTCCTACCTTATGTTGGGAGGAAAGATGGACGAGGACATAGGCAGAGGGTATATATGTTTTGTACTTTGCTGTGAGGCAAGCTTTATTGTGCAGGGAAGAACTGTGCCATCAGAAGCTGTACAGGCTGTGTGGAAGTAGCAGTTGGCTTAGGGTGGTAACCTTCATGCGGAACCAGAGGAAGCTGGCTGGAGGTTGGAGTGAGTGGGCCATTTGGATGTAAAGCGATCAGATCAGAGCTGAGTCTATCTCCTGCTAACAGAGGAGGTGGCTCCCTTTGACTCACCAGGAAAAAGGTGACAGACACTCATGGAGTCTGTTTGCAAATTATTGAATAAACCTGTGTGCACAGCTTGACTTTGTGCCTTTTGTGTCCTGGTCATAAGACCCAGAAACACAGATGAATTAATGGCTGCAGTAGCTTTAGTGGTACCACTGACCTCAGGGACGGGCGTACTGGACAGCTTCAGGATATCCTTAGCCTTCTTGTTTTACACGTAGGTATAACCAGTGGTGATCACCAGGCCCAGGCATCCCAGGGCAGCCATGGATCAGCACGGATTTACCAGTTAGCTCCAATCTTACCCCATCCTAGCTCACCTCAGTCAAACCAGTTCCAATGGCAAAGGTTGATTTATTTTGAGGAAGTCTTGTAACTTGAGGGATCTGTTCAAATCTTCTAAGTATATAGAGTCTGCTCAGAAAACTGGGGTTCTCCATCCTGCCACTTGTCAGCTGTAGACCAGGCTAACACCATAGGAATCTGTGACCCTGCTGTTGCCCCCACTATGAAGATAGAAATGGCAGCTGAGCTCGCAAGGTCCGAGACTGCACTGTGACCTGCACAACTGCGGGGAGGTTTGTACGCACATCAGGACAGAGTGGCATCACTTTCAAGCGCTCAGACCAACTCGGAACAATGTCCAGTGGGGTCTTTTTGTTTTCACACCTTGTTTTTGATGGGCATGTAGACATAATGTGCATGCTTGGTTTTTTACACAATGTATGGCTCAGAGGTGGAGAGACAGCCAGGCATCACATTACAAAAGCTCCACGTTTCCTTGAGCTCTAAGGCTTTCACTGCCAGGAAACACCAACAGAATGGGTTTCCTGCTCTTCCTCTTTGTCCTCAGAAAGTAGGACTCTGTTTTATTCTTGATTCTTCTGGTTTAAGATTCAGTGAGGGAAACGTTGTCCCCGTATTGGGAATACATATTGATTTATAGGATAATCCCGTACTGTGGTATAGCCAAGATTCTAAATGTGTAGTTTTAAAAATTCTAAACCAATCAGCAAATACGACAGACTTGCTAATCTTGCTGTTCACCTGTTTGCATTGCACTTCACTGTGCCCAGAATTGTTATCAGCATGCAAGGTGTGACTCCTCCAGGCAAAGGCAGGTCACAAAGCACAGTCTGGGAATAAAAAAATATACATGTGGTAAATATTCCATTTGCACTTTTGGTATCCTCTTAATATGTTGCCTCTATGAATCATTACTGTGTTGTTTTGGTAGCAAATTTTCATTATTTAAAAAAAAATTTAATTTATGTTTTTATTTTTTATCATTTTAGTTGCAGTAACATTGGATTATAACATTATATAGCTTTCAGATGTACATCGTGATATATTTCAAATTCTGTGTAGACTGCATCATGTTCAACACACAAAAATGAATTATAGTCCACCCCCTCACATGTGAACCTAATCACCCCTTTTGCCCTGCTCCAGCCCCTATTCCCCTCTGGGAACCACCAATCCAATCTCTGTTGCTAGGTATTTGTTTGTCGTTATTTTTATCTTCTGAGTGAGATCATACGGTATTTGACTTTCTCCCTCCGACTAATTTCACTCAGCATAATACCCTCAAGGACCACCCATGTTGTCACAAATGGCCGGATTTCATCATTTCTTATGGCTGAGTAGTATTCCATTGTGTATACATACCACATCTTCTTTATCCATTTGTCCCTTGATGGGCACCTAGGTTGCTTCCATGTCTTGGCTATTGTGTATTATGCTGCAATGAACATAGCAGTGCATGTATCTTTATGCCGTTGTGCTTTCAAGTTCTTTGGATAAATACCCAGCAGTGGGATAGTTGGATCATATGGTAGATCTATGCTTAATTTTTGCAAGAGGCAGAGGAAATTCCAGGCCTCAAATGCAAGGGAAATGCATGCATTTCCCACACCAAGGGCCCCCCAACCTGTGCAGGGCTGGCTGCATCCCCAGATCCCTCCCCACGTTCCCTGCTTCTGGAGGACTCTTCCCAGAGAATGGGGGCCATGAACAGCAGCCAAAGCCTGATCAAGTCAGCGGGGACTGAAGGACAGTCTGGCAGCAGAAAAGCCATGCTGGCTTCCAGGAGAGGGGCTGGGTGGGTGATGGGAGGAAGCCTGGTCTCTAGGGAAAGTTGCTTCTCTTCTCCAAAGCAGGTATGTGGAAAGTAAGATGCCTCACAGGCCAGGCCAGGGCCACATGGCACTGCTACCGCTCCGCACACTGTCACCACTGTGGCGGAGAGGGATGCTGGAGCTCATGCCGACAGAGACCCTGAGTGCCTGTGCACAAGGAAGGAGTGGAGGCACCAGGTTTTCTATGTCCCTGTGTGGCCAGGACAGCGGCACTGCTCAGGGATGTCAACGCTATAATGAAGTCTGTGCTATTTATCTGGCTACTCAGAAAGGGTTTTCAAAGCAAGAGGAAAGAGGAAATAGGGTAGGAAGGCAGGCCCGGGCCAAGCAGCCTCTGTCACCTCCATGGAACCTCTCTGGAAGGGGTTTCATCGACAGCCTTTCTTTCTACTTCCTGGGCACAGAAACTGAGCAGGAACCCAATGAGAAGGAGGGTTCTGGCCTGGAATGGGGTGTAGCAGCTCCCCATTGGTTTGATCTGAAACTCCCAGGCCATGGAGACAGAGGCCAGGTATGGGGTCTTGGGTTCTTGTCTTTACGGGGGCCCCAAAGGCTTTAGACTTCCCCCTCAGCTTCGTCTGGTGCACTAGAATGACTCTGGCATCAGGCTGAGGAAGGGAGGCTTTCTCAGAGATCAGCAGCTCTCCTCTGGAAAGGCCCCACCTCACCCCATGAGACTGACTCACAGCAGCGTGGCCCTGATGAAAGTTCACAGCTTCCAGAAACCAGCAGCCTCAAGGTGATGCTCTGAGGAGCAAGGGGCAAAGGAAAAGAGACTCTGCCTGGTTGGCTTCTGCTGGGGCTTGGGAGGGGTTGAGTGGAAGAGGCTGGGACCCCAGACCACCCGGGCTCTAACAGACCCTCAGGGAAGTGGGGGCTCTTCCCACCCTGTGATCACATGGCTCCTGCTACCAACAGAAAAGGTGAAGCTTGGCCAAGGCCAGCATTATTTGGGGGAGGGGACGTCACAGGGGAGGGAACGGCTAGGGAGCAGGAGCACCATCAAATTCCCTGGTCTGGGCCGAGCGTGTCTTCTGCACTTGCAGTTGCCTTATTTGGAGGCAGGAGGTCTGCTACGGCACTATTTCCAAGGTATTACTATGGAAACGCAGCGTAACCCTGAACGCTGTTATTCTGCCTGGGAGTTTTTTCTCTCAAACCAGCCAGCTTTGGGGGATTTGCATGTGTGTCTGCTGTTCCCCTGCAGGAAGCTGTTCAGTCTCCAGGAACAACTCCCATTTGATTTTGCCAGGGACACTACCTTCCAGAGGATGCTAGCCTAGGACTCCTTGGGGAGGGTAGACAGAGGGCAGACAATGACCATCAGCTGAGAGCAGGCCCAGAGCTGCACTCTACTAGTAGGAGGGTTTGCGCAGCAGCCCAGGGCAGGCAAATCCAGGGGAGACCCGGGGGGCGTAGAGGAGAAGGGGGACCCAGTTCCACCCAGGCTGATCTCTGCCACTCAGTGAAGGAGAGAGCACCAGGAAGGACTGCTGAACCCTGGGGGTAGCCATGTTCTGCTATGCCTGGACCTCTGCCAGGCTCTGGGCCTTGCAAGATGCCCAAGGGACCCCCAATCTCCACTCTGCTCGTTCTCAGGGTTACTGCGAGGCTCGATCAGGCAAGAACACTTGGTAACAGTGAAGCCTGAGCGCAGAGGAAAGGAATAACATTTACTGAGCACCCACACTGGGCCCAAGACCTCCTTTCAAGCTCACAAATAATCCTATAACCGGATCAAAACAAGCCCATTTTGCAAATCAGTTCACTGAGGCTCAGAACCTTTCCTGGTGCCCTGAGCCCCTGGACACTGGCTGGGGAAGAGAAGGAAGAGGAGAGGGGTCTTTGGGGAAGGACTGGACCTGGTGGGACCACCCCAGCCACCTCCCACTCTGGTCACATGGGAGTCAGAGCAGGGGCACAAAAATCAAGACCAGCACCAATTTTTTCCATTTATGGTCAAGGCCCCAGAGCAAGAGTGGGGTCCCCGAATTGCCCTTCACTTGGCTCCCCTTTCTCAGCCTGCTCTCTGCAAGAGCATCTCTGTGTAGAAAGTGGAACCGAGCTGAGTCCTTCCTTGGACTGTGGCGCATGAGGAGTGTGTGCAGCCAGCAACCCCTCCTGGCATGCTCTTTGCCTCCCAGCAGCTGGAAGGACAGCCAGGAGAAGAGACACACTCTCTGCTACTGGTTCTCAGCACCTGCCCCCTGGCTGGAAGCCTCCTGGGGCAGCCCCAGACCACACAAGCAGGCCACCCTGTCCCTGTAGTGGGTCCTGCCCTGTGGCTTGAAGAGGAGCATGCAGATTGTAGCCCACAGACCACTGGAAGGATGGAGACAACGTGCAGGGCTGGTGACCACCTCAGCCCTGACCTGACTCCTTCCCTCACCCCTAATTTTAGGCTGGGTCCTGAAGCCCTTGAATCTTCTGGGGTACTCTCACTTTGCCCCAGCTCCTCATCTCTGAAACCACAAAGTGGACACCAACTGGCAAACCCACTGCCTACCTGTGGCGTGGGTGGCTTGACTTTCTGCTTCTTCTTCTGGTTCTGTTTGTTGGTCCTGGGATAGAACATGAGCATCTCCAGCCACCTGGGGAGAGAAGAGAGGACCGAATCAGACCCCTGCTCTCAGGAACTAGGACCATTTCTTTTTGGGTGGTCCAGGCACCAGGCTCAACACTTCCGGACTGGAGGCACCCACCCAGTGGCCAGGCCTTTGGACACCCAAGCAGGGCAGAGCACTGCCCAGATTAGAGCCTGCCACTGCTGGGGCAGGAAGTGCCAGCAGCACAGCCTAGGACAAGCACTGTGCCAGGGTGGAAATGTTCACTCTCTTGATTGTGCTGATGTTTTCAAAGGGGTATAAATTGTCAAAAGGTATCAAATTATGCATTTCAAATATGGACCCTTTATTATATGTCCAGTCCGTATTAATTAGAAGAGCTATAAATAAAACAAATAAGGTGTTGGCTTGACTTCTGGCTTCTGGTCCATGATGTTAGGAGCCTGGAAGTCTCCACTCCATCCCCAAACACTAAACAGCTGAACAAACTGAAAAGGCTCCAGCTGTTCTTAGGTTCATAAGAGCAGTGAGGTCATAGGGCAAATTGCCGCCCCCAGATTGGGGAGACTCACAGGTGAACGCAGAGAATCACAACTGAGCCCCCGAGGGGACCAGTGCTGGGGCAGGGAAGCCTAACCTGTAATGGACAATCTGCAGGAGGCCCAGTGTGGACAAGTGTGGACCCTCAGAGAGTTAAAACTCCAGGAGGACCTGGTCACAGGGGCCCAAACTTTTGTGAGTTTTGCCTCCAGCAGCTGGACCGGCTTCTTACAGTGAATGTCTGAGAAAAAATATTGTGCTTCTCACAGAGGAAAGAAAAAATGAACAATTTTGAAATATGCTAGAGCATTCTGTTCTTAAAAAGTCTGCTCTAAGGAGAAACTATTTTACTAGAACCTGACGTGCTAAGGTTTGACCAGGGACACACCTACCTGTGGGGACTCCAGCCCACTTCAGCCATCCCGCCCTGCCTACGTGGAGGACGCAGAGCACACGTGACGTTCTCTAAGCACATGGATGTGATCTCTTCTGATGCCTCTGGGAAGGAATTGGGTCCAAAGTTACCAGAAATGAAAGGAGAACGAGCATTTATTGAGTATCCACTAAACGTCAAGTAGTTTATTAAAATGTCACCCCATCAGATCCTCTCAACGCTGCATTTATAAACACTGTACATCTTTTTCAGAGAATACATTTAGTGAGATATTAATTCTTTCAATGTCAAACAATTCTAGTTTTCATTTCTTCGAAATTATCTAATTTTGAAGTTTGATATTTCATGTACTACTCCTTCAGTTATATACTCTAAGCATTTTGTGATCACCAGAAATTGCCCAGTTTTTTTTTTTTATTGTGGTAAGAACCCTTACCCTATGGTCGGCCCACTTAACCAAGTCATAAGTGCACACTGCAGTACCGGGAACTCTGGGCACAGAGCTGTGAGCAGCTCTCTAGAACTTACTCATCTTGCACGACTGAAACTTTGTGCCTGTCGGACAGCAGCTTCCTCTTTCCTCTTCCCCCAGCTCCTGGCAATCACCATTCTCCTCTATTTCTGTGAGTTTGACATTTTTTTCTTCTTTTTTGGTTTGGGGGGGTATTTTTCCAGTTTTAATAGGGCATCACTGCCAAATAAACGTGTTATCTCTTTACAATGACATGATTTGATACATTGCAAAAGGATTCCCCTCATCAGGATAAATAATACATCCGTCACCACACAGGTTTCTCTTTTCTTCTCTTTCTTTTTCTTGGGAGCATATTTAAGTTCTCTCTTCGCAAATTTCAATGACACAATGCAGTGTTGTCAACTATAGTGAGTTGAACCGTTTCAGATAGCTCGCATAAGTGGAATCACACAATATTTGTCCTTCTGTGACTGGCTTATTTCACTCAGCACAATCCAGCGATCCCACTTTGGGGTATATATCCACCAGAATTGACATCAGAATCTCAAAGAGACATCTGCATTCTTGTGTTGACTGCAGCCTTGTTCACAAGAGCCAAGATATGGAAACAGCTTAGTGTCCATCGACAGATGAATAGATAACGATAAT
The DNA here is from genome assembly GCF_041296265.1 of Equus caballus. Taxonomy (NCBI): domain Eukaryota; kingdom Metazoa; phylum Chordata; class Mammalia; order Perissodactyla; family Equidae; genus Equus; species Equus caballus. Next base: position 1,327,787 of record NW_027222392.1, on the reverse strand, counting down.
GCCAAGAAATATTACTCAGCCTGAAAAGAGAAGGGTATTTTGCATATGCAACAACATAAAGACATTTATTTGACAAGCGACTGCAGACTTCTGTTTGGGCCAAATGGTGTGAGCCCCATGCAGCCTCTCTCTCTCAGATGACAAATGAAACTCTGGCCAGAGAACAAATAATTGCCATCTGATTTTCTAAATTCACCAAGTGAACAACTCCCAGTAACTTGAATCCTGATACTGACCAGGTCTGAGACAGGTTCTGTTGGGGTTTTTACATAAAACAATATTTATATATTACCAATGCTTTAAAAATATACGCAAAATAAATTTGAAAATATGCACCAAAATACGGGCAGAGCTTAATAAATGGTTATAAGGCAGTCCCCCTATTGACCACCACCAAGGTCATTCCTGTCCTCTGTGACATTTGTTCAGTCTTAGTTGTACAGGAGACTGCAAATTAGTACTTCCTGTGTCCCTATGTTACTGTCTCTCTAGGCATTTCATTGTGTGGAGTTCGTCAATGTCTCTGGAATGAATCATGAGAAGAATATTATTTATTGTATTATGTAAAGAATGACACTGAAATGAGTCTGACCGAGTTGGTGTGAACGTTATGCAGCATTTTAAATGCCCTTTTCCCTCAGCAGTGTTATCTGGGGCAGAAGGAACGGGCAGAGCAGCTGAGGGGATTTGGAATTAGAGAGGAGCAGGAGGAAGACAAAACTTCTCCAGTAATCTTTGCAATTTAACCACCACATTGGCGTTCTCACAGCGTGAAATCAAATATGATTTTATGTTCATTCCAGGATTGCTAGCACATCGTTTCATAAAATGTGCAGGGTTATTGTTTCCTTTCCCGTCATCTGTATTTGAGAGCCCCAACTCACCTCAGACAAAGGTCCATACTGAATTATTCTGTGTCTTCTATTAAACAAAGGATTCTTTGATACAGTGCAGAAAAATATGTACTTTGATGAGCACGAAATTTGAAGAGAAGGAGCATCTAAAACAAGAGGAAAAGGAAGAATTAGAAAAAATAATTGAATTATCTGAAAAACACAAATAATATCAGGTTTCATAAGTCACTGTAAAATATAGAAATAAATGACTAATGACATACTACTTATAAATAGCTACTAAAATTAGGACATTTTTAGAGCTAACGCATTTATTATATATTCCATCACGAATAAGTTGGGAGGCCATAGTAATGAGCCAGGACCCCTGACCTCTGCAGGGAGCCCTCACCCAACCCCAGAAACTGTCTCAGACACTCTCAAGGCATCATGGGTCAGAATCATTCCTTCCTATAGGGAAGGTGTGGAGCCAGTGGTGAATGGAGGGATTGGGAAGCTGGATATGGGAGAAGAACCCGGGGCTCAGGGGCCCTTCACAGAGCAGGAAAGTGCAGGGAGGAGCTCCCCCTGGTGGCTGTTGGGTGATGCTGCTTGACCCAGGTCAGAGCTTTCCCTGGGCTGTGCTGTTTACATCTGAAGGACCACGCTCATGCACACTGCCCACCATGGGCTAGAGGATCAATGAGTCCTGTTTCAGTGGGTCCAGTAACTTCATTTTCCTCTCCCGCAGTGTGTCAAGTCTCCACCGCTAGAAGCTCACAAGCTCTCTCTGCGCTTGGGGCGTCTGGCATGTGGCTCAGTGCGTCTTCATATCTGCTGTCCCCCAATTCTGTGTTCACCATCGCCCAGAGATTCCAGTCATCTAGTCTCAGCCCAGATGCCCCCTGGGGTCAAGGTGAATGTTTCTGCATATAACACGGATGGTACTTGCACCTATGCTCTGCTCAAGTGATACCGTTCCTGATGGTTTGGGTTTCATTATTTTCCTAGAATCGGAAAATGAAATTGCCCTACATCCTCTCTTCTTTTTCTCTCTCTCTATATGTAACATATAATATACAACATATATAAGATGCAACATGTAACACATAATATGCAATATGTAGCATTTCATACATTATAATGCATTTTACATACGAAGTTCTCTCCATATAATACATTACATATATTTATGTTTTTATATGTAATTTTATAATATGCATATTAGTTTAAAATAAATATAAATTCCTTACTTTATATGACTGTTTGATGTAGCTAATATATTTTTAATCAAGTTCTGTAGTTTTACTCAGTGTGAGGGCTGATAGAACAGGAACGTTACTACAATGGAACCTCCTCCCTATTTTAGGGCTCTTCTCCCATTGCTGTACTAAAAACTCTCATAGCCTGTGACTGTAATGTACTGGGCCCTAATCAAGATTTTTTTAAGAGCTCCATGGAATTATTGAGTGTTAGGTGTCTAGGATCTGAATCCAAAAGAACAGATGTTTATCCAGAACTTTCCCAACCAAGGAACCACAGGGAAGAGCAGGAGACGTTGTGGATTGACCTGAGGGAGGTGAGCACTGAATGAGATGGCATTGAATGTGGAGATCGCTGTGGGTGGTATTGATGGATACCTGTGCAGTATTGTCATCCAGTCCGTGAACATGGTTGCCCTTTCACTTATTTAAATTCGTTTTTTTCAGTAATGTTTGTATTTTTCAGTTTACAGCCTTTTCTATTTTATTATTTTTGATGATTTTGCAAATGGAACTGCTTTCTTAATATCCTCTTAATCTTGTTCTTTGTTGTTAATTAGAAAACCAACTGATTTTTGTAGAGTATTACTACCCTTAAGTCCCGTAGGAGATACCAGATAGAACCCATTAGGGGTTATGATAGGAGTTGGTTTTCCTATCTTGAAACAGTAGGATAACAAGTATTGAGGCAGGTGGGAATATGAAAATGAAGCACTGCCATCCATGAGCAGTACAATGAGTAACCCTGGATCCACCCCTAAAGGCATTGAGGAAAAGTAGGGATTTTCCTGAAGGTTTAGTGGAGGCTAGAGAATAGCTATCACAAAGTACACCTGAGAGCAAAGCTTCTTCAAAATCCCCTTCGAGTAGCTCTGTCTTCCTAGATTTCCATTCCTTTTGGCAGCTGCCCCAACTCTCTCTTCTCCCGCTCTGCTCGTTTTCCCCAGTCAAGCTCATTTCTCTCTGCACCTTTCTTCTCCAAACCCCCTCAGCTTGCATATCCACCCAGTGATAAATACCATGCCCCACCTCGTGGTCATCCACTCCTCTGCAGCTTCTCAAGGTTGCCCCAGGACTCTGAAGCACCAGCATTCTTTCCATCTAGCGTCACTTTGGAACGTGGTTAGTGACGTAACTCATCGTTGAACAACATGGGCTCTAAATTCTGACTTCATCTTCGCAAACCGGGTGACCTCAAACAAACGATATCCTTCCTCTGGAGCTGTTTTCCAATCTATAAAATAAGGATAATATAAGTACGTGGCCAGCATGATTGCCGTGAGTATTAAATGCGATGATGCCTGCAAAATACCGGTCTGTAGTGACTGTGCAGTAACTGTTAGCCATCAGTACTATTATTCATCTGCTGGAAAATTCTATGAGGTCAGTAGGGCAGTGGTTCCTGTTTTGATATGAACAAAGCAAGGACCCCAGTGGTGAATTGATTTGCTCAAGGTTGTACAAGACAGGCAGCCAAGCCAGAGGTCAAATCCCATCCCTTGAGTCCAGAGCCTTTGGATTTCTGCCCAATTTCTTGAGGTCAAGACCTGACAAGCAAGTGCTGGTGAATGGGGTCCCCCACAGCTTGGATGCTGTTTAAGAATTCTGAGGAGAGGCGATACCCCTTCCTGGCTTCAGTTTTCAGTGCCAACATTAAATTATGATGATGTATGACATGAGATTGTGTCCCCTGCTGGCCCCTGAAAGTTGCATTTCTTCTGAGGGCGACTACAGAGGATCCATTTTGCTGTTCTCAGTAGGTCTGGAGTGACCTACTCTAGTCCCTCTGCTTGGAACACAAAGCTCATTGCCCTCATGAGCCATTTCTCACAGCAGCCACTCAGGGACTTCCTACATACTTCTAGTTTGCCTGGATGGTGCCCCCCGTTGGGGTGTCATCACTTCATTAAAATACAGAATTAAAGTTTGTCACTGGACACCCAGCCAGCTGTCAGGATACCCCCCTCCTCCTGCCAATGTCACACACTTTGTACTTCCCAGTATAGTGTGGTGTTTAGGGAATTCTGGAGTCAGACAGATATGAGTTCAAGGTCTAGGTGTGACACTAAATGTGGACTTGGTTCAATTTTTCAGCCTCTCTGAATCTCCATTTCTTCATCAGTAAAATGGGTATTTGGATAATGAAAAGCAGGCAGTTAATACTTCCTCGGACTCTGGTAGTTCATGAGACTGTGTCAGTGAGCTATGACTACACTAATGTCACATAACAGATAACCATAAACCTTAGGGGCACATGACAATCAGCAATCCACAGAAGAACAAATGTAAGTAGCCAACCCAAATGTGGACAGACTTCCCTGCATTAGTAAACAAAGCATGTCCAATTAAAGAAAACCCAAGATACCATTTTTCATCTATACTTAATGGGAACTCTTTAAAAGATAGACTTTACTTTTTAGAACAGTTTTGAGATTGATAGAAAATTTAAGAAAGACAGCACAGAGAGTTCCCATACACCTCTGTTCTGGTTTGCTATTACTAGCATCTTACCTCAATCGGGGATATTGGTTACAACAGATGAAATTATACAGGTTCATTGTTATTAACTAGATGTATGACTGTTGATGTTGACCTTGATCGCCTGGCTAAGGTAGTGCTTGTCCGTTTTCTCCACTGCAAAGTTACTGCCCCCTCTTTCCATACTATGCACTTTAGGAAGGAATTCCATGCACAGGTCTCTCCCTGGTTGATGCCCCCTCAGCTCTCAGGATCAGGGCAGAAAAAGGAAGATGTGCACAGCTGACTCTCTCCCAGTTCAGGCCTCATCCTGATGCAGTACCACGTGACCTATATAGTGAGGGGTATGTCTTCAATAGCAAATATTTACTGAATACCTACCTGGTGTTGAGTCTGGTGGTTGGCAGTGGAATGCCAGGCTGTGCTAGACAGCCTCATCCCTGCTCAGGGAGCTTGCCCTGAAGTAGGAACATTAGGGTGGGAGGCAGACATGGGGCCATCCTTCCCAAACTTCACCACTGGAGACAGGGAGGCCAGAGAGGACACTGCTGCACTCATGGGTCTGTGATGGGATGAGCGTTGGTGGGATGATAGGAGAGCAGGGAATCAGAGGCAACACGAGAGCTGAGGGCACCTGGGAATGACGTGAAGAGTCCTCGGGTTTAGGCGGAGATGTAGAAAAGTCCATGAAATGATATAAACAGAGGAAGATGGAGATAAACAACATGACCTGGGAGAAGTGAACTACCAGGGAAATGAGATTAGAATTCAGGAATTACGAGACCCTGGCAGGGCAAGTGCCTTAGGAATCCCAGAAGATGTGCTTTGGTTTGTCAGGTGGAGGGGCTTGGTCATCGGTTGAATGTGATCTACTGAGGCTGCTGGAAAGGAAGACAGGGAGAGGCCACATGTCAGCAGGGTGAGAAGTGAAGGGTGGGTGAGAGAGTTGACAGAGGGAGGACAGATTCCCCTCCAGGAAACCTTGCATGGGAAGTATAAGATGGAGGAGTCCAAATCTGGATGTCCTTCACTGTGTGTCGTAAAAATAGAATAATGTTAATTTGTAGATTTTTGTCACAGGAGAAGATAAATTCAAAGCTTATAGATTGATTACCCTTTAAAACATTAACTGTTTATGTCCAACAAAGAAAATTTGCTTCTTTGGCCCCAGCTTGGTGCCATAAAAGTACTATACTCAAAAACATTCTTTACCACCTTACTGGTCTCCTCAGTAAGATGAGTTGAATAACATTTGGACTCAAGTTTAGACTCTAGTGTGTGAGATTCATGTGTTTAACTTTGTGAAAATTGGTCTCTTACAAGTTGGGAGCGTATTTCCTGAGATGTCTGAGAGGATCCTTCCATCTAATCTACTGACCCTGTGGTGACTGAGGACTGGAATCTTCAAGCTCAGGAATTACTGTTCTTGAGTCCTGAGGTGATTCCCAGGAGCTACGAAAACTTTCCTTTTCTGACCCTGTATTTTTCTATAAATTCACCACCCCCACACACTTTTTTGTTACAAGGGGCTGAAAATGATTTCAGGGGCATTAGCTGACTGGTGTCTACGTGATGAGAACATAACGGAGGTAGTAGAATTTTGGAGAAAGCGTTCTTGGTGGGATATTACAGGAAGGAAAGGAAAGGAAAGTGTCGAGTATGATTATGGAGACTCTAATCTTCAGTGACTGAAAGCATTGCAGACAGGGAGCTGGGTGGACCCATGCCACGTGGGGCCTCGACGTCATTCTGCAGTTGTGCCTTTTTGTAAGTCACTATCACTCTCACTGGCTTGGATTCAACAGGTTGCTTGGTTGACACTCCTGAAATGAAAAACCAACGATTGTCTTAGTATAAGCATATTCTCAGATACTAGACTCATCTCATTGCGATGAAATGGATTTTCCTAAAGACTTCCTCAGAGCATTGAGGTAAATGTCTGAAACCAAGAAATGTCAAAAATAGGAAGGGGCTCATGATACAGGCCCCCAGGTTCTGAATCTAAACTCTACCTTCTAGAATGGACTCCTGCCCGTTAGCTGTGATTAGCGAGGCGCCAATAATACCAGCTCTAGCATCAGGGGCACTTCTACTAGCCTTCTTAAATACTTTTTCACAAATTTATTTTACATCCATTATCTTACTTAATCTTTACAACACTCCTAAGATTTAAACATTATTACCCCCCACAGTTTAGAGATGAAGAAACTGAAAACGAGCTAGAATAATTGGACAAAGATCAAACAGCCAGGAAATGGTAGCACAGGAGTCTGCAGTACTCTGAAAGGTTGTCTGACATCAAGTCAGCTCCTTTTTCTCAATGATGCTGCTCCTCTTAATCTGTTTCAACGAGCACTGGAATTCCTCGGTGCTTCAGGGACCACTGAGCAGCAGCGCCTCGGGGCCCTCACTCTGGTTTCAACCAGAGGACGTCTATTATACACATAATAGATTTGAAGTTTTGTTTGAAAATGTTCCCAGACACTCTATTATCCCATGATGTCTCCTAAAGCTGTTACGAGCTGCACCAGCAACTTCTTGAAGTCAGAGACCTCGACTTCTTCTTTCTTTGGTCTCACAACAGTGTGCAACCCTGCCTGACCTGTGAGCCAGCCTGTGGAAGGAGGAGCAGACGGGAATCACTGCCCTTGGGATGTGCTCTGGGATCCCCCGTCTAGGTATCTCCCATGACCCCTGGCGGCCTCGCTGCCTGTTTCTCACCGAAGTCAGTCGAAGGATCTGCAGCCTTCTTGCTGCCATCACAATGCATGGAGTTCTCCCCCAGGAGGGAAGCAATGTCTTCTCCGAAGTCAGTCGAAGGATCTGCAGCCTTCTCACTGCCATCACAATGCATGGAGCTCTCCCCCAGGAGGGAAGCAATGTCTTCTCCGAGGTCAGTCGAAGGATCTGCAGCCTTCTCGCTGCCATCACAATGCATGGAGCTCTCCCCCAGGAGGGAAGCAATGTCTTCTCCAAAGATCTGGAGGCAATTCTCAATCAAAAATTGCACAAGAGAAATCTGCAACACAAAAGGGTAAAAACGGGGTGTTCTTTTTCATATGGCATAGTTATAAATCACATTTCATACATGAATCTTGGCTCTAACAAAAATTGTGAAAGAATACTAAGAAAAATTCAGAGAACCAGTTTTCTCTAAGAACGAACTGTGATACTTTCGTGAGTACTTCGGGCACAGGTTTTAAAATACTTTTCATCAGTGGACTAAAGGCATAATTTGTGGTCTAGTTTAAAAGCTAACATTTTTATATCAATGGTTACATCTTGAAAACAAAGGCAATTTTCAAATGTAACCCACATAGGATGTTTGGGGGAAGATGTATAGTCTCTTATGAAATTTTATCTATTCATTTTCATTAAACATTTTTTCCAGTTTTGTTGAGATATAATAGACATATCGCATCTTAGGAAAATTTATAAAGCACCCAATAGACACGGATACGTGAAATTCATTTGTAAGTTTAGGTGCTGCTTAAACTTGGGCAGCAGAGATTTCTGTGGGTTTTTGTGAGGGAAGAAAGCAGCTGGAGAGACACCATTCAGTTTGTCTGGCTGCAGCCCCTCCTCTTGCATTGCCTGCCCCACCCTTACTTTCTGGGAAACTCTCTTGGGAAACAGCTATGATCTTCTTGGGCATGTTGTAGCTCTGATAGGGTGTTCTGGAATCTTTTACTAGTTTCCTCACCCTATAGCAGAGGCAAAATAGTAGCCAAGTATTTTTCTGAATGAGCCAAAGCTGGCAGAGGAAGGCCAAAGTGTGTGGAGCCATGGGTGCTCATATTGCCCAAGCTGCCTAGGATGTGCCAGTAATGACCAGAGGAGCTGGGTGTTGTCGGCATCGTGTGATGAAGAAACCATGGCTTGGAAACTTTGCCCAGGGTTACACATCCCTCAGTGATTAGGCTGAGAGTTGAACCTTGGCTTGTCACACTCCAAAGCCCAGGTTCTTTTCTGTCATATCGAGCCACTCCTCTCTCTGCTGTTCAGTCCGTCCAGAGTTTAGTCTCATGGACAGGAAGGGAGGAGAGACTCAACTGCTCACAGTTCCCCCTTAACAACCCTCCTTCCCATCCCCACAGAGGAGGATAAATGACTCTGCCACTCAACGGATACACTTTCAAAAACTGGTCTGTCAGAGTTAACACCGTCCATTTTGGGTTCCAAGTGGGGACTCTGACCCCTAGGGCACGCAAATGAGAGCTTTCATTACCTTTCTTGTGATGTCACTTTCTAATTCTGCGCTGCAGGCATTGGGCAAACAAAGAATGCTTGGGGCTATGCAGGTGGCTAAGTTGTAAGCTGTCATCTGATTGACGGATGAATGCTGCTGAATGTTGTGCAGCACTCCAAAAAGATAGCGCAGGAGCTCTGCATTGGCTCTGGGCAGCTCATCCAGAAGCCTAAAGACACAAAAATGGACCTTTAAAGACAGCACGTCATTTTGCTCAGGAAGTTGGAAATACAGAGAAAGGGAACAGAGGACTTCTTTGTAGAGCAGGCACAAAGCCCAGTGAACATGCACGAGAATGCAGAAATGGCCCTCCTAAACATGCTGCCTGAAATATTTTCCCTGAAACGCCTAGAACGTGTTCTCATTTGGGCACATCTTATTAACATCGAATTTAATGTAAATATGTTTTAAAACTCTGAAACATTGCAGAAACTCTTCAATTAAAGTTCACAAAAGCTCATTGATTAAATTAAACAGCGATGAAATTTCAAAGGCTCCCTTTGTTTTGAAGGTAGCAATATAGGAACACTGTCTCAGGGTAAGATCCCAGCAAAGTTCCAGGCAAAAATGTTTCATTGAGTTCAGTTCCTGAACCAGATAAGAACTTCTCTGGCTAGTTAAGTGTTTGACAAAGGTAAGACCATATCCCTGGCAGATTGGTCCTTTAGCATCTCTCTTGGACCAAAGGATTTCATCTGCTCTCAGTTTCATATTGTCAAATAAAAATGGCAAGTAATAGGATATATTGGAATATATGAGGAAGCCATTTTGGTGTAAACCTAATTCGGACCTGACCTTGTCTTTCCAAAAGGGCCTGACCGAGGCCGTTGAGCATGCATTGTATATCTGCTTTAGAGATTCCCTATGGCAAGAGCAAAAGGCCCTTGAGATAAAGGTGCAACTTCCCTCCCCCTGCCAACGTTGGTGTCTCCTTAAGGATTAAGCATCTTTCCTTAGGCTAGAAACTGATTGCTGTGCTCACCTGTGACTGCTCAGCTTGAGACAATAGACTTGCCTCCTGCTGCGCCCTTGGAGATAACAGACCCACTACCTGCTGTGTCTATCAAGTGCTGTGCCGACAGGGCACTCTTGTGACTATTGTGGGAGGGACATTTCAATCATGTGAAACACCCTCTTTGAGGGTATATAACCACCTTATGTACCCCCACTACTTTGGAGTGCTCTGTTCCTTTGTGGAAAGACCTCCCGGGTTATAATCCTAAAATTTAAGCTCAGAATAAACTCACCCAAATTTTCATTTATTGATTGGTTATGGATTATTTTCGTCGACAACATATTCAGAAGGTATAAAATGGTCAAGGATTCCTTATTAACAAGACTAGGAGAAGAACAAGAACTCAATAAGAGCAGTAAGGCATGCCACTGTTTTTGAACTGGCCTCCGTGGGAGTGGTCAAATCAAACTCTTTGGCATTGGTCATTATTTTAGTGGACAAAGCTGTAAAGTATAAGCTAATATTTTCCTAAGAGTATGTTGATTGTACTTTGGAGGTGTGCCCCAGTAGAGTAATCATGGCATCGTTACCTCTGAGTGGCAGCGATTTTCTCCTCCTCATTCTCTCCATCAGTTATACTGACCCATTTAGCATAGAGGTCAGATGTAAAGACGCTCCCTGGGATGTTTCGAAGAAAATCCTTACACACATCAAAAGAAGAGTATTATTCTTATGGCAAATACATATTGGACAAATTACAGGGAAAACATGGAGTTGAAAAGTTGAGTTTCTGTCCCCACTTCCTTCTCAGGCTCCCCACACTGTGACCCACGCAGCGCTCAGCTCCACCTCTCCACTGACTTGCACACCCTGAAGTGGGTGCTTGGACTTCTAAAACTTAGAAGCACCAAAGCAGAGTGGGCCACAGTGGGAGCGAAGAGAAAGCCCCCTTCTATCACCTGGAACTTCCTCTTGGTGTCCATTTTAGTAAACTAGTAGAAACTGACAAGGTCCGGTAAGACGTCATCCTCAATCCTGCTAGTTTCTTGAGAAGAAATACCCATCCCCGTTTGAGACACAGTGCTTGCTCTTAACTCAAGCAAGAGAAGTTCTGAAACAAACCAAACGCGCACACCCTCGTGCTCTCGCACACATATTAAGAGAGAACTGAGCCTTCTGACTTGAGGTATGTGTGCTCCTTGGGAGAACACTGCGTCACAATAGCCTCGTTCATCCTGGTTTTAACTGTATGAACGTTCGATCCTGCAGACTGGGAAGCAGCAGACATTGGAAATATATTAAAATCCCCAATGGGTAACAATGTGTTACCCCTTACAGTCTGTGAGTGGGACATACAGATCCTTCCAAAAGAAGAAACTTACTAAAAACTTAGATACATTGCAGCTTCAGGACTCTGAGTATCAGGGCTACAGACGCACAAATGTCAGCTTCCTAAGTGGAGGCCTGGAACATCTGTCACTTTAGAGGGCTGAGGAACAAGTTTAACATCGTAGAATTGGGCCTATTAAAATTTACGAAGCTTTAATGTTTGTGCAAGACTGAGGGGAAGTTGTCACTTTGTCTTGCTAGCTTCCAAGCACACCTAGCTTCTATTGTTCTCACTCAGCAGCACATGCCTTCTCTTAGTGGTGGCTTGCTCGAGAAGTGCCTCAGGGCAACTATCCTAATTAGAATCTAATGAAGGTTCACTCATGCTAATCCCTATTGAGCTGCTGTTAGTGCCAGGCACTATTGTGAGCACTGGGGACAGAGCAGAGAAGCCAATGGACAGAGTCCCAGTCCTCTCACTTTGACTATGTTGATTGGTGTGTGGTACCCATGGTATTGTAGCTAGTCATGGTAGTTAGTGCTTTTCACCGTGTTTCCTATGGAGTGCTTCCAATATATTTGGAGGGAGGAAGCAGTCCAACTCTGGCCGGCTCTTCGAGTCTGGGAGCGTGCAGGAGGGCCCTTGCCTCATGCGTACCACACTACATGCACTCGGAGCATGTGTCTCCTCTCTGTTTCCTGAACCCTGTTCTGTGGGAGCCCATTGGTGAGGCTGAGTGTGGTGAAGCCAGAACATGACCCGAGCAGAATATGCCAAGGGTATTCACTGCTGGACCTCTGTTTTTAGACAGCTCAATGGCAAACTCATTGTGGTCCTGATGATGTACTCATTTCTGGTTTAGGTCAACACCCCAGTTCATTGGGCATGGTATTATCAAAGCCAAGTTGCAAAGTCTGATTCCCCACCAAGATCAGTCAACTTTAGGAATGTCTAAGAACTATACCCACGAGTGGCCACCCCCTTGCTAGTCTGTACTTATAACAGAAAGATAGGCAAGACTCTGCTGATGGGCAACTCTAACTCTTGCTGGAAAATCAGTTCCAGGTGGGCACCTCACAGAAGGCAACACTCAACTTGCTATTTGTATGCCTAGAGTATATTTCTAATCATCCCAGTGTCACAGTGGTCGACTCTAAGCCACTTCTGAACTGTCCCTATTTATGACAGAGCTGAACAATCATGGGGAACAAGGAAAGACCAAATGGAATCTCGATTATAAGAGAATTTTAATAACCTATTGTAGTCATTTCTACTTATGACATTCCTCTTTACAGCTGTTAACAAATACCAAGATGGATTGAGTCAATTCTTTCCCTGTTCTATGATTCCCTTCATAGAAACATAACTGGATATTTGTGATTTAGCGGTATCATTTAAAAACCTTTTTTGTATAAATCTATTGAATTTTCAGAATTCCAAACAAATTTTCGTTGCTGCACCTACTTTAAAAGTCAGATTTATAAGAAGAAGCATGTGGTAGGAGCTTGTTACTGTGTGACCATAATCGTGGGTGGTGGGTTAAGCTTAACAAACATTAATAAAGGATGCCAAATTTGGTAAGGGTGAAAGAAGGCAAAAAATAGTGAAGTCACCCCTACACTACTTTTAAATTAAAAGAGGCAGGCGAAAGAAGGATGAGGAAGTGAACGGAGCTTTTGGTCACTCATTGAGCATTTTTTGATTCATTGAATGACAAATGTTGGCTTACTGACTACGGTCAACCTCTCTATCTATTTTCAAATGTTTCATACTAATTTTCTTTTGTAAACTTTGCTTTCATTAGGACAATGGTGAAGAAGTCATCAAAAACAGGATGTTTGTTCTGGTAAACGTTCTGTATATCTAAGTGTGTGTGTAGAATTTTTATTATTATTATTCTGGGATAATGTTCAGGAATGAAGAAGGTAGTGTGTGATGAAAAAGGAAAGTATATCTAACATTTGGGGCTTTTAACACCCAAACTAACGCCCTTAAATTTGGACTTCGTGAAGTGTTTTTCAGTTTCTCAATCTATTATGCCTATTATGGTTCCTGGGCAATCACGGTGAAGGAAATTGATCATGTACCTTCAGAGTTACGCTGTGTGTGGATAATGCTAGAAGTTTCCCTACCTTTAAGACACATGCGACCACAAGAACAGATTCACAGTTCAGGTTCACTTTGTCCCCAGCATTTAATGTCTCCTTTAGGGCTCTGCATAATTTCATATTGGCCGATTTTCTGAATATGCCCTCTGTGAGCGGCCCTTTTTGCTTAAGAAAGCAAAGCATATCCTATAGGGAAGAAGAGAAAGGAAAAATCAATGGCACCTTGTATCCAGGAGCCCAGAGCACCAGCTCCCCCCTTGTCTGAGCTGGGGTAAGCGAGGTGCAGTGCTGGAGGGGGGGTGCATGCAAGCAAACGTAGAATTTTTTTTCTCAGTGTCTCTATTTTCTACCCAACCATCCCTTCTACATTCATATGCTGAAACATTTCAAACAGTTGTTAAGTCAGATTTTCCTTTTCAGTGAACTGACACTTTTGAATCAAACTTCCCTGCTTCCAGGCCTTTGTGGAATCACCCGCTCCTACTCCACCAATCTTTCCTCATCGTGCCCTAATATAGCTGCTCTTCCCCAGCTATGGAAATCTTCGTGCCATACCCGTGTCCCATTGTTCGTTCCCCTTTAAGGGGCTGCATACCCCATTTCTACTTCCTGGATTGCTTTCCCTCCTTTCAAATCGGGCTCTCCAAACCCCTCTCCTCCTCCTCTAATTACATCCCCTTCTCATCACTCTTTCCTTTCCTTTTGCTGCATCTTCATGTCCTCTGCTTGTGGTGCAGAAAGGCTCTAGGTATTGGAGTCAGGTAATCCAAGGGACCCGAATCCTATGATGCTACATCTTGGCTGTGTGGCCTTGGGCACAGTGTACACTTTAGTGAGGTTACTTTTTTTCTCATTTGTGAAGTGGGAATGATGATAATCATAGCTACCCCCTAAATTTGCTGTGAAACTTGCAAGGACTGAGGTAGTAGGAGCATGGGACTGGCATGACACATTTCTTCATCGTTAGCCTAAAATTCCCTAGATCTGGTAGAGTGCTTGGAGAGATACTGGACACTCAATAAATGTTGAAACTGACAACTCCATACACCAACTTGAGTTAACACAGGCCAAATTCTCTGGCTGTCCCTTGACACATTCTATTTGGATGAAAGGATCCACATATGCCAGAGGCTGAGTCTGTATGCTTCAGCACTGGAAATACAGGTCAAAATCTCCTGAGAGATTCTGAGGAGTGAGATTGAGTAGACTCAGCTGAAGGAGGCTGAAGACTACTGTGGAGTTCAGAGAAGATGAGACGGGGTGGACTCTCAGAGACTCATCCACATAGAGCCCATTTGCATTGATCTGAGCAGGCACATGTGGGTCTTTGCTGAAACCTATGGAATGGACATGGGTATCTTTTCTTTGTCGTGTTTGCTTTATGACTCAGCAGTACCTAAATCTGATTTTATTCTTTGACGTAATATTAGCAAAGCTTTTCCCCCAAAGCCAGCGGCTGTCTAAAGATTTCTCCATTTAGGGATAGATTTAAATGAGACACTTGACCTCTCAGAGTTCTCCCTCCTCAGGAAAGCCACAGAAGACCAAAATGAGACCCACCAGAAGAGAAGGGGGCAGGCTGTCGCGTTCACACACATCCCCGAGGCTGACGCCGAAGAGCTGCCCTGGCTTTGGGGATGGTGGCGTCACGTGCAGAAGGTCCTGGCAGGTGCTGGAGCCACGCCGGAGGGCCCAGTTGCCCATAAAATTAATTCTCACTGACTTCTGGCCTGAATCCAAAGAAGAAGTGAGATTATCAGTAGTAGTTAGTTTAATTTACTTACGGCACATTCATTGCGATGGCAAGAAGAAAGAGGAACTGAGTCAGCTTTTGCACAGAATTTCCCACGTTTGGAAATTGGCCAACTGCATCCTTGTGGTGTTAATCTGCTCTTCTTCCCCTCATCCTGCAAACCTAGAGGCTTGCTCAGACTCAGGGTCACTTCTTCCAGGGGAAATGCTTCCTAGGCAGTGCTCTCTCCTGCCTGTTGCATGAGACACTTCACTTGTACTTGTCCGTGTTTTCTGATGTTTAGTATGAACAGTGGATTCAGGTGACAGATCACATTTTGAAAGCTAACCAGGTTTGGTTTTCAAATCAAGTGGAGTTTGGCAATCATCTACTTTCATAGTAAGTCTCCTCCCACTCTTAGATTCCCTGTTTGCTTTCTGAACGCCCAACCATGGTCAACTTTCTTTCAGCAAAAGGATCTGCCTTTCAAGACACAACCTGCCTGAGCCCACTTCTCAGCGGGCCTCTGGCCTCTGCTCTGGGGTCCACAATGCTCAGGCAGCTCCATGATGACTATCAGCAGTCAGGGTCCTTGGGAAGTGGTCATTAAATGCTGGCTATGTGGTAAGATTCCAGGTGGCCGTGTTTCTTCAGACACCCCACAAAGCTACCCAGAGATGATTATTAACTACCCAACAGCCCCTGTCAAAAGAATGCTTTTCAAAGGAAAGGTGATCAGCAAGGAAAAGCTGAGTTCCAAGTTTCTACTGCTCAGCTATGAATGTTTACCTAAGAAGGTACCTTAACATTTGTTTAAATCACATGTTTATACCGAATACTAAAAATGTCAACAGAGGAGCCAAGTTGTAGAAGGATAAACAGTGAAGCAACATTTCACCAAGTAGCCTTCAACGTCCAACCACTCGGCCTTCCTGGGAAGGAGTGAGTGCATCTCCATGTCCACTCACGTGGATGCAGTGCTCCTGGGGCTGGACCAGAGAGAGCAGGATCTGAGAAACAGAAGGCTCCTGGTTCTGCCGCTTAGTCGGATAAGTTTACTGAAAACTCTTTGAGCTTTGGTTTGGTCAACTTTAATGTAAATGATGCTACCTACACCTCTTTGGACTAAATACTAGAAGGTCCCACTCAGCATAAGGCATGGCTCATAGCAGCCTTGATAAATCTCATCTCCCTCACTCAGAGGCCTAAGGAGGCCTAGACATCTGTCTCCTACCCCCAAAGCAGACCCCACCCCCATTCTTCATTTGATTTCACTGCCTCCAGAAGGTAGCAGTCATGAAGGAATGCCACCACTCCCCTAACTAAGGCTTCTTCCTGCCTGGCATTTGATACCCCTACCATTTTAAAAAGAGAGAAGAAAGCCAATACATTCTTAACTCCAGGAGAAGATTTCTATATGTCTGCATGTACAAATGTTTGTCTCAGATACACGTTAAAATGTAGGTTGAGTTGTTGTATGCAACCTGGTTTTCCTACTCTTAACCTGATTTTATTATTTCTAAAACTATCCAAATGTATTCCATTATTCAGCTTAAACAAGAATGCTCTGAAGAAGTGTGCTCTATCCCTTGATACAAAGCTACACATTCAGCTACTCTATGAGCATAGACAGAACGTATAGACAGTGAGCTAACATCTGTTGCCAATCTCCTTTCTGCTTGAGGAAGAGTGGCCCTGAGCTGACATCTGTGCCTATCTTCCTATATTTTGTATGTGGGTCGCCTCCACCACTTGGCTTGATAAGTGGTGTAGGTCAGCACCTGGTATCCAAACCCACAAACCCTGGGCCACCAAAGTGGAGCGCACTGAACTTAACCACTACACCACCGGGCTGGCCCCGAAAACCTAGCTAGTTTTAAACAGTCCTGGCAAGATTTAGTTTAGTGTTTCCTCATGCTCCAATTAGGGTGTGTGTATTAAAAAATAAATTTTTTGAAAATTTATCCTTCTAGAATAACAATCATAATAAAAATACTTTGAAGTAGAAATTCTATTCTGGCTCAAATACTTCCCAAATAAATAAAATGTCTTCTTCAGAGAAAGAAATATCAATGGGAAAATATTGGAGTGGTAGGGGAAAAAATGACAAGAAGGAAGATAAAAAAGCCCTGACCGTAAACATTCAGTCTAGTTTTGGTCTCGCCCTGGGTCTGAAGCAGACGTGGAAAGCGAGCTTGCTGTGGGAACAGACTTGAGAGTCCAGTTCTCTCTGGAATCCCAAGGCCACTTCAGCCGAAGCCCAGAAGAGAGTCCAGTTCAATTCCATAACTCTTCGCTCCACTGGAGTTTTTGATTCCAGGTGTGTCTAAGACATGTGGTCATTTGGTCCCCTCCCGTGACAGACCGAGATACTGGACAAATCCCTGAGATCGGGAAGGCACGTTCTCGGGTTGTAGAAGCACATGCTCTGAGAAGACACATGGATGTGCAGACACAGAACTATATGGCAACAGTGCTCTGGGGATACAGAAAAGGGAGCAACTGTCTACCTAGAAGAATTAAAAAAGAAAAAACACCTTCCTAGAATTGAGCTGGGTCTTGATTTCAGACCTTTGGAGTTTCTCTAAGCTTGATTCTGGGCAGGTACTGGGTTCCTGTCCACACGGGCCCTCCACCCACACATGGAAAATCAGCTCCGTGTCACGCATTTGGGAAGTGGAGACATGAGCCAAGAGAAGGCGCTTGCTGGAGGGGAGGGGCTCACCTTTCCTCTGCTGGTTCCTGGCTGGGTGCCTTGGCTTCAGGATGAATTGGCCTTGCGTGTCTGGGGACTCCTGGAAGGTGGAGCCCTCTGGTCCCTGTGGCAGGAGCCCAGTGGCTGGACGATGGCTCATTTTAATTATGTAGGGATGCTCATGTCCTGTACAGAGAAAAATCTAACTATGCATCAGGATGATGGTGATGGATTAGGATCAAACCTCCTTACTGTGAGCGTGTGGGCCACACCAGTGTGTGCTGCCATTCTCCCGCAGCTTCTGGATGAAGAAGGCTGTGCTCCCGAGCGAGCGCCACGTGCACCCTCACGGGCGACACCTTGCAAAAAGCAGGTGCCCAAGCAAAAGAGTTTAAAATGGAAAGAGAAAAAGATTTTTAACCACGTTGCTTTCTTTGGAATGCATAGATCCGTAAGTGCATTGCACAATGTTGACTTTTGCTGTGTTTCCCTCCGAGAATATTTAATGCCTTCTAGTTTCTGCCTTGACACTAACTAGATCTGTACATCTGAGGCAAATTACTTGACCTCTCTGAGCCTGACATTCATCCTTTTAAATGCTTACCCTCACACAGACTTATAAGGATCAAGGAAAATATATTAGTAAACATTGGTGGTCAATGGTTTTTAAAGAATTGGACCATATATGTTCATAATTGCTGTGATCACTGTTGTCTCACTCGTAATGTCATTTTAACACAGATTTTTTGTTTCCTTTTGTCAGTTCTAAAGACAAGGGCTCCTCAAGAGCAGCAGGGCTCTGTGCCTTCAGCTGCCCTCCCACGGCTGCCCACCCTCCCAGGGCCCTGCCAGGCAGCCATCAGAGGGAAGGCTGCATGGTGTTGGAAACCCAGAAGCAAAGTGCAAAACAGTGTTTACAGAGTGGAAAACTGCCCCCAACATCACCGGGAGTTGCCTGCCATGTGATTTGTTTTGCTCTTCCATGCTTTAAATTGCTTCCTCTCCATAGAGTTCTCTGTGGAGAATTGCACTTTTCCCCAACAGTGTGGTGTGGATTTCATTCTTGAAGAATACAGGCATGCCTAGTTTTATTGTGCTTCCCTTAATTGCATTTCACAGATACTGTGCTTTTTACAAATTGAGAACTTCCGGCAACCCTATGTCAAGCAAATCGATCAGCACCGTGTTTCCAACGGTGTTTGCTCGCTTTATGTCGCTGTGTCATATTTTGATAGTTCTTGCAATATTCCAGTCTTTTTCATGATTATTATAGTTGTTATGGTGATCTGTGATCAGTGTCTTTGATGGTACTATTGTAATTGTTTTGGGGCACTATGAACACTGCCCATCTAAGATCGAGACCTTAATGGATAAATGTGTGTGTGTTCTGACCTCTCCACTGACCTGACATTCCCCTCTCTCTCCATATCCTCAGGCCTCCCTGTTCCCTGAGACATGACAATATGGAAATTAGGCCAGCTAGTAACCCTACAATGGCCTCTAAGTGTTCAATGAGAGGAAGAGTCACACACCTCTCACCTTAAATGAAAAGTGAGAAATGATTAAGCTTCCTGAGGAAGCCATGTCGAAAGCTGAGGCGGCTGAGAGCTAGTCCTCCGGCACCAGAGAGTTAGCCAAGTCATGAACGCAAAAGAAAAGTTCTTGAAGGAAATTCAAAGTGCTCCTGCAGTGAACACATGAATGAGAAGAAAGCAAAACAGCCTTATTGCCAACAGGGAGACAGTGTTAGTGGTCTGGATAGAAGATCAAACCAGCCACAACACTCCCTTCAGCCCAAGCTCATCCAGAGCAAGGTCCTCACTCTCTTCAATTCCGTGAAGGCTGAGAAGACATCCTGCCAGGTCTGCGACAGAGCCTGTCCCTTCCCTTGTCTTAGTCCCTCTATTTTCCACACTGAACAAATTTGCTGATCCAAGAATTATTATTATTCTTTTAGCTCACTTGCTCTAATAACGATTTTAGGAGAGGTGTAATCGATTTATCAATAACCTCAAGAACAATGCTAGAAAACTCGGCCTGAGAAACAGCAAAGTACCGGTGGTTTAGTCAGTGAAGATGTGAGGAGTTAACTGCGATTATCTCATCTTTCTTATGATGCTGAGAAAAGTTTCGGACACAGAGCAAGTATTAAATAAATATTTGTACTTGGATTCAGAGGTATGGCTGGATTTTTTAAGATTCTCACAAAATAGAGGCTACTTAGTAGTTAGGAAATGGAACAGAGGAATTCAAGAGTGGAATATAAAAAAATAAATAGATGGGAAAAGAAATTCTGATCCAGGTTGCCATCATACCTGAGGAAGTAAGTATGCATAAGTTTTTCAAGACAGCTCTGCTTGTCAAGTAAAAAAGTAAAGAAGAAAAACTCACATTTCCCACAAACTAGACCATAAGCCGTGGAATGAAGAGATGTTATCAGTGCCTGGGATAGAGTAAGTGCTTAGTAATTATTTAATAAATGTAGGAAGGAATATTGCATAAGATTTTCACTTTTAAGGGTCTTGGAGCTTGAGACTGAGCAACCGTTCCTTTGAGACTTCAGAGTTGCAGTTTTCCACCCAATCAGCCCCCTCTGAGATGTTCCCAGACACTTACCAGTGAGTGGGCATGGGGCCTCTTTCTTGCCGGAACTGACCCACAGCTGGTAATCTTTCTCAGAGCCCTTGGAAACAAAAAGAACTATGTGTCACACAAAATCTTTCACAGCAGGTACCAGTTCCTTAGCATTTCTGATTCCAAAAAGAAAAAATTGGGGCCAGTATAAATGCCATTTGGTCAATGGGGGTGGCTACAGTTTTTCGGAGTCAATGGCGCCGATTTCAGTAACCCCTTATTCCTCTCACAGCCTCCAATAGACCCTCCCTGATTCTTGTCCCTGTTGATGAAGGCCAAGGATCTATGGAACCACAATGCAGTCAGCCCCTCAATTTGGGCGTTGCCGATAGCAAAAGAAATCACAGTTATGCCCCCTTTATTAAGGAGGAAAAGTCTAATCTTGAGAGTCCTGCCTTCTGCTATCTCCAAACTCCTTGGAGAATGTTGGCTTTTGCCTTCAAATGTCCCTGCCCAGACAAGCATGCTGTCCAGAGAGCCACACGCCCTGCCATGACTGTTCCATGAAAGTAAAGCTTGAAAGGCCTCGATGGCTCAGCAACCCTGAGCTAAAGGAGGCGGAAGCCCAGGAGGCCTTGAGGAGATGGCCCAGCGAAGTCAGCGCACTGACTCTGGTGCAGACGCGGGAAAGAAGCCACAAGAACTGTAACCGAGAGAACAGGTCAGATGCAGAGCACAGCCACTCCCAGCAGAATCGTTGCCAGTAATGCTGTAAAGCCTACTCGGAACGAACAAGTCAAAATTATAAAGACAGCTGAATTATTTTAAAGAGGTCTCCAAGAGAGGATAAAGCAAAAGATGTTTGAAACGGAATTGTTGGTGATAGGTACCGTGCTTGCCCTTGACTCCCGATTAAAAATCAGTCTAGCCCTTCTGAAGGAGAGTCCCAGCTATGGCAGCCATCACACACACATACACAGGCACACACACGTGCCTGCACAGCTAAATCTGCTCAAAATTGTGTTGCAAATAGGAAATGAGAGCTAATAAAAACCTTTTCTTTTAAGGTAGGGATTGGAAACACTGTTGGAATCTCTTCAATCAGACATACATATATAGCCAAATAGGCTCAACTCTTCGTTAGAATAGAAATTTTTTTGTCTAGTGAGATTGATCACTTTACGCTAAGGAAAATTAAAATCATGAAATAAAATGAGCTATATCATTAATCAATCTCCCTAACCTCATCCCTAAAAACACTCACTCTCTTCCAAGGTTTAATTGTTATTCAGAGTGTACATATCTTCTAGGTTAGAAATCAATGCAGAAGTGTGCTTTACTCATGCATATAAATTCCAATTCATTTAAAATGTATTATTATTAATTCTGTTTGTACAGAAATCATTGGCTCCTTATGGAAAATTCTGGTTGCGCTTAGCTTTTAAGAGGCTTTATTATACCTTTGGGTTAGGCAAATTTTAAATACAAGTCTTGTAATTACGCCCTGTCACTGTAGCAGGGCATTTTTACATTTCCAGAGAATTTTATTTGAGGAGCCGTGCTTTACAAGTGCTTCCTTGTTTTCTGTCCATCTGCATGTTACTCTCCCTCTCTTTTCCCTGACACAACCTCGTCCTCAAACATATGTATCTCTCACCAAAAAGAATTTCAACAGCTCACACCAGCTCCATCAAAGTATCAAAGAGCAGACACTTAAAAGCAGAACAGGATGAAAGTGATGTGGACATAAACGCCCCCGGATTCGTGGTCTCATTCAGAACTTGTCTCCTCCTTTACCAATTCACAAAGGGCGTCAGCCAACTCATCCTCAGGGTCTGCATCAATGGGGTGGAGCCTGTAGCCAGATGGTCTTTATATCAAAGTTCACAAGAAAACATCTTATTTAGGGTTCATCATACTGAGATTGAGTCCTTGAATGACAACCAGGGCAAATGGCGATGGGAGGGGAGGAATCAGGAAAGATTATACAGAAGGAACAGTCCAGTGGAGGAGGAAATATTTAGAATCTTATGTGATTGTCCATGTATAAAATACATACAATAAAAATGCATGTTGCCATTAGCACTCTAAAATTATAGCCCAATTTCATTATGCTATTACTTTCCATTTGCACAAAATTTAAAATGGGAATACAAGAATAGCAACCATATATAGGTTAATAATATAGCTTTGCTGCCTTCAATTTCCAAATTTGAAGGGGGACAAAATATGACTTTGAAATCCATAATAATCAGTTGTCATGATGGGTGGTGCATTATGCAAACACACACACACACACAAATCTCAAAAATTAAAGTTGGTTTTTAAGTAAAAATAGTTTGCAGGTAACTTACAGTTATTCCAAGCATTGGTAGTGACATGTTGATAATGTTATTCACTGTATCCGAATTGGTCACTGTTACAGTTACAGACTGTAAAAAATAAATGCGAAAAAATGCTATAATTTAAATTTGAAAAATTTAAATAATTTCTGTCAAATTACTATCCGTATTCTAAAGGCAAGCTTGTTTTCAGGTAGTGACACAGCACAGCACATGCAGAGCACGAACCCCTAAATACCATTTACTTTCATTCCTTTGTATAACATGAGGCTAGTAGGAAGCATTTCAGTAAATCAAACATTTCTCTGAAAGGATTTGTGGCACAAAAAACATAACAGCTTAAGCAAGAAGGAGAAAGACTGAGAATTCCGGGCAGGCCCGTGGGCTGGTCCTCAGCACCTTGAGGCTATTTCTGTAATGGAGGGGGGGTGGTTTAAAAAGGAGGAGCTGAACCCTTTCTCTTCCTGAGTTGTGCTTTTGTAATATGGCTTTATTTCTTTGCAATTACATACTTGGTGTTGGTAAAATCAGAAGAACTGGCTATAAAAGGCATTTTTAAAAGCTATTCTTTAGTGAGTACTTTCTTTGTGTCTGGCATGATGGTCACTAAGCTTTCATTGTCAAGATATGTTGAGACAATTAACTGAAACCAGTGAGTCCAGGAAATTAGACTGAAAATTTGAGAAACTCAAGTTCCATTCCAAACTCTGCCAGTGACTAGGGTATTCACAATAGCTCCCTGCCACACCTCACAGTGAGAAACTGCTCCATTAAAATAGGAAGACAGTTTACAGAAAAGTACCCGAAAGCAATTAATAGGATTCTGAGACATCTATTGAACTCTGAACTCCAAAAGACATTTTAAAAGAAGAAAAACGGTAACCAAGAACACTGACTGCGCACATAGTTTTGGAGTATTATCAGGCAGGAAGGCCCCTGTCCTAAATCAACGGTGCTTAAAGAAGACAGACAGCATAAGGGGACAATCAGAGGCTTGAAGATGACATTAAAAACAAAGGGAATCCTTTCGTAATTCATTCCTTGTCCTTTCATTGTATTTTTCTTCGTATGAATTCAATTGCTTGATATGACAGATGGCCCTGAAACTTGCTTATAATGGGACTTCTATCAATGAAAGCATTCATTGATTTCCAACTACTTGTAGCCCTAAGGATTATGAGAAAGTGCTTCAGAACCCAGTGGTAGAGTTCCGAGCGCCCAGACGCAGGCATGCTGGGAGCTTCCTGGGCATTCAAACATGGGGTTTCCCTCGGGACCTAACCAGAAGTAAGGGTGCTGCTGTTTTTAAGATGTCTGAAGTCCCTTCAATACAATCAAAAACTCTCCCATGAAAGATTTTTTAAAGTAAAAGAATCTCTTTTCAAATGCTAATCATCACTCCCTAATTTATCTGGTCTGTAAGATAACGGTTTTTCCTGGCATAAGGAACATATTATGTTCAAAATAGTCATTCCAGGGATGTGTGTATTTCTTCCTGCATGTTGTCTGTTCTCCAAAACAGATAAATTCCAGTAGACAGAGCTCTTTGCAAACAAACGCCTTAAAAAAAATAAACTATTTCATCAAATAATTTGAAAAAAATGGAAATGTGATTTTTTTCATAAGAACTAAAGTGTTACTTGATATATGAAGAACCAGGAAAATGTGATCAATTCTCAAGAGTTGAGGACAACCCTGAGATGATCTAAACGTTCAAATTATTAGCCAAAGACAGCTATTACAATTATGCTCAATTATAGAAATGAAAATATGGTCATAATAAACAAAAATATAGGAATCTCAGCATAGAAATTAAAAATATTGAAAAATAGAAATTTTTTATCTGAAATCTGAAAAAAAAATTGAAACTACACAGGCTAAATTGCATAATGAAGATGACAAATGGAAGAGGAAATGATTTTGAAAGTAGAGAATACAAATTATCCAATGTGAAGAGTAGAGGGGAAAAAAGAAGATTGAAAAAATTAACAGAACCTGAGGGGCCTGTGGACAACATCAAAGTGTCTGATATACGTGTAACTAGAATCTCAGAAAGAAAGAAGAGAAAAAACGGGGAAGAAAAAAAAATGAGGAAATAATGACCAAAATTTCCCAAACTTTAGACATAATTTACATTCATAAAGACATAAATTTAAAAACTCAAGAAGTTTATAAAATGCCAAAGAGGATTTTGTTTGGCAAAAAAACAGATTCAAGGAAAACCATGCTCTGATGCTTACCCACACTGCTAAAAACCAAAAATCAGAAAAAATCTTGAAAGCAGCTGAAGAAAAATGACAGATCATATGCAGATAATTAATGTTTGAATGATCACAGACAACTCATCAGAAGCATAAAGACCAAAAGACAGTGGAACATCTTTAAAGCGCCGAAAGAAAAACAATTGCAGGCAAAATTCTACATCCAGCAAACACATCTTTCAAGAGTGAAGGTGAAATAAAGACATTTTCAGATAAAAGAAACTAAGAAAATCTGTTGGCACCAGATCTGCATAACAAGAAATGCTAAGGAAAGTTTCTCCAGGGTGAAATGAAATAGAATTAGAGGGAAATTTGGATCTTCAGGAATGAATGAAGAACATTAGAAATGTTTGTTTTGTGTAATGTTTATGCAATTAAAGTTCATTTTCAAAAATTTAAAGGTGATTTTCCATGAAAAATTCTGACTGCAACCCATGCCCTAAGTGAAATGAGAGCAGGCTGTGTGCTTTGCTGGGGAACTCTCCAGTCTTATCTCCTCAAGCAGAGCATCTCTCCGATACTCAGAAACAGATCAGAATATTTGCACGGCTTTCCTACTGGCCAGGAAATAACTGTCTTAAACTGCCTCTTTTTCCACCTTCACATACTATCGTGTGTGATCGAGAGCTCCCGTAACAGATAACAGAACAAAGTGATATGAAAAACACCCAGAATATTTGCTCCTCAGGGTCAATGTCTTGGCTCCTGCACTACAGTTTCAGAGATCAAATTCTATAGAAACAACTGAGGTGAATGGTTTTTTTCCCCAGTGGCATCAACAAAATAAGGTAGAAATATACTGATCTCTTAAAAGTCTCAAACTTTTCAGTTCAATTAGTGCTGACATTCCTCAGAATGAAAGACTTTTCAAAACTTCTCCACATTTTTAATACCTGACCCTCCAGTAGATTCTCTCCTAGAAGAGGGACATTACTGAGGCCAGCCGGCAAAATGGGAACATGAATGGTATCTTCAAGTATCACACCAATGTTCAATGTACTAAAGGCACTAACTGTATGCTGTTATAGAAGGGAATACCCCTATGCTTAGGACATACCCAAGTGTTTAAGGATAAAGGACCACGACGTATGTGTGACCCTCAAAAATAGGTATCTTCATACACAATATGGAGAAGGAGAGAGAGACAACAAAATAAATGATAAAGCAAATGGAGTACAATGTTAACCAAATAGGTGAATCTAGCTAAAGGGTATATGGGTGTTCTTTATACCTTTTGTATTTTTGCAACTTTTCTGTAACTTTACAATTATTCTAAATAAAACATCCTAGGAAGAAAAAAACTGTGGAAACAACCCAGGCCACTCTGCATGTAGCAACAATTGGAAAAAATGTTTCATTCTAATAAGAAATACCTGGTTGTGAAAATCACTTTATTACAACAAGCCACTATAATTACCATTAGCAGGATCCAGAGAAACATTAGGAACGTTTACCATGCAATATTCTTTTCATGCTTAAGCACTGAAGCCATCATAGATTCCTCTTGCTTCATATCACCTGGGATTCACGTTTTATGTCACAGTATGGATACGGGAAAATACAGTTTTCCACTTGGTACCTTCTAAATTCTCTCTTTCTCTTCCCCTCTCTTCCTTTCTCCCTCCCTCCCCCTCATCTCCCCTTCCTGTTTTTCTTTCCTTCTCTCTCCCTTTCTCTCTCTCTCTCTCTCTCTCTGTTTCTACCTCCATCTCTCTCTGTCTATGTCTATGCCTTTCTCTTTCATTCTGCCCAAATAAAGAACTTGGAATTTAATTTAATTTTTGCTCTTAAAAATACTCACACAGACACAGTTCTTAATGTCCTCAGTGATGATTTTGAGGGGAATGCTCTCTGGCTGGTCCTTCTCTTTGGCTAGATTGATGCACCTAATCACATTCAATAATAACCCAAAATAGAGTAGGATGCATTAGCTATTAGCTTCTTTTCAAATAATCTATACTGCTAATATTTTCAGTCTACTTGGTTATTTTTGAAAGCATATAAATAGACTCGGCAAAACCAAATTATGAGTTGGAAGAATATGCAAAAATACTTCGTGAAAGTAAGACATGACCCAGAAAATAATGGGTTGCCCCTGTCATGTGAGATTTGGCAGTAGATCCAGTCCTCAGAGCTTTCCTGCCTGATTGGAGAGCCCAGCACCTTCCTGGGTTCAAGGGTAGGAAGTAGCAGCTGCTTTGAGAATCACTCAGTAGAGTAACCTGCACTTAGGGAAATTGAGCATGTGTTTTGAGAGTAACATTGGATCCAATCATTAGGTTGGAGAGAAGGGGAAGATGAGAGTGACAAGCAGAACTTCCTCAAAAATAAGCAAAACATGCATGTAAGTGAGAGGACATTTTTGCAGTAGCAGCCGGGTAAATCTAAACAAGGAGTTGTTTGAGGATGCTCGGACAGCTTCTACTAGAGAGAGGGAGAATAGTTTGAGGGTGCTGCCATGAAGAGATCTGCAATCTTTTATTGTGGATCAAAGATTTAGAATATGTATACTGAAAAAATACCTTTGAAGGGAAGAGTGCCATTTTTCCTTTAGTTCTGAAGAACTGCAATTTAAAAAAAGGGAGAAAAATTAACTACATAAAATACTTATACTAAGATATTAGAACTGCCATTGCAGATGAAAATAGCAGCAGCCATTTATCACTGACGTGGATGTGCGTGTCAGTTGTGCTCTCCTCATCGTTGGGCATTTGATGGGCCCTGCTGTTTTCCAAGCAGTGTTACAGCGATGGGAAATAGATCGTAAAGTGGGAGAGCAGTTGGTGTGGAATCTAAACACATAATTGCAACTATGTGAGGCAAGCTATGTGATCACGGGCAAATCAATTAACCACTCTGAGTTTCAGTTTCCAGAACAGGAAAAGGGTTAATTATACCTCAGAGCGTTCCTGCAGCTGGCAGTGCTATTCAAATATAAAAAAGAACCCCTGTGAACCCAAAAGTGTAGACTCAGGATGTCCAGGGTCAGGGGGCCACATTCCCCATCTTCGTGCCAGTCTTAGAACATGCCTTGGAACACTAACTTGTACTCTTGGACCATACCTTTGTCTTGAATTGTCACCTCTCTATAGACACCAAATAAGACAATATGTACACAGCAATTCAGGCAACCCAGTATTTGATGACATGATTAATTTTATTTGTATAATTAAATACTATTTTTAAGGGAATGAATTTGAGAGTATAAAAGCAATTTTTCAAACTGACTTGGACTATTTAATACTACTTGCTCACGGAAGATATTCCA
Source organism: Equus caballus (assembly GCF_041296265.1). NCBI lineage: Eukaryota > Metazoa > Chordata > Mammalia > Perissodactyla > Equidae > Equus > Equus caballus. Next base: position 1,299,700 of record NW_027222392.1, on the reverse strand, counting down.
GTGATTTAAAAACACAGCTACTCACTGGGGATTAGGGGCAGGATGTTGAGAGGGGCCTTAAACCTTACTCCATGTACCCTGAACTTCCACCTCCCCAAGTAGCTCCTAGAGCCCATTTGAAAAAGCACTCATCCAAAAAGGAAAGGAAATTACTCCAATAGTTCCCATTTTTCATGATCAATTTGCACATAAAAACCTTTTGGGGGAAAGTACATACAAGTGTCATTATGAGAGGTAAGAAAAGGAGTCATTGAATACAAAAGCTGTAGGTCTTACCTGAAGGTGGCCACAAAGTTCACTGTGGGCCAGCCCAAGACAAAGGACCTCTTGGCAGAGGTGTCCACTTCTCCAAATTTGTCCAAACAGTTGGCAATCCATATGGTGTTCAGGGGTACTTTATTTTTTATTTTAAAGTGTTTTTTGTAACTAGAAAGATAACCAAACAAGACCTCTGTTAGTTTGTTTCTTAAATGTTATGGGAACAGCTGTGCTTATGGTAAGATGCCAATTCTCACTGCCCCAGGGTGCAACGTGCCTCCTTTAGCTCTGTGACCCTCTGTGCTCCGCACAGTCAGGGGTTGGATGGGTCTTTACAAAGTGTGTGCTGAGTGATGCCTGGGCCAGGAAGGCCCTGAAAACACAATGGCAGCAAATAGCAATTTTTCTGCATGTTGAGGATTGAGTACGGACCATACTCTACATTTTAGAGCTTTTTTAGAGAACCATTAATTCATTTATTATTCATTTATTATTGTTATATTTGTTATTATATTCACATATATCATTTTATTTACTTAATGATTTATTACTATAATTAATTTATTATTTGTTCATGTCTTGCTTACTTTAAAAAGCCTTTGAGTAGCTGAACAAAGATACATGATACATGATTTATAAAGATAATTATACAACTTTTTTCTTGAGAATCAGACTAAAACAGCAATAAGCTTGGATCAGAGGGATTTAAAATACATTTTCAGCCTTAATTTTTTAAAAGATTTTCTAGCGTTTAAGCATAGGTTATTTTAAATTTCCTTTATTAAGATTTCATTCATACCATTTTCTATCAGGTTCCGGATCAAACTGAAAAACTGTTAGCGCGCGGACTGAGCTCAAAATTCAACCAATCAATCGATTGGTCCCACATCAGTGCCCAGGAGGTCTTACATGTGAGTCATGGAGATATTTCCCATTTATCTCTGAGGAATCGGAAGGTGATCGGCTTTGTCAGCAATGAAATGGTTTTCCGACAGTTTCTGCCTAATCTCCTTTGACCTCTGACATGGAAACCACTATATCTCTCGGTTAACTCACAAATTTAACACTCAGGTGAGCCTGAGATTTAGACGGTACAAGTCCTCTGAAGGATGCCTAGGGAACACGGGCACGCCACTTCGGAATTGCCTCCTATTCAGAACCACATGTGGAAACGCTAAAGCTAAAATGAGATCCAAGACACCTCAGGTTCAAAAACCCCTAAGACTCTGCTGACTCATGGAACAGTTAAAGCAAAAAGGCTTTGATGGGATTTATGAAACGAAAATAATTCTGCAGGAAGCCTACCTGAAGGATGACCTAGATTCAAACGTTAGGGTACAGTGGATGCAAATACGCCTTGTGACACAGGTGGCTTCTTAGACATTTATTTCACATTTTTACCCTATGTTGATGTATTTGAATATTTGTGTGAAACACAATCAATTCTCAGATAAAATAATTGTTCTAGATCGTAACTCTAAAAGCATTACGAAGCTAAAAATAGTCTACTGCCGATAGGAAAGAGAGACACATGTCTACTTGTTTTTACAGATTTTAAAAGTTTTGTCATGTAGATGTCCATGTGTGGAGACACCTAAGGTACTGTGTGGAAAATTCCAAATATGTGCACCTGAAAGAGTCGTTTCTTTAATTCTCTCCAAAGTTCCATGAAGTCCCAAGATTATCCACTTCCTTGAAACCAAACCACGGAGTTTCTGTTTGGTTTTCAGTCTCCTATAACATTTATTGAGCTCCCACCACATGCCAAGCACTATTCTACATATTTTACAAACATTGCTTCACTTAATCCTCAATCCACTATATCTATTAGCTCCGTTTTATAGATGAGGAAACTCACAGAGAAATTAAGAAAATTGCCAAAAGCAAGAGATGGGCTTTGAAGCCAGACAGCCTAAGTCATGAGCCTATGCTCACAACCACTCGGCCTCCATGAGTGCTGACCTGGACAGTTCCACGTAGTGCCCTCCTGATCGTTCCTACCTTCAGCCTCCTTTCTCCCCCCAGAGCCATCAGGCTTTCTGATGGCATTGTTCTCTCATTTGAGAGTGAGAGGATCAATCTCCTGACATTCTATCAACAAAGCTAAATGCTAGCCTCGAAATACTGAAAATGTATTACAACAAAGGCTTGTACTACAGTGGATTCTCCTGAGATCTCACCGTGTTTCTCTGCGCTCAGTGACTGACTCTTCAGATTACATCAGTAGAAATGAGAAGTGATGAACCTTACAAAACATGGCTCAAAGGGAGCAGGAGGAAAAAGGCAGTTTTTATTTCTAACACGTGGGTCCTCACTATCCATCTGCTAAGATGATGGTATCCCTCTCGCTTTCTTCTACCTCAACTTGGACACGGGAGCGTGATCCCCGGTGAACTGTGGAAAGTCACAGATTCTAGGGAGATTCCCCTCATTCTAAGGCACAGGTGTTCCCTTAGATGCTGGGAGTAGGGGTCATGGTATCTTCTGCAAGAATCTTTGTAATGCCACTGATAATAAGCTAATAGTCATCTTCATCTTTTGACCTAAACAAAATTGGATTTCGTTGTTTCTATATTCTTTAATAACTAAATATGAGGACAGAGATGTCTGAGGGGGGTGTGAGCTAAGTAAGTACAGTCTCTTACTTTCTATTTGTTCTCCATGGGCCTCTACGAGTATTAGTATCTTATGAAGTAGATGCTGTTTAAAAAAACAAGTCATAATTTCATTTGAAAAATAACCTCTTATTTAGCATTCTAATGAATATCAAAAATGTTAACAAAGTTCCCATCTGACTTTAATTCTTGAGAACCAAAGTTTCTAATGTAGTATGAAAAAAATGAAAAAAATATCCAAACAATTTCCACTGACTGTTATTAACATCCAGCACAACGGGAGAAATATAATTTCCTCATGAAGAAAGGACATATAAATCCCCTTTATTATTACACACAAACTAAAGTTCATTTAGTCTGACTAATATATACGCAGCAGTCAGTCAACTATTTACTCCCTTTGTGTTGGTTTCTGTAGCATCAACCTGGAGAAGAAAGAGTTTCCAACTGAAGCCTCAAGACACACTGAGGAAAAACGGAACCTAAGTCACTCCACCCCCTTCCCTGAGTAGAAAAAGCAGGCACTAAACTCAGGTGATTAACTTGAACAGATCGATCCAGGACATAACACAATCCTCCATCTGAGAGCGAGGCATGACAGAAAGGAAATAAGCGGCTTGTTGCGGGTGGCTATTTCATTGAAGTTGTTATTTCTTGGTAGGAAAAAAATAAATAAATTTTCTCATATGAACAGTAATCACGAATGTCCCCAAATGTTTACTATGGAAATGATCTAGTAGCCAGCTTTCTAAAAGCTGTGGTAAACTCTTGTACAAGGTGGCAGCATTGAGTACTGCTTGCTTCCTGCTATGGACTGAATTGTGTCCCCAACTCCCACCCCACTCCCCACCCTCCAATTCATACCTTGAAGCCCTAATAGCCAATATGTCAGTTTTGGGAGATAAAGCTTATAGGAGGTAATTAAGGTTAGATGAGGTCATAAGAGTGGGGTCCTAATCCAATAGGATTGGGAGGAAGAGAGAGAGCTCTTTCTCCACAGGCACACACTGAGAGGCATGAGAGCCCATGGGGAGAAGGCGGCCATCTGCAAGCCGGGAGGGGAGCTCTCATGAGGACCCGACCCTGCTGACAGCCTCATCTCAGATTTCCAGTCTCCAGAACCATGACAAATTTCTGTAAATAAATAAATTTCTTTTCTGTGTGGTGAGGAAATGACTAACTCTCATCTGCTTGTTACCTGGTGAGAAATGGAACAGAATGCTCAGGGAACTGAAAAACAAATGAGAAGTCTAGCTATCAAAAAAAAAAAATCAGAGGCCAAAATAAAGATAAGAAAATATACTTAAGATGAGTGAAATTGCTTCCAGGTGTAGCCTTGGAGATGGTGATGTCATAAAGAGGACAGAGAGAAAAAGACTCTGTCCAGGGCTTGGCATGAGGTCCACTTGAAGCGCTAATAATAAATAAATGAATCTCTGTAAATACATTTCTGTGGTTTAAGCCAAGCAGTCGATGATATTTGGTTTTGGTAGCCTGACCAGATGAAGACAGTTACCTTATCAAAAATCTCTGCTCTCTCTATATCAAGGTCTTCTGAAGCAAATCAAATGCCTTAGATCACCTACACTTTCCAACATTCCCAATGGATGTAGAAAGCATATAAAAGTAATCTTGCAGGAACTGAGTCTCATAAACAAGAATATTATTGAATAAATTGATAGAGATTGTGTCACATTATGAAACCCTTGAGCAGACACAGAGAGCTCTCTGAAAAGCAGTATGTGAAAGATGGTGGGCATCTTCTGTGATAATGGACCAACCAAAATAAAAATTCAGCTCTGAAATGGATGCAATTTGCTAGGAGAAAAGAACACTGTATCAATATAAAATGTTTTTGGCAGAGTACTGTAGGTTCTATCAGACCCATTCAGAGGTTAGCAGTATCTGAGACAAGTGGCTTCTGGTAGGAAAACAAAGGTCGCCTACTCTCCTAAATACTGTAATAATTACAAAGGTGAAAAGAAAAGTGAAGGAGAACGTATTCCCCTTACAAATTGAATGTGAGTGGTCTGCAAAGTCCTGACAAGCAGGAGATGAGTGTTGTGGTTGCTTGCTTTTGTGTGTCTCAGGTTGAGCACAGAGGAATACAACATGGTGTGACAGGAAGAGCATGGCCTTGGGATGAAGGCAGACCTGCAGTGCAGTCTCTCCCATCATTTTCCTGTGTATGACATTGGGCCAGTTCCTGAGCCTTCCTCAGTCTTTGTCTTCCTATCTGAAGCCTGGAGATGATGACAGTACCTGCCTTGGAGGGCTATTGGGGAAACTAAACAAGCCATCTGTGATGCTCCTCGTGTGGTCCCAAGAATGCATCCAAGAAATTTCAGTTTCCTATACTAACCTTGCTTAAATAAAGAGATTGGTAACTAGTCTACACTTTTTAAAATAATGCCTCATTCCCTCTATCAGGAGCAGAGTGCCTTGAATGGACCTCATGCCAAGCCCTGGACAGAATCTTTTTCTCTCTGTCCTCTTTATGACATCGTCATCTCCAAGCCTACATCTGGAGGCAATTTCACTCATCTTAAATATATTTTATCGTCTTTATTTTGGCCTCTGATTTTTTTTTTTGATAGCTAGACTTCTCATTTGTTTCTCAGTTCCATTTCTCACCAGGATGTGAGGTAGCCATTTCCTCACCACAAAGGAAAGGTTGATTTCAAGGATGAGAGAGAAACTAGTTGATTGTGGTGTGTTCTGTGAAATCCAGACAAAAGAGAGAATAGAGGCAGCAGCACCACAGGTTGGGTAAGAGACTGTGTGCTGAAATTAACAGACCTAGTTTCAAACGTGGACTCCACTAATTGCTAAGGTGGTGACCTGGGGAAAGGCAGCAGACCTCCGGGCATCAAGGTCCTCCATAAGATAAGGAAAATGATCCCATCTCACTGGGTAGTTGCAAGGTTCAGACAAGATTCGGTACATAAAGTCCTCAGCATAATTCCTGACAGAAAAAACTTCTGATAATTCATGCTTCTTATTATTAACATCGCTCAGATTAAATATAGCATTTTGCAAAGTCGGTACTTGCGTGTCTTACCTATGACATGGCGTAACTAACTGAGAGCTAGCAGTGAGGGCAGCCAAGAAAAGAGTTTTCATTTTCTCTAGTAATGAAAAAGCTTCTTGATAGTTTGTTTGGTGAAATATTCTTTGTCTTTTATGGTGTTTCATAAATCATGAAAACAGAGATGAAGAAAGTAAACAGATGACCTTGCATCCACCTACCGTTAGACGTTAATTGAGCAATTACCATGTTTTAGGCTGGATATTGGTTACATTTGTGTCCAGGGTTGGGAAGAAAGTGCATCCATTTGGTTCTGTCTCCAACATATGTTCCAAATCTGTCTGCTGCCTCTTCTCATTGCCACTCCCAAGATGGAGTCCCTGTCATATTTCATCAGAACCACTGCCTCCCTAACTAGTCTCCCTGCGTCCACTCTTGCTTACCCACCAATCTGCTATCTAGCAATAGGCAGAACAATATGCTAAAAATATAAACCAGATATGGTCACTTGCTTAATTAAATATGCTTCAGCATAATATTTCATCCTTTTTTGTGGCCTGTGGAGACCCTGTGTGGCTGGACCCCTGACCACAGTATCTTACCTGATATTGTGCCCCACACTGAAGGCTCCAGTCACATCAGCCTTTCCTGAACCCCTCCCTCCAGAGGGCTGAGTTGCACCCACTGAGTCCTGCTGGTCCCTCACCCTAGAAGGCTCAGCCACCTAGTCTAGGAATGCGGCTGCTTCTCACCCCATAGGTTTGGTTTAAATGCTGCCACCTCGGAGAGACCTCCATAGACAGCCCCTCTCTAGGATGGTCCCATTTTCTTCTCCACATGGTACCCTCTTCTCTCTCTTATGAGAAGCACTAACTTCAATGTGTAATTTCCCTCCTCTTATTTTTATCATCCGTCCGGAAGCTCCAGGCAGGAGAGACCCTGCCTGTCACATTCTCAATTGTTTTCTCTACAGGGACACGGCACAGAACAAGACCTCTGTTGATACTTGTTGACTAAAGGGAGGATCAAAACATTTGCAAAAGCAAAAGAAGAAATCCACTTAACATTTTCCCACAGTAAGGGTTGGTGAAAATGCAATCTGATGGTAATCAGGAGAGCCTGTAGTGTACACGTACTTGGTGTTAGTTATCAGCAACAGATCGCTGAGCAAGAAGAGGTGTCGCTTCTGCCTCCTCCAGCCTCTTTTGAGTTCCACGGGGCCGTGGATCAGCAGAGTGCGACCGGCACTCTCAGATGACGTAGCATTTTCACTGTGGGTGTCCACCTCAACAGAAGAGCTTTCCCTGCAAAGCAACAAATACCACAGGACAACCAGTCACCCATCAAATACCTGATAGAGTTTTGTGCCAAAGGTCAAGGTTAACACGACACTAAAAATTAGCCTCGATCCCCAAAACAGAACTCTATAGCTCAAATTCAAGTCTCCAAATTACAGAAAGCTATTAAAAAAGATGAGGGCACACAGGGAGTTGAGGTAGATGGAGAACGGTTTCCAGGACATGCCCCAGAGCATGCCAACTCTTAGAGGTGGGGAGAAGGGGGCAGCAGCAAAGCAAAGATGGCCACGAGCTGTTGGGAAGGGGAGAACCAAGAGGCCAAAGGTTGAGAATATTACAAGAAGTTAAAAAAAAAAAAAACCCAAAACCCAGGACAATTTGTGGCCTGAGACAGATAAAATAAAGTGACCTAGAGATTTGTGAAAAAGTAATTACAATTTAGTTTCATGTTAACATAAAAATTTAGATAACTGAAGATTCTGGAAAATTGACTCCAATCATAGCTAAATCAGTATTCAAGTTTTGGGGGGAAATTCTCAAAGATCAGCAAATAATACTGGAAACATCTATAAGTTTCTAAACACAACAGGGTCTTAGATATTATTTTGTTGAGCTATAACTAAGCTCTAAGCTATGACTCTTTGGTCATAAAAGGTAAAACAACTAAATTTCACAGGACACAAAAACTCTTTCATGATAGGGAGATATTGTCATAGGTCTACAGAAAATTCTCCCTCATGGAGCCAAGAAAGAGTCTCCCTTGAGTATGTAAAGCCTGCTTTCTGTACTCAGCAGCACTGAACCTTGTGAACATGAGTAGCTTTTCGTGAAAGCAGTGCTGAAGGTAAGAATCGGTTCCCATGTTTTAGGAGAAACAAAACAGAACACTTCCTGTGACTGCTAGTCCCTTTGGACGATCAAGAGTAGTATATTCAAAGACTACCTGCGGAGGTGAAGCCTTGAACGACCGCCTGAAAGCTGAAAGCGCTTTTTGATTGACGAAAACATCCCGTTTTCTTCAATTCTTGGCACTGACTAGCGAGCACGTCTACAGCACTTGGCAGAGCACTGTAAACTAGGCACTGAAGCCTGAGGATTCTGGAGTTGTCAAGGTCACCGGCCGTTATGACGTTAGGGTTCTAAGGCGCATGCCATAACTGACAAACTGACATATCTGTTTCCCTGGTTTTGCCTGCATCTTTTGAGTTTTTAAAACTAATCTATTTACTTTGAGATAATTGTAGATTCACAGGAAGTTGTAAGAAACAACCCAGAGAAATTACATCAACCTTTTACCTGGTTCCCCGAATGGTACTATCTCTCTAAACTATAGTACAATACCATAATTAAGATAGTAGCATTGATACAGTCAAGATACAGGACATTTATTTCCATCACCACAGGATCCTTTCTCTGCCCGGTCTCCATGATTTCTTCTGGTACCAGCATATCCAGTAATCGTCAACACTGAAGCGAGAGGTCAGGGTCCAGTAGAGTCTGGCTGTTTTTCCAGGAGATGCAGAGGGAGGGCAGCTGAGTCAGCACAGGCTGGGAGAGGGAACCTACAGACACAGACAGGCATGGTTGCTGGGCAAGAATCATGGGAAATTTCTTAGAAGTCTAAGCAAGGGAGAAGTGATGTTGGGGGCTTCCCTCTGTCCCCAAAGCCTGTCCCCAACTGTGCAGTGAGAGAGGAGCGCAAGGAGGAGGGGAGACCAGGCCATGGTGCACACATCCCCATGGTCTCCACCCTGTGCCATAGTAGGGGCGGCCCATGAAAATGGATTTCCATCCAGTGACTGCCCAGCCCCTCCCTGAGCCCTGGTGCTGGAGCTCAGCTCACACCACACACTGAGGAGGATGGAGGTTGGCCTCACCCCTTGGGAGAGCCCTGGGAGGAAGCACCTACCGAGACAACACAAAGGTCCCTGCTCAGGGGACTCTACCAGGCCAGAGAGGACAGAGCTGCTCAGCCTCCTTCAGTAAGCACAGGGTCCAGCCCCCAGGCCCAGGCTCCTTTGAGTGAATGGTCCTTGCTGAGCAGCTTTGTAGGGACCAAAGGGCTGTCCTGCACTGCCCCCTCCTGGTCACAGGACACACCCCTCACCAGGGCCAAAGCCCTGAGAGCACAGCTGGTTTCTGCAGCTCACCAGGTCACTGTCTCTATTCACACATCCATGGTCTGATCATCTGTTAATGGCATTCACATACATTGGAGGCAATGACTCTTGTATCACTCTCTCATAAGGCAGTGCACATGGAAGGTGGAAAAATGTACAGAAATTGGAATTTAAAGTGTTTTAACCATGAGACAAGATGTTGCAAACATCATATCCCTTCATTTTAATGTGGTTTAGGGAGCGCATCCATGTTCAGTGTTCCATCACTTGTGCATAAAGCAATGAATTCCAAATAATCTCACATAACCTTATCTGTGTTTTAAACTCCAATTTTTAGGTAATCTATTGCCTGTACTAGTGAGAAATCAAAGAAGCACAATGAATCCTAATATTTGAGCTGTGCAGCTCCCATCACGCCATCTTGTATTAGAGTAAAGTCCAACCTGGCAGAGAAAGTCTTAGACCCTCATTTGTTGGCTTCTGTCATCCATCTCTCCCTGTTCAGAATCATCTCTTCTATGGACACACAGCTTACCAACCCCATCATCCTCTCTTCACAGGTTTTCCCACTAGGGTCCTTCATAGGATTTTGGGTTAAAAAATTGAGTATTAAAATTTCATTGATCTTGTGCTGGATCATGAGCTCTATATTTAACATCTTGTTAACAAATGTCTATCATTAGGGGCCGGCTTCATGGCCGAGTGGTTAAGTTCCCGTGCTCCGCTGCGGCGGCCCAGTGTTCGGATCCTGGGCGTGCACAGCTAGTCGGGCCACGTTGAGGCGACGTCTCACATCCCACAACTAAAAGGACCTGCAACTAAGATATACAACTGTGTTCAGGGGGGTTTGGGAAATAAGGCAGAAAAAAAAAAAAGATTGGCAACAGTTGTTAGCCCAGGTGCCAATCCTTAAAAAAAAAATGTCTATCATACATGTTCTTAAGTGGAATGTTATTTGACTTCTATCAAGTTCACCCACACTCTGCAGTTTATTTGCTCGTGGAGCTTGTCTCCTGTGCTCACAATTTGTTCCCCCTTCCGCCTGCTCCCCATGGTTTTTTCCTCAGTCCCTGTAGGCCCAGCGCATCCTTCTCTTTCTCTGCGTGAAGCCGTGGAACCCAGTCCATCTCCCTGGTCACTGTCCCCAGGGTCAAGGGGGAGTTTCTCTTCTGTCCTATAGACAATGAGATCACCATTATTACTTAACCTCTACTCTTAATTCGACTCAGAACTCCAGGCTCAAGCTGTCCAGAAAGCAGAAATCATTATCTTTGCCTCAGATCTGCTCTTCAACAAGGTTTGAAATTCAGGAGAATTCTAATACTCTTTCAGCAAACACTGGCTGAGTTTGTCCTTTGTGCCACAGTTTTCTGGGCTCTGTAGATACAGCAGTGACATAAGAGGGGAAAACTATTCACATGGAAGTTAGATCCCAGCAGGAGAAAGAGGCAGTGCATAGACTCGCATAATTCCTCTGGGCATCTGGAGCCTGCTCCTGCTGGCTGAGAGCCCCTCATCTCCCTCAGGACGTGGACACTGAGATTCTCCGTGCTCTGTCCCCAGCCTCCCCTCAGCTGCACATGGCTCTGCCCCATTCCAGGTGCCACGTGCAGGAGCCCAGCCCTGCTCCCCCAGCCTTGCAGAGTCCCTCAGTGTGGCCTCATCCCACAGTTTGCCCACTGTATTCCATTCTTCACTCTGTATTTAGAGCGATATTTCAAGTGCATGTATCTGATAAAGGCACCTCCCTGCTTAAACGTTTCACACAATTTCTCTCACTGTCAAGATTATGTAAAGCTGTTGAGTGTCACATTCAAAGTCTCTGTATATGTGACCATCTTTATTTCCGACCTCTTGGCTCACCTCTCCCCTGGAGCCTATACAAAAGCACAAGTAGGGCCCCTTTGCTAAGAGGATGCTTAACCCTGAAACCCAGTGTCACCTTCTCCTTTTGGTACTTCTGGTCCTCCTTTCCCACCGCTGTCCCCTTCCATCAGGACCAGGCTCACACATCACCTGCTGGAGATACTGACCATGCTGAGATGAGCAAATACCTGTTTTTATTATAATAATTTACTAGGAAATTTCCACACTTACATCTGATCCCATTGTGCATATTCTCTTAGATAAAATTTAAGCATAGAAATACTGAACAAAGAATGCAGTTATGATTCTTATCATCATTTTGTTTTTCTGATTAGTTTACCCTGTTTACATTCCCTAAAGAAGTGGATGTATATTGTGTTATTACTTTTTATTTAAACATTTCATATTTCCAATTTGGTTGGTGGAGTATTATCCTTGGACTGAGTCAGACATCTAGGATAAAGGGTTGTAAGAAGAGATTTTATAGCATTTGAATTCCAGAACAACTTTAATATGACGATCTGTAAAAATGTGACCCATTAGAGAGCCTGGAGGACTATTCCTCATGATCATTTAATTTAAAAACTGTGACAGACAAGGACGTCCCTGCGTGTGGGGCAGCTCATAATCTAGAACGTCCTCTGCAGGACCAAGGATGCTGCTCTCATAGCAATTCTAACAGATCGCTTCTTCTGATGTGTGGCGTTTGTTTTATCTCTGTTTTAAATAGAGAAATTCTAACATAAAGTGACTTAGAATAATGATTTTTGATGATTTATTTATTTTCCTGTCTTCCATCAGGGAATGGGACTTCCCTTTGATTCCAGTTTCCTGAGAGATTGTTTCAAAATCACAAACAAGTTCTGAAATTTTATCAAATTCTTTTCTGTTGAAATAGTCACTGGCTTTTCTTTAATGGATCACAAGCCTGTGGTCTGGAAATAGTGACCACTGACCACTGACTCATCCCATATGAAAAACTCAATCTGATTTGAATCATAGTCATCAATATAAAAGTTAAAATCATAAGAGTTCTAGAAAAAATACAGTAACATCTTCATGTCCTGGCAATAGACAAATTCATCGTAGGTTGAACACAAAAATTAATAACCATACGAGAACAAAATACATTACCTAAAATTTTTAAATATCACTTAACAGGCTAGTGACATCAGCAAGATGATGGAATAGGCGGTCCCCCACTCGTGTCCTCACTCAGCAACCATGATTTGGTGGCCATCAATGGAGAAAAGTGCCTTTGTGGGAGCTTCTGGATCCAGGTAGGAGACTGTGAAATCCTGGCAGAACCCAAGGCTGAGGAGTGGTGTTTGAGAAGGCAGGCCCATGCTCAGGGGGTCCTGACCACAGGCCCAGATCAGTGCCATACCCCTGTGAACATGGCACATCTTTTTTTTGTCTTCTTCTTGTCACCTGCACCATTTGTCAATGGACCCAGCAGGAGTCACTCCCGTCTGTGCCTCAGTTAGCAGGCCTGACAACCGTGTCCCTGGCTGTGAGCCCTGAAGCAGCCCGTGATCCAGTTCCAGCCCCTCTTAGCCACAGTCCAGGAGCAGTCCTGCCCATCCAGGAACTGCACAAGACAAATGCTCATCAGTGCCCCTGGAGGCAGGCCTGCTGACCTCAGTCTGAATGGGAATCTTGAGGCAGCCCTGTGCCCTGGCTCCAGCCCTGTGCAGAGTGGTCTGTGGGCAGGAAATGGGCTGGGGACAGGCCCATTTAAGCCCCAGGAAGCAGGCCTTCAGACTAATACCAGCTGTGGACCATGAAGCAGACTTCTGTCTCAGCACAGCCCTTATCAGCTGTGACCCAGGGCCAACCCTGCCCAACAAGGAAACTGTCCAGTGCCCAGGGGGGAGCCACACCCATCCATCCACTATCTTCTCTTGATTTTGGGGTAAAGCATTGCCTAGATCCTCCTTCTCACTGCACTGAGGGGTTGTCTTTCTTGAAATGCATCCATCACACTTTGGTTTCTAGGAGAGTCTTCTTGATTTCTCCTACTAGACTCTGCTTGCCTGGGAAATGACGCCATCCTAACACCTGCTTCCAGGCACAGCCTTTCAGCCCCCATAGGGGATGACTGGGATCAGGATGTGTGGACCATCCTCCTGGACCCTGCCCAGTGGGAGAGCAGGCCCCCTCATATGAGGCCTGAGGTCCCATCTGGAGCCAAGTCTCAGCCTCTTCAGCCTGTCCTGTCTTGTTGGCCAATTTTCTTCCTCAAGAAAATAAGAAGAGAAGCCAAGTAGGCATTATCAATCTTTTTTGCATAAAATAAACCTCTGGAAGCATTTTAACATGACCCCATTACAGAATCCAGCTCCTGAAGTTCAGATTAATTAATCTGGTAGAAAGGGTCATTTTCTGGCTTTTGAAAAGTGGAAAGTTTCTAATATGGGGGCAGCATTGAGAAGGAGGGGGCTGAGTTCATCCTTAGTGTTCTGTTCCTCTAACAAGATGCTGAAATTGAACAGGCACAGGTGAAGTTTTCATCAAATGTAAGAGGAGAGTAAACTAGAGATGCGCAGGCCTGGCCTTCCTAATGAGTAGACACATTTGTCAGAGCTGATCATATCTCCTGAAAATGTGAGCTTCAAATAATCTTGTCTCAACTAGATGGAGCCATCATGTTGTCTCAATTGATTGAATCACCCCACACCCGCACTTTTCCCAAGAGCCCAGCCTCAGTTCCTCTTTTTCCCAACACCATCCTTCAATACTTCCTTCCTCCAAGACATGGGGAATCCGAACTTATTCCTCTATCCCACCTGCTCCACCAGTTAGCTAGACTCACAGTCTGACATTTGTGTCGTCCACAGTTCCTACCTAGTCCCTACCTACATCCAATCCTCCTCCTCCTTCATTTTCTATGCAGCACCTGGGCCTCATAAACAAATCACATACTGTTGATCCCCTGACAACCCCTCTAATGCTCCCATCTCCACCCCACCAAGCTCACCCTCCTTACTCTCCCAAAACAGCTTTCCTGTACAGTATATTTTGCTTGTTTGTACTCTCTCTTCCCCTAGACAGTGTCACCACTCTGAGCATGTGAACCCTTCCTATCTTGTCCATCTACTATACTGAGCCCCTACACCCAAGTCTGACCCAAATTAGGTGTTCAGTAAATGGTGTGGATGCACATAATATGGAGAGTCAACTAGCCTGAGTCAAACAGAGCTGGACTTTGTTTCCCTGATTCTGCCCTGACTCCCTGATATGGACTGAACTGTGTCCCTCAAAATCCTAGTTTGAGACCCTAACCCTGATGTGACTGTCCCTGGAGATAAGGCATTGAAGGAGGTAATTAAGGTAAATGAGGTCATGAGGGTGGTGCCCAAACAAGTGGGGCTGGTGTGTTTATAAGAAGAAGAAGAGAAACCAGGGATGAGCACACAGAGAAAGGTCCCTGTGAGGACACAGTGAGAAGGCAGCCACGCGCAAGCCAAGGAGAAACCAAACTGCCGTCACCTTGATCTTGGACTTCCAGCCTGCAGAAATGTGAGAAAACACATCTGTGGTTAATCCACCCCATCTGTGGTGTTATGTTATGGCAGCCCTGGCAGACTCACACACCCCTGGTGGACTCTGTCCCCAGGGCAGCCTGCCCCAGCATCCAGGAATGTCTGCTCGATTAGAGAAAAACAGACAATGGATTGAAACCAAGGACAAGCAGTGGTGGCAGTAATTGAAAGACACAGACTCTTTTCCTCTTATGTGATGTCTTCCTTGTTAGAGATTAAGCAGCGTGTCTCCAACACTCCAAATCTTTGCTTCAGAGGTCCTATTCCTGGTGGAATGGAAGTACTTTGATTTTTGCTACACTCTTCTCTTGGACCAATCCTTACCATTCACTGGTCTCCTCACTAATGTATGAGTTGAATAGAATATTTCACATGGCTCATTCTCTACTTGTATGAGTGAACCGTTCACTTTTCTGAGTCAGGCTAACTCTGATCCAAGCTCCAGGACACAGAAGAGGAACATAACTGGGACAGAGCCCCTGAGACCTGGGCCCTGTGAGGGGGAGAATCTCAGAAATCAGCCCTCAGTGACCTGAGGAATCACTTGTTTGGGGGAACGTGACAGAAGGGCTCTGGACTGGAGTGTGTGTCTAGACATCCATGAGCTGGGCCTCTAGGACAGGTCCTCACCTGAGAGAGGAGGCACTTGCAGGGGAGGAGCCCGGTGATGGCAGGCAATGGCCACTAGTGTGGGTTCTTGAGATGTAATCGCCCTTCTCACTCCCTCTGGGAAGAGGACATCCTCATGAGGGAGTTTTGCCCCTTTCTCCCTCTCCAGAGAGTATTGAATTTCAGCCTGGGGCCTCCCTGATTGGAGTTGGTGTCATTTCACCTGAGACTGACCCTTTGCAGAACATTAGAAAGACCAGGGCACCAGAAGCAGAGTCTTATGAGACAGGTGCCCCTGGCCTGTGTCCCCTGCCCAGCTCCTAGTGTGCACAGTAGTTGACCCAACATGAACTAATGACAAGGATGGAGAGCAGATGATGCACATGCTGGGACCACTGAGGGAAACCTTCTGTCCTTTCCTCTCCTCTCCGACCCCAAATCTCCCAGTCATGTGGTGAGCCTGTGATTTGCCCCAGATCCAGCTCCAGGGACAGGCCTTTCATTTTCCAAACCAATCAGACAATCCCCTCCCTGCTCACCATGATGGAGTCAGGGGAGACAGTGTGAGGTATCTCTTCCGGTCCCGTCCTCATGAAGTCTGAGATTCCTGTTCCATGGATCAGGGAGGGCAATCTCTCTCATTCAGGAGAGTTTATTGTGTGGGTGTGATGCCTGGGACTGCAGGGACATTTTTGACCCATGTGGGATATCAGCCTAGGGACATGTGAGATCATGGACATTGGACAACTCAGATAAATCTCAGAGAAGGAGGGAAGTCCATTGAGATGATGCACTTGACAACTACAACCTTCCTGTCACCACTGAACAAGGCAGGAAGGCTTTTGTCTGTATTTCCATCACAAGGATGAGCTCAGGACCTCAACCCCCCACGTGTGTCCATAGACCATCATTCAGGAGGTACAGCTCACTCACATCTCACCCAGTCCCTGAGAACCAGCCTCCAAACCTCTTCCTAAATCCCCTTCCTTCCCTCCAAAAAACATGCGGCGTCTGACCGAGGGAGAAGTGGGCTGGGTGGAGGCCCTGAGGCTCTGGGACCCTGGCATGGAGGTCACTGGACATGGGTCACAGACTCAGGTGGTGGCTGTTTTCCTAGCTGCCATCACCCCATGGAACCTCCAGCAACTGGCCCACAGCGCCTCCTGCTGCCCCAGCCCTTATTCCTCTCGGCCTGACATGAGGGGTTAGGAGCCCTTCAGACAGAGATGCCCTGCCTCCACCCCTGGCTCAGCTTCTGCCTCTCACTCCCCACAGGAAGGGGCCACACCCAGGCCTTGCTCAGGCTGCAGCCTCTTGGTCACATTCAGCTCAGAATTCACTGCTGTGGCCTTCTCGCTGAGGACCATCCACATCTGTCTCCACTGTCCCCATACTGATTCCACTGCTGGGCTGAGGTGGGGTGTCATAACCCATCCCCAGCGCAGGGAATAAAAACACAAAGGCACCACAGATCTGACCCTGTGCACTCACAGTTTGGGACCCAAGAAATTTGGTCTCTGTCTCTCTTTCACTCTGCTTTCTCTCCAGCCTCTCCTTCCTGTCAAGCTGAGCCTCAGTCCTCGCTCCCTATGGGCAGAGGCTCCAGAACGACATAAGCAAGGAAGTGCTGAAGGGAGGACGTCATTGTCCCCACAGTGGGTGCTGCTCCAGTGCGGCCCCTCAGATATCAGAGGGAGGGATGGGTTAGCAGCAAATGCCAGTTAGTGGGCAGCACACGGGGTCACTGTGCCTGGTCCATGTCAGGCTCTGCAGTGGTGGCATGTCACGTGCACCGTGACCTCTGCTTACGCTAACCCACACTTTCTCAAGGGGAAACACGTATGAATAAGTCACAACATAAATAATAAAGGTGCCCATATAACCTGTCTACTCACTGCTGACATTTTTACTCTGTTTTCATGTAAGGAAACATTCCACCATTTGTTCAATTTTTCATTTTATTACATGCTGAAATTTGTAATTGTTTTTCTACAGATATGGTCAAATTTTTAATTTTTTATACTGGAAACAGAATCATATACATTTTGAACTACATTTTAGATTACATACTTTTAACATGAGATACTATGTTTATTCATTGTGACTCAGATAATTTTTTCATTCATCCTAATTTTCAGTACAATCTCTAGACTTCTAGGTACATACTTATAGCTTTCATAATTAAAATCTAATTCTTCATATTTAAATGTTTTCTCTTTTTTTCTATTCTTGACTTGACACAAATCTCAGGGTAAACCTTTCAGAAGAGCTGTGTCGGCAGTCATCACGTGTGGTCCAATACCGAAATGGAACAATTCTAGTCTTCTCTGTTCTGGGATAATGCTTTTCTCTGGTTTAAAGATACACCATCCTTAAGCCATTGAGGAAGTAGTCCTTATTGCTTTATTTCTACATTTATTTTTACAAAGGCAGGCATGGAGATGAATTTAATTGTCATCTTCTTAAGCGTTTATTGAAAACGTCATCTGTGTTTTTCTACTTAAACCTTTGCAATGAGAAAGGAGCCAAAAAAGGATGGTTTTGAAACAAATCCACTCATTTCACTCTCACGATTGAGTCCCACTTCTGTCTCTCTTGGCTTATGGTAAACCTTTACATCCACTAATTCTGTGTTCGATTTCCAACACCAGCTGTGGAGTCTTCTTTTCCATTTCCAGAATCTTCCAGGGAACTGACAGACCTAAGCCCTGTGCCTTCATTGAGTGATAAATGATGAACAGTGGTCTCTTCTTTGCCTTGATAAACTCTCACCGATTTCTCCTGATCTGGCTAGAGAAACACACATTTGCAGTCTTGACACAGTCCTGAGGTCAGGGACACAAACTGTTCCGAGGATGTGGACACACAGGCGTCAAGGTACCCTCTTTCCCTCCTCCCAAATGGGTCCTGTGACTCTCGGAGCAGCCTTGTCCCTGGGTTCCTGTTCATGCAGGAAGGTCAGTCCTCACAAGGGAGCCTGGGGTCTGAGGGCAGGGAGCCCCCAGGGAGCAAGATGCACAGAGCTGAGGGTCAGGCCCAGGGGATCAGGATGGAAGTGACTGCTCCTGGCCTCAAGAGGACAGGAAGAGGGCCACCATCCTGGGATTGGGTAAAACAGGAAAATAGAGGCATATTTTGGGTTTCTGACAAAGATCTGGGATTGGATTACATGGGTTCCTTGTGGTCAGATACTGGCAGGTTCTTAACTCGGCTGGACACATTGGCATCACCCTTCTGTTGACTCTTCCGTCAATTATCTAGAGAGAATTTGTGCCCTGAAAATAAAGCTTCTGTCTGTGCAGCAGTGATGAGGGTGAGAACAGGCTGTCAGGAATGGCGCAGCCATCCTCAGAGGCGCAGCTCCCACAAAGTCTCCAGACGTTCAGGGATGGCAGCAGATGAACGGCAGAGTCACCCGGATGTAGACTCAGATGAGGAAGTGACCAGAGAGTGACGGGCTCACAGGGGGAGGGGGAGGGGCTGCATCGTGATTCCTCACAGATCTGGACACTGTGTCAAGATCATCTCATGTCTGGTCCCAGTGGCCAACCCCGTCCTAGGACAGGATCTAAGAGACCCTCAGGAAGCTTTCCTGCCAGACCTGAAGCCAGAGGGTCTGTCTCAGATGCTGTGAGAAAAGAACACCTGGGTCCACGTTTCTAGGGCTTCTGCCTGGATGCTGTTGTCGCCAGGCCACACTGATCATCTCAAGGTGCTGCTTTCTCTGCTGTGGATGATCCTGTTCCTGAGACCTGACCCGACACCACAGATGGATGTGTGAGCACAGTTTGGAAGCAGGAGCCTGAAACACATAAAAGATGGAGAAGGGGAGGTTTGGGGTCCCTGCTCATGTTGTCCACAGCCTGACTCACTTGAGGATTCACAGCAGACATTTGGGATTGCCAGAGAGGATGATAAGTGAGGGGGAAATTGCAAAGATAACGAAGTCACCCAGTATGGGAGCCACAAAACCTGAGCGTTGACTGAGAAGAAAGCTCTGGCTGTGGAGACTGTGAGGGGAGGAGCTCCCAACTCGTGTTTCATGTCTTCACTGATCAGGTGAGGAGACACTCTGCAAATTTAATAATAATGCTACAAAGTCAGCCCCTCGTTAGCACTGAAGGGGGGTTGACTCTTGCTGCCCAAGGAGTGTGACTCTCGGTCCCCAGCCCTCCCACACTGGAAGAGCACTTTGGCATCTGGGTTGTGCTGGTTAGTGATGCTAAGCTTCACCCTCGACTTGGAAACCAGAGCTGTTGGCCGAGGGCCATGTGGAGACCGAGAAGAGAACTGAGGTTGTGAGAGTGTGGCTGTTCCGATGGGTCTGGAGCTTTAACTGGATATCCCAGGGGCTGATGTGTCAAAACCACTCCATTCTATCCAGCGCTTTTTTCCGGGGCAGCAGATCTTGGCTTTCCATCCGGGAATCCCAGTTCCCGCAGGAGGCCGGCTCAGCAGGGAGAGAAGCAGAGTCCTGTGCGCACAGGACAGGTCCACGCTGCAGGGAGCAGGGCAGCCCTGGGCAGTGTGCCTACATGTGTGTCAGGGAGCCATTAAAGGTGTGGTGTTCAAGGTCAGTGAGGAACAGGGGGACCCAAGGCATGGTGAGGACAACCTGAACCCTGCCCCTTAAGGCCCCAAAGCTAAGGCACAGCTACCTCACATCTCTATCCTCCTCCACACCCAGAGGGAAGGGAGGGGCCTGTGGAGGTTCATGTTACTTGTCAGCTTATGTATGCCATGATATTCAGTCAGGACCCAGATATTTGGTCGTACATTACTCTAAGAGTTTCTGTGAATGCATGTTTTCAATGAGATTAATAATTAAATCAGTAAACACTGATTGAAATTGATTACTATCCATAATGTGGGTGGGCCTCATCCAATCAGTTGAAGGACTTGATAGAGAGAAGACTGACCTCCCCTAGGAAGAGGGAATTCCGCCAGCTGACTGCCTTCAGAACCCAACTGTAACTTCTACTCTTCCTTCCCTGGGTCTCTAGCCTGCCAGCCTTCTGCACATTTTGGACTTGCCAGTCTCTATAATCATGTGAAACAATTTCTTAAAATAAATTTCCATAGATAGATACACACATACATACACACATAGGTAGATGGATAGACGATAGTCAGATACATACATAGATACATGGATAAAGAGAGAGAGAGACACATCCTACTGATTCTGTGCTCAGGAGAACCATAAGTCGTACACAGCCCTTCATCCAAATCTCTGCCTGCTCTTCGCTCGTTCTGGCCCTTTGCAGGGTCCTGTCCTGTGGAACAATCTGTGATACGCGGTGGCACAAGGGCAGCCTGTGCTCTGGGCCCTACACAGACCTCAGGAGGTCGTGGTCACAGGGAAGCAGAGGTCCAGGAATATTCCTGGATGGTTGTGCACTGTACACAACCCCATGAGACCAGGCTGTCGGCGCCCCATTTGTTGAAGGACGGATTCACACTCTTTCTGCGACAGGCCAGGCAGCTATCGCCAGTAATCCATGATTTTGTGAGAAGGACCTTTGGGTTTCCTGTCCAGGATTCATGGATGCATGTTCCACTTCTGAGCCTTGGAAATGATGTCAGGGACCCTGGGAGCACCTTCTTCTTTAGAGCCGCTGGGTCACAATCCTCATGCACAGGTGACAGATCAGAAGGTGCTCCTTGTGGTGAGGCGACAACAGGAAACCCATCACCCCCGGCGCACATGGTGGGTGCCAGCACGGGCTCAGGGCCCAGTGGCATCCAGCCCTGGCCTGCTGCACCCACCCTCTGCCCGTCAGCCCTCAGAGCAGGTTCCCCACCTGGCCTCTGACTCTTCTGGGACTAACGCTGCTCTCCTTGCCTCACCTTGATCATCGAAAACAACCTCTCTGTTCCTGGTGTTCAAAGACGATGCTCCACCCCTCCCTTCCCAGATGGATCGGCTCCCCAGGAGGGAGAGAAGGAGCATCCCAGGGCTGTGTGCCATTTATGTCTGCTCTTAGCATTTTCTTTCTTTGCTGAGATCTTCTCCCTCATGGTTCATCGTGATTACATTTT
Source organism: Equus caballus (assembly GCF_041296265.1). Classification (NCBI taxonomy): domain Eukaryota; kingdom Metazoa; phylum Chordata; class Mammalia; order Perissodactyla; family Equidae; genus Equus; species Equus caballus. The sequence continues at coordinate 1,278,319 of NW_027222392.1, read as the reverse complement.
ACCTGAAGACCTTGCAGCGAGTCTTTGGATCATTTCGGGAAGAACTGTTATCTTAGTGACAGTCAGTTTTTTGACCCAGAAACTAGGAATATCTATTCATTCATTTATTTTTTAAATTTCTCTTGAAAGGTTTTGTAATTTTCAGTATACAAGATTTGCAATTTTTCTCAGATATATCCACGTTTCATTAAATATTAATAATGTTGTATGTTATTGTTTTTCTTTTAAAAATTGAAGGTTCATTACTGCTATATAGAATACAATTAATTTCTGCATCTTGGCATTTTATCACAAAATCCAAACTGAAACGGTCAGACCGGAAGCATATCGCAGTCACTCGACCCTGCGCTGGGCATGGGCAGACTCGATCTCTTTTGGCCTCCTCAAATGTCTCCACTGAGAGAATCTTCTCTCTCAACAAGTAATTTTTGTCTATGCAAACATGAGTTGGATAAGAATATATTAGCAATGATATTCTTCATGATATGAAGAAAAGGGTATGACTTTGTCAACTGTTCTGGTTCTAGGAAAATCAGGTCTTGTCTAAGATGTGACAGCAGAAGCCATCTCCTGAGCCACCAGAGGGGAGAGCGCACCAGGCCAGGAGAGTGGGGGTGCGGTGCGGTTTGTGTCTCACGTCCTCGGGGGTCTAGAGCACATGTGAGCATTAGTGATGCCGGGCCATGTGTTACAGTAATAGTGAGCCTTGTCCTCAGGTCGCAGCCCGGGGACAAGCAGAACACCAGAGTTAGTTGTGTCATCTTTGGATCCAGAGAAGTGGCTGGGGATCCTGGGCCCTGATGCTCATTTGAGTCTGTGTGGCAGAGCAAGAGATACCTGGGGGCTCCCTGGCTTTGGCTGGTCCAGAATATCCTGTATCCACCAACACTGATGTCACTGCTGGCAGTGCAGGTGAGTCTGGCATATGCTCCAGATGATGCAGAGGCAAGGTGGCTGAGTCAGCACTGGCCGGGAGAGGGAACCTGCAGACACAGACACCCGTGGATGATGAGCCAGAGACTAAGGTTAAGCAGCTAGAGGGTCTCAGCCACAGGGGGCTGACACAGGCTCAGGAGCTGACTCTGGACACTGCAGACTGTCCCTACCTGTGCAGGGAGAGAGAGGCATGAGGAGGAGAGGAGTCCCGGCCGTGGTGCACACAGCCTGCTGGGGCCCCAGATCAGGGCTGGGTGGCCCCCAAATCTTTGATCTTCTCCATTGACCTGAAAGAGAAGGGGCTGCTCACACAAAATTGTCCCCCCTAATGATGATCCCACTTTTATCCTGAGAACCAGCTGAGTCTGAGCTTGATTCCTTAGATGGAGGAGCTGATGGGTGAGTTCAGAGTTTGCCCCATCAGAGGGACCAGGAAGGAAGCAGCTGAGGGACCTTACGCAGACCTGTGAGCAGAGAGGACACAGCTACTGAGACCCCTCAGCAAACACAAGCACCAATGTCCCAGCCCTGGAGGATTTGAGGGATTACACAGCAGGGGGCACCCAAGGTGCAACCTTGGGGAAGACCCACAGCTCCCCCTGCTGCTCACTGTTCTAACTTCAGTCTCAGGTTGGAAATAATGTCAGGGACACTGGCTTGACAGCCTGGTCACTGTGGGTCCACAAACATCCATGCGCCACACCCCGTGCTCTGCCCCCACGTAAGTGATATTGATAAGCAACCTGTTTAACGGTGGGCTTCCTGGACTACTAGGAGGAAGAGATGTGGAAATCTGACCACAGGACAATGAGACTGAGTCTGCAGTGAGTGAGGAAGCAGAGGGCTCTTGGAGCAAAGACCCGAGCAGCTCCTTCCACAGGGGCCACATGAAGGAGCCACTGGAGCCCTGGGTCTGAATGGAGACCGGGGTTCTGCTGGTGGACAAACAAAGCAATAACTGTTCCTAGAAAATGTGCTTGATTCTTGGAAGATCGGCAGTGTTTGCAAATACTCAGGGACATTAAGTAGACTAGGTTGGTGGTTGGGTGGCAAACCATACAGGGGACCTTTGCAGTGGTCTACGGCACTGAAGCTGTGGCTCTGAGGAGAGCTGGAGCCCGATTCGAAAGAACTTTTTCTTTCACCAAGAAGGGATTGAGATGTATTTATGACAGCTTTAGTGAGGTTTAATTTTCAAATAATCAACCATTTTAAAGTGTGTAATTTGGCAAGCTCTCATGAATATATGAACACACTGGTGAATCCATCACCACCGTCAAGGCAATGACTGTATCTGTCATTATGTTGACATCACCAGTTTGAAACCACTCCATCCCGCCATCCCCTCCCCAATCCCTAGGTGATTGCTGATCTGCTTTTGTCTTTATAAATTAATGTCCATTGTGTAGAATTTTATATAATTCAAATCTTTGTTCTGGTTTCCCAGCTTTACTTGTCTGGCTTCCTTCATTGAGCATATGTATTTTGACACCCATCCCTGTTTTCACAGTTATCCACAGGCCATTCCTGGGTGCACAGTATGGATGGGCCGCAGTCTGCTTCTCCATCCGCCTGTTCATGAGCGTTTGGGTCTTTTACACTTTGGGCTATTTATACATAAAGCCGTTATTTATGTTAGAAGTAAATTTATTTCTTTGCATTTATTTAATATGTGAATTTCATATATTAAGTAGTTAAAATAAAATTTAATATGTAACTTTATGTTATAAATGAATAAACCTGCTGAGTATTTGTGTACAAGTCTTTGAATGAGTATGCACTTTACTTTTTCCTGGGTAAACAGAGCAGCTGGGTCTTAAGAAGCTATATATTTAACCCTTTTAGAAACTGCTCAACTGTTTTCCTAACTAGTTTGTCGATTCCGTGCTACCACCAGCCGTGTGAGAGTAGCTTTGCCGCCTCCTCTCAGTATTGTACTTTTGTCCCTTCTCAGGTAGGTTTAGCGGCATATAATTTTCATTTTAATTTGCATTTCCATAATATATAATGATGTTGAAAAATTTTTCATGAGCTTATTTGCTATCATGTATCATCTTTGGTGCAGTGTCTGTTGAAATATCTTTCCTAATTTTAAATTGAACTCTCCTGTAATTATTGAATGGAAAGAACTCTGCAACATATTATCCACACAAGTCCTTTATTAGGTAAGTGATTTGCATGCATATTCTCCCAGTCGATGGCTGTCTTGTCCTTCTATTAGCAGTGACTTTCAAAGTGCAGGGTATTTCATTTTTGATGAATTCCAAATTATCAATTTGTTTTTTTGGTTTTTCTTTTTTTGGTTGGAGCTTCTGGTGTTGCAACTAAAAGGTCTTTTCCAGCGTGAGCATTCTTACATATTTCCCTTTATGACATTGTTTTCTTTCTTTCTTTTTTGTTTTGCTTAAATATATAAAACTGGAAAAGCTGAGTCAAACTAAATGTTTAGATTTCAATTTATCAGAAATTGGCAAAAGTTTTCAAAGCATCTCACATTCCAAATGAGTAATATAGGTGAGTTCCTCTGGCCCCACATCCCTGTCAACATTTGGTTTGTTAGATTTTCTCATTCCATCAGTTTCTGTAGGTGCATAGTTTCTTTTTCGTTTTTTTTTTTTTTTTTGAGGAAAATTGACCCTGAGCTAACATCTGCTGCCAATCCTCCTCTTGTTGCTGAGGAAGACTGGCCCTGAGCTAAGACCCGTGCCCATCTTCTGCTACTTTATATGTGGGACCCCTGCCACAGCATGGCTTGCTGAGAGGTGCCATGTCCACACCCAGGATCCAAATCAGTGAACCCAGGGACGTCAAATTGGAAGGTGCAAATTCAACCACTGTGCCACCAGGCCGGCCCCAAGTAGGTGCATAATTTCTGTAGGTGCATATTCCTTCCTCTCCATTAAGCCGAGGCAGCTCTGATTGTGCTAATTGGCTCACTATGGGCCACCTTTTGGTCCAGGTCTCATTATAGTTGGAATTTCCCTTTTGCTGATGACTTATAAGGCCAAGCACTTTCTAAAATCTTTTATTTATTTTCCTTTGTGAATTGTTTGTTCAGATCTTTTGCCCATTTTAATGGATTGTTTCTCTTTTCATGTGAAAATAGCGATTATTAATGTACTTTTGATGTAGCCATTTTGGTCACACATGTGTCATATGACACCTGGGCAGTTAGTGTGGAAGGTGAGGAGAAGTGACCAGGCCATGGTGGACACACCCAGGCCTGTTGAGGACTCACAGTGCAGACAGAGCTGTCCCAAGTCTGTGTGTCTTTTGTCACCCAAGCTCCAAGGGAACTAGGGCTCTCTCAGTCCCTTGGGCACCATCTGTCCCCAGGCCCCAGGGGCGGTAGGAAGTCACCCCCTGTGGGTCCCAGTGAGCACTGAGCCGGGCCGTGGATGAGCGAGGGGAGGAAAGGGCAGGCAGGATTCCGGCTGCACCGGCTGCCTCTGAGGCTGGAGTGCTTGCTTTTCAACAGGTCACAGAGTCCTGCCTTTCAGTCTCAGGGGTGTCAAGGTGGCCTTAATGCATCTTTCTCATTTCTCCCTCATTTTTCTGGATTAGCACCTCTTTTCCTCACTGTGATGGGGTCGGTCCCTCCTCCTTCTCTCTTACTCACCAAACCCACATCCTGGACACCTGAGATAAAATGTCTCAAGATATAAGAAAGAGTCAAGTGCTTTTACTCCCACCATTCTTACTGTTCCTATGTCTCTCTGCCTCTGTCTCTTTCTCTCCTCCTTAAATTAGCATGTGCTTTTGAGTTTATTGCGAGAGTTCTAAAATCCTTGGTCCAGAAGATCAGTGAGATACCTCTAAGGTGGTCACTCCAATGAACTCCAGTGAGGCAGGAGTGAGGGGCGTCATCCTGGGGTTTCCGCCTGGAGAGGAGAGTATTCCTGCTCCCCTAGGGAATGACACCGCACGAGACAGCAGGGTGCACCAGGTTTGCTTTCTACATTTGCACCATTACTGCAGGACCAGGTCACTCTGTAGCAGCTTTCCAGCCGCCTGCTGCCTGGGGAACTCATGGTAGGAAGCTATATGCCTTGCTCTTCCCTGGAGAAACAAGAAGAAAAAATCCAACACTTTTGATGGTCAGGACACCAGACACTCTTTCTGGGAGCCATGTGACAGTGTCGGTAGCAGGTCAGAAGAAACAGGATCATCCCACTTCCCCATTCATCTGGATCACTGTTGCTTCAACAAATGACACAGCAATGCAGTGAGATGCTCCACAGACTGGCTGGTGGGGATGGTTGAGTAGCAGTCAGCCCCAGAGCTGGAGCCCCAGAAATGATCAGGAATTCCATCCCCCTTGCTGTGGCTTCCTTCACTCTTCAGGCACGTCACATCCTGATGGGTCTTCCTAGGGTGCTGTTGACAGCATCCGATGTAGAAGGTGCTCTGCTCACTGCTCAGGGTGCAGCTGAGCATGGCCAAAGCTCCCAGGGAGGCAGACGCGGAGAGTAACTGAGTCACACAGGCTGACTGAGTCTGGAAACACAAACAGCCATTATGGTGGAGGGAGGGAAAGAGGGAGGGACATTTCTTCCATGTGGTTGGGAGGTAGTTTAGTGGGCTGGGGAATCAGGACCGTCCTGACCTGAGCAGTACAGGAGGAAGGGGAGGAGAGTGGAATCCAGGCCTTAGTGCAGACGCCCCGGAGCTCTGCTGAGATGGAAATGCTGCAGGTCTCTCTCATCCTCCTCAATCCCCAGAGAATAGAGCCCTTCATACAAATTTGCTCCTCTTCTCCTGGCCAACCAAACACCTCCTCGGTTCATGTTTGCCTCTCCCACCACACACACAATGTCCTGAGATCATTATTTCTGGGAGGGGTAGACCTGGGCTGAGACTGGGCTGAGAATCACCAGGAACGCCGAGACATCCAGCTCCTGGGCCCAGGGGGCAGTGAGCAGAGACCAGGGGACAGGTGTCTGGTTTCCCAGCTCTCAAAGATCCCTTGGCAGCAAGCCTACAGCGCCCCTGCTGCCCCAGGCCCAGGTCCATCATATCTGTGACCAGAGGACAGGTGACCCTGCCAGAGGCTCCTGCCTCCCCCACTGCTTTGATCACTGCCATTCCCTGAGGGCAGAGCGAGGCCCTCCTCAGGGGTAGCCTCCCACCTCATTTCAGTCTGTCGTTGTCTGCTTGGGCCTCCTCAGCAGGAATCAGAGACAGAATTCACCCCCTTTGCAAGGAGTCCTCAGGGGAAGGGGCCTCATATGCAAACCCTACATGAAGGAAAACATTCATTAGCTGAGAACAGGGACAGGTCAGCCATGAAGTCACTTCCCAGGCTGCTCAGGAATCCAGGTCCCTTTCCTCCTGCCTGACCCCTCACTAGATGCGCACAGAGGACACACGGGGGTGAGAGTTTCGAGGATGAAGGCGCACACTGGGTAGCTCCCTGGGGAATGAGGAGAAGCCCAGGGAGGAGAAGGGGAAGGGACTCCTGTGGCTGGAAGAGTCAGGAAACTCGAGGGTCCTTAGGAACTAAGGGACTAGAGAGGTTGGGAGAGGAGAAGGGATGTGAGGAGCACTCCTGAGGAAAGATCTGGGAAAAAGTCCATGTCTTTTCTTCAGGAAGTCATCACAAATGACATTCTTTGAAGCATTTTCCTCAAGCCTCTGAATCATTGTGAACAGAGCCTGGGCCCAGGGGAACGTGACATGTGTAGCTATTAGGATCAATCTTTCTTATTAGAGAGTTTTGAAAAGAATGTGGTTCATACTCAAGAACCAAAGCTCTGGGCAGGGGTGGGGAGGTTAAAAACGAGAACGATTTATATGCTTTTATCTGGCAAAATGTCCACTCTACATGATTTTGCCAGAAAGATCACCTCCAGCCAAAAATAAAACAAAAAAAACAAAAACTTTTACCAAAATAAAATAAAACAAAATAAGCAGATAATAAGATCAAATAATAAGATTTCTATAGCCAGAAAACTTTGAGAATTCTATGCACCAGATTCTTAGCTCACTTGAGTCTGGGGAGTTGTTAGGGGCAGAGAGCACATCCTGGCCATCAGTTTGGTGCGCTCTCTGTGTGTTACAGTGGGGTTGCGTTATCTTGAGATATTAATACACCAAAATGTTTAAATGGATTAGTGAAAATCTAAAGTCATTATTTAATCAAGAGTAGTCAATGAATTTTCCTGGGGGAAAAAAGCTCTATTTTAATTTTGCATTTACAATGATACCACCTCTTGAAATATTATTTTCTCTGTAAGTTTTGTTATTTTTAAACAATTTTGATTAAATCACACAACGGGGACTTTATGAAATTTTCTTCATTATTGAGCAGAAATTAATTTTTACAAAATATTTGCACCTTGAGTTTTTTTGGCACTGCTTCCTTTCTGATGATGCAGAAATGTTCATTGTGAATTTTATTTTGCTTTTCCTTCCACTTCAATAAACGAGGATTTGCAGGTCTGCCTAGTCTCTCACACACAGGATGAGGCTGCCTGTGTCCCCTCTCCCCATGGATGCTCTCTCCCTGGTGGGGCCCCCTCAGCTCTCAGGCTCAGGGCAGAGAGAGGAGCACGGGCACAGCTGACTCTCTCCCAGTTCAGGCCCCACCCTGATCCAGTACTACTCGGCCTGTGTAGTGAGGAGCATGTCTTCAATAGCAAATGTTTACTGAACACCGATCTGGTGTTGAGTCTGGGGGTTGGCAGTGGAATTCTAGGCTGTGCTAGACAGCCTCATCCCTGCTCATAGAGCTGAACCTGAAGAAGAAACACGATGGTGGGAGGCATACAGGGGGTCTCCCTTCCTCACTTTCACCACTGGAGGCAGGAGACCAGAGCAGACACTGCTGCACTCACGGGTCTGTGGGGGATTGAAGGTTTGTGGGATCACAGGGGAGCAGGGAGTCAGAGACAACACGAGAGCTGAGAGGACATGGGCAGGACTTGAAGATTCCCTGGGTTTAGGTGAAGATGTAGAGAAGTCCAAAAAGTGGATACAAACAGAGGAAGACAGAGATAAATAACATGACCCCGGAGATATGGGCTACTAGGAAAAATTGGATTAGTTAGCAGGACAAGTGCCTTAGGAATCCCAGATGTGGTTTGGTTTATCAGGTGAAGGGTCTTGCTCACTAGTTGAGCGTGACCTACTGGGAGTGCTGGAAAGGAAGACAGTGAGAGGCCATATGTCAGGAAGGTGAGAAGTGAAGAGTGGGTGAGAGAGTCAACAGAGAGAGGACAGATTCCCCTTTAGGAAAGATCGGACGGGAAGTGTAAGATGGAGGAATCTAAAGTCTAGCTGCCCTTCTCCATATGTTTCTTGTAAATGGAATCACGTTAATTTGTAGACTTTTACACAGAAGAGAAATCCAAAGCTCATAGATTTATTACCCTTGAAGACATTAACCAGTTTATTTCCAACGTAGAAAACTGGCTTCCTTGGCCCAGTCTTGGTAGAATAAATGTACTATATTTAGAAAATACTCTTTAAAATCTATTACTGTCTCACTAGTCTCCTCAATGAAATATAAGTTGAATAAATTTTTGACACGTGTTCTTACTCCATATGTTTAACTTTTGGAAAATTTTCCCTGACAATTTAGGTTACTTACTGAGATCTCTGAGAGGATCCTTCTATCTAATCTATTGACCCCGTGGTGACTGAGGACTGGAATCTTTAAGGTCAGGAATCGCTTCTCTCGAGTCCTGAAGTGATTCCCAGGAACAACTAAAACTTTGATTTTCTGATGCTATATTTTTCTAAAACTCCACCCCGACACACGTTTGTGACAATGGGCTGAAGATGCTTGGTTGGGGTCATTAGCTGACTGGTGGAAAGGAAATGAGAACATAAGAGAGATGGTAGAATTTGGGAAAAATCAATGATTCTAGTCTGAGGACATTACATGATATGATTGGATAGACAAAGGACATTCCAGAAGGACCTTGACATGTAGAGTCCAGGTGGAGGAAAAACCAGGACAATTCAACTGCGGCTCTTAATAGTTTTCTCTATGTCCTCGATGGGCAGAGTCACAGCAGAGGTAGCGTCAGGCTGAGTGCTCTCATTCCCTTGGAACTTTACTCTGTGATGTGGACACTCCCAGAAATGACACAGTGGTGGCCAAGGGAGCAGTTGCTGTGGTTTGGGAGCAAAAGGACTTCCATGTGGAGCATGTGGACAGAGGTATTGGTTCATGTGATGGTCCCTGAGTCTGGTCCACATTGGAGAGAGTGAAGGCGGGGAGAGGTGTCCGGTGAGCTTTGGAAGATGCCACCATGGAGGTTTCTTGAGCCTTCTTTACCTTCTTACTAAACCTGGGAAGAAGAGGTCATCAAGAGAAAGCTTTTTTTTTTCTTCTTTCTTCCTCTCATGAGACTACCTAAATTTCAGATCAACACGTTGTGGATGGGAATGAATCTGTCTTGTCCCGGAATTGATCTCTTGTAGGAATATCGGAAAGGCCAGGGAGCCAAGCTGTGGCTTTATGATACGGGAACAGTCTGGCCTGTGTCCCCTTCCCAGATCCGAGTGTCCACAGTACATGCCCCAACCTGAACTGACGATGAGGGTGCAGGGAAGAGTGAGGAAATGTTAGAGACCTATTTGGTAAAACTTCTATCATTTTCTTCTCCTATTTGGACTCCAAGTCTCCCAGACATGCAGTTGGCGTAGGATTGACCACACATGCTCCTGGATAGCCCTTGTGTTACCTAAACCAGTCAGACAATCCCCTCCCTGCTCACCATGGTGGAGCTGGGTGATGGTGTAAGTGAGCTCGTCCAGCCCTCCTGAAAGCTGATTTCCTGATCAGTGGAACAGGGAGGGCAAGTCTCTCTCCTTATGGACTGATTGTTGTGTGGACATGATGCCTGGGACTGCAGAGGCAAGTTTGGTCCATGTGGGAAAACAGCCTGGAGACGCTCTATATACTCATGGAGGATGTAGAGACAATCACAGAGAATCCAGCAGCGTTCATCAGCCCTGCTTACAGTTGGTCCTTGTGAAATTTTGCCATTTGTCTTCCTGATACCACAATCCAAACTTTGTAGCCCACCCTGAATTTCTGGTTCTAAACAGACCGAAGTATCCCTCTGTCCCTCCTTCCTCGGAGAGAATTCTCCAGACCAAAGACTGTTAAGCAGCCAGGTTGAAAGCCCCTGCAAGATGAGGTTCTCTCCTACGTGACGGGGGTCCCTGTGCCTGGCTCAGGGCCACTTTAAACTCACTTTAGCTCATATGTGTTTAACAATTGAAGGGACAGATTGAACTTCTGGAAAATCATATCTTCTGAATGAACGGATTAACCTAGTGATAGCATGACATACATATCTTAGAAAAATCCTCTCACTATTTTCAGTTGGTTCTAATGTAAAGCATTGCCTAAGTCCTGCCTCCCTCCTCATCCCTGCAGTGAAGGGCTGTCTTTCTTTAGGTGCATCCATCACATTTTGATTTCTAGTAGAGTTTTCTATATTTCTCCTACTAGACTGTGTTCATCCTGGGACCTAATGAGCCCATCCTAACACCTGCTTCCCAGCACATCCTTCCCCGTCCCCCAGGGGATGACTGGGATCAGGATGTGTGGACACGTCTGCCTTGACCCTGCCCAGTGGGAGAGCAGACCCCCTGCTCTGAGGCCTGGGGTTGCATCTGCAAATGAGTCTTCTCAGGGTCATCAGCCTGTCCATTCCTCTTGGCTCATTTTTCTCATCAATAGAATGGCAGATGTAGCCAATTAGGGGTTATCTATTCATGATACATAAAAGAACTTTCTGGAAGCATGTAAACACAAACCTATTACAGAATCCCACTTATTGAGTTTAAAATTAAGTAATCTGGTGGAAATTGTGGTTTTCATCTTTTCCAAAGTGGAAGATTTCTAATATGGGGGCAGCATTGCGAACGAGGGGACTGAGTTCATCCTTCACATTCTATTCCTCCAACAACATGAGAAAGTTTAACAGGCACAGGTGTAGTTTACATCAAATGTGAGATGAAAGTAAACCAGAGACGTGCATTCCTAGGACTTCTTGTGAACAGCCCCCATTTGTCAGGAGCTGATCATGTCTCCTGAAAATATAAGGTTTAAATAATCCTGTCATAAATATATGGGGTCATCATGTTGTCTCAAGTAATCGACTCACTTATGTCCCGCACTGTTCCCAAGAGCCCAGCCTCGGTTCCTCTCTTTCCCATTTTCATTCTTCAGTCCCTCCTACCTTCAAGACATGGGGACCCTGACCTTTCTTCTCCATCCCACCTGCTCCTCCCCTCCTCCAGGGCTCCTAGTCTGACATCGTATCATCCACAACCCCACCTGGTCCCTGCCTTCACTCTCCCCTCCTCCTAGTTCACCTTCTATGCAGCACCTGGATTAAATACACTTAAATCACATTCTGCTGTTTCCTTGTTCACCCCCCCTAATTCTCCCATCTCCACCAACCGCCACGCCTCTCCTCACTCTCCCAGGACATCTTTCTTTCAAAGCATGTTTTGTTTGTTTGTTCTCTCTCTTCCCCTGAGAGTGTCAGCTTCCTGAGCATGGGGACTTTCCCATATTTTCCACCTACTATCCTAAGCTCCTAACCAAAGTCTGACACATAATAGGTGTTCAATAAATTGTGTGGATGCACATCATCTGGACAGTCATCCTGAGTCAAACATAGCTGGACTCTGTGTCCTTGGTTCTTTTCTGACCCCTTGATATGGACTGAACTGTGTCCTTCAAAATCCTATGTTGAGACTCTAACCCCCAGTGTGACTGTCTTTGGGTATAAGGCATTAAAGGAGGTAATTAAGGTAAAAGAGTTCATGGGGGTGGTTCTCCTAAGCAAGTAGGGCTGGTGTCTTTCTAAAAAGAGGAAGAGAAACCAGGGGTAAGTACACAGAGAAAAAGCCATGTGAGGAGACAGTAAGAATGTACACATCTGTGGGCCAAGGAGGGTGGCCTCAGGAAAAAACAAACCTGCCAGCACCTTGATCTTGGACTTCCAGCCCGCAGAACTGTGAGAAAATACCTTTCTTTGGGTTAAGCCAACTCATCTGTGTTTTTTCGCTGTGGCAGCCCTGCTGGACTAACACACTGCATGGATGCTGTGGCCAGCGCAGCCTGCCCCCACATCCAGGAATGTTTGCTCGATTTGAGAAAATCAATAATGTGTTCAAACCAGACACAGGCAGCGGGGGAAGAATGGGAGAGGACGAGGACACAGTCTCTAAACAAAGCACCCTGGATTGAGTCATAGAAAGTTTGGGGCCAAACAAACCAAGGAAGCAGCTGATGTGGCCGAGGAGTGGGGGCTGCGCAGGGAAGCCCCATGGTTGGGGGGGAAGCAGGTTTCTGTCTCACTTCCCCACAGGCCTGGAGCACTGTGTGAGCACTCAGGCTGTCATCATAGCACTCACAGTAATAATCAGCGTCGTCCTCAGACTTGAGCCCAGTGATGGTCAGGGTGGCCGAGTTGCCAGACTTGGAGCCAGAGAATCCTTCTGGGACCCCAGATGGCCGTTTGCTGTTATCATAGATGATGAGTTTGGGGGCCATTCCCGGGAGCTGTTGGTACCAGTGCACATCATAATCACCGATGTGGGAGCTGCTTCCAGTGCAGGAGATGGTGACCCTCTGGCCCAGGTTCCCAGACACTGAGGCCGGCTGAGTCAGCACAGACTGGGCCCAGGATCCTAGAAGAGGGAAAGACACAGAGATGGTGATGCTGGGGTCTAGAAACAAGATGAGAAAGCAGGGTGACATGTATCTTCCCAGGGTCCCTTGTCCCCATAACTAGTCACCTGTGCAGAGAACAATGAGGGTGAGGAGACGGGTCCAGGCCATGGTGGAGGTCATCACCGATTCCCACCGTCTGTGGCCCCACAGCTGAAGCAGAGCTTCTCCCAGATCTCTCCCTTCCCCTCTTCATACTCTAACAGAGGGAGGGCCCACACATGCAAATCAGACCCTCCCAGCTTTCTGATCTCTCACTGGGCCTTGGTTCAGGTCTCACTGCCTAACAATGGCCAGGGAGTGGGGAGTTCACAGCTGTGATCCCTGAACAGAGGGCACCAGGCAGTGCCAGGGGGCTGGTCCCAGCTGTGATCAGCCACAAAAACCTCAGGAACGAGCACTGAGCACCCCCTGGTGTCCAGGCCATGATTCATCAGGTGTGACACAGTGACTAAAGCCAATTAGAAACAGCTCTGGTCCCCACTGCTCTGTCCACTCTCCCCTTGCCTTAGGGTCAGGACAGGTGGCCCCTCATGTTGCCTCCCCACCACCTAAAGGCAGTCTTTATGCTCTGCTCAGCCTCCTCAGGGGTGAGCATGTTCGTGTCGCCGTTGGCTGTTCAGCGGACAGGACTGAGGTGGTGTCTCTTATCAAACTCCTCTTAGATCAGGATCAAGAACAGAGCAGTGACCGGCCCCATGGAGGGAGGTCCCCTTCTGTGCAGGACCCAGATTCTTTCCTCGTATGTGATCCCTCCCTTGTTAGAGATTAAGCAGTGCATCTCCAACACTCAAAAACTTTGCTCCAAAGCTTCTATTCCTGCTGAAATATAAGGACTTTGATTTTTGCTATGCTCTGTGACCAATACTTACCATTTACTGGTCTCCTCACTAATGTATGAGTTGAATAAAATATTTTACACTGGTTCATTCTATACTTGTATGAGAGTCAGGTGTTTACCTTTTTGATTCAGGGTCACTCTGATCCCAACGCCCGAACATAGAAGTGGTAGGTGACTGGGATAGAGCACCTGTCACCTGGACCCCATGAGGTGGAGAATCTCAGCAATGACCCCTCACTGACCTCGTGGAGCATGTGCTTGGGGATGGGGGTAGAAGGGGCCAGGAATGGAGCATGCATCCAGAGACTCATGAGCTGACCCTCTGGGACTCGTCCTCACCTGAGGGACACGGTAGATGGTGGAGAGGAATGCATGTGATGATTGGCACCAGCTACTACTGTGGTTTCTTGAACCTTAATCATCCTCTCACTCCCTCTAGAGAGAGGATGTCCTCATGAGGGATTTTTGCTTCTTTCTACTTCTCCTGAGAATATTGAATTTCAGATTGATGCCTCACTGATGGAAGTGGGTGTGATTTTACCTGAGATCGATCCTTTGCAGACCATTAGAAAGGTCTGGGAGCCAGAAGCAGAGTTGTGTGAGACAGGAACCTGTGGCCTGTGTCCCCGGTTCAGCTCCCAGTATCCACAGTGCTAGGATCAACATGAACTAACGATGGCAATGGAGGACAGAGTGATGTGCTTGGTGGGGACCACTTAGGCAAACATTTTGCCTTTTCTTGTCCTCTCTAGACCCCTAATTTCCTAACCATGTGGTGAGCATGTGAAAAACCCCCACTGCAGCTCCAGAAATAGGCCTTTAATTTCCCAAACCGATCAGAAAATCCCCTCCTGGGATGCCATGACGGAATCAGGGGAAATGGTCTAAGTGCTCTGGTCTGGACCTCATGACAACCAGGATTCCTGTTCAATGGATCAGGGAGGGAAGTCTCTCTCATTCAACAGGATTTGTTGTGTGGATGCGATACCTAGGACTGCAGGGACATTTTTGATCCATGTGATAAATCAGCCTGTGGACACAAGAGATAATGGAGAGAGAACATCTCAAGTGAATCTCAGAGAAGAAGGAGTGAAGCTTATTGAGATTCCACACTTGACAACTAAAGAGAAAACTTTCCTGTGTCACCACTGAACACAGCAGGAAGGTTGTTGTCAACATTTCCATCACTGGGATGAGCTCAGGACCTCAACCCCACATCATTGTCCATGAACCTTCAGCCAGGAGGTACAGCTCACTCAGGTCCCATCCTCTTTCCAAGAACCAGACTCCAAACCTCTTCCCCACATCCCATTCTTTACCTCTTGCCTCCAAAAATCGCACAGTAGCTGATGATCTTTCTTCACCTCTCCTGATCTACTCTTCATCCAGGATGCCAGTCTAATCTTTGTAGCAAATCCACAACCCCCGAAAGGTCTCTGCCTTCACTCTCACCACCTACCCACTCATCTTCCTTGTAGCATCAGGACTTCATAAACTTAATCAGATTTCATATATTCCATGTCAAATCCTCTAATGGTTCCTATTCCCCATTTAGCCCAGCCAATTGTTGGTGTTTCCTAAATGGCGTGGACGGATGTACCTATGAACATTCGGCTACCCTGCATCAAACACAGCTAGACTATGTGTCTCTGGTTTTTCCCTGACCCATCGTGGACTCTGGCCTCATGGCAGCCTGACCTTGACATTGAGGAATATCTGATGAATGTGAGATGATCAGATAACTTGTTGCTGCCAAGGATGGGCTTTGGGAGCATAAACTGAGAAGATGGGGCTACAAGCTGTACACCATGTTCCCTAGACTGGGTATGAGAACCTAGTTTTAGGCCAAACAAACAAAGGTATCAAAAAGCCACACTTCAATGAGAAAACTCAATGCCCAAGTCTGCAAGAGCCAGTAGAGCATTCTCTGTGCCTGCTTTTCCCAGAACACTGCCCTCTCAGGACTTGTCCAACAGCACCTCTGCTGGTCTCAGATCCAGGGGCCAGTGCCTCTGACTCCACTCAACTCTCCTGGAGGATGTCCTGATTTTGCTCACAGATCATTGTGATGTCACTACCCAGAAGAGCAAAACAAGTAGGTCGTTTCATGGGATTTGAGTCTGAGACATTAATTGCCTGTAGATAACCAATGACCTCCGGATGGATAAATACGGGATGCATCGCACAGTCCTCATGGCGCCAGATATTTCAGGTTTACCCAACATTTTATTTTGCTTCTGCCATATGTCTGGAGCATCTTAAACCAAGTTCAAGGCCTAAGACTCTACAGTGTACTCTGTTGGTTCATACTGGTGAGAAATCTGTCTGGGATATCCTGACAGGCTGATTTCTGTTGTTGTTGTCACCGTTATTGTTGCTGTTGTTGTTGTGAGGGATTCCTGTTAGACCCCCCAACCCCACTGCACAAGTGCTGGTCATGCCTTCTCTAGTGGCCACTGGAACACGGTGCTGTTGGAGAAAGGCGCCCTCCCTCCTGCTGATCACTCTGGGCTCATTTGCCCTTAATGGCTGTTCTGGAGATTTATTCTTTCTTCTTTTGAATCTGTGATATATTTATGGTAGTTTTTCCCATTTTAGTCGTTTTGTCAATGTTTTTAGTCTGAAGATTGATAAGTAAACCATTACTATGTGCATCTCTCTTTTTTGAGGTCCGTCCTCCCTCCTTGACTTAGTGGCATCCAAGATGTGTTACACAACTCACACTGGGCCCTGACCAGGTTTACTTGGTAGCTGCTCCATATGCTGATGTGATTAATGAACACGGCTGTCTGTAAATTGTTTTGTAATATCAGGGCTCTCTGTGATAAGGAGGGTTGGGTCATAGGCTCTAGATCCCAATGACCTGAGATGCTTTCAAACATCTCCCCCTCCAAAATAAAATAAACACACAAAAAATCTGTAGCTGTAAAACCGGTAAGATTTGTGGGATTAAACTGGGGAAAGTGAGGAGGTGATGGGTGTGAGAACTCAGGGCATGATCAGCAAAGCCTGGGCCAGGCTCATGGGACATGTAGGGGACTGAGCAGAGGAGGACCTGGGTCTCCTGGCTCTCGCTGGCTGACTTCTCTTCTCCATGCATGCACGAGGCAGGGAGGTGCTTGTATAGGTTCTGGTGACAAAATGATTTGCTTGCATTGGAAAACCAGTAATAAAATGGGGGGTTTTTTTTGTTTTTTTTTTGCATCCATACAGGTGGACTGACTAAAAAGCATCAGACCCTCTGGTTTTAGTAGCACAAGTAACAGCAGAAGCCAAAACCTGGGCTGGTGTTGCCTCCAGGCAGGGACAGAGGAGAGTTAGGTCAGACTGGGGAGTGGATCTCACTCCCCACGGACTAGGATTGGCATCGAGGTTGCATGCAGCTGTTTGACAGTGACAATCAGCCTCATCCTCTGGCTGGAGCCTGCAGTAGTCAAGGAGGTTATCTTTACAGACCTGGATCTGGAGATTGGTCTGGAACCCCTGCTGTCCTAGGACACACACTTAGGAGCTCTTTCTGGGAATCCTTGATGCTGATTTCCATTGTAACCTATGTTTCTGTTGATTCCCTTAAAGGAGACGGTTTGGGTCCTTCTAAAGAGCTTCCTGGGTTGGATTGACTTCATGCACATATCGGGGAGTTTCTGCTCGCTCATATTCCACTGTCCTTCTCTTACACTTTGTCTAATTGGAAAGGTCCACTGAGATACAAGAGGAGAGAAGAACTCAAGTGTGTACCTGTAGGCTCCAGATCACACACCGGAGGGAGTCCCATGTGCCCTGAGGGGGATCGGCGGTAGGAAAGTCACAACTGTGGGACATACTTCACCCAGCTTCCATGCTGCAGGCTCACCATTTTAGTCTCCCCTTCTTGCTGACATCACAACCGTATGTCCAGGCACCCAGCAAGTGTGTCAGGCCAGCTCTGTGCCTGGAATTCCTCCTGGGATGTTTCTCACAACATCTTACATCTTAATCTTTTGTGCTTGAACACAGTGAGCCTCAGCCAGATCTGAGCACAAGAGCCTGGGAGGGAGGGAAGGTCTCCGCTCTGACCCCTCACAGAGCAGAGTCCCTGCTGTGGAGGACTGTGTATCTGCTGGATGGACCCTGGGTTCCCACCAAGAAGAAATCTAGCAAAGGCTAATTTCCCATCTTTCAAGACAAACAGCCCAGCTACAAAGGCTCTCATTTTATCACACATGGGTCACCAGGCAAAGATTCAGTGTCATCATGAGATTTGTATTTTGTTTGGTTTAGTTTTCATTTTGGTGTTTGTTTACCTGAGATTGCAGGTATATTGACTGGAAAATTGGGAAGACAGCCGATGTGAACCAGAAACTACTTCCAGGCACAGCTACTGCATCTACAAGTTACTGTAAAATTGCAGAAGCGTCTATTCCAAGAGCCTGAGTGGGCTGAGGTATTTGTCCCAATTTCCCATCTGCCTGTGTCACTGTGAGAAGCCCTATTGTGCACAATCACACAGTAATAATCAGCCTCATCCTCTGGCTGCTGCCCAGAGATGAGCAGAATCCTTGCGTTGGCCGAGGCATCTTTGGATCCAGAGAAGCAGCTGGGGACCTTGAGCCTGGTGCTTCTCTGAATCCGTGTGGTAGTAGAGGAGATGCTGGGAAGGGGACCATGCATTCTGCTGGTACCCACCCTGCTTTGAGTAAAAATCCTCCCTGAGCCGCTGTGTAGGGACCACAGGGCAGTCCCACATCACCCCCTGCTGGTCATATGTGGAAAAATGAAAAATGCCAAAAATGCAAGAGATAATGTCTGTGAAAAATAGGTAAAATACGTGCTTTTCTAGGAAGGATCAAAATTGGCTCTACTGGAAATAAAACAAGTAAGCTTACCTATTTTAATACAGAAATACAAAATGATATGGACCCACTCCACAGAATGAATGAACAGACAGATATTCTCACATGGAAGCTCTAAAAACATCAGAGACCAGAAGGTTCCAATCTACTTGCTCTATTTTTAAATAACACTTAAAAGGATGGAAAACTTACCAGTTCTTTTAGAGATCAGTTATATCAGTTATAATGCATGTTACAGTTAAATTACAGAAAAATAAAAATGGCAAACGAACATTAGATATTACGCAAATGTTCTAAATAGAATATTAAGGAAGAGATCTCAATACTAGATTAATGAATTGATGAATTATTACCAAGTGGCATTGATTCCAATGATGCAAGTTGTATGCAATAGTAAGAAATATTTTAATATAACACACAATATAAATATATATATATAGATATGATCATACGGTCTCAAATGATACTGGGAGGGATTTTGACCAAATTTAGCATCAATTCCTAATAAAAGCCACATAAAACTAAAAGCCACAAACAGAAACATTTATAATACGGCCAGACACACTCTCTCACACACGTATAATGAAATCCTAGTGGCAGCATCTTAGTCAATGGAGTGGTAAAGGGCAGCATTTCCAAAAAGATCAGCAATAGGCAAAGGTGATTCCCTTTGCCCATGTACCTCCATTAATATTCCACAGTATTCTGCAAGCATGAGAAAATCCAATTAAAGTAATGATAGCAATGGTTTGGACATAGAATTCATGGGAACAAAGAAGTAGACATTCTTAATGATCCAAATGAACGTTGTGGCCTTAGATACTCTGGTCCCGGTGCAGAAGTGACAGCAGAGATCACCCCAGTGAGTGACTAGTCACTAACACTCACTAGTACTGGTAACAGATAGTGACAGAGGCATGTGAGTGGAACAGGGGGAGCAAAGGGGAGGTCTTGGTCCACCTGCCCAGCAGTGAAGAGCATCTTGTAAGATATTAGGCAGTCACCTGAGGTCTGGGGTAATCATCTGCATCCCACTCACACTGCATCCCAAGTAACATCAGTCATCACACTTATGGGGCTTCTGTCTCAGAGCCAGAATAAGCCACATGCAGACTTCCAGGGCAGAAAGTTTCTGCCCAAGTGACCAACACACTGAGACAGGCGTTGTGAGTCTGGTGTCACAGCACCTGCTCCATGTGGAACCAAGGAGAAGGCAGGTGCTGTGCCTAAGATCTTGTAAAGGTCCCCTACCAGAAGCTGGAAGAACAAGACTTCCGGATTTGGTTGAGGCACCACTGAGCTCTGTCTCCTGAGGGTCCACTGTGTGGACTCCGCCCACAAGCTGTGTCTTGTCTTCTGCACAGTCTTCCCAGGAGCCCACTTCCTCCGTGGAAGTGCATTTGGGCTCCTAATGGTCTGTCAGCCCCACCTTGTTCAAGACTCCCTGAGGAAAAAGGAGGCGATGACCTACATTTGAAGCCATCAATTAGGAAGCCAAAACCAGGAGCTCACAGGGTCATGGGAAGCCTCATGGGTGAAGGCAAGTCCCACATCAGTGAGGACACAGGTCGCCCAACTGCCCTGGAGCCCAATGAGTGGTTGAACATCTGTCTGACCCAACACCTGCCTCTCCTAAGTCTGAGGACACTCCATTGCTGCCCCTGCTGGTGACTGCCCATCCCACAGCTGCTGTGACATCCCTAAGCACACCACGCAGAGTGTTCGATTTTACAGCAGTCTTCCCCAACTTTACTCCCAAGAGAGTGGAATGAGAAAGGCCTTCTAGGATTACATGGGGACAGTGATGCTCTCACACCTGCACTTCTATTTTCATGAAAAACTATAATTATTTTCAAACTGTCAGTCTCTGTCCATTCCACCCTAGAGCTCCAACCTTGCCTGCTGTGGCAGACACTGAACTCGGTGTGTGAGAGGACAGTGAAAGGGTGCAACAGGAACACACCTATGCTGACACGGCCCTGTGTGCATGTGGGTTGTGCACATGGCTCTGTGTTTTCTTGTGGGTTGTGCACATGGCTCTGTGTGCATGTGGGGTGTGCCCTGGGATATTGGGACAAAGGAGCCTGGACGAAGCTGTGATATGTAAGCTGGGATCTGTGGGATGAGTCAAGTGATCACCCTGGGAAAGACTGGAAGAGCCTTCGAATCAGAGGTCAGGTCATGTACCGAGGTCCGGAAAAGAGGGGAAGCTGGTTGCTGGTGATGCTGGTGGATGGCCTCTTGAGTTCGGAGAGATAGACCCTCTAAGCAGGTGAACCCAGCACCTCCAAATGGAATAGAAAAGAAAAATCTCGAAAAATTAATATTCTCTTACTTAAACCTTGAAATCCTTTATTATACATTTTTAAGGTGTATGAACGTGCATCTTCATATAGCCACAAATGCATTCACAATGATGTTGCCTATACATTTGTTAATCATGCAAATGAAGAAATTTTCACTTATTGTATTATTTTTAATACTCCTGAATAGGCCACACAATTGTCAGCTGGAACCCAGTCCCTGTCCTTTCCTTGGCAGTGAATGCTGCTCTGGGAGGTCCCCATGCGCTGGGTGAGCCTGGGGAGCTCAGGGTTTGCGTCTCCTTCCCCACTGGCCTGGGGCCCCGTGTGCGCACTGAGGCTGCTGTCCCACACAGAGCAGTAATAATCAGCCTCGTTCCAGGCTGGAGCCCAGAGATGCTCAGGGGGCCACACTGCCTCACCTGGAGCCAGAGAATCTCTTGGAGACCCCAGAGGCCCAGATGTTATTCCTGCTGGTCAGGAGTGTGGGAACATGGCCTTGGGGTTGCTGCTGCAGCCACGCTGCCCCCTCATGGCTGACATTTTTGCTCTTTCCAGTGCAGGTGAGTGTGGCAGTCTGTCCTGGGGACTTGGTCACTGAGGGCGGCTGAGTCAGCCCTGCCTGGGCCACAGACACTGTAGGGCACAGAGAGGAGTGTGAGGGCAGGATCCCAGCTCACTGTGAAGGAGGGTGGGGGCGTGGGGGGCAGAGCTGGGAGTGGATCTCCATCCCGAGGGTAAGTCACTCTCACCTGTGTGGGGAGTGAGGAGGTGAGGAGGAGAGGAGCCCAGGGCACGGGAGAGACCCAGACTCTGAGCCCTAGAGCTGTGTTGTGGAGACGGAGCTGCCCTAAGTCTCTCTGAATCTCCTGAAACTTTCATCGGGGGTGGAGTGGATACACTCAAATCAGCCCTTGCTCTCTGTCTGCCCCTGGCCTCCCTGCCCTGGTCCTCACAGGGAGATGGAGGTAGAGGAGGGATGAGCTGACCCAGGGGGTGGAGGCCCTGGCTCTTGATGACCCTGGGTCCTGGAGGTCAGCACAGCCCAGTGAGCACACTGATGGCTGAACCCCTGGAGCCCTGGGTGGCTTCCCAACTGGGAGGGGCCATCTCGGGATTGTCCCACACTGTCCCACATGCCCTCAGACCCCACCCCACCCGGCCTCTCTGACACACCTGGGCCCTCCGGTTAGAGGAGGACTGTTGTCCCGATGCTCTTCATGAAGCTGCTCCTGGTGTCAGAGAGGGACCTGGGCAGCTGGGATTCTAGACACCGGGGGTGTGGGTTGAGGGATGTCCCCGTCACTACAAAGAGGCCACAGCAGCTTGCCTTTCAGCTGCATCAGCAGAGTATGCACAGAATTTTATTAGATCATCGATTATAAGTCCAAAAATGGAGAATATTTTCTCTTTCAGTTTTTCATGAGAATTAGACCCCAACAATTTAATACACTTATTTTCCTAACACTGTCATCACCAGGAGCTTGGGATCGTGTGAGATCCGTGTCGGCTCCAGCGCAGTCTCTAGGTCCTTCTTGTTTCTGACATGACTGGAGTCAGCCTCCCTCTGTCCCCATCACTGTCTCTCTGGAGAGACCGGGTGCCCTGGAAAAGGAGCTCCTGCCTGTGTGGACATGAGCAGGCAGAGGGTGCATCGATGGGAATGGCTCAGTCTACAGGGGATCAGAGGAACGGACATGCTCAGATTGACAGACCCATGTAGGGGGCTCAGACCCTCAGATGTTGGTGACAGAGGTGACGTCAATCACAGAGGAGTGAAGGTGTGATCAGGGGCCCCAGGGGGGTGGTTTATGTCTCACTTCCTCGTGGGCACACAGCACTGAGTACACTGAGGTCTCTGTCATATGTGTGACAGTAACAATCACCTCGTCCTCAGGCTGGAGCCCACAGATGGTCAAAGAGACCACGTTGCCTGACTTGGAGACAGAGAATCATCTGGAATCTCAGGGCCTGGTACTTCCAAGAGTCAGAGTTTTGGTGCAGCACCACTGACAGCTGGAACCAACACACACTATGGGATCCAATGTTACTGTTCCCGGAGCAGGAGATGGTGACCTCCTGGTCCAGGGTCCCTGACACCAAGGATGGCTGGGTCAGCAAAGACCGTGCCCAGGACCCTGAAATGAGGGACACAGAGTCACAGAGGTGGAGAGTCAGGGCCCTTCCCACACCCCAGGCTGGACACCAAGGGGAAGGAAACGTCCCTGTATCCTCCTAGGGACCCGACCTGACCCCAGAGTCCAGTCACCTGTGAGTGAGTGAGGAGGGTGAGGAGAGGGGTCTGGACCATGACGGAGACGCCCCAGAGCTCTCTCTCCCTCCCCCAGATGACACAGGGCTGCCCAATTATCTATCCCTCATCCCTTCCCTCACTCTGATGGAAGCAAGAGCCCTTCATCCAAATTGTTTCCCCTTCTCCTCCCCTCACCTCTCCCAGCCTGTCTGTGAACCAAGATTCAATCCCCTTTGCCTTGGAGTTTATCATTGGATGACATGGAACTGGTAACTTATGATATGGGCTCTTCTGGGACCTTGGGAGGAAGCATCTTCTGGGGCGCAGGGGTCACTGAGCAGAGGGCACCAGCTAAGCAGCCAGGTGCTTGGGTCACAGCTCTCTCTCATCACATGTGGTTCAGACACACGCCCACCGCTCCCCCTGCTGGCCATGGTGCACTTTGCACCATGTCAGAATACACTGTCAGCATCCCAACTGCAGGAGGGCAGGGCCTCCCTAAGCATTGCCTTCTCCACAGTCCCCTCCTCACAAAGGGGTGGGACCCTCACCCAGGCCTTCACTGGGCTGCAACCTCCTCCCCATACTGACCCCTCAGTTTCATAGAGAGGCCTCCTCACATGGTGGGCTCACTGATGCCCCTTCAGTTGTTACACAGTGGAGCGCAGGGCCCTGAGAACTGGCCCCAGAGGGACAATTTGTGCTGCTTTCTCACAGCAGAAGGACAAAGGCCCTGAGACCAGCCACGTCTCACTGTTTGGGAAGGTGGAGGCACTCCCCCTCTCTCTGACCCCACTTTCCACTGAGGCAGGTGCAGGCCCCTGGACCCTCCCCCTTCATGCCTCTCATGTCCCCCCTGGTGGGGATGGGGGTCCATCAACAGGAACAAGGCAGGGAGGTATTGAGAAGAGGCTGTTCTTCATCCTCAGAAAGACAGAGGTCGGCTGCTCTGGGACCCACCTCTCAGCACAGCTGTCCAGGATGACGCTGGGGCTGCAGCCCTGGGACCTAAGGGGATAGGGCTCCACGAAGAGGGCAGCGTCCCCAGGGTGAAACTGAGACCCTTGTAGGAGGGAGAGACTGAGGAGTGAAGGGGGCTTAAGGGTTGAGACCCCAGGAGACAAGGAAAGCAGACTTTGAGTGACTGAGCCATGGCTGAGTGACAGGAGAAGGGAAGTTTCACACCATCCTCTTGCCCACAGGGACCCTCACATCAGAAGATGACAATGAGCACACATTAGAGCGGATGGAGCTGAGGTGATGGGCTATTTTGAGCAGGGGTCATGCTAGAGGTCCGGGGGACCTGCACAGCTGCCTCTATTTATCCCCACCAGGCACCTTCTTAAGGAAACATTCAGAAAGGTGTATTTTGCCTACTCTTTTCCTTTTATTTCTTTCTCTCTCCCTTCCAAACACACACACACACACACACACACACAAATATAGGTAGAAATGTGTCATGAATCAGCCATGATGGGCATTCGTACTGAAGAATTTCATACCATGAAAGAGACCAACTTTGCTTTAAACTTGGCTACTCTCTCACTTTTTTCCTAAAATTTTTACCTGTTCTGTGTATTTTGTGTATCATCACTTCTCTTTCTATGTATAGTTTTCGTGAAAAAATAATAAACGTGTGTGATTGAGCATCAATTTATTAACTAGAACACAGCTTTAATCTTACTCTTTTTTGTAACTAAAATACTCCATTTACAAAATAATTATGTAATTTTTTACCCAACCTGTTCACTCTAACAGAACTGTACTAGTGAAAATATTGTGATATTTCTTTACTAATTTCTCAGTGAATAATTTAGCCTTTCACAGTGACAATGAACACAAATTTCTCAGTGAATTCATAGAGATAGGAAGTTCACTAAATACACAGTCTCCGTTGCATAGAGAGAAAAAGTAGGTAATATATAGAGATGACTAGAGAAGAATTTACATAATTTGATAACTCAGATAAATATGGCTTTTCAAATGGAATTTCCAATGATTCTATTTCCAAATGTGTGGAGGTATAATTAACAAGTAAATATTGTATTATATTTAAGGTGTGAAATGTGATTTAATACATATATACACACACATTTTCAAATGATTACCACAATAAGTTAATTAACACATCCATCACCTTTTTGTATTTGGTGAGAATACTTAAGATCTACTCTCTTAACAAGTTTAAAGTGTTCAACAATGTATTATTAACTATAGTCACCATGCTATATATTAGAGCCTCAGAAATTATTCTTTTTCTTTTTGAGGAAGATTATCCCTGAGCTAACATCTGCCGCCAATCCTCCTCTTTTTGCAGAGGAAGATTGGCCCTGAGCTAACATCCGTGCCCATCTTCCTCTACTTTATATGTAGAAGGCCTGCCATAGCACGGCTTGACAAGTGATGCGTAGGTCCGTGCCTGGGATCCGAAACAGCAAACCCTGGGACACTGAAGCGGAGTGCATGAACTTAAATGCTGTGCCACTGGGCCAGCCCCAGCAATTATTCATATTAATACTGAAAATGTATACCATTTGCTACTTTTCACTTAAATAGGAACAAATTTTATGTTCTTTGTCCTAGAAATGTCAGGTGACATCTCAGAAATGGTAGAAATGGGTGGGTTGGTATTTCAAATAAAAAAAAATGTACTGTATTTATTTCCATCAAGTCAGCTTTTAGGCCTCTCACTCTGAAATTTTCACTCTCCACTATAGTTGAGGTGCAGGTCTATTTCCTACATATAGCTCGTTTCCAGAAACAGAGAACAATTATTGTGACACTCTATTCAATTTTTCAAACAAACTATTTACTCTTCAATGATGCACTACAAGATATAAAAACACACTTATATAGAGAACACCAGGTGGGCGCCACAGTGTGGGGCATACGTTCACTCTGAAAATCCTATGATGACCCATCTCAGTGGTTCTGCGCTGATGGACACCTTGTCCTCCATTTTGTCACTCTGTCAGTGCTGAGGTCAGATTTGATGGCAGGTGAACAGTTCTTAGCTTTATACCAAGAGTCCTCCAAGATGGGAAACCAGCACTGCTGCTCTAGAAGTATGTTCACAAGGATTCTGTGAATGTGGTGACAACAAATGGGCTGTCTAACTCTTCTCAGAATATTTGACACTACTTTTCATGTCCCCTTCTCCAATACATTATGCAGAGTTATAAATGCGTCTTATAATTTTCTTTTATTCCTCAGTTTATATTTTTGAAACTTCATTCAAATTGGTTGTGTTAAATTGTGTATCCATTTAGAAAAATGTACAATTTCCTAATTCCAATCTTGAACACTCTCCTCCAGAGAATATAAACAGTGAGAACACACCCAGCCCAAAATAACTGAATTCAACACACAGAGGAGCTGGAGCCAAGAATCAGGTGCTGTATTTCCTGGGGAAGAGTGACAGGCAGGGTTCCCACTGTAGGGGAGGATGACAATTCCTCTACCCTCTACGTCCTTCTGGTTAGTCTAAGAATTAAGTTGACATGAGACAGGATAACAGGAGAAAAATCAAAGTACAATAACATGTACACATGAAATAAACACAGGAAAACCGAGTAACTCACCAAAATGGCCAAAGCCAGCACCTTAAATACCATCTTCAATGAAATAAGATATAGATAAAGAAAACACAAACCAATAAACAAAACAACACAAAAATATCCTTAATAAATATTTACACAAAAGTCCAACCTCCCCCCAAAAAAACATACCAGCAAACCAAATTCAACTGTACCTTAAAAAATTTATACATTATGAACCAGTAAGATATTTGCTAGAATGCAAGGATGGTTTAACATATGAAAATCAATCAGTGTAATATAGTACATTAACAGTATGAAGGACAAAAAACACATGATCCTCTCAATTGATGTATAAGAAGCATTCAACAAGTTTCAACACTCTTTCATGATAAAAACAAGACCAAAAAATTCAACCAACTCAAAACAGAAGGGCCCTACCTCAAGATAATAAAGGTCATATATGGCAGAATCACAGCTAACATTGTACCAGATGATGAAAAGCTGAAAGTTTTTCCTCTAAGATCAGAAAGAACACAAGGATGCCCACTCTCACCACTTCTACTGACTATACCACTTGAAGTCCTGGCTAGAGCAATTAGGCAAGAAGAAGAAATAAAAGACATCCAAATCGGAAAGGAACAGTTAAAACTGTCTCTGCAGATGATAGGATATTATATATAGACAACTCTAAAGACTCCACAAAACCTGTTAGAATAAACAAACAAATTTAGAACATTTTCAGAATACAAAAACAAAATACAAAAGTCAGTTGTGCTTCCACACACTAACAACACACTACCTGCAGAAGAAATTTGGAAAACAATCCCATTTACAATGACATCAAAATGAATAAAACGCTTAGAAATAAAATTAACCAAGGAACTGAAACATCTGCACAGTGACAACTAAAGAACATTGATGAAATAAATTGAAAAAGACACAAATCAACAGAAAGATATCCAATGTCCATTGGAAAAATTAGTATTGGTACAACATCTATACTACCTAAGGTGTTATATAGACTCAGTGCAATTACTTTCAAAATCCAAATGCTATCTGATACAGAAAGAAAAATATTTGACCCTAAACTTTACATGGAACCACGAAATACCTCAAACAGAAAAAAACAATGTTGAGAAAGAACAAAGCTGGAGGTCTCATAATTCCTGATTTCAAAACATATTGCAAAGCTACAATAGTCAATGAAGTATTACACTGGAAGAAAGACAGACATCTATACAAATGAAACAGAATAGAGAGCCCAGAAATAAAGTCACACATAGATGGTCAACTGATCTTCAACAAGGTTGCCAAGAATACACAATGGAGAAACGATAGCTCTCCAAAAAAGGTTTGCAGAAAACTGAATATGCATATTCAAAAGAATAAAACTGAGGAGTCTGATCTAACACCAAACACAGAAATGATTTCCAAGTGGATTAGAATTAAACATAATAGTGGAGACTGTAAAAGTGTTAGAAGAAAACAGAATAAAAGGATAATGACATTGGTGTTGGCAATGATTTCTTGGGCATGACATCAAATCACAGGACACAAAAACAAAAATTAGAAAAGGGAGGTCACAATTATCTGAAAATATACACAGCAAAGGAAACAGCAAGTGAAAAGACAACTTATAGAATGGGAAAAGAATATTTGTAAGCTATATATCTGATATGAGGTTATTATAAAAAATACATAAAAGAACACCTATGACATCACAGAAAAAGTCAAATAACCTGATTGAAAAATGGGTAAATGTTTGATGTAAAGTGATGCAGCCACTGTGGAAAATAGTACAGGGTTTCCTCAAAAACCAAAAGTACAACTACTATATGATGCCGCTCTCCCACTTCTGGGTACTTATCTAAAAAATTGAAATCAGGATCACAAAGAGAAAATTTCACTCCTGTGTTCATTGCAGCATTACGCACAATATTCATGAGGTAGAAACAATGTAAATGTCCTCTGACAAATGAAACAGTAAGGAAAAAATAATATATACATGCAATGGAATATAATTCAGTGAGGAACCAAAAAAACAAAAAGGAAATCCTGCCATATACTACAACATGAATGAACCTCAAGGGGAATTATGCTAAGTGAAATAAGCCAGACACAGAAGGACAAATACTGTAATACGGCACGGTTCCAGTTATACGAGATTTCTAAAATAGTCAAACTCATCCAAATGCTGCAGGAGCAGCAACGGTACTCATGTCTTAGCCCTTGCCCTTTCTCCAGCAGTGGCAAATGGCACCTGAGACCTGAGGCTTCAGGAGCCACAGCAGAACCCACGACCCAGCCCCCAGTGGTGGCACTCCTGACACACACTCTACCAGCAGCAGGGAATGTCTACAAGACCCTGGTCACCCAGCAGTGACAGTGACACCTGTGAACCTACTGCTCCTGGCAGCAATGCTGCCATAAAACCTGGGAGCAGCAGCACAAGTGAAGCACAGGGCAGCCTCACCCAAGCCCATGGAGAGCCAGTGGGAAAATATGACACTCAGGAGACTCCAAATGCAGAGGAAGTGTTTGCAGGCTGTCACCCTGATGGTGACACCTGAGAATGCAGGAACATCATAAACATCAAGGCACCAACAACCTTGGAATCACAAGCAGCACAGGGACGGTACTGACAATGTCTCTGCAGTGGCAGTGGATGGTGAAATGTGCAGGCTCTCAAAAACATGCAGAAGCAGCCTAGAATCAAAGTACCCAAAGTCTTACCCAAATAAGAAAGGTGTTTACTGCCACAAATGCACTGGCAGAGGATCAACTCATCAAGCACCATGAAGAACTACAGTAACAAGGCAGAACAAAAAGGAAATGAGAAGTCTCTAGAAATCAAACTGGAAGTCATGGATGACTGCCATCTGACTGACAGGGAACTCAAATAGCTGTCATGAAGACACTCAATGAGCTACAAGAAAACTCAGACAATTCAATGAGCTCAGAAATAAAATTAATGAAGAGAAGGAGTACATCATCAAAGAGACTCAAACTTTCAAGAAACAAACAAACAGAAATTCAGGAGAAGAACACGATAAATGAGATGAAAAATAAAGTAGAAAGCACTGGAAATACAGCAGCCCATATCAAAGAGAGAAGTAGCAAACTCAAAGATAGAGATGTAGAAATGATTCAAGTAGAAGAGGAGAGAGAACTAACATTTTTTAAAAAATAAAGAAATTCTATGAGGAATATATGAGTCAATTAGGAAAAGCAACATAAGTATAACAGGTATCCCAGAAGGAGAAGAGAATGAGAAAGGAGCAGAGAGCTTAGTCAAAGAAACAATAGCTGAGAATTTCCCAATCCTGAGGAAAGAACTGGATATACCAGTACATGAAAGAAATAGAACTCCTAATTATCTCAATGCAAAAAGACCTCTCCAAGGCATGTAACATTAAAACTGTCAAAAGTCAATGATGGGAAAGAATATTGAGGGTGGCCAGAGAGATGAAAATAATTTACAAAGGGAACCCCCATGAAGCTATCAACAAATTCTTCAGCAGAAACTCTACAGGCTAGGAGAGAGCGGAATGATATATTCAAAATATTGAAAGACAAACACTATCAGCCAAAAATACTCTATCCAGCAAAGTTCTCCTTCAGATATAAAGGAGAAACAAAGGCTTTCACAAACAAATCTGAGAGAGTTTATCACCAGTAGACCTCCCTTACAAGAAAAGTTCAAAGGAGCATCGTACCTGAAACTAAAAGGAAAAGGTTGACAAGATTTCAGCTTGGTGATAAAGACACAGACAGAATCAGAAAATTGCAACTCTATATCATACTAAGTAAACAGTTATACCATAAAGGCTAAATGGGAAAAAAACACATCAAAAATAACTATAACCACTTTAATATAACAAACTCACCACACATAAAGGATAATTTGTGACAATAAAAACATAGAACAGGATGAAGAAAAGGATAGTATCTTCATAGGCTAATGGAGATAAAGTGCTATCAGGAGAAAAAGGACCTCTCATCTAGGAGATCTTTTATACAAACCTTATGTTAACCACAAAACTGGAAAATCAGAGCAGAGTCATAAATCATAAATAAAAAGGAAAATGAGAAAAACATCACAAAAACCCAGCAGACTGAAACTGCAGACAGAATTACAAGGAAAAAGAAACAAGGAAACATAGAACAACCAGATAACAATAGATAAAATAGCAGTATTAAACCCTCGCATATCAATAATCACTCTAAATGGAAATAGATTGAATTCATCAATCAAAAGACACAGAGTGGCTGGATAGATTAAAAGACAAGACCCAATAATATGCTGCCTCCAAGAGAGCTAAGTCAGGTCTAAAGACACACAAAGGCTCAGAATGAATGGATGGAAGATAATACTCCAAGCAAATAGCAACTGAAAGACAGTAGGTGTCACCACACTTATATTAGACGAAATAGACTTCAAGCCAAAAAAGATAGCAAGAGACAAAGGTGAGCATTCGATAATGATAAAAGGGACATTCCACCCAGAAGACATGACATATTCATATGTATGCATCAAACATAGGAGCACCAAACGATATAAAGGAACTATTAGCAGAAGTAAAGAGAGAAATTGACAGCAACAGAATAATAGTAGGGAACTTTAACACCCTACATACAATAATGGATAGATCATCCAGACAGAAAGTCAACAAGGAAACATTGGCATTAAAGCAAACACTAGACCAGATGGACTTTCCCTCTCTCTATATATAATATTCTACTGTAAAGTACCAGCATAGATATTCTAAACATTCTTCTCAAGTGCACATGGAACATTCTCAAAGATAGACCATATGTTGGAAAAAAAAATAAGCATCAATAAATTTAAGAAGACTGAAATCATATCAAGCATCTTTTCTGACCACAGTGCTGTGAAATTAGAAATCAACTAGGAGAAGAAAACTAGAAAACTCACAAATACATGGAGACTAAACTACATGCTACTGAACAACTATTGGATCAATGAAGAAATCAAAGGAGAAATCAAAAAAACACCCGGAGACAAATGAAATTGAAAACACAACATACCAAAACTTACAGGATGCAGTAAAAGCAGTATGGAGAAAAAACAGGAAAAATCTCAAATAAATAATCTAACTCTACCTAAAAGAAGTAGGAGAAAAAAGACAAATAAGCCCAAAGTCAGCAGAAGGAAGGGAATAATAAAAATCAGATCAGACATAAATGAAATATAGACTAAAAAAAGAAAAGAAAGGATCCACGAAAATAAGAGCTGCTTCTTCAAAAAGAAAAACAAAATTGACAAACCCTTAGCAAGACTCACAAATAAAAAACGAATGTTCAAATAAAATGAGAAACGAAAGAAGAGAAATTACAACAGATACTACAGAAATAGAAAAGATTATTTGAAAATACTAAGAAAAGCCATATGCCAATATATTGAATAACCCAGAAGAATAAGATAAATTCTTAGAATCATATAACCTCCTGCAGCTGAATCAAGAAGAAATAAAGAGCCTGAATAGATCAGTCACTAGTAAGAAAGCCAAAACAGTAATACACACCTCCCAGAAAACAAAAGTCCAGGATCAAATGGCTTCTCTGGTGAATTCTACCAAACTTTCAAAGACTTAATATTTATCCTTATGAAATTCTTCCAAAAAGTTGAAGAGGATGGGACACTCCCTAACTCAGTTTATGAGGCCAACATTACCCTAAAACTAAAGCCAGATAAGGACAATGCGAAAAAGGAAAGTTACAGACTGATATTGCTGATGAACACAGACGCAAAAATCCCTAACAAAATATTAGCAAATCAAATACAACAATACATTAAAAGAATCGTACACCATGATGAACTGGGATTTATTCCAGGGATGCAGGGATGGTTCAACATCATCCACAAAACAATCAATGTGAGACACCACACTAACAAAATGAAGAATAAAAAACTCATGAACATCTCAATAGATGCAGAGAAAGCACTTGTCAAGATCCAATATCCAATTATGATAATGACTCTCAATAAAGTAGGAATAGAAGGAAAGTACCTGAATGTAAAAAAGGCCATATACCACAAACCCTCAGCCAACATCACACTCAATGGTGAAAAAGTGAAAGCTATTCCTCTAAAGACAGGAATGAGACAAGGATGTACACTCTCACCATTATATTCCACATAGTATTAGAAGTCCTAGCCAGAGAATTTAGGCAATAAAAAGAAATAAAAAGGATCTGAATTGGAAAGGAAGAAGTTAAACTGTCACTATTTTTGGATGGCATGATTTTCTATGTAGAAAACCCTAAAGAATTAACCAAAAACTACTAGAAATAATTAATGAATACAGTAAAGTTTCAGGGTACAAAATCAACATATGAAAATCAGTTATATTTCTATACACTAACAAGGAACTAGCAGAGAGAGAAATCAAAAATAAAAATCCATTTACAGTCTCAAAAAAGTGAATAAAATACCTACGAATAAATTTAACCAAGGAGGTCAAAGACCCATACACTGAAAAATATGACACTATTGAAAGAAATTGAAGAAAACATAAAGAAATGGAAAGCTATTCCACGCACATGTACTGGAAGAATAAACATAGTTCAAATGTCTTTATTACATAAAGCAATCTGCAGAATCAATGCACTGTGAATGAGAATCTCAACAACATTTTTCATGGAAATACAATGATGAATCCTAAAATTTATACGGAACAACACAAAACTCTGAATAGCCAAAGGAATCCTGAGAGAAAAGAACAAAGCTGGAGGTATCACACTTCCTGAATTCAAAATAGACTACAAAGCTACAGTAATCAAAACAGCTTGGTAGTGGCAGAAAAACAGACACTCAGATCAATGGAACAGAATTGAGAGCCCAGAAATAAACCACGCATCCATGGGCAGCTAATTTTCGACAAAGGAACCAAGAACATACAAGAGAGAAAGGAAAGTCTTCAAAAAATGGTGCTGTGAAAATTGGACAGTCACATGGAAAAGAATGAAAGTAGACCATTATCTTACAACATACACAAAAATTAACTCAAAATGGATTAAAGACTTGAATGTAAGATCTGAAATCATAAAAGTCCTAGAAGAAAACACAAGCAATATACTCTTAAATGTCAGCTTTAGTATCTTTTTGAATATCATGCACCCTTAGGCAAGAGTAACAAAAGGAAAAATAAACACATGGGACTACATCAAACTAAAAAGCTTCTGCATAGCAAAGGAAACCATCAACAAAATGCAAAGACAAACTAACTTAGGAGAAGATGTTTGCATTAATATTTGGATTAGTATCCAAAATACATAAAGAATTCATACAACTCAACATCAACAGTAAAACCCAATTAAATAATGGGCAGAAGATCTGAACAGACATTTTTCCAAAGAAGATATACAGATGAACAACAGGCACTTGAAAAGATGTTCATCACTAACGATTAGGGAAATGCAAATCAAAGCTACAGTGAGATACCCCCTCACACCCAATCAGAATGGCTATTCAAACAGACAAGAAATAGCAAGTGTGTTTTAGGACGTGGAGAAAGGAGAACCTCATATACTGCTGGTGGGATGTTAACTGTTGTAGCCACTTTGGAAAACAGGATGGAGATTCCTCAAAAACTGATACTTGAACTACCATATGAAAGAAAGAAAGATGGAATCCTTTCTCCCCCAATCCTAACTCCCTATGGCTTTTCATCCCAGATAGCCAATTTCTTTGCAAACTTATTAAGACTTAAAAGAAATTACACTGTTTAAATCTCCACGATAAACTTCCTGGGAGGCATAATGGATCTAGAAAGGAGATCTCTGCCCCAAGTGATCGCAGGAAAGCGGGAAGGAGCATTTTGAGGACAAGCTGGCACAAAAAGCACGGCTCTCCACTCCTAATCATCTGTTTTCATTATGGTAAAATATGTATAACCCAAAATTTACCGTTCCGACCGTCTTTAAGTTTGCACGCAGCGGCATTAAGTCCATCCGCAATGCTGTGCAGCCATGACCACTACCCTTTTCCAGAACATTCCCCATCTCATACAAACCCTGTTCCCATTGAACATGAACGCCCAGCCCCCCCCTCAGGCCCTGGGACCCTGGGGTCCGCTCTCTGACCGTTGATCCGCCTGCTCCAGCTTCTCACGTCAGTGACATCCGCCCTTCAGTTCCACCCTCTCAACCACCACATCTACGGTTTGTAGTTTTCTCTCAAAACTGCCCCAAATGACACCGACAGGAAATGCAACTGCAAAACAGTGATTCTCCGTGATCGCTATCACATCAATCGACGATAAAGCCGTTGACAAACTACTTTCTGCAGTTTTTGAAATTTCAATATTACCCAAAAGACCTAAATGACGAGGCTGTTTAGAGTTGAAATCCTGCACAACTCGCCCAATTTTACCCTCGTGCTTCCCAAAGCCTCAAGTTAAATGAGCCAAACCCACTGACTCCGGGCTCAGGAGCCACTCGGACGCCCTGAGCCCCGCCCTGTGCCCCCTCGGCCGGACCTGGAGCCCTCGGTCCCTGAGGACAAACCTGCACATCCTCCTCGGGGGGCACGCGGGGCGGCCACACCTTCCAGTCAGTCAGCGCGTTCAGGACGAGGAGCGCGAGCGGAGTCTGGTCCCTGCTCAGCGCCCGCGACTGTCACCTGCCACACACGACCAGGGTCGGCGCCCTCACCGGGGTCCAGGCTCTGAGGGGCCGCTGCCGCCAACGTCCCCGCTGCCAAGTCCGCTGACGCCCAACTGCCGCCGCCGCCGCCGGCTCTGAGGGCCCTGGGGGAGGGGCTGGCCGCTGCGGCCCCGCCTCCAAGCGCCGGCCACGCCCCCCTGACACGCCCACCGCGGACTTCCGGCTGGCGGGGCAATCCACTTCTCACCTCAGGGCCAGTTCCTTTAGCGCCCTCTCTGGTCGCGGGGAGTAATGCAGGAGGGCTGTGCAGGGCTGCGTGATGGACATCCAAAATGCCGCCAACCACGCCTACCGTGTGCTCTTGATCTGCGTCTATCCTTCTGCCAAAACCATTCAGCTCTGAACGCTCTAACTTTGACTTGTACAAGCTTGTGGCCTTATTTCTCCCACTTTATTCTCTTATTTAAGTGTTTTAGCTATGCGTGCTCCTTAGCTTTTCCATACACATTTTGGCATAATTTTTTCTGTATCTACAAAATGTCTTGTTGAGATTTTGATGGGAATTATATTAAATACATATATCAATTTAAAAGAAAATTGACTTCTTTACAATACTAAATTTTGCGACTCACGAATGTACTGCATCTCTCCATTTATTTAGATCGACTTTTTTTGATTAATTTCATCTGCATTTGAAAGTTCTCAGAATCCAAGATCTGTACAAGACTTCTACAGATTTTTTGTGTATTTCTTAGAATTACACTTAAGTTTTTCATCTTTGAAGAATAGTAACTGATTATATACTTTAAATTTCTGCCAATGCTGTCATTGCTAGTATACTGAAATACAAATGATTTTTGTATACTAATTTTGTGGCCTCCAAATTTGGTGAAGCCACTTATTACTGATAGATATTTTCATTTGTAGATTCCGTGGAAATTTCTATGGAAACAGTCATGTCCTTTGCAAAAAAGGCATGGTTGCATTTCTTCTTTTTCTATATGTATGCCTTTTCTTTCCTTGTCTCATTGCACTCACTGGAACTTCCAGTATGATATTAAATAAGAGTAGTGAGGATGGGCCTCCTTGCCTTGTTCTCAGTGATAGCAGGAAAGTGTTAAATATTTCCTTCTTAGGGATACTGATAGCTGTAGGTTTTTGTGGATCAATTTTATCAGGGTGAGGCTGTTCTTTATGCCTAACATACTGAGATTTTTTTAATCATGTGTTAAATTTTGTCAAATTGTTTTATATATTGATTGATATAATCATGTGATTTTTCTTCTTTAATCTTTTCATATGGTTAATTACGTTGATTGATTTTTCATATTGAGCTAGGCATGCATCCCTGCATTAATACACCGTTGGACATGCTATATAATTCATTTTATATATTGCAAAATATAATTTGATAATATATTAGGGAATTTTATGTCTATAATTGTGAGGGATATCGGTCTATATATTTTTGTGCATTTTAAATTAATGCGTCTTCTATGTTGTTGGATTTAGTGTCTATGAATGTTGCTTGGATCTTATCAGTTCATCACGTTGAGTTCTCTTATATTCTTGCTGACTTTCTGTTGAGTTTTTTATCAGATGTTAAGAAGGCTTTATTGAAGTCATAAGGTGTATTTGTGGATCTACTTCTCCTTTCACTGATATCAGTTTTGCTTCACATATTTTGCATCTCCTTGCTGAGACTTTCAATTATTCCATTTATTTCAAGTTTATTCATATGTGTTAATTTATTTTGCTAATAGTTGCTTTTAATCATTGTCAGATAGGTAATTCTAACATTTTTGTCATGTCTGTGTTGGCATCTATTGTTTGTCTTTCTTCACTGTGTGATGTTTTCCTGATTCTTAGTATGAAGAATTATTTTCAATTGAAAGCTGAACATTTTGGGGATTGTATTATGAGACTTTGGGTAGTATTTAAACTTTTTGTCTTAGCTGGCTTTCTGTTACATCACTCCAGCAGGGGAGAAGAGGTGAGCAACACTTCATTCCTTCCAGGTGTGGGGAAATGTTCAGACTCACCATTGCAGGTGGAGATCTTTTCCCTGCTGGGAGGGGGTAGGAGTGCAGACTTCCCACCAAGCCTCCACAGATACTCCCTGGATGGGAGAGGTAGGAGTGTCTCCTTATTGATGCAAATATGCCTACACTGACTTCAGGAGGGCAGGCCAGCTCATTACCACATGGTAGTGATAAAGGTCCCCACTCTGCTCTTGGCCTGCTCTGTGTCTACCTCTGTGTGTATGTGGAGGAGCACCCACCCCTTCACTGCTGGGTGGAGAGTGGAAATCCAGCACCCATAAGCTCTCTACTGATGCCACAGGGAGAGGGCTGCGTTACCACCTGACATTCCTCCCATTGAAACCTGGGGTCTAGGTACCTCCCTCTACCCAGAGCTGACTCTAGTGCTCCTTGTCACTGACCAATATCTTGGAAACGACATTGTGTCATGCTTAAAGTTTTGTTTGAAATGACCATGAGACTCTGTCTGGTCACTCAGGTCACTCCCCTGTGGAACCCTCATCTGAATGCCCTAGGACTGCCCTGCTGCAAGGAAGCCCAGGTCACTTGGGGAGGTCTCACGTAGGTCCTCTAGCCAAATTCAGCATCAACTACACACATGGGAGTGAAGTCACCTCCCCTGGATTCCAACCCTTAGTTTTCCAGTCAGGCCCAGCCAGGGGGTCTTCTCTGCTGAGGCCCCAACATCATAGAGTAAAAAGAAGCCATCCCCACTATGTCTTGTCTGAATTCCTATCTTGTGTCCATGAACAAAATTAAGTGGTGTTTTTATGCCAATATTTTGGGGAAATTTAAAAATTTTATCCTTGTTGATTTGTTTTGTACAGTAATAGCAATAAGAATAATGCTCTCATAGAAAACTCAAAATGTACAAAAGTGTGTGTATTAAAATCTGAGTTTCCTCCTTCCTTCCTGACAGCCTTCCAGCTTCTGCCACTAGAAGAAACATGGTTAAATTTCCAATTTACTTCTGGATTTATTAATTGAACAATCATTAGCACCGACTCTGTAACAGGCATTTTTCTAAGGACTTCACAACACTGCATTTTATAATGATTTCTTAGAGATGACACCAAATGCGCAGACAACAAAATATATTTGCAAACTGGATTCACGATGTTTTTGTAAAATGTGCATCACAGACACTATCAACAGATTAAAAGGAAATCCACAAAATGTGAGAAAATATTTGCAAGTCATATACTTAATAAGGGATTATTATCCAGAAAATGTATGGAACCCTTAAAACTCAACAACAAAAAACACAGACAACCCAATTCAAAATTAGGCAAAGGATTTGAATACAAATTTCTCCAGTATAGATATTCAAATAACCACTCTCTTGCATGGATGGTTTAAAGAGCATTAGTGCTCATCAGGGGCGGCTCCTAATCATGCTCTGTCCACTGTTAGTTGGCCGGTCATAGACAACCACAAAGTAAAACAAACACATGGCATAGAAAAGGAAGATTGTGAGGAAAATGTATGATTGATAGTGGTTGTTTTAAAATGTGTGTATTTCAGTATTTTCTAGTCTTCAATAATTGATTATTTTTATAACAAAAGATTAGTGAATACATAAAATTAAATGTTATGTCTGATATTGAATCCAGTTCCGTAATAATAGTTTGTGAATAATCAAGGGCAAATTCCTAATCAGCACGTGATGAATGAAGTGGAAACGTATGTGGATCCTTGGAGACAGTCTTGGAAGACAATTCCGTTGGGCTTCAAAAAAGACAGAAAGGGACAGGACTCTGTCATGGATTCATAGCATGTATTTTAGTATTTACACGTTTGTAGATTGGTTATTTTGTGTTGCTTTAGTATGTCATCACCTAGAGTACCAAGGGCTCTATTCTCATTTCTTTCTTGTACCTCTCCTTGCCCTTTCTTCTTCCAAGAAGTAGATGGTACAACAGCGGCTCAATCCGTGCCTGTGAACCAACCACATCCATAAACACTGGTCCTTGGTCTATGTCAAGTTCCCTGAGTAATTGATGAGCAGCACCACCATTGAACTTAGTTATTCTGTGTCTTTCTTGCTCCCCAAAAAGATCTTGTGGAGAATGTTCATCAACCCAGGGCAGATGGGAGGTCCCATGCATTACCAAGCTAAGAGAGACTTTCTTTGCCTAAGGTAGAATTGTGATTTTCTTGGTTCCTTTCTTTTTCAATCAATTTCTGATATACACAACTAATCATATGCATTACACACTCCCTAATTTTGACTGCCTAAGAGTGTTTAGTCAAGGGGTTGAGGAGGAGGATCTTACAATTGACACCTGACTCAAGAATGGATGCAAAATTGGTGGGATCAGATTAAAACTGTACATTACTTAGCCTTTTCTACAGTAGGGATTTTTCCTCTTCAGATTAAGAATTTTGTAACTGTCAACCAAAATGGCCCTGACAGGTACATTCTCCAAGACGAACTCCTGCCTTTTCCACAGGTGTTGTCTCCTCTAGCTTTTGTGGGCCTTGACATGACCACACTTTCCTATCTCATTTTTCAGTCACCAAGGGAGCAAAAGATCTGTGCAAACAGTGCACAGAGTAATCTGTTTCTAAGACTGTTTACTTTTTTGTAATTGCAGGTGGCATCAAGAAAAAGACAAAATGGTATATATTGTAGACTCACTCTGATGAAAATGGTATATATTGTAGATTCACTGTCTGATGAAAAAATATAAGAATTGTGGCGCTTACATGCTGGCTTTTGTCTGGAGTGCCGCCCTGGCCCCAGCCACCTGTTGGGAATGATGCTCGCAGTTTTAGTCAAATAAGTTGATTTTCCAAGTAACAAAATTCCACCATGTTTCTACAATCCCTGGAGTATTCTTGTAGTGACAGAGGGATGGAGTGTCTGGGTGATCCTCTGTGACAGTCCTGGAGTGAGGGTCATAGGCTGTGGCTATGGAGGAGTTCCCAAGAGGAGATGGGACTTTCCTCTGCCACTGCAGGGTCTAGAGGAGGGTGAGGAGATTGTAGAGAGTTCATTGTAGAGATTTGTTGAGGAAGGAGCAAGCAGGGAAGGTGCACCCTCAGTGCTGGGGCAGCCACAGCTGATTCTCAGTCAGGCCTTTACACAGGCTGCACAGGGGCAGCTCAGGTTAATAGTCAGCGGGATATTGGGGTCACACACTTAATTCATTAATCCACCAAAGCAGCAGCTCAGACAGCCACTTTCCCAGTTAGTTTACGTTAACTGCTCATCCAGGGTTGGTCAGTTGACTGAAAGCTAGTTCTTGTCAGAACCGTCATGTGACAGTTGCGGTGGAATATCTGGGCTTCTGAGGCAGAGAGCCAAACAGATACTGGTCACTCAGGGTGGTCCCCTAACCATCAGGAAGGCTCACCAGGAGGCAGGTGACAGTGTAAGCATGCTGGGGAAGGTTGAACACAAGTTTGAACATCCCTTTTCCTTCTGAGGGGCTTTAATCCAGGTAAATTGCTTCATATTTGGATAAGGGATTGAAATGTGGAGGCAAGAGGCCAGATCATGGACTTAGCCCCCACCAACTTTTCTTTTGGTTTGGATACATCATCCAGGGCATCAACTTTTTCCCCAAAGAAACCTGTCATTAAGTTGTTTTCAGGAAGAGAATGATGGAGGATCTTGATT
Source organism: Equus caballus (assembly GCF_041296265.1). Lineage (NCBI taxonomy): Eukaryota > Metazoa > Chordata > Mammalia > Perissodactyla > Equidae > Equus > Equus caballus. The sequence goes on along the minus strand of NW_027222392.1, from coordinate 1,237,615 downwards.
CAGGCATCTGGGGTGTGATCTACTGGTCTCAGGTTTTCCGATTTCTGTACCCAGGGAACCAACTACATTCCTGCCTCAGATCGCTCATTCATCAGTGTTCTGACTCCGGACAGGTCACTTAACCTCTCTAAATTTAATTGCCTTCAACTGCAAGAGGTGTGCTATGTCCCCTGTTCTGCACCCCGCATAGGGTTACAATGGGGATCACAGGAGATGAAAACAGACATTCTCCATGAACTGTGGGCATCCTTCCCATGTAAAGGTTGGAGAATAAGCTTCCATCCTCCCCTGTTCTGTAGCCATCCCCTCTCTGTGGTCAACCACCAGCAACATGTAGCTTATTCTTCAGACATTTAATAACTGAAGTCTTATTGAGCATTTGTGATGAATCAGTACTTGGTCTTAAAGCTTTACTTGTTTGTAATAATGATAGTCCTATAATATAATAGTAATAAATGGGCCCTTCAAGTTTTCATATGACAGCGCAGAGAACTGAGACACAGAGCAGTTATGTAACTTTCCCAGGGTCATGTGACATCTAAGTGGGATTTGAACCCAGGTCATCAGGCACCTGCACCCATGCTCTCTGTCACTGTGCTCTGCTGCTTGTGTTGTCTCATCTAAATCAAAGTATTTTCCCACACAATCCAAGTGTTTTAAGTGAACACTAAACTGCGTTCTTTTCTGGAAGCACAACTTTAATGCAAGTAGTTCTGTTGGGCAGCCTGTGAATAATGGTATCAAAAGTTTGAACTGAGAATAACTTATTATTGACTTTCCTGTGGTCTTCTGCCAGCAGTATGTCAAAAGCTCTCTCTAGTGTGATTGCATATCCCAGGATCTAACCTTATGGATACAAAGAGAAAATTGTGCTTTGTTTAAGGAAAGATACAGCCCAATTCCAGCAGTGGGTAAGAACAGTGGGCATCTTGTCACATGCCAGGGTGCACCACACACAGGACTCCATTGAAGGTGCTGTGGAAATTCAATGTGTAAGTTAATTTAAGGATAATCATCATAATTTTTCCATGTCCCTTTTTCAAGACAATACTATAAAAGTGCTAAGCCATGTCTTTCTTCATTTACATAGGAAAAGTTTAACTTACCAAGTCAATCAGTAGTGTTTCAACTACAGGAGTAAAGATGCATTTATTGTCAAAATTTGGCTCACATTTAACAATAAACCATGTGTCAAACTAATATTTATATATCAGCTGCTCACTTAGCATTAGCCAAAATAGATCTCTCATGGAAATACTGCTGCCATATTATTCTTTAATTAGTAGACTTTACTATTTAAAACAGTTCTATATTAATAACAAGAACAAAAATCTAGCAGATAATAAAGTTTTCATATCCTTCCGCCCACCTGCCAGTTCCTACTGTCATTAAAATCTTGCGTTAATGTGGAGCATGGAACAGTTAATGAACCAATATTTACACATTGCTGTTAACTCAATTCCTTAGTTTACATTAGGGTTTATTCTTTTGCTGTACATTTCTACATTCTACATTCAAATACATCCTGTCTTATGTCACCATTACACTGTCATGGAGGCTGATTTAACTATCCTAACAACACCCTGTGCTTCACCTATCTTCCATAATTGATTAGGACAAAGTATTAGCCAATAGTTGCAATGGAATGTTTTACCTAGAATTGAATCCAGTCACCTAAGAAAATATTGCATGTAATCAAATGAAAAATCATATAGAAAAGATGATAATTGCAGTGGTAAATATATGTACCTTTGGAGAGTGAAATTGTTTTGGGAGGTGACAAGAAGATAGCACCAGCTCCGCAGGATTTCACAATAGGTGAGAGGAGTAATGGAAATGTGTAACCGAATCATTGCATGTAGTTTAGGATCATTTGTGACTATTTCACATTGCGTTAGGCTGCTTTTTTTCTACAAAGCTAAATACTTTTTTTCTCATTTATTTTCTGCTGTTTTCATTTCTCTCTCCTTCTTCCACTAAGCAAGACTGGCCAATCTCAGTTCAGTCTATGCTTTTTAAAGAATCACATCCGTACACTCCAGCCACTTCTCTAAATAAAGCAAAGCTCCAAGAGTATTTCATGAGCAACACCACCGCTGAAGGACTGTTACTCTGAGTCCCCCTAGCACCCCAAGACAACAAGTTGGAGGAGCTTCCTACTGGCGGGGCAGACAAACAGGCTCCATGAAGTGCCAAAGTAAGGTTGTGTCTCATAGAAATATTGTCTTCTTGAATTTTTAAAACTTAGTTTCAAATTTGAAAATATGACAATATACATTAATTATGCTAGAATACATATCTTGGGAGAATAGAAGGGTAGAAGGTTATAAACTGAATATTTACATTCCCCCAAAAATCCATATGCCAAAGCCCTAAACTCGCATGTAAATGTATTAAGAGGTGAGTCTTTTGGAGGGAACCTTGGATGAGGTTATGAAGGTGGAGCCCTCATGGTGAGTTAGTATCCTCATAAGAAGAGCAAGAGAATAGACCTTCCCTTCTCCTTACCATGTGAGAAAACAGATACAAAGGGGTGGTGTACAGGCCATGAAGAGGCCCTCACCACACACCGAGTGCACAGGCACCTTGTTCTTTCCCATCCTCCTCTCCAGAACTATGAAGAATAAATGTCTGTTATTTAAGCCACCCTGTCCATGGTGTTTTGTTACAGCAGTCTGAACTGACTAACACAAACTCTTACACACAGATGCAGGATTCAAGGGGGCATTTAAAAATGGCTGCATCACTGAACCATCCCTTATTGCCTCGTGGTTAACGTTCCCTGCCCACCTCTTCAGCAGCCTGGGTTCACTTCCTGGTCACGGAACCACACCACCTGTCTGCCAGTTGCCATGCTTTGAGGGCGGTTCACATAGAAGAACTGGAATGACTTGCAACTATGATATACAACTATGAACTGGGGCTTTGGGGAGGAAGGAAAAGAAATGGCAGAATCAAGTTATAAACTGTGTGGAAGGGGGACTTATCCTTAGTAGCAATTTCTCTTTGGATTAAGAATTTTGTAATTGTAGACCAAAATGGACTTGAGAATTACAGCCCATAGGAAAAGGTAGTATTTTTCCATATGTCCTGTATGCTTCTGGTGCCCATGGCTTGACTACTGCTTTCTCTCTGGTATTCTATACTCACTAAGAAGACACAAGATCTGATAAAACCTACACAGTATGATCTGACCCTCAGTGTTTTCTTTTCTGTGATTGTAGGTGACTTCAATGACACGTGAAAATGGTCTGCATTCTGGAACACTTACATGCTGAGGAAAAAATCCAAATGAACAGAAAGGTGGGGCTTTCTTGCTGGCCTTAGTCTGGAGAGCCTCCATGATTCCAGCTTCCTGCTGGGAATGAGGATGGGGAGTGTGATGTAAGAACTGTTTTCCCAGGTAAAGAACTCTGGCAACATTCTGCAGTCCCTGGAAAAGCTGTGTTCCCTTCAGGGGTGTGGATTTGTGTGCAGGGGGCCTTAGGGGTGCCTGTGTGTGAGTCTGTGGGATGTTGTTGTGAATGTGTCGGGAGTGCATATGACAGAGAATGTCAGTTCTCCATAGATACGTCCTAGTTACACAGCACAATTGTAAGTGCCACCATCCTCAAAGAAAACCCCATAGCCACTCTATGCTTTACATACATTGACTTGCTCATCACTCACCACAGCCATATCTGTGGGTGTGTTTGCTGTTCCCACTCCTCAGAAAATGAGGTGCAGTGATGAGTGACCCAAGCTCTTGAGCTCCTGTGTGAAAGAGTCTAAGTGTGTATGCAGGGCTGTGGCCCCAGTGTTGAGGCTCTGAACTACTTTATAGCCTTCATTACTCCACAATTGGATCATTAGTCCCAGTGCAAGGTTGTCCCAGCATCCATCCATGTTCCTGAATCACCTGGGCATACAGAGGTCTCAATCACTGTCCTTCATTATAAGGTAGCCTCTGTGGTCACATCACACAGATCATATATTGGTGCACATTACCACAAATGTTGGCATAGTAATTAGCAGAAAAAGCATGGAGAAAGCCCACATGCTTCTGGTCAGCCACAGATTCTGAGAGATCCAGACACCGTGTAGAACAACCTCACCAACTTTTGATGGTGTGGGGTCATTCCTCAGCATCTAGGCCAGAATAGATAAGAATATAGGTGATATTTCAATGGTATTTGATAAGATTATAAAAATATGGCTAAGAAGTGTTCAAATTCTGTGAGCTATCACCCCTGGGAAGATTGTCACATAAGAATAACAGTACTACTTGGTTATTACCCTGGTGCCCGTCACTCATTGTAACTCTCTTGTATAGCTCGGTCAGAGAGCATCACTGTTCACCCCAGCCCTCCTCTCTGTAATGAACTTGCCCACTCCTGGCTGGCTAGTGTGAACCTGGCCGGCTGCTGACCAATGTACACACACATATAGTTAGAGAAGCAAGACTGGAAGTGAAAATATCACGTGCGTAATAATGTTTAGTTGAAATGGTAGGACATCCGTATTTTCCAAATTTCTAAAATTGATTATCTTTATGGCAAATATTTAGTGAATAAATAAAAGAAAAATTTTGCTGGAATTAGATCAGTCTCCCAGTGTAAGGTTGCTTTTCATCAATTGGAAAATCTCATACAACCGAGGGGAAATGCAGCATACATGGCTCCATGGAGGCTGAGATGGTTTGAAGGAAGTCAAGAAGCCAGTGGCAGTTAGCTGGATTTAAACATGGGAAAGAAGAGTGATGGGAATTCGTTTAATCATAGCGTGTATTTAATTCCATTTGTAAGTGGAACACTGCACGTTGGTTTAAGCTGTCTTTAGCTCCAAAGCTGAGGATTCTGTGTCTCATTCTTCTCCTTTTCCTCTTCTCTTCTATGCTTCTTCTGCCAAAGAGGATGACCTAGCAGCAGCTTATTCTATGCTTGTTAATCAACCACATCCATACACTCTAGTTCTGTATCCATATCAAGCAGGGGTCCCTGAGTAATTCCTGAGCAACACCACCAATGACTGACAGTTAATCTGTGTCCTCCTCATTCCCCATGAGGGCCTTTTGGAGGAGCTTTCTCATGAGAGAGTGGAGACCCCATGTAATGCCAAGATAAGGCTGCCCATCTTTGTCTGAAAGAGATATGGTGGTTTGTTAGTTTATTTCTCTTTCAACTGAACTCTTGTATGAATATCTGACAATGTACATGATAGAAGATACACACAGTTTCATTGTTGGGGGTGAGTTGTCAACTGTGACTCTTTTATCAACTGATGCCTGATTCAAGAGGACATTCACAAATAAGAGCATCAGCTGACAAACAGTGTGGTAGGGACTTGTCCTCAGCACAAATTTTCTTCCTGGGATTAAGAAATTTGCAATTGAAAACCAATAAATGGTAAATTATCCTGGAGAAGCCCATGCTTTTTTCACTGGTGTGTTCCACACCTGCTTTGGGATCTTTGACTAATGATGATTTCCCATCAGTTTTCTAAAGTCACCAAGAGGGCAATTCCCATTGAGTGGAATCCTGGCATTGACCAGATCAAAGAGAGAGTCCTGTTGGGGGTTTTTACATAAATTGATATTTATATATTGCAAGTACTTAAAAGTATTTTATATGAGGTAAAATAAATATATATAGAAGCACCAAAATATGAGAGAACTTAATAAATGATTATAAGGCAGTCACCTTAGTGACCACCACCAAGATCATTCCTTCTTCATCTAACGCTCAGTTAGTCTCAGCTGTACAAATCACTGCAAATTTACTACTGCATATGTCCTTGTGTTAATGTCCTTCTAGGCATTTCATCGTGTGAATTTTATCAATTCCTCTGGAAGGAATCGTGAGAATAATATTATTTATTGTATAACATAAAGTATGACTTTGGAAGGTTATTGCTTGGTAAAGTATAACTTCATGTTTTTATTCATGCATCATTATCACTTTTATTACATTTAATATGTAATAATTAATTTAAAAGAATATGCTTTATATTCTTTTTAACTGAACACCCCCCTGGTTTCTTGTACAAGGGATCGAACGTTTTGATCTTGCACTGAACCTACAGAGTTTCTATTCAGCTGTGCAGATGTTTAAAAACTCCCCAGCCCTCCCAGATGACAGCGCCAGTGAGGGGACATTCAGAAAGAGGGGCCAGGAGAGGAAGCTTGTGTCAGCCTCACAGAGGCCTCAGAGTGACCTCAGCAACTGAGAGGGGCAAACCCCTGCTGTGACCTGACCTTGTGAGGGGTTCCTGTGAGGCTAATTCTGCCAAGTGCTACTTGGGCCTGTGAACAGTGGGCACGCCATGGCGGGGCCCATCCAGCAGTGGGAGGACCCCCTGCCTGCACCAACTTCCCTCATTGTAGTTGTGGAACTTAGGATGGAGGGCAGGGGAGAGGTGGCAACTGCAGAATGTGGCATTTAAACTTGAAATGCCTGTGGAATCGAGCATTTGTAGATTAATCTGACCAGATCTTTAAAAATCTATTTCAAGCATGGATAAAAGATTGAAATAAAAATTAAATGGTGCTCATTCAAGTTGAAGAAAGTAATAATTTTGCATACTTAGTTTTGTGGCATATGCAGCCCACACCTAATACACCAGTGTTTCTAGTTGCTCTCCTTGCCACCATGGGGTCCTGTGGGAGGCAGGGCATGCCAGGCCAGTGGGGTGCCAGGGGACATTTTTTAAATAATATTTTAATTAAAAAAAGTTGTATCGTCTAGAAGGATGTAAAATGAACATTTAACTCTCCTCTACCCTACAGATATCTATATCTTCTGTAAACATTTACTTGGGCACTATTCCATAAATTCTCAATGTACCTTCAGGAATTTCTCTATACGTTGTTAAGAAATAACCCCCCTCAGTATTTTATGATAGAGTTGTTCCCATGGCTCTGTTCACTTAGCAAGGCATCTTGCACAGTTTCCCAAGTTCCTGCATTTGGGAGATTCTCGCTGGGGTGTTTACTTTTCAGTTGAGCCACAACTGGAAAAAAAATCCAAATGCCCATCAACTGATGAGAAAAATAACAAGATGTGGTCCATTCATACAGTGAAAAACTACTCCTCAAAGGAGAGGAGCTAAATATTGATAAATGCTGCAACATGGGTGAATCTCAAAAACATGGTTTGCAAAATGCCAGACACAAAAAACTACACAATGATGATTCAGTTTATATTAAATATCCTTAAAAGTCAAATTTACAGGAACAGAAATGAGTTAGTGGTTGCCTGGAGCTGGATGTGGGACATGAATTGACTGCAAACTGGTGCTGTCAAACTAGTTGGGCTGATGGAAATGTTCTAATATTGGATTATGGTGATATGTGATTTGTTAATCTATGAAAACTCAGCTAAAGTAAGTGAGATTTATATCATTAAAATATACCTCAGGAAATAACTAGCAATGTGTGCAGGGTTGGGAAGTATGTGAAATAAATTTGGCAAAACATTGATTGAGTTGAAGATGGGTGATGGGTATGTAGATTCATTACTCAATTTCTCCTATTTAGTGTATATTTGAAATTTCCCATAATAATAATAAAAAGGCTCCACTGAGTGTGGTGTAGGATGAAGGAAATGCTGGGGTGTTGTGAGCTCTGAGTTTGTCCCTTGGGAGGAAGCACCTGCTGTAACTCTAACTCAGGCCTCTGAGCTTGGGTGTAGGGTCCATTAAACCTGAATTTGCTGCAGGCCTTGCTCACCTGGAACAGACCGACAGCGCCCCCTGGTGACATCCTCGAGAGAATATTAACAAAGATGGGAATTATTCAGAACAAAAGGTCCTGTTTCTTTCAGTACGTAAATATTTTAAAAATATTTTCATTATTCCACTTTATTTGGCACATAACACCATATTCATTGCTTGTCTGTCTTTGCTAATCCTTGTCGGTACTTTTTTCTCCAGTTGTACTAAATATCCTCCCCAATACCTGAAATTCAATCTAAGTGTCACCTGTTCCTGAGCCCATCTAGGGAGGTCTTTATTCATGTATTGCAATTTTAGTTCTGGAACTTCCCTTTGGTTTGTATTTATAACTTATGTTTAATTTCCAAGATTCTAGCCTTTTTCCTTTGTTTCTGCAGTGCCTATCATTGTCCCTCAAGGTGTTTTTTTTTTTTGAGGAAGATTAGCACTGAGCTAACTACTGCCAATCCTCCTCTTTTTGCCGAGGAAGAATGACCCTGAGCTAACATCCGTGCCCATCTTCCTTTACTTTATACGTGGGACGCCTAGCACAGCACGGCTTTTGCCAAGTGGTGCCATGTCCGCCCCCGGCATCCGAACCGGAACCCCGGGGCCGCCGAGAAGCAGAAGTGCACGCTTAACCACTCTGCCATCGGGCCGGACCCTGAGGAAGCGTTCTTAAGGGTACAGTGAGTCACCCCCTGGCCCCATCACACAATCGAGAACTGCCTTGATAACTGAGTGTGACAGGTGTGAGAAGAGCAGTTACAGGGGTCTGCATCCACCCAAAGGCAGTCACATGCTCTAGACTGTAATCCAAGGCTTCTTGGTTCCCAAGGGGCTGGAACCCTGGGTTCTGCTTGTCTGGAGTGGAAACTGTGCATTTCTACTCTGCTTGTGTGGGGTGCTGAGGCATGGGAGGTTGGGTCCTGGGGAGGGGAGGTGGCCAGCAGCAGGGGCAGACATCTCACCTGGGGCAGGAGTCAGGCCACCTCAGTACAGGCCAGCGCCTGGGGAATGACCATGAGTCTGACTGAGAGCCCAGGGATGAAGTCCCTCTTCATCCACTGCATGGAGTAGTCCGGCAGCCAGGCCAGGACGGGCAGCCTCCTCTCCACAGCCGCAGGGGGGCAGCAGCGGCCTATGGGGCCATGCAGGCACCTGAGGGCCTGGCCTGACCCAGCACCTTCACAGAAGGAGGCAGCCTGGGGTGGGCATGTGGGGACACAGACCAGCAGTCAAGGTCAGGACTCCAGAGACCCCAGCAATAGGCAGGGGTCCAGGGCATCAGGAGAGGCACAATCTGTCTCCCCTCCAGGGGTCTGAGCCTCCCCAACTTGCTGGTCTGAGAGGAAGCCAACAAGCTGTGCAGAGGGACCTCAGCAAAGGTGGAGCACCCCCACGCCCTGCTCACTGCGCTCCCTGAATCCCCCTGCCCAAAGGCGAGGTGCCTGCTCTGCCTCCATCAACGTCCACCAGGAAAAATATGAGCAAAGTTCTCAGTGAGAAGCCTAAGCACAAATCTGACTCAAGATTTCTCCCTGGAGGATTAGTTTTTTGTTTTTCTTTCCTTCCCCAGGAATTTAACCAGGAGCAGTGTAGAGAGAAGCAAGGGCAGGGGGCACCCTCTTCTGGTTGGCAGGGTGGGGATGGGGGACTGGAGGCGCTGAGGGTCCTGAGATTTTCCAAGAGCCCACCATGGCAGCCTCCAGCCACAAAGGACACTGCAGCGCTGCACGAAGGGCGGTCACTCATCCTGAGGCCGCCGACCCCCACCTGCGGCCCTAGAGGGGCCCCAGGGTTCTATTTGGTCCGGGAGAACTTTAGAGGCTCCTTGATTAATTCAGGTGCACAGCATCCTCTAGGATCCCAGCTCCCCGTATTTAGAGCTGGCCCAGGACCACCCCTCACCCCAGACCCCTGCGACACTGCTCTGGGCAGAATCCTGCTCCCAGCCCGCTGAAGGCGCTTGACCTGAAGGCTGGGTGTCAGCAAGGCTGAGGGCAGCGGGGACCTGCTGGAGACATGGCGGGTGGGGAATGGAGGTCCAAGCGGGTGGCGTCCGCCCCGTGGGATGCCACACCGCACCCCGCGTCCCGCGCTGCCTGCCCCCCACCCCTGGGCCCCGCACGCCGACCCCTGGGCACTCACCTGGCGCCGTCTCAGCTGAGAGCCTCCGGACACGACCACAGCGAGTCCTCAGGCGTCTGAGAATCAGAGGAGCGAGGCGCGAGGTCTAGACTGCGGCGCTCAGGGACGGGGCCTGCGGGGCACGTGACCGCGGGGCGGGGCCGGGGCGGCCTGCCGGGCTCCGCCGCCTGTCCCATCCTGGGCTCCGCCGCCTGCCCTTGGCTCCGTCTGTCCTGGGCTCCGCCGTCTGTTCCGTCCTGGGCTCCGCCGTCTGCCCTGGGCTCCGCCTGTCCTGGGCTCCGCCGTCTGTCCCATCCTGGGCTTCGCCTTCGTTCCACCCCTGGGTTCCACCGTCTGCCCTGGGCTCCGCCTGTCCTGGGCTCCGCCGTCTGTCCCATCCTGGGCTTCGCCTTCGTTCCACCCTTGGGCTCCGCCGTCTGTCCCATCCTGGGCTTCGCCTTCGTTCCACCCCTGGGTTCCACCGCCTGCACTTGGCTCCGCCTGTCCTGGGATCTCCTGCGCGCCCACAAACGTGCCGCTGAACCTCGGTGAGGGCGTCCTGCGGACCTGCTGCTGCCTTGGGCGCCGCCCTCCCTGGACGCCTGCTGTCGCCCCCGGAAGCCCCCACTCGCCCCTCCCCACCAGCGGTCAGCTCAGTGCTGACCCAGGAGGCCTTCAGCCCCCACTGCCCTTCCTCCCAGTCTCGCCTCTGCTGCCCCCAGATGCTTTCTGGCCGGCTCCTGGGAGAGGAGTGCAGGGGAAGGACATTCTCAAACCCTTTCTCCCTCATCATGGTTGGAAGGCTGGCCAAGGCCGCCGCAGGAGGGACATGTGATGGCTCCTGCCTCCTCAGTCAGCAGCATCTTGACTGGGTCTGGCTAGACCCTTCCAAAGCACCTGCAGACTGTGATTGCTGGGTGACTATAACTCATGATTTATGAGGCCAGCCAGAAAGATTCAGTATAAGCACTCAGAAAATGCAATAAAACGTTTTGAATTTGTCCTGTCACTTACATTACATTGATTTACTTTCATTAGATATTTGTGAGAGGCAATTATGTTCTGGTTAAAATGGCCTTCGGCATCAACTACGGATTAGTCAAGACCTAGTTTTGTCACTACTGGTGGGATAACCCTGAGCACCTTGTTTCGTCTCTCTAGCCTAGATTTCCAGCTCAGTAAGTTGGAGGAAAAGGTAATTATTCTGACCACAAAGCTGGTAGTGAAGTTAGATGGTTAGACAGTCTGTCCGTTATTTAGGGCTGCTTTTTGCCCACAACAGGCCCTCAGTAAGGATTAGATGACATTTTCAGAGGAATTTATGAAAAATCAATAAATAAATTATAGTGGAAATCTGATTCAAGCTTCTACTTCTTCCTAACCACTGAGAAACTGGGAATCCCAAATGAAACCTTATTGATGTGTTTCCAGAATTTCCACTTCCCTCAAAAGTAAAATTCATGGTCCTTATGAAGCTGCCAGCCCTTCCAGCTCTAACGACCCCTCCGCTCCTCACACAGATCAGGGCTGGGCACCCGGGGCATTGAAGACACAATGTGTGGAGGAGACAGTGCCTTTCCGTATCTCACAGATGGCGGGATCTGCTGACCTCCGTCTGTTTTTGCCCCCGACAGGATTCCTCTGGGAGACAGTGGGTGTGTGAGGCCTCATCAGTATCTGCACACATGCCCAAACTCCGCTCACCTCTCCTTTCAAAGAGGCTCCTTCAGTGCTGTCTCCACCGTGTCCAAGGCCCTGTGTGCAGCTGATAACAGGGAGCCCTGGTGTCTCCCTCAGCTTCCCCTCAGTCCACCCCTGACTCAGGCTGACGTGAGAGCTCAGTAGTGGTTCAGGGTACCTGGAGCTGGTGGCAGCACTGACCATTCTCGTTGCTGTTCTGTGCCCAGATCTGCATTTGCTGCTCTGGCTTCCTCATCCCGTGTCCTCTTCCTTACAGGTTGGGGGGGGCATGATGGCACCTGCCCAGGCAATGACAGTGGCACACAGAGCAATTCAGCAGCATGAGCATGATGCATAGCCTCTATCTGAAAGAGCCTGGTTTTCAATACAGTTTTGTTTGTTTGTTTTTCCAAATCTCAGACAAGATCTTTTTCAACTCCCCTCCAGTGATGGGTGAGTTTTGGGAACTGGGGTAAGATGAGTGAGACTCAGAACTTGCCCCCAGGGAGGGACCAGGGAGGAAGCAGCTGCTGGGTCCTTTCTCAGCCCTGTGAGGAGACTCCGCCCAGCCCAGACAGGACACAGCTGCAGGGTCCCCATCAGCACAGAAGGCACCAATGTCCCAGCCCTGGGAAGTTTGGGAGATTACACAGCGGGGCACCCACAGTGCAGACCCTGGGGAGAACCACAGCGCCCCCTTCTGCTCCCGAGTCAGACTTCAGCTCTGGTGGAGATAATGTCAGGGGCACTGGCCTGAGACCTGGTCACTGTCACCACAAACATCCATGGGCCATGCACCCTACTGTGAGCCAAGATACTGATATAAATTGACTGTTCAATTTCTCAGAAAGCAAAGCAAATACTTCCCCAAATTAGTAAATTATAAAAATCTACCATATAGTTTATATATCAAGGTTTTGATAAGTTTTAAATTACACTAATAAAAAGGTAAATGTCTGTCACAGTTAATTGAGTGATTCCCCAAATCACAGGAGGTGAAAAGTGTGAGAAATGGATATCAGGGCAGCATCAACTATCTCGCTGACATCCTTAAACCTGAACTTTCCCATATGCTTCTTTTCCTTCTTCATCTTCATTGTGTAATGACGATAAGCATCTGGCATATGGAGCAGAAGAACAATGTGCTATGGACCTAGCTTATGCATATTCATGAAGAAATGTTAAATATTAACTTGTTCTCCATCATCATTAGTGGATGAGAGTAGGCCTGTCAATGCTGTTTGAATAAAAAGAGTCTCAAAGCTCGTGGTGGCGTCTCTGAGTCTCACTGTCGGTTGATGTATTTTGGAGCTGAGCCTCCCCCCATCATCACAGGCAGAGAGGGAGAAAGGAATGAAAGTCTTGGAGGAGTCACCCTAGAGGGATGGACACAGCCTGGGAGAGGCTGGAGGAGGCACATGGAGATGAACCTTTGGATAGGAGGATGGGGCCATGGACCTCCCCCGATGGTGGTGTTACTGTCTCCACCCTCTCACTGGCTCTCCTGCCTCGAAGGGCTGAGCCATTCTGAGCACAGGAGGAGGTGTTGGTTGCACTTCCCCATGGGTTTACAGCACTGTGTCAGTGTAATACCCATATACAGAGCACAGGAATAGTCGGCCTCATCCTCAGGCTGGGCACCCGTGATGGTGAGGGTGACTTTGTTCCCAGAAATGGACCCAGAGAAGCGATCAGGGATCCCAGAAGGGCGGTTCTTTGTGTTGTAGATAACTGTGCGGGGAGCCTGGCCCAGGATTTGCTGGTACCTGAAAGGATAGTTACTGGAAAAGACGGACCCAGAGCTAAGGCCACAGGTGAGTGTCACCTTCCCTCCTGGAGACACTGAGAGTGATGGCTCCTGGACCACTACAGTCTGAGAATCCGCCCCTAAAACCACTGGGAGAGAGACAAGTGTTGTTATGAGAGACAAGGGTCAGCCTGAGACCAAGCTTTTATGTGTCCCCCAAGGATGCAATGTCCTTTCACCTTACCTGAGCTGTAAGCAAGGAGCCGGAGAAGAAGCACCGTCCAGGCCATGGTGGGGACACTCACAGGACGTCACCTCCTGTGCTCCTGGGCTGGAGTGTGGAGTGTGGTGTTGGTCCTGTGCCCAGAGAGATTCACAGGCCATGTTTCTTCATGCAAATTTGTTCCTGCTGTGTAATCGTGCATCTACACCTTCTTGAACATAAGCTCAGAACAATGTCTCCACGAGATGTAAAGAATGAAATATGAGACATGAATGGTTGTGTCAGAGCCAAGATCGAATGTGGCTCCTGGAGGCCCCAGGTGCAGGAAGTAAAACGTCAATGTGGACACTTGTTGCCAAAGTGTGAAAGACGCATTACAGTATTTTCCTTGATGGCCCAGGGAAGAACCCTGTCCTCTCAGGAGCAGTCCAACAGCGTCCCCTGCTGGGCTCAGAGCCCATGTCCTATGACACCACCCAGCTGTCCTGGAAGGGGTTGCTGACTTTTGCAGATGGGTTTTTTATGATGTCACTGCCCAGGGCAGTAGATTGAGTAAGTCTTCTCTGTGACGTTTGGGGTTGAGACATTGATTTGTCCATGTCACTCATGTCTCCTTTGGTTCTCCTCAATGAGGGGGAGAACTCCTGGAAATCAGGAGTCCCACAAAGTTCTGAAATCAGGTGAAAGTGAGAAGTACAGCTTTTTTAAGTTTTCAGAGCTCAGAGAATTATCCACTAACCCCTGGCTGGTACCAGGAGACATACACAGGACTAGGGTGAGATCACCTGGTTCTTCCAGGTCATAAACGCTGTACTTCAGCACTTCTCATCCACAAACAGCCCCTGTGGAGGCTATTTTCTTTCTGGAAACAAAGTAATTCTGTTTGCATTGAGAGCTAAGTATCTCCAACTTCCCATGGAACGGGAGCTTTTTGTGGCATTGGGGTTGTATTTAGCTCTGTAACAGTGATAATCAGCCTCGTTCTCAGGCTGGAGCCCAGAGGTGGCCAAAGAGGTCCTAGTAATAAATGTGGATCTCGAGAATCAGTCTGGAAACCCTGGAAGGTACCCACTGCTGTCCTAGGTCACACAAGTAGGGGCTCTGCATGAGAGTCATTGGTGCCATTGCCATGGTGACCCCCAATGTCTCTGCTGCTCCCTGTGCAGGAGAAGGTGACCTTGGATCTGGGCCCATCAGGAGCTTCACAGGAGGAGTCACACAAGCACACACTGGGGAGTCCCTGCGCGTGATGTTCACAGCCCCGCCCCACGCCCTGGGTTGTTGGAAAGCTCCAGTGAGGTATGAGAGGAGAGGTGGATACAAGTCATAGCTGTGGGCTCAGGGAAACCCAGTCATGGAAGGCTCCTTGGGTCCTGAGTGGTGTCAGCTGTAAGGTCTTATCCATGGACCTACTTCACCCAACTCCTCTGGAGCAGGCTCGGCATTTCCCAGCATTCTTTGAGCATCCCCCACCCTCTCATGACCCATAAAGAGGTTCCCTGGACACAAGTCCCAAACTGCCCCTTTGACTAATGCCCCTCTCCCTGACTTTACAACTGAAGGCTCCGGTGCCAAGTAAGGATTCCAGGCCAGCTCTGTGCCTGAAATTCCCCCCAAGCTCTTTCCTCACTCAGCACCTCACATTGCAGTGTGTCATCTCTGGGACACAGTGAGCCTCGCTGTCCCTGGGCACAGGAACCTGGGGGATGGGAAGGCTTCTGACCCCTCACAGAGCACAGTCCATTCTGTGTTGGTCTGTCCACCTGTCTTCAGGGTCCCTGGGCTCTGATGATGGTAAAAGCTAGGGAAGTCTCATTTTCCTTATTTCAAGAGAAAAAAAAAAATCTCTGGTTTTATTCCATATGAATAACCAGGCAACATTTCAGCGTCATCATGAATTTTTTCTTTTTCTTTTTGTGTTTAGTTTTCCTGACACTTCAGAAACATGGAACGAAAAATTGGGAGTAGACGCTCTATGAAGCAGAAGCACTTCCGAATGTCATTTGTATATGTGCGAGTTACTTTAAAACTTAAAACCGTCATGGAACAAGACTCTGAGCAGGCCCAGGTTTTTGTCCCTAATTCCCCATCTCTGTGTGTCACTGTGAGAGACACTACTGTGCCAGATATGATGGTAAGAGTCAGCCTCGTCCTCAGGCTGGAGCCCAGAGATAAGCAAAAAGCCTGCATTGGCCGAGGCATCTTTGGATCCAGACAAGCAACTGGGATCTGCTGATCCCAATCACATGCTTGAGTCTGAGTAGCAGCACAGACTGGGATAGCTGGCCACACTGACGCCCCTGCTCAGGGTGCAGGTGAGTCTGGCTGTTTTTCCTGGAGATGCAGAGAGGGAGGGCAGCTGGGTCAGCACAGGCTGGGAGAGGGAACCTGAAGACACAGACAAATATGGGTGCTGGGCAGGGACCAGGGTAAAGTTTCTCAGCATTCTAAGAAGGAACGGAGTGAAAATTGGGGATGTCTACTACTCGGAGTCCTGTCCGTACCTGTTCAGTGAGAGAGGACCACGAGGAGGAGAGGAGTCCAGGCCATGGTGCACACAGCCCCCTGGTCCCCACAGTGGGGCTAGGATGCCCCAGGCCTCCTTTTCTTCTCTACCCTCTGCCACAGGAGGGGCTGTCCATGCAAATGGGTTTCCATCCAGTGCAAGCCCAGCCCCTCCCTGAGCCCTGGTGCTGGAGCTCAGCTAACACCACACACTGAGGAGGATGGAGGCAGGCTTCACCCCTTAGGAGAGCCCTGGGAGGAAGCACCTGCTGAGGCAACATGAAGGTCCCTGCTCAGGGGACTCTGCCAGGCCAGAGAGGGCACAGCTGCTGAGTCCCCATCAGTGAGCACAGGGCCCAGCTACCAGGTCCAGGTTCCTTTGAGTGAATGGTCCTCACTGAGCAGCTATGTAGGAACCACAAGGACTCCCACAGCTCCCCCTTCTGGTCTCAGGGCACACCGCTCACCATGCCCAAAAGCCCTGAGAGCCCAGCTGGTTTCTGCAGCTCACCAGGTCCCTGTCTCTGTTCACACACCCATGGTTAGATTCCTAGATACGGGTATTCTGACACATGTAGCATGATTACTGCAGTTTCTCAGTCCCAGAAGGAGTCCTGTTTGGACATGCTTGTATGTACATATATAACTATTTAGCGTTCATTCTAGAAAATGCCAGGTGGCCCAGATGTGCATCAGGTCAGGTGTCACAGATGAGGGGACAGTTACGCTGGTTTGAAGAGCGTGTAGGGACTGTTTAGGGAAATAACGTAGACGGGAGTTTTCCAGGGATAAAATCAGTGATCTATTCCAGCGAGGACAATTGAGCAATCATGCCAAAAGTCATGTAACACATTTAAAGTCTTGATAGAGATTAGATTTGATTCAGCGACTGGGAAAAAAGCATGGCCTTGTTAGGCTTCACCTTTACCAGTGAATATGGAACGTACTTCTTTATTCTATGAAGTGAGTTGTATTTTCTTAACTTTGTGTTCTTCTGCATATCTATGTCATATATTTCTTTTCAGGATTCTGCCTTAGGTCTCATACAATTTGTTTATATCTTAAAGAAAACTTTCCTACCTATATTTCCTTACTCATCTTAGTTTGGTAGCAAGCTAAAAGGGAGATTTTAAAGTTTTTGCCGATGTAGTGGATGGACAGTTAAATCCTATAACCATCACTTCTGCACTGTACCCCATAACCAGCGCTGCTGGATCTGTGCCCATGGTCCCCACATGTCTAGACTCACAGGGCCTCTTAGTAATGACCTGTGACCAGGACCTCTGCTCCCCTCAGACAATTTCTCCTTGAGGCCTTCAGAGGGACCCTTCCCACCCAGCTCAGGTGGATCAACCCCCTGCCTAACACCCTTCAGTAACTCCTCACTTCTGTTTGCATAAAACTCAACTCCTCAGCTCCCCTAAGGTGACTTCATGGTCTGGTCCCTGCCCCCTCCATGGGCCACCTCCCAGCCCCTCTCCTTATTCTCAGACCTCTAGCCTCCCTCACTTGCCTATAGTTTCAAAAGCGGGCATTCCTGTCCCTTTCATGGCTTCCAAGCCAACTTGTCTTCTGTCTATTGGGAATAGATGGGCTTAAACTTGAAATCATGGTGAAAACACACATTTTGCCAACTCTGAGTGTCTCTTAGCAGGACATACCCACAGTATCAGACAGGAGTAGAGAATTTAAAAACTATATTGTGGACAATTTTGAAGTTACACAAACTACAGAGAATGAGTCAAAGAACGACCTGCACCCGTCACCCAACCTCAAGTGTCATCAATAGGACTCAACTTCTTTAATCTCCCACCCTTCTTTATGCCTCATCCTAATACCTAAATATAAAAACAAATTCCAAACACCGTACCGCATCATCGGTCCATGCTTCATCATGCACATGCATTTTTACTGTCCCAAAACCCTTGTCCATTAAAGCAATGCGTCATGACTACTCTCACATAAATGTATTTGCGTTGTCATCTCCTGAATGGTTAGCTTATTTGCTTGTTGTACTGACTGAGAAAGTGAAGGAAGAGCAAGGCATCCTGTGTTTTGGAGCCGTGAGGTTCATGGATGACACATTTGAGTAGAAGAAAGTCCAGACCAGCACGTCCATCCTCAGACAGTCTATTATGGGTCTCCATTCATACACTTCAAGAATCGTGTCTTTTTTGGACACTAAGATTTCAAACCCGTCATTCTTCTTTCATGAGTTTTCCCACCTGGTTCCACTGGCGGATTTGAGGCTAAGGTGTTGCATATTGAATTTCATTCAGCATATGGTGGATTTTGAACTGTGTATTTAGTATTGTGTGACAATCAATTGTCTCACAGGCTCTTAGTTCAGTGAAATGTGAGCAGACATTTAAACAACTAACGTGCTCCCGGCAGTTCCTCTCCTCCTGGAGGTTGTCTTCTATGCTCAGAATCGCTCCACCATCCACCTGCTGCTTCTGTCTGCTGTCTCGTACCCACACTAAGTGCAAACTCCAAGGGTATGTGACTCTGTCTGTTTTTATTAATCTTTGTATCCCATGCTTGAAAAACGCTCACTAAGAGAACAGATGAAGATGGATCTGTTACATTTTCATGTGCATTGTGTAAAGCTTTAAAATATTAATTGCACATCTATTCTGACTAAATGTGTGCTCCACACTCTGGTTGAGAGGAGATTCCGTGTGATTGGCTCACAGGTTCTCTGGCCTCATTTGAGTCTGTGCACCTGTTTTGTATAACAGATGGGAAAGTGGAAGCACAGAGAGGTGACACATCCAGGCTTCTGTCCAGTTGAATGTCAGGAACAGGTCTCAATGTCAAAGGCCTCCTAAGAGCTGAGAATATGTTCTTCTAACCCAGAGGATCCCAAACTGGGGTGATTTGGCCCCCCTCCCTAGGGCATTTTGGGGAATGTCTGGAGGTGTTTTTGTGTGTCATGACTTGGAGAGTAGGGTGCTGTTATCTGATGTGCGGACCCCAAAGAATGTTTTTAAACATCCTGCAATATGCAGAACAGCCCCAGCACAGGGAATGACCCAGCCACATTGTCAGTAGTGCCGCGGTTCAGAAACCCTGTTTGAACCAAATCACCTCCATGAAATGATTGCAAAGGAAGTAGGAAATCATCCATCAAGACATGGGGGGAAATTTTGGAAAAAAAAATAGATTCATAAACATGCAATCTCAACATGGATATTCCAGCAGGAGACAAGAAAGAACAACCATCTCTGCTGGGGACAGATTGAGGGCAGACCCAGCATGGGGAGGCCCTGGGGAACTTCTATCTCACTGCCCCACGGGTCTGGAGCACTGTGCACTTATAGCTGCTGTCATCAGACTGACCGGAGTAGTCGGCATCATCCTCAGGCTGCAGCTCAGAGACGGTCAGGCAGGTGGCATTAGGGGAGCTGGCTATGGAGTCAGAAAACTGATCAGGAACCCTGGAGGGTCCTTTGTCACTCTTGTAGATTTCGCTGATGGGGGCACTGCTGGTAGCAGTGCACATATCTGCTCCCAATGTAGCCACTGCTGTGGGTGCAGGAGATGGTGGCCTCCTGCCCCGGAGACTCCAACACAGAGCTGGTCTGAGTCAGCACAACCTCAGCCCAAGACCTTGCAAAGAGGGAGCAACACAGAGATCAGTAAGGACAGGACAGACTCCGTTGCCAGGAAAGAGAAAGAGGTCATCATGCCAGGAGACGTCCAGGTGTCCTCCCAGAATTCCCTGGAGGCAGCCACCTGTGCAGTGAGCTATATGGGTGAGAGGAGCAGAGCCCAGGCCATGGTGGAGATGCACCCAGACTCTGCTTCCTGAGTTCCACCACCAGGCCTGAGCCCACCAACCCTTCTTGTATGTTACCTGTATTCTCAGGGTGGGAGGTCTCCACTCGAATCTTCCCGTTTCTGGAGGCTGTGGGTGCCCCTCCTTCAACGTTAGCCTGGCCTGCATCTACTAAAAGGAGAGTGTAGGACAGGAAAGGGCTTCTCTGCAAGGATTACACAGGAACACTTCCAAGACGCAGGGGAGAGAAGAGCTCAAAGCTGAGGACCTGGGGAGCACCAGCGCCCTCTGGTGGATGCAGGAGACTTGTGATCTGAGCTGGAGCAGGCGATCAGGGTTCCTGCCCTCTCCATCCCGGACCCCTCGCAGATCCAGCCACTTCTGATTGGCTTCTTTCACATAGAAACATGCATGTCAGTTTCCTCCATGCCTTTTGGGGGCCAAATGATATGTATTTTTATCCTTGAATCACGTTCCACTGTATAGATGCACCGGTGTTTCTTTATCCATTCACCTGTTGCAGGGCGTATTGGTTGCTTCCAAGTGTTGGCCATCATGAATAAAGCAGCTGGAAACACTTGTGAGCATATTGACGCCTCAGCTTGATCCTTCTGAGGCTTGCTGTAGACTGTAAGTGCTCTTCCACAACAGCATATTCTCGGAATCATTTAGCCCCTCTGCTGTATTTTTCTGTGAACTCGACTAAGTGCCCCAAAGTGATTAACAAGGACCACAGCTGACTGCTTGAAATGTGTACAATTCACAGCCTGTGTGAGTCGTGGACACTGCTCATCCACCAGCTCCTGGTCACCCTGTGGACAGACCTTGTGTAGTTTCACACTATGCACATGGATTTTAGGGTTCAGCTAAGATGAGAGGAACCCCATGCTGATTTCTAGATGTTTTCTGTGAAGGGCACTCCTCTCCAGAACTCATCCCCACAGCTCCCAAGAGCCTCAGATCCCTGAGCTCAGGTCTCCATCTGCTCCACTCGGTGAGAGGCTGTGCGCTGCCTCAGCTCCCCTCTCTGCTCCAGGGGCCAGGCTGTGCATCACACAAAAAAGATGGGCTGATGATACAACTTGTGCCATTTTTTTCCTCACAAAAATAATAATCTTGTTCTGCCTGCTGTCTAATGTTTGAAAGAACTTTTATACATGTATCAGTTTTTCCAGTTGTTTGCAATGGGCAGTTAAATCATTTTTCAGTTATTCCAACATGGTTGCAACTATTTGTGTTTTTAAAATTACATAAATGGTAGTTTCCAGAGATCTTATTCTGAATCTCACTTTTTTTATTAAGACATCTGTGTTTCCTGAAGATGCGTGGATCTGTTTGAGAACTGAGCTCACGATGTGACTGCTGCGTGGCACTTGGACAGCCCATCGTGAGCCCGCTGTGCGTGCGCACAGGCCTCCTCCTCGGCAGGTAATTGAGTTCCATTGATTTCTGTGTGGTTGGTTGTTCTGTTTCATTTCTGCAACCACTGCATACTCTTTAAATTATCTGTGTGTTCAAATAGATCTCGATATCTAATCATTTATATCCCAATTCCTTTTCATTTGTTCACAAAATGCTCTAGGCTATTCTTGGACTTAACTTTTCCCACATAAATATTAGAAAAAATGTCATGTTTCCCGAATATTCTGACTGATACTACACATAATTATATTTATATATTAAATAAGCATACATATCATATTTTTGATATTAATCATTCTCAGCAACGTCTATTTTTACATTTATTCAGGTCATGTTTGATCCCCCCGTTGGAATTTTTATCTTTTCCCAGAGTGTCCGTGTGCATTCTGTGTCAGATGGTTGCCTGCGGTCTCTGCGGTCCTTGTGGTTAATGAAGACGGCGCTGTGTGTGCAGGGAGAAGGGGCTGCACTCAAGCTCCACCCGAGCCTGGTTCCCAGCGGAGCGGCCTCTGCTGAGGTGTCAGAAGACACACGCTGGGCCTGGGGCTTTACTGAAGAGGTGACTGAGTGTGAGACATGCGCAGAAATGAGACTCTATAGACGGTCCTGGAAAAGAGTGTGAGCCCTGAGGCTACAGTGCCTGTCACAGGCAGATTCCACAGGACGTCCTGATCTTATGGTCCTCACATGGGAAGGTGGCCTCATGCTGCTGGTTGCCTCTGAGAGGAATGTTGTTCCTGAAGAAAGATTTTCTGCTGAGTTGAGCTGAACAGGCTGAGTGTGTGATTTTGGCAACAGCTGAATCTAAAGTTTCTTAGTGTCAGTGATCTGTGGAAGGGCCTCAGAGCCTCTGCTGCTCATCACTTTTGAAAAACAACACAGCACATGAAAAGAGGCTCAACACCATGGGGCATAAGGGAAATACCCGTCAAAATGCACTGAGGTATCACTCCCCCAAGACTAGAAGGGCTATGATAACAATGAGAGACAATAACAATCGTTGGGGAAGATGTGTGGGAATCAGAACATGCAGATGGTGTTGGTGGAAATGTAAACCAGTGGGCCATATTGGAAAGATCTGACAGCTCCTCAGCACTGTAACGTAAAGCACCATACGTCTCAGCAATCCCGCTCCTGGGTGCTTCTCCGGCAAATGAAGACACATATTCATCAAAACCAAAGCAAACAGGACTTGTACCTGAACGTTGCTAGCAGCATCATGCATACTAGTGAAAGATGACAAACAACTCAAATGCCCATCAACAGGTGAATGCATAAACAAATGGTGGTTTGCTCACACAATGGAGTATTATTTGGCAATTAAAAATGGACTACTTTGCCATGCCACAGCATAGATGGACATCAAAACTCTTATGCAAATGAAATAAGTGAAATAAGGTGGTCACAAAGGGCCACGTATTTTCCTGGTTCCAGCTACATGAAATGTCCAGAATAGGGGAATGTGTGAAGACAGACAGTGGATGGGCGGTTCCCTAAGGTTGAGCAGAGAGTCAGGAAGAGTGATGTCAAATGGGTGGGGACGTTCTCTGAGGGAGGATGGAGATGATCTATAAGTAGATTACAGTGACAGCTACACAGCCCTGTAAATATGCTGAGCACTACTGTAGACATTACACTGGGGAGCTTTATGACGTGCAGACTACATCTCAATAAAATTATAAACAATGTGAGAGGGAGCTTCTGCCACTGACTCTTTAAAGTTGGTCTGTGTTCAGAGTCAGACCCTCAGATGTTGACACTCTAGGATGGGCCACAGTCAACCCTGTTTGTAAGAGGCAGTGTGGAGGTGATCACAGGGAATGGGGCATGTTTTGGTCTCGGTTCCCCATGGGTCCGGAGCACTGTGTTATTGCTGATGCTATCGTCCCATGCTGAAGAGTAATAATCAGCCTCATCCTCAGCCTGGAGCCCAGAGATGGTCAGATAGGCCATGTTGCCGGACTTGGAGCCAGAGAACTGAGCTGGGATCCCTGAGGGACGAGAACTTCTGAGCATCACAGTTTTGGGGGCACCGTGAGAAATTTGGTACCAGCCCACATCAAATATTCCAACGTTGTTGCTATTTCCAGCGCAGGAGAGGGTGACTTTCTGTCCCACAGACCCAGACACTGAGGCTTCCTGTGTCACCCAGACTGCGCCCAGGACCCTGGAACAGAGGAGGTAGAGACACGGAGAGTTGAGACTGGGGTTATTGCCCGCAGCATGTGCACAAAATTATGGTTAAAGAGCAGCCAAATTGTCCCCCATAATCACTTCTCCTGCTTTCCAAAGCCAGTCACCTGAGCAGTGAGTGAGGAGGGCGAGGAGGAGAGGGGTCCAGGCCACGGTGGAGACACCCAGGCTCTGCTTCGGAGCCTCAGGAGTGAGGGAACTGCAGAGTCCTCTTATCTCTCCCCTCAGGAGAGCAGAGAGGGCCCCTTCATGCAAACCACCCCCCTCCCCTGGAGTGCCTGGGCCCACATTTGGTGGAAGCTGAGTATGGGTGGGGCTGGGGAGCCTCTCCTAGGGCCCTGGGAGCTCCCAGCTGCTGGGCCCCAGTAAGCACAGAGCAGATGCACAAGGCAGGGCTCCAGGCTCTGGGTTCCCAGCTGAGATCACCCCACAGACCCTCCGGACAGGCCCACAGCTCCCCCTGCTGTCTCAGAGCCCAGATTCACCTGTGACTGGGATGGATACCCCAGGGCTGAGCAAGGAGAGAGAGAGACTCTGGACTCAGCCCTGCCTCGCACCCCACCCATCCCCACACAGGGGCCGGAGCTTCTCGTCCCCAGGGAGCTCCTTGCTGTGCTGCAGGTGTCACCGCATCTTTTCCTTACTTCAAAAATATGGCCTCTTCAGTATAAAGTCACTCCTCTGCCCCTTCCACCATTAGTTAATTATGTGTTGGGGCCATGGGTGACTGACCCCTCAGAGAGACTGTGTCCTGCCGCCAGTGAGCAGAGGGCAGAGGGCAGAGGGCATTAACCCTCCTCCACACCCTCTCTGTGGGGGGCCTGAGGTGACCAGTTCCTCTCTCCCTCATCACAGGTCACTTCCAGCCACAGCAGGCCAGTCTCCATAACCTTCTTTACTTGTCCCCACCTTTACCCTCAGTGGGGCAGGGGTCCATTAATAACTACACACAAGGAATTCTTCCAGAAGAACCTTTATTATTTAGGAGAGAGACCTGCTTCTCCTGTTGCTCGTCCACCCTGGGGAAGATGATCAGGGACATCAGTCCCCCCAGGAAGCAGCCAGGAACCCACAGCCCTGAGGGTGGACAGCAGGGTGAATGGGTCTCCCACACACAATGCGGGCTGTGCATTAGGACAGGGCTGGACCTCCGGGGAAGTGCAGAGGGGCTGAACCTGCAAGCAAATGGGTGAGGAAGGTGGCACAGATGTCCCCAGATTTCTTGTCTAAATCCTCTACTTGCAGCCCATGCATCATTTCTTCCTACTCTACAGATCCTTCTGTGGCACTGCCATGTGTTAGATATTACCCTACATGCTTTATGAACATTAGCAAAATTATTTCTCCCAGTGACCAGATCCACAAGTGTAGTTACAATGGCTTTAATAAACTTCAGTCGATTACATACATATATTTCTAGCCAAGCACTTGCTTCTTGACCTCAGTCCTCTACACTCTATTCCTGTAAGTACTGACTGTGTCCAACTGACTGAGTCACAGAAAACATCTGCTCAACTTCTCTACCTCTGAGTCAGACTAAAAGCCAAAGGATGCCCGTGGCCTTAACAGTGTTGTTTCACTGCTGTGGCACTCAAACCCGGGAGAGTGCTGAGACTTAGTAGTAGCCAGTCCAAAAGTAATTTTGAATGAAAACATAAATGAGTCAACAAAAAAGACAAAAATGCCTCTCCCCTCTCCCACACAGGGTGAAGCATGGATAGAGACACTGTGCCGGACCTGCTCTTTTATCTGTGCTCTCATCGACCGTCCACATCCCCAGCTGTGTACATGAGTCATCCTAGAGACATCCACACACCTCTCTCACTCATCCCAGCAACCCCCCAGCCTGCGGATCCTTCAACACAAAGACCCCCAGGGGCAGGCCCCTAGCCGAGTGGTTAAGTTCGTGCCCACCGCTTCAGCAGCCCAGGGTTTCATAGGTTCAGATCCTGAGCATGTACATGGTGCCGCTCATCAGGCAATGCTGAGGCAGCATCCTACATGGCACAACCAGAGGCACTCACAACTAGAATGTACAACTATGGACTGGGGGCACTTTGGTGAGAAGGAGAAAAAAAAAGACAATATTGGCAACAGATGTTAGCTCAGGCGCCAATCTTTAAAATAACAACTCTAAATTCTGATGAATCTTTTTTGCCGGTGGAGGCAGCCTCTCTAACCACTGTGGAAACAGCCTCGTGAGGAGTTCCCTGTGATCAGCTTGGGGAGCAGGAGAAGCCTCGGGCCAGATTTCCAGAGCACTCTGTGATACGCAGGTCCCACCCAAAGGTGCACAGCAGCAGCCCTGTGCCCCTTTCTGGGGCATCCATGAAGGTCAGTGATGGGGGGAAATCTTTCCAGTGAGCAGGACTTCCAGCAGCGCTCCTGGCTGCTCACTTTGCTTGGAATAAGAAACGTGATCCACGGGTGGGATCATGCACTGACACATGGGCTGTGGCCAACTGCTTGGCCTGATGGTCAGGTCCCTGGAAGCAATACCGTTGGAAAACTGCTGACCAAGAAAATGCAGACAGGTCTCTCTGAATGGGCAAAAAATGCGCAGAGATTTGTTTCACATGTGAATGCTCCCCAAAGGGTGACCTCGGCACAGGAGGATTTTAATCAAATGGATGGCCTGTTTGTGGATACCAATCAGCCTCTTCCCCAGCAGCCCTGGCATCACCCAATGAGCTATGAGCAAAGGGGTCCTGGTGGCAGGGATGGACGCGGTGCCAGGGATGGACATTTTGCATGGGCTCAGCATCATGGACTTCCACTCACAGAGACTGATTTGGCTCCGGCCACTGCTGGGCGCCCACTCTGCTGACAGCGGAGACCCACACTGAGTGACTCACACAGCAAGCATTGCCACAGCCATCAGTCAGCTGCCTGGGGTCAGGGTGATGACACTGGACTGCATCCAACATGGAAGAGGCAGTGTGCTGTTCTACCTGAACAGACACTCACTGTGAATATGGACTTGCCTTCCCTGAACACAATGTTTCTGCCCAAACTACCATTAGTGAGCTCAGAATCTCTTTCCCACAGTTATGGTTTCCACATAGCCTTGCTTCTGATCAAGGAACTCAGTTCATAGCAGATGATGTGAGACAATGGGCCCATGCTCATGGAATTCACTTGGCTTATCATTTTTACCTGTCCATTCACTTGTCCGTCCTGAAGCAGCTGGCTTGACAGAATGGTGCAGTGGCCTTTTAAATTCCCAGTACAGTGTTGGCGAGGGGACGATCCCTTGTAGGGCTGGGGCATGGCTTTTCAGGAGGCTTTAAATGCACTGAATCGTTAATCGATATGTGATGCTCTCTCTCCCACATCCAGCATTCAGGGTTCCAGGAATCAAGGAGTGGAAATGACAATGACATAACTATTACTCCTAGTGACCCACTAGCCAAGTGTTTAACCTCTGTCCCCTTGATCTTATGTTCTGTTAGCCTAAAGCTCTTAGTTCCAAAGGGATATATGCTGCCACCAGGAGACACAATGACGATCTCATTGAACTGGAAGTTAAGACTGACAGCTAGGCACTTTGGGCTCCTCGTGCCTCTGAATCAACAGGATAAGAAGGAAATCACTGTGCTGGATGGGGTGACTTCTCCTGACTACCTTACCAAGGAGAAATTGGACCATTATTTCACAGTGGAGGTAAGGAAGAGGGTGTCTATAACACAGAAGACCCCTTAGGGTGTCTCCTACAACTACCATGCCCTGGGATTAATGTCACTGGAAAATGACAACAACTCAATTCAGGCAGGTCTACTGATTGTCCCTACCTTTCAGGAATGAAGGATTGGGCCATTGCAGTGACATCTAGGAGGTCACACTGTCTGACCTGGAGCCAGAGAATCTCTCAGAGACCCCTGACAGCCAGCTGTTACTCCTGTGGCTCAGGAGTCTGGGGACACGGCATGGGAGCTGCTGCAGCCATGCTGCCCCCTGTTGGCCAACACTGTTGCTGTTTCCCGTGCAGGTGAGTGTACCTGTCTGTCCCAGGGACTTGGTCCCTGAGGGTGGCTGAGTCAGTCCCATCTGGACCCAGAATCAATAGCGGGAGACACAGGGAGAACAGTGAGCTGAGTGAGTGAGGGGGAAGCAGAGGTGAGCTGAAGCTCCCCAGAGTCTTCCACTCAGGAGAGGCCCCCCACACCTGTGCAAAGTGAGGAGGCAGATGGGGAAATGGGCCCAATGCACCATGCAGGTGCTCAAGAGCTCCCCTCCCAAGACCCCTTCAGGGACACTGGGGAACCCCATATCTCTTTCATTATCTACAAGACCCAACAGGGGAGCAGTTCCTACATTCAAATGTGTGCAGGTCCCTGACCCGCTGCAGTGCCCCTCAGCTCTAGGCAAAGTCTCTGTTGCCTGGAGGAAGAGGAGGAGGAAGAGAATTGCACCCTCCCAGGCCCCAGGTGGTGAGAGAGCCTGGCCCTTCATGGCCCTGGGTCCCGGAGGTCCTGACCGCTGCAGTCTCATCACAGCACAGCTCAGTGAACTCACTGCTCACTTCCCTCTGGCCTGCGAGACTTTCCCAGGTGGCAGGGCCAGGCAGGCTCACCTCTGAGATAGCCCCACGGTGCCCCCTGCTGGCCACATGTCCTTGCAACCTGGCCACAGACCTGACACACCTGAGCGTCCTGCAGGTCTGCACTCGATGGTGCAGTTGCTTAGGGAAAATTCCTTGCAGGTATTCAAACAGTGACACCAAGAGTTACCATGTGACCCAGCAATTCCACTCCTGGGTACAGACCCAAAAGAAACGAAAGCAGGTGTCCACACAAAACCTTGTACGTGAATGCTCATAGCAGACAAATACATAATAGCCAAAAAGTAGACATAACCCAAATGTCCATCAGCTGAGGAATAAACAGACTGTGCTGCAGCTACACGATGGAATGCCATTCAGCATCGAAAAGAAATGGAGGGCTCACACATGTGGCAACACGGGTGGACCCTGAAGCCGTCATGCTGAGTGAAAGAAGCCAGACTCAAAAGGTCACGCATCGTATGATTCCATTTATAGGGAATGTTCAAAATAGGCCAATCCATAGAAACAGAATATGAATTTCTGTCTGCCTAGGCCTGAGGGTTTAGGGGAAACGGGACTGTCTCCTAACGAGTAGAGTGTTTCTTCTGGAGCAGTGATGGAAAGCTTCCAAAATCGATTGTGGTGACGTTGCACAATTCTGTGAGTATACTAAAAACACTGATTTACACACCTTACAGTGTGACTCGTATTACATGTGAACTATATCTCACTGACGCTGTAATGATGACGAAAGACTGCACGGTGCATCAGCA
This sequence comes from Equus caballus, assembly GCF_041296265.1. Lineage (NCBI taxonomy): Eukaryota > Metazoa > Chordata > Mammalia > Perissodactyla > Equidae > Equus > Equus caballus. Next base: position 1,208,929 of record NW_027222392.1, on the reverse strand, counting down.
ACACAGAAGACATCCCCCAGGAGGGAGGACAGAGTCTCGTTCACTCACTTTAAAGGGTCCCAACCAGGGCAATGAAAGCGCAGAGGAATTCCAGTAGCGAATGTTCTAGGTACTAAGACAACCTGAAACATCCATGAGGATTTCTATGTTTTAAATTTTTTTTAAAAGGTACCTAAAGTTTAAAAAAACATATTCACAAGTGTCAGAAATGAATCATCATAACCCAGGGGGAGGGGAACACAGGGAGCCATCAAATAGAAAAGAAGTGGAAGAGTTCGGATCACGTGGATGTGCACGCTGAACATGAAAGTGGACCCACGTTTATTACTGCTCCACCCCAAAGAGACGTCAAAGTCAAACAGCCCAATTAATGAGATCTCTTTCAAAAGCATCAGTTTATGAAAAAACAAAATATTAGGAAATATTTTGCAATCATGAATTGAATCTTCCAGATTCCAAGATTTATAACTAAAAACTCCTGAAGGTTCCATTTCATAGGCATTGGAGTGACTCTCCTCCTTGTGGTTTGAGTGGATTCCAGAAGTGGCAGATGCCTTCAGGATCAAACTGAAAAGAGTCCAAGAGTATGTGTAAAAGGCTGTTCTCGATGCTTAGTCTGACCCTAAACTCTATATAAGATCAGAGACGTGAACGAGGAGCAGCACAACCAGCAGGTAGAGTGACAAGGAACTGTGGAAAACTCAGCTCTGTGTGCCGGGATATTTCAGGGCACGTGTCTATTAAAATTCATCAGGCTTTAACGCACCTTTCACGGTTAAACAAAAGCAAATACAAAGACATCCTGGATTTGTCCAGGCGTGTGCCTGTTCCTGATACCAGCCTTTGGTGTCCCTTCAGTTCACATGACTATCACCGACGACAGTATACACCCCTGAGCACAGACACCGCTCGCCAGGGCCAAGGTGACTGAGGCACTGGTGCCACGGAAGTCTGGGCTACTTAGCCAGGGGACACCTCCTACCTCCGCCTCCTCCACTTCTGTCCTGGGCAGTCAGGAGAACCCCACCCCACCCTAGGGGCTCTCAGATGGCTGTCATGACGTGGTCAAGGTTTTAATGACATTGTGGGTGTAGGGTTGCCAGGTAATGAATGCACAAAGAAGCTGCCCTCTACCCGTATTATGATCACATCAAGGAACATTACTGACACTAAAAAGGAAAGATATTGTTTCTAGAATAAAGGACAGACTATCCTAGGACAGACCATTTGCCAAGCTTCCCCTGATGTGTGTGTACATAATATATAAATCGCATTCACCCACCTTTTTAAGGGGTTTCCTCCTCTCTAAATGCAGATGATGATAAACCTCTGTCCCAGGGGTGTGATGAGAAACGAGCACAGGGAAAGTGTGGATCCAGCCCCAGCACAGAGTGAGAGGGAAGACGTGTCAGCTGCTGGATTCTCACACATGCCTCCTCCTGGTCTTGATCTGCTCACTGCCCACCATCAGGGAAGACTGCACAGGCCAGCCTGGAGAACCAGACCCAGGTGAGAACACCAGGTCACAAGAAAGAGGCCTGGCCCCGAGTCTGCCGCCAGGGGCCCCACAGCTTCATTTGTACAAGACAGTTCAGGTCCACTCTGCACACCCACCTGAGCGCTGACCTGCTTTATACCAAGCACAGCGCTGGGGGCCACAGTCGGGAGCAAGACAGCTCCTGCCCCCCAGGATCATCGAACCCAGGGAAAGGAGAACCAATGACGGCCTCGGGGAACCAGTGATCACTGATCTAGAGCTTCTCATGGAGGTTTAAACAGAAACATAAAGAAGCAAGCCATTTGAAAGAGAGTCGACAGAAATTGGAAAAAAAATGAAATCATCTAGCTAAATGAGCATGGAGGTATAATCCGCTTGTCAAAATCTAGGCAGGATGCTCACGAGCTGTGCAGGCTGCTGGCTGAGTGGGTAGTAGAGGCAGCGGAACAAACCACCCTGTGCGGGAACCAAGCGCACTGGTGGGAAATCTCCACCAAGAGCGGGGTTGTCATCACCACTCCCCCATATTACCTGTTGCACAATCTGACCCTCACCCAACATCCCCCCTGAGGGTCATTTTCATTGATGGAGACTCACGCGAGCACCATGTGCTTCCAGCTCTGGAAAGCAAGGGGTCGACTGACCCACACATATCAGGACCTGGCCTTGGTCCTGCTACCCTGCAGGTGCCCCAGTGCCAACAGTGAGCCTACCTGGATCTGCCCGAAGTCCATGGTGATGGTAGCAGTAGAGGTGAAACTTTTAATGATGGCACAGGAGACGAAGTCCAGCAGGAACCCTGGCAGCCAAGAAGGAATACTGTGTTGGTCAGAGCTCTGCCTGGTCCCAGAGGACATGGGTGGACATGGCTGGGAAAGGCAGTGTGGATGGGACTGAGGCTGAGGACTGGAATGACATGCCCTGTTTGGGCTGGTTGGAGAGCAGGAAAGGGAGGTTGGGGTCTGAGGCTCTGGGAGCTTCTCCAAGTGTCCTGACCTCTCAGCAGAATAGGGGAGGGCTGAGGGGTGAGGGTCCCCCTGCCCCTACTACACACACACAGGGGTAGCCCTTGGAATGCAAAGAAGGAAATGCAGAGGGCAGGGCCATCCCCAGGAGGCAGGGGCCCCACTACTCTGGGAAGAGCAGAACCACACCTCCCCCACCATGGAATGAAGGCCTGAGAGTCTTACCCAAGCGCAGGGACCCCATGGCTAACTGCATGCAGCCCACAGGAAAGCCAGCAGCACAGCACAGGCGGGCTCAGGGTAACATGCCAGAAGGTGACCAGGAAGAACTACACGAAGCACCCATGAAGGCAGAGTAGAAGCCACACTGTTGGGGAGAGAGTGATGAGCACCCAGGAGGCACACGGCACACCCAGGGTGCCCCTGGTGTAGACATCTGAGCACAGGGGTCTGCGGTGTCCACTGTGTACTTTGGGCATACCAGCGCACACAGGCAGGGTAACCACTCACCCTCGATCATCCATGAGTGTGACCTGCTGTGATGAGGGGACCTCTTTTCTACCTGCACCCAAGTGGGGCCACAGGTGCCACCTGCGGGAGCACAAAGACCTGCGTGTTTCTGTGTGAGTCTGTGAGCCTGAGAAATAATGCTTAAAGCTACAGTGAGTCATCCTGCTGGCCCCATCACACAACCCAGAACTGCCCTGATACCTGTGTGTGACAAGTGTGACAAGAGAAGTTATAAAAGCGTGCGTCTCCCCAAAGGCAGTCACATGCTCTAGACTGTAAACCAAGGCTTCTTGGTTCCCATGGGGCTGGAGCCCTGGGTGCCCCGCTGTCTGGAGGGGATACTGTGCATTTCTACTCTGCTTCTGGGCAGGCAATGAGGCCAAGTGTGGGGTCAGGGAGGGGATGTGGCCAGCAGCAGGGGCAGACATCTCACCTGGGGCAGGAGTCAGGCCACCTCAGCACAGGCCAGCGTGTGGGGAATGACCTTGAGCCCCACTGAAAGTCCAGTGATGAAGTCCATCTTCAGAGTCCAACAGCCAGGGCAGGATGGGCAGCCTCCTCTGCACGGCCGCAGGGGGGCAGCAGTGGTCTTGCAGGGCCATGCTGGAGCCTGAAGGCCTGGCCTCACTCAGCCTGGGGTGGAGCAGGGGCAACACAGACCAGCAGTCAGGGTCCCGGCCTCAGAGGACCCAGCAATAGGGCAGGGGTCCAGCGCATCAGGAGAGGCACAATCTGTCTCCCCTCCAGGGGGTCTGAGCCTGATGGCCTACATCCCACCCCCTTGCTGGTCTGAGACAGGAAGCCAGAAACCTGTGCAGAGGGGGCGTCCACCAAAGATGGAGTGTCCCCACACCCCTGCCCCAAATCCCAGAACCCCACTTGCCCAAACCCTAGCTGGTAAACAGTTTCTCAATAAGAAGCCTAAACACTCAGTTTTTCCTCCAAGGAAAATCTACTTGCTTCTTTTTATTTCCTCCCCAGGGAATTTAAGGAGGCACAGTGCAGAGAGAAGCAGCGTCCAGGGGGCTCCCTCCTCTGGCTGGTGTGGGTGGGAGGACTGGAGGCCCTGAGGGCCCGAGGCTTTGCAAAGGCCAGCCATGGAGACTTCCACCCACTAAGGGGACTGCAGCGCTGGAAGGGGTGTCTTCCATTGAGGCCTTGCCTTACCCCCGCCCCCACCTGTGGCATTGGCATCCTAGGGGACCTCAGGGGTTCTAGTTGGTTCTGGGAAGTTCAAGGCCCCTTGATTAACTCAGAGTGCACAGCATCCGTAGGATCCTGGCACCACCTGCACAGAGTTGGCCCCAGACTGCCCCTCATCCCTGCCCCTGCGAGGCTGCTCTGGGCACAACGTGGCCCCCACCCCGAAGCCACTTACGGCGAAACCTGGGGTCTAAGGGTGGGACACCACGCTGCCTAAGAGTCTATGGCCTGCGGGCTCCACCAAGGTCGAGGGAGGCGGGAACCTGGGTTGGGACGCAGTGGGTGGGGAGCGGGGTCCACGTGGAAGGCGCCCGCATCCTCGGCCCCTGCGCCAGGCCCCGCATCGGCCTCCCCCCGCGGCCCCGCTTTTCTCCCGGGAGCTCGCCTACCCCTCCATGGGCCCAACGCCACCCACTGCCGCCGCGGACTCACCAGGAACCGCAGCAGCTGGGGGTCTCCTGAGATCACCGCATCAGGGTCCACGGGAGGCGCAGTGGTTGAGCGAGGGGCAGTGGTTGAGCGAGGGGCGGGGCCAGGGCGCCTGGGGGCGGGGCCTGACGCGCACGTGTACTCGGGCGGGGCCAGAGCCACGGGTGCGGGCCTGCCCTGCGAGGCGCTGCCGGACCCTGAGCTCTGCCGTGCGCATCGGGCGCCTAGCCGGAAAGTGCTGCTGGTCCTCGGTGAGTGCGTCCCCCGCAGGCCCGCTGACGTCCTGAGCGCTGCCTTCCACCGCCGCCTGTTGTTCCGCCAGAAGTGGCCACTCGTCCCTTTACACCAGCGGTTAGCGCTGACCCGAGCGTGCCCTGCAGCCCCACTGCCATTCCCTCCCCATCTCCCCTCTCTGCTTCCCGGACTTCGTGGTCGGCTCCTTGGAGAGGGAGGCAGGGGCGGCCTCGCCCACCGCGGGGTGTGCAGTGGTGGGCACCATCATTCAGCCCCCAACTGCTGCCCTCCGCTCTGACCCTGCTCTCCCACAAGTGCCCAGAGCAACCAGAGCTAACCCTGCGGGCCCCCAGCTCAGAAGGCTGGGCGGCTTTCCACAACTCAGGGACCCACAGATCCTGAAGGAGATGCCATAGGAGGGGCTGGTGCCCCAGTCCCCAGAGACCAGCCGGGGTGCCCTGGGTCTCTCATCTGCTCCCCAGCCTTTTTTTCAGACTCCGGAGCGCTGTACTTCAGCTCTCCTTCTCCTGGATGAAAGGTGCAGCCCCTGACGACGCATCCCCTGGCAGAAACCCCTGGGAGGTTTCCAGAACCCTGCCGTTCAGGAGATTGGCTGCTGATGGGGATGTTTCCAGGGGCAGCAGGGCCCCAAGTGGTGGTGGTAGCAGAGGCGGCGGCAGGTTCAGCCTTAGGAGAAAGGAGGGCCACTGCACGGGGGTGTGCCAGGACCCGCGGTTGCAGGCTGGCTGGTCTGTCTGTCCCAGGAGCCTGTCCCCGTGGCATCTGCACAAATACAATTGTCCAGCCTGAATGCAAGGACACGAACTGCGGTACTCAGGCAGCAAACTCAATCAAGAAATTCCTGCAAAATAAAAGTGGATACTGGGCATTGCAATAAATCATATCGGAGAGAATTGAAGAGTGTTAGAATTATTCAAAAGATTTAATATCTCTGGTTTCACAACTGCTGCAATGTTGCAAAGTAAATATCCACAAACAGAAATAGTAAAGAAAATTAAAAGATCATTGCAGTCAGCAGAAAACACTTTTTTCACATGAACCTTCAGAAGAACCACGTGTTAATAAGAAACACAAGTAGAAAATTAATATTCCATGTAACCAAAGACACAATGGTAGATGAATAAAAAGGCATTTTGAATTATATGCAAATGCAGAGCACACTTTCAGCTATTTATACACCCTCCATAAGTTATGGGAAATGTCAGAGGAAACATTGAAATGCCAAAGTATAAATTTACATTTAAAATTAAATTCAGATGGCATGAAATTGATTTGTTTGAAGGGTTAAATCTTCTTAGAAAAATTTTTCCACAAGGATCATCAGCTCTAGGTGTAATAAAATTTGTATTTTGAAATAATTTATCAGAAATCTCTCCAATGTTGTCATAGCCTATAAAACACTCTTCACGGCTCCACGAGTGTTTACCCCAACACAGACTCTTCTCCTCAGCATAAGTAAACGTGTTCTGCAATCTTGCATCTGCCAAAAATAACAGACACCGCTTTCAACTGTATCAATTTAAAATAAAAGTTACTAACTTTATATATTTTCATGACATAAACGAATTTGCATAAGTGAGACAAAAAATCTTATGATCTGTTTAAACATAATATTGAGAAAGTGTCATGTACTGTATATGTTATATAAAGTAAGACTGATAAGATTGCCTTGTAATGTGTAAATTTATGTTATTCATGTCTTTTTCAGTCCTGTTATGTTTTATAAGTAATAAGATATTTTAAAGGAAAATGCTTCCTATTTTGGTACCTTTAACTGCGTATTTCCCCCTGCTTCCTGCATAAGGGGTTCTGAATGTTCATTTTTCAATGGGCCCCACAAAATATGCAGTCAGCCCTACAGCTGTGTGAAAGGTTTCCAGCCCCCCTGCATGACAGCTCTAGTGAGGGGACAAGGCATGTAGCCAGCAGAGGGTCCAGCTACACACAATGACATAGGTTGAGACTGTTCACACTATTTAGAAGGACTTTAATCAGAGTAGGATTCAAACTGAGTCTCTTGGCCAGTACAAAGTTGTGTTTTGGGCCATGATTTTAAAGCATATATACTAACTAAAAGCTGAACATTGTCTTCTTAAGAGCACAGAATCATAGTCCTTGGTTTACAACTAGGGCTGCCTGATAAAATAGAAGACCTCTAAGCAAACTTAATTTCAGATGAACAACAAATAATTTTTTAGTATAACTAGGTCCTAAATGTTACATGGGATGTATTTTTTATTTCCTATATCTGGCAACCCAATTAATAGCACTATCATCATTAGTCCATACATTGCCTTAATTAACTTAATAATTAATCTGATATTCATGTTTTAGGTGCAGGAATTTTTAGTAACTATCCTCTTAATCCTTGTGGCAACTCTAAGTCACTGAGAACTTATTTTAGATACTCAGAAGTGACTGATTCTCGATCCTGTTAATCAAATTGTGATTGACCCAGGGTATCAGCATCAACCTCGTGCTTGTTAGAAAAGAATCTCATGTCCCACCTAGACCTACTGAATTCAGAATCTGCATTTTAACAAAATCCCTATGTGATTCACATACACATTAATATTTTAGGAGCACTGATTTAGAAAGCTGTGTTTTAGGAAAATTCCCAGGGCATATGCAGGGTGGATTGAAGGGGAACTGACTGCAAGTATAGAAACCCCTTACAAGAATATTTTAAAAGTTCAGGCATTGCTTCAAGATCTGAATTCTGGTGCAGGCGGCAGGAATGAAAAGAAAGAAACTGAAATGAGAAACACTCTAATGGAAAAAAATCAATGGGACTTGGTAACAGACCAGATGGAGGAGAGAAAGGAAAGATGTCAGAATCCGAATGTAAATCAAGTAGAAGCATCAAAGTGTTTCTAGTCTTCTTGGCAGGGGTTCTCACCCTTAGCTGCACTGTGATCACCATGAGCTTTAAAATACTCACGCCTGGGTCCCAACCCCAGAGACTCTGATTTAAGGTGAAGCCTGGGCATTAGAATTTCAGACTACTTCCCATGTGATTCTACTGTGCAGCCAAGGTAAAGAAACACCAATATGGGCTCTTTCAATCTATTTGTTTTCACTTAGAGTAGTGATTTTCAACCCTTGCTACAGTTTACTTGGGGAGCTTTAAAAATATATCAGTATCCAGACGTTGCCCTTAGAGATTATGATTTAATTGGTAATATTTTAGAAGTTCTTCAGTCAATTGTAATGTGCAGCCAGGGTTGAGAACACTCAATTGAAAAATTCAGTTTAATTGGTAATTTATTAACCATTTTTTTAAAATAAGTATAAATGAAGAGGAAATCAGTGCTAACAGACTCCAAACCTTCTAGTTAGGTGAAATATAAACCAACCTATTTTCCTTTGCTTGTTATAACTTCACAGTGAAATTTACTTGGAATTAGCTACAATTTCCATTTTTTCAAAACTTAATTTTGGATCCAAAAAGAATCGGCTTATGACCATTGCAATTAGATAACCATTTATGAAATGAGCATTATTCAGACACTTATAATATGAAATAAATTGATTCCAACTGCAGCCACAATTATATATCTTAGGATAGAATAAGGTCCTGGGGGAGAAGGACAGGAAGGAAGCAAAATGTCTGAAGTTTATTCCTGAGTCAAAGTAAAGTCTCCTTCAGGACTGAACCCTGTAACTAAGGTCCAAATAAAAAATATCGAGCAGAACATTTAAGCACTTCATAGTTAACTTAATCACTATGGGATTATTTCATAAATGTGCAAAGTAAAGTAAAAATTTTTTTCAAAAAGAGAAATGTTTCCAAATAACCTTTTATAAAATGGAAAATTGGCTTACCTCTTCCCTATGATTCTTTATTGGCATACAAAGAATACTTTGTGTCTTGTAGCCTGTAATTTGGTCCACTTCTGCATTGAATCGAGGATCCTAGTAGGGAAAAAGAAATTCAATTTAATGACTGACCTGTTCAAAGATTGATTTGATTTTTCCCATTTATAAGATTAGAGAAATCTAACCTTTGACTTACCTTGTTGCTCTGAATGACAATTTTATCATTGTAAAAGGCACTGCTGAATGTAAGTACGTATCATCTTTGACAAAGATAAATTTAAGTGTTTTTTAGCAGCTAGTGTTTATGAGAACCAAAAAAATACAGACTCAAACATATAAAGGAAATATAAACAAAGAAATAAACTCAAAGAAATTAAGGAAATTCAAAATATTAACCAATTTGGATAGCCTTACTTAGATTCAGGAAGACTGGCAACTCTCCTCCCCGTAACACAATTTGCCTGTTCCCATCTCGCTACCTGATTCTTCCGTGCCATCCAACAGGAAAGCATCTCTGCTCTGAAACTTTTCCTATAAAACGAACCACCTCCAAAACAAACTTCCAGTATTGACTTTACTCCCTTGTAATGGTCATTTATATAATTCCTCAGTATTCTGTTCTATCTCAGGTGTTCACAAGAATTTATATCTTTTTTCTTTTTTCTTTTTGTATATGTAAAAAAGCTGCATGGCCTCAATCAGACTGTAAACAACTCAATCTTTTGAATCTCTTTCCCCTTTTATAAAGTATATCATGCACAGCCAGTAATTGCAAAGGACTCTGACACGTGTAAAAATTCTAAATGTGAGCTAAAGAAAGGTACAGGCTATTTTCTCTTAAACTCCAGATTGGGAAGACTGAAGTTACTTAGGCTGTAAACTCTGTGAGGGGCTTTTTTTGGGCTCATCACTGTATTCCCAATGTTAGCACAGGAACTCAACAGCATTTGGTAAATAAATGAAAGAATTCATCAACAAGTGATATCATAGTTATCAACTGTGATCATTTTTAGTTTATTATAGTTTAAATTAAATCTTGTAGGTAGGGGGAAAACATACTAAAGGAAATGGACAGATAACCACTATATGAGGAAAGATTAGAATGGAAAAAACAAACCAGAACATAAACATTTGAATGAGTGTTGTTCCTTCAAAGCAACAGCCTTGGGAAGTTACATGTTTAACCTAATGACAGCATCACTGCTCTCAAAACTCTGCTGTAGGAATTCCCTTCAGAGAATATGGAATCACTACACTGGAAAATCCTCATCTTTGAAGGTCATTTCTATTTTTTTTTTTAAATTAGTCTAAAGTCATGCAAAGCCAAAGCTGTGAATGAAGTAAATGACTATACTAGATTCCATCAATTGGGGTCAGAAATGAGGCCAATTTTCCCCTGAGAGGGCCAAACCCGACATTAAGGACAACTGCAAAAGAAAAATTATAAAATGGTGGAAAATCAGTTTAAATATTTTATATTATAAATAAACGCTACCGCATTTTTGCTTTTTCTGCAAACATACTCCAAGTTATATTGAGACACAGAGAAAACCTGGGCTGAATGTTTCTAAGAAATAGTTCCTAAATAACATCCTTTAGTATGCAAAGTATCAAAAGCAATTCTGATATTGATGAATTAAAGAAGTAGAAATTTATTAACTTATACAGTAAATTATTCTACAAGCTAATAATCAAAATATGAATAAAAATGCACCTTCAGCAATTATTTTGTTAATGAATATTTGAATTACAAGACCAATTTATGAAGACGATTAAACCCAACTATCTAATCACAGCAATAGAGTTTGACAGACTGAAATTAGCAGGACTATCACAACATTTTTGTGCATAGTAGAAGTTTAATATCAACAGCAGCCTGGATTGCACTCTTCATTGAAGGAGGCGGGAGTAACATATGCTTCAAATTCACTTTAGGTGAATTTTGGCATCTCAAAATATTTTCCTTTAACAATGCACTCACTGCAGAGGCAATACGCAGAGAGAAGTTCTAACCCCATTAGGTCCAAGAAACACCTTAAAAAAAATGGAGCACTACTGTTATTGTGATTATTCCTTTTATTGTTTATGAGAACATGTCAGTGTAAAAAAAACACAGGCCTTGGATCTCCACTTGCCATGATAAAGCAACTGGTACCAGACTTGCCCTACTGCTTTACTAGACAGTGGAGAGCGGAAATGCACGATTGCCATGCAACACTCCAGCTTTCTTCCTGGAGGCATTTTCGTGCTGGGGAGAATGCAGGCAGCATCCAAGTGGAACAACAGTTCCAAATGGAAGTGAAAGAAATTCGAGACTTCTAAAGGGGCTGGAATTTGAAAGGCAAAGTACCTGATAAGAGAGGCTGTCTTGGGGGGTTGGGGAAAGGGGTTTAAAGGAGGAGTGGCAGAAGACTGAGCAGCTACTCACTTCAGACACGTACAGAGCAAGACTCTGCCCTTGCAAAAATGACCTGTTGAAGTCTGAAATCAGAACGGGGACACCAGTTTGGGAAATGTTTAGAGACACTGGACTTCCAGTCTAGCCAGAGGAGAGATCTTACTAAGCACCTCAGGCATTCAGTTGAGACACAGAACCATATCCTAGATTCAGGGGGCACTCCCTAAGATTAAATTCAAAAGTAAAATACATCCACCCTAACAAATAATAATACCAAGGCCAACAAGACCAAAGATCTCTCAACTGCAAGAACAAATGTCAGCCTTATTTTAAAGGAAGACGAAATGATCCAAAAGCCCTGCAATGAAACATCCACAATGTCCAGTATGAAATCAAAAATCAAGACACATGAAGAAACAGGAAATTGCAACCCATAATGAAGAGAAAAACTAGTCAATAAAAATGGACCCCAAGATGATTCAGATGTTGGAATTAACAGACAAAGATTTTAAAGCAGCTACTATAAATGTATTTAAGGACTTAGAAGAAAATATGGTAATAATGAACTGATAAGGAATCTCAGCAAAGAAAGAAAAAACTATAAAGAAAAATAAAGCCACATGGAAATTCTAGAATTGAAAAGTATAATGTCTAAAATGAAAAGTCCATTGAAGGGTCTGTGAACCTGACCATAGATCAACAGAAAGTATCTAATCAGAAGAACTCAGAGGGGAAAAAGAAAAAACCTATAAAAAGTTAACAGAGCCTCAGTGTTTTCTGGGACAATATCAAGTGATCTAACATATACGTAATTGAAGTCCCGAAAAGAAGAAAGAGAATGGAGCAGAAAATATTTAAAATTAAATATTTTATTTAAATAAATACAATTAAAAATAAAATATTTAAAATTAAACCAAAAATTTCTCAAAGTTGTTGAAAACCTTAAACTTATACACATGGTGTGAAAATGAAATACAGCACCACAGGAGGTGCAAACACAAAGTATAGCTGACTTCTCATGAGAAAAATGAAGACAGGAAAAATGTGGGAAAACTCTTTTAAAGTGTTGAAAGAAACTACTAACTAATATCTTTTAAGAATACAAGCAAAATAAAGGCATTTTCAGATAAACTAAAAATGAGAGAATTTGTCAGCATCAGACCCACACTACACAAAGTGCTAATGGAAGTTCTTCAGCCTAAAGGGAAAGATACTGGAACCTGCAGAATGGAGTGAAGAGGTTAGAACTTGGCTTGAGCATATGCTTAAAGAGTAAGGAAGCCTGGTTCTTCACTTTTGGAGAAGGGAACACCTAACAGAGAAAAGAAGCAGAAAAAAAAAATGTACCTTGAGATGTGGATTGAAATTGGAGGTATCAGTAAGAATTCATTGTTTTTAATATAATAAGTAGATAGGTACAGAAATAAATAAAATATAGTATGTGTGTATATTTGTTTATTTTTTTCCTAGCTCTGTCTGCTAACATATTAGCAATGAGCACATATCAGAAGCAATGAGCTCACCTAGTGGCCAGACCTTGGTTTCTAAATACCATCCTTTCCTTGGAAGCAAGGCTCCTTGGAAAAAGGAAACATTCTAGGGCTAGGGCAGGGAAAGTCTAAGATAGCCTGCAACATCTTGTTAAGCCAGTAAGAACTTTCAGCCCTACCGGAAAGCAAGAAAATTGTAGTGATGGGGGCATATCAAAAATACATGGGAGTCTGCAAATCTGATATAATTTCAGAAGCCAAATAAATAAAGATAATAACAGATCATAACTCATAAACAAAATGAAAATCCATGAGTCCTCAGTGATATACATGAATGAATGAATGAATAAAAAAGACAAAACTCTTCCTCACATTAGAATGCCAACTAATAAATATAGAAGGTATGATGGCGTTAGAAAATCACTGGATGCCAAAACAGGTAAATGTAGGTTGATGAGGGATAGGATATTTACATAATATCAAAGTATCTCCCCATAAGATACTTCTAATTTGTTGTTTTTAGTGCCAGCAAGTCTCTCCAACTCCTAGTCACCCTGTGTACAGCAGAGCGGAACCCTGCTGGGTCTTTTTGCTCCATCCTCTCACCTACCAGCACTGTATCAAACAATGCTGCACTGCTATTCACAGGGTTTTCGTGGCCATTTTTGTGGAAATGGATGGCCAGGTCCTTCTTCCTAGTCTGTGTTAGTCTGGAAGCTCCAGTGAAACCTGTCCACCATGGGTGACTGCTGGTATTTGAAATACCAGTGGCATAGCTTTCAGCATCCCAGCAACACGCAGCCGCCACAGTATGACGATCGACAGACGGGTGGTATGGTTCCCTGACCAGGAAACGAACCTGGGCTACAGCGGTGAGAATGCTAAATTTTAACCACTAGACCACCAGGGCTGGCTACTTATTATTTACAATGAGAAATTGTACCCTTATAGTGGAGAAACCCGGTGGACACCACTGTAACCAAGTTATCAAATTTAACACCATCAGTACTGGGATAAACTAATATCACATGCTTCCTGATAACATACACTGAGGAGGTCTGTGGTATGATAAAAAATATATTTGGTCTTTATCCCTGGTTCCTGGCACAGAGCTTCTAAAACCCTTAAAATTTCCTGAGTTGATAGGAGAATATTTTGATATTCCTAACAAGCCCCTTTCAAGCACAACTTAGTTCATGCGAATGAGATGATTCATGGGTAATTGAGCCCCAGATAGCTTCAAGATGGGGGCTGGCTGCCAGAAAAACCAACCAATTGACTGGAGGGTTAGAACTCTCAGACCCACCCCCGACCTCCAGAGAGGGAAGTGGGCACTGGCGACCAGGTTGGTGAAGATATCTATGTGCTGGGATGACGCCCCCCCACAAAGGGCATGTAAGTTCTGTGTCCCCCACATCCCATTCCTCACCCTATGCATCTCTTCCATTTGGCTGTTCCCAAAGTGTTTCCTTTATAATAAAACTGTAATTGTAAATATAGCACTCTCTTGAATTCTGTGAGTGATTCTAGCAAATAACTGAACTTGAGGGGGGAACACCTGAATTTTCAATCAGCTGGGCATAAGTGCAGGTAGCCTGGGGACTCCATTTGTGGCTGGTGTCTGAAGTGGGGGCAATCTTGTGGGACTGAGTCCTTAGCCCGTGGGGTCTGCGCTGATTCCAGGTAGTTACAGTCAGAACTGAACTGGATTGTAGGACCCCCAGCTGGTGTAAGAGGAAAGAATTGACTGTTGTTTGGAAAACCAAACAAGGTCTCAACATCAACACCTGTGGTATTCCTGCCCAAAGTGCCTAACTTGAATCTATTCAGGAAAGACAGTCTACTAAATAACTGGGCTGTATTCTTCCAAAATATATGTCAAGAAAAATAAACACTAACAAACTATTCTGGATTTAAAGGAGACTAAAGAGACATGACAGGTATGTACAATATGTAATCCTGGGTTAGATCCTTGATCAGAGGGAAAAAATAACTATAAAGGACATTTATGGGACGATTGACAAAACCTGACTATGCATTGTTAGATAATAGTATTGTATCATAAAATTTCCTGATTTTGATAAATGTGTTACAATAGCGTAAAAGAATATTCTTGTTAGAAAACATACTCTGAAATCTTTAGTGAAAACGTCTCCAACTTAGATGGTTGAGAAAAAAATAATATGCATTATTACTTATATGCAATATATATAGAAAAAGAAAATGATAAAGCAAATGGGGCAAAACATAAACAACTAGAGAATCTGGGTGAAGGGTACACAGAAGTGTCTTATACAGTCTTGCAACTCTTCTGTAAGTTCGAAATTATATAAAAATAAAAAAACAAAAAAAGGAAACAACAGAGTAGACTTGCCAAATTATACACCGGTTTTCTTCCAGAGTGGCATTTTTAAGACATTGCCCCAAGATTATTAGAACTTTGAACAAAGACAAATATTGCAGCTCCCAAACTGTGTTCCCTGGGGCACAATTATGCCATGACAGATTAGTAGATTTATCAAAATTAAAAGTTGCTAGTGTTATTTCTTTCTTCTAAAATTCAATTTGCAAATAATTTTACTCATCAGAAATTCATTTGAGAGAGCTCATATTTCTTTAGAAAAATATCTTGATAAATCCTTGAAGTAGAGGTGAGACCCACAGGGTGAGAGATGGGGAAGATTCATTTATCTGGAGAAAGAATGACAAGGGAGGAATGATGGAAGGATGGAAGGAATTAGCAGCTACGTGGTGAAGGCCACACAAGTGGAATGTGACCCTTACCTAAGACCCTCCAAGTTTTCTTCCAGAAATCATGGCATACATGGAGTGGTTGTCCTATGGAAACAGGAGAAGTGTCCAAGTTTTGTACTCCAGTTGACTTGGGAGAACGAGGGGTGTTTTGACAATGTAAATCCTTTGACATAGGAAATCTTAGCTAGGCTTAAGGTCACGGAATTAGGGGTTCAAGGCAATCTGTGATGGTTAATTTTCTATGTCAACTTGACTAGGCTAAGGGATGCACAATTCACTAGTGAAGCATTAGTTCTGGGTATGTCTGTGAGGATGTCTCCTCAAGAGATTAGCATTTCAATCAGCAGACTGAATAAAGAAGATCTTCACCAATGTGAGCAGGCATCATCCAATCTGTTGAGGGCCTTAACAGAACAAAAAGGCAGAGGAAGGGCAAATTCGCTCTTTCTGTTTGAGCTAAGTCATCCATCTTCTGCTGCCCACCTGCCTTCTATCGGAGCTCCTGGCTCTTGGGCCTTCGGATTCAAACCTAGACCAGACTTACACCAGTGGCCCCTCGATTCTCAGGCCTTCAGACTCTGAATTACACCACCAGCTTTCCTGGTTCTCCAGCTTGCAGACAGCAGGAAGATCATGGAAGTTCTACCTAATTCCAACTGAGCTAATTCCTATAATAATCTCCTCTAATATATCTATATATATCCTGTTGGTTCTGTTTCTCTGAAGAACCCTTATACACAATCCAATCTAGATATTGGATGATATCTAGTTTTCATATACAGTCTTGCACCGCATAACAACATTTCAGTTAACAACAGACCACATATACGACAGCGGTCCCATAAGATTAGTACCACATGGCCTAGGTGTGTAATCTAAACCATCTAGGTTTGTGTAAGTGTACTCTATGATGTTCATGTAACAGAATCGCCTAGTGATGCATTTCTCAAAACGTATCCCTGTGGTTAAGCAACCCATGACTGTACAAAGAAAACACCAAAACACATTTATATAGTTGTTCTGATTATTATGTGTCAATATCTTATTATTCATAAATGCTGTGCCACATTCAAGAAAGCTGCATAAATGATGGGCTGATGCAGGAGGAGATGGTGTGACTGAACATCAATATATAGGCAGCATTTACCAACTAACCCTATCATTGGTATTTGTGGTCTAATTGAGAATTACTGGTCTAAGTTGGGGAGCTTGTCTTAGATTTTAAATATATGAATGTGTAATTTTACTAGTAATAAAATGGTTGAATCCTCAAATTTAGGTCATTCTGTTACAAAGTTTTAAAGAGTGAATCAAATGTTGACCCCTTCTTACAATTAATTTGTCTGAGACTATTTTTTAATTCTTAGCTTCAGTCTGAATACTACTATATTTCATGGCTACCTCATGGTCTTCTGCTACATTACAACTTTTAAAGTGTTCTGTGGTCAAATAAGCTTAAGAAATACTGTTGTACAGTGTCATTTTTACAGATGCATTTTTAAAGAGGGAGGACTCAGAAAACATTAGAATGTATTTTCATACTTTGACTACTTTCACAAAGGCCATGAGACAGTATTTTGATTATTCAAATTATGGGTGGGGCTGAGAAATGAATTACTCATTAGCCACCGACTTCCACTGTTAATACCAATGTAAATTACATGTCACAGATCAACTCCACAGCTTCTATTGAAATTCCTAGGACACAAACAACTTCTGCAAGGCCACTAGAAACACAGATCAGGGTGCCGAGAGTGAAGTGGCAACATGAGGAACCCACATGCTAAGAGGCTTCACTCTGGGAGCGTCACAGATCAAGGGCATGGGGCCTCTTTTAGACAGCAGTACAAGAATTAAATCATTACTGGGCTGGCCCCGTGGCCGAGTGGTTAAGTTTGCGCGCTCCGCTGCAGGCGGCCCAGTGTTTCGTTGGTTCAAATCCTGGGCGCGGACATGGCACTGCTCATCAAACCACGCTGAGGCAGCGTCCCATATGCCACAACTAGAAGGACCCACAACGAAGAATATACAACTATGTACTGGGGGGCTTTGGGGAGAAAAAGGAAAAAATAAAATCTTTAAAAAAAAAAAAAAGAATTAAATCATTACTAACTGCAAAACAAAAATTACATTGTCAAAACTTTAAAGATGGTAAGCAGATGAAACAAAATGCTTATAAGGGAAAAAATTCTCTGGGCTGAAGAAACATAAGCACGCGGACAGATGAAAACTTTCTCAGCAAAACTGAAGCATATTTATGGTCCTACTGTACTTGAGACTATAGTGCCCTTGAAAAGCGGAAACACAGCTGTCACCTAAGACAGGAAGGGAATTCCGCAAATCTGGCAGCAGTCCTTCAGCTGTGTCCTTAATACCCCCCTCTTGGAGTCAGCTACCGTGTGACGTTACTACAGAGCTCAAAGAGGACATGGAGAGAGCTCCATGAAGAATCCGAATTGAAGAAACTGCTTGTACAGAATGGATTCTGAAAAATATCTCAGGATTTAACCTTTCTGAGCTACGACATCTCTCCCCAAATCCCTGCCCTCAGTGTTCCTTACCAGTTACCATCATTTATTTACCCAACTTGAAACCTGAGTCACCTGTGACTCCTCTCTTCCTCCTCACTTCCATCTCCCATTAGCTCTCAAGTCCAGCAGATTCTGCTTCTTCATCTGAAGTCCATTCCCTCCTTTTGATCTTTAAGGCCAATGCCCTGGTTCAGGTCCTCACTTCTTCACACTATTACAATAATCTATCCTCCCAGCTTCCAGTATTTTTCCCTCTAATTCATTTTATGACCACTGTAAAATTCATCTTTCTAAAGCACAGTCAGAATCATACTAGTCCACTTTTCAAACCATCTTCAATTATTCCCCATGGCCCCGGACCACATACATACTCCTCAACCTGGTGAATTCAAGACCCCAGCAATCTCTGGGCTCTGCTCCAACAGCTCCTTAATGTCTATACTGACTATACCCCTACATTTCCATACAAGTGCCATGCGATCCAACTTCCCTGTCTCTTCTTCCAGCTTCTCTTTACATCTGGATCTCACCGTGCACGCAACTCAATCTATTCAAATCTTATCTATTTTCCAGGATCCGTTATCAGCATTACTTCCTCAAAGAAACCTTTCTCCATTTCCCCAACTCAATGTCATCTCCTGCTTCCATGAACCTACCACATTTTCCTTGGCATCTATTATGCTCTGCTTTCTATTCTACTTATCTATCTTATCTACTATAAGTTTCACTGAATCAATACTTATTAAGACTCAACCATGCACCAGGCACTGTATTAGGCACCAGTGATACAGGGGTGAACAAAACAGCAGTGACCTCTCAAATTACATATAAGAATGTCAAGCTGGGATTATCCCGGAACCTTTATGGTGTACTATGTGGTAGGTAGCTAGAATAATTGTTCTTTCAAAGTGCTAGAAAGTATTTCATAAATATATCAAGTGTCATTCAATTAAGATGCTTTGTTTAAAACCCATAATTCTATCAATAAAAAGGATTATTTTAAATAGAAAGTTTGAAGAATCGTATAGTATAATCTTTAGGTCCTTAATTAAAGACTTATACATAACTATAGCACAATGTACAGCAACTATACATAACATAGAACTACACGGAAGAAAGGATGGAAAGACAGAAAATCAAACTTTTTTGGTGTCAATGAGACTTTGAATGAGTGGATATGATTGAATGAATGAATGAATGAATTTTGAAAAGCCTATGAGTTTGGTTTCTTGACAGTTTTTGGACCTATCATGTTGGAATCTCAGTAAAATCCTCAGACATGTAAATAACAGATAGGAAAATGTATAGTGATGAGAGAATATAACTATGAGATGAGCTATGTTAAATTATCATTAAGGAGGAAAACAAGATAAGATTTTTCTCAGGTTCATATCCTTGACTCAACCACCAGTAAAAAAGATTTAAAAGATGGGAAAGTTACTACCATACATTCTAGTTTTAACTAAGTACACAAATTACTACCTCTCAGTTATCTTATTGCATACATCTCAGTTTTTAATAACACCCCCATTCACAGTAGTTGTCCAATGCCTACCCATGTTCCCCTCCCCAGCCCATCTCCAGGGTTCCAAAGGCTCCCTATTTACCTCATAAGCATCTTTGATGTTCAAAGGCTTACCAAGCGCTGCCACATGACCCACAATGCCTTTGTTCCATTCTAAGTGGATACAGTTATTGGAAGCTTCTTCCAGTGTTGAACCTTCTGCAACATCAAAGAGGTGGCTGATAAGAAACTTGTCGTTGGAGCTGTCCTCACAGACGAGGAACAGGGAATAGTGGTCAGCGGCAATGAGTCCATGGATGTGCAAGAAAATTTTGTGACACAAGGCTGTGACATCCAAAAGACTAGAAACATCTTTCACTAATTCCAAGTCTTGTGCACTGGTCCCCTTCATCATTATCAAACCTTGGAGGGGTTAGAGGCATCTGTTCCTTCTTTTCTGAGTCAGAGAGGAAGCTCACAGTTCCCTCAGAATCCTTGACAACAATGGGTCTAAGAGGCCGGTCAAATTCGGAGGCAGAGATTTTCCTGGTTTGTGTCCCAGGGGCGCTGCTATCTGCATGGGAAGTCTGCTGCAAGGGGGAAGAGCAGGATTCCGGGTGGCCTCTGGCACCTTCCTTGCAGACAGGGATGGTGTGAACTCTGTCAGCAAACCATGAATTGACCATCTCTCTGCAGAACAGAACACGTGACACATTAAATATTTCAGATGGAAAGGCGCTGCCTCTGACAGCTGCTAAAAATTCCTTCACGGTAAGCTGGTCAGATCATAATTCGATTTGTCATAGAAAATATAAACAAGATGGTTTGGTTAAGAAAGTTTTATTTTGAAAAACTGTAAGGGACGATTGCTTCAATGAATAATTTTAATAAAGTATGACTCCCATATATACATATTTTCAGATACCTGATTTACAACACATCAAGCATCAAGTCTGCTTTTCTCAAAACCAGTTTATATTAAAGTAAAAGACACTAAATTTGACAATAGTCTTAAGAAAACATAAATAGGGAAATTAATCTGCTGTTTAAAACATACAACTTGTTCTGAAGTTAAATATTTGAAAGTTAAAGATAAATATTTATCTAAATTTGGCTAGCAATATGCTTGATTTTAGATAGTTTTATCTATATTGCTATATATAGATTAGATTTAGAAGGGGAAATGGGAAATGCAAACAATTTTATCTGATAGAAAGACTAGACTTCTGTAAATATCCTAATAATGATGAATGGTAAAAATGATTTATTCTAGATTACCTACTCCTGGTATAAAGGAAGAAAGTTAAAAAGTAGGCAATACCTAATTTTAAAAATTCAATCCAAGAAAACTTAAATTATTTATGTTTTTAATGTACCCTCCTGTGGAAGAAACCTATTTGAGCTAAAGCCTTCACAGTGGGTGATTTTTTTAAACAAACATACCAGATCATACACATCCAAATGATTATTCATTTCAAATAATTCCCCTTGGAAAGCCATAGTCTTATACCAATTGATACTACCATTACTTTAGACATTTTTGGAACTCTTCTTTTGAAACTAACTTCTAAGAAAATTTGTAAGCCAAATAAGATTAGTTTTATCTAAAAGTTAGATCTTGGTTTTCACTAAGCCGTCCTCTCAAAAAACAAAGACCCAAAAAAACCTAGACTAACAGCTAACTTACTATCTAGCTCATGCACAAGACTTGACTTTCCCCAAAACTCAAATTTACCTTCAAAAGATAAAAACTTGCTACTGCTGAGAATACTTAAAAGAATGTGCCCATAATAAGAACAACGCAATCTCTACCCTACAATAACATAGGGATTATTTTCACCAAATGGCAAGACAAAAAAAGCTTGCCAATGCCCAGGGTATTTCCTGTAGTACTATTTGTTTTAGCGAAGGTGAGAAGAAACCTAATAACACCAATGGGAGGCTAGCTAAACGCATTTATCCTATGGACCACTAGGCAGACAGTGAAAGATGGTCATATGCACTGATACAAATAATCTCCAGATTTATTAAGTGAAAAAAGAAGAAAGCTGAGGGGAAAAGAAGAGGTTGTCTTATTTCTGAGTTTCCACTAAGTCTTTCATTTATGGGATGCTCCCTTAATTATTTTACTTTGAACAACACTGTATTGTTTGGTAAATATATATTATTCTGAAATGGTGCCAGTCTAGAATGAAATGGGCAAAAAAATAACACAGATATTATCCGGATGCCCTCATAATTTCAAGCATTGGATGCAGTTATAAAACCCCTTTAAAGCTCTCTTTTAAAAGTAACACAGTAGACAGGTCCATAGCACAGATCACAAGTATATACCCACCGCACAGAGTTTCCAAAAAATAACTGTCCTAATGCTTTATGAAGACATGCTGTGACTTAGGACAAACTTTCCAGTGACAGCAACATACACTGATTCAAATAATGCTGTATCTTAAAAACAGAGAGAAATGAGGGGGAGGTACTCTGGGAAATGCTTATATGGCAGCCGCAGTGCCAAAGGCAATTGATGTCACAAACACATGTGAAGCTGTCAAAAATGTATAGGAAGCTTTTAAATAAAATTGTTTTGTAAAATGTAAGATAGGAAAACAGCAGTACGTGTAAATTCATGGAACTTACGAGATTTTTAAATATGTACATGTAACTTAAATTGCGAAATCAATATGAAAATAGGTATTTTAACTATTTCAGCTACAAACCCAAAACGTTGCCCTAACTTATTTCTTATCTTCTCATTGGAAAATGGTGATCAACCTTTTTATTTTTTAATCAAACCACATACGTAACAACTCCATGTGGATATCTAAGCAGACAGGTGAAAACGGGGGAAACAATTCCTAATGCCCCTCCCAACGTCATCTTGCTCCCACCTCACTCCCAGCCAGTCTCCCTCACAGTAAGAAATAGCACCATCACCTCCCAGTCACTCAAACCAGACACCTAGGAATTACTCTCAATCTCCATTTCCTTCCATTCTCACGTCCAATCCAAGTTGCATCTACTTGACTCACAAAACCTTCTATCCCAACCTGTTCATTTCTATCTCCTGTCCTACCGCTCTGGTCCAAGCCCCACCATATCCTACCTGGACTATGGCCACAGCCCTAACTGCTCTCTCTCATATCATACATGCCCCTTTCAATCCATTCTCCAGACAGCAGCCAGAGTAATCTTTTAACAGAGTAAACCTTAAGAGCTTAACTACCCAACTTGGCTCCTCCATGAACTGAGAATAAAACCCAAACTCTTTGAAACCCCCAGTGCGGCTGCTCTCGCCCATGCTGGCCTCCTTGGTGCTCCTCAAGCACACTAGCTCCAACTGCCCCCAGTCTGGAATGCTCTCCCCTCCCCTGCGCCGGCTGATCACAGCCTCCTCATCTCATTATTAGACACTTTTCTTGTTTATTCATCTGCTGGTTTGCCTGTCTTTCCTGACCAGATGTAAATTTTCATCAGAGCTACTTGTCTCCCTTGTTCACTACTGCATTCCCTGTCACATAGAAAATGCCTGTTACACAGTATGTCCTCAGTAAATATTTCTTGAGTGAAGTGAGTGAATAAATAAATGAAGCCTCCTAAATTAACTGCATCAAAAGGGACAACAGTCTTTTGAATATCTGAATGCTAGTATATTCGTTACAGAAAATCAACATTGTGTTTTAGCTATTAACCATCTCTCTGACGTTAAGCATCATAACTGATCATGGCTAATTTATCCTCATATACGCTGCAGTGCCGACTACATGTCTCAGAGCCAGTGTTCAAAAATTCATCATGGGGCCAGTCCCGTGGCCGAGTGGTTAAGTTCATGCGCTCCGCTGCTGCGGCCCAGGGTTCAGATCCTGGTGGCAGGCATGGCACTGCTGGTTAGGTCACGTTGAGGCGGTGTCCCACATGCCACAACTAGAAGGACCCACAACTAAGATATACAACTATGTACTATGTACGGGGGGAGGGTTGGGGAGATAAAGCAGGAAAAAAAAAGATTGGCAACAGCTGTTAGCCCAGGTGCCAATCTTTTAAAAAAATTCTTCACGTGTTGTCTATTACTATAGTTAATTGTCTCACAAGTGATTTACCTCTAGATATTTTCTTGGAGACATGAACTCAGTATTAAATGACACAGGTAAATGGATCTAGTATATTCAGTCATTCAATCAACAATTCTTATTAACTACCAGTCCTGGAGGGAAGGAGTTTCTCATGACCACATTGTTGATTATCTGAGCCCCTGCGGTTATATGCTTGAGTGTGAAAACACATGTTATCAAAACCATCACTTATGAATCAACCACAGATCAAATTAAATTGTCCCTCACACCTCCCTCGTCAGGCCTCCCAGAAGTGTTGCAGTGCATGACCTACGTGGCTGGATGAAGTGGGCCCCTCCTCTTAAGACTAACTTCTATCCTCTTCCGATGAGTTTTTAATACTTCAGTCTCTATACAAGTACAAATCACCTGCAAACTGAAATTGAAATTCCTATACAAGATACAGAATTTCCAGAAGTAGACAAAAGTGATGCTGGAGAAGCATTCTAATATTACGCAGAGCCACTGACGAACAAGAGCTATGCCCAATTAAAGACCAGCTAACAACTGAAGAAAGAATCAACCAGGATAATGAGATAGATACTTGAAAAGAGAATTCTGTTCAAATAATTACATTCTAGACTAAGAAAGGCCCTTGGAAAAACTGATGAAGTTTTCAAATATTAATTCAAAAAAACTATTTTTTGGGGGAAAAAAATCTCTTTATGATCCTGCTGCAAAAGTCAAACATGAGGTACACATGTATTTATATGATAAACATGTGCCATGGTTTATGGTATAGTTTTGTCAGAAAATCAATTGTTTATTGTAAAAATTAGCAAGGAGTTTTCATTATAATCTCAATTTTATGAAATCTAAAATAAGATAAATTTACTTTCATAATCTACGGTTCCATTTTTCAAGATAAAGTTCCAATTAAAACATTTTCACTGCTATTTTAATTGAATTCACTTTTAAGCGTCCTTTTTGTCTAGAATGAATTATTCTCATGAGGTAAAGATCGCTGAGCAGGGCTGGGCACCAGGGAAATGGTAATGAGCAACCTCAGATAAATTATTAACTGACCTCTCCTCCCCAAACTGAAGTTTATTTTGTGTTCAGAGGTTAATTTATATATATATTGGATCTTGCTGTCATATCAAATTAAATGTAAATGCACACAAACGAATAAAGATGGAAAAGGTGACTGTAAACATGTCAAATATAAGGGTAAAAAGTACTAGATAGGACTCAAGAAAGCTGCGTGGTGATTCTGACCGGGCAAATCACTCCTATGACCTTGCATACGATCTCTGTTTTCCCTTCTTGCTCTTCCTTGATTGTATGGGACTTTGAAAACTATTTACATTAGTGATACTGAGGGTAAAAAAGCACCTTTTATTTAAACCTAGTGAGACAGGCATTAACAATCCTGCTTTGTCAATGATGAAGCTAAATTAAATGGTTGAACCAAACATACTCTGCTATTTGGTAGCAAAACCAGGTCTCCTGTTCCAAGTCTTACAGCCTGGAAGAATACAAAAGTTCGGGAACCTCAGTGCTTGTCATGAAGAAGGCCTCCATAACCTCCCGCTGCATCAGAAAGGGTCAAAGTCAAATTCAGGCACATGAGGCCAGGGAGAGTAAGATCACTTCCAATAACAGTCTCTAACTTCTTTCCATCCAGATCACAAAAGGATGGCACACTCAACCACGGAGGTAAGAACTCTGCCTCAGAGGACTCAAGAGAACAAAGATTCTTAAGGTTAGTGTCCTTAAAAAACCTGCCTGAATCCCACGTCTGTATTTCTCTGAAAACAGGTCACATTTAAGAAATCTAAGACAAGGCACTAAACAGAATGTATTATAAATGTGTTCGAGACAAGAGTCATTCTTAGGGTTGCTTGATTTAGCAAATAAAAATACAGGACATTCAGTTAAAATTGAGTTTCATATAAACAATGAATAATTTTTTAGTATAAGTAGTATCTGAAATTCAAATTTAACTGGGTGTCCTGTACTTTAGCCGGCCACTCTAGTCATTCTATCTTCTGTTTTTCCCAACTGGAATTGTTGGCAGAAAGACCACAAAGAAACGGTAAGGTCTATGCAGCATACTAATGAGTTCCAGGCTATCAAATCTCTAATACTAATTTTATCATCAAAAGAGCACAAAGGATCCTGTATACAACACTGTGCTCCTGTGTATGGATAAAGGAACCTTTTGAAAGCTCCTGGATTAATAATTTGTGGCATAAAATTCCTCCTTAAATCAAGCTTTCTCCTGTTACTCTCAAAACCATACTATATAATATATTTAATTGAGAAAAAACAAACTGCAGTGGACATATAAAAGACAGATTGACTAACTGCTAAAAATTTGGGGGACGACAAAGCATTAAGAAGCTGTGTTTTTTACCCATGAATCCTAAATTCTAATCTAGTCTTAGCATTTGCTACTAACAGGATGTGTAACCAGTGGCAGACTTCTCTTTCTGCATTTCAATTTCATCCTCTATAAACAGGGCAAATACCACCTATTCTGACTTCTTTTCGAAGTGCAAGGTGCTGACTTCAGCAGGGTATGAAGTCAAGAATACCAAACTGGCGGTCAGCAGATAATTCCAGTTCCAGCTACAAGACGACACATATGTGAGGGTGAACTAGTTACAATTTCTCTGGAGTTCAGGTTCTCCAGGTGTAAAAATGGGCAGCTGTATTAACAGGCCATGAAGACCCCACAACGGCTTATGGTATCAAAGGCCAGGCGGGCATCATTAGGTCAATCAACTTCCTTAGCCTCTTTTTGTCCCTTGGCTTCCTCATTTTTACATAGCCTTACTCCTTCACTCACCGCACAGGGCTGACATACGAGTCAGATAGGAAATGCGTGTGGAAGCATTTCAAAATCTCTCCCACGTATTTAACGTTTTGCTGTCTCACATGCTTTAGTACTCATCCCAATGGAGATGTAGGGCTGGGGTAAGGAGCAACGGCTATTTCCTCATAAAATTCTGCCAAGAGAACCAGGGAAAAGACAAGGGGAAAAAGGTGGTGTTCCTGGGTACAGGCCCACAGGCTGAGGGGGCTTGATGGGGTCTGGAAACAGGCTGACTACATGCACCCTGAGGACTCGAAGTCCTTGGCCAAAGCAGATACTTCAGAATGCCATTCTTTATAGACTCTCCCTAAGTTTTACCCCAAAAAAGAAGAGTTACATCCTAACTCTACATAAGTTACACCCTAGCCATCCGAGCAAAAAGAACGAAGGGGACATCTGTTCCACAAAGGTATTTTACCCTTTGCTACCAGCACTAGTTAACTCAGAGACTTGACTTCCATGTGCAAGCCTGTCCTTGCTCACTGCCCTGCAAACCTGGGAGCACTCACAAGCAGAGCGGTCGTCTTGAAGTCTTTGAGTTGATTTAACGTTTACAAGGCTCTTAATGAAAGACAACAGGCCCTAGACACTGGAAACAAAGCCATGCCCAAGGGAGAGGCGATGAAAACTGATGCCAAGGCTTTATAATCAATGACGAGATCCTCATGCTTAACATCCCATCCAAACCATTCCCTGTCCCCTCACCGCATGTTTCATTATCCTCCAGTCATTTATTTCCATCCTCATCTTATTACACACAAAAGTTCTTACCTCATAAATGAGTTGCATTATACACCAATTTTAAGTGGGTAAATTAGATTTAGTTTTGTTTTAGACTTTTTCCAATATGTCTTAAAATAACTGGAGAAATCTCAGAGGGGACCAAAAATCAATGTTGGGAGTTATTCTGCTCAGGTAACACAAATGCAAATCCTATCTGTGGCTTCAAACCTGTATTCTGCATACCACAGACGCTGCGCAGGATCGCTGAACAACCCTTTCCCACACTGAGCAAGTCAAGAACCCAAAACACTGATAGGAATTAGACAGTAGGAAATAAAACCAATGGAAGCTGCCAAAAACTTGCTATAAGTTGTCAAAAATGTAACTTGAATTTTAAATCTCAAATCTCTTTTGAACAATGAATGCAATCAATCCCCGTTTATTGTCCTAATATTCTATTTCAGAGAAGACTTTTGCAGCTCAAACTGCTCCTCCAATGACAATTTGATATAAAAATCAGTGTCATGAAGAATAACGCTCAACACATTTTGATTTCATGAGGCTTCTTTACAGCACTAACAGCACTGTGCCCTTCAAGACGGTGTTACAACGTGGGTGGAGTGCCCTTCAAAACTAAATTGAGTTCACACACTCACAAGGCCAGGCAGCCGGGGTCTAGCAGTGGCTGCAGGCAAAAGCTGAACTTGACATTTCCAGGGCCGGACATTTTGCTATGTCTTTACTAACACACAGAGGGATGAATACATTCATTCTTGAATGATAAAAAACATCAAAGGAATTCTAGGGGGGTAGGAAGCTTAGAAGGTGAACTGTCCTTCTTTTACAATGGTTGTAACACAAGGCTTATTTCATCAAAATTACACACATGGCAGAGAGAAAGTGCTATATATTCCATTCTACACTTCCTATGTGCTCATATGTTTCAGGTAGATGAAAAGTGTATCATAGACTCAATTAAGTTATTGATTAAATTTCATGGTGCCAAGCGAGTAATACCTTTTTTAGGGATATAAATAAGTTTTGTATATTGGGTACACTTGATCTCATACTTTCTAAAAATTTTATAGATCAGTAACATTCAGTTAAAAAATGAAAATATGGCACATCCTGTTAAGAATCAAAACTTTCCCCCTTTCCCAATTTCTCATTTTCACTCAAGATTATTATAAACCTATCACAGGAAAGAAAACTATAATTTATTTTGTGTTCTGGAAATTTACTACTAATCTAGACAAGTCACAGCTTCCTCCAAATGCCTACTATCTAGAAGTATTAAATAGGATATGCAAAACTTATCAACAGGAAGGAGGGACCCAAGCTCTTGCATGGCATTTCAAATATGATTAGCAAAAGGGACACACACACACACACACTATTGCCTGTGTCCATAAGGGCTCCATGCAGCAATAACTTTACTTTCTACTAAAGCTGAACCGCTTACTCATCTTACAAAAGAAATCTTCAAAAAGACAGAAATGTCTAAAAATTCATATTCAATATTCCAGATGTCTTGAAAGGGAAAAATAATTAAAATATGCTGCCTAGGTTTTATAGAATATTTCTTGGCATCTAGAAAAGTAAGGAAAAAGAAAAACTTACAACGTAAAGTAAAATTGTGATATAAACACAATAACTCTCATGAGTTAAAAATCTAATTAGGGACCACGCCATGGCCGAGTGGTTAAGTTCACGCACTCCGCTTCAGCGGCCCAGGGTTTCAAGGGTTCGGATCCTGGACATGGACATGGCACCGCTCATCAAGCCATGCTGAGGCGGCATCCCACATGGCACAACCAGAGGCACTCACAACTAGAATATACAACTAGGTACTGGGGGGCTTTGGTGGGGAGAAGAAAAAAAAAAAGAAGATTGGCAACAAATGCTAGCTCAGGTGTCAATCTTAAAAAAAAATTGTAAAAAAAATGTAATTAGATTTTAGATGAAACCTACTTGTAGAGCAACTAGTTTAATGTATTTTGTACTCTTGCCTAAAATAATGTATCAAAGGATAAAAATTATTTTGAAAATATACTGTACTTAGGGTATTTCATGTTCTAATACTAAAAATATAATTGTAATGGCCTAGTACCTAAACTGTCAGCCACTGTATTTTAAAAAGTCATTTGAGAGTTCCCACTTTTTATACTCTCAAATTATATATGGAAACTAAACCCACTTGGGCAAGGTCTCTAGGCACATCATTTAGTAAGATGCTTGCACAGTAAGAGGCCCTAGGAGAAACTTCCACCTCTTCCTGAGTGAGAGTCACATGACATTAACTCTAGGAGCCTTGCTTTGCTTCCAGGAATACGGACAGTGAATTCCAGCAGAGCATGGTGCTTAAGGTCCCAGGTGGCAAAGACTTAGCCTTCAATCCCAGAACTACTACTATCTAAGAGTGAGACCTTAGATACATTAATTACTCTCTCTCTAAAATGGAGATAATGGCAATAACCCTCATAGGGTTCTTAAGAAAAAGGAAATGATGCCCATAAAATGATAGCATGGAGTCTGGGACACAATGTTTTTAAAGATTTTATTTTTCCTTTTTCTCCCCAAACACCCCCGGTACATAGTTGTATATTTTTAGTTGTGGGTCCTTCTAGTTGTGGCATGTGGGATGCCACCTCAGCATGGCTTGAGGAGTGGTGCCATGTCCATGCCCAGCATCCGAACCAACAAAACCCTGGGCCACTGAAGCAGAGTGCACAAACTTAACCACTCGGCCACGGGGCCAGCCCCCTGGGACACAATGTTTAACACATGATAGCTACTGTTTTTAAGTTAACCAATTAAATGGAGTATACTTTCAAAAGTGATTTATTTTAATTTTTTTTGCTTGAGGAAGATTAGCCCTGATCTAACATCCATGCCAGTCTTCCTCTATTTTATATATGGGATGCCGCCACAGCATGGCTGATGAGTGGTGCAGGTCCACGCCCAGGATCCCAACCCAGGAACCCGGGCCGCTGAAGCAGAGTGCATCAAACTTAACCACTAAACCATGTGGCCAGCCTCAAAAGTGAATTTTTTTTGTAAAAATAAAAATAATTTATTCGATGGGCTTCTATAGAATAACTAGATGTTAGCCAATTGTGGCTCCTAGTTTAAAAGCACTAATTTCTCTACAGAAACACTCATAAGAAAAAGTTGTTTTAACGTTAGCATTTTCGCAAATTAGTACTGAAAAAACATAGAGTCCCTAGACCAACGACTACACTTACATATGACATGATGTTCTGAGTAACACAGAAAGATTAAGAGCTGAACATTTAGTTGAGAAAAATAATTGCAAGAACGTAACTTGTTTTTCCATTACTACTTAGAAATTAATTTTTTTAAAAAAAAATAAGTTATAGGTTTGGGGGATGATTTTTTTCCAAAATATCAAAGATAAAATAAAACCCTTTGACTGAGAAAATATACAACTAATTACTATGATGAAAACCATAGCAGTATTTCATAATAACTGTCATTCTAAGTTGGAGAATGTTTTTAACACATGATAAAACAATGCTTTAACACTCTGCGACAGCAGATTTGGGGATTAAAGTTGATCTGTTTTAGCTCCTACCCAAGGGGGCTCACTTGGGGAAATTCTGTAAGCAGGCTGATGCATGGGCCTCAAGGATGGCCATATAGCAGGTCCCTTGAGCAGTAACATTTGGGGAGACTTGTGGGGTGCCTTGAACAAAACAAGAGCAAAAAGTTGCACGCCCTCAATGATCCACAAAACACGAGTTCTCGTGTTTTTAAATCTACTATTAAAACATCATCCCTTTTTCTTTCTCTCCAGTGCTTTCTTCATCAGTCATGTGAATTAATCACTACAGCCAGAATTACAAAGAGTGTACTAATTTCCTGTCTGGAAAGGGATAGTTGATAACTCATATGGAAATCTACTAAAATTATCTGTAGGAAAAACATAAAAATAACTCACATTATAATGTTAGAAATTTTTCTGCTCTTGGATCCTAATTCTATACAGTTTTAGTTACATAGTTGGCATAATTTGAACTGGATCCACAACAGGTATTTGGAAAATACTTAAAGGAGGAAACTATTCAATCTGAGAAGTCGACACTCTGCTCTCCTGGTGAGAATCCAGAATGCTTAGAGCTGGACGAGATTTTTAAGCTCACTGATTAATCTGTCTGCCTTGATTCTCATTTCCTCTCATCTCCCATTGTAAAGTGGAGGTTTATTAACTTGCGGCAGTCACAAAGCTGGGGACAAACTCGGGAAGTCTGGTCTCCCATTCCAGTCACCTTTCCAGGACCTTACACAATCCACAAAGGTTCTGTTCAAACCATCAATAAAAATTCATCTAAAGAATGAGAAGGACACTTAAAGTCTATAAAACCCCTGTTCTGTTCTTCTAATTCCCATTTACCAGAATAAGGGAATGACCATCACAGTTGGTGATTATATTTAAGGCATTGATGATTCTCAAGGTAAAATAGTAAACAACTGAAAATCACTCTAAAAAAGGTAAGGAAATAGGCGTTATTTCCTTTAAATTTCTCAAGAACTCTATGAAGTGAATGCTCTTATTTCCATTCAACAGAGAAAGCAAATAAAGTACCTAAGGGCATACTCTCAGAAAGAGGTAGTTCTGGGGGTGAAGTCTGAGTCTGTCCTACGTGGGGCCCTGGCCCACCATAAACAGGAATAAATCTTAAAGGGTTCTGTACAGTGGCTCCCAACTCAGTCATGGTGCCAGCCCTTAGGGCGCATTGTGACCATGGCATCACAATGATGGGGGTGCTCCTGGCATTTAGTGTCTGGGGCCCAGAGACGTTAAACAGCCTGCAATGCACTGAACAGTCTCTCACAACAAAAAAAAGTGTCTTATTAGTTAGAAAGCTTTTGGTCCACCAAGATGCCAATAGCATGCCCTTTGGGAAGCATCGGTTTAGATGAATAAAAGATTAACATACTATAACAGTATTAAATGAAACAGGAGATTTGGGGCACCTCCAAGTGATATCCTCATATGGTTTTACATTCAAATTTGACCGAGAGTTGGAAGAGACCCATTTTATAATTCTCTGCGCATTCATAATCACGTGTATGAAAAATGTTCCTTTAAGGAAAACCTACTTACATCTGAATGGAAAAACATCGTAACTGAAACCTATGCTGTGAATGTGTAAACTGACTTGCTTTGCAGCTTAGATATGGGAGAGACTGGTCTATTGGCGTTTCTCAATCTGAGGTCTGAGAAGTCCTGAGAATCCAAAACAAGTATGTTTTGAAGATCTGTACTTTTTCTGTGAAAATGTTTTTAATTTTGTGTTTTCACACTGATGACAAGTAAAACCAAAAAAAGGCAAAGAAGTATACTTTAAATTAGTGGGATGACCACCTTATTACCAAGTACTGTCCTACAATTTTAGCAGTCAGGTTTATATTTGTGTTTACAATCACAGTGCAGCCGAGTGGTTGTAGGATAAAGAGAAAATAAAAGATGTAAATATAATATGCAAATATGCTTTCAAACCAAGTAAAACCCAAACGCTGGTATGCTGTGCCATAGGAATAAAGTTTCATGACTGTTCACACAGAGACCCAGTGGGAGCAGTGAAGGATGCCTTCTAAGGCAGCCACAGCAAAGGCGAGCTGACCTCACCAGACCCTCCAACGGGCAGTCAGGGCCACGTTCACTTTGCAAGGGTGAGTTAACGAATGCTGTCAATTTGCATTTGGCTGGAGTTTTATCATTTTATTCATAATTAAATTATAAATTTATTTTGGTATTACAGTTGCATAAACGCTGTAACTGTGATTAAATTATATCTACTCTTAAGAATTCCATATTTAACTAATATTAAAATAAAAGGACGTCCACATCCAAAAGATGGATGGATGGATGGATGGATGGATGGATGGACTGAAGGAAAGACAGATAGACTAGCTAGATATACAGACAGACAGATAGAATTTGACAAGATTATTTGATCAGCTGAATTTCAGAGCCAAACCAATCCCCAGGTATCTGGAACTTCTGGGTGTGCCCTCATCACTTTCTTTTGGGAATTCCCTCTCCCCCAATGACATATCCAACTATGGGTTACCTGCCCCAACAAAGTAATCAGATAGCCCTATTCTTCTGGACACCGTGATTGGTACAGAGAAGGCATGGGACCCAAACATGGCCAGAGTAATTTTGAGAGGACTGATATAGATGAGAAGGTACTTCTCTAGAATCAGAAGTTTAAGACCCACATAAATCTGCCAAGAAAAACTTTTCTAGCACAGGAAGAAAGTATGCAGGAGAATAAACACAGCATAGGGGCAAAAAAGATGGATGGATGGATGGATGGATGGACGGACGGATGGATGGATGGATACATGGACTGAAAGAAGGAAAGATAGATTAGCTAGATACACAGACAGACAGACAGAATTTGACAAGATTATTTGATCAGCTGAATTTCAGAGCCAAACCAATCCCCAGGCACTTCAATTATGTGAGTTAATTTCATATGAGTTTAAGTTGGGTTTCTGTCACTTGTGACCAAAAGCTTTCTAACTAATATCCTAGAGCTCAATAAGAAGATGTGTCTTTAACAGGGGAACATTACTTAAGTTTGAGAAACACTGGATTACATGATTCTCTCTAACTTGAAAGTTCAAAGATTCTGTATGTGTGTTTTAATTATTTCACCAGCTTAAAAGATCAGGATCTTTTCTCTTCTTATGACCTCAGCATAGGTATTCAACAGAGAGGAAATGATGATTCTTATTTTTTGTAGTTATCACTAGAAGTATAATATCAGGCGAGGATCTTTTCTCCCCCAAGTTTAAATATAATAAAATTATTCAGAGAAGATAATTTGCAAAAAGTTAATCTTACTTTACAAGTCAGAATTAAGGGAAAAATCTCAAAGAATGCAGACGCTAACAATGGCACAAGAACACTGTAAAAGCATGTTTCCTGCAAACTACAAACCAGAAGACCGAGGGAAAGATACATAGATCTCTTTAAAGGCTTTTGAAAAGCTTTTTAGAATGATTATCTAAATGATTCTGATGAACTTAACTCTGAGATCGCTTTACCTGTCTTAAACATTTGGTTGGCAATAAGTATAAACTCCTACCAATTAGAGAAAATGAATAAAGCACTTACATTGTGAAATATATATATATAATTCAAAATAAAATGAGACTACTGAGTCAGTAAATAAGATTACAGAGTTAAATATCAAACAGATGACTCATGTGGAAAGACTTTCTTCGATTTTTTACTCCTAGGTATGTAGCTCACGGGCACTCTTCACTGAGAACCTGACATAACAGATATTGCCAAGGCCACGTCAATCCGCCGTAACACTGACCCACTGAGTGTCCATCTGTCCAGTTAAACTAATTTCACAGGAAGTCCTGCAAGTCAGCAGCTAGTCTGCATCCTAAACTCAGAAATCAGTCATCGTTCAACCCTCCACTATCAACCAACTCAGGGATTTATTTAATCGCCCTGCAGTCTTTACGAAAGGCTTTTATCCCAGGAAGAGGTTTTTATCCTTCAATCAGCTCTGAGAACAGAGAACAAATCTAACTCGATACAACATAATAAATTTATACGGTTTAATAAATTATTAGTTGAAAAATGTTTGGGGGATAAACTAATAAATACTGAGCAGTTCCAATTAGCCTTTTCAATTATGAAAGAAATCTTTCCCAAGAATTATTAAAAGGCACTGGGAAGTTCAAACAAAGTTCTAAGTGAATTTGTGTTTTCAAATCCAGAGGAAGGGGAGCATCTCAGTAAGGCATGTTCTCTGTCATCAGATGAAAGGTGAAGACGAAAACTTTATCCATACAACTTGAAAGCAGTTTCAAATATTTTAAAAGAAAATGATATCAGAGACCAGAGTCAAATCATCTATTTAGGTGGAATTACTTAAAAAGGAAATTTTGTTACACGACATAATCAAAATGCTAAAAAGTGCTCATCTTGAGGTGCTGAAGACATGACCTTGTGAAAATACTGGCAGTTTCTAGAGACCTTCTGATCACAAACTGAAAAAAAAAAGCTACTGAATAGTACTACAGGCCTATTTAGATGATGTCATACTAAGCACACAGATATCTCCATCTATGACTAATGGCGACTGCATTAATTCTACCACATTTTAGGAATCATGATCTTGTATTTCAAGACCTGAATGGATCTGCATTTGAAACCTGGAGAACACTAGAGCTAGAAGGGCAATGAGAAATATCCTTTCAGGGGCTCCTACGGATTCTTCCAGAAAGGAAGAATTCAATCCACATGAGGACTTTTAGGTCACTAACAACTGCTTAGAGCTGGCTGTATGGACCCCCTGGTTATACACAATAAAAGCAAAAAAGGCCGTAATTGCACCATCAGAAAAATATTATAAATAACATTGAAGTCAGATTGAGTCCATGCCCACAGAGTTTTATCTTTAATACTAGTGACTGCTTAACAAACCATTTGTCTGAAAATTGTGAAAAGTTTCTGTCCCTATGTAGTTATAGAAAGAGTCACTTTTAAGAGCACATAGCAATGTTTATTTTATATTCATCATCTGATTTTAATAAAAATATCTTGCAAACAACGATGTTTCAGCTGTTAGAGATGAGAAAAAAATTACCAAAAAGAAAGGATCACAAACACAGGACCTGGAAGGTCAACTAATTCAGCACAGCCCTGCAGGGTCGAATGAAAAGTCTACAACAGAAAACTACACGGGGTGTGAAGGTTCTGGGCTCTGATCCAAACAGTCATAAAAACTTGTCCTCACTTAATATTTCCTATTTCCAGTATATACCAAATATTCTCAAGCTTTTGCCTAGTACAAAACAAAGCAATAAAAAGTCAATTATATTACCCCTACCACACTAAATGACCTAAAATATCACCCACTACCACAGAGCTGATTAGTAACTAATGAAAGGTAACATTATTTTAATATGCTGTCAAGAATAACAACAGCTGTTAAGCGGCGTTAGCAGGGGAAGGCTGTGCTGTGAATGCATGAGCCTTAAGAGCCCTTAATTAAGACAGGATCTCTGGCCTGGAGGACTGCAAAGTTGTCTACAATAGTGAGGGTGGAAGTTTTCCACATATTGCGGTTACTAGTTTCAAATGCATTTTTATGCCAGTAGATTATGACTTGTTCAACTGACTCTCTCAAATTCATATAAACAGGCTGTGATTATGAAAAAGCGTATATTCTAGGCTCCAAGCTACAGATTTTAATGGGGTGCTTAGCTCCAGAGCTGAAGATAGTTACAAGAAACAGTGTAACAGAGCAGCACAACTGCATTCAAGGTCAACCAGAATTCACAGGTGTTTAAATGAGAATTTAGGAATGCCAGGAACTCCATTCTGTTCAATGACTGCTACTGAGTGCAGCTCATTCATGTCCGGGGACAGGATAGAGAAGCGTGCATGCATGAATGTCAAAGGACAACAATTAAATCAAATAACTAGAAATAGTTCCATCAACACGCCTGTTTACAGGCACAGATGGCCAATCTAAGTGAATCCAAATGTATTTCAAATCCTAAAACATGCCAAATGCCTCTACAGAACTATCCTGTTTCATGGGTTCCTGAATCACATACGGTATTCATTTACACTTACAAAGTGTAATAAAAGGGAAAAAAGCAAAGCAATGTGAGCTTCTAGTTAAAAAATAAAATCTTAGCTGTAAAGTTAAAATGTCTGCGATAAGTTTGTACCAAAACCATGTGAATCTTACTGGATTTAGCTGTTTGGCATTTTTATAATCAACTAACGTTCAAACTCTCAGTCTCAAGTCTCCAGTTAATGCCACCAAATTTCAGCCCAAACTGGAATATTGTTTTGTGAAGAACCTCTGGGTACACACAAGCTCTCAGATTATATTCTTTACACTGACAACTTTCAGCACTTTGCAACTCCTAAAATGAGGGCCTGTACTACTCAAATATTGGACACTTTCGCTTTCCAACTTATACGCAACATAAACTCTTCTCTTAAGACCATATGTACACACATATATATCATAGAAAGTGTTCAGCCTGTTGTCAACATCAACTATAATATAAAAACCTTAACTGAAAAACAGTATATAGTCTCAGACGATCTAAATTTTACACAGAGCAGTATAATTTTGAGAATTAGGGTTTTAATCCTATACTACTTGGGAGAAGTAATGCGAAAAGAAATGTAACTTAACTCTTTTCATTTATTTTCCAATAATATGTTACTTTCAATGTT
The DNA here is from genome assembly GCF_041296265.1 of Equus caballus. NCBI lineage: Eukaryota > Metazoa > Chordata > Mammalia > Perissodactyla > Equidae > Equus > Equus caballus. Next base: position 1,171,662 of record NW_027222392.1, on the reverse strand, counting down.
TTGGCAGGCTTTGAAAGTGAAGTGTATGACTAGTTAAAAACTACCACAAACTATCCCAAATTTATGCCATTGGGGGAGGGGGGTGAAGGACATTTATGCTGATTTATAAAACGACTTTTTTCTTTCAACTGTTAATAATCAGCCTAAAGAACACCTCCATGAACAGCCACACACGCTGAAAAACTCAGCCCGGTTCTCTGCCCACTCCCCGTTCTGTGCGCTAGGATTCACGGGGGGCAGAAGGTGGAAACGTAGGGGGAAAGGAAAGTGAGGACAGATGGCCTTGGGGTAGCAGGTGACATCTGAACACTGTCAACCGACAGCAATCAATAACTCCAGACCTGGATGGCCTTAGTGCCTCGCCCCAAACTCACAGAAAAGTGCCCTTTGAGAAGAAACCACTTTCCTTTCCGGGTTTACTCTGGTCGCTCCAGATTTAGGATTTTGAAGGAAGAAAGAGAAAGAGGGAAAGAGGATTTAAAACGAAGGTGGAGTAATTAAACAAAACATAAGATTTGTCCCAAAGCCATCGCCTCTGTCCAAAAACCCCGAAAGTGATCAAATCGACAACTCGTTAGGAGAAAGGGTTAAAAAGAGCCACATCTAACACCCCAAAGTAATACATCCCCAAGAGACTAAAGGAAGACAAAAATGTCTTACAATCTATATTCAATGAAACATCGCCCCACCGGTGTGACCCGGCGCCACCACCCAGCACCCGGCCCCCGCCGCACCCCAGGGGAAAGTGGGACAGGGGGGATGCTGAAGGAAGTACCTTGTTTTGTCTCCAAAGGGCAACATAGCAAACGCGGGAATTTCGAGGTGCAGATCCTGCGGCCCCGGCGGACCCTGGACTCCAGGAGGCGCCGGGGGTCCACGACGCGCCCAGGTGAGACCCAGATTCGAAGCCAGGTCCCCTACCGCCCCCGCCGCCGCGCCGCCGCCCCGCGCTGCGCCGCCTGGCGGGGAGCGCCCCGCAGAGCCGAGGCCGCGCGCCGGCGGGTGGGAGCCCAGCGCCCAGTCCCGGCCGGCTCCTCCACCATCACCGCCCCTTGCGCGCCTCGCGGGCGGCCGGGCCGGCCAGCGCGGGCTGCCCGATGGCCGCTGCCCAGAGCCGGCGGGGCGCGGTTCGGGACCCTTCTGCAAAGGCGTGGGTCCTCGAGTGGGCCCGAGTCCGCGCGCAGCAGCCTCGCCCGCGCCCCGGCTTCGCACCGACTCCTCGGGCTTCGGAGGACCCGCCCGCCGCGCGCTCTCCGCTCCACCCTCCTCGTCCCTCGGCTTCAGCCTCAGTTCCTCCCCAACTCTCAGGCAAGCGTTTCCCACGCGCGCCCCGACTGCCTGCTGCGCCGCCGCCTCCCAAAGGACAGGTTCCCTCCCCGCCCTCCGCCGCGGCCGCCCGGCGCTTGGCTCCTGACCAGGAGGAGCCGGCCTCATGGGGTCGGCTGGGGCCGCGCGAGACCCGCCAGCCCCCCGGGGTCCGCTGCCCGCCGCTCTCCCCCGCGCCCTTTGTGTGCGCGCCGCGATCCCCTCCGCGGAGCCCTTTTGGCGGCGCCGCCTTGGGCGCAAGAGCGAGTGAAAGGAGGCGCGCGGGACAATCGGGGGACTGGAAGGGGGCAAAAGGCACTCACTCTGGGAAGGTTCAGGCATGTTGCTGCCTTTGGACTTCCTCGTGGTCTCGCCCCTTCCCCGGCTTCCCCGCCCCGCCAGGGCGGGGGAGAAGCGGAGCCGCTGGGACCGAGTTGGAAATGGTGCTTGCGGAGCTGCAGGGAAGGGGCTCAAAAACTGTTTTGGTTTCGCTAAGGATATTTAGGGGAACCAGGAGGCTAGAGAAGGGCTGGAGGAAGGCCCGGGAGCACGGCTGTATGAAAATAATCTTGCTCCCAGGGAATACCAGGGCGATCACGGTTGGGGGCGGGCGCGGGGGCGGAACGTACATTTTTGTATTTGAACTTTGTGAGCAAGTTGGATCGAATCCGACGCTTGGGTTTTTTGACTGTACTCGCCTTAAAGTCGAGGTCTCTACACCAAGTAGGACCAAGGACCTACTTCAAAAGCGAAGGGCCTGGGAACGGAGAGGGTTTAATGGTGAACGAAGGGGAAAATTCAAAAGAGGGGAGAGATCAGCCCCAGGTCACGCTCCGCGCCCCGGTCGCGTCTTCCCTGGATGCTCTTCTTACCTGGTGGCTTTCCTAACAAAGTAAGAGGAGGTAAAGTCCCAGTGATCGTCCAGCCAGGCTTCCACTGTGTCCTGCTCCCGCTGCGGCGGCGGCGGCGCAGAGCCGAGGCCGGCCAGCTCCATGATGGGCGCAGCGCGTCTCTGCGGCTCGCGGGCGCTGCTCGGCCGCCCCAGCAGGGGTTCCTCCCTCGGAGGAGCAGGCTGCTGCCGCGAGACGCTCCCTCTTCGCCTTGCTCCAATCTGGCCGGCTTTCGGGGAAGCGGCTCCGGCACCGGGCCAGCCTTCTGCCGCGCCCCGCGTCTCCCAGTCCTCACGGCTCCCAGGTGTGCCGGGCGGGGCCCTGCGCCGCAGCCTCGCGCCCTCCTTGGGGTCCGGCCGAGCCTGGCTCTCGCAGGCTCTCGAGTACCCAGATTGCGAGGCGGCTGCGGCGGCGACTGGCAAGCTCTCCGGAAGCTAAGTGGTCACGGCTAGAAGGAGGCCACGCGGCCGCTGGGATGCGCTGTGTGCCATGCCGGCTCCCGGGGAGCGCGCAAAGGTGACTGTAGTGTGTTCTCGGAGTGGCCTACTCCAGGAAAGGGAAGGTCGCGATGTGGAGACCCATCCCGAGCCCAGAAAGCGGGAGCTCGGGGAAGTTTCGCCCGAACGTGAGAGGTGGTGCTACCTTGGGCGCTTTTCCTTGGGCCTGGGAGAACAATGACTGTCCCGTCTCGCTTTCCTCCAGCCTAGCGCTCCGGTCTGCGGAGAGTGGGGACCGATCTCCCTCGGAGCCCAGCCAGTGCGGTGGCTCAAATCGCCTAGCCACCGACCATGGCCGGGTAAGGAGAGGGGCGTGTGCCGCCAAGACAGATGTCCGGGTCTGGGTGGGTAACTTCCAGCAAAGCCATTCCCGTACTTCATGTTAATAAGAACAACAATAATCATTATAAGCTAAGTGCCTTTGCATCAGACAACCCCTTTTCGTGACTAGAAAAAGATTTTCCGGAAAAAGAAAAAGGTAAACTGAAATAATCAGGGATGGTTTGTGAATGAAGTCAGAAAACAAGGACATCTCTCTACAATTAGGGTAACTTGAGAGCACCGGTGCTAAGCCGGTACAGAGCAGAGCAGCCAGTTTCCCACTTGACATTAATTCGTCATTTATATTTAACTGGAATTAACATGGACACACACACACTCTGGAAAAAGAATCTCTATAAAAGGGATCAGCCTTCCTTCTCTGTTTTGTACCATCCCTGTCATGTTTTACAAGAAGAAATTGGTGTCTTCCTCTGCTTTGTCCTCACCCCCATCTCCCTGTCCTGCATTTGCAATTTTAGAATGGTATTTCGCAATGACCTAAATTTTGGGGCAGAATTAAATCTGGCGTTGTGTGTTTCACAACGTGTGAACGACCCCATTAGCAGCGATATACCAAAAGTGATTGAACTGACATACTTTTACAAACTCCTATCAAAACATTCTTGGCAAGAACGTAAGACATTACTCACTACATAGAAACACATAATTAAATTGATAATATGAGAAGGTTAAAAAAGGTCTTCCATTTCTCCAGTGCAATGGTGTATCTTTCCCACATTAAAGAATTGTCCTTTTGTAACTTCAGTTTCTCGAAAACTTGACTGTGGTACGCAAGTAACCACAAGCCAATAAAAAGTAAGCAAAGCAGTAGTGTGTGAAGTAGTGCGTGATAAATTGTGTCCGATTTTAAAATGAGAGTTCTCTCTTCATGTGTTACTGTGATACTGGTGACAGTGCTCTTGAAGTAGAGACTTTCTCCTCACTGCTCAGTGTTTCCCTGTGGAAATCCATGTGTTTCTTCGAACAGGAAGTCAATTATAATTTAAAACTCCACTTACCTACTAAAGATGGAGTCAATTTTTGGCTTGAATTATTTGCTTTGGTTGGCTGCCTTGATTAAATAAACAGACTCTATCCAAGTGTCCTTTTTTCTCTCCTAACCTTAAAGGGTTAAATTATCAGAAATTAGGAAGGTTTCTAAAAAACTCACTGCAAGAAAAGCAATCCATGGATTTTCCCATCGGTGAGTCTCAATTCCCTGTGGTGTAGATGGTGGATTGGGGGTTCCCGCTTAAGTCTTTTACCTGAGGTGAGCATAATACAAGGGATATGCTCTAGAATGCTCTAGAAAGTTCAGGAAAAAATTGTAACAATACCTCTTGTAATTTTAAAGTACTTAAAGGTAAGTGTATTTTGAACAGACCTCACCCTGGCCTCTTGTTTTTTAGCTCCATTTTATTCTATCCCAATTTGCTCAATTATTTTATGTTTTTAACTTATTGGTATGGATTGCTCTAAGCATCTCAAATTTTGTTTTAAAATGAGTTGAAGAATGAGTAAATAATAAACATTACCAGGAAATAACTTGGAAAATGCTGTTAATGCCATTTACAACAAACAAATGTGACTTGACAGAAAGCCTTCCAATGCATTCCCATTGTACTAGAATAAAACCCAAACTCTGTAACATGGCTTACGAAGTTCTACGTGAGTGACTTTTACCTACCTCTACTGTTAAAGGCTTTGGTCACACAACCAGAATAAACAAACAAAATGATGGATGATCAAGTTCCTTTTCCAAAAAAGAGAACACAAATTGTAAGAGTCATGACATCTTTCTTGCCTTGCCTTGTTATTTTTCCAAATGCCACACGATATCTTCTGCTCCCTTGCAGCAATCCTGTGTATTCTAGGCTCGATAAAATTGAGTAAATATATTTGCACATATAATGGTATCTAGGTTTCTCACTGTTGAAGGAGTAAGACTAGAAGGTGCATTGTGGTGTTGAAATGGAATTGGAGGTTAAAAATAAAATGTATGTGTGTATGTGTGTCTGTCTGTGGGGAAATCCCACATAACAAGGAAACGCAGGCAGCTTCTAATAGCTGTGGGCAGCCTCCAGTTGACAGCCTACAAGGAGCTCTGGCCAGCAAGAAAATGAATCCCTCAGTCTTCTAACTACAAGTAGGTAAAATCTGCCAACAACCTGAGTGAGCTCCGATATTTCCCCAGTTAAACCTCAGACGAGACCACAATCCCAGCCCATACATGGATTGCAGCCTTGTGAGATGCTAAGCAGAAGTCATCTTCATAATTATCTTAATAATATTGAGTCCTACAATCCATGAACATAGTATGTTTATTCATTTATTCCGGTCTTTTAAAATTTCTCCCAGCAATGTCTCGTAGTTTTTAATGTATATGTGTTGCATATATTTTGTTAAATTTATATATGTATGTATCTATCTATATATCTATCCATCTATCTAGCTATCTATATTCCAGCTGTGTCACTGAGAGGTACTAGAAGCAATGATCTTCTAGTAGCAATGAGTACCCTTAGTACCCAGATTTTGGTTTCTAAATACCATTCTCCACTTTAAAAGAAACTAAGAGCCTTTGGAGAAAATATTCCACATCTAGGACAGGGAAAGTGCAAGTGCCCAGAAATTTTGTTTTGCCAGAAAATAAAAAAGGCTTAAAAATGACGGCAATTATGTATCAGAAGGACAGAAGATATAACAGAAGGGGGTTTCCAATGGACAGATTTGGAGCACTTGGAATATCAAAATATATAGTAGTAGTAACAAATTATAAACCATTGACTAAAGAAACTGTGATTCTATACTGATATGAATAAATAACTAGATAAGTAAATAAATAGGAGAGAAGAGAATGTCCCTTACAGTAGAATGCCAAGTAATAAACATAAAAGGAATCATATAGTTAGAAAATCATTAGCAGTTGCTGAAACTAATAGGCGAAAGTTTGGTGATGACTGCGATATTTACATCATCTTAAGGTATCTCCTCACAAGTTACATATTAGTTACCATGGAAAATAGTATCTGTACAATGAAGAGACCTTGTGGATACCTCTCTAACCAAGTGATCATTTAGATATCGCTTTATTGGAGAAACCAACCATATATACCTTTTAATAGGATATACTGAGAAGGCCTCAACATCACTTCTGTGTTAGTCCTGCCAAAAATCTGAATCTAATCATGAGGATTAGATTGAGGAATTTCCACATAAACACACCCATTTTGAAGGACTTTCTACAAAATAACTGGCCTGTATGCTTCAAAGATTCCCAGGTTGAGAAAGATGAAGACCAAAGAGGTGTCTATTAGTTATTTATTGCTATGTAACAATATTACCACAGTTTTAGTGGCTTAAAGCAACATACCTACATCATCTTCTAGTTTCTGTGAATAAGAAGTCAAGACTCAGCTGAACCAGCTCTTCTGCTCAGGGGGTTTCATGAGGCCATCAAGGTGTCAGTCAGAGCTGCAGTCTCGTCTGAGTTCACCTGGAGAAAGATCCAAGTTCACTCAGGCTGTTGACAGAATTCAGTTCCTTGCGATTGTAGAACTGAGGGATTCTTTTCCTTGTTGGCTTCTAGCTGGCTTCCAGCCCTCTCTGATTCTAGAAGCCACCTTTACTTCCTTGCCACATGGAATTCCCCAACATGGCTGCTTTGTTCCTCAAAGCCAGCAAGAGAGAGACTCCAGCAAGATAGGCACTGTAATCCTATGTAACATAATCATGCAATCACATACACATAATCACATACACCCTATCACCTTCACCTTATTGTGTTTGTTGGAAACAAGTCAAATCCTGCCCTCACACAAGAGGAGGGGATCACACCAGGATGTGAACACCAGGAGGTGGGGATGGTGGAGGCCAGCACAGCAATCCGTCTGGAATAACACTGTGATAAAGCATGGTGACTGGGTCATAGCGTATGTTCAGCAGATCTTTGTTGGGTCAATTTAAGAAATGTGGGCTTTCTCTTAGAGTCCTTGGGCAGTATTTCTATATACATATTGTATGTAAATGATATCAGCAATTAATCTTTGATAAGAATAAATAATTCTTTACTTCTTTTAGTGGTCTTTGGAAGTCTTATCACACTTAATAAGATCACCTTTTACTCTTAGCAGCACTAGGCTTGTGTGAAACAGCAGATTTCTGAGGATAGTGTTGGAGTACATGTTTCAAGTTGTTGCAAAGTACAGATCAGCCTAGTACTTGAAATCCATGAATTTAAATCAGATCATAATTCTCAATCTCAAAGACAGAGCCAACTCATGAAAAATAAAACTGTGTTATAGTGCAATGATTCCAATCAGTACACAATATTTTCTTTCCCAAATCAAACATGAGGTTTTCTACCCAAGTCTCTTGTAGCAGCCAAGAATTTAGTTTGATGCACAAAGGCTGATCCATGTAAAAAGACATTATGCAGAGGATGGTGTGCAGCTGTTCTTCGTATCAATGAAGGTCACACAGAGAGGAAATGGCCTTACATTAAAACAGGAGGGATTTGGGACAGATACTAAACACACTTTCCTGACAGAGGGATGTAGTACAGATGGATTCATGATGAAAAACAACTGTGGAATTTTTCCCTAGAGATTCTCACAAATGGGGTGGACACCCATCTGTTGATGATGCTTTGAGGTCCCTTCTAAGAAGCAGATCACTGCAGGAGCTCCTGAGGTTCCCCTCTGCCCTTTCACCTGCATATGGAGAGTGTGTTAAACAGACGAATTATGTTGTTTTCATTGATAAATAATATGAACCACTCGTAGAAACATAAAATCACATAAAACGCTCATACCCAGAACAAATCTATACACTTCCCATCCACTTTCCTGTTAAAGAAGAGATTCCTTTCTCTAGAGAAAATATCCTGCAGTAGTCAGAATGACTAAAAATAAAATAATGAGTTTAGAGAGAGAGCGGCGAGTGAAACGCTTTGAAGCCAACTGCATCCAGGTGTGACACACTTAACTAAAAGCCAGTTTAAAAGTAGGTCATTGAAAATAGACTCTTTAAAGGCTGAAGGAACAAAAATGTGTGTTTTCAAAAGAAAATGAAGAGAAAAGAGATTTATTGATCTTGATTGCTAGTCTAGAGAATCACTTGTCTTTCCTATTTTAATAGATAAAAATTCTTTACTTGATGCTCAGAGTCTCATTTTAAAAATCTCAGATGGCTGCATAGACACCGTTGTGAAGCCTGCCTCCTCCCAAATTTGTAAGAAAAAGTAGGATTTAATTATCATGCCAGAGAAAAAGAAAGAACCTCATGACTGGAGAGAATTTTCATCTTTTAGGAGTAGCCTTTGGAGAAACTTCTTTGAATCAATTGTTTTAAAACAAAAATCAACATTTTACAATTTAATAAAATCAATGAAAACTCACGCAAGATTCCAAAATTAGGAATACTATAAAATGTGCAAAATTTTTCACTCAAGTTTGATACATGACTTGAAAATACATTTTTGAATAAACAAAGGCTGTATGGCGATATAGATTAAGCTAGAAGTTCATTCTTTATAGATGCGGTCATAGTGACTCAATTTCCCTACTCCTTTCTTATAGGAAAATTAACAATATAGTGAAAGGGAATAACTTGCAGTCATACTAATCTATAAGTTCCAGGATAAAATTTCCAGCTGTGCTTACATAAAATGTTGTCTTTAAGTGATAGCACTTCCAAGAAGAGTAATCAGTAAATCAATAGAAAGAAGGAACTACCTCCTCATAACAGGCCCCAATTCCTTCAGTTCACTTATTTTCATTCTTCTCTGTGAGCTCACTGAGCTGGTGCATAAATTAGAAGCATTGCACAAACTATTCCAGCATGAGAGTAAGGCCTGCAAAATCTCTTTCATATTAGGGCTGGGAATCTGAAAAACGTTTTAATAATGTCTTAAAACTCCCCAATTGATCAATGCCAGTGATTTTCTCTTTGCAATAGTTGCCTTGGAAGGCCATCTATTTTGATCCACTGTGTTGCCATTGCTGAAAACATCTCGGGAAATTCCTCTTTGGAACACTTTCAGAGTCTGCATTAGTCTTTTTGCATCTCTTCGTTACTGACAATATTTTGGTTTACTTTATGCTGAGAGTGAATTTGTTTCTTTATATATTTTAAACAGCCAAAAGTCACTCTACCTATGGACTGGTGGGAAATACAATTTTTTTTTCTGTAAAATGAGAAATGGTTATAAAGTCATGGGACTGATTTTTGTTCTCTAGATTGGAAGTTTATATTCTCCTTTTGATATGCTGGCATTGTGTCCATGGGCAATTTAGTCAACTGCTCAATGCTTCAGTTTCCTTCTTTGTAACAGGAGTAAACAACAGCCCACATAGACTTGTTGTGACTATTAAGTGACATCATAAATGTACAGTAGTAATTAGAGTGCCCAGCACACAGTTAGAGCTCAATAATTCTTGCTCAGAGAATAACTACATGAAGGGACTTCCAGCCTCCTCCTTCCTATCAGACTCCTTTCTCCATCTATTCAAATCCAGCGCATCATCCAAAACTGACTCCGAATCCAGTCTCTGAAGTCACCTCTTTGGTGTAACTAATTCATTTTGCAATTCTCTCTTTCCAACCCATCTTGGAGTCTTGAAGATTGATCTTTCATCATGACTCTTAAATCCATCCCCTTTTCTCTATCCTACTTCTTGTCTTCAACCTGTGAATCCATGCACTCTCCATGTCGCAGGCAGAGTGCTCTCTAAAGCGTAAGCCTGGTGGAGTCGCTTTCCTCCTGAAACACTTTAGTGCCTCCCCATTGTCCTCTGGTAAAGGACAATCTTCTCAGTAGAACTATAAGGCCATTTGCCCTCTGAACCCGGTTTACTGCGGAGGCAGCAGTGCCACAATTCCATAAATGTAGCATGTTCTCGCTTTCCCAGGACTTTGCATGTGGCTAAAATATGCTCTCGTACTCTGGCTTCAGGCTAACTCCTACTGTTTCCTCTGGGTTTAATTTAGAGTTCAGATGCTCCCTGAAGCACACACTCCCAGGCCCACTTTGGTCCCCACCTCCCACACAAGTCTCATTTAGGTATCTCTCTTAAGTAATCTTACAGCACCCGCTCACTCATTGCACCTTATTGTAAAGCTCTATTTATTTGAAATTTATTTCCACATCGGAACATGAGCTTCTGGAGGGAAGGCACTGCGTCATGTTCATGCTGGTCCTAGTTGAGCCCCCCAGGACCTGGTGTTCATATATGTACCCCTAGAAACATAAAAGGGATCAGTAATCATTTATTACATGAACGAATGAACAAATAATGTTTCTGACACCTTATTTACTATTCTTGTGACTCACTAACAATTTTTATTGCTATTAGGATTATTTTTTAAATCTTGGAAATCCTTGGAAAAACCAATACCTTCTCCCAAATAGATGCATAGCTAATCCTCTCTCTTAATGTGGGTCTCTGCTCACCATCCATCTCAGAGAAGTTTCCTCAGATCACATAAGGAAATAAGACACACAATCACCCCACTGCCAAACACAGCTGTGTTTTTCCTGATAGCATTTATCTGTTCTGGAAATTATAGTCTATATTTATCATTTGTTTGTTTATTCCTGATCTCTGTAATCGCCGTAAGACTGAGTTTGTTTGATTTTTACCAGTGGGTTCTCAGCTCCTACAATATTGCCTGGCACAGAGTGGATGCTTAATGTTAGTAAGGTATTGAATTCCAGATTATAAATTCCCTGAGAACAGTAAAATGCATATGCTGCACATCCTCTAACCTGAAATGTTAGAGTATATAATTGATAGGTATATATACATATATTAGTTGAAGTTGCCTTCAAAAAGCTGGTATCTACCTTTGTATCTTTTCAGAGAGGTTAATATTATGGATGAGTAACAGGGAGCCTCTTCAGACAGACAATCCTTGTGGGTAGGCATTGGGGGGGGGGGAATTAAAAATTAAGTGAGCATCTCCAACCTGTGGAAAAGGAGGCAAAAAGTTTCTTTGAATCAGATCTTTGTTCTGCTAAGAATCACTTGAAGTTTTGCCCTTATCTAAGTTTTGCCTACATTTATGTAAATGTAGGATAGGAAGGTTTCTCCTGTCTGAAGTGGAAGGAAGATCTTGAAACAAAAGGCTGCCGTTCTCTAAGACCCGTGAGCAAAGGAAGCCCCTGAGATAGAGTTAGATTAATTTGTACAAGAAGCTTCGAAATTCTGGAGGAGAGAAACTCAAACATGTGACTTTGTTCCCTGTGATTTGGCACGGGGGGGATGGGGGATCTGTCAAGTTGAATCAGGGTGTCCCTGACCTAGGCTCAGAGGCAGAGATGAGCAAGGGCTCCCCCAGGAAAACTCATCTGCAGAAAGGGTGGAGGTGGATTTACCCCAAAGCTAAGGAAGCTTTTAGGGTCCTTCGCTCACAGGGCCCCTTCTTCAGTCTCTGAGTGGGTCCCTAGCAATGTGTCCACATGGTTGTGTGTGTTTAACTGCTGCCTGATGAAGACAGCTGACTCTCGCCAGCCCAACCTTCCAATCTTGGACTTCTTCAGTAGCATCACTGGAGTGGCTGCAGCCATTTTGGGATCCAGCTAAGGGGAGGTTGATGTAGAGATATGTTTAATTTAGTTTAGTTTAAAGGTGACATCTTTAACTGGTTCAAAGTCAATTCTTTTTATTGTTAAGTTTTTGCTAGCTGCCCTAGTGCAGGAATGACTAACAAGAATATTCCTACCACCCACTCTTCAGAATCCCCTGGTCCCAGGACAAAAAGGGCCAGATTTCCTGTGGTGCCCTGTATCACCTGTCACTAGACGTATGTGGACTATTCAAGAGAAACAAGCTCTTTCTATTTGGGGAACCTGGAAAACTATGATGAGACTTAGTTTAAAATGAGACTACAAGATGTTTTAAAGTCACTGATTTGATGGTTAGCAAAAGATTCTGGAAGAAGTGGAATCTAAATGCCACTTTACCAGTGTTTGCTGAAGAAGGTGTTAACTGTTTGACTCCTAAGACAAAGCAAAGAGAAGAAGACGTAGAGTGTGATTTTTGAGGCTTTTGCCTGAGACTCTACCACTCCCTGCCCTCCACCAAAAAACTTGTCTGGAAAACTGAGCCTCACGATGGAAGAAGACCCAGTGTCCAACAATGCTGGTAGGTCAAGCGCACTGCCTCCCAAGCCTCAGCACGCTGGCACGCACAGACTGACACGGTGCTCGCTGCTCTAGTGTAGGAATCACTTGTAAGAATATTCCATAGGCAGATTCCAACTGGAAGTAAGGTTATTTTTCCTGTAGGTGGAGAAATTGAGGTACCAGAAATGGAGAGTGTGCTTTGAGGATGAAACTCTATCCCAAATGAAAACTCTATATGAACACTGATTAAGACGGTAAGAGTAAAAGGGACCATAATGGGAAATACAAGTGTAGGTAATGGAGGGCTTATATGGCTCTCTCCTCATGGTCATCCTTATGTTCTTAAGAACACACCCCTGTATAACTCTGGCACAGTGCTTGAAAGACCTAAGACAAGCATTTGAGGATTAGGAGAGCCATTGGATGTGCTGGACATCTTCCGTTTGTCCCTCCATGTCCTACTGTGTTCCCCAGAGGGCTGACCTGTAAGGACCACCTCATTAAGCTCCTTTGCCCTCTGGCTACTGGTTGCCTTGATAGGGAGCATCAGTATGAGATGGGGGGCAGGAGGAGAATGAGCTCAAAATCTTCGTTGACCTGATATGGTGGACTAAACATGGTGGGAAATTCTCTGCTATTTCTCCCAGTGAAAGATGGAGCCTAATTCCTCCCTCTCGATTAATCTGGACTGGCCTAAGTGGCTTGCTTGAATGACTGAATGCAGAGGGAGTGCCATTTTTGGACTTCTGAGGCAAAGTCATCACAAGAAGCCTTGCAGCCCCATCTACCCAAGTCTCTTGGAGCGCTCACTCTTGGAGCTCTGAGCTGTGATGTAAGAAGTTTGATTACCCTGTGACTGCCCTGCTGGAGGAAGCTACGGGGAAAGACTCCGTGGAAAGAGAGCAATGCTGGTCCCCCCTCAGCTATTCCGGCCTTCCCGGGCAGATATGTGAGTGAAGACACCATCTTGGAGGACATTCCAACCCCAGCAGATATATCATGGAGAAGAACCAAGAAACACAGCCAACAGCAGAACTGAGGCCCCAGATATATGACCCCCATTGAGCTGTCCCAGGCATCTCCAGCTGTTCAAACCAGCCCAGCTGAGGCTTGAGGCATTGTGAAGCAAAAATGATCCATTTCCTCTGTGTCCTGCCAGAATTCCTAGCCCACAAAATTGTGAGCATAATACATAATTATTGTTTTACCCTAGTTGGTTTGAGGGTGGTTCATTACACAGCAACCAATAACTAAGCACCTGGTAACCTCCCACTGGGTCATCCCTGGTGGGCTATGTGCCTCTGCCAAAGTCTCTTCAAGACAGCCTTCTCCACAGAGCTCTTCTTGCCATCCAGCTTGTGGGAGGTGATGGCTCCCTGCCATTACTAGCTGTACTATCCTTTGTTTTTGGCTTTCTTAAATCTTATCCACCTTTTAAAAATAGTTCCCTAATTAAACTCTCTTGAATTACCCAGTTTGAGAGTATCATCTGTTTCCTATTGGAATCTTGGCTCATCTACCAGACGTGATACACATCTCAAGACTTATTAAAGAGCAGAGGAGAAAGCTACAGTCTATGTAAGGAAGTTCAAAATTATGCTTCAGAAAGCCACAGAAAAATTTGCACTAGCTAAACAGTATGTCTGTGTACTTATATCAAGGACTTACATCGGGTAATTAGCATCTTACCCTTATTGAAATACTTTCGAAAAGACTAGGTTTTTAAGATTTTCCTTTAAGATTTTCTGGATTCAGTGAATCTTACCCATTTTGCTTTGTTTGGGAGGAAAATGGTCATTTTCTGGGACACTGCACTATTTTGTTTAACTAACAGTTATGTGACACTTTCTATCTTCCAGGCACTCTTCTAAGACCTTTGCAAATAATAACCCATTTAATTCTCCTAATAACCTTATCAGCCATGTGCTATTATTATTTTACACATGAAAACATGGGGGCGTGTAAAGATCACATAGCTGGCCCGAGGGCTCACAGCTAGTAAGTGGCCGAGCTGGTGCTCGAAGCCACACGGTAGATGTAGAGTGTGCACCCTTTACCACTGTGTTGTGCCGTTAAATCTTGCAGGAAAGATTTAGAAAACCAGAGAAATGAGTCGCGCTGCTCTGCTGTATGGTTAGCCTCAGTGAGGGCAGAGCTGATGGAGAGTGAGAAAGAGAGAGAGGTTGGATGCTCCTCACAGGGCAGACACTAGAGAGGACAAGTGCAGTAGTTATCTGTTGCTGTGTTACAAATTGCTTCAAAATGCAGTGGCTGAAAGCAACAGTAAGTTTTTATGTCTCCTGGTTTCTGTGGATGGGGAATTCACATGGGCTACAGCAGGCCCTCCAATCCTATATGTCCCGAGTCTCAGGTGGAGGATGAGGAGGCTTGGGGTTGGAATCATCTGAAGACTCCTTCCCTCCTGGGCGGGTCTAGCTGGATGTGCAGCCTGCAATACCCCTCACAACCCTCCACCCTCTCTCTGGTTCCGGGGGTGCTTAGAGGAGATGCCACCCACAAAATGAAATGTGTGGGAGTTATTATTTTGGAGAACCTGGGTTAGGTGATTATATAAATGTTTTCGTCAGGATTTCTGAAGAAAATACAGAGTAAGTTCAAACTAGGTAAAAGGATTATTTTTAAAAGCATGGGGAGAGTTTAAGAAAAACCAAAAATAAGCGATTATGTAGAACTCCAGAAGTAGCAAGGAGAGAGCCGTTACCTGTCCCAGGACTGATTGGACCCTGAGGCTATTTGAAGAGAATGTCTGTGGCCTTTAGGGAGGGAGGCAGATAACCAAGGATGAGCTGGGGGAGTAGGAGGAGGGTGACTAAACCCTCTCACCTCATTGTCCTCCTGCCCTCTGATCCCCATGTCTAACGCCCCTGAAGGCCATATGGCCAGACCAGTCTCCCAGGATCTGGAGTAGGGTGATGGTGAGATGGTGGAGAATGGGTCTGGACAGGCAAACAGAAGGTACCCAACACACCAAGATATCACCAGGGTCCGGGTGGGGGAGGGAGGAGTATGTTTTGGTGAGTCACCAGTTGTCCCTTATAGAGCTTCAGGTGAATGCTGCTGGAGTCTGTGAGGCCTCCATTAACAGACTTTCTATTTTGTTTTATCTTATGAAATTACCATTTTTGTAGGTTAAAAAAACTGGAAAAGTAGGCAATTGCGTGTAGTTCAACTTAATATTCTGGGTACTTTCCAATAAAGCTGGTATTAGATAACTGTTCATATCAGATGACTAAAAATGTGGCTCCTCATTGTTTTATTGTTGAGTATTTTCTGTATTAGCATTGCCTAAAATACTTAAGTGGAATGGGTATTCTAATTGGCCCACAGTAAACATTTTTTCGTTGTTCAGGGATGAGGCAAGACAAAAACCTAAAGTCAGCAACACTTTTGAGGTCAGCATGTTGCTCACTACAGCTCGTGGCAGTGTGAACCTGGCGCCCCACTGAAATAGGCGAACCTACCTAGCAGTTAGCCTTTCCAAGGTGGACAGCCTTGAACCCAAGCAGAGAACTGTAAGGGGTGGCCCTGAGGCAGGGTTTCAGGGAGGCCCAGCAGGAAAGAGAGAAAGAGGAGACTCAGGATAGACCATAGGAAGGGGAAGTTGTGAATTCCATGTTCAAATCATGCCTTTGACCATCTTGTCCTCTAATCACATATTATTTAGTAACCTATTGGATAAAGACATCCTAGGCTTTTGAGTTTTTTTCTCACTCTGCCATGCAGCTAGGAAGGTGTGAGGTAGAGGCTGTTTAATGTGGATTTTAAGGGAATGTTCACTGAGGCATATATTTAAAAATCCTTGGGGCTG
Organism: Equus caballus; assembly: GCF_041296265.1. NCBI lineage: Eukaryota > Metazoa > Chordata > Mammalia > Perissodactyla > Equidae > Equus > Equus caballus. The sequence continues at coordinate 1,155,693 of NW_027222392.1, read as the reverse complement.
GTCTCATGGCGCAGCAGTTAAGTTCACATGTTCTGCTTCAGTGCTCCAGGGTTCACCTGTTCAGATCCCAGCACGGATCTATGCACCACTTGGCAAACGCCATGCTGTGGTAGGTGTCCCAAATATAAAGTAGAGGAAGATGGACATGGATGTTAGCTCAGGGCCAGTCTTCCTCAGCAAAAAGAGGAGGATTGGCAGTAGTTAGCTCAGGGCTAATCTTCCTCAAAAAAAAAAAAAAAATCCTGTTACCGTCCACTAAGCACAGGGTGGAAACAGAATGTGCCCCTGAAGCAGATTTCTGTTGTCTAAGCAATGGCTTGATTGGTATGGTATAATGAGTCCCCAAAGATGTGCATGTCCTAATCCCCAGGACCTGTTAAAATGTTACCTGACATGGTAAAAGGGACTTTGCAGATATAATTAAATTAAGCATTTTGAGATAGGGACATCATCCTGGATTATCCAAGTGGTTCCAATGTAATCATGAGGGTCCTATTAAGAGGGAGGTAGGAGTGTTAAAGTTAGGAGAAGATGACGTAAAAATGGAAGTACAGATTGGAGTGATGTGGCCACCAACCAAGGGATGCTGGCATCCTCTAGAAGATGGAAGAGGTAAGGAAGGGATTCTCTTCCAAAAGGAACTAGCTCTGCAGAAACATTCATTTTGTTCCTGTAAGATTTTATTCAGACCTCTGATCTCCAGAACCATAAAAGAATAAATTTGTATTGTTTTAAACCAAATTTGTGATAACTTATAACAGCAGCCATAGGAAACTAATAATTGTGGTTTCCCTAGTTATGTGAGTATAGAGTGAGGAGGTATGCATGAGGATAGAGTCCTTTTGACACTCACTCCATGTTGTTACTCCTTACAAACCCAGATGTGAAATTTGCATGAAGAGGATAGCAGACTCAGAAATACTGGGACCAAGACACATACCCCAAAATTTGGAGTTAGAGTGAGCTGTCAGGGTAGACTCAGAGGGTTCCCATCAAGACACAGTAGCAGAGAGGGCCAATGGGATGCCTGGGGATACAGTGTCCTTAGAAAAGGGAGCAGGTCTTGGCCGATCCAGGCTCGACATAAGATCCCAAGTGTTGTTGGGAGGACGACTGATCTGACACAGCTGATGATGTATGTTACAAGACCCTCAGGACCCAGCTGCCTAGAGATGGTGTTTTTGGGGAATAATGGCTAAGCAAGACATTGTAGACAAATAATGAGAGCTCTACTCCAGGAATCCAAGCAGGAGGCATCCCTGAAGCCAGAGCATGGGCTTGGACCAGCTCAGCAAGGGTTAACAAGGACCTGAGGAACTCTGGGGACCAGGTTTCCACAGTGGCACTGTGTGGCAGTGAGAAACACCGGTAGCAGTGGGCCGACTGGACTTCAGTCATCTCTCCACTCAGCCTCTCAGCAAGGATTGACCGAACTGGCACTGAGTGATCCCTGGAGGTTGCTGGTAAATGGTGATGGGGTGGGGTGGGAGGTGGGGAAGTGGAGGTAGTCACAGGGGTGGGGAGTGGGAGGAGAGGATAAGGTGGAGTTTAAGGTTTACTGGGCTGCCTGCTTGTAGGTGTTGTTTTGACTGACGGGGTTAATTGGAACAAAATAAGAGATACGTGTAGCTGATTTTTTTTCCTCCGGGTTTATGGAGCAGACCATACTAGACACACATGTTTGTGTTCTGTTAGAAAAATTTAAAAAAATTTTTGGTTTCCTCTTTATAGATTTTTGGGAATCTGAACTTAAACTGTACTAATTTCTTTTTCTTTTTTTTTGAGGAAGATTAGCCCTGAGCTAACTACTGCCAGTCCTCCTCTTTTTTTGCTGAGGAAGCCTGGCCCTGAGCTAACATCCATACCCATCTTCCTCTACTTTATATGTGGGACATCTACCACAGCATGGTGTGCCAAGCGGTGCCAGGTCTGCATCTGGGATCCAAACCAGCGAACCCTGGGCTGCCGAGAAGCAGAACGTGTGAACTTAACCACTGTGCCACCCAGCAAGACACTGTACTAATTTCTATATTTTTTACTTTTGTCCTTCATTAAACAAACAATCTTGTAGGGGCTGGCTCAGTGGCCAAGTGGTTAAGTTCGCGCGCTCCGCTGCGGTGGCCCAGGGTTCGGATCCTGGGCGCAGACATGGCACCGCTCCTCAGGCCACGTTGAGGCGGCGTCCCACATCCCACAACTAGAAGGACTTGCAACTAAGATATACAACTGTGTACTGGGGGTTTGGGAAGATAAAGCAGAAAAAAAAAAAAGAAGATTGGCAGGAGTTGTTAGCTCAGGTGCCAATCTTTGAAAAACAAAAATCTTGTAATACTGCAAAATTACAGGATTTGCATGTACATGCCTCACGTCCTTTGAATGTTAGCTTCTCTAATTGGGAGACCCCATCAACAGACATTTTCCAGAAGTTGCTTAACCTTTACAGAGAGCCTGCTTTATGAGAGACATTGCTCTACAATTTTACCTAGCTCATCTCACTGGGATCTTCCCGCAATTCGGTGAGGTATCTTATAAAGGAGGAAATAGCTTCATAGGCTCAGGAGTTTCTTGTAGGTGGTTATAATAGATGGATCTCTAACCATATGATTGATTTTATAAGCATCAGTTAAGATCACACTTAAATCAAGTGTCCAGTGAAGCATGAATGTTAGTAGGATGTTTGAATACGTCTAGCAACTAAACTGAGATTTAACATAAATATAAAAGTAATATAACACTTTGCATATCTCTTATTTCTTACAATTAATCACTTCAAAGAAATCCTATTGTCAGATAGCCCAGCATATCCTCCTTAAACTCTACCTCCTCCACTGATTACGTGAACTCTACACATGCCAATAATGTGTGAAAGATGTGTGAAGGAGTGCTTAGCACCGTACTGTGAATACAGGAAGTCCTTGTTAAAGTTTGGTTAAAAAAAAGAAAAGGTAAAGTCTGGTTGCATAAAAAGTTAGCAAAAACATCGTCTGAAATGCACAGTAATGAATAGGGGAGGCAAAAAGGAAAAAATGTTGGATATTATTTCTAAAGTTACAGCCTGATTTAAAAAATAGCAGCTACAGAATGACTCGCCTGGTATATGACTCCTTTTTTGCAAAAAGTCGAAAACACACTATGAATTTGAAAGACAGGATTGCAAAAAGTCTCCTGACTCTCTATACTTCTAAAGCTACAAAATAAAAATTCTTTACATATAGAAGAGCATTGCTCTCTCAATGTTTTTATTTACCTTTGATTTTTGGAGGGCTTTATTTAATATATGATCGCCAATCACCATTTGAAATAAACATTTCTTTTTTGTTTTCAAACTTTTTTTTTATTGCTTTTTCACCCCAGATTTCCCCAGCACATAGTTGTATATCCTAGTTGTGGGTCCTTCTGGTTGTGGCATGTGGGATGCCACCTCAGCATGGCCTGATGAGCTGTGCTATGTCCACGCCCAGGATCCAAACTGGCAAAACCCTGGACCGCCGGAGGGGAGCGCGAGAACTTAACCACTCGGCCATCGGCCCAGCCCCTGAACTAGACATTTCTGCTGTCCACAAGCATTCGCTTCTCCGTTCCTTTGCAGACTTTATTCAAGTGTCTTCCCCTTCCTCACACCTCGAATGGACCTCAGGAGAAGCAGACCTCACTACCTGCTCCACGGGTGACTCTGGTGCATCCAAGGCTAACTCCATCCCTAATGCAAGTGACGGGAGAGGACGTGTGACCAAAATAATGTGAGGAGAGGTTTCCAAGGGGCATCTGAGAACGACTCATCATCCCAGTGAGAGATCCTCAGAGTAACCCTCTCTCCAGACGTTGCATGATTGTTCTGCAACTACTTTGCTATTACCCTGAAGATGAAGGTTCCATTTAGAGTGGGGCAAAGAACTCTAGCAGGTGACAGGACTGTCACCTCTAAGGCCCCTCCTCCTTCTCTTCTAATTAATTGAGCCAAAAAATATCTGATTGTTTAAGCTAGTTTGAGTTGGGTTTTCTGCCATTTGCAGCTGAAAATATTCTAACCTATACACTACAAGATTTTATTGTGTAAATATAATTCTGGTGTAGAGTCAATAAAACGAATAAAAAAGACAGTCCTGCTCATGGTATCAAAATGATGAGACTCATGCAAACCCAGAAGTCTGTACTTAGGGGCCTGCCAAGCCAAATAAACACCCGGTACAGATTACTTTAGCTAAAAATCTTGCCAATTCAAGAATGCCCATTCATCTGAAGTCATCAAGTTTCAGTTTCTGAACATTGTACATTGCATATTTTGTGAAATTACACATTTCCAGGGATAGCAAGAAGCCCAAGTGATAATTTACCTGGAAAGGACAGTGAAGAGGGAAGAGGGGTATATAATTTGTGTACGAACTGCTGTAGAACATTTGCCTGTTTTTAGAACCACATGAAATGATTAGAATTTAAAAAAATAAGATTTAAAAAATCCACCAAATTAAGAAAAGGCCATGAATTACTTTTTAGGCACATTTAAAGAGAATCACTCGAATCGGAGCCATTAAAATGTATTACAAGTTGTAAGGATACTTCTCACCTTAAAAAGAACATTTGATCAATGAGTAGATGGTATCAGTATACGCAATTTTTAGAAAGCATTCTGAATTTAAATGATCACAGAACTATCAATATGGGGTTTCAAATTGAACTATCTCAAGCAATTAACCTAAAATAATGTATCCATTTTGTTTAGAGCCCCAGCAGGGAAGAACAATTAGCAACTTATGAATTACCATTTGTCTTAAACTCCAGAAGTATGCTCGTGACTTGAATAAATATGCTCTTGAGTATAAAATAGGACCCAAATTTACTTTAAAAATTGAAATGGTTTTATTTGTTAAGTGATTTTTATGGTCTATAATCAAATGATTAACTGTCAAAAAAAACCCATTTACTTTTTATGTAAAGAAAGATTATTTCTTAAGTTTGCTTATTTTTCTTCCCAACTAACATTTATGGCACACATTACTTTACGTAGGAGTAAAGGGGTAAAAAGCTGATCCAGCTCTCAAGTAAGGTAGTGTATTGATTTTTGGAGTCCGAGAGAGATTTCTACTTTGTATTTTGCATTTACTTTGTATTTATGTATTTTGCAAAAAACATAATTCTATTTTTTTAATTGAGTAAGTTGCAGGATATCTGTTCTGTTGGTCAGAGCTTGTTCATATCTAATCACTGTATTGTCCCCAGCTGATCTGAGAGTAACTATTTTCCAGTTCGTTCTCGGACTGATAGCTTATGATGTTAAATATTTACTACTTCATGTGAAATGGCTGCAATCTTTAAACCAAATTAATAATTATTTATTAAATATCACCATGTGCAAAGTGCCGTATTTAAATATTATTATTTTCCTTGCTGGACATAAAAATCCAGGTTGTTTAAGTCATATCGCCACCTCATAAGGTGGACACAGTTTCCCCACTGCCTTGTTTACAGTAGAGAAAACCTCATCACAAACTAAAGAAACTCGAGTTGCAATACAAGTTAGTGAAAACATGAGTAGTGATAACCATATCCAACATTCACTTAGTGAATTTAGGAGATAAAATGTGTCCTAATGCTTTTTGAAATCTCTATCACCTTACCTGCCCAAGCCTTTTTCCAGTATCTAATAAAAATGTGACTCTAGTCAGATACATTTATCCCTTATATTATTTTTTCTACAAAAGTGACTTGATTTAGAGCTTATACTTTTTTGTGTGTGTGTGCTTTGCTTTAGGACCCAAACAAGCAGTGTTCTAGAAGGGGAGGTAACTCATGTATGAAAGGATAATTCAACCATTCCTAGGATCCAGAAAGCTCCTCAATGTTTCTTCAAGCTTTGTTCATCCATTCGTGTATTCATTGAGAAATGATTTTTGAGTTCCTCCTGTGTAAAATAAATTGCAATTATTTAAAAGTGTTTCGTGAAAATATACTATGACCAGGAAGACAGCTATTAGGCCATTTATTTTCTATTTTGCCGGGAATCGTACCCTCTGAGCTCGTTGGATTTGGACATGAATTTCTAAAGTGAATATTGCTCTTGGTGGCTTCCTGCTTAATGTCAGGCTAGTCAAGTGACCCTAGAAATCGTCCAGTTTTCTTAAAGCTTCCTTTACATGGACTCCAATGTAATTGCTTTCACGTTATTTGATATGTAAAAACCAACTACCTCCTATATTCAAACTTTTATAGCATTTTATTCTTACACTTCCTAAGAGACAAATTACTTTACGAAAATAATAGCATTATTTTTAAGTAATGATACTGTGTCCCATTTAGGCCAACATTTAGCATATGTCCCATTAATTTTTAGATAGAAATTAAATTAACTATCCTGGCTTCCTCGTTCTTGGGCAGTTACTTATTACTTTTCTTTTTTTCTTATCTGCAAAATTAAATTCCATCAATTCTATCAATGTTCCTGCATCCGGAGCCACATCTTCTGCTTTCCTGCTGGAGCCTGCCTCCCACCTGTCCACTTGTGTACCAGGTCCTCTTCCTCCTTAACTTCTATGAGGCTCTGTTGACCCCTTCTCTCTTCTGCATCGTCCTTTCTTTCTGCACTAAATTATTCCCATCAACATGAAAACATGTGGAATATCTTCCATCTTATTAAAAACAAGCCCTCTCTTGACTCCACATCCCACTCTAGCTCTGCCCCTTTTATGGTGGAGCTCCATACCTGTTTCTCTTCTCTTCACTTCCTCATTCTCTGCCTGGATCCTTTACTGGAACTCACTTACTTTGCCCCTCCACAGCACTTGCTCCTGAACCCATTGTATCCAGGCTTTCTCCCATTTCCACTTCACAGAAGAGCGCTTATTAAGGTCACAAACGACTTCACATTGCCATATCCAGGGTAAGATTCTCAGTCCTCATCTAACTTGCCTCAATCAGCAGCATTTGGTGCAGGTGACCATCCCTTCTCCATGTTCCTCACTTGGTTTCCAAGACAACACTCTGATCTCTCTTTCCCCCCATCCCACTGGCTGCCTGTCTCTCTGGTGGCTGAGTCTGCCTCCTCTTCCTGTCTGGGACTCAGTCTTCAGCTCCCTTTTCTCTTCATACTCATTTCCTCAGCCATCTCGCCTCTGAGCTGAAAAATTCCAAAATTATATGCCCAGCCAATGAAGAACAAGGCTGACTTTTATTTCTCATTGTGATACATAGACAGCTAGAGAAGAAGATTCTGTGGCATCCCTCTTTCTTGATTCCATTTTCGTCTCCTCATCCTACTTGCTATCCTAGGGACCAAATGTGTTCACTTGTCTGTTTCTTTGACGAACACTCGTTGAGCGATATGTGCCAGGCTCTATGCTGTCGTATCCATAATCTAGGATTCTAATGGCTTCTGGTCTTTGCTCTCTTTTCTTTTTTCTATCAGTTCTTCTTGCTCAATCTTATCCATTCCCATTACTTCAGGTATGTTCTAATGACTCCTCAAACATACATCTCGAGCTCAGACTTTCTCTCCCAAGCTGCAAACTCAGAATCCTACTGACTAGATTTCTATACCTGCAATGAACACTTCAAATTCAACATTACGATTTAAATACAATTTTGTTAGAAATTCAACCAACACAAACACACCTTGACGCACTTCCTGCCTAAGTCAGAGATGAGTCATTCTCAGTTCCTCCTCTTCCCTCAGCTCACGGTGCCTTTCCAAGGAGCTCTCCAACTGCCCACCTGATCTCTATTCCTACTAATCTTGCTTCGTCATTGCCTTGCCTTAATCATTTATTCTCTATGCATCTCTTGGCCTCCAGCCTTGTATTCCTGCGATCCTTGCCCCACAAAGCTGCCAGCATGATCTACCTAAATTGAAATCTGAATAGTTCACTTCCTCAAATAATATCTTTGATGGCTCTCCATCTCCTATGAAACAAAGCTCACAGTTTTATTCTTTGTAAAAACAAAACCTTTTGAGCCTCATCAGCTCTTCTGAAAAAACTCAAAAGTTCTGTCCCAATGGAATGACTGGCAGATCTGAGAAGCTGACATGCTGTTTCAGACCTCTTGGTGTGTGCGTGTTTCCATGCCCTGTGCGTCTGGTGAATATGCACTCGTCCTTCAAGACTCAGATCAATTTATACTTTCTCCGAAGCTCTTTGATGCCACCCGAAATTAGACCTTCTCTCCTCTGTGTTATACCTTGTATAGATCTCTTTATTTTTTCTATGTATTTTGTGTAATTTAATTGTCTGTATGTGTGTCTACTTTACTGCAGACTATGCAGGCAGAGAACAAGTATTATTAATCTTATTTCAGTCTTTTTACCTTTGTTTCATCTTTTCTAAAGAAGAGGGAACAGTTGATGTGCACTATCGTTTAAATGAATTTTTTTAACTGCATAAGTTTAGATAAAAAGACATTTTTTTCCTAAAACATAATAGCTATTTTCCTAATATTAGTTAGTGTATGATTCATTAGTTTTCAGTATATTGACAGAGTTATGCAATCATCACCACTATATGTTTCCAGAACATTTCTTTTTATTTTTTTTAAAGAAGATTAGCCCTGAGCTAACATCAGCTGCCAATCCTCCTCTTTTTGCTGAGGAAGACTGGCCCTGAGCTAACATCTGTGCCCACCTCCCTCTACTTTTATATGTGGGACACCTATCACAGCATGGCTTGCCAAGTCGTGCCATGTCTACACCCAGGATCCGAACCAGTGAACCCCGGGCCGCTGAAGCAGAACGTGTGCACTTAACCACTGCACCACCGGGCCGGCCCCTCCAGAACATTTCTAATTCTAAAACATTTTCATTACCCCCAAAAGAAACTCTGACCTCATTAGCTGTCACTCTCCATCCTCATCCCCTCTCTACGCCAACTAATCTACTTTCTACCTCTATAGGTTTGCCTATTCTGGGCAATTTAATATAAATGAAATTACATAACATATGGCCTTTCACGTGTGGCTTCTTTCACTTAGCATAATATTTTCAAGGTTCTTCCATGTTGTAGCTTCTATCATTCCTTTTTATGAGTAAATAATATTCCATTGTATGGATATACTGTATTTTGTTTATTCATTCTTCAATTGATGGACATTCGGGTTTTTCCACTTTTGGGCTATTATGAATAATGCTTCTATCATTCATGTACAAGGTTTTGTGTGGACGTATATTCTCAATTCTCAGGTATATATAAGGAGTGGAATTGCTGAATCACATGATAGCTCTGTTTAACTTTGTAAGGAACTGCCAAATTGCCTTCCAAAGTTATTGCACAATTTTGCATTCCCACAATCTATGTAAGAGGGTTCTCGTTTCTCTATGTCCTTGTCAGCACTTGTTACTCTCCATCTTTCTGATTATAGCCTTCCTGGTGGATATCAAGTGGTATCTCATTGTGATTATACATGGTTTGATATCATCCTCCCATTAAAGGGTTATAAAGAGTTCCATTCTATGTAAAATCAGTAAACAAATCTTTTGTTTTATATTACTTGGAAATAAATGAGAGACAAGCCTCTCAGAAGACACAACAGTTCTTTTTTCTTATACAAACATCTTTACTGTTTCACAGGACTTAGTATATTTTAAATTATTTCTTATTATTCCTAAGATTCTGCCAAGATTCTCTCCTGTTTCCCAGTTTGTTGGGGAATATAAGGCCCTCAAATGCAACACTCTTTATTAAGATTTGATGTATGTTAATTTTGAGGGGAAAATACTTTCTCACTCGGATTGTCCTATCTATCTTACATGTAAGCATTGTGTGACGGTATAGGGCTAAGGTTAGGGACATCATGTTTAATTTGTCAGCCCTTGTGATTCTTTAGACTTTTTTAAATTATTTTTTCTTAGCCAGTCTTTCCTGGTTACTAGCTATTACCTTGTTTTTGTCTGCATTTAACCCACCCAACTTAGTATTATTTGAAAACTTTAATAAACATACTGTGGATTCCTTCCTGCTGCCCAGTATTGTATTCAGCATAGATGGTAGGTTTTAGACATTGGATGATATACTTGAACATGTGGCAGGTAGAGTGACATTTGGTGTAGTGGCTGTTTGTACCTTTATGCACACATTCCATTGGATGACGAGTCTTTCCAATGAGGTGACTGTGACCGTGGCCAGCACTCTAGTCTCTAGTTGAAGAGAGGATTATTCTAGTTTACACAAAACCTGGTGACAATGATTTGCCCAGATGGATTTCCCAAGCTAATCAGATATGGCCGGATGCTACAGGCCATTTTCTGCAGTGTTCGGGCTTTTGAGAGACTTCCGTTGACATGTCCAAATAGACTTTGATGGGGCAGTTGCTCTGTTTTTTCGAGGCTTATGTAAATATTCATCCAGTGATCTCATGTTCATACACTTTAAGCATTTCTCATTTCGTTTGGAGGCTTTTAGTTTAGTCATTGACTAAATCCTTCATTCATTCATTCATTCACAATTTATTCACCCAGGATCCATAGTGGTGTGCCTGTGACTTTCATCATTATAATTATTATTAAACCCCATCTCCTCAAAGACCTCTCTGACTTTCCTTCAAATTACCATGTGTTTCTGTAGTTGTGTATAACCGAATCTACCCATTCCCTACACCCTTACCTTAGCTAGCCCAGCTTAAATATTATAACTCTCACCCTCATGCAAGCGCATAGCTGAACACTCAGCTTAACTAGTGTTTCTCCACCCTTGCAAATATGCACAAGTAAACATTAATCACTGTATAATTCATCTTACCAATCATACACAATTGTTTAATTCTGTCCCAGAAGCCAAAAGTAATAAGCATTCATATTTCTCTCTCTTAATATACAGTGAGTAAAAAAGGAAGGAAAGCAAATTATGTATTCAGAAGAATAATTCACACACCGCGATAAATGCTGGAAGTTACGTTAGCTTGAATGTGTCTCTTCTGTGAGGAGTTGTCAGGGCTCAGTTTAACCCACTAATGCATTTTGATTATAAAACACTTTATTTTGTGTCTTGGAATTTCCTTGTTACACCGAGTTTTCCTGAGAAGAGGGTTAACATTCTTAATTGATTGTCAACTTAAGACTGATCCTGGCAAGCAACTAACTTCCTCAGTTCATGTATATCTTTCTCATGAGTCAAATTTATTGTTTTTGTTATTTCTATCTCTAACAAAATTGCATTTAATTTGTGCCAGTGGCAGTGCTGATAATGGGCCATAAAAAATTGTTCTCTCCCCCTGCTCCCCCAAGGATATTTTGCTTATCCAACTAAAAATGTGAGGCAAATTATCTTCCCTCAAATATAGGAAGAAGAGGAATGGACAAAGCTACATGCTTTAGCGACTGGAATCAAAAGAGGTGATGTCCACCTCATAACCGTTTATCGTACAGTTTATATCAGGAGGGAATTTGTCACTGCTGCCATTAGCATGTACATCCATAAAGTCAGGGACTTACAGCTGTGTCTGTAAATGGAAGCTCGTCCCCAGAGCTCCCACAGGAAACTCATCATTTGTTTCAGTTTGCATGTGCAATCAATCACGTGCTCACAGCCCGTGAACTGGAGCAGAGTGTAGCACTGGGCTTGGGTGACATGGCTTTATGGTTCCAGATGTTCTCTGATCTTTCAAAACTGCTTTGTACTAAAAGATCCACTGAACACACACTTTTAGAAAACTGCTTCTTTCAGTGCCAGCTGTATTCACTTTCTCTAAAGAAGAAGAGGCATCTTGACCCCCAAATAATGAATTCAATGAGTTCCACAGATCCTATTCTATATCTTACACCATCATATTCCTTTCAACAACTTTAGAAGTCAAGGACTTAAAGTTCCTCTCTCCCATCTTGCCGGCTTCATTGGTCAAATTCTTATTATTAGAATGATTTTAGAATCTTGATTTTAGTAGCAAGACTCTGTAGAACCAAGACTGGATGTCGCAGACTGCGTGCATGGCTGTGATCTTGGTCGAGTCACAGAGCCGTGTAAAGCCTCGGTTTCTGACATGTAACATGGAAAATAAACTAGGAGAGCCTTCTTACCTGAGCAGGGTTGATACTGGAAGAACCCCCCCCCAAAATGAATCCACTTCAAATGTCATACATTTTATAGCAAATTGTAAGAAGTTTACAAATTCATCTTTAAAGATTCAAGCTGGGGCCAGCCTGGTATCACAGAGGTTAACTTCACACATTCTGCTTTGGCGGCCCCAGGTTCCCCGGTTCGGATCCCAGGTGCAGACATGGCACTGCTTGGCAAGCCATGCTGTGGTAGGCGTCCCACGTATAAAGTAGAGGAAGATGGGCATGGATGTTAGCTCAAGGCCTATCTTCCTCAGCTAAAAGAGGAGGATTGGCAGCAGATGTTAGCTCAGGGCTAATCTTCCTCAAAGAAAAAAAATTCAAGCTAAAGTATGTGAAACTGAATTCTTTTTCTTTTCTTTCTTTCTTTTTTTTTTTTTTTTGGTGAGGAAGATTGGCCCTGAGCTAACATCTGCTGCCAATCTGCTTTTTTTGCTTGTGGGACACCACCACAGCATGGCTTGATCAGTGATGTGTAGGTCTGCACCCAGGATCCAAGCCCGGGAACCCTGGGGCGCCAAAGCAAAGTATTTGAACTTAAGCACTATGCCACCAGGCTGGCCCTGAAGCTGAATTCATTTTAATTCATAATTAACATTGCAAAGATACACTAATTCTTAGCATAAATAGAGAATGAATCAGGTATTAACTTTTGGCATAATTTTGGGGGGATAAAATTATATCATAGCATGATAGACAGTCTTCACTTCAGATCTGGCTTTGAGAGCAGGATCAGAATCTTTTGATATTTAAGTCATTCATATGATATAAAGAACATAACCCATCAACAGTTTGCTGATTTTTCTTTTTCAGTTGTTAACTATTCTAAATTCTGCCAGATCCTTATTTAGTAATGTTTTGCCTGTGATTTGAGCAGTGTTCCAACATATTTTTCACCAACTTCATGAAATCGGCATCTGCTCCAGAATCTACAATTGCACTTTGCTGTTGATTTTCACTGTGTTGCTGGATGTTTGATACGATGAACAGGACACTGAGGGACACAAGCTTTGGCTCTTGTCCTTGAATGCTGGCATTAAATGGAAGTCATGTTTGTTTGAGTGGGAATTCATTCTATAAGTGGTCAAATTTATTAATGAATATTTTGTGACTTTTACTTTCCTCTTAACCACTGGGACTCAGTAAATGAATACTAATATGAGGTCTCCCTAAATCATCTAATGATATTAATGAGAAAACTAAATGTGGGACTGTATCTAAGACACTTAGCATAGTCCTAGCACATATTAATCAAACCATATATATTAGTAGTTTTTACCACTATCATTATTTTATAAACATTCTCTAACAAAGTTAGTTAACCCTAAACAGTAAGTTTTGGGGGTACTCACTTAACAGAATGGCCTTAACCATCTAGCAATTCGCAGACTTTTGGGTTCACAGACCACTTCAGCAATCCCGCCCTCTCGTATCATTATTAAACTCACCGGAGCTTACTTCTACAAACCAACTGACAAAAAATACTTTTTTTAGAGACTCTGTGGCCCAAGCCATTCATGCTGTTTTTCTCTTCAAAGGGAGAAAATTCTATGGAATTTTCTTCAATGGAAGGTACAGATAGAGGGTTTGGAACTCCAAGTCAGAGGTTGAAAAGAAAAATGGTTTTTGGCCGAATCAATGACCGAATGAGAGATCAGCGTGGGATGTCAGCTGCAGTTTCTTTTAAAGCCTTTGCCTCCTTCCTGTCCCCCATTTTCTTCTTCCTTCCTTTTGCCTGCAGTCCTCTTTGAGCTAAGATAGAAATCAAAAGGAAAAGTAAGCTACAATCATCATGATTTTTATTTGAGACTGTGGAGAAAAGAGCCAAAAAATGAGGTTAAGTGGAAAGATAAATAACCCTGGCTGAAAGGACGCCATGCCCACTTCCCCAGCCACACAGGCAGAATGACCTTCTAACAGGAAGTTGACCTTCAGAGAGGATGGTTGCCATTTCTTCAGTTTCACACCCCCTCTTTCTATCCTTTCTTCCACTCCTAGCTTTATTTTTAAAATGTGGATTATCAGATCAATAGATATTTTAATCTACTGTCTGGTCCAGTGCTTTTCAAAAAGAGAGTGCATAACAATCCCCTGGGAATTCTGCTGAAATGCAGGCTCTGATTCAGCAGGTCTGGGGAAGGGCCTGAGAGGCTGCATTTCTAATGAGCTCCCAGGTGATACTGATGCTGCTGGTCTGGGGCCAAGGCCCAGTCTTTGAGGAGCAAGAATCCAGTGTATTAGCAGGAGCACTAGGTAGGATGAAATGAAAGGGCTTCCTAATGATTAAAGAGATTGAATCTACAGATTTCCCTTTTTCAATATTTGTTATATATCAGGAAAGGAAATTAAATTGGTCTTTCTAGAACTATTTGGGTCTGCAAAAGCATGCTAATTACTGTATTTCCGGCTCCTCAAGGACATTTCCCAATGACGGTGTTCTACTTTCTCCTTGGATAGCGACATTAAGCTGTCTAATTTTGCTTTGACCAAATTGTGAAAGTAGAGAGTCTCTGGTTTTGCAAGTTACCTCGTGACCTCTTGCTTTTTCACCCTCATTGGAGCCTCTAAATTTATCCTAATTAGAGTGTAAATAACTAATAATGATAGTGTAGGACAGACAGGAATGTAGCATTAAGCTCCTGCGATGCAACATATGCTGTTGTAAGTGCTGGAAACACAACCACGAACAAAACATATATGGTGTCTAATTGCCTCCTCCTTTTAACCCAGTGAGATGGGTGTGATTTTAATTGTGCGGGTGAGAAACATGGAGAGTTACATAATGCAGCAGGAAGAGCTGGGGAGCGGCAGAGCTAAAATACAAACCCAGTTCTTTTTGACTCCAAAACCCCTGCTAAAGCTCCTGAACTCACTCGAGATTTTGTATTCTGTGGTGTCTCAAAACAGTCACTCTGTTTCTCTTTCTTATACTTTCATAATAAAGCTGCTGACTCTATAGTGACAGCTGCTGATATATTTTGTAAATGAGGAGCCCATCTTCAAGCACAAATAATCCAAACGTGTATAATATTTTAAGACGACTTTACAATTAAAATGTTTTTTTCATTTTAATGCTTCTTTCTATCTCTCATCCTGGATAATTGACTAGAATTGATATTTTTTCCAAAAGACACAGGAAACTTCTACCATACACAGAAATCCATTTGAAGTGATGTTGAAATCTAAATGTGAAAGATGAAATAATAAAGTTTACAGAGATGACCCGGGAGAATGCTTCATGAACTTGGAGTAGGGAAAGCCTTCTTAAACAGGAGACAGGAAACATTAATCATAAAGGAAAATACTGATAAATCATACTGTAAACTTCTGTTGATAAAAATGTAATACTAAGAAAGTAAAAAGGCAAGCCATAAAATAGAAGATATTTGCAAGGCATAAACCAACAGGTTTAGAGTCAGAATACAAAAAAAAAATTCCAATAAATCAGTAAGAGAAAGTAAAAAAGTAAGAAAACTGCTAAAGACTTATGCGGGCATTTCACAAAAAAGCGTATCCAATTGCTGGCAACATATGAAAATGTTCTCAATCTCGTTTTTCATCAGGGAAATACAAATTAAAACCAAAATAAGATACCACTCTACACCCTCTAGAATGTCTAAAATCAAAAAGATTGACAATACCAACTCAGGCAATGGTGTGGAGCACCTGGAACTCTCTCGCACTGCTGGTGGGAATGGAAATTGATACAGCGACTTTGGAAATCCTTTTGGCAGTAAATGTTAAAACTGACCAAATGCACAGACAATGGTTCAGCTATTCCACTCCTAGGTAGAAATGGAACAAATATGTGGACAACAGAAAGTCGTCTACGCAAATATGCATATTCTTAAGCATCATGATAGTCAAAACTGGAACAATCCAAAGAGCTAAAAATATGGAATGGATAAATAAATTGTGTTTTATTCATTCGACCACATATTACTCAACAATGAGCATGAACAAGTGCTGCATACAGCAATATGAGTGAAATATCACATAGTGTTCAGTAAAAGAAGTCAGTCACAAAGAAGTACACATTACATGATTCTGCTTATGTGAACGGCAAAAACAGATAAATCTCAATATTCTGGGTATTCCAAGTCCGAATAGATACTTTTGCAGGGGAGGGAGTAACAACTGGCAGGGGTGTGAGGAAGACCTCCAGAGTCCTGGAAATGTATTATTTCTGAATCTGAGTGGTGGTTACCTAGATGTGTTCACTTTATGGAAATTCACTGAAATGTATACTTGTGTATATGTAAGTGAAAGCATATACTTTCCTATATGTATGTTATTTTTTTCAGTAAAAAAATAAAATATATGAAGGAGTAAAATACTTTGGAGTCTCTGTCGGGTTTTTTTTTTTCTTTTGAGGAAGATTAGCCTTGAGCTAACATCTGCTGCCAATCCTCCTCTTTTTGCTGAGGAAGATTGGCCCTGAGCTAACATCCGTGCCCATCTTCCTCTACTTTATATGTGGGACACCTACCACAGCTTGGCTTTTGCCACGCAGTGCAATGTCCACACCTGGGATCCCAACTGGTGAACCCTAGGCTGCCAAAGCGGAGCGTGTGAGCTTAACCACTGCGCCACCGGGCTGGCCCCCAGAGTATCTGTGTTTTTAATGTCATCTGTTACTAGTTTTTCTCCCTCAACAGCAAAGAAGCAAGAATTTTCTTGATTTCATCCCCTTGTCTTGCAAAACTAAAATCTGTTTTTTAAACAAATCGTTATGATGCTTGTAAAATACATCTGTATTCCTGCTTTTTCATCCCCTGGTTTTTTCCTTTTCTACATCAAATACATTCTGTATTCTTTTTTTGGAGTTCTGACCACTGCTTTTGGTCACTTTTCCATTTGCCTTTTACGTTTCAGCAGAGTTCTGGTAATAAGCCCATTTGACCTTAAGACAAATGTGTTATCAAACCTTAAACAAAGCCCAGTCCCGTGGGCCTGATTTGTGACCTCATTCCATCCAACGTGCAAGGAGACGACAGTCCTCTGGGAATGACGGGATGCCTGCTTCCTGAGGATGTCAGGCTTATGACTGAAGAGATGCTCTTTGAAAAAGAGCACAGATGATGGGAGTATGAAGGGAGTTGATCGCGTCAGAAGTGAAAGACCACTTTGGGAAAGTTCGGAAAAGACTTGGTTTCTGGGCTCATCAGATAGGGGTTCGAAGTCTCTGGCATTAACAATGTGCTCTTGGGCACGTGCTCAATCTCTCTGGATTTTAATGGACTTTTCTGTGAAAATGGAAATAAAATTATCTACCTCACAAAGCTGTTGCAAAGATTTCAACTACATAGATATATAAATGTCTCTAACATCATATTTAGCACATCTGGATGTTCCGAAGATGAAGCTCTCTTCTCTTTCTTTTTCCTTTTCAGGCAAATTTGGTCGTGGCAACTGTTTGCAATCATATTTGAGTTTTTGATTCCCAGCAATCTGGAGATGACAGGCTCTGGGATGTTTATTTCATGAAAACACATATTAGGTTCATATATCTTTCCACATAGTCTTTTTTTTTTTTTCTTTTTGAATCTTCTAGATGAAATGTGTATCCTAAATAGGATAAGAAAATGACAGCAATATTTGTAAAATTCCTTTAATGGGAAAGAAGACATTTGACTATTTGATCTACTGTCTTAAAGGAATAGAGAGAAGTAAGGTAGATGAACTCTATTTTGTATTTTTAATTCCTATTTTAAAGTCTCACAAATTTGGACAGACCTCTGTTGAAGACCTGAACATAATTGCAGTGTTTTTAAAAAATGCACATTTAGCTACTTTTGATTATAACCAATTGAATCTGGCTTAAAAAAAATGTGTTAACGGGGCATCCTGGAGGCGTAGTGGTTAGATTTGCACATTCTGCTTCTGGGGCCCGGGGTTCACAGTTTCGGATCCCTGGCATGAACCTACACACTGCTCATCAAGTCATGCTGTGCTGGCATCCCATATACAAAATAGAGGAAGACGGGTACAGATGTTAGCTCAGCAACAATCTTCCTCAAGCAAAAAGAGGAAGATTGGTAACAGATGTTAGCTCAAGGCCAATCTTCCTCACCAAAAAAAAATAAAAGGTGTTGCCTAGGAAAGTTGTAAATGAAATAGCAGGAGGGGACTTTAGTATGGAGAAATCTCCTTGTTTTACATCTAAGAAACGTAAGAAGGTGAAGCAACTTGCCTAAGGAGGCCGTTGGAAGTTAGGAGTCAATGAACCACTCCTTTTCTTCTCTGAGTTCTAAGTGGTAGAAGGTAGGCACAAATAAGAGAAAAAGATCAAAGAGTCTGTGTGCTAATGGCTGGTAACACTGACTCAGCATATGCAGCTGGGACCCAAGGTTAAAACAGCAATGTTCTATACCTGTGTCTCAGAACGGAGCCCTTGGAGCCCCTCGGCAGGTGGAGCTGGCTCTGCAAGGCTGACTCCACGTGCACCTGCCCTGCCAGCCCCATGGAGGACATCAGGCCTGCCTGGCAGACGCAGACACTGTAAGAAGCAGGATGAGCCCCCATGACTTGTGTGCAATGAGCCGCCTCAGGCAAACCCCTGCCCCAAAGAATGCCCTGTCGATCAGCAGATGCTTTTAGCATCCGAGGAAATATTTATTTTGAATACTATTTGCTCTGTAATCTTACCTGGAGTATTAATCTGTTCAGCCTGTCTCTTCGAACTACTTACGTCCTATAGAGAAAATGTCAACCTAGAGCCCGCCCAAATGATCATGCTTCCAGATTATTATTATTATTCATCATTTTGGTTATCATTTTTCTTATTGTTTGGTAGATTTCCCCCTTAGCATGAAAGAAGTTAGTATAACACCTCACAAATGTGTCTCCTCCCTGGAGGATTGTACACAATGTTGTCCCTTTCGCTGACTCAAATTCATATGGGGTGACTTCCTCAGATTCTCCAGGCGCTATGTTATAGTTTCAGACTGTAAAACGGCAAAGTCTGAAGAGAAAGAAAGAACAAAATTAGCCAAATAAAGTCTGAGGACTATTTACCACGTGGCAGTCAAGATAAAATTAGGTATCAGAGTGAGTTTCTGGGCACAAATAGCAGTTTATTCCCTAAAGTTAAGAATGTCATAGTCAAACATGAGTAAGAAACTGTAACCACTACTTTAAGCCACTTTATTAGCAAATCAGTTTGATTTTAGTGCAGGAATAGACACAAGTAGCCTTTGAGGACATGTAATATGAATTCATTTCTTTATACCCCCGTCATGCCCCAAAGGATTTGAAGCATCTGAGCCGTTACTGAGCCGTTACTGAGCAGACGACAACCTTTTTTCAGGAATTTGGCACCTAACGCCTTTGCATCTAGCAGTGTGGATACGGATGAAATACACAAAAGGAGTCCAGTGGATAATTCACATATGCGGTCTGTCTAATTTGTTCAACCCTCTGTGCATCTGGAAAACTCCAGCAACTGAAATAACTGAAAGGGTTGGGAGGGTTGCCGTTAAAAGGCACAGCATCAGATGTCTCCACGCAGAATCGACAACTCCCAGGGGAAACACACACCTCCATTTTAATTTATTACTTGGTAATACGTGTCTCAGCCTCTTTCATTTAATCTTTCTTGCTCCTTTACTCTTGCTCTCTCTCCAAATAACATCTTGTTTTTGAGAACACAGTACTCAGTAAATTAACTCAGTAAATTAACCTTCAGTCTCTGTGATCGTCTATCACAACATAAAGTGGTTAAAGATGTTTTGCATAGTTGTGACCATAAAACACAGGTTTAAAAGGGCATTCTTCTTTGTGTCGTACCAATGGAGTATGTGGCTGTGCTTGTAGCTCAGTGAGTGGCTTTCTCACAGTATTGCTTCTTTCTATTTCTATTAAGGCAAAGTGTAACCTGCACATGCTGTGAAACAGGCACTGCTCCATCTGCCTCCCTTCATCTCTGCGCTTAAATTTCCAGGTTCTCTTGAAGAGAGAATATAGCTCCCCATTACTGCGACTGTGATGTCTTTTGTTGGCAGGAGAGTGACAACTTGGGACCTGTGTAGGGCTTGGTTTCTCAGGGTCATGATTATTCTCATAACTGTTTTATCACTATGACACTGCACTCACTTTACTCATTCCTTCCTCTCTTTTAAAGATTTGGAAGAGTCTGCTCAGAATATAGAATACCCCTTCGGAGTCCTTGCTGCTCTGTAGTTTATGAGCTGAAATTGATGGTTTGTCTATTTCAGGAGTTCTCAACCCAGGGTGCTAGAATAGAATTACCCGTGGGGCTTATAGAATATAGACGTGATGCTTTCCTAGTGGGGCGCAGACATCAGAAAGTGTTTTTAACCTCCCCTCTCCCCCTTCCAAAGACGATGCTACTGGACCTTCAGATTGAGAATCACAAAGCTGTGTCCTCAACTGTCTTCTGCTGTCTGGATCGATGATGCTGTGTAATGGTGTAATGGACCCCGTAAGCAGCCTGAGTGGTTTCAGATCCAGGCTGCCACTTTTTACCAGTGTGACTTTAGGCAAAGTACTTAGCCACTCTGACCCTCAGTCTCCTCATCTGTAAAATGGGGATGGTGGTAATAATAGGATATACATCATACATGTAAAACAAACAGAATAGTGTCTGGCACATAATATGTAGTCTAAAAGTGTATTAATAGATATTTAGTTCTCACATCCAGCATTCTTCTCGCTTTCAGATTTCTCCCAAATGTCAAGGAAAGCCTGTCTGTTTGTATGGGATTTACGCATTTTAAGTGGTTAACAAGTTGGGGTTCCTGAGAAATGTACGAGGATTTTCTACGATTCCCTTGTTTCATCGTCCCCATAATCACCCAGTGTGTGCTCAAGAAAATCCAACTAATGCTTATAGCATTTCAATAAAATTTTAGTTTTTATACCCTCATTTCATTCCAAAAGGATCTGGGGCAGGTATCTTACAAAGTATACATATATATATACACATAACAAGTTAAAAGAGCTAGGTAGTAAAATCAGAGAAAAAGATAAACAAGGGTAGGAAGATGAATTAGCCTTTTAAGTTTGGCTCCCAAGAAGGCGCCCTATAAGGTTCTGTAGTCTCCTAGCCCAGGCCCACGTCATCCTTCAGGGCTAATTCATGCCCAAGTGATATTTTACATTATCTGTGCAATAGCTTTCCCGCCAACACAGGAAATAGAAAGATGATTTTTATTATTGCTATTTTTATAAGCAGAAAATTTTGGCTCTAACAATGAAGCAAATTTTTCTAGATGACTTTACAGGTCAGTGACAACGAAATGCCAGTATTCAGATGCTATTTACTTTACAGGAAAAGGGCTTAATTTATACAATATTATTAGATAACATATAAATCCTTTAAAAATACCTACTAGACATTACTGCCCCATAAAGACAACCGTTTATGTTCAATTGTCCAAAGAAATGAGCCTAAAATAGCTGCCAGATATGGCATTCATTTCCATTTCTGTGATCCACTTTTATCAAAGCATGCAACTGCTTGTGGTTAGCTCTCAAGCCTATAAAAGGAGACTAATGAGAAGTCGAGAAGTCTGGCCTGGCATTCACCCACAATCGCCTCTGGACATCCTTCCCCGTGCTGTCAAACAGCTGGCGTTGGTTCAGCCAATCTGTAGGGTGTGCATCCTGGCCAGCTGCCTGCAGGCAGGTAGGTTGGTGTGAATTCCGGGAGCAGCCAGAGAACAGGCAGTGCTCTTGTGGACTAATCCACTAAGACAAGAGAAAGACAAAATAACTGTCAGGTCTAAATTTGTTAGAAAGCCATTGAGTGCTCCAACACTATCAGCTTCAAGCTTCATTGTGGCAGCATTTCATTCTCTGTGGCAGAAGAGGCAGGTTTGAGATGGGGACCATTGGTCACTGATGACGTTAAACTCTTTAGGATTATTTTGTTGGGCTCACATATTCCAACGCCAAAATTTTCCAAGGATCTTAAATGCAACAGTTACAAGGCTTCCCAGGAGAATTCGTGTGCATTGGTGTATATGTAAAATTCCCCCTCCCATAAAGCTAACACTTGTCTTAACACCAGTGAAAGTGATAGGCTGGCAGGAAAAGAGAGAATATGAGGTCCACGTCTCCTGGCTACTCTAGTTTTCATTTTGGTCTTAAGTTAGGTAGTGTCCTGTATTTCCAGCTGCTAGTTTTTAATTCTCTTATTCCTACCAATCCACTGTGAAGGGCAAAGGATGTTAGAGTGCAGAAACGCCATCTGTGTTTTTTATTCAGCATGTAGAGTCTTATAGCTTTTAATTTTTCTTTTTTTTTAAGAATTTTTTTTAAGATTTTATTTTTCCTTTTTCTCCCCAAAGCACCCTGGTACATAGTTGTATATTTTTAGTTGTGGGTCCTTCTAGTTGTGGCACATGGGACGTCGCCTCAGTGTGACCTCACAAGTGGTGCCACGTCCGTGCCCCAGATCCGAACCGGCGAAACCCCGGGCCACCAAAGTGGAGCACGTGAACTTAACCACTCAGCCATGGGGCCTGCCTGACTTAATTTCTTTATTTGGTTTTAGGGTAAGTGATAGAATGTACTTAAGAATAAAATTATCCTTCTTTATATGCCACTTAGAGGAGAGCCGTGATCAGCAGAAGCACACCTCTACAAGAGAAGGGCTTTGACAGGCACGCTGGGTAAAGGCCGTATTTTCAAATTTCATACAGTCCTCTTTCAGAGAAAAAACAATTTGTTTTCAGCATGACAAACATCTTCTGCAATCACTCCACGTCAAATGCATATTCTTCAAGATAAAGTATGAAAAGTACAAAACAGTGTGCATTTTCCAATCTTGTACTTCAAGGAAAAAGATAAGTATATTAACATTCTATAAAAATGAAAATACTTGAAGGTTTTATCTACAAATTTAGATACCAGTGAGTAAAAATCTTCCAGTATGAAACTCTGGTTTAGTTTTGTGTGAGGACAGACCCTGCGTGACCTTCTATAAGAACACACAGACATTGGTAAGCTCCTCTCCTCAAGGATCTCCTGTAAGCAGGTGACACAGGGTGTCAAATTTATTTAGTTTAACTTGCAATATATTTCCAATAATAATAACAATGATGAAGTTTTATTGCGCGCTCACCATGTGTCAGGGAATCCGTAAGCCACTTTCCGCGAATCTTTTCATGTAACTCTCACAATGACCCCATTAGGGGGCAGTTATTATTTCCCACTTTCCCAGTGAAGAGTAGAAGCACAGATAAGCTTAATGACTTGCTCAAGGTTATAGCTAGTGTGGGGTGAGCTGGGAGTCCAACAGTGTGGCAGTCCAGCTCCACAGCCCGTGCTCAATGTTCCTGGAAAGGTTAACAGATTAAGCCCCTTTCACTAAGTGCAAATCAATTCGCTATTTTATTGACAGTACATATTAGGTGTTAATACCTTACGCAGAAAATTAGAAAAAAGAAACTATTAGTATTTATCCTTATACTAGTATATATACTCACAGTTATTCTTATGGTTATATAAGTATAATTACACATAATTCTTATATGAGTAGTATAGTACCTATATTAGTATATATTCTCTGTGGCAGAGGAGGCAGGTTATCTTAGTATTATATTAGTTTTATAGAATATAATTAGTATTCTATTAGTACATTAGTACTACGTACTATATATAAAATTAAATCAAATTTTAAATACCAGGAAATTTTAAACTCGTTAACTAAATATGTGGCGAAAACCTTAAACTATTTCGTATATATTTATATATACTGTATGCTAATCTACTATACTAAAGAAACATAATCATATAAATAATAATTAGTATAAAGTACAATTAAATAAAATATTAAAAATGGCATCATTTTGTAGTAATCGGGGAAGAGTTCAGTATTATTTGTGTGAAAAATATGAAATACGAACTATATTAGATCATGCGCTGGTGAAATCTTTAAAAATAAAAGTGAGCTTTTTTTGAGGTTAAGTGGTTTAATGTCCTTACATATCTTTAAGGTGACAAATATATGAATATCTATTAAACTCTAATAAGGCAGAAATACATATTTAATCTCCAGGGTAAAATTGAGATCCTTAAGGGTAAGTTTTTTAAAAAGTCTCCAGCACTAGTCTAGTGTCTGGCATACAATTTGAATAAGTGAATAAATATATAACTAATTATTAAAGAGTAGCATCAGGCAGAGTTCTCCAGAAAAACAGAACCAACAGGATATATATAGACATACGTAAGAGGAGATTTATTATAGGAATTGGCTCATGTGGTTATAGAGGCTGAGAAGTCCCAGGTCTGTCATCTGCAAGCTGGAGAGACAGGAAAATTGGTCTAATTCAGGCCTCGTCTGAAGGCGTGAGACCTAGGGGAGCTGCTGGTGTTCCCAGGTCTGCTCTGAAGGTCCGAGAACAGAAGCTCTGATGTCCAAGGGCAGGAGAATGAGACGTCCCGCTCAAGAAGACAGCGAGAATCTGCCCTCCTTCACCTTTCTGCTCTATTCGGGCCCTTGAAGGATTGGTTGATGCCTGCCCACCCTGGTGAGGGCGATCTGCTTCACTGAGTCTGCAGATTTAACTGCTGACTTCTTCCACAAACATCCTCGCAGACGCACCCAGAAACAGTGCTTCACCAGCTATCTGGCATCCCTTAGCCCAGCCGGGTTGACATAAAATGAACCATTGAAAGAGTGTTTCCAAGTAAAGGTCCATTTAGACCAGCTTCAGATCAATGAATAATAAAAGTGCTTCATTGTCTAACAAATCTACTCTCTATATTCATTAACAAATAGTTTTAATAGTTATAAACTACTTCTTGTAACTAGTGCCTGCCACTGTGTAAGTTAAACTTTTGATCTACAAAGTTTTTTGCATTATTAATCTGATCATCGGCCATTTTCTTCGTAGTTCAAAAAGTTGCTGATAGACTAGTTCAATCCAAGTCGAATAATCGTGGTTTCTGAATTAGTGGATTTGGAGTTAATGAAATTACATTGTACAGCTGACTGTGATAACTAGAAAGGCATTTTCGAGAGCTGTGGCAACCCGCACGGTAGCTATTAGCTACACGTGGCCATTTAAATTTAAATTTAAAATGATTAAAATGAAATACAATTAAAAATTCAGTTCCTCAGTTGCACTAGCGGCAACCGCGTGGAGCGGCTGCTGCAGAGGTTGGAATTCTTCCTTGATGCGTCCACACTTACAGGATTGGGATTCCTGGCTCTCGCTTCCTCTCAGCAATCAGCCCTTCCAGTGGTCTCCTGATGGCTAGGTTTCCAAGCACAGCCACTAGCTCCTCTCTAGATATTAACCTCCTACTTTGAATTTTTCCATCTGGTATTCCTTTCTCAAACCAGCCTAAAAAAATGACTGATTACATCCAAGCCAGTTTCCAAGGCAATGGCACCGTATCAGCTATTTACATGTTCCAGAAAAGTTCCTATTTCCATTACAAATACATTCATTCCTGGCCTCTTGCTGACCCAATTACGGTAAGTCACTGTAATGAGATCTCTTACTGTTACCATTTTCTTTTCTAAGCTGCATTTTACCTGTCTCTTTTTCAAACAAAATGTAGTAAATATTAGGTTTCAAAAAGCCACAAAGACCAGCAAAAAGAAAAAGGTGTTTGCACATGGGTGTAGACATAATTCACTGCAGTGTTTAATCTTTGTCTTTTTAAAACAAACTCAGCTTTGAGAGCAATACTGCAGGAAATAGAAAAAGGAAACACTATCTCACATTCTTCTACATGTAACTGAGACATTGTGAATCAAATATTTAGCCATTTAACCAAAACTTCCACTTTTCATCACCAAGCAATCCTGAGCTTTATGACTTACTATGAATTGCTCATACACAGCATTATGTAAGATGAATCAATTTCATCTTGAGTAGAATTAACGGAGTATTTTAGGAAGTCAGATCATTTGGGTGACTTATTTTGAACTAAGTAAAAAATAAATACTGAAAATTATAATTTCTGGGGCAGGGCCCATGGCATAGTGGTTGTGTTTGGCGAGTTCTGCTTTGGTGGCCTGGGTTTGCTGGTTTGGATCACAGGTGTGGACCTACACTACTCATCAGCCATGCTGTGGCAGTGACCCAAATATAAAGTAGAGGAAGACTGGCACAGATGTTAGCTCAAGGCTGATCTTCCTCAAGCAAAAAAAAAAAAAAAAAAAAAAAAAAACCAACCAGGAAGACTGGCAACAGGTATTAGCTCAAGGCTAATTTTCCTCAGCAAGAAAAAAAAATTATAATTTCTAACGGTATCTTCTTTGGCTACTGTCTCCAGTCACCTGCTGGTCATCCACCCAGTGTAAGACATGTGCAAGCCATATTGGGTATACTCTGAAGAAGAACTTTGAGCCTCCTGGAGTTACTTAATTTCTGGTACATTTTTCTTTAACGGGAGAGCCACAATATTTTCTAGAGGTAAAATTTACTGTGATGTTAAGCTTGAGAGTAGGATAATTTTTCCAGAAAGTTTAGAAGTTACAGACTTGACTCAGAGCGCGTTCATGGTTCAATATTTTTCCAGAAATGGAGGGACGGAGGAGGTAACAAAATCACCAATAAAGTGTGGTGGAAGTCCACATCTGGGGCTGAGCGACGCTTGCTGCTAGAGTTCAGACATTTGCTGGACGTGTCTGAAGATTCTTTGAAGTCTATTTGAATGAGAATTTAGGAACCTCCTTGGAAAGGCATCATGTTAAGGGAAAGAGGAATCGAGGTCTGGCAAATTTATCGCTGTAATCCAACCTTTATGATTGGAGTGGAGTTTCAGTTTTGGGTGCAGACACTCTGGTCTGGCTGCAATCTTAGTCCTGTGGGGAAGGAGTGATGTGTTCTCTGCACCTCTAGTTTGTGTGTGTGTGTGTTTTTTTCTTAATGTTGGAAGCCTTTGTGAGGCACTTTGGTGCTGGATTAAGGTGGTCTGTTGCTCCTTCAGTTGAGGCCCACAGGGTCAGTGTTGCACATGGTTAAGGAGCAGACAGACTGACACTTACATGCAGATCATCTTCCAGTTCCTTTTGTCTTTATGCTCGGTGACACCCTTCAATAAAATCAGACAATCAAAGCCCCTAATCTGTGCCTTCGGGATCCCGTGGATAACACGGCAGACAGTTTCGTCTTTGAGGACAGTCACAGTCTCACAGAGAAGGCAGATCTCAAAAATAAGTAGGACACTAATTATATAATTACAAGAGTGTGAAAACATATGATGGGGGATCTAATCTAATGGAGGACGGGTAAGGAAAGCCTCTTAGGGTGAGATTTAAATTGATAGCTGCAGGACGGGTCAAGTTAATCAGGCAAATGGAACATGGAGGAAGCATTACAAGTACTAAGAAGAGCATGTGCAAAGACCCTGGGACAGGAGCAAATCTACTGTGTCTGAAGAACCGAAAGATGCTAGTATGGTTGTTGCCAATAGATTGAAGAGGGGAACAGAGGAAGATAAGGTTGCAGAGGTAGGCAGGGACCCGATCGTAGAAAGCTCCGTCAGCCATCATAAGGTTGTTAATTTTATCCTAAGACTAATGGGAAGTCATAAAAAGGTTTTGAGTAGGGAGTGACATGATTAGAATCGCCTTATTACAAGTCCACTTTGGCTGTTTGTTGGTGAACAGATTACAAGGTGGCCAGAATGGATGTGGGGAACCTATTGGAATAACCAAACCAAGAGACCTTTGTGACTTTAGACTACAGTAGTTGTTCTCAAAGTACACTAGGACAAGGTAAAAATTATTTTTGTGATAATGCTAAGATATTATTTGCCCTTTAAATTGTTTTGACATTTGCACTGATAGTGCAAAAGCAATAGTGGGTAAATGTCTGGAAATTTAGCTCTAATTAAGGCTTACAGTCACGGAATTCTTCATGTCAACATATTCTCCGTGAAAAACTGCAAGTTTTATTTAAGAATTTTCTGATGAAACAGAAACATTCACTAGTTTTATTACAATTCATCCCTGAGTACACATCGTTTTCATATTGTGTGACAAGATGGTGAAACATATTGCTGAAGTAGCTCAAAGTTATTGTATATAAAGCTTTTTATATACATATCCTCTATACATATATTTTATATTCTCTCAAATTCTTACCATAACCATCAATGTAAAAATCACTGTCTCAATTTACAGTTGCAGACCCTGGCAATGGATTCAAGAGTATTTTAAGATTTTTAAGAGAAGGGAAGCAAACATTTTTAAAAAGTTACTCTGATTAAACAATAGAAAAACATTTCAGGGTACAAAAGTGAGCGTGAGGAAATGAGTTGTGGCTTACTGCGTTAGTCTCAGCAAGTCATGCTATCAGTCTAGACTAGAGACTATGAGAATGCTGAGAAGAAGAAAATAGAATCAATAGAAAGTTAGTGTATAGAACCAATGAGACTTAGTGATAAATTTGCCGTGGGAGGTGAGAGGAAAGAGAAGGAAGAGTCAAAGTTGACAACCAATTTTTCGCTGACAAGAACTGGCTGAGTGTTGGAGCCACTTGCTCAGATGAAAAGTCCTGACAAGAAGGTTTGGAAAGTGGGGGAGGACAGGGAGCAGAGGAAGGGTGTAGGGAGTGAGGGGATCATGAAGTGTTGACATGATACAGGCT
Organism: Equus caballus; assembly: GCF_041296265.1. Classification (NCBI taxonomy): domain Eukaryota; kingdom Metazoa; phylum Chordata; class Mammalia; order Perissodactyla; family Equidae; genus Equus; species Equus caballus. The sequence continues at coordinate 1,127,085 of NW_027222392.1, read as the reverse complement.
TGTATCTTCCTTGGTAGTTTTTAGGACTGGAGATCTGAGAATACATTTTCTATCAAATGATCTCACCCTCTTCCCTCCCCTTATCCCTGGGGCAATCCAAATGGTACTTGGGCCTTGGGTTTGAAATGCAGATGTTGCCATTTTCTAGGTAACTATAGAGGTTGACATTTAGCAACTCACTTGATCTAAGACCTTGTGATTTTCTTGGATTTAGCTAGATTTTAGGTGACTTGGGAGAAAGAATATTGTCATAGAAGAATTACTAGTGTAATAGGGATCTCGTCTCAACCTAAACTGGGATTTGGAATTTTGGTGTGTGTTTGATGAAAAGCTGCAGCTAAAAGCTCACGGAGGCTATTTGGGTGAAGTAGGTTACATGGTAGGAAAGCGTCTCCAAAGAGCAGGGTGTCCGGAAACAGAGATGGTAAAGGACACGAGTGGACAGGATGATCTCTCTTTTATTAATGGGTCCCACGGAGTGAATTTGAACCCTGATGGAGATGAAGGCTGCAAGAAGAATCTGTGGGATCTGCTTTCACCGGCACAGAGGCATCTATCATGCGGCTTAGGGGCCAAGATGATGAAGCAGGAATTGGTTAGGGAAGAGCATCATTTTCTCACAACACTTCAAATATTTTACTCCACTCTCTTCTTGTTTGCATGGTTTCTGGGAACTCAGATGTAATTCTTTTTTTTCCCCTTCTTCTCCCCAAATCCCCCCAGTACCTAGTTGTATGTTCCAGTTGTAAGTCCTTCTGGTTCTGCTATGTGGGACGCAGCTTCAGCATGGCCTCATGAGCAGTAGGTCCACACCCAGGATCTGAACTGGCAAAACCCAGGGCTGCCGAAGTGGGGCGTGCAAACTGGGGCTGCCCCTGTAATTCTTTTTTTTTTTTATTTAAAGATTTTATTTTTTTCCTTTTTCTCCTCAAAGCTCCCCAGTACATAGTTGTATATTCTTAGTTGTGGGTCTTTCTAGTTGTGGCATGTGGGATGCCGCCTCAGCATAGCCTGATGAGCAGTGCCATGTCCACACCCAGGATTTGAACTGGCGAAACCCTGGGCCACTGCAGCGGAGCGTGTGAACTTAACCTCTCAGCCACGGGGCCGGCCCCTGTAATTCTTATTTTTGTTCTTCTACAGGTGAGGTGTTTTCCCCCTCAATTTCTTTCAGGATTTTTTCCTTAATCTTTGATTTTCTGTAATTTGAAAATGATGTTGCGAAGGTGTCGTTTTTCTGTCGTTTATCCTGCTTGGTGATCTCTGAGCCTCCTGAATTTGTGGTTTGGCATCTGACATTAATTTGGGGAAATTCTCAGCCATTTCCGTTTCCAATATTTCTTCTATTCCTTTCTCTTTCTTCTTCTGGAATTCCCATTATGCAAATGTTACACCTTTTGTAGTTGTCCCACAGTTCTCGGATATTCTGTTCTATTTTTTTCAGTCTTTGTTCTTTTTGCTTTTTGGCTTTTGAGGATTCTGTTGGTATATCCTCAAGCTCAGAGATTCTTTCCTCAGCCATGTGCAGTCTACCAGTAAGCCTATCAAAGGCATTCTTCATTTCTCTTACAGTGTTTTTTACATCAAGCATTTCTCTTTGGTTCTTTCTTAGAAGTTCATCTCTGCTCACATTGCCCATCTGTTTTTGCACGCTTTCTGCTTTATGCATTAGAGCTTTTAGCATATTAATCGTCGTTGTTTTAGATTCTCTAATAATTCCAATATCCCTGCCATGTCTGGTTTGGATGCTTGCTCTCTTTCTCCAAATTGTGTTCTTGCCTTTTGGTATGCCTTGTAATTTTTTCTTGATAGCCAGGCATGAGGTACTTGGTAACAGGAACTGCTGTAAATAGGTTTTAGCAATGTGGTAGTGAGGCATATGGGGAAGGGGGAGCATTCTATATTCCTGCAATTAGGCCTCAGCATTTTAGTGAACCTGTGCTTTCCGGGCTGTGAAGGAGCATCATTTTCGCCACATCTAGGCATACTATAGCTTGGTTCTGAGATGACAAAGTCTGTTTGGGCTTGAGAGTTTGCTCTTTGGGAGAACCAGGATAGGGGTCCACTCTTGGAGCAGGGAGCCAGTGTTAAGTACCACTCTCAAGTGACTCTACTAGCCAGGAACGCAACAAGAAAAATCCAGGAAGAGTGCTTTCCAACCCTGTGCTATGCATTTGGGGGCTACAAAAATAGGTGGATGAGATCCTGCAATCAACATGGAGGTGGAGGACCATGAGATTTGAGCTATTGCTGTTATTGCAGTTTTGTAATCATAGAGTGGTGAGGCCTGGGGTAAGTGTGGATTACACTGGAAAAGTAGCCCTTCAGCTGAAGTGTGCTTCAGAATAACTGGTGGAACTTGCAAAAAAAGATCCATGCTCCTCTTCCACTTCGAGGGTTTTTGATTTAAAGAGCCTAGAGTGGCACCTTGGCAACTGTGTTATGAAAAATCTCCATCAGAAGTGCCAGGTTAAGAACCACAGAGAAAAAATTTATATTTTTGGAGTTATTTCCCTTTTTGACTTTATTGTTTTATTTTCTCATCCCCTTCTCCCCAAATTTCCACATTCCCATTAAAACAGCTTCCTTTATTGGTTTTCTTAATTCCTCATTGAAAGTTTCTCTGAAGAATTACTGGGAGATCCAGCAAGTCTTAGACTCTTGGATTCTTCATTATTGGACTCAGATGAAAAGAAAAATTAAGAGTGTAAACATCCTTTTTTCTTCCTTAGAAGAAAATGGCTCATGATCTTATTTTGTTTGATCCCCTTAACGTTAAACAATTGTGTGAATATTTTCCTTGAAACATCCTCTCTCTTTCGTTACTATTTCCACAGCTCACTCTACTGTTATTTTTGTTTAAAAGCTATCGATGGAATTTAGAGATCAAAGACTTTCAGCCTCATTTCTCCACTCAGGCTGTAAAACAACCTTCCAGAGTTGTAAGCCACAAAAATGATCTCTCATCACGCATACTTTCATTCATTCTTGTGTAAGCTAGGAGAGAAGGTCATTCTTTGGTAGAATCTATGGTACCGAAAATAAACTAGGTTAGTGACCTAATTCCTGCTTAATGAGTCCTTTATTCCCCAATGTTACCCATATTCAATCTAATGGAATTCTTGTCCTCTTGAAATAAAGCTAAAATATAGTCACCGTGTATCAATTTTTTTTTCAATGCAAGAATTTCAAATGTCTACTCTATCAATTCAGAAAATGGGAGTCAAAGTTACATCAGGAATTAAATGTATTTTTCCCCTTACTCTCCAGGAACTAAAGAAGAGAAAATAGATCATGCTTCAGTCTGAAAGAGCCATAATTCAGCTGTCTTTCTGTATTACTTTTCAGAGGAAGGAGCTTGAGTTTCTACAGAGACGAATGATGCATTAAGTGATGGGGAAAAAAGGAGAGTCTTCAGTCTTGGGAATGTAATACCCTGGCGGTCAGCTGAGTGCCCTGAGGGGAAGTGACCCAATCGGCTGCTGGGAAAACTAATGGCACTGCTCTGCCAGAGGGAGAGACACTTTCTAATCAGACATGATCCACTATCCGGGGAGCTCTGGGTATCATGAGAAAAGGAAGTGCTGTTCCTTTCAACTGAGAAACTACAATGTCCCACCCACTTTTTTTTTTAAAGCTATCTCTTTTCTTTTTTATTAGTTTTGTGATAAATTTTTAATTTAAAAGTTGATTACACAAATCAGAAGTACTTCATAATCATCTATTTAACATTGATAGATGACATTTATCTCTTTATTTTAAAAAATTGAAGGAAATATATCTAACTTAGAATTTAATGTTTGTTGCACACAAGATGAAATGGAAGCTGAAAGTCTTTATGGCTCATTTTTTTATTCCTTAACTTATTCAGTTGATGTGGATTTACTATTCACAACAGGAAAAGAAACTCTTTTTTCCCCCAAACTTTTGCCCTTTATTGAGTGACTTTAGACAATTAATTTGCCCTATCCAAACCTCAGTATGTTACTTGGACATTAAGAAAAATGTGAGTACCTAGTTATTATTATTACAGAATGGATTTCCCAATAAAAAACTAAGAATTTACTCCATCACATTCCTTGGAACGATTTCATCATAAAAACTAAAATAATATATGATTAAGTTAATATTACTGTTTCAATGAACTCATTTGGCAAGAGTTACTGGATGCAATTTGAAGAGTTTTATGGGCCAACTTTAGGGCTAGGCATGTACTTTCTACCCTGAAATTTCCGGTATCTTTGTATTACCCAGAATATGTACTGGGATCAGTGGATATGGCCTTGAAAAAATAGAAAAAAGAAAGAAAGAAAAGAAGCGCCTGCTATAAGCTATTGACTTGTGTCACAAAAAATCATTAAACTATATATAAACAAAGGAAAAATACCTTCTATTTCTCAATGCTTATTAATTCAAACTTTAGTTACTTTTTTCAGTAGAGAGATCATGTGGTTTAACACAGAAACATGCATTTATTTGAGTGTTCATTGTCCTGGAATAAAATGAAAAGAATACTGTCAGTATTCCCTAAAGACCCAAAGCGTCATGCAAATAGAGTCCTTCTTAAAGGAAGAGACAGATGATTTTCTGGAAAACAGAAAGACTCAAATGGCTCTATAGTGTATACTTTATGGATGATGGGATGAAGTCATATCATTGAAACAGCTTTTAGTCTATCATATTCTATATATGTGTGTTTTATAGGAAAGCTGTCCACGTATTGTAAACAAGGAAATGATAGGGATTATCTGTGGGGGTTTTTTTTTTCACTCTTATGTTGACTTGGGCTTAATTTTTGAGGATTTCTGTCCACCACCTACTTCTAGACATCTACACCCCGCACATGTAGGGACTGAAGGAAAAGCGGAGTGCATTTGATAATTTCAAAGGCAGGAGAATAGGAGTAACTAAGGAATTAAGCCTGGAGAAATACTTATTATAATGTTTAAAAAGTTCTTTTATAGTTATTTGACAAGAACCCCAAGATTCTTCAGTTTCTGGGAACTCAAAGGAAGGTAAGGGCTGTAGCGGATGTTGAGTCTGACATATGTATAAAATAAGGATGCAACTGACATTGAAATGGCAGTCTGAGATTTCCCCTGAGATATTGCTTTAGTTTCTGTTTCATCAAAAGCATATTAAGAAGTAACTATGGGTAAAACATTGCAGTTTGAGGATGGATGGAAGGCGGAATTAGACATGGCCCCTGCTTTCAAAGGAGAATTTAATCTGGTGAAGGTGGCATACTGAAGGGAGCACACAAATCAGATTTAGAGAGTGAACGAGATAGAGGTTGTGGGGAGAATGTTGAAGGTGAGCTGAGAAGGGAAGGCTGCAATAACAAAATGTTGTTGTTGGGGTGTCTTTTAATCCCCATCTGCACAGAGGCACCAGTATTGTATTTCCTGGGTTGAAGGGAGGACTTGTAAATAAATCCCGCCTGAATCTGGAATCTGATAGCACTCATTAGTGCACCTAGATTATCTAGGATTTTTATAGTATCTATGACTTCAAGGGTTCTTAAGCTTTGGAACAGTGTGTATTCCTTAGGAAATGTGAATAATCTATGAGTCTTCCTCATGGGGTAGGGGAGGAGAAGCACCTGAATAATTTCTGGGACTTCTTTCTTTTTTCCTTTTCTTTTTTTATTGTGATAACACTGGATTATAACTTGATATAAATTTCAGGTGTACATCAATATATTTCAGTTTCTTTGTAGATTACATCATGTTCACCACCCAAAGACTAGTTACAATCCATCACCACACACTTGTGCCTAATCACTCCTTTTGCCCTCCTCCCTCCCCCCTTCCCCTTTGGTACCCACCAACCTAACCTCTGTTTCTGTGTGACTGTTGTTGTTTTTATCTTCTGCTTATGAGTGAGATCATATGGTATTTGACTTTCTCGCTCTGATTTATTTCGCTTAGCATAATACCCTCAAGCTCCACCCATGTAGTCACAAATGGCCAGATTTCATCATTTCTTATGACTGAGTAGTATTCCATTGTGTATATATACCACATCTTCTTTGTCCATTCATCCCATGATGGGCACCTAGGTTGCTTCCAAGTCTTGGCTATTGTGAATAATGTTGCAATGAACATAGAGGTCCATGCATCTTTACACATTCACATTTTCATGTTCTTTGGATAAATACTCAGCAGTAGAATAGCTGGATCATATGGTAGATCTATTCTTAATTTTCTGAGGAATCTCCATACTGTTTTCCATAATGGCTGCACCAGTTTGCACTCCCACAGCAGTGTATGAGAGTTCCTGTCTCTCCACATCCTCTCCAAGACTTGTTGTTTCCTGTCTTATTTATTATAGTCATTCTGACGGAAATGAGGTGACGTCTCATTGTAGTTTTGTTTTGCATTTCCCTGATGTTGAACATCCTTTCATGTACCTGTTGGCCATCTGTATATCTTCATTGGAGAAATGTCTGTTCAGATCTTTTGCCTATTTTTTAATTGGATTGTTAGTTTCGTTGCTGTTGAGATGTATGAGTTCTTTACATATTTTTGGATATTAACCCCTTATCAGATATATGCTTTGCAAATATCTTCTCCCAATTGTTAGGTTGTCTTTTCATTTTGTTGATGGTTTCCTTTGCCATGTGGAGGCTTCTTAGTTTGATGTAGTCCCATCTGTTTATTTTTTCTACTGTTTCCCTTGCCTGGTCAGACATGGTACTTGGAAATATGCTGCTAAGACCAATGTTGAACAGCATAGTGCCTATGTTTTCTTTGAGAAGTTTCAAGGTTTCAGGTCTTACCTTCAATTCTTTAATGCATTTTGAGTTGATTTTTGTGTATGGTGTAAGGTCATGATCTACTTTCATTCTTTTGCATGTGGCTGTCCAGTTTTCCCAATACCATTTATGGAAGAGACTTTCCTTTCTCCATTGTATGTTCTTGGCTCCCTTGTTGAAAATTAGGTGTCCATAGATGTGTGGGTTTTTTATTCTGTTCCATTGATCTGTGTGTCTGTTTTTGTGCCAGCACCATGCTGTTTTGGTTACTTTGTAGTATATTTTGTAGTATATTTTGAAATCAGGGAGTGTGATACCTCCAGCTTTGTTCTTTTTTCTCAGGGTTCCTTTGGCTATTTGGGTCTCTTGTTCTTCCATATAAATTTTAGGATTCTTTGTTCTATTTCTGTGAAAAATGTTTTTGGAACTTTGATAGGGATTGCATTGAATCTGTAGATTGCTTTAGGAAGTATGGACATTTTAATGATGTTAATTCTTCCAATCCAAGAGCACAGAATATCTTTCCATTTCTTTGTGTCTTCTTCAATTTCTTTCAACATTTTATAGTTTTCAGTGTACAGATCTTTTGCCTCTTTGATTAAGTTTACTCCTAGGTATTTTATTCTTTTTGTTACAATTGTAAAATGGGATTGTATTCTTTTTTATTTTTATTTTTTTTAAAGATTTTATTTTTTTCCTTTTTCTCCCCAAAGCTCCCCGGTACACAGCTGTATATTCTTCGTTGTGGGTCCTTCTAGTTGTGGCATGTGGGATGCTGCCTCAGCGTGGTTTGATGAGCAGTGCCATGTCCTCGCCCAGGATTGGAACCAATGAAACACTGGGCCGCCTGCAGCAGAGCGCGTGAACTTAACCACTCGGCCACGGGGCCAGCCCCATGGGATTGTATTCTTAATTTCCTTTTATGCTACTTTGTTGTTAGTGTGTAGAAACACACTGAACTTTGTATGTTGATTTTGTATCCTGCAACTTTATTGTATTCATTTACTATTTCTAAAAGTTTTCTGGTGGATTCTTTAGGGTTTTCTCTATATAAAATCATATCATCTGCAAATAGTGACAGTTTCACCTCCTCCTTTCCAATTTTGATCCCTTTTATTTCTTTTTCTTGTCTGATTGCTCTGACTAGCACATCAAATACTATGTTAAACAAGAGTGGTGAAAGTGGGCATCCTTGTCTGGCTCTTGCTGTTAGAGCGATAGCTTTCAGTTTTTCTCCATTAAGAATGATATTAGCTGTGGGTTTGTCATATATGGCCTTTATTATGTTCAGGTACTTTCCTTCTATATGCATTTTATTTAGAGTTTTTCTCATAAATGGATGCTGTATCTTGTCAAATGCTTTCTTGGCATCTGTTGAGATGATCACGTCACTTTTATTCTTCATTTTGTTAATGTGGTGTATCACGTTGATTGATTTGCAGATGTTGAACCATTCCCGCATCCCTGGAATAAATCCCACTTGATCGTGGTGTATGATCTTTTTAATGTATTGTTGTATTTGATTTGCTAGTATTTTGTTGAGGACTTTTGCATTGATGTTCATCAGTGATATTGGCCTGTAATTTTCTTTTTTTGTGTTGTCCTTGTCTGATTTTAGTATCAGGGTAATGTTGGCTTTTTGGAATGAGTTGTGAAGCTTCCTCTCCTCCTCAATGTTTTTGGAAGAATTTGAGAAGAATAGGTGTTAGGTCTTCTTTGAATGTTTCATAGAATTCACCAGGGAAGCTGGTCAGGGACTTCTTTCTAAAGTCCTTGGGCAATCACCTAACCTCTCTGTGTCTCAGTTTCTCAATCTGTAAAATGGGAATGACAATACTTACTCCACAAAGTGGTTGAGAGAATTAAATGAGATAATTATATAAAGTATCTAGCATGGATCCCAGAGCAAATGTTCAATAAATGACAATCATTTTATTCTTCCTTTCTTCTATGAGACTGTGTTCTTTCCCTCACTCTGACTGATGAGACAGTGACAAAGCTGTGGGATCCCATGAAGGACTGTTCACCAAGGAAGGTGGAGTAGATAAAGGGGATACATGAGTTTCATGCCCAAGCATAAAATATGATAGAATATGGAAATCAGGAACTTCATAGGAAGTTATCTGTGAAAATATCTAGGAGAATACTGTAAAGGTACTATGAAGATGCAGCTGTAGCTGTAAATGTTTTGTGGATTTAATATAGTAATAGTCTTAATTTCAATAAAATGACAAATGCATATTTATGGAGAGCTTCCTATGTGCCAGGCATCACGCTTGGCTCAGCTGCCACAGATCAACTCGTTTAATCCTCACAACAATGTGAAATAAAACAGTCTATAATGCCTCATCTCAAACTCTAAAATAAAAAAATCTCTGCAAACGAAAACTTGGAAATAATTGATCCAGCAGCAAAATCTGACCTGAACTGACACGAGGCTATTTTCAGTCTTTACTTATCTCACTTAAAGTGAATGTTCATGCATTTTGCAGTAGAAATCTTAATATTTGGTCATGGGGTGTTTCTCAGACCCCCTGGGGTAATGTTCCATATTGCCATTCTAAAAAGTCTCCAAATTCCAAAATTCACCTGATCTCTAGGATTTCAGACAAGGTAGGGGGTGCTTTTGAAAAGAGCCAACATTTACTGAGAACTCGCTGTGTGCCAGGTTTGGGTCCAAGTCTCTACTTACATTGATTCCTTTATCCTCACAATAATCCGCAGAGGCAGATGCATTTGTCATCCTACCTGCTTTATAGCTGAGGTGACTGAGGGTCAGAGGTCAGGGAGCCCAACGGTACCAGCTAGCAATTCCGAAACACAGAATTTGAACCCAGGCGGTCTGGACCTGGGACACTTTAGCTTAGCTACTACACACACTGCCTCATTTCTATTACTGTAATTGCTATCCTCATTCTGTAGCTGAAAATTCTAAGAATTGAAGGGTAAGTAATTTTCTCTAAGAAAAAGTGTCTGTGTGATCTCAGGGAAGGTACTTAAGCTCTTCGTGTCTCAGCTGTCCCTTCTGTAAAGTGGGGGTAATGAAAATACATACCACACAGGATTGTCACAGGAATTAAGTGAGTTTAAGCAGTTGGAGCAGCGCCTGACACACTGTATGAAATCACTACCTTTTAGCTCTTACTATTGTTACAATCAGGTCATGCAGATGCTAGTAGGGAGGAGGAGGATATGAGGAAAGTCAGTTCTCACACAAAGATTTACTTTGGAGGAGGTAAAAAGGATAATATTTTTTATATAGTAAGTCAGTGTTTCCTTTATTTTTTGTCCCCTAGTCCCTAGGTGTTTAGTGGCTGCCCTATCTGTTAAATCAATGGCATTTATTGCTTCAGAGTGAGAGCAGGTACAGAACAAAGAGGCCTTTTATTCCTCTTTGAGTCCTCAAGTTAACATGTTTTTATCCATTGCAAGACTTAAGTCTCATTTTTAAAGAACAAGAGTGTTTTATAAATTCCAAAAGCTTCATTTTACAATTAAAAGTCTGGGCTCAGTTCACTCAATTCCTATAGAGCTGTATTTACAAGATGCTATAGCGTAAAGAGAACAGAGACTACTGCAAGGGAAGTTTCCTTATGACAGGAAGGTGGTTCTCTTTCTCTAAGATGAGTAGGATTTGGAAAATGGAGGAAGAGAAGTGAGAGAGTATAGATATGAGTGATCTACTCACTTCCTTGGGTGCCAGTGCCCTGGGGAGAGGGAAGAGGGAATGCTCTGAGCGCCTTAGCAAAGCCCTGCATTCAGCTTTGTGTTGGTTCATGTAGTCTCTGGGCAGAAGAGCCGTGTTTGAGGAAGTGTTTAAAGGCTGCCTCAGAGAATTCTGCATCCTGGTGCATGGTGTGGAAAATCGGCTGACGGCTCTTGGGTCTCCCACGAGGGTCAAAGATTTGAGACAACCAGTAGAACAGACAAGAACCACTATGGGGACCTTAGGATGAGAGAACACAACAAGATCCAGAGGCATCAATAGCAGATGACACCATGGAACAAGACCAGATCAGTCAGACCTCAGGACACACTGGTGGAGGCTATCCAGTGACGAGGGAGGGAAGGGAAAATTCCAGCAGAAGAGAGCATGTGGACCAAAGATCTCTCCTACACCACCGTGCTGGCCCAAACCCAGAAGCCAGCTGTAGAGGAAAGAGAGAGAAGTCTCTGTACAAGAGGAGAAACTGTTGTGACCAACTTAATTTTAAAATATTTTGGGAAAAAATAAGTCAATTAAAAAAGAAGGTGAGTTAATTTTATTTGGCCAATTTTATTTATTTTTTCCTGTTAGTAGAAGGAATTGGACTCCAAAGGACATGTGAGATTAAATAATAAAGGCAGCTACTTTTCCTTTCTTTCTTTCTTTCTTTCTTTCTTTTTTTTTACAGCTTAAAGTAACTTTCAATTCTATTGTACTTCAAAAGATTAGATCTCAAGATTTTCTAAAACCAAACTCCATTCTAAGTTAAGTCAGAATTTGGCCACAAGAGGTAATAAGGATATGGAATTACCCTCTGTCCATAAACAACTAGAAAACTAGACACATTTTAGGAAACAACTATTTTAAGATACTCGATGGTGGGCGGCACAGGGCTATAATCCTGGAGGAAAGAAAAACAAATGAGGTGAACCCTATCTTTGCCCAGGTTTTCTGCCTGGAAGTAATTTCTACTGAAAGTACAGGAAGGGGAATCCAAACAAAGCTTGGGTATGTCATTGAGTTGAGATGGAAATCATCATTTGGGGAAGCCGAGGCATCTAGAATTTGTGGTGCAGACTGCCTAAGAGAAGGGGGCTATGCAGACATGCCCCAGGTATCTTCACAGGAGTCCCATTGAGTCTTTGGCTGAATATCAATTTATAAGTACGTCCTTGGACAATTTCAGGGAAAACAACAATTGTTAGGGAGATGCAACATGAACAATTCCTAGAGCTCATAGAGGTCTGAGAATCATTCAAGTTTCCACAAGCCAAAGTAAAGAGACCCTCATGAATAGATGATGCATTTAGTAGAAACCCCAGAAGAGCTTCGCCTTAGAAGTGGGGCTAAATGAGCACTAAAAGATCTCAAAAAGAGCTTTTCCCGTGTTGCTGCCCCGGCTCCCGGTCCCTCCCTCACGTGAGCCTCTGTTCCCTACGCAGCAAGCTGAGTCATCATCTCTCCCCCGGCCTCGGGGCTGGACGGCGTACACTGTTTGCTGACCTCTGTTCTCCTAGGACATGGGCTGTGGCAATATCAAGTCCTCCCGCCTCCTCCTCCTGTTCTCCCAAGGAGGGCTTCCCATGTCTCCTCAGCCTTTGTCCCTAGCCACGTTTCAGTGGACCACAGATAGACAGACTCAGGGTTAAGAGGGGGAAGCCTGGTAGGGAGGCACGCAGAGGCTGTGAAAAGCCTTCCTTCTGCTGTCCCCCACTGATAGACGGGGTTAGGTTTGGACTGTGGAGACGGCACAAGAAACTTGATGTTTAGGGCAGTGGCTTCCGTGAAATACATACATATATATATATATAGGGGTTCTGGTTTCTCTACATCCCAGATAGGGCAGGAAGGGGTCTAGCTCCAGCTATCTTTCCAACCACTCAAGTCAATGGGTAGGGGGGTCCGGGGTATGTGGGATGGCATCTAGCCCCTGATGATGCCCAGCTGTGCGGAACCTGGATCTGGTCCAACAGGCCTTGACTGGATCAAACTGGCACACACTGGTCCTGCGGAACAGACTGCACCTGCGCAAATGCTCTCAGCAGGCCCTGGGTCCCCAGGTGGCAGAAAGCAGGGCAGGGCAACAGGTACTGATACCCGCCTGCTGAGGAGCAAGGTCTCAGCAACAGGAAGGCACCCGTTCCTTCCCGCTATCAGAAGTGAAGGGCTGTGGGACAGGAGACCACCCAAATGGGAGTGGCTGGCTGACAGCCCTCTGTCTCGTGAGGCAGGCTGCTGGACCCAGTCTGTCTTTGCTGCATCACCGAGGAGGCACCCTCCAGACACTGCCTGCTCCTGTGCCACGCAAACCAGGGCCTTGCCAACCTCACCTGCCCACTGCCTGCTGGGGCCAAGGTGTGTCTGGCATCCTAGCCATGCCTGCCCCGGGGGAAAAAATCAGACAGTCTTGGGAGCAACAGGGAGAGGGTTGTGATAACACTTGGTGATGGAATGTTCCAAGAAAGGGGGGTAAGGGTACAACAATGGGGATTTGTTTTTTGTAAGAGACTTAAAAGTTCGGGCTATATGAATGGAGATAAAACATGCATACACTCTTGGAGTAAATTTACTTAGCAAATCCATCATATTTTTAGGAAAATATTAATGGTCTTTAGAGAATAGAAAGGAAAACTGAATTTCTGGCAAAACACCATTTCTGGCTGTTACTGCTCTTCTCTACAAAACAACTATGTGTTGGGCTTTATCCTCCTTCACTTCAGTGCCTCAACCCCGGTTCCCCCGGGGAGGGGCACACTGTAAGTGAAGTCTACAGGGCTCCGTCCCTCTATAGGAGTTTGATGTTTGTCAGGACTTTCCTTTCTGTCATTTCAGGTCACTCACAAGGTGGGAATGGGCGCTGGGGTGGGTGGGAAGGTCAGGTTGGTGTGGTCAAATGCAAATAAAATTCATAGAACCAGGAAGATAAAAAAACAAAACAAAACAAAAAGCGGGGTCCAGAGTTCATTCAAAACAGCATCCAGAGGGGTGCCAGGAATTGAAAGATGACATGGGGAAGAGGGAGAGGTGGGGGGTGGTTGAAAGGACAGGCCCACGTCCAACAGCCAGGAGGGTCACAGTGGGAGCAGAAGCCATGCCTGGCAAAGCCAGTGAGAAAAAGATCTGGGTCATGAGGCACCTACAATCCTGGTTCAGCTCTTTATTACTTAGGCACCATGTTGAGATCCAGAACAAAGAAGGAGAAATGTCACAAAGGCAAAGGGAAATTTAGGAGTAGCTGTAAACTAGGTAAGATAGGGGGCTATTTTGACAATGAATTGGACTGAATTAGGACTTATATGGACCAGCTCTTGCTTTTAAGCTATAAGCTATTTATAAGTAAACTACTATTTCCTATTTTGCTTTCCGTTCCTAGCTTCTAGAACTCTTATCAACAAATAAATAGGGCTGTGTTCTCTCTATTGCTTTATAACGGCTTCATGTTTGTGCTCTTCCCGCATCCACTGGGCTTAAAGTACCAGAACTAGATAGAAGGGAAATTTTTTCAGAAATCAGCATGAATTAAGGAAGTATGTCTTGATTTGTGTTTCACAATGGAGATATTTGTTATTACTTTTTTTTAGCCGCATGTTGATTTTGGGATCCTAAAAAGGATACAGATTTTGTTTTCCCTATTTTAGAACGCCACATGAATGACTTATGGTGTTGGTGAAATGCTCTCTATAACACCACAAAGAGTCTTCTTAGTTAAAAGCAACAAACCAGGGGCTGGCCCCATGGCCGAGTGGTTAAGTTCGCGCACTCCACTGCAGGCAGCCCAGTGTTTCGTTGGTTCGAATCCTGGGCGAGGACATGGCACTGCTCATCAAACCACGCTGAGGCAGCATCCCACATGCCACAACTAGAAGGACCCACAACGAAAGAATATACAACTATGTACTGGGGGCTTTGGGGAGAAAAAGGAAAAATAAAATCTTTAAAAAAAAAAGCAACAAACCATATTGATGAGTGAATTTGCTTCTTCAGTGATTTCTGTGGACAGAGAGTCTGAGGCAGGGGAAGAAGGTTGCACGAGAATGTTCGGATCTGTAAGGTGCTTTGTGAACACACGAGGCTGCTCACCTGTGGCTCCATGACAGGGGTTGATATCAGTGGTGGGGAAATTTCAGCTTTTCCTCAGTCTAAGAAGAAATTTAATTAAAGGTATGTGGAGCTTTGGGTAATAGTAGACAACAAATCTTAGAATGAGATCTTGAAAAATTTCATACTTTGAATTTTGTTTTTGAGTAAAAGGCAGATCGAATGCAAGAGTCTCTATTTGAAGGGTGTCTTATTATGGGACAGTTTGAATTTGCTGTGGTCAGGGTCTGTGCAAGTATTCATGGCATCGTGTACTTCGCAGGACTGGAAGGGCCTTCAGAAGTGAGCTAGGTAATAGAAGGGTCTGATCTCCAGCAGGATCTCATCTTCCATTCCAAAAGCCAACGTAGCAAAAGTAACTGATTCAAGCACACTTACAGAGAATGCTTTCCGCGCCCCTTTCCCCTCATTTTTTGAAAGACCAAAGTGATCTTTCAAATTCCAAGGTCTTAACACCTTATATAAATGAAAGTATACATAAACCCACATCTTACCTGCCTGAGACAGGTGAGTACTGTTACATACCCTTTAGAGAGAAAGCATAAAGGTCAGCAGCTTGGCTGTGCCTTTAGCTACTTTCCTACTATCTCATCTTTCCCATCCAGGAGGAATCCTGCGCAATGTACTAAATCAGGGTAAGTGAGCTGGATGATAACTAAAAAGTTTACAGAGTTTGACTCATATGGTTATTGTGTGTATAAATCATGTGTTTTATGAACCTTAATGATATGTGATAAAATCTCATAGACATTTATAGAAGTACTCAAGTCACCTTAGATTAGATAGTGAAGTTTTAATTAAAATTTCCCTACATTTGCCCTTAGACTTCCTGGTTGATTTCTTGGAATCCTGGCAGCTTCTGAGCAAGTTTTCTCAAGGCTCTGAGTCAGTAGTTATGTCTTTTTTTTTTTTTTTAAAGATTTTATTTTTTCCTTTTTCTCCCCAAAGCCCCCCGGTACATAATTGTGTATTCTTCGTTGTGGGTTCTTCTAGTTGTGGCATGTGGGACGCTGCCTCAGCGTGGTCTGATGAGCAGTGCCATGTCCGCACCCAGGATTCGAACCAATGAAACACTGGGCCGCCAGCAGCGGAGCGCGCGAACTTAACCACTCAGCCCCGGGGCCAGCCCCAGTAGTCATGTCTTTTAAGAATTCAATCAGTAATTTCATCCTTGTTCTGAATATGTTTCCATTATAAACAGTTATGCACGTACACACCAACACACACACATCCATACATAAAAGACTGCATCGCTCGTAAACTATTTTTGCCTTATTCAAGAGCCAAGACTGAGTACTATCAAGGAGCAGATAGTTCTCCAAAAAGTTATAAGGGAAAAACTTCGATTTTAAAGGGAAATAATTATTCATTAAACTTTCAGAAAATTCTCAAGCTATATAATTCACCCTTAAGTTGAAAGAATGGCAAAATTTAATACCATGAATTTTTATCTTACTTTTTCCTCTATTCCATGTAGGAAAAACCAATAGATTTAATCTGGTGTCATTTTGCTTATTCTAATAAGTGAATTATAATAACATCACTTATATTCCTATTCTCTTATACTACATTTGTGAGTCGTTCATTTACAATATATCTTTGTTGTGATTTCTCACAGTTTCTTCATGGAATGTGCTATTTCATTTCTAGATATCTGATCATATTTAAATGCCTCCTTCTTTCCTGTTCAAATGGTAACTTTTTGTCCTTCAATATTCTGCAGAGGAAGTAAGCAGCTTCTCATAGGTTAAAACATTTAAACGTGTCTTCAGGACATTCATGGGAAAAGGAAGGAGGAACTCTGTCACTGTTTTAGCAGTAAAGTACTTAAAAGAAGTAAGTCTGCAGCAAAACTATTTGTTGTGAAGCCCACTTAGAGATAACCCAATCGCTCTATAACTATATTGCTATAAAAAAGAGCAAAATGTAGCAAGAAGTTAAGATAAATAACTCTCTCTGAAACTCATCATGTTCTGATTTATGTTAATAAACATCAGTCAGTTTCCAGCTTAGACTTTTAAATTACAAAAAGGAAATTTGTTTGAGATGCTTTTTATATTATATTTGGAAAACATAGAATGGTTTTAGAATAGATTACATTTAGAATAGATTTTTGTTTCCTTGCTTGAGGAAATAGTTGAGAAAAAATAAATAGCAATTGTCTGCATAGTTACCCTCCAGCAGCTGGGTCTTAGAAACAGTGCTCCGTCCTCGCTAAGCTTTCTGTACTTTCTGCTGCTGGGGAGACACTAAGGGTGGACAGCGAGGGACAGAAAGAAGAGAATGCCCCAACTTCTCTTCTTGTCTCAGTCTGTTGTCACCTGTCAGCCAAGTGACCAAGTCATGTTTCTTCCCACCTGCAGCACCCTGAAATGAAGCTGTCAGAGACAGCTCCCTGAATAGTCACAAACTGATAGCCTCTAGGTCATATCAGAGTGTTCTTGTTTTATTTTTTTAACTTAGTTTTGCTTTTTTCATTTTTGTTGTTGCTTATTTTAAAGTAAACTCTGTATTCAAGTACATGTTATTCTTTGATACAGAATAATACACAAATCAAAGTGTGCAGCTTAAGGAATTGTCACAAAGTGAACACCTTTATGTAATTAACACCCAGTAATTAATTGCCAAAACTGACAAACTGAGATATTACTATGCAAATATCCAGCTTCCTGATTTCTTTTGAAAAGTTGGAAAATCTTATAATATTGAGCCCACATTTCCACTAGCATCAGTCAGCTAAGCTGAAAAGCATCTGGTCCTTTGAGTGGAGAACATGCTTTCCATTTTTTCACAGACCGTACACTCCCTAATATCCCCCACCTGTGAAGGGAAGTGTTGCTTGCTGTTGACAAGTACAAATAGTGAAACTTAGGATGACTGTAAAGTTGTGATCAAGAACTGACAGTACAACAAAATTGTGAGAGGAATTTAGGATCCACTGGAATGTTACTAAAATGACAAACATTTTGATTGAACTGGACAAAATGGGATCTAAAAAGAATGCAGATTCTAATTGGTCAGCAATTATGTGAATTGGAAATGATCACATCATGGAGAAATTTGGCTGGAGCCTGAGTGGAGGTTACAAATTCCAACTGCCTGAATCACATGGTCTGCTTGGACGTTGGTCTACTGAGAGGTGTGAGGTTTCGCCACGTTCTGTAGTGATTCTCAGATTATGGTATGTGCCTTTAATTGTGCAACTATATTTTCACTCTTTCGGATCTATATTATTCCAATAATCAAGTTTTATAGTCCCAATCAGAATCTCCCAATGGTATCCACTCCATGAAAAGTAATTAGCTACTTCACATTAACCCTAGTTGGTGAATGGGATAAGTTTTATCAGTGGCAGTTTGCTAATTACTAATTCTGGTTGTAGTATTGAGTATTGTGTGACTATTCAGCAATAGCTCACACACTCTGGCCCCTTTCTCTGTTCTAATACTGATTTTTGTTCAGGTAATTTAACCTTTTTCCCATGGCCAGATGCTTTCCTAATCCAATTATGGTACTCCCTTTCTTCCTGGCTGTTCATATTTTAGCAATAGGTATGTTACATTTCTGGTCAATGAGCCATGAAGTGGAATCTTCTGGAGGATTTAGGGAAAAATTTTGTAACAATGAAAAGAGACACAGGAAAAGATAGTATTTTTATTGGATATTACTTTGGTTACGATAATAAGGCAGTCAGCCTGAGGACAAGTCTACACCCTAAAAAACACAATATGGGCAAGTGGAAAGATCCTTGGTCCTTGATGTTGTGGAGGCCTTGAATTAAGCAGCCCTGGAGCTGCTTCGACTCAGACTTTCTTAGATGAGAGAATAAATTTCCTAAGGTTTCAGCTAGTTAAGCCAGGATTTTCTGTTTCTTTTACCTGAGGTTTTTCTAATTAATACACTGGGGAAATATTTCATTAGTGATTGATTTACAGTTGAAGGATTTGTCAGCTTAAGAATAGTCTTTATCTCAGCCTGTCCCACAAAATATACTATCCTAGAAAGGAGAGCAAAAATTGGATGACTGTAGAAAGATAAAATAGTGTGTTAAGGTAAAAATAAAAAAAATATAAAGATGTGGCAGTAACCTAAACCAGGAGTCAACCTATTCTAACAAATTCATTCAGATTAAAAATGTAGAAGCAGGGGTCGGCCCAGTGGTGCAGTGGTAAAGATCATGTGCTCCATTTTGGTGGCTGGGGGTTTGCTGGTTCAGATCCTGGGTGCGGGCTTATGCACTGCTTATCAAGCCATGCTGTGGCAAACATCCCACATACAAAGTAGAGGAAGATGGGCATGGATGTTAGCTCAGGGCCAATTTCCCTCTGCAAAAAAAAAAGAGGACAATTGGCAGTGGATGTTAGCTCAGGGCTAATCTTCCTCAAAAAAAAAAAAAAAGAGGTAGAACCAGCCCTGATGGCCTAGTGGTTAAAGTTCAGCGTTCTCATCGCTTCGGTGGCCCAGGTTTGCTTCTCAGTCAGAGCCACACCCCCTGTCTGTCAATTGCCATGCAGTGGTGACAGCTCACGTAGAAGAAATAGAAGGAATTACAACTAGGACATACAACCATTCACTAGGGCTTTGGGGAGGAAAAAAAAGAGGAATGTTGGCAACAGAGGTTAGCTCAGGGTGAATCTTTCTGTGCAAAAAAAAAAGAAAAAGAAAAATGTAAAGGTTATATATTGTAAATATATATATATATGTCTGTATATATAAATGTTTTATCTAAGACTGTTCAAATAGTTTATATAGTTTGTGCATCTGATAAATCTTGAGTGCTTTTGTGTTTCTTAAATTGCTAAACTTAAATTATTGATGCCGTCTTAATTCAACAAAGCCTCTTATCTACCCATCATTAGTGACAGGTCTCTACTGAGCTCAGCTTCAGTAAAGTTTGAACATAAATTAAAGGCTTTTATGAACTACGCTTCTTTTATGAAACTGATTTGCGTATAATCTTGGTATATCATAAGATTTGTATATCAGATAAAGAGCCTTGAGCTCTGATTGCATATTTAGAAGTGCTCAAAATGGTTGGTTTGAATTTAGGGCCAAAAGAATTCTTTGTTATGATCAGTTTCCTATTTTTTCAGAGGCAAGTGTATGTGTGTTCCCAGTGCAGCCTCTCTGTGCTGTGTTCTATTCAGCTAATGAGGAAGGAATGTAGTCCATCTTCACATCATTTCACAGAAAGTTTATGTTACAAGTTAGAAATTATATGGGAGGAACAGAAATATATTCTAGGATAACTTAGATGAGTAACAGGTACTTTCTCTAAAGTCACATGTGCTAGAAAATATAAATAGGTGTTTAGTCTTGGGGAGAGTGAGGAGGGGGAGGAGCCAAGTGTTGGCTGGGCAGGGATGTCCCAGCTGTCTAGACCAGACAGTGGATTATGGCCTGGGGGCAGGCCCAGCCTGTTGCCTGTGTTCATGTGGCCCCTGAGCTAAGAAAGATTTTAACATTTTTAAGTGTTAGAAAAAATTAAAAGGATATTTTGTGAAACATGAAAACTATATGAGATTAACATTTCAGTTTCCACAAGTAGTTTCACTGGTATAGGACCATGCGCGTGCATGGCTGCTCTCTCGAATTAGAAGGGCAGAGTTGAATAAGTGCAACAAAGACGTGTTGCCACAAAGGTTAAAATATTTACTGTCTGGCCCTTTACAGAAAAGGTTTGCTGACCTATGGCCTACCCCAGTGCTTCTCAGCCTGTGACGTGCGTGTGCATCACTCGGGGATCTTGTGAAAGTGTGCAGAGTCTGATTCAGTAGATCTGGGGGCCTGAGTGTCTGCATTCTGACCAGCTGAAGACCACACTTTAAGTAGCACTGGCCTATTCTTTGAAGGACCCAGTAATAAATATGTTAAGATCCGAAGGCCATACAGTCTTTTTTACCGCTGCTCACACCTTCAGGGTAAAGCAGACATGGAGCACATGTAAGAGAATGGGAGTGACTGTTCCAGTAGGTGTTTCTTTGCAGGATCCGGCATTGGGCTGGATTTGGCCCATGGCTTTCAGTTGCTAATCGCGGGCCTAGAGTATTAGTATGGGGTGTCCATTAAGAAATGGGCATAGTCCTACCTTCAGTTGGCTTACTAGTTCCATTATGCACCCCAATATAATGATGATGAAGATATAATGAACTTTTCTTGGGTGATTATTATGTACCAGGCTCTACGTTAAGCACCCTGAGTCTTCTTTTATTTAATCCTGGGAAGCAGATCCTGTCATTATCTTCACTTACCCATGGGGAAACTGAACTTCAGAGAAAAATAACTTACCCAAAGCCACCACAGCAAATCAGTGGTGGCCTGGGATAAAACATAACCCAGGGTTATTGCATGACTGGATTGAATATGTACACTCGCAGAGGTTCCACAAGCTGGACAACTGGACCTTGATTATACTCACTTCCTTCACTGTGGGGCCTGGTGCTCACAGACCTGGACAGTAAA
The DNA here is from genome assembly GCF_041296265.1 of Equus caballus. NCBI lineage: Eukaryota > Metazoa > Chordata > Mammalia > Perissodactyla > Equidae > Equus > Equus caballus. Next base: position 1,106,062 of record NW_027222392.1, on the reverse strand, counting down.
AGGCGAGGCATCTATTTAGAATCAGCCTTAGCGTAGGTGTCAGAAAACTGGGTGTTTGGCTCAGGGCGGGCAGAGTTTCTATTTCATGACAGATTTAGTACTTTCACTGGTTGTTCTTGAAGTCAAGGCTCAGAGAGATCTCAGAAAGCACACTTGGCTTTTCCATGCTCCCAAAATGAAACTGCTTTACTTTATAGTAATGTGTTATTTTAGGCACCAAATAGTATGGCATTCTACCTTCCCTGTATACTTCAGAATTTTCAATTATACAATGAATGTCTCTTCTAACCACAATGACTGAAATTACATTTTTCTTTCCAAATTCTTCCAGAATTTTTTTCCCTCTTTCTTAGCTACAGTTCCTAAAGTAGAAAGTAGACCTTGATTCTGGCCTAGAATATAAGATTAGTTTTGTCCATCTTTACACAGTTATTTCCGTATAAAATGTTTCTGGGTAAAGCACATATCAGCGTAATTGCATTGTAATAGATAAATACGACACTAAAAGGAAACATGTTGTAATTAAAAACTCTTTGAAAAAAATTTTTCTAAAGTCTCAGACACAATATCCTCAGATTAGAGATAGCATACAGAGATGAATAATTGTGTTATTTATATGAATCATGTGTTGAAAACCTTTATATCACTGCCGTGATGGTTAATAATAATTTCCTTTTTATGAGCAATCAATGTAGGTTACAGGGCAAGGAGGAATATAGAAAAGTTTTCTAAGTCCTAAGAATCTATCTCAAATTTTTAGATAGGGTGGGGAGTTGAAATACGACACTAAAATATGAAATCACATAAAACGATAGATTCTTAGAGTCAGAACTTTTGATGATCTAATATAGCCTTCTATGGATACTCTTATTTTTCTATGTAGGTCCAAATGTATTAAGTGAAATTCTTAAAGCCAATTACTTCTTCAACACTAATATATTGGAGTTTTGTCTCCTAAGTCTGGGAATATGTGTGTGTTTCCTAAGGCTGTCATAACAAAGCACCACAAACAGGGGCGCTGAACAACAGAAATCTGTTGTCTCATGGTTCTGGAGCCTAGAAGCCTGAAATCACGGCATGAGCAGGGCCAGACTCCTCCTGAAGCCTCTTGGGAATAATCCTGCCTTGCCTCTTAGCTTCTGGTGAAGGCCAGCAACCCTTGGCGTTCTTTGGCTTGTAGATGCCTCCCTCCAGTCTCTGCCTCCATCCTCACATGGTGTTTTCTTTGTGTCTCCACATAGCTGTCTTCTTATAAGGACACCAGGCACATTGGATTAGGGGCCCACCCTACTCGAGTATGACCCTGTCTTAACTAATGACATCTGCAGCAACCCATTTCTAAAAAAGGTCACATTTTGAGGTACTGGGTAATATGACTTCAAAATATCTTTTTTCACGGCAGGCACAATAAAACCCATAACAGAGTACAAGGATGCAAAGCCATTGTTTTGCATGCGGATGCTACCGTATGCAGGAGAAGGCAAAATATGTAGAGCTGTGAAGATGCAGCTTGTAATAGTGCAACGTGCACAAAATGTAGTAAAAGTGCCCCAGTGGGGCAACGACCTTTTCTAAGTGAAATGGTAAAGGAAGGCTTTCAAAGGCAGTTATTTAAACCAGGATTTGAGGGACAAATAGGAGCTCATCATGGAGGGATGCCAGGTGGGAGGGACACATCAGGCAAGTGGCTTTGGGTAAAGGCATGGAAGTAAGAATGAATAAAGTGGGGTTGGCCCAGTGGCCGAGTGATTAAGTTCGTGTGCTCCCCTTAGGCGGCCCAGGGTTTCGCCGGTTTGCATCCTGGGTCCAGACATGGCACCACTCATCAGGCCATGCTGAGGTGGCGTCCCACATGCCACAACCAGAAGGACCTACAACTAGAATATACAACTGCGTACTGGGGGACTTTGGGGAGAAGAAGAAGGAAAAACAAAAAAGACTGGCAACAGATGTTGGCTCAGGTGTCAATCTTTTTTTTAAAAAAGAATGAATAAAGTGTTTATTTGCTGTGATTAATACTAGCTACTCTGTTGAGTATTAGTATGTGTCATTTGATATTAACGACGACTCTTTGATCCCCATTTTGCAGATAGGAAAACTGAAATCTAGAGGAGCTAAGTACTTTGTCGCTAGCTGACACATCTGTGGGTGGTATCACTGGGATTAGGGCCCAGACAGTCCATCACACAGCTTGTGTTATTAGCCATTGTGATAAAAATTACAGGTTAAGGTACTTGAAAGTCCATATGGGGTGGTTAGAGACAAGGCTGAAGAAGTAGGTTGGAGACAAATTGTGAAGAAATTGGTTTATTATATCAGGAGTTTGAACTTTGAAGACTAAAGGCAATTGAACAGTTGGCAAAGCTTTAAGGAAAGGTGTCAAATGGGCAGATTCCTGCAGAGTAGAGGGTGAGCTGGGCGAGAGGGGGATTGGAGGCCCAGAGGCCATGTTAGAGATAATGAAGGTCGGGACTAAGACAGAGAGAGTGGGGGGGAGAGAGGTGATCGATCACGAGATGCCTGTCAGTTAGAGTCAGTCACGTGTTAATGCTTAAGTCAGGGCATGCTATGGTGCATAGCCCTTCCTGCTCCTTTGGCTCAAGTGCTAAAAACAGAGATGGTCTCAAATCAAGTGATTAAAACAATAATTTCAATCTGTAACCCTAACCTTAGAGTCTAGTAAGTACCTGTTTATTCTATTTAAAGAGTTATGTTATAGAAGACATTAAAATATTTTAAAAAATTCCAAAGACTGAGGGGCTGGCCCCGTGGCCAAGTGGTTAAGTTCGCCCACTCTGCTGCAGGAGGCCCAGTGTTTCGTTGGTTAGAATCCTGGGTGCGGACATGGCACTGCTCATCAAGCCACACTGAGGCAGTGTCCCACATGCCACAACTAGAAGGACCCACAACAAAGAATACACAACTATGTACCGGGGGGCTTTGGGGAGAAAAAGGAAAAGCATAAAATCTTTTAAAAAGAATTCCAAAGACTGAGTTAACATGTTTGAAAACAAACTACATAAAAGTGTCAGTAAGCATTTTGTTGAAACCGCTTTGATGCAGTCTCATCCATTTCTGTTAAGTTGTTGCTGCTCTGGGTTAAATTCACGCAAGTGTCACTGTAGGCACATCCATACTTGACAGCTCAGCTTATTCAACCAAAGCCTAGTTCTTTAAAAAATCTGTTATTTCTTAACAATAATTTTAATTTATCACCAAGTTAATGTAACAACACACAGCATTAATCAAGAGTCCCCAGCTCTCTTTGTGTGGGATGGAGGGAACCAAGTCTGTGACTCCTTATGACTTAGGGCCTTCACACGAGAAGCTGTCCAAACAATCATGGCTACGCAGCTGGATGTTTCTGGAATTTCATGAGAAGATATCAATTGCCAGAGGAAAGTTTATTAATATAAGCTACACTTCTCTTCAGTGAGTTTCTTTTATTTTGAAGAATTATTTTATGCAGATGTCTGGTGCCACCACAGACCGTGCACAGTGACTTGCTTATCTTTAGTGACGTTTGGCCTGTCTGTTTGTACTTGGCATCTTTCCCCAAGTGTTGGCCAAGGCCATGTGATACCACTGCCATTAGTCAAGCAAAAGAAAACATAAACGATGTTTGTGAATCTTTTTTCCACTTTTAGACTGTAAACTTAAAAGTATGGTGTCATAAATTTGGGGAAAATGAGACATAAACTGATATATTCATATACATGCTGTGTTTCACTAAACGAAGATCTAGTAGGTAATAAAAAGAATGCTAAAAATTCTATTTAATTGGGTATAGATTGCAGAAAGGAAACAAGTTACCTGAAAATAGCAAACCTTTTTCTGGAGTTCTCCCAGGCACCTGACCATAAAACAAACCCCAAATTGTGTGGGACTGTTATGCCTCTTGCATTGACTTTCAACTTGATATTTTGCAACATTGTTAGATAAAAGAATCCTTGGGATGTTAATTTGTTGAAGAACAAATTAGAATTCATTGTTGTAAGGTTTGAAATAAACATAGCAATTAAGGGGTTTAAAATTCTTATACTTCGTCACTTCTGAGAGACCATTCTTTTATGAATTAGAGTGTTCTGTAAAATAGCAGCCCAAAGGACAGGGAGATGTGGAAGGAAAACAAAAAACAGGAAGAATTATCCTTCTTTGTTTCATTCAAAGGCACATCCAAAGAAAAATATGAAGGATAAATAGTGATGCAAAATGCTGACAGTGCAAGCTTACAGGCATTGACTACGCAGCACAGACGCATTAATATTGGGATTTTTAGATTACTGATAAAATATGTAATACAATAGGAAGGAAAAAAACCTAATCTTATTCTCAGTATGAGAACTGTCACTGCCAACATGAAGAAGGTTTCTGTTTCATGTAATGTTCTAACGGACTTACTGCTGCTTCGGTCTGTGGGGACACCTAGAACAAATGTGCTGCATCAAAGGATAAGACCGACTGTGTGGGGCTTCTTCCTCTGCTTAGCAAAATTCCTGGAAGCTAACAGGGAACCAACCTGGAATTAGACGGCTAAATGGGATCTGTGGTGGCTTTTTCGTAGTGAAAAATCCAAACACATCCAGAGAATGATCATATAGATATGTGGTCCAAATGTAGTCTACCCAAAGTTTCCTAGAAATTGAAAAATGGGTCTGGAGATGAGAGAGCGAGACCTGCGGCCTAGAACTGGAGCTAGAGCTAGAGTGTGCTCTCCAAGGCCATCAGTTCTCAGACCCCCGGGAAAGGGACAGAAAGGGCTGGTTCTGCTTGCCCACTTGGAGATTCACTTGATTAGGATTCAGCCTGGGCTAGACCACCTCATACCTGGACTCTCAGAGTTCAGTGCTAAAGTCCATGGCCTCCAGTCACTCGGAATCGATGGCACGTGGGCAGGGAAGCCTTGCATTTCAGTCCCCTCTGGGCCACTGCCATTCTCTGCAGAGAGAAGCCAGCGGTGGTACTCGACACCTGGCCACTGCCTTCACAGAGGATGAAAAGTGGTGGATGCAGCCAGATTCACACCAACTGGCTCATATCGTATCTTGGATTCTTAAGCGATTACACATTGATCAAGTTCACGAACGTCACTGGTGCAGAGAAAGTAGGAATGTTGCTGGTATCTTGCATGCTCTAAGAAAAAGCACTTTGCCTTTTATAACTTTTCAGTATTAAAGTCATTGATGTAGGGTTTTAGCAAAGAAAATGAGTAGTGTTATAATATCTACAATTTTACAAAGATGCTTGATTTCTTAAAAAAATTGTAAATAATGGTGATGATGAGAATCAGAGAAGAGTAAGAGTTCACTGATGGGAGGTCTTGCCCCACCTGTGCTAACAAACTCATCCTGCCTGTTATGTGGAGTGTAGATGCCAGTGCTCTGGAGGCTTGAGTCTGAATCCGCCACCCTAAATTTGGGTTTGAGCTTCGATTATCTGTTTAAAGCAGTTATCTAAACTGAGACATTTCCAAAGAGATGCTAGGACTGCTGTTTAACAGTTCTGTAAAACCACAGAACAAGACAATTTACTGAACAGAATAAAGAGTGGGGATTTGGAGTGATTCTTTGAATCTATAACAAGTAGCAGGGAAAAAAAAATTACCAATTTTCCAGCTGTTTGGGAGGAAACAATGCTTTCTGGGATTCATATTTCACATCAGGGTTGTTTAACCAGCAAAATACTGAAGTGATTAAATATGAAGCCACGAAACTGAAGCTCAAAAAAACTGGTCAGAAATGTTTGTGGAACGAGCCCACGGCTTTAGTTATTTCTGTTCTGTTGGTCAGTGATGAAATGCATCATAATCAGCCCGCTACGTTCTCCTCAGAGGAAGGTTTACTGTGGTGGTTTTAAGGTCTCTTCTTTCTGAATTCTGGTGTGGCAGCACATCCCTGCACACTTCATTTCCTGAGGAATACTAAGCATGAGCCAAACCCAGCAAAAAGAAAAGCTTAAATCTCTCACCTCGCTGTGAACCCTTTCCGTGTGTAAACGTAGGAGACACTCTCATAATCTTGCTTGAACCGAACCCTGCCACAAAGGCACTAAATATTTATTACGCAGAGACCCAGGGCCTATTTTTCACTAGAGAAATAAGAGATGTCTGTACCAGTATTCTTCTTTGCCCAAATGTGAAACTGAAGCCAAAACGAATGAAACAACCTTGTTTTCCTTATAACAATTTAGTTGAAGAAAACTTTAATAGGCTCATGTGCAAACAGTGTTACTACCTTTTGGTTGTCCATTGGGAATTTAGGAGGGTGTGTCTCAATCGCTATAGCATGGGGTCTCCTCAGGGCTCAGCCTGCATGTTACTCCATCCGGGGAGGTCCTTCCTGACCAGAGCTGTCACCAAATAACGTTGGGCCTAGGAAGTGAAGCCAGTACCTGAGTGTTCCTATAGATATTCAATAAGAATATGATTGCCCTTTGACCTTGTTCTCAACACAGTCACAGATAAATCTTGTCAATCTGCTGTTTTCTTGTTTAATTTGAGAGGTCACTTAGGTCTCAAGGATTTGTGAGTTTGTTTTGAAGAAGAAAGAGAATGCCTTTGGGGAGGTTGTGATCATCAGATGGCTGGCCCTTAGCAACCATTGAAATCCAGAGGTCAGATTGCCCAGGGTCGTGTGGGGGGTGACCCCTTTGTTTCCCTGAAGTTCCTCCTGTCAAGCCCCTTAGCTCTATAAAACTTCCCTGCTTTCTGCTTTTGGGGAGGCAGATTTGAGCAAAACCAGGCTCCCACCTTCTCATCTTGGTCAACATGAATGGAGCCTTTCTCCATCTCCAAGCACCATGTGTCAGGGTTTGGCTTGCTGCACATCCGGCACACAAATTTGAGATTAAGAGTCTCAGTCTCAGAAGCTGTCTCCTCCTCAGGATTTTAGTTTTATGTTTATAGTAACTCAAATTTCTATGCATTTGACTATACTTTCTTCTGAATTTTTGGCTTATTTCAACAAAGTAATGCTAGATGGCTAAAAATGTAAATTTTTTTTTCACGTATAAAGTTACCTGTAAGATAAATGTGTTCTCAGGACGTGGAATTTCTGAATCAATAGAGTGAAATCCTCAAAACAGGAGGGCCAGCAAGAGGGGACTGGCACATGCGGGGCGCTTGCTGGCTTGGTGTGTCTGAGGAAAGCGAAGAGAGATTTTGAAGGACGTAATTTCCAACTATAAAACATGTGGGATTATTAACAGCTAAACCTAATTTCATATGATTTGATTGGCCTATATTCCTTAAGTTTAATAGTACCAATTCTTGAAATTCCTAAATTATTGATTTAGAAAATAAATATAAATTGTCTTCTAGGGTTTTTTCGGTCAAAGCTGAATTGCATAATAGATTTTATTTTCCTTGGCATTTGATAAAAAAGTCAGAGAATAGCTCTGATCAATGGTGTGCTTGTCAACGTTTGTTAACCAGCTCTCGGGCTAGGGTTAGGGAGTCCTCGTTCATAGTATTTGACAATTAACGTGGTGTAAATCCTCCCACATGGCCAATTTCAAACTCCCGGGGGAATGTTAGTTGGCTCAGAAATCTCCTGACAGTTTTACAGTTGGCTCTCACAAGGCAGATGAGCCAGCTCCCGCACACTGGCTAGGACTAAATTTGTACAGACCGTGAAGCAATCCTCAGAATATAAGAGTTTGCCAAAGTAGTTACCCACTCTGGACATGGAATCTCACATTCTGCCTTATGATCCTCCAAATACCCATAAAAAAGGAAGGGAAACATCGTAGGGATAAGAATTGGAAAGTTTTACTATATTTGCTCTCTCCAGAATCTTACATCAAATATGTTGAAAAAGTATGTCAAATGAAGTGAAAAGTTTCTTAAGACTTTGAGATAAATATTAAATGTGCATCTAAAATATAAAGATTTTAGCATTACATAGCATATTTTTGGAAATATAACATCAATAAATGGCCATGAATAAACAATTTACTGCCAGTCGCTAAACCGCTCCTTTTATTACTTTTTAATTTATATTCCTCTGTTGTTTCCTCATTGGCCTCCTTTTCCCTCACATCACTTTCTCTCCATCAATGCCACTTTGTTTCACCAAGACAAATATCCCCATGAAAGCTATTTGTCAGATAGACTGTTTACAATGTATAACTAAAACAATTTTTTTTCTTATTCAACACCAATCTTTAAAAGAAAACATTTACAAGGGCAGTGCCAATCCTGTGCCAGAGTTTGGGGAAATTTTTGAAAAATAACCTCTGAATAATCCCACCACGCCTGGTAATGTTAGTAATTTAGGGAAAAGAGGTGATGTTGTTTGTTTAATCTGCCAGAATTAAAAGTTAAAAGTGAAAGCTTCTTAACTTTATTCATTCTTTTCTGCAGCTCAGGCCTGGGACTCAGAAGGTCTATATTGACTAAATTCATTGCCTCTTGAGGTTTTTTTTTCAATTGGCAACTGATAAGGAGTGCTTTCACAGTAGATGTACTCCAACGTGGTCCTTGGGTATGATTTTTTTTAATAGGTATAGCAAAGAAATAGATTTACCAAAGAACACGTAATCAGACAATCTTTGCCAGGTATTCTTTTCTTTAAAAAAAAAAAAAGCTCATATTTTTTAACTTGCCAAGTCCTCTCTCATCTATTTGTGTTTTCTTTAACACAGGAGAGGCATAACGGTTGTAGGGGAGGAAGACATTTCCTCTACCCGCTCTGGGTTCTTCTGGCTGGAGAATGAATTAAATTGACATGAGACAGAATAACAGGAGAAAATTAAACAAAGTTTTATAACATGTATACATGGGAGAGGCCCAGGCAACCAGAGCAACTTGCCAAAATGGCTGAAGCCACCACCTTAAATATCTTCTTCAGCTAAAGGCAAAGGGAGATGTTGGGGGTCAGGGGAGTCGATCATGGGAGATTACCAAACAAGTACAGTAAACAAGAGTCAGGTTATTATGCAGACTTGAGTCCTTGCCTTCCACATTGATAAGAGTTTCTAGAAATAAGGTCATCCCTCCTTCCTGGTACAGAGAGGGAGACACTTTTACAGATGGAGATTTCCTTTACAAATGTAAATGTCTCTCAACAAAGGGTAACTAAATTCTACTTTTCAGAGTTTCTTTCCTGTCTGCAGTTTTTAAAATTAACCAGCCCCAAATAATCCTCATGCCAAAGAGATATATCTTGGGGTGGCCAATTCCAGTCCCCTACACAGTGATACTCTAGAATAATCAGGAAGAAGAGTATCTCTAAAAAAATTATTGGATCAGAGAAAAGAAAGAAAATTCTTTCTTTCTTGGGCTTCAAAAGGTGTTCAGATAGGTAAAGCATGTTCAGTGCATTGATATTTTTAATTTTTATTTTGTAAAGTGCTGGGAACTCTCCCTTCCCCAAGGACCTAAGATTGGCAGAAGGGCTGCTTTTAAATACGTCATGAGTAATAATTTTTCCTTCCATCTATGAGGAAATTATTATTCCTGTTCTTCCCAATCCTTCTGCATCGGCAGTCAGTTGGAAATGTTTATCGCTACCATTAGTGAGTAGGTGTTAAAACAGCACATTTGTTATAAAGAAAAACAAGCAGACGCACATCTTGTGGAGGTCAGCCAGTCACACAATGCACTGGTCGGAAACGTCCCTTCACTTATGTTGTAGTTTCTTTGTATGTTGAGAATAAACTCTGATTCTTCAGGGAAATATTTTTCAAATTATCTTATTAAACAAAATAAAGCACTTCCCCATCTGTAGCTACTTTGGTAAAAAAGAAGAAAACCAGAGCTTTTATTTCTTGGTGATGTCGGAGGAAGACGGTGCACATGAACTGATGAGAAGAAAGAAGGTGGGGTGAGCTGTGCACTAAACTAGTGAGGACTCCCCCTACCTGGAAACCTCTGAAGCTGCGTTTTCTACTAGCTACAAGCTTCTTGAGGACTTACTTGTCCTTGAAGGCATAAGGACAAGTGTTAAGGGTTCAATGAGCTTTTCTTCTTTCTTTGAATTGAGTATTGTGGCTGCTTAGAACTGTCCTCTCTCCAGTCTGACCCTCCCCACCAAAACAAACAAACAGTAAACAAACTACCCATCCAGGGAGATTACTTATCTGGTGGTTGGCAGGTTATGCGACTGATTTTGTTCCCCTTTAGTTTCCTTCCCAGATGTTCTTCGGTAGCAGCCCTCATTATTCTGTAAAGCCTCTTGAACTTCTGTTTCCCTCTGGAGTGCTATCAGCTAGTGAAATATTCTGTCAGTTGATAACAGTTTGATCCTTCCTACCCATCTGCATTATGTAACAGGATTCCTGCAGATGGAAAGGCTTCTTTCCTCCCCTGACAAGGTAGGTAAAACCCAAACTACTTGTGTCTTCCACTTCCTAAACACCTCCCTGTGAATGAGAGGAAAAAGCTATAAAGAGGACACTCTCCTTTCTGAGAGATTGTTGGTCCCTGATCTAAGCCTTTGCAGACTTTAAAAGAAGAAAAAACCACTACAATTGAGAACATTATATGTTAAAGAAGAATGTCTGTTTTCTAGGTTTATCAGTAATGGAGATTAAATAATAGAGAGGAAAGGTAGTCCTAAGAAGAAGGGGAGGATCACTGAAAGCAGAAAAAAGACGAGGGAATAAATAGTAGCCTTTGTTCTCTGCGTTTGTGTAAATATTCTGCAGCTCTGCGCCTCGAGTCCTCTCTGTTGCTGTCAAGGCTGCCCAATTGCTTCAGATTCTCCTGAAGCCAAACCTCTGGGCAGAGCAGCAGTTAAACTGTATCGACAAACCACAGAAAGGAACTTAGAAAACCAAACCGAACCAAGCCAAAATTACCCCAACAAAAAACTATTTAATCAAGCGAAATTTTCTTGATTTCTGCTTTTCTGAGTAACTATGTCATTACTTAAACAGCATGCTCCTTTGTATCATTAGTGTGTATTTGATTGCATCTCTCCATCGACCTTAATCTTCAAACATGGTGTTTGCTTTAATTTAAAGGGTTTCAATATCCCCGTCCCCTTATTTTCTAGCCGACTTGTTGCTGGAAGAGAGATTAACTGTTGCCCTAGAAACACTCAAGACATCAATTTCCCTGGAGCGATAGCTCACTAATCTCAGCACTTAAATCACAAGGTTTCCTTAGAGCTTGTTCAGTGGGTACTTTAAGGTTGATTAAATGACCATTCAGCATCTCAGAGCAACCAAAGGGAAGAGCTCAGAAGTAGCAGATCAGCCCTGTCGGAAGCAGCTCCTTCCATCAGAGGAGACCGATTTTGACAAGACCACCTAGAAGACACACAATTACCATTTACTATTGGTAACTGCAGAATTATAATTATTTATAGCAATCCCATGTTTACAGGAATAATCTATATAAAGTTTCCTAATGTTTCCTAAATGTGGCATTTGGTCAAAACACAGATAAGCATCCATGTGTGTGTAGGTGTGTATGTGTGTGTGCTCACTGTATGGAATATCTCTCTTATTTGCTTACTTTTCACTTGTTGGGGTACCTTCCTCTGGTTCATTGTTACCTCCAGGGAGAGGTCTGGCAATTTAGCTAATGTCCCTTGAGGAACACAGAGATGACAGATAATGGATTTGAGAGATATTTCCAAGCTATTCGATTTCACCAGGACTAGAATAGGATGGGGTATTTGTATTACAATTTGGATCAGGGATTAGATAATTTTGTAACAGAAAATGATAAAAAGATGCAGTTTCAAAATATATCTACAAATTAACATATTATAAGAATTCTTGGGAGAGGGAAAAACCAAACCAAAAATAAAATAAGACAAATAACAGTATCAGTGATAGCAACAAAAAGCAAAAAGTTGATTCATAAACCAGGCATCAGTCACAGATTTTGGAATATGCCAGCATAATTCACATGAGTTGCCATGGGAAGTGCCTTTTCATCAGTTTTTTTTTTTTTTTTTTTGAGGAACATTAGCCCTGAGCTAACATCTGCTGCCAGTCCTCCTCTTGTTGCTGAGGAAGACTGGCCCTGAGCTAACATGCATGCCCATCTTCCTCTATTTATATGCGGGACACCCACCACAGCATGGCTTGCCAAGAGGTGCCATGTCCCTGGGTTCCTCAGCTCCCTGAAGCAAAAATGTACAGATGAGTCACGGAAGTACAATTATACTGAAGCCTACTTTAGTTTCTTTCTTTTTCTTTTTTTTTGGTGAGGAAGATTGTTCCTGAGCTAACATCTGTTGCCAATCTTCTTCTTTTTGCTTGAGGAAGATTACTGCTGAGCTAACATCCACACCAATCTTCCTCTATTTTGTATGTGGGACACCGCCACAGCAGAGCTTGATGAGCAGTGTGTAGGTCCTTGTGTGGGATCCGAACCTGTGAACACCAGGCTGCCCAAGTGGAGTGTGTGAACTTAATCACTACACCACCTGGCCAGCCCCTGAAGCCTACTTTAAATAAATGTGTAACGCTTTGAAATTCACTAAGCCTATGTGCACTAATTCACATATGCTAGTATAATACAAATATACAGTTGGTTGGAAATTTTGGCTGTTATGAATTAAAACCTAATTTGAATGTTTGAAAATAATTCATAGGAAGGCTTTGCTTTCTATAATTGAGGTTTACATGTAAAATGCATTTTGTTTATAATGCTGTGCTTTATTTTTTCACATGGCTACTAACTGTGTACATTTTGAAAGTTATGATTTTAAAAATGATAATCTTGAAAGTTTCATTTTTATGCCTAAGAAAATATTTTAATACTCTTGCTACATGAATTAATTTTGCATTGACTCCAGCTGCTAATTGCTGTGTGTTTTCCTCCAGCCAGTGGCCATCAAGATGCCTTTCCAAGATGCCTTAAATCCATGTTTTATTTAAAGTGTATGCTTTCAAAGGTGATTATCCGCTTTAAAAATAAAAGATACCAAAAATAAATAGAAGATGCCAAGTCGTTTATTCCATTGGATATTAGAGCTGGAAGGAACTTGTGGGGTCCTCCAGTCGGGCTCCCCAACTGCTCATTTGTGAAGATAAGGATGCTAAGCCCAGTGAGACACTGCAGCTTGCCAAGGCCACACAGCTAGTTAAGTAGAGCCAGCACTGGGGCCCACATCTCTTGGCTTGCAGATGAGACCTTTCCCACTGCATTTCAAGGAGACCATATTTAGAAAAGATTAAAATGCTGAAATTTTCTCTCCATTTTTGTATGGAGTATATTTGAGTAAATCAATCTCTGACATGAATTATACTCACTATTTCCAGTGTTTATCTGAAAAGTCCTGGAGCTCTGAACATTCTGAGGTTTGCCCTTCATTAGCTACATTGAAAATATTGAAAGAGCCATTTCGACTCCTGTCTTGAGCATACTGCACTCTCTCTGATGTATTGAGTGAGTAGCTGCTCTGAGCCTCTCTGTTGAATATCATCCTCCTTACATTATCACAAAGTTATTGGGGATTTAGGAATCAGCTGAAGTATTTCCTAGTTTACAACAATGTTAAAGCTCACCATTAAAAACCACAAAGGTGATTTTTGGATGTTTTAGGCACAGAATGCCTGCAGGCTGGGCTCTGGACAATGGTGTTAACCCAGAGCCCAACCTGAACTGATAGCACTGGTAGTGGAAGCCCATAGCATGATGAACAGCCATTACAGTGATCTCAGGCCTATAGCTCCTGAACAGCAGATGAGGGTGGTTTCTGAATTCTCTCTGTCCTTCTCCAGTAGACGAATCCCAAGGAGGACTGATCAGCTTTTGTAGGTGTAAAACTGTGGCAATGAGTGACGTCAGCATCAAGGTGGAGTGAGCTCTTCCCTTAGACTCTCCCCCCAAGATACAATGAAAAGGACATTCACAAACCAACAGAGGATATTCACACAACATAAAAGAGGTCTGAGAGACCCATGTGGCCATATGTCTGAAGATGGAGGTGCAGGACACCCTAAGAAGAAGTGGAAGGAGATAAGGAGATCTCCTCTCCCTCCCCCAATGGCAGTGATCCAGGGCGTGGAATCACATGAGGCTCTGAGAAAAGAGAGGGGAAGGGAAGCTCCCCATGGGAACACCCTTGTTCTCCAAATTTCCTCACAGCCCATGGGAATGCCCCACATGGAGGTGGCTAATCTATTGCAGGGGTGTCTCCATCAAGACAGCACCCTAGGAGAGCAAATACCAAGGGCAGAGTGAGAATGCCCCAGGGATCATGAACAAAAGAAAGAGCCCCTCCCTCTGCCTGGCACTCCAGCTCAACTAGTCAGCCAGAGCACCCACACATATGTTAGAAACGCATCAGCTATCTGCGAGCTAGCTAGGAATTGCAGACAGGCCCTGTCAGAATAGATTCTAAGGATAGGCACAGACACCAGGGATCACAGTGAGCTCAGAATACACAGCTCCTGACCACCCACCACAGTGGCAGCAGGTGGAAGCTGCAACCAGATACTATCACTATGCGAAGGCACAAATCCATGCCATCAAATAGTCTGACGAAATATGTTAATACTGCAGACCAGGAGGAAAATGACAAGAACCCAGAAATCAACCCTGAAGGCACAGAAATTTACAATCTAAATGACAGAGAATTCAATATAGCTATAATAATAATAATAATAAAAACTCAGCCATTTACAACAAAATACAGATAGACAGTTCAATGAAATCAGGAACAAAACTAATGAACAGAGAAAATTCTCCACAAAAGAAATCAAAGCTATGAAGAAAAACCAATCAGAAACATTGAAGATGAAAACCACAGTGGATGAGATAAAGAAAAATCCAGAGTCCCTGAATAACAGAGCTGAAATTATGGAGGACAGAATTAGCAGTCTGATGGACAGATATATAAAAATGCTTCAGATGGAGGAACAGTGAGGACTAAGACTAAAAAGAAATGAAGAAATTCTCTGAGAAATACCTCAGTTAGGAAATGCAACATAAGGATTATAGGTATTCCAGAGGGAGAAGGTAGGGGGCTAGTTGGAGCAGAAAGCTTGTTCAAAGAAATACTAGCTGAGAACTTCCCAAACCTGGAGAAGGAGCTGGAAATACAAGTAAAAGAAGCTAATATAACTCCTAATTACATCAATGGAAAAAGGTCTTCTCCAAGGCATATAGTAGTAAAACTGGCAAAAGTTGACAAAGAAAAAATATCAAAGGCAGCAATGCACAAGAAAATAACTTACAGAGGAACCCCCATCAGACTTTCAGTGGATTTCTCAGCAGAAACCTTACAGCCTAAGAGAGAGTGGAATGATATATTCAAAATTCTGAAAGACAAAAACTTTCAGCCAAGAATGCTCTATCCAGTAAAAATATCTTTCAGATATGACAGGGAAATAAAAACTTTCCCAAATAAGAAAAGCTGAAGGAGTTCATTGCCACAAGACCCCTACCTACAAGAATTGATCAAGGACAACCTCATATCTGAAAAAAAAAGAAATAGTTTACAAAGCATTGAGCAAGGAGATAAATAGGTAGACAAAATCAGGAAATTGCAGCTCTCTATCAGAACAGATTAGCAACACTTAATTATAACATTAAGGGTAAAGGGAAGGCAAACATCAAAAATAAATATAATCTCATTGTTTTAACCACAAACTCACAACACAAGATGGAATAAATTGTGACAACAACAACTTAGAAGGATAAGAGAGGGATGGAATGGGCTTAGACTAAGTAAATAAGAGGCTATCAGAAAATGGACTACCTCATTTACAAGATTTTTTTATACAAACCCTAAGGTAACCACTAAACAAACAATAGGAACAGAGACACAATGATAAATAAATAGAAAACTGAGAAAACCATCATAGAGAACTACCAAACTGAATTGGTAGTCTGAAATACACAGGACATGAAACAAGGGAAATACAGAACAACCAGAAAATGAGTGATACAATGGCAGCATTAAGCAGTCATATATCACTAATCACTCTAAATGTAAATGGATTGAATTCTCCACTCAAAACACAGAGTAGCTAGATGGATGAAAAAACAAGGGCCGAAAATATGCTGCCTCCAGGAAACACACCTCAGCTCTAAAGACAAACACAGGCTCAGAGTGAAGGGATGGAAGATGATACTCCAAGCTAATGGCAAACAAAAGAAAGTAAGTGTGGCCATATTTATTTCTGACAAAGTAGACTTCAAGATATAAAAGGCAATGAGAGACAAAAAGGTGCAGTGTATAATGATAAAAGGGACACTCCACCAAGAGGGCATAACACTTATAAATATATATGCATGTAACACGGGCACCAAAGTACATAAAGCAACTATTAATAGACCTAAAGGGAGATATTAACAGCAATACAATAATAGTAGGGGACTTTAACTCCCCACTTACATCAATAGATAGATCACCCAGACAGAAAATCAACAAGGAAAAAGTGGAATTAAATTAAAAAACTAGACCAGTTGGACTTAATAGATATATACAGAACACTCCATCCAAAACCAGCAGAATACACATTCTTCTCAAGTGCACATAGAACATTCTCAAGGATAGACCATATGTTGGGAAACAAGGCAAGCGTTAATAAATTTAGGAAGATTGAAATCATATCATGCATCTTTTCTGACCATAATGCTATGAAGCTAAAAATCAACCAGAAGAAAAAAGCTGGGAAAATGACAAATATGTGGAGACTAAACAACATGCTACTGAACAACCAATGGATCACTCCAGAAATTAGTGCAGAAATCGAAAAATATCTGGAGACAAATGAAAATGAAAATATACCATAGGAACTCAGATGGGATACAGCAAAAGTGGTCCTAAGAGGGAAATTCATATCAATAGAGGCCCACCTAAACAAATAAGAAAAATCTCAAGTGTGCAATCTTAAGCTACACTTAATGGAATTAGAAAAAGAAGAACAAGCAAAGCTGAAAGTCAGCAGAAGAGCAGAAATAATAATTAGAGCAGAAATAAATGAAATTGAAAAAAAAGAACCAGTAGAAAGGATCAATGAAACAAAGAGCTGGTTCACGTAGGAGATAAATAAAATTGACAAACCCTTAGCCAGGCTCAATAAGAAGAAAAGAGAGAAGGCTCAAATAAATAAAATTAGAAATGAAAGAGGAGAAATTACAACAGATACCACAGAAATAGAAAGGATTATAAGATCATACTATGAAAAACTACACGCCAACAAATTGGACAATCTAGAAGAAATAGATAAATTCTTAGACTCATACAATCTCCCAAAACTGAATCAAGAAGAAATAGAGAACCTGAATAGACCAATCACAAGTAAAGAGATTGAAACAGTAATCAAAAACCTCCCAAAAAACAAAAGCCCAAGACAAGAAGGCTGCTCTGGAGAATTCTAACAAGCATTCAAAGAAGATTTAATACTTATCCTTCTGAAAGTATTCCAAAAAATTGAAGAAGACGGAACACTTCCTAACAGATTCTATAAGGCCAGCATCACCCTGATCACAAAGCCAGACAAGGACAACACAAAGAAGGAAAATTACAGGCCAATATTGCTGATGAACATAGATGCAAAAACCCTCAACAAAATATTGCCAACTTGCATACAGAAATATATCAACAGGATCATACACTGTGATCAAGTGGGCTTTATACCACGAATGCAGGGATGGTTCAACATCTGCAAAATCAATCGATGTGATACACACATTAACAAAACGAAGAATGAAAACCACATGATCATGTCAACAGATACAGAGAAAGCATTTGACAAGATCGAACATCCATTTATGACAAAAACTCTGTATAAAATGGGTATAGAAGGAAAGTCGCTCAATGTAATAAAGGCCATGTATGATAAACCCACAGCCAACGTCATACTCAAAGGGGCCATCCCTCTGAGAACAGGAACAAGACAAGGGTGCCCACTCTCACCACTCATATTCAACATAATACTGGAGGTTTTGGCCAGAGCAATTAGGCAAGAAAAAGAAATAAAAGGAATCGGCAAGGAAGAAGTGAAACCCTCACTATTTGCAGATGATATGATTTTATACATAGAAAAACCCTAAAGAATTTGTCAGAAAACTAATAGAAATGATCAACAACTGCAGCAAAGTTGAAGGATACAAAATCAACTTATAAAAATCAGCTGCATTTCTATACTTTAATAATGAGCTAACAGAAAGAGAACTCAAGAAGAGAATCCCATTTACAATTTCAACCAAAAGAATAAAATGTCTAGGAATAAATTTAACCAAGAAGGTGAAAGACCTGTGCAATGAAAACTGTAAGACATTATTGAAAGAAATCACTGATGACATAAAGAAATGGAAAGATATTCGATGCACATGGGTTGGAAGAATAAAGATAGTTAAAATGTCCATATTACCTAAAACAATCTACAATGTAATGCAATCTCAATCTGATCCCAATGACATTCTTCACAGAAATAGAACAAAGAATCCTAAAATTCATATGGGGTAACAAAAGATCCCATGTAGCTAAAAGTAATCCCAAGAAAAAAGAACAAAACTGGAGGCATCACAATCCCTGACTTCAAAATACACTACAAAGCTATGGTAATCAAAACAGCATGGTACTAATACAAAAACAGACACACAGATCAATGGAACAGATTTGAAAGCCCAGAAATAAAACAATGCAATCTACGCACAGCTAACCTTCAACAAAGGACCCAAGAACATACAATGGAGGAAGGAAAGTCTCTTCAACAAATTGTTTTGGGAAAACTGCACAGCCACATTCAAAACAGTGAAAGCAGACCATTATCTTTCACCATACACAAAAATTAACAATGGATCCATCAAAATGGATCAAAGACTTGAAGGTAAGATGTGAAACCATACAAATCCTAGAAGAAAATACAGGGAGTACGCTCTTTGACATTGGTTTTAGAGGGATCTTTTCAAATCCCGTGTCTACCTGAGCAAGGGAAACAAAAGCAAAAATAAACAAATGGGACTTCATCAGACTAAAGAGCTTCTGCAAGGAGCAAAACGAAAAGGCAACCTACCAACTGGCGTAAAATACTTGCAAATCATATATCTGACAGGGGGTTAATCTCCAAAATATATAAAGTACTCATACAACTCAACAACAAGAAAGCAAACAACCTGATCTAAAAATGGGCAGAGGATATGAATAGATATTGCTCTAAGGAAGATATATGGATGGCCAACAGGCCCATGAAAAGATGTTCAACAACACTAATCAGGGAAACACAAATCAAAACTAGAATGAGATATCACCTTACACCTATTAGAAAGGCTATAATTACCAAGACAAAAAAATAACAAATGTTGGAAAGGCTGTGGAGAAAAGGGAACTCTCATACACTGCTGATGGGAATGCAAACTGGTGCAGCCACTAAGGAAAACAGTACGGAGATTTCTCAAAAAATTAAAAATAGAAATACTACATGACCCAGCTATCCCACTCCTGGGTATTTATCCAAAGAACTTGAAATCAACAATTCAAAGAGACTTGTGCACCCCTATGTTCATTGCAGCATTATTCACAATAGCCAAGATATGGAAGCAACCCAAGTACCCATCAACTGATGAATGTATAAAGAAGATGTGGGGTGTGTGTGTATATAAATATACAATTCAATACTACTCAGCCATAAAAAAAGACAAAATGGTCCCATTTACAACAACATGGATGGACCTTGAGGGTGTTATGTTAAGCAAAATAACTCAGACAGAAAGACAAATGCCATGTGACTTCATTCATATGTGGAAGATAAACACATGGACAAAGAGAACTGATTAGTGGTTACCAGAGAGGAAGGGCGTTGGGGGTGGGCGTAAGGGGAAAGGGGTACATATATATGGTGACTGACAAACAATAATATAAAACTGAAATTTCACAACGTTATAAACTATTATGACCTCAATAAAATTTTTAAAAGTTGGAAAAAAAAATCACAAAGGTAAAAACACTCATTTCCAGTCCCTCTCTTTCTGCTTATTATACATAATTTGAACGGTACCATGAGGCGCTGGCCTGGTGGCTTAGTGTGTAAGTCTGCATGCTCCGCTTTGGCAGCTGAGCTTTACAGGTTCGGATCCCAGGCATGGACCTACACACTGCTCATCAAGCCATCTTTGGCAGCATCCCACATACTAAATAGAGGAAGACTAGCACACATGGTAGCTCAGGGACAGTCTTCCTCGAGCAAAAAGAAGAAGATTGGCAACAGATGTTAGCTCAGGGCCAATCTACCTCACCAAAAAAAAAAAAAAGTATTGTGAAAATAATGTTTTAAAGAGACATTTCAACTTTCAACATATCTGATGTTTATCGTCTTAGTGCCCAGCAGTTTTTCTCTTTCACTAGTAGGAAGTGCATTATCCTAAGTGTATGCACCTGCTTTACCTCCTTGAGGATCAGAATAATAGTAATCACATTTTTCTTGAGTGCTTACTAGCTGCTAATGCTGGGAATAAATACTTTATGTGCATTATCTTATTCAATTCTTGTGGCTACCCTATGAGGTAGTTGTTATTATCCCCATTTTACAGGTGAAGTAATTTAGGCTGAGGGATTAAGATCACAAAGTTGGTGGTGGCAGAATGTCATTAAATTGAAGCAGTCTCAACTCACATGCCAGCTCTGTGCCAGAGTGTAAACCCCCCCAAGGAGGAGACAGCTTCCCAGGCCCAACATTGGTTGCATCTATGGTCAAGGGGGACTTCCTGGATGGAGTAAGACCCAGGTTGGACCTGAAAGCCACCGTGCTGTAGTGATTGAGAACCTGGGCCCTGGACACACAGCGCTGGGGCTGGTGTCCCTGCTCTGCTACTCCCTGCATCTCTCTAAGCTTTAGTTTCCTCATCTGTATAATGGGGAATATATTACCACATATGTCTGCAGCATGGGATGAGATAATCCATGTAAAGAGCTTTACACAATGCCGGACACCTAATACACACTCAAAAAACTTAGCTATGCATACATTTGAACAAAGACAAAAATGAAATTTCTAGCCCATTGTCCATCTCTCCAAACCCCACAATATCCCATGAGGAGAGAAGATCTGAAAGGTGGTCTGGGGGCTGGGAGTGAGAGAGGTTTCTTTGTGCTTTGAATAGCTTAGATGTCACTAAGCCTTGCTTGTAAGAAAATGGAGCAGCCAGTCAGCAGGTGTTTATGATATGATAGACACTAAAATGAGACAGAATGTAAAATGGACGTGGTCCAAGCCCTCGAGAGGCAAAGGAGGAGACAAGCTAGCCAGGATACCATGAACAGGCGCGCACATAGTCATTATACAAATGCGCTGTTGTGGGTGAGGGGTGGGATTCTGGGTAGAGACCAAAAGGATGTACCTTAGGGCAGTGTCCGGGAGATGATGGAACAGTTATTGTGAGAAACAGATGGCGAAGACCTCTTGTGAGTCAAAGAAGCTGCTGTCTGTAGCTAGGACATTTATGGCAAAATTTCTGGGATAGAAGTTGCAAAGTAAGAAAAACAGATCTTTCCTAATACAAGTGGAAGTTGTTGGCTAAAATATAGGGTGAAGTGAGAGTGGTTGGACGGAGGAGAAGCCTTCATCCTAAAGGATATGGTTTAAGTATGGCTTAAAGCCAGCGGAAATTAGCACACTACTAGAGATCTAAAGAGGAGGAGTTTGTCATCTGTGTTTCTCTCTCTCTCCTTTCTCTCTCTCTCACACACACACACACACACGAACACACACACACTCTTGTGGGATTTTCTATCTGGAGTATCTCTCTATCCCTCCTCTCCCCCCTCCCCTCCTGCTGCCTTGACTAACACAGGCAGAGTGTTCAGGTCTCAGCTTTAGGCCTTTCTTAGAAAGTCATCCCTGACCATAGGCTGGGTTAGGTCTTTCTCTGTGTGTACTAATAATATCCTCTGTCAACCCCTGTCAGAGGTTATTTGTTTTCTTTGTCTATTGCTGTGTAAGAAACATAGCAGCTTGAAACAACAGGATTTATTTTCTCACAGTTTCTGTGGGTCGAGTGTCCCAGATGCTCTGCTCAGGATCTAAAGCCAAGATCAAGATCTTGGCCATCTGTGTCCTCATCTGGAGGTTCGACTAGGGATAGTTAAGCTTCCAAGCTCCCTTAGGTTGTTGGCAGAATTTATTTTCTTGTGGCTGTTTTCTTAATAGCTGCTGGCTGGGGCCCACTCTCAACCCAGGTCCTTGCCAATGGCCCTCTCTACAACATGGCAATTTGCTTCTTCAAGACCAGCAGGAGAATGTCTCCTCTCAGTCTGCTAAGAACATCGTCTTATGCAACATTACATAATCACGGGCGTGATTACCCACTACCTTTGACATAAAATGTAACCCAGTCAAGGGAGTAACTATCCCACCATATTCTCAAATCCTGCCCTTACTTAAGGGGAAGTGATTATACAGAGTGTGTATTGCATTATAATTGCCAACTTATTAAGATCCCAGAAAGGCTATATCTTGGTGATCTTCTAGCTTCTGCTTTGCAGAGTGCTTGGTAGATATTGGGCTCTCAATAGATACTCACTCAGTCACTTAATAAATATTGACGGTTCGGTTTGGGTAGTAGAGACCATGGAGGCCCAAAGAAAAAAGATTTTAATAACCAATCCATTTAGTAGAATCCTAGGTGAAAAGATGATGTTGAATGGCAATGAAGGACAGAGAAATTCTGAACTGAATCCAGAACGTACAGAATCTGTTAATGAGGATAGCACCATTGCTGTGGTGATGGGGAAACCGGATGCTGTAGTTTTGGAGGTGATGGTTGCCTGATAATTAACAATGCTTGGCTAATGCTATTGCATTATGGTATTGAATAGCTAAGAATGAGCAGTTCCCAGTAATTGTGCTAAGGTGTGGAAGGCCATCATGATACTCATCACTAAAAAAATATTTATTTGAGATTTTCCTCTGATCAGGGCATAAGATTAAATACTGTTGGAGAGTGTATCAGGGCTGAATCAATATAGGAAATTTCAAGCAGGGAACTGGTTTACTTAGACGATGGGAAAGCTGAGAAGCCAAAGAGAGGACAGTGATGCTAACCAGAGATTAGCAACACCAGGAAGCCACTACCATCCGAGGGTACAAAGGGAGGTGGTGATCATATAGGAGCTTGGTGGCCAGGGTTACAGAACTGGGATCATGGAGGAGAGTTAGCTGTCTCCAGAGATGCTGGATGCCTCAGAGAAGGAGGAGGCATGCCCTGGCTTCTCCCTTCCTCCCACTCTTCAGTCTCCTCCTAGTGCCTCCTATTAATTGAACCCAGCTGGAGGCAGATGATAGGGAAGCAGAGGAGATGCAGGCCGCAGACATCAGCCCTCTTACAGCAGCTTCTCTCAGTCTGGGTCTGAGAGAGAGGAGAAATGGGCCTGAGGGCAAACAAGCTCAGGACCACTACAGGGACATTAAAATAAATGGCAAGAAACCATCCTCAAGGGGCTTACATTCCAGTAGAGGAAAGAGGCATGCATATAGATAACCATAATAAAGGAGACATCAGCACTTTCTGGAACAATAATCACTGACTTTGGCAATGGTGGTTGGGTGTTATGATAATTTAAAAAACAACAAACATCAAACAAAACACAAGATTTCTGGTATTCAAAATGGAGTTTGCACAAGGAATTAAATCAGATATTGATCAGACATGTATTACACAGTATAATCAGCAAAGACAAAAAATAAATTTTAGAAGAAAGTTTGGGATATAAGTATGGCTAAGGGGAAATGATTTAAAGAAAGACAGGAAACCCAGAAGCCACAGATAGATAGACATAATGGATAATACAAAATTTTTTTTTCTTTTAGGAAGACTAGCCCTGAGCTAACATCCGTGCCCATCTTCCTCTACTTTATGTGTGGGACGCCCACCACAGCATGGCTTGCCAAGCAGTGCCTTGTCCACACCCGGGATCCAAACCGGTGAACCCAGGACCACTGAAGCAGAACGTGCGAACTTAATCGCTGCACCACCAGGCCGGCCCCAATGCAAAATAGTTTTAAAGAATGTCAAAATATCATAAAACTGTGAGTAAAGTCAGAATACGCATGATAAATTGAGAAAGAATATTTGAAACAAATGACACCAAAAGAGTCAATCCCTGCGATGTACCTAAAGAGTAAGAAAAAGAGAAACAACCAAATAGAAAAATTAGCAACAACATTGGCAATCTGTTACTGAAACCAAAGTGAGTTCCCTCCTGGCGAGTTAGATCAGACTCTCCACCGGAAGTAGTTGTCTCACAAAGTATATTTGCAGCAAACAGGAGGCCATGTGGAATCATTTCCAAAGTCATGGCGTCTGGGAACAAAGGAAAGCAGGGACATCTATTTCAGATGGGAGATGAATATTCAAAAGGGAGGGGTGGGTATTCGCTTGCTCAGGCTCAGTTGGAACACATGCTTCTGTATCAATGAGGCCTAACCTCCTCCTGGAGAGATCCCAGCATTCAAAATAAGGCAGAGGTCAGAAGCTAGCTCTTCTGGTGAGGCTTCAGCTGGTTCAGGGTGGTTGGTGATTGCATGTCCTTAACATAACAAAGGGAAAAAATAATTTGTGAAAATAGTTAAATGCTTCCAAACCCGCCCTTGAGTTCCTTGGGGCAATTAGTCCGTGACAAATTCACCCAGCAAAGTGAGATAATATTATTCAAGTTTTGTAAGGCAAAGAGTTACCGCTCAAGGGCTCACCATCCATTGTGCACAGAAGCTGACACTGTGGCACACTGGTCTTTGAAAGAAGAAAGGCTTTATGCACAATTGATTGGCAAGGAGATGGGCAGGGGGGGTAGGCCCCAAAAGCTGTCTGCCTGGTCCAGGTGATGCAGGGTTTATGCAGCACGTGTTTCTATTTAAGAGCTCTGATTCTTCACATGGGTTGGACTGAACTTTCAGAAGCGTAGTCAATGTAAAGAATATTACAGACACGCCAGGTTTTGTCTATAGTCGCCTCCCTCACTTATCCATGGACTTCGTGTCTTCTTTGCCATAGGAAATGGAGAGGCTGCCGGTTTTTTAGCCTGTGCCTTTGTCCTCACAAGCCCTGGGTGGACTGAGTGTGAGTCAGGTACGCAGCACGAAGATGCTTTATCTGGGACTCCTGTTAATATCGTCCTAAGTTTTCTTTTATCTTCCTCATTCCTGTTTCTAATGTGGATACTCCCAAATTAGTTCTAGGTGATAGTGTTTTACTTCTGCTGAGAATGATCTTTTATTTCCCTGACCTCTTTCTTTATTTAGGAGATATTTTACTTTTTAGAGTGTTTGGAAAATACTATATATTTCAATGAATATTTGCCCATATATAATGCCTGCCATCTAACATTGCTTAAATTGGTACCTGTGCAATAAAGAGGAAATAAATTTTTCTTTACTTTAATTTACATGTTCTACATGCGCTTTGCTGCTCCTTACTTTATTCCTAGGATTTACCAGGTAGAATTGAACTAATTAGCCATTTTTATTTGTATTGAAACACTAGAAAAAAGTGTTTGTGGCACATGGAAATTGTAGTTAACTTGGTCCTCCTAAGCATTTTTACAAGAACTGCCTGACCTAAGTTTAGAGAAGGGGCTCTTGGTTTATTTACCTTTTGTTTGTTCCACCCATTAATCTTCTTAATTTTTAAAAAAAGTTTAATTATTTTAATGAGTCATATTGGCTCATAACATTGTGTAAAGTTCAGGTGTTTATCATCAGGAATTAGTTTCTGTACAGACTGAGTCATGTTCCCCAGCAATAGTCTAGTTTGTATCCATCACTGTGCATTTGTGTCACTTTATCTCTTTGGCCCTTCCCACACCCCCTTCCCCTCTGGTAACCACTAATCTCTTCTCCTTCTCCATGTGTTCTGTTTATCTTCCACATATGAGTGAATCATATGGTGTTCATCTCTCTCTGTCTGGCTTATTTTGCTTAGCATAATACCCTCAATGTCCATCCATGCTGTTATAAATGGCACAAATTCTCTATTTTTATGGGAGGGTAGTGTTCTATTGTATATACGTACAACATCTTCTTTATTCATTCTTCCGCTGATGGGTATTTGGGTTACTTCCATATCTTGGCTGTTGGGAATAATGCTGCAATGAATACAGGGGTGCATACATTTCTTTCTGTTGTTGGTTTCTTGATCTTTGGATTGCTACCCAGTAGCAGGATAGCTGGATCATATGGTATTTCTATTTCTAATCTTTTGAGAAATCTTCATCCTGTTTTCCATAGTAGCTTCATGAGTTTGCATTCCCACTAGCAGTGTATGAGGGTTCTCTTTTCTCCACATCCTCTCAACAAATAACAAGATTTGTTATTTCTTGTCTTGTTAATTATAGCCATTCTGATGTGTGTGAATTGATATCTCATTGCAGTGTTGATTTGCACTTCCCTAATAATTAGTGATGTTGAACATGTTTTCATGTGGCTCTTGGGCACCTGTATATCTTCTCTGAACAAATGTCTGTTCACACAATTGTATATATAGAAAACCCTAAATAATCCCAGAAAAACTATAAGAAATAATCGAAGAGTACAGCAAAGTTGCACAGTCAAAATACAAAAGCAAGATACAGAAATCAGTTGCATTTCTGGGCATTAGTAATGAACTAGCAGAATGAGAAATGAAGAATAGAATCCCATTTACAGTCTCAACCAAAGGAATAACATACCTAGGAATTAATTTAACCAAGGAGGTGAAAGACCTATACACTGAAAAATGTAAGGAATTATTAAAAGAAATCAAAGAAGACTTAAAGAAACAGAAAGACATTTTATGCTCCTCAATTGGAAGACTAAGGATAGTTAAAATGTCCATATGACCTAAAAGCAATCTTCACATTGAGTGCAATCCCAATCAGAATCCCAATGACATTCTTCAAGATCTAGAACAAAGAATCCTAGAATTTATATGGAACAACAAAAGACCCCAAATAATCAAAGTAATCCTGAGGAAAAAGAGCAAAGCTGGAGGTATCACGGTCCCTGACTTGGAAATATACTACAAAGCTACAGTAATCAAAACAGCATGGCAGTGGTACAGTGTCAGACACACAGGTCAATGGAGCAGAACTGAAAGCCCGGAAATAAAACCACACATCTTTGGATAGACAGTGGTCAACAGTGGAGCCGAGAACATTCAACGGAGAAAGGAAAGTCTCTTCTGAAAATGGTGTTGGGAAAACTGGACAGCCATGTACCAAAGAGTGAAAGTAGACCATTATCTTACACCAAACACAAAACTCAACCCAAAGTGGATTAAAGACTTGAATGTAAGGCATGAAACCATAAAAACGTTAGAAGAAAACAGAAGCAGTACACTCTTTGACATCAGTCTTAACAGTATCTTTTTGAATACCATGTCTACTCAGGGAAGGGAGACAAAAGAAAGAAGAAACAAATGGGACTACGTTAGACTAAAAAGCTTCCACGAGGCAAAGGAAACCATGCACAAAATGAAAAGACATCCCACTAAGTGGGAGAAAATACCTTCCTCCTTTCGGAATGAGGAACTGGTTATGCTGGGAAGGTGGCCGCATCGTGATGTTCTTGACTCTGCAGTGAGGGTGGTCTCTGCCCAACAGGGAGGGCAGAGTCCTCCCTTGTCACTGATGGGGAAGAAACGGAAAGAGTCAGGTGCTGCTGAAGAAGCTGGAACATAATTTCCAGTTAAAAGTCACCTTTTAATTTTTACTTTCAAATCACATACAAACAAGTTAGACTATGACCAAATATGGCTTGTTTAAGCACTGGCGCTAGTCAGATATTCGAAAATCTGTCATCATAGTCCATTATATCACCAAAATGAGGGAGAAAGTCCCACAATCACATAAATAAATAGTGAAAAGTAATTTGCTAAACTTCAGCCAGAATTTTTAATAGAAAGTCTAAGTAACACAGAAATAGAAAAAAATACCTACATATGATAGTCTGTTTACCAAAAACTGACAGCAAAGAGTACGCTAAGTAGCAAAAGACTCAAACTATTTTGATTAAAAGCCGGGGCTATATAGACGTTCCTACGATTTCATTATTATTTGACATTGTTTCAGATATTCTAGATCTGTGCTGTGCATTAGGGTAGCTATTAGTCACATGTGGCTGTTTACATGTAAAGGAATTGAACTTCAATAAAATTCAAAATGTTTCTCAGTTTCACTAGGCACATTTATTTTTTTAATTTTTCTTTTTCTTTTTTGAGGAAGATCAGCCCTGAGCTAACACCTGCTGCCAATCCTCCTCTTCTTGTTGAGGAAGACTGGCCATGAGCTAACATCCATGCCCATCTTCCTCTACTTTCTATGTGGAACGCCTACCACAGCATGGCTTGCCATGCAGTGCCACATCTGCAGCAGGAATGTGAACCGGGGAACCCCAGGCCGCCGAAGCAAAACGTGTCCACTTAACCGCTGCACCACCGGGAGGCCCCTCAGTAGGCACATTGATAGTGCTCTACAGCTACGTGTGCCTAGTGGCTACTGTGTTAGCACAGCTATAGAACGTTTCCATCATCAGAGAAAACTCCATGGGCCATGCTGTTCTAGAGAATGAAGTCAGAGAAGAATATCGTATATATAGTATGAAAGATGAGATTAAATGATCCATCTCTTTTGCTTAACATATGTTTATATACGTAACAACCCAGGAGATTTTGGTAACAAAAATCTCTAATGAATGAGCAAATTTGGATCCAAGATAAACACACAACGACTAATTATCTGTGTTATAGCTGTATACACCTAGAAAGGGAAATGAGACAATCATTACATTTACAAGAGCTGAAAAAACAACTCATAAGCCAGACACAGAAATAGATATACTGCCTGATTTCACTTAATGTGTGGAATCTAAAATAGTCATACTCATAAAAGCAGAGTGGAGTGGTGGTTCCCTGGGTCTAGGGGGGTTGGCGGGAAATGGGGAGACGTGGGTCAAAGGGTACAAAGCTCCAGGGCTGTAGGATGAACACGTGCTGGAGATCTAATGCCCAGCATGGTGACTGCAGCTCAGGATACTGAATTGTGTTCTTGAAATTTGCTGAGAGTTAATCTTCAGTGTTCTCAGCACAAAAAAATCATAACTGTGGGAGGTGTGGATATGTTAATTACCTTGATTGTGGTAATAATTTCACAAAGTATACATATATCAAACATTGCATCTTACACGATATTTATATATATACAATTTGTTTAGTCAAGTGTACCCTAGGAAAGCTGGAAAAAAAATGTAAAGATAACATAAAATACTTTGAATAAATTTAACCAGAAAGACACAGGACCTATACGAAGAAAACTATAAACCATCATTATAAAAATTTGATAAATATAAAACAACTTCGTGAACTCATGAAAAAGATCATGCAGTGTTCTTTAATGAGCAGTCTTAATATCATAAAAATACCAATTCTCCCAGAATTAACAAATAAATGTAATGTAATTCTGGTTAGAATCCTTGTGAAATTTTTTGAGTGGGAATTGGGTCAAATGAGTAGTCAAGAAAAGTCTGAAAAATAAGAACTCTGAGGAATACCTTGCCTCGCTAGGTGTCACGGGATGCTCTGAAGCCAGTGTGATCAAGGTGACAGAATATTAATATAAGGTTAGACAACTCGATCAGTGTAACAGAACAGCATCCAGAGTGAGTTCCTAGGATGTGTGAAAGTTCGAGTGTGAGCAAGGCAATGGATCGGTTCAGCAGGCAAAGCGTAGATGTGTCATCGTTGGTACTGGCACAATGGACTGTCCATTTGGAAGAAAAGAAAAGTGGATTCTTATCTCACACAATTTTGAGAACTCAGTTCAGCCTGCTTAATCCTGAATATCAAAGTGAAATGGTCAACATGGCAAGTCTGGTAGAGTGGGTACAGCGCAGGGCTAGAGGAACTCTTTCTAGGGAAGACCGAGTACCCAGAAGCTCCAGAAAAGAGGAGAGACTTATTCAACTATAAACATTAAAAGTGTATTTTTAGAAAGAGAAATATAAATCAGTTTATTCTGATATTTCCAGTTCAACATTAAGATTATAGGGTTTGTACTCAACTTCCTTAATTTTTTTTTTTTTTTAAGGATTGGCACCTGGGCTAACAACTGTTGCCAATCTTTTCTTTTCTTTTTTCTGCTTTATCTCCCCAAACTCCCCCTGTACATAGTTGTATATCTTAGTTGCAGGTCCTTCTAGTTGTGGGACGTGGGGCGCCGCCTCAACGTGGCCTGATGAGCAGTGCCATGGCGGTGCCCAGGATCCGAACCCTGGGCCGCCGCGGAGGAGCGCGCAAACTTAACCACTCGGCCACGGAGCCGGCCCCTCAACTTCCTTAATTTTATATTCATATTTCTTTTATGCTGAAATCTCAGTTGCTAATAACATTGATAGAATTATTTCTTTACTTTATTCTACAATATATATCTTACAGCTTAAAAATAACAATTCCAGTATTATTATTAACAAATATGATTATCGAATGTCATTTACAATTTCTTTTGGATTCCTTTTGTCTTTGGGGTGTCTCCTACCAGTTTTGTACAATTACTGTGCCTTAAAGAAACATGGAATAATTCTCTATGTTGCTTCTGTCAACAGCTGATGTATGTTTAGGAGTCATTTGTTGTTTTTATTGTTTTTCATGTCTTAGGAATTTTTGGTGTAATTTTTATAATTGTGAAAAAAATTACATAATTCCAAAGTGAAAATGATGAAACACATTCGGAGAAGTCTACCTTCCCCTCCTGACCCCCAACGTCCTGTTCCTTCTTCTTAGAGGTAACCATTTTTATTAGGTCATAGTTCCTACTGCCATTGTTTATTTTGAAAACATAAACAAGTAGTTATATCTGGTCTTATTTTCCCCTTTTCTTTCGTGAAAAGTACCTCCTGTAACACTGTCCTGAACCTTGCTCATTCCCGTCCTGGTATGTCCTGGAGATCAGTCTGTAGCAATACATGGAAACCTTCCTCATTTCCTTTGACAGCTGCATGGGATTCCATTGCTCCAATGCACCATATTTTATCCAGGAAATCTTTTATGATGGACTCTTGCTGGCAAAATTTATTGCTGCTGGGTGTGTGGGGAAAAAGTACTCTGAAATAATAGGAAATATCTATTTTGGCCTCTGCTCCAAGTTCCTGGCACAAAGTTCCTCAAACCCTTGTGCTCTCCTAAACGATAGAAGCACCAGTAGCATTGTCTGTTCTAGTGTTTGTTCTTTGAGCCTGGTTCCTGACATGGAGATCCTGAATCCTTTGTAATGTCCTGGGTGGTAACAGCATCATTTGTTCTAATGAGGTGACTCTTTGTGGGCTCCTGAATAATTTCAGGATCTGAGCTCATCACCAGAAAGACCAAGGGGTGATTAGAAGTTAGGCACTTTCAGTCCAACCCCATCCTCCAGGAAGGGCAGAGGGGCAGGAAATGGAATTAGTGTCCATCAGGCCTATGTGATGAAGCCTCCATAAAAATCCCAGTAGTACAGGGTTTGGAGAGCTTCTGAGTTGGTGAACACATTCACATGCTAGGAGGGTGGCACATCCCAAACCCACAGGGACAGAAGCTCCTATGCTCAAGGCCCTTCCTGACCTCGCCCTATATATGTCTTCATTTGGCTCTGTATTCACATCCTTTATAATGTCCTTTAATAAACCCGTAAATGTAAGTGTTCCCTGAGTTCTGTGAGCCATTCTAGCAAATTGTCACACTCAGGGAGGGGGTCATGGGTACCCCAGTTGATAGCTGGTCAGTCAGAAGTGCAGGTGACAACCTGGGCCTTTTCAACTAGCATCTGCAGTGAGGATGGTCTCGTGGGACTTAGCCCTTAACTTGTGAGCTGTGGTGCCCACTCTGAGTAGTCAGCGTTAGAACAGAGTTGAATTGTGGGACACCCAGCTGGGGTCAGAGGATGGCTTGGTGTGTGGAGCATCCTCACATCTGGTGTCAGGAGTGCTATGTGGCAGTGGTGTGAGAGTCAGGAGGCACCCGGGAGGAAGAGTGTTTTTCCCGTACAGGCACCATCACATTGATGGGAGAAATATTTAGCATTACAGCCATGGTAAGCAATCGGGCGAGATGCATTAAAGATTTGAAAGATGCATGTAACATCATCTCATTTTTCCAAACAGTCAATGATCCAAAAAACATACCTACTTTATGTATCTACCTATCTATCCATCTGTCTATCTAGGCGTATCTACGTATGGGGAAAATAAAAAGATACCCACTAGCTTGTTGAGATGTGGGGCGGGGGTAGAAGTGGAGAAGACTTAGGGTAACCCAGCAAAAAGCAAAAGAAAAAAAGGCTGTGGTTGATCAATAAAGCACGCGCATATTCACACTGGTGCATCTAGGAAAAACTGTGTGAATATACATGGAATATTTTAAAAATTATTTAGGAAATATGGGGGAAAAGTTGCCATTTAATATAGCAGTGTAAACTTTTAGGTTTCCCGGGAATGAGGTGGATGTAGAGGCCTGTATATAGAGAACTTTGCGTCTTACTGAGAAACATAAAGAAGGCTGGACAGAGGCATTGCGTGTTCCCAGGAGGAGACTCGATACTGCAACACTGTCTGCTCTCAAATTATTTTTCCCTGTATTGCAGCTCCCATAGGATTTTTATGTTGCAATTTGGTAAATATTCTGTATTTCACGGAAGAGAAACAGCCCACTTTGGGGGACCACAAAAGGCGTACAACAGTAAGCAGGACAGCATGGCAGTGGTGCAAGGCTGGGTCGTGGGTGGGTGACCAACTGTCCCAGTTTGCCCGGGACTGAGGGTGCCCAGGACCGGGGCTGCCAGCGCTAAAACTGACACAGTCCTGAGCACACTGGGGTGCCTGGTCGGCATAGCCGTGGGAAAGAGCGGGCAGCCCAGAAGCAAACGTTCACAGGGAACAGAGGGTCACACATCAAGGGGCAAAGGAAGGACTCTGTAAGAGGTGGTGCTCAGAGGAATGGTAACTATTTGGAAAAGAGCAAATCAGACCCCCCTCATACCATATTCCAAAATAAATCCCATATGGTTTGGTGAATTAGATATACATAAAAAGTGAAAACGTGAAACAGTGAGAATCTCTATAGGTAAACATTTCTGCCATTCTGATGTAGGGAAGAACGTTCTAAGAATAAATACAGCAGAAGATACCACAGAACAAAATACTGATCCATTTGAATATAGAGTTTATTTTTCATATACATCAGGAAACAGCACACATAAATGAGAAAGGGAAATTATAAATTGGAAGAAAGATTTGCAAAAATGAATGTTAGGCAAAACCTGCCTCAGCCAGAGGAGCCCAGAGAGCCCTGGCGGCTAACCGTGTGACGGCATCCGGGGTGGGACCCTGGGACAGTGAGGGCCATAGGTGGGAACACGGAAATAGAGTGACGTGTGGACTGTAGCTGGAAATAGGGCGTCAGTACTGGTTCATTAATATCGGCAAATGTGCCATCCCACGGAAGGTGTTCACAGCGCGGAAACTGGGTGTGGGGCATGTGACAGCTCTCTCTACTATCTCCCAACTTTCCTGCAACTCCAGAGCTGTTCTAAAATCAAAGTTTATTAAACATATTCCTGATAAAACTGGCTAAAACGTATACTATATAACTATATAAAACATAATAGAGAACTTATATTATATATAACATATATGCATACATGCACACATAACATATAATACATATACCATAATGTATAATGTAACATAATATATAACTATACAACATACAAATTAGACAAATGAACATCTAAAGAAACTTGGGCAAAGCATTTAAATAGGTGAATAACAGAATAAATCAGTTTTACGCTCCTAAACTGCCACTGGGTTTGTAAATGGTTTCGTCGCTTCTGGAAAGCTGTGTGCTAGCATGGATTAAGAGCCTTAAGATGTTCACACCTTTCAACTCAGTGAGTCCACTTCAGAGTAACCACCCTGCAGGCATGACCTGAGGTGCACACAGAGTTTGATGGGCAAAGATGTTCTTCCTGGGCTGTGTGTGATAGGAAATAATTGGAGACGTGCAGCACTCAGGGCCTCTTGTCGTCAGCTTTACGGTCTGTGCGTACTCTGAGCCTCTTCAAACGTATGGAAGAAGAGTGTGGCATCAAAGGCGCAGGTTTTGCAGACACATCTGCATTCAAGTCGAAGCACCATCAGCGGCCGTGTGATTTGGGGCAAATCACTTCACATTCTTTCTAAGGCCCAGTTCTCTCGTCTGTAAAATAAGGCCAATAACACATGTAATCCATAGGGGTTTTGTGAAAATCAAATGGGATTATTCAAGTTTTTAGCACAGTGCCTGGCAGATAGCTTAGTAAATAGCAACTCACACTAACTTACAGATGAGAAAATGGGAGCAGAGAGAGGATGAGTAACTTACCCAAGGTCACACAACTGGTGTCGTGAGCTTGGACTCAGACACAGAACACTTGACTTCACATCCCACGTTCGTAACCACAACTCAAGTCTTCACTCTTATTGATGCAGTTCTGCTGCTGCTGCGTAATGACCTGCGAAAATGCTCATGGGAAAACGCTGAGTAAAAAAAGTACATACAAAATTATATGTACTGTATCAATCTGATTTTCCCCTGAAATTTTTGTATGTGTACTAAACATGCATAGATGAAAGACTGGAAGGAAATAGGCCAATATATTAAAAGGATGATCTTTGAGTAAAGCGTTGAGCACATAGGAGATGCTGTGTTCTTGCTGTGATCACTTGTGCTGGTGTTCTGGTGACTCACCTAAGTGCCTTGGGTGTGAAGGCAGCTGTGTTCTTCCTGCTCAGGACTCACTTCCTGAGCTGAGCATTCGCATCGCACTCCATCTGTCTGGGAACACTCTCCCCACTGCTTCCGTGAAGGTGACTTTTTTCCCTTAGCTCTCTGTGTCTCTTTCCCTCTCTTTCCTATTTCTGTTTCTCTCTCTGTGCTGTGTTCTGTGTCCGTATTCCATTTCACCACTTTTCTCCTTAGCTGTGCTCAATCTGTGGTTTAACCTGTCCATTGAGTTTTTAATATTAAACATTTTTTTTATTTCTGGAATTCTCTTTCAAAACTACTTGGTCTTTTTAAAAACAAAAGTCTGTTCTTTCCTCCTGTTTTCTCCACGCTTTTAATCGTTTTAACACGGCCGTTTTAGCCTGTGTGTCAGGTGATTCCACCTTCTGAAGGGCTGGCGTCGAATGCGGCTGCTGGTTCTCACAGGGGCTTGTGGTGGCGCTGTCGTGTGCTCTGTGAGTTTTTCTTGTGCATCGTGCTCAGGGCGGCTTTGCCTGTGGGGATCCTGCGGGAAAGATGTCTCTCTGGAGGCGTCTTTGTTGCTTCTGGCGGGATTTGAGGGAGACCAACAGCGAGGGGTCCTTCATGCTGACTTTGACCTGGAGGATCACTGGACCTTGCAGGAGAGACACATCCTGAGGCCCAGGCCCGCGTGCAAGCAGGCTTGGAGCTCCCCGTCCTCATGGGGGACCTTTCCCTCTGACTCCCCAGGCCCAGGCTGTCTCCACGCTCCTGAGCCGGTTCTCGTCTATCTCGCCCTCACTGAAGCTGTGGGCCTGTGAAGGCTCCGACTTTCTGCAGGGGTCTTGATTCCAACCCCCGGCCCTACTGAGGTCCAAGGCTCTGTCTCCTGCCTCCACGTGGCCACCAGAACCTAAGCACCTCACTAGGGAGATGACCAAGCCACCGCGGCACAGCCTCAGAGCTGCTGAACTCCACCTCCGCTAAATGCTCTGGGCGTGGACCCCTAGGAGTTTCTTCAGTTACTTGCAAACTCAGCTGTATGGTTAACAGGCTGCTGTTTTTTAATCCTTATTTCTAAGTGTGTCGCCCTGTGGGAGGACCTGCAGGTGATTTTGGCCCCCATGTTACTGGCAATGGACCCCAAAGATTATTTTTAAGGGAAAACAGTCTTAGGTATCAGGCAACATTGACCTAGACATTGTTTTCTTTTAGAAGGTCATCCTGTTTCTTTCATAGGAGCATGTCAGTGGATTTTTTTCTGCCCTATTTCTTCATCTTTAAATAGTTTTTCTTGCCTAAAAACGAAAACAAAACTGTCAGCCTTCCAGTTACCTGTGCTCTGCTGTCTCCTGTGTTTTATTTTTATCCTAATCACGGCACATTTGGCAGGAAACCAAGTTTCTTGCCAGCTTCTTGCAAAGGACTCTCGTGAGGGTGAGGACAGGGATCCATCTCATATATGTGCTTGTAGATACACTATAAATGGGTCTTTTATTAATTTCTTTTTTGCCAAGGAAGATTCACCCTAATCTAACATCTGTTGCCAATCTTCCTCTTTTTGCTTGAGGAATATTAGCCCTGAGCTAACATCTGTGCCAGTCTTCCTCTATTTCGTATGTGGGTCACCACCACAGCATGGCTGACGAGTGGTGTGGGTCTACACCCAGCATCCAAACCCCTGAGCCTAGGCTGCTGAAGCAGAGCACGTGGAACTTCAACAACTCGGCCATGGGTGTGGCCCCTGTGAGTCATTTATAAAATGAGGAAAATGACCAGAGTAATGATTCCTAACTTTTTTTATTAAGATTATGATAATTAACAACCTTGTGAAATTTCAGTTGTGCATTATTGTTAGTCATGTTGTAGGTACACCACTTCACCCTTAGTGCCCTCCCCCCACCCCACTTTCCCCTGGTAACTACCGATCAGTTCTCTTTGTCTTTATGTTAACTACCACCTATGAGTGGAGTCATACAGAGTTCATCCTTCTCTGTCTGGCTTATTTCACTCCACATAATACCCTCAAGGTCTATCCATGTTGTTGTGAATGGGACGACTTTGTTCTTTTTTATGGCTGAGTAGTATTCCATTGTATATATATATATCTCATATCATATCTTCTTTATCCAACCATCAGTTGCTTGGCACTTAGGTTGGTTCCATGACTTGGCTATTGTGAATAATGCTGCGGTGAACATAGGGGTGAATGGGACTTTTGGAATTGCTGATTTCAAGTTCTTTGGATAGATACCCAGTAGTGGCATGGCTGGGCCATAAGGTATTTCTATTCTTAACTTTTTGAGAAATCTCCATAATGTTTTCCATAGTGGCTGCAGCAGTTTGCATTCCCACCAACAGTATATGAGCGTTCCTCTTTCTCCACAGCCTCTCCAACATTTGTCACTCTTGGTTTTGGATATTCTAACAGGTGTAAGGTGATATCTCAGTGTAGTTTTGATTTTCATTTCCCTGATCTTCCTGCCTTTACAACAGAAGTAAATATTTAAATGATGGTTATTTCTTGCTATTAACTCATGACCTATGTTAATTACCCATGATTTATAAATGCTCCTTGTTTATAGATTGTTTCATTAGGTTAGTTAAAAAGTAACTAGGGAGAAAATAATGAAAGGTGAACTGAAGTCAAATGCAGACTTTCAACTTTAGGATATCACCTCCACTAAAAAGCCTTGTTCATCCCAACAGGTGTACCTCAGAATCCCATTAACTCTGAATCTTTCTGAAAAGATTGCAGCTTCTATTTAGCCATCTTTTAACATCAGAAAGGTTTTAAAAAATTAAAACCAGATTAATCTGGTATTACTGATATTAAATGATTTTTCCAAATTTTTATTCTCCTCTTTTGCTTATACATTACTTGTACTTTCACAAAGTACTGGAATAACTTTCAATTTCACTTTATTAATGAGTAGAAACTGTTTAGTGTTGAGAATAAGTAGTAAAAGTTCCCTATCATACACTGAGGGATTATCCAAATTTGGATCTCTGCCTTCAGAGAATATATTTCCTCAATGCAGTACTTCTTAGAATTTTTATTTTTTAAAGAGAATTTTTAAGAAAAGGACTCGAATTTCTTGCTAAAAGTAGGTATATTTAATAATACAAAGAAAATTGGTTAGTATATTTCTCTATAAATGTGTATGCATGCACAAAAATTGAAAGTTATTATATTTTCAAAAATAACTTTTTATCTTTATCAAAAGTAAAGGTTTATTCTAGAAAATATACAAAACAGAGGGAAGAGTAAAGGGGAAAAATCCTACACATATAGAGCATGTTCATTTCTTAGTTTATTGTTACTTCTATAAAAATAAGATATTACAAACTATTTTAAATCAAGCTTTTCCCCTTCAGCAATATCTGGTGAAGATCTCTAAACGTTATCTGGTGTAGAGCTAATTTATCATTTTCAAATATTTGAAACACAAAAATTTGTGCTATTCCTTATTGATTAATAGTCACTTTGATTCTAGTCACTTTGACTCCAATATTTCAAAAATATACTTATCATTTATCTTTATATATATTCATTTTATTTCCAGCAGACAGTTCTTAAGAAAAGAATTGATGGAATGAAAGATGTATAAATATTTAATTTTCATAGAAGTTGCTCCTCTATTTTCCTTGGAACACATTGTGCATTTTCAACTTTTTAATTCAGGCTTCTTAGATTTTTATATCTGGTTATATTTTTTGTTTAATTATTACAGTTCTTTCCTTAAAAGGTGCCAATAATGTGCATGCTGATATCCCTTTGCCAGTTTACCATTTTCTTTCTACTCATGTTAATATTTTGTTCATTTCACCTTAATTGTGTATGCTTTCCTTGGCTCTACTATTCAAGCACTTGCCTTATTTTCATTAGTGATTATTCTGTTACTCATACTTCTGATTTGACCTTCCTTTCTGTGATGGCCTTATTTTACTCTTCAACATTTGTTCTTGAATTATTCTATTTCATTTTGTTATTCCTTTCCTAGATTTTTTCTGTGAGCCACTCATTCGCTTCTATAAAGATAATTGCTTCATTATTATTTTTTTTAAATTCACAATAATATGCAGCCATACTTCCTTTGTGGCAAGATCTTTAAGGCAGTGTTCTCTCTTTGACATATATTAATGGTTTATTAATCCTTTTCTTACCTACTTTATACGTACATATATATATATAATATATATTAACACACATATATATTAATTTGTTTTATTTTTAGTTGTCATTCTTCTTTCTAAAAGTTTCTGTCTTCCTGGAATATTCAGAAAGTTCATATGGGGAGCAGCAAGATAAATATTCCTAATTCCCATGACACAGTTTTGTCTTTATGAATTAGAGTCTATTTAACATTTTTCCTCTGCAAAAAAGCAGATATCACTGAAGAATATCTCACCAAACAATATGCCCTTTCTGATATATATATATATATATATATATATATATGTATATATTTTCAAACAAGCCTAAACTAAGGCTGTTCTTTTAAATGAATGTTAAAGGTCATCATTTTCATCATTGCAGTGGCTATTCTTCCTGAAGTTTTCATAATTTTTCAACTAGTTTCCAATAAAATGTTGCTTTCAATACCTTTCTCATGATAAAATTGATGCTAGGTTAATAATTTTCAACATAATACTATGCGTCAAATTTAGATATATAGGACAGACCTGATGGCACAGCGGTGAAGTTCACACGTTCCGCTTTGGCAGCCCGGGGTTCACAGGTTGGGATCCTGGGTGTGGACGTGGCACTGCTTGGCAAGCCACGCTGTGGTAGGCGTCCCACATATAAAGTAGAAGAAGATGGGCATGGATGTTAGCTCAGGGCCAGTCTTCATCAGCAAAAAGAGGAGGATTAGTAGCAGATGTTAGCACATCTGCCTCAAAAATAATAATAATAAATTTATATGTATATATTTTCATTCATGTGTACATATATATATTTGTCTGCTAGGTATATATACAAAGTGTGTATGTACGCATATGTATGTGTGTGTAGGTGTGTGGTGCATAGTGTGTATGTGGATACCTACATACATATGCACACAGTACTCTGGGGTACATATTTAATGTTAGTAAGTTTCCTTTGTAGGAAAATTTTAAAAATGAATATATGGGTACATCTTAATGTTAGTAAGTTTCCTTCGTAGGAAAATTTTAAAAAATCAATATATGGGTACATCTCATTATTTATTTACCCTTGTAAAATGCTCATTTGTATTGCTTCTAAGAACTGAATTGGATCTTACTATGTTCTTGTTGTTGGCAATAGCTCTGTGCTTGTCTAGCTCAAGTATATTTACTAACCATTTAATCTCAGGTTTTGGATTATTTGATGTACCTTAATACTGATTACATATACTCTTATGAGAGGAAAAAAAGAATAATAAAATCTACCACAAATGTACAAGAATTCTTTTCAGATTCTGTGTAAAGAAAGTCCATGGAAATATGTTATTTTTCACAATTGAAAGAGTAACCAGACATATAAGCATTTGGTGAATATATGTTCACTAACGTAAAGGAGAAGCTGAAGAGGAAAATACAAATACTACGAAAATGACCTAGGAATAAGTCAGTATTGAGTGATAACAAGTTCAAAATAAAATTTGATTTTTAGGTCAAGAAAAGCGAGCAACTAGAAAACATTTTTCGATATAGAGTAGAGGAGATTGTCAGGGTTTAAATCTAGTTTTAGAGAAGTGTTCCTGAAAACAGCCAACTAATATGAATTCCTATAGGGGAAAGACAATGAGATATGAATTCCTATAGGGGAAAGATAATAAATGGGCTGATAGTGGGACAATATACATATCTATATACATATATATATATTAGTAAATACAAGAGAAAAATAGGATTGCATTTGAAGAAAAGATATGTGATTGGTTACACTTTTTTGCTAGTCTTTTTTTATGCTGTCTACTTTGAAAATATATAAAGACAAAGCTGGCTATTTGAATAAAATAAATATTCACCCGAGTTTCCTTACTCAAGCTACTTATTACTAAGTAGTCATCTCTATTATCTCTAACATTCCTCCACTGAAACACATCTCACACATATAAAAGAGTGGTTATCACTGTTTCTGGGGGATACTGGTGTCAAGTTTTTCTAATTATAACCAAAACCCAAGTGTGTGAACATCTTTATGCAGGCCCATTCCAGCGTCACCAGGGAAACATCATGCCATCAGTGAGATAATGAGCTGATAATAAAGATAGGAGTTGAATAATAGATCTAACACAACATAGAGATACAGAGCCAAGAGGTGATTTGAGGGAAAGAGCAATGACAACAACCAAAACACAACATCAGTCATGTGCAGTGATGGAACAAATTGTACACTATTCTAACATCAAGATATGATGTTTGAATATTGCTGGCCTTGGTACTGATTCGTGATGTTCCCTGCATGGTATAAATAGAGTTCTTATTACGCCTTTGGCCTTCTGTCTTGAACTTTCAAGTTTTAGGAGCCAAATAAAGCAAAGGAATTATATTATATGATGTAACCTGTCTGTAGATCCCAAGTCACTTCTCTTTGCATGTATGGAGAGTGTAAACTTTGACTAGCTGAAGCATGTTCAGGAGAACAGAACAACTTTATTAGATCAATCACAATCCATGATAATTCTTTTGTGTGTATCACAGTAGGTATATTTTATTATAGTAACATAGTGCTCAAGTTAGCCTAGCTAAAACACTAATGGAATATATTGGCCATATTAGTGAAAAATATGAAGTAAGGTTGGCTTCGGGCTTGTTTTGTTTCAACAGTTAAAGTATGTCATCGTTATCTTGTTTGTTTCCATCTCTCTCTTTTACTAGCTGACATTTCGTCTGAAGACTGACTTACCGTTATGATTACAAGATGTCTGCCAAGAGTTCCCAGATCTTCATTATTCTGTAATGAACTAAAGAGTAAGATTGCCAGATGAAATTCAGAGCACCCAGTTAAATTTGAATTTCTGATAAACAGCATTTTTTTTGGTATAAGTATGTCTTATGAAAAATTATTCATTGTTTACCTAAAATTCAAATTTAACTGGTCATCCTGTATTTTACTTGCTAAATCTGGCAATCTTACTAAGGGAAGAAATACAGTTTTGCTTTGGGAAACTCTTAAAAACTGAGGAAACTTCTTTTCAGAAGTTCTCTCAAAATATCTTCTCATGTTTCATTTTCTCAATTTTGTCATGCATCATACCTGAATAAGTAATCATTCTCAGGAGATGAGATTTTGAATGTTTTGTTTAGACTGAGCTGCATGTTGCACTACATTTCCGGAGAAGTATAACCATAATACCCTAAAATTTTGGGTGGTTATGAAGAGTAGGATACTAGCTAACTGTTGAGGAAGTGACAGCAAGAGTTATATTTCAAAATATAATGGCAGAGGCAATGTAACATAATTTTAAATAATACAGAATTTGAAGCCACACTGTGTGGATCTTCTGTGTCTTAGCAATGTAACCTCGGGCAAGCTGCTTAACCCCTCTGTGCATCAGTTACTTCACTTTTGAAACTGGCCTTATAATAGTATCTACTTCATGATAGTTTTTATTTAATGCATATAAAGTACTTAAACAGTAGTTTACCTATAGAAAATCTTTATCTTATGATAATCAGCATAAGGAAAACACACCTCAAAATGACATTTTGGAAAATCTACAAATGAATTATCATTAATTCATGAATGTCCTAATTTAGACCGAGTGGAAGAGTACCCTTAAAAGTTATTTTTAATGATGTTTCTTGAGCATTTTGTTGGAAGAAAATTTATTGGAGCTGTGGACATCAATTTAGATACTTATTGAAGTTTAGCTAGTACCCAATTGTGTAATTTTCTTATTGTAGCAACAACAGTTAATATGAGATCTATCTACTTAATAAGTTGTCGTGTGTACAACACAGTATTGTTAACCATGGTCGCCATGTTGTAGAGCAAATCTCTAGAACGTCTTCATCTTGCGTAACGAAAACTTTACACCTATTGAATAACAGCTCCAATTTCCCCCTCCCCCAACCTCTGGCAACTACCATTCTTCTCTCTGCTTCTATGAGTTTGACTATTTTAGACAACTCATGTAAGTGGAATAATGTACTTACTTGTTCTTCTGTGGCTGGTTTATTTCACTTAGCATAATGTCCTCCAGGATCATCCCTTTTGTCCCATATGGCAGCATTTCCTTCTTTTTTAAGGCTGAAAAATATTCCATTGTGTGTATATGCCACGTTTTCTTAATCCATTCATCCATTGATGGGCATTCATGTTGCTTCCATATCTTGGGTCTTATGAATAATGCTGCAATCACACAAGAGTCCAGGTATCCCTCTGAGATCCTGATTTCAATTCTTTTGGACATATACCCAGAAATGGGATTTCCGGATCACACGGTAGTTCTATTTTTAATCTTTTGAGGACCCACCACACTGGTTTCCATGGTGGCTGTCCCATTTCTATTCTCACCAAGAGTGTACAAGGGTTACAGTTTCTCCACATCCTTGCCAACACACTAAAACAGTATGGTATTGGCATAAAGATAGACATATAGACCAATAGAACAGAAAAGAGAGCCCACATGGGTAATAAGAATACACAATGGGGAAAGGATAGTTTTTTCAACAAATGCTGGCAGGAACACTGGACATCTATATGAAAAAGAACGAAATTGGAACCTTAACTTTCACCATACACAAAAATAACTCAAAATGGATCGAAGACTTAAACAAAAATCTTGGAGCTGTAAAACTAGAAGAAAACACGGGGAGAAAGCTTCTTGACATTTGGCTTAGCAATTACTTTTTGGATATGAAATCAAAAAGCAAAAACAGATGTGGGGCTATATCAAACTAAAAAGCTTCTGCACAGCAAAGTTAATAGCCAACAAAATGAAAGGCAAGCTATAGAATGTGAGAAAATATTTGCAAACTATATATCTGATAAAGGATTAAGATCCAAAATATATAAGGAGCTCCTATAACTCAATAGCAATAATAAAAACAATATTCTCACTAAAAGTGGGCAAAGGACTTGAATAGACATTTATCCAAAAAAGACATACAAATGGGCA
Source organism: Equus caballus (assembly GCF_041296265.1). Lineage (NCBI taxonomy): Eukaryota > Metazoa > Chordata > Mammalia > Perissodactyla > Equidae > Equus > Equus caballus. The sequence goes on along the minus strand of NW_027222392.1, from coordinate 1,062,331 downwards.
ACAGGTATCTGAAAACGTGCTCAATGTCACTAAGCATCAGAGAAAGGCAAATTAAAACCACAATGAGGGGCCGGCCCGGTGGTGCAGCAGTTAAGTGCCCACATTCCACTTCGGCGGCCTGGGGTTCGCTGGCTCGGATCCCGGGTGCGGACATGGCACTGCTTGGCAAAGCCATGCTGTGTAGGTGTCCCACATATAAAGTAGAGGAAGATGGGCACGGATGTTAGCTCAGGGCCAGCCTTCCTCAGCAAAAAAGAGGAGGGTTGACAGTGGATGTTAGCTCAGGGCTAATCTTCCTGAAAAAAAAAAAAACCACAATGAAATATCACCAGACACCTGTAAAAATGTGACTATTAAAAAAAGTCATTGTTTCATAATTTCTGTAAATAATAAGACTAAATTATTCGTAGCTTTATGTCATAACTTCATCTTCACAAGTTCCTTACCATAATTGTTCAGTAGCCACATATATTTGCATATTCTCACAGACTAAGGTCCAGTTGAAAATTAGAGACTATCAAAGGAACAAAATGGAAGTATACTAATCAAACCTTATATTGATGCAATCTCTATCATCTTATCATATGTATTGGTAGCAGAGAAAGAGAGTTCCATGCATATTCTTATTCCACTTTTCCTTGTAAGAACCGCATAATATAGTAATTAGGTATCCAGTGAAATCTGAAAATTTATTTGGCATTCTGACATTGTCTTAGTCCATTCAGGCCACTATAACAAAATGCCATAAACTGAGCAGCTTATAACCAACAGAAATTTATTTCTCACAGTTCTGGGTGCCAGGAAGTCCAAGATGAAGGAGTTGGCAATTCCGGGTTTTGTGAGGGCCCAGCTTCTTCGATGGCTGTTTTCTTGCTGTGACCTCACGTGGTGGAGCACGCTGGTGCCTCTTTGATGAGGGCACTAAGTGCATTGCTAACTACTTCTGAAAGCCGGCACCTCCAAATACCCTCACAGTGAGGATTAAGTTTCGACATATGAATTTTGGGGCAACATAAACAGAAAGTCCACAGCAGATATTAAGAAAAAGTTTAGTGTCTTCATTTCTTTCTAACTAATCTGTTATTTGCTCTGAATTCTCTACCCGTAAGTAGTTTTCTGTAGCAGGCATAGGATGGGAGTTTTGGGGGACTTTGAAAGAGTCAACAGAATCCACTGGATTTATTTTAATGTTTTATACACGATCTCTGCTTGGAAAATGCAAGGAAATTTCGGTGTTTTTACTATGTGTTCCCTTTACCTGGTCCTGTGTTCATGGAGTGGAAGAGTTGAAAAAGGCTGTTAAGATAGAAAGAGAATGTGGCAATGAAGAAAACAGAGAATCTTCAGACTGTTAAGATAGAAAGAGAATGTGGCAATGAAGAAAATAGAGAATCTTCAGATGCATAAGGTGGCCTCTAGGTTCTCCTGAGCTGGTGTACTCCAAAGAGGGTTTGGCTCAATCCCATCCCTGGGTGTGCAGCTGGTAGATGTGTCTCATGTTTACGGCTTCCTTATGTTGGATCTCATCTCTTTTTACATTAATTTAGGCTGGTAGTCCTTATTAGCAATCTTTGCTGCTGCCTCATCATCCCTTGGCCCTTATCTCTCAATGTCTGCCAGGTTCTGCATTTGGATTCTTGCCTGGCTTGCCTTCGGCCTCCATTTCAACAGTGACTTTTACCTTTTGAGCCATAGCACATTTATTGAGGTCTTCTTGGCTCTCAGTTTGGTTACGTCTATTGACTCTAAAGAGCACGTGGAGATTTCTGGGTCTCACTATGCTGAAAGGAGATGAAAGATATTCAAGAGTGTCAGCTAATCCCTCTTCCCAGATAGCAAAGCTGATCCTCTCTCTTTTCTTTACTGGAACCCACTGACCGTGGGAGAAGAGCATTGTGTGGAGTATCTCCTTCATAAATCTCAGATATCCAGTGTCTAAAGACATATAAAATACTTTTATTACAGGTTTGAAATTTGCACAAGTCAGATTAAGACATCTGCCTAGATTCTTGCTTTTATATATGTGGCTTACTTCCATAAAATCCTGGGACCAGGACCAGTGGTGTTTCCTTCTTTTCTTTCACTATCTGGTTGGGAATTCCCTTATGCTAAACTCTGTCTATGATCAGGTCCTCAAAGCTTAGCTCTTGATATGATAAATGCAAAGAATAGGAATATAGGAAATAATTTTTTTATAAGCTTTATATTCAAAAGCTAAGTAATTTTCTATTCTTCACTATCTTGCAAAAAAATCCATTCATGCATATAATTAATGAATTCTTTAAGATATTTAAGAACACAAAGGATGAGTTCAATGTTAATTTGTATATACGTATATACCTATATACATATATATGTGTATTTCAAGATATTTCCTTTGGTACATTAATATGTAGAGAGAGCAGAATTCTCAGCTGCTACACATTTTTGGGGGGAACATGATCACATTTAAAGAAAACTTGTCAAAAATGTTAAAAAAGTTAAAAAATGTTGTAGAAGCTTGCTAGTGGCAAATAAACGGAGGCAATCTGTAAGGGAAAGGCTCCCTCATGCAATATCCCTAATGATCACTTTGCTGGGCTTTACAGGAGTGATTCTTTTTAGGAGAAAATTCCCACAAATTTTGTTAGAATCTTAAAGTAACTGAAAAAACAGTTTTACAAATTCTGCTCTAAATTGCTTAATCTTCTAGCTCCTTGCCAAGGGGTAATTTGGGGGAAATAGCTATGGGATATCCATATTGGAATATCCATATTTTGTACCCCTTATCTGAAAGATGGTAAAGCATTTGCCTATAAAAATAAATGAGGAACTTAGAATTATAAGAAAAAAAAACCTTAGCCACCATCTCTGTCAAATATGATACTATGTTTTATATTTGAGATTTTATTAGCCAAGTAGAATTTTAATTTTGATTTTTGCATGAGAATGCTTCTTTTCAAGTACTAGTTATACCACTTATTATTAGAGACAAGTCACTTACTCTTTCTAAGTCTCAATACCTGTATCTCTGAAATGGCTCAGGTGGACAATATATGAGACAGATGGAAAAAATGTTTTATTTTTGGAACACAAATACCCATTGTATGTATTAACATTAAGGATATACTCACCTGAAAAAAATCTGTTTTGTGAGTGTTTGTAGAGACTTCTATAGAGAGAAGAGGTGTTAGATATTTTTAATTGGTAAATAAACAAGCTAATGAGCTCTATTTTATAAAAGAAACAGAATAGTAAATATAAATGACAAGACTTTTATCCAGATTAGAATACAAAAATATTATTATTTGACAGAGTAAATTTAACATCACTTTATTTTCCTTACAGTGGAATTGGATTTTAACAGACGCGGGTATATTGGATATATATGACATGGAGTATCTTAAAGGTGATGACATTTTAAATGGTTTTCCAAAGTGGAAAATAATTTTAAAAAGAAAAAGCAAATACATAATTTATTTTCTGTACCAGATGAAGCAAGTGCATAGTGTACAGTTTTTTTTCAAGATGACTTAAAAGAGTATGTTTGCTATATTTAATTTTTTGTCACTAGATGGCATACTATATGTAAAAATAAAGAACTTATGACAGTAATGAGATTAAATTAATGGCAAATAAATGCAATTGTGTACATTGTCAGAGAATACCATTTAGTTCAAGTAACAATAACCCCTTTAAAATTAAAATTCATTATGTAAGGCTTTATCTCAAGGTTATTTTTGTCACAATAATTTAATGATAATTATGTGTAAATCTAAATTTTCATTTTTAAGCACCAATATGGATATAGTATACAAAAATCATTATATTCCAGTGTAGAGTAAACTTGGAAGACTGTTACATTGAAATAAATATCAAATGAATGAAAATAATTTTGTTTTAAAAAACCTCAATTTAATAAAGGGGGAAACATTTATGTGCAACATATAGTGAATGCTGAAATTATTTCAGTCATTCACGTGTTATGTATTTTAATAATGCTACTAGAAAAATAATGTTTTCAATCTAATTTACTCTAACCTACATTAAGTTTGCTGGCATTGTCATGAAAGAGAAAGACGTGAGACCTAGTATTTTCATTATTACTGCTGCATACAAACTACCCTAAATGCGAAGTTTTTTAAAACAACAAATTCTTTGCTCTTGAGTTTTTAGTTTTTTTATTTGAGCAGTGTTCAGCCAGAACAGCATATCTCTAATCTATGTGAAACAACTTAATCGGGGCTAGAAGATATCCAGTAATTCATCGTGGCTGATTGTTGGCTGGAAACTCAGCCGGGACTCTCAACTAAGGCTTAAATTCTCTTCCACATGGTTATCTGGGCTTTTTTCCACTTCATAGCAGGATAGATATCAAGAGAGAGGACACAGAACTTGACAGTCTTCTAAGAAATTAGGGCTGAACCCAGCACAGAGTCACTTCCGCTATGTTCTATGAAACACTCACAGTTCTGGTTACACAGTTCAGATTCAAGGGGGTAGAGAAACAGACTGCAGGTTTCTGAGGGGAGTGACAAAGAATTTATAGTTCTCTTTAATCTGCAATAGTCTACCCTCTATCCATAATTATTTACATAACACTCACCTTTAAAATACCCTATAAGACATAAAGATTTATCTCATTAGTCATCATACTCAAATCTGGAGTATTTTCATTTGTTTCAGGAGATGCAGATGTGGGGGTTGTTTTTAGACGTGGTTTCTATTGGTCTAAAAAAACATGAAGTAACATGAAAAGTTTTGTGCCCTCCATATACCCAAATAAAATGACAGATATAGGAAAAAGGTAATGGACACTTTCATTCAAAAAGGAGGAGAATGGGAGGCAGAGAGAAATCATTAGTTCGTAGCGATTCTGAAATCTCTGGGTGTGTATTGCCAGTTGCTTGATTAGCGCTCAGTGCCGCACTCTGGGAATGGTTTTCTATGGCTCTTCGTTTCCCTCTCTAAGTTCATGGCTCTGCCCTTTGCCATTAGAAATATTCCAAAGTTGCAGCTGCATAGCTTTCTCAGTCTGGGTCACGGTTCTGGGAAGTTAAGGGCGTAGAGACCACTCTTTGTTTTAAACTCTCTCTGTCCCTTTCAGTTCAAGTGGATTAATCTTTTGAAAATTTGTGAGTTTCTTTTCTGCAATTTATATTCAATTCAATGAGACGAAGTGGGAGACAAGCCCAGATTTCTTTCTAAGGAAGGCCCTTCTCTACCCTACATCATGTTTTAGGCTGCCATTGGACAACACTCTTCTGCTGCTCAGAAGCTCTTCATCTAGCTGCACGGGTCTGTGAGACACGTCCATAAATCTTTCTGAGGTCTTAGCAAAGGGTCTTACAAGATCCACCATTGACATTTTTGACTCAGAGACCACTTTACTGGATTTAAAGTCCCACTGAATTGAATCTTTTACCTGAAGCCTTTTATTACTTTGGTAACTTATTGTTGTTTAAAGACTTGGAATGAGAAAGTTTTATTTTCAAACACAGTCCTGCTCTTTTATTTTTCCTTTAAATTCCACCTGAAGACTGAGAGTTCATTTTGGCTCTTCTCAAAGCTTCGTGCTTTTTCATAAGAAGCTCAAAGAAGTCAGCTAGTAGCTGCAGCATTCTTCCTGGAAACCTTGTAGGCCATATCTGTGAGTTAATTAGATACCATTTCTATTTTCCAGAACATCTCAAGCAACAGTACTGGCAAATGTTATTTCACTTTCCTCCTATATTCAATAGCAAGATCACTGTCCTTCCAGCTTTCACCAATAGCGTCCTTGGGAGCTTCCCCACCACTCCATTTCAAAGCTAATTCCACAAGTTTTAGATTTTTGTTCCAGTAGAACACCATCTCAAGAACTAGTGATACTAGTAGCACCACGTATACTATTTATAAAATAATGTCACGTATCTTTCCTTATAAATAAGCTTTTTTTATTTTGGAATACTTCAAGAATTACAGAAAAGTTGCAAGATAGTTCAGGGAGTTCCCAAATACTCCATACTCAATTTCTTCCACTGTTAACGTCTTACAGTGCCATGGAACAATTGCAAAAACAAAGAAACTGGCATCGGTACATTAGTATTAACTAACTCTAGACTTTATTTGGATGTCACTAGTTTTCCCATTAATTTTCTCTTTTTGTTCCAGATTCAAACGTAGGGTACCACATTATAGTTAGTTCTCAATATCTTCCCAGTCTGTGAAAGTTTCTTAGTCTTTCCTAATCTTCTGTGACTTTGACAGTGTTTAGAAACATTGACCAATTATGTAGAATGTACCCAACTGGGGATTGTCTGATTTTTTCTTTTTTTTTTTTTATGGTTAGACTAGTATATGGTTTTTGGAAAAAATAACACACAGTACTCTTCTCGTTACATCATATTGGGTGCTACATGATATCAACAAGATTTCATTGGGGATTTTAACCTTCATCACTTGGTTAAGGTAGTGTTTGCCAAATTCATCCACGTAAAAACTACTAATCGACCTTTCTATGGTATATTCTTTGGAAGCAAGTCACTACGTGTAGCCCTCCCTCAAGCAGGGCCTAGAAGGTGATTAACTTCTACCTCCTGAAAGAGGAGATGTATCCATATATTAATGTAGTTCTTCTGTCAGGAAGATTTGCTGCTTCTCCTCATGTATTTATTTATTTAATCATTTATTTATGTTAGTATGGACTCATGAATATGTATTTTCTATTTTTGGTTATAATCCAATACTGTATTATTTATTCATTCCTCAAATTGATCCAGCTTTGTTTACCGGGTGCTCTTTCAGGTTGGCTAATGTGTTCTTTTGACATACCCTATTCTTCTGAATTTTTTAATAAACTTATTAAAATTTTAGGATAGATGTAGATTTACAGAAAATTTGTCAACATGGTGTAGAGAACTCACATACACCCCACATCTAGTTTTCCTATTATTTATATCTTACATTAGCATGGTATATATGTCACAATTAATAAACCAATAGTGGTATATAATTAACCAAAGTCCACACTTTATTCATATTCCCTTAGTTTTTCTCTAATGTCCTTTTTCTGTTACAAGATTCCATCCATTTAGTTGTCATATCGCTGTAGTCACATCACATTTAGTTGCAGACTGTGACAGTTTACAGAATATCCTTGAGAGTTTTGAGTAATACTGGTCAGATATTTTGAAAAGTATCTCCTAGAATTTTTCTGATATAATTCTCATTTTTTGACTAGGGTAATCGGGTAATGGGTTTTGGGGAGGCCAACCACAGAGGTAAATTGCCATTCTCTTCATATCATATCAAAAGTATGTCTTACGACTATTGATCTTAACCTTGAACACTTGACTAAGAGAGTGTTGGTTAGGTTTCTATACTGTAAAGTTACTGTTTTCCCCCTTTTCTGTACTGTACTCTTTGAAGTAAGTCACTGTAATCAGCCCACACTGAAGGAGCGGAGAGTTATGCCCTCCTTCCTGGAGGAGGAAGTATTTATAGAAATTATTTGGATTCCTCTCCAATGGGGATCTATCTATTCTCTCCCACTAATTTATTTATTCAATCATTTATTTGTATCACTATGCACCGATGGATATTTATTTTGTACTTTAGATTATAATCCAATAATGCATTATTTATGTGGTTGTTCAAATTGTGCCAATTTGTTATTTCAGTTAGCTCCTGTGTCCCTTTGACATATTCCTTCATTTTGTTGTTTTGTGAGTTCTTCCATACTTTCTGGCACTGTAAGATGTTCCAGACTCTCGTCACTTTTGTTTATGAAAAGTCAAGTCTGATTTAAAAGTGAGATCTCAAATTCAATTTAAAATTCATATCTTTCCCAGTCTCAAAAGCAGACTTAAAACATCCCTCTAGTTTAATGGTGATAGTGATTTGGGAGATAAAAGCCAAAACCTGATTTTGTGACATTTTTTAGTCCCATCCTCCTTAAGGTCAATCTCCTTTGGTGCTGGAGGTAAAGAGTGGGAGGAAACATGAACATCTCATGGAAACTGCCATTGAACATGGCAGAGTAATATCCCTGTTCCAATTTAGGCCAGATGGCCATCTTATATTTGCTGCTGGTGTTCTATACTGTTTGGGGAATGTAAACACTTCACAGTAGCCACAGACACAGATACTAGTGAAATCCACTTTTACAATCTCCAATTAAATTACAATGGAGTGGGCCCTTTGGTTTTATTCTTGTTTGTATGACAATAGTTACGTCTCTCACCTTTAGCAATCTTCTAGTACATTGAGATTTTTAAACATCTTATATTTCATATATTGGAACTCAACATCACATTACCATGTAAAATACTCTCTTATACATATTTGCATGTAGCTCCATAACAATATGCAACAATCGAAACCACTATCAGAACTTGTAACCAAAGAAGTGTATATAGTGAAAATTAAGCAACATTATCATCCTTTCTTCATTAAGTTTCACTAATATAGAGAATCTGAGGCTTCTTTCACGGCTATAAGTTAAGGACAAATTCCTCATCCTACATATTGATAAAACAATTGATGAGAAATATTTTACGCTGTCATAGAGTAAGAATAGAAGTCACAGTAACAGGCATAACAACTATGTATACATAATTATGTCATTATGTCAACATATAGGAAATATTTATATCAAAGTTGTGATGAAACAGAATTTGGTTCAACTTAGTTAAAAATGTAAATATTAACTATATTCCAAATAGAATGTTATTACTTGGAATCTCATCATAAAGAAAATATATCTTACAGTCTAGGAATTCCATCCAGTAGAAGCACCAAAGATGATGATAAATATATACAATTCTGATTAAAATTTATGTAAGTGAGATGAAATAGTAAGATTTGTAATTTGTGAAAATGACCCATATTTCTAAGCATTCTCATCCGTTCCAATGACAGGAATGTCAGAATACCTTGTGAAGGGCCTGGAAAAGAGGAGAGGAGGGGAGGGAGATTGGCCACAAAGGATTTGACTGTTTCTCTTTCCCACACTCACTGCTAGCACCTTTTTAAAAAACACAGATTGTTTAGATGTTCAGTACACTTGAAATATTTATGTGGGCTAGGGACAATTTGAATTCTAGTTTGGAAGGCATTTGAGTGTGGAACCTTGGAGTAAAGCAAGTGATAATTAGTGAAGAGAAGAAAGCAGTGGACATTTTAAGCAGAGCATGCGGCATATGAACAGATCTTGAGTCAGGGAATGTGGAACGTCAGAGACATAGCTAACACACACACCTCCTTCATGTCTGTCTTTCTGCTTCAGCCTCACTCTGGCAGGCACTTGTAATATAAAATATGAGAAATATTATTAATAAAGAGAATTCTTTATCATATGGATGTACTCTGAAGAAGAATATAAGAATACCTAGTGCCTTCCTGAAATTAAGCAAGAAAATTTTGTTTTCTTTGTATGCTTGTTATAGTTCTCAGAGAAGGAGATGTTGGCAGGCGGTGACAGGAGGAAGAATGAGAGAAGTACAAAAATCTAAGGAGCAAGCAGGGTCAGGACACTACTCACCACTCCTTGTTAAGTAAAAGCTGAATAGCAATTGAAGAAAATAGTAATAGCAGGGGTAGTAGTAGCAGTATTATCAATGATAATAAAAGAAGAAATAACAATGACTTCTTTTGATTACTTATATGTTTTAGATGTTTTCAATAGAGGACCTCACTCTAATAAACTCTATTGAACACCACTCTATTGAACACCACCAACCCCTATCAACACGCTGAGATGGGTGATAATAGTGTATACGTTTTACTGTAAATTTAGGTTTAGAGAAGTTATTGTCTTACTTAATGTTAAACACCTAACAAACGGTGGAAATGAAAAAAGAACCAAGGGACTGAGTAAATGGTTGGAACCGTCCTCACTGCGACCTGCATTACTATTACTATTAAGATTTTCTTTCTTTAATTGGTCTGCTCTATTTTTCTGGTAATGGACTCCAAGTCTCCAACTTCTCTCCCCTCCTTCTCTCTGAATTCCATCCAATCAGGCTCTTGACCTCTCATCACTCCAACGAATCTGATTTCATCAATGTCACTCATGATATACAGCTTCTTAAATTTAGTGATCTATTTGCATTCTGGTTTTATTTGATTTATTAGAAGCATCTGACACAACTCCTTTCTGCTTCTTCTGCTTTTTTCACCTGACTTTCAGGACTGAATACTCTGTGAGATTTTCTCCCCTATCGTTAGAGTTGCTTCTAGGTTTCTGTGGCTGCATCCTCTTCTCTTGGGCTTTTAAACTTGAAGAGGCCTTAAGCCTAGTCCTTGCTGATCTCATTCATCCTCATGGCTTAAATACTACCTGTGTACTCACAGCTGTCAAATTTGTATCTCTAATCCACAATTCTTTTGTGAATTCCCATACTTAGGTTCTCGTACTTAAAACGTATATTCATCACCACCTGGTTGTCTCTTAGAGATCTTAAATTTAATATGTCCAAGTATAAACTCAGAATCATCTCACAAAAATCTTATCTATCTGCAGCCTTAACTATTTCAGTTGATGGAAAATTCTTCCTTCTAGTTTCTCTGGCCAAAAAAAATCTTTGTTTTACCCTAGAATCCTTTATTTATTTTTAAAACACTACATCTAAACCATCATAAAATCACACCAGCTCTACCTTAAAATATATTGAACTCCAACCACTTCTTCCCATTTCTATTTCTCCCGCTCTAGCCTGAGCCACCATCACCTCTCGCCTGGATTTCCATAATAGCCTTCTACGAGTTCTTCCTAATGCCCAAGAGCTTAGACCCTGAAAACACAGCTGCCAAAGTGAATCTTTTAGAACATAAATCAGATTACACCACTCTTTTGCTTAAAACTCTGTATGGCTACTCTATATTCAGCATAAAAGCCAAGATATCTGCAATGCTTATCAGTAGAGTGATCACATAATTTATGATCCAACCCGGATTAGAGAGTGAAAGAAGGACTTATAGCAATTATGACAGAAGAGTAGACATAAAAATAAATTGGCCAGGACAAGTGGGATGTTTCCTCGCCCTACTACTGAAGTGCCTGATGATTTGCCCCCATTGCCTATCTGATCTCTTCTGCCATCACTCTTCTTTGTATTGATTCTGTTTTCATTACTTGCACTTCCTTTCTGTTCCTCAAACACACCACGCAGCCAGGCACACATCTACTTCAGGACTTGTGCTCCCACCCTGTTCTCTCCACCTAGAATATTATCTTGAGAATTCACTAGGATTACTGGGTCCTACCCTGACCCTCTATTTATTACTGAAATCTAAACCCTCATCAACATTTCTATAATGCTGTGAATCTTATACTGGAAAACTATGCACATAACAAAGTGCTGAGTATATTGTAAAAAATAAATGCTAGCTATTATCATCAGTAGCATCATTATAACTAGATATTCCTTTGGTAAATCAATAAATTTTGAAAAGCTTTAAAGAATGGCAGATACAAAGTATGGCAGTTACATTGGTATGTTTACCTAATTATTAATATGCTATTAATGCTCAGAATACCAAGAAATGGGTTTAGAGATGGATACAAGCCATTTGACGTTGAACAGTAAGATCTAGGTATACCACGTTAGAATCAGGATAGTGCTAACTCTGATATATATCCATATATGTGATTTGTAAAATATATATTTTTTAAAAGGTAAATACAGAGTTTTACAAGATATTTTCTTAAACAATCAAATATTCTGCACTACAGCCTTTAAAAATTTACATAGCCTTTTCATGTCCTGAAAGAAAGAGTCATACAGTGTGGGTTTTATCAATCTGTATTCTTCAGAAGTATTCTAAACATTTTCATCAATCCACCACAGACAACCTACTACCTAAACACCTTTCCCCTTTTTTTGTAATTTCAGATAAACTCAAGAACACTAAAATAATAACAATAACATACCAATGAAAATACTAATAGTATCTTCTTCCAGGCAAATATTTTAAAAATAGGAATAAGCATTTTATAAAGTCTGTTCTTTTTAGAATTACAAATAAAATTTGTTTGAAAATAGATATTTAGATAGATAGTTGTATATGTTATGTGCACAATGTATATTAATATTAAATGACTAATCTCTTGTCTGAGATTTCCATAAGTACAAGGGAACGCTAGCTGTGTTAGGCAGGGTTCTCCAGGGAAACAGAACCAGCAGGATATAGAGATAGAGACAGAGATAGAGGTGTACAGAAAGAGATTTATTATGAGGGATTGGCTCATGTGATTATGGAGGCTGAGAAGTTCCATGATCTGTAGCCTGCAAATGGGAAGCCCAGGAAAACTGGTGGTGTAGTTCTAGTCCAAATTTGAAGAGCTGAGGAACTGGAGAGGCAATGATGTAAGTCCCAATCTTAGTCCAAAGGCTCAAAAACCAGGGGTGCTGAAATTCAAGAGCAGGAGAAGACAGATGTCCCACCTCAACAGAGAACAAATTTGCCCTCCGCTACCTTTTTGTTCTATTCAGGCCCCCAAGGTATACAATGATGCCTACGCACATTGGTGAGGATGATCTTTTTCACTCAGCCTACTGATTCAAATGCTAATATCTTCCAGAGACACCTTCATAGACACACCCACAAATAACGTTTTACCAGCTCCCTGGGCATCCCTTAGTCCAGTTGAGTTGTCACAAAAAATTAACCATCATGCTGATCAGTGATCTCTTTCTAAATTAGTGATTAGTTTATTCAGCAAACATCTGCACAAAACCTATAATATCAAAGCAATGTACTAATGTATTTATTCCTTTAGTTTACTAGATTTACAACATAATTTAAACCAGCTGGTTACCTTCTATCTTCTATTCATCAAAATCTAATAGTACCATGTAATATTTTTCCTCCGTAAGGGGAATTACATTCTCGGATGCTTCTCTAGATGATTTTTAAGGCACTTGAATCTACTTCTTGCCTAACATTCTACAGTGTTTAATCTGGACCATTCCTGGGAACTGCTCTACAAAGTCTTATAACTTTTCTGGGAAATTAAGCTATAGTGTCCTAACTAAGAAGATTATTTCGAGGACAAGCATAACATGGGCTTCTCCTTTTGCTTGTCTGAATACTACACATTATCGCAAGGTTATGGAAATTGTTCAGTAAATAAATATCCACAATGTGAAAGTGATAAAGAAATGCAGATTTCAATTTCCATTATTCCTTTGAATATTAAATATCATCTCTGTCCGACTTCTTTAGAAAGAGGTCCTCAGAGTGATCAGAGGACATAGGTAAGTGTTTTTTCTCCTTTGAAGCGAGGTACCATGGTATAAGTGAAGCAATGTGTGATTCAAGATTAGGAAATTGGAGCTTAAATTTTGCCTTTAATGCTGTCTTATGCTGTAGTCTTAGACGAGCTAACTCAAAGTGGAGGTGAAAGGATAATGATTCCTTGAGAATTTTTGTGAAAATGAATTGAGATGGGATATCTAACCCTCAGATTACAGGGCAAATAGTTATTGCTGTTTACCCTCTGGGCACATTTTAACTTCATATAATTTTATGTCATTTTACAAGGAATTTACAAATACAATCATAAAGACTTACTGAAATCAACTTTATTAAATATTAATACATTTTAAATATAGTAAAACTATTTTAATCAGTAAATTTTTGTCCATAAACATCACTGGAGATGAAAGAATACTTTCATCTTTTAACAATGTGGGACTGTCCAGATTTTTATTTCAAACTGTTGCGTGAAGTACTTTCCTTTGAAGGACTAACTGGAGGAGAATACTGTATTTCCATTTTTTTTTCTTGGAAATACATTGTTTAGGGATCAATTCTTAAGTTTGAGAAAATTTATTTAAAATATCGTCATCTGAAGACACATAGTCTGATTTCATTAATATGAAAATTTCATCGTACCGTTAGAGCCTAAGTGCTGCAATCTTTTCCTTTACATTCATTCATTCTTCTGATCGTATTCACCTTATGGCTATGGAATGTGAAATTTCTTCTCTTTGTCATCATGGTTGGAAAATAAAAACTTCTAATTCTCATATTGAGTGGATCTGAAAGCAAACTACAGAGATGCTGCCCCTAGTATTTTCTAACACTTTCTTAAAAGATGATGCAATAGTTGGATAACACAATAAAAACACAGAAAAATAACAATTTATTCCACTCTTGTGTCCTCCTCCTAAGTGATTTCACCATTCTTTTGTTTTCTTATTACTTATCTTTTTCCAGCATAGTTGTAATCACTGATGAGTGATCATGAGTAATGATGGAAGAATTCTTAAGATGATGAATTAGAAAAATGTTTCAAATACAGAGAAAATAAAATCATGATCTCATAATTCATTTTAGATTCTTTACAGAATCCAATGGACCAAAATGATAATCGCAAGGGAGTATGAATTATATTCTACGAAAAAAGGTAAATGCTATTTTTGTTCTTTGGAAGGACTCAAAGAATAAAAGTCATGAAACATGGATCCTTGAAAACAGAGTTGTTCAAAAGAGAAACTGGAAAGCTAAAATCGATCCAGTGATCCTAATGTTTACCAAGGGTTAATCAACTTGGCACACCATATATGTTCAATAAAAATCAGCCTTATTTTCTTTTTCTAAACGACGTCTTGATTTATCGAACCCTGAAGAAAGAAGGGTTTGGGTTTTGGAAGATAGTAGAAAGAAGAAAGCAATAGAGGCAATATGTGCATCTATATATTTAAACAGTGTAAACTATAAAATAGTAAATAGTATTTAACATGCGTACATACATACATATATGCATGCATACAGTATATATGAATTTACATATACACACATACACACACACACCATCTCCACTCTTTAAACTGATGCCACAAAATGCGCATTTTCATAAATACCGTTTTAAGATATTAGAGTGGTTTGGCTATAATATCTGCTACTTCACTAGAATTTATTTAAGATTGTCATAAATTAAACCAAAAAAAAAATATCAAGAGTAGGATCTCTTATTTGGGGGGAACGTAATGCATTAGGATGAGGCATACTAGTTTTGAAATATATTAGTCTTGGAGAATTGAAGCAACTCACTAAGCTGAATTCACTGAAATAAACTGGATTAGTGGAAGAGGAAATCACCATCTGAACACTAGCTGAAATCTGAAAACATAAATGCTAGCTACATTTTTCAGTAGCTGTTTCATGTGGATGTTACTGCTCCTAAGTGTCTATGCCTTCTAATATAACTATAAGCTATCCTCCAAAAATCAATTTCTAATAAATCTAATTAATGCTCAGCCATATTAGCTGTGGAAGAAGAAACAGAAATGCCTGTTTTGCCTCCAGGAATGCCGAAGGTAGTCATTTTACATTTATTTTGAACTATACACTATATTTATGTATATGATTTTCATTAAAACATTTCCATTTCCACTTTGCTACTGCAAATGAGTAGTTAAAAGGCCAAAATGTTCTTTCAAAGTCATTTGAGGTATTATTTAAATGTTTATTTCATTTCCCTGAATAAGCTATATAAGTAATCATATGATACAGGATTAGAAATTTTATTTTCTCTGATTCTCAATGGTGTTTTTGCAGTTACATTTAAATTAGCCAATTGTAAAAACTCACACAAAGATTAAAATAAAATCAGCAAATATAATAAGGGTAAAAACTATAATGTTAAAAAAATTGTTCCAAGTGTAAACGTCTATTTTGATCTATTCTTTTCACAAGAAATCTAGAATCCCAAACCTTCTGAGCACAAACAACATGCGTGTTTCTTTAGACATATCCTATGATAAATGGGGTATTTTATTTAATAGATAAATTAGACATGTAAAATTATTTCCAACATGCATACTTCAAGTGTGTTAAAAATGAGACTGAATATACTTTTATTTGTGTGGGCATATGTGTGTGTGTGTGTATTTGTGTATGCACGAATTGACAAAGTCTTAGAAGCAATTTCTCTTATTAATATTGAGTAGGTCTCAAACATTCCTTTTAATTTGTTCCTTTGGGATTATGTGCATATTTCCCCTCAGATTCTGTACTATGCCTGGTATTTGAGTTCTAGTTGACCCACTGAAAATTTGAAAAGCTTAATTGAGTTTGAAAAGTATAGCTACCAATAATTTCATGGTAATAGATGATTTAAGCATAATTTGTTCATTGATAATTAATTCAGTCATTTGGATGTTATTTTTTGACGTCTATTTATGTCAAGCACCACAGTAAAAAATTAGGCAGACACAGTCAATACTGTTCTGGGATTTCCATCTAAAAGAGACTAAAATATGACATTACATAGTATTTATTATTCTTTGCCACAGCCTCAATTGAAGAGTTGTTTTATTCTTTCCTCAGACATCATATTTGGAATAGATTTCTTCTTAATCTGCTTCCCTTCATTTTCTTCCACCAAAATATTTTAAAAATAAGAAATTCCTTTTACTATCTTTTAGTAGTCTCCAAGTTTTTGGATGATGAATCTCATGATTTAAAACTCAATATGCAGTAATAATTATTGTATTTATTGAGTGTTTGCTATAGGGTAGACATCATTCTGTGTTTTAATTTATCTAATGCTCAATTAAATTTTATAAAAAAGGTAATTTCCATTTTTCACTTGGGGAACTCAAGGCACAGAAAGGTTGTCTTACCTAAAATTATAGAAACACACAGATTAAGCTCATATATCCAGAATTCTAGACATGCCTCGTGAATCTAGAGGCCTCTCTTAACCACTATGCCTTAATAACTTGCAAATATGAAGTATAGGAACACATACACACACAATGATATGGCATATTTATTAGTAGTATTAACATTATAAAAGCACCTGTAATAATAACACATATATATGCATGTACTGTCACACAGTGTACTGACATTTCGGTCAATGACAGACCGCACATACGATGATCATCCCGCAAGATTGGTGTTACTTAACCTAGGTGTAGTAGGTTATGCCATATAAATTTGTGTCAGGATACTCTATGATGTTCGCACATGACAAAATCACCAAATGATGCATTTCTTAGAACGTGTCCCCATCATTAAGTGATACGTGACTGTATATACATACATATATATAGGGGAAAAGAGAGAATGGATTGAAAGATACATGAAAGTTATAATATTTCCTTCCTGCACTGTATTTGATCATCTTGGACACTCCCTATGTGAGTGCACTACATGCTTTCTGGAAGAAGAGGCTTAGTCAAGTTTCATCTATAAGACATTTATTAGTGATCAAAATGTGTGAAAGAAAGTGAGGAGCAGAATTAGGCAGAGAAAGAACATTGACTATGATGCAGTGCCGACAGTTCCTTTGCAAGCAGTGCACTTCATTATTTTCCCACATCAGGCTGAAATAACTGGGTTTTATTTCCCCTCCTGCTTCAGCTGTGACTTTCCCAGGTTGATCTGATGGTCTATCATGCAGGAACTTCTGCGTGGTGTTCTATATGATATGACCAGTCCGTCCTATAGCCATTGGTTTATTAATGTGACTCCATTGCTGTTCAGTGGCTGCAATGGTCTGCCATAATTTTTTGTGAGACCTAGTGCTCTCAGATGCTTACTGAATCTCTGTGGTCAGAAAAGATAAATCCATAGCCGTAATAAGTTTGTATTCCTATGAGAATAAACTATTGGCTTTAATAGCCTCAAATATTAGCAATGAAGTCAATTTGCCATCAAGTAGACAGTTTGTGTCCTCGAGAAATGGTACCACATTGTGGAGCTCAGATTGGTCTCTGTTGTCAGCAGACTGGACATTCAGCAGTGGCAGAAGCTAGATTGCCTTGATAAATGAAAGTCATGCTCGGGTCCATGCATAGCCACCATCTCTGACTCCATAGTCATCACTCTAATTTTAACACCCATTATGATAATTGTGACCCCTAGCTTCTAGGCTAAATCTCACTTCCTGGTTTCAATAGTTGCAGGGCTCAATCATCCTCAGTAAGCCAAGTTGCATATCAGCTTCTCCTATTGTCAGTCCTGGTCGACAGAGAAAAAGCACCTGTGATCCAGTGATACTCATGTCTCTCCTAGCAGAAGTTTCCTTAAAACCTTGGTAAATGGTGTGCTTCAGCTTTCCCATTGAACATAATTAGCTGAAGGGTCTTCTGGTTGTAGAGCATACCCATTTCAATATATACACATTCCTGAGCCTTTCTTTTCTTCCTTCACCATTTACCATGGTGATTTTGATATTTCAATTGCTGAGCATGTACCCAAGAATTTGCCCTACTTTTAAGCTTTAAGTTACAGCCCCTCCGATCAAGTGCCCTAATAAGCTGTCGCATGAACACTACCCCAGCTCCTATCGGTACATTCTGGTTAGATCTTGCAGCTCCTTTGAGATTTTTTTGTTAAGACTTTGAGATGGTCTTTTTGTTTTATAATTAGGTGCAGCTCATTCTCAGCTGAGATGTACTACGTCTCCAGTTACAGTCCTAGTCACCATGAGGGAGGGGTAGGACACTCTGAGGAGGACATTCATGGCATCGCTGCCTGGGAGGGAGCAGAGTCCTCTGTGCTATCTTCTAGAATAGAAGAAGTGCTAACTCTTAGTAAAAAAAGAGGCCAAATGGCTCCGAAATTTAAGATGTTTCAGAGATTAAAAGTATTTGAGAGTGCTCACCCACGTGCCTCCATTTCATGTGACATAATCCCAGGTTTTGAAAATCAGAGATGCACAGACCTGGGTAAATGAACAGAATAAACTGAAAGTTGCCAAGGCATTGAGGAATTTCTGGGCCAAAATCTAAGAAAGGAGGAAAACCTAGAGAAACGAAACCAAATTAACAACATTTCCCCCCACCCCATTGGGCATTATCTCACTCTAGATACTGAGTCTATAACACGTTTATGAAGTGATGGAACAATAGTCAGAGCTCAGGTCGCCATATATCCAAAGTTTTGGGTAGGAATTCGCATGCTTAAAGCTCAGTAGTATGGATGAAGTGGATAGACAAAGCCTCAGAAGATTGAAAGAGGGAAAGAATAGGGTCCAGAAAGTATTTTAGCACGTATTGCAAAAGAAATACAATGCAACACTCACACGCACACACACACCCCTAGGAATCGTAGGAACATTGTTGGGGGTGGGAGAAGACAAAGGAAAATATGAAAGAAAGGAAGACAAGATATACTGCTTTAAAGGAGCAACAATAAGATTTCTCAAGTGAAATAAAGGAAATAAAAAAGCAATGATATGATGTCTTCAAACATTTCAAAGAAAAATACTATCAAACTAAAATTAAATAATAATCATAATCAGTCCTTCCAAAATGAGATGAAACAAAACTCATTAAGAAAAACAAAAATAGAGAGAATTTGGTCACCCAAAGACTTCAGTAGAGAAAGTATAGCAGGTTTCCCTTTGCTGAGACAACATGCCAATAAGTTGGAAGATTTCTGTGAAGTATAGTCTTCCAGGAAATTATAAATGCCCAATATTGAATATAAGATATAAAAATTAGAAGATATAGGAATCCTGAACAAAGTAATGACAATCAAATAAATTAATAAATAAAAACTCAAATAATTCGTAAAATAACACCACGGAATATAGATCAAGATGATAGATTGGGTAGGTAAAATAGAAAAAAATATAAAAATCACCAACAAATAACAGTATGAGGAAAATCCAAGCTCCATTACAGAACAGAAATTTTGCAGACTTATTGAATGACAGATAGTCAAAATGTCTGTGTGTGTATGTGTATATATATATACATACACATACATATATACATACAGAGAAACAAAGCCCAAAGAAACAGTAGCTTAAAATGCATGTAAGAGAACACTATTTTAAAGGAAGGGGGAATTTATGGGTACTCCAAACACAAATTCGATGATTATAAGAAGTAGGAGGGGAGGAGACTTAGGGGAGTTTTTCAGAGTGATAAATAGTACGGAGAACTCTGATGAGAAAGACTGTGAGTTTATGGTTTGAGAGTACTACAGATATTGGAAATACAAATATGATTTTTGAATTTGAAATTGAAATGCATAGTGTAAAGCAAAATAGATTAAATGTCAACTAATTTTGTATTAACAACTTTGAATACAGAGTCAAGTAATTCTTCCAGATGTAACTGCAAAAGAATTAATAAATGAAAAGTAAGGGGAAAGTTTGGAATAAAGTTTGGGCTATATTTGGAAACTATACAACCAATGGGAGTTTCAAAAGAAGTTTGGAGAAAAAAATTAAAGAAACAATACGACAGATTCTCTCCTATGTGGAGTAAAAGCAGTGGTCTTCAGATTGAAATGGGCTTCCAAAGAAGACATAGCATTTAGAGTGAGAAATCCCCACATAGACACAACAGACTAGAAATTAAGGACACCAAGTGCATAGGTAAATCCAAAAAGATACCAGATAGAGAAGGGTGAATAAAAATGAGACACACTCTCAGACAAATATACACACCTACACACACACAATCTGCAGAAAAAAATGAGTGTACTAGCCTATGAGTGTGTATCTTCAACCTACGATGCTGATAGACTTCAAAGTTCTGAGGAAATGTGAATTGCATCCTTGAATTCTAAAAGTACCAAATTAGCGCTCAAGTGGGATTGGTGATAAATACAGCCATGAGCTACATAGCCGCATTTTAGTGAACAACAGATCACAAAACAATGGTGGTCCCCTGAGATTAGTACCAGATAGCCCAGTTGTGCAGTAGGCTCTACCATCTAGGTTTGTGTAAGTACCTTCTACGATGTTCACACAATGGTGAAATTGCCAAATGACACATTTTACAGAACATATCCCCACCATTAAGCGAGGCATAACTGTGTTAATATATGAAACAGTTAAAAATTATAACATTTCCATTTATTTTATTAATAAGCCATTTGATATACTGTAGTAAACTGAAAATTAAATTATGTAAGAAAAGTGTGGGGGTGGGGAGAAGCAGAGGAAAGACAATAAACTAGTTAAAATTATAGTTACATTAAGGACTTTCAGTTCTGAGAATAATACAGTAACTGATACTGGACATTCCTACTCGCCCAGAAAAACCCTATAAAGCTAGAAGAAAATATGAAAAGTAAATATTTCAGGCATTGAAAGTATCTACTCTTAGGACAACCCCAATCTCCCTGGCTCCTCCCAGTTCTTGCTTCAGCTACTTCCTGTACCAGCCCTAGCTTATGTTTTTGAGGTATGGAGTGGGATAAGGGAGTCTTATAAAATACTGTGAATAAACTCGTTAAGAAAGCTTTGATTTTGTGATGAGCATGATGGTGGTGAAAGCACTCGCTGGTTTATAATTGTATTATCCTAAAATTCTTTTGTAAATAGTGTTAATTTGCTGAGCAATGACACTATCTTCTGATGGAAGTTAATGTCGGGTCTCCTTTTGCTGGTGCATTGTTATTGCTGGTGATATTTTCATTTGATTTTAGGTTTTTCTGAGAGTAGTTGAAATTATTGTTTTAATATAGAGAGGTTCTGGGCTATTTTTCAGCAGTGCAGTTGGCCACTATTTGTCAAAACAGTTAACTCCAAATTGAATGTGACAGTAATAATTTTACTTTCTTGTTTATGAAAAGACTGAATGATCAAGAAATTTAGAGAAGGAGTGGATTTCATGTTTATATAACTAAATTATCATTCACAGAGCATAGTTTAAGAAACAAAGTGTAAGATCTGGCAGCATAAGTGTGGTATTGTGTTTATATGAAGTCAAATTATGTCAGGTGAAATTGAATTTAGGGGATGAACATAACCACCCAAATAACAAAAAGCCAGAAGTTTCCATTAGGAACGTATTTAGAAGTCTTTGAAATGAAAACCACTTGCTTGCATTGAGATACATAGCTATTTATATTTGTTAGAATTCCAAATCAGTGAGTAGTGGGAATCAATTCAAAATTTTGTATTCAGGCATAAGAAACACTAAGCTGTCAAATAGTCTTTCTTGTAACCCATGGAGGGTCATTTCTGTCAAATTTACCTTCTGAGATCGAAATGATACTAGAAGAGCAAGAAAGCAGGAACGCTCAGGTTTAACTCGTTCCCCATCTTAAGTAATAAGCAGCTCTAATCACACTTGAAGGTGACTCAAAGAAGCTATTTGCCTCTTAAGCTTAGTTATTTTTGTTTTGTTTCTCAAAAGGTTTTAAATAAGCCCATACACTCACCTGAAGGAATTGCCAGACTCCACAACCTCAGTTAAAATAGTTTCCTTTTTGAAAAAAAGTAAAAACGTATTTGTCTTTCATCTAGTTCCACAAAAGAATCCAATTTATTATTTTAAATGTAGGAGATATGACTGTAATAAAAAGCAGTTTTCACTATGTAGTTTCCACCATGGACAACAACCCAATTACAGTCAAAGTAATCTCTTCCAATAGCGTTACTGTTAACTTTCTGAGAGAGATTAAAGAGCATTGATCAATAATAACTGCTCTTTCGAATATATCAGCTACGTTCCATCTGTGGTTTATAAACTGGCAAATAGTAATCCTTCCAGAAAATATGTTATATAGTAAAGATTAAGTATTATTTTCTCTGGGCTCATTGACATGCATATCTCAGTGTGAGAGAAAACCTCGAAAGAGTTTTTTATTTTTTTAGTACAAAATGAACAGACAGCTTTACATAGAAACTTTAAATTGCATGAAAACAACCAAACACAATGGTGCTGACTGTAGGACTCGCCAAAATGATAGTTCCTGTTCAAGTCTGAAGAGACAGATAATCTCTCGCTGTAAGGGTAAAAATACTCCATTATTCTCACAGATGTCCTGTATGTACTTAAAATAAAAGCAATGAGAATAATAGGCACTGAAATTTAAAAAGTAAAAAATAGCTATGGCTTACAGAATTTATGAGCACTAATTTTATTTAAGAATTGGTAAGTACCAAGTACAATCTAAGATTTATATATGTTTTAGTTTTTCTTAATCATCCCAATGGGATGAACTGACCATTCTATGTTCTTTGAAAAATCCATTTTTAAACAGAAACTAATATATTAAAGTACTGTTGTTTGATTACAGAAAGATAAAGAAAAATGTGGATGTTTTCATTAAAAGTGTGAATATGTAAAATTGCTCATCTTATTTAGTTTGAAATAGTCCTTGTGGGGCCAGTCCGGTGGCACAGCAGTTAAGTTTGCACGTTCCGCTTCTCGGTGGCCCAGGGTTTGCCGATTGGGATCCCGGGTGCAGGCATGGCACCGCTTGGCAAAAGCCATGCTGTGGTAGGCGTCCCACATATAAAATGGAGGAAGATGGGCATGAATGTTAGCTCAGAGACAGTCTTCCTCAGCGAAAAGAGGAAGCTTGGCAGTAGTTAACTCAGGGCTAATCTTCCTCAAAAAAAAAACAAAACAAAACACGAAATAGTCTTTGTTTAGGGAATCACACTAAATTATGTCATTATGTCGTCCCCGACTGGCTAAATGCACAGTTTTAAGGTATCTACCTAGCATGAGAAGAAACAGTATGTGAGGTTGTCTGACTCGTTTCAAAATTAACTAGATTTTAGATGTGTTTCATATGGCTTATCTTTATTACACTGATACTAATATTATGTATTACTCTTCTCCCTTTGCCAAACAACTAATAAAGCATTCATCTGGGTGATATTTTGCCACCTATAAGATACTCTTCAGTAAACTGGTCAATCAAGAAAATTATCAGAAAGGCTTTAATATATTAAGTTGCCTCATTTTTTAAAAGCAATATTTTCTGTTAATAACAAGTATAAGAGAACATATAAACTTTAGAAAGTCAACTACAGATAAGAGTTACTGCAATTTCTAATTAGCCCCGATGTTACGTTTTCTAATTTGTTTTTCGTGTATTCAGTTACTGAATGCACTTCCATTGAGTGACTGTTAGGTATAAACACTCTGCTGAGGACTGAGGACATTCTGCTATCTTGGTCTTGCCACCTCATGGTGTTGAAATTTGCCATATTAGGATTTGTAAATGAAAGTCAATTTGAACTAAATGCAACTTATGCAATCATGGATTTTAATCTCCAATGTAAACTTTAAGCCTGACATATTTGCACACATTTTTGCATATATGCTTTTGAGCCATATGTAAAGTAGGAACACAATGAAAGTGAGTATTTAATTCAATAGCTTGATCTAGATAAATACAGAAATATACAAATTTCAGTCACAGAAATCCCCAGTACATTTATTCAAATACGGACATCACAGTTATGTTAATGGAGTTACTAGAAACTTAGTGTTAAACACAAAGAAAAGTAAAGAATCATAATGAAACAAAAATAGATCTTAAGTAAGAATATACTAATTTTATAATGCTTGATGGCAACAATCACTGAGTTCAACTTGCCTTCTGTGACTTTATGTGAGGCTCATATATGTTGAGAAGTTTGATTTATTTATTTTGAAAAGTGTGCAGACCTTTCTTAAAACTGTTCTGCTTCAAGAAACAATCAATGATGCTACTCATGACAGAATTAAATGATAAATGGCTCTGTAAACATCTTTGATCACCGAGCACAAACATGCAAGCATTTGTGAATTAAAGAAGGACAGCTAAATCACAAAGGAACAGCAATACATGAAATCTTTAGTGGAAAAAATATTTCATGTAGTGGTAAAAATCAAGAATTAGAGCTATGCTTAATTTGAAATTATAGAGTAACTGAGAAATTATGTTACTGTCTGGTGGAAAAAGCTTATGAAGGAAAAAAGTAATGAAATTCATGTTCCAGGACAGAGATTCTCAATAGATAGACATACAATTTTTATATCAATTTGTTCTGAGTCTTAGTTTAAAAAACCTGTAAAGAGAAGTTTTTATGACATAGTTTTATATTATAAAGTTAATTTGCATTATTTTGTCCAGAATAAATTATCAAAGACATTTAATATTTGAATAGGACGCTGACTTGCACTATTAATGAAGAACCTTATTTAAATGATAAGCATATGGAAGGTCACCGAAGAGAATTCTCTTTCTTGAAGAAATGCTCCAGAATGCTTCCTGAATTCCTGACTCACATATCCAAATACCTACTCAACTATTCCACTTGAATATAAAATCTAAGATGTTCAAATTTGAACCCCAGACGTTTTCCTAACATGGTTGATAGTATCTTCATCCGTAGTTACTTAGGCAAAGAAACTTTGGATCAATCTTGACTTTTCTCTTTGTCTCACACTCCACATCTAATCCAAAACAAATTCTGTTAGGTCTGACTTATAACTATATACATAGTATAACATCCTCCCACCATCTCCACTGTTACAGATCTGACGTAAGCCACCACTACCACTCGCCTAGCTACCTGAAACAGCCTCTTAACAGTTCTCTTTACTTCTGTCATTATCCCTACAAAATCTATTCTCCACAGAGTAGGCAGCATTATTTTGTAAAACAATAAGTCAAATTGTGGCACTCCTCTTCTTGAAACCCTGAAAAAATTTCCTCTTTCACTGAGAATAAAAACCAAAGTCATTATAACAGACTATGACATAATAGACTATGATGCCGTACGTGATCTCATCTCTATTTATCTTAGTGACGTGATTTCCTGATACTTTTACTTATACATTCTCCATTCAGCCACAGTGGCTCCAAACTATTCCTCCCACACACTGGGTATGCTTATGCCTGTTTTCTGGCTATTCCTTTACCTGGAACACTCTTCTACACCTGAATGACTATCTCAGTCATCTTCAAACCTCCTCAATGTGATTATCCATCCTACCTTGTGAAAATGGAACAAATTGTCTACTACCCCACAAGCACTCCTGTTCCACTTGTTTTCCGTAGAAATTATCAAATTCTATCATAATACAAAGTTGTCTTATTTGCTGTATTTATTTCCTGTTTTCCCCTATTATACAAATAGCCTCACATGGGC
The DNA here is from genome assembly GCF_041296265.1 of Equus caballus. Taxonomy (NCBI): domain Eukaryota; kingdom Metazoa; phylum Chordata; class Mammalia; order Perissodactyla; family Equidae; genus Equus; species Equus caballus. The sequence goes on along the minus strand of NW_027222392.1, from coordinate 1,036,509 downwards.
AAGTGTGATTTGTTCAGCGTGATCACGGATGTACCCCAATGGCCTTGAACACTGCTGGGCACATAATAAGTTCTCAATAAATATTTTTAGAAGAAATCTAGCCAACCAGGGACACAGTGCCCCACAAAGAAGTGAAAATCTGACAGACAGCCTGAATGTTTGTTCTGTTTTCTTTTTTTTTTTAATGTGAAAGCTTTACAGATTAATTTTTCCATGCAAAGATCACAAAAGCTTGGGCAACAATTTCTACCCCAGTTATTGCTATCTAAGTTTTACCTAGTCTACAGTTTTTCATGGCCAGTGAACTCATGGGCCTATGCTCTCATCTCCTTATATCTTCGGTACTTTAGTTATCTGCTTCCTAGTCACCTTCTCAGATTGAGAACATATTTTGACTCTCACCCCTTGCTTATCAACTTCATTTCACTCTACTACCCAGATTCACTCTATTTTGGACTTCTCTGGATGCTTCTGGTTATAGAACAATGGTAGCCCTAGAATATAGGTACTCATTGCATTCTGTTAAACCTATGGTTCACTCATCTGGCGAACCATAACAATCTCCCCAACCTATTTGTTGGGGGAAGGGTATCAGACATGGAATGATCCTAGGTTCCTGTTTTTAAAAGGTCACATGTGATATTAAGGAGGATAAATCAGGGAAATGCAAAACATTAAGTAAGATTTGAAGATGTTGGCAGTGAAAATAAAAGAATGCTAATGAAATGTGGAGAAAAGCATCTCAAAGATAATTGAATGATTAAGTCAACAATTATTAAAAGCTTATTTGATGGAGGAGGGAAAGAGATTAGGATTTCAAAATTACTTTTAACTCAAAATGATTTAATGAATACCTCTTTTATTATTTAATTATTTTTTATTGAGGTAACATTGGTTTATAACATGAATGATTATCTCTTACTATAGATATAGTATCTCTAAGGATAGTCAGGATTATGATGCCTTAACAAACCTTCCCAAATTTTAATAGCTTAATGGAATTCACTTTCATTTCTCAGTAAAATGTCCTCTTCATGATGCCGTTGTCCATGTGGTAGGTCAATATTCTCTATCTCAAAATTACTGTCCACAGTTGTCATGACAGAGAAAAAGCACATGGAGAATTACAAAAGAGAAATAAAAATTTTCAGACTGGAAGTGATACTTATCATTTCCATTTGCCTTTCATTGGCCAAAGAAAGCGATCATCACACTGATTTCACACTAAAATAACTGGAAAGGGACAAAGAAGTCTAAATATTGATAAATACTAGTAATATCATTCACTGGCTCTGTGCTAAGGACTAGAATACAATGTTAAGACACTTTCAATGGATTGATATATAGTTGTATGGTTCACTTACATGGCAAATATAAGAGGGGGAAAGTCCAAGGTCAAAGATAAAAAAATTCATTACAATCCATGTTGAGATGGAGATATCTGTGTGAAATGAAGATAAAATTACCCCCAATAGGCAGTTGACAAGACCTTGAGCTCTATTATAAAGCCAAGGCTATGATCTTGCATTTTAATTCACTGTTGTATTTGAGAAAGGTGAGGTTATAATTTTGAATTATTTTATCTAATTATTACAATATAAATTGAGACAAGAATAAGCGTAAAGAAACAGTAGGAACTATATCATCCATCATTATCAATGACTTATATTAATAGCCTTATTTCCGGAAAGATAAAGTTAAAATATTCTACTTATCCCTTCAATCTTTTGACTTTACCTACTTATTTCCATGTGGAGTTGGTTAGATAAACAGTTTGTCCATCAAGATGCTTGGAATTTAGAAGCAGAGTTTCCTTTTAATGAAAATATCTCCCACAGTGAATAATATCTAAATTTATTTTTGTTTGTTGGCAATTACTCTCTTAATTTCTAAAACATACTCTTTGTATGAAAATGGAGAAATAGAATTTATGTTGCAGAATTTTTCTCTTTTCCAGACATGAAACATTATGATATAAATTACAATTTCATAACTAAATATTTGCAATTGCTCCCTTATTATTTGATTGCAGATATTGAATTATTGATCACATCTGCCCTTTAGAGCCAGATTGTATCCTTATGAGGTTTCTGTTCACATGTTGTTTTCTCTGTGGGAAATAAAGCGTTTCTCTGTAGGAAGTGTCAGATGTTTACTAATAAGTTTTTTCAATAGGCTTGGGCTTTTGAATGTTAAAATTTAAATCTTTCTATTGTTACATTAAGCCCATTTCAATAATGTACAATTTCTTGGATTTTGGAGACTTTTCGGCACAAGATTTATTGTGTATAATATCAGGCAACATTTACAGATTATTTTATTTTTGCAGGAGCTACCACAAAATAATTATTTTCTATTGAGACAGGAGTATTTTTGCCTATATGTTTGTTTCTCATATGTGCCTAAGTTTACAATAATGAATTTCAACTGCTATTTTGCTCAACTCTAGCATTTAGAAATCTTGCTTTTTAACTTTTGAAATAAATATGCTGTGCAGTTAAGCTAATAAGGTTTTAGATATAATAAATTAAGTTTAAAAAATTATCTGTTGTTTTGGAGTTTAAATAAGCATTATTTTTATACTAAGTCATTATTAGTATACATTGATACCGGAAAAATGAACTACTGATATAAATATATGCAAGAGACTGTTCAACATAATTTTACCTGTGATCTTCATATTTTTTCCCCTAAATCTCTAAAGCTGAAAACAGGTCATAAATTCTAATGAGAGTAACACTGAAGTTCCTGATAGCTCTTCCAGTTCTTTATAAAAATATAGTACTTATCCCTTAAACTCTACCACAAAACAGTTGTACTAACCACCTTCTGTAAAAAGACTAGATATTTTAAGAAAGTGTATTTAAGTAAGAACATTTTGTGAAGTCACATTGTACAGTAAACATAGATGGATAATGCCAAGATGAGGTGGATTTCCATGAGAACCACTTAGAGCGACTGAACGTTTCTGCAGGAAAGGAAGGCTGTTTTCTTACTCCCTGAACAGATGTTTGCTCAGTACAGAAATAAAAAGTGATTCACAATAAAGGAATCTTGGGAGACCTTAACAAATTTCCCCTGGAGTTTGGGGAATAAGTGACATTTTCTTTTCCCTGAAAATTTCAGAGGGCAGGATGCTGGCTTGGATAGCCTGCAATGCCACAAAAAAGTAGAGAATATTGAAGCAGAGACAGGGCCCACGTCTGTCATTGGTATGTCTAAGGATGTGTGTATCTTCTTTGAGTCAAGTGGAAACTGGTATTTATCACACATGAAGTATCCTGAAGCCATCCCATTTAAGAGGCTGTGGGATCATCACCCATAAGCGGGCGAGGAGGGTACCCTTGGGGCTAATGGTACATCTTGAGAGAACAAGGCTATGTGATGGAAATGTGAAATGCATCATTTGCCATTTTCCATTTGGGCCTTCAAATAATCTATTCCTAGAGTTATATTTGGATAACTGCCATAAAGAGGACCCTAGCACACAGGAGATAACTTCAAATATGACTTGCTACATAAATCTTCCCTTTAAATCACTCACCTGAGTTTTGCCTCAACCTTGGGGAACCAGAAAGGAGAAAGAAATGAAAATTGATTTAAAGAATAGACTATTCCTCATTATTTTACCTCCGGTGCCTGAAGACAGATTAAGGATTAATTTGGGATGGGAGGAGCTTTTAAAAGCAGCCAGAGTCCAAGTTCTACATTAGACTAGAACTTGACAGATTTTTCTCTCTCAATAACCGAAGCTGTTCATGTATTAAAAACAGTTCTTATATTTGAGTCCGAGAAGCTATGGAATCTGATGAAAGTTTTTCAAAGGTAAGGTTAGGAAGAGTCAGTAAACATCAGGGAAGGCAAAAATGGGAGAGGGTGATATCTTATGTGTGCTCCAAAGATATGAAACTCTAAATTCAACTGTTTACTCATGGAAGACTTTTATATGAGAACCAATGGATGGTTGTTAACTTATCTCTGACCATGGCTCTCATTCAAAACTCTGCTGATCATCAGCACAAAACAAGAGTACACACAGAGAGAACAATTGGGTGAGGAAAATGGAAAGGAAAAGTAATAACATTTTGTGACTACTTGTCCATTATCAGCTACTTTGCATATACTATATTTAAGTTTCATTATATTTCATATTATGTTACATATGAAAGTTTTCTTTGAAAAGTAATGAACAAGTAATAGCTACCTTTCCTAAAGTAATGGCTAAGGTATGACAAGGTGATCATCACAACATTCCTATTGTGGTCATGCAGTTTTCAGAATGAAAGACTGACTGACCTATATAAATTTACGCTTTCGTAATATCCCTTTCAATATTAGTAGGAAAGTTTAACTTGAAGCTCGCATATATGCTGAATGAAGCAAATGAAACAAATGCAATTGATGTAAAATGGGAAAATGTTTCCCTCATATATTTGGAACACATGGCTTATGAGTGAGTAAGTAGACAATATAAAGAGAATTATCTGAATTACCTAACAGAGGTTAACGTCAGGTGAGTACACTGAACTCAGTCAATAAGTAGAAAATAACTACAATGTCCACTAACGGGGTAAGCAATGTCATATACACACTCTCTTTAGCAGGGGTAGGAGAAAGGAATATTAATAACAAAAAGAAAAAACTGGAGGGGGTATATAATTATGCTAAAAATAAATAAAACACATAAAATAGAGGAATGATTTAAATATTATTCCGGGAAACAAGGTAGGAGACTCAAGCTGAAGGAAATAAAAATTAAGGACAGATCAGTCAGGAGTGTAGCACAGCTTTACTAAGTGTCCCTGATACCGGTTGTGCTAAATACTTGCAGACAGTACGAATGTTGACTGCTTCAGAAACCTGGTCAACTTAGTCATAAAAACCCAGGACAAAATAGCAATGGAAGTGACACCAGGTAGCTCAGATACTCACTGATTAGACTGGAGCTCTAAATCACAGTCAGGAGAAAAGGACGGAGGGGAGAGAGTACACAAGATGGAAGGGAAAATGTGATGTGTCAGGCATAGAAATAAACAGGGCTACTGAGACACAATGCTGAAAACGGTATCTCTTGTTTTCAGAAAAATAAAGGAATAGTAGGTATATTGAAATAGAAAATATCTCATGAAATGAAAATTGACCATTTGGTATGAAATAATAAATTTGTTGGTAAATATCCAATTTATTAAAAGCAAAGAACTGCAGCTTTTCTGAAATATTGGAAAAATTATATAGGTATATTCAATAAACTTATGAAGCTATACAGAGAAATTAATAACGGAGTCATTTAAAGCAATCAATTGAATTAAGACATATAACTAAGATTATTTTTATATTTGAAAAAAAGTTCTAATACTAAAGTTGCTTTCAATAAATAACACAGTGGCAAACATGGTAATAAGTTGACTTTTGGAATAGAGTGAACGTAAGAAGAAACATTAAGCCAAAAACAATACGTGGTTCATGAAATATGAATCTGAAAAATCAGTTTATATATATATTTGGCTTTATTTTCTCCCCAGAGAATCTGCCCTGAGAATAATGTTGGTGAGCAATATGTAGAAATGTGCAATTGGAAATACATCGACAGCCACGTTTAAACATTGTAATGAAGATCCGCAATTAAAGGAGATTCTCTGTCACAGGCCTGTCTGGAGCTGCTATGCCCGGAGAATGTGGACATAGCTATGGGGATAGTCAATCTGTACGCGAAGCCTCGCTCTGACACCAATTCACACTGACCTTGTACAAGTTACTTAACTCTCCTTAAGCTTTCTCATCTCGAGCAATAAAGACCTTATCTAGAGGCGAGTTGTGGGTATTGATTAGCTAATGTTCTGAAAGTTGTGTGCAGATGGAAGAAACAGGACATAAAGGATAAATGTAAGTCCTACACGCAAGGAGACTTCCTTAAGACTTCCAAAGTTGGTATACACATAACACATTTTCAACTGGGCAGAAAAGCAGATGGGGAATTCTCAAATTGTGGTACAACAAAATGACTATGAAAAGTAGCATAAACTATTGCATAAGAATAACATATGTTGTAGAAAAGAGACAAATCACATTCAAATAATTTAAATGGTAGTAAACCATGGGAATCTATTAAGTATCAGTTCTTTTTCACTGCATTTGTTTCACTATTTACTATCAATTTAGCACAAATATAGAGAAATGTCTCAGTGTTTTATTAACGTTAACACTATATAAGTATTAAATTCCCAAGAATTATAAATTAATGCTATATTGTAGAGTTTGTGGTGTTATAATATTTAGCAGCCAAACTCAATAGAAAAGCAAAATTTTATTACAGCTAATAAGCATATCTATTACCACATATATTTTCATAATTAACATAGATGTAACAAGTGACAAACAAATAACATCCAATACAAAATATGAAAATCACACCAGAGTGCTTGTCGGCACATATAACCTAGAGTCAGGATTTTACCAGTTTAAATCTTAGAAACCGTTTTTCAGAACTAAGAAGTTACATGGACAAAGTAATACTTTTAGTGATATATCACAGTCAAATAATATATTATATAATATATTCAAATTATCATACAATAGACATATGGAAAAATGCAACCTCTAAAATTATTGAAAATGGCAAATAAATAAAAATCTTAGGTATTTACTCGACTGAGTTAAAAATTTATGTTCCTATAAAATCTAGAACACAAATGTTTAGAAGCTTTGTTCATAAATGCCAAGTCCTGGGAGAAGTCAAGGTGTCCTTCAAAAGTTGAGTGGAAAAACATACTTTGGTACATGCCTACAACAGGATTCTATTTGGAGATTTAACAAAATGAGCTATCAAGCTCTGCAAAGACATGGAGTAATTTTAGTTGCATGTTGCTAACTGAAAGAGACCATTTTGAAAAGGCTGCCATATTTATACGGCATTCTGGAAAAGGCGAAACAATAGAAAGGATTAACAGATCAGTGATTGCTAGTGGTACAGAGTGGTGAAGGGTTGAATAGGTGAAACCCAGGGAATGTTTTAGAGTAGTGCAACTGTTCTGTTTGATACTGTAATGAATGAGTCAATACTTTGTTTTTTCTTTCTCTTGTGTGGCCTCGTTAAAAATTTCTCATCTTCTATATTGTTATATTTTATCATTCAAAGCAAATTTAAAATAAACAGTCTCTTTAAAAGAAAACAAGAAAGAAAATTAAAGTTAGGAAAAGAGTAATGAAAGAAAGATGGAAAAGTAGACAACACAGGTGAAAGAGAGAATTTCTACAAAATTTTCAAATGTAAAAAAATTATGAAATGGACTCTGCTAAGATTAAAAATGAAATATATGTAATTAAAAACTACTGGCAAGGTTTGTAAAACAGTTTAGACATAGCAGAGAACAATACTGGTGAACTAAAACACAGGTCAATAGAAAACATCTAAACTGAATCACAGAGAGAAAAAAGTGGGGTAAAAGAGTTTATGACACATGTGTAACAGACACAAATATTCTAATAAATATGTAATAATAATCCCAGAAGGAAGCAGTGGAGAGACTGAGTTCGAAAAAATATTGAAAAAAATAACCATGAATTTTCCAAAATTGTTGAAAGATAACTTTCATTCAAGAAGTTCGATGAAACACTATAGTAAAAGCACACAGGAAACCACAGATAGGCTTATTGTAACAAAATACTGTAACTTACAGTTAAAAAGAAAATCTGCCAGGGTGAAGTGAACATGCTACCTTCAAGAAAGCAATTAGGAATATTCACCTGACTTCCATGCAGAAAGAAAAAAAGGGAAGCCAAAAGAAAATAGAATGATATTTTATAGTCTAGGGAAATTTGCTGCCAAGAAATCATTCTCTAATAGAAAAAATTATGCTACAAAATGCATGATGAGTCAGCCTGGTCTAAAATAAAATACTGAAAAAGTGACGTCAGCATCATGGCTAAGTGAGTTGCTACCTTTGTCTCTCCTCTCTAAATTACAACCGGTAGGACATCCATAGACCAACAAAGGATTCTCTGCATAGCGTACCAGAACACCTAAGAGACCCATGTATGTATGAATCTGAAGGTGGGTGAGCTGGATCTCCTGGAGGCTGTGGGACCAGAGGAGCAATGGCAGCAGCTCCTGAGACTGGAGGCTCCAGGAACTGTGGTGATGCCCACTGAAGCCCCAGGAACCAAGGCAGCCCATGCCCCCAGAGGACAAAGGAACCATAGCAGTACCTGAGACCCAGCTCTCCCCACCTTCCCTAGAGGCAGTGTCTCTGACGCTGGCCCTCCCAGAAGCAAGGGTTGCATCCAAGACCCTGGTACCCTTGGCAGCAGTGGTAGTGCTCCTCTGACCTGAGACTTCAGGAACTATGGCAGCACTCATGACTTAGCTCCTTCCCAACATCCAGAAGTGGCAGTGGCACCCATGACCTGAGGCTCGGGAGCCACTACCATGCCTGAGACCAGAGGCTCCAAGAAGAGCAGCAGCACCTGGGACCCAAGTACCATGCTCTTTGTGGAGGTGGCTGTGGCGACCATGACCCCAGACCACCTAGCAGTGATGATAACTCCTGTGAACCCAGCACACTCAATAGCAGTGATTCCAGCACTCACAGAAAACTCAGGAGCAGCAGCACAGGTGGCACATATACCAGCAGCACCTGAAGCCACAGAGACACTGACAGCAGAGCTCATGACCTTGGTCCTTTCCAGCTGCAGTGGTGTCTGTAAATCTGGCACCCCCACCCATAGAGTGGTGCCTGTAGACTCAACCAATCTGGATGTGTCAGAGGTTCCCACAACTTTGAATCCCTCTCCACCCTCCACCTTCCCCCAATGCAGTGGGAGCACACATGACTCAGGTGATCCAGGAAGCAGCAGAAGCACTTGCCTACTTGGTGACCCTGATGGCAACATCCATGACTGCAGCAACATCACAAGGAGCAAGGCACCAGCAACTTCAGAGGCACAAGCAGCACAATGAGTGCACTCTTGACATCTCTGGGAAAGGCAGTGGAAAGTAGAAAGTGCACACTCTCAAATACAATGAAAAGTAGCTCAGACTCAAAGTAACCAAAGCCTTACCCAAATAAGGCGGGTGTTTACTACCACAAATGCACTGGCAGAGGATCAAGTAATCAAGTACCATGAAGAACTACAATAACATGGCGGAACAGAAAGAAAATTACAATTCTCCAGAACTCAAACTTGAAGACATGGAAGACTGCAATTTAATGGTAAAGAATTCAAAATAGTTGTTGTGAAGAAACTCAGCAAGCTACAAGAAATCTCAGACAAAATGTTCAATGAGCTCTGAAATGAAATAAATGAATGGAAGGAGTACTTCGCCAAAGAAATTTAAACTCTAAAAAAAAACCAAATAGAAATTCTGGAGCTGAGGAACTCCATAAATGAGATGAAGAATAAAGTAGAAAACATTGTAGATAGAGCAGACCATATCAAAGAAAGAATTCATGAGTTTGAAGACAGAAATCTCGAAATAATTGAGGTGGAAGAGGAGAAACAGCTAAGATTTTTAAGAAATGGAGAAGTTCTATGAGAAATATCCCACTCAATCAGGAAAAAACGACATAAAGACAATGGGTAACCGAGAAGAAGAAGAGAGGGAGAAAGGAGTGGACAGCTATTTAAAGAAATAATAGCTGAGAACTTTGAAAGCCTGCTGAAGGAACTGGATACACATGTACATGAAGCTAATAGAACATCTAATTATGTCAATGCAAAAAGACCTTCTCCTTGGCATATTATATTAAAACTTCCAAAAGTCAATGACAAAAAAGAATACTAATGGCAGCTAGACAGAAGAAAACATCAATTTACAAAGGAACTCCCATTAGACTATCAGTGGACTTTTCAGCAGAAATTCTACAGGCCCAGAGAGAGAGAAATGATAAATTCAAAATACTGAAAAATAAAAACTGTCAGCCAATAAAACTCTATCCAGCAAAGTTATCTTAAAAATATAAAGGAGATATAAAGGCTTTTGCAAACAAACAAAAGCTAAGGGAGTTCACTACTACTAGACCTACGTTACAAAAAAATCTTGAAAAAAGCTCTCCCACCTGAAATGAAAAGGCAAAGTTATGCAAAGATTTAAGGAAACTGACAAACAGGCAGAATTAGAAAATTGTACTCTACATCAGAATAGGTTAATAAACTCTTAATTATAACATAAAGTTTAAATGGAAAGAAAGTATTAAAAATGATTTTAAGGAATTCAATTTGATAATCAACTCACAATACAAAACAGGATAACTTTTTTTTTTAAAGATTTTATTTTTTCCTTTTTCTCCCCAAAGCCCCCCAGTACATAGTTGTGTATTCTTCGTTGTGGGTTCTTCTAGTTGTGGCATGTGGGACGCTGCCTCAGCGTGGTCTGATGAGCAGTGCCATGTCCACGCCCAGGATTCGAACTAACGAAACACTGGGCCGCCTGCAGCGGAGCACGCGAACTTAACCACTCGGCCACGGGGCCAGCCCCAAAACAGGATAACTTTTGACAACAAAAATATAGAAGAGGAAGAGGAAAAGGACAGAACCTGTATAGGCTAATGGAGACAAGATGCTAGCAGCAGAAAAATGACTATCTCATCCACCAGATCTTTTGTACAAACCTCATGGCTACCACAAAACAAAAATTCAGAGAGTAATGAAACATCAAAATGAGGAAACTGAGAAACACATCAAAGAAAACCACTAAACTGAAATAACAAACAGAAACGCAGAGAAAAAGAAGCAGTGGAAACATAGAACAGCCAGAAAACAAAAGATTAAGTGGCAGTATTAAGTCCTGTTATATCAGTAATCACCCTAAATGTAAATGGATTGAATTCATTAGGTGAAAGACAAAGGGTGGGTGGATGGATTGAAAACCAAGACCCAACAATATGCTGCCTCCAGGAGACCTATCTAAACTCTAAAGACAAACAAGGCTCAAAGTGAAGGGATGGAAAATGATGCTCCAAGAAAAGGACAACCAAAGAAAGCAGTTTTGGCTGTGGTCATATGGAAGAAAATAGACTTCACGCCAACAAAGATGACCGAAAACAAATATGGACATTATATAATGATAAAGCGGACAATCTATGAAGAAGATATAACATTTGTTAATATATATATACACCTAACATAGATACATCAAAGTGTACGATGTAATAATTAACAGACCTAAAGGGAGAAATTGATAGCAACATAATAATAGTAGGGGACTTTAATACCCTACTTACATCACAGAATAGATCATCTAGACAGAAAGTCAACAAGGAAACATTTGCTTTAAACGAAACACTAGACCAGATTGACTTTACACCTATATATATTGAACAATCCGTCCAAAAGAAATTCTTTTTAAGTGAACATGACATGGAACAATCCAAAAGATAGACTATATGTTGGGAAACAAAATATATCTCAATAAATTTAAGAAGATATTTATTATATTAAGCAGCTTTTTCAATGACAATGGTATGAAACTAGAAATCAACTACAAGAAAAAATTGAAAAGTCAAAATATGTGTAGACTAAACAAGATGCTACTGAACAACTATTGGATCAATGAACATATCAAAGGAAACATCAAAAAATAGCTGGAGACAAATGAAAATGAAAACAGCACATATCAAAACTTATGGGATGCAACAAAAGTAGTAGTAAGAGCAATAAAGGCCTACCTCAACCAACAAGAAAAATCTCAACTAAATAATCGAACACTATACTTAAAAGAACTGGAGAAAGAAGCAAAAATGAAGCCCAAATTCAGCAGAAGGATGGAAATAATAACAATTAGAGTGGAAATAAATCAAATAGAGTCCAAAAATACAATAGAAACAAGCAATTAAACTAAGAACTGATTCTTTGAAAAGGTAAACAAAATTGAAAACTCCTTTGCTAGACTCATTAAGAAAGAATACAGAAAGTTCAAACAAAATAAGAAATGAAAGGAGAAATTACAATGGAAATCACAGAATTACAAAGGATTATAAGAGAATACTATGAAAAGCTATACACCAGCAAATTGAATAAACTAGAAGAAATGGATATGTTCTTAGAATCATACAACCTCCCAAAACTGCTCAAGAAGAAATAGAGAATCTTCAATAGAGTGATGACTAGTAACGAGATTAAAACAGTAAACAATAAACCTCCCCAAAACAAAAATCCAGGATGAGAGAGCTTCCTGGTGAATTTCACCAAATATTCAAAGAATATTTAATATCTAACTTCTCAAACCCTTCCAAAAAATTCAGAGAAAAAGATGCTTCCCACCTCATTTTACAAGGCCACAATTACCTTGATACTAAATCCAGACAAGAGCAACACCAAAAAGGAAAATTACAGGTCAGTATCGTTGATGAACCTAGATGCAAAATTCCTCAACAAAATATTAGCAAACTGAACACAATGATACATTAAAAGGATCATACTCCACAATCAAGTGGGATTTATTCCAGGGATTCAAGGATGGTTCAACATCCATAAATCAATCAATGTGATACACCACATTAAGAAAGTGAAGAAAACAAATCACATAATCATCTCAATAGATCAGAGAAAGCATTTGATAATATTCAGCATCCATATATGACAAAAACTCTGAATAAAACCAGTATAGAAGATAAATAGCTCCATATAATAGAGGCCTAATAGGAGAAACTCACCGCTAACATCATACTCAACCGTGAAAAAGTGAAAGTTATTCCTCTACTAATAGAAACAAGACAAGGTTGCCCACTCTCACCACTCTTATACTGGAAGTCCTAGCCAGAGCAATTATGCAAGAAAAAGAAATAAAACTATCCAAATTAGAAAGGAAGAAGTAAAATTGTCACTATTTTTGGATGACATGAATATATATATAAAACCCTGAAGAATCCATCAAAAAACTATTAGAAATAATTAATAAATGCAATAAAGTTGCAGGGTGAAAAAACCAACATACAAAAATTAGTTGTGTTTCTCTACACTAAAAACAATCAGAAAGAGAAATCAAGAATACAATCCCATTTATAATCACTAAAAAAAAAGAATAAAATACCTAGGAATAAGTTTAACTATCACAATGTTGAAGGAAAGTGAAGAAGACACAAAGAAATGAAAAGATATTCGGTGCTCATGGATTGGAAGAATTAACTTAAGTGAAAATGTCCAAATTACCTAAAGCAATTTAAGATTCAAAGCAATCCCTATCAAAACCCCAATGACAATTTTCATGGAAATGAAACAAAGAATTCCAGAATCTATATGGAGCAACAAAAAACCCCAAGTAGCCAAAGGAATCCTGAGAGAAAGAACAAAGCTGGAGTTACCACACTCCCTGATTTCAAAATATACTACAAAGCTGTAGTAATCAACATGGTACCAGCAGAAAAACAGACACACAGATCAATGGAACAGAAGAGAGAGCCTAGAAATAAATCCACACATGTATGAGTAGCTAATTTTTGACAAAGGAGTCAAGAACATCCAACAGAGAAAGGAAAGTCTCTTCAATAAATGGTTTTGGGAAAACTGGATAGCCACATGAGAGAAAATAAAAGTAGTCCATTATCTCGCCACCTACACAAAAATTAACTTAAAATGGATTAAAGACTTGAATATAAGACCTGAAACCATAAAATGCCTAGAAGAGAACATGGGCTATATGCTCTTTGACATCAATCTTAGCAGTAGATTTTTTAATATGTCTCCTCAGGCCAGGGGTAAAACGAGAAATAGAAACAAATGGGACTGCATCAAACTGAAAAGGTTTTGTCCAGCAAAGGAAACTATCAACAAAATGAAAAGACAACCTACTAGTTGGGAGAAGATATTTGAAAACCACGTATCCAAATGGGGTAAATACCCAAAATATAGAAAGAACTCATTCAACTAAATAACAACAAGAAACAAATAACTAAATCAAGAAATGGGCAGAAGATCCGAATAGACATTTTTCCAAAGAAGATATGCAGATGGCCAACAGGCACATGAAAACATGTTCAACATCACTAATTATTAGGGAAATGCAAATCCAAACCACAATGAGGTATCACCTCATGACCATCAGAATGGTTGCTCTTGAAAAGAAAGGAAATAACAAGTGCTACAGAGAATGTGAAGAAAAGGAACGATCATACACTGCTCCTTGGAATTTAAATTTGTGCAGCCAATATGGAAAATAGTATGGAGATTCCTCCAGCAATCAAAAATAGAACTATCATATGACCAAGCTATTCCACTTCCAGGTCTTTATCCAAACAAAACAAAAACACGAATTAGAAAAGTTATTTACACCCCTACATTCATTGCAGCATTATTCCCATTGGCCAAGACTTGGAAACAACATAAGTTTACATCCACAGATGAATGGATAAAGAAAATGTGGTATAATTTTATAGTGGAATACTATACAGTCATGTTGTTGCCATTTGCAACATGGATGAACCTTGAGAGTATTATGCTAAGTGAGATAAGTCAGATGGAGAAAGAAAAATAACATAGGATTTCACTCTTATGCGGAAGATAAATAAACACAGATACAGAGAATAGATTGGTGGTTACCAGAGGGGAAATGGGTGAGGGGAGGGTGAAAGTGGTAAAAGAGCACAAGTGTATAATGATGGGTGGCAACTAGACTTTTGGTGGTGAATGTGATACGGTTGATACAAGCATCAGAATATAATAATGTACACCTCAAATTTGTATACTGTTATAAACCAATGTGACCTCAATATAAATATCTACATAGATAACTATATACATATATATATATATATATATATATATATATATTCCTACATACATACTAAAGGGAAAATTTCTGGCAGAAGGCAAATGGCTGTTAACAGAAATATGGAAATGGAAAATGTAATGAAGTGTAATGGAGAGGGTAAATCCGTGGACAAATACGTTATCAGTAGTACAAAAAATAAATGGAATGTCTTATAATGTGTGAAATGTATGGAAAATGAAAACCAATAGCAGAAATAATTCAAAACTAGAAATGATATACCTGCTGAAGTGCTCTCTGGTTCTAGGAGAGTCAAGGACACTGTAAAAGTACTAATTGTTTTATAGTATAAAAAGTCAAGGAAACACCACATAATACCTAAAACAACCAATACAATAAATGATATGTAACTAACATGTTATTAAGAAAAAATGTATTAAAAATATTTGTTGGACCCCCAAGAGGCAAGAAATCTGGATAACAGAATATTAAACAATGGTGTCAAATATTATACAAATACATTTTCTAGAAGTAATTACATTTTATAGAAATGAACTAAATATTCAAGTTACAAAAGCAATATTGTCAAATTGGATTATGACAAAAATAAAACCCAGAAATTGAAACAAAAGTTTGGAAAAATAATATATATCACAAGCAATAATAAAAAGAAAAATGATAGTTTTGCTAATATCAGGCAAATTAGACTTTAAGGCAGGGATCATACTACAGAAAAAGAGAATTATGTTATAATGACAGTAGGATTTATCAAAAAAAGTTGTAAAAATTCTCATTTGAATTGTACTTAGTAACAGTCTTAAATAATATAAACAAAAATTGATATAACTAAATCAAAATAGAAACATACACAAAGTAACAGTGTCGGATTTTCACTCACCTCTTTAACTAATCATAAAAGAATAAAGAAGCCATTCCTCATGGGTCACATACCGACTAAGAAAGAGAAAGAAGGTCATTAAGCTACTCTTCGAATGCACAAAGTGCTTACATCCATTATGTGAATAATTAAATGCACTGTTCACAGTAAGGTGCAGAAAAATTTGAAGAAAAAGTGGTAATGGTAAAGATGAATCAAAGTAGCATTTTGTGGTATTTTTTCTGATGGCTGTCTTAATAAAAGTAAAATATTCAGATTATCATTGAAGCAGTGTTTTAACTCTTGAAGTATTTCATATGTATGAGAATGCCATCATGATAGCTCTCCTCAGTAGTTTTAAAGCTCTACAGAAAGTAGCAGTTTTTCTGAGATTTTAGCATAATTTCTCTATGGCCTTCATAAGCAATTTGTCTATTCACTCGAATAATCTTTTGTTTCTACATCATTGACAAGGAAGCATTTAAAAGCATATATATTCTTTCAATGATTTATGCCAAAGTGAATAAGCTGTTTCAGTTTTCACTGTGTCCGTTACTTTTGAAAGAATGCTAATTTAATGTAATAGTGGGGCTTATAAATTTCATTATATAAATGGCTATTTGAACTGTTTTTTAAACAAAGATTACATATTGAATTAAGGCAATTTAACTAGTCTTATAATTCAGCTATAAACTACACCCATTAATGTTTTCTACTCAAGGAAAAAGATGTCAAGTTTTCCTATGCTGTCTGCCTCCACCACTGTCCCTAATTCCGAGATCCAGCCTCCCTGTGGAAATCTATTTCTCCCTACACCGAAATCAGTGAAGTAATAAAAACCTATCCTCTAAACCTAACCAATGTGTTGTACTGAAAGAAGTTACCATACTATATATGGACACACAAATATATACATACATATGCATACGTACATACATACATATGTGTGTGTATATATATACTTTCTTGTGATTAGTTTTATATCTACCTCATTTTTATATTTAGTTTAAAAAGGGATAATCTAAAATATTTTGAAAATAGGCAAAAGAATGAAAACAGATTTTTCTTAGCCAACTGATAAAGAGGGATAAAGGATATGAGACATGAATCCAGATGGTCAACCAACATAGACTATAAATGTGACACAAAGGTGGATTGACATGCAGGCCGAGGGACCACGTGTTGAGAGACTAAGTCACTCAATATGCTTAACACGATGCACGATGCACAAGCCTGTCAGACACTTAGGGACAGACACAAAAAAGAAAAACAATGCAGAGAGAACAAGATTCCACAACCCAAAGAGACTGAACAAGAGACAGAGATTAAAAAATCAGAAAAGTAAAAAGTTTAAGTCAGCGGCAGGGGGAATTGATAGCACTAAACCATTTTAGAAATCAGGAGGAAAATCAACACGTATTAAGCATGGCAAGGAAAACTGGAGGGGTAGCCATTTTATTCAACTTTTAAAATTTGTTTATTTTATACTACTTTAAAAAACATCTTATCAAGTACCAATCATCAATAAATCTGTATTTTTTAACATAGGATGTGAATGTAAATTTGCGCTCACATTATTTTAATCTCTTAAGGAAACAGTCTTTCACTTTTTTCCTCCTGGGCATATTTTTTAAATTGCCAAAAATAAAAAAAAATGGTTTTCCCAGCGCAAACAGCTTTGTTCATGTTTCTGATATATAGCTGTCTACTGCTTTACTAGACCCAAGTATGACATTTATTCAATTTCCTTAACCAGTGCCTTCTTGTCGCTTTTAACATTTTACTCAAAGGAGATAGTGCATATAACATGAATGGCATAAAAGAAGTGGTAATTAAAAAATATATTGTTAACTCAATAAATTGATCTATAAAATAGTTTTAACTATTTTAGTTATTTATGTGTTTAAGATGTGTATTAGTTACAATTCACAATAATTCTATTCCTCTCCTAAAAATCTTTCTAATTTCTTGTAGTATAAAATTGGGCATTTTGCATATTTCAGTTTTCTTTTTTAATATAAAATAGTGTAACTAAAATGGCTTATTTTTAACTCCTCAAATATGAAATACAAATTACATATCACTAGAGTACAGCATGTTAACTTTTGAAAATACAAGTAACATTATTGTTCCCATTAGAACCCCCTACATTTTTAATGCATTAGGAATATATTTACATAGAAACAGGAGTGTACACTAGCGATCGATCAGCTGCAAATGGGCAGTGTCAAATTTCAGCCATAGGAAAACAAAGAGAGTAATAGAGACAGAAGACAGGATCAAAGGCCAAAACAGAAGAGGGGAAGCAAAAAGCATAGATATAATGAATTCCTTCACTGTGAAATTCATAAAAATAATTAAAGAACGAAAATATAATAGAAATGATAAAGACCAAACAATGTTTCCTGGCATAGATGATGAGAAACAAAAAGACCCAAAAAGACACAACTTAGGAAAAATACTTTCTAAGTTCCCTCTTTTAGAAGCGACCAATGTTAGTTGTTGCTGGAAAATCCCTGATCTCTTTAGAATTCATATTCATTGGGCTGGGGGTGGAGCGATAGGGGTGCTTTATTCAGAATTTAAAGAAAATTTGGGCACCATCACAGAATGGGTACAGTTCCTATATACTTCCAAACTATTCTTAAGAGGCCAGAGTACAAATTGTCCATTTTATATATTACCTTTGAATTGTTGTGAAGGATTTTAAACTTGTAGCATGAGCTATGAAACAAGACATGGTATTTCAGCCTTCTCAAGAAAGCAAGCCTCCTCTGGCTGCTTCCACTTCTAGCCTAGATGAAATAACAGGGATCAGAATTGCCCTCCTACATGAAACAACCAAAAAAAAGACAAAATAAATAATACAACAGTTTAGAAGACATTGGTCATCAAGCATTTGGGAAAAAGTGATCTTTGAGAGTGGGAAATGAAGAAGCATCTTTGAGTACCTACTTCATGCCAGGCACTTTCATGGATTCTTTTGCCTACGTTATTGTCTGTGATAAATGCGAAGAACGATAAAAAGGATGATATAAGTCTATATAGAATTTAATTTTATTACAGTACCAAAGGAAATATATTCTAAAAAAAAGTTTTATTTCAGTAGCTAAATTTTTTCCACGAAATATCTGAAGTCCCACTTGCTGTTTCTACTTACCCCAAGCCTCTTAATAATTTCTAGCTGTCAGAAGCATTTTCATAGTTTTCTATATATGTCAATATAAATTCAATGTCAATGTTAAGGGCAAAATCGGGCACCTTAAATTTCTAAAAATAATAACTATACTATCTGCTCTTTTTGGTGCTTTTTCATGGCAGTTGTATATAAATTTATAATAAATGTATAATAAATTTATATACAGGTTGAGTTATAAAGAATTTTGTCCTTTCACGTGTACAGCAATTGAGGATAGATTGTAAATGTGACTCATTTATTTTTGTTTTGTAAAAGACTTTATTTTTTTAGAGAAGTTTTAGGTTCACAGCAAAACTGAGTTGAAGGTATAGAAATTTCCCAAATGCTCCCTGCCTCGACATATGCATAGCTTCCCGCATTATCGACACACCCCACCAGAAAGGTACATTTGTTGCAATTAATGAACCTACATTGATACATCATTTTCACCCAAATCCATAGGTTACATTAGAGTTTACTCAGTGTTGTACATTCTATGGGTTTGGACAAATTTATAGTGACATGTACTTACCATTATAATATCATATAGAGTAGCTTTGTTTCCCTAAAAAATCCTGTGTTCCACCTAGTCATCACTCATTCCCCTCAAACTCTTGGCAGCCACTGACCTTTTTATAGTCTCTGTAGTTCTGCCCTTTCTAGGATATAATACAGTTGGAATCATACGGTATGTGACCTTTCCAGATTGACTTCTTTCACTGAGTAACATGCTGTTAAATTTCCTCCATGTCTTTACATGACTTGATAGCTCATTTCTTTTTAGATTTGAATAATAATCCATGTATGGATGTACCATAGTTTTTGCTTGTTTTTTAACCTATTGACCTACTGAAGGATATCTTAGTTGCTTCCAAGTTTTGTCACTCATGGATAAAGCCGCTCTAAACATCTATGTGCAGGTTTTGTGTGGAGGTAAGTTTTCAACTTCTTTGGGGAACTATCAACAAGTATATTGCTGGTTCATATGGTTTAGGGCATGCTTAGTTTTGTTAGAAACTGCCAAACTGTCTTCCAAAGCGGCTGTAGCATTTTGCATTCCCACCAGCTGTGAATGAGAGATTCCGGCTGCTCTGCACATTCACCAGCATTTGGTGTTGTCAGTGTTCTGGGTTTTGGCCATTCTAATAGGTGTGTGGTGACATCTCATTGTTGTTTTAACCTGCATTTCCCTGATGACATCTGATGTGGAGCATCGTTTCATCTGCTGATTTGCCATCTGTGTATCTTCTTTAGTGAGGTGTCATTTAAAGCCTTTAGGTGGTTTTTTAATTGATTTGTTTTCTTTGTGTTGAGTTTTAAGAGTTCTTTTCTGAATTTTGGATAACAGTCCTTTGTCAGGTATGTCTTTTGCCTAGTCTGAGGATTCTCTTTTTATTCTCCAGCTAGTGTCTTTTGAAGACCAGATATGTTTTGTTTTGATGAAGTCTAGCTTATCAATACTTTCCTTTGTGGATTGTGCCTTGGATGTTCTTCATAAAAAGTTATTGCTACACCCAAAGGCATCTAGATTTTCTCCCTATGTTATATTCCAGAAATCTTATAGTTTTGCATCTTACATTTAGGTCTGTGACCCATCTTGAGTTAACTTTTTGACAGGTGTAAGGTCTGTGTCTATATTTCACTTTTTTCACACAGATGTTCAGTTGTTCCAGCAATATTTGTTGAAAAAACTGTCTTGTCTCCATTGTACTGCCTCTGCTGCTTTGTCAAAAATCAGTTGATTAGGTTTTTGGAGGCCTATTTCTCAGCTGTCTATTTCCTTTCACCAATCTGCCTGTCTTTTCTTTCACCAAGACCACACTGTCTGGATTACCGTAGTTTATAGTAAGTCTTGGAGTCAGGTAGTGTGGGTCCTCCGACTTTGTTCTTTTCCTTCTGTATTGTGTTGGCCATTCTCGGTCTTTTGCCTCTCCATATAAATTTTAGACTCAATTTGTTGATGTCCACAAAATAACTCTCTGGGATTTTGATTCTGATTACATTGAATCTATAACTAATTTGTTTTTCCTATTTATAATAACAAATTAATTTTCACATATATAATATTTCCATCATATATGTTTTCATTAATATTTGCTACTATGAAAAATGAACACTGTACTAAATGTTTTAGTATTATTTCTATATAGGTTTTCTGATTCTCCTGATATATTACATTATGACATAGTTGATACCATTCCAAGGTCAAGATCATACTTGCTCTGAGCTACCTGATATTTTCAGATGTGTCACATAGTATAATAATTATAAAGAACTTTACTTGCAGAATAATAAGGCAAAACTAAATGTTTAATTCATGCTATATCTTTTTTTAATTTAAATAGCTATGTAATACAATGGGAAATAACTCACATTAGATCCTGGGTAATAATAATAAAAGTAAAAATCAGTAACTGCGGATAACACCCCGCGTGACTAAGAATGTAGTCTTTATATTCACAGTCTTTTCTGCATTTGAATGTCAGCCGCAATAGTAACTAAATGTAGCATGTATTTGTGAAGACAACACATGTATTTTGCTTAGCACCAAGGCAATCCATGGCAAACATTCTATAATGGCTTGCTTTTATTGCCCTAATAGAAACATTTGTATGTGATTTGACTTTTTTCTATATAAAAATTTATCCTGAAAAATTTTCTTATTACATAATTATTGAGATTTTTTCTATAGAGAGAAGGAGAAATAAAGGCCACATGAAATATTTGAGAATTCTGATAGTCTAATAAACATGACAATTCTTAAGGCATTTATTATTCTTTATTTCTTAAGAAGTCATAGGACTCTATGCATTGGCTCTGTTTTTTCATATATTAAATAAAATATTCTTTTAATAGTTTCAGTTTTGAAGTTATTTCTAAAAATCTGCTTCCAGATATAGAATTTACATTTTTATATGCCAATATTGTGCTTGGAGAAAAGTCAAAACATCTTTTATAGCATATAAACCATCTGGAAAGAGTAATAATGTGAAATGGTTTGTAAATAAATGTAAGTTTGTTTGAGAAGTTATAGCATCTTTCCTTATATGACGTCTCTGACTTTTAATTAATTTTTTTGTTGAAATATCTTTGAGTTAAATATATATGCCATTTTGCCACCTGAGAAACAAGATTAACAATATGATTATTCTAATAGTTGGTTAAATTGGTATTTACTCTTTTCATATGAATTTAAATATAGTTTAAGTATTTATTCTTTAACATTTAATAAAAATTTCAGGGGCTGGCCCCGTGGCATGGTGGTTAAGTTTATGCATTCTGCTTTGGAGGCCTGGGGTTCACAGTTTCAGATCCCAGGCATGGAACTACAAACGGCTCATCTCCGTGACAGCATCCCATGTATAAAATAGAGGAACATAGGCAAAGATGTTAGTTCAAGGACAATCTTCCTCACACACACACAAAAAACTTTAATGACAAATATTTTTTCTAACCACCTTTACCTATACAGTTCATTAAAAATTAAAAGATATCATCAGTGTTAGGGGTGTTCAAAGAGATTCAATCTGAACTTTTATTTATCTGTTTATAATACTGGTGTACTTGAAATCATGCAAATTTTTAAAAACTATAACTTTATCTATGTACTTCTAATGTGTACACAGAGTGTGATTGAAATGCTGACAAGTTTATTTACAAGTACAATAAATTATGAAGTACAACGTTTGACTCTCGCCTTTTTTCTTAGGAAGATTAGTCCTGAACTAACATCTGCTGCCAATCCTCCTCTTTTTGCTAAGGAAGACGGGCCCTGAGTTGACATCTACGCCCACCTTCCTGTACTTTATATGTGGGACGCTTGCCATAGCATGTCTTGATAAGTAGTGCATAGGTCCGTGCCTAGGATCCAAACCAGCAAACCCTGGGCTGCCAAAGCAGAACATGCAAACTTAAGTGCTGTGCCACTGGACTGGTCCCAATGTTTGGTCTCTTTTATCAGGTTTCACAACTTCATAGATTATTTTTTCTCAATTTCAATTTCACCTTTATGATATAAATAATATCATCTATTTCAGTCTTTATCGTCAAAATCTGAGGAGACGGCAGCTGTGTAAGGATTCCTAAGTCATTGTAATTGTGGGTAGAGTCAGAAAGAGCTTTAAATAAACAGTAAACAGGCATCCAAAATCTGTCTACTAGAAATAAAAACTGTATGCCCAAATACCAAATAAAAATAACCTGCTTTCTCACATCCTTTCTTTTTCCTTATCCATCATTTTATTTTTTCTCTTTATCACCTTCAAAAAACAGCAGGAAAATGTTAAATTGTCATATAATCGCCAGAAGTTTTTCCATATGCTGTGGAAATTATTTTGTTTTTGTCCTATTCTGTTGTTTACCCCATAGTCTATTTTGAATAGGTTACAAAATTTAAAATTAGCATATTAAAACATTCCTTAAAAGTATTCTGGACTGGAACACTATTGGTGTGTTTCCTTTTGTTGATGGTTGCTGTGAAGAATGTTGAACACTCTACTTTTCCAGAAAAATTCCTTTCATTTCTCTCAAATTTTCTACATGCTTTAAACATTATTTTGTTTGTTTTAAGCCACTAGCTAAAATGGTACACATTTTTGTGGAACATGTATCATTTAATCACTAACTACTAGTCTGTTTTAAATTTAATCTCTGGAATGATGTAATTTAATCTATGCCATTTTATTATTTTTGGTTTCTCTCTTTGATGTACAGTAGTCATTTTTCCCTGGAATCACTCGTGCTCACATGCAGTAGCAGCTAGCAGCCCGCCGCGCTGCTCAGCCCTGGGGGCCCCACGCCCCCCACACAGTCGGGCTGCCGCACGAGTGGGTGAAAGTGGCAGCCCACCGAGCGGCTCAGCCCTGGGGGCCCCCCGGACACCCACTCAGCCGGCCCACCGCCAGAGTTGGTAAAAGTGGCAGCCCACCGCGCTGCTCAGCAGTGGGGCCCCCCTCACCCCGCACTCAGGCAACCGACCGCCAGAGTGGGTGAAAGTGGCAGCCCGCCGCTCTGCTCAGCCCTGGTGGCCGCCCCCACCCCCACTCAGCCGGACGACAGCCAGAGTCTGTGAAAGTGGCAGCCCGCTGCGCTGCTCAGCCCTGGGGGGACCCCCCAACACCACTCCGGCGGCCGACCGCCAGAGTGGGTAAAAGTGGCAGCCCGCCACGCTGCTCAGCCCGGGGGGCCCCACAACCACTCAGCCAGCCCACCACCAGAGTGGGTAAAAGTGGCAGCCCGACACCGTGCTCAGACCTGGGGGCCAACAACCGACTAAGCCGGCTGACCGCCAGAGTGGGTTAAAGTGGCAGCCCGCTGCGCTGCTAAGCCCTGGGGGACCCCTCCACCCCCACTCAGCCAGCCGACCTCCAGAGTGGGTGAAAGTGGCAGCCCGCGCAATGCTCAACCCTGGGAGACTCCCGCACCCCCACGCAGGCGGCCGAACGCCAGAGTGGGTAAAATTGGCAGCCCACCGCGCTGCTCAGCCCTGGGGACCCGCACCACCCCAGCTCAGGCGGCCGAACGTCAAAGTGGGTTAAAGTGGCAGTCCGCCGCGCTGCGCAGCCCTCGGGGCCCCCACCCACCACTCAGGCGGCCGACCGCCAGAGTGGGTAAAAGTCGCTACCCGCTGCGCTGCTCACCCCTACGGGCCCGTCCACCCTCGCTCAGGCGGTCGACCACCAGAGTAAGTGAAAGTGGCAGCCCGCTGCGCTGCGCACCCATGGTGGCCCCATCCCCCAACTCAGCAGGCCGACCGCCAGAGTGGGTGAAAGTGGCAGCCCGCCGCGCTGCTCAGCCCTGGTGGCCCCTGCAACCCCCACTCAGCCGGCCAAACGCCAGAGTGGGTGAAAGTGGCAGCCTGCCGCGCTGCTATGCCCTGGGCCCCCCACCCCCCCC
This sequence comes from Equus caballus, assembly GCF_041296265.1. Taxonomy (NCBI): domain Eukaryota; kingdom Metazoa; phylum Chordata; class Mammalia; order Perissodactyla; family Equidae; genus Equus; species Equus caballus. The sequence goes on along the minus strand of NW_027222392.1, from coordinate 1,011,858 downwards.
AGCTGGCCGACTGCCAGAGTGGGTAAAAGTGGCAGCCCGCCGCGCTGCTCAGCCCTGGGGCCACCCCCACCCCGACTCAGGCGGCCTACCGCCAGAGTGGGTGATAGTGGCAGCCCGCCGCGCAGCTCAGCCCTGGGGGCGCCCCTGACCCTCACTCAGGCGGCCGACTGCTAGAGAGGGTGAGAGTGGCAGCCCACAGCGCTGCTCAGCCCTGGGGGCGCCCCCACCCACGCTCAGGTGGCCGACCGCCAGAGTGGGTAAAAGTGGCAGCCCGCTGCGCTGCTCAGCCCTAGGGTCCCCACCCCCCCCCACTCAGCCGGACCACCGCCAGAGTGGGTAACTGTGGCAGCCCGCCGCGCTGCTCAGCCATGGGTGCCCCGCCCCCACAACGGCACAGGTGGCTTACCGCCAGAGTGGGTAAAAGTCGCAGACCGCCGCGCTGCTCAGCACTGGGCGCCCGCCCCACCGCCACTCAGGCGGCCGACCGCCAGAGTGGGTAAAAGTGGCAGCCCGCCACCGTGCTCAGACGTGGGGGCCAACCCCCCACTAAGCCGGCCGACCGCCAGAGTGGGTTAAAGTGGCAGCCCGCAAGATGCTCCACCCTGGGAGCCGCCCGCACCCCCACTCAGGCGGCCGAACGCCAGAGTGGGTAAAACTGGCAGCCCACCACGCTGCTCAGCCCTGGGGACCCACCCCCCACTCAGCCGGCTGACCGCCAGATTGGGTTAAAGTGGCAGCCCGCCGCACTGCTCAGCCCTGGGGAACAATGCCCCACTAAGCCGGCCGACTGCCAGAGTGGGTTAAAGTGGCAGCCCGCCACGCTGCTCAGCCCTGGGGGCCAACACCCCACTAAGCCGGCCGACCGCCAGAGTGGGTTAAAGTGGCAGCCCGCCGTGCTGCTCAGCCCTGGTGGCCCCCTCCACCCCCACTCAGCCAGACCACCGCGAGAGTGGGTAAATGTGGCAGCACGCTGCGCTGCTCAGCCCTGGGTGCCCCACCACCACTCAGCAGGCCCACCGCCAGAGAGGGTAAAGGTGGCAGCCCACCTCGCTGCTCAGCCCTGGGGCCACCCCCACCCAGACTCAGGTGGCCGACCGTCAGAGTGGGTGAAAGTGGCAGCCCGCCGCGCCGCTCAGCCCTGGGGGCCGCACGCCCCACTCAGGTGGACGACCGCCAGAGTGGGGAAAAGTTGCAGCCTGCCACACTGCTATGCCCTGGGGGCCCCCCACCCAGCTGGCCGACTCCCAGAGTGGGTAAAAGTGGCAGCCCACCGCGCTGCTCAGCCCTGGGGGCCACCCCCACCCCCGCTCAGGCGGCCCACCACCAGAGTGGGTGAAAGTGGCAGCCCGCCGTGCTGCTCAGCACTGTCCCCGCCCCCCCACGCAGGCGGCCGACCACAAGAGTGGGTAAAAGTAGCACCCCGCCACGCTGCTCAGCCCTAGTGGCCCCCACACCCACTCTAGCGGCCGACCGCCAGAGTGGGTAAAAGTGGCAGCCCGCCGCTCTGCTCAGCCCTGGTGGCAAACCCCCGACTCAGCCGGCCGACTGCCCGAGTGGGTGAAAGTGGCAGCCCGCCGCACTGCTAAGCCCTGGTGGCCGCCACCACCCCCACTCAGCTGCCCGAGCGCCAGAGTCTGTGAAAGTGGCAGCCAACTGCACCGCTCAGCCCTGGGGCAGCCCCCCCACACCCGCACAGGCGGCCGACCCCCAGAGTGGGTGAAAGTGGCAGCCCGCCCCGCTGCTCAGCCCTGGGGGCCCCACCCCCCAATCAGGTAGACGACCGCCAGAGTGGGTAAAAGTGGCAGCCCGCCGCACTGCTCAGTCCTGGGGGACCCCCACCCCCACTCAGGCGGCCGTCGGTCAACGTGGGTGAAAGTGGCAGCCCACCTCGCTGCTCAGCCCTGGAGGCCAACCCCCCACTCAGCCGGCCGACCGCCAGAGTGGGTTAAAGGGGCAGCCCACCACGCTGCTCAGCCCTGGGCCTCCCCCCGTCCCCACTCAGGTGGACGACCGCCAGAGTGGGTAAAACTGGCAGCCCGCCGCGCTGCTCAGCCCTAGTGGCCCCCACACCCACTCAGGCGGCCGACCGCCAGAGTGGGTGAAAGTGGCAGCGCGCCACGCTGCTGCGTCCTGGGGGCCCACAGCACCCCCACTCAGGCGGCACTCAGCCAGAGTGGGTGAATGTGGCAGCCCGCAGCGCTGCTCTGCCCTCGGGGCCAACCCCCCACTAAGCCGGCCGACCGCCTGAGTGGGTTAAATTGCAGCCCGCCGCGATGCTCAGCCCTAGGCCCTCCAGCCCCACTCAGGCGGCCGACCGCGAGAGTGGGTAAAAGTGGCAGCCCGCCGCGCTGCTCAGCCCTGGGGGCCCCCCCAACCCCTGCACAGGCAGCCGACCGCCAGAGTGGGTGAAAGTGGCAGCCCGCCGCGCTGCTCAGCGCTTGGGGCCCCACAACCACCCTGCCAGCCCACCACCAGAGTGGGTAAAATTGGCAGCCCGCCACGTTGCTCAGCCCTGGGGACCCGCACCATCCCCGCTCAGGCAGCTGACCGCCAGAGTGGGCGAAAGTGCCAGCCCGCCACGCTGCTCAGCCCTGGGGGCCCCCACCCCCCACTCAGGTGGACGACCGCCAGAGTGGGTAAAAGTTGCAGCCTGCCGCGCTGCTATGCCCTGGGGGACCACACCCCACACTGCCGGCCGACCGCCAGAGTGGGTGAAACTGGCAGCCCACCAAGCTGCTAAGACCAGGGGCCCCCCCCACCACTACTAAAGCAGCCGACCGCCAGAGTGGGTGAAAGTGGCAGCCCTCTGCGCTGCTCAGGCCTATGAGCTCCACCCCCCCACTCAGCCGGACCACCGCCAGAGTGGGTAAATGTGGCAGCCCGCCGCTCTGCTCAGCCCTGGGTGCCCCGCCAACCCCCGCTCAGGCGGCCGACCGCCACAGTGGGTTAAATTGGCAGCCCGCCGCGCTGCTCAGCCCTGGGGGCGCCCCCGACGCCCACTCAGGCGGCCGAACTCCAAGAGGGTTAAATTGGCAGCCCGCAGCGCTGCTCAGCCCTGGGCCCCTCCCATCCCCACTCAGGCGGCCGACCGCCAGAGTGGGTGAAAGTGGCACCCGGGCCGCGCTGCTCAGCCCTGGGGGCCACCCCCACACACAGCGTCAGGCAGCCGAACTCCAGATTGGGTAAAAGTGGCAGCCCGCTGCGCTGCTCAGCCCTAGGGGCCCCACCCCCCCACTCCTCCGGACCACCGCCAGAGGGGGTAAATGTGGCAGCCCGCCACGCTGCTCAGCCCTGGGGGCGCCCCCGACGCCCACTCAGGCGGCCGAACTCCAGAGAGGGTGAAAGTGGCAGCCCGCAGCGCTGCTCAGCCCTGGGCCACCCCCCCCCCACCCCCACTCAGGCGGCCGACCGCCAGAGTGGGTGAAAGCGGCAGCCCCCCGTGCTGCTCAGCCATGGGGGCTCCACCGCCCCTCAGCCGGCCCACCGCCAGAGTGGGTAAAAGTGGCAGCCTGCCGCGGTGCTCAGCCCTGGGGGCCAAACCCCGACTCAGCCGGCGGACCGCCAGAGTGGGTTAAAGTGGCCGCCTGCTGCGCTGCTCTGCCCTTGGGCCCCACCCCCCACTAAGGTGGACGACCGCCAGAGTGGGTAAAAGTTGCAGCCGGCCGGGCTGCTCAGCCCTGGGGGACCCCCACCCCCACTCAGGCGGCCGTCGGTCAACGTGGGTGAAAGTGGAAGCCCACCTTGGCTCAGCCCTGGAGGCCAACCCCCCCACTCAGCCGGCCGACCGCCAGAGTGGGTTAAAGGGGCAGCCCACCACGCTGCTCAGCCCTGGGCCTCCCCCCCCCCCACTCAGGTGGACGACCGCCAGAGTGGGTAAAACTGGCAGCCCGCCGCGCTGCTCAGCCCTAGTGGCCCCCAACCCACTCAGGCGGCCGACCGCCAGAGTGGGTGAAAGTGGCAGCGCGCCATGCTGCTGGGTCCTGGGGGCCCACCGCACCCCCACTCAGGCGGCACACAGCCAGAGTGGGTGAAAGTGGCAGCCCGCCGCGCTGCTCTGCCCCCGGGGCCATTCCCCCACTATGCCGGCCAACCGCCAAAGTGGGTGAAAGTGGCAGCGCGCCACGCTGCTGTGTCCTGGGGGCCCACCGCACCCCCACTCAGGCGGCACACAGCCAGAGTGGGTGAATGTGGCAGCCCGCAGCGCTGCTCTGCCCTCGGGGCCAACCCCCGACTAAGCCGGCCAACCGCCAGAGTGGGTTAAAGTGGCAGCCTGCCGCCCTGCTCAGCCAGGGGTCCAACCCCCCACTAAGCCGGCCGACCGCCTGAGTGGGTTAAATTGCAGCCCGCCGGGATGCTCAGCCCTGGGGGCCCCCACCCCCACTCAGGTGGACGACCGCCAGAGTGGGTAAATGTTGCAACCTGCCGCGTTGCTATGCCCTAGGGGCCCTCCCCCCATTCAGCCGGCCGACCGCCAGAGGGGGTAAAAGTGGCAACCCACCGTGCTGCTCAGCCCTGGTGCCCCCCCCACCCCTAATCAGGCGGCCGACCGCCAGAGTGGGTGAAAGTGGCTGCGTGCCACGCTGCTCAGCCCTGGGGGCCCCCAATCCCCACTCAGGCGGCCGACCGCCAGAGTGGGTAAAAGTGGCAGCCCGCCGCGGTGCTGAGCCCTGGCGGCAAACCCCCCACTCAGCAGGCCGAATGCCAGAGTGGGTGAAAGTGGCAGCCCGCCAGCTGCTCAGCCCTGGTGGCCGCCCACACCTCCACTCAGCTGGCCGAGCACCAGAGTCTGTGAAAGTGGCAGCCCGCCGTGCTGCTCAGCCCTGGGCTCCCCCGCCACCCCCACTAAGCCGGCAAACGCCAGAGTGGGTGAAAGTGGCAGCCCGCCGCGCTGCTCAGCCCTGGGGGCCCCCACCACCCCTACTCAGCCGGCCAAACGCCACAGTGGGTGAAAGTGGCAGCCCGCCGAGCTGCTCAGCCCCAGGGGCCAACCCCCGACTCAGCCGCCCGACCGCCATAGTGTGTAAAAGTGGCAGCCCGCCGCGCTGCTCACCCCTGGGGGACCCCCTCCACTCACCTGGCCGACCTCCAGAGTGGGTGAAAGTGGCAGCCCGCAGTGCTGCTCAGCCCTGGGGGGCCCCCACAACCCCGCTCAGGCGGCCGACCGCCAGAGTGGGAGAAAGTGGCATCCCGCCGAGCTGCTCAGCCCTGGGCCCACCCCCTACACCCGCTCAGGCGGCCGACCACCAGAGTGGGTGAAAGTAGCAGCCCGCCGCGCTGCTCAGCCCTGTGGTCCCACTCCCGCTCAGGCGGCCGACAGCTAGAGTGGGCAAAAGTGGCAGCCCGCTGCGCTGCTCAGCCCTGAGGGCACCCCCCACCGACAATCAGCCTGCCGACCGCCAGAGTGGGTGAAAGTGGCAGCCTGCCGCTCCTCTCAGCCCTGGGGGCCCCCACTCAGGCTGCAGACTCTGTAAATGGCAGCCCCTGTGGCTGGCAAGTGCTTTGCATGTACTGAAGCCTCTGGAACTCGGGCTATGTTCGATATATTATACTGAATCCAGCACAAAATGTTCATCCAAGAACCCATGCAAAAGACGCCCATTCTATTCCGCTGTCTCCCTTCTAGAGGGAACCACTATTCCGATTCCCCTGGGTTTTTTTGTTTTTTTTTTTTTTTTGATTCCTCTTTGTTGTGAAAATCCCACAGGTAGATTTTCTTAACACTATATTTTTAATATTATTTTAGAACATTATCAAAAGTAGAAAACTGTACATTTTCTGTTTTGATTTGTGTTTTGAATGAATATTATGTTTCTAGATTTAACAGCTTTGTTGAGGTATAACTGATATAGAAAGAACGGCACATATTTAATGTGTACAATTTGTTTAATTTAGATGTATGAGAATAGCGCAATCAATGTAATAGCCATATCCAACAACTTCCAGAGCTTCCCTCTGTCCCTTTGTGGGCTTTTTGCTTTGTTTTGTGTGTGACATTTATTTTCTTGGTGGTAAGAACACTTACCATGAGATGTACCCTCTTAACAAATGTTGCAGTGTTCTGTGCTGCCATACCATATTGTTAACTATAGACCCTGTGTTGGGCATATCTCTAGAATCCATTCATCTAGTACAACTGAAACTTTGTATTCACTGAATAGTAACTCCCCGTTTCCCCCAAAGCCTCTGGCAACCTCTATTGTATTTTCTATTTCTATGAGTTTAAGTATTTTAGACATTTCACTTAAGTAGATTCATGTAATATCTGTCCTTCTCTGACTGGCTCCAGGGTCATCCATATTGTCACAAATTTCAAGATTTTATTCTTTTTCAAGACTGAATAATATGCTGTTGTACGTATACACCACATTTTCTTTATCTCTTCATATGATGATGAGTTATTTTTATATCTTGGCTATTGTGTATAGTGCTGCAATGAACACGAGAATGCAGATATCTCTTCGAGATACTAGTTTCATTTCCCTGGTACATATACCAGAGATGAGATTTATAGATCATATGGTATTCTATTTTGAATCTTCTGAGTAATCTCGGTGCTGCTTTCCATAGCAGTTGCACCATGTTACATTCATACCAACAGTATATGGGGATTATAATTTCTCCACAACCTTGCCAACCCATTATCCTTTGTTTTTTTTTATAAAAAACATTCTAACAGGTGTGAGGTGATATCTCATTTTAGTCCTGATTTGCCCTTTCCTGGTAATGAGTCATATTAAGCATCTTTTCATATATCTGTTCATTTGTCTTCTTTGCAGAAATATCTATTCAAGTTTCTTGCCTATTTCTTAATTGAACATTTTTTGTTTTTGCTATTGAGTTGTAGGATTTCCTTGTATATTTTGGAAAATACATGATTTGCAAAATTTTTTCTGTTTTGTAGGTTGCTCTTTCATTCTGTTGATTGTTTCCTTTGCTCTGAAGAAGCTTTTCAGTTTGATATAGTCCCATTTGTCTATTTTTGCTTTTGTTTTCCGGGCTTTTTGTGTTATATCCAAATAATCTTTGCCAAGACTTATGTCAAGAAGATTTACCCTGCCTCTCCTAGTTGAACAGTTTCATAGTTTATGTTTAAAGCTTTAATTCATGTTGAGTTGATGTTTGTGTATGACGTACAGTAGGGAAGGCCTAGCCAGCACAATTAGGCAAGAAAAAGAAATAAAGAGAATCCAAATTGGAAAGGAAGAAGTAAAATTATTTGTTTGAAGATGACGTGATCTTATATGTAGAAAGCCCTGAGGACTATACAAAATTAATACAAAAACATTATTAGAATAAGTGCGCTCAGTAAAGTTGCAGGGCAAAAAATCAACATACGAACGCCAGTTGCTTTTATATACACGAACAATGAGCCACCTGAAAAAGATGCTTTTAAAAATCCAATTTACAATAGCATCAAAAATAATAAAATACTGAGGAATAAATTTAACCAAGGGGGTGAAAAATATGTACACTGAAAATGATAAGTTAATGATGAAAGAAATTTAAGAAGCCACAAATACACGGAAAGGTATCTCATGTTAATGAATTCAAAGACTTAATATTGTCAAAATGTCTATAGTAGCCGAAGCAATCTACACATTCAGTGCTATCACCATCAAAATCCCAGTGGCATTCTTTACAGAAATAGAAAAGGCAATTCTAAAATCTTGGCAGACCTGCAAAAGACCCAGAACAGTCAAAGCAATCTTGAGAAAAAAGAACAAAGCTGGAGGCATCACAATTCCTGATTTGAAAATATATGGCAAAACTAAGTAGTTAAAACCATACGGTACTTGCATAAAGACAGACGTTATAGACTGATGAACAGAATAGAGAGCCTAGTAATAAACCCATGGATATGAGGTTAGCTAATCTTTGACAAGGGTGCCAAGAACACACGATGGGGCAAAGACAGTTTCTTCAATAAATGAAGTTGGGAAAACTGGATAGCCACATGTAAAAATTTTGTTTCTAGAGTTGTTCAGTATTATATATATATAGGCATAAACCAAGATTTTCATATCCATTCTTTTTTTTAATAGAAATCAGTGGTGTTGTCTCTATTCCTCACAATGGTGTTATGAATATTCTTATAAAAGTCTCTTGGTACCTATGTACAAAAGATCTCTTAAGTAATTCCATAACACAGAATTATTGTGTTGAAGAATATGCAAATGTTTAGCTGTAAAAAATAGTGCCAGACTATTTTCTTGAAGTTAAATTCCACCTCCCCAGCAGTGGGTAAGAATTATCTTTTAGGCTTATCTTTGATAAAACGTTATTTTCAAGATTTTAAAATATTTTCTATGCATTTCCTATCAGACTGATTTGTTTTTATTAGTTTACAGAAGTTACTTATAATTTATGGATGATAATTCTTTATTTGCCTCTCTGTTATTTACTTTTCAATTGCTTTGTAAACATATAGATTCTTGAAACATTTGAGAAATTTTTTGCTAGCTACGTATGACCAACTTTGCTTAAAATTTTCCATTTTTTGGGATTAATACTCCTTGTACTGTATTTGTTTCATTCAGTATTTTATGCATGTCTAAAATATTCAAGCTTGTTCCATTTGTTGTTCAAATGATCTCTATTTATATGTAAAGTATTTATTCAGGCTTGACTGACCTATCAATAAACTGTGGTGGTATTTGCAATCTGCGGTGTGTAAATGTCAACCACTCTCTTGTTTTTTTCAACTCTGTAGTTACTTCACATGTTAGGTACATAGTAATTTATAATCAATTATATTCATGATGTATTGTACCATTTAATGATAGTTTTATTTTTTTCTTAGAATTTATTTTGTGGGATGCTGATATAGCCACCCATATCAGAATGTTTGTGTTGTGCCATCAAAATGTTTTGTCCTGGGGCACAGTGGTTAAGTTCCCACATTCCACTTCAGCAGCCCGGGGTTCCTTGGTTTGAATCCTGGGTGTGGACCTATATACTGCTTGTCGAGCCATGCTGTTGCAGGCATCCCACATGAAGTAGAGGAAGATGGGCACGGATGTTAGTTCAGGGCCAGTCCTCCTCTGTGAAAAGAGAAGGATTTGTGGCAGGTGTTAGCGCAGGGCTAATCTTCCTCAAAATTAAAATTAAAAAATAAATAAATAAATAAAGTTTTGTTCTATGGGCTAGAAGACACACCTTAAACACACCCGTGCGACTGACTCCAGGCCCAGCCTTTAACCACAGTGCAGATATTTGTACCTGCTCCCAGGAGAGCTCAGTCCTCACTGAGTACTTAGTGTGGATCACCACTAATGTTTGTTTTACAAATTTACATTAATTTTTGGCCACCTGTAATTGCTCCAAATTTCTTTTAGCCCAGCCACACAAGAAAAATGACTCTTTAGGCTGCACTTAATGTTTTTGCTGCGGGAACAACACTCTTCTCCATGCAGACCCCCAGAACTTTACTTGGCTGCTCAGTGCTGCTCTCTTTGCTCCTTTTTTTGTATACTATGGCTCACTCTCTACACCTCTAGAGTCTTTTCACTTAGGTTGAAGTTTGAAAATTCAGTGTCTTAGTTTTGCTAAAACAGATCTGTGTTTATGTTTCCCACTCTCATTGCTCTGGCATGATTTTCAAGAAGAGAGTGATAATGCCGCCTTTTTTGTTGTTGTTGAGGAAGATTCATTCTGACCTAACATCTGTGCCAATCTTCCTCTGTTTTGAACGTGGGTCGCTGCCACGGCATGACAGCTGATGAGTGGTGTGTGTCCATGTGCAGGAATCGAACCTGGGAACCTGGGCAGCCAAATCAGAGCACTCTGAACTTTACCACCACCTCGTGGTGGAGTCCCCCAACTTTATGTTGTAGTAGTAAAAGTCAAAACCCTGGCTATTTCCTGTTCCTTTCAACAATTGTGCCAATTCCCAAGAACTGAGCAAGTGCTTAAAAAAATGACAAAACTATGGGGGGTAAAACCTATTGGGAATTATATATACCTCACCATTCCCCCAAAACAATGGCTGGCATCTCTACAATGTAGTCTGGAATTCACAAATTAATTTAAGACAATGCATAAAATCTAACTATAAAAGATACTATCTTAATAGATAATTTGATTGAAAGGATATTAGGGTTAAATACGAAAGCTCTGGAGGGCTGAGATTTATTGAGGAAACTTTAAAAAAATCCTATGATTTTAATGTTCAGTAAGTTTGATCCATTTTAACAATATTTTCCTTCTGTAGAAAGAATCCCAGGTCTACATTGACCCTCAAAAACTGCTCAATGTCTAATTTTAGCCATGTATTAGGTGTAGGGGAAGAATACAAATTACTGTGAGCACTCTGAGGGGAAAATGTTTTTCTGAACATTCAACTCATGAGAAGAAATCACAGAAAAAGAAGAAATGTAATGATATACATATTTCAATTTATAATATAAAATTTGATGTATGTTATATTTTATGAACATGACATGCTTCTCTATTAGATTTTCAGTTTTTAACCATTATGTGATTATATCTTTTTGCCCTCATTTCCAATCATCCTGCAATTCATCCTGTGTAATAATATATACGGCATCATCTTAAAATAAAGGATCCATATTCATGGCTAATCTGGATATATTTACAATACACTGATATGGTGTAATATGAAAATGGAGCATTGTATATTTTCTCATGGGGATTTACCAAAGCCATATTTTGTCAGAAATACGTTTTTTCTTTTTTTTTTAATGATTTTATTTTTTCCTTTTTCTCCCCAAAGCCCCCCCAGTACATAGTTGTATATTCTTCGTTGTGGGTCCTTCTAGTTGTGGCATGTGGGACGCTGCCTCAGCGTGGTTTGATGAGCAGTGTCATGTCCGCGCCCAGGATTCGAACCAACGAAACACTTGACCACCTGCAGCGGAGCGCGCGAACTTAACCACTCGGCCACGGGGCCAGCCCCCGGAAATACGTTTTTTAAAACTTTAATTATATTGAACATTTTGGAAGAAAGTATAGTAGAATTTATTTCTATGTTATGTTCTAAAATCCTCCTCTGAAGCAAAAATAATATATTCAAAATGAAGGAACTCATGAGTATTACTGTATGATTTTAAAAAGTAACACATGGATACATGCATAATGTATGCATTTATGCAAAATTTTCTATATCAAGTAATTGAATATGATTATGTTAAATAAATATATTATTCAACATTCTCCATACATATTGCTAAGTTTAAGAAAACCTCAAAAAGTATAAATATGTCTTCATATTATACGTAGTATTTATTTCATGTATTGACAAATAAATATGTGAAACATTTATATAAATGTGTCAAATAGTATTTTCTACATGGATTTATATTAAGTAAAAAATAGTTTCCCATCATTTTTACTTCTGAATATGATCACATATAAAGTCTTCGCTAAAATTTCACAAGCAGTGCTTTGTAATATTCATGCCAAGTTGTATCTTTCTTACTCCTCTGCTGTCACTAGTTCTTGAACCGTATAAAACAATATGCACCAAGAGTGTAAAAATGTGAGTGTTGCCAGTAATCCTTCTAGTAGGCAGTTTATAGGAGACAGAAAATAAAAGCATTCATCAGCTGTATTGTTTTGGCAATGTTCCCACATTTTTAGTGGCATACAATATTTGTTCATATGAATCGCAGCGAATTCCACTCCCTGGATGTTTGCAATTGCACTTTTCATGTGAGTTACTGAGCTGTTAGAGCTTGCACAGAATTAAATGTCAAACGAAATCAGCCCAAGTGTTTTATAGCATGAAATAAACCTAAGCAGGGCTCAGGAAATTCTTGATATAGTAATCCAGTTTCAATGAGTGAATCCAGGGTAAAATTTAAATGCACACTTCTATTCTATAAGAAAACACTGGGCTTAATAACATCAGATTAAAGAATATTTCCTTGTTATTTATTGAGTACTGCTTGGATCTCAAAGTAGATATGTGTCTACTTGACTTACTAAAATAATGTGTTATTTTTAAACATTCTTCATATATTTGCAATAAATCAAATTTAATTATGTAATTCAAATTAATTTTGTTTTTGTATTTTAAGCATTTCATGCTTCTGAATCAATTTTTGTTATTTTATTTATCATTTAACTCAAAACTAGAAAGTATTTCATAGGTGGAATATATGTAAAATTTTTATTAAAATATTAAAATAAAATATTCCCCAATCCATGTATAATTATTTAAATTTAATGAATTTATTTACATGCCTTTTCTTTGGAAAAAGATGAGGCTTGTTCAATGAAGCGTTTACGATATTAGTTTTTTTATTCAACTACCTCAGTTTGGAGACTGTTCCATAGACAAACTGAGAGATACATACTGTTGGAAACAACTAATACAAGATAATATATTTTTGACATACTTGAAGGAAAATAATCATGTAAAAAATTGTATTGCTTATCTATCACTGTTTAACAAATTTTCCCCAAATTTAACGGGTTAGGACAACGTACATTTATTTTATTCTGTTTCTATGACTTGGAAATTTCAGGATGACTAAACTGATTTCTCCATCTCAAGGTCTCTCACAAGGCTGCAGTGTCTGCTGGGTTTCACCTGGGGACCATTCACTTCCAAGTTCACTCCTGTGGTTGTTGGAAGGACTCAGTTCTTCATAGGCTCTTGCACTGAGGAGCTGTGTTTATTATTTTTTTTAAGGATGCTTTTTTTGGTGAGGAAGACTGGCCCTGAGCTATCACCTATTGCCAATCATCCTCTTTTTTTTCTCTCCCCAAAGCCCCAGTACATAGTTGTACATCACAGCTGTAAGTTCTTCCAGTTCTTCGATGTGGGATGTCGCCATAGCATGGCTTGATGAGCAGTGAGTAGGTCCAGGCCCAGGATCCCAACCAGCGGAACCCTGGGCCTCTGAAGTGGAGCAGCACCATAGCCGCTCAGCCGGCTGGAGGAGCTCTGGAACAGAGACTCTCAGTTCCTCACGGCTGATGGCCTGGAGCTGCCTTCATTTACCTGCCACCTGTGCCTCTCCATGGGGCAGCTCACCACATGGCTGCTGGCTTCATCAGAATGAACAAGTAGGAACCAGAAATGGCATCATCAAGATGGAAATCACAATCTTTTGTAATCCAGCCTTATCCCGTTACTTTTTGTCTTATTCTTCTTGTTATAAGTAAATCATTAGATTGAGCCAACACACAAAAGGAGGGGATCACACGAGAGCATAAGATTTTAAAATTCATATAAAATAGATTATGGAAAAATGCACTTTAACTTTTGTCTTCTATAATTAAAAAACATATGCCCAAATAAATGTGACATAAGCAGAACCAGTAGCAATACTGGAAATGCTACATAAATTTTCAAATCTAGGTTAAAATAAACAGGGAAAACACAATTCTCATAGTAAAATTAAGTATGTCAAGGAAACAGAGTGGTAGCATTGAAACAAATAAAAACTATTTCGGCACATAAACCATACCAAAGAGAAGTAATAATAATTTAAATAATCTAACCTTGCTTTTAGAAATAAAAAGGCATTCAGATTGAGTTAGGTCACCAAATAAATTTATACAGAATTTTTCAAAATAGCACAGAAAATTTAAAGGAAAATTAATTTATAAAGCTACTATAGGGAATGCAAAAGAGAAGATAGGTATCAAAACACAACCATCCTAATAAACCATTAGTTTATGTGACTAAATGAAGGTCACTTTTTATAAATATCTTTTAATTGACATTGAAGCTATTGTTAACTTAAGGGATCAAATATATAGCACATGAAAGAATTGCCTTGTTAAATAAATAGACGTAAACTGGCCCCTGTAATTTATCACTTACACACTAGGTGTCTGTAGGAAACGTTTACCGTTATATCTAAATTGGATGTATTATAATTAATTAATAAGATAACATATTTAAGTGCTTAACAGAGTGCCTGATACAAAATTACAACTCATTAATTGAGAATTGTAATAAAATTAAGCAATTCTATTACACAAAACAATAAGTGGTATATAAAAGATAAATGCTTAGAAATAATAGAAGAAATTAAAAGATACATTTATTGGGAAACTTTTAACAGTTTCAAAAAGGACAATAAGAAATGATTCCGAAAACATAAGGGCTACTTGATAGATAACATTATTTCACGAATGTGACCAAATTAGATTATATAGTTGGACATGAGGAATACAATAGCAATCTTCCTGTAGTGAACACACTCTACCTTGACTACCCACGACCCTCACTTCCGGGTATTCACCATCTGAATAATCCCCTCCCCTTGAGAGTGGACAGGATCTGTGACTTTCTTCTGGTCAACAGAATATGGGAAAGATGACATTGCTTTGAAGATGTAATTAAGATCCCAAATGAATTGATTTTATGTTAATCAAAATATCCTAGTTGAGTCTGACTTAATCGAAAAATGTTAGAAGAGGAACTGGACCCTCTGAGAAGAGAGTCTCCCTTGTTGGCTCTAAAGAATTCCACCACCATGTTCTGAGAGGGCCTGCAGAAAGGGCCATGAGACGTGGAACTGCTGGTGGCCTCTAGGAGCTGACAGCAGCGGCCACTGAAAGCTAGCAAAAAACAGACCCCTCAGTTCCATGGTGGCAAGGAGATCAATTCCACCGACAGCTTGAGGGAGCTTGGAAGCAGATTTTTTTCCCTTTCAAGCCTCTGATGATACCACAGCTCAACCTGTACCTGATTCCAGCCTTTTAAGACTCTGACTGAGGACCCCAGACTCCTGATCCCCAGAAATTTTGAGCTAATAAATGTGAGATAATAAATGTTTGCTGTTTTTCGCTGTTAAAATTGTGATAACTTGTTAGATAATACACTTTTAAAAATTAGGCAAATGAGCAACTGAATTCTCTATGACATATTAAACCTAGGAGAAATTTTTTTAAAAGATAAAAGTTTTAAATATAGGAAGCAAAACAGAAACTTTCTTAAAAATTTCTAAAATTATCCCATTAAGAATCAAAAGCAAACCCAATTTACTTCATTTAAAGGAAAGATAAAATTTCAAATATGTTAAGAACTTTTTCTGGGGCAGCCTTGAGGGCCTAATGGATAAACGTTGGCGCTCTCAGCACTTTGGCCACCCGGGTTCATCTCTGGGTCGTGGAGCCACACCACCCGTCTGTCAGTTGTCATGCTGTGGTGGCAGCACACATTGAAGAAATAGAAGAACTTACAACGAGGATGTACACCATGAACTGGGAGACTTTGGGGAGGAAAAACAATGAGGAAGATTGATTGTCCCTGCAAAAAATAAGAGCTTTTTCTGTTTGATTTGCTCCCTTAGACCCAAATGCTAGCATAGTGCCTACCATGTACTAGAATCGTACTTCTCTATTACCTTTCAACAGTGTCGGTCAGATCATGAGACTTCACCAGATCAATGAAAAGAGAGCATAAGCGATATTTCTCTCTCAGAAGTTTTGAGAGCCAGCATATGTCTCACCAAATTCCCTTTTCCTTCTTTGGAGAATACGGGTGCATGTGTCAAAGTGGAAACTCTGCTGCTACCTAGTTATCTAAGATGAGCAGAGCCTGCATGACAGGAAGTATGACTAAGAATGCAATATTGGCTATATGATGTCATGAAGGTTTAGGTTTATTTGTTACTGCAGCAGACTGATTTGTAAAAATGATGCTTGAAGTAGGTGCTACTGTGACAAAAGCAAAACACAGAAACACAGCAATGGTTAAAGAGTCCGTTGATTTAAAGGGTTAGATGAAATTAATACTGAAGTCTAGAAGGAGAATGATAAATATTATACAGTGACAGAACAGTTGGTACAACTGTCCTTGTGATCAGGTGGAATGTGCTAATGTTCTACTGAACTTTTATTTATAGAAGATGTTAGAAAACATAATCTCAGTATGGATATATGAGTGACCAATGGTTTCAACAGAGTAAGTACTATTTTAAAAAAAGCGATGCCACCAAGATAAAATATATAGCAAATTTGAAGAAGAACGGAAAAAGAACAGAGAGAGGCTAGAAATGCAGAGACTTGCAGGGTTGGAAAGCACAAATTGTTCTCAACTCTCGAAGAAGCAAAAACAAACTAAGGAGACCTACAAAGGCCAATGAAAATTTAGAATTGTGTGAATGATCAAATCAAAGAATCCCTTACTAAATTGTATGAACGAATTAAAGTGGTAACATTAAATCCCATCAATTAGACAAAAATAGCTCATGGAAAAGAGGCCAAAGGTACAACTCTCCTACCAAAGCCTAATAAACTCACATTAACCACATGAGATAAAGAGGGAGAAAGAGAGGGGGCAGGGTCTGGGGTCAGAAAGCAAAATAATAATAATAATAATTAATAGTAATAAAGCAGATACGAGACATTATGCAGGAAATAAACTGTGTATTACGGTCTTATACTCACAGCTATGTAGCACATGGAGTTCACCGAATTCAAACAGATAAGAAGCTAATTGAGTTAAGGTTGTTTGTACTGTCATAAGCATCACCGCCCTGTACTAAATGACAATAAAAGACTCTAGTGCCTGCACACATCAACATGCACAAAGCGGGCTGAGAAAGCTGCTCAGCCCCTGGGCGTAGTTCTGGATACCAAATTCCAGAGTGGGCAGGGATCAGACTGTAAAGGAAGGGTCACACAGAAGGTGAGGCCACTGGTGATGGAGAAAAATACACGAAGTTGCTTGAAAAGAGCTGTGTCATCCCCTGGTTAGGAGGCCTACTAACAAAAGCCAAATGGGATTTGAGCATCATTCCAAAGTTCTACCAGAATAACAGTTACAACGCAAAACAAAGACAAAACTGTAATTATAGATCATATATATTTTGATCTTTGCCTATCTGAAAAGATCTCTTCTACACTCTGCCCCATTTGCTCCAATGTGGAATCTAAATGTCACAATACTTTTCCATTAAAGAACTTGTGATTTTTTTCCCATGGTCTTCTAGAGCTCAATGTTCTGGAGGAGCTTTCTAACACTTACCTGATTCTCTTTCCTCTGTAACCATCTCCCTGAATTAGGTAACTCACAGGCTTCCTATTTATCCTTAGAATAAGTGACTTTCACTGAGTAATATTTTGTTTTGTTTTCGTTTCAATACTGTCCATTATTCAGTGGCCTTTTTGGTATTAACGATTAACCATTTCTTTATTTCAGTTTTCACCATTAGTTTGATTTTTTTGTACCTCCCTATCCACCCAATTTTGTGCTCCTGGAAGTATTATTCTACGGATTTGGATGTTCTAGATCCCGTGTGTCATGTCTTAGCACTCAGTATTTTAATCTCTTCTTTGCGTGTTTGTTCTGCATTCCAGTGGAATATCTAATATTTATCTTCCAAATCACAGTCAGTATTCCATATTATCCACTCAGTTTCTCTGTTGACTTTTTCCCCATTATTTTTACCACCATACCTTTTGTTTCCCAAAATACTCTTTCTTGCCAAGCTTATTTATTGATTCCTTCCTGAAAAAAGTGCTTAAAGTTGTTTTTATTGCAAAGTCCTATCTGTTTTCTGCATTCAGCTTTTTTATCAGTAGCTGGTTGTCCTAATTAATCCACTCATTTTACATCTATTTTGAAAATTTTCTGTTTCTCCTCGTATGTCTGATTATTATTTTTTCAAATCTGTCATTTTTAGGAAAAGAATGTCTAGATTGACATAGAATGATGGATTGTTCAGCATCCTTCATGAATCATCTCATTGCTCAGTATTCTGAGGAATACATTTTCTATTTCAGTTGGTCCCTGTGTACGCTGAAAAAAAATTGAGAAGAAATCTTATTTCTATCTCCCTAAATCCTTTCACAGGAAAATAGATAGAACATGCTTAATATAAGGCAATTAATAACTATTACTAAACCCATTAATTCCTGGTGACAAAGTGAGCAAATCTGTTGCAGTAAACATCTAGTGTGCTGATGTCACCCTCTTGTCCCTAAGGCAGGATCCTCTCATTTTCTTGGCATTTTTCTCTGGGACAATTGGAGCTATCAATTAGAAGGTTATCAGTTAGAAGGTTAATTCCACATCCTGGACCATACATTCTGACATTATTTTGTGTTTCTGTCAAATGTGTTTGCTCCAAGAGAACAAAAATGGCACACTAATTCTAAAGGATATCATCAAAATGAACAGAATGTTCAATAAGGCAATCCCACCCCTATTGGTCAGTGTCCCAATACTTATCTTCCAAAGCAAGTGCTTTCTTCTCATATGAGTGATCAACCTTAGCGTCTCTTCAGTTATGCAGGCCTAAATTATTATCAGGCTGCCTTCTATGACTTAGTGAAAAAGAAGTTAATAAATATTACTGGGGTTATAGGTTGTGTAAAGCTTTTACATGTCCTTTTTAAAAGCTCATTAACTTTTCAAAAAACTAAAATGAATAAATAGATGTTCTTCCTATTTCATCATCCACCCAAGGACAAATTTGTGACAAAGATCACTTCCACATCCATCCTGGTAATCCAATCCCACATTAATGAATTGTCAGGGGCTTTGTCTAGTGGAATTTTTATGTGTGTGTTGGTTGAGTGAGGTGTTTGACATGAGAGTTTGGGTCTGTTTAGAAGTCTTCCAATAGATGGTAAACTTCTTCAATCAGGAGATTGCCTATGAATTCCCTTAAATGGCATGATCCCTTTTAAGTTGCTTTTCACACCAAATGAAGCCTGAGTGCATAGCCTATGGTTAACTATTCAGCGTATTGGTCCCTGGAGGAAACCTTAAAAGTCCTGTACTTCATCTCCTCATCTATTCCCCAGGCAGCGCAATCTTCCAAACTCTGAGGTGTTAGGGTTGTTTGAGTCCACTTAGAGTCGTAGTTCTTGGGATTCAATAAGAAAGGAAATACCGCATCATTCAGGATGTTTTCCAAATATGTTAAATCATTTTTGTCTTCCAAGTTTTATTAATGGCACCCAAATGCTTGCTGTGGTAAATCCCTTCTCCTCTTTGTCTCTGCTGCCAACATTGACAGATTTCAGTGCCATATCCCTCAGTTCATTTTTAATAGTCCCTGGCAACTCGGATTGTACAAGTCAACTTGTGTGGGAATGACTAGCTCAGAATCTGAATCCCTTCACTTTCTACCTTATTACCCAGCTTGCCTTGTTTCCAGTCCCTTCTGTTCTGAGCTTTGATTGTTTTCAGGGCTCAGTTTAGAAAATCTGCTCACTTATTCCTCCAGGTTTTCCCCTTTTGCCTGCTTTGAATCAAAGGCTATTCTGCACTGATCAGCTTTGCCCTCCATCTGTTCCCATCTGCTTCATATCTCCCAGAAATTCCTCAAAATTCCGCTGTATTGAGACAACCTCTCTTATGTCCCAGGGATGCTAAAATTTTTTAAAAATTATTTCCAAGTACCTTTTTGAGAAGAGGAAGAAAACATACATGCTAGTCTACTTTTAGCAAAGATAATTGAATTTACCCATGAAGTCCCCTTGCCTGTCTGTATTTTCATTTATCTTCTGTTCTACTTTGTCTTCATGTTTGCTCCATAGTTTTTACATAAGACGGTGATGAGAAATCTCAAATACTCATGTTAGTAATTTTCCCTGATAAAAACATCTTCATGAGTCCCAAATATTCAAAGGTACTCCATTGGAAAACATGAAAATTTTCAATTGACTTTGGTCCCTCTGTACTTTTAATTTGATTCTATCTAGAAATAAGATAACCTTTCCTTAATCAATATTCCTGTTTACAGATTATGCTTTATGAGGTAGATTTCCACTTGATTAAATTCTTATGCTAATCTGCTTCACGTTAATATAAGGAAGTAAATTTAGAAGCCAATAAAGTGTTTCTCATGATGACTACTTGTGTATATTTAGATTATTTGAAAGATTTCTAGGTTTTCTATCAAGTCATTTCAGAAGCCTATCTTTGTGTGTGTGTGTGTACATGTGTGTGTCTGCCTGTGTGCGTGAAAACAGCTGTTCTGCTAATCAGGGAAGCAAAGGCTGCAGAAGTGGATTCAGTGATGAGACATCCCTTTGCATCAGACCAAATCTAATCCAGAGTATAGCTTATCTAAGCTATCAACTCTTCAAAAGACTGTGACTTTTGAGCACTCCCAGCTTTGTATGTGATTCCTGTAGACAATACAACTGATTATAAGTTAGAACTTACAACAGAGACTATGTCATCATATACCTTCTTTTCACTGTTAGCAATGTCTTCATTAATTATTGGTTACATCTTTATCATTCTATTGCATCTGTCATTGCTGTCATTTTGATGCCCTAGAATAAACTTTAATTTTTGCATTTGATTTCATGGAGATGACAAACATCGATATATTGCCAAATTTCCTTTACATGACTTATGCACAATATTTCAAAATAGCTTTAGTACCTGCAGTGAAATTTACCAAAGTTATCTTTCTTCTCTTTTATTTTCTTTTTAATCTTTCCATTGGGCTTCTTATCCCCTTATGTTGAAACATAAGAAGATAACTTGTCTGAAAGCATTGTTTCTTGTTTTTCTATTTACTTTAGTAGAAGATTATTCCACTATGAGTTCTGATATAATGTTACCACTGAATTAAAGTAGCACAATTTCTGTTAAGGTGACAGTATATTGTACTTCACCGTAAATGCTTAAAAAGATTTACATTTTCTAGGCCAAAACCAAATTTTGTTTTAATTTTAAAATAATTGTTAATTTGCAAAGTAGTCAATAATAAATATCGTATTTTTCACCCAGATTTGACTTTCACTTGAAGTGTTCTTGGATTGTTATTTCAGGTTAGTAGATTTGGCTAAATTCCCTAAGGCTTTGTCAGCTGCAAGTGTTTTAATGAGTGTTAAGAGACAATTGTTGGAGGACAGATTGAAACATCATTCAATCAATCAAGAACATTATTCAATATGTATTTATTTTACTAAGTTATTACTTAACTTTCAAGAAATTATTATATCTTCTCACATAGTGGTTTTAACATGTAATAGACGAGTTACTTGGAATTGAAAAGTATGATATATTGATGATTTACTTTTGGCCAAACCCAAGCCATGTTACAAGTGAGAAACTTCCCTCTTAAACAGAAAATTCCTTTTCTGTACCACTCAAATATGTTATTTGAAATGTTCTATTTAGCTATCTACTCATCAGTGTCTAAGAGCAAGAACTGTGTTTTCAGAATATGGGTCCTGTCAATTCATTTTGTAATCTGTGAACTTGGGGAAATTACTTAAACCTTCTTCTTATCAGCAGCATAAGACAGGAATCATAAATTTACCTTTTTAAATGGATGGGGTAAATAGACAATTTAGGTACAACTCTTAGAGTGGTACCAGGCATAATCATATGTGCTGAATAAGTGTTACCTTCTATTGTTCTATCTGCCTATATAACTATCCTTCTGGGTTCTTGTCTAGCTACATTGATTTTGTAAAATCTTTTATAAGTTATGCTGTGATATCAAACAAGCTAGTTGCTTAAAATACATAATGTCCACTCATTTCTCATTTACATAATGTCCTCTGTGGTTAGGGCAACCCGCTATAGATGCTATCCCCTATGTGGGCTTATTATTTTAGGTTGCTTTGATGTGGGGCACCACTGTATGAATCCATGTAATGAACTCCTAAGATCACAGTGGCATGGCAAGATATCTTAACTGCTTTCATCTAGAAATGGCATTCATACTTCAGATCACAGTTCATTAGTCAATGAAGTCATCTGGCTATGTCGCACGTCAAGGTGACTAGAAGCTTCAGTCCTCTGACGTGCCCAGGTGGGGAAGAGAATTAGAAATATTGAAGAGCAGTAACAATATGGACTACTTTATCTACTGATTCTTTACCTTTCTACGTAGAAATTAGAAGTGCTGAATCTTCCTCACTCAATTTGAGAGGAAGAAACTAAAATCTGGAAGGGAAAATTATTTATTTAGAGTAACGTGATATGCAAGTGACAGTACTAAGACTCATAAAAGGGATCTCATTATCTTTAGTTGTCCATATTCTTTCCACTACAAAAAACACACAATAATTTCAATTGAATCCAGTGGGTAATAAATAACTATTTGGAGTCCGCAGAAATAGTGGAGCTTTAAAATGATCAAAACTACACAAAAGTTTTGGCAATAAGTATGGAGAAGAAAAGATGGCCACAAAGAAAACTACAAATCTTATCTGAAGTATCTAAGTAAGGAAAGCGTAGTAGCCAGTGTGAAAAATAGAATTCTCCAACGAGGTCTGATTCAGTCCAGGGCGTCTCTTCCCTGGGTGCTCGGTCTTGGCTGTAGGTGTAGTGATTGCTTCTTATACCTGCTCTTTCTGTAACTTTACAGTTCTCTTTACATCTTACCAGCCAATTCCCTACCACTTTAATCTGTTCTTGTGGAGAATCATTCTTTGTATTAAACTTTCCCTTCTCAAATTTGTGTGACTCTCTGTCATGATTAGACTCTGACTAATACACAGCAAAACCTAAATCAAATATATAGCTCTGCTTAGGCCAAATGCTTTCACATTTCTGAAGATACTTACTCTCCTGTTTAATAGGTACATGAATAATAAACCCTCATATAAGAATTAAAGATAATATTATATACTTTAAAGCTTAATGTAAGTGCTTAATAAATGTTTCTTGAAGCTGAATCAGGAATTAAACCTGAATCTGAATGAGATAATATGTATCTAGAAGGGTACTGAACCCAGATTATCAGAAGTTAAGGAAACCAGATTCAAGAGATTAGTTAACTAAAGAATAGGAATGTTTGAGATATAGAATTGTCAACTAGATTAAATAATTTTACATTTTTACTTGGTTGTATTATAGTTGAGAACAGCAAACAATGGAATGCAGAAAGATCCAATAACAAAAGAGACTCTGAAGATGCCAGAAGAGTGTAAGTGTGAGAAGGAATGTTCTCTGGGTAATATCTATGATTATAAAGGTCACATTAATTAATGTGATATATTTTATGCAAATACAATTTAAATAAATGGAAAATTGTGATAAGAAAGATATTAATGTAAATACTAAGCTATATATCAACATTGTGCCTTTTCAAAGCAAAATTCAGTTTATGATTCTGGGAAAATTAGAGGCATAATATATTAACAATTTGCTATTAATTGCCTAATGGAATTCCAAGAAATAGTAATGAAAGCTAATATTGTTATATATTCAAATTTTATCATAATTTTTGTAGTATTAATATTTAAAGAATAATAACTTTAATTGAATATTTGTTACACTAAGATAGGAAGGAGATTGTTAGCCATTCTCATAAATTTTCGTGTTAGCATTTTGTGAGTACTCATGTACTTCTTATAGACTGGATTTGGTTATGAATATATGTGTGAAAATCAGTGTTTGAAAACATCACTATAGCTTTTTGCTCTAAATTTGCACAGTAGCTTAGAGAGGAATAAGTGCATGAGATATCTGCAATTTTAGACCTGCACTTCAAATTATTGCACAGCAAAAACTCCTATAGGAGCTGGAGAAACATAATTATTTCACAGTTGATGTAACTTAAAAACAGTTGAAGAAATTCAGCTCCCATTTCTCAGCAAACTGAAAAATGAACCTTTTTGTGGCACCAATTCTAATATTCATGTCTCCAGAACGGTATGTTTTACATCATTGTTAAGAACTAACCTGAGTTACGTCTCTGGGAATTTATTAAGAAATAAAGCAAAAGGGTAAACAATGACAATTAATAACTAATACTACCTCTGAAAGTTGCATTAAAAACAGGATATTTTTATGATAATCAATAAATTATTTTTCTGCTTATTTTTTATGGTAAAGTTATTTTGCTTATATTTTACACTAGAGATAGCAATAACTTGCTCCTCACTTACAGTTCCTTCTTAGCAAAAACACTGCCTTCCTGAAGTACTCCATCACACTATCGCCTTCACCACTGTAGAGTGCTAACTCGGCCACTCTGAACTAATTAGATTTCACTTCCCAAATGTGAATTTTGTCTGCAAAGATCCAAGCTCAAAAGTTGATGCACACTCACAGCCTAACATCCTATATTGGGCTGTCATAACAGGTATTTCCACATAGGGGAAGGTGCCTGGAATTCAGTTGTTTGGGATGGTAAGTAAAACAGTGTGTAGGAAGACCCAGAGGAGAGAAATGGAGGAAACATCAGCTGCACTCATCTAGCGGTAAAGTTTTCTGCAGACACATTTTTGGAATAGCACTTATACTTTCCTTCTTGAGGCATTATTTCTTAATGAGTTTTAGTTCTTCGGAACCAAATAATCACAAAATAATCTGGATATAAGACATGTTTTAAAAATGCTTAAGGGACCTCAGCAATTTGATATTCTTTCTTAAAGAAATCTATTGGGAAAAATAGAAAGAGTTTAATACATATACGATTTGCATATTTGTAACATATGCATTCTAACAATGAATGCTACAGGGTTCAATACCCTTCATTTTCATTCACATCTGTGATGCATTTTCACATTTGCCCTCCCCTACAGATTTCGCTTAACACATAGACTAGGACAGGAAATAAGAACAAATCCTTACGTAGAAATGTTTTATGTAAATTGAAGACCCCAAAAGACAAAGAAAAATATCCTAAAACACCTTAATGCTTTCTTAAGCCTTTCTTCATAAGTTGATCTAATCATAATTTTCCCTGTCACAGTTCATGGTAACACCTAACACCACCCTTCCAGATTCAGACGACCAAAGTAGACAAAACAAAACAAAACAGGAAAGCAGAACTATGCTTGCCTTGTCTCCTTACCCTCTTACTGCAACATCACAGAATCCATCAATCAGATAAATCAATAAGACAATTTCCATATTCAGTTTGATTACTCCTCAATTACTTTGATTACTCACTTCCACAATTACCATTCTGTTTCAATGCCATTATTTCTCCCTAAAATAATTACAATAGCCCCCTATTTGGTCAATCTTCTTCCTCACCTTTGTCTTTTCTAAATATAATAGTAGATTGGTTCCACTGAAATCTGTCAGGTCATACTACTGCTCTGCACAAAACTGTCTAATGATTTAGCATCAAATTTTCATTTACAACTAAGTATTTTTTTTTTTTTTTTTTTTTTTTTTTTTTTTTTTTTTTTTTTATTAATGTTATGATAGATTACAACCTTGTGAGATTTCAGTTGTACATTTTTGTTAGTCATGTTGTGGGTACACCACTTCCCCCTCCGTACCCTCCCCCCACCCCCCCTTTTCCCTGGTAACCACCAATCAGATCTCCTTCTCAATATACTAATTTCCACCTATGAGTGGAGTCATATAGAGTTCGTCTTTCTCTGACTGACTTATTTCGCTTAACATAATACCCTCGAGGTCCATCCACATTGTTGTGAATGGGCCAATTTCGTCTTTTTTTATGGCTGAGTAGTATTCCATTGTGTATATATACCACATCTTCTTTATCCAATCATTAGTTTCTGGGCATGTAGGCTGGTTCCACGTCTTGGCTATTGTAAATAATGCTGCAATGAACATAGGGGTGCAACGGACTCTTGAGATATCTGATATCAGGTTCTTAGGATAGATACCCAGTAATGGGATGGCTGGGTCATAGGGTATTTCTATTTTTAACTTTTTGAGAAATCTCCATACTGTTTTCCATAGTGGCTGTACCAGTTTGCATTCCCACCAACAGTGTATGAGGGTTCCTCTTTCTCCACAACCCCTCCAACATTTGTCGTTCTTGGTTTTGGATGTTTTTGCCAATCTAACGGGGGTAAGGTGATATCTTAGTGTAGTTTTGATTTGCATTTCCCTGATGATTAGCGATGATGAACATCTTTTCATGTGTCTATTGGCCATATTCATATCTTCTTTTGAGAAATGTCTGTTCATGTCCTCTGCCCATTTTTTGATCGGGTTGTTTGTTTTTTTGTTGTTAAGCAGTGTGAGTTCTTTGTATATTATGGAGATTAACCCTTTGTCGGATAAGTGGCTTGTAAATATTTTTTCCCAATTAGTGAGCTGTTTTTTTGTTTCAATCCTGTTTTCCCTTGCCTTGAAGAAGCTCTTTAGTCTGATGAAGTCCCATTTGTTTATTCTTTCTATTGTTTCCCTCAACTGAGGAGTTACAGTGTCTGAAAAGATTCTTTTGAAACTGATGTCAAAGAGTGTACTGCCTATATTCTCTTCCAAAAGACTTATTGTCTCAGGCCTAATCTTTAGGTCTTTGATCCATTTTGAGTTTATTTTGGTGTGTGGAGAAAAAGAATGGTCAATTTTCAATCTTTTGCATGTGGCTGTCCAGTTTTCCCAGCACCATTTGTTGAAGAGACTTTCTTTTCTCCATTGTAGGCCCTCTGCTCCTTTGTCGAAGATTAGCTGTCCATAGATGTGTGGTTTTATCTCTGGGCTTTCAATTCTGTTCCATTGATCTGTGGACCTGTTTTTGTACCAGTACCATGCTGTTTTGATCACTGTAGCTTTGTAGTATGTTTTGAAATCGGGGATTGTGATTCCGCCGGCTTTGTTTTTCTTGCTCAGGATTGCTTTAGCAATTCGCGGTCTATTGTTGCCCCATATGAATTTTAGGATTGTTTGTTCAATTTCTGTGAAGAATGTTCTTGGGATTCTGATTGGGATAGCATTGAATCTGTATATTGCTTTAGGTAGTATGGACATTTTAACTATGTTTATTCTTCCGATCCATGTGCAAGGGATGTCTTTCCATCTCTTTATGTCATCGCCTATTTCTTTCAAGAGAGTCTTGTAGTTTTCATTGTATAGATCCTTCACTTCCTTGGTTAAGTTTATCCCAAGGTATTTTATTCTTTTCGTTGCTATTGTGAATGGGATAGAGTTCTTGAGTTCTTTTTCTGTTAGTTTATTGTTAGTGTATAGAAATGCTACTGATTTATGCACGTTAATTTTATACCCTGCTACTTTGCTGTAGTTGTTGATTATTTCTAATAGTTTTTCTGTGGATTCTTTGGGGTTTTCTATGTATAAGATCATGTCGTCTGCAAACAACGAGAGTTTTACTTCTTCGTTACCTATTTGGATTCCTTTTATTTCTTTTTCCTGCCGAATTGCTCTGGCCAGCACCTCCAGAACTATGTTGAATAGGAGTGGTGAAAGTGGGCACCCTTGTCTTGTTCCTGTCCTCAGAGGGATGGCTTTCAGCTTTTGTCCATTGAGTATGATGTTGGCTGTGGGTCTATCATATATGGCCTTTATTATGTTGAGGTACTTTCCTTCTATACCCATTTTACTGAGGGTTTTTATCATAAATGGGTGTTGGATCTTGTCGAATGCTTTCTCTGCATCTATTGAGATGATCATGTGGTTTTTGGTTTTCATTTTGTTAATGTAGTGTATCACGTTGATTGACTTGCGGATGTTGAACCATCCCTGTGTCCCTGGTATAAATCCCACTTGATCATGGTGTATAATCTTTTTGATGTATTGCTGTAATCGGTTTGCCAAAATTTTGTTGAGGATTTTTGCATCTATGTTCATCAGTGATATCGGCCTGTAGTTCTCCTTCTTTGTGTTGTCCTTGTCAGGTTTGGGGATCAGAGTGATGTTGGCTTCATAGAATGTGTTAGGGAGTTCTCCATCTTTCTCAATTTTCTGGAACAGTTTGAGGAGAATAGGTATTAAGTCTTCTTTGAATGTTTGGTAGAATTCTCCAGAGAAGCCGTCTGGTCCTGGACTCTTGTTTTTGGGGAGGTTTTTGATTACCGTTTCTATTTCCTTACTTGTGATTGGTCTATTCAGATTCTCCATTTCTTCCTGATTCAGTTTGGGGAGATTGTAGGAGTCTAGGAATTTGTCCATTTCTTCCAGGTTGTTCAATTTGTTGGCATATAGTTTTTCATAGTATTCTCTTATGATCTCTTGTATTTCATTGGTATCTGTTGTGATTTCTCCTCTGTCATTCCTGATTTTATTAATTTGCGATTTCTCTCTTCTTTTCTTGGTGAGTCTGGCTAGGGGTTTGTCAATTTTGTTAATTCTTTCGAAGAACCAACTCTTTGTTTCATTGATCCTTTCTATTGTCTTTTTTGTTTCAATATCGTTTATTTCTGCTCTTATTTTTATTATTTCCCTCCTTCTACTGACTCTGGGCCTTGTTTGTTCTTCTTTTTCTAGTTCTGTTAGGTGTCGTTTGAGGTTGCTTACGTGAGCTTTTTCTTGTTTAGTGAGGTGAGCCTGTATTGCGATGAATTTCCCTCTTAGGACTGCTTTTGCTGCATCCCAAATGATTTGGTATGTCGTGTTCTCATTTTCATTTGTCTCCAGATAATATTTGATTTCTTCTTTAATTTCTTCAATGATCCATTGTTTGTTGAGAAGCGTGTTGTTTAGTCTCCACATTTTTGCACCTTTCTCTGCTTTTTTCTTGTAGTTGATTTCTAGTTTAATAGCGTTATGATCAGAAAAGATGCTTGATATTATTTCAACTCTCTTGTATTTATTGATGTTTGCTTTGGTTCCCAAAATATGGTCAATCCTTGAGAATGTTCCATGTGCACTTGAGAAGAATGTGTAACCTGCTGTTTTTGGATGAAGTGTTCTATATATATCTATTAAGTCCATCTGGTCTAATTTTTCATTTAATTCTATTATTTCCTTGTTGATTTTCTGTCTGGATGTTCTGTCCATTGGTGTTAATGGTGTGTTGAGGTCCCCTACTATTATTGTATTGTTGTTGATGTCTTCTTTTAGATCTATTAAGAGTTGCTTTACAAATTTTGGTGCTCCTGTGTTGGGTGCGTATATATTTATAAGTGTTATGTCTTCTTGGTGGAGAGTCCCTTTTATCATTATATACTGTCCCTCTTTGTCTTTCTTTATCTGTTTTGCTTTGAAATCTACCTTGTCTGATATTAGTATAGCGACACCTGCTTTCTTTTGTTCATTATTAGCTTGGAGTATTGTTCTCCATCCCTTCACTCTGAGTCTGTGTTTGTCTTTGGGGCTGAGGTGTGTTTCCTGGAGGCAGCATATTGTTGGATCTTGTTCTTTGATCCATCCTGCCACTCTGTGTCTTTTGATTGGGGAGTTCAATCCGTTTACATTTAGAGTGATTATTGAGACGTGGTGGCCTACCACTACCATTTTGTGTCTTGTTTTCCGGTTTTCTTCAGTTTCCTTTGTTTCTCGTCCCATGGTTTAATCTGTTCTGATGTAGAGCTGCTACTCTCTGTTGTTGTCCTTCTACTTATCTCCTCTGCTCTTGGTTTTGTAGTCCCTTTCCTTTTTTGGATTTTTCAGGAATGAGGGTTTTCCTGAGGATTTCCTGAAGAGGAGGTTTTGTGGCAATGAACTCCCTTAATTTTTGTTTATCTGGGAAAGTTTTTATTTCTCCATCGTATTTGAAGGATATTTTCGCTGGGTAGAGAATTCTCGGCTGTAGGTTTTTGTCCTTCAGATTTTTGAATATATCATTCCACTCTCTTCTCGCCTGTAAAGTTTCTGCTGAGAAATCTGCTGATAGCCTGATGGGGGTTCCTTTGTAGGTTAGTTTCTTTTGCCTGGCTGTCCTTAATATTTTCTCCTTGTCGTTGACTTTTGCTAGCTTCACTACTATATGGCGTGGAGTTGGTCTTCTTGCATTGATAAAGTTTGGAGATCTATTGGCTTCTGTCACCTGAAGATCCATCTCCCTCACCAGATTTGGGAAGTTCTCAGCCATTATTTCTTTGAATAGGTTTTCTGCCCCTTTCTCCTTCTCTTCTCCCTCTGGTATACCTATAATCCTTACGTTGCATCTCCTAATTGTGTCTGATAATTCTCGGAGAGTTTCTTCATTTCTTTTAAGTCTTGCTTCTCTCTCCTCCTCTGCCTGCAACAATTCTATATTGCCATCTTCCAAATTGCTAATTCTTTCCTCCATATTATCGGCCCTACTGTTCAGAGCATCTAGATTTTTCTTAATCTCCTCTATTGTGTTCTTCATTTCCAGTATTTCTGTTTGGTTCTTCTTTATCGTATCAAACTCTTTTGTGACATAGCTCCTGAACTCGTTGAGTTGTCGGTCAGAATTCTCTCTTAACTCAGTGAGTATTTTAATGATGGCTGTTTTGAAGTCATCATCATTTAGGTTATATATCTCATTTTCTTTGGGATTGTTTTCTGTGTATTTGTTACTTTCTTTCTGTTCTGGAGATTTGATGTATTTTTTCATATTGCTTGATGATGTTGATTTGTGCCTCCGCATGGAGATAGAGTTTAGTTGCTCCTTTCACTTGTTTCAGCTGCTGCGGTGGGGGGAGCAGCTGTTTATACTTCACCAACCAGGAACCCTGTCCGTAGTTGCTAACTGGGCCTGGGCCCCTCTTCGTAGCCACAGTGGCCCTTTGGATTCCCTCCTCTGCCGTGGGGGCCGTCACGGGGGGCTTCAGACTGCAGGTGCCTACTGTTGTTGCCCACCTAGATGCGCTCTCTCCTTGGGGTCTGCAACGGTGTTATGGGCTTTTCCAGCGGCCAGGGGTGGGATCACTTTTATTTGTCGCTCGGTTGCTGTCGGCACCCACCAAATCTCACTTGTCCTCTATGGGTCGCAGGAGAGCTATTGGCATCTTCTACAGTCTGTGGTTAGTACACCTAGCTATGCTGCTTTTGCCCTGGGGTCTTCCAGCCTTGTGGCTGGCGGCTGGGTGCCTTCTACTGGTGCTGTGCCGAGGCTTTCCCTAAGGCTTCTGTGAGCCTGTAGGGTTTCCCCCTAGGCTACTAAGCTGGGTCTCTGGAACTCTCTCCAGCCCCAGTCCTCTCCGAGATCTCCGGCAATCCCTAGCCTCACCTGGTGGGCAACGGCAGCTGGGGGTCGCCCCGCCCTCTGGGCTTCTCTCCGGGCCTCTGCCGGGAGCTCTGAATGCTCAGCGTGGCCCCTCTGCTACCGGCAGACAGAGAGTTTTGTCTGCTGCCCAGGCGGAGCTCCGGCGCTTCTCCACCGGATCGCCGGACCCGCCTTTGAAAGTTCCCCCGCCCCGGTCCTCTCCGAGATCTCCGGCAATCCCTAGTCCCACGGGGCGGGCAACGGCAGCTGGGGGTCGCCCCGCCCTCTGGGCTTCTCTCCGGGCCTCTGCCGGGAGCTCTGAATGCTCAGCGTGGCCCCTCTGCTACCGGCAGACAGAGAGTTTTGTCTGCTGCCCGGGCGGAGCTCCGGCGCTTCTCCACCGGATCGCCGGACCCGCCTTTGAAAGTTCCCCCGCCCCGGTCCTCTCCGAGATCTCCGGCAATCCCTAGTCCCACGGGGCGGGCAACGGCAGCTGGGGGTCGCCCCGCCCACTGGGCTTCTGTCCGGGCTTGTGCCGGGAGCCCTGAGTGCTCAGCGTGGCCCCTCTGCTACCGGCAGACAGGGAGTTTTGTCTGCTGCCTGGGGGAGCTCCGGCACTTCCCCTCCGGGTCGCCGATCCGGCCTTTGAAAATTCCCCCGCCCCGGTCCTCTCCGAGATCTCCGGCAATCCCTAGTCCCACGGGGCGGGCAACGGCAGCTGGGGGTCGCCCCGCCCTCTGGGCTTCTCTCCGGGCCTCTGCCGGGAGCTCTGAATGCTCAGCGTGGTCCCTCTGCTACCGGCAGACAGAGAGTTTTGTCTGCTGCCCGGGCGGAGCTCCGGCGCTTCTCCACCGGATCGCCGGACCCGCCTTTGAAAGTTCCCCCGCCCCGGTCCTCTCCGAGATCTCCGGCAATCCCTAGTCCCACGGGGCGGGCAACGGCAGCTGGGGGTCGCCCCGCCCACTGGGCTTCTGTCCGGGCTTGTGCCGGGAGCCCTGAGTGCTCAGCGTGGCCCCTCTGCTACCGGCAGACAGGGAGTTTTGTCTGCTGCCTGGGGGAGCTCCGGCACTTCCCCTCCGGGTCGCCGATCCGGCCTTTGAAAATTCCCCCGCCCCGGTCCTCTCCGAGATCTCCGGCAATCCCTAGTCCCACGGGGCGGGCAACGGCAGCTGGGGGTCGCCCCGCCCTCTGGGCTTCTGTCCGGGCCTCTGCCGGGAGCTCTGAATGCTCAGCGTGGCCCCTCTGCTACCGGCAGACAGAGAGTTTTGTCTGCTGCCTGGCGGAGCTCTGGCGCTTCCCCACCGGGTCGCCGGACCCGCCTTTGAAAGATCCCCCGCCCCGGTCCTCTCCGAGATCTCCGGCAATCCCTAGTCCCACGGGGCGGGCAACGGCAGCTGGGAGACCTCCGTGCCCACCGTGTCTCTCTCTGGGACCCTCCGGGCGCCCCGAGCACCAGGCCGGGTCTCCCCGCCAATGGCGGGGAGAGACTCTCCCCGCGGGCTCAGGTGTGCAACTCCAAAGTTTCCCTCTGCGTTTAGGAGTAATTGCGGGGGGTTTAAGTAGGGTTCTGGTCACCTGTTTCCACCGTCGCTCCTCTGTTGTGTTCTCGCTCCTGCCCTAGATGTGTGTGGATCCTCTGGGGGCGTCCGTTGGAAGAAAGCCGCTTGCGGGTACTAGGCTGCCCGTCGGGGTCGGAGAGTTTTCACCTATTTCCACATCCTCCCGGAGGAAAGTCCGTCCACCTTCCGATGTATAGACGCGTGGGTGTCTCAGACGTCCTGAGATGCTGTCTGGATATCCTTTGTCAAGCGATAAGTGTCCAAATAATTGTAGACTCGAAGGGCGAGAGACAAAGAGGACTACTCACGGCGCCATCTTGGAAGCCAGCCTACAACTAAGTATTTTTTAAACTGTTTGCAAGGTCTGACAAGATCTAGCCTTGTCATTTATCATCTTGGATCTGGGACTTGAATAATAATAAATTTCATGTGGCTTTAGATATAACTGTAAATTTCCTCATATCTAAAATATATATAATATTTCAATATTTTAAATTTAACTTAGGGTTCATTGGGTCATGTTATATTAATTTCTATCAAATTCCATACTGTACTATATATTTAAAAGAATTCAAAATTAAAATAAATTTTAAATGCAAAATGCTACCTTTAACTTTGGTTGATGGAAAAATAAATCAACAATGTTGTTTTAAAACCAAGTATATATTTTATTAAAAGAAAATTGAGGGCTCAGCCCACTGGTGTAGTGGTTAAGTTCCTGTGCGTTGCTTTGGCGGCCCCAGGTTCACTGGTTCAGATCCCTGGTGTGGACCTACACCCTGCTTATCAAGCCATGCTGTAGCAGGCATCCCACTTATAAAGTAGAGGAAGATGGACACAGAGGTTAGCTCAGGGCCAGTCTTCCTCAAAAAAAAAGGAGGGGGGGAGGAAATTGAAGTATTCATACAAATAGGGAAATTAAATTTAAGTACAATGAAAAGCTCAAAACCAAGAGGGTAAAACCTGAAGAGGATCTTATAGGAAAGCGCTAAAACTTATGAGTGTTATAATAAAATTAATTGGCAACCACTGTGGGCAATAGAGCAAAGTAAAGCACCATTCCTTCACTTTGATCGTTCCCGTAAAGGGAAACATTTCTTTACACGGCTCTTAACCAACGTTTTGGCTGAAATTCAGGGAAAGATAATTTCCTAATCGTTAATAACTCTGGATTTCTAGGAGCTAAGATGAGGGTGATGAAGTTTCATGCTTCAGGTAAGTAGCAATTTTACATTGACTACAAATTCATATTCGACTTCTCCTATGTCCCAGATTCTCTAATTCAAATGCAGTGAATATATGAAATTTGTTTTCATTACCCTCATAGTCATTCTTCTTTCCTTACCTCCTCTCTCACTCACACAACCATTTTTGTTGGGTTATTCATGCTAAACTAATCCTATGGAACTATTTCCACTTTTTTTTTTTTCTTTTAAAGATTTTATTTTTTCCTTTTTCTCACCAAAGCCCCCCGGTACATAGTTGTGTATTCTTCATTGTGGGTTCTTCTAGTTGTGGCATGTGGGACGCTGCCTCAGCGTGGTCTGATGAGCAGTGCCATGTCCGTGCCCAGGATTCGAACTGACGAAACACTGGGCCGCCTGCAGCGGAGCGCACGAACTTAACCACTCGCCATGGGGCCAGCCCCAAGGAACTATTTCCACTTTTGATACAAGACATGTACTATGGTAATTTCTTCTTCTAACCACATTAACCACTACTTGAGATTGAAAGTACAGGGATTGTACTGGTATGATTCTTCTTCAGAGAGAAATACTTTATTATAATGTGCTACTTTGGAGAAACTAAATTTATCATAGGTAAGATTCATTGAAAAGTTCACAGACTATAAAATCAAACATCTGTGTTTGACACTTAAATCTGCCTCCTTCATTTTGCATGTTTTCAGGGAATATCTAGATTTACTAAACTTCCATTTACTAGTCTATAAAATAGACACTGGTCTGATCAGGTGGTTGTAGCTTCTGGTTCATGTATCTAAGTTGCTAGACACATGCTAGGAATTCAATAAGTGGTGTAAATCATTGGATATGTATCTTTTATTTTCTTTCTCCAATAATACTTTTACTTAAACATCAAAAACTCTTTTCTGTTATGTTCCAAATAATAAGGAAATATGTTCTTTTAGTAGCGAGGAAGAATATAATTAATGTAAAATAGGAATAAATATGCTGTTGGCTTTTAAGATGTACTATTTCAGTGACTAGTGGAGGATTACTGACAGATACTAAGGGAACTCATGGGGTCTTTCCTTGGGCTGTGCCATCATATCCAAATATTTCCACTAGTAGTAGCAGTTTCTGCTTATGTGGGTAACAGCAAGCACACAGAGTTTGGTAGCAATTGTGTCTTGACAGTGATTTTCTGTGTGACCTTTGATGAATTATTTGAACTTTTTATGTGTCAAGTCTTATCATACATGAATGAGAATTGTACTACCTATCTTAAGAATTGCTGTAAGAATTTAAAGAGGCAATGCATTGGGCCCATTTCCCAAAAATAAAGTAGTTTAATTTTGTTTGTTTACTTCTTTTTCATTTTGAAGCAATCATCTTCAATTAGCTACATCCCTCCCTCAGTAATTCTATTCTTTGTGATTTTTTTTCTCATTTGAAGTCTTGATATATGATGCCACTTGATCTATCTTACTTTTAAAAACCACAACTGAGATTATGTCTACATTATCAGGATACAGAAATTGGGCATAACTAATAGATATTCAACAGATTACTACACATGGTTGTTTTATTGTCTTAGAATTACTGGCTTCCTTGCATTCTCTTGAAGAAATATTAAACACTTTTCGATAAATGCATCTCTTCTGGTTTTTCCAGGAATGCGGTCTCTTGTGTTCCTATATTAGAAGCACTTAGATCATACTCTCAATGAATATCTTTACACTTTATGGCATTTGCTTTATAGCTCATATTTGAAATCATTGTTTTCTTTATTCTTTTCTTTTTACAAAATGACTTAGCAACTATGGACTTCTTCTACTCAAACACTCTTATAAAAGAACTTTTGGTGAATTTCAGTTTTTTATTTCTGTTGGTGTTATTTTGGTTTTCTTTTTTTAGTGAGAAAGCCTGGTCCTGAGCTAATGTCTATGCCAATCTTCCTCTATTTTGTATGTGGGATGCCATCACAGCATGGCTTGAGGAGCTGTGCGTAGGTTCCCACCCAGGATCCAAACCTGCAAACACCAGGCTGCGGAAGTGGAGCACGTGAACTCAACCAGCACAACACTGCACTGGCCCCTTATTTCTGTTGGTTTTAATTACTCTCGTTAAATTGATGTCCAAAATCTCTCAGGGCAAGTTTTCTAAATGCCAAACAATAAAATTTTCAGTGAATTCATGTGTAAACATGCCCTCCAAATGTTGAATATTCAGATCATCTTATATAATACGGAAAATGACTAAGAAAATTTCATTTATCTCTTAGTAAAGTGTTAAAACATAACATTAATTAAAATTGTAACTAACATTTATTGCATGATGAATCTTTTTCAGACGATGGTTTATGTATATTTATACGTATAATCCTCATAACAACTCTATAATGTAGTCACTGGTGTCATCTTAATTTTATAGATGAAGAATCTGAGACCTGAAAAGATTAAATAATATGTTCAATATTATGAGTTTCTTAGGTGACAAATCAGGAATCTGATCCAAGATCATGTTTCCAGAGCCAATAGTCTAAATCATCAGACATTTTTGTTCCTAGTGAGGGTGAAGAAGTTTTAATATTTTAAAATTTGCTGAGTTATTTTGTGTTATGGTAACACAATATAAATATAAATGTTCAGAGTGAACATTAAAATATTTTAAATTCATATTCAGCTGTGTAGCCAGATATAACTAATTAAAACATTTATTTTAGCCTTTCAGTCTTCTTATTAATAATTATGAGCACCACTTGCTGAGTATGTATAATATGAAAGCCACTGACTGACGACCTTTACATGTATTGTCTCATTTAATATACATACATGCCATATATGATATAGGTAACACTGTTTCTTCCTATATTGTAAAATACTGAAAAAGTATCAAGATTAAAAATATGACATCTGATTAATCTTATTAAGACCAAAATTTTACTGTCATATCTGGATTATTTTACCTTAAACTTTTGCGTATAGATATATATGTATGTGTCTATGTATTCATATTTCTTCTGTTTGTATGTACTTTAGCAACTCTCCATTTCCCTAACACATTTAAACACATAAAACACTGAAAACACTTCTTTATACCAAATAAATATATTTACAAGCACTGTCTTTTGCAAAGCTGCTCTCGTTAACAAGTGAATGCAAGAAGTATGGATGATGGATAACTATCTCAAAAGCTATTAATCATGAAAACACAGCATATAATAAAGTAAGTGTTCAATCATCATGCTTAAAACAGTAACCCAATTCTAAGAAACAGTATTTGAGTTCCATCAATATTGGATTCAAATTCCTGATTTCACACCAACCTCTTTGTCGACAGATCATCCTCTCAATTGCCAATTTATCCAGAATCCTTCTCCATGGCTTCTAGTTTTCCAAGATAGTTTGTGCCTACAGGGGGTCCACCCACCCACCATCTGCCATGTCAAGTTTTCTCTATTCATTACTTAAGAAAAACAACTTGTACAATTAAAAACAAAGTGTTCTGTTCAAATTAGGATATCTTGACACATGGTGTTTGCTTGGATTTACAAATATGAGATCCTATGGTACCCATATTCTAGAATTTGAATAAAAATTAAAATTCTAAGTAAATTATCTTAAAACCACATAAATCAAATGTACAAAAATTTAAGAAAAATAGTGAGGAGAAAACATAAGTCCATATAAGGCATGATCAAGTGGAGATTTGAAATGTTCTTGAAAAATAAATATAATGTATAAGCATTTTTTAAATCGAGGAACACACTTCTTGACCATTTTTACAAGTGCGATCTAGATTTTTACACAGCAATTCAAGTAAAGTTTTATTTTAGACACCACGCATAGAGACATTTAAAAAATTCAAAACATTAGAAACACAAGTATAAAAATAACACACTGAGCTGCCACATGAGGCATTTTTATTTGAGAACATATATCAAAGTAGCAATGACTCTGTAGATAGAAAATCATAAGTATTCTTGAGCTGTGCTCAATTAACTGGTTTGTACAGATTTTAAGGTATTTGACCCAGCAAAACACTTTGACATTGGAAGGCCACAGTTTCTTGGTTTCTCAGATCGAGAAGAAAACTCTTGGTATCATTTAAACATTAGAATCTAAGAATATTTGACTCCAGACCAGAACCCAAGAACAGTTGGCTACCGAATACAAAGGCATATAAGAACCCTCCTTGAATGTTCACTCTCAAAGCTGGAATGAGACTGATATTCCACATGTCAGATTCTTGCTTGCTAGCAATTTTGAGCAAGACTCCTGCTGGAGTGATGCCCAAGGAAATATAAACAAAACAGAATCCCCGCCCTCTAGTGTATCAAACGTAAATGACTGCAACCCTAATCAGGCCATGAGGGTCATGCTGCTCAGTGGAGAAACAAAATATGATGAGATTAGGGAGTTCAAGATACTGATTCTAGTGGAGAATATGTGGTTATCTTTAATCGATGATGTCTTATTTTAATTGGGATTTTACAAATAAATGAATTTATAATGGACCAAGGGAGGCAGAAAGGGAAAGGAAGCATGTGCCCCAAGGAAAGAACAACAGGATTGTAGGGACAGAGTAAGATTTCAGAATCCATTGAAAGACTAGCCAGTTGACCAATGTGGCACATATGAGGGAAGTTGGAAGAAACATAACTTGAAAAGGATTTTAAAGGATATAATATTAAATGAGAAAATGAGGAAGCTATTTTAGCATAAGCTGATGTTGACTTTGCTCATCTGCTGAGGGGAATAAGCCATGGAAAGGAAAATATTGACATCGATAGGAAGAGGAGAGATGATTGATGGTACAACATCACTGAAAAAGAAGTAATAGTGTTGAAAAGAAATCACTCCGGCTGCTGGTGAAAACCACAGATAAAGAATCTGGATTTTATAACACCACCAAAATTTGAAAATGAGATGCATTTATTGACCTAAATTAATTAATTATATCTATGATATAATTATTAAATGGTTCCCAGTGGAGAAACATTTGAGAACTTTTAAAACATTTGTTTGATAAATTGTAATTAGAACAGGTTTTAAAACCTAGCTTTATGCTTAAATAAGAAACAAATTTCCAGACATCAAGGAGATTCTTATATTTGACAACTTATCTAGGGAAAATGTGCTTTCCCCCCAAAAGAGCAGTTCAGTATTCTTTCTTGGTGATCTCTTCTTATATAGCACAACACTCTTATTTTAGGGAGCTATCTTGATAAAGACATGCATTTATTATCAGAATGCACGTTATAAAAGTAAGAACTGGCAATGAGTTAATTGATAGAGGCAGGACAAGTCATTCTCTACATGCTTGTTTTGAGAGTCAACTAAAATAATGTATAAGCAAATGATCTGTAATATGCAACAGAAAATTATTAGGTATATCACTGCTTTTTTTCCACCATAATGTTACCTGTTTGCCACAGGAGTACTTCCTCCTTTTTAGACCAGTTAGATAAATTTACCCTCTACAAAGACCACTCTTATAAACAAAAGAGTATTTATGTTTATATAATACATCAGAGATAGACACCAGATAGTTTCTATCTTCGTGGTCTGGAAGGAGTCTCTCCCTCTCCCCAGTGAGTGTTGCCATCCTGACTAGGGGAATCTGTACACAAAGAATGCAATCTTCCTCTTCCCTTCGGGCATGGTTACCAGGGACACATCACTGTAGAAATCACATCTTTCTTCACCCTGTCCCCACACACTCCAGTTTGCTTGAAAAATGGTTTATTCATTGGGCATTGTCACATCTATAACGATGCTATAATTTTTGTTTGAAAATTTAGGTATTCCAATCTCTCAAAGCCAACCTCTATTTTATTGAAACAGAAACACATCTCTCATTTGACTTTCTGTGAAATAATAAGGCATATAATTTTAGCTCTTGACTAATTTCCTAGACTAGAAGCATAATCTGCTTGGTTTATCTTGCTTCAATGCAAAAATAGTGTTAAAATAGTTATTCTGACATTTTAATGTCTCCTAAAGATGTTAGGGATGGTAAAATTAGTAAGAAAACTGCTGTTCAGTAACAGCTGAGATTGATGAAATAGGAAGCATTTTTAAATTTGTTTTTCTTACGTATATTTCAGAACTTGTAAATTCCTATGCCATAGTTTTTCTGGAGTAATAAGGCAAGAATTATCTTCTCCCAGATTTAAAAAAGAATTCTGTGTTTTAGATACTTGTTCACACAATTTTAAAAAATTAATCATGGCCTTCAAAATGTTGCTGTTCTGACTGCTCCCTGGCCCTCCTGTCTCGTCTTGTACCATCTCCCCCCTCACTCTATGAACTCAAGACATGCTGACCTCCTTTCAGTGCTGCATACGCTCGTGCTGCCAGAGAGCTTTGCAACCCTGTATCCTCTGTTTGGAGATCTTTTTAATCCCGGCTTTATTCATTTTACTTTTCTATGACCAATTTCTATTTCTTTAGGGAGTCCTTTCAGAAATTCCCTAAGTCCTATCTCCTAAAACATGGTTTCATGGTATTGTGTGCTTATATTTCAGGGTGTTTGTCCCAGTTAAGATTTTGCATTTACTTGTGAGGTTTTTTAATTAATGTCTGTGTCCTCACGTGTTACTCACCCCTACAACTACCTGAATCCAAACAGTTGAGTTAATGAATGGGGAGCACCATGTTTTTGTTCCTATCAGTTTCGGGACGTATCAGGTACTGTGTAATTACAAATGTAAATGGAAATTGGGAAACAAAAATTTTCAGTTATAAGCTTTGGTAAAGCACAGCTGTTTTAATTTGAAAATAAAAATCAAGATTAAATTAATTAGTAGGTCTCCTTTAAGATATTCAGGACAAGTCCTCTAATATTTCAACAGAATGCTTGCAGCTGGCCGATAGTTCTGAGCACTCTTAACATGCAGAATATTGAGGCATTTTCAAAAAGGCAAGGCAAGTTAATAAACAATTTTTTAATGATTTTTCTAAGTACCTCTCATTACAACATAGATGCTGTTTACAAAATTAAAAACACAAATTATACAAAGCTTTTTAAACAAAACAATTTAATGCTACAAAGAAAATACCAAAGACTAAATTCCTGTGATGAAAATCAGGGATTACACAACAGTACATATCTATACTTACCAGTTTTCATTTATTTCCATGCAGTGATTCTCAGCCAAGTTTTAAAAGCCATCGTGAAATTATGTAATCTGAAATAAAATTCTAAATATATTTGATTAGTGTTGTATCATTAAAATGTCAACCATTTTAAGATCAATTTTTCATCCTGATTTGAAGAGTGGTTTAAAAATATTTGTTAAAACCATTATGCATGCTGCATCTACATATGCAAATATAGTCTAAAGATTCTGTTCATTTTCCTAAACACACTAGCTATAATCTGAGTGGTCACTGGAGTAAACACAGGCTTTGACATTACATAAAACCTACCATTTTCAAGCCTTCTAGAATCAACGAATACTTGACACTCTAGAAATATCTCTTTCATCAGCTGCATGCTGGAAGGGACAGCGTTACAATCTAGAGTGCGGATTCCTTTATGTGAAGACACGATTAGAACCTGTTAATAAAGGGCTGCTAGGGACTTTTAATATGAAGGAGTCAACATTTAAATTCAAGGTTATACTCCAGTTTTATTGTTCCTCCCAGACAAGCAGGTTCTGGAGCCTCTACTTCAGGTTAATTACAGAAATATTTGTCCTGCCCCATTGTAAGTAGGAGAGAAACAGCCGAGGACAGGACTACGGGGCTCAGGGAGTTGAAAAAACGAGGTGAGCCGCCGATGGCAAGGTAGACATACTCTTTACTTACTTTGGCCTACATACGGTGGGAGTGCAGCTGTTTTCCTTGTGGCCATTTTTATATGACCCTAGACAAAAGTGGCATACAGCCAGCAGATGTTGACATTATGAAGGTTACATAAGGTGTTCATATACATGGTGGCGCATACGCTGCCTGCAGTAACATGCTGAGTCACATCTGCCCGGAAGCTGCTCCCATCTAATTGTCCACAGTGCCTCCATATTTTTCTTTCACTCTACACCCATTAGACTGCAGCAGTCACGGGCTTGTAGGAGGTGTGTGCACGTGCACACAGCACGACGTCTTAAAGCTACATTTTACAACAACAATACAATGATCAGTAAGTAGCCACCAAGAGACAAGCTACACCCACCAGCGTGGCGAGAACCCACTGCCGCAGGGAGGACAGCTTAGGGCCACCCTCAAGTATATTGTCCTATCAAGTTAGTCAGGAGATAAGGCCATTCATGACTACCATAGACCCAGAAGCTGCCCAAGGGTACTATATCTGTGGGGGCCACCCCCACACAGGGAGGGACGTTTCACCAATATTTGGGCCAGGTCATTCGTGTAACCTTTTGACACAGCCCCTGGGGTATCCACCTTGTTGTCGTATTCTCCCTTTTGTTGTTCTATGTACAAGGGCACAGGTGTGTGGAGCACAACAGCCTCCCCGGATAACCACCCATAGCCGTCTCAGAGGCTTGGGGTTGGCCAGGGCTGCTTATGTCCACATTGTCAGCATATCTGTTGAGCCACCTGGCACCTCTGAGCATGAGATGGTCTCTAGGAATACAGCCAGGTCTCGTTTCTTTCCGAAGCGGGGTGGATGTGCCATGGCAAGCCTTCTACTGCTCCGGTGGGCAGTTCCGTGTACACCCAACAGTTAGATACATTGGCAACCTTAGTACAGGTGTATGCCCCTTCTACAATACTGTTCGCTGTACTTTATCTATGGGCAAAAGGACAAGGTAGTGATAGGAGCCAACAAAGATAAATCACGTTCTTTAAGCGAAATGTATGCTAGTCACTTATCTTGGGACAGGAGGGTGGCTACCAACAGGGGCCTTCCCGGCCATTGATATCATACTTTTCTTGTCTGTAGAGAGGCTGCAAGCGTGGGCTCCACATGGAGCAGTAGAGGGGAACTCATTATTGGCCGCAAAGAAATCACATGCATTTCCTTTAGGATAGAAGCAGCATTGGTCTGTGGCAGCCTGACAGTTACCCAAGGGGGCCAACTACTAGTCACCCACGGGGTGATATGTAAGTCTCGCTGCTTTTCAAGTCCCCATGGAGCTAAAAGCACCAACCATCTGCAGTGGGTGCTTTCATATTTTATGACCATTTTTATTCTTGTACTTGTCTCATGTTGAGGCACATTGGGGCCGGCCCACTGTTGGACTTCTTGTCCTGTAAAATGTGTCCCCTTGTCGTTTTTTACAACCAAGCATCAACCAAAAAGACCATAAAGAGTACCTGTAGGGCCTGAATTGTCTGTCTCTGATCTGTGGCCGTACAGGGCC
Organism: Equus caballus; assembly: GCF_041296265.1. Taxonomy (NCBI): domain Eukaryota; kingdom Metazoa; phylum Chordata; class Mammalia; order Perissodactyla; family Equidae; genus Equus; species Equus caballus. The sequence continues at coordinate 969,092 of NW_027222392.1, read as the reverse complement.
ATGTAAAGAGTAACCAGTAGCCGTATCAACAGCCATAAAGGCGTACACATTGCCTTTGGTCTTTGGTAATGGTCCGATGTAGTCCACTTGCCATCGGACCAAGGGCGCATGCCCTCTACTAGTACCTTCAGTATACCAAGCATTCTCTAGGACAGGGACTTTTCTTTAGCATAGGGTATGGGCTCTATTTCTAGAGGAGACTTTGGGGCCTTTTCTTCCACAGCAAGGAACTCAGCTGGCCCCAACACTTGTTATAACTCTATATTCAGGGGGCTGGAGCTCACTGAACTCCTTTGTTTGAGCCATCCCTGTACAGGGTATGTAGTTCTGAGCTTTACAGGGGCCATTCGTGTGATGGCCTCACATGCTACCAGGGCAGAATAGGCAGCTGTCAACTGTTTCTTTAGTAGAGAATATCATGTTTTTGCCCTTTTCTAAAGTTGGGACCAAAACCCAACAGGAGCTCATATCCTGTCCTGTCACTACCATAAGCCTCAGCCAAAACCCTCTTGGGTAACACAGACACACAATTTATATGGCCGTCCTGGATCAGCCACTTGCAGAGCCTGTACCTGCTGCACCGCATGCTTGGTGACCTTAAATGCTTGGTTCGCAGTGCGTGTCCAGTCTCAAGGGGCCCGCTTTTTCTCCATAGCATACCGGGGTCTCACCACCTGGACTAAAAGAGAGATAAACACTTGCTAATATCCCAACAAGTCCTGGTCTCTGGACTTTGGCATCATTCACAGCCCAACCACATGTTGCCAGATGTCTCTGCAGGGAGTTGGTAGCCTGTTTGAGATCTGTAAGAGAGTCAGAGTTTAACACGACATCAATGTAGTGAAATACAAGCACTGTATCACTATGAACTCAGGCAGCCAAGTCCTGGGTGATAAATCTATGACAAATAGTGGGGCTGTGCAAGTATCCTTGTGGAAAAACATGAAAAGTCCACTGCCTGCCATCCCAGGTGAAAGCAAACTGATCTTGACTCTCAGTGGCAATATCACTGGAAAAGAAGGCATTAGTAAGGTCTACAGCATAGTGGTACTGTCCCAATTGGACTGTCAGCTGATCCATGAGGTCATGCATTGAGGGCACAGCAGCATGTAATGGAGGAGTCACTTTATTTAATTCCCAGTAGTCCACAGTGATACTCCATGTGCCATCAGGCTTCTTCATGGGCCAAACCAGGGCATTATAAGGACAGTGGGTGGATTGTACCATCCCAACCTCTTTTAACTTTGCAGTAGTCTGTGTGATCTCCTCATGTCCACCAGGACAACAGTCTCAACCACACGCACCTGTAGGTGGAATTCACCCATGGTCATCTGTAGGCGCAGTCTTTTCAAGACGTCCACCCCCAGAACATACTCAAGCATGTGAGACATACACTGTGTACACTCGGGGTGGTAAATGGCCAATGCCAAAGGACAGAGACACTGGCTTTACTTTCACCTACCGTCTCTATTGCCATCAACATATGCCAGCTTCTCTGGAAACTTAACCGGGTTGCCGTAAATCAGACTGTAATCAGCTCCAGTATCTACCAATACCAGCACACACTGTACATTGCTGGGGAACCAGTAAATCCCAAGTTCCACGGGAGTCCTATGGTCCTTTGGGGATCCCCTAAGCTGAGCACCTCAGCCTTCCCCCTAGTCAAAGAGGTACATGAGCTCCTCACCTGAGGGCTTCAGAAATCCTGAAGGTTTGCCTGGTGACTCTTGCCAGGATTTTTCCCCACTCCTGCTGTCTTCTAGAACTGTTTCTCAGGGTTTAACCAGTGCCTCAGTGCCATCAGGACAGTGTTTGGTTGCCTGTCTATTTTCGTCTGATCAATGCCTGCAGCTAACAGGTCAATCTACATCTGCATGCAGTCACTTGCTTGGGCCTGTTCTCTGCCGAACCTGCTCTAGGCTTGGGGGCCTCCCCCGCAGTGAGACATGCACGGTTTTCTCCTTCCTTGGGCACTCTACATTCCCCAAAGTGGCCATTGTAGTGGCTACTTCATGTATCTGGCCCAAAAGAGTCAGACGGGATCTCGTTCCCAACACGTGGATAACTTGGACCAGTTTCACATAGGTCTGCCATGGGCTTACAGTCTCCGGGAGCTCCCCGGCATTCTCCCACACTGTCCCAGGCGGCAGCCGTCACCCACTCCGTCATGGAGTAATTTCCCTGCCCTTGGGTTAGCCAGCGGCTGTAGCAGCTGCCGAAGGGATCTGCCCCCTCAGCCCATAGTGGCAGGAGCCAGGCTGGTAGGGGCTCCCCCAGCCGCTGCCTGCGCAAGTCCCGCAGTTCCTTTGCCGTATAGGTGGTATACGCCATGAACTCTGTCACCATCAGGGCTCCTTGGGCAACATCGCCTGGACCCAAGGGCTGCTCATGCTTTACCTTTGGCTGGATTACTGGCGAAGCGTGGAGAGGGCGTGCTTCCTCTACGTCCCAGTCCTCAGCGTCCTCTGCCGATCGCTGCGAGGCGGCATTTCTAGCTCCTCTTGCAACTGCCGCACCCGTGCCTCCAGGGTGTCCTCCTCGGCTAGGAGTTCCCTGATGCCGGCTGCATCCCACAAGGCAGAATCCATGTTCCGGCTTAAGGCTGTCAAAAACAGCCGGCCCGCCAGCCCCATGGCAGGCCAGGCGTTCTCTGGCACCTGCTCCCCTGGGCATGCAGAGCCATCTCAGTGCTGACCAGGGTACCCTCCACGGACTCCCATCCTTCCACAGGGGTGGCCACATGTCTGTCCCGGCAGCCTCAGGAGCCATAGGTCCATACACCTCAGAATCCTTTTGACTATGCCAAGTGTATGCAGGAGAGAAACAGCAGATGAAGGGACCATGGGGCTCGGTGCTCGAGGAGTTGAAAAAAAGGTCTGAGCACCCGAAGGCAAGGTAGACATACATTTTATTCACTTTGGCCAAGAGATAGTGGGAGCGCAGCAGTTCCCCTTGTGGCTGCTTTTATATGACCCTAGACAAAAGTGGCGTACAGCCAGCAGATGTTTACATTATGTAGGTTCCATAAGGTGTTCATATACATGGTGGCGCATACGCTGCCTGCAGCAACATGCTGAGTCACATCTGCCCAGAGCCTGCTCCGGTCTAATTGTCCACAGTGCCTCCATATTTTTTCTTCACCCATAGAATTTGCCACTATGAGATGGATTTCAGTTCATGGACAGAAGGATTCGAGGTGAGAAAAAGATTGTCTCTATTCTCCACTCTCTCCAAAAATGTGTGCCTCTTCCTTTGAACCTTATCTAGAGACTGTCAGTTATGCCAAAATGTAGGAATTTTTCACAATGCCTCACGCCCAATGTTTTGCTAAAGAAAATGCCTTTTTTAATTGTACAGGTACGTTGGCTCTCCATTTGGTTTTGGTGTTCTCTTCTCCAGGCTACTCAATCACTGAGGGACAGTATAGACCTCCAAAATATATTGTCTGTTCTACTGCAACAATCTTTTTCTTTTCTTTTTTTTTTTTTTGAGGAAGATTAGCCCTGAGCTAACTACTGCCAGTCCTCCTCTTTTTGCTGAGGAAGACTGGCCCTGAGCTAACATCCGTGCCCATTTTCCTCTACTTTATATGTGGGACGCCTACCACAACATAGCATGCCAAGTGGTGCCATGTCTGCACCTGAGATCTGAACCATGAACCCGGGCCGTGGAGAAGCAGAATATGCGAACTTCACCACTGCACCACCAGGCTGGTCCCTGCAACAATCTTTTAGGCAGAAGCCCTGTTTTATGTTTTGCTACAATCGCTACCACCTCATTTTCACACTATTAAGTAAAATGATTTCTAAACGTAATTTTACTCATTTCTGCTTCCTATTTCCACCTCTTCAGTTCTTCCCCCTCTGCTTTCTTTATAAAAGCAACTTCTGGAACATGATATTCCTCCAGATACACAGGGTCTATCATAATTATTTTCCTTTCTCTCTTGTTTTATCCTAAATACCCAATTAATACTAAAGTTCAATTAATGATCAATATCAAAAATATCTCCTTGCCATATTTGCATGCACATTATATTTAAAATAATTAAAGATAGCACTCCAAGAATTAATGTAAGTATCAAAAATCACTGTATAAATGTCTCCTTAAAACTATCTACTTGGGGGCCTGCCCCGTGGCCGAGTGGTGAAGTCTGTGCGCTCCACTTCCACAGCACAGGGTTTCCCAGTTCGGATCCTGAACACAGACCTACACACCACTCACCACGCCATGCAGTGGCGGAATCCCACATAGAAGAACTAGAATGACCTACAACTAGCACATACAGCTAGGTACTGGGGCTCCGAGGGAACAAAACAAAGAAGACTGGCAACGGATGTTAGCTCAGGGCCAATCTTCCTCACCAAAAAAAATTAAAAAGCCTATTTAAAAACAAAAAAGAAGGCTCAACCTCCTGTTCTCTTAAAAAAAAGAAATTATCTACTTAACATCTTATCCTCATTAGAATTTAGGTACACATTTTTTACTACTTGATCACAGAATAGTAGCCTATGGTAGGTGCTCATTCATATTGATTAAGTTAGTAAATCAGTGCATAGATTAATTAGTTAATTTAATAGTATGGGTAAAATGTCCTCATAGGAACTAGAGATTTATGTATGGGAGAACAGCTTATGCTTTACAAATGAAATTCTTTTATTTTTAAGTTTTTTCTACCTATTCTTTATTATTATACCAAAGTTTGTTAGCTTTCATAAACTCATTTAGCAAAGGAAACTGATGGTCTCTGATATTACTAGGGTAGACACTAATTTCAGTATTGATGAATGTTATATCACCTTATTTCTTGCAGTATGTATGCTTCCTTTTATGACAGCCTCATCCTTCCGATTTTTGAGGACAAACACTTGGCGTCCTCTCTGCCTCCTCTTTTTCTCTTGTGCCTCTGATATAATCACTCAGTTCTGTTCTCTCTGTTATTAAGTTTCTCACCACTCAACTGCTGGCCCCCTGGATGAAGACACTGCCTCTCTTGCCTGTGTTATTGCAATAATCTGTAACTCAATCTCTCCTTTCCATGTAGTCTACTCTTGAGATAAAAGCCCAAGTGGTCCTCTTAAAACATAGTTGACATCATGTCATTCTATAGCTCAGTCCTCCTCCCGTGGCTCTCAGTCGCTCTCACAATGCAGGCAGATTCCTGACAGTGGCTGGCAGAGGCCAGCAGAAACTAGCTTTTTGCTCCCTCCTGATCTTATCTCCCAGTACTCTTCATCATTCCTGATGCTACTCCAATGACACAGGGCCCCTTGCAATGACATAAACATACAAAACATGCTCCACTCAGGCTTTTTGCATTTTTCCATTTTAAATTACTAGATATTCTTTCAATGAGAATTATAAAAAACCCAAATATATTTTTTTGTAAACTGTCTTTTTAAGAAAATTGTTTTCCTTTAATTATATACACTACTGAATAAGATGTCTTCTTTTGAAAAACTAATAAATAAAAGAACAAGTTTTAAACATATATGATTTGTCCAAGATATTTGAAAAAGGAAAAGCGAAGCCTGATTTTCTTTGGTAAGTTTTTAAATCAGAATTTATTCTCTCCCTTTTTAAAGAGTATCTCTAAAGTTGTGAGTCACATGGGACAAAGAGAGAGAGCACGTTGTAGCTGCTGTAATAGCTCTCATAATTCTGGTGTTATCTTTCTTTTCTGGAATTCATATCTACACAAAATAGCTGAATTTATAATATTTCTAATGAATTGATTAATGGGGAAAAGAAAATATTTATTGAACATGTACATAAATAAACTTTATCATAAACAATTATGCATATCAAAAAGACAGTAACTTTAAAAAGTTACCCAAAAAGTGAGGGAAAACATTAATTACAGAAAATAAAGTGGAATTTAATGGAAAAACAGAATTAATAAAATTTAGTGAATACATGGCCCCCTCTTCAAGTTTTTATTTAAATGTCATCCACTCAGTGAAGACTTTCCTATCTCCTTATTTAAAAGGTGCATCAGGTCCACACCTGGGACTATGTAATTTATTACCCTGCTTTATTTCTCATATTCTTTGTTGTATATATGGCTTTTACTTATTTAGTATGTTTTTTTCTTCATGATGTGTTTTTTCTCTCTAATTCAGTGGTCATGGAATTTGACTCTCATTCCTGATGGGTGAAGGGCACGGTCAAGTGCAGAAGAGCATGTCTGGGGAGATATCATGGTGGCCACAGCCAGACAGGAATGAGTGTAATTAAGTGAAATGAAATAATTTGAGTACCAATATGGAAAAATCTGCATTTTATGGATAGACATACACACCCCAGCAGCTGTTGGTCTAGTGCTGGTAGAATAGAGAGAAAGTCAAAGTAATGTGGGAGGTATTCCAAGATCTCTAAATCGCTGTAACAATCCTGGTATTGTGGAAAAAGAGTCTGAAAGATGACCTGGCATTACTGATCATTATAGCTATCAACAGTAGATATAATAAGTAACCCTCTGTAAAGTCAGCCAGAAAATAAAAATGAGCTAAAAGGTCAGCATTCTCTCCTGGTAGCATGGGATTTCAGAGGAGAATTTGAAAGCTGTGCAGGTGTTTTAACAAAACAGAAACAGAACCTCCAGACAATAGTATTTCTTCTAGCACAGAAAACTCAGGGCAGTATTTTTGAAAATGATGTCTGCTAAAGGTACTTTCTATTTCCTCTGCTCCAAGTATCTGACTCATGAGTTTGCAAGAATTTGAAGGTTATATTTAATACAAATTTTTCTATGTAAATGTTTACTGTATTCTGGAATAAAGTTATAGAATGTAGTACACGGCTGTGGGGATGCAATAGTGGTAATCATAAGAAGGAATAATTTCCTAAATGGTAGACATAGTCTCTCAAATATGACAAGTAAACAAAGAGATGGCTTCTATGAGTCACTTTGGACTAAAAATAAAAAGGATTCTTACAAAATAGAAAGGTATAATTGTCAAATTTCATTTAAAGTTGAATGTCAAAAGCATAGAGAATCAAGATGATTCCATGATTAAGACTTTCAGGAGAATGTATGAGTCATTACCATCACTGTGTAGCTCAGTCATCTGAAAGAGTAGTATTTTTCAAGAAGAAGCAATATGAGAGAGTAGGATCCTAACAAATACACATTTAAATGATAGTCTAGATGGTGATGTGTCGTCAAATCAAATCAAGGTGTGTTAAATAGCTATGTGTGGGTGTATTTAGGTTTGTCTTAATATGTAAATAGAAAAAACTTTGTATTGAAGGAATTTAAGCTTTATTAGGCAATAAGCTGTTATGGAGGCTCTTACAGAGTTGGTTATATATGGTGAGATGCACAGTAGTAGAAAATGATCCCAGTTTTTCGAAGAAGGAAAATTGAATTTATTAGGGGACATGGTATCATTTGACCTTGTAGTATAAAATGGGTTTTCATAGGTATAGAAAGTGTGGAAGTACGTATTCCAAGAAACAGCAATACAAAAAACCACAAAGCTGAGGCCATGAAATAATGCATTTGGTGATCAATGTGCAGTTCAAGTGAACTGACACTCTTTCTTCTTTTCCTCCCCTCCCCCTCCCCTCCCGCACCCCTCCCCCCCTCCTTATTATTATTAGACAGAAGGGGCAGAAAAAGCCAGAATGGACATTTAGGTTGAAAATACGAGAAGATATACAGATGGCCCACAGACACGTGAAACAATGTTCAACATCACTAATTATTAGGGAAATGCAAATCAAAACTATAATGAGACATCACCTTACACCAGTCAGAATGGCTATAGTTACCAAGACAAAAAACAACAAATGTTGGAGAGGATGTGGAGCAAAGGGAATTCTCCTACACTGCTGGTGGGAATGTACACTGGTGCAGCCACTATGGAAAACTGTATGGAGATTTCTAAAAAAATTAAAAATAGAAATACAATACCATCCAGCTATCCCACTACTGGGTATTTATCCAAAGAATCTGAAGTCAATGATCCAAAGAGAGTTATGAACCCCTATGTTCATTGCAAGTTTGTTAACAGTAGCCAAGATATGGAAGCAACCCAAGTGCCCTTCTACAGATGAATGGATGAAGAGGATGTAGTATATATATATATATATATACACACAATAGTATACTATGCAGCCATAAAAAAGGCAAAATTGTCCCATTTACAACAACAGGGATGGACCTTGAGGGTATGATGTTAAGTGGAATAAGCCAGACAGAGAAAGACAAATACTGAGTAATTTGACTCATATGTGGAAGATAACAAACACATGGATAAAGAGAACAGATTAGTGGTTACCAGAGGGGAAGGAGGTTGCTGGGTGGGTGAAAGGGACAGAGGGGTACATATGTATGGCGATGGATAAAAATTAGACCGCTGAGAATGAGCACGATGAAGTGTATTCAGAAATTGATATAATAATATTGTACACCCTAAATTACACAATGTTATAAACCATTGTGATCTCAGTAAGATTACTGGGAAAACAAAACAAAATAAAAAACCAACAAATGCATAGAGACAGAGATTGGATTGGTGGTTAGCAGAGGGGAGGGGGACAGGGAGGAGGTGAAAGTAGTGATTTGCACAAGTGTGTGGTGATGGATTGTAATTAGTCTTTGGGTGATGAGCATGAAGCGATCTACACAGAAATCAGAAGACAATGATGTACACCTGAAATTTATATAATTTTATAAAACAGTGTTACCACAATAAAAAAAGATACAAGTTGAAATTAAAAGAATGGAAAATGAAAAAAAAGAAGATATTTTCAGCCATAAAAAAAAAACTAATGGAAGGAGATTCAATTTTAATCTTAAAACTATACTGAGCCTCTGAGAATTTTCAGCTGGAGCTGACATTAACAAAGGTATTCATAAATGAATCTAGTGCACTGGGCACAATAAATTGAAAATGTGGAAACTATTCTGCTAGCTGTTAAATTATGATAGTCACGTTAAAAGTAGAAGCATTGGTAATTCAAACAAAACATATTTTTTAGTGACCAAATGTAGAAAACATTGACAGCATCTGTCATTGAATCAAGATAGAGAAATCAAAAGTCACTTGAATAAATAGAATGTAACATTTTTACAGCACGTAATCTTAAAATGTAAAAAAATCAATTAAATGTGAAAATATCAAATTTATAATATCACTGGATATTATTTGAATCATTAACAAAGGTATCACCTATATTTATGTTTTAATATAAAATACTTACAGAGCCATATTTTGTAAGCAATTTATATGGATGCTGATATTCTGCAAATAAGCATGTGCTTATTAAAAATGTTGAGATAAATTTAGCAAGCCTCTAATATAGGAAGTGGCCAAATAAATTTTAGAAATGTGACATATGTATAAAAAGGTACCCAACCTATTAGTGAGCAAATTACTATAGACAGTACATATGTTTTCAAGTCAATGCCAAATGTTGGAAATTTAAATTCTGAAACGTCTTAAACATGAATAACATAAAAATAGATCACTGAAGACACTGAGTGTGTCTGAAAAATAAATCTAGTTTTCCTAATCCACGCCAATATTTATTATACATTGAAAATATGGAATATAAAATCTCAAAACATTTTTATTTAACGTTTTAGCAGGATATTTCACATTCTTTATCTTTTTATCCTTCACAACAATCTTTCTGAAAAGGTACCATAGATAAATACCCCATGCCCTATTTATGGAATATTAATGAAAAGAGAAGCTAGAAAGAAGGTTGTATCTTCATGGGATGAAGGAAAAAGAATGTCTCTTCATGGAGAAGAGGGTGTGATGAGCTTTGTATTGAACTGTTTTGATGAGAATGTGACTTCAGTACATTAGGTGGAAATGTCATCCAATGAAGGACATGTACGACTGGAGAATGGAAGGAGGTGAAGGCGAGTGGGGAAGATGTGTTCGTTACACACTCACAGATTACAGTTGAAGCTATGGGATTTGATGAGATGTTCAGAGTTTCTGGATATAGGATAAAAAGTGACAGACTAAAAGGAGAAAAGACAATGCGAAACCCAATATCTGTTGTTAGATACAAATTTATGCCTGAAAAAAATATCTAAAAGAATAGTCTGTTTTGTAAAAAGTACAAGGAATTTCCTTGAATAGCTTTCGGCAAAAAAAAAAGTTAGATAATTTATCTATATTTGATCATTTTAGTATATATTTACAAAATTTCACTTTTATTTGAAAAATAATGTTGTAGTATGCATCGTTACACACGATTTCCTAGTAATACAAAGGCTAGTGTGAATATATAATCCTGAAATAACAGGAGCTTCTTAGGAGCTACAAAAGATGGGATAACTAACATTAGGTGTTTCAGCTTTTTTTTTTAATAATATGGATTCTATTCCTTCAGTTCCTTATTGGAAATGCTGTGGTTTTGCTGGATGGCCTCCATTTGCCCATCCAGATATATGTCCCCATTTTCTGCCTGGCTCTGTGCCCAGTGAGGCTGATGTGCATGGACTGCACTGGTGGGAACTCTTGCTTCACAGTTTCTGGTTAAGTTTTGCAAGTGTCAGCCACCTGCAGGAAGAAGAGCGCCCTCAGGATATTTATTCCCTCTGGTCCCTGGGCTGGGCACTGCAGGTAGGGTGCTTCCCTGGACTGAGGGCCCTAGGCAGCCCTCACCAGATGACTTTCTCTCCAAGTCCGGAGACTGCTCCCTCCTTTGTTCTTTCAGGCCTAGAGGCAGTAATGGATCTCTTCATTACTAAATCTTGTTTGACCTAAACTCTGCCCATCATTTTGGAAAGAACCTTAATGCTCCCTAGTTCCAGTTTGTATATGACATGTTTTCTCATGGCATGACACCACAGGTTACAATCGTATATATTACCTTTGCCTTCTCTTGACAACAGAAACTGGGGAGGAAGGTGCAAAGAAGACACACCAAGAAAGAAAATAGGCAGAAATGTGCATTATTCTTTGCTTGTAAAAAATTATCTGTAATTTACCTAAAGTGAAATTCACTCTCTTGAGAGGCACAGCCCTGTGAGAATTGACAAATGCATATGATTGTGTAAACTACCACCACACTCAAGATACAGAACAGTTTGTCGTCTTCCAGAATATCATTGAGCTGCTCTTTATAGTCAAATGCCTTCCCCATCTCTAACCCTGAAGTTACTGGTCTCTTCTCCATCCTGTAGTTTTGCCTTCTCTGTTTCCACATAAACAGATTCACATGGTGTGCAGCTTTCTGAGTCTGGCTTCTTTCACTTTGCTTATTACCTTTGAGATTCATCCAAGTATTTGTGAGCATTAACAGTTGGTTCCTTCTTAATGTTGCATGGTATCCAATGGTACGACTGCACCATCGTTTCTTTATCTACTTACTGGTTGAAGGACATTTGGGTTGTTTCCAGTTTGGGGCAACTGTGAGAAAACACTGGTATAAACATTTGCGAACAGATTTTGTGTGGACATAGGTTTTCATGTCACTAGGTTAAATACCTAGAGTGGGATTGTGGGGTCATCTGGTGTTTGTTTAACATTATAAAAACTGCCAGATATTTGATATTAACAGTCATTTTCATTTTATCATGCAAATCTTAGTATCTTTGTAGAATGCCAATTTATCACGTAAGAGGGGATGTATTTCCAGACTTTCTAGCTTGTTCAACTCCTTTATCTACGAATCCATATGCCAGCAGCACACTGTTTTGTTCCATATAGCTTAATAGTAAATATTAAACACAGGAAATATATGTCCTCAAGTATTTTCCTTTAATCAAATCATTTTGTATATTCTAGGACCTCTGATTTAGCAAATATGTTTTAGATTCAGTTTCTTATATATTTTAAAAATCCTGCTAGAATTTCAATTTCAATTAGGCTTACATTTAATCTATAGATGAACTCAGGGAAGAATTGCCATCTTTATGTCAAGTATTCCAGTTGATAGAATTGTATATTTATTTCTTTACTCTATCTTTAATTTCTCTGAGTCTTTTACTTTTAACTTCCAGTGGACACATCTTATAAATTGCCAATTAAATTACTCCTAGAATTTTAATTTTATGCTTTTGTAAATGATGTTACATTTTATTTTATTTTCTACCTGCCCATTGAGAGGTATAGCAGTAAATTTGACTTTTGTGTATTAACTTTGTGTCTTGCTACTTAATAAAATTACTTATTGTTTCTAGTATTCATTTTTTTTGGATTCCTTTGGATTATCTATATAGATGATCACATCATCTCTAGAAAAAGAGAGTTCTACTTGTTCCTTTCGAATTTTATGTTCCGTTTCTTCTTTCTCATCTTTTTACACTGATATCTGGTCAAAGTTGAAAAGGAATGGTGACAAGTATATACTTGCATTGTTTAAGATTTTAGGTAGAAATCATTATTATTGTTTTTTCACCACTGAGCATTTGTCTTTCTATTCTTAGTTTGCTGAGAGGTTTTCCATGAATTTTTAAAAGTTTTTTCACATGGTTTCTTTGCCTCTATTAAAATGATCATGTCTTTTCTTATACACTATTTTAATATAGTGAAGTGCATTAATTTTCATATATTAAACAAACCTTGCTTTCCTGGAATAACACCCAATTTTTTCAAGCTGTACTACTCTGTTTTAACCAGGCTAAAACAAAGTTTATCAACGACTGATTTGACCTGATATTGTGTAAAGGAGGTCAAGATAGTTCTTTTCCTCCATATTAACTTGGTCAGTTACTTTTGTAAAGATTTAAAATGAGAGTGGATGGTACAGAGAGTCCCCGTGTACTTCCTTCCCAAACTCACAGTTTCCCGTGTGATTAACATTTTCTTTCAGTATGGTACATTTGTTACAAGTGAAGAACAACCAATATTGACACTTTATCAGTAACTAAAATTAATTTTGTTAGGATTCATGCTTTGTGCTGTACGGTTGCATGGATTTTGACAAATGCATAATATTGTGTATCCACGATTACAATAGTGTGCAGAGTAATTTTTCTGCCCTAAAAGTCCTTGTTTTCCACATATTCATCCCTCCTCCCCTCTCCCCAAAACCACTGGCAACCACGGATCTTTTTAATGTCTCTGTATTTCTGCCTTTTCCAAAATGCCATTTAAGTGGAGTGATATAATATGTAGACTTTTCAGTCTGGCTTCTTACCCTGGGAAATATAAATTTAAAGTTCCTCCATTTTTTTTCTGTGGCTTGATAGCTCATTTATTTTTTTCTATGAAAATATCCCAGTGTGTGCATGTACCGCAGTTTTTTCATCCGTTCGTCTATTGAAAGACCAATTTTCTGGATCACAGCATTTTCCGGCTCACAGCATTTTCCTTCTTTCTGAAGAACTTTTTAACGTTTCTAACAAGGCAAGTTTATTTTCTGAGTCTGTTTAAGAATTATATTTGTCTTTCTTCAGACATTAGAAGTTTCTTTGTGGGAAGTTGCTTACTCAACAAAAAATTTTTTATTATTTTTCATGCATATAGAGATATTCAGATTTTCTATTTCTTCATGGGTCATTTGTATCTTTCAAATAGTTTGCATATTTCATCCAAGTAGTCAAATTTTCTGGCATAAAATTTAATACCATCTCTTTATTATCTTTTTAATGTCTTAATAACTATGGAAGTTCCCTCCTCCATTCTCCACACTATTAATTTTTGCCTTTGCTGTTATTTGTATTAGCCTAATTAGAAGTTCATCCCTCTTATTGATATTTTTAAATAATCAGTTTTTCATTTTATTAATTTTCTTCATTGTTTTTCTATTTTCTATTCCATTGATTCCTGTTCTTTATTAGTTTCTTTTATTTGTTTACCTTTTGTATAATTTCCCCCCCTTTTAAAGTATTTTAACCAGGAATGTCAGACCATTGATTTTATGACATTTGTCTTCTCCAATATTATCATATATGGCTTTATTTTACCTTGTAAACACTACTGTATCTGGATTTCAACCATTTTGAATGTTGTATTTTTACCATTATGCCTGTTGAAATATTAAGAAAATATTGTGAGAAACTTTCACAATATTTTCTTAATATTGTGCTCAAGCAGAGGGGACACTTCTCTACAAAATGAATATGTAAGCCCTCAGAACAAACCAATGTAGAAATGCCAGTGCGGAATGTCACTGAGAAGTTCAAACAAGGACCATGAGAAATGGAAAATCTCTTACAGGCTGCATGAGACCTGGAGACAGAACACAATGTGAGTTGACCTTGGAAGATATGACAAATATCTGCATGACTAAGCTCTGAGCTTGGCACAAGGAAAGTGGATGACACCAATAGAAAAGATCACAGGCCTTTCCTTAATATTTGTGATGTGGTAAGCATCAAGTCCTTGATCACCATGTGGGAGGAGAAGGGAAAGGAACATTACTGTAACTAAATGTTTTCCTATTCCAGGTTGGGTCAATTTGAGTGCAATTACTTCCACTTAGGACAGTAAACTTTGTGGCGTTGCCTGCTTCTGAGTCTTGAGGAGCAATTTTCACTGGTTAAATTTTGCAAACAAAACCAGCAATGTATAAAATAACCATACTGAAAATCTCTTAACAAAGCATTAATATCAATCTCTGCGTGTGGACTCAACTGATTTATGACAAACAAGTTCTAACTGTTTGAGCAAACTGACCTAGAGACAAGCAACTCCAGTCACTGTTGATTTGGGGCATGCTGCCGGTTTATGAAGAATGAGAAATGATCCTGCAGAATACTTTATAGTGCTGGGGCAGATAAAATGCAGGCAGTTTTTTGCGCAGGAAAAAAGGGGCAATAAAAGGAGCTTTATTAGAGGTTGTCAATAAAATAACCATTTTTTTCTCTAATTCCAAGGATAATGCTCAGAAAAGGAAGTTCAAAGACAATGATATTAAGGCCCTGTATTTCAGATTCTAGATTCATTTTACAAAGTGGACAATTTTACGGAAAGAAGATTCACAAAGAATTAAAGTTTGGACAAAATCCAGCATTACGATTTTCCACAAAATCTTGAGCAAAACAATAAGCACTGTGCTTTTTCTTAGACCCATGCGGCATGATGCAATCTGTACAATGCATTAGCTTTGTAATAAGAAGCTTCAGATCCACGAGTCAGTGGTTAGCACTCTTGACCTATGATGTGGTAGGTACCTAAACCCATCCCAGTATAGCGATTTAGATGGTGTTGTGGCACAGATCTGGCTGTGGGCATGGCCTGCAGAAGAGAACATCGTGACAGTGCCTTTGGCACTTTATTCCCAAGTAATCTGTTAACCTATCGACACATTTCACTATATGATCTTTGGAATAATGAAACTTTAATTATTCAGATACCTTCAAAAATTGGAACCTCACACACTTCATGCATTTTAGATATGTGATGAATGTTTGGCGGACTGAGAATTAGTAGCCTTGAGTACTCGTAAACTGGGGATGCACTGAGGCATTTTCATTGGCCCACTAAGGGGAAAAGAGGAGAGGGACACTCTACTTTCTTACACATCATACAGTGAACAAGAGAAAGCATGCTTCTTCACCTGAGCAAATTAATCCAAGCCTGATCTTGCTTAGTTTACAAGAGAAAATTTTCCAACAATTGTTAAGAGTAGAGGAGAATGTCGTGCCAGTTATAAAGTTTCCCCAAATCATATAGCCAACAATGCTTTACCACAGGTTTTCAAAAGATCTTTTCCTTTCTCAACACTTTGCCACTTGCTCATTTCCAAAAACAGTTCTGCTGCTGCTGGCAAATTCTCTGTGCTCCTGTAAAAGGCCTAGTCTCCTGAGCCACAGAAACATGCGCTGTAAAATGGGAGAATATTTGCTTTCACTTCTCTAAGAAACATCCGTGTACTATAAGGATTAAATCCATATCCATTTGTTTAAAAGTTCTCTTATCTCCCAAAGCCAAATGGTTACACCCTAAGATGGGCAGCTAAGTTAGTCAGGGTGGACCACTAAGACATCTCCCTAGGGACTGTCGTTTCAAGGAGAAATAAGACCCAAGGGTTGGAGACACCTCTAGTTGGTAAAAGCCAAAACCATGAGGCTGTCTGACTCCCGGAGAGATTATTTACATGCCAAAGGGTTCAGTTAGGATTCAGGCCCATTATATTTCAGGAGGGAACAAGTGCCCCCTTCCCCTTTATAAGCAGAAGTTAGTCATTTTCCCCCATATCTTGCCTACGAAGTGTCCAGCTACTCATTAGGACAACTGACCTGGCTCTCATCAGGTTGCTCTAGGGGTAAGGACTAGGGCAACGGGCACCAACAGACATATTACTTACTGGGAGGCATTTAATGAGAAATCTCTCTCTTATCTAGAATACCCTATGTACACATTCAGGATTAAATTAA
Source organism: Equus caballus (assembly GCF_041296265.1). Taxonomy (NCBI): domain Eukaryota; kingdom Metazoa; phylum Chordata; class Mammalia; order Perissodactyla; family Equidae; genus Equus; species Equus caballus. The sequence continues at coordinate 952,795 of NW_027222392.1, read as the reverse complement.
TAAAAATGAATGTTAAAAGCCAGTGGGAGCTATCTTTCACCATTGCCTTTATTTCCTTCTGTTCTCCTTTTCTGGTTTAAATTGCCCCAGAAAAATATTTTATATTTAGAGACAAATTGTACATTTTAATATGATATTTAAATTATGTAAGCCTATTTACATTTTTACATTTGATATAGTTTTTTTTAACAACAAAAGGAATATCATGGGAATATTTCTTCCATGGGATCGTGGAAACCTGTGCTTTAGTATCTCATCCACAACAATTAATCCTGGCTCTACATCTCAAGAATTGTGTGAAACAAGAAAAGAGTTAGTTCCTCCTCTGAGGGAGTGATAGCAATTTTAATTGCCTTTAGATTGGTATAATGATAAAAATAAAAATTTAGCCATAAATTCACCAAAGAATTCATAGCACATATTCAGAATTTAATAAATGGAAGAACCCTTTGTTTGCTAATAGAAATTGTTAGTACTTTAAATTAAGTTAGAATTAAAACTTGGAAGTGAAGGAATACTTCACTTGCTGGTGAGTAGATACACATAAAGACACTTCTCTGAACATCAGCACTCTTTTGTTTCTTTTCAATTATTTTATTGAGGTCATAATGGGGGTTATAACATTGTGTAATTTCATGGTACATTATTGCTTATCAGTTTCTGTATAGACTGCATCATGCTCACCACTAATAGTCTAGTTTTTATCTGTCACTATACATATGTGCCTGTTTACTCATTTTTTTCCAGCCCTCCAACCCTTCTCCTCTGGTAACCACTGATGTCTTCTCTTTGTCCATATGTTTATTTGTCTTCCACATGCGAGTGAAATCATGCAGTATTGGTTTTTCTCTGTCTGGCTTGCTTCCATGTCTTGGCTATTGTGAATAATGCTGCAGTGAACATAGGGATTTATAAACCTCTTTGAATTGTTGACTTCAAGTTCTTTGGATAAACATCCTGTAGCGGGATAGGTAGGTTGTTTGGTATTCTATTTTTAACTTTTTGAGAATTCTTCATACTGTTTTCCATAGTGGCTACACCACTTTGCATTCCGACCAGGAGTGTATGAGTATTCCTTTTGCTCCACATCCTCTCCAACATTTTTTACATTTTGTCTTGGTAATTATAGCCGTTCTGATCAGCGTAAGGTGATATCTCATAGTTTTGATTTTCATTTCCCCAATAATTAGTGATGTTCAACATTTTTTCATGTGTCTGTTGGCCATCTGGATATCTTCTTTGGAAAAATGTCTGTTCATATCCTTTGGAGCAGAAATAAAGAAGTGGAAAGATATTCAATGTTATGGATTGGAAGAATACACATAGTTTCAATGCTCAGGGGCTGGCCAGGGGGTGCAGTGGTTAAGTGCACATGTTCTGCTTTGGTGGCCCAGGGTTTGCCGGTTGGGATCCCGGGTATGGACATGGCACTGCTTGGCCATACTGTGTTAGGCATCTCACATATAAAGTCGAGGAAGATGGGCATGGATCTTAGCTCAGGGCTGGTCTTCCTCAGCAAAAAGAGGAGGATTGGCAGCAGACATTACTCCAAAAAAAAAAAGTCCATATTAGTGAAAGCAATCTACAGATTCAATGCAATCACAGTCAGAATCCCAATGACATTCTTCACAGAAATAGAACAAAGAATCCTAAAATTTATATGGAACAATAAAAGACCCCAAATAGCCAAAGCAATACTGAGAAAAAGGAACAAAAGTGGAGGCATCACAATCCCTGACTTCAAAGAATACTACAAAGCTATAGTAATCAAAACAGCATGGTGCTGGCACAAAAACAGACACATAGATCAATAGAATAGATTTGAAAGCCCAGAAATAAAACCACACATCTATGGGCAGCTAATCTTTGACAAAGGAGTCGAGAATATACAATAGAGAAAGGAAAGTCTCTTCAATAAATGGTGTTGGGAAAACTGGACAGTCACATGCAAAAGAATGAAAGTAGACCATTATCTTACACCATACACAAAAATTAACTCAAAATGGATTAAAGACTTCAATGTAAGATCTGAAACCATAAAACTCCTAGAAGAAAATATAGGCAGTACACTGTTTGACATCAGTCTTAGCAGCATCTTTTTGAATACCGTGTCTACTCAGGCCTGGGAAGTAAAAGAGAAAATAAACAAATGGGACTATGTCAGACTAAAAACCTTCTGCAAGCAAAAGAAACCATGAACAAAATGAAAAGACAGCCCACCAACCAGGAGAATATATTTGCAAATCAAAGGGTTGATTTCCAAAATATACAAAGAACTCATACCACTCAATGACCAAAAAACAAACAAACTGATCAAAAAATGGGCAGAGGGTACGCACAGACATTTTCCCAAAGAAGTAGTCTTGTTTCTTTACCATGCAAATCCAATATCTTCCACCATAGTATCGTTTCTATTACTCTCAGAAAACAAGGATCTTTATGGAGGAACGTGGAGGGGACTCATACTAATCTTTTACATTACTATTATTTTTCTCTTCATGGATTGCTGCTGATGCTGCTGCTAATTGTCTCTTAACCAATGCTGTCTGATATTTCTCTTTGTCTATCTGAATTTCTTCCTCTTCTAATAATCTACTTGCACAGGTGGTCATGGGTCCTGAAGTAGCTCTGCTGCCCTCAGGAAAGTGGTTCTTGATTTCAAACACATTCTTGCTTCATCAGAGAACACAATGATATGAAGTTCAAGGTTTGAGGCTGGAAAGGCAAAGTCCCACAGTAATGTTTAGGTTTTTCTTTTAGTGCACGCCTAACTCTTCAACACATCTTCACACGTGATAATTTCCAAAACTTCCTGAATAGCAATGTAAATCAGGTTCCTGTTCTTTCTATAGGAATCTATGTTTTCATGCAAATTAAAGGATACGGTTTCTTATTAATGCTCAGTGTTCCTGAATATTAGCAAACAATCAGAAGCTGAACTACCTGGTATAAATTAGAGAGATCAAAAAAGTATGATGAACTAATTTGTGAGTGTATTTAGCAAAATCTCATCTTTTACAGAAAACATATTCTATGGCACTTGCAATTAGAATAACTATTTTCCCTGAACTGAGATAAACCTTTGTTCTATTAGATATAGAAGGCCACTTTTATCTGGAAAAAATAGGAGGGGAAAATGAGAATTTTAAGTTGGAGTTGAAAAATAGTGGGTTAAAAGTTAAGAGAACAGAGTGGAAGTATTTGTACTTGATCTGCTAAGGATCCAAGCTTAACTGCATTTATAAAAAGGGCTTGGACTGTTGTGAAGTCACCATGGGCACGGTGAAGATTACAAAATGAGTATTAAGTTTCAAAATGATTTACTCAGATCAAAATTATTAAGTAAAATTTTAAAACTTATTTGTCAAACATGTAAGTAACTCTGTGTCTTTGGAAACATAATCATATTATTGATATGGGGATCATAAATTTTAACTACTATTATTAGAATGGTATTCACCATGAAATAATATACCACTGAGAAAAAAATATAGTGAAGGAGTCTTTAAAAAGTTTCTATAACATAAGAAATTATGGAATGAATATCTTCCATAGAGTCATATTAGTTCTGAAATAACATGGGTGAAATGTTATTGATTTTTATCTGTTGTAAATATTCCATCATATTTATTTCATTTTAGGGAACAAACACATATTCCTAAGAGTTGCTGAATATTAACAGATATTTTCCCCATAAGGTATTAAACTTAGCAGCCACAAATCCATCTCCTCCAAGAGTTAACAGAAATCTTATCTTTATCATTGTGGACAGATTATTTTACACATTTCCTCCTTATGAATAAGAATTAATCAATTCGATATTTTTTCCCCAAAGAACACATTGTCAGTCTAGGAACTAGAAGGCAGATACCTTGATTTTTATTTAAGGCATTAATTTATCTAAAATTTATTTGAGTCTATTTTTCAGAAAATGAGGAAAATAGTTTTGTATGGAAACCAGTAGAAGATAATAAATACTAATGATGAATTCAAATGTTATAAAATGTTCTCACATCTACAATTAAAATAGTTGAGTTTGTATTTTCACTCTGCATTACAGTCCATCTATCTAGACTGTGGAAGTTATGTTGTGATTTTCACAATTTTGTGTCTCTGGGTAGTTGCAAACTTGATGTTTAAAACTGAGTGTGCAATGTAACAATCATACCATAGTAGCTATATTTTACTGAGTGAGTACTAGGCTCCAGGCCCTGAGATAAACGCTTTGTCTGAGCTATAAATCACCTCTTCCTTGGACAGCATAGTGTATTATGCACTCAGATCTTTATATGATGATAAGAACTTGGAGGCTGAAGGTGTGTAAGAGATTTATCTGAGGTCACACCCTAATAAGTGGCAGGACATGGATTAACAATTCCATCTATATGACTCACAACCTATTCTTCATACTCTACATTCTGCTTTTTCCATTAGTTAGAGAAATTGTAGATCTTAAGTAGTTTAAAAAGAAATGTGGAGTTACAAATTTTATTCAAGGCCAGAGGTCCACGATGCTTCTTCGAGAAACGGATGTTTATGTGTAATAACCTGCTCTAAGCAGGTGACCACGTCATTAATCAGAATTGCTCCCTAACTGCTGTGGCCAGGTGAGGGTTAGTGGCGTTTTTCAGGATCTTATGGCACTACTAGAGGAGAGATCCATTTTGCAACTGACATTGCCAGGAAAAATTTAAAATATACCTCCTACCCTGCCAACATGTTGAACTTTGACCCAGGTGTATCTACATAGAGAATCCATATAGGCTCAACCATAGAACTGGTTGCTTGATTAAACAGAACTAAATTTTACCCCGACTCTTCAATTCTAAGAACAGGCAGACTGGAATTGGCAAAGCCTTCTTCAGAAATCAATGGACAATTTGGCGCATAAGAACTATGCACTGAACAACGTAATAAACAATCACAATTTCAGTAATAAGTTTCCTGACACAACAGACTGGCACTTTGCACAGTCGTAATGAGAAAACAGCAGCTGAGGAACTGCAGAAAAGGAGCTAGACTTTACTGGAATACAGAGTATACTGAGCTAATTAATGATTTTCACAAATGCCTTGTTGATTAGATATTAAAGTAAAAATCCCTTATATAATTTCTATATTTAGGGACACCATATAATTTTTCATCCAAACCAGGATTTTTCTGATAATGAAGAAAGCTCTGTATTTATTTTTCTAAGACAACAGGAGGAAAGACAGGCTCACTTGAGCAAAGCAGGATACACGATTCTTTTATTTATAGTTGTCACGTATTAGTGTGTAGAATCAAGAAGTCAAAAAATGCCTTGGAGTTGGAGAAATCATGACTTCTAATACTGGGTCAACCTTCAGTTGTGTGATTTTGGGTGAATTAATTACTTTCACTGAAAAATGAAAAGAAGAAAAATACCTAACTTGAAGGCTTGTGAGAATTAAAAATTATATCTATAACATAATTAACACAGTGCCTGGCTTGTTTAAAATACTCAATAAGTAGACATATTTAGAATCCTACTTCTCATTGTGTAGCTTAATTTATTATCATCAATCTATTTGTAATATTAATGTAGCTCTGAGTGTTGGGATTCTATGTTTTGAAACTTGAAAGGGATAGAAAGCTCTGACTCTAATGTACCAAACTTCTACGCTCAGATCGGTCAAAAGTAAATCATACTGGGCCGGCTCCGTCGCCAAGTGGTTAAGTTTGTGCGCTCCGCTGCAGCGGCCCAGGGTTCGGATCCTGGGTGCGGACATGGTGCCACTCGTCAGGCCACTTTGAGGCGGCGTCCCACATCCCACAACTAGAAGGACCTACAACTAAGATATACAACTATGTACGGGGGGGTTTGGAGAGATAAAACAGAAAAAAAAAAGTAAATAGTACTCCTTAAAAATTCTGTCTTCATAAGATTAATTGTATATAGGTGTATTGAGTCTAAGGATCAAAGTAATGATATTCTACTTTGACTAGTGAAAGCAATAGGATGTCCATATTAATATGATTAGAAAGAAACATTAGAATTAAATTGGTTTAATAAAGTCCAATTCATTCAATAATCTGAAGCAAAAATGTACTATTTTAGTATATAAATAAAATAAGAAAGTGATATTATGTATAGTTAAGAAATAAAATAAACACTGAACTTCAGTTAATTAATACATGTGAAATAGATTTTAGAAACATGGATTTAAGATATGAAAACTTCAGAAAAGTAAAGTGGAATTAGTTTCCAATTTTCAAGATTTACTTACTTCACCTCTTGTAAGCCAAAGCCAGTGATTTTTTTTAATGGTTAGGGACCTATATCCACATTCAGGTATGTCTATAAGTGTTGTTTGCTTTTGTTTTTGCATATACTATATATTATTTACTTCTCAGCATTTAAAATAATGACAATTGTGTAATTCCAAGACTAAGAAATTTAATGGGGCAAATTCTTAGTTAAAATGTTCTCTCTTACTTTGATTTTAATCAACTATAAGCTAAAGGATCAAAACTGTAACAGAAAACGTAAAAAGAGTACATGTTATTTTCCTAGGATAGCGCTCTTACAACTTGTGTATTCTCATAGCTATAACACAGCATAGGAAAGTACAAATGAGGTGATCTATTTTTTTCAAGGAAGTTTTAAAGATATACAATTTAAGGGCATAGTTTCTTCATTTTTCACGGTGCAATCCATTTGCCAACCCTTTTAGCCTTTCCCTTTTCAGAACCCTGAACAACCAAGCTACATCTTACTGTGAACAAATTAGTTTTGACACCTTGAGACATTTAATTATTTGCAAAAGTGAGTCAGATGAAGGTAAAGTTGAGAGAAATGTTTTAAGCTCTAGGAAGATATATATGCTCAAAATTCCGTTAGTGAAAAGTCCATAAATAAACATAATGGAAATGTACAAATAAAGTTTCAAATTTTTAGGAAATGAACATACTACAAAATAGAAATGTAAGGTTTAGCAGGTAATCAGAGTTTTTACATCCTACTATTCAGAAGTCTTTTTCAGAAGTGCAGGAAATCTCAGAGAACAAAGTGAATGTGGTGTTCATTTAGCACAGCCATTCATTTTACAGTGGCGGGAACTGAGGTACAGAGAGGGTAAGGGATTTGCCAGGAGGTTAGGGTAACTTGACAGTGTCTATTAAATTCAGTGAGAGAAACAACATCTAGGTTTCTTATTTGCCCTATATTATTTTATTAATTTCATTTGCCAATAACAATAGCAATTTAGGGGCATCTGAAGTCTGATGCTATGGATAACCTTTTTAATGAGAAAGTTGTGCTAATTAAATTTGTATAATCATAAAAACGGTATAGCTAATTTTTCCAAATACATCTATGGCTATGCTGATTTAAATGGTTATAATTCGAGAATTCTGAGAATTTTTAATCTATTAACTATTCCATTCATTTATTAATTAATAATTTAAATGTTTATTAAATGAACTATTTCGTGAATACGTGTGTGTGTGTATGTGTATTCTAAAGTTTGTTTTCCCTTACAATTTTTACAATCTTAAAAAAGTGTTAGGGGCTGGCCCCACTGCCTGGAGGTTGAGTTTGGCACACTCAGCTTCAGTGGCCTAGATTCTATTCCCGGGCACAGACCTACACCACTCATCAGCAGCCATGCTGTGGCAGCAACCCACACACAAAATACAGGAAGATTGGCACAGATGTTAACTCAGAGTGAATCTTCCTCAATAAAAAGAAAGCAAAAGAAAGATCACCTTCTTCTGAGAATGATAATTAGTTGAATTTGGTACATAAAATTAATATTTCAATTGATATTTATTCATATTCATCCATGTAAGTTAAAATGTTTTAAGATATGAGATGCAAAATATGTCATGAAAACACATTTTTTTTTGTATTTTGGCCTGTCAATATATTTAAGATATAATGTGAAATATAATTAAGCTTTTTGCATTAAAGTGTATGAGAAACATTATCACGTCATTTTTATCATACTTATAAATGTAGGTATATTCAGCTTGAAACTGTTAAAAGTAAGTCTAGATAAGTGTAGGTAGAAGTGTCAATAGAAAAATACAAGCAGAAATATATAAATATCATATAATAAAAGAGACTATAAGTCTAGGACAAAATGTCCTTTTTATATATGCTGATATTTTTCTGTTCACAATTCACACATGAATATTCTGCATACATTATATTCCTTAATATTGAAATACTTGGAAATTTTCTTTAAACGTGCCCAAATTCAAAGTTACTAATTGTTTTAGTGAAGACATTCCCTACTATTTTCTAAATGAAAAGGGGTAATGTTATTTTAGAAATAGTGCAGACTTTCCTCCTTTTGTGATAATTCATCTGGCTTACTTTTCATAGTCATTTTCATTTTCCATTTCATTACAGTATTATGAAATGTTTATAGAATCCCCCACTATAATAAAAAGATTGGTAGATTTCTAATCGCTTTAAATGATGCATACACGTATCTTTGTTTTGTAAAATATATTTAAAAAATACTCCTTTTTTAATGCTGAGTGATGAAGTTGTAGAACTACTCCCACATCCAGGAAGCTGTGGATTATCCACGTATCTAGCTGTGCATAGCTCTATAGATTTATTCTTTGTCTATTTATTGCATCGTTGAAATGTTTTTACAGAAAAATTCTCTTAGTAAGATTATAATAAAAATTACTTCGACTTTTGAAGAACACAGTCTTTCATGATTAATGACACACAAAGTTCTGCTCGAAGTTTCCTTAACATCTCAATAAAGTATTTTGATATTTTACAATTATTCTGATGCTAAAGAATCACATGTGATTTGTTTTCTATTTAATTATTTTTATTAATTTCTATTAAGGTAATTTTCCATTTATTTGTTTGAAAAATTCTATGTTCACAGTTAATTTGAACAAAACTTTATTTACTTCTCTAGGAAGGAAAATAGGGAAAATTGTCAACACGTTATATAACTAAGGACAATATTCAACACATTAAACAAAGATGGGAGTAGTCATTTTTTTCAGACAATAACTAGCAGCAAATACTTCGATACTATAATTGACATCCATAAACTACTTTCCTTGAAGCATCTAAAAGTAATTTGTAGAAATTACTTAATTAGCCTCTCAGCAGTTCCCGGCAGTGGATTGCATTGTAATTACAGTGTACTTTGTATTCACAGTATTAATGGAGAGCATGAGCGCAGATATCTGTACAGCGCTACATGTGCAAAGGAAGCCGGGACCTGGTCAATAGGAAACCCTGCATGGGTACATTCCTCACACTTGTTCGCTAAGGGGGACAGGTAACCAAGGTTGTTTTGTGTACTCTTCCTCCTCATTAGTTTAGGTTTCCCCCGAAATATCTCACCGACTTTAGCATTTTTTCTGTTCTCTTTGCTCTCTGTCACAGACAAAAAAATTTAGATGTTTTGAAAAATAACTCACTGAGAATATACACTTCATGTTGTTTTCATAGGCTAAGAAAGAGGGAGAGACAGATACAGAGGGAGACACAGAGGGAAAGAGTACAAATTTAGGAAAAGTCTTTGGCAAGTGAAATTAAATGCCCAAAGCATGAAAGCTTATAGAAAGTTAAGGAAATACTTCTTACATTTGATGAGTCCAGAGTGGACAATACATCAGAAGTGTACTAAGTTGAGTAATTGGAACAAATGCTTCTTTCCTTTCTGTATCCAGGCAGTTGGTCACATAACCCTGCATTTTCTCCCTTTAGAGGCAGAGGTTATTTCTCTAACCTTTGTCTTTGGACTGGGGCATGTGGTTCCCTGATTCAAAGGATGCTAGCAGACATTGTGCAAGTTGAGGCTTAAAATGGACTTGCACAGTTGGACTTTCCTTCATGTGGTTCTTGTATTGCCACAGTAAGAAGATTTCTCTGGGGCCCATCCAGTGGCATAGCAGTTAACTTCGCATGCTCCGCTTCAGAGGCCCCCGGTTTGCCTGTTCCGATCCTGGATGTGGACCTACACACACTTATCAAATCATACTGTGGCAGGCATCCCACATATAAAGTAGAGGAAGATGGGCAAAGGTGTTAGTTCAGGGCCAATCTTCCTAGCAAAAAGAGGAGGTTTGGCGGTAGATGTTAGCTCAGGGCTAATCTTCCTCAAAAAAAAAAAGAAGAAGAAGAAGATGCCTCTGCTAGCCTGCTGATACATAGAGGATGGGAGACAGATGAAAGAAACTGGCAATCTCCAGCTTGGAGCTAAGCCCAGATGAGCTCACCCTAAATAAACTTATGTACAAACGCACAGATGAAAATGAATGATTGCCATTTCAGGATCCAGAATTTTGGGGTAGTTTGTTTCACAATATTATTTTGGCAACATTTGACCGATATAGAATGACACAGTGGAAATTGTAAGTCAGATTCAAGATATAGAGAGACTTTTATTTTAGATTTCATTTTTCTATTAGAAACTGTTCATTTTTGCATTTGTATACGCATTCACATGTTAGGGATAAACTCAACAAAAGCTTTAATTTACAATTTGATTTCAGTGTCAGTATTTAGAAGGCTCTATTACATGGTGACTTCAACATTGTTTCTGGTCTTGACCTTAAAGAAACAGACAGCCAATTATTTCTCCAGCAAAAATGGCTTCACCTAGGATCAGCAAAGAACTGCAATTTGGAGTCTGCAACTATGGCGAGCCACATGCAAGTCCTGAGCAACAAGGGGAGGAGAAACCCTCTTATAGAGGGGCAAAGAAAGTTGGGAGAGCTATTGTAAGCAAAAAGTCCATTGGAGGAGACTGGGAGATCAAAGCGTGGCGGCTCTTCAGTGGCTGTGTTGCGACAGTCTCTCCTTGGCTATTACTGGTCAGGAAGAGGAAGTCTTCTTCCTGTTGGGCTCTGCAATGGTTAATACATGTGAGAGTTCTCCTTTCTGACCTCTCAATTCTATTTTAAGTGAGGTTTCTGTTTATTGATTTTCACACTGCTGTTGCTGATCAAGCATGTTCTTGACTAATAACTGTGAAATCTTTTAGGTTACCTTCATTTCAAATTAGAATAAAACACCAATACCATGAGCAAAGCTTGTTGGTAAAATTATTGCTAATAGCTATATATTGACTTTCAGATATTGATGGAATATTTGAGTCACACAAATGTTAAAGCTCATGAAACAAGCATGATGAAGTCCATGAGTGAGGTAAGAATTGCAAAAATTTAATACTTTTTTAACCCTTTATTTGTGACTATCACATAGCCTAATGTTACAGAATTACTGAATGTGGGGAAGAAAGAAGCCCATTTTCATTATCTTTCCTCAAAGACAAGACACTAGTTAAAAATGATATTAAAAGCACATTTTCATGTAGTTACAATTTTTTTTCTGAGGATGAGACCTTTTAAGATGTACCTTAGCAATTGTATCTCAATAAAGCTGAAAAAAATTTTTGCCTTGTCACAAACTAGTACATGATGTTGAAAGAAAATGAAAAAGCAACTACTTATGGTGTTTCTGATATGATACATCATGAAGTATATTTGCTAGAATATTTAATCTAAATATAATTAATTCCTTAAACCTTGTTTCTAAATTATAGGAAATAAATGGAATTAAGAAGAAATCATTAAGTAAATCCAGAAGCAGGACAAGCTATAAGACAACTGTCATTCGTTCATAAGAAATTGATGTCACAAAATAAAAAAGTTGAATCAAGTTGAGAGTTGAAAAGTGACTAAGAAGATATAACAACCAAATTCAATGAGTGAAATTAAATTGTATCATATATCTAAAAATATTTATGAAGTCATTGTTGGAAAAACTCAGAGCATAAATATACTATCTAGGCATGAAGTATCATGGAATCCATATGCGAATTACAAGTGATTTAAAATAAATAAAAGAGATGCAGAGAAAAAGAGAGAGAGGATTTCAACAATATCCAAAAAGTAAGTTTAAATTTCTACTTACACACGAAAAAACAAATACTGTACTTTGTAAATAATAACACAAACTAGGGACAAATTTTATTTTACAACCAGTCATAATCGATATGTTGCTGGAACCACTCGTTGACAGTCAAGGGGATTCTAATTTGCTACTTGCTCTAAAGAGCCCTTAACATTTTATATCAGGAAAGGTGCATTATTCAATGTATGTAAAATAAAAGGTATGTCTTCGTAGTTAAAAATTCAGAGATTATCTGTCTATTTTGAAAACCAATCACATCCTTCTTTGGCCACATTTCTTGATTCATATTGTAAGGATGAGTTTTAATCAGGCAGCAGGCATATGAGAAACACTAGAGGTAAAAGATCTAATGAGGATAACAATCCAAACTCAATTCAGGAAATGTTCGGAAAGCATCTTCCCTGAGCTATGAACCCTTTTACTTTGTGAGATTATTTGAATCAATCTACTTGACCACAAACAACGAAATCTTTCAAGTCCAAGTGTGGAAAAAAAGAGAAATCTTTGTCAAGTTCATTTACTATTAGAGAATTAGGACAAACAACCTGGTGGCAGCCACTTCAGAGCTGACCAAAATCTAATGTGGTTCTCCACACCCCTCTGGAGAAAGTGGGTATTATGTAGAATGTTGCCATCTTGTGCATGCTATGAGATCCGGCAATTCTGAGAAATAATTTTCCTTTAAAAAATCTGACTAAAAACAACTTTTGTAATTTATATTTGATAATAAAAATTTTCCACTTTTAGATTTAATTCTTAATCTCAGAAGCTTATTCTTTTTAGCAATGTTTGCCATTGATCTGGGCTTTGACGCAGAATTAATTTTAATATACACCCATTTCATTTGGTAAAAATGTATACTTGCAGCATCTCTAAATCATACAAATATAAAATTAATTATAAATATTAAATACATTATATTTAAATGCATATAACCATTTTTCAAACACCTTATTTAATTTTAAAATTGTTGACATTTTACTTTTTCAAATAAATTTTATCTAACTTTATCTTCTTCAAATATTCAAGTACGTCAAATAATTTTGTTATGCTAACTTAATTTTACCTTGTTTTCCATTTCATTTTTAACATATTCAGTTTACCTGTATAAGTGTTCTAGTATTAGAAAGTCAAAGAAATTGGCAAGTTAGGATGCTTTCAAAGGGAAATTTAGTATTACTATCATCGATGGCAGTGATACTGTGAAGTATTAGAAATAACATACTAAACATTTGCAGATAGGGTGGCTATATAGAATGAGTCTTGAGTGAAGTGTGATGCTTTAGTCATACACTTTATTGTATTTGCTCATCTCTCAGAGGTATTTACTAAAACTGGGGCGCTAATCATGTGAAGAAATGCGCATTCTCCGTGCTTTAGAATTTCATTCCCTGTGTACCAAGTGCAAAAACCTGTAGTTTTCTCAAGAAACTTTACCTTCAAACTCTCTACATAAAAGAGCATTATGAATATTTTTATCAGCTGTATTTTAACATTAAGTAAATAACTCAAATAAAGATTGGCTTGGCGTGTAACCGGTTTTAAGTGTGTCTAGTGTAAATTAGAAAGGTCTTTTTCTTTAAATGATAGATTTGTGATCACTGACTTAGCCTCCGTATCTGTCACTGGTCTGTTCAGTTGTCTGTTTCCTCATGAGTGACACTGGGTGGGTTGTTGCTAGGAACTTAGTCTGCTGGGTCACCCAGTGTGTTAGTGAGCAAGAGCTCAGAAGCGTCTCTATGATCTTATTTCTGAAGCATCGATTGTGAGGCCTCCTCTTTCACTTCTCATTTACTTTACTTGATTGTTCTCTCTTTTCTTCTGTCAGGCATTCTGTCTTCTAAGGGTTGGTCAATTTTATTTTTTCAAAAAATTGACTCATCCTTTTGATCTTTTGTCTTTCTCCTCTATTTCCTTTCTTCTGTTCTCACCTTTGTGACTTCCATCCTTCTGTTAGCTTTGGATTCAGTTTTCCCTTTTCCTAGTCCTGTGTGTTGTCACTTAGGTTGTCAATTTGAGGTCCTTCTTCTTTAAGACATTACAAGTTGATCACTGCAAACTTCCCTCAGTATTATTTTTGCTGCATCCCATAATTTTGGTGTGTTTTTAATCCTTTTTGTTTGTCTTGAGCTATTTTTTAATTTCTCTCTTGATTTCCTCTTTGACCTAATGTCTGTGTAAGAGGTTGCTGTTTAATTTCCATCTCTCAGGAATGATCCAGGTTTCCTCCGGATATTGATTTCTAGTCACGCCATTGTGTTCAGGACAGATGCTTGGTATGATTTCAATCGTCTTAATTTTGTTAAGATTTGTTTTGTGACATCAAACGTGATCCCTTCTGGAAAATACTCTGTGTGCTCTTGAGAAGAAGGTGTATTCTGCTGCTCTTCAATAAAATGTTCTTAGTATTTAATGTCATTTATTTCTACCGTGTCCTTATTTTCCGTCTGGATGTTCTATCCATTGTTGAAACTTGGGTCTTGAATTTGCCGACTTTCAACTTGTATAATCTAGTGTTCAGAATACATAAATATCTCTTAGAACTCAATAATAAAAGACAAATAAAACAATTAAAATAGGCAAATGGTTGAAATAGACATTTCTCCAGAAGATATGCAGATGGCCCATAAGCACAAGAGAGATGCTAGATGTCATTCATGATTAGGGAAAGGGAAATTCAAACCACAATGTGCTACTGTTTCGAACTCAATGTGTAGGCTGTATTCAACATAAAGGAAAATCACAAGAGTTGGTAAAGATGAGGAAGAAGGGGAGACCTCATACATCACTGGTGGGAACGTAAAATGATGCAGCCACTGTAGAGCACAGCTTTGCATTTCTTAACATCTTCAAGCAATCATTGCCTTTGAGTTGGACAGTCCATTGTGAGGCATCTCCAAAAGAACATGGAAAACATATGTTCGCAGGAAAACCTGTCCATGGACATTCAAAGCAGCATTATTCACAGTAGCCCAAAAATGAAATAAACCCAATTTTCCACCAAATTATGAACACATAAAGCAAATGTGGCATATTGATACTATGGGATATAACACAGCCCTAAAAAGGAAGAAAGCACTGCCACGTGCTAGGCCCTGGATGATCCTTAAAAAAGTGTGCTAATTGAAGTGGTACACAAAGCCACAGATTCTATGATTCCATTTGAATGAAATGCCCAGAATAGCAAATCTGCAGGGAGAGGAAACAGATAAGGTCTGTCTGTGGACTTGGGTTAGGGCAAAGCACAGAGACAGCGAGGCTGGGTTTCTTTGCAAGGTATTAAAAATGTTCTGGAATTAGATAGTAGTGATAGCCACACAACATTATCATTGTCTTAAACGTCACTGACGTGTACTTTCAAATACTTAAAATGGTGTATTTTACGTTGAGCAGATTTTCTTCAGTGAAAATTTGAAATTAGGGTAATTCATGCAGCTATTAGGGGTAAGGCACGGTGTAGCCCTGAGAGTAAACAGCTGATTAGGGTCTAGAGGCGAGTACGAAAATCACACAAGCAACAGTCTGAGGTCCAGTCCATAGTCATGGTCTCCACCTTGAAAAGACCAGCCAAGAAAATAGCTCAGTGGTCTTGGGGGCCCTGGGAATCTGTTCAGAGATCTCAGTAATACTGGGCAGTATTCTCACCCCTTGGACTCTCTGGTATAGGTAGGTTTGAACTTGTCAGTTGCTGATGTACATGCAGGTGGTAGACCATGGGAGGGCCCCGACCCCTCCTTCCTTGGCCAGTATAGATAGTCTGAGGCCAGGTGGTTTCCTAAAATCATTTGGCAGAGACTTAGGCGACTGTCCCACAAGGAGTAGAATAGAGTCTCATGGAGCTGCTGTCCGTGTTGGGTTATGTTTGTCCACACTTCTTGGTGGCCTCAATAACCTGATTTTCTGTGCCTAGGGCCACTCCCCTATGCCAGTCCAGTCATCCTAGTAGAACAGACATATCTCTTTGGGTCAGTGGTAGCCTGTCAGGGCAGGAAACTCAGGGACTCCTGGTCTGTGGGGTACAGCTCTAGGGGCAGGTCCGTAGAGACAATGATGTACTGCAGAACATCGCCTGTGGAAAGCTGATCAGAGGATGTGGGGGAGAGTGGGGTACCAGAGAGCGCCTTGTGACGTGCGCCCACAGGAAGACCCGAAAGTAGATGTTCCTGCTATGAAATATTCACCGGCTCTTGGGGGTCAAAGCAGTGATTGGTGCCCATCCACTGGCTCCCTGTGCTCTAAGATTCCAGGTGGTACAACCAAAGGGTGTGTGGGCTAAGAGCTGCTTGTGCCCGGGCACAGAATCACCAAGGTGGCCTCAAAGGTTCCCCCGAAATGACTCCTCAAAAAACAGTTGGGGCAGAAAATGGGTGGAGCATTTTTAAGGGAAGCTTGCAGCAAAGATGTTGTTCGATGGAGCTGGGTAAATTTGAGTATCTCGGCAGGGCAGGCACTTCAGCTGGGGTACTGGTGATTGGAAGCCGTGTGACAGGCCCAACAGTTTCTGAGTCCCGATGCTGGGCAGCCCGCTCAGCCCACTGGACTGATGAAGTGGTGCTTACGAAGTGTCTTGCTGGCCTTGTGGAAAGCAGGGGCAGTATGGTGGGAGAAGTCGTGATAGTGTCAGAGGGAGTCATGGCGGGGATTGCGGTGTGGAAGGGGGAGAACTGGAGGCAGGTGCAGTGGATGTGTGACCAACAATGGTCAGGAAGGGAAACCCGGGTGTACCTGGGGACAGCAGGGGGACAGCAGAGTCATGTGTCAAAACCAGACAGCAGGCCCCAAGAGGAGCCTCTTACGCTAAGCCCCACGTCACCAAACTGAGTCTTGACTTCATTAGATTTTCGACTCTCCCGGAAACAGAATCTTAAACCAGTGGATTAAGAATTGTCCCATCAGCAGTAGGTAGGTATTCCACATCATAGACTGCTGCTGTCCCCTGAGGAAAGTAACCTTGCAATAACCGAGCGATCTTCCCGCCTGCTGTGACTTCTTTTTCTTCTCCCTTTTGCCTTTCAAAGTCTTTCATTCTGTACAGCTCCTTGGAGCTGCTTTCTATCTGCTAGATTGGATGCCTCCGGATGCAGGAATTGGTGAATAAAGCAATGAAGTTCTTTAGACTTACGCAGTTGTATTTTCTTTCTAACAGCTTGGTGGCAGCAGCGGAATTGGAAGGAGACTTCTCATGGCTTCGGGGATGAGAAACACATGCATTGGTACCCATGAAGCCTTTGAATTCTTCGTCTTTTTTGCTGTCTCTGAGGGCTGTGGGTAAGTGTCTCGTGCATCTCAGCTCCACTCTCCTTGCATTGAGCTCCTGATCTAAGTGACTTTCCAGGCGCAGGTTGACGGGCCAGTCTAGTTTGGCAGGATGCTCTAGCAGAGCATCTGTCTCAGCCCTGGGTTCGTCCACAGTGCCAGTCAGAGTGGTAGCAGGCAGCTTGAGCTGGCAGATGGTTCCCTGAGACACTGAGTCTCTAGCCCTTGGTTAGTCCACAGTCCCAAATTTGGTGGGGTCCGCTGATTCTGCCCGCAGTCCCGACTGTTAGGGTCTGCTGGTTCCGTGCGTAGTTCTGGCCAGGGGAGAGGGTGGCACAGACGTGTGCTACATCCACACCCAGTCCTTGAAAACTTCCCACATGCATTTGACACGCATTTTTCTCTCCCTTGACTGGATGCAGATGTCGATGAGTTCTGAGGAAATGCTGAAGGCGCAGTGTGGAGGAATTCTGGGACCCTGCGTGACTACTTGGAAGAGTGCTGTCCCCTCCACCTGAACAACCACCCGGCACTACCAGAAATGAGAGGCGTCCTGTGATCGTGGATTGGAAGCCTCCTTGTTGTTAAGATGTCAGCTTCCTCCAAAGAGATGAACCAATTAAATGCAGTCCTTACCAAAATCCCAATGACATTTTGTGCTGAAAGACACCCATCCTAAAATTCATATGGAATCTCAAGTATGCCCAGATGTCTAAAATAGTCTTGAAAGGAAGTACTAAGTTGGAGGACTCTCTTTTTACTGATGTAAAACTTGCAACAAACATACAATATCAAAACAGCATTGTAATGGCATAAAGACAGACACATAGAGCATCGGAACAGAATAGAGAGCCCAGAAATAAGGTGGCCAAGGTTGTTCAACCGGGAAAAGACAGTCTTTTCAACCAGTGGTTCCTGAAAAAGTGGATATTTTCATGCAAAATCTAAACTTGGATTCTGACCTCACACCAGATATAAAACTTAATTCTCAATGGATCAAGACCCAAATGTAAGAACTGAAACACTTTGAGGAAAACATGGGACAAAACGTTTCACAATAGGACTTGGCAATGATTTCATGGATATGACACTCAAGGCATGGGCAATAAAAAACAGAGTATACACACCAAAATTCATGAATATTAAAACCTTTTCTGCCTCTGAAGACAACATCAACAGAGTAAAAACACAACCCATGCAGCATGGGAGCCCATATTTGCAAATGACCTATCTGACAAGGGCTGAATATCCAGAATAGACATAGAACTTCTCAACTCAACAACAAAAAAACAAACAACCCAAATCAAAAATGAGCAAAGTACTTGAATAGAATTTTTCTGCAAGAAGATATGCAAATGGTCAACAAGCATATAAAAAGATGCTTAATGTGACTAATCACTGGGGAAATGTAAGTCAAAATCTCAATGAGACATCACCTCACATCCATGTGACGGCACCCCCAAAAACAGACAGTGAAGAAAGGCATGCTGGCAAAGATGTGGAGATATTGGACCCACGTACACTGTGGCTGGAATGTAAAATGGTATAGCTGCTGTGGAAATCAGCATGGCATTTCATTAAAACAATTAAAAATAGAATCACTAAATGACCCAACAATTCTACTACAGGATATATACACCTCAGAGCTGAAAACTTGGTCTCAAAGACATATTTGAACACCCATGTTCATGGCATCATTGTTCATGATCGCTGAAACGTGGAACAACCCAAGGATCCATCCAGGGATGAATGGAGAAGCAAAATGGGCATATATATATATATACAATTGCATGTTATTCATCCTTAAAAACTAAGGATATTCTGAGATATGAGACAACATGGATGAACCTTTAGGAAATTATGCTAAATGAAATCAACCAGTCCCAAAAATACTGGCCTTGTGTGACTCCACTTATATGGCATTCCTGAAATGGTCAGATTCCGAGAGACGGACAGCGGATGCTGTTGGCCAGGGGTGGGAGCAGGGGAGGGGGAGTGACCGATGAGTGGGGACAAGGCTTCAGTTCTGTGGGGTGACAAGAGTTCTGAAGATGGATTGTGGTGATGGCTGCACCACCGTACGACTGTGGCCAACACACTGAGGATGCGCGTAAGGAAGTCAATGTGCTTGATGGCGTGCACACAGAAAAATGGCCAGGACGGTAAGTTTCACATTATGTGCGTTTTAAGCCAATAAAAATAGATTTTCTGTTAAAAGTGCAAATACAAAGAAATGAGCAGAGGATGATTTAGTGTTTCCATTCGTGCTCTTCCATTCTGACCCTTGTGTTTGTCTCAGCCCTTGTACCTGAGGCAACTTTGATCAGACAAATGTTTTCATTCTGGGCCTAAGAGAACCTTGAAATCAGAATTATACAAAACTCTGCAAAATTTTTGTGACCATGTATTTTTCAGAGAAAACATAGTAAGACATTTTTAATATTAAATTTAAGTTTGTTTTATATCAGTTTCAGGTCTACATCAGAATGATTCAATATGTGTGTATATTGTGAAATGATCACTATAAGAAGTCTGGTTGACATCTATCATCAAGAGTTACAAATGTGTTTCTTGTGATGAGAACTTCTAAGATTTACGCTATTAGCAACTTTCAAAATGCAATATAGTATTATTAATTCCTTGACTGCTATAAAATAAGCACCATAAAACAATTCCAGTGTATCCAGTTTGTTATTAATTCACTGAATCTATTTTTTCTCAGAATCAATTAATTGTTATGCAAATGACTGAATTTCTTTTAATCTACATCATAATGTACTGACTATAGGTTCTGACATTTTAAGTTTTGTTTAGGTGTTATTATTTCTAGCAAGTAAACTTTCCTGAATCTTATCAGTCATATCAAAATATATTCAGATGTATTTCTTCTTCCATCGATATTTAGTCACTGATAAAGTTCACCGTGTGCCATTTTAACCATTATCAGTTTTGTGTGCTGAGGGTGATTTTACCCAGTAATAGACACCGTGTAGGTTCTAAGTCTCCTTGGAGGATAAACAGTGGGGGGAGGTCAAAGCATGGTACTTGTTTCATTTGCAGAGGGTCCATTTTGACTTTGCTCTTACAAAACGTGTTCTTTGTCCATTTGGGAATCTGAGGCCCAGAAAGTTGGAGGGACTGACCCAGACCTCAGGAGGGGGTCAGAATCCAGAGGATCAGGCAGGGCTCTGGCTTCCTCGGCCAAGGCTCAACCCCTTCCCTTTGGGTTTTCTTTGGAAACAGGGACCTCATGGTCCTAGGGGAGCCCTCCCCACCCCATCCGTGGGGGTTCATCTTCCTGTTCGCATCCAATCATGCACAGGCACACTCACACCGATTTCTCCTGTGTGGACCATGCAGGGACCCCAGGGAAGAGCAGACACCAGGGAAGTGACAAGAGGCCGAGGAGAAGGCAGTTGGAGGCAGCTCTGCCATGAACAGTAGCATCCATCTTCCTGGCTACATGACCAGAAGGCCCGAGATGGACTGAAGGATCCCTGAGGTTTCTAGGTGTGTACCTGTTCCAAGGGCATCCCTGGCCCAGCCTGAAGGGCATAGGACTGGGGAGCTGGAGTCCACTTCTGTGGGGACCTGCTACTCTGATGATCCGTTCTCCTCTTGTGTAGACATTGGGTAGAGGAGAGAATACCTTGGTGTCCTCCTGTGTAAAGTGGAGTGCGTCCAGTGGGTGACTCCCTGGGTTCCGTATGATGCTCACAAAGGGTCTGTGGCCCTTGGTTCTCCATCGATGACGCCCTGTGCTCTGAGCACCTGAGAAAATGCTTTCCCACCTGCTGGAGATCCTTTAGAACTGAGAGAGGCTTGGGGGTTCGGGTGGATGAGAACTTGGGATAAGGAAGAACATGCCAGAGCACTGTGTACTAAGGCCAGAGTCCAGGGACAAGACCAGTCCTTGTTGGACTCCCGAGGTCCTCACTTGGCTGGAGAGGAGAATCATTGCCTTGGTTGAGGTCAGGATGCCTCCTGAGAAAAAAGGACACCCAAGTGGAGGGACAGAAACATGAGGGAGAGAGAGGCTCCTGAGGTTCCTCCCACGGCCTGGAAGCCTGCAGGTCCTGCTCCTTTACCCCTGGGACAGTGGGGAGCCTCTGCCTTGAGGACACCCAAAGAAACTTCCTGTTTGGTGGCTTCTGCCAGGGCTGCAGTGCTGGTGCTGGCCACCAGGGGGCAGGCAGCCTCCAGCGTCAGTGGTGCCCAATGAGGTTGGGTTGTCACTTCTATTGGGATGTAATTGCCACACAGCACTGCCTAAGTTGACACTGCTGTGTGGTACATTTCAAAATTGCTAAGAACCAAGAAGCTAAACTTCTCATCACAAGCAAACACTTACTTTTCTGTTTTCGGTGACGGATGTTAAGTGAACTGGTGGTGTCATCGCACAGGCTGTGTGCATCCAGTCCCTGTGCTGACTTCTTAAACACGGTGCCCACTCAGCCTGCCTCAGCTGCTGGAGCAGCGAATAGCTGTGCAGAGGCCTTTCCGGCTGTCCCCCGCCTCAGAGAGAACTCACTCCTCCTGGCACTAGCGGTCCTCTCCACAGTCTGACTTGGTGAAGAGCAGGAGGAGGGGACACGAGTTTCACAATTCTTCACTCAGCGACTGTGCACCAAGCACTCACCCCTGTGCCAGGTGCTCAGGTGGGTGTAAGTGCAGGGCTGACAGTGACTGAGTGGTCCCTGCCAGTCAGGAGCTCACACTCTGGAGGGGACAAGGACAAAAGCATGAAAGCAAAGACATGAGAGGAGAAAGAGCCAGTGCTGAGGGGACATTCAGGGGCCTGTGAGGGAGGGCCGGGGATCACCGGGTAGGGGTCTGAAAGGCCTCACTGGGGTGACATTTCCTGGGACCAGAATGACAAGAGGGAGCCAGCCCTGCACAAGTCTGGGAGCGGCGTGTCAGGGAGAAGGCACCACTGCTGTAGACACTCATGGGCAGAAGGGGGTTTGGCCAGAGGATGTGAGAAAGGTGGCCAGTGTGGCTGGAGGGAGCCTGGGGGGAGAGAGGAGGCGGAGGAGGGCAGGGCCAGATCCTGGGGCCTGAAATCACGGTTCCAGTGCCTTGCATCTGTAAACGGCAAATGCCTCATATCTCACAATTTTTGTGGTTGAGGAATCAGACATAGATTAGCTTGGTTGTTCTGCTCAAGATGCCTCAAGGCCGCGGCCGCGGCCTCAAGTGATGCTCGACTGGCAGAGAATTTCCTCTCAGGTTCACTCGAAGGAGTCGAGGTGCACTTTGGACTCAGAGCATGGGTTCCTTTCTGTCTGTTGGCCTGGGCGCTGCCTCGGTTCTCTCCCATGTGGGCCTCTGTGTATGGCAGCTCAAAACGTGTGTGCTTGATTCCACAGCTCAGGGACAGGAGAGAGAGAGAGACGCGGGAAAGAGAGAGAGACGGAACTTAAGAGAGGGAATAAGAAAGAAGTGAGAGACTTTCTGTGTTTAAAATTTAGACATGACACTCGTCCACATTGGCTGTGTTCTGTTGGTGAGAGCCAGTCACTAAGCACTCAGTGGTCACACAGGAATCTGTGAGGGATGTGTGTACCACGGGTGGGGATCTCTGGGAGCCATGGTGAAGGCTGCCCACCTCACAGATCAAGATGAGGCACTTGGGTCTCTTTCTAAACAGAAGAGGAAACAATGGAGAGGTTTGAATCCAGAGGATGACAGTGTCTGGATTTCATTCATCAACCCTCTCCTTGTGCTGACATTGAAATGAGGCCAAGAGAGGAAGTGCCTGTTGCAATAGCGCATTGCTGAACCCAGGCCTGGTTTGAGTGGTGTTCATGCTACATCCCTTCTCGTAATTCTTCCATCTCTTTGTTTGTGCATTACTTGCACTAGACACCACCTCACAGATGGTATGGATATTATTGCATATACACCTGATGATGTCCCTAGCAAGTAGATTCTAGGCGGATTCCCCTTGTGCAGATTTGGAGACTGGGGAGGCCCTGAGAGGCACAATGAGTTTTCCAGGATAGAGAACTGGTAAGATAAAGGAGGTCTGAATTCTCTGCCTCCTCAAAGCTGGGACCCTCATCACATTCCCAGGGAGCTGTGGCTGGGGCTGTGGAAGCTCCTCATGTATAGTTAAGAAGAAGACATGGGGGTGGTTAGGGTAGGTCCGATTACAGGAAGCAGCCCAGGTAATGGAATCTTGAAAAAGTGACCTCACTTCCTTGGCGATAGACCCCAACAGAATTAGAACTCTGGTAACCAGGCAGTTAATTCTAGAGACAGACCCCTAGCCAGCTCATTTGACTGGAGACACTTCAGAGAACAACATGTTTGCTTGTTGTGTCCCAGTTTTCAGAGGCTCCAGGCTCAGGAAAGCCCAGAGTGTGAGACTGTTGTGGTGTTGTGGACATCGGATCAAGCCTCATGGTCAATGCCAATGGTCATTTGCCAGGAGGTACCCAAAGGTAATGTGGGGCAGCCCAGGGCAGCCCACAGTATGCCTTGAGCCAGAAATGTCAGACTTTACTGACCATCTGGCAAACGTCCGACGCCGGCCATGAGGTTCGGGGCGTGGACGCGAATCAGTTGGAGGAGCTTCTCCGGGAACGGGACACGTTGAAGCAGCGGGTCAACGTGCTGGAGGAGTGGCAGCGGCTGGTGCTCACCGAGGTGCACCATCTGCAGCGGGAGTCATCCCCACTTCAGAAAGAACTCCCACCACTCGAGGCACGGGCGTCAGTGGACAGCGAGGAGAAGCGTCGGCGACAGATGCACTCTGCCGCCCCGTTCCCGCGTCCTCGAGGGGATGCGACCCAACTCCGGCTCTTGGGGAAGAGACTGGCACAGATGCAGCTCGGCCTAGAGCAGCTCTGCAATGCCAAGGAGGTTCTCTTGGGTCCACCCGCCCTCACGTCACCACAGCCGCCCGCCGCATCGTCGCGGACTTGCGAGGCTGCCGGCTCTCAGGAGGCAATTAAGTCCGAGGCGCCGGGCGAGTCTGCGAAAGGGCCGCCAGCAGAGGTGGAAGCCTTAAGGCGAGCCACGGAGGAAAAAGACGCAGCCATCAGAAGCCTCCAGGAGGAGACTCAGAGACTGTCCGAGGCGATGGCCGCCACCTCGGAACGGGAGAGAGAACGGCACGCACAGACGGATTCCGAAATTCAGCGGCTCAAGGAGAAACAGGAGGCTTTACAGAACACGCTGGAGGACAGAGAGCTCTTAATCGAGGCGCAGAGGGAGGAATTCCTTTCTCTGAGGGAAACCCTCACGACCCAAGCGAGCGAAAACGAACTGTTGAGGCAGGCGGTGACAAACCTGAAGGAGAGGATAGTCCATCTGGAAGCGGATGCGTGCCAAGTCAAACGGGAGAATGCAAAACTGCTGGCAAGGTCCAGGGAGAAGGACACCGAAAACCAAGCCTTACAAGAGACGAACAGGCGCCTCTCTACGATGCTGAGGGAGAAGGAATTCGAATGCGTCTCCGTGAAGAAGAAGGCTCTGGCTTTTGAGTGCCTCCTGAGAGAAAAAGAAGAGGGCCGGGCTGGGGAATTCAGCCAGCTTCTCAATGCAGTGACCTCCATGCAGGAAAAGAGCATTGTCTTTCAGCACGAGAGAGATGAGGCGGCGCTGGCGCTGAGACAGGAACGAGTGGAAAAGTGCGCCCTGCGGGAGGAGGTTCGCCTTTTGCGCGACAAGGGAGCGCGCTTAGGCCAGGAGCTGGGGAGGTCTCGGACGCAGGCTTCAGAATGCGAAGACTGGCATCTCCGGGCAGCGCGGCTGGCAGAAGACAGAGCGGCTCAACTCAGGAGGAAAGTCACGGCGCTAGAGGAGAGGCTCCTGTCATCTTCCCGCGCCATGCAGAAGGCGAGCCAGCGGGCCGCTGCCCGGGTCGGGTCCCTGCAGGAACAACTGACTGCGGTCACCCAGCAGAAAGAGGAGACTGCCCTCCAGCTGTCCGCCTCCCGGGAAGCAGAGAAGCAGCAGGCCGGAGCCCTGGCCAACCTGAAGGTGGTCCTGGCCGAGTGGATGCAAAAGGCAGACGGCCTGGAAGGGAAGCTGAGGTCGCTGCAGGGACGGCTGGAGAGAGCGCAAGCCGCCTCGCGCCTGCAGGAGGAGCAGATCGGAGGACTGCAGCGACAAGACGAGGCCCGGCGGGAAGTGCTGGAGGACGTCCAAAAGAAGTGGACCGACTTAGTGAGCACCCTGGAAGGAAAAGCAGACAAGGCCCTCCTGAGAAAGCTCTTCACGGACGCCTTGCAAAGCGCCAGACACGAACGCCGGGAAGCGTTCCGACGGATGGGAAGCACCCTGGGTGTGGAAAGGGAGGCCATGGAGCAGTTGCTGCAGGAAGAGCAGGGCGGCCTTACCGGATGGGTGACCGGGCGGCTCGGATCCCGCAGTGCCCCCGACACGCCTCCTCCTCGGAGACCCAACCAGCAGTCCGAGCTCAAGAGTTCCTTCTCGGAGCTTTTCGTGAACTTTCTAGAAGCTGAGTCTCAGGGAGCTTCTCCACCACGACAGCTCCCCGCTCAGCCCAGGAAGCGTCCCGGAGCACCCGCCAGGAAGACACTGGCTAAGAACGTGCCAGCTCTTCTGAGAACCGCCCTCGCAGCCACCCCCAGAAGATCGGACGGGAATCCCTGCTCCCCAGCCGTGTCTCTCATCGACCCACCCGGCCCCGGAACCGGAGGGTCTGGGCACCTTCTCTTAGACGCCGTGACCGACGTCGTGGCCACCGGCACACCTTGGCTGCTGCCACCCGCCAAGAGTGCTGCTGGGCTGCTCCAAGGCCTGTCCAAGCCCTAGAGGCTCCCCAAGCCGCAGAGGAGACGACGGCGCTTTCAGCAAAGCCGGTCCCTCGCTGCGGGTTCCTTAGCACAAAGTGGCCTTGTGCTAAAGCTCACAGGTTTCTCTGCGGCTTCACTGGAGCTTTCAAAGAAATAGCTATGGTTCGCGCTTTCAAAAGGGTGTCGCTGAAGGTAGCCACCCACCTTAAAGCGGACGGACGTCACTTCTCTGGAGAGCAGGCGCGGCACGGGTGGGATCGCAGGCTGTGGGCCAAGGACGCTTCCGATTCTGTTTGTCACGCTGTCACCGTCTGGGAGGAGCTGGGGGGCGTGGGGTGGGGGGTGGGGGCTGGGTCTGGGAGGTGGGGGGGTTGCGGGCGGGTGGCGGTTGGGGGGTGGGTGTGTGGGAAGAGTGGGGGGGTGCGAAGGGTGGGGGTGGGGGTCGGGGGTCGTTTATTGAGCTTTCCCTCAGGGAGCGGGAACCTCACTTGCCTTAGTGCTGCAGCATCAGAAAGCGCGCGAGGGCGCCCACTCCCGGGACAGTAGGAAGAAAGGGGAAGGGCACCCACGTGCAGCGGGCATCCAAACTTCACGAGGAAAGCTTGCTTTCTCCCGGCTCGGTCCTCCTCCTCTTTCCACTGCCTGGGAAACCGCCCTCGGGTGCTCTGCGGCCTCTGGGACAGACAGGAAAACTCCTAAGAACGGGGGGATCTTATTCCCTGACTCGCTTTTGGTTGCAAAGCCAGTCACCAGACCTCAGAGATCTTTGCAAGGGTTTACGAACCGCTTCTTGTTGTTTTCCAAAGCAGGGGTCTGTGGTCTGTGGTCCGGATGGACACCGACTGACTGAACCGGCGCCTCGCGATGGGCATGGAAGCCGCTTCCGCCCCCAAGCCCATCAGAAGGCCGTGGTCAACCCCCCCCACCCCGCCCCGTTTCCTCAACAGCCCCTCCAAATCATCTCCATCGCCTGCCTCAAGCGGGATCGTCCTCATACCCGTTCAGTACCCGAAGAGATCAGAGGCCAGCTAGTCAAGAACTCTCCGTTTCCCCGCACCAGCCCCCACCCCCGTTTGAACGTCCCTCTATTTCTCTCCACCCACCCCTCCCCTTTCCCTTTGGTTTTCCAGGAAGAGGGATTCAGCTTGGCAGTTCCAGGGCCCTGGCTCCACGTGGGGTGCCCTGGGAACCGTCTGCTCAGCCTCCCCCAAAGATCTCGTTCCCTCAGTTTGCCAGCTGCTTTCTCTTCGGCCCGGCCCGTCTCTTTCCTTAAGCCGCTGAGCACACCCAAGTCTCTCCCAGCATCCACACCTCTCCTTTCCGCTCCTCCACCACCGCCTTCTCTCTCTACCTTTCACGGCTAAGCTGCTGCCAAAAGACCTCGACTCCTCGTCAGCCATCCAGTCATCGCCTCGTCTCTCACCGGCTCCTCGAAAGACTCCCCAAATCTCGTCGCCGTCCCGTCCTAGCAGGCGGCCAGGGCACGCCCTTCGGTTCCTTCGTCTTCCTAAACTCTCTGTGGTGTCTGAGGAATGCTGCCCACGCCTTCAGTCTCTGCAAGTTCTCTCCACCCTCTTTCTCTGGGGGATGGCCCCCTCCCCAGGTGCCCTTCCTAACCTCAGACCCCTCTGTCTCCCTTTCCTCTGCGGCTTCTCCTCCCGACCACTTCTCCAAGGGTTCTGTTCTCGAAGGCACGGTCTTCAGGGAACAGGAACCCCTCGGGTCTCAGAGCAAGCTCATGCGCTCTCCTACGATTCGATTCGACTCGCCCCCCGGAAGCC
This sequence comes from Equus caballus, assembly GCF_041296265.1. Taxonomy (NCBI): domain Eukaryota; kingdom Metazoa; phylum Chordata; class Mammalia; order Perissodactyla; family Equidae; genus Equus; species Equus caballus. The sequence goes on along the minus strand of NW_027222392.1, from coordinate 925,067 downwards.
CAGGGCTTCTGAGTGCGTACGACTGACGTCACCCTGCCCCTGACTCCACGCTGCTTTCTCTAACTGTCTGCTGGACGCACCTCTCGGGATGTCCAAAGGCTTCTCAAAACCGACACGTCCAAAAGGGAGCCCGGTATCCTCCAAAAGAACCCTCCCCCTCCTCTTACCTTCCTTTCATCACCTCAGAAAACCTCTGCCCATCTCATCCCCGCCCCGCCCCCCCCGAGAGCGAGAGGCCTCAGGGCCACGCTTGAGCTCTCTGTCTCACCCACTTGGCAGCCTACCGACTCCCAAAGGGAGCCGAGCGCCTTCCCGTCTTTGCCGTCCCCGCTGCTCTGCCGCATGCCTTCCTGTCTCTTGCACGCAACCAGCCCAGTAGACTCCTTACTGATCTTGCCAGCTGGCCTCCTGGCACACCGCACCCCCCCCTCCCCGCTTGAACCCATCCTCCACACTGTTGGGAGGGTGACCCAAGAGGAAAACCCTGCCGTTACTGACACCCCGGTGCCCGGCCCCCACAGGGGTGGACGTGGGCGAAAAAGTAACCAAAGTTTCTGACGTTATTTTGCAGAACAGGAAGACGGCAGATCAGAGAGCAGCTTGATGGCAGCCCCCCCGGACCCCGCCAGAGCGGACATCGTGCAGAGGCTTGGACCAGCTGAAATGACGGATCGCCCACTTTCCGCGTCACGGACAGAGATCCTCGGCGTGCAACGCGTCGAACCCCACTGACTTCGCACTTGTGACCCACGAAGAAATACGAGTGACAGTCGCACCTGAGCAGAGGACTCTTCAAGCTTCACCCCCAGCGCTCTCCTGGTCCCACCCCTACCCCAAACCCAGATAAACGCCCCAACGTTTTGTTTTCCCTTTGAGGAGGCGGGTTTGAGTTTTACTCCCACCTCCTTGTCTGGCCGCGTCTTGATCATAAACCTCTTTCCTTGCTGCAACCCTGACTTCTCACTGATTGGCTTGGCTGCGAAATCGGGTACCCGGACCTGAGTTTGTGTGTGGTCCCATCGCTTCCCTGCTTGGAAGGAATCCAGGGTTCTCCACTGCCTGCAGGCCAAACTGGAGCAGAATCTCCAAGGCCTCGCCCCTGCAGCCTTCCTCCCTGCTCCTCACCCACACGCGGGCCCCCCTCCCGCCACGTGCGACTCTCTGCAGACCCCAAACAGGTTCTGACTCAAAGGACTTCAAGCTCATCGAGCGAGCCTAATCCTAGCAGGGTAATCCCTTCGATCCAGTGCACACCGCAAGTGTTCGACCTGCCTCTTCTTGGCAGGACTCAGAGGAGAGAGAGGTTGGACGGGAGGACGGGAGGACGGGCGGAGGCGGAAGGGGTGGAAGTCCAAGGCTCAGGGAAAGGCAGCAAGCGGAGAGCAAGGAAAGGTGGATCACCTTTCCTGCACCGCCTGCTCCCCCCACCCATGCCGGCTCGCCTTCTTCCATCCTCAACCTCTTCCCCGCCCCGCTTCCTGGGGCATTTCACACTCAGCGCCCGCCGGAAGAGCACGGCAGCAGGACCAAAGCAACACGGAGAAGCAGCTGCTGCCAAAGCCAAAGGGAGGAAGAGGATCCGGAGAACCCTTTTTCCTTTCACTGGCTCCCGGCGCCTGCATCCTGCTCCCGATTCCAAATTTCACGCGGTCAACAACTGGCACCGCTCCTTCCTCCTCGCCCTGGGCTGGAGGCAGCACCGCCTCCCGCTTCCCTGAAGGCCCAAGGGAAACGCACGCACCGAGGGGATCCCACCGGCTGGAAGCCCCTTTACAGATTTCCGCTGTCTGCACTTGGACCTCAAGGGTCTGCGCGGCGCGCCCTGCCCCCACGACCATCCCACGTCACTCCTTAATCGCCCCCCCCCCCCGCCCCGCTGGAGCCCAAGGCTGAGAATCCGGTGCCAGCACCCGCCAACCCGCCGCGCCCCGCCCTGCGCCCCCCACCCCAGCGCCGCGGTCATCGCCTGTGCAAAGGCACGCGCCCCAGGGATGGGAGTGGTGGCCCCAGGCAGCCAGCACGGGCGCCAGGGTCGCCGGCAGGACAGGAGAAGGCGCAGGTCCCTGCTCCCGGGGGCGGGGCCCGGGCGGTGGAGACCCGGACGGGTGCACGGAGGGAGGCGGCCGCCCGGGGCCCTCACCTGCCCATGCTCTGGTGGGCCCGCGGCCTCCCGCAGTGCAACGGCCACTACCTGGCGGGGGCGGCGGCGGCGGGGGCGGCTCCCCAGCCTGCGGGGCTCCTGGCGCGCGCATCGGGACGGCCTGGCGGCTGCTCCCGCGCCACACTGCCGAGCCGCCGGCGGCGGCCGCGGCGGCGGCGGCGGCCGCGGCGGCGCCGGGCTCCCAGGCCCGCGGAGCTCGGGGCAGGCTGACCGGGACTTTCTGGTCGCTGCGGCGGCGGGTCCCCAGGCCCGCGGGGCCAGCCGCGCCGCCCCCGCGCCCCGCGCCAGGGCAGGAGCGCACGGCAGGCCCAGGGGGCGGCGCGCAGCCGGGCCTCGGCCGCCGGCCCCGTGTCGGGCCCCGAGGACGACGTCCCGCCGGGCTCAGCGGGGCTGGGGGCCGCGCGCTCCACGAGCACCTCTGGGTCCTTTCCCCGCTTCACCGCCCGCTCGACGCATGGGGAAGACTCCCTTCCCCGACCACAGCCCGCCCCGCGCTGACAGAAGCGGGCGCACAGCGTGCACGCGGTGTGCCACACCCCGCCTGTGGCGCCCGAGAGCCCCCAGGCTCCTCCCGGGGACCGCTTCTCCAGGCAGGGCCGCAGGAAGAGGGCGGCGAGGCGGCGGGGCAAGGACCCCGGCGACTGTGTGGGGGATGGCCACGGTCAGGGTGCTCAGGAGGGTCGTGCTTCCGCGCAGGGGGCCGACGTGTGTCCAAACACACTCGTCGGAACTCTGCAGGTGGAGGCGGGTCCCCACCTACCTTGGCCCTCCGAGTGTTCTCCAAGCCGGCTGGGAAGATCCCCGGCCGCAGGACAGGAGGGAGCGTGGGAGGCGCTTGGCGGCAGTCAGAGCCCTGGGGTCCTTTCTGCCCACACGCGCTGCCACGCGCACAGGTGGCGGTGGTGTGGGGATGGCGGCCTTCAGCGCGGCGTTCCTGGCGGGCGGCCCCAGGGGGCAGGAGGGCCGCCTGGCCCCCGGGGGCGGCACTGAAGCAGAGGGAGAGGGGTCCCACCGCCGTGGTGGGAAGCCCTGGGGATGAGCGGAGGCCCACGGGGCTGGCGGTGGGGGGTGGAGGGGGGCGGAGCGGGGCACGCGTGTCAGGAGGTGGCCATGGGTGAGGGCCAGGCGGCAGGCCTCGCGGTTGCGGGCAGCCCCTCCCCTCCCCTCTGGGAGCCCGAGCCCAACGGTTGGAGCCCGCGCCCTGCCCAGGCCCCGCCCAGGCCCCGCCCCAGCCCCGCCCAGGCCCCGCCCCCAGGCCGCCAGCCCGCCTTGCCTAGCAGCGCCTGGCTGTGATTTGACTCTTAGCCTCGCGCAGCCGCCGGGGCCCTGACACTTGGCGGGGCTGTCCGACTGGGCTGGACGCTCTTCGCGGAGCGCACCAGGTCAGTGCTGTGACCCGCAGCGATGGCCTCCTGGTTTGGCCGCCTCGGCCTCGGCTCCGGCTTAGGCCATTCCTTGGGGCGAGTGGGCGTCAGCGTGGCTTCCCTCCCCGCACACCTCTCTGACTTCACCAGAGGTGTGCTGAGGAAGGGGACGCAAAAGCTGCCAGACTTACCCGACTCGGGGAGAACGGAGACGGAAGCCATTCGGGCGACCGGACCACCCGAGAAGGAGAGACCGGCAACTCCAGCTCGGAGAGACACCGCAACTCTGCGGGAAAGCCTCGAGGAAGGAGACACGAGGCTCGCCTCCCTGCAAGAAGAAGGCAGTCACCTGAGGGAAGCACCGGACCCACAGAGACAACGGGCTCGAGCCGCTCCAGTGGTTGACCCGAACACCCTCGACGCCGGGACACAACTAGAATCTGAGGGGTCTCAACTGAAAGGGATCGAAGGTCACCACCCGGAGGAGGAAACGCAGCATCCTCCAAGGACCACTGAAGAGCAAAAGCAGAGGAAGGCGCTGAAACTTGGGACCGAAAAGACGATGCCTCTGACCGAGCGGCTTGATGAGCCGGACGAAGATGAGACCGGGCCACGAACTCGGACGATCCAGCCCCAAGACTGGGAGAGCCAGGGCCTTCCCGCTCGCCTAGCTTCGCCTCCCTCCGTCCAGGATGCGGGGGGCCTCCAGCAGCAACTGCAAGCCTCTGCTTTGGAAAGGGAACGAGTGTTGGCCGTTTTCGACGAGAAGCTGAGGGAAAACAGCCACCTGAAAAGGGCGTATCACACAATGATGGACCTGCTGGTGGCCAAAGAAGCAGAGCTCGCGAAGCTGCGAGGCGAAAGTCAGACACGGCGCCCTCGATCTGACAGCGGCGGTGAGGACATGTTTCGAGAAGCGATCCGGCACTTATCACGCCTCGTCCGAGCCAAAGACATTGAAATCGGTGCCTTGAGCCAGAAATGTCAGACTTTACTGACCATCTGGCAAACGTCCGACGCCGGCCATGAGGTTCGGGGCGTGGACGCGAATCAGTTGGAGGAGCTTCTCCGGGAACGGGACACGTTGAAGCAGCGGGTCAACGTGCTGGAGGAGTGGCAGCGGCTGGTGCTCACCGAGGTGCACCATCTGCAGCGGGAGTCATCCCCACTTCAGAGAGAACTCCCACCACTCGAGGCACGGGCGTCAGTGGACAGCGAGGAGAAGCGTCGGCGACAGATGCACTCTGCCGCCCCGTTCCCGCGTCCTCGAGGGGATGCGACCCAACTCCGGCTCTTGGGGAAGAGACTGGCACAGATGCAGCTCGGCCTAGAGCAGCTCTGCAATGCCAAGGAGGTTCTCTTGGGTCCACCCGCCCTCACGTCACCACAGCCGCCCGCCGCATCGTCGCGGACTTGCGAGGCTGCCGGCTCTCAGGAGGCAATTAAGTCCGAGGCGCCGGGCGAGTCTGCGAAAGGGCCGCCAGCAGAGGTGGAAGCCTTAAGGCGAGCCACGGAGGAAAAAGACGCAGCCATCAGAAGCCTCCAGGAGGAGACTCAGAGACTGTCCGAGGCGATGGCCGCCACCTCGGAACGGGAGAGAGAACGGCACGCACAGACGGATTCCGAAATTCAGCGGCTCAAGGAGAAACAGGAGGCTTTACAGAACACGCTGGAGGACAGAGAGCTCTTAATCGAGGCGCAGAGGGAGGAATTCCTTTCTCTGAGGGAAACCCTCACGACCCAAGCGAGCGAAAACGAACTGTTGAGGCAGGCGGTGACAAACCTGAAGGAGAGGATAGTCCATCTGGAAGCGGATGCGTGCCAAGTCAAACGGGAGAATGCAAAACTGCTGGCAAGGTCCAGGGAGAAGGACACCGAAAACCAAGCCTTACAAGAGACGAACAGGCGCCTCTCTACGATGCTGAGGGAGAAGGAATTCGAATGCGTCTCCGTGAAGAAGAAGGCTCTGGCTTTTGAGTGCCTCCTGAGAGAAAAAGAAGAGGGCCGGGCTGGGGAATTCAGCCAGCTTCTCAATGCAGTGACCTCCATGCAGGAAAAGAGCATTGTCTTTCAGCGCGAGAGAGATGAGGCGGCGCTGGCGCTGAGACAGGAACGAGTGGAAAAGTGCGCCCTGCGGGAGGAGGTTCGCCTTTTGCGCGACAAGGGAGCGCGCTTAGGCCAGGAGCTGGGGAGGTCTCGGACGCAGGCTTCAGAATGCGAAGACTGGCATCTCCGGGCAGCGCGGCTGGCAGAAGACAGAGCGGCTCAACTCAGGAGGAAAGTCACGGCGCTAGAGGAGAGGCTCCTGTCATCTTCCCGCGCCATGCAGAAGGCGAGCCAGCGGGCCGCTGCCCGGGTCGGGTCCCTGCAGGAACAACTGACTGCGGTCACCCAGCAGAAAGAGGAGACTGCCCTCCAGCTGTCCGCCTCCCGGGAAGCAGAGAAGCAGCAGGCCGGAGCCCTGGCCAACCTGAAGGTGGTCCTGGCCGAGTGGATGCAAAAGGCAGACGGCCTGGAAGGGAAGCTGAGGTCGCTGCAGGGACGGCTGGAGAGAGCGCAAGCCGCCTCGCGCCTGCAGGAGGAGCAGATCGGAGGACTGCAGCGACAAGACGAGGCCCGGCGGGAAGTGCTGGAGGACGTCCAAAAGAAGTGGACCGACTTAGTGAGCACCCTGGAAGGAAAAGCAGACAAGGCCCTCCTGAGAAAGCTCTTCACGGACGCCTTGCAAAGCGCCAGACACGAACGCCGGGAAGCGTTCCGACGGATGGGAAGCACCCTGGGTGTGGAAAGGGAGGCCATGGAGCAGTTGCTGCAGGAAGAGCAGGGCGGCCTTACCGGATGGGTGACCGGGCGGCTCGGATCCCGCAGTGCCCCCGACACGCCTCCTCCTCGGAGACCCAACCAGCAGTCCGAGCTCAAGAGTTCCTTCTCGGAGCTTTTCGTGAACTTTCTAGAAGCTGAGTCTCAGGGAGCTTCTCCACCACGACAGCTCCCCGCTCAGCCCAGGAAGCGTCCCGGAGCACCCGCCAGGAAGACACTGGCTAAGAACGTGCCAGCTCTTCTGAGAACCGCCCTCGCAGCCACCCCCAGAAGATCGGACGGGAATCCCTGCTCCCCAGCCGTGTCTCTCATCGACCCACCCGGCCCCGGAACCGGAGGGTCTGGGCACCTTCTCTTAGACGCCGTGACCGACGTCGTGGCCACCGGCACACCTTGGCTGCTGCCACCCGCCAAGAGTGCTGCTGGGCTGCTCCAAGGCCTGTCCAAGCCCTAGAGGCTCCCCAAGCCGCAGAGGAGACGACGGCGCTTTCAGCAAAGCCGGTCCCTCGCTGCGGGTTCCTTAGCACAAAGTGGCCTTGTGCTAAAGCTCACAGGTTTCTCTGCGGCTTCACTGGAGCTTTCAAAGAAATAGCTATGGTTCGCGCTTTCAAAAGGGTGTCGCTGAAGGTAGCCACCCACCTTAAAGCGGACGGACGTCACTTCTCTGGAGAGCAGGCGCGGCACGGGTGGGATCGCAGGCTGTGGGCCAAGGACGCTTCCGATTCTGTTTGTCACGCTGTCACCGTCTGGGAGGAGCTGGGGGGCGTGGGGTGGGGGGTGGGGGCTGGGTCTGGGAGGTGGGGGGGTTGCGGGCGGGTGGCGGTTGGGGGGTGGGTGTGTGGGAAGAGTGGGGGGGTGCGAAGGGTGGGGGTGGGGGTCGGGGGTCGTTTATTGAGCTTTCCCTCAGGGAGCGGGAACCTCACTTGCCTTAGTGCTGCAGCATCAGAAAGCGCGCGAGGGCGCCCACTCCCGGGACAGTAGGAAGAAAGGGGAAGGGCACCCACGTGCAGCGGGCATCCAAACTTCACGAGGAAAGCTTGCTTTCTCCCGGCTCGGTCCTCCTCCTCTTTCCACTGCCTGGGAAACCGCCCTCGGGTGCTCTGCGGCCTCTGGGACAGACAGGAAAACTCCTAAGAACGGGGGGATCTTATTCCCTGACTCGCTTTTGGTTGCAAAGCCAGTCACCAGACCTCAGAGATCTTTGCAAGGGTTTACGAACCGCTTCTTGTTGTTTTCCAAAGCAGGGGTCTGTGGTCTGTGGTCCGGATGGACACCGACTGACTGAACCGGCGCCTCGCGATGGGCATGGAAGCCGCTTCCGCCCCCAAGCCCATCAGAAGGCCGTGGTCAACCCCCCCCACCCCGCCCCGTTTCCTCAACAGCCCCTCCAAATCATCTCCATCGCCTGCCTCAAGCGGGATCGTCCTCATACCCGTTCAGTACCCGAAGAGATCAGAGGCCAGCTAGTCAAGAACTCTCCGTTTCCCCGCACCAGCCCCCACCCCCGTTTGAACGTCCCTCTATTTCTCTCCACCCACCCCTCCCCTTTCCCTTTGGTTTTCCAGGAAGAGGGATTCAGCTTGGCAGTTCCAGGGCCCTGGCTCCACGTGGGGTGCCCTGGGAACCGTCTGCTCAGCCTCCCCCAAAGATCTCGTTCCCTCAGTTTGCCAGCTGCTTTCTCTTCGGCCCGGCCCGTCTCTTTCCTTAAGCCGCTGAGCACACCCAAGTCTCTCCCAGCATCCACACCTCTCCTTTCCGCTCCTCCACCACCGCCTTCTCTCTCTACCTTTCACGGCTAAGCTGCTGCCAAAAGACCTCGACTCCTCGTCAGCCATCCAGTCATCGCCTCGTCTCTCACCGGCTCCTCGAAAGACTCCCCAAATCTCGTCGCCGTCCCGTCCTAGCAGGCGGCCAGGGCACGCCCTTCGGTTCCTTCGTCTTCCTAAACTCTCTGTGGTGTCTGAGGAATGCTGCCCACGCCTTCAGTCTCTGCAAGTTCTCTCCACCCTCTTTCTCTGGGGGATGGCCCCCTCCCCAGGTGCCCTTCCTAACCTCAGACCCCTCTGTCTCCCTTTCCTCTGCGGCTTCTCCTCCCGACCACTTCTCCAAGGGTTCTGTTCTCGAAGGCACGGTCTTCAGGGAACAGGAACCCCTCGGGTCTCAGAGCAAGCTCATGCGCTCTCCTACGATTCGATTCGACTCGCCCCCCGGAAGCCCAGGGCTTCTGAGTGCGTACGACTGACGTCACCCTGCCCCTGACTCCACGCTGCTTTCTCTAACTGTCTGCTGGACGCACCTCTCGGGATGTCCAAAGGCTTCTCAAAACCGACACGTCCAAAAGGGAGCCCGGTATCCTCCAAAAGAACCCTCCCCCTCCTCTTACCTTCCTTTCATCACCTCAGAAAACCTCTGCCCATCTCATCCCCGCCCCGCCCCCCCCGAGAGCGAGAGGCCTCAGGGCCACGCTTGAGCTCTCTGTCTCACCCACTTGGCAGCCTACCGACTCCCAAAGGGAGCCGAGCGCCTTCCCGTCTTTGCCGTCCCCGCTGCTCTGCCGCATGCCTTCCTGTCTCTTGCACGCAACCAGCCCAGTAGACTCCTTACTGATCTTGCCAGCTGGCCTCCTGGCACACCGCACCCCCCCCTCCCCGCTTGAACCCATCCTCCACACTGTTGGGAGGGTGACCCAAGAGGAAAACCCTGCCGTTACTGACACCCCGGTGCCCGGCCCCCACAGGGGTGGACGTGGGCGAAAAAGTAACCAAAGTTTCTGACGTTATTTTGCAGAACAGGAAGACGGCAGATCAGAGAGCAGCTTGATGGCAGCCCCCCCGGACCCCGCCAGAGCGGACATCGTGCAGAGGCTTGGACCAGCTGAAATGACGGATCGCCCACTTTCCGCGTCACGGACAGAGATCCTCGGCGTGCAACGCGTCGAACCCCACTGACTTCGCACTTGTGACCCACGAAGAAATACGAGTGACAGTCGCACCTGAGCAGAGGACTCTTCAAGCTTCACCCCCAGCGCTCTCCTGGTCCCACCCCTACCCCAAACCCAGATAAACGCCCCAACGTTTTGTTTTCCCTTTGAGGAGGCGGGTTTGAGTTTTACTCCCACCTCCTTGTCTGGCCGCGTCTTGATCATAAACCTCTTTCCTTGCTGCAACCCTGACTTCTCACTGATTGGCTTGGCTGCGAAATCGGGTACCCGGACCTGAGTTTGTGTGTGGTCCCATCGCTTCCCTGCTTGGAAGGAATCCAGGGTTCTCCACTGCCTGCAGGCCAAACTGGAGCAGAATCTCCAAGGCCTCGCCCCTGCAGCCTTCCTCCCTGCTCCTCACCCACACGCGGGCCCCCCTCCCGCCACGTGCGACTCTCTGCAGACCCCAAACAGGTTCTGACTCAAAGGACTTCAAGCTCATCGAGCGAGCCTAATCCTAGCAGGGTAATCCCTTCGATCCAGTGCACACCGCAAGTGTTCGACCTGCCTCTTCTTGGCAGGACTCAGAGGAGAGAGAGGTTGGACGGGAGGACGGGAGGACGGGCGGAGGCGGAAGGGGTGGAAGTCCAAGGCTCAGGGAAAGGCAGCAAGCGGAGAGCAAGGAAAGGTGGATCACCTTTCCTGCACCGCCTGCTCCCCCCACCCATGCCGGCTCGCCTTCTTCCATCCTCAACCTCTTCCCCGCCCCGCTTCCTGGGGCATTTCACACTCAGCGCCCGCCGGAAGAGCACGGCAGCAGGACCAAAGCAACACGGAGAAGCAGCTGCTGCCAAAGCCAAAGGGAGGAAGAGGATCCGGAGAACCCTTTTTCCTTTCACTGGCTCCCGGCGCCTGCATCCTGCTCCCGATTCCAAATTTCACGCGGTCAACAACTGGCACCGCTCCTTCCTCCTCGCCCTGGGCTGGAGGCAGCACCGCCTCCCGCTTCCCTGAAGGCCCAAGGGAAACGCACGCACCGAGGGGATCCCACCGGCTGGAAGCCCCTTTACAGATTTCCGCTGTCTGCACTTGGACCTCAAGGGTCTGCGCGGCGCGCCCTGCCCCCACGACCATCCCACGTCACTCCTTAATCGCCCCCCCCCCCGCCCCGCTGGAGCCCAAGGCTGAGAATCCGGTGCCAGCACCCGCCAACCCGCCGCGCCCCGCCCTGCGCCCCCCACCCCAGCGCCGCGGTCATCGCCTGTGCAAAGGCACGCGCCCCAGGGATGGGAGTGGTGGCCCCAGGCAGCCAGCACGGGCGCCAGGGTCGCCGGCAGGACAGGAGAAGGCGCAGGTCCCTGCTCCCGGGGGCGGGGCCCGGGCGGTGGAGACCCGGACGGGTGCACGGAGGGAGGCGGCCGCCCGGGGCCCTCACCTGCCCATGCTCTGGTGGGCCCGCGGCCTCCCGCAGTGCAACGGCCACTACCTGGCGGGGGCGGCGGCGGCGGGGGCGGCTCCCCAGCCTGCGGGGCTCCTGGCGCGCGCATCGGGACGGCCTGGCGGCTGCTCCCGCGCCACACTGCCGAGCCGCCGGCGGCGGCCGCGGCGGCGGCGGCGGCCGCGGCGGCGCCGGGCTCCCAGGCCCGCGGAGCTCGGGGCAGGCTGACCGGGACTTTCTGGTCGCTGCGGCGGCGGGTCCCCAGGCCCGCGGGGCCAGCCGCGCCGCCCCCGCGCCCCGCGCCAGGGCAGGAGCGCACGGCAGGCCCAGGGGGCGGCGCGCAGCCGGGCCTCGGCCGCCGGCCCCGTGTCGGGCCCCGAGGACGACGTCCCGCCGGGCTCAGCGGGGCTGGGGGCCGCGCGCTCCACGAGCACCTCTGGGTCCTTTCCCCGCTTCACCGCCCGCTCGACGCATGGGGAAGACTCCCTTCCCCGACCACAGCCCGCCCCGCGCTGACAGAAGCGGGCGCACAGCGTGCACGCGGTGTGCCACACCCCGCCTGTGGCGCCCGAGAGCCCCCAGGCTCCTCCCGGGGACCGCTTCTCCAGGCAGGGCCGCAGGAAGAGGGCGGCGAGGCGGCGGGGCAAGGACCCCGGCGACTGTGTGGGGGATGGCCACGGTCAGGGTGCTCAGGAGGGTCGTGCTTCCGCGCAGGGGGCCGACGTGTGTCCAAACACACTCGTCGGAACTCTGCAGGTGGAGGCGGGTCCCCACCTACCTTGGCCCTCCGAGTGTTCTCCAAGCCGGCTGGGAAGATCCCCGGCCGCAGGACAGGAGGGAGCGTGGGAGGCGCTTGGCGGCAGTCAGAGCCCTGGGGTCCTTTCTGCCCACACGCGCTGCCACGCGCACAGGTGGCGGTGGTGTGGGGATGGCGGCCTTCAGCGCGGCGTTCCTGGCGGGCGGCCCCAGGGGGCAGGAGGGCCGCCTGGCCCCCGGGGGCGGCACTGAAGCAGAGGGAGAGGGGTCCCACCGCCGTGGTGGGAAGCCCTGGGGATGAGCGGAGGCCCACGGGGCTGGCGGTGGGGGGTGGAGGGGGGCGGAGCGGGGCACGCGTGTCAGGAGGTGGCCATGGGTGAGGGCCAGGCGGCAGGCCTCGCGGTTGCGGGCAGCCCCTCCCCTCCCCTCTGGGAGCCCGAGCCCAACGGTTGGAGCCCGCGCCCTGCCCAGGCCCCGCCCAGGCCCCGCCCCAGCCCCGCCCAGGCCCCGCCCCCAGGCCGCCAGCCCGCCTTGCCTAGCAGCGCCTGGCTGTGATTTGACTCTTAGCCTCGCGCAGCCGCCGGGGCCCTGACACTTGGCGGGGCTGTCCGACTGGGCTGGACGCTCTTCGCGGAGCGCACCAGGTCAGTGCTGTGACCCGCAGCGATGGCCTCCTGGTTTGGCCGCCTCGGCCTCGGCTCCGGCTTAGGCCATTCCTTGGGGCGAGTGGGCGTCAGCGTGGCTTCCCTCCCCGCACACCTCTCTGACTTCACCAGAGGTGTGCTGAGGAAGGGGACGCAAAAGCTGCCAGACTTACCCGACTCGGGGAGAACGGAGACGGAAGCCATTCGGGCGACCGGACCACCCGAGAAGGAGAGACCGGCAACTCCAGCTCGGAGAGACACCGCAACTCTGCGGGAAAGCCTCGAGGAAGGAGACACGAGGCTCGCCTCCCTGCAAGAAGAAGGCAGTCACCTGAGGGAAGCACCGGACCCACAGAGACAACGGGCTCGAGCCGCTCCAGTGGTTGACCCGAACACCCTCGACGCCGGGACACAACTAGAATCTGAGGGGTCTCAACTGAAAGGGATCGAAGGTCACCACCCGGAGGAGGAAACGCAGCATCCTCCAAGGACCACTGAAGAGCAAAAGCAGAGGAAGGCGCTGAAACTTGGGACCGAAAAGACGATGCCTCTGACCGAGCGGCTTGATGAGCCGGACGAAGATGAGACCGGGCCACGAACTCGGACGATCCAGCCCCAAGACTGGGAGAGCCAGGGCCTTCCCGCTCGCCTAGCTTCGCCTCCCTCCGTCCAGGATGCGGGGGGCCTCCAGCAGCAACTGCAAGCCTCTGCTTTGGAAAGGGAACGAGTGTTGGCCGTTTTCGACGAGAAGCTGAGGGAAAACAGCCACCTGAAAAGGGCGTATCACACAATGATGGACCTGCTGGTGGCCAAAGAAGCAGAGCTCGCGAAGCTGCGAGGCGAAAGTCAGACACGGCGCCCTCGATCTGACAGCGGCGGTGAGGACATGTTTCGAGAAGCGATCCGGCACTTATCACGCCTCGTCCGAGCCAAAGACATTGAAATCGGTGCCTTGAGCCAGAAATGTCAGACTTTACTGACCATCTGGCAAACGTCCGACGCCGGCCATGAGGTTCGGGGCGTGGACGCGAATCAGTTGGAGGAGCTTCTCCGGGAACGGGACACGTTGAAGCAGCGGGTCAACGTGCTGGAGGAGTGGCAGCGGCTGGTGCTCACCGAGGTGCACCATCTGCAGCGGGAGTCATCCCCACTTCAGAGAGAACTCCCACCACTCGAGGCACGGGCGTCAGTGGACAGCGAGGAGAAGCGTCGGCGACAGATGCACTCTGCCGCCCCGTTCCCGCGTCCTCGAGGGGATGCGACCCAACTCCGGCTCTTGGGGAAGAGACTGGCACAGATGCAGCTCGGCCTAGAGCAGCTCTGCAATGCCAAGGAGGTTCTCTTGGGTCCACCCGCCCTCACGTCACCACAGCCGCCCGCCGCATCGTCGCGGACTTGCGAGGCTGCCGGCTCTCAGGAGGCAATTAAGTCCGAGGCGCCGGGCGAGTCTGCGAAAGGGCCGCCAGCAGAGGTGGAAGCCTTAAGGCGAGCCACGGAGGAAAAAGACGCAGCCATCAGAAGCCTCCAGGAGGAGACTCAGAGACTGTCCGAGGCGATGGCCGCCACCTCGGAACGGGAGAGAGAACGGCACGCACAGACGGATTCCGAAATTCAGCGGCTCAAGGAGAAACAGGAGGCTTTACAGAACACGCTGGAGGACAGAGAGCTCTTAATCGAGGCGCAGAGGGAGGAATTCCTTTCTCTGAGGGAAACCCTCACGACCCAAGCGAGCGAAAACGAACTGTTGAGGCAGGCGGTGACAAACCTGAAGGAGAGGATAGTCCATCTGGAAGCGGATGCGTGCCAAGTCAAACGGGAGAATGCAAAACTGCTGGCAAGGTCCAGGGAGAAGGACACCGAAAACCAAGCCTTACAAGAGACGAACAGGCGCCTCTCTACGATGCTGAGGGAGAAGGAATTCGAATGCGTCTCCGTGAAGAAGAAGGCTCTGGCTTTTGAGTGCCTCCTGAGAGAAAAAGAAGAGGGCCGGGCTGGGGAATTCAGCCAGCTTCTCAATGCAGTGACCTCCATGCAGGAAAAGAGCATTGTCTTTCAGCGCGAGAGAGATGAGGCGGCGCTGGCGCTGAGACAGGAACGAGTGGAAAAGTGCGCCCTGCGGGAGGAGGTTCGCCTTTTGCGCGACAAGGGAGCGCGCTTAGGCCAGGAGCTGGGGAGGTCTCGGACGCAGGCTTCAGAATGCGAAGACTGGCATCTCCGGGCAGCGCGGCTGGCAGAAGACAGAGCGGCTCAACTCAGGAGGAAAGTCACGGCGCTAGAGGAGAGGCTCCTGTCATCTTCCCGCGCCATGCAGAAGGCGAGCCAGCGGGCCGCTGCCCGGGTCGGGTCCCTGCAGGAACAACTGACTGCGGTCACCCAGCAGAAAGAGGAGACTGCCCTCCAGCTGTCCGCCTCCCGGGAAGCAGAGAAGCAGCAGGCCGGAGCCCTGGCCAACCTGAAGGTGGTCCTGGCCGAGTGGATGCAAAAGGCAGACGGCCTGGAAGGGAAGCTGAGGTCGCTGCAGGGACGGCTGGAGAGAGCGCAAGCCGCCTCGCGCCTGCAGGAGGAGCAGATCGGAGGACTGCAGCGACAAGACGAGGCCCGGCGGGAAGTGCTGGAGGACGTCCAAAAGAAGTGGACCGACTTAGTGAGCACCCTGGAAGGAAAAGCAGACAAGGCCCTCCTGAGAAAGCTCTTCACGGACGCCTTGCAAAGCGCCAGACACGAACGCCGGGAAGCGTTCCGACGGATGGGAAGCACCCTGGGTGTGGAAAGGGAGGCCATGGAGCAGTTGCTGCAGGAAGAGCAGGGCGGCCTTACCGGATGGGTGACCGGGCGGCTCGGATCCCGCAGTGCCCCCGACACGCCTCCTCCTCGGAGACCCAACCAGCAGTCCGAGCTCAAGAGTTCCTTCTCGGAGCTTTTCGTGAACTTTCTAGAAGCTGAGTCTCAGGGAGCTTCTCCACCACGACAGCTCCCCGCTCAGCCCAGGAAGCGTCCCGGAGCACCCGCCAGGAAGACACTGGCTAAGAAGGTGCCAGCTCTTCTGAGAACCGCCCTCTCAGCCACCCCCAGAAGATCGGACGGGAATCCCTGCTCCCCAGCCGTGTCTCTCATCGACCCACCCGGCCCCGGAACCGGAGGGTCTGGGCACCTTCTCTTAGACGCCGTGACCGACGTCGTGGCCACCGGCACACCTTGGCTGCTGCCACCCGCCAAGAGTGCTGCCGGGCTGCTCCAAGGCCTGTCCAAGCCCTAGAGGCTCCCCAAGCCGCAGAGGAGACGACTGACGGCGCCTTCAGGAAAGCCGGTCCCTCGCTGCGGGTTCCTTAGCACAAAGTGGCCTTGTGCTAAATCTCACAGGTTTCTCTGCGGCTTCACTGGAGCTTTCAAAGAAATAGCTATGGTTCGCGCTTTCAAAAGGGTGTCGCTGCAGGTAGCCACCCACCTTAAAGCGGACGGACGTCACTTCTCTGGAGAGCAGGCGCGGCACGGGTGGGATCGCAGGCTGTGGGCCAAGGACGCTTCCGATTCTGTTTGTCACGCTGTCACCGTCTGGGAGGAGCTGGGGGGCGTGGGGTGGGGGGTGGGGGCTGGGTCTGGGAGGTGGGGGGGTTGCGGGCGGGTGGGGGTTGGGGGGTGGGTGTGTGGGAAGAGTGGGGGGGTGCGAAGGGTGGGGGTGGGGGTCGGGGGTCGTTTATTGAGCTTTCCCTCAGGGAGCGGGAACCTCACTTGCCTTAGTGCTGCAGCATCAGAAAGCGCGCGAGGGCGCCCACTCCCGGGACAGTAGGAAGAAAGGGGAAGGGCACCCACGTGCAGCGGGCATCCAAACTTCACGAGGAAAGCTTGCTTTCTCCCGGCTCGGTCCTCCTCCTCTTTCCACTGCCTGGGAAACCGCCCTCGGGTGCTCTGCGGCCTCTGGGACAGACAGGAAAACGCCTAAGAACGGGGGGATCTTATTCCCTGACTCGCTTTTGGTTGCAAAGCCAGTCACCAGACCTCAGAGATCTTTGCAAGGGTTTACGAACCGCTTCTTGTTGTTTTCCAAAGCAGGGGTCTGTGGTCTGTGGTCCGGATGGACACCGACTGACTGAACCGGCGCCTCGCGATGGGCATGGAAGCCGCTTCCGCCCCCAAGCCCATCAGAATGCCGTGGTCAACCCCCCCCCACCCCGCCCCGTTTCCTCAACAGCCCCTCCAAATCATCTCCATCGCCTGCCTCAAGCGGGATCGTCCTCATACCCGTTCAGTACCCGAAGAGATCAGAGGCCAGCTAGTCAAGAACTCTCCGTTTCCCCGCACCAGCCCCCACCCCCGTTTGAACGTCCCTCTATTTCTCTCCACCCACCCCTCCCCTTTCCCTTTGGTTTTCCAGGAAGAGGGATTCAGCTTGGCAGTTCCAGGGCCCTGGCTCCACGTGGGGTGCCCTGGGAACCGTCTGCTCAGCCTCCCCCAAAGATCTCGTTCCCTCAGTTTGCCAGCTGCTTTCTCTTCGGCCCGGCCCGTCTCTTTCCTTAAGCCGCTGAGCACACCCAAGTCTCTCCCAGCATCCACACCTCTCCTTTCCGCTCCTCCACCACCGCCTTCTCTCTCTACCTTTCACGGCTAAGCTGCTGCCAAAAGACCTCGACTCCTCGTCAGCCATCCAGTCATCGCCTCGTCTCTCACCGGCTCCTCGAAAGACTCCCCAAATCTCGTCGCCGTCCCGTCCTAGCAGGCGGCCAGGGCACGCCCTTCGGTTCCTTCGTCTTCCTAAACTCTCTGTGGTGTCTGAGGAATGCTGCCCACGCCTTCAGTCTCTGCAAGTTCTCTCCACCCTCTTTCTCTGGGGGATGGCCCCCTCCCCAGGTGCCCTTCCTAACCTCAGACCCCTCTGTCTCCCTTTCCTCTGCGGCTTCTCCTCCCGACCACTTCTCCAAGGGTTCTGTTCTCGAAGGCACGGTCTTCAGGGAACAGGAACCCCTCGGGTCTCAGAGCAAGCTCATGCGCTCTCCTACGATTCGATTCGACTCGCCCCCCGGAAGCCCAGGGCTTCTGAGTGCGTACGACTGACGTCACCCTGCCCCTGACTCCACGCTGCTTTCTCTAACTGTCTGCTGGACGCACCTCTCGGGATGTCCAAAGGCTTCTCAAAACCGACACGTCCAAAAGGGAGCCCGGTATCCTCCAAAAGAACCCTCCCCCTCCTCTTACCTTCCTTTCATCACCTCAGAAAACCTCTGCCCATCTCATCCCCGCCCCGCCCCCCCCGAGAGCGAGAGGCCTCAGGGCCACGCTTGAGCTCTCTGTCTCACCCACTTGGCAGCCTACCGACTCCCAAAGGGAGCCGAGCGCCTTCCCGTCTTTGCCGTCCCCGCTGCTCTGCCGCATGCCTTCCTGTCTCTTGCACGCAACCAGCCCAGTAGACTCCTTACTGATCTTGCCAGCTGGCCTCCTGGCACACCGCACCCCCCCCTCCCCGCTTGAACCCATCCTCCACACTGTTGGGAGGGTGACCCAAGAGGAAAACCCTGCCGTTACTGACACCCCGGTGCCCGGCCCCCACAGGGGTGGACGTGGGCGAAAAAGTAACCAAAGTTTCTGAGGTTGTTTTGCAGAACAGGAAGACGGCAGATCAGAGAGCAGCTTGATGGCAGCCCCCCCGGACCCCGCCAGAGCGGACATCGTGCAGAGGCTTGGACCAGCTGAAATGACGGATCGCCCACTTTCCGCGTCACGGACAGAGATCCTCGGCGTGCAACGCGTCGAACCCCACTGACTTCGCACTTGTGACCCACGAAGAAATACGAGTGACAGTCGCACCTGAGCAGAGGACTCTTCAAGCTTCACCCCCAGCGCTCGCCTGGTCCCACCCCTACCCCAACCCCAGATAAACGCCCCAACGTTTTGTTTTCCCTTTGAGGAGGCGGGTTTGAGTTTTACTCCCACCTCCTTGTCTGGCCGCGTCTTGATCATAAACCTCTTTCCTTGCTGCAACCCTGACTTCTCACTGATTGGCTTGGCTGCGAAATCGGGTACCCGGACCTGAGTTTGTGTGTGGTCCCATCGCTTCCCTGCTTGGAAGGAATCCAGGGTTCTCCACTGCCTGCAGGCCAAACTGGAGCAGAATCTCCAAGGCCTCGCCCCTGCAGCCTTCCTCCCTGCTCCTCACCCACACGCGGGCCCCCCTCCCGCCACGTGCGACTCTCTGCAGACCCCAAACAGGTTCTGACTCAAAGGACTTCAAGCTCATCGAGCGAGCCTAATCCTAGCAGGGTAATCCCTTCGATCCAGTGCACACCGCAAGTGTTCGACCTGCCTCTTCTTGGCAGGACTCAGAGGAGTGAGAGGTTGGACGGGAGGACGGGAGGACGGGAGGACGGGCGGAGGCGGAAGGGGTGGAAGTCCAAGGCTCAGGGAAAGGCAGCAAGCGGAGAGCAAGGAAAGGTGGATCACCTTTCCTGCACCGCCTGCTCCCCCCACCCATGCCGGCTCGCCTTCTTCCATCCTCAACCTCTTCCCCGCCCCGCTTCCTGGGGCATTTCACACTCAGCGCCCGCCGGAAGAGCACGGCAGCAGGACCAAAGCAACACGGAGAAGCAGCTGCTGCCAAAGCCAAAGGGAGGAAGAGGATCCGGAGAACCCTTTTTCCTTTCACTGGCTCCCGGCGCCTGCATCCTGCTCCCGATTCCAAATTTCACGCGGTCAACAACTGGCACCGCTCCTTCCTCCTCGCCCTGGGCTGGAGGCAGCACCGCCTCCCGCTTCCCTGAAGGCCCAAGGGAAACGCACGCACCGAGGGGATCCCACCGGCTGGAAGCCCCTTTACAGATTTCCGCTGTCTGCACTTGGACCTCAAGGGTCTGCGCGGCGCGCCCTGCCCCCACGACCATCCCACGTCACTCCTTAATCGCCCCCCCCCCCGCCCCGCTGGAGCCCAAGGCTGAGAATCCGGTGCCAGCACCCGCCAACCCGCCGCGCCCCGCCCTGCGCCCCCCACCCCAGCGCCGCGGTCATCGCCTGTGCAAAGGCACGCGCCCCAGGGATGGGAGTGGTGGCCCCAGGCAGCCAGCACGGGCGCCAGGGTCGCCGGCAGGACAGGAGAAGGCGCAGGTCCCTGCTCCCGGGGGCGGGGCCCGGGCGGTGGAGACCCGGACGGGTGCACGGAGGGAGGCGGCCGCCCGGGGCCCTCACCTGCCCATGCTCTGGTGGGCCCGCGGCCTCCCGCAGTGCAACGGCCACTACCTGGCGGGGGCGGCGGCGGCGGGGGCGGCTCCCCAGCCTGCGGGGCTCCTGGCGCGCGCATCGGGACGGCCTGGCGGCTGCTCCCGCGCCACACTGCCGAGCCGCCGGCGGCGGCCGCGGCGGCGGCGGCGGCCGCGGCGGCGCCGGGCTCCCAGGCCCGCGGAGCTCGGGGCAGGCTGACCGGGACTTTCTGGTCGCTGCGGCGGCGGGTCCCCAGGCCCGCGGGGCCAGCCGCGCCGCCCCCGCGCCCCGCGCCAGGGCAGGAGCGCACGGCAGGCCCAGGGGGCGGCGCGCAGCCGGGCCTCGGCCGCCGGCCCCGTGTCGGGCCCCGAGGACGACGTCCCGCCGGGCTCAGCGGGGCTGGGGGCCGCGCGCTCCACGAGCACCTCTGGGTCCTTTCCCCGCTTCACCGCCCGCTCGACGCATGGGGAAGACTCCCTTCCCCGACCACAGCCCGCCCCGCGCTGACAGAAGCGGGCGCACAGCGTGCACGCGGTGTGCCACACCCCGCCTGTGGCGCCCGAGAGCCCCCAGGCTCCTCCCGGGGACCGCTTCTCCAGGCAGGGCCGCAGGAAGAGGGCGGCGAGGCGGCGGGGCAAGGACCCCGGCGACTGTGTGGGGGATGGCCACGGTCAGGGTGCTCAGGAGGGTCGTGCTTCCGCGCAGGGGGCCGACGTGTGTCCAAACACACTCGTCGGAACTCTGCAGGTGGAGGCGGGTCCCCACCTAGCTTGGCCCTCCGAGTGTTCTCCAAGCCGGCTGGGAAGATCCCCGGCCGCAGGACAGGAGGGAGCGTGGGAGGCGCTTGGCGGCAGTCAGAGCCCTGGGGTCCTTTCTGCCCACACGCGCTGCCACGCGCACAGGTGGCGGTGGTGTGGGGATGGCGGCCTTCAGCGCGGCGTTCCTGGCGGGCGGCCCCAGGGGGCAGGAGGGCCGCCTGGCCCCCGGGGGCGGCACTGAAGCAGAGGGAGAGGGGTCCCACCGCCGTGGTGGGAAGCCCTGGGGATGAGCGGAGGCCCACGGGGCTGGCGGTGGGGGGTGGAGGGGGGCGGAGCGGGGCACGCGTGTCAGGAGGTGGCCATGGGTGAGGGCCAGGCGGCAGGCCTCGCGGTTGCGGGCAGCCCCTCCCCTCCCCTCTGGGAGCCCGAGCCCAACGGTTGGAGCCCGCGCCCTGCCCAGGCCCCGCCCCAGCCCCGCCCAGGCCCCGCCCCCAGGCCGCCAGCCCGCCTTGCCTAGCAGCGCCTGGCTGTGATTTGACTCTTAGCCTCGCGCAGCCGCCGGGGCCCTGACACTTGGCGGGGCTGTCCGACTGGGCTGGACGCTCTTCGCGGAGCGCACCAGGTCAGTGCTGTGACCCGCAGCGATGGCCTCCTGGTTTGGCCGCCTCGGCCTCGGCTCCGGCTTAGGCCATTCCTTGGGGCGAGTGGGCGTCAGCGTGGCTTCCCTCCCCGCACACCTCTCTGACTTCACCAGAGGTGTGCTGAGGAAGGGGACGCAAAAGCTGCCAGACTTACCCGACTCGGGGAGAACGGAGACGGAAGCCATTCGGGCGACCGGACCACCCGAGAAGGAGAGACCGGCAACTCCAGCTCGGAGAGACACCGCAACTCTGCGGGAAAGCCTCGAGGAAGGAGACACGAGGCTCGCCTCCCTGCAAGAAGAAGGCAGTCACCTGAGGGAAGCACCGGACCCACAGAGACAACGGGCTCGAGCCGCTCCAGTGGTTGACCCGAACACCCTCGACGCCGGGACACAACTAGAATCTGAGGGGTCTCAACTGAAAGGGATCGAAGGTCACCACCCGGAGGAGGAAACGCAGCATCCTCCAAGGACCACTGAAGAGCAAAAGCAGAGGAAGGCGCTGAAACTTGGGACCGAAAAGACGATGCCTCTGACCGAGCGGCTTGATGAGCCGGACGAAGATGAGACCGGGCCACGAACTCGGACGATCCAGCCCCAAGACTGGGAGAGCCAGGGCCTTCCCGCTCGCCTAGCTTCGCCTCCCTCCGTCCAGGATGCGGGGGGCCTCCAGCAGCAACTGCAAGCCTCTGCTTTGGAAAGGGAACGAGTGTTGGCCGTTTTCGACGAGAAGCTGAGGGAAAACAGCCACCTGAAAAGGGCGTATCACACAATGATGGACCTGCTGGTGGCCAAAGAAGCAGAGCTCGCGAAGCTGCGAGGCGAAAGTCAGACACGGCGCCCTCGATCTGACAGCGGCGGTGAGGACATGTTTCGAGAAGCGATCCGGCACTTATCACGCCTCGTCCGAGCCAAAGACATTGAAATCGGTGCCTTGAGCCAGAAATGTCAGACTTTACTGACCATCTGGCAAACGTCCGACGCCGGCCATGAGGTTCGGGGCGTGGACGCGAATCAGTTGGAGGAGCTTCTCCGGGAACGGGACACGTTGAAGCAGCGGGTCAACGTGCTGGAGGAGTGGCAGCGGCTGGTGCTCACCGAGGTGCACCATCTGCAGCGGGAGTCATCCCCACTTCAGAGAGAACTCCCACCACTCGAGGCACGGGCGTCAGTGGACAGCGAGGAGAAGCGTCGGCGACAGATGCACTCTGCCGCCCCGTTCCCGCGTCCTCGAGGGGATGCGACCCAACTCCGGCTCTTGGGGAAGAGACTGGCACAGATGCAGCTCGGCCTAGAGCAGCTCTGCAATGCCAAGGAGGTTCTCTTGGGTCCACCCGCCCTCACGTCACCACAGCCGCCCGCCGCATCGTCGCGGACTTGCGAGGCTGCCGGCTCTCAGGAGGCAATTAAGTCCGAGGCGCCGGGCGAGTCTGCGAAAGGGCCGCCAGCAGAGGTGGAAGCCTTAAGGCGAGCCACGGAGGAAAAAGACGCAGCCATCAGAAGCCTCCAGGAGGAGACTCAGAGACTGTCCGAGGCGATGGCCGCCACCTCGGAACGGGAGAGAGAACGGCACGCACAGACGGATTCCGAAATTCAGCGGCTCAAGGAGAAACAGGAGGCTTTACAGAACACGCTGGAGGACAGAGAGCTCTTAATCGAGGCGCAGAGGGAGGAATTCCTTTCTCTGAGGGAAACCCTCACGACCCAAGCGAGCGAAAACGAACTGTTGAGGCAGGCGGTGACAAACCTGAAGGAGAGGATAGTCCATCTGGAAGCGGATGCGTGCCAAGTCAAACGGGAGAATGCAAAACTGCTGGCAAGGTCCAGGGAGAAGGACACCGAAAACCAAGCCTTACAAGAGACGAACAGGCGCCTCTCTACGATGCTGAGGGAGAAGGAATTCGAATGCGTCTCCGTGAAGAAGAAGGCTCTGGCTTTTGAGTGCCTCCTGAGAGAAAAAGAAGAGGGCCGGGCTGGGGAATTCAGCCAGCTTCTCAATGCAGTGACCTCCATGCAGGAAAAGAGCATTGTCTTTCAGCGCGAGAGAGATGAGGCGGCGCTGGCGCTGAGACAGGAACGAGTGGAAAAGTGCGCCCTGCGGGAGGAGGTTCGCCTTTTGCGCGACAAGGGAGCGCGCTTAGGCCAGGAGCTGGGGAGGTCTCGGACGCAGGCTTCAGAATGCGAAGACTGGCATCTCCGGGCAGCGCGGCTGGCAGAAGACAGAGCGGCTCAACTCAGGAGGAAAGTCACGGCGCTAGAGGAGAGGCTCCTGTCATCTTCCCGCGCCATGCAGAAGGCGAGCCAGCGGGCCGCTGCCCGGGTCGGGTCCCTGCAGGAACAACTGACTGCGGTCACCCAGCAGAAAGAGGAGACTGCCCTCCAGCTGTCCGCCTCCCGGGAAGCAGAGAAGCAGCAGGCCGGAGCCCTGGCCAACCTGAAGGTGGTCCTGGCCGAGTGGATGCAAAAGGCAGACGGCCTGGAAGGGAAGCTGAGGTCGCTGCAGGGACGGCTGGAGAGAGCGCAAGCCGCCTCGCGCCTGCAGGAGGAGCAGATCGGAGGACTGCAGCGACAAGACGAGGCCCGGCGGGAAGTGCTGGAGGACGTCCAAAAGAAGTGGACCGACTTAGTGAGCACCCTGGAAGGAAAAGCAGACAAGGCCCTCCTGAGAAAGCTCTTCACGGACGCCTTGCAAAGCGCCAGACACGAACGCCGGGAAGCGTTCCGACGGATGGGAAGCACCCTGGGTGTGGAAAGGGAGGCCATGGAGCAGTTGCTGCAGGAAGAGCAGGGCGGCCTTACCGGATGGGTGACCGGGCGGCTCGGATCCCGCAGTGCCCCCGACACGCCTCCTCCTCGGAGACCCAACCAGCAGTCCGAGCTCAAGAGTTCCTTCTCGGAGCTTTTCGTGAACTTTCTAGAAGCTGAGTCTCAGGGAGCTTCTCCACCACGACAGCTCCCCGCTCAGCCCAGGAAGCGTCCCGGAGCACCCGCCAGGAAGACACTGGCTAAGAAGGTGCCAGCTCTTCTGAGAACCGCCCTCTCAGCCACCCCCAGAAGATCGGACGGGAATCCCTGCTCCCCAGCCGTGTCTCTCATCGACCCACCCGGCCCCGGAACCGGAGGGTCTGGGCACCTTCTCTTAGACGCCGTGACCGACGTCGTGGCCACCGGCACACCTTGGCTGCTGCCACCCGCCAAGAGTGCTGCCGGGCTGCTCCAAGGCCTGTCCAAGCCCTAGAGGCTCCCCAAGCCGCAGAGGAGACGACTGACGGCGCCTTCAGGAAAGCCGGTCCCTCGCTGCGGGTTCCTTAGCACAAAGTGGCCTTGTGCTAAATCTCACAGGTTTCTCTGCGGCTTCACTGGAGCTTTCAAAGAAATAGCTATGGTTCGCGCTTTCAAAAGGGTGTCGCTGCAGGTAGCCACCCACCTTAAAGCGGACGGACGTCACTTCTCTGGAGAGCAGGCGCGGCACGGGTGGGATCGCAGGCTGTGGGCCAAGGACGCTTCCGATTCTGTTTGTCACGCTGTCACCGTCTGGGAGGAGCTGGGGGGCGTGGGGTGGGGGGTGGGGGCTGGGTCTGGGAGGTGGGGGGGTTGCGGGCGGGTGGGGGTTGGGGGGTGGGTGTGTGGGAAGAGTGGGGGGGTGCGAAGGGTGGGGGTGGGGGTCGGGGGTCGTTTATTGAGCTTTCCCTCAGGGAGCGGGAACCTCACTTGCCTTAGTGCTGCAGCATCAGAAAGCGCGCGAGGGCGCCCACTCCCGGGACAGTAGGAAGAAAGGGGAAGGGCACCCACGTGCAGCGGGCATCCAAACTTCACGAGGAAAGCTTGCTTTCTCCCGGCTCGGTCCTCCTCCTCTTTCCACTGCCTGGGAAACCGCCCTCGGGTGCTCTGCGGCCTCTGGGACAGACAGGAAAACGCCTAAGAACGGGGGGATCTTATTCCCTGACTCGCTTTTGGTTGCAAAGCCAGTCACCAGACCTCAGAGATCTTTGCAAGGGTTTACGAACCGCTTCTTGTTGTTTTCCAAAGCAGGGGTCTGTGGTCTGTGGTCCGGATGGACACCGACTGACTGAACCGGCGCCTCGCGATGGGCATGGAAGCCGCTTCCGCCCCCAAGCCCATCAGAATGCCGTGGTCAACCCCCCCCCACCCCGCCCCGTTTCCTCAACAGCCCCTCCAAATCATCTCCATCGCCTGCCTCAAGCGGGATCGTCCTCATACCCGTTCAGTACCCGAAGAGATCAGAGGCCAGCTAGTCAAGAACTCTCCGTTTCCCCGCACCAGCCCCCACCCCCGTTTGAACGTCCCTCTATTTCTCTCCACCCACCCCTCCCCTTTCCCTTTGGTTTTCCAGGAAGAGGGATTCAGCTTGGCAGTTCCAGGGCCCTGGCTCCACGTGGGGTGCCCTGGGAACCGTCTGCTCAGCCTCCCCCAAAGATCTCGTTCCCTCAGTTTGCCAGCTGCTTTCTCTTCGGCCCGGCCCGTCTCTTTCCTTAAGCCGCTGAGCACACCCAAGTCTCTCCCAGCATCCACACCTCTCCTTTCCGCTCCTCCACCACCGCCTTCTCTCTCTACCTTTCACGGCTAAGCTGCTGCCAAAAGACCTCGACTCCTCGTCAGCCATCCAGTCATCGCCTCGTCTCTCACCGGCTCCTCGAAAGACTCCCCAAATCTCGTCGCCGTCCCGTCCTAGCAGGCGGCCAGGGCACGCCCTTCGGTTCCTTCGTCTTCCTAAACTCTCTGTGGTGTCTGAGGAATGCTGCCCACGCCTTCAGTCTCTGCAAGTTCTCTCCACCCTCTTTCTCTGGGGGATGGCCCCCTCCCCAGGTGCCCTTCCTAACCTCAGACCCCTCTGTCTCCCTTTCCTCTGCGGCTTCTCCTCCCGACCACTTCTCCAAGGGTTCTGTTCTCGAAGGCACGGTCTTCAGGGAACAGGAACCCCTCGGGTCTCAGAGCAAGCTCATGCGCTCTCCTACGATTCGATTCGACTCGCCCCCCGGAAGCCCAGGGCTTCTGAGTGCGTACGACTGACGTCACCCTGCCCCTGACTCCACGCTGCTTTCTCTAACTGTCTGCTGGACGCACCTCTCGGGATGTCCAAAGGCTTCTCAAAACCGACACGTCCAAAAGGGAGCCCGGTATCCTCCAAAAGAACCCTCCCCCTCCTCTTACCTTCCTTTCATCACCTCAGAAAACCTCTGCCCATCTCATCCCCGCCCCGCCCCCCCCGAGAGCGAGAGGCCTCAGGGCCACGCTTGAGCTCTCTGTCTCACCCACTTGGCAGCCTACCGACTCCCAAAGGGAGCCGAGCGCCTTCCCGTCTTTGCCGTCCCCGCTGCTCTGCCGCATGCCTTCCTGTCTCTTGCACGCAACCAGCCCAGTAGACTCCTTACTGATCTTGCCAGCTGGCCTCCTGGCACACCGCACCCCCCCCTCCCCGCTTGAACCCATCCTCCACACTGTTGGGAGGGTGACCCAAGAGGAAAACCCTGCCGTTACTGACACCCCGGTGCCCGGCCCCCACAGGGGTGGACGTGGGCGAAAAAGTAACCAAAGTTTCTGAGGTTGTTTTGCAGAACAGGAAGACGGCAGATCAGAGAGCAGCTTGATGGCAGCCCCCCCGGACCCCGCCAGAGCGGACATCGTGCAGAGGCTTGGACCAGCTGAAATGACGGATCGCCCACTTTCCGCGTCACGGACAGAGATCCTCGGCGTGCAACGCGTCGAACCCCACTGACTTCGCACTTGTGACCCACGAAGAAATACGAGTGACAGTCGCACCTGAGCAGAGGACTCTTCAAGCTTCACCCCCAGCGCTCGCCTGGTCCCACCCCTACCCCAACCCCAGATAAACGCCCCAACGTTTTGTTTTCCCTTTGAGGAGGCGGGTTTGAGTTTTACTCCCACCTCCTTGTCTGGCCGCGTCTTGATCATAAACCTCTTTCCTTGCTGCAACCCTGACTTCTCACTGATTGGCTTGGCTGCGAAATCGGGTACCCGGACCTGAGTTTGTGTGTGGTCCCATCGCTTCCCTGCTTGGAAGGAATCCAGGGTTCTCCACTGCCTGCAGGCCAAACTGGAGCAGAATCTCCAAGGCCTCGCCCCTGCAGCCTTCCTCCCTGCTCCTCACCCACACGCGGGCCCCCCTCCCGCCACGTGCGACTCTCTGCAGACCCCAAACAGGTTCTGACTCAAAGGACTTCAAGCTCATCGAGCGAGCCTAATCCTAGCAGGGTAATCCCTTCGATCCAGTGCACACCGCAAGTGTTCGACCTGCCTCTTCTTGGCAGGACTCAGAGGAGTGAGAGGTTGGACGGGAGGACGGGAGGACGGGAGGACGGGCGGAGGCGGAAGGGGTGGAAGTCCAAGGCTCAGGGAAAGGCAGCAAGCGGAGAGCAAGGAAAGGTGGATCACCTTTCCTGCACCGCCTGCTCCCCCCACCCATGCCGGCTCGCCTTCTTCCATCCTCAACCTCTTCCCCGCCCCGCTTCCTGGGGCATTTCACACTCAGCGCCCGCCGGAAGAGCACGGCAGCAGGACCAAAGCAACACGGAGAAGCAGCTGCTGCCAAAGCCAAAGGGAGGAAGAGGATCCGGAGAACCCTTTTTCCTTTCACTGGCTCCCGGCGCCTGCATCCTGCTCCCGATTCCAAATTTCACGCGGTCAACAACTGGCACCGCTCCTTCCTCCTCGCCCTGGGCTGGAGGCAGCACCGCCTCCCGCTTCCCTGAAGGCCCAAGGGAAACGCACGCACCGAGGGGATCCCACCGGCTGGAAGCCCCTTTACAGATTTCCGCTGTCTGCACTTGGACCTCAAGGGTCTGCGCGGCGCGCCCTGCCCCCACGACCATCCCACGTCACTCCTTAATCGCCCCCCCCCCCCGCCCCGCTGGAGCCCAAGGCTGAGAATCCGGTGCCAGCACCCGCCAACCCGCCGCGCCCCGCCCTGCGCCCCCCACCCCAGCGCCGCGGTCATCGCCTGTGCAAAGGCACGCGCCCCAGGGATGGGAGTGGTGGCCCCAGGCAGCCAGCACGGGCGCCAGGGTCGCCGGCAGGACAGGAGAAGGCGCAGGTCCCTGCTCCCGGGGGCGGGGCCCGGGCGGTGGAGACCCGGACGGGTGCACGGAGGGAGGCGGCCGCCCGGGGCCCTCACCTGCCCATGCTCTGGTGGGCCCGCGGCCTCCCGCAGTGCAACGGCCACTACCTGGCGGGGGCGGCGGCGGCGGGGGCGGCTCCCCAGCCTGCGGGGCTCCTGGCGCGCGCATCGGGACGGCCTGGCGGCTGCTCCCGCGCCACACTGCCGAGCCGCCGGCGGCGGCCGCGGCGGCGGCGGCGGCCGCGGCGGCGCCGGGCTCCCAGGCCCGCGGAGCTCGGGGCAGGCTGACCGGGACTTTCTGGTCGCTGCGGCGGCGGGTCCCCAGGCCCGCGGGGCCAGCCGCGCCGCCCCCGCGCCCCGCGCCAGGGCAGGAGCGCACGGCAGGCCCAGGGGGCGGCGCGCAGCCGGGCCTCGGCCGCCGGCCCCGTGTCGGGCCCCGAGGACGACGTCCCGCCGGGCTCAGCGGGGCTGGGGGCCGCGCGCTCCACGAGCACCTCTGGGTCCTTTCCCCGCTTCACCGCCCGCTCGACGCATGGGGAAGACTCCCTTCCCCGACCACAGCCCGCCCCGCGCTGACAGAAGCGGGCGCACAGCGTGCACGCGGTGTGCCACACCCCGCCTGTGGCGCCCGAGAGCCCCCAGGCTCCTCCCGGGGACCGCTTCTCCAGGCAGGGCCGCAGGAAGAGGGCGGCGAGGCGGCGGGGCAAGGACCCCGGCGACTGTGTGGGGGATGGCCACGGTCAGGGTGCTCAGGAGGGTCGTGCTTCCGCGCAGGGGGCCGACGTGTGTCCAAACACACTCGTCGGAACTCTGCAGGTGGAGGCGGGTCCCCACCTAGCTTGGCCCTCCGAGTGTTCTCCAAGCCGGCTGGGAAGATCCCCGGCCGCAGGACAGGAGGGAGCGTGGGAGGCGCTTGGCGGCAGTCAGAGCCCTGGGGTCCTTTCTGCCCACACGCGCTGCCACGCGCACAGGTGGCGGTGGTGTGGGGATGGCGGCCTTCAGCGCGGCGTTCCTGGCGGGCGGCCCCAGGGGGCAGGAGGGCCGCCTGGCCCCCGGGGGCGGCACTGAAGCAGAGGGAGAGGGGTCCCACCGCCGTGGTGGGAAGCCCTGGGGATGAGCGGAGGCCCACGGGGCTGGCGGTGGGGGGTGGAGGGGGGCGGAGCGGGGCACGCGTGTCAGGAGGTGGCCATGGGTGAGGGCCAGGCGGCAGGCCTCGCGGTTGCGGGCAGCCCCTCCCCTCCCCTCTGGGAGCCCGAGCCCAACGGTTGGAGCCCGCGCCCTGCCCAGGCCCCGCCCCAGCCCCGCCCAGGCCCCGCCCCCAGGCCGCCAGCCCGCCTTGCCTAGCAGCGCCTGGCTGTGATTTGACTCTTAGCCTCGCGCAGCCGCCGGGGCCCTGACACTTGGCGGGGCTGTCCGACTGGGCTGGACGCTCTTCGCGGAGCGCACCAGGTCAGTGCTGTGACCCGCAGCGATGGCCTCCTGGTTTGGCCGCCTCGGCCTCGGCTCCGGCTTAGGCCATTCCTTGGGGCGAGTGGGCGTCAGCGTGGCTTCCCTCCCCGCACACCTCTCTGACTTCACCAGAGGTGTGCTGAGGAAGGGGACGCAAAAGCTGCCAGACTTACCCGACTCGGGGAGAACGGAGACGGAAGCCATTCGGGCGACCGGACCACCCGAGAAGGAGAGACCGGCAACTCCAGCTCGGAGAGACACCGCAACTCTGCGGGAAAGCCTCGAGGAAGGAGACACGAGGCTCGCCTCCCTGCAAGAAGAAGGCAGTCACCTGAGGGAAGCACCGGACCCACAGAGACAACGGGCTCGAGCCGCTCCAGTGGTTGACCCGAACACCCTCGACGCCGGGACACAACTAGAATCTGAGGGGTCTCAACTGAAAGGGATCGAAGGTCACCACCCGGAGGAGGAAACGCAGCATCCTCCAAGGACCACTGAAGAGCAAAAGCAGAGGAAGGCGCTGAAACTTGGGACCGAAAAGACGATGCCTCTGACCGAGCGGCTTGATGAGCCGGACGAAGATGAGACCGGGCCACGAACTCGGACGATCCAGCCCCAAGACTGGGAGAGCCAGGGCCTTCCCGCTCGCCTAGCTTCGCCTCCCTCCGTCCAGGATGCGGGGGGCCTCCAGCAGCAACTGCAAGCCTCTGCTTTGGAAAGGGAACGAGTGTTGGCCGTTTTCGACGAGAAGCTGAGGGAAAACAGCCACCTGAAAAGGGCGTATCACACAATGATGGACCTGCTGGTGGCCAAAGAAGCAGAGCTCGCGAAGCTGCGAGGCGAAAGTCAGACACGGCGCCCTCGATCTGACAGCGGCGGTGAGGACATGTTTCGAGAAGCGATCCGGCACTTATCACGCCTCGTCCGAGCCAAAGACATTGAAATCGGTGCCTTGAGCCAGAAATGTCAGACTTTACTGACCATCTGGCAAACGTCCGACGCCGGCCATGAGGTTCGGGGCGTGGACGCGAATCAGTTGGAGGAGCTTCTCCGGGAACGGGACACGTTGAAGCAGCGGGTCAACGTGCTGGAGGAGTGGCAGCGGCTGGTGCTAACCGAGGTGCACCATCTGCAGCGGGAGTCATCCCCACTTCAGAGAGAACTCCCACCACTCGAGGCACGGGCGTCAGTGGACAGCGAGGAGAAGCGTCGGCGACAGATGCACTCTGCCGCCCCGTTCCCGCGTCCTCGAGGGGATGCGACCCAACTCCGGCTCTTGGGGAAGAGACTGGCACAGATGCAGCTCGGCCTAGAGCAGCTCTGCAATGCCAAGGAGGTTCTCTTGGGTCCACCCGCCCTCACGTCACCACAGCCGCCCGCCGCATCGTCGCGGACTTGCGAGGCTGCCGGCTCTCAGGAGGCAATTAAGTCCGAGGCGCCGGGCGAGTCTGCGAAAGGGCCGCCAGCAGAGGTGGAAGCCTTAAGGCGAGCCACGGAGGAAAAAGACGCAGCCATCAGAAGCCTCCAGGAGGAGACTCAGAGACTGTCCGAGGCGATGGCCGCCACCTCGGAACGGGAGAGAGAACGGCACGCACAGACGGATTCCGAAATTCAGCGGCTCAAGGAGAAACAGGAGGCTTTACAGAACACGCTGGAGGACAGAGAGCTCTTAATCGAGGCGCAGAGGGAGGAATTCCTTTCTCTGAGGGAAACCCTCACGACCCAAGCGAGCGAAAACGAACTGTTGAGGCAGGCGGTGACAAACCTGAAGGAGAGGATAGTCCATCTGGAAGCGGATGCGTGCCAAGTCAAACGGGAGAATGCAAAACTGCTGGCAAGGTCCAGGGAGAAGGACACCGAAAACCAAGCCTTACAAGAGACGAACAGGCGCCTCTCTACGATGCTGAGGGAGAAGGAATTCGAATGCGTCTCCGTGAAGAAGAAGGCTCTGGCTTTTGAGTGCCTCCTGAGAGAAAAAGAAGAGGGCCGGGCTGGGGAATTCAGCCAGCTTCTCAATGCAGTGACCTCCATGCAGGAAAAGAGCATTGTCTTTCAGCGCGAGAGAGATGAGGCGGCGCTGGCGCTGAGACAGGAACGAGTGGAAAAGTGCGCCCTGCGGGAGGAGGTTCGCCTTTTGCGCGACAAGGGAGCGCGCTTAGGCCAGGAGCTGGGGAGGTCTCGGACGCAGGCTTCAGAATGCGAAGACTGGCATCTCCGGGCAGCGCGGCTGGCAGAAGACAGAGCGGCTCAACTCAGGAGGAAAGTCACGGCGCTAGAGGAGAGGCTCCTGTCATCTTCCCGCGCCATGCAGAAGGCGAGCCAGCGGGCCGCTGCCCGGGTCGGGTCCCTGCAGGAACAACTGACTGCGGTCACCCAGCAGAAAGAGGAGACTGCCCTCCAGCTGTCCGCCTCCCGGGAAGCAGAGAAGCAGCAGGCCGGAGCCCTGGCCAACCTGAAGGTGGTCCTGGCCGAGTGGATGCAAAAGGCAGACGGCCTGGAAGGGAAGCTGAGGTCGCTGCAGGGACGGCTGGAGAGAGCGCAAGCCGCCTCGCGCCTGCAGGAGGAGCAGATCGGAGGACTGCAGCGACAAGACGAGGCCCGGCGGGAAGTGCTGGAGGACGTCCAAAAGAAGTGGACCGACTTAGTGAGCACCCTGGAAGGAAAAGCAGACAAGGCCCTCCTGAGAAAGCTCTTCACGGACGCCTTGCAAAGCGCCAGACACGAACGCCGGGAAGCGTTCCGACGGATGGGAAGCACCCTGGGTGTGGAAAGGGAGGCCATGGAGCAGTTGCTGCAGGAAGAGCAGGGCGGCCTTACCGGATGGGTGACCGGGCGGCTCGGATCCCGCAGTGCCCCCGACACGCCTCCTCCTCGGAGACCCAACCAGCAGTCCGAGCTCAAGAGTTCCTTCTCGGAGCTTTTCGTGAACTTTCTAGAAGCTGAGTCTCAGGGAGCTTCTCCACCACGACAGCTCCCCGCTCAGCCCAGGAAGCGTCCCGGAGCACCCGCCAGGAAGACACTGGCTAAGAACGTGCCAGCTCTTCTGAGAACCGCCCTCTCAGCCACCCCCAGAAGATCGGACGGGAATCCCTGCTCCCCAGCCGTGTCTCTCATCGACCCACCCGGCCCCGGAACCGGAGGGTCTGGGCACCTTCTCTTAGACGCCGTGACCGACGTCGTGGCCACCGGCACACCTTGGCTGCTGCCACCCGCCAAGAGTGCTGCCGGGCTGCTCCAAGGCCTGTCCAAGCCCTAGAGGCTCCCCAAGCCGCAGAGGAGACGACTGACGGCGCCTTCAGGAAAGCCGGTCCCTCGCTGCGGGTTCCTTAGCACAAAGTGGCCTTGTGCTAAAGCTCACAGGTTTCTCTGCGGCTTCACTGGAGCTTTCAAAGAAATAGCTATGGTTCGCGCTTTCAAAAGGGTGTCGCTGCAGGTAGCCACCCACCTTAAAGCGGACGGACGTCACTTCTCTGGAGAGCAGGCGCGGCACGGGTGGGATCGCAGGCTGTGGGCCAAGGACGCTTCCGATTCTGTTTGTCACGCTGTCACCGTCTGGGAGGAGCTGGGGGGCGTGGGGTGGGGGGTGGGGGCTGGGTCTGGGAGGTGGGGGGTTGCGGGCGGGTGGGGTTGGGGGTGTGGGAAGAGTGGGGGCTGGGAAGGGTGGGGGTGGGGGGAGGGGGGCGTTTATTGAGCTTTCCCTCGGGGAGCGGGAACCTCACTTGCCTTAGTGCTGCAGCATCAGAAAGCGCGCGAGGGCGCCCACTCCCGGGACAGTAGGAAGAAAGGGGAAGGGCACCAACGTGCAGCGGGCATCCAAACTTCACGAGGAAAGCTTGCTTTCTCCCGGCTCGGTCCTCCTCCTCTTTCCACTGCCTGGGAAACCGCCCTCGGGTGCTCTGCGGCCTCTGGGACAGACAGGAAAACGCCTAAGCACGGGAGGATCTTATTCCCTGACTCGCTTTTGGTTGCAAAGCCAGTCACCAGACCTCAGAGATGTTTGCAAGGGTTTGCGAACTGCGTCTTGTTGTTTTCCAAAGCAGGGGTCTGTGGTCTGTGGTCCGGATGGACACCGACTGACTGAACCGGCGCCTCGCGATGGGCATGGAAGCCGCTTCCACCCCCAAGCCCATCAGAGGGCCGTGGGCAACCCCCATCCCCCCCTGCCCCGTTTCCTCAACAGCCCCTCCAAATCATCTCCATCGCCTGCCTCAAGCGGGATCGTCCTCATACCGTTCGGTACCCGAAGAGATCAGAGGCCAGCTAGTCAAGAACTCTCCGTTTCCCGCACCACCCCCCACCCCCGTTTGAACGTCCCTCTATTTCTCTCCACCCACCCCTCCCCTTTCCCTTTGGTTTTCCAGGAAGAGGGATTCAGCTTGGCAGTTCCAGGGCCCTGGCTCCACGTGGGGTGCCCTGGGAACCGTCTGCTCAGCCTCCCCCAAAGATCTCGTTCCCTCAGTTTGCCAGCTGCTTTCTCTTCGGCCCGCCTCTTTCCTTAAGCCGCTGAGCACACCCAAGTCTCTCCCAGCATCCACACCTCTCCTTTCCGCTCCTCCACCACCGCCTTCTCTCTCTACCTTTCACGGCTAAGCTGCTGCCAAAAGACCTCGACTCCTCGTCAGCCATCCAGTCATCGCCTCTTCTCTCACCGGCTCCTCGAAAGACTCCCCAAATCTCGTCGCCGTCCCGTCCTAGCAAGAGGCCAGGGCACGCCCTTCGGTTCCTTCGTCTTCCTAAACTCTCTGTGGTGTCTGAGGAATGCTGCCCACGCCTTCAGTCTCTGCAAGTTCTCTCCACCCTCTTTCTCTGGGGGATGGCCCCCTCCCCAGGTGCCCTTCCTAACCTCAGACCCCTCTGTCTCCCTTTCCTCTGCGGCTTCTCCTCCCGACCACTTCTCCAAGGGTTCTGTTCTCGAAGGCAAGGCACGGTCTTCAGGGAACAGGAACCCCTCGGGTCTCAGAGCAAGCTCATGCGCTCTCCTACGATTCGACTCGCCCCCCGGATGCCCAGGGCTTCTGAGTGCGTACGACTGACGTCACCCTGCCCCTGACTCCACGCTGCTTTCTCTAACTGTCTGCTGGACGCACCTCTCGGGATGTCCAAAGGCTTCTCAAAACCGACACGTCCAAAAGGGAGCCCGGTACCCTCCAAAAAAACCCTCCCCCTCCTCTTACCTTCCTTTCATCACCTCAGAAAACCTCTGCCCATCTCATACCCCCGAGAGCGAGAGGCCTCAGGGCCACGCTTGAGCTCTCTGTCTCACCCAAAGGGAGCCGAGCGCCTTCCCGTCTTTGCCGTCCCCGCTGCTCTGCCGCATGCCTTCCTGTCTCTTGCACGCAACCAGCCCAGTAGACTCCTTACTGATCCTGCCGCCTGGCCTCCTGGCACACCGCACCCCCCCCTCCCCGCTTGAACCCATCCTCCACACTGTTGGGAGGGTGACCCAAGAGGAAAACCCTGCCGTTACTGACACCCCGGTGCCCGGCCCCCACAGGGGTGGACGTGGGCGAGAAAGTAACCAAAGTTTCTGAGGTTGTTTTGCAGAACAACAGGAAGACGGCAGATCAGAGAGCAGCTTGATGGCAGCCCCCCCGGACCCCGCCCGAGCGGACATCGTGCAGAGGCTTGGACCAGCTGAAATGACGGATCGCCCACTTTCCGCGTCACGGACAGAGATCCTCGGCGTGCAACGCGTCGAACCCCACTGACTTCGCACTTGTGACCCACGAAGAAATACGAGTGACAGTCGCACCTGAGCAGAGGACTCTTCAAGCTTCACCCCCAGCGCTCGCCTGGTCCCACCCCTACCCCAACCCCAGATAAACGCCCCAACGTTTTGTTTTCCCTTTGAGGAGGCGGGTTTGAGTTTTACTCCCACCTCCTTGTCTGGCCGCGTCTTGATCATAAACCTCTTTCCTTGCTGCAACCCTGACTTCTCACTGATTGGCTTGGCTGCGAAATCGGGTACCCGGACCTGAGTTTGTGTGTGGTCCCATCGCTTCCCTGCTTGGAAGGAATCCAGGGTTCTCCACTGCCTGCAGGCCAAACTGGAGCAGAATCTCCAAGGCCTCGCCCCTGCAGCCTTCCTCCCTGCTCCTCACCCACACGCGGGCCCCCCTCCCGCCACGTGCGACTCTCTGCAGACCCCAAACAGGTTCTGACTCAAAGGACTTCAAGCTCATCGAGCGAGCCTAATCCTAGCAGGGTAATCCCTTCGATCCAGTGCACACCGCAAGTGTTCGACCTGCCTCTTCTTGGCAGGACTCAGAGGAGAGAGAGGTTGGACGGGAGGACGGGAGGACGGGCGGAGGCGGAAGGGGTGGAAGTCCAAGGCTCAGGGAAAGGCAGTAAGCGGAGAGCAAGGAAAGGTGGATCACCTTTCCTGCACCGCCTGCTCCCCCCACCCATGCCGGCTCGCCTTCTTCCATCCTCAACCTCTTCCCCGCCCCGCTTCCTGGGGCATTTCACACTCAGCGCCCGCCGGAAGAGCACGGCAGCAGGACCAAAGCAACATGGAGAAGCAGCTGCTGCCAAAGCCAAAGGGAGGAAGAGGATCCGGAGAACCCTTTTTCCTTTCACTGGCTCCCGGCGCCTGCATCCTGCTCCCGATTCCAAATTTCACGCGGTCAACAACTGGCACCGCTCCTTCCTCCTCGCCCTGGGCTGGAGGCAGCACCGCCTCCCGCTTCCCTGAAGGCCCAAGGGAAACGCACGCACCGAGGGGATCCCACCGGCTGGAAGCCCCTTTACAGATTTCCGCTGTCTGCACTTGGACCTCAAGGGTCTGCGCGGCGCGCCCTGCCCCCACGACCATCCCACGTCACTCCTTAATCGCCCCCCCCCCCGCCCCGCTGGAGCCCAAGGCTGAGAATCCGGTGCCAGCACCCGCCAACCCGCCGCGCCCCGCCCTGCGCCCCCCACCCCAGCGCCGCGGTCATCGCCTGTGCAAAGGCACGCGCCCCAGGGATGGGAGTGGTGGCCCCAGGCAGCCAGCACGGGCGCCAGGGTCGCCGGCAGGACAGGAGAAGGCGCAGGTCCCTGCTCCCGGGGGCGGGGCCCGGGCGGTGGAGACCCGGACGGGTGCACGGAGGGAGGCGGCCGCCCGGGGCCCTCACCTGCCCATGCTCTGGTGGGCCCGCGGCCTCCCGCAGTGCAACGGCCACTACCTGGCGGGGGCGGCGGCGGCGGGGGCGGCTCCCCAGCCTGCGGGGCTCCTGGCGCGCGCATCGGGACGGCCTGGCGGCTGCTCCCGCGCCACACTGCCGAGCCGCCGGCGGCGGCCGCGGCGGCGGCGGCGACGGCGGCGGCGCCGGGCTCCCAGGCCCGCGGAGCTCGGGGCAGGCTGACCGGGACTTTCTGGTCGCTGCGGCGGCGGGTCCCCAGGCCCGCGGGGCCAGCCGCGCCGCCCCCGCGCCCCGCGCCAGGGCAGGAGCGCACGGCAGGCCCAGGGGGCGGCGCGCAGCCGGGCCTCGGCCGCCGGCCCCGTGTCGGGCCCCGAGGACGACGTCCCGCCGGGCTCAGCGGGGCTGGGGGCCGCGCGCTCCACGAGCACCTCTGGGTCCTTTCCCCGCTTCACCGCCCGCTCGACGCATGGGGAAGACTCCCTTCCCCGACCACAGCCCGCCCCGCGCTGACAGAAGCGGGCGCACAGCGTGCACGCGGTGTGCCACAACCCGCCTGTGGCGCCCGAGAGCCCCCAGGCTCCTCCCGGGGACCGCTTCTCCAGGCAGGGCCGCAGGAAGAGGGCGGCGAGGCGGCGGGGCAAGGACCCCGGCGACTGTGTGGGGGATGGCCACGGTCAGGGTGCTCAGGAGGGTCGTGCTTCCGCGCAGGGGGCCGACGTGTGTCCAAACACACTCGTCGGAACTCTGCAGGTGGAGGCGGGTCCCCACCTACCTTGGCCCTCCGAGTGTTCTCCAAGCCGGCTGGGAAGATCCCCGGCCGCAGGACAGGAGGGAGCGTGGGAGGCGCTTGGCGGCAGTCAGAGCCCTGGGGTCCTTTCTGCCCACACGCGCTGCCACGCGCACAGGTGGCGGTGGTGTGGGGATGGCGGCCTTCAGCGCGGCGTTCCTGGCGGGCGGCCCCAGGGGGCAGGAGGGCCGCCTGGCCCCCGGGGGCGGCACTGAAGCAGAGGGAGAGGGGTCCCACCGCCGTGGTGGGAAGCCCTGGGGATGAGCGGAGGCCCACGGGGCTGGCGGTGGGGGGTGGAGGGGGGCGGAGCGGGGCACGCGTGTCAGGAGGTGGCCATGGGTGAGGGCCAGGCGGCAGGCCTCGCGGTTGCGGGCAGCCCCTCCCCTCCCCTCTGGGAGCCCGAGCCCAACGGTTGGAGCCCGCGCCCTGCCCAGGCCCCGCCCAGGCCCCGCCCAGGCCCCGCCCCCAGGCCGCCAGCCCGCCTTGCCTAGCAGCGCCTGGCTGTGATTTGACTCTTAGCCTCGCGCAGCCGCCGGGGCCCTGACACTTGGCGGGGCTGTCCGACTGGGCTGGACGCTCTTCGCGGAGCGCACCAGGTCAGTGCTGTGACCCGCAGCGATGGCCTCCTGGTTTGGCCGCCTCGGCCTCGGCTCCG
Organism: Equus caballus; assembly: GCF_041296265.1. Lineage (NCBI taxonomy): Eukaryota > Metazoa > Chordata > Mammalia > Perissodactyla > Equidae > Equus > Equus caballus. The sequence goes on along the minus strand of NW_027222392.1, from coordinate 887,273 downwards.
GCTTAGGCCATTCCCTGGGGCGAGTGGGCGTCAGCGTGGCTTCCCTCCCCGCACACCTCTCTGACTTCACCAGAGGTGTGCTGAGGAAGGGGACGCAAAAGCTGCCAGACTTACCCGACTCGGGGAGAACGGAGACGGAAGCCATTCGGGCGACCGGACCACCCGAGAAGGAGAGACCGGCAACTCCAGCTCGGAGAGACACCGCAACTCTGCGGGAAAGCCTCGAGGAAGGAGACACGAGGCTCGCCTCCCTGCAAGAAGAAGGCAGTCACCTGAGGGAAGCACCGGACCCACAGAGACAACGGGCTCGAGCCGCTCCAGTGGTTGACCCGAACACCCTCGACGCCGGGACACAACTAGAATCTGAGGGGTCTCAACTGAAAGGGATCGAAGGTCACCACCCGGAGGAGGAAACGCAGCATCCTCCAAGGACCACTGAAGAGCAAAAGCAGAGGAAGGCGCTGAAACTTGGGACCGAAAAGACGATGCCTCTGACCGAGCGGCTTGATGAGCCGGACGAAGATGAGACCGGGCCACGAACTCGGACGATCCAGCCCCAAGACTGGGAGAGCCAGGGCCTTCCCGCTCGCCTAGCTTCGCCTCCCTCCGTCCAGGATGCGGGGGGCCTCCAGCAGCAACTGCAAGCCTCTGCTTTGGAAAGGGAACGAGTGTTGGCCGTTTTCGACGAGAAGCTGAGGGAAAACAGCCACCTGAAAAGGGCGTATCACACAATGATGGACCTGCTGGTGGCCAAAGAAGCAGAGCTCGCGAAGCTGCGAGGCGAAAGTCAGACACGGCGCCCTCGATCTGACAGCGGCGGTGAGGACATGTTTCGAGAAGCGATCCGGCACTTATCACGCCTCGTCCGAGCCAAAGACATTGAAATCGGTGCCTTGAGCCAGAAATGTCAGACTTTACTGACCATCTGGCAAACGTCCGACGCCGGCCATGAGGTTCGGGGCGTGGACGCGAATCAGTTGGAGGAGCTTCTCCGGGAACGGGACACGTTGAAGCAGCGGGTCAACGTGCTGGAGGAGTGGCAGCGGCTGGTGCTAACCGAGGTGCACCATCTGCAGCGGGAGTCATCCCCACTTCAGAGAGAACTCCCACCACTCGAGGCACGGGCGTCAGTGGACAGCGAGGAGAAGCGTCGGCGACAGATGCACTCTGCCGCCCCGTTCCCGCGTCCTCGAGGGGATGCGACCCAACTCCGGCTCTTGGGGAAGAGACTGGCACAGATGCAGCTCGGCCTAGAGCAGCTCTGCAATGCCAAGGAGGTTCTCTTGGGTCCACCCGCCCTCACGTCACCACAGCCGCCCGCCGCATCGTCGCGGACTTGCGAGGCTGCCGGCTCTCAGGAGGCAATTAAGTCCGAGGCGCCGGGCGAGTCTGCGAAAGGGCCGCCAGCAGAGGTGGAAGCCTTAAGGCGAGCCACGGAGGAAAAAGACGCAGCCATCAGAAGCCTCCAGGAGGAGACTCAGAGACTGTCCGAGGCGATGGCCGCCACCTCGGAACGGGAGAGAGAACGGCACGCACAGACGGATTCCGAAATTCAGCGGCTCAAGGAGAAACAGGAGGCTTTACAGAACACGCTGGAGGACAGAGAGCTCTTAATCGAGGCGCAGAGGGAGGAATTCCTTTCTCTGAGGGAAACCCTCACGACCCAAGCGAGCGAAAACGAACTGTTGAGGCAGGCGGTGACAAACCTGAAGGAGAGGATAGTCCATCTGGAAGCGGATGCGTGCCAAGTCAAACGGGAGAATGCAAAACTGCTGGCAAGGTCCAGGGAGAAGGACACCGAAAACCAAGCCTTACAAGAGACGAACAGGCGCCTCTCTACGATGCTGAGGGAGAAGGAATTCGAATGCGTCTCCGTGAAGAAGAAGGCTCTGGCTTTTGAGTGCCTCCTGAGAGAAAAAGAAGAGGGCCGGGCTGGGGAATTCAGCCAGCTTCTCAATGCAGTGACCTCCATGCAGGAAAAGAGCATTGTCTTTCAGCGCGAGAGAGATGAGGCGGCGCTGGCGCTGAGACAGGAACGAGTGGAAAAGTGCGCCCTGCGGGAGGAGGTTCGCCTTTTGCGCGACAAGGGAGCGCGCTTAGGCCAGGAGCTGGGGAGGTCTCGGACGCAGGCTTCAGAATGCGAAGACTGGCATCTCCGGGCAGCGCGGCTGGCAGAAGACAGAGCGGCTCAACTCAGGAGGAAAGTCACGGCGCTAGAGGAGAGGCTCCTGTCATCTTCCCGCGCCATGCAGAAGGCGAGCCAGCGGGCCGCTGCCCGGGTCGGGTCCCTGCAGGAACAACTGACTGCGGTCACCCAGCAGAAAGAGGAGACTGCCCTCCAGCTGTCCGCCTCCCGGGAAGCAGAGAAGCAGCAGGCCGGAGCCCTGGCCAACCTGAAGGTGGTCCTGGCCGAGTGGATGCAAAAGGCAGACGGCCTGGAAGGGAAGCTGAGGTCGCTGCAGGGACGGCTGGAGAGAGCGCAAGCCGCCTCGCGCCTGCAGGAGGAGCAGATCGGAGGACTGCAGCGACAAGACGAGGCCCGGCGGGAAGTGCTGGAGGACGTCCAAAAGAAGTGGACCGACTTAGTGAGCACCCTGGAAGGAAAAGCAGACAAGGCCCTCCTGAGAAAGCTCTTCACGGACGCCTTGCAAAGCGCCAGACACGAACGCCGGGAAGCGTTCCGACGGATGGGAAGCACCCTGGGTGTGGAAAGGGAGGCCATGGAGCAGTTGCTGCAGGAAGAGCAGGGCGGCCTTACCGGATGGGTGACCGGGCGGCTCGGATCCCGCAGTGCCCCCGACACGCCTCCTCCTCGGAGACCCAACCAGCAGTCCGAGCTCAAGAGTTCCTTCTCGGAGCTTTTCGTGAACTTTCTAGAAGCTGAGTCTCAGGGAGCTTCTCCACCACGACAGCTCCCCGCTCAGCCCAGGAAGCGTCCCGGAGCACCCGCCAGGAAGACACTGGCTAAGAAGGTGCCAGCTCTTCTGAGAACCGCCCTCTCAGCCACCCCCAGAAGATCGGACGGGAATCCCTGCTCCCCAGCCGTGTCTCTCATCGACCCACCCGGCCCCGGAACCGGAGGGTCTGGGCACCTTCTCTTAGACGCCGTGACCGACGTCGTGGCCACCGGCACACCTTGGCTGCTGCCACCCGCCAAGAGTGCTGCCGGGCTGCTCCAAGGCCTGTCCAAGCCCTAGAGGCTCCCCAAGCCGCAGAGGAGACGACTGACGGCGCCTTCAGGAAAGCCGGTCCCTCGCTGCGGGTTCCTTAGCACAAAGTGGCCTTGTGCTAAAGCTCACAGGTTTCTCTGCGGCTTCACTGGAGCTTTCAAAGAAATAGCTATGGTTCGCGCTTTCAAAAGGGTGTCGCTGCAGGTAGCCACCCACCTTAAAGCGGACGGACGTCACTTCTCTGGAGAGCAGGCGCGGCACGGGTGGGATCGCAGGCTGTGGGCCAAGGACGCTTCCGATTCTGTTTGTCACGCTGTCACCGTCTGGGAGGAGCTGGGGGGCGTGGGGTGGGGGGTGGGGGCTGGGTCTGGGAGGTGGGGGGTTGCGGGCGGGTGGGGTTGGGGGTGTGGGAAGAGTGGGGGCTGGGAAGGGTGGGGGTGGGGGGAGGGGGGCGTTTATTGAGCTTTCCCTCGGGGAGCGGGAACCTCACTTGCCTTAGTGCTGCAGCATCAGAAAGCGCGCGAGGGCGCCCACTCCCGGGACAGTAGGAAGAAAGGGGAAGGGCACCAACGTGCAGCGGGCATCCAAACTTCACGAGGAAAGCTTGCTTTCTCCCGGCTCGGTCCTCCTCCTCTTTCCACTGCCTGGGAAACCGCCCTCGGGTGCTCTGCGGCCTCTGGGACAGACAGGAAAACGCCTAAGCACGGGAGGATCTTATTCCCTGACTCGCTTTTGGTTGCAAAGCCAGTCACCAGACCTCAGAGATGTTTGCAAGGGTTTGCGAACTGCGTCTTGTTGTTTTCCAAAGCAGGGGTCTGTGGTCTGTGGTCCGGATGGACACCGACTGACTGAACCGGCGCCTCGCGATGGGCATGGAAGCCGCTTCCACCCCCAAGCCCATCAGAGGGCCGTGGGCAACCCCCATCCCCCCCTGCCCCGTTTCCTCAACAGCCCCTCCAAATCATCTCCATCGCCTGCCTCAAGCGGGATCGTCCTCATACCGTTCGGTACCCGAAGAGATCAGAGGCCAGCTAGTCAAGAACTCTCCGTTTCCCGCACCACCCCCCACCCCCGTTTGAACGTCCCTCTATTTCTCTCCACCCACCCCTCCCCTTTCCCTTTGGTTTTCCAGGAAGAGGGATTCAGCTTGGCAGTTCCAGGGCCCTGGCTCCACGTGGGGTGCCCTGGGAACCGTCTGCTCAGCCTCCCCCAAAGATCTCGTTCCCTCAGTTTGCCAGCTGCTTTCTCTTCGGCCCGCCTCTTTCCTTAAGCCGCTGAGCACACCCAAGTCTCTCCCAGCATCCACACCTCTCCTTTCCGCTCCTCCACCACCGCCTTCTCTCTCTACCTTTCACGGCTAAGCTGCTGCCAAAAGACCTCGACTCCTCGTCAGCCATCCAGTCATCGCCTCTTCTCTCACCGGCTCCTCGAAAGACTCCCCAAATCTCGTCGCCGTCCCGTCCTAGCAAGAGGCCAGGGCACGCCCTTCGGTTCCTTCGTCTTCCTAAACTCTCTGTGGTGTCTGAGGAATGCTGCCCACGCCTTCAGTCTCTGCAAGTTCTCTCCACCCTCTTTCTCTGGGGGATGGCCCCCTCCCCAGGTGCCCTTCCTAACCTCAGACCCCTCTGTCTCCCTTTCCTCTGCGGCTTCTCCTCCCGACCACTTCTCCAAGGGTTCTGTTCTCGAAGGCAAGGCACGGTCTTCAGGGAACAGGAACCCCTCGGGTCTCAGAGCAAGCTCATGCGCTCTCCTACGATTCGACTCGCCCCCCGGATGCCCAGGGCTTCTGAGTGCGTACGACTGACGTCACCCTGCCCCTGACTCCACGCTGCTTTCTCTAACTGTCTGCTGGACGCACCTCTCGGGATGTCCAAAGGCTTCTCAAAACCGACACGTCCAAAAGGGAGCCCGGTACCCTCCAAAAAAACCCTCCCCCTCCTCTTACCTTCCTTTCATCACCTCAGAAAACCTCTGCCCATCTCATACCCCCGAGAGCGAGAGGCCTCAGGGCCACGCTTGAGCTCTCTGTCTCACCCAAAGGGAGCCGAGCGCCTTCCCGTCTTTGCCGTCCCCGCTGCTCTGCCGCATGCCTTCCTGTCTCTTGCACGCAACCAGCCCAGTAGACTCCTTACTGATCCTGCCGCCTGGCCTCCTGGCACACCGCACCCCCCCCTCCCCGCTTGAACCCATCCTCCACACTGTTGGGAGGGTGACCCAAGAGGAAAACCCTGCCGTTACTGACACCCCGGTGCCCGGCCCCCACAGGGGTGGACGTGGGCGAGAAAGTAACCAAAGTTTCTGAGGTTGTTTTGCAGAACAACAGGAAGACGGCAGATCAGAGAGCAGCTTGATGGCAGCCCCCCCGGACCCCGCCCGAGCGGACATCGTGCAGAGGCTTGGACCAGCTGAAATGACGGATCGCCCACTTTCCGCGTCACGGACAGAGATCCTCGGCGTGCAACGCGTCGAACCCCACTGACTTCGCACTTGTGACCCACGAAGAAATACGAGTGACAGTCGCACCTGAGCAGAGGACTCTTCAAGCTTCACCCCCAGCGCTCGCCTGGTCCCACCCCTACCCCAACCCCAGATAAACGCCCCAACGTTTTGTTTTCCCTTTGAGGAGGCGGGTTTGAGTTTTACTCCCACCTCCTTGTCTGGCCGCGTCTTGATCATAAACCTCTTTCCTTGCTGCAACCCTGACTTCTCACTGATTGGCTTGGCTGCGAAATCGGGTACCCGGACCTGAGTTTGTGTGTGGTCCCATCGCTTCCCTGCTTGGAAGGAATCCAGGGTTCTCCACTGCCTGCAGGCCAAACTGGAGCAGAATCTCCAAGGCCTCGCCCCTGCAGCCTTCCTCCCTGCTCCTCACCCACACGCGGGCCCCCCTCCCGCCACGTGCGACTCTCTGCAGACCCCAAACAGGTTCTGACTCAAAGGACTTCAAGCTCATCGAGCGAGCCTAATCCTAGCAGGGTAATCCCTTCGATCCAGTGCACACCGCAAGTGTTCGACCTGCCTCTTCTTGGCAGGACTCAGAGGAGTGAGAGGTTGGACGGGAGGACGGGAGGACGGGAGGACGGGCGGAGGCGGAAGGGGTGGAAGTCCAAGGCTCAGGGAAAGGCAGCAAGCGGAGAGCAAGGAAAGGTGGATCACCTTTCCTGCACCGCCTGCTCCCCCCACCCATGCCGGCTCGCCTTCTTCCATCCTCAACCTCTTCCCCGCCCCGCTTCCTGGGGCATTTCACACTCAGCGCCCGCCGGAAGAGCACGGCAGCAGGACCAAAGCAACACGGAGAAGCAGCTGCTGCCAAAGCCAAAGGGAGGAAGAGGATCCGGAGAACCCTTTTTCCTTTCACTGGCTCCCGGCGCCTGCATCCTGCTCCCGATTCCAAATTTCACGCGGTCAACAACTGGCACCGCTCCTTCCTCCTCGCCCTGGGCTGGAGGCAGCACCGCCTCCCGCTTCCCTGAAGGCCCAAGGGAAACGCACGCACCGAGGGGATCCCACCGGCTGGAAGCCCCTTTACAGATTTCCGCTGTCTGCACTTGGACCTCAAGGGTCTGCGCGGCGCGCCCTGCCCCCACGACCATCCCACGTCACTCCTTAATAGCCCCCCCCCCGCCCCGCTGGAGCCCAAGGCTGAGAATCCGGTGCCAGCACCCGCCAACCCGCCGCGCCCCGCCCTGCGCCCCCCACCCCAGCGCCGCGGTCATCGCCTGTGCAAAGGCACGCGCCCCAGGGATGGGAGTGGTGGCCCCAGGCAGCCAGCACGGGCGCCAGGGTCGCCGGCAGGACAGGAGAAGGCGCAGGTCCCTGCTCCCGGGGGCGGGGCCCGGGCGGTGGAGACCCGGACGGGTGCACGGAGGGAGGCGGCCGCCCGGGGCCCTCACCTGCCCATGCTCTGGTGGGCCCGCGGCCTCCCGCAGTGCAACGGCCACTACCTGGCGGGGGCGGCGGCGGCGGGGGCGGCTCCCCAGCCTGCGGGGCTCCTGGCGCGCGCATCGGGACGGCCTGGCGGCTGCTCCCGCGCCACACTGCCGAGCCGCCGGCGGCGGCCGCGGCGGCGGCGGCGGCCGCGGCGGCGCCGGGCTCCCAGGCCCGCGGAGCTCGGGGCAGGCTGACCGGGACTTTCTGGTCGCTGCGGCGGCGGGTCCCCAGGCCCGCGGGGCCAGCCGCGCCGCCCCCGCGCCCCGCGCCAGGGCAGGAGCGCACGGCAGGCCCAGGGGGCGGCGCGCAGCCGGGCCTCGGCCGCCGGCCCCGTGTCGGGCCCCGAGGACGACGTCCCGCCGGGCTCAGCGGGGCTGGGGGCCGCGCGCTCCACGAGCACCTCTGGGTCCTTTCCCCGCTTCACCGCCCGCTCGACGCATGGGGAAGACTCCCTTCCCCGACCACAGCCCGCCCCGCGCTGACAGAAGCGGGCGCACAGCGTGCACGCGGTGTGCCACACCCCGCCTGTGGCGCCCGAGAGCCCCCAGGCTCCTCCCGGGGACCGCTTCTCCAGGCAGGGCCGCAGGAAGAGGGCGGCGAGGCGGCGGGGCAAGGACCCCGGCGACTGTGTGGGGGATGGCCACGGTCAGGGTGCTCAGGAGGGTCGTGCTTCCGCGCAGGGGGCCGACGTGTGTCCAAACACACTCGTCGGAACTCTGCAGGTGGAGGCGGGTCCCCACCTAGCTTGGCCCTCCGAGTGTTCTCCAAGCCGGCTGGGAAGATCCCCGGCCGCAGGACAGGAGGGAGCGTGGGAGGCGCTTGGCGGCAGTCAGAGCCCTGGGGTCCTTTCTGCCCACACGCGCTGCCACGCGCACAGGTGGCGGTGGTGTGGGGATGGCGGCCTTCAGCGCGGCGTTCCTGGCGGGCGGCCCCAGGGGGCAGGAGGGCCGCCTGGCCCCCGGGGGCGGCACTGAAGCAGAGGGAGAGGGGTCCCACCGCCGTGGTGGGAAGCCCTGGGGATGAGCGGAGGCCCACGGGGCTGGCGGTGGGGGGTGGAGGGGGGCGGAGCGGGGCACGCGTGTCAGGAGGTGGCCATGGGTGAGGGCCAGGCGGCAGGCCTCGCGGTTGCGGGCAGCCCCTCCCCTCCCCTCTGGGAGCCCGAGCCCAACGGTTGGAGCCCGCGCCCTGCCCAGGCCCCGCCCAGGCCCCGCCCAGGCCCCGCCCAGGCCCCGCCCCCAGGCCGCCAGCCCGCCTTGCCTAGCAGCGCCTGGCTGTGATTTGACTCTTAGCCTCGCGCAGCCGCCGGGGCCCTGACACTTGGCGGGGCTGTCCGACTGGGCTGGACGCTCTTCGCGGAGCGCACCAGGTCAGTGCTGTGACCCGCAGCGATGGCCTCCTGGTTTGGCCGCCTCGGCCTCGGCTCCGGCTTAGGCCATTCCCTGGGGCGAGTGGGCGTCAGCGTGGCTTCCCTCCCCGCACACCTCTCTGACTTCACCAGAGGTGTGCTGAGGAAGGGGACGCAAAAGCTGCCAGACTTACCCGACTCGGGGAGAACGGAGACGGAAGCCATTCGGGCGACCGGACCACCCGAGAAGGAGAGACCGGCAACTCCAGCTCGGAGAGACACCGCAACTCTGCGGGAAAGCCTCGAGGAAGGAGACACGAGGCTCGCCTCCCTGCAAGAAGAAGGCAGTCACCTGAGGGAAGCACCGGACCCACAGAGACAACGGGCTCGAGCCGCTCCAGTGGTTGACCCGAACACCCTCGACGCCGGGACACAACTAGAATCTGAGGGGTCTCAACTGAAAGGGATCGAAGGTCACCACCCGGAGGAGGAAACGCAGCATCCTCCAAGGACCACTGAAGAGCAAAAGCAGAGGAAGGCGCTGAAACTTGGGACCGAAAAGACGATGCCTCTGACCGAGCGGCTTGATGAGCCGGACGAAGATGAGACCGGGCCACGAACTCGGACGATCCAGCCCCAAGACTGGGAGAGCCAGGGCCTTCCCGCTCGCCTAGCTTCGCCTCCCTCCGTCCAGGATGCGGGGGGCCTCCAGCAGCAACTGCAAGCCTCTGCTTTGGAAAGGGAACGAGTGTTGGCCGTTTTCGACGAGAAGCTGAGGGAAAACAGCCACCTGAAAAGGGCGTATCACACAATGATGGACCTGCTGGTGGCCAAAGAAGCAGAGCTCGCGAAGCTGCGAGGCGAAAGTCAGACACGGCGCCCTCGATCTGACAGCGGCGGTGAGGACATGTTTCGAGAAGCGATCCGGCACTTATCACGCCTCGTCCGAGCCAAAGACATTGAAATCGGTGCCTTGAGCCAGAAATGTCAGACTTTACTGACCATCTGGCAAACGTCCGACGCCGGCCATGAGGTTCGGGGCGTGGACGCGAATCAGTTGGAGGAGCTTCTCCGGGAACGGGACACGTTGAAGCAGCGGGTCAACGTGCTGGAGGAGTGGCAGCGGCTGGTGCTAACCGAGGTGCACCATCTGCAGCGGGAGTCATCCCCACTTCAGAGAGAACTCCCACCACTCGAGGCACGGGCGTCAGTGGACAGCGAGGAGAAGCGTCGGCGACAGATGCACTCTGCCGCCCCGTTCCCGCGTCCTCGAGGGGATGCGACCCAACTCCGGCTCTTGGGGAAGAGACTGGCACAGATGCAGCTCGGCCTAGAGCAGCTCTGCAATGCCAAGGAGGTTCTCTTGGGTCCACCCGCCCTCACGTCACCACAGCCGCCCGCCGCATCGTCGCGGACTTGCGAGGCTGCCGGCTCTCAGGAGGCAATTAAGTCCGAGGCGCCGGGCGAGTCTGCGAAAGGGCCGCCAGCAGAGGTGGAAGCCTTAAGGCGAGCCACGGAGGAAAAAGACGCAGCCATCAGAAGCCTCCAGGAGGAGACTCAGAGACTGTCCGAGGCGATGGCCGCCACCTCGGAACGGGAGAGAGAACGGCACGCACAGACGGATTCCGAAATTCAGCGGCTCAAGGAGAAACAGGAGGCTTTACAGAACACGCTGGAGGACAGAGAGCTCTTAATCGAGGCGCAGAGGGAGGAATTCCTTTCTCTGAGGGAAACCCTCACGACCCAAGCGAGCGAAAACGAACTGTTGAGGCAGGCGGTGACAAACCTGAAGGAGAGGATAGTCCATCTGGAAGCGGATGCGTGCCAAGTCAAACGGGAGAATGCAAAACTGCTGGCAAGGTCCAGGGAGAAGGACACCGAAAACCAAGCCTTACAAGAGACGAACAGGCGCCTCTCTACGATGCTGAGGGAGAAGGAATTCGAATGCGTCTCCGTGAAGAAGAAGGCTCTGGCTTTTGAGTGCCTCCTGAGAGAAAAAGAAGAGGGCCGGGCTGGGGAATTCAGCCAGCTTCTCAATGCAGTGACCTCCATGCAGGAAAAGAGCATTGTCTTTCAGCGCGAGAGAGATGAGGCGGCGCTGGCGCTGAGACAGGAACGAGTGGAAAAGTGCGCCCTGCGGGAGGAGGTTCGCCTTTTGCGCGACAAGGGAGCGCGCTTAGGCCAGGAGCTGGGGAGGTCTCGGACGCAGGCTTCAGAATGCGAAGACTGGCATCTCCGGGCAGCGCGGCTGGCAGAAGACAGAGCGGCTCAACTCAGGAGGAAAGTCACGGCGCTAGAGGAGAGGCTCCTGTCATCTTCCCGCGCCATGCAGAAGGCGAGCCAGCGGGCCGCTGCCCGGGTCGGGTCCCTGCAGGAACAACTGACTGCGGTCACCCAGCAGAAAGAGGAGACTGCCCTCCAGCTGTCCGCCTCCCGGGAAGCAGAGAAGCAGCAGGCCGGAGCCCTGGCCAACCTGAAGGTGGTCCTGGCCGAGTGGATGCAAAAGGCAGACGGCCTGGAAGGGAAGCTGAGGTCGCTGCAGGGACGGCTGGAGAGAGCGCAAGCCGCCTCGCGCCTGCAGGAGGAGCAGATCGGAGGACTGCAGCGACAAGACGAGGCCCGGCGGGAAGTGCTGGAGGACGAACAAAAGAAGTGGACCGACTTAGTGAGCACCCTGGAAGGAAAAGCAGACAAGGCCCTCCTGAGAAAGCTCTTCACGGACGCCTTGCAAAGCGCCAGACACGAACGCCGGGAAGCGTTCCGACGGATGGGAAGCACCCTGGGTGTGGAAAGGGAGGCCATGGAGCAGTTGCTGCAGGAAGAGCAGGGCGGCCTTACCGGATGGGTGACCGGGCGGCTCGGATCCCGCAGTGCCCCCGACACGCCTCCTCCTCGGAGACCCAACCAGCAGTCCGAGCTCAAGAGTTCCTTCTCGGAGCTTTTCGTGAACTTTCTAGAAGCTGAGTCTCAGGGAGCTTCTCCACCACGACAGCTCCCCGCTCAGCCCAGGAAGCGTCCCGGAGCACCCGCCAGGAAGACACTGGCTAAGAAGGTGCCAGCTCTTCTGAGAACCGCCCTCTCAGCCACCCCCAGAAGATCGGACGGGAATCCCTGCTCCCCAGCCGTGTCTCTCATCGACCCACCCGGCCCCGGAACCGGAGGGTCTGGGCACCTTCTCTTAGACGCCGTGACCGACGTCGTGGCCACCGGCACACCTTGGCTGCTGCCACCCGCCAAGAGTGCTGCCGGGCTGCTCCAAGGCCTGTCCAAGCCCTAGAGGCTCCCCAAGCCGCAGAGGAGACGACTGACGGCGCCTTCAGGAAAGCCGGTCCCTCGCTGCGGGTTCCTTAGCACAAAGTGGCCTTGTGCTAAAGCTCACAGGTTTCTCTGCGGCTTCACTGGAGCTTTCAAAGAAATAGCTATGGTTCGCGCTTTCAAAAGGGTGTCGCTGCAGGTAGCCACCCACCTTAAAGCGGACGGACGTCACTTCTCTGGAGAGCAGGCGCGGCACGGGTGGGATCGCAGGCTGTGGGCCAAGGACGCTTCCGATTCTGTTTGTCACGCTGTCACCGTCTGGGAGGAGCTGGGGGGCGTGGGGTGGGGGGTGGGGGCTGGGTCTGGGAGGTGGGGGGTTGCGGGCGGGTGGGGTTGGGGGTGTGGGAAGAGTGGGGGCTGGGAAGGGTGGGGGTGGGGGGAGGGGGGCGTTTATTGAGCTTTCCCTCGGGGAGCGGGAACCTCACTTGCCTTAGTGCTGCAGCATCAGAAAGCGCGCGAGGGCGCCCACTCCCGGGACAGTAGGAAGAAAGGGGAAGGGCACCAACGTGCAGCGGGCATCCAAACTTCACGAGGAAAGCTTGCTTTCTCCCGGCTCGGTCCTCCTCCTCTTTCCACTGCCTGGGAAACCGCCCTCGGGTGCTCTGCGGCCTCTGGGACAGACAGGAAAACGCCTAAGCACGGGAGGATCTTATTCCCTGACTCGCTTTTGGTTGCAAAGCCAGTCACCAGACCTCAGAGATGTTTGCAAGGGTTTGCGAACTGCGTCTTGTTGTTTTCCAAAGCAGGGGTCTGTGGTCTGTGGTCCGGATGGACACCGACTGACTGAACCGGCGCCTCGCGATGGGCATGGAAGCCGCTTCCACCCCCAAGCCCATCAGAGGGCCGTGGGCAACCCCCATCCCCCCCTGCCCCGTTTCCTCAACAGCCCCTCCAAATCATCTCCATCGCCTGCCTCAAGCGGGATCGTCCTCATACCGTTCGGTACCCGAAGAGATCAGAGGCCAGCTAGTCAAGAACTCTCCGTTTCCCGCACCACCCCCCACCCCCGTTTGAACGTCCCTCTATTTCTCTCCACCCACCCCTCCCCTTTCCCTTTGGTTTTCCAGGAAGAGGGATTCAGCTTGGCAGTTCCAGGGCCCTGGCTCCACGTGGGGTGCCCTGGGAACCGTCTGCTCAGCCTCCCCCAAAGATCTCGTTCCCTCAGTTTGCCAGCTGCTTTCTCTTCGGCCCGCCTCTTTCCTTAAGCCGCTGAGCACACCCAAGTCTCTCCCAGCATCCACACCTCTCCTTTCCGCTCCTCCACCACCGCCTTCTCTCTCTACCTTTCACGGCTAAGCTGCTGCCAAAAGACCTCGACTCCTCGTCAGCCATCCAGTCATCGCCTCTTCTCTCACCGGCTCCTCGAAAGACTCCCCAAATCTCGTCGCCGTCCCGTCCTAGCAAGAGGCCAGGGCACGCCCTTCGGTTCCTTCGTCTTCCTAAACTCTCTGTGGTGTCTGAGGAATGCTGCCCACGCCTTCAGTCTCTGCAAGTTCTCTCCACCCTCTTTCTCTGGGGGATGGCCCCCTCCCCAGGTGCCCTTCCTAACCTCAGACCCCTCTGTCTCCCTTTCCTCTGCGGCTTCTCCTCCCGACCACTTCTCCAAGGGTTCTGTTCTCGAAGGCAAGGCACGGTCTTCAGGGAACAGGAACCCCTCGGGTCTCAGAGCAAGCTCATGCGCTCTCCTACGATTCGACTCGCCCCCCGGATGCCCAGGGCTTCTGAGTGCGTACGACTGACGTCACCCTGCCCCTGACTCCACGCTGCTTTCTCTAACTGTCTGCTGGACGCACCTCTCGGGATGTCCAAAGGCTTCTCAAAACCGACACGTCCAAAAGGGAGCCCGGTACCCTCCAAAAAAACCCTCCCCCTCCTCTTACCTTCCTTTCATCACCTCAGAAAACCTCTGCCCATCTCATACCCCCGAGAGCGAGAGGCCTCAGGGCCACGCTTGAGCTCTCTGTCTCACCCAAAGGGAGCCGAGCGCCTTCCCGTCTTTGCCGTCCCCGCTGCTCTGCCGCATGCCTTCCTGTCTCTTTCACGCAACCAGCCCAGTAGACTCCTTACTGATCCTGCCGCCTGGCCTCCTGGCACACCGCACCCCCCCCTCCCCGCTTGAACCCATCCTCCACACTGTTGGGAGGGTGACCCAAGAGGAAAACCCTGCCGTTACTGACACCCCGGTGCCCGGCCCCCACAGGGGTGGACGTGGGCGAGAAAGTAACCAAAGTTTCTGAGGTTGTTTTGCAGAACAACAGGAAGACGGCAGATCAGAGAGCAGCTTGATGGCAGCCCCCCCGGACCCCGCCCGAGCGGACATCGTGCAGAGGCTTGGACCAGCTGAAATGACGGATCGCCCACTTTCCGCGTCACGGACAGAGATCCTCGGCGTGCAACGCGTCGAACCCCACTGACTTCGCACTTGTGACCCACGAAGAAATACGAGTGACAGTCGCACCTGAGCAGAGGACTCTTCAAGCTTCACCCCCAGCGCTCGCCTGGTCCCACCCCTACCCCAACCCCAGATAAACGCCCCAACGTTTTGTTTTCCCTTTGAGGAGGCGGGTTTGAGTTTTACTCCCACCTCCTTGTCTGGCCGCGTCTTGATCATAAACCTCTTTCCTTGCTGCAACCCTGACTTCTCACTGATTGGCTTGGCTGCGAAATCGGGTACCCGGACCTGAGTTTGTGTGTGGTCCCATCGCTTCCCTGCTTGGAAGGAATCCAGGGTTCTCCACTGCCTGCAGGCCAAACTGGAGCAGAATCTCCAAGGCCTCGCCCCTGCAGCCTTCCTCCCTGCTCCTCACCCACACGCGGGCCACCCTCACAACACTGCGACTCTCTGCAGACCCCAAACAGGTTCTGAGTCATATGACTTCAAGCCCAAGAGCCTCTTGGTTGCAGGGTAACTCCTTCACTCCAGTGCACACTGGAAGTCTTTAATTTTCCTCTGCCTGACCTAGATGGCGAGGGATGGATTCCTATGCACCTTTGGTTGATGGGGATTTCCGAACACTGAACAGGTGAGTTCAATGGCAATTTCTTATTTATTTACACAGGCAGCCTATGGGACCACACTCTACACCATATGGAGCCACATAGGAAAGTGCACTTGGGGAGAGAGTAAATACGCAAGGCGGTGGGGGACAGTCTTTGTAGCCACAGGAGAGGTGTGGTGTTCCCTGGTTCCCACAGGAAGTTGGGACTGGCTCATTTGAATAATTTCACAGGTGAGCAGGAAACTTGAGACCACTACTTGGGGAGCACCCATGCCTGCTCCCTGTGATGAAGGGGTTGTTTGGCGAGGGGATCTTATCTCTGGGAGCTGTGGAGGAGGGAAACTTGCAGGTAGGCCATTTGAGGCCCTCTTTGTTTACCAGGTTTCAAAGCAACACTTCATATTGAATCTCCATCTCAGGCCTCACAGTACAGTTGTCTCTCTCATGCCTTGACATCGTCTTACACCCTGGTGATATCTGAGACATTTAGGGAGGAGGAAAAATGCTTCCCTGGGAAACAATGTTGGCACTAGACCAGGAGGGAGAGGGGGGTCATCGACAACCTTGAGTGTATGAACTTTCATTGATGTTCACTCGCTTGATCCCAAGAGAATTCCCAAGCAGCCAAAGGTTCTGTGGGAGAGGTGACATCCTGCAGCTCCATCATATTTGGCAATGGAGGGAGGACAGGGGAGGGCACCCCATCTGGCAGGTCGCACATGCCACAGGGCCCAGGTTTGGATCCATCCGGTTGCAAGGAAGCCTTGGTAACCTTCCCGCACTTGCTTTTGTTTTGTTTTGTTTTGTTTTTGAGGAACATTAGCCCTGAGCTAACTGCCGTCAATCTTCCTCTTTTTGCTGAGGAAGGTTGGCCCTGAGCTAACATCCGTGCCCATCTTCCTCCATTTTATATGTGGGACCCCTACCACAGCATGGCATGCCAAGCAGGGCCATGTCCGCACCGTGGATCTGAACTGGTGAACCCCAGGCCGCTGAAGCAGAACGTGTGCACTTAACTGCTGTGCCACCGGGCCGGCCCCATCTTCCCGCACTTGTTGGATGCTACTTCCAGGACTAAAGTGATAATAGGCAGCTGGGGATGGAGGCTTAGCGTCTGGGAGAGATTCTGTTTCCAGAAGAGGCCAGTGCGTGGCCAGTAATTGCTGCTCTAATACGGCAGAATGCAGGGCCAAGGAGGCGGGCTTCTTGCATCAGGAACCCACAGACAACTTACGCACATCCTGCATTTTCCAGAGACTCCAGGAAGCCTGAGAGGAGGTTGCCGAAGCCTCTTCCCCACAAGAGTCTCTGAGGGCTCTAGTGGGAGGGACTGCTGATTTTAATTTGGACAGCTCCTAGAGTCCTTTGTTGGAGTGGGTCCCCACTGAAGCTGGGCTCATTTATAAGTCACAGCATAAATGGCCTTAAGTAAAATTTGTAGACAAGGACTATATTGCCCCCAGAAGCAAAAAGGGATTACATGATATTGGATTGTACGTCCTTCACAAGTGTTTCAAACAAATGTCCTCGAAGGAGGAGGTCACAAAAGTCATGTCATGCCTGTATCCTGGAGAAAGGGGGATCCGGTGAAGGTCTTGTCTGCAAAGACTGCCTGTGAGAGCAGAACGGTTTAGTCCCTGTGGGTAACAAGGCAAAAACATGTCCCCTCAGAGGTGATGGAAAACTGTGGCTCGGAGGATGTTGAAACAGGCTCTGAACAGAGCATATTAACCAAATCTATAATAGCAAAATATTCAGCCACGTGTAAATGTAGTTGTGCCCAGGAGGTTTAAGTGTACCAGGATTTATTTCCATCAGGTACAGTCAGACACAAAGATACAGAAATAACTGTCACGAAGGAAGAAGTTTTCTCTCCTCACAGATTCCGAGTAACAGAAGGCAGGGTACACCATGGAGGGCCACACAGGGCAGCACCAGGGTCGGTCAGGAGACAGAAGGAGTGAGGGGAAAACGTGGGCGAGAGCCTTTCGTGTGGATTCCACGGGAAGGAAGGAGTGAGGCAGAGTGAGCAGGTGTTGGCTTGGCTGGTTTGAATCATTTCAGTGGGCTCAGGGCACATCAGTGTCCCTGGTTGTCTGGTCCCCGTCCCTGGGGTGATGAGGGCAAGGGAAGAGTGGCCCAGAGTGGAAGAGCCTCAGAGAGGAGGGGGTTGAGGGTGTTGACTCTAGATGATTACGTATGAAAGGATTGCTCAGAGGAGTCATTTACTGTCTGTAGCAACTAGTTAACCCTGGCAGGGCAGTTCCTCCAAGGTTGCCGAGGCCTCAGATGTCAAAGCCTTAAATACAGAAACTAGAAAACATACTCATTTCACTAGGTATAACCATAATTTCAGCCCTTGTGTAAAGTCCATGAAGGTTTACGAACTAGGGCATGTTAGCAAATGTTAAAGTTAGTTCAGAAACTATGTTGTGGAGGCACAAAGGCCAGTTAGAACCCTTTATCTTTTTGCCATATAAATTAGTCTAGTAAATTTTCAATTTCTAATTGGGCCAAATTGTGAACCTTTCTGGAATTAGTTCTTTTGTGTGATTGCTTCCTCCGCATGTATCCAGGTTTCTCTCCTTTATTTATCTTTTGATTGGTCTGATGGTCACAGGATGCACTTGGGGCTGGGGGATTGTCTGTCTGCTCTGCTCTTGTTTATTAGTTTTCCATCCAGAGAGGCTCAGGTTGGGAGCATCAGGGTTAGGGCCTCTCTCACAGCAATGGTTGTATTTAAATCAGGTTTGAATTAACACCTTCACTGTGCCACAGGGGTGCTGTGCATTGTTTTCCTCATAACCCTGAGGATCAGAGTTTTGTGCCACCCCGGCTTAGGTGACAGGGTGCATTGGAGGAGCCCAGGGCCCCACCATGCAGACGTTGAGGGGTGGAAGCCATCTTCTGCTGCAGCCCTACCTTCTCCCCGCTGGGCACTGCTTCCCTCCCCCAACCTTCTCTCTGTACTTATTCCCTCGGGATATTTTTGCCTGGAGAGTCACAGTGTTTGTGTTTCTCCATCGGATGACATGTGGACAGACCTTCAGGGTGGTTATGTGGAAAGGAACCAGGTGTCGGGCCTCAAAGACAAGTGTTCTTTCCCTCCAGGAATGCCAGTCAATCTCCCCAGTGTTGAAGTCCACATCCAGGAGGTCATTTTGTCTATGGCCAAGGTGGGGGCCTCGAGCCCCTTGATGACCAGATTAGTCCTTTGGCATGCTGGTCAGGAACAAAGCTAAGCACAGCCCAAGTGTGCTGGTTCAGAGTTTCGCATTGGGAGAGAAGTAGAACACCACACGCTCCCCCATAGGCACTTGTTCTTTTTGATCTGTGCCTGGGCCATCGGCTCCCATGCTCGTGGATCTCGAAACCCTTATGGCTCTGGAGAGCCCCTGACAGCAGCATGATGAGCAGCAGCACAGGAGATGGGTGAGCTCACTGCCTTTGCCTGAACAGCCCTGACTCTGGAGGGAACCAGGGAGTCATTCTGAAATCTTCCTGGGGTCATGGCCTTCTCCTTTCCTCAAGCCAAACAAGGGGTCATCCCCAGGACTGTGCTGGGGGGACACTTTCCCAAACAGTGTCTCTGTGACCG
This sequence comes from Equus caballus, assembly GCF_041296265.1. Taxonomy (NCBI): domain Eukaryota; kingdom Metazoa; phylum Chordata; class Mammalia; order Perissodactyla; family Equidae; genus Equus; species Equus caballus. The sequence continues at coordinate 868,916 of NW_027222392.1, read as the reverse complement.
CCCCAAGCAGCCACTGATGGTCATCAGACTAGACACAGTGACTAAGGAGCATCAGCCTGAGATTCAGGAAATGGAACTCAAGCATCCACCAGTTAGGAGGTTGTGTTGTCGCTGCCCTCTGGTGGGAGGCTGGGAGACCACCTGCCAGACACAGGCCACACCTGATGGCACCTCACTCTGGGATAGAGTCAACTAAGAATAGGTCTCGCTTTCTGGGGAAGAATGAGACACTGGGGTGGGGAAGAGATGGCAGCATCCACTTGAGAAAACAGAACATGAGCTAAAGCCCAAGCTGGCTGGCAATGGGCCCTCACTCCCCAGATAGTAACTGCTGCCAACAACCCCGATAGTTAGCAAAGGAGTAGTTAGTGAGCACTGCCCAGGTGTCCTCAGGTGAGGTTGGGCCATCCTCCTTGTGATGCCAACTGTTTTAGTCACTTCACTCCATTGGTGAGAGGGAGTTTTCCACCCTAGACTCATGGGGGTGGCTAAACACAGTACACTCAACAGTGGACAGGTGGAATGGACAGCAGTTTATAAGTTTATCACATATTCTCACAGCCCCAGGAGGAGGACAGCACACACCATGCAGGGCCACACGGGGACTGCACTTGGGAACAGATGGAACAAGCAGAGGTTTGGGTAGGAACAGGACTGTGCGGTAACAAGAGGGTGAGGTGAGCCCTGGTTCCCACAGGAGGGTGTGGTGGGCTTGTTGGAATGATTCTGTGATAGGGAACTGAAGCCTGAGGTCAGGAACAAGCAGGCACTGTGTCTGCTCCCTGTGATGAGAAGGGGTGTTTGGCCAGGGGACCTTATCTGTGGGAGAATAGGGGGAAGAGGAGTCGGGAATTGCAGTTAGGCCATTTGAAGTCCCCTTGATTTATCAGATGTCAAGACAGGTCATAATATTGAATCTTAATTTCATGCTTTATGTCACAAGAAGTTATTAAAAATAATTCTTGGCTCTGGCCCGCTGGTATAGAGGTTAAGTTGGTGCACTCTGCTTCGGTGGCTCAGAATTCACCAGTTCGGATCCCAGACACAGACCTATGCATCGCTTATCAAGCCATACTGTGGCAGGTGCGCCACATATCAAGTAGAGGAAGATGGTCACAGATGTTAGCTCAGGTCCAATCTTCCTCAAAAAAGAAAATTCAATTAATAAGTAATTCTTCCTAGAAGTGATAATATAGTTCAGCAATATGCTAGGATAGAAAATAAACATGTAAAAGTCAGTTGTATTTCTATGTACTAGCAATGAACATGTGCACAGGATAGCAAAATTAACAGTACACTTGGGATCACTAATAAAAATAAAAGACTTAGGTGTAAATCCAACAAAACTTGTCCAGGACTTGTATGGCAAACTCTACACAACACTGACAATAGCAATGAAACAGCTAAATAAGTGGAGAAAGATACCATGTTCCTGAATTGGAAGACAAAATATAGTAAAGATGTCAATTCTCCGTAACTGTTATACAGATTTAATGCAATCAAAATCCAGTAAATTGGTTTTGTAGCTAGAGACAAAGTAATTCCAAAATCTATACGGAAAGAGAAAGGAATTAAAATAGCTTAAACAACTCTGACAAGGAGGAAGTGGGAGTAATTGAGCTACTCAGTTTCATAACTTATTATACAGGTACCGTAAGCAAGACTGTGTAATATTTGCAGAGGGATTGACACATAGATCAATGGAACTGAACAAAGAACCCAGATATAGCCCCAACAAATATGCCTCACTGATTTTTGACAAAGGAGCAACAGCAGTTCAATGGAAGAAAGTTGGTCTTCCAAGAGACTAGAGCTACTTAAGGCTTGGGAGCAAATCACAGGTAAAAACTTAGGCAAACGGAAACACAGGGAAGGAAGAAAATTGTTGACTGAGGTATACCAGGTGGTGATGGAAAGGGAGGGATAGTTGGCGCCTAGCTCAGGAGTAAAGTTGCAACTACCCAATGACAGCTTATTTCATCTTTCTGAATTTAGCTGCTTCTAATTGACTATTTCCACAGGCGCTGGTGATTGTCCCGTCAGCTACCACACTCCAAACTCAGGTCACCACTAATTGTGTATACGGTGCCCCAGATTCCGTTAGTCTTCCCATTAGCATCATTCTCAGGCTATATGAGATGGCAAGATGGCTCTCAGTAGCTTGAAAGGTACATCCTCCCAGGTTCAAGTCTGGCCAAAAAGAGAGCTCTTCCAGACTTAGTAACTCCTGGTTTGGTTCAACTCCTTGGATTCGTTCAGATTGGACCCACCTGGTCACCGCCCTCCCCTGCCCCAACACTCACATACACACACTCCTAAAGTATCACTGGGGTGTTCTGGGTATCATTGCCAGGCCGTGGTAAGGTTCTGCCCCCCTTGCCAAGCATGGAGCCTCAGGTGATACAAGTGGACTGAAAGGAGAGTTTAGTTCTTCAGAATAAACTCTAGCTGTTGTTCGAGAAGAAAGCAATCCTGGACAGCCAAGGCAGCAAATGTCCACTTGAGCCTCTTGGGGAGAAAGGCCATGGTTCATGCCCAGCTTTTTCTCCCAATATTAGTGTTCACAGGGATCGAAACTCCAGTTTCTCTTTTCTTGACTTTGTCAGAGGAGGCAGATTAGCCAGCAGCCACCTTCTCTAGCTGGGACATTGTTCATGGCTCCCCCAGTACAGTCGCAAACTTGGAAGCATCATGCAGCTTGAGATGGTTAAGCTCACCATTTCCAGACTCTACTGCTATGTCCTAAAGTTTCAGCCCCTTGATCAGGAGCTTAAATGGAATGAGCTGGCCCTGCCTGAGGGAAGCCTTTGGGGTGGCCCCACAATGAAAAACTGACCAGAGTCCTCTGAATCACCAGTTTTTCTGAATCAGAGGCTCAGCAAAGAACACAGGAACTCTTTGCTCATCGATCAACAGAGGTGTATTGGTGCATCTGCCTCCACCTTCTTCCAGTCCCCCTCAGCCTCCTCATGTAGACCGATGGGATCCACACCTTCTACTGTGTGTTGTTGACACTTCTTACCCACTCACATGTGTGGACTGTGTATGCTGCTGAGCCCGACGACTATGCTTGTTCAGTGCCTTGCAATACCCTCTAGGCTGAGGATGAGTCAAAGAAAGTGGTGTATTTCATCTCCTAACCTCTCCCCTTGGATAAACTGCCCCACCTCAGCCTCTCTCAAGGTCATTTGTACTTTGCTTATCAGTGACACCCATTGGTTCCACAACTGAATGAATAGGAAGCAAGCTTTTAATATCTGATCTCACCCCGAGGGAGAGAGTAGTCCTGGGTTTCTGTTGTTGTGGTTGGTTGGATGGCTGGCGTCCACGTTCACTACCAGAGGTGGGACAGGGCAAAAGCCAGGCAGCTTCTGGGCGGCGGAGCGCGCGGCTGCTGGGCCGCCATCCTGGGAGGCATGGGAGGCATCGGCCAGCCGCACCTGCCTGCCCAGAGCCGAGCCCGGCGGAGTCCCGCCGCGCTGTGCTGCTCTCTCCCGGGCCGGGCTCGTCCGTTTCCCCGGCGTCCGTGGACGCCGCTCCGTGTCCCCGCTGGGCACAGCAGCCCGGGCCCTCCACAGCCACGGCCGCTAGCCTGAGGAGGCCCTCCTTCAGCTGCCGCTCTTCCTGCTCGCCGGACACGGACGACCAGGGCGCCTGCGAAGATGATTCCATCTGGGAGAGGTACCTGGGGGGCGTGGGCCTGGGGGCTGGTGGGAGCCGAGCGTGTCCCTGAGGACTAGGCTTGTGCGCCAGGAGGTGCCCGTCAGGTGGCGGGACAGCTGTGCGGCGCAGGGAGCGAGGGGGGTCTCTTCGTGCGCTTCAGGCGTTCGCGGAACGGGCGGTGTGTGCCGGGCACGGGGCCAGCCTGGGCATGCGGTGCCCGGGAGTCGGGCGCTGAAGCGCCACCCGTGGTCTTGGCTTCTTGGAAGGACAGACGCAAAGTCGATAAGGACACTGGTCTCGAGGCGTTCTGAGGAGTGCAGGTCTCCCTCTTTTCGAGGCTACGTTCCGTTGGGGTTTTCACGAAGCCTGTCGTGGCCCTGAAGCTCAGGCCGGTTCCGGGGAAGTGGCCTGTCGAGGGCCACATAATATTTGTGTGCAGAGCCAGTGCTTTCCGAAGCCCTTGACTGTGCAGAAGTCTACCTGTTAGGGGTGCAGTGGGGACTGTCCGGGGAGCGTTGTGAGCACAGGTATGTGCCCCACCCTTGAAAGTCTGGCAAAGAAGGCGTGAGGCTGGAGGGTGCTCCGTTCGTTCCCGCCTTCCACAGAAAGTCTGGAGAGTTGACTTTGGGACAAGTCCTTCCTTTCCTCTGGTCGGTGCGTGTTCAGTGGCCTGGACACTTGGTGGGCAAGCCTGACAGGGTGTTTGACGTACTGGACCTCACAGCCTGGTTGGAAAGGACAGACAGGCAGCAACCAGTTACCTAGGAGGTACGTAAAGGCAATTTTGTGTTGAGCGTTGAGAAATACGGCATTTCCTGTTAGACTTTGTGACTATGGCAGTGATGTCGAAGCTGAGAGCAGATGCCTAAAAGACAAGGAGGACTTGTGCGGGAGAGTGTTGGGACAGGGCAAGGGAGGAGTATGGCCTGTCAGAGGAGCTGAAAGAGTGCCCTGGAGGCTGGGGCCGCCGCGTAGGGACTGTAGGGTGGGGAAAACAAAACTTTTCGATTGAGGCTGGCGCTTTCTCTAGGTTTTTGGAGACTGAGCGTGGTGATTCAGAACGTGGCCTCTGGAGCCAGACTCTGTCAAATGGGTCCTGGCTCTGCCACCTACGGGCTGTGTGAACTTGGGCAAGTTACTGTACCATTCTGTGTGTCAGTTTCCTGATCTGTAAAAGGGGGATGGTTATCATACACACTCCATAGGTGAGTGTAAAGGTGAGAGGATATTTCATATCCATAGAGTACTTAGAGCAGTGTCTGGCCTTTAGTAGGCGTTAGTAGTGGTTGATTAAATAAATGGATAAATGCATACCTAAGTATTAAAGGCTTGGAGGCTGTCCCTGGTGAAACGTGTGAACTTGAATGGATTACACCCAACTTTGTGTTGTTTCCTTTCCGGCTTGCAGTTGCTACCGACCGCATCTGCAGCACTGTAGAATTAGAAATAATCTCCCTCGACTTGGCTGCTCTTGGTAAAACAAGCTAATGCTGTCCAGATTATCCCAGGGAAATAAAAGCCTTTTCAGTAGCATAGTAGGGTTAGGCTTATTTAATATGTATTGTTTATATTGGTTTGTTTAGTGTTTGTTGGTAACTTTCTTTCTTTTTTTCTTTTTTTCTTTTTTTGGCAAAGCTGCTCGGTTAAAAAAAGCAGATTAGCTATGAAATGGTTCAGACCCAGAGAAAAGTAGAGAGTCGTGTAAGCAGAGCACGCCTTTCCTTGACTCTCTGTCGAGAGCTTTTGTGATTCCAGCTGCTCTCTGCCTCAGACACGGTGCCCTCTGCTTGTGCAGTCATCTAAACAGTGCAGGGTCTGGGACCGTGGAGAATCCAAGGCAGTATAGTCATGCTTTGCTTAACGGTGGGGATAAGTTCTGAGGAGTGTGTCATGGTCAGGCAATCTCGAGACTGTGCAAACACCACGGAGTTCCTAAACCTGGATGGCAGAGCCTCCTACACACCTAGGCCATATGGGACTAATCTGATGGGACCCCCGTTGTTGACTGAAACTTCCCGATGTAGGGCATGACTGTACTTCCCAACTCCAAGGGCGCGGAAGTGTAGCCTGTGGGGCTTTTGAAAAGAACAGAGACGCTCAAGGCCTACTCTGGACCCACTGACTCAGAATCTACTGGGATACTTCCCGGCTTTAAAGACCAGACGTAGTCCTCCTCTGCAGACATCTCATCAACGGTTTTTCACGTTGGGTTTTCCCTCATCTGAGAAAACAGGCCAAGAGATTGTGAGGATCCATAATTAGTGTTTTAATACATTTGGCAGGACTCAGTGTTTTTCACGTTCTGTGATACTGGGATCTGCATCTCCACTGTAATGTGTTAAACCTTGAAATCTTGTCCAAAGGTCGTGTCATTACCTTGAGAATCCTTCTGTGAATTCCAGGCAGACTGCCATCCTTCTGCTTCCGCCTCCTCACCTTTACAATGGGGAGAATAACGGTAACCTGCCTTTTGGATGTGAGGCTTAAATGAGACAGTTGGTGCAAAGCAGTCGGCACAGGATCTGGCACAAAGTGAAGCCTTCAATAAATTATGATGACGGTAGTTTTGATTTCCCTCCAGTCGGAATATAGTTGAGTTGAAGTTAGTGGCTGTGTCACAGCTGTGTCTCAGGCTGGTGTCTGCCGCCCGGAGCTAAGCCATAAAAATCCCTAGAATAACTTTTCAAAAGCCTGTTAGCCTCTTGAGCCTCCTACACTTCTTTATTTTAATTTATTTTATTTTATTTTATTTTATTGCAGAAACAGTGGATTCTAAGATGATATGGCTTTCAGATGTACGTTGTAATATATTTCGAATTCTGTGTAGATTACATCGTGTTCACCACCCGAAAACTAATTATAGTCCGTCACCTCACCTGTGAGCCTCATCACCCCTTTGGCTCTCTCCCCTCCCCCCTCCCCCTATGGTAACCACCAATCCAATCTCCTTTGCTCTGTGTGCGTTTGTAGTCGTTTTTATCTACTCCTTATGAGTGAGATCACACGGTGTTTGACTTTCTCCCTCTGATTTATTTCACTTCACATAATACCCTCAAGGTCCATCCACGTTGTCACAAATGGCAGGATCTCATCATTTCTTAGGGCTGAGTGGCATTCCATTGTGTATACATACCAAGTCTTCTTTATCCATTCTTCCCTTGATGGGCACCTAGGTGGCTTCCAAGTTTTGGCTGTTGTGAATAATGCTGCAGTGAACCTAGGGGTGCATGTGTCTTTCTGCATTGGTGTTTTCAAGTTCTTTGGATGAATAGCCAGCAGTGGGCTAGCTGGATCATACATATGGTAGATGTATTCTTAGTTTTCTGAGGATACTCCATACTGCTTTCCATAGTGGCTGCACCAGTCTGCCCTCCCACCAGCAGTGCAGGAGAGTTCCCTTCTCTCCACATCCTCTCCGACACTTGTCTCTTGTCTTGTTGATTAGAGCCATTCTGACCAGAGTAAGGTGACATCTCCTTGTAGTTGTGATTTGCATTTCTCTGATCGCTAATGATGTTGAGTCCCTTTCCATATGCCTGTTGGCCATCCGTATACCTTCTTTGGAGAAATCACTGCTCAGATCTTTTGCCCGCCTTTTTAATTGGGTTGTTGATTGTTTTTGCTGTTGAGATGTATGAGTTCTTTCTGTATTTTGGATATTAACCCCTTATCCGATATACGGTTTGCAAGAATCTTCTCCCAGTTGTTAGGTTGTGTTTTGGTTTTGTGGATGGTTTCCTTTGCGGTGCAGAAGATTTTTTTGACTTTGATGTAGTCCCATTTGTTCATTTTGTCTTTTGTTTCCATTGCCCAGTCAGACGTGGTAGTTGAAAATAGGCTGCTATGACTGATGTCAAAGAGGATACTGCCTATGTTTTCTTCTAGACGTTGCATGGTTTCGGTTCTGACGTTCAATTTGTTGTGGTAGGTTGGTTGGTTGGTGGTTTTGCTTGCATGTGTGCGTGATCTAAGGTTTTTCAAGTCTAAGTCTGTGCATTCCCTGGTAGCCAATAAGAAATGAAATACAGAAGTATACTTCTTTTATTTATTTAGAAAATATTTTACCATAAGTCCAGTACCAAATGTGTTGTGAACATCCTCAGTACGCACAATTGTGAAACAAATACAAGTGAGCAGAGTCCAACTGGAGAAATCACTGGGGTATCTCTGTACTCCTTCCCCCTTCCCGTTCTTCGGTCGGCCAGTGTCCTACCCTCCCAACTTCCTCAAGGTGACAGATCCTGATTGCTGTTTCTTCTCCCTCATTCCTTTTCTTTTATGTGTAGTATTTTCCCTCCGTGGATGTATGTTTCTCTAAATGAGATTATTATTGCTTGGTTTGAACTTTGCCAGAATGTTCTATTTATTTCTTTCACCGAATATTCTGTTCGTGAAATTAAGCCCCTGATGCTTGTAACCGGTAGCAGTAGTCCATTGTCACTGCTCCATAGTTTTCCGCACATTCCCTGCTTCACAACAAAGGCGAGCAGGTGTGCAAAGCCCACAGCACAGTTCCCGCCGTGAGTCAGCACTCAGTCAACATTTGTTGAATGTAACTGAGCCCAGGCTGACTGTTAACAGCGACACTTGGTTCCCCAGGCTGCATTCTCTATTCTTCGCACCAGAGCCAAGGATCCTGCCATGTCTACTGCCCCCAGTGAGCTGCAGTTCTTAAAGTTGTGGGTCAGCCGTAAGAATCTCCGCGGCCTCTCGAGGACCCGGAGTTCTCCAGCTTCAGGGGTGCTTCTGGGTTCACATTGCACTAGTGAACTATGACACTCACCAGGACTGTCCCTTTGGACTTAAGCAACAGTATTCTCTCCCCAAAGCCAAGTATGGCGTTGGCGGTAATCATGGATGAGGACAGCTGGGCCCTGGAAGACAAGAAGCTCAGAGAAAGCAGAAACTAAAAGCGTAATTCTGCACACACAGGAGGCCCAGAGAAACTCTCAGAAACAGCTGGGAGACAGTTGGAGGGCCTCAGGCCATAATAATTTGCGTATGAAAGAAGAGGATAATCTCACTTTGTAGTCACAGGCTGATGAGGTTGGGGACTTATGAGTTACTTATATTTCATTGTCTTTTTAGGACAAAAAAGAGAAGTGTGAATCTTCTGCCAGGGATTCATGCATTTGTGCGTGAAAACAGGCAGCAGCATACGCCACCTCTCTCTTGCTGAACAATACAGGGTATATTGGAATGATCGTCATCATGATAGGGAGCTTGTACCTGTTCTTAAGAAAGAAACAGTAATAAAATTCTCCCAAGGTTTTATCTACAGTATTATAAAGAAAAAGAAAAGAAAAAAGCCATCTTTCACTTTCCAAGACGTGCCAGCCTCCGTCGTGTCTCAAGGCCTGGGCACCTGGTATTTCCATGTCCTGGACCTGTCCTTCCTCCGTTTCTACATCTGTCTCCTTTCCTTTGTCCTTGAGGTCTCAGCTGAAATGTCACCATGTCACAGAAGGCTACCCAGATCCCCTGGAGAAGGCGGATTTTTGTTTGTTTGTTTCGTTTAATGATGCTCTCTATTTTCTTTCTGGAAATGCTTCTTCCCTTTGCAATTAGTGAGTAAGGCAGATAACGGTTTGTTTGTGCCCTTTCTCCCCTGCTAAATGAGAAGTTCTGCCAAGGAATCTTCTGTCTTGTTGCTAATGACTATCCCTAGGGCCTCGTATTCTATGTCACACCTAGTAAGTGATCAGTGATGATTTTTTGGCTCAATGCATGAAGTTGACCTTTCTGACTCCAAAGCAGGTATGTTTGCCACTGTTAGTTGTTTGGCTTGTGAAGCCTGCGTGCAGAGATCAGAAAGACACAGGACTGGTTGGGCCGGGTGGGGACGTTGGCAAATGAGAGCTCGTGCCTTGACACAAAGGGAGCAGATGCAGCAGCGCATTGGCTGTTTGTGGCCTTACAAGTGACGTGGACCCGATGTGAGCAGGCCTTGCAATTTTGCTAAGAAAATTTTGAAACTTTGATTTTCTATGGATCAGCACAGTCCGACTTGGGAGCTAGACCTGGCCTGTGGGCAATGGCTGGCCTTTTCTGGAGAGAAGATCATCGTACATGCCTCTTTGCGCTGCTCCGACTACATGAGGAGGAGAGAATTCCATCCTCAGTACCATTTAAAAATGCTTACTGAAAACTAGAGGCGACAATAGGCCAGCCAGGGTGATGAAGGGCCTGGAAACCATGCCATGAAAGGAGCTATTGCCCAAAATGCAAATATTTAACATGACGTTTCAGCTTTGCTGCCCAGGCTCTCCCACTTGGTGCCTAATGTACCAGATAAGAATCTGGATCCCAAAGTGCTGCAAGAGTTATGACCACTAACACATGGCTGGTAGGTGGGTAATGAGGCCAGATTGTTAACAAATGCGTTGGTTCCTGTGCAGCCACATAGATGTGGTTCTTCTTCCAAGTAGACCCCTGAGGAGGTCATAGCTTTATGCCAATTACATGGCAATTTCCCAGCTATTCTGGGAACTACTCTTTGGAAATTTCCATCAGAGACTGAACATAGTTTTTACATGTCCTCAATTGTGACAAATTTCCAGATTTGATTTTTTGAAACAGCCAAGATTTATCTGGAGCTAAGTCAGGTGAATTAGTCTGATGATTAAGCTTAACGGTACTATTTTGGGGCCACTGTGATGTGCAGTTAGGCTTTAACAAGAGCTTGGTCCAGACAAGGCATGGTACGATCAGGCTCAGGGCAATGGAGAGGAGAAAGGACCCCAGACCAATGGAACTCCACTTGGCAGGGGTAGGAGATAGGCTTAGGGTGTGCCTACTTGGTTCCAGATGCCCAAGGTGACAAGTCCAAAAGGCAAAGCAGAATTAGACATGGTTAAGAGGCCTAGTATGAACAGGAGTTATAGAATGAACCAGAATGTTGGAGTCAGGTCCAGCAATGCCATGGACTGGGAAAGCTCTCCTTTTTAGGCAAGTCTGTAAGCCTTGGTCAGGGGCATGGAGAGCAGAGGCAAGCTCCTTGGGAAGAAGATTTGTAATAGCCAAATACAAATCATATGAACAGGGCTTTAGGAGAAAACTCCAGTTTGGTTGGGAGACTGGAGTATAAAGTAGGTTGACCAGATGCACTAAGGTGCTTATCAAGGCAGAAGCTTTGCACTTTAATGAATATTAAACTCCTTACCAAGTCTTTCACGGCCCAAGTGATCTGCTTTCTGGTCTTCTTTCCATCTTCATCTCTTGCCGCTCTCCCTTCCGCTCCTTGACCTTCAACCAGAAAAGCCAACCAATGACTTTCTTTCTGTTCTTTGAACACGTCTGTTTCATTCTGCTCTGGAGCCTTTGCTTTTGCTGTCCTTCTGCCTGGGACACACTTTAGGTTTTCCCTTGGCTGGCTCTTTCTCACATGGGTCTTATCTCAGCTATTAACTTCTTGGAGAGGCCTTCCCTGATCATCCTGACCCAAGTGGTTTCCTCCACCTCCAGTTACTTTCAACCCAATACCGTTTTGTGTCCTTCACAGCATATCCAGTCTTGGTTTATCGGTGCATTTCTTTATTATCCATCGCCCATCACATGGAATTCTATGAGGGCAGGATCTTTGTTCTCTCATTAATCCTCAGAGCTAGAACTATCTATGACGTATGGTAGGTGTGCAGTCAATGTTTACTGAATGAATCAACTGATGAATGACAGCTTGGTCCATAGGATGGAATTAGCCCATTTTGTGTGGGGGTGGAAATAATTCAGGGGACAAATAGAATCCCCCTGTGTCACCTAGTCCCAGAATTATTTGGCAGCAAGATTTAGGTAATGGGGGCTATTCTAATTTGTAGGCTTCAGAAGTCACCAGTAGTGTAGATCCCGGGGCCGCAAGCCTGGGGTCTGGGGGAAGAGAAACAGGAGCTGATAGAGTATCCATCGCAAAATGGACAATATAAAAAGTGGATCCTGAAAAATCTGGCCAATAGCAGAATTCCTGGAAGAAGTGAGTCACCAACAAGCGACGCGTTCTGCAATCTGTCTCCCAGGATTATAGTCACATGTCTTGTGTCTGCCTCCTCTTGACAGCCTCAGGGGGGAGGGTCATCTGCTGTTCCATATCTTTTCTCAATGAGTGAAAGAGATTTCCATCACTCCAGGCTGGCTTGTTCTTTGAAACAGTCTGTCTCTCCATAGAATTCTTTCTGTGGAGCCTTTATTTTATATTAAAATTCACTGTAATGTGTGATCTGTGCCTTGTTTCATTTTAAAATAAATTCTGTTCTACCTAGAGAGTGTTTTCCTTCTTTATCTTAAAAATTAAGTAAACAAACCAAGCAGTTCAGAAAACAATCCATATCATTAATACAAAATGATCACAATAACCGTAACCATCACACTCATAATAAAGTCTGTGAAATGGAGCCCCTGCCAACCACCAGCCATCAACCGTATTCCCAGCCCTGGGACTTCCTTGAAAAGTAGGGGCTAAAGAATGGAAGACTTTGTACAAAGACATACCCTGGAAAGGGACGTGGAGGATGTGAGTGTGATTCCAACATGAAGGATGGATTAACTGTCTTAGAGAACATCAAATCTAGGAAAAACCGCACAGTTCTGAAAGCTAGGGAGCCATGAGAGGAACTGTTTATGACATCAGTGAAAAGTGCAGGTTATAAATAGTAAAGCTGCACTGTGCTCACCGTCCTGTAGAACAGGCCAATGAGCAAAGACTGGAAGGGAAGGCAGCAACAGGATGAAAGTGGATTCGTTCTTTCATTCATTCCATCATTCATCTAGCAAATACGGTGTGACATTTTGGAGTGATTGAAAATACAGGTAGTTTTATGTCTATTCTCCTTCCCCAACTTTTAAAATTTGGATGTAGTACTTCTATTTTAAAAAAAGAAAGTAGTGAAAAACAAAAAAAAAAAGCTGAGGCTGGTTCCTTGTAAAAGCCAAATCATTCTTGTAAACTTCTCAGAGTCAGGACGGATGGCTGAATACAACACAAACTCCATTATGGATTTCACTTTTAGCTCTGTTATCAAACTCTGATGTAAAACCAACTACAACATAATCACAGTAATAAGCCACTTTTGTGCACCATTTTACAATTTTCCAAGGGCATTCATAGAGCAGTCTTATTTAATCCTCATAACAATTGGTGAGATGTAAGAATTATGAGACTGGGTCAGACTTATGGTCATTTCTGCTCTGGCATTTGTTTATCCTTATCTGCTTGGCATTTTCTTGCACCAGGGCTTAAATGTACTTTGTACATTTAGATATTCAACTGTAAATCCCTTTCAGATGATTCGTAAAAACTCTGAATGAGCCCAGTGTCAGCAGTGGTGCCTGGGAAGCCCGTCTAAGAGATGTGGTGATTTCCCTGTTCCTCGTTGCTTCCTTTCTCCACATCCCACGCTCGAGTTGCAGATCCATAACAAAACAGCCTCCTTTTCCCCATTTGTCAGAAGTTCCTTGATACTCGGAGGTAGCAAAGGGCTGAGAATGTCCGTAGGGAGACCAGCCATCAATAAAAGCCCTCAGAGCCACATCTAGGCATCCAGAAACCTCGATCTCATTCGGAGTGACTCTGCCTTTCTCCTAGCTGCAATTTGAAGTGCAATTTCACTCAACTCACTTCCTTGGATTCTTTGTTACTCGCTTTTGAACAACTTTGTTTAAGAAAATGTATAATTTCAGTAGTTAAATATGACTATATTATTCCTTGTGAAATGAATAGAATATTATAGGCAGTGCTGAAGTCTCCACCAGCCTTCCACGCCCAGTTCCAGTTCCCACGCTATTTCCAAAGGTGGCTGCCGTTAACAATTTGAGGTGTAACTTATTGGGTCACCCACCTGATATTGGTAGCAGAAAATGCACAATACACAATATTGTTATTTGATATGTGTGAATTTGAGAACATTATAACATGCTAGCTATGTCATTTGACAGCTTGCTTTTTTTTTTCCTCTCCACAGTGTCTCCTGGAAGTATTTACATGTTAAGGCATTTCTCATTCTTGCAGAGTATCTCATAGATGCCTACATCAGAGTTTGTTTCATCAGTCCTCTGCTACTGGAGAGCTGGGTTGTTCCCGGGTTTTGCTCTGATGAACATATTGTGATGAACTTCTCATCGTATGCCTTCCTCTGCACTTGGATGAGTGTATCTCTAGGAATATACTGAGAAGAATTGTGTATCGCTATATATATATATATATATATATATATATATATATATATATATGTCTCAGTTTCTAAAAGGTAATGCCAAAATGCCTTCCAAGGCAATCGGGCCAATTTCTATTCCCACCCTGTCCTTACCAACTTGGTTTTTCTGCTCTCCAAAATTTATTCTCTCTTTGGTGCTTGCAATTGATTTTTGAACCTTAGTGAGCTTAGATCATAGTTCCTAATACTCAGCTTGCCTACTGCTGATTTTCCAGTACCCAGTTTCTCCATGTTGCCTTCGTGCCACATTTAACTCATTTCACCTTTATTCCAATACTGGCTTCCGTCTTATGACCGAAATGATCTTAGGCTATTGACTAATTATTTACTGAATACGTTTATTTATTTCACAAATACTATGTAAATGACGAGATGTCCTTTTCCCCTAGCACAAACACATTCAAAATGATGTCACCATTTGGTGCTACCCGTGGCCTCTTTTCTTGCCAGATTCCCAGTTGCTCCCAAAGGAAATCTAGGCAGTCTTTGCTCAGTACCATGGACAGTCTTAAATGGCACGTTCTGCTGCCAGCCACTGTTCTGCTGTTGGAGAAACTCTCATTTCTTGTGCATCGATTTTGAAGGGGATGGTATAGACAACCTGTCAAGAGAGTTTGCAACATCCAGATGTTTCGTCCTCCTCCGTTTACAGGAGTCTTTCGGATTGTAAAATCACAGTGCGGGTGTTATGGACACAGGGTGAACACCTGCCATATAGATTGACCGTGTTGCACGGTGTTGAGTTCCTATTTCCCGGTTGGTAATAACAGATTGATAATGTGTTCCCACCACACTGTTGCTTCGTGAGACATGTGTCTTGGCAAAGTCTCAGAGAAAGCAAGCAGGAGTTGAAAGGGCTGATGAAAGGAAGAAAGATGAGTTCTGTTCTTGGGTGCTTTAGGCAACCAAAATAATCTGTTGTCCTCACTGCTGCCTAAGGTATCATCCTACAGCATTCTTTCATTGAACAAGTTTTACTGAGTATCAGCCATGTACCAGGGAGTGTGCTAATGCTGGGAGTGCAAAGATAAGGGGGAAAGTGTCTTTGTAACTGCTTTCAGAAAGTAGACAGTTTAGTGGCAGAGATGGACACTGATCAAATTTTATGAACAAACGTGAAATTCCAACTGTAATAAGTGAAAGGAAAGAGAAATGTATGATGCTGAGAGCACATCTAACAGGGGCAGTTGACTTCCCAGAGTGCTCAGGAAAGGCTTCAAGAAGGAAGTGACAATTAAACTAGAGTTAAGTAGGCAAAAAGTTAGTGAGAAAGCATTTCTGACTGCGAGAAAAGCATATGCAAAGGTCCTGTGCAAAAAGGAACAGTGCACATTCAGGCCAGTGTGGTTGGGAGCACTGTCAAGGGGGAAGCCTGGTACACAATGTGGTTGGGTCCCTGAGGAGGGTCCATATAGAGAACTTTGGATTATGTTAAGGATTTAGGTCCTATCCTAAGAACAAAGGAAAGCCACTGATAGGTCTTAAGTGAGTGTATGTTTGGTGATAGGAGAAGAAAGTAGTGGCTCAATTTGTGTTTTGAAAAGATGACTGATTGCAGTGTAGGTAATAGAAGTCTTATCATTTCATGCCTCTGTGTAGAAGCTTTTGAAGATTCTTAATTGCTATCAGGATAAAATTCAAAATCCTTAACATTATTTTTAGTATACTCCCCAATATGGCTAATGTCAACTTTAAATCCTTACCTCAGAAAATGCTCCCTTATCCACTCCATGCTCAGCAAATTCAAATGAGTCAGCTATTGTCATCATAATGCCGTGTAACAAACAATCCCCAAATCTCAGTGCTTACAACAATAAGCATTTTTTTTCTCGTTTATGAGTCTGTGAGCTGGCTGAGGCAGCTCTGTTTCGGGCTCTGGATTGGGTTCAGGTCTGGTCTACTTGTCTCTCATTCTGACGTTCATGCAGCTGCCTGAATCGTGCTTTATCCATAATAAATCACAAGCATCTGAGAGGTCAAGGCAAACTGCAAAAGCACATTCAGTCTCTGCTCATGTCAATTGTACTAACATTGCGTTGGCTAAAGCAAGCCAACAGCAGTGCACTGGGAGCTGCAGTCCTTCGTTGAAGGGGAAGGTGTGGAAAGAGAGGAGAAGGAAGGAAGAGAAGGCTTGTGAGTAAACAACTGCACTTGTTCCTACTTAATTACAGACTTAATTACAGCATATCCAGGTGGTCCAGTGTAGGATTGCAGAATGCAGGTTTTGTGGCTTTGAAACTTCCCAGCTGTGTGAATCTAGGCACGTTACTAACCTCCTTATATGGCAGTTTGCTCATCTGTGCAAAAAAGATAACAACAGTACCTACCTACATCAGAAGGATTAATTCAGTTAAGCACTTGGAGAAGTACCCAAATAGAACGAGTGCTTAATAATTGTTAGGTATTATTAATATAGATTCATATCCTCTTATTCAAAGCCAGACGTGTTTTGAAATTTAGAATTATTCCTATTTTAGAAAGGCAAGGTGGCAAATAGACCATATAATGCATAACATCCCCAGTGGGTTCTGAGATAGTAACTGTAACCAAACTCTTGAGTATTCTGCCATGAAACATGATCATTCACACACAATGGGAAAATAAAAATTCTAAAGGTTTTTGTATCACATCAGCTCAGGTTTTGTCACAAAAATTAGTCATAAAAACATTTTGGAGGACCAGCCCCATTGCCTAGTGGTTAAGTTCAGTGCACTCCACTTCAACAGCCTGGGTTCCGTTCTCTGGTGTGGACCTACACCACTTGGTGGCAGCCATGCTGTTGTAGCATCCCATATACAAAATAGAAGAAGATTGGCACAAATGTTAGCTCAGGGCAAATCTTCCTCAAGCCAAAGAAACGAGGAAAATGAGGAAAATTAGCAACAAATGTTGGCTCAGGGCAAATCTTCCTCAGCTAAAAAAAAAAAAAAACGCACACATTTTGGTTTCCAGAGCGTTTTGGATTTTAGGTTTGTAGATAAAGAATGGGGCCCAGTGTTAGCTTTGAAACATGGTGTGCCAGTGAGTCTTTGTGCGTGCATGGTGCTCTTGAAATGCCCTCTAGACCCCTTTTCATGTGTAAATCCTAGTCATGGCATGATCTCAAACATCACCTCCTCCTTTGAAGACCCATTATCCCCAAGCTAGAAATAATTTCTCCTGCCGCTGTGCTTTCACAGCATTGATCACTCTGAACCCGCTTGTTCTAATTACTTGTATTGATTCTTCAGCTTAGGGATTGTGTAAAACTCCAGGTGCTCCATAAATGTTCTTTGACTTCGGTGCTATATGCTGCCATCACCTAGTCCCTTCTGTCACACCTAATACTAATGACTATTACTGTAGTTACCATTGCTAATAGCTGTCGAGTACTGGCAGGGTCCCAACCACTGTGCAGAGCACTTACACTCACTGTCCTGACTCGGTCCTCACATCTCTCTGCAGTGAGGCTGGTCTTATGCCTATTTTACAGACGAGGAAACCGAAGCAAAGCGAGATTTAATAGCCTGCCAATTAGTAAATGTTGGAGTCTGAGGATGAGAGTGTTGAATTGACAGTCAGCCCAAAGACTTTCCATGTCCAGATGGTATTTGTTATTCCTTCTGACTCAGAACTGCAGGGGTACACTGCTTTTCAGAGCAGGTATCATCTAGGGAGTTCTTTTTGAATGAACAAATGAATCTTTTCCACATGGACCTTCCTTCTCCAGCATCCATATGTTGAAGAAAACCACAGCCGAGCAGAAATTAGAGCAGGGAAAGCAAATTTTCTTCAGGAACTATTGCAATAGAGGAAGAGACCTCAGTATAGAACTGGGCTCCGTTCCAGATACAACAAGAAAACGGGATTTCTAGCCAAGGATCAGGATGGGGGTCAGCGGATGGAAAATTACTAAAAGGAAACACTGGGGGAAGGGGGATTCTGGATAAACTGACGGTGCAGGAATTTTGGTGAAGCCAGGCCAGGGTGAGAGGATATTGAGGGTGTGGGCTGAGGAATGTGATCAGATATCAAGGTTTGAGAATTTTAGCTAAACTGACCCAGCAGGATTCTTGCTAGAACTGGATTAAATGGGCCAAAGACGGAGCCTAACATTGGGCCTTGTCAAAAATGAAGCTCAGAGGAGCCTGACCAAAGTTTGGTCAAGGAGAGAATCCTGTCACATGGAGATGGTCATCAACATCTCGTTGGAGTCCCCCCAAAGCCCAGTACCTCCTAGTGCATACCCCTTTCAGGACATTTCAAATTAAGAATTCTCTACAACTTCACAAATTTCCTTTGTTTTACCGACTTGCGATATCTCTTCACTGAGCCAGCTTCTGATCTCTTAGGGAACCATATCTTTGGCATCAGTGAGGGCAGTGGGGTGGAGGGAAAAGCGGTGGAGGTGATCGCAGAACACAGATCCATATGTGTCCACGTAGGTGGCCCATCTGACTCCCTGGCCTTGAGTGGCCCTTTCCCAAAGGTCTTCACTTGTCTTTCTTTCCCACAACTTGCTCCCACCGACATACTCAGACACGTGACCTCCCTAAAACGTTAAACCCTGGAAACGGACAGAGGCCAGGTCTTACTCATCTTTGTACTTTCCCTCTCCAAGGCTAGTGCAGGGCCTCACTAATAGAGGACACGCAGACAATATTGATTATCTGTTTAAGTGAATGAATGATTGAATGGATGGATGGATAGGTGTTTGGATGGATGGATGACCAGGTGAATAAATGAATGAATGAATGATGATTGTCAAATTTCTTGTTTGATGCCATATAGATCTGACTGCTCTTCTCCTGAAATGTTGATTTTTAAACCAGTTCTTTTGAGTCATTTCAAACATATCTGGGTCAAAGGCTATTGAGCAATTGCAAACCGAAGGAGGATAAAGGTCCAGGTTTGACACCTGCGAGCTGCATTCCTGAGCCTGGTAGGTAGGAGAGTGTGGACTTCGGAGTCTAACGTACTTGCTCAGCATGATGCATTGATCAGCTGGCCTTCAGTTCCTTTGTCTGCAAATAAGTGCAGTAGTAAGCACCCCCTCCTGGAGCTGTCCTGAGGATTAAGTAAAATAATGTATGTGATGCCTCTTGACACAAGCCCAACTTGGGGAAAGGCCCTCCGTGATGCCAGCTTTGATCACTCTTCCCATTATTATTGAAAACGCAGCCCGTGGATCCACTCCTCTGCCCCCACCCTGCTGAGCGCTCCTTGTCCTGAGCAGCACGTGGAGTCCCGGCACAAGCTGTTTCTGTTGGAAGCAGGTATTCTATCCAGGGGCATCCCGCTGAATCTTCTAATTAATCCCTCCCCCTGTAAAGGTTGACCCCCACCTCCTGCAAGGGCCTAGGCCTCCCAGCATCCTTTGGTGCTGGGTAGAACTGGAAGCAGAGAGGGGATTTAGATTAAAGGCTGCAGTCAGCAGTGGGTGTTCCTAGATCAGGCCTGAAGCAATGAATATGCAGCAGACCAGCTTGGAGCCACTGCTGATCTTTCCAAGGGATGCTGACTATGGTTCCTGTCTCTGCCCATCCAATTTAGTATCCGCGGTGCTGCCAAGAAACTGGATCCTGGATGTGAATTGCTGTTACTAGCTGGGTGATATTGGGCTAGTCACTTAACCTCTCTGAGTTTTGGTTTCCTTACCTATGAAATGGGGATAATAATACATTCCTAACTGTGTCAGGATGTACAT
This sequence comes from Equus caballus, assembly GCF_041296265.1. Taxonomy (NCBI): domain Eukaryota; kingdom Metazoa; phylum Chordata; class Mammalia; order Perissodactyla; family Equidae; genus Equus; species Equus caballus. The sequence continues at coordinate 849,365 of NW_027222392.1, read as the reverse complement.
GCAAGGCAATAAGTCACTAGCACACTAATCGTAGGAGCTGTCATGTGGTACCACACACCCAAATGGCAGCTTAGAGAAAGTCCAACCTCCCTAGTGAGGCTCATGGGCCTTTACTGTGTGTGCCCTACTTCACATTCTAGTCTTCAGGGTGCAGGCATCGGTACTTCAGCCCTGGAGGTGGCGATGGGCAGCCCAAAACTAAACTCCAGTTGTCGAACCATTTGCCACTCAGTAGAAAAAGCAATGCACTGCCCTATTCTTTAGCACCTTGGTAAGTGGGAAGGAAAACCAGGCCTCCTGATGCCAGTTTTGTCCAGATACTCCTCTAGATCCCAGTCCAGGGGTCGGTGCTCTATGGACTGTGAGTCAAATCGCTTGCTGCCTGATTCTGTGTAGCCCACGAGCTAAGAATGGCTTTTACATTTCTAAGAGTTTGGAAAAAATCAAAAGAAGAATAATATTTTGTGATACATGAAATTCCTATGACATTCTCACTTCAGTGTCCATAAATAAAGTTTTCTTAGAGCACCTCCATGCCCATTTGTTCACATATTATCTGCTAGGTGCTACATTTGGCTACAATGGCAGAGTTGAATGGTTGTGACAGAGATGACGTGGGCCATAAAGCTGAAAATATGTACTCTCTAATCCTGTAGAGAAGAAGTTTTCTGAGCTCTGTCCTGGGGAAGCTATTTGGTATAAGAAATGGTCCTTACCTTGGGGAGCTCATGGTCCAGGGTAGCAGAGGAAGAAATTTTCCTCTACCCTTCTAGGTTCTTCTGGCCAATCTAAGAATTAAATTGACATGAGACAGATTAATAAGAGAAAATCAGATAAAGTTTGATAACGTGTATACATGGGAGAAACCCAGGAAAAATGAGTAACTCTCCAAAATGGCAGAAGCCACCACCTTAAATACCATCTTCAGCTAAAGACAAAAGACGATGTTGAGAGTAGTGGTTTGGAACTTCAAAGGGGAGAGGAAGGCAATTCACATGGAGATGGAAAAGAGAATGTTTGGTAAAGAAATGTTTGTCATTCCATGCAGAGACAATGGGACATGGGGAGGACTCTGATCAAATGGGCCTTGCTGGGTTCCTCCCTGTCTACCACACCTAGTTCATATCATACTATAGTTCTCTATGGGAGAGCTCTTTCCTAGAACAGGCCTTCCATTGTAGATTCTTTTAGACAGTTAGGGGAATAGTTTCTTCCTGAGTCTTTTGTTCTTAAAAATAATCAAGCCAAAGAGACACATTTTGAGATGGCAAATTCCGCACCCTGCAAGCTCAAAAACAGTGACTGTTCAGCTGACTTCTTCCAGGAGAGGAATGGATGAGTTAGGAGGCTGTGCCTTCTGTGATATTGGGCATTTTTAGATGATGGCCATCATTCCATAAAGGGGAGTCAAGCGTTTGTTTGGCAGTTGGACAAGATGGTCTCCTAAAGCTAGTGTCACTCTTTTCTAGCTTTTTAACCTCTCTCGGTCTCAGTTTCTTCATTTTTAAAATGGAAATAATAATTGTGCTTCACTCAAGGGCTGTTATGAGGCTTACACTGCATAAACATGAAAGGCACTCAGCTTGGTGCCTGGAACATATTAAAAAAGAATTAAAATATACGTTATTATTATTCATATTTTTTTAATATTACTCTCAGTCTCTTACTGGCTGTATGACTGAGGGCAAGTTATTCCATCTATCAAAGCCTTGGTTTCTTCATCTTTAAAATGGAGCCAATAACGAAACGAACCTCATCGAGCCGTTGGGAAGCTTAAATGTCTTCATAGATAGCGCATTGCTGCATGCAGCCAGCATTCAGTGGATGCCTTCGTAAACCTCCCGCATTTCCCTGCAACACTGATATTCTGTGAGTTTGCAGTGTCCGTAGAACACTGAGGCTTTCACCTCTGGACCCCTCACTTGTCATTAGCCATGTGTCATCTTACATCCTTTTAATGCATCTGTCATGGCCCTTTATGAATCGTGTAAGCCCTTGGAGGGCTGGGGTCTGGTGTGGCACTTCTTATTTATCTAAAACTAAGGTGAAGGAAAAGCCAGCTTGAATGATTTTAATATGCGAATTGTATTCTGGCATGGTTTGATGGAGCTAAGTCTCGGCTTTCCTCCCAGGATTGGAGAGACCAGGCAAGTTATGCTTAGACTGTTGGGGAGCAGGTGGGGAAGCAGGCACCAAGGTGTGATGGCTCAACAGGCTTTCAGGGAGGAGCTTTGGGATTATGGTTCATCAGGAAGCCAAACCCCTGCTCGTGGGTCCTTGCCTACTCCACAAGGCTCTGCCTGTCCATCCCCTGGATGCTAACAAGCTGGTTTATTAGAGGTGGGTTCCCTTTCTTCCTTAGTAATAGAATGCTTGTTCTTGCAGGGCATATCACCACTCATAAGAAGAACTACATCTCCCAGCTTCCTTTGTTACCCAATGAAGCCATGTAAATTCTGGCTAATGGCGTGTAAGCTGAGGTATTCAGTGGAACTCCCAAGAAATATTCTTTAAAGGGAAGAGCCTCATCCTTTTTCACCACTTGCACCTTCCTGGTGGCTGGAATGTGGGTGAGATGGGTGGAGCAGGCGTGGCCAACTTAGACCATATGTTAGATTGGGTTCCCCCTGAAGAACAGACTCTGAAGCAGAGATTTGAGAGCAAGTTGTTCATTTGCCAAGTGATCCCAGGAAGCACTGGTAGGGAGAACAAGGGAGTGAGATAGGAAGGGAAGGAGGCTGGTATAGGGTGTGCTAATGAGCGAATTATGGTGGATTCACCCTGCTGGGGAACTCTGGGAAATTGTGTAGCACGTGCTCCAGAGATGTTCTCCTCGAAAAGCCAAAGAGCTGAGGTATTTATGCACCAATGCCTGTCTGCAGTTGGGTGAGGGCTGCTCCTGGGGGCATCACTTCCCTGGCACCACCAGGCTTCCATCTGTGGACCGAACACTGTGCCGGCGCTGAGAAAGGGGTGGAGAGTCTCAAGTGCTTATGGTCAGGAGCTGTTGGCATGTTTGGGACTGGCCAGTACGTACGGGATGTTGAGGCACCGGCAACTTCTGCAGACCTAGAGTTTGAGCGGGGCAGAGCAAAAGGAAAGAAGGTGCCTTGGTCCCTGCTGACCAAGGGGCCATCACACCAGACCTGGTGGCTTCCCTTCAGACTCTTTATGTCAAAGAACAAAATCTCTTGTTTAAGCCATCGTTGGGCTTTCTGTCACTCACAACCAAATCTAATCCCAAATGATGCATCAAATAATAATAATAGTAATAATGATAATAAAGGTAATTAGCACACACTGAACATATGGGACATTTCAGTCAGCCCACTCCTTTGTTAATTACCCTCCCCCCCACACACGTACACCAAGGTAAGCTTTGTGACCCTTCTGACTTTTTCACTGCCTGGTACCTAGTAAAGTGTCTGATACATGGCAAGCTGTCAGAAAACATTTATTGAATGAATGAGCAAAGAAATAAAGTAAAAGCCAAGATTTAAACCCTGATCCATCTGTTCCCAGTTCCCCAGCTCTTAATCACTATGCCTTGGTGAAAGGTTTAGCAATCTTATTTTATAGATGATTGAAGGAATCCAGTATAATGCGAGGGAGCCCAAGTCTTGGCAAAGACAGAAAGCTGGGATGGGATGAAGCAGTGAATGTGCTTGTGAAATAGTCTTCATAAAAAGGTCAACATGAGGGGCCAGCACAGTGTTGCAGCAGTTAAGTGCACACGTTCCGCTTTGGCGGCCTGGGGTTCGCCGGTTTGGATCTCGGGTGCGGACCTACATACCACTTGTTAAGTCGTGCTGTGGCAGGCACCTCACATATAAAGTAGAGGAAGATGGGCACGGATGTGAGCTCAGGGCCTGTCTTCATCAGCAAAAAGAGGAGGATTGGTGGCGGATGTTAGCTCGGGCCTAATCATCCTAAAAAGACAAAGTCAACGTGAGGGGCTGAGTCAGAGGCTTGTAGCAAGGGACAGTAGCAGCTCCTCACCTGGAAACTCTGTAAAACCAAAGCTGAGCCAGAGATAGGTAGTCCACGTGGTGGGACTCGGAACAAGGCATTTCTGAAAAAGCTACTACATTCCTCCCTTGGCGCTCAAAGCTCCTCTTGCAGATCTGCTGAGCCTGGGACCAGACAACCTTGAGGTACCCTTGGCCCCTAGCACAGCGGCGTTTACCCTAAAATTGTTCAGACAGAGGCTAGTTTGCAAACTGGTCAGGGATGCTACAGAAGATTATGGCTCTGGGCTAGAAGACTAGATAAGACAGGCTCTGTACAGTGTCCTAGAGGTGTGATAAACCCCATCTGTAGCTTTATAGCCTTCAGAATGAGTTTCCAGTCTGCAATTGGCAAGCATCTTTTTTCTCTTAGTGCAAGTTTTCATTCACTGGTAGTTTGTCTCCAGGAAACCCATACAAGTCTGGAGTTTCAAGCATTTGCCTTTACTGTTAGCACTACAATGCGTTTCCCACTAGGCATCTTTACAATGGCTCTGTTAGTAGATGAGTATGCAAATTATATTTATCTCCTGTGTGGGCGTCACTGTGGTCTCTCTGCTCTATGAGTTTGACTAGGGGTTGCCTAGTGGTAGCTCTACCCCTAGGGCACTTCTAATGAGATAATGTCATTCATGTATTTATTCAACAAGCATTTATTGGAGTGGTTAGTATGTTTAGGCCTTGGAGAGTGGAAGATGATATCAAACTGAATAGGACATGCTACTGTAGCTTGCAGTGTTTGGGGAAAAATAGACTCAAGTATATGACAGTGTGCCATGTGCTTTTTCAAGGTGTTATACGGAGGAAGGAGTGACGAAGGTCACCTGGAGGAGTTAGAGAAGCAACAGCGTGTCCTATGTTCTGACGACACTAAACTTCCCAGCACTCTGCAGTACCTCCATGCCTTTGTGCTTCTGGATCCCTCTGCGTAGCCATCTTCTCTTCTTCCCTGTTCTTGGCAGAATCCCGCCCGTATTTTAAGGCTGTGGCAGACCCGGGCTAAGGTGAGGCTTTGCTTCCCAAAAGTTGCTCGCCTTTCCTCCATGTTTATAGAATCCTGTTCAAGGAGAAATGGCAGCATTTCAGGGAGGTCAGGCCCTCGTGATAAAGTTTGGTTGATCTAAGACAAGCGTTGTATCCGCTTCCCTTTGGCTCATTAATTCATTCTATAATTCGTTCTGTAAGTGTTTTATTAGTAGTAGTAAAGTTTTCATTGCAAAAACATACTACCACTGGGTACCACCAGTGGTAACAGTACCACCAAAGGTATTTAACCTGTGTCTCCCCCTGCCTTCCCCTGCAGTGTTGGTTTGTTGCCTCATGGCCCTTTGATGGCTGCTTCAAGTCTGAGCATCGCATTCACACACCCCCATGCTCATGGCATGAGAAAGAGGCAGGTTGTGCCCTGCTTCTCTTTCCTTCGTAGAGTAAAACCCTTCCTAGACCCCAACTGTGAAGTCTCTTTGGCCAAAACTAGGAGAGCTGCCCCTCCTCAGCTAGGGAAAGGGAGAGGCGAGGAGGGAATGGTAAGGCTAGAATATGGAATACTCTGATGACCCGTGGACGCCTTCCAGAAGCAAGAGGCTGGGGGGATTAGGTTTGTGTCTTTACAAAAAGAGGACATCTGGTTTAAGCGTGGGTTTGGTGTTGCATTGGGGTGAAACTGGAGGCAAGGAGGTTCTAGCAATATTTCAGTCGAGAGAAGATCAGAGTCCCTTTGGGGTTAGTAATGGTGAGGACGGGAGGAGGTTGGAGAATGTGGACTCTGGAATACTCTGTGGTCAGAGCTGGTCTCTGATTCCTCCTTTGGAGAGAAGCCCTCCTGAGTGTCAGTCACACAGCACATCACCAACTTGAGCGCCTTCCGCTGCATCCTCTCCAGTAAAGGCCAGGAAAGGAAAATGATTGCACTCGATTCGGAGCAGTGGGCACACCACTGCAGGGATCTGTTTAATTAAATTTTATCTTCAGCTCTGTAGCCTATGAAAAATCCCAGAACCTTCCCCTGCTCTCTTAACACAAGCACTTTAAATCAAAAACAACCACATGAAGAAAAGAAGCTTGTCATTTGGCTAAGTTTAGCGTTTTCCACCAGCCTGGGTGGTCTAAGTGGTTAAGATCCAACACTGTCACTGCCACAGCCCGGTTCGTTTCCTGGTCAGAGAACCACACCACTCATCTGTTGGTGGTTAGACTGTGGTGGTGTGTGTTGCTGGAATGCTGAAAGTTTGGCCACTGGTGTATCAAACACCAGCAGGGTCACCCATGGTGGACAGATTTCAGTGGTGCTTCCAGACTAGACAGACTAGAAAGAATTTCCAAAAACATTGGCCAGGAAAACCCTATGAATAGCAGCAGAGCCTAGTCTGATAGAGCGCCAGAAGGTGAGAGGATGCCGCAAAAAGACCAGGGCAGGGTTCTGCTCTGCAGTCCACAGGGGCGGGAGGAGTCAGAAGTGACTCGACAGCACTGACAACAAAAGTCTTTTCTCGGAGCCTACTGTGAGATCTGCAATACAGGTAGATGTGGAGACAGACAGAGGGACTCCTTAGATTAGGAGGTCTCATTCCACACGCAGCCAGGTAGCATGACCGCAGGCGTGTGGGCTGCAGGGCAGGCCAAGTGGAGCCCCCTCACAGTCACCATGCACCTCTTTCCACAAGGAGTCTTTGCAGGCCTCCTGTGTGCCAGGCGCCGTTCTAGACTCTGGGTACTCCACAGGAACCAAGCCCTGGGGAGTCAATTTAGGGAGAGAGACAGATAATATGACAGTAATAAATGTTCAGAATAATAACTACTCTGATGGGACAAATGCCGTGGGAACTCTGGGCCACCTCTGCTGCATAACAAACCTCGTTGAAATTTAGTGGCTTAAAGGATAACAATCATATTTTTGTTTATGATTCTGCAATTTGAGCAGAATGCAGTTAGGCAGACTTTCTTTTGATCTGTGCAGCGTCCACAGCGCTGGCTCATCAGGGCTGGAGCATCTTCTTCTAAGATGATTTTACTCACCAGTCTGGCAAACCCTTGCTGGCTTTCTGCTGGAGCCCAGCGGTGGCAGGGCGGCTCCTGCACGGGGCTTTGTCTCGTGGCTAGTGTTGGCTCCTCCCAGCCCTGCGGTGTCAGGGAAGTCAGACTTCTTGAAGGATGGCTGATTTCCTCCAAAGCACAAAAGCAGAAGCTACCGGGCCTTCTTAATGTCCGAGCTTAGCGGCCCCAGAATGTCACTCTACTATATTTTGTTGGTTGAAGCTGTCACAGGGCCAGCCCTGAGCCAAGGGACAGGTAAATAGACTCCATCTCTTGATGGGGGACTGACAAGATCACGTTGCTGAAGAGCCTCTGGAACAGGAGCTGTTGCTGCTGCCACCTTTGGCAATACAATCTACTCCAGGAACCCAGAGAAAGGGTACCTGTCTGGGGAGAGGGAGGCACGACCTAAAAGATAGGCATTATGAAGGACAGCAGAAAATGTACACCATCAGTATTCAACCCAACACCTGATGTGATCCTGTGGGATTCATGGTTGCAGTTGTTTCTCAAGTACTACTTTGCTTCTAGATAAAATAAATGGGAGGGGGGTCATTCTCCGGTGGGTCCATGAGACCATTAGAATAAGCCCCCTGGTCTGCCTTGCCCTGGAGGAACTATGCCTGGAATTGTTTGGGTTTGGAGTCTGAAGGCCGGAGTTGCATGCCCACTTTGGCTACAAACTTGCCCTGTGACTGTGGCCCCATGATGTGAGATATCAGAGCCTGGGCCTCCAGGTCTTATAAGGGGGAGCATTCCAGTAATATTAGCAAAATTCTGAGTGGTCAGGAGTTGAAAATGAGATAATAAATGTTAAAAATCAGAGTGAGGTTTTATTAACTTGCCTTGCCCAGCCCAACACCCCTCCCCATGAGCTCCCGAAGGAAATATGAATGGAGAGAAGCCTGACCAAGGAAACCTGGGAGACACCTGCCAACTGGGCTTAATCCCCAGACTCCTGCTGTGGATGTCGGAGAATCAAGCTGAAGCGCTTGGCCTGTTCTCTCCTCACCCCCCGATTCCCCTTCCTGCAGTCCAAAAGAGACAAATTTTAACCCATAGAAGGACAAGAGAAAGCACTGGCCTCAGAGCAGCCCCTGGGACAATTTACTGCATCTTCCATCTTCTGCATGGTTGGAAGAAAGAAGAGATCAAGATCCAGTCTCTTGAGCTCATCTGTTAGTATGTGCGCAGCCAGGACCCCCATTGCAAATGTGCCCCATAGGTGTCCCGGAGTCTGTCAAATGCACACTATTTCTTCTGTGTGGGAGCCGGGGGAGTGTTGAGTGGTGGTAAGAAGCAAGGGGAAGGATGAAGGCTTCTGCTCCCCAAGCTAGCCCTGATGTGGGCATGCTTACTATGTCTAGTGTGGTGTGACCTCCGCCTGCTCTGCTTTTCTGGTCATATTATTCCTTGTGTGGTTTCTCTCCGTGTGGTTTATTCTTTCATCGCTTTCAAAAGCAGTCACTGAACACGTATTTTACCCCATACTCTTTGAGAGACAATGAGCCTACAGAGATGAACATGATGTGTTTCCTGCCCTCCGGGAACAATAAAAATCAGAATTAATAATAACTACACAGAATATGTTTCTTACCCAGGGGAAGGGGCAATATGTCTGTGCCCACTGCTTTTTTCACTCCAGCTTACTCCAGTTCAAACCTAGGAATCCGAAGTATTATTTTACTGAATTATCAGAGCAACCTAACAACATAAATTTCTGTTATAAAGAAGGAGTAAGGGCCAGCCTGGTGGTGTAGCGGTTAAATTTGTGCACTCTACTTCAGTGGCCCGGGGTTCTCAGGTTCAGATCCCGGGCATGGTCCTACACACTGCTCATCAAGCCATACTGTGGCAGGTGTCCCACATATAAAATAGAGGAAGATGGGCACAGCTGTTAGCTCAGGTCCAATCTTCCTCAGCAAAAAGAGGAGGATTGGTGGCAGATGTTAGCTCAGGGCTAATCTGCCTCACCAACAAAAAAAAAAAGAAGAAGAAGAAGGAGTAAATTGATACACAGAGAGGTTATGTGACTTGTTTCTGGTCACACAGTAAGTAAATGAAAGAGTTGGACAGAAAGATAGTTTTCCCTGACTTAACAAGTGCATGCCCTTAACTTTTTTGCTGTACCACCTTCTAGTTCCTAATTGTATATGTATATTTTCTCTGTAAACTGTGAAGAACAGGTATGCAAGGTATGATGATGTTGTTGACATTTAGAAAATAAAACTCATTAGGCTTTTAGACAACTTGCAAGATTTTTGGTTACTAATTCTCTCTGTAGCCAGGTGTGATTGTAGTATGTGATTACAAAAAGAAGGGAATTGCAGACAAATAGTTCTTGTAAACACACTCAGTAGCATCTTCAGTATAATTTCTGGTGTGGGCAGCTCTCATATACATCCGGGGAGGACAAAAAGGAGTGAGTCCCCCAGTGGGGCTCACGTCAACTCTTGGAACTGGTTCGAGATGAAATCCATCTTGGAAAATGTGAACAGAGCCACCAAAACTATGAACAAGGTGAGGGAAAAAAAGGAAGAACAGATTCCCAAAGCCCGATGGACGTGGGCTCAGTCTCAGCTTTGCCACTCACTGGTTTTGTGACCTTGGACATGTTACTTATCCTCTTTTGCCTCAATGTTCTCATCTGTAAGGTGAGTATGACAACAGTCTCCACCTGTTTTTGTCAGGGTAATTAGTTCATGCTAGCTTCCATTAAAAAAACAAAAGCAAATATCAGTGCCTAACAGCAATAAATATTTCTTGCTCATACAAACTGATGGAGGTCTCACATCTTTCCTGGATGTCTCTCCTTGAAGCAATAACTCAGGGATCCAGCCATGTCCATCATTTGGCTCCACTACTCTGGAATCCTTAATCTTAAAGTCCAGGCTTGAAAACATGGGGGCATCAAGATGGATACTTATCCATCTCAGCCTGGAGAGGCATGCATTGTTCTGCTCCATTCAGAACAAGATACATGGCCAACCAAGCCGAGGCGGGCTGGGAGATGTGGAGGTGTCACTGGTGAACGCTCAGAATCTCTCACACTGTCTCATAGATTTGTTGTGATTAAACGAGTTAATACATACAGCATCACTTATGTGCTTAGTCCAGCGTCTAGCACTACTAAGTACTCAAAACCTGCTAAGAGTACTGCTATTACTTCTCTCTTCCTCCTCCCATCTGGGATGCAGAGGAAAGCATAGTTATACCAAAACAGAGAGTAAGCCAGGGATAGGTTCCAGGGCAGCAGTAGCAAAAGGAATAAAAATCAAGTCCAGTCTAGAAAGCAACGGTGGGCTGCTGAACCAATGCAAAATCACTTTCTTGATGTATATCACTTTGGCATCACCCCTGGACCCCACATTGCAAGCAGGGAGATGCAGCAGCTTAAATCTTGAGTTTCCAGATTTCACTCATGAACCAGGACCGTTCCCTGTGCAAGGCTGAAGGTGTCTGCCGCTTCTCTGCCCAACTCCAGTTCTTCGTGCTCCTGATTGCTGAACATCCATGTCTGCCACCATGATTTACCTTCTACTCTAGCTTCTAGCCTTTACACCCCCTCCTTAATTAGTGTCTCAGATCGACTATCTAAACTCCTGCCCCTGTGTACAGTCTTGGCACATATGGCCCCGCAATATTGGGAATATTCCCACTATAGTCTGAGAAAAAGAAACCTCAGCCAGTTATTGGTACAGCTGGACCTCAAACTTGCCCTCCAACTGCCCATGTCTAGCTGTTCTTGCTGCCTCTGCCCGACCTGTGAATTTCCCATTCCTAGGTAGACCAGATACCATCAGTGAGTTTGACACAACAGCGTGTATCCACAGGGATTCGTCTGCGTTTTACTCTTGAAATCATCAAAGAACTTAGTGCTGTAATGCTGGAGGCAAACGTCCTCCCGTTGTAGCTCTACATCCTTGTCCTTTGCAGACCTGAAGGTATTTTGGTTGAGTGAGGACAGCCTTGCTGGAGGTCGGCTAATCTCGCGTTGGGGGAGGAGGAGCTGGTGAGGTGATTTGGTGTTCTTTGTGGGCAGGATTTCATGAGTGCCCTTGAAAATGGACCATCCGATATAACAAAATTAAAGAGCATTAAAAAGAAATGTCCCCAATCCTCTCATCTTAAAAATGTATGCAGCATTGTGACAGACACTGTTTTAAGTGCCGGACATGTTTCAACTTAGAAAACGCTCATGCAGCCCTATGATCTCCCACTTTGCAGAAGAGGAAACTGAGGCATACTTATATACCTGCCCGAAGTCCCACAGCTAGAAATGGTGGAGTAGAGTTTTGATCCCAAGGAAGCTGGCTTGAGAGCTTGGACTTTTAATGCTCACGAGTCCTGCCGCTTAGTAAGGGATAATTGTTCAGTACAACGCTTCTTGTACATTCCTTTTCCAGTTTCAGCCCAGAAGGAAATATTTCCCCATCAATTCAATCAGAGCATACACATCACCTTGCTTCCTGTAGTTTTATGTAACATTAGCTTATAAACATTATTTCATCTTGCCAGTTTTCTTGATGATATGTTGTAACGATTACATGATGTTCGTATATATCACTTAACCATTTATTCCTTTTATTTCATCTATTCCACAAATAGCTAATAAGTAGCTGCTATGTGCAAGGCAAAAGGCTAAGCACTAGGTGCATTACAATGAATCAGGCAGAATCTCTGTGCTGAAGACAATCAGGTTCCCGGGGGACATTGTAACAGATAAAAGAAGGTGGGAGTTCAGCTCTAGAGATGCACATCATTAAAAGAAGGTGGGAGTTCAGCTTTAGAGATGCACATTGTGTTCGGTGTATAAAGGAGCTGGGGAGCTGGAGGTGGAAGATCCCCATTAGTGTGTCTGGGAGGCTGGCCCCTTTTGAAGGAGGTGCAGCAGAGGTAGTGGATGTTAACTTCAGCATCCCGGATCCTTTGCCAGGCAAGTCCACTCACGAAGCCATGAGCAGAGGGGCTCTGCCATCTCCAGGGCCAGAACTCCTGCCACACAGGGACGTCCCTAATCAGAACGAGTGAGGGAGTGTGGATTCCCGAGTTGGGATATTTCATGCCCAAGAAGTAAGTCATTGAGTCCACGGGCACATGCATTTCCTTCTGTGAATAGCTCTGACCCTTCCATCCATGAGCTCCATTGCTGTCTTCCACAAAACTCTTCCTTGCCGAGTCCTTTCCTTTTATATCATGCCTGTTTCTTCAAATATCTTGTTAAGCAAAATTTCCTTCTCACTCTCCATGTCATGCTTACCTACCTGTACTGGCTTGAAGCGTTTATTCTTTACTCAAAATCATAATGAACAAGATATTTACTAGTATACTTGGTTGCAACATCATGTCTTTTTACATACAGAACTCTTTACAAGTACTTCCCTGTCTATATTATTAAATTTAACAGTGTGCCCCTGTTTTGGAAAATGGCAGCTAACATTTATGAGTGCCTCCCATGTGCCATGGCACTATTCTAAATGTAGTATGTGGGGCAACTCATTGAATCTTCGTAGTAATCCATTAAAATGGCAGGATTATACCTATTTTGCAGATGGAGAAACTGAGGCCCAAGGAGGTTCAGGGCCATCCTCCAGGTCACATGACTAGAACGTCATACAGCTGGGTATGTTGAACTCATTCAGTTCTGACGTCACTGCCTGCATGTTTCACCACCATGCTTATCTGCCTCTCACTGTGCAATAATGTTATAATTCTTCCCCATTAGAGGGCTGGTGAGGCCAGCGTATTTCTCCAAAATAAGCCCGTGAAAGCATCCTCTGACACCTGACAGGGCCCAGTGGAGCAGCTCTACCACTTGGAGCATCAAGCCTCTTCCTCCCTTGAAGACTGTGCCTCATGTTCCTACCCACAGGCTTGGACCTGGGGTGCTCCGTGGGTGACCTGCCCCTGGATTCTTTATCTCCACAGGTAGCATGAGCTCCTGCAGGTAGGCCAGCAGCTGGACAGGTTGGTTTTTGACTGGGGGGTGACCGGATGACGAGCATCTGAAAGTTGCAGTGAAATTACCCATTGGCTAGAGGTGAGAATTCCATCACTGCCCTCCATTTCTGTTCTGGGAAGGTGGGTAGTCTGGTGGCAGGGAGACGGTCTTGTAACACATGCCCACCCAGCTCTACCTAAATGTGAGATGTACTGGGTGGCAGTGGAGAGGTGGATATACCTGGAACGTGTTGCATAGAGCCCCCTGGAACCAGCTCAGTAAAGGCTCCGGTTCTGAGGTGAAGTGTCTGGGTGGACACTGGAGGCTGAAGCTGCCCTTACCTAACTTTGGTGAGTATATTCAGAATGTTCCAGAGCAGTGGTCCCAGACCTGCAGCATCACCGTAGCCTGGGAGCTTTCTAGAACCACAACTTCTGGGCTCCTCCCCAGCCCTGCAGCTTCAGAAACTCTAGGGTTGGGCTCCAGAAATCTAAGCTCTAACAAGCTCTCCAGGTGATTCTGGTGCAGGCTGAAGTTTGAGAACCACTGGTCCAGAGCAAGAACTGGATTTTATAGTTCTTATTTTAAAATCGGAAATTCAAAATATTTTATTATTTCACTTATTACGGACTTATGATAGAAATCCTACAATGTGCTTTTAGGAAAATTAGGAATAGCAAAAGGAAAAGTTAACAAAATTGCCCACAAATCTTCTCTCTTAGCAGGAGATAAGCATGATTAGGATTTTGGTGTGTTTCTCTTTAGCCCGTTTCCTGCAAAAATCCTAATAAAGTTATCACTAGTTTGCCTTCATTTGGGTGAGTTAATGTGAGAATCACCTCCTGGATTCAGGCGAGAAGAGGGGAAAGATAAGGTTGAGACAGCTGGCTCAGTGGTGGAGTCGGGATCCCCGATGGGGATGGGGAGTGTGTGGCTCAAGGCCTCTATGCCCGCCTTCATGGAGCCCTGGGGTCGGTGGGGCTTGTCGAGCTGCCCCAGAGGCTGCGGCTCTCGGCTACTCTAATCCACCTGTGAATACGGTGCCCCCTTTATCATTCTTGTTAGACGGGATCAGATTTATGTCAGCTCAGAAATCATTCCAATGATCAAAATATGTGGAGGGCTGTCAGAGGGAAGAGGGATTAATCTCTCTGATTACAGGAGAAGTGGAGGCCCTTTCAGGGAGGGAAGGAAGCGGAGTGGGTGCAGGATGGGGTACATCTTAACTTGGGGGTCAGGAAGAGTCTCGAGATCAGAATTAAGTGAGATGGCAGGACTGCCTAATGAAGGGGAGGGCTCATGGCCTGAGACCTGCTCGTTCTGAGGATGAGTTGCACACAGGCAGCCTGCAAGGAAATGAGGCCTGCAGTGTGTCCCGCACAGCCAGCACAGTGCTGACGTTTAACATCCAGACATTCCACTGTAGATCAGGGCATCTGGTGTCTCTGCAAACCAGGTGCTCTGGAAACACAGCAGCCATCTTCCCACAAGGCAGCAAGCAGGGGGAGATGAGCAGTGGCTGCCCCCTCAGATGAGGCATGAGCCCCCCAATTTGCCCCTTTCCCTCATCACCCCCTCTGCTCCATACACTCTTGTTTCCCTGAGTTTGAGTGACAGCTGTCAGTTAGTATTTCATTCGTGTTTTTGTTTTCTGACACACCGCCTCCTTCCTGTATTCATGTCAATGATAAGTAGTATAATGTAGTATTTAAGAGTGCAGATTCTAGATCTCAATTGCTTGGGTTTAGATCCTGCTCCTGTCTCTCACTGGCTGTGTGACTTTGGGCTAGTTATTTAACCCCTGTGTGCGTTGTATTTCCTCAACTTTAAAATTCATAAAACAAGGTTGCTATGAGGAATTAATAGGTTAATCCAGGTGAGATACATAGAATAGTGTCTGGTGGTTACTCACTATCCAACTAAAGCTCTACTTATTAGTGCTAGTGATCATAGTTACTACTGCTAGTCATCACTTACGTTATATACCAGCCACATCCACATGTGAGTTACTACTGGTTTAGTGTTCCTTTAGAGCATCTCTCGTGCTTCCATACCATGGGCCCAAAGTCTTCGGAACACAGGGTTTGGGGCACTTTTCCATCTGGAATAGATATTTGAGACAGGGAGGTTCTGGGATCCTAGCCATATGGAGGCTTCTAGCTGAATTCATTCAGAAATAGTGCTATCCTCCTGGACTGGTGGGGACCCTGGTGGGAGCCCTGCAGTCTACCTGTGCAGAGCTGGTGGGAGTGGCAGCATGGTCATGTGTGCATGCGTGTGTGTGTGTGTATGTGCACAAAAGTGCTTTGCAGAGCAGTCAGTGGACAGTGCAGCAGTGGGGTGAAGAGTCTGTGCTCTAGAGCTGGGTGGCCTCATTTCATTCCAGCTCCTCTTTTCCTGGCTGTGACCTGGGGCAAGTCCCTTCGCCTCTCTGAGGGTCAGCTTCACTTCCATAAAATGAACGCGGTGGTAACTCAGCAGCACAGGCCATTATTGAAGGAGGCAGTGTGCGTGTACCAGGCTGGCACACTGCAGACGCTGCAGTTTCGTGCCCTTTCCCTTCTTTTTTCCTAAGGGAAATGAAGGGCTTGCCATAGCATGAGCTTGAACTTAAGCTTGCCATGTACTGAGAAGGAGCAGATGGTCCCCATTTCAGATCATCTGGGAGCCTGGGAAAACCAGCTGATTACTCAGTGTGAGCACCAGCACAGTCACACGCTCTGAGTCCAGGCACCTGTGTTGAGCTCCCTAGGAGCAGAGCTCCATCCCAGCCCCGACCCCAAGCAAATGTGCTGCCCCCAGAGCGTGGAGCAGTGCTGCAGTGGCAGTCCTGTGGACTGAACACATAAATGGATGGCACTCTCACTGTCGGTGACAGACCGGGGGCCGGAGGGGGGACGACGATGACAGACGGACGGGGGACTCTCATCCTAAACATGGGCACCCTCCCTTCCCCAACCGGTTCATCTAGCAGGCATGAATGGCGGGACCAGCATAGGAATGGGCTTTGGAGTGTGAAATGACGGATTCGGATATCTGCACTCTGTGTAACTCTGGGCAGACCCATGAGCAGTCTGAGCCTCAGTTTCCCCTTTGCAAAATGGAAATTGGACAGTCAAACTGTTGTGGCGATTAAACACAATTTGAGGACAAGGCCTGGAACATCATAATTGCTCAATTAATATTAGTTTCCTTATCCCCTTCCTCTAATTGTTTTAAAGTGAAGGAAGTGTTTTGGCCTTTGAAAAAAATCACTTTATACGTGAATTAGATATTAAAGAAGCTCATGGTTAAATACATCCATGTCATCATAAACTCACTTCATTCATCCATCCATTCGTTCATTTTTTTGTTTCATTTATTCACTCAATCATTCCTTTAATAGGGACGCCATTTATATGACACCCTTTCTACCAGCACCCTTTATACAAAAAGCCCCTACGAGGCACTAGGGATGTGAAAATTAATAATACGAAATTCTTTGCTTGAGGACTTTACATTCTTTTGAGGGAGATGGAGAATAGTTACCTATGCCCTAACTTCATATGGTGAGATACGCGGCTTGCCACTGTTGCATTATGGCATCTGTCCTTGCCTCATGCAATCTGTTCCCACTCCTTGTTCGCTCGCCTCCCACCCAGGCATTAGATGTGGACACTCTTGCAGAGGCTACTTGTTGGTAAAATGCTCTGTCTGGGCTGATGGTACAGTTTGATGAGGTTAATAGTGAGATTGCCACTTCCTTTGGCTCCTTCAGGGGTGAGCACCAGGCCCCTCCAGCGAGGGAAAGGAGAATATCAGCCAACTGTTCATCCCTCCATTCTTACAGCATAGGAACTGAGAGTGAAGATTCTGGAGCCAGACTGCCTTGGGTCAAATCCTGGCTCTGCTGCTTATGAGCTGCATGATTTGCATGAAATTGCTGAACCATTCTGGGCCTTGCTTTACTAATCTACAAAATGGGGTAGTAAGAGTACTTAAGTGGTTGTATTGGCTATCTATTGCTGTGTAACATATTACCCCAAAACTCAGTGGCTTGAAAAACAACATTTACCATCTCACAGTTTTCGTGGGTCAAGAGCTTAGGCACGGCCCATGTGGGTCCTCTGGCTCTGGGCCTCTCTCAAGGCTGCAGTCACGGGCTCAGCTGTGGCTGCATTGACTTGAAGGCTTGAGGTGGGTCAGGTTCCAAGCTCACTCAAGACGGTGTTGTCAGGATGCAGTTGCTTTCAGATGGTTGGGTCTGAGTTCCAGCTCTCAGTTACTCCCACGCTGTTGGCCAGGAGCTTCCCATGGTCCCTCACCATGTGGATCTCTGCATAAGGCAGCTCGCGGCGTGTCAGTGTGATGATCAGAGAGAGCAAGTGAGAGGAAAAGAGAGAGTGCCAGCCAGCCGGAAGTCCTAGTCTTTTGTCACCTAACCTCAGAGGTGGCATCCTATCACTTTTGTGTATTCTGTTCATTAGAAGTAAGTCACCAGGTCCAGCCCACACTCAGGGGAGGGGATTAGACATGGTGTGACTGCCAGAAGGCGTGAGGGATCCACGGGAGCCTGTCAGAAACTGCCCCTCACAGTGGTTGTGAGGATTAAATGAGTTATGCGTGTGAAGCGTTTTGAGGAGTGTCAGGGACATAGTTCACACTTAATAACTCTTAGCTTATTGTTATTACTAACATTATTATTTATGTCATTTTTTTTTAACAAGTATTCATTGTTGCCTACTATATCAAAGTCCCCATCTTCATTGCTAGTGGAATTACTAGAGGTGTAACTAGGAGCACATGAATTATAAGTGGATCCTTCCTCAAAGAACGCCCAGCGCCCTGGGGGATGGATGTTCATTTGAAAAACAAAGACCACAGAGTAGAAAATGATTTCCTATAGTCAGGGGAGGGCAGGGAGGTGGAGCTGGAAGGCCCTGGATGTGCACAGGGATTAGCAATGGCTCAGTTTGCCTGGAAAGCAGGACACTTGAAGGTTGGAAAATTAAGTTAGTGCCAGATTGTGACAGCAGTGTGGAGTCCCTCTCCCGTGAAGTGAGAAGCCAGGAAGGACTTTTAAGCTGAGCAATGTCGTAGGATAGCTGTATGGCCTGGAGGGGAGGGGACAAGGTGGAAGGCTCTGGAGCTACCTATTAAAGTGCAGAAAAGAGGTTATCTTTCTTGGTCACAACAACCCAATGGAAAGGAAATCCAGCGCGAGAAGCCAGTCTATTTCTCCTTCAATTCCCTTCTCCAAGTTGTGCCCGTAAGAGACCCCATTCTCTCCCGCCCAGTCTGAGTACTGCTTGGCTCCTGGAAAACAGTTGTAAGAACTCAGGGCTAATGTTAATGAGTCTGATCCCAGTGCCTTGTTCTGACCTTGGGCACATCATTTAACCCTTTGCACTTCAATTTCCTCATATGAAGATGGGACGATGTTGCTGACCTTGAATACTTGACAGTTACACACACACACACACAGACACACACACACACAAATGCTACTATTTACTGAGTACTTCTTAAGAACTCAACAGTTTTGTGGGCTTTTATCATCCCCATTCTACAGGTGAGGAAACTGACACTCAGAAAGGTTCATTGAGTGACTTGCTAATAATTGGCAGAACACGACCCCAGGCTATTTGGCTTCATAGCCCATGGCCTCAACAATCTGCTGGAGCACCAGTGTCTGAATGCTTAATAAGTGGCCCTTCCCTCTCAGCAAACGAGCTCTCAGAGGCATGGAAAAGTCTGTCTTCCTGAGGATTACACATACAAGATGGCTTGCTCGTAGGGCAGGGGCCAGCTCAGACCTGCCTCAGCTCCTTGCCCAGCTCTGACCAGAGACGAGGCTCTTATCCATACTTGTTCCATGACTGAAGGAATTTGAAATTTATATATTCTCCATTTTTCTCCATAATCTGTCTGCCTCTCTTTTTGAGAAGTCACCTTTAAATCTCTCTGAGCTGTCTTTATCTAAATACCATTTTATCAGTCATCGAGCCATTAGTTGGAACTACTGTATCTGACACTAGATCTGGTGAGACATCAGAGGGCCCTGTGTGGTCTCCAGGACCGTTTGTGCTCAAGCCGTTTCTAACTGCCCTCTGTGGTGTCCCGGGTAGCATCCCAGGGCATGGAGGCACGAAGCTGCCTGGCCACTTTCCAGGACCACATCCTGGGAAGGCCTCGGTGACAACATGAAAATGATGTTGAAATCGAGGCTCAGAAACTACATGATGCAAGTTCCTCCAGAGAGGTCCTTCAGTCTGGATTTCAGGATGGAAAATGTGTCCTGACTGAGAAGCCAGCAAAGGAAGGTGCTGGATTCTGAAAGCTCAGGTGACAGAGAAACTCTCCCCTCTGAGGGTCCTTCAGTGACTGAGGACCATGTTCCAAGAACACAGCATGGGATTTGTTGGCTGCAGGCGAGATATAACAGTGGTTATCTGTGAGAGGGGGCATTACAAACAATTTCTATTTCCTTTGTGTATTTTTTTTATTTTCCAAATTTTCTGTAATGAATGTGTTATTTTATATGCCTTAACAAAAAATTGTGATTAGAAAAATTGCCATTTAAAAAAATTGTAGAGGCTGACCTGGTGGTGTAGTGGTTACATTTGCATGCTCTGTTTCGGTGGCCCAGGGTTCACCAGTTTGGATCCTGGACGCAGACCTACATACCACTCACCAAGCTACGCTGAGGCAGCATCCCACATAGAAGAACTAGAAGGACCTACAACTAGGATATACAACTATGTATTGGGGAGCTTTGGGGAGAAAGAAAAGAAAGAGGAAGATTGGCAGCAGATGTTAGCTCAGGGCCAATCTTCCTCACCAAAAAGCAGAAAAAAAATTTTTTACATTTCTGGTCCTTAAATAACTTGTAATAGGAGATCACTGACATATTCAAAATTATAGAATCACATGAAATTACCATAATGATAATTTTAGACTTAATGTACTGAAACCAAATGCTTATTTGTTCCTTTCTCTTCCCAAATGTCCTCCAACACTGGCTTCCCCATTTCAGTAAGGAGCTGCTCCCATTCACCCTGTTGCTCAGGTCAGAGGCCTGGAATCATCCATGACCTCTTCTCTCACCATGTGTATCCAGTAACACAGCAGTGAATCCTGTCTTCTCTGCCTTTGAAAAATATCCAGAAGACTTCTTTCCACTGTAACCACACTGGTCTGAGCCAGCATCATTTCTCCCCGAGAGTATTGTGTAGCCTTCTAACGGGTGATCTGCCCCGCCCCCAACTTATTATTTGCATGGCGGGGAGAGAGACTTTCTAAATGTCCCTTCTCTGTCAGATCTCTCTATGGATTCTGATCTCACCCAGAATAAAACTCACACATTAAATAGCTTCAAAAACATGATTTTAAAAAATGGCTACGTGGGCTGAGTAGTACGATATAGGAAGATAATTTATTTACCTATGAGTGGACCACCTGTATTTATTAATAGCATTCCATGATCCGCATAAACAGTGTCTTTCTTTACATCTCAGATCATTTATCGAAGATGGATTCTTAGAGGTAGAACTATTAAATAAAGGGAACTAAATAAAAGAAACTTGTCTGGTTTCATTAGGGAAGAAGTTGAATAATGCTGCCAGTTTAATTTCTGGAAAGTTTGTTCCAGTTTATATTTCCTCCAAATGTGTATAAGGGTATCTGGAAAACCATACCCTCAGCAGCAGTGAATTTTACAGGTCTGTCCTGTATTCCAACGTCATCATTTAAAATCTTAACTTCATAATTTAAAATATTATATTTATTTGTTTTAATTGCATTTATTTTATTACAAGTGGCTCATTTATCTTTTTTACAAACCATTATTGATCATTTGTGAATTATCTGTGGGAGTGTCCTGCCTGTATTTCCCCAGGAATGTCAGTTTATGTCTCGACTGTCCTCATCACCGAATCTTCAGAAGAGTTTTGGGGCGTCCTGCAAACATACATGGGCAGGGGCGGTCGGTGGGAGGCAGTGTGGGGGCTTATTTAGAAGGGGGTGTCTGGGATCCCAGTACTTGTTTCTAACCACCGTTCTATTGCTTACCAGCTCTGAAACACAGCCAGAGAGGGTGCTCCCTAAAATTCTGTTTCCACCAGTAAACTGGGTCTAACAGGAGTGCATACCTGTCTCCTGGGCTAGAGTCAGCAAATTCTGAAGGGACAGGAGATAGTAAATATTTTTGGCTCTGCAGGACATCTGTTCTCTGTTGCAGCCACCCACCTCTGCCGTTCTGGTTCTAAAGCAGCCACAGACACGTAAACGGATGAGCGTGGCTGTGTTCCAATGCGCTTTATTCCATGACACTGAAATTCGAATTTCATGTAATTTTCCCATCACAAAATCTCCTTCTTTTGCTTTTAGGTTTTTTCCAACCACTTAATAATGTAAAAACCATTCTTAGCTCACAGGTGGGGTTCGGCCCATGGACTGCAGTGTGCATCTGACCCCTCATTCAGCGTCTTGGGCCGATTGAATGAGCGGATATTTGCAAGTAACTTGGCCTGTTGCTTGACACAGACTAAGTGGTTAGCATATATCATTATCATTATCATCATTATTATTATTATTATACGAACACGATTTTGTAATGTACTGTCCGAGTTGTCATTTTTTAAATGAGGGCTAATTCTCACCTCACATACTTGCTGGAGCATGACTAGGATGATCAATCTAATTTGTGTGGACATCCTCAGTACATCATAGGCATTTAATGCATTTGTTTCTCTTGCCCTGTGTAAATGCGAATAATTTGTCTCCCACCTCATTCGTTGCTGCTCCCTACCTGCATTCTGTGCTCCAGTTGACTGAAACTTTTTAGTTCTCTGAACACACCATGCTCTCTTTCACCTTTAAATTCTCATCACATTCTGTATCTTAATTCTTTCAACATGGCCCAACCGATTTCCTGTCAATACTGAGACCATAAATGATACTAACAGAGCCCCAGGACCTAAAAGGTCTTTACACCCAGTTATTTATTATCCAACCCAAAGTCTCTTTCTTTTTACATTGTTTCCCCCAGAGAATCACGTCCAAGTTTTCTGAACCTGCCCTTGAATGATTTTGAGAACCCCATGCCCAAATTGTTAACACTGCAGCCAGTTGCTGGCTTCTTCGGAATTTCAATCCCCAGTCCCATGATACTCAGCCTATAAAAGGAAAGTGGAAGGATATTGTGTATTCTTTAATGAAAGCAGGAGCAGTTACAGCTGTTGACAGTCTGATTCAACTCCTCTGTGGAGAGGAAGTGGAACTCCAAGCTCTTCTAGGCGACACCCTGCTGTGTCCACTGGTGTCAGACACAGAGTGCTGCCACCCGGCCTTGAGCCCTCTTTCTTGGAGGTCAGCAGATTGGAGAGGAAAAAGCAAGGCTTTTGAAGAGCGTCTGACCCAGGTGTGTAATTGGCCTCATCGCTTAGTAGCTGTGTAACCTCGAGCAAGTACCTTCAAAGTTTTGAGCCTCTATTTCTTCATCTGCAAAATGGTGAGGAAAATGTCTACCATGCAAGAAGGTGGGAGGAGAGTGAGGCTGCCCTTACTGTGTCTGACGCGCAGTAGGTACTCAAGCCTGGTAACTGCTAACTAGTACTGTGTCAGCCAAAGCTAGCTTTGAATTAAAGATGGGAGAGTGGATTGCCATATAATGTGCAGTAAGCTGGGACAATGACAGTTGGTTTTCCCAGTCTCAGGAGTTCCAGTCATTGGAAAAAAGAACAGAGGTATTTTCTAGAGAAAGGGTCAGCAACCTTTTGTATAAAGGGCTCTATAGTAAATATTTTAGGCTTTTCAGGCAATATAGTCTCTGTTCTAACTATTCAACACTGCCGCTGTAGTACAAAAACACTCATACGTAATACCCTATGCATGGCTGTGTTACGATAAAACTTTATCACTAGATGGCCACTAGATTTGGCCTGGGGCCGTAGTTCCCCTCAGTGATGGTTAAGTTTACATGTCAACTTGACTGGATCATGGGGTGCCCAGATATTTGACTAAACATTATTGTGGGTGTGTCTGTGGGGGAGTTTCAGGATGAGATTAACATATTGATTGGTAGACTCAGGAAAGAAGATTGCCCTCCCTAAATGTGGGTGGGCCTCATCCAGTCCATTGAAGGCAGGAATAGAACAAAAGGCAGAGGGAGAGAGAATTTTCCCTCTCTGCCTGTCAGTCTTCCAGCTGGGATGCTGGTCCTGTCTTGCCTTCGGACTTGCATTGAACTTACACTATCAGCTCTCCTGGGTCTCAGGTCTTCAGACTGCAGGTCTTAGGGCTTCTCAGCCTCCGTAGTCATGTGAGCCAATTCCTTATAATAAATAAATATATATACAGATGGTCCCCTGACTTACAATGGTTCAACTTACAATTGATCAACTTTACAATGGTGCAAAAATGGCACATATTCAGTTGAAACCATACTTGGAATTTTGAATTTTGATCGTTTCCCAAGCTAGCTCTAGACAGTATGATGCACGTGATCCCGGGGCGAAGACTGAGATACTCACAACAAATTGCACGAGATATTCAAGACTTTATTATAAAATAGGCTTTGTGTTAGATGATTTTGCCCAACTGTAGGTTAATGTAAGTGTTCTGAGCACATTTAAGGCAGGCTAGACTAAGCTATGGTGTTCGGTAGGTTAGATGTATTAAATGCATTTTCAACTTACGATATTTTCAACTTATGATGGGTTTGTCAAAATGTTAACTCCATTATAAGTCAAAGAAGATCTGTGTATTATATACACACACATATATATAGCTCACATCTCATGTCTTTTCTTGGTCCAGTGGGTGGTTCTGACCTGGCCAAACCTCAGTTTCCTCATCTGAGCATAAAAGTCACTATTCTCTTTATGAATCTTGTGCCAAAATTCAGATCAACACAGGCAAGTCTCAGCATTCTCATTATGTCTTGCATTACTGACTTCCTCAGGATTAGAAACAGAAAATGTAGAAAAAAGGCAGAAAAAACCACAGCAAGGCTCAGGCAAAGCCGGGAAGAAGTTTTGAATGAGATACTTCAGGACCTGGAGACATGTACCAAATGATAGTGATGGAGAGAGTGTACAACTGTGTCTAAATGAGGTCTCCGACTTGCCATCTTTCTTAAGCTCTGGATCCTGCTTGCAGCTTTCCGTGGGGTATGTCTTTTTGGATGTCCTGTAAGACTCTGAAACTGAACTTGGCACTTCCCCTCTCCTCACCTGCGACTGGCTTCCTCTCTTCTGTGGCTCGTTCCTCGGTGGACGGTGGTACCACCTTCCAGAGGTGCAGATCATAACCCCATGTCGTCCTTGGCCCTCGTCCTCTCTCCAGCCACTCTCTTGAATCTGCTTCCTCCATTCCGTTTCCATTGCTACCACTTCAGGCCCCATTAACTCTCCCTTGGACCATCCCACCTGCCTCCTTCCTGGTCTTCCTCTCTGCTGTCTTGCCCTCCTCTGATCCGTTCTCCACACAGCAGGTGTTTCTAAAACAAAAATCAGACTTGTTGCTCCTTCCCTAAGACTTCAGTGGCTCTAGGTTGTCTCCAGGATGAAGTCTAAACCACAGGTGTGATGTTCCAGGCCCTGTGTCCTCTCCAGCTTCATCCATGTCACTCCGCCTGTGCACTTTGCCCACTAATTCCCTAACACGTCATGCTGTCTGCTCTTGTCCTGGGACACACCCGTCCTCACCTTTTCCTGCTTCTCCTGGGTAACTTTTCCGTACCTTTTGGAACTCAATGTGGGTGTCATTTTGTCTGGGAGACTTTCTCTGATACTCTTTTTCTCCTGTGAGGCAGGATCAAGTCCCCCTCTTTTTGCACTATGAACACCGCGTACTTCCTGACTACACCATTTATCACAGTGTATTAAACAGTGGTTCCACGAAGCCAGCCGCTGCTGGATGCTCTTTGTACCCAGCATGGTGACCATCTCCTGTGGATCCTAGCAACAGAAGTTCAGTGGAATGGTCAGAACCATCCACCAAGGTTTAGGCATCCCTGAAACATCTGCCATCCCACAATAGCTCCCCATTTTTGCGCATACCCACCTGACAGACTCCTGCTGCTTTAAAATGTACCCGGGATTTATTTTAATCAGGTTTGGTAAGACCCACAGACATAGAAATGACTGTCATGAAGGAAGAAGTTTTTATCCTCACAGATCCCTAGAAACAGGAGGCAGGGCACACCGTGGAGGGCCATACAGAGCAATATCAGTGTGGGTCAGGAAGCAGAAGGAGCGAGGGGAAAACGTGGGTGAGAGCCTTTCTTGTGGATTGCACGGGGAGGAAGGAATGAGGCAGGCGGGGTAGGCAAGCTTAGCAAGTTTGGGATTGGCTAGTTTGAATCCTTTCGGCAGGACTGTCCCTGGTTGTCTGGTACCTGGCCTTCGAGTCATTAGGGCAGAGGGATAGTGGCTGGGCATGTAAGAGGTAGTGGGGGGCTGGGGGGCCCCATGTTGGTTTGCATATGAAAGATGTGCTCCAGGGTGAGTCATTTGCTAACTCTAGGAATTAGCCGACCCCTGGAGGGGCAGTCCCTTCCAGCGTCAGCAAGGCCCCAGGATGTCAGAGCAGTAAAATAAAAAAAAACACATACTCAATTCACCTCCCCATCCTCCACACTTGAGCTTAGATCGCTTCCTCAGGCTAGATTATTAATCATACATAGCACGCTATGCATCTTCATCATGCAACTGATGTAATTATGAGATTATTAGGATAAATGTCTGTATCCCACATTGGACTATAAGACAAGTGGACAGAGGCTCAAGGTGTATTTCTCTCCATTGTGTTCCCAGCTTGGCATGTAGGAACCACTCAATAAATACTTGCTAAATGAATATATGAGATTAATGGCACTATCATTCTTCTATGAAAAGAAAAGTTTATTGAATTTTGCTTCTATCTTGCTTCTTTCTTCTGCTTTTATTTAGCCTACTTATATCTATATTCATTCACATGGAAAGAGTTCTGTAATATATTGTTCGATGCAAAAAGCAGGTTACAAAAGAGCATGTATAGCATGATCTTATTTATGTAGAAAATATATATACACACACATACATGTAAATCTATACACATATATTCATGTGTCTATGTGTGTCTGAAATGGTGTCCAACAAAATGTTAACAATGTTTATCTCCGGATGGTGAAAATTCAGATGATAAGTAATTTCATATAAACGCACACTCATATATATATATATATATATATATATATATATATATATATATATACACAATATCAGTTTTTTTAATTTGAATTTTCAACATGGAATTTTATCAGAATAGGATTGTTACTTTTGCTTTGGGTAAAAGAAATAAAAACTCTCTTAGGAGTTTTTAAAGACATAGCAAAAAGTAGGTACTCAAAAATATTGGTTCCTTCTTCTCTTCAACCAGCCTGAGGACTATCCAGTAGATTACAGATTGGCAAATTCGTCTGTAAAGGGCAAAATAGTAACTATCTTAGGCTTTGCTGGCCATACAGTCTCATAGCAATTACTCAGCTCTGCTATTGTAGCCTGTAAGCAGCCATGGATGATACAGAAATGAATCGGTGTGGCTGTGTTCCAATAAAACTTTATTGACACAGACAGGAAGTGGCTGGATTTGGCCTGTGGACTGTAGTTTGCCAGCCCCTGTAGTGGAGAGTTAAGGGTGGCACTGTGGTGGCGATTGTTCGCAGATGACAGGGCAGAGAAGCTCTGTTCCATGAGCACACCCCAGGCCCACAGAGGGAGCCTGGTAAATGCCAGAGCAGGGGCCCATGCAGCAGAGGGCTTTCACCTGCGGTCTGTCCAGAGTTGCTGTATGGAGGGCACAGAGTCCACAGGCTTCCTCTGCCACCTCATCCTACAGGTGACAGTGGGGCTTTTCATTAAAGACTGAAACGAAGGGGCCAAGCCCCCACGAGGAGGCAGTCTATGCAGGACAGCTCAGCTCCCAGTTTTGGTTCTCCATGTAGTAACTGCCCGGTCTTGGAGCCTCAATCCCTTATTAACAAAATGGGGATAATGATAATGACGCCTGTCTCATAAATGGAACGTGCTCAGCCTGGCCGTGGCACACAGTTAGTGCTCAACAAATGACCCTTGGTATCATCACCTCATCAACAGCTGCAGTCATGTTCCCCTGGGAATTTAGAAGAATGTACATGAGTGCACACCAGCATGTGTTTGTATATTTCCACACACATGCCCACACATGCACGGGGTTTCCATCCGTCTCCCCAGTGGCCCTCGTTTGTGCCTACACACCCCACCTTCTGGAAAGCTTTGCTAGAAGAATAAGGACCATCCTGCTTGGCCCAGGACACAGCTGAGGCTGGAGGAGGATGTTAGGGGAGATGAACTGAGGGTAACCCACTTTCATTGTGTTCTGTGCTCTTCACTCACCCAGCTGGGTTCCCGATTTCCTGGTGTTCTTTGACAAATAGCCATCCCTCTGCCTTTCAAAACCCCCAGAAAAAAGTCAGACCATGTGTGCTGATAAGGCCTTGATTTGGAGGAACATCTGGCAGCCTGTGTAGGGTCACCTTGACTCTGTTGCCTCAGCCACCATTCTCTTGTCACAAACAGGTGCCTGGCTTTACTTTCTGGAGGCAAATGCCTCCCCAGCCACAGCTCTCTTATTAAAATAAAATCGATCATGGCCCTTCTGTTTAAAACTTTCAGTCTCCATTTAGAAACCTGTGTCTACCTGAAAGTCCTAGTTGTTAGTCTGCAACCATCTCTTCTTTATTCCACAAATATTTATTGAGCACCAGCTGGGTAGCAGGCACTGTTCTAGGCACTGAGGATACAAGAGTGAAGGAAACAGGCAAGAACCCTGCCCTCACGGAGCTCCATTCAAGTGGAGGGAGGTCAGTGATACCAATAAATGATGAAATATGTACTGCGTTGCGTGATGGTAAGTGCTAGAAGAAAAATGCGCAGAGGAAGGGAGAGGGAAGGACAGGACGATGAGGCTGCTGTTGCAGTCCTTTCACCATCAGCCCAGCTTCCTTCTTTAGGCTCTCTTTCCACCATAGCCCCCTGTGCTCCAGCCTCACCAACCTTTCCACCCTTCCCTAAGCATGTCCAGGTTTCAGAAAGAGGTGGGAC
Organism: Equus caballus; assembly: GCF_041296265.1. Taxonomy (NCBI): domain Eukaryota; kingdom Metazoa; phylum Chordata; class Mammalia; order Perissodactyla; family Equidae; genus Equus; species Equus caballus. The sequence goes on along the minus strand of NW_027222392.1, from coordinate 821,280 downwards.
TGCTCTCCCTGCTTTACGTGACCGTTGGCTTCATCTCAGCTGTAGAAGGAGGATGATAACAGGACCTCCATCCCAGGATTTTGTGCAAAATGAATGGGACGAAGCATGTCAGACCTGCAGGACGAGGCTCGACTGGCAGTTTGCACGCAGTGCACGTGTGTTCATAATGCACATCCTGTGCCTTGAATCCTCCTCTCTCCTTTTCTGCCTCCTTCAGCAGCCTTCCTCTGCTCCCTCAGGTAATCACTCCCTTTTATGAGCTCTCTAAACAACCTTTTACTGTTTTTCTGGCCACAGTCACCTGTGTGTGTTATAATTCGTGGTGGATGCCACAGTCCCTGGAGAGCAGAGACTCTTAGTCAGCTCTGACTGCCCAGTCCGCAGCAGAGTCTGGTATATATGTAGTCAGGGCTCCGTCAAAGAGTGTTGACTGAATGAATGAAAGTGGGACGTACATACTGTGTAACACACAGGATTCACCAGCCTGTGAGTCAGGTTTCTGGAAATCCGGAGGAACAGACTCACACAGATGGTGCTTTCAGGGCTGGAGGTTCATTAAAGGATGACATGGGGGCCTGGGGGTGGCATGGCTTCTGTTATCTTCAGCCTACAGTGACTCAGGATCCTAGTGAGACACACAGCATGTTTCATAGAGAACTGGAACAGCAGTTCAGCTTTGGGCCAAGGTGGCAAGGTGTACCAGGTAAATTCTGCTAACTGAACTCCCAGCCTCATCAATTGAGGGGGAGACTCTTAATCTCGGGGTACAGGGTCTTAGCGCAGTGTAGGCATCATACTGTGGAGGTGGAATGTAGCGGTGAGGAGTGTTGGCTCAAATTAGGCTACTGGGTTTACGTTCCTGGGCCACCAATGACCAGTTCTACAAAACTGGGCAGTCACTTGAATGTTCTCTGCTTCAGTCCGCTTGTTTACAAAATGAATATCTCGTGCTTACATTGCATGGTAGCTGTGGGAATTCGATGAGATGACACACGTGAAAATACCTACTTAAGTGCCCGGCACTTAAGAGTCGCTCAGTACAGGTGACCTGAGACAATGTGAAGGAAGAGTCTCAAAGAAGCAGAGTAGCAGTGGTTGGGGGAGATAGGAAGTTCAAGGAGAATAGGAGATGTACCAAGACTGGAGGTCCAGTGTTGAGATGCATGCTTGTAATTCTGCAGAGAGTGATGTCAGGGAAATGGCGGAGCATGAAAAATGTTCCAGAGACACGAAGCTATTGGCCTGAGATCGCCAAATTGGTCATGGTGGAGGTGGAGCCTGGGGAGGAAGCGGGTCCTCCTACTTCAAGTTCATTTCTCCCAGAGCTTCCATAATAAGACACAACTCTTCTGTTTCTCCTCGTACTCTCTGGCTATTCTTTAGGTGTCCATTTGTTTCTTCCTTTCCTCTTAGAAGCTCCGTTTGCTAAGGCATAGTTCTCCATTTTCATTCTTTCATGTCGTTTTCATAAATTTTACCCATCATCTTGGTTTTATTCTCTGCTCTGAGAGTGAGCCACAAATCCTAAGCCTAATCCCTCATTTCTTTCTCGAAGCTCCAACTTGACTCACTTTCTGTTGAAAAGCTTTCCTTGGGGAGGCAAAGTGTATAGGGTGAATCACACAGTCTGGCTGTCAGTCAGTGGTTCTCAAACTCCAGCATGTACCAGAATCACCTAGAGAGCTTGTTAAAACACAGATAGCTGGGCCCGTCCTGCCGAGTTTCCGATGCAGTGCATGGAATGGGGCCCAAGGACTTGCATTTCTAACACGACCCAGGTAACACAGGTGTTGCTAGTCTGGTACCACAGTTTGAGAACCACTGTGCTAGAGTGAGATTGACAGAAAACAGTGAGAGAAGAGAAACCTTTCTCTCCACTGTAGCAGGGGAGAAAGCCTGATTTCACATCACACTAGACTCCTGGCAGTTATCAGATATGTTATGTGTTCATGAGGAGGGAGGGTGGGAAACAGGGACGGTAGTGCTACTAAGATTAGGTCATTGTTGTCAGTTTCCAGAAAAGATAGTCTAAAGTCTGGAGAAGTTAACCATTCTGAGTTCACAGAAAAGATGACCCAAGGGTAAGTAAGCCCAGGGCAAATAGATACTTACATTCTGCAGTTTGGGACATTTCAAGAAACAGGTGTTTAAGGTGAGTCCAGGAAGACTCCTTTCTGTGGCTTCCAGTTTATCAAGAAAAGGGACATTTTAGGCCTGAGGAATGCAGTGCTTTTATGTGCAAGGGTTACATAAAGATCCTAACTGTTCCACTGCCTGAGTCCAAATCTGGCTTTGCCATTTATCAGCATTGTGATCTGGAGTAAGTTACTTAAGCTCTCTGAGCTTCCTCATTTTTAAAATATGGTTGCCTCATTCACTCAGTACCTATTGAGTGCCTACTTTGTGCAGCCCTATTGAAAGGGCTGGAGAAAAATGGCACACCAACAAGGCATTTACAGTGTTCAAGGAAGAAGGCACCTATAGTTTCCACCCTCATGGGGTTCAGGGTCCAGGGAGGGAGATAGAAATTCATCAAAGAATCAACAAATAAAGAAAATCAGCTCTGGGAAAGATCTGTAAAGAGATGTATAGGGCTTGTGAGAGTCTGTCACAGGCCTTTTAACCTGGGGTGGGCAGGCATCAGCTGAAGCCACGCGGAGCTGAGAGCTGGAGCAGAGACCTCAGAGGTGGAATTCATGAGACAGGAGGCACAGGGAGGGAGGGGGCACTGCACACAGGGCAGCAGGTGTAGGGAGCCTGAGGCAGGAGGAAGCAAGGGGCTTTGGAGGAACTCAAAGCCAGCGGCCTGACACAGGGAGAGTGGAAGGATGCCTAGAACGAGTCAGGGATTTTGATGTACATCATAAGACAACTGGAAAATCCAAAAATGTTTTAGCCAACATGGGGGCTTCGGAGTCGGGGGTCAGATTTGCATCTTGAAAAGATCAGATGTGAGGTTTAAATATGATAATGTAGGTAAAGGGCTTGTTACCTGTAATACACAGAAGCTTCTTCACAGTAATGATTGTTAAGTAACAACGGTGATGATGATGATGTTGATGATAATGATGGTGTTGATGATGGTAGGGCCAAGGTCTGAATGTTTGTGTCTCCTGAAAATTCATATGTTGAAACCATAAGCCCTAAGGTGATGGTATTAAGAGGTGGGGCCTTTGGGATGTGATGAAGTCATGAGGGTGGAGCCCTCATGAATGGGATTAGTGCCCTTAGGAAGAAGCCTGAGAGAACTTCTCACCCCTCTGCCCCGTGAGGACACAACAAGAAGTCTGCAGTCTGGAATAGAGCCCTCACTTGAGCATGGTGACACCCTGATCTTGGACTTCCAGCCTCCAGGACTGTGTGAAATAAACTTGTGTTGGCTATGAGCCAGCCAGTCTGTGCTATGTTGTTAGAGCAGCCCAAACAGACTAAGACAGGTGGCATCCAGTACTTCTTGAGCACTTCCTTGGCACCAGGCATTGTAGTGTTAATGGAAGTGAAACTGGGAGAAGTAGAACTGGTAACAGCATTAGATGTGGCACTGTTCGCCTGGCCATGTCAGGTGAGATGACACTGAAGATTATGAGAAGCCATCTATATTAGTTATCTGTTGCTGTGTAATAATTATCCTAAAATTTCTTAAAACAGCGTGTATGAATTAGCTCACAGTTTCTCTGGGTCAGAAATCCAGGCACAACTTACCCGAGTCCTCCACCTCAGAGTCTGCAGGCTGCGTTCTGGGTCCAGCTGGGGCTGTGGTCATCTCAGGCTCAAGATGGGGAGGGGCCACTTTCAAGCTCACTGCCATGGTTCTTGGTGGGATTCCATTCCACGCAGGCTGTTGGGCCGAGAGCCTCAGTTCTTCGCTGGTTGTTGGCTGGAGGGTTGCCCTCAGTTCCTGGCCACAGGGACACCTCCCCAGGGCAGCTCTCAGTGTGGCTTTCCTTAGAGTGAATGAGTGAAAGAGCCACAGTGCCAGCAAGAGGGAAGTGAGAGTTTCACATCCTCATCTCAGAGGTGACATCTCATCATGTCTGCCGTGTTCTGCCAGAAATGAGTCAGAGGGTGGAGTCTACACCCAAGGCCAGGGGATTCCACGCGGCATGAGGGCATGAGCACCAGGAGGTGTGGATGACTGGGGCTCTTAGAGGCTGCCTGCCATAGCAGCAAGCTAGTTCCAAAGGCTCACTGTGGGTGGAAATGAGGCTGCTCAAGAATGACCCAGAAGTCGGGTGCGGCTGGGATTGCAGAGGAAGGACAAGGCTGGTGATATGCCCTGGGAGAGCCTGGGAAGACACTGAAGACACTTGGGAAGACACTGGCTTTCTGGCTCTCTTTCTTTTTAAACCGTGTTCTTATAACCCCCTTGAGTTGCTTCCTCCGAGCTATGGGATCTGGGGATAATATCCGCCTTCATTTCTGAGGTAATGATCCGTGTCATTGTCCTGAGTTAATATTTATTGCACGGCGTGGTTCAGCACTTGGCACTCAATGGACCTCAATACATATTAATAAAGATGAGGCAAGTGTATTATTCACTCCTTGCTGCTACTTGGTTTCATCTGTGGTAGCGACATGGGCAGTGTGCCAACACTGGAGTCGATGGTGGAGAATGCCAGGAAAGATCCTCCCGTCAGAGCTGCCCCCAGGGTTTGCCGAGTGTGCATGAAGCTCCATGTGAACCCCAGCATCCAACTAGAGAGAGTGGGGGAAGTATGCGTGTGACCTTGAGCCTCAGTTCCCTCATCTATGAAGCAGGCAGGGTGATTCTTACCTCACCGGATGTCTTACTTTGGGTTGTCCCAGTGGCTGACCCTGAGACAACAACTTAAGTGCAAAGAGTATATTCAGAAAGTGTTTCCAGGAGACAGCGATAGGGGCGCGCGGCCAGGGAGGGCATCTAATAATGGGTAGGTTGCCACTGTGGGTTCATCATCCCACTGGGAGCTCTGGGAGCCAATGGAGAACTTGATCTTCAAGGTGATCCCACCCAAGAGGCGAGGGAGCTTGGCTATTTGTATACCACCTCCCTTCAGCCACTGGTACGGCTAGTGTGTCCCGGAGTGTGGACAGGGACTGACGGTGTCTGCTACCTGGGGCGTCACTCAGGACCCCGGATGGCCTCTCTTGGTGCAGTTGGGTACAGCCTCCTCCTCTAGTCTGAGCTTCCTGGGGCCATTTCTTTAGCCTCCTACCCCCGGTGAGACGCATCTAGCCAGGACTGCGTGCATGTCTTTTGAATAAATTGTGATGGTTAGAAACATGTATTAAATGTTGAGTGTTGTTTCCAACACTTAGAACGCACCCCATGAACTTTTTGGCATTTTATGGCACTTTATTGGGCCAGTGAAGAAGAGTGTGTACTTGGGTTCCTTTGACCTTTGAGAAGGATCCGTAGCCCCTCGCCGACCTACAGAAAGCTTATCCCCTTTAATTCCCTGATTCTCTGAGGCACATCCATATAGTGATTGGCAGTTTCCAGAGGGGTTCCCTAAGCATCATGCCCTTGAACTCTCGCAGGAGCCCTTGTGGGAGGGGGTGATGGTGCTTTTCCTCTTGTGCGATGTGAGCCAGTCCAGCAGGCCTCCACTGTGTTTCCAAGCAGAGCTGACATGTCTGCTGGCAGATTCATTCCCACTCGTTCACTTGCCTGGAACAGTAGGTACATTTGCCTGTGTGGATACAGACAGACTTGGGGACCAAGGAAAAGGGAAGGGAGAGGGAGAAACTGCTTGCCTTTCTCAAGAAATGAGTCTGATCACTTCACTTTTACACCCAAAGTCCTGGACATTATTATTTTCTCCAGTTTATATGAGGACACTGAGACTTAGATGGATGAAAGGACTTTGCCAAGGTCACCCAGTTAGTAAAGTGTAGAATCAGTATTAGAACCTGACTTTATATCCCCATCTCTGTGCATAGTGCCATAGGTGCTAAACAGGTTATTTTAATTAACATGATCAGGCACAAAGTACCCTGAACTCTCTTATAAGTTCTTGGTCCCTTAGAAAAGGAATCTGCTGCTGTCCTTAAGGAGCCTATAAGATCTCTGGGGTAATAGAATACATTCTTTGTAATAGAAAATTATGAAAGGGTGAGTCTGCAGGGCTAAAATGTTGAAGAATGTGTGTGCATTAAGAGTCTTTTAGTTGCAAGTGGTAGAAACTCAACTCAAAATGGCTTCAGGAGAAAAGAATACATGTATTGGAACACTTAACTGATTCAGATATGGCTGGATCAAGGAGTTCAAATAATGCCATTGGGTATATATCTCCTTTTGTTTTATTCTTGATTCTTAACCAGTCTCTCCTCAATAAGGGAAAAGATGGGCACAGGCATCTCCAGGGTCTACACCCTACCAGCTTGTCCACCCCAGAATAAAAATTGTGTCTATTTCCCAACATAGGTTTAACAAACATCCTGAGGTACGGTAGTTGGCCCAGGTTGGGTGGTATCTCATTCTTGGAGCCTGGGGTTGGAGTTGAGCTTCAGATAAATCACCTGGACTGATAATTTGGATGTGCTGGCTCCCTCAAAAGAAAATTGGAGGTTACTTCCAGAAGGAGTGATTAATGACATAGGCAGGCAATAAAACAAAAAACATACTTTCACTACAGATAGAATATTTGGAGTTTAAGATTAACCCATTTGTCCCATTGTGATCCCTGTTGGCTTCCTGGAGGAAGTAGATCTTCCCTTTGGCCTTGATAAACATGGAGGGTATTGTGGTGAGGAGAGAAACAGGAAAGGTATTTCAGGCAGGGAGCCCCTTCGCAAAGACCTAGATGTGGGAAGAGGATCAGTGTGCAGGGGCACTGAGGAGAGGGTTTGCCCTCAGAGAAAGGTTAGGGCTAGTGTCTCTTGATTAGGTCCCTGCTGTGTGCCCACAAGTGATCGAGCTCCTCGAAGGTCTATGGATAGTCGAGAGTCATCGCACAGTCTCTGGAGGCGGATGCTTGAGTTTCATCGTCATTTTCAGGCTGTGTGATGTTGGGCAAAATCTTCACGTTCCAGGGCTCAGTCTCCTGTTCTGAAAAATGGGAACAATAGTACCACCTCACTGTAAGAATTAAAGCCAGTGGGGGCTGGCCCAGTGGCACGGCGGTTAAGTGCACACCTTCTGCTTCTCGGTGGCCCGGGCTTCGCCAGTTCGGATGCCAGGTGCGGACATGACACAGCTTGGCAAGCCATGCTGTGGTAGGCGTCCCATGTATAAAGTTGAGGAAGCTGGGCAAGGATATTAGCTCAGGGCCAGGCTTCCTCAGCAAAAAAGAGGAGGATTGGAAGCAGTTAGCTCAGGGCTAATCTTCCTCAAAAAAAAAAAAAAAAGAATTAAAGCCAGTGATGCCCAGAGAGTGCTTAGCATTGTGTCTGTCACATTAATATTCGATAAACATATTATTTTTATTTCCCTCAGTGACATGAGGTTAGTTTGATTCCCCCCTTTCAGATGAAGGTAAGTAACACGTGTAATGTGCTCTGAATCTAGAGACATGGCCCTCCTCTTATCAGAAAGTTCTTTGTTGGGGGGAAAGACAATTAGATAGCTAAGGCAGGGCTGAGTCGTGTGGAGTCTTACCTTGTCCTAACAGAGCTGTGCTCCCACCATCCCAAATCCATGTCAATGTGGGGTTTTTAGTCAGAAACACTTGCCTTTAGGTCCCACTTCTACCCTGTACTGGTTTTGTGACTCATGAGCTACTCTCACCATGCACATTTTAGGATAAGTGACATCTTTCAATATCACACAGTTAAGAAGATTCAAAGCCCAGATTTGAATGTTGGTCTTCTGATTCCAGACAGGGGAAATCACAATCCAGGATGTTTAACTCTACGAATCTCTAGAAATTCAAGGGCTAAAATGACACGGTAGCAACCTCCTCCATCCATAAAAGCCCTTAGGAATTCAGGTAGCTCTTGGGGAAACCAAGGCCCCTCCTTGTCTCTCCACACCCCTTGGCCTCGTTCAGTCTCTGGGCCAACAGCTGAGCGCTCACCACATGTGGATGCTGTAGGAGGTAGGAGGCCGCCTGTTGTTCAACACATGACCCAGGACCCTCTGGCCTTCCTGGGGTCAAACGCAGCTTTTCCTGCCCACGGCATCCATCTTAGGGTCGCTCTTGATTGCAGGATGGGGTGTCAGAAGTCTACTCAGTCATTCACACATATTAACCCACTGATCTGGATTATACAGCTCTGCCGTTTTGAAAGCTCTCTCATATATGTATTTTCATACCATTCTCCTGGGAACAGCAATACCTACCATCTATTGGATATTTACTGTGTGAGTCTGGCTCTCTGCTCAAGTCCTGATGTATGTAGACCCACCAGGTTGTTTAAATGTCACCTTCTCAGTATGACCTTCTTGACCACTCTATTTAAAATTGCCTGCATCCTCCACCGCCCATTAGCATCTCCAGTCTCCTTCTTTCAGTTAATTTTTCTCAGTAACAGTTACCTCTCCCTAACGTGGCATCCAACGTAATTATTCATTTCCTAGTGTCTGTCTTCTCCCACTGGGATGTAAGTTCCACACAAGCAGTTGTTTCTGTTTTGATTACTTCCGTGTGCCCAGAACCAAGCCTGGAAACTGGCATTATGGATGAATGAATAAATGAGCTTAATATTCACAATATCTCTGGGAGGTCAGTTGAATTATTACCCCACTTTACAGACCATGAGGCTGAAGGTTAGAGGGAGTGCTTTGTTTTCATTTTCGTTTTTAGTTAATTTGCCCCCAATGTCACAAAACAGGAGAGACCAGAAGAGAGACCCACAGCCAGGGTCTCTGGTTCCCAGTCCCCTGCTGTCTGAGCAGCCACGTGGAGGGAAACAAGTCAATTCAGCGGCAGTCCTGTTTCAGTCAGCACTGCTGTTTATGCTTGCAGTGTCCATAAAAATGTTATTTTAGTCCTGACACTGATGCTTATGAATAAAATGTAGTCCTCATTCAAAAGCACATTAGCTGAAGCCATTTGGCGTCCTGTTACAGCGTTAATTTTTATGGGGAAGAATACACTGGCGAGGAGTACCTCTTCCACCTTCAAACAGAACAAGCGCCTCGAAGGCCAGGCCTGGTGACGCTCCCTCTGATCATAAGGCATTCCGGCATGTTGTTGCCGCTTTACTTATGGGACCCAGGATGTAATTTTCAGATGGTGGTTTGTTTTGCCGCCGCATTACATCTCGGGCTTGGCAATTACATTTCATTAACAGGGAAACATAAGCCATAAATCATTGATCAGAAACAGGCTGTTAATCGGTCTAGTTAAAGCGGCTGCCGGCTGGTAGGGCGTGGACTACAAATTGATGGATGCCTGGGCTCAGAACTTGCCCAGGTAGCCCATTAAAGCAATACTGCTAATAATTTTCACTAATATTTATTGAGCTAGATTCCTATGTGCCTGTAAGTGCTTTATCCTCACAGCAACCCTAAAAGGACTATTCCCATATTACAGATGAGGAAATTGAATTCCAAAATGGTTAAATGATTGGCAGCAGTTCACACACCTTGCACGAGGCAGGGTTTGGACTCTGAAGCTGGTGCTCTTAGTACATTCCTCCTTCCTGAACTTCACCATTGGAGGGGGAAAGGGGACCGCATTTGAGGCCACTGGCCAAATGTCTGACTTGCACACTGCTCCCCGTGGCGGCCCCTTTCTGGGGAACAGACCTAAGGCAACCACGAGGAGGTTTTGGGAGAAACGTAGAATTTGCAAGACTGAATTTTAATCTGTGCCTCCAAACAGCTGAAGTTGACCAGCACGGCCAGGCTGCAGGCTAATTCATCTGACTTCGTCTCCACACCTGTCGTCCGCGAGCAGAGTGGTGGCAGCTAGGCCCGTTCAAATCCTATTAACCTTGTCTGTTGGAATGACACCTGGCTGTGCTGAAGCCTTGGTTCCTGTAATTAGGAATGTAAACACCTCCAGCTTCCTCCCATCAGCCCTGGCTCTGTGCCTGCCTCCAGGTCTCCCAGCCCCAGGCTGTGCCTCCTGAAACAGGTGCCCTCCCCAAGCTGAGGCCCCATGGAACTGTGGGTGCCTTTTATTTTGGGTCTAACAGTGACCTGTTGGTCCCCTTACCCTTTCTAAGGCATGACCTCAGTTAAACTCATAGTGACCTCACCTGGGTTATTTATTCCCATTTTATGGATAAGAACATGACTTTGGGAGAGATTGAATGCATGAGCTAAGGTGACACAGCTACTTTATCTCTGGGACAGGTTTGTTTTTTAATCATCAAAAGTCCAGAGTATACATTAGTGTTCACTCTTGGTGTCGTACATTCTGTGTACAACATAAATTTGTTTGGACACATTTCTAAAGACATATACCCACCATCGTAGTATCATACAGAATAGTTTCACTGCTCTAAAAAATCTCTATACTCTGCCTGTTTCTCTCCCGGCCCCCCAACCCTGTGAAACACGCATCTTATTACTGTTTCAGTAGTGTTCCCTTTTCCAGAATGTCATATAGTTGGAATTATACAGTATGTAGCCTTTTCAGATTGGCTCCTTTCACTTAGTAATATGCATTTAAGCTTCCTCCATGTCTTTTCATGACTTAATACCTCATTTCTTTTCAGCACAGAATAATATTCCATTGTCTGGATGTCCCACAGCTTATTTATCCATTCACCTGTGGAACGACATCTTGATTGCCTGCAGGTTTCGGCAGTTATGAATAAAGCCGCTGTAAACATCCACGTGCAGGTTTTTGTGTGGACATAAGTTTTCAGCTCCTTTGCGTAAATACCAAGGAGCACAATTGGTGGGTCCTTGGTAAGAGTATGCTTAGTTTTGTGAGCAGCCGCCAAACTGTCTTCCACAGTGGCTGGAGCATTTTGCATTCCCACCAGCAATGAACAAGAGTTCCTGCTGCTCCTCATCCTCACTCGCATTTGGTGGTGTCAGTGGTCTGGATTTTGGCCAGTCTAAAAAACTTTTGAACCCAGATGTTTTGGCTCTTAATCCAGTGAACCTTCTAGTGGGATAATAATGTGTATCTAATAGGACCAGTGTGAAGATGAAATGACATCACACATGTATTAGGAAAAGGAGAATATCTAACCTTTGGCACGTGCCTGGCGCTGTGCTAAGTGACAGGTGGACTTCATCCTCACAATAACCTCAGGACTCAGGTGCTGTTACTATCTCCATTTTGCAGATAAAGACAGCAGCTCAGCGAGATTAAGTGCTGTGCCCAAGGATGTGTAGGGAGTGGCAGAGCCAGATTGAAACCCAAAGCTGCCTGACTCTGGAGTCAGTGCCTTTAACCACTGGGCTCTGCCTTGCCTCGTATATAAGATAGATGTTCAATAACAGTGTTGTTCTCCCTCAGGCACACAGCAGGATCAGTTTCCATTCATTGCAGCAAAGGATCCACTGTGATGCCAGCGTCTCCATCAGGTGGCCTGTGGTGGTCCTCCTTGTAGCTTTTGTTATAAGACCCTGCAGTCAGCTCGCCAGCACACCCCAGCAGAGCCCCTAGTCCGTGCCTGCAGAGAATACGGAAGCCCAGAGCATCACCCTCCTCACAGCCTCAGCATGCGCTCTGAATCCTCGTATCATCAATAACATTGATACCAACTAATTTAAACCCACTGAACCAGTGAACTTGGGCTGCAGATGTGTTTATGAGCAGGATACTAAGTAGCTATTTTAACTAAGTGGAACATTTCTTGCTTCAATTAATGAAAAGGTAGCAATTCTGAGGAAATATTAGGGGCATTAAGTTTTATATTGGCGCCATTTATTATATATGATTTTTAACACTTTTAATCACTTTATTCCATGTTGACAGCTTCTGAGAGAAAAAGAGCTTTCCACGGTGAGTGTGACCCAGGAATTACTGTCAAGCTGCGATTGACAACCCCTGAGTTGCCTTGGTCTTTTGAGGAAATAGTGAGGATTTTATTAGTTTTATTAATGGCACTCAGGGATATCAAGTTATTGATTAGCAAAGAATGAGTCCTTAACGCGCACATTTCTTGGAAAGGGTAAACGAAGTAAAAGGGAATTAACATTTATTCAGCACCTACTGTGTGCCAGGTGTGTGCTGGGCTATCTACATACTGAATTAAATCTCCAAGCAGTCCTGTGAGGCTGGCTACAGTGATGTCCATTACACAGAGGAGGAAATGGAAAGACTGAGATACTTGCTCATTCAGTAAAACTTTTGCACCCTGCTAGTTCACGACAGGGCTTAGATCGTGAATACTATAGTACACTCCCTGCCCTCAGGAAGCTTCTATTCTGGTGGGGGAACTAGATATTTATGATTATTTTTGATGATTATAATAGTGAAACAAGTGCTGGGACAAGAAGAGAATGGAGGTTCTCTGGGAACCTGGAAAAGGCAAACTTCATTTAGACCTTAGGGTGAGAAGTTAAGGAGGGCTTCCTGGAGGAAGTGATGTCTAAACTGAGATCTGGATGATGACCAGGGTTCAGCCAGGCAAACAGGGGAGGTGGAAGAGGGGTGGAAGCGTGTGCCAGGTAGAGGGAATATTATGTACCAAGGCACAGCAGTAGAGCAGAACCACTAACTTCCCAAGGCTCATGTCTCTAGTATGTGACAAAGCTAATGTCTGAATCCAGGTTTATCTGACGCTTTCTATTGAAACCCAACACAAAAGGGAACCCGTGGTCTTCTTAGCCACATAATTAAAATATCTAGTCCTCAAAGCAAGCATCCAAGTAGTCTGAGATATGCCAGCGGCTCCTAGTTCGTGCCTTGGTGGTCTGACAGTGACGTCCGTGGTCCCAGAGAATCAGCATCTTAGGGCTTTGAAGCTAGGCGTGAGAATTGTTCTTGGCTTCCTTCATAGTTTCTCACACAGCGATTTAAGGCTTCCAGAGGATGTCTCTGTAAATGTTAGGTTGTGAGGAAGGAATCCCCGGGCTCGCCAGCTCAAGCACTTGTAAGGTGCGGGGAGCATTTTGCCTTCGCTTTGGCGTGACTGAGGGTAAAGCAATGACAGCAGAATGGTGGTTCTTTCTCCACTGCCTGGCTCCGTCTTGCACCCTATGTGGCCCATTCCCAGGCAGGTGCTCCCCCTTGTGGGGTGGATGGCTCTCGCCGTTGTGATTCTTCATATTGTCGGTTGAAGTCCCGACCATATACGCAGGATGGGGTGGGATGCGAGCGACAACCTAAGCTCAAATGGAAGCCCTGCCATCTGAGACCCCTGGCTCTGATTGGCCGGCTTCAGCCGTCTGCTCTCCCTGGAACACTCGCTGTTGTGAAGGGAATGCGATAAGCTGATTGGCTGAGGCCGGGCTTGGGCACTCCACGCCAGCTGCACAGGGGCTGCGCGTGTCCAAGACACGGTTCCGGTGGGGGGAAATGGGGCTGTAACTGAAAGGATGGGTGGTGGATCCCTGACTCTTGCGAGACTACCTCATGCCCTAAGGATATCAGTCCTCTCTTGAAATCCCAGTGACACCCATGACAAACACCAGCCCTGGGGAAACGCTGAGGGGGAGCCCCAGCTGTTTCAGGGGTCGCGTGGAAGGAAGCCAGTCTGCTCTAGAAACCCCAACACCGTCGTTCCCGTCGAAGCTGCACTTCCACGCACTGTGACACCTCAGGCACATCTTTTAGTCACTCCGGGTCTCAGCTTCCCTCTTTGTGAAATAGGAATGTTGATCCTGGGTTTGCAGTGCTATTGGTAGGATAGATGGGATACGGGACATAAAACCCCCCGTACCTGTCACACACCGTCCACGCGGTAACCGCCAGCAGATCCAGTGAGCTGCCTGGCTTTGAGTCGTTCTGCTCCTCTTAGTACGTTATTCAACTCCGTTAGCTGTATGATATCTTCCTTTTTCCTATTATTACCTTATCATATTTTTCTTTCTGTTCTATGTAGTCTTGTTTGGTATTTTTAATCTTTTAGATTTATTTTTTCAATCTTATTATAACTTATTCTCTCTATTTACCCATTTTATCTTATGTTATCTACACAGCTTACCATTTCGTACGATATTGTAAAGAGAATATGATATACAGTGTTTATTTTCTAGTCACCATTTTTATCTAAGACTGCCTTTGAGCGAATTTCTTCTATTAGTAAATGCAATTAAGTTGATCCTACTTATTTATTTTTTAACCAATATTCGTTTCTATAAATATGTTATTTGTTTTTAATGCTGGGTCTAAATACTCGGTGATTATCTGTTGTAATAATGGCACTGGAATTCTAAGCTGTACCCAGATACCCCAGCAACATTTAACAATATTACATTAGAGCCCTTTGCAATTAAAAAAATAAATAAAAGTACTTTAATAGCCAAGATCTTATTTTCGTCTCACAAAAGCTCTGCCAGGAGGAAGAGAAAAAATTAAAGTTCAGAAAAGTGCACCCTCTTGACTCAAATCGCATAGCTGAATGGTGGAAGCAGAATTCTCTTTCTTTTCTTTTGACTCAGAGCCCATTGTTCTTTCCATGTTAACGTTCTTTTGCTTCAGGACCATGCACCTGTTGAATAAAGCCAAATCCTTGGGAACTGGACTTCGCTGTTTTTTTCAGGACAATTGAAATCTCATTTCCATCAAATTTCCCAGAATGTTCTTCACTAATCAAAGACAGTGTAGAGTTCACAGCAGGCTGAGGACTTGTCAGTTATCACAGCAGATTCTTGAGTGAATTATACTATTTTCCTCCAGCTAAGAGTGTTTTACCAGGAAACAGGGCCTTGTAGAAAGATCATGACCTTTGGAGTCAAGAAGAAAGACGTTTATATCTTGGCTTTATCATTTCTTAGCTCTGTGGTGACTCGGTTAATCAAGACATTTTCCATACCAGGGACAGCAGCCCAATGTAAAGTGATTTAAGTAAATAGAGGAATTTGTCAGTCTATGTATATGCAGAGTTCAAAGGTAGCATTTGCTAGGTCTCGTGCCTATCTCTGAACCAATCTCTGTGTCCAGGGAGGGAAACACAGTGATTGGCTCTGCCTCAGCCATGTGCGCATCCCTGGATGCACAAGGACTCAGAATGGGGGTGGATAGTTTCTCAAAGAGAAATCAAGAGTCCTGAAAGGAGAGAACAGTCAGGAAGCTTCATCAAGAAAGTTATCACAATGACCTTGAGCAAATTATTTCACCTTGCTGAGCCTTAGTCTCCTTATTTATGAGACAGGAAGAATGACATACTTACTCTGCTTGTGGTTTGGATGAGATGTCAAAAATATTTTGCATGTAGTAGGTGAACAATAAGTGTGAGTTTTCTTACTCTCTTCTGATGCTTCCACCTCCATTTTTCCCGGACTCTCCCAGGAGTATGTATTGGAACAGCAATGGTGTGTCACCTTAGTAAGAAGCGTAGTTGCTTTAGTTGATTTGTTCTTCCTCCTTATAAAAAATGGTATATTTGTAGATAAGATGGAGCAGGAGATAATCAGTAAAAATAATGATACAGGAAATTCTTTCCTTGCTGAGAACCAAAAAAGAAATGTGATCTGAGACCAGATAAGATTTGGGATGAAAATGCTTTCTAATTGTTGTTTATAGCAATTCTCTGCAGACATTGGTGGTGGTAACATTCTACCCTGATACCTTCCTAGGTTCTCAGGAGAATCCTTAATTTGTTGTGTGACTGATTGCTTTATACCCGTCCTCTTCTACCAGAGGGCTGGGATAAGACTGAGGACAAGAGAAAGTGCTAGGAGAGAATTTTAGAGCTGTTTTGTGTGGTTTAAATATCTAGAGAGATGCATATCATTTAAAATTATAACATGGGATTTAACTATATTATTTTTTCTTTACATTTAGATTTTTAATCTATCTAAAATTTAATATACAGTATAAAGTAACAGATTTCATTTATTTCCCAGATAAAAGGCAGTTGTGCCAACACTATTTGTTAAATAAAAGTATGCTTTGGTTACTGGCATTTTTCATTATTTACAATTGTCATCTATAATGCAATTTATCTCAAGGTTCACCCCCATCTATTTATTTATTTATGCTAATACTGCATTGTTTTTATTATGATAATTTCATTATATGTTGTAATACCTTCAAGGCATGTCATTCCTCACTATTCTTCTTTATTGTATTTTTGGTTATTTGGGGAAATTAGTTCTCCAAATGAAAATTACCATCATTTTATAAAATTGACAAAAGTTTGGTCCAAATTGAAATTATATTGAATTAATATGATAATTTTCAAATAGTTGATATTTTAATATGTTGTCATGCCATCCATGGACATTTATCTTCCCACTTACTGTATCTACATTCATATTCTTAAATGCAATTTTATAGATTTCTTCATTTAATTCCCATATCTTTGCATTTAATGCATTTCTAAATATTTCCTAGCTTTTATCATGTTTATGAATATGTTTTTCCCATTTTTATTTCTGAGTGCTCAATTCAGAAATGTATTGATTTTTGTGTATTTATATTATATCCAGCCACTTTATCAAATTAAAATGTTTTTGTTTTTTTTGAGGAAGATTAGCCCTGAGCTAACTGCTGCTAAAATGGCTTTTGTCTGTAGACTCTTAGACTTTCTATATTTATAATCGTATCAGCAAAGATAAAAAAATTTTCTCTTCTTTTACAATAGTTCAGCAATCATTTATTTTTCTTGTCTTATTGTATTTTATAAAACCTCCCCCAAAATGAAAAATAATGCTCGTGTGCAGAGCATCTTTACCTTGTTCTTGATGTCAATGAAATGGTTTTTGAGAGTTTAAGGAGAGCAGTCATGATGTCCATGTGCCATTTCAATTTCAAAATTAACAGTTCCTTTACTCGTATCTCATAAGACATGTTTTAAGGTTGAATTAGGTAGAAATCTTATGGCGGCAAATGGCAGAAACTGAACTTAAACTAGGTAAAGAACATTTGTAAATTCAAATAACTGAAAAGTTCATGTTGGCTTCAGGAACGATTAGACCAAGGTTCTCATTAATGACACCAGGAACCTGTCTCTCTCCATCTGTGATATTTTCTCCACTGGCTTCATGGCCACACTGTCCTCTAGTAACCCCAGACTTACGTCCCATCAATGCAGCAAGCCAAACAGAAAGTGCACATTTTCCTAATAGTTCCAACTGAAGTCCTGACCTGATTTGGTGATCATGAGCCTCAAAACTAATCAGTCGCTTTTGCCCAGAGGATAAAACTGTGACGGGACATGCCTGGATTATATGACTATTGCTCTGGCTGATTTTAAGGCCCAGCATGGGCTAAGAATGGGGATGGGAGAGATGATTCCCTAAGGAAAAATGAAGTGTTGTTCCCTAAAGAATGAGAATTGGCAAAACAACACTTTCCACCAAGTGACTCCTCATTATCCTAGTCTTCCTCTGGATATGTTCTGTCTCTTTTTAAGAAATTAATATTCCTTTAAAACTGAGTACTATATTAAAGTGTACTGACCAGAACACTGTGGAGGGAGACTATCATCTTCTTCTTTCTAGACAGTATACTTTTGCAGTATAACCTAAGATTCTTCACGTTTTTGCTAACCACATCATATTTCTGAGTCCTTTTGAGTTAGTGTTGAATAACTGACATCACAGATGTGACTACTTTCCCGGTCTTATCTACCAAAGTTTAGTACCATATTTGGTATTTTTAGAATCAGCTCCATCACTCCAGATTATTGGACTATTTTCCATTCCTAGTCCTGACACTTAGTCCTTTTTTCATTCTTTTCGGGCTTGTGTCATTTGATGAATATTTATTTCCTCCATGTATTCATCCCTCCGAGCCTTTGCCCTCGAGATTCCCATTGCCTGGGATGAAAGTCCCTCTCCCATCCATTTGATGAATCCATAGTCTAATTTTGAGAACTAAAAAAATGCTCCTGCTGAAGTGCCCTGATAAGTTTTTAATATTTCTCTGTGAGCATTTATCACATTATGCTTTAAAAGAATGTTCTATAACAGATTAAATGACATAAGACTTTTCTATTTCTTGAGGATTTGACAGAATTCACTTCTGAAGCTTTCTAGGCATGTATTTTTTCTTGCAAGGTTGGATTGCCTCTGTGTCTGAGACTCTTTCTCCATTCTTCAATATTGAGAATTTGAATTTTGTTCTTCTTCTCTTTATTAAGTGAACAGATTTTTTTTCCCCAGAAAACCATGTTTGGAGTTGTATTCATCATTTCAACTTTTTTTTTTCTATTTCATAATCGGGTAATTTCTGCTTTGATCTTTGGAAAGTGCTGCCATCTGTTTTCCTTGATTTAGGTATAATTTATTTTCATTTGTATAATTTAAAATTCATAACATTTAGAACTATGAATTTTCCTCTGAGACCTCCTTTGATACATCCTAGGGGTTCTCAGGAATTCATATTGAACTTTCTGTTTAAAGTATAATTTTAAATAATTATGTACTTACATCTTCTACCTGACTAATCATGAGCAAAGCTGAACAGTGTTTACAGAAATATGTGAACGCAGAATCTAAGAAATGTTGATCTGTTCTGTAGATAAATGTGCACAACGTTGAAGAGTAAGTGTGTGTATTATCATCTGAGTCTGTTACCATGCTTGGACTTCAGCAACACAGGCCAGTATGAAAAAAGAGCATCAAGTCAGATTCTTGCAGTTGACAAGTTAGCTTAATCCACACAGGAATTTACCCACTCATGCAACTGAAAAGTCCTGGCTAATGAAGGATTCAGGCATGACGCAATCAGCTGCTTAAATGATGTCATCACATATCTCGTCCTCTCTTTTTCACACACACTTCAAGTTGTAGCTATGTTTTCCCTTATTATCCTCTCTCTCTGTATTGTAATAAGCTGCCCTTCCTCTACAGATCCACACATGCACTCCTTATAATTCACAAGGCTTGAGGAAAAGAGGTACATCCTGTGAAGTCCGGAGAAAGCCCAGGACAGCTCACCTTGGGATATGTGCCCATCCTTGCATTTCTGTGGCTAAGGAGAGGAAGGACCTTGATTGGCCATTCCTGGTCCCTGATGATATCTCTAGAACCACAGAAGTGGGATCTACCCCATGGAAAAAATGAAGATTGAGCAGCATTAGTAAGGAATTCAGGGTTGGGGGGGCGTTCCGCAAAGGAATGGATGTTGGACAGGCAAACAGATTCCACAATGGCTGATCCCTAGGTGTTCAGTCAGACAGCGTTCATGGGTAATATCAAAAGGAGGAATGTGTGGACTCTAGGAAGAGTCAAAATTTAGAGACCTTGAATGCCACATTGAAAATATCTGGGCTTCCTAGACATGTCACCCTAAGGAGGACAGGGTTTTACTTATGTGGCATCCAGTCGGGGAATGGTTCATTTAAATCTCATCATGAGGAAACATCAGACAAACCCAAATGAGGAAAGTTCCATTTAAAAGAAAAAAATGGACTCTACAAAAAAAAGGTCAATGTCATAAAAGATAAAGAAAGGTTGTAGGAATGTTCCAGATTAAAGGAAACCAAAGAGACACAGCAACTAAATGCAATCTGTGATCTACTACGTCCTGTACTAGAAGGAAGAAAACTGCAATAAGGGACTTTATTGGGTCAATTGACGATATTGGAATTCAGACGGCAGATTAGATAAAAGTATTGAATCAGTGTTAAATTTAGTGAAGAGGATAACTGGACAGTGGTGACATAAAAACACCTCTTATTCTCAGAAATACACACTGAACTATTAAAGGTAAAAGGCCGTGATATATACGACATACTCTAAAGTGGTTCTGGAAAATAATTGTGTGGTGTGTCTGAATATTTACATAGAGCAAATGATAACATAAAATGCTAGCAATAGGTAAATCTGAGTAAAGCGTATACAGGTATTCTTCGTAATATTTTTATTCTTTCAATTTTTCTGTAAGTTTTAAATTATTTCCAAATAGAACGTTTAAAAATATATTGAGATTTGTCTTTCTTTAGGCAATAGCAAAGTAATTGAAGTTTTTCAACAAGCTTGTGATATACGATACATTTTTAAATCTATTTCAAAAGACACTGCAATTAAGGTCAACTCAGCCCTGATTCAGAACGCGATTGATTTCATCTTGTTGGCAGAGATATCACACCATGCTCTTATTGGTTGTTTGAGGGCATTTTAAAGGGAATTCAGGAAAGGGTTTCCTCACTGCTTGTATCTGCTGTGCCCTTTTCTCTAAAAATCGAAAACACCTTTTAAAGAGAGATTGTGCTGTTTACGATGGCGAGGGCACATTAGAATGGAGATGACCTGGAGGTGGGAGGGTATTTAGTGGGCTCTTGGCAATAGTTCTGCCGAGAAACAATGAGGGGAAGAGAAGAGAGACTGTCTCTGGGAGATATTTAAGGGAGTGTTGTCAGGACTTAGTAACTAATTGAACATGGAAGCCGGTGCAAGGATGATGAAAAAGCCAAGTCGTCTGCTGTCAAATCCTGAGTGAATGATAATGCCATTAGCGGAACTGAAATAGAGGTAGAGAAGTGGGTGGATGGAGCTTCTGGAGCAACGTGGAAGAGAATGAGGTTGTTTTGGCGTTGTTGCCTCTAAGGGATTTCGAGTTGCACGTATTGAGTAGGAGATTGGAATGAGAGGTATGGTGTTGAGAAGAAGAGTCAAGACGCCCTGTGAAGTTTGTGGGTCCTCAGGGCGTAGGTGGTCATAAAGCCTTGGGGACGGCTGGAATTCCTCAGGAAAAGTGGAGGCATGAAAAAGGAGAGGACTCTGGGATCATTGTTTTTTATGGATCACTCCAGAGCTCCTGGGACAATAAAAATTTACCATGCTTGAAATATATCTCATGAAGCCAAGTGGGACAAGTTGGGCAAAGTCCTAGTTTGTTTATTATCGAGGAAATAACTCAGAAATAGTGGAAGAGGTTAAGACTTAAATTCCTTGCTAACCAGAAATCTGAGTAGCTGGCAAATCCAGGCGAATGGTGGAAAGGTGGGCCTAGGTGTTGGGGGCTATCCAGAAATAAGAGCTGTTGAACATATGCCTTTAGAAAGAACACAAGAATTGGATTATTCCGTTTCCAGAGAAAGGACTTTAGCTGCCCAAATGCATCGCTAGAGTTCCTTACTGGAAAACGAGTCACAGAAGTGTTTATTAAGGCATTTTACACAAATAGTCTTTCTCTGCTTGTCAGGTGGCCATCAGTAAAGATTTCTGGGTAGACGAGATAGTTGACTGGTTAAGTCTCTCTCCGACAGAAGGGACAGAAATCCACCTCCAACTGACTTAAACGAGTGTGTTGACTCACGGAACTCACCACCAGGGATTATACAGTATAACGTTTAAACTTTTAGGCTCTGGAACCTGACACCCTGAGTTAGAATCTTTGCTCCACTACTTACTTATCCAAACAGTTTCCTCATCAGGAAAACAAAGACAATTATAGTACCTACGTCATAAGGCTGCATGAGGGTTAATTGATTTAATATCAGTAAATCTCTTAGAACAGGTTCTGACACAGAGTAACTGCTAGTAAGCGTTGGCTAATTTTATCCCGGAGTAACTGGTGTTCCAACAATGCCCTGCGTGAATCTGCCTCTGCCAGTTTTTGGACTGGCTCTCCTGTTGACATTGATCTCAGGCAAGCTCTCCCCTGCGCAAAGACCACCACCAGAAGCTGCAGGCTCGATGCTACCGGGTTAGCAATCCCGGAAGAAGGAATGTGTCTTTTGCTTAATATTTCCAGCAAAAGTTCCAAGGGGCCGGCTCCATGGCTGAGTGGTTAAGTTCGCGCGCTCTGCTGCGGCGGCCCAGGGTTCGGATCCTGGGCGCGGACATGGCACCGCTCGTCAGGCTACGTTGAGGCAGCATCCCACATCCCACAACTAGAAGGACCTGCAACTAAGATATACAACTGTGTACAGGGGCGGTTTGGGGAGATAAAGCAGGAAAAAAAAAAGATTGGCATCAGTTGTTAGCCCAGGTGCCAATCCTTAAAAAAAATTTAAAAAAAAAAAAAGATTGGCAACAGTTGTTAGCCCAGGTGCCAATCTTTAAAAGAAAAAAAAAGTTCTGAGGGTGACTTTCACTGGAACTAGGTAAAACGGCCATCTCTGAACTGGTCACTATGGGCAGTGGAATGAACTAGATTAATGTTCCCTCTGGAGCCAAACACTGTGTTTGCTTCTCTTTCATATTGAAGGTATTTTCATCGTGACACTTGAGAGGGTAGGTTGGAAGCAGGTGAAGGGATGGCCTGGCAGTGCAGGACGAGAAAAGTAGACTTTTAACCAATCCTGCTGTATTTAGCTTTATGCCATGCACTCACCTCTTGCAAGTGCCTGGTACCCCCAAGTCCCAGGCCTTCCACGTTCCTTTGGAACAAATTTGCTTGCTCCTTTTTCATGTCTGCCAGTGTGGGTGCTTAGTTCCAGCTTTTTCCATTCTGCCAAGTCAGTTTTGTCACCCACTCTTGTCCCCTCTCAAGTTCAGTTTATCCGTGTATATTTATGCTACTTAAAGTGTATTTACAGTCATCTTAGTGGACTTTCTGGAGAGAAAGGAGAAGAATGCACCTGTTTATTCCACCTTGTAATCTTGATGCCCTACAGAAAGTTTTCTTAAGGCGGTGATTCCTGCCGTGCTGACAAATACTGTTCTCGAGTATAACGGTTTCCCTCAATAAGATGTGTTGGATAAATAGGAGAGACTGTGGATTCTGCCTGCTTCCCTGAGCAGTGAGGACGCTTCTTTCTCTACCAGTGATAGGAGGCACAGCAGAACTATGCTTTAAGAGCAGCTGGTGAAGAAACTGGTTAGTAAGTACCCTTAAAGATGCTGTGGTAAGGACAGCATTTGGTAGAGAGATGTACAATGGTTAAGATCATGTGTCTAGTCTTATTAATCATAAATAAAGGTAAAAGAGCCCTTAAATGAGATCTGTGGGGAAACTCAACACAAGAAGCAGATGCTTAACTTCTGTGGGCACTTCTGGAAGCATCCATTTCATGGCCAATGTCTCCGCGTTACATATGCAACAGTGTTTCTAGGTGCCAACACCTTGGGCCAGCATGTGGGATATGAAGGTGAATAAAACAGAGCATCCACTGGGGCTTTGTTTCCCATTAGAAGGACTAAAATATTTTGGTAAAATGTGATGGCTGCCAAAATAGTAAAATGCCCACTGTGGGATATGACATATAGCATGTTATACAGAATAAATTAAAATACCTGGTCAAAGTGATTTCCTGATTACGTTTTTTCAGACTCTTCAGTCAGTGGTTTCCACCTGAACTGGAAAGATATTTCTGTTTTTTTGTCCATAAGCATCAGCTCAGTGCCTATGGTTAATGTTCAGAGTTAACCCATTTTTATTATAATGCCTGTGGTTTTTGTATTTGTTGTTGTTACTTAATATCCAAGCTCATCTTCCCATTTAATGTCTTTTCTTTCAAGCATAAAATTTCCCTGCCTATGCTGAAATAGCATTTTAAAGAAAAAGGGTTCCCATATGGGTGTGTATTTTTAGGGCTAAAAGCAAAGATCCTCTTAAGGTGAATACAAAAACTCCACTCTCTAAGTTAGCCTTGGGGCTGGTTAAGACCCAGAAGGTGGCAGGTAGAAGGAAGTGCTCAGGCCGGTTTGGGAAATCAATGGGAAAGTGTAAAAGTGGAATTTCTTAATAATACCCCATCCTGAAAACTAAGGTGACTTTGTTTTTACTCAATAATATAATGAGTTTTATTTTGAGTGATGCTGGATTTAATGGCTAAATCAATATGTGTATTTAGTGTTGGGCTGTATTTCCACAGTAAGTGACAGGAGATAGGCAGCCTTAGAGTGTGTTAATTGGTTTGTGTTTAGCATTTAGGCTAATCAGCAGTAGCAGAGGTGCCCCGGGCCACTTCGGGCCTGGTAATAGGCTTTATCTAAACCGGGCTTTGTTTACGTTATTGACTGGAGTTGAATTGCTCCTGTTTCTTATACACTTGAATGTTAAGCTGGATTTGCAAGTGTAACTCAAGAATTAGCCCAGGTCTGGAACAAGGCAAACCAAATGAAAAGCAAGTATCATGCCATCCCTGGCATAGGACAGCTGTGAGGGGTAATAAGAGCTGGAGAAGACTTAGCTGGGTGAAGAAAACTTTAAACCAGTCATCAGAGCTCGAGGGACCACATGTGAAACCAGGATTTCTCAAATTCAGCACTATTGCCGCTTGGGGCTGGATAATTCTTTGGTGGGGGATATCCTGTGCATGGGGGGGATGTTTAGAAGCATCCCTGGCCTCCTTCCAGCAGAGGAGAGTAGCACTCCTGCCCCAAGTTTTGACAAACAAGTGTCTCCAGACATTGCCGACTATCTCCTGGGAGCCAGCATCACACTGGATTGAGAACCACTGAGTTAAATGAGGGTCAGATATAGCTTTGGTCCCTGCAGAGGTAGGCATGTATGTATGTGTGTATGTATTTCTATTAGATGCTAGAATTTTAATAGTTTGGAGATTTCACGTAATTATCTGCATTTTGGGGTTCTCCTGAAATATGAGGAGATCTTTCCTCAGTGCCACATGGTAATTACCAACAGGAGGTGATTAGTAGCTGTCCCTTTTCAAAAAGACACATGCTGTCCAGGCCCCCCTCTGCTGTGTCTCTCCCAGGCTGCTTCTCTCATTTGCCTGCACTGGCTCCTGGAGGCATTTGCTTTTCTAACTCCTGCTTTAACTTTTGCACTGTCAGAAGCTTATCCCTTCACGCCAGGAGGATTTGGGATCAGATGGAACTGAACTTGGGTCTTGGCTTGACCATTACCGCTTTTGAGACTTCTCTGTGTCTCAGTTTCCTTATCTGTTGTATGGTTTAGCCTCAGGAGCATCTGCAAAATGGGAATGTTAACATATTCAATTTAGAGAAGTTAGAGACTTAAAAGGGACCATATCTGAAAGCCCTAGAACTTAATAAATGTTGCTCCCCTGTCTCATTTTTTCAAATGCCCCTGGGCTTCTGTTCCAAAGGTGCGCAGACTCATAAGATTAGGCCATTTCCTCCCTTTCTCATTAGCATCTTTTCAGGCCCTGGTGACCGGAGCCTCTATCCATCAGCTGACAATGGCCGTCAGGGCCGCCACACTTTGTTTTTATGAACTATGAGGGGAAATGGGGGTTTATGAGGCAATATCAAGGGAAGCTGCTTCAACACTACTTTTCTCTCTTTCCCCTCAAGGACAAACGTCTGGGGACCAAGGCAGTTAGATACGGTGCCCCCGTTACACACACACACACACACACACACACACAAATCAAGCAGGTAGTCAGGCATTCAGGACATGCAGCACGGATTCGGACTCAGCTGGCGTCTGTGAATTAGCTCCTAGGACCTTGAGGTCCTGAGTAATTTCTCCTGTACTGTCTCACTTGGCAGCTTCCGTCCTGCTGGTGGTCAGAGAAAGTGGGACGTTCTGAGTTAGTTTCGCTGGTGCTTCACTGGCCTTTACGCAGCTCCTTAAACCGTGGGGTCTTGTCCTGGAGTCTTTGCACATGCTGTTCCCTCTGTCTCACGTGTGCTTCTCCTCTCCCCCAAACCCTTTATCTAGTTACTTGTTCCCTTCCTTCAGCTCTCTGCTCAATTGTGAATTCCTCAGGGAAATGTCTTCTGATCACCTGATTCTGTTAGTTTGTTTCATGGCCTCATGCTCCTCCTCTCAAAGCATCTGTCATTGTTACGCTGTAATCTCTTTAATAAGTATTTGTCTTCCCCAATAGACTTGCACTTCTCTCAGGTCAAAGGCCATATCTGATTTTGCACACTTTTATATCCTTAGCTCCCAGCATAGTGCTTAGAACATATTAGGTGCTCAATAAATATTTGTCAAGTGAATGAGAGAATAGGTTTTCCTGGAGTAGCAATCTCCAGATTCCAGTGGCTTAACACAGCAAAGGGGTCTTTCCCCTTCAGGCACAGTTCTTGTCCACAGCAGTAGGCTCCAGCCTCTGCCACATGTCATCATTGTTCAGATCTGTAGGCAGAGGCAGCCTCTGCCGTCTGGACTGTTGCATGGTCAGTGTGGCCAAATGTGCACCAGCTCTTAAACAGCCTTCCACCCAGAAGTGACGTATTTCACTTCTACTCACATTGTATGGGCTAAAGCAGGTCACATGTTCTTGCCTAACCCTCAGTGGGGTGGGAAGTGCAATGCTCCTGTGTAAAAACCAGTTTAAGCGTCTCGGCTATAAGACCTGTGTGAACTACAGCCACTGACCTTGGGGAATCAACTCTGCCAAGTCAGCCTTTCATTTTAGCTTAATTTATCCTGGCAGCATGGCCCACATTAGCATCCATTCTTCCATTCCTTCAACTAACATTTTCAGAAACTGCATTCTGGGCCAGGCCCAAGGTGAGCAATGAGGCCAAAGATGAGTAAGGCGTGGTCCCTGCCTTCAAGAGGTCTATAGACTAGTATGGGTGGGAGTTTTTAATGTGTTTATAGTCTAAGTGGCTTTACAGTATGGAAAGTGTAATTTTTAAATATAGTTTTGTTTGTTAAGGTAGGGCTTTTAAATTGAGATTCAAGGAAACTTGGCAATCTCTGGATATATTCTTGGATGTCTGTCACTGTCAAGTCTGAGAAGTATTCCTCTAGGGGGATATTTACATGGAATCAAATAAATGCAACAAAGTCTGATGACTTCACAAAGACACATTATGTATAGTGCTGAGGGAATACTCAAGAGGGAATGACTGATTCTGCCTGTGGGAAGTGAAAGAAGCCTTCAGAGAGGAGAGATTGTCTGAACTGGGTATTGAAGAAGGCAGAATGACTAGATAACTTGTTAGAAGAGAGAGTATGTTTTGGAGCTGATAGCTGATTCCTAGTCTGGGATTTGCCATTGATCAGCTACATGATATTAAACAATTCTCTTAATCTCTCTAAACCCGGCTTTCTCTTCTGTAAGAATAGACGTGACAACACTCCCTGTTGTGAGAATGGTTAGCACACATACCACATTCACAGCTATCATTAACAGCTTGAGAAGGAAAAAAGAGTCCAAGTATGGAGGTATGTGTGCATTGGCAGAAAGCTAAGACACAGCTTGGCATGGTTAGGAAAGTGGAAGTAGTTCAATGTGACTAGAGCTATGGATTGCTAACTCAAATTCCTCCAGGGGCCAGGCAGGTAAGATCAACAAGTGAAACCAGAGAATAAAGATGGGTGGAGACTATGGCAAGCTGGAGATCCCACCTATTGCCTGAAAACATTGAAATTTAACTGTTTAAAACACATGAGCAGGTACAATAAATCATGACTTCAGGCTGGGTTTGGCTGGTGGACTGCCAATAACAGCCTGATAACAGGTATGTGTGTGGTCATGAGTGTGTGTGCTTGTGTGCGTGTGCATGCAGAAAACGGGTTTGGAATGGAGACAATGTGAGGGATTATAATAGAAAGGGAGGCAAAATTACAAGGGCTATATGAGGTTGAGATCTGAGTTACAGAAGTGAGGATATGAAATCTATAGATTCCAGGCTTCCCTTACCATGTGTTATTCAAACCAAAATTAATGAAAGCTGGGCCAGGGTCAAAGAGCCTTTGGAGTTTCCGGAAGAGATTGAGATGGCTGTAAAGTTGGAGAACAGAGTAGATTCTACACCTGAATAATCAGTTAATGCCTTTTTAATGATTGTGAAGGAGATATGTACAAGTTCCAAGTCAATCTCAAGGATTAATTAACCAAGGCAACAGGGCCTGTGTCTCAGCAGATAAGCCAGCAGAGAGTGGCTTGCAGACAAGCCCATTTTACCGTCAAACAGGAAGACACAGATTCACGTCTTACCTCCTCTCACGTGGCATCTGCGGAAAGGACTCAGCATTTTCCTGTCAAAGTGTATGAGTTTGAGGAGCAGGGAGAGGAGAAATGATATGCAAGAACACTAAAAAGAATGGAAGGTTTGTTCCTCATCCAGTGAGCCAAATCTAATAAAGAAAGCTCCAGGGAGAAGAAAATCAAGATTCAGGCAGCTGAGAAAACCTGGTTAGCGGAATCTTTTCTAAGCGCTATTGGAGATTTCCTGAAATTTGTAATTACACTACCATAGCTTTTTGTTTCTCAGAAGCCACTAATATTTTTTCCATTGTTTGTGAAAATGTCCAGGTACCCTAGCAATAAATTTTGTACATCACAGCCTCGGCTGACATGTCCCTGTTGGGAAGACAAGCTGAAAAGCATGAGACAGTTAAATGGCATTTCGAGGCTTGAAATAGTACATTATAATTTTGCCCTTGTCTCTACCCCTGCACTCCAGGAGGTATAGAGGCTGGGCCACATTCTTTATATTCCCTGTGCCTGTTCAAGGGCCGGGAACCTGGCAGGTGTTTGATCAATGCTTGTTGAATAAATAAATTTATTAAATAAGAAATTCACAGTAAAAGCCCAAGTGTGTTTGGAGAGGTCGCAACAAAGAGACCAGATCTTAGATTGGAGCTATTGTTAAAACGTGCAGTTCAGCAGAGTGGTCGGGGGCAAGGTCATCGAGAGCCAACTGCCCAGTTCCTATTCCTAGTTTTACCACTTAAAAGCTGTGTGAATTTGGGCATTTCACTTAAGACGCTTGCCTCAGTTTCCTCTTCTATCAAAATGGTGAAGAGAACATTATCTACCTCAGGAGGTTGTTGTGAGCATCACATACATTAGTTGATATTAAATCTATGGGAAGCACACAATAGAATTCAATCAGTATTATTCCTGGAGTGTTTTCTGGTAACATTCAACACACATTTATGCAGATACCTAAAAGATCCTTGAATTTTCATTTAAGTGCCAGGTACTGAGTTCATTAATTTTGTAGGCTTAATTTTCTTTAATCCTTGATGACTGTGTTTTTCTGTACTTCAAATATGCCAAACTTGTTCCTACCTAAGGACCTTTGCACAAATGATTCTCCTCAGGTGTTCTCGAAGGGCTCTGTTGAAAAGAACATCCACTCCTACTGTCCCTTTCTCTTCCCTTACCTGCTTCATTTCCTTGGTGGCACTTTTCATCATCTGAAGCTGTTCATTTGTGGTCCATCTCTCCTACTGGAATGTGAACTCCCTGAGGGCAGGGACCTCGTGTTGTTCGCTGCTGTACCCTGGGGGCCAGTTCAGTGCCTGGCACATGGTAGGCACTCCCTGAATACTTAGTGAATGGATGAATGAAAGTTCTGTCATCACCATTTTACACATGAGGACAGCATGTCTCAAAAAGGTGAAGTCACTTGCCCACTATATATAAGCAAAGGGACAGAATTAGGATTTATAGTCATGATTCCGAGGTCTGGGCTATTTCCACCACACCTATGTGACTTAATGTGTTGGAAACTACTCCTGGCTGTTACAGTGAGCTAAAGCTCTTGAACTCAGCCCTTCCCCTAAAGGAGCTATGCTGAGCCACCAGAGAAAAGATTTTTAAGACAAAATTAATAAAATTGATGGTTAAAAATAGATGACCCTATTACACCTGTACTTGGAGTTAGCCAAACGGGAGGTTAAGGATATAGTCTTCTAGATGCCCAGTCTGCCCAAGATTTCTGACTCCAGCCACAAGTTCAGAGATCCTCAGGGCCACTCTCACTTCAGACCAGCTGGTTACAAATTTTGGGGTTCCCACAACTACCCTCGGGTGCAATATTTCACTAGAATGACTCTCAGAGCTCAGGAAAGTGCTATACTTATGATTGTGCTTTATTAAAGCAAAAAGATACACATCAGAACCAGCCAAAGGAAGAGGCGTATAGGGCAGAATCAGGCAGGCAGTTCCAAATGCAGAGTTTCTGTCCTCCTCAGAGATGCCTCATCCTCCGGACATCAAGTGTGGCCATTCGCATGTGGTATTGCCAAGGCAGGACGTTCCTCCAAGCTTTGTTGTCCAGAGTTTTCATTGAGGCTCCATGACTTCGGCATGACTGATTGAATGATTGCCCATGTGGTTGAGCTCCATCTCCAGCCCTCCTCCCCTCCACCCACGTCAGGCTGCTGCTGCGAAGCTCAAAGCCTCTGAGCACAGGGTTGGTCTTTGTGGTCCGGGCAGGGCCAGCCCCCTCTCAGGCAGTTGGGTAACAGTTTATAAACTATCTCTGGGCCCCATTTGAGGAACTTCATTAGCATAAACTATTCGGGTACGGCCCCTCATGAATAACAGAGACATTCCAGTCACTCAGGAAATTCTCCCAAGAGCGAGGACAAAGGTCAGACCTCTCTCTAGAGGCCAAATTCCTTACTCCTCAAGCTGCCTCTCCAATTTTTTGGATTTAAGTTAAACCAACATTTCTCAGCTAAGAGTTCTTGGAATCCCACCCAGGGACATTGTCAGGTAGGAGAGACGTTTTTGGTTGTCACAACTGTGGTGGGAGGTGGTGCGACTGTTACCAAAATATGAACAGACCGATTTTGCCCTCTCACACGCTGTCTTGCTCCTGCAAACACAGCAACTCTGATGAGGCTGTCCTTATAGGTAAGGAAATAGGAATCTGCCTACAAATGTGGCGGTCAGACCAGGCCCCAAATATCTGATTCTGTTCACCTAGACATGCCCTAGGTCAGAGTAGCTCACAGGTGTGAGTACGGCTGGTATATACTACATCATTCTAGAAGCTACGTGGACAGGGCATTAAATAACACTGAGTCACATAATTAGGACGTTACTCACATTTTACTTCTCTTTCTGTCTGATTTTGCCAAGGAGAGTGTCTGAGTTTGGGGCTAGTGTATCTTTAACACCTCTCTATCGTTAGCTTACCTCCTTGTTTTTTATAAAGAAAGAGTGGTTTTCGACTTGGACCCTTTATCGACAATATCTACGTAAAATTTTAAAGTGTACTTTGTTTCTGTTTCTGATATATTTGTGCTTACCATCTATTTTTGGCAAATGATACCAGTTATGTTAAGTTTCCTTATACATATAATTTCTCTCAAGAAGTACAAGTTCTAATTTAAATGAGAGCTTTTTATGTAAAAGTCATTCAATTGAAAGATGATATTAAGTAAATGTGGTAGAAACTTGTGGTGCTCACTCATATCTGGTCCTCCCTTTGGGCATCCAAGCAGACTCTGTCCCGTTTTCCTGCAGGTAGACAGGGCCGGGACATTAGTCCTGGCTCAGAGGCAGGCTGAGGCAGGGAGTAGCCTGCGTGATCTCCCCACTGTCACTCAGCCACCATCCACCCAGAAGCCATGTGCTGAGAGGTCCGTAAGCACTTTCTGGTGGAGCCTCCCTGAGGTGGGGGCAGAGCACAGCTCCTGCCAGCCAACACTGGGCACGTGGCATGAGCAAGAAGTAGGCATTGTCTGCAGTAGACAATTGACACCTGAGGATTCGTTTGTTATTACAACATAGCCTAGCTCTCTTTGCAACACAGAAATTAGTACCAGAAGTGGGGTGATTTTATAACAACTGAAAATATGCAGCATTAGCTTAGCAGTTGGAAGATGAGGCACCTGGAAACTGCTGTCAGAGGCCACTGGCAGGGTTCTCCCTGGTGGGCAGCAGCAAACATTTGGTCACACTGTCCCTTGTGATAACTTGGGAGGCAGACCATGCACCTGATTGACTGATGGCTCTAAGAAAGAATTGGAAAATAAGATACTAGGAGTGTGTGTTGGCTGCATGTGGCAATATATTGTGTGAAAGCAATGAGCTAGGAAAAAATTGGTCAGTTTGTAGTCAGAAATAAAAAATAAATGAATAAAGAGATTCCAGCAATTGTTTGCATAATCATAGTCATAGAACAGGAGGTATGTAGTTCTGGCCAAAACGGAAACCCTTCATGGCAGCGCTGTCCGGAGCTGACTCTTTCTGTTGAGGAGTTACTGTTTAAATGAAGTCCCCTGTGTCAGGAGGACACGTCTCCAGGATCAGTCATCAGCAGAATCATGGAGTTCATGTGAAATCAGAACTAGGGTTCTTCAAGTTGGAAAGAGTCTTCAAGGAACTCCCTTGATGAATAAGGCTAAGATATAGGTTTAGGATATTTAATGCTGAAGGGCTGAGGGAGGCAAGAGCCTTGAGAAGAAAACACAATTTGGAAGGAAAGGCAGGCTCCATGGATGGTACCCAAGGGAGGTTGGGACAGCCAGGATTATGCTGAGAAGGACTTTCAGGAGGGAGCAGAGAGGGACTTCTGACATGAATTTTCAGAAGTCAGGGAGCAGCACCAGGATTCTAGAATGTGTTTTCTAAGGTAGGATTACGGGTGAGTTAGACAGCTGAGTCAAAAAGATACACCAAAATGGTTCCTTGCACACATCTCCACTAGAGAGTTGATCACATGGCATTCCTCTTCCAGGCTCACTTGTTATTCGACCTCTCTAGTTTGGGTGCTGCTTGAGAGCAGAGCTAAGGTCGTTGTCTCTATGCCCAGTGCCCAGCACGGGACCTAACCTAGGAGAGTGGGACTACATTAAGATTTCATAGATGAATGACTAAATGAGTGAAAGTGGATAAAGGGAAATATAAATTGAGCAAGCAGCAGAGTTGGGGACCAGGGTTTATGTCTTGGTCAACAGGATGAGGAGTTGCAGAGAGAAGATTGGTCAGAACTGACAGTAAGGAACCAGAAGACTGGATGTTAGGACCCTCACTCATTCTTTCATTTATTCAGTCATTCAACAAACATTTTCTGTGCACTGGCTATGCTCCTGGCATGTTGCTGTGCTCTGGGGAGATCCTGGTGAGCAAAAGAGACATAATAATTGCCCTCAAAGTGCTTACAGCCTAGAAGACTCTATTTTACAAATGAGGAAACTGAGTCCTAGAGAGGGAAGGGTAATACAGCCAGCTATTGACAAGGTCAGGAAAGGACACAATATCCTGACCTCTGCTTTTAAGTATTAGAAACTACACCAAAGACCGCAACTAGTGCCCCAGGAGCCATATCTGGTCCTCAAAAACATTGTATTTGGCTCACATAGTGTTTGGAAAATTGGGAAATTTAGACATACATCAAGTTTTTGACTTTCTCTTGAAAATCAGAAGATCTGGCAACGCTGGGCCCATGCTTCCTCGTGGCAAAAAACTGACAGGAGCTGAATAGCAAGCAGGTGTTTACTTTCAACACAGTCACCCCATCTCCATTCCCTTTGTGGCGCCACCTGTCTCCCGTAGTCATGTGACTTTGCAACCCCTGCTCCACACTATCTTTAATTTCCACATCTTGGTGCTAACGATTCTTTCAGCCGTCTAACAAAGGGTGGCAAACATCACATTCTTATCCTGCAAGTGGAAGCTGCCAGCTACTCAACTTTTCTTTCTCATCCGATCTCCCCTCCATCTTGCCTCTCAAGCCTGACTTCTACTCGAGCATAGGAGCAAAATGGCGGGGTGAGCTGACCTGGGATTCTCTCCCCTCCAAAATATAACAAAAGATTGGAAGAACTGAATTTCAGAGAATAAACATAATGCCAGCTCGTTAGAGACCTACAGTACCGAGAAGGTGGAGATTATAACCTTGCTTACCCCTTCGGAGGTGCTGGAACGGTAGAGAGAACATCGCTCCCTCCCCAAGAGTCTGCGATCGCTGCGGCGTGGGTCGGGAAGGAGCGGGGGAGGGGCCGTGCCACCAGGGGATCATCCAGGACTCCTGCCACTGATTCAGTGGAGACCCGTTGACGGGGACAAAGCTTCCATCCCCGGGGACCCCATAAATCAAGGGCCTTGGGAGACCAGAGAACAGAACAGATCTGAACCCAGACCGGCGAGTGTGAGTAACAGCCTCTCCCCTCTGGCAAAGCCAGTGGGCGCAGCCATCTTGCCCCAAGGCGGAGAGCTCATAACACGCTGCTCTCGACCCCCATCTAGTGGCGACAGGCTGTAACTGCAACTGAATTCTACCACCATGCGAAAAAACAGCTCCTCTACCATCCAGCAATTTATAAAAGCCCCAGACCAGAAGGAAAACAATAAAAACACAGAATTAAGTCCTGAGGACTTGGAATTAGGTAAACTAAGTGATAATGAATTCAGAGCAGCTATAATAAAAAAAACTCAATGAGGTAGAGAGAAAGATAGAGAAACAAGCCGAGTTCTGGAGTTACTTTACAAAAGAGATTGAAATCATAAAGAAGAATCAAACAGAATTACTTGAGATGAAAAACACAATGGACCAGATAAAACAGAATATGGATTCCCTGAATGCCCGTGTAGACAATATAGAGGAGAAAATTAGCATAATCGAAGATAGTCTGAATGGCACCAGACAGAGGAAGAAAGAGAACTAAGAAATAAAAAAAATGAGGAAAATCTCCGAGAGATAATGGATTCAAAGAGGAGTAAGAACATAAGGATCATAGGAATTCCCGAGAATATGGAAAAGGAAAATGGAGCAGAAAGTGTGCTTAACGAAATTATTGAAGAGAACTTCCCAAATCTAGGGATCAATGGAGAAATGTGTGTAGAGGAGGGTTTTAGCTGTCCTAGATTTGTCAGTGTAAAAAGACCTACTGCAAGGCACATAGTAGTAAAGTTGGCAAATAGGAAAGATAAGTAGAGAATACTCAGGGAAGTAAAGGAAAAAAAGAGAATAACCTATAAAGGGACCCCTATCAGACTGTCAGTGGATTTCTCTACAGAAAACCTACAAGCTAGGAGAGAATGGAGTGACATATTCAAAGCTTTAAAGGATAAAAATCTTCAGCCAAGAATACTCTATCCAGCAAGAATTTCCTTCAGATATGAGGGAGAAATTAAATCTTTTCCAGACAAATAAAAGTTAAGGGAATTTGTAAGTAAAAGCCCTCCATTACAACAAATCCTCAAGAAGGCTCTCATACCTGAAAAAAGAAAAAAGGGAGAAAGGGGACACAATCCACAGACTAGGGAGACTGATGGATAGAACCAGAACAAGATAGCAAATATTCAATTATAGCATTAGGGTAAAGGTAAGGAAACTACCAAAGCAAAGACGATCTTAGCACTCGAACTACAAATTAGTAAGACGAGTTGGAATAAAAAATGAAAATAATTATTTAGGAGGGGAAGAGCAAAGGGTCTAAATCAGTATTGGTCAAGTAGGTAAGAGACCACCAGAGAATAGACTATATTATACACGAGATTCTAAATACAAACTTCAAGGTAGACACTAAAATAAAGTACAGAACAGAGTCACAAATCATACATAAGGAAAAATCTAAGAAACCCAGCATAAGAAATTGCAGTATTAAATGGGTAGTCTAAAGCAAACAGGAAAAGAAACACAGGAAAACAAGATAATGAGTGACAGATTAACAGCATTAAGTCCACATGCATCAGTAATCACTCTCAATGTGAACGGATTGAACTCTCCAATAAAAAGACACAGAGTGGCAAAATGGATTAAAGAACATGATCCAACAATATGTTGCCTCCAGGAAACACACCTCAGCCCCAAGGACAAGCACAGACTCAGGGTGAAGGGGTGGAGGACAATACTTCAAGCAAATAGCAAGGAAAAAAAGGCAGGTGTTGCAATTCTCGTATCAGACCAAGTGGATTTCAAAATAAGACAGGTAAAGAGAGACACAGAGGGACAATATATAATGATCAAAGGGACACTTCATCAAGAAGAAATAACGCTTATAAATATCTATGCGCCCAACACAGGAGCACCAAGATTCATAAAGCAACTATTAACAGACCTAAAGGAAGATGTTAAAAACAATGCAATAATAGTAGGAGACCTCAACACCCCACTCACATCAATGGACAGATCATCCAGACAGAAAATCAACAGGGAAATAGTGGAGCTAAATGAAAAACTAAAACAATTGGACTTAATAGACATATATAGATCACTTCACCCAGAAAGAACTGAATACACATTCTTCTCAAGTGCACATGGAACATTCTCTAGGATAGACCATACGTTGGGAAACAAGGCAAGCCTCTACAAATTTAAAAAAATTGAAATAATAACAAGCATCTCTCAGATCATAGTGCTATAAGGCTAGAAATTAATTACAAGAAAAAAGCTGAGAAAGACACAAAGATGTGGAGACTAAACAACACACTACTGAACAAGCAATGGATCATTGAAGAAATTAAAGAAGAAATAAAAAATACCTGGAAACAAATGAAAATGATAACATGCCATACCAACTCATATGGGATACAGCAAAAGCTGTGTTAAGAGGAAAATTCATCGCAATACAGGCACATCTTAACAAACAAGAAAAATCCCAAATAAGCAACCTTAAAGCACACCTAACTGAACTAGAGAAAAAAGAACAAATGAAGCCCAAAGTCAGCAGAAGGAGAGAAATAATAAAAATCAGAGCAGAAATAAATACTATTGAAACGAAAAAGGCAGTAGAAAGGATCAATGAGACAAAGAGCTGGTCTTTTGAGAAGATAAATAAAATTGACAAACCACTAGCCAGACTTACAAAGAAAAAAAGGGAGAAAGCTCAAATAAACAAAATCAGAAATGAGCAAGGAGAAATAACAACAGACTCTGCAGAAATACAACAGATTATAAGAGAATACTACAAAAAACTATATGCCAACAGAATGGATAACCTAGAGGAAATGGATAAATTCTTGGACTCCTACAATCTCCCAAAGCTCACTCAAGAAGAGGCAGACAATTTGAACAGACCAATCACAAGGAAAAAGATTGAACAGCAATCAAAAACATCCCAAAGAATAAAACCCCAGGACCAGATGGCTTTCCTGGGGAATTCGACCAAACTTTCAGAGAGGATTTAATACCTATCCTTTTCAAGCTATTTCAAAAAATTAGGGAAGATGGAACACTTCCTAACACATTCTATGAGGCCAACATCACGCTGATACCAAAACCTGACAAGGACATCACGAAAAAAGAGAACTACAGGCCAAATATTGCTGATGAACATAGATGCAAAAATTCTAAACAAAATTTTGGCAACCAGCATTCAGCAATTCATCAAAAGAATCATGCGTCATGATCAGGTGGGATTCATACCAGGGACACAGGGATGGTTCAACATCCACAAATCAATGTGATACACCACGTCAACAAACTGAGGAATAAAAACCACATGATCATCTCAATAGATGTAGAGAAGGCATTTGACAAGATCCAACAGCCATTTATGATAAAAACTCTGAACAAAATGGGCGTAGAAGGAAACTACCTCAACATAATATAGGCCATATACGACAAACCCATAGCCAACATCATACTCAATGGGCAAAAACTGAACCCCATCCCCCTGAAAACAGGAACGAGACAAGGATGCCCTCTATCACCACTCTTATTTAACATAGTACTGGAGGTCCTGGCCAGAGCAATCAGGCAAGAAAAAGGAATAAAAGGAATCCAAATAGGGAGGGAAGAAGTGAAACTCACTATTTGCAGACGACATGATTTTATATATAGAAAACCCCAAAGAATCCATTGGAAAACTGTTAGAAGTAATCAACAACTACAGCAAAGTTGCAGGGTATAAAATCAATTTGCATAAATCAAGCCTGACTTCTAAACAGTGATAGGAATGTCCAGGGGTCCTGTGGTCTTCACACATCCCTCCATCCCCAGATCCCGAGGCACGGCGTTGGTGTGTGAGGAAGGGCACCATCATCTGTCCTGTCATAGGGCACCATCATTTTTATATCCTAATCCTTCTGGTCTCTAAGTTCATTCATTATGTATGCAAAAATGGTAATATGCTGGTACTTTAATGCTCTTAAGCATAAATATTATTAAAACAAGTGCCGTTTTTTCATCCGTAATTGAATGGTTTGCTTTATTATTGCTTTATAGTAGTGACTTTCCATTTCCATTTTCTATAGAGTGCCTGATTTTACCAGGAGGGCACCCAGAATCAGGAGGGCTGGCTGTACTAATTGCCTTCATTATAAGAGCAGCTAGCATTCAGGCACCAGAGCGATAATGTTCCTGGGACCAGAGTGACAACACACAAGGAGGGAGGTGGATCCCTCTGGCTCCTGGGGATCCAGTATGCCATTTCTTATCAAAACAGATCCTGGATCTGCAAAATCTTTTCCTCAGTGGTGACAGTTTGAACATTAACATGGATCGAGGATTATTTATATCAGTTTGTACATTTAATCAGGGTTTTTTTTTTGCAGTTTTCAGCGAGATGTGAACTCTATCTCTGTCCAAGGCGTTTGGTTCAAATCAGCTGAGACAGAGAATAATCAAGATTTATGATTCTCATTCTGACTCCCATCACACAGTCACTGCAATTGCTACTTGCCAGCTGCACCCTCCCCCCGCCATCCCCAGTCTGACTGACACCCACTTCACTTTCTCTCCAGCAAGTGATTTAATGTCCATCTTGAAAACTGTCAAAACACTTCTGGTGCTCCAGATAACAGCTGTGTGGTTTCTGTGGTCCCCCGACACCCCGCCTCCAATTACACCCAGCTCCCACCAATCTTCCCTTCCAAAGGCTATGGACATCTGAAGCCAGGGCATGGGGGCTTCCGAGAGTGGGTGTCAAGCCCAGAGCACACGGTGGCAGTCACCTTTGACAGGTGGTAGTGGAAACAAACAGGTGACTTGAGTCAAACCAGGATAACTTCCTCTCGCTTGATCTTGGCCTGAGTGGAGGGTAAATGTGCAAAACAGAGACATTCTAAGGCCACAGCCCCTGCTTCTATTTAAAGAAGTGCTGCTCTTCATGAGGCGTCAGGAATTATAGATACACTAAGAGCCATTGGCACTCTCTGCTGTG
Source organism: Equus caballus (assembly GCF_041296265.1). Classification (NCBI taxonomy): domain Eukaryota; kingdom Metazoa; phylum Chordata; class Mammalia; order Perissodactyla; family Equidae; genus Equus; species Equus caballus. The sequence continues at coordinate 782,698 of NW_027222392.1, read as the reverse complement.
TCTGCGCTACCCAGGCGAGAGTCAAGGTCCTAAGAGAGGGAGATCTGACACGGGTTACTTCCACAGGCAAGCTGGGCTCATCTGAAAGGGTGGGGCCGTGGGAGCCCTATGACTGAGGCTTTGCATTTCTAAGCACTCCAGCTTGCATCAGAACCATCTGGAGGGCGTGGCAAACAGATTACTGGGCCCCACCCCAAAACTTCAGGTCTGGGGTGGGACCTGATGAATTGCATTTCTAAGGGGCTCCCAGGGAGCGGAATCTGCGCTTAACTAGATCTTCAAATGATCCATGTCCACATTAAAGGGGGAGAGTTTCCGCTAAGAACACAAAGTCTGGACCCACATTGCCTGGGTTCACACGCTATCTCTACACTTATGGGTTTTGTTATCTTTGGTGAATTACTTAACCTGTCTAGGCATCAGTTTCCATGTCTGTACAATGGTATTGGTGAAGATGACCCTTGCCTCGTAAAGGAATAGATGTGTTCACATATGTAAAGCTCTTACAACAGTGCCCAGCATGTGACAAGCACTCATTAAACGTAGTTGTTAATATTTATCTGAGTGTCTGCATCTTTAATACTTTGAAGTAGACCTTGTGTAAGGACGGGAATATCCATCAGGTATTCAAATCTATGTCTGTCAGGTATATGTCTGAGATCGTTGCAAACTCACACATTTGTGAATTTAATTTTAGCAGACTTGGACAACTTTTCAGCCTACAGACCAAACTGGTCTGGCAAATTTCTATTGTTCCATGTGGTGATTTAAAAAAATAGTTGCCAACTTTTGAATATGGGGAGATTTTATGTCGCCTAATATCTGGATTTTCAGCTTCCTTAGAAACATTAAAAGATCTGGCCACTCTGGCTCTTCATTCCCACCGAGCAGTGACCAGCCGGGGGTGGGCAGCAGCCTCCATCATTAGACGGATGGGATGGGCTTTTTTCCCCATTCACTTCTGTGTCTATCACTGCCTGTTGTCTTACAAGCAGCCCACTTTCCTCATTTGCATGATGTGTCTAGCGCCTATAGACATTTGAGTTAGCAGTGCCTGCACTTTATTATATGAGTTTCACTGACAGTGATATAAAGTGGCCATTCCTGAGTCTGCATCAGAAACCCACAGAGCTGCAAGGCAGTGCTCGAGGCCTCTGAACACGACCCATGGAGGTTCTCATCTCAGTAAAACTGGGAATACACACCTCACGGGTGAATCTCGGCTGGATTCAAGAAAGCCAAATCTAAATGTGTTAGTGGGAGGTGATTTCTAACGGTACTGATTTCTACTCTTTATCTGCTGTTCCCACAGGACTAATACTGAGCAATGGGCAAGGGGACATGTTTATAATTGCAGCCCTCTAAGTCTGGGGTCAGCACACGTTTTCTGGAAAGCACAGATAGTAAAGATTTTTAGGCTTTAGGGGCTAAGAGGCCTCCTGCTCTAAACCTTTGTAGCATGAAGGCAGTGACAGAGTATACGTAAAGGAAGGCGTGTGGCTGCATTCGCACACTCTACGAAACAGGCAGCACGTCAGACCTGGCCTGTGGATCTCAGTTTGTTCATCCGCTCTAAGTCGATAAGAAGGCCCTGTTTGCAGAGTTCTTTCTAGTCTATGAAAATGCTTTCTAAATCACTGTGACCATTTCAGTGCACATACCTCTTGGTATTTTTTCTTTTTCGTTATCTCACTTTATTTCTCAAGCATTTTCCTATGTTTTTAAAACATCTTAATGATTTTCATGGTTTACAGCTACAGATTATATCATATTGATGTAAGATTTGTGCCACGTGCTTCCCTATAAAGACAATGTATATCCATGGGTCATATGTATGGGGACCAGATATATATATGTGGGTTTTTCTCCTGCCTCAAACATTGGCACAGCTGTTTTGATAAGAGGAAAGGTATTTAAAGGAACAGAAGGACAGAATTTTAAAAACAATTTTTTTTAAGATTTTATTTTTTTTCGTTTTTCTCCCCAAAGCCCTCCAGTACATAGTTGTATATTCTTCATTGTGGGTCCTTCTAGTTGTGGCATGTGGGACGCTGCCTCAGCGTGGTTTGATGAGCAGTGCCATGTCCACTCCCAGGATTCGAGCCAACGAAACACTGGGCTGCCTGCAGCGGAGCGCGTGAACTTAACCACTCGGCCACTGTTCCAGCCCCTAAAAAACAATTTTGATTGCATTGAAAGTCTAATATGCGTAATAAAGGAGCCATCGGACTTCCTAGCTGATATAGCTCAATAGAGCAGAATGAACATGAGGTTTGCAGCCGGACATGTAAAAGTCTGCACCCTGGCTTTGTCACTTACAAGTCGTGTGATCTCAGCCAGTTGTTCAATCTGAGTCTCCATGTCTTCATCTGAAAATGCTTTTCCTGCAAGGTCATTCTTGGTATTAGAGGCAGTGTATAGAAGACACTTGGCTCAGTGCATGGTATCCAGAAGGTGTCTATAAATGAGATCTCTGAGTATTGTCGTAGGTCACTCAGTGTTATATCATGACCCACTTTAATAGTCCATCTTCCCTTTAGAACTATGACACAGTCACATGTAAGAAGAGCGCCCTAGAACTATTTTGTCTCTTTGTGTTTTTTTAAAACAAGTCTTCTTTCACATAGTGCTTCATGGTTTATAAAACACTCTCAATACCTCTTTAATTGATCTTCGTGTAATCCTAGCCTTAGCCAATTGACAGAATATAATCTATCACAGGCCGCGAGTCAAGTGCAGCATTCCCATTTTTGTGGGTATACCAAAGGCCAGATTATCTTAGTGACCTGCTTAGAGTTGTGTGGCCAGCTAGGAGCTTATCTGTAGGATACGACTTATCTTGATTTTATGGACCCCCCTTTCCCCTTCCATTACTAGTAAAGTTGCTAATGGGTAAGATTCTAATTTTATTTTTTTACTTAATTCCATCCTATCCATTCCAGACCGTGGGGTTCATGTTGCTCTTTTATAGATTTGCAGAGAATAAAAATTACACTCCTAAGCCACCTCTGATATAAGAAGCTATGTATAGTATTGCTTTTTAACAAAAAGGTCAAATTTTTCCAACAGGAAAGTACTACCCCATCACCTGGTGTTCAGATCGACCCCACTTGTGGGTGTGGTTGGTCACCAGGTTTCTCTGATTGTCTCACTACCTGTCACTATTTCATTCTTACCCCGAGTTCCCCATCTAATATCCAAAATGCTCCCCAGGACTCAAAGTGGTCTTTGGTCACCTGGCGATGTGCCATTGGGTCTTCAACTGTTAGCTAGCAAAGAGAGGGTGGTGAAGTCAACTCTTTAGCAAGAGTTGAAGGCTAGGATTGACTACTACTGCCACTGTAGTATGGATGGATGTCACATGCAGGATGGGCAATCACAGGGAATCAAGTTTCCTAAGTAATGAAAGGCTTAGAAACAACAGTTTTTGTTGATAAACTTCCTTATCTCTCCTTACGTTTATAGCCAGGACCAATTCTTTGATTTCAAAAGCCGCTATATTAGAACTTCATCAGAAAGTGTGCTTTTAGCCACACGTAACAAAGAGCTTTGATTCTTTCAGGTTATCCAATAAGAACAGTTCGTTGCTGCACGTAAGGAGAAGTTTGGAAGGTAGGGTGGCGCCAAGGTTGGATAATTCAGCAGCTCAATGATGTCACGGGTGATCTGGTTATTCTTGGCTTTCTCCTCTCCTGTTGTGATAGGTCAGTTTTCTGTACAAGCTAGCTTTTCTTCATGGTTGTGAAGTAGATTCAGCAATATTAGGCATCACACCCAGAATCAACACCATCCAAAAGAACAAGAACGTGAAAAACAAGATATGACACCACATTTCTGGTGCCTTTTTTTTTTTTTATCAGAGAGGAAACCTTTCTCGGAAGCCGCCCAGCTGATTTCTGCTCAAGTCTGTTCTCCAGAATTGGGTCACATAGCCTCCCCTGCATGAATCACTGGCAAGAGAAATGGGATCATCATAATTGTTTTGGATTAATCAGATGTGTCCTCTAAGGCCGATGGGGAAATGGACACTGGTGCTCAAGCCATCAAAGAAGGAGCCACGAGAACCTGCTGCCACAGGGCAAAGGGGAGAGTAGATGTCGTTATGGGTCACTTAAATGATAAATGACAAACCTTTTTATGTGCATACATCTGTGGGCTAAGCATTTAGAAAATATCCTACGACACATGATAGAATCCTTACTCCTAAGTCATTGTCTTCCCTCCTCGTTCAAAGGGCCCCTGTTTATAAATTTCTACTGCCTAAGTCCCAACTGTAGACCTTTGGAATATGAGAAAATACCCTTTTTAATTTCAGAAGTAAAATCTGTTTTACCTTTTCAAAAGTGAAAGTCAAACTCTGAGCTGGAGAATATTTGCATGCAGCCATGCCGTCGGGGAACTATAGAGAGGTCCATTCTTAAGAGGTAATGTGGCTTTCATTGGCCGGTAATTGAAACACTACCTACTGAGTGCTTACTGTTCAGTCTAACAGCCCAGCTTAATATTTCCTCTTCCAAGAAGACTTCCTTAGTTCACCCAGTCTGAGATCCTGTTTCCAGTTCTCTGTGAACATTGTCTTCTCTGTAGTCTAGTTATTTAGGTCCACATTTACTTCCTCCTTGCTGACTAGTCTGTGAGCTCCTCTGGATCTGGGCCTCAATCTCAATCTGTTTCTCCAAACTGTGGTACAGAGCTGGACATAGGAAGTATGCAGCAATATTTCTATATGTTGATAAATGAATGAATATGTGACTGAACCAGCAGAGGAGTTAGCTGAGAACAACTTAATAACACTACTGCCAATCACACCACTACTAATTGTTAACACCCATGAAGCACGTTACCAATATGCTGGGCGCTTAAGAGTCACAACCTTATGAACTGGGCATTCCTTTATTACATGATGAAGAAACTGAGGCTCAGGAGAGGTTTGATACTTGCTCGAGTTGACACATCTGGTAACACGAGGGGCTGGGCCTAAACTCAGTTATGCCTGTCTCCACGGTCTTAAGCACTTTGCACATCTAAGGATGTGGTTGGATTATGTTCCATCACACGGGAAAGAAATGACCTGGATAACAGAGTCTTCTTAATTTTGGTCTAAATGGACTAAATATGGTAAAAGAGTGAGTGGGTGTGAACTTGGGGTTCTGTTTTTAAACCCCCTTAAAATTTGTGATAATTGAATAGAAAACTCTGTTGCCTTGAATGGATGTGTTTGGTTATCAAGGAGAGAAGCTTCTCGATCTGATTGTTGAGTGCAGCGTGGAGGCCTGGTCCCTGGGATAGCCCAGGGATGAGGTGGCCTCGGCAGCAACAACAGTTTGTTAAGAAGTTCAGGCTACCCGGCGTCTCCACTTGGGTTTCCTCTCTAGGCTTTGGGAAGATGTTCATGGCACTGGACAGTTGTTGACATGTGTTGATTCCATCTCTCGGCAAAGCCTAACTGGTCCAGGCCCTTTTTACAATCCAGGCACAAAACCATCTGAAGTCGGGATTAGACACAGAAGCCCTGAGCTGTGGGCAGGAGGCACAGTAGCAGACTGTGTAAGAACACGGGCTTTGGCGTCAGAGGATCTCAGCTTTGAGCCCCGGGACTCCACAAATGTTATGCATTAGTTGTCATTTCATTATTATTCTGATCTTCACATGGTTACTAATTCCGAGAACTTGATCAAGTCATTCTTGGCCTTACAGATTTAGTTTCCTCAGCTGGAACTTGGGCATGACAATACTCAGTTCCCAGAATTGTCATGAAGAAAAAATGAGATAAGGGAGGTGACGTTGTAGCTCAGGGAGACCAGGGGCAGGCCTGGATTTGTGGGCATGTGGCCTGTGCAGTTGCACAGGGCCCTGTGCTTAGGAGAGCTCCATGCTTGGTTTAAGGATCTACTGTCGCCATCTTGAAATTCTTAATAATTTCTGAACAGGGGTCCTCACGTTTTCATTTTGCACTGGGCCCCACAAAGTCTGTAGCTGCTCTGCCTGGAGATCCCCTGGACATGTTACAGCACCAGTCCCAGGAGGAGAAAGATGCTCCCCGGAAGGAGCTGGCCAGGGAGGGGCTCTTCCTGGTTGGGAGAGCACCGTTTCCACATCTGGTGTCAAAAGGAGTTAGTGATCATCTGGCCCTTTTTGGGGGGAACCAGGATGTGCTCTTTCTTACCCCTGGACTTTTGCACACCCTTTCCTCTTGCCAGTAACACTTTTCCCCTGCATGCCTGTCAAGACTGAACTCCTAGTCCTCCACATCTTTTGCTCTTTATGAGAAAAGACCTTTCAAACTTGCGAGCAAGTGGCATGATAGTATAGCCCTGGGGACATTTGGGAATCTAGGCTTCCTTTAATGCAAGATCAATTTGTATCTCATCTTTGAGGAGTGAGTAGACATAGTGGGGAAGAATTAGACCCGGCACCAGCCAGCCTGGGTTCACATCCCAGCTCTGCCCCTTCCTAGCTCCATGACTTTGGGGGAGTTTCATAAACACTCAATCCTTTAGTCTCCTCATCTGTAAGAAAGAAATAATACTAAAATTACCTACATTCACAGGTCAGCTAGGAGGAGCAGATGAACCCATGCAGACACAGCAGCTGGAGCCATGCCTTTGCAGAGTGGGTACTCTTGTCCATAAGCTAGAATTATGATGCTTTTCCACGCTCTGTGATCTGATTAACTGAAAGACCTTTAGAATCAGTAAGAACCAGTTTGCAACTGCCCCTGGGAACTTGCTAGCTGTGCGAACCCAGGCACAAGCTGTTATATCTTGATCTTACCCCTTCAATCATAGGAATTCTGGGAGTAAGACCTGCGATCAGCTGCAAGAGGTAGGATGTAAGGGAAGGAGCATAGGTTCGGGTCTTAGAAGCCAGCGCTTACATTTCATCTCTTCTCTTTACCAGCTGTGTGAAATTCCAAGTTATGAAAACTCCCAGAACCTTATTTTTCTCTTTAAAAATGGGGGTAGCAGTACCATTTAGAGAGGTGCTCCTCCACAAAAGAACACGAGTTCCACAAGGAGAGGGGTTTGCTTGCTTTGTTCTTTGCTGCATCCCTCGGACAGTGCCTAGCACTCAAGAAATGCAAAATAAACATTTGAAGGAAGGGATTGTTGAGAGAATTAAATAGCATGATTTATGTAAAGTACCTAGCATGGAGACAGGCCCCTACATAGCAGACGCTCAGGAAAGCAATGGCTGTGGATATTTTCAAGTCAGGTGGGTGGGAACACTGTGGGTCTAGCCAAGGGCTCCATTCGGAGCAGGACTGCCTGTCCCTGCTCCTGCCCAGGCATGCTGCTGGGATTGAGAAGAGGGATCTGCCACAGCAAGGATGAGCAGAGTTGCTGAAGTGAAAACGAGGTGCATGGGCCTCTCCAGTAGAACGAGGGGAAGGAGATGGCTGTAGGTCACATGGCAGTTTCCACTTATGCAGCAGCAGGAAGAATGCCCCCCGACTCCCTCAGGCAGAGATGAGGCTCTCATCTCACTCTTTTCTACCAGAGTAAGCTTAGAATCGTGGTAGAGCTTAGCTTACCTGAGGAAGGTGTTTGTATTCCAGCCAGGGAGGGGCTGGGGAAGGCTGGCAGCCACTGCAACACGCTGCACAAAAGTAAGCTCTGATTATCACTCCATTTGTTTTGACTAGGCAAGTGTTAGATCCTAATCAAGCAGAGAGGAGCAAATTGGTTCCAAATTTAAAAAATGAAAGAGAAGAATGATCATTTAGAAAGCGTGTCAACAAGGGGCACTGGCCTGATTCACCGGCAGCATGGCCCAGCGGAGAGTAAGGTGTGGTTTGAGTTCTGATTTCGACTCTAAGCCAGAGTATCCTCATAATACATTAGGAGAAAGTGGCTCTAGCTGAGGTGTTCTCTTTACACTCACTGGAGAGTGTGTATGAGGTGAGATTCCCTCATTAAGACCTTGAAGAGAGGCTGTGAAGTTGAGTGGAATGAACACAGGCTGTGGGATTGGGCTGGTCTGGATTTGGTGCATGCTCCACTGCTTGCAGGCTGGACAATCTCAGCCTCTCTGAGCCTCAGTTCCCTCATCTCTAAGCAAAAGTAATAAGAACGCCAGTGTGCAGTGAGAATTAAGTGGACATTACATATAGTCTTGCTTAATAAATGTTCCCTGGGTCCATACCCCCGCAATCCAGAATCCCAGGTTCCACAGTCAGATTTCAGCTCTGGCTGATTCTAGGAAAGCCAATGAGAGCTGCAATAAATGATTGAGAGAGTCTCACCCCTGATCGCCTCTTCTCTAGGACCTTCCTGGAGTCTCTGGTGTCTGACTCAATTCCACAGGTTCTTGGGAGGAGGGTAGGGTGAAGGAGGGACGGCGGGAGGCAGGCCCATGGATATCTTGATATCAGGGGCAAGACTCTGCTGGGTTTTAAGTGCAGATGCCCAACCACCGAGGCAGCACTTAAGGGTAATATATGCCAGGATGTCTGAATGACATCTTCAGCTTCCTCAGCCAGGCCTCATCACTGCTCCGTATATTCATCATCTGCAGAGTTAACACACATTTATTGAAGCCCGCTTTGTAACAGGCCTGTCCTGGCCCAAGAACAAAAGAGGTTTAAGTCGTGGATCCTGCCCTTATTCTTGGGACCACATGGAATAAGTCAGATAATATCCCCAAGTTACCTTGCTCCCCATCCTGCATGGCTTCCAGCCTGCTCTCTGTGCCGGACCCTTGTCCACAGGACATAAACTAGTTCATCCATTCCTGTCCTAATGTGTAATCTCCCAAACTGGAGATGCTTCATGAAGTACGGAATAGGAGGTCTGGACGCATAGAGTACAGGGTTTCAGATTCCAGATGCCTGGTGTCTCCATTTCAAGAACCAATAAAAGACAGAGTAGAATTAGCCTCATCGTCTGCCCAGATCTCTTTTGCCATCTCTATGCAAGGCGTTGCTATGATTCTGCCATGAAAAATATTTAACAAAGTCAAAATACCATCTGCAGAAATTAGCAGGGGGGGAAGATTGGGTTTAAGTAGGAACAAGTCATGGGTGCATGCATTTTGAGAGGGAGAAAAACCAAGAGCATAAATGTAAGATGGAAAGAGAGAGTTGTCAGAGGGAACACAGAGGGGGCAGTTATGAGGTTGGTCTCTGGCTCGCTCTTCTCCTCTCACTGATATAATGCACGTCTTTGGCTTTCTACGTAGACTGGCAAGTTAATATCTCCAACTCAGATACATCCTCAGTGTTCCATATTTGTATATCCAATTGCCTCTTAATACTTTCTCTTAGGTATTTCAAAATACTCCAAACTGAAGCCATGCTCTTCATGACTCCCTTCCTCGAGTCTGCTTCTCTTTCTGATTTCCCTCTATCGGTGAAGTCACCGTGATCCATTCACTTGCACAAAGCGCAAACTTAGGAATCATTTGTGACGTCTCTTTCTCCCTCCATCCCCCATATCCAATTCATCACCAGCCTGTTGACTTTAATTCCTAAAAGTCACTCGAGTCGATCTACTTCTCTTCCACCTCCTGCCAATATGCTAGTCCAAACTGCCATTTCTTTCCTCAAAACTCCCCACAGTCTTCCAGCTGGTCTTCTTGCATGCAGTTTCTTCCTCACCCTGCACCCAGAGGGATTCTACCCAGATGCATCTCTGATCACATCATCCTACCATTGACTCTGTCCTCATAGGGACATACTAAAACTCTTCAGTGGCGGCTCCTTGCTCATATGATAAAGATATGCTCTAGAGCTGGAGACAAAGTGAGCTCTCCCCAGCTGAGCACGGAAGTGGGAGTGGAGGAAGGGTTCTTTATCAAGGCCAGGTACGAAGCTGTTACAGCACAAGGGGAAGTGGATGCTGGTCATGGAGAGACAGCAGACATCCACCACAAGGACAGTCTCTCAAGGGAGAGTTTTCTCAAGGAAGAACTTTGCAAGGGATTAACAGGATTTCAAGACCCTGTACAGGTGGGCTGAGATAATGGTTTCAGCAAGAGACTAAGAGACCTTATAGGCTTAGGGAAAAGCTGACTGAGTGGAATCAGGGCATGTATATCAAGTTTGGGGCAGCGTTAGTAAGACCGCACTAGTGGTGAGGCCAAGGCACCTAATATGCATCTGACTGCTGAAGACTTCCAGTTCATGGAGCTATACAGGAGCAGGCTGGGGCTGACAGGAGTCTGGCATGACTTGGTCATACTGAACCTCCGTTGGCTTCTCCCTGCTCAGAAATCATCTGTTCTATAATGTCTTCTAGAATTGAACTGGGATTTGATGTTGTACTGCCCGATCTCTAATTCCTGGGAGTCAGCCTTGAATCTTTGTTCTTGCCTGAAAATTAGCTCAATTGCTCATCGCCAGCCTCCTGGTGTCTCTCTCACCTACCTACCCTGAAGATTTCTTCTTTCCTTCTTGAAGTTGAACTTATATTTCATAATAGGTGCCTCTGTTTAATCCACCGTTTGAAGTGCTGGAGGAGCAAGGAAGGCCAGACGAGTTTCTTCCCTTTCAGCCCATCTTCTGTGTCTCTCTAGAGACATTAAAAAAAAAAAAAAAAGCCAGCTCTCTGTTTAAATTTTCTGCAGACTAAAGTTCAGCTGCTCTAATGTGGCACATGGAATTCTTTGTAACACGGCCTGCATCTTGTAGGGTTTCTTGGTTACAGGCACAGTAACTATCTCTGAATGGTGCAAGCCTTAGAAAGCTCATGGAATGGAAGGCATAGCTGATCAAAGAAGCCTAAGAAAGGACTGGAACCAGGAGACCTCCAATAATCCAGAGAATAGGACTTAAGCGACAATCTCTTCAAGACCCTGTGGCTGGTACAAACCAGTTCCAAGACATTTCCCTCAGCCCCTCCGTTCACGATTTAAAATCCTAAGAACCACCTCCCACCACCTCTGTGTAGCTTCTTAGAGGAAATACCAACCAAGGTGTCCCACGTCCCTTGGGTAAGGAGCAGTGACCTAAGCTCAGCCAGCTTGATTGAGGAGGGCAGCGCCATTCTTAAGCCCATGCAGAAAACATCCCTGCACTGAGTCATCCGCCCTAGAAGTCTCCACTCTAGTCCTTCTCCCATCACATCTTCCCAGGGGATAAGGAGGCCACAGGCCAAGGGCACTTGCCCACCTCAACCTGCACCCTCCCTTCTGGACCATTCTCTTGGTCACGGAGACCCTGGACTTCCCTGCCCAAGTTGGCTCTTCCCTGGATCTGTCCTCCCGAGGGCACATGGCACATGAAAGCCAGAGGGGATGTAAAGACTGCTGTCCACCCATTTTCACTGTGCAGGTTATGATGTACTCACACACGTACAAAAAGCCACTACAGTGATGGGCAGAGCTGGGAGTAGGAAGAGAAGTGGGGAACAGGCTGAGGGTAGGGATCCGGGAGCCATAAGCCAGGAGCCAGCTCTCCCCATGCTGCTATATTTTTGCAAGAAAATCTGAGAAGTCAGAGGATTCCAAATTTGAACTTGGCCTTCCAGGTCATTATGAAGATAGGAGGATAGTACATATTTTAAATGACACTTTAATAGATTGCTTTATAACTTTCAAATCCCTGGGCATGTGGTATATGGCCCTTCATTTGTACTCTTCCTCTGGGTCCTGCAAGGGTATAGGCAGGTCGGTCAAAGAGTATCAGGATGCTGCTACCCGAGGAAGAGACCAGTGATGTCCACGTGCTGTGGAGATTCCGTGTTCCCACCCCTGCATGTAGTGACCCAGCGCCCCGTGACTCAGCTGCCCAGGCCCTGAGCAGACCCTGCAAATGCCGGAGGCTCCCAACTGTCTCCCTGCCTCCACGTTAGCCCCCTGGAGTCTTCTCAGTCAAGCATCCAGAGGTATCTTTGAAACATATAATGAATCAAGCCACTTCCCAGTTTAAAAGCCTACGGTGACCGCTCCCCACCCCCACCTACCCCGCCCAGAGGAAAGGTCAAAATCCTTTCCACATTTCACAAAGCTTTGCATGACACCTCCCAGCCTCCATCCACCGTCTCTCTGTCCTCTTGCTGACCCACTCCAGCCATGCTGTCCTTCTGGTGGTCGCTGGGACACGTCAAGCTCAGCCCTGCATGGGGTCCTCTGCACCTGCTGTCCTTGTGGCTGGAACATTCTTCCCTTGGTTGTCCCCATGGCCAGCTCTTTCAGCTCCTTCAGCTCTCTGTTTATGCTACTTCCTAGCACAATCTTCTCTGGTGACCCCAACTAAAGTAGGGCACCCCGTTCCCACCGCAGCATCTCCCACCTCCTTTCCCTGCATTATTCTCCGCACAGCACTCTCCGTCACACTATGCGTCTTGATTGTTTCTTGCATGTTATCTATCTAGACAGACTAGAAGAGAAGCAACGTGCGGGCAGGGACCTTTGTCTGTCTGTTCCCTGCTGTCTCTCCAGCACCTGAAACACTCCTGAGCTCAGAGGTGACACTCCACAAATGTTTGTTGAGTGCATAATGGGATGAATGAATGAAAGCATACATGCCATGCCCCTGAGCCCCTGCATATGGTCCCCTCTCTGTCTGGGATGCCACCATCATCTTCTCCTTCAAGGCCTAGCTCAGCATTACCCTATCTCTGCGGCACCTCCTCCTCTCCATCCCACCCCAGCAGCATTGTTTTTGGTAGCCCCATCGTACTTTACACATACTTCTCTAATAATACTCACTACATTCAATTATTGTCTGGTGGTTTTTTTTTCTTTTAAAAGATGTACATAAGCAGTACATGAATACATTCACTTTATTAAATATTCAAACAATATAGTAAGTGAAAGATCTCCTCTAGGCTACTCTCAAAATCTACCTTTCCTTTCCAGAAGTAATCTTGTCTGGGAATTTACATACACATACATGGATAAAAAAGTAAAGTTTTGCTTTTGAGTGTGCATGTGTGTGCTTTATTATACCTATGTTCTGGCATTTTCTATGATTTGCATCTTTGACACAGAGTACTTTGTGTGATTGTCCGTTTTGTACCTGTATGCATTTAAATCACTTTAAAAAATACTTTAGCATTGAATTAGATAGAATGGAGGCATGAAGATTTAGTTGGCCATTCCCCATCTTATGGGTATTTAGATGGTTCACATTGCTGCAGCCATGCCACAGTGAAAGTTCCTACACAGGTCTGTTAGAGCATATGTGTTTCTCCAGACTACATACCTAGAAGGGAAATAGAGGATTTGAAAAGTGTGCAGATTTTAACCTGCCAATTCACCCTTTAAAAAGCCTGTAAAGGGGCTGGCCCCGTGGCCGAGTGGTTGGGTTCGCGCGCTCTGCTGCAGGCGACCCAGTGTTTCGTCGGTTCGAGTCCTGGGCGTGGACATGGCACTGCTCGTCGGACCACGCTGGGGCGGCGTCCCACATGCCACAACTGGAGGAACCCACAACGAAGAATACACAACTATGTACCGGGGGGCTTTGGGGAGAAAAAGGAAAAAATAAAATCTTTAAAAAAAAAAAAAGCCTGTAAAAATTATGCTTCTATGAAGGTGGGATATTTTTAATATTTGCCTATTTGCTGGGAGAAAATGTCTCATTCGAGTTTTGTTTTTCATTTCCCTGATTATTGCTGAAGTTTACATGTTTGTCTATATTTATTAGAATTTAGTTTCTCTTTTGTGACTCGTTTTTCCATCTTCTTGGCCCGTTTTTCTTTTCTCTTGCTGTCACTATCTTATGTGCCTGTTTGTTTTACTTGACTGTGAGCTCCTTCAGGTGGTCATCACATCTTATTTATCAAGGTTTCCCCTTCCAGAGCACACAGACAGTGCTTAATGAATGTATATCCAATTGCATTATTGAAGCCATAGGCATTACCCTCTATCATGGTTATCATCATTATCATCCTCCTCATCACTGCCAGTACCATTTATTTAGTCTCACAGGATGCTAAGCCCTGTCTCGGGAGGTGTGCTTATATTGTCTCTCATCTTCCTAATACCTCGCCCAACAAAGTGACTATTGGTAGCTCTGTTTTACAGATAAAGCAGTTGAGACTCACGCAAGTTACACTGGCTGTCCAAGGACACTCAGCCGGATTATGAAGGGAGGGATTATGGAGCAGAGTCTTTTCAGCCTGGTTCCAAAGTATGTGCAGTCTCCCTTAGAGCAATTGGCCTCTTCCTGGCCACGCATTAGAATCACCTGAACAGGCTTTTAAATGATAGCTATATCCAGTCCTACCCCAGGACAATTGATTCAGAAACTCTGGGACTAGGTCTGGGGAAGTGGTGTTATAAAAATCCCTACATGATTTTGATGTGCAGAAATGGTTGAAAACCTTTGGTCTACATTGGGAGTGAACCAGCTTTTTTTGTAAAGTGCCAGATAGTAAATATTTTAGACTTTGCCTGCCATACAGTCTCTGTGGCAACTATCCACCTTTGCTGTTGTAGGGTCAAAACAGCCAAAGACAAAAATGAACGAACATGACTGTGTTCCAATTAAAACCCATTTACAAAAACAAATGGCAGCCAAATTCGGTCCATGGGCTGTAGTTTGTGGACCCCTAGTCTATATCATAATACTTCGAAGATCTCGGAATTTCGGATTGTCCCAGTCAAACCACGACATCTGGTCACATTAATTACCATGCTAAGTCTCAAGGACAGTGGCATGAGAATCCTTGCCCCACCTCAAGAGATTCTGCTTCAGTAGGTTGGGGCCTGGGCGTCTGCATTTCAACAAGGGATGCAGCTGATTCTGATGTAAGCAGACTTCGTAGGTCCTTACTGCAAGAATCACTGGGCTACCGAAGTATAATGTTCTTGGCAAGTAGCGAAAGCTTGGCTGGAGAAGCAGAACTGTTTCTTATCCAAAAATTCTTTAAGCTCACGGATAGACATTTTGTGCATCCCTGCCTTCCTTATGTTCCAGCATCCTGCCTCCAAGGTTCTGGAACCTTTGGTGCCCCAGCATCACATCTTCCCAGTCTGCACGTTGGCAGAGAAGGAAGCCGTCCTGCCTCTTCAACTCTGAAATTAGTAGAAGACCAAAGTCCTTGTATATTTCAAAATATTGAAGAAGAAAGTGACTGTTTAACCACCTACGTGATAAAACTGATACTGGCATTTATCAGTCTGTGTGTGTGTGTGTGTGTGTGTGTGTGTGTGTGTTTTAATAGTTCAGTAGTTAGAAAATGGAGCCTCCATTTTCCCCTCATCCGCTTTGAAGCTATGTAGTGTGTGAATGCCATCATTTCTGTTTCCGACCTCTTTAGCATCCATTATTTCTCTGTTGTCTACATCTAATAGTCTGGATCCTTTTAGTTGTTGATGGCACAGCAATTACTGGGGCTGCTGCTTTAGGATGACACCCAAATGCCTCTGAACAGTTGAATTTACTTACTGCTTCCCTCCTGAAAGCTTTTTAGCATGATCCAGCTGGGGTGGTTTCATCGGGAAAACCATTATTTGTGGCTCTCTTTTTTTGAGGGGTAGAAATAAATTTCCCAAAAGATGAAAGTGGACGCTGTTCATTGTGGATCTGCAATCTTACTTTTTCTTCTCTCTCCTTCTTACATTTCATTTGCACAGTTTTCCTCAGGAATGACTTCTTTCTGGGGAAATGGAATGTTCTAACTTGTACGATTGAGTCAAATCAATGTTTAGAGTGGTTTGGACTTTTAAGCCTTTTGCTGGATTTTGGCAGTATCATTTTATACTGTAAAACCCCTTTTTCCCAGGTAACCTATAATATTCATATTGAACATTATTCACAGCTTTCTAACACCCCCTCATTTCACTTAGCTATCAGCTAAGCAAATAGTGCTCAAGAGTTAAAAATATGCTATTCTTCCTCTACAGCACATGCACTTTTATGTGAAAGGGGAACCGCTCTGTGTTCCTAATCTCTATATACATATCTATCTGTGCATGTAGTAGCTTTCAACACTGTAATTAGACACAGAAACCACACCGTGCCAACACAGTGCACACATGCAGGTTTATAGAGCAGTTGTGACAAATATATAATATGGTAAAACACCTTTTCACCAGCTGGGACAAATTCTAGAGTATACAAGGAGAGTTTCAAATGAAAATTAGGTAGAAGAATCTGAACTATTTCATGCAGGAGGACTGCACAGATGAAAATATCTAGGACGCCTCTCTGGAAGAGTGTATTTGAGAGGCAGTGTGCAATACTGGAAGGCTGATAGCTCAAGGAGTCCAATCCTCTTGGATTTAAATCCCAGCCAAGGTGCTGTGTGATCTTGGGCAAGTTGCTTTACCTCCCTGAGACTCAAGTACCCTGTTACATCACAGAGATAATAGCAGCACGTTTACCTCATGGGGCTCATGTGAGGATTAAGTGAGGTAACAAATGTCAGGCTGCAGACACACTTTCGTCATCTGAGGATCGGAACCACAGTGTGGTGATGAAAATGAAAGGAGATATGTCATCATTACAACAGAACTCTCTGGAATATGCCCCTCCCTGCCACACACACAGCAAATATGAGTCTCTTTTGTGAACTGTCAATGTTAATAGCATCCACATTTACTCAGCTACCCTCATAAAAAAAATTAGGAGCTACGCTTAAATGGTTTCTCTCTCCTCCTACCTGTCCTCTTCTTCTCGTGCCTGATCCCCCATGGTCACTTGGTACCAAATTGTGCCATTCAGCCTCTGAAATAACTTTCTAATTCGGTCTCCTCAGCTTCATCCTCCCTGTCACTGCCTCAGTTCAGACCCTTATTGTCTTTTGTCTGGATTAATGCAAGAACCTCTTAACCAGTTTCAGTATCTTCGGCTTGGATCCTCCATGATCCATTAGTAGCCCCATTTTACAGATTAGAAAATTGAGACAGAGAGAGGTTCAATCAAGAGCCCCAAATCACACAGCTAGTAAGTGGTGTTATAGGGATTCCAACCTCAGCAGCCTGGCTCTAGGATCTCTGCCCTTTCCTACCTTGGACCTTGGTGCAGTGCATTATTTGGTTGTGGAAATCGGCAGTACCTCCTACGTCTGGTAATTGCCTCGAGTGAGTCCTGTTTCCCCCTCACCAGATGTTTCCTTAGAGCTGCTCTAACTGATACATCGATCCTGCAGGAGCTCCAAGGAGCAGCCAAGCCATTCTGCAGGAAGAGAGCGGGTGAAGGAGGAACAGGCAGAAATGTACAAATGAGTTCTGGTGGGAGACCATTAGTGCATCGTGGATGCTGTCCAGAGGCTGACGTGGGCCACGTATAAAAAGAGGAGGCTGAACTAGGGATGGAGAAAGTAGGGATTCAGGTCCATTTCAGCATTTCAGGAGTCTGGTCCAGTGGGTGGGGCCTGGCATGAAGAACTGCCAGGGGGGATGATGCTGGGATTCTGGCAGTAACAGAGGCTGCTGGTTTAGAGCAGGATCGCAGGCAGACGTGATGCTGTGGTACCACAGGGACAGATCATCCATGTTCCCGTGAAGCCACAGCCACTCTGAAGCCAGGGCCAGGGCTTTCCCATGCCCTGTGGTCATAGGCACTAGAGTGGCAGGAAAAGTAAACTGAGAAACTACAAGTTTCTCCTTGTAGAAACCTTACTCATTCTTTAAAGCTCACTTAAAAATTAATATTTATCTAAGGAATCCATACTTGTGCCTTTAAAATCAAATAGTACTGAAGGCTTTATAAAGGACCGTGACAGGCCCTCCCCAACCTCACAACCCCAGTCCTTTCTATCCCCCCAGTTCCATTCCCCATGGAAACCACTTGAGCCATTTCTATCATAGCTGTTCTTGTGTTTACCTCCATTTATATAACTAGTACAAATACTTGTATTTAAAAGTAATTTTAAAATATTAGATGCTAACTTCTTGCCGTGGTAGATAAAATTTGAGTAGGTAAAATTGCAGGTGGATGAAATTTGGTCGACACCCCATTCCCCTCTTCACTCTTCTCAATCTGTCCTCACTTAAATCTTTATTCATGAAAGTTCATCTTGGCATGGAAGGTGACCCCTTTCCTGGAACGTGTTCAGAGACTGCTCCTCCCCTGCTCCCACAGAGCTGTGTATCTCTCTTAGTGCACTGTTCCCCTTGCCCTTCCACGTTGGGGTTATCTATAGAACAGGTCACACAACTGTGGTCTTTACTGCTGTGTGCCCGATATTGGTAAACCCTGCTCTTCTTCCCTGTCCCTAGCCATCTGTATATCTCTCTGCTTTGCCAGTCTCTGGGTGGGGGGAAACCAAAGTGGGTACTTCATGTGTGCCCTGAAAGGCTGGGACACTGGTCGTTCACTCTGCTCTCTCTTTCCCTGAAAGGAGAGTTCTTTCTAGCTGAGGAGTTCCCTCTTAGCACTGAGTAATGCCAGCTTAAAGGATGGGGTGATGCAGGCAAAATGAAGCTGTTCTTCTTTCTCTTTATGTGTGGTTATTCTCACATTTTTTGTTCTGCTATGTTGCTAAAGTTTCTTAAGAGGGCTTTAGAGCTCTCCCAGAACTCTTTTTGATCATGGGTAGGTAGCAGTCTAATTGTTGATCTTTCTGGGAGGACAGAGGCTAAGATCTCCTACTGCCCCATCTTGGTGACATCGCTCACTAACACATCGTTAAGGATTTTTCATTTATATTCATGAGGGATAGTGGTCTTGTCTTTGCATGTGATGTCTTCACTTGCCATTGAAATCAAGGTAACTCTGGCCTAATAGAATGATGTGAGACCAGCTCTCTCCTTCGATATTTTCTGAAATAGATGGTGGGAGATTGGGATTATTTTCTCCATTAATAGTCAATGGAATTCACCAGTTGAGTCATCCGAATCTGGGCTTTTCTTCCCTGAAAGGGTTTTAATTACTAATTTAATTTTCTTGTTTGTTACAGATCTATGGAGATTTTCTATTTCTCTTTGAGTCAGTTTTGGAAATTTGGATCTAAGAATTTGCCAATATCTTATAAATTGTCTAATTTGTGTCATAAAGTTGTTCATAATATTCTCTTATAATCCTTTAATTTCTCTGTGGGTGGCCCTTTATAATTTCTGATTTTGGTAAATTCTATCTTCTCTCTTCCTTGGGGATGCTAGCTAAGGGATTGTCAACTTTATCTGGTAAACAGCCAATTTCTGGTTTTATTGATCTTTGTGTTTTGTATTTCACAGACATGTGTTCTAATCTTTTGTATTTCCTTTCTTTTGCTTGTTTTCAGTTTGGTTTATTTTCCTTTCTTTCCTTTCTTAGGGTAGGAACTTAAATTATTGATTTGAGACTTTCCTGTCTTCCACTATAGGTGTTTAATACTATAAATTTCTCTCTAAGTACTGCTTTAGGCACATCCCATAGACTTTGATATTCTATTTTTAAATTTTCATTCACTTCAAAGTACTTTCAAATTTTGTTCCCAATTTATTCTTTGACTCATGTGTTATTCAGATGGGTGTCATTTAAGTTCCAAATGTTTGTGGATATCCCAGATATATTCCATTCTTGATAGCTCACATTCCATTGTGGTTGGAGAACATATTTTATATTATTTCATTCTTACTAAATCTGTTGAATTTATTTTATGGCTGAGTACACGGTCTATCCTGGAGCATGTTCCATGTGCTATTGAAAAGAAGGTGTATTTTGTAGTCATTGAGTGCAGTGATCTATACACGTCACTTAATTTAATTTGGTTGATAGTGCTGTTCAAGTCTTTTATAACCTTGCTGATTGTCTTTCCTCTTTTTAATCCATTATGGACAGGAGGCAGTTGAAATTTCCAAGTATTGTTGTTGAATTGTCTCTTTCTCCTTTCATTTCTGTCAAATTTTACTTCATGTATCTTGAAGCTCTGTTGTTACATTCGTAAGCATTGGTAATTTTTATATCTTTCTGATGTATTGACATTTTGTCATTTGGATATGTCCCTCTTTGCTTCTAATAATATTTCTTGTTTTAAAATCTACATTGTCCAGTATTAATACAACCCTCTAGCAATCTTTTGGTAACTATTTGTATGATATGTCTTTTCCATCCTTCTAGTTTCAACTTCTGTTTGTCTTTGAATCTAAGTGTGTCTTTTGTAGATCACATATAGTTGGATCTTGCTTTATTATTCATTTTCCCAATCTCTGTCTTCTAATTGTTTTTTTAGACCATTCACATTTAGTGCAGTTATTGATAGGATCAGAGTTACATTTGCCATTTTGCTATTTGTTTTCTATGTCTTCAGGCTTTTTTGTTCTCTGTCCTTCCTTTATTAACTTCTTTTGTGCTAAATAAATCTTTCAGTATATCATTTTAATTCCTCTATTGAATATTTTTTACTGTTTTTGAGCTATTTTCCTAGTGTCTGTGCTAGGGATTCCAATATGCATTTTAACTGACTATGTTCTATTTCAAACGAATATTAACTTAATTCCTATGAAATATAGAATGTTTCCTCCAATGTAACTCTATTACTTTCCCCTCTTGTGCTATTATTTTTATATATATTATATCTATATATGTTACAAAACCAATACTACAATGTTACAATTATTTCTTTGTACAATCTCATGTTTTTTAAAGAATTTAACAGAAGAAATGAGAAAATATATTTATAGATTCTTTTTTTAAACCCAGAAATTTATTACTTCTGGCTCTCTTAATTTCTTCCAGCTGATTCGAGGTACTGTCTGATGTCATTTTCTTCCAGCCCAAAGAATTTCCTTTAGTATTTCTCACAATTCAGTTCTGATATCAAGAAATTCTTCCAGTCTTTTTAAATTTAAAAATGTCCTTATTTTACCTTTATAATTAGTGGATAGTCTTGCTGGATAAAAAAATTCTTCTTTACCATTTTTTCTTTCAGTATTTTGAATATGCCATTTCTCTGCCTTCTAGGGTCTATTTTCTCTGATGAGCAGTTAGATATTATTTATGTTGATGCTCTCCTGTACATGTTCAGTTGTTTTTCTCTTTCTTCTTTTAAGATTTTCTCTTTGTGTGTGGCTTCCAACAGTTTGACTATGATGTGTCTAGGTAAAACTATATCTTTGTATTTATCCTACTTGGAGTTCAGTAAGCTTCTTGGATGTGTAAATTAACATTGTTTCATCAACTTTGGGAAGTTTTGGACATTATTTCTTAAAAAAATTACAACTATTAGATCCACAATTTGAGGAGGTGTATTAGATGGGATTTGGGACATTTACTGGGAAAGTCTAGGAACCTGGAAATTGGAATGATTACATGTATTTGGATTCAGTTATAGCTGAACTCATTGGGCACAATGAATCTCCCTTGATTTCATAAGCAGTTGTTTCTCCCTGTGTGAGGCTGTTCCTTCATTGCTGGTATTCAACTATAGGATGAATCTCAAAATCATTATCCTGAGTGAAAAAAAAAAGCCACACAAAAATACACTGTATGATTCCTTTTGCATGAAACCCTAAAAAGATAAAACTAGTCTAATATTGACAGGCATAGAGAGAAACAGTTCCCAGATGGAGGTGTCTGAACAGTTTGAAAAGTGATCCAATATACTGGGGCTCTCAATAGATTGCCTCAATTACTCACTCAGATAAGGTTTGAATACAAGAATATCTTCAAGAGGGACATTATGTTCCTCAGTATTTTATAAAATGATCACTACCCATATGAGGGTGAATGCCAGGTAAGTACACCTCCCCCAATTACTGCTAGGATGGACTCAGTGTGAGGTCAAGATTAAGGTGAAGAAATTGTATTCCTTCACTTACATGGATTTACCGAGCATCTAGGAAGCCCAAAGTTATTATCAGAGGAGAAGGATATGGTCAAACATATACTACTACTTGGTCAGAACAGATATTCTATACTCTGTGCACTTTGCCTGGCAGGTGTACACTTGCCTCTGCACAGCTTTGAGGCTTATTAGACAGTTCAAGTTTGTTGTACCTGCCACACTCTCTGCAATTTTAAGGCCTTTAAGGTATACTAAAAGTCACTGCTTTGAGGAGCTTAGAAAAAGAAGTGAAGAGTAACTGAATTCTGACAGTGTCTCTCTCACTTCTCTCTCTCTCTCTCCAAATCCTAAGGGGTGATCCTAGTATAAGTTACCCCTGAAGGAGATACGCACTATCCTCAGGCCCTGTCCGAACTGCCTTACTGGGTCCGGGCCCATAATGGGAATAAAAAAACAGCTATGTTCAGAGTAAAATTGCAAGAAATCCAGAAATTAAAAAACCAAAAACACAAAAGTAACTCAAGATCTTGCCCAATAAAGCAGAAACTAGGTAGCATATAAGCGGGTGGATCTTACCATATTAGATTAGGAAGGATGAATTATGTTTGGATAGGCTCAAATTAATCAATATGAGTATACTCCCTGTGGACTCAGGAGCAGCCCATGTTGCATTTCAAAGCAATGAAATATGTATTTTCTCTAATGGGATACTGACAAATGTTTTTTAAAACTCTTAGAGTGTTTCTCATGTGCAGCCATCTTTTGTGGTGACATGAAGGGATAAGTGGTGGTGGCTCTTTGATCATGAAGTTCATTGAAATGAAATAGATGGGTATTCTACCTTGATGCTTCTTGAGATATATATCTATATACATGTGAAATTCTGGATCTTGTGGGCAGAAAATGAACACAAATCACCACAACAGGGATTCAGATTCTCTTTCTAAATCCTTGATATATCCTACTTTATAGACAGGAGGCTTTGACTAAAGGGAAGGCTGGGTCCCTTTGACAAAATTCCTCATAACTTGGTCACAAGAATATACAATTAAACATTTCCCAAAAGTCCCCAAGGGAGACCTGTGGCCACATACCCATCAACTCTCCTTCAAACTGGGTTTACAGTGTATGGTGGCATCATTGGAAATTATGGCTGCTACAATTACAGTCTCACTTAGGGGTGGTTCTGAAACATGTGGTGAAAAAAATCTTCCCAGTGGGTAGAGTTTAAGGAGGTATATTTAGTTCACTTTGTGAAGAACTGACATGTACTTGAGTTTCAATTTATACTGATTTATGTCCAGTAGCTCAGTGAGTTGACAGGTAGTAGGGGGCTAAACAAGAATAAGACTGGAAAATTGGTGACAAAAAGGTCTAGAAGAGACATATGTGGATGGAATTCTAAGAATAGGTATTGAATGGGGTTTATAAATGCTTAACAGAGGATAGGATATCAGAGGGAAGAGAACAAGTGAAGTGTTGGGTATTTATTCCTTTGGCTCTCCGTGCTGAGCCATGTAATGGGCATTCACAATATTTCTCTTCCTAAGACCACAGCTCTCGTAAGGATGGCCTTTTGTGCTAAGTTCTGATAGTGTTACCTACTCTCACTACAGCCCTGGGGGTGATAATAACTCTCTACCAACACTAGTTACAGGATGCTTCACTAACCCTACCCACATTTTTAGAACCCTATTTTATTAGACTCTCCTCAAGTGTCCCATGGTTTCTTGACAACTGACACCTGTTTCTTGAGGGGACCCTGACTAATAGGCCCCACAACAACCCTGATCATAAACTCCATGGCGGTAGGGAATTTACTCTCTTTTATTTGATGTTGCTATCCCAGCACCTAGAATGATGTCGACTGTACAGTCAGTTTTCAATAAATGTTTGTTAAATGACATATGTTGTGACCACTTTCTCTCCTTCGTGATCTTTATGTTAAAGTCTATTATGATTGATTTAATATAGTTTAACCAGCATTCTTGTGCTTTTATCTGTAATTTGCTAAAGAATGACAAAGAATTATAAACGTCAGCAAAAAGCAAGCAAACTTGTCGTTATGTGCATGGCAATCCAAGATATTTAACACAAAAATTTATGAAACAATAAGAGGATTTAGCAAGAAGCAATGTTAATGTATAAAACCCAACAGATTTCCTATAAACATCCACCCCTGGAGCACCTGTGCAGACCCTCAGTAGAGTCTGCACACTGGGCCCCAGGCGCGCCAGGATGGGGCTCAGGGGTTGGTGGGTCCGGCGGCTGTAAAGGAACAGGGTGGAGGTCCCAGGTTGAAAAATTGTAAAATTATAATTTTACAGCTATATAATTTAACTACTTCAGTCGTCATGTCTTTTTCTTTTTACAAAGTCAATTTTCCTACATAACTCCAAATTTTTTTCACACCATCTAAGTAATATTTTAATATTTTCCATATCCAATCCGTATTCAAATTTCCCCAATTACCTCCAAATGACTTATGAAAAAAATGCTATTTTAATCGGGAGCCAATAGCGGATTACTCTTTGCATTTGACAGCAGAGTTCAGGCTTAACCCTTAACCTCTTCGGGCTCGGAGGACCCTGGGCAGGAGTGATTTAAGAACATCGTCCTCCCGCTTTCGCGGAAAGGCCAAGAGTGACTTGAAATGTAGACGCGGAGGCCTATGGGAAATGTAGTTTTAAATTGGTGAGGTTCACGGCCTGGACTCTGGGAAGGGGACGCCACGCTCCTTCTGCGCATGTGCAGCCGTAGCCTCCTCGTTTGTCTTCTCAGGACTCCAGAGAACCGTTGGGGAACTTTGGGGTGTGCTCGGAAAATGCAGGGTGCGCACCTAGGGCGAGGGACTAGCTGGGAAGGGTGTGCCTGTGCTTGGGGATGGGAGCAGGAAGTGTCTGGGACCTCGTCGCCCCCCGCGGCGGTGTATAAACCCGGGCGGGCCGTCAGATCGGGTAAGGCCGATGGGGGAGACCCCGGCCCTCGGGCTCCCGGGGCGCAGGTGTTCGGGGCGGTCCGGGGTGCTCGAGGATCGTGTGACCAGCCCGCCTGCAGCCCGACCGGAGAGAAGCCGTGTCGGCGGCGGTGGGTGCGGGAGGGAGGAGTGCGTTTATCAGGCGGACGGTGACCGTGGGTCTGCGGTGGAGCCCAAGCTCTGGAGCACTACAGGCCCGGTCAGTGCCAGCTCTGTCACCTGTAAGCAGGGGCGACAGAAGGAACCTGGGCGAGAGTCAGGGTTCTCATCTATAACTATTAATAATGATTGTTTCACGGCGGCGTTTGGAAACATAGATCACTATTTTAGACAAGTGCCAGGTAGGAAGCCTTAAGTAAGTGACAACTGCTCTTATAGTTAGAGGACGCTTTGTTTTTTTACTGGATAGTTTAATGTACCCTGACAACCACTTCACCGGAAACCGAGGCTCGGGTCGGTGGCCCGATGTGCTCGAGTCAGGAGCTCCCAGCCAGGGAATTTGGATTCGAGGGCAGGTGTGCTTCGCTTCAGTCTCAGGCTTTGTCTGATGTCACACACACAATGATGGCATTACAGCCTTCACAGCACTTAGGAACATGGCATGTCCCTGCGTCCCCAGGGATGTAAAGGAAAGGATGTGGATGGAATCCCACCGTGTGTCACATGTATCCTGGGATTTCTAGTGTCTCTTCAGGTCCCTTGGGTCAGACAGAGGTGCCTGGCCCCCTCTGCATTGTCAGGCTTTCTGTCCTTGAAGTCTAATGTTATAATGAATTCCAAGAGTCAGGCTTTTTGCCCCTAAAATGAATTTATTTCTCAGATCCATGTCCCAGTTGCCTTGAAACAAACCAGCCCTTGTGAGGCAGGAAGCAGGGGGCCTCTGTGAGGGAGTCTTACCTGGAAGAGAGCGCCCCTCTGACCTTAGACCTCTCTCCAGAGCTTCAGAGCAGAGACAAGAGCCCAGAAAGGAGCAGATGCTAGATTTGCAAGATCAGAAGCAGGTCTTGATCCCCCTGCCCAGAATGAACCAGACTTGATGATGATGCCACCTTCAGGAGCCACCACACTGTGTGACAGTGGGGCATTTGGGCTGTCCCTGGGAAGTACAGGTGAGCTGGGGTGGCCCAGGGGCAGGCTGCTTAGGAAAGGCTGCTTTGTTGGAGAGCTGTGAGGGCAAGGTCTGGGGGTAAGGGACAACCAGGCAGAGGGAGGAAGTTCTGTCTCCAGTCCCCTTAAATGGCCCCCGCTATTTACAGATGCGCTGCTGTCACACATGTCCACCACCACATGTGACATTAGTGACGTTATCCTGACGTCACAGGATCCAAGAATGATGATCTGTGAAGAGTTTTCCAAGGTCACCTACTTCTAACTCTTTTGAAAGATTTAAAGACATTGGGCCTGAAAATTTCAGTGACTTGTCCAGGGAAACGCAGTTTGTGACAGTTCACTCTCTCACAGGTAAGTTACCAAAAGCATCTATCAAAAGGGCCTTTTGAGAAATACTTCCCAGCTGAAATGAACAATTAAAAATTCCTGCCTTAAATCCTCCCATCTCTTTTACTAGGCTTTCCGTGGATTGTGTATACCAGGGGTTAAATAATATTACTGAGAAAAATAGATAAATGATGCATACTGAGTATTTTTCTGCTAAGTTAACTTTAATGAAGGAATAGTGTCTTGTCGCTTGGCGTACTTTAATTCAACTAATCGGTTGTTTTTATTTCTTTCTGTTATTCAGAAGGACACATGCGTTATTGTTAAATCAATCGAGTAAAGTTTATGTTCACTCAGTAAAAAACTGCAGATTTCAGCTCCATGGTCATTTCAGAATCACACAAAGAGAGGTGTTGCTGCCTGTCCATGATCCTTCTTGTGCCTTTTCAAGGCCCAGAGGGCCCTGTGCCCATGGGGAGGATGATCCCCAACTGGGGTGCTGAGATTTGAGGAGGTGAATCTAAGAGCTGTAAGACAGCTAAATCTCAGGACCCCTGTCTTCTCTCTGTCCCCTCAGCTGAACCACAGTCCTCTGTACTCGCCCAGGAGCCACAGAAAGTGAACATCCCTCAGGTGAGCTCTTTATTCATTCCCCACTTTATGTTGTAATGGATTTATAAGGTTTAGCAGGATCCATGCATTAAAGGAAAAGGAGAAGTAGAAATAGTAGAAATCAAGTCAGTCTTGAGGAAAAATATACCGTGTTTTACTATTAATTGTGATGTTGGCTGTTAGCTTTGAGTGGGTAACTTTGTCAGGGTAAGTAGTTTCCCACTAAGCTACCTGTTTCAATCTCTTTACTTGTGATTGGGCTATTCAGATTCTGTGTTTCTTCTTGATTCAGTTTTGGAAAGTTGTATGAGTCTTAGAATTTATCTGTTTCTTCTAGATTGTCCAGTTTGTTGCTATATAGTTTTTCATAGTATTCTCTTATAATCCTTTATATTTCTGTGGTATCTGTTGTAATTTCTCCTCTTTCATTTCTAATTTTATTTATTTGAGCCTTCTCTCTTTTTTTCTTAGAGAGTCAGGCTAAGGGTTTGTCAATTTTGCATATCTTCTCAAAGAACCAGTTCTTTGTTTCACTGATCTTTTCTACTATTCTTTTTTCTTTTTTGGTTTCAATTTCATTTATTTCTGCTCTGATTTTTATTATTTCCCTCCTTCAGCTGACTTTGGGCTTTGTTGGTTCATTTTCTAACTGTATTTTAAGATTGCTTATGTGAGATCTTTCTTGTTTTTTAAGCTGGGCCTGTATTGCTATGAATTTCCCTCATAGGACCACTTTTTCTGCATCCCATATGAGTTGGTGTGGTGTATTTTCATTTTCATTTGTCTCCAGATATTTTTTGATTTCTCTTTTAATTTCTTCAATGATCCATTGGTTGTTCAGTAGCATGTTGTGTAGTCTCCACATATTTGTCACTTCCCAGCTTTTCTCCTGTAGCTGATTTCTAGTCTCCTAGCATTTTCGTCAGAAAAGATGCTTGATGTGATTTCAATCTTCTTAAATTTATCAAGGCCTGTCTTGTTTCAAAACATATGGTCTGTCCTTTGAATGCTCCATGTGCACTTGAGAAGAATATGTATTCTGCTGTTTTTGGATAGAATGTTCCATATATATCTATTAAGTCCATCTCGTCTAGTTTTTCATTTAATTCCACTATTTCCTTGTTAATTTTCTGTCTGGATGATCTATCCATCGATGTAAGTAGAGTGTTGGGGCCCCCTACTATTATTATGTTGTTGTTAATATCTCTTTTTAGGTCTGTTAATAGTTGCTTTATGTACTTTGGTACTCCTTTGTTGGGTACACGTATATTTATAAGTGTTATGTCTTCTTGTTGGAGTGTCCCTTTTATCATTATATACTGCCCCTCTTTGTCTCTCATTGCCTTTTTTATCTTGAAGTCTACAGTGTCTGATGTAAGTATTGCAATAACTGCTTTCTTTTGTTTGCCATTAGCTTAGAGTATCATCTTCCGTCCCTTCACTCTGAGCCTGTGTTTGCCTTTAGAGCTAAGAGTGTTTCCTGAAGGCAGCATATTGATGAGTCTTGTTTTTCAATCCATCCCACAACTCTGTCTTTTGATTGGAGAATCCAATCTATTTACATTTAGAGTGATTATTTATATACAAGGGCTTAATGCTGCCATTTTATCACTTGTTTTCCAGTTCTGTATTTCCCTTGTTTCTTGTCTTGTGTATTTTGGACTGCCAGTTCAGTTTGGTAGTTCTCTATGATGGTTTTCTCAGTTTTCTCTTTTTTGTGTGTGAGGAAGACTGACCCTGAGCTAACATCTGTAAGCAATCTTCCTCTCTTTTAGCTTGAGGAAGATTGTTGCTGAGCTAACATCTGTGGCAATCTTCCTCTGTTTTTTGTATGTGGGATGCCAGCACAGCAGGGCTTGATGAGAGATGCATAGGTCTGTGCCTGGGACCTGAAGCTGCAAACCCTGGGTGGCTGAAGCAGAGCATGAGAACTTAACCATTATGCCACTGGGACAGCCCCTCAGTTTTCTTTTTTTTGTATCATTTGTGTCTCTGTTCTGATTATTTGTTTAGTGGTTACCATCAGGTTTGTATAAAAAATCTCATAGATGAGCTATACCATTTTCTGATAGCCTCTTATTTCCTTGGTCTAAGCCAGTTCCATCCTTTTCCTCTTCCTCTGATTTGTTGGTCATAACATATTCTGTTTTGTGTTGTGATTTTGTGGTTAAAATCACAAGATTATAGTTATTTTTGATGTTTTCCTTCCCTTTATTTTTAAGGTCATAATTAAGTTTTTGCTAACCTGTTCTGGTAGAGAGCTGCAATTTTCTGACTTTGGCTGCCTATTTATCTCCTTGCTCAAGGCTTTGTGAACTCTTTTTTTTCTTTTTCAGGTATGAAGGTCTTCTTGAGCATTTCCTGTTTGGGGTGTCTTGTGGCGATGAACTACCTCAGCTTTCGTTTATGTGGGAAAGTTTTTATTTCTCCACCATATAGGTAGGATATTTTTCCCTGGATAGAGTATTCTTGGCTGAAGGTTTTTGTCTTTCAGAATTTTGAATATCTCATTCTACCTTCTCGTAGCCTGTAAAGATTCTGCTGAGAAATCTCCTGAAAGTTTGATATGGTCTTTGTAAGTTATTTTCTTCTGCCTTGCTGCCATTAAAAATATTTCTTCTTTGTCACTGACTTTTGCCAGTTTTACTACTCTGTGCCTTGGAGTAGGTCTTTTTACATTGATGTAATCAGAAGTTCTGTTAGCATCTTTTACTTGTAATTCCAGCTCCTTTCCCAGGTTTGAACAGACTTTCTGCTCCTTTCTCCCTCCCTTCTCCCTCTATAATACCCATAGTTTTTATGTTGCATTTCCTAATTGAATCAGATATTTCTCAGAGAATTTCTTCGTTTCTTTTTAGTCTCAATTCTCTCTCCTCCTCCATCTGAAGCCTTTCTATATTTCGGTCCTCCAGATTGCTAATTCCGTCTTCCATAACGTCAGCTCTGTAATTCAGGGTATCCAGATTTTTCTTTATCTCATTGTGTTTTTCATCTCCAACATTTCTGATTGGTTTCTCTTTATAGGGTCAATCTCTTTTGTGAAGTATTCCCTCTGTTTATTAATTTTATTCCTGATTTAATTGAACTATCTGAATTTTCTTGTAACTCGTTGAGTTTTTTAATGTTAGCTATTTTGAGTTCTCTGTCGTTTACATTGTAAATTTGTGTGCCTTCAGGATTGATTTCTAGGTGCTTTTCATTTTCCTTCTGGTCTGGACTATTAATATATTTCTTCATACTATTTGATGGGGTTGGTTTGTGCCTTCACATAGATAGTATCTGGTTTCAGATTCCACCTGCCACCACTGGAGGAGGTTCAGGAGCTGTGTATTCTGAGCCTGCTGTGATCCCTGGTGTCTGTGCTTGTCCTTTGGAATCTATGCTGACAGGACCCATCTGCGATTGCCTGCTTGTAGCTGCTGCTTTGCTAATGTATGCACGGGCACTCTAGATGGGGTCCCTTGCTCTGGCTGACTGCCTGAGCTTGTGAGCCCAGCAGGGGGAGGGGCACTTCTTTTGCATGTGCCATCCGGTGGGTGTTCTCTCTTTGCCCTCGCTGTCTGTCCTCCTGGCATGCTGGCTTCATGAAGACAACCCCACAATAGCTTAGCCTCCTCTGTGGAGCTTTCCTATGGGATGTGAGGGAACTTGGAGAGCGAAGGCATTCCCACAGAGTCTCCCCCCCAGGCCCCTCTTTTCTCAGAGCTGTGCATGGTCCTGTGCCCTAGGTCATTGCTGGGGAGGGAGAGGAGATCCCCTTACTTCCTCCTTCTTCCTCCTGGGGGGTCCAGCACCTCCACCTTCAGACATATGGCTGCATGGGTCTCTCAGATGTCTTTTGTGTTGTGTGCCTGTCCTCTGTTGGTTTATGAATGTCCTTTTCATTGTTTCTTAGGGAGGAGAGTCTAAGGGAAGAGCTCACTCTGCCATGATGCTGATGTCATGCCTGGTCATTCTATTTTTAAGTTTTTGACGAATCTCTGTACTGTTTTCCACAGTGGCTGCACCAATTTACATTCGCACCAGCAGTGTATGAGGGCTCCCTTTTCTCCCATCCTCTCCAACACTTCTGTTTTCTTTGTAAAGATTGGCACCTGAGCTAACATCTGTTGTCTATCTTTTTTTCCTTCTTGTTCTCCCCAAACCCTCCCAGTACATAGTTGTATATTCTAGTTGTATGTCCTTCTGGCTGTGCTGTGTGGGATGCCACCTCAGCATAGCTTGATGAGTGGTGCCATGTCCAGGCCCAGGGTCCAAACCGGCAAAACCCTGGGCTGCTGAAGTAGCGCACACGAACTTAACCACTCGGCCATGGCACTGGCCCCTCTCCAACACTTCTTATTTCTTGCCTTTTAATAATAGCCATTCTGATGGGCATGAGGTGATATCTCATTGTGGTTTTGATTTGTATTTCTCTAATAATTAGTGATGTTGAACATCTTTTCATGTGCCTGTTGGCCATCTGTATATCTTTGGGAAAATGTCTGTTCAAATCCTCTGCCCATTTCTTGACTAAGTTTGTTCTTTTGTTGTTGAGTTCTTCATATATTTTGGATAGCAACCCCTTATTGGATAAATGATTTGCAGATATGTTCTTCCAATTGCTAGGTTGTCTTTTCATTTTATTGATGTTTCCTTTGCCATACAGACACTTTTTAGTTTGATGTAGTCCCATTAGCTTATTTTTTCTTTTGTTTCCCTTTCCTGAGGAGACATATTCAAAAACATACTGCTAAGAATGATAGCAAAGAGCTTACTGCCTACGTTTTCTTCTTTGGAGTTTTATGGTTTCAGGTCTTACATTCAAGTCTTTAATCCATTTTGAGTTAATTTTTGTGCATGGTGTAAGATAATGGTCTACTTTCATTCTTTTGTGTGCGGCTGTCCGTTTTCCCAACAGTGTTTATTGAAGAGACTTTCCCTTCTCCATTGTATGTTCTTAGCTCCTTTGTTGAAAATTGGCTGTTCCTAAATGTATGGGTTTATTTCTTGGCTATCAATTCTGTTCCATTGATCTGTGTCTGCTTTTCTGCCAGTATCGTGCTGTTTTGATTAATACAGCTTTGTAGTATACTTTGAAATTAGGGAATGTGATGCCTCCAGCTTTGTTCTTTTTTCTCTGGAGTGCTGTGGATCTTTGGGGACTTTTGTTGTTTCCAATAAATTTTAGAATTCTTCTATTTCTGTGAAAAATGTCATTGGGGTTTTGATAGGGATTACATTGAATCTGTAGATTGCTTTAGGTAATATGGACTTTTTCACTATGTTAATTCTTCTAATCCATGAGCACAGAATATCCTTCTATTTCTTTATGTCTTTAATTTCTTTCAACAATGTCTTATAGTCTTCAGTGTATAGGTCTTTCACCTCATTGGTTAAATTTATTCCTACCCACTTAATTCTTTTTGTTGTGATTGTAAATAGGATTGTATTCTTGATTTTTTATTTCTGCTAGTTTGTTTTTAGTTTTTTGATGGATTCTTTAGCGTTTTCTATATGTAAAATCTCATCATCCACAAGTAGTGACAGTTTTACTTCTTCCTTTCCAGTTTGAATATGTTTTATTTATTTTTCTTACTTGATTGCTCTGGCTAGGACTAAGAAGGGTGAGTGTGGGCATCCTTGTCTTGTTCCTGCTCTTAGAGGGATAGCTATCAGTTTACACCATTGAGTATAATGTTAGCTGTTGGTTTGTCATATATGGCCTTTATTATGTTGAGGTACTTTCCTTCTATAATTATTTTATTGAGAGTTATTATCATAAATATGTGGTGAATCTTGTCAAATGCTTTCTCTGCATCTGTTGAGATGATCATGTGATTTTTATTCTTCATTTTGTTAATGTAGTTTATAACATTGATAAAGAATACTGTTGTAATCCTTTGTATTTCTGTTATATTGCTTGTGATTTCTTCTCTTTCTGATTTTATTTATTTGAGGCTTCTCTCTTTTTGTCTTATTCTACCTAAAGGTTTGTCAATTTTGTTTATATTTTCAAAGAACTAGCTCTTAGTTTCGCTGATCTTTTCTATTTTCTTTTTACTCTCCATGTCATTTATTTCAGCTCTGATTTCTAGTAGTTCCTTTGCTCTCCTGACTTTGGGCACTTCATTTTTCTGATTGTTTTGGATGTATTGTTAGATTGTTTATTTGAGATTTTTCCTGTTTCTCAAGGTAGGCCTGTGTTGCTAGGAACTTCCCTCTTAGAACTGCTTTTGCTGTATCCAATAGATTTTGGTACACTGTATTTTCCTTTTCATTTGTCTCCAGATATTTTTCCATTTCTCCTTTAATTTTGTTGTTGTTCCAATAGTTAATGAATAGCACGTTGTTTAGGCTCCACATATTTGTGACTTTTCCAGCTTTCTCCTTGTGGTTGATTTCTAGTTTCATACCATTGTGGTTGGAAAAGATGCTTGATATCTTTTCAGTCTTCTTAAGTTTATTGGGAGTTGTTTTGTTTCCCAACAAACAGTGTATCTTTGAGAATGTTTCATGTGTACTTGAGAGAAAATGTATATCCTGCTGCTTTTGGATTGAATATTATATATGTATCTGTTCAATTCATCTGGTCTAGTGTTTCATTTAAGGTCAACGTTTCTTTGTTGATTTTTCTCTCTAGAAGACCTATCCGTTGATGTAAGTGGGGTATTAAAGTTCCCTACTCTTATGGTGTTGCTGTCAGTTTCTCCCTTTAGATCTGTTAATAGTTGTTTTATAGACTTTGGTGCTTCTACGTTAGGTGCATATATATTAATAAATGTTATGTCTTCTTGATGGATTATCCCCTTTATCATTATATAATGCCCATCTTTGTCTCCTGTCTTTTTTGGCTTGAAGTCTATTTTGTCTGATAGAATTATGGCTACACTCACTTTCTTTTGGTTGTCATTTGGTTGGAGTATCATCTTCCACCCCTTCACTCTGAGCCTATGTTTTTCTTTAGAGCTGAGATGGGTCTCCTGGAGGCAGCACATTTTTGGGTCTTTTTCTTAACCTGTCCAGCCTCTCTGTCTTTTCATTGGTGCATTCAATCCATTTACATTTAGGATGATTATGGATATATAGGGACTTATTATTGCCATTTTATCTTTTGTTTTATGGTTGCTCTATATTTCCTTTGTTTCTTTTTCCTTGTGTTTCTCACTACAATTTCAGCTTGACGGTTTTTGGTGATGTGTTTTTCAGTTTCCTCTTTTTTTATGTTTCGTGACTCTGCCTTAATTTTTGTTTTGTGGTTACCATGAGGTTTGTATAAAAGGTCTCACAGATGAGATAGTTCTTTTTCTGCTGATAGCATTTTTGCTTCATTTGACTAGGCAAGTTCTGTCCTTTTCTTCTTCCCTTGCTATTTTTGTTGTCAAAATTATTTCCTTCTGTATTGTGAATTTGTTACCAAATTGGAATGGTTAATGTTATTTTTAATGCTTTCTTTCCCTTTAACCTTTGCATCATAATTGTTTACTAACATGTTCTGATACAGAGTTGCAGTTTTCTGATTTTATCTATTTATCAACTTGTTTAAAGCTTTGTATCCTTTGCCTTTTCATTTCAGACAGGAGAGCTCTTTTTGACATTTCTTATAAGGCAGGTCTAGTGGCGATGGACTCCCTCAGTTTTTGTTTCTTCCTCACACTTTATTTCTCAGCTGCGGCAGTGGACCCCCAGCTGTCGCAGCACCCAAGGACACAGAGCTGATTATTACAGTGTTGATTAATACAGTCCCTAAGTAGCTCTCAAATACTTGTACTTTTCTGCATCCTTTCTGAAACCACCCTAGTCGAAGTAAGCAACTAAGTAACTGGATGACTTTAATGACCTCATGTCTCTTCTCCTCAATTTCTTGGTTTGTGAAATGAGGCAGTTAGAAGGAACACCAAGTTTCTTCCTTCTCTATATTCTGTGATTATCAGAATCTACAACTATGGAGAGACTCAGGGAAAAATCAATTCCAGTGTTTTGGGAAACCATCTCATTTTCTCCATTTAAATTAACTCTTGGGGTGACTGAGATTGTGCCTCATATCCTCTCATAACACTGCTCTTAAGGACAATCTCAGAATCTTCAAGACAACTAGGAATCTGCCTTATGCCATGTTTTGAGCTGTAGAAAATATTTTAGAATGAGATTCTAGTGTTGGTAACAAATTTATCTACATTGTTAATTCATCTGAAAGCTCCTATTCTTGAAAATGTCCCATGTGGGGGTAAAGAAGTTCCATGTAAAGGTTTAGTCCATTTATGTTGACAATCTCTTGAGTGTATGTTAAAAACCTGGATAACAGGATAATGTTAATGGAGATTGGGGGGAGGGACAGTGATGAATGAGTTTGGTTGACTTTCAGCAGTAGTAAGGTCAAAATGAAAGCATTATAAAAGAAGAGTAGAGATTTAGGTCAGGGCTTTCTATGAAAAAATAGTAAAAACCATAAGCAGATGGAAAATGTTTAAGTGACACAGTATGGCAGATTCCACTGATGAGTTTAATAGGCAGCCATTTTAGTGGCAGAGAGAGTAGACTGAAAAGTGAGGAGAAGTTTGGAAAATTCAAGGGACAAGAACCAGAAAAGCAAGGGGTCCCATCCTGCCCTGAGGATTCTTTTGTTCTGAAGTGTGTTAGCCAGCTGAGTGAAGACCTGGGGAGGATGTTGTAGATCCTCTAAAAGAGGCATCCATCAGCTGCAGGAAGATGTGCCATCTCTCCCCAAAGCTCATTAGCAGATTGGAAGTGCGATGCTGCATTACTCTGATTAGCATTAATTTTATAATTCTAGGCATAGAACTTTCCTCCACATGAGTCAGCCTTCACACAAAAACACAGACGCACATGGTGTGGATAAAACACAAGTAACCTTACTGCTGCTTCCCATTTTCCAAGGACCCAGTGGGAAGGAAAATGTGGTTCCCTAGCAAAGGGGGAGTTAAGGGCTGGAGTTTTCTAGCTCTCCAAGCTGGGTGCAGGTCCCACAAATCGGGGAGAAGTGCAATGCCATCTTTCTGGCAGATCAAGACTTTGGGAAAACTGGGTCCTTCTGATCTGGTTAGGGAAGACGCAGTACTTCCAACAGCCACTGCAGCAGGGCAACGACAGCATTACAAGTGAGATGAGGAACGTTACCTCAGAGCCTCCCAGGGAGGGAGCATTTAGGCCCCTACCGTTTATTGGGATAACTGGTTCCTGGCCCTTTGGAAAATACCCAGTCATCCCAGGGCTAGACTTCTCAGGAAAAGTAACTTGCCAGTCCCTTTAAAATTTGCAACTAAAACCTATCTACACTTTTATTTGTTACATATATTGTTGGGGCTTCATTTCAAACTGCTATATTACAAAACTGTTTCAGATAACTTTAAACCCATGGCAGTGACTTTCAAGTTCTTTTGATGGCAACTCACAAAATAAATCTATAAATTATTTTTTATCATAAATCAGTATATACGCACACACACCAAAAGAATATAAAAATTTTATGAAACTGTTCTTACCTTTTTACGTATAATACACTCTAATATTATCTATTCCATTTTGTTTCATTGTTTTTTAAGTGCTTGTCACAACCTCTAGAATTATTTCATAATCCACTAGTGGGTCAGGACCTGCAGTTTGAAAAACACTATTTTAAAATTATTGGTTCCAGGTACCCTAGCCGGTAGTCTGGTATCCAGATTTTTTAAAGGCTTATTAAAATGCATCATCAAAAAGCAATATTTGCTAAAGGACCCTCAGTTTCTATTAAGAGCACTGTCTTGGGGATTCCAACCATAAGTTACCAGATAAATAACCAGCTTTCCTTTGCAGAACTGAGATGTGAGCTCAACACCAAGTAAAAATGACATAAAATCAGAACAAAGTTGGAAAAGGAGGACCACCTCCAAATGCAATGTGTGGTGCTTCTGGGAAACATGCAGCAGCCTAGAGTGAGGTGAGGGGGACAAAACAGAAAAAAACATTAATGGAGAAAAATCAAGCTCGTAACTGCTGTCTCCAGGCTTCACAAGGTGCACTTGTACTTCCAACCCTAAGAGACAGAGTGATGTTCAGCATGACTCCATAATCCTGTGGCCTTGAGAACCTCAGCAGACATCAGTTAAGTCATTTAAGGATAACTGCAAATTAAATTAGTTCATCCTAATTATGCAAAAATGATAAATTCAAATAAGCAAGGTAATTCAATTCTGAATTAAAAATTTTTTAATCACTTGACATCTCAAATCAAAGCAAATGGGTAATGTTACCAATTATATCAATTCGACTCTATATTTCAATACATAAACATATGATGAACAATTAAAATTCTTATGTGATATGCATTTAACTTGTTAACATTTATGCTACAGTAGGGAACCACACTCGAGAAACAGAGTCATGTCCTTGAAAACCAAAGAAGGTTATCACAAAAGAGTCTTTGTAAGAATCCAGCAACAGAATGAGTCCCCAAAATCTATTAAGTAAACTATCCCACAGGAAAAGTGAGGCAGATCACACTAGTAAAGGCAAGACTATGGAAGCTTATGAAATAGTTATCAAGGGAAATATTTGATACATAATAAAAATATTTAGTTTTAGGAAGCAGTATGATAGGCTCTGATATGGTTGCACTTATGAGTACAGGACTTTCATAGGAAGGAAAGAAATGGAAATTCACTGAATGTCTGTGTTTTGTCATGCATCACTAAATACCTTCGATTACATTATAGCATTGGAAACTAGGAAGCAGAAATGTTAAATAACTTGTTGTAGGCCACACCGTAATAAATGACAGAACTAGGACTTAAACTCCATCTTCTAATTACACATCCATTATTCTTGTCACATCAATACCACTTTATCCTGAACTAGTACTCAAAATATGATAGTGCTTAAAATATTTGCTTAAGCATTTCTTAGGATTTCTGATCAAGGTCAATTCAAATTCCAATTTCAAGGCTAATGAATAAGAAAGTGACCTTTATTTTTTTTTTTTTTAGCTTCATGGAATCTGTTTTTTAATAATGATAAAATAAAACAATACTTAGTATACAATTATTATTGTAGAACTGAAATATATTTTAGTGTCCTGATCCGCTCGGCATTCATCTTCCCCTCCGCTAATACATGCTGACTGTCATCGGCTGCCTCTGCACTCCTGGTTCATATGAACCAGCCCCTGGCACACTGGGTGAGCACATGCCCCAGGCTGACCAATGGGAGTGCCACACCTCCACATCCCCAGAGACACACCCCCACACCACAGGGTGGGTGCTTGACCCTAGCCAGGCCAGCAAGAGCCCAGCCCAGAACCAAGAAAGTGACCTTTAAAAGGAAAAAAATACGTAAAAAATATACATGCATTCCGGGTGGCATTATGAATCTTCAAACTTTCGATATTCTTTGTGTCTCGTGTAAGGATGAAAAGAGTTATCTATTGCTGTATAACAAACCACAACAAAGTGGAGTAGCTTGAAACAGTAACTTATTCTTGTCTCTTATTGTTCTGTGGATTGGCTGGGATTCGCTGGGCAGTTCTTGCTTGGGGTCTCCTAGGAAGTACAGTCAGATGTCTGCTTGGGCTGAAATCCTCTTTGCCTCTATTGTGCTGGATGTCAAGATGGTTCATTTCTGTGTTTGCTGAGGATGCTGGCTGTTATCTTATTCGGGGTTGCCAACTGGAGGGCCTGCATGTGGCCTCTTCATGTGACTTGGGCATCTCTCAGAGTGGTGGCTGGGTTCCAAAAGAAAGCATCCCGAGAGGAAATATTCCAAAAGACCAGGCTTCTTACAGCCTAGCCTCAGAAGTCCCAGAAAGTCACCTCCACAGCATCCTATTGGTTGAGCCAGTCACTGAGACCTAGGGGGAGGGATGTAGATTCCATCTTTTGATATGAGAAGCAGCAGGCAATAAGGGAGGGAGGGAGACTGCCCATCTCACCTTAGTCTTTAGCCTCCCATCTGGCATCTCTACTTTACCCAACTGAGTTAGAAGGGGAAATAGATGATACAACTACAATAACACAAATTATTGTGTGGTGTTTTCTCTATCTCTTTGGCACTCTCTCTTTCTCTGGAAACACAGCACTTCTTGAATGAATGGATAAATGAGTCTCTCCCTTTTCCTCTCTACTCCTTTTTTGCCTCCTCACCTTTCTTTTCTTCTTTTTAACTGCAGATGAAAGGTTAAAAAAAATGTTTTAAGCAGCAACATACTCTAATTAGTAAATCTTATAGTTAGTTTCTACTCAG
Organism: Equus caballus; assembly: GCF_041296265.1. Taxonomy (NCBI): domain Eukaryota; kingdom Metazoa; phylum Chordata; class Mammalia; order Perissodactyla; family Equidae; genus Equus; species Equus caballus. The sequence continues at coordinate 743,857 of NW_027222392.1, read as the reverse complement.
ATCTCCCATTTGATGTCTACCTGCCTAATTCAGTCATCGTCCTATCAGGGAAGGTGATAAGAATGCAAGCAAAGGAGAGAAGAGAGGGAAAAATAGGAAAGCAAAAGTAGATTATCAAGGGAAGAAGGAAAATATAAAGGGGAAGGGAAATAAATCAGGAGCACTGAACACCGTTAAGCCCAAATGGCTGAAAAGACAAAGGGAAAGAAGCAAATTTTTCCCTTATGATGCTGCATCCATCCTTCCTTCCTTTCCAATCCATGGCCGCCATCGCCAGCCTAGTCTAACCTTATTTCTTAATGCCTGAATTTTTGCTATATCATCTTACCTAATCTCCCTGCCTAGTTTTTACCCCTTAGAAATCATCAAAAATGGGGCCAGCCAGGTGGTGTAGTGGTTAAGATTGTGTGCTCCTCTTTGGCGGCCTGCGGTTTGTAGGTTCCCATTCTGGCACAGACCTATACACTGTTTATCAGGCCATGCTGTGGCAGGCAAGCCATGGATGAAATGGAGGAAGATGGGCACGGATGTTAGCTCAGGGCCAATCTTCCTCCAAGAAAAGAGAAAGAAATAAAATAAAATAGATCATCAAAAACACGCCTATCCTCATGGTGCTCTCATTTACAAAAAAAAGAAAAGAGAACACTAAATGACTTCTGAAGGATTAAGTCCAATATAAACATTTTAAGAATTTTCATAATCTGACCTAACTTTCCTTGCCACTCTTGTTTCTCAAGTCTCCCATACGTGAAACTCTTTACTCAGCCAGAGCACTCTACTCAATGTATCCAAATACACAGAAAAATGAGACTAGATCTCACTACTACATCATGAAAAATACAAAACCTGAATCAAGGAAAATAACAGACAACAAAAATATTACATTACAGAAAGCAGTGTGGTGACATTATAAGCTTATAATTATAGCGGTTATGGTCCAGCTCACTTCTCACGAATACAGCTTTCTCCTTTTGTCTTCTGTCCTTTGCTCTAAGGATCCTATCACCAGGAGCATTCCCCGCCGCTCTCTGCCTTCCTAAATCCTGTCTCATCAGGACCCACAACATTAACTAATTTAGAAGAAGTGTGATTAACAGAATTATTCTGGACCTGAAGTCCCTTGTTAACACTACAGCATCAGATTTGATTCTCGATGGACACCAAGTCACTCAAATTCCATCTCAGTTTTTACTCTGTAGATTTGTTCAGTATACGGTTGATTAAAGGACCATTCACCCCAGTTTGGTAGATAATTCAACCAGCCTCCAATCCAAAGTTTGTACAACTTTGATTTGTAGTAATTACAAACAGTAATTACAGAAACAGTTAAAACATTCATTGCTAATATTTTAACTCTTTGGGAACCTGATATAAATGCAGTTTTTAAAAAACAGGATATTTGAAGATAGTAACGTACACTGTGATTAACAAGATTTTGTGGTGAGAGTAGTTTATTGTCAGGTATAATTAAAGCTGTAGATGCTATTCTGAAAGTACAGACTTTAGGGGGCAAGGGAAGAGAGTTTTTGAAGCAAAGTACAAATTAGGAATAATTACAATGATGGTTATGGAATGTCAACATCCATTTCATCATGATGAGCTCAGTCTCCTTCAAAATTCACTTGAGTCCGGGAAAGCATTAGTGTAAGACAAAAGGCAGCTTTGGGAAAAATACCTTTGAAGTATTAAGGAGTAGAGTGATTGGCAGTCAGCAAACATAAAAATGGACAAAAGAGTAAATGTCTTGATCACCTACAGAAAGTGTACACTTCAAGTATCTTATTAAAAAACCAGTGTTCTTTTTCATGTCCAATGTTGAATGCACCTGCAATTGTTGTTTTTTAATCTATTTTGATCCCCAAACTGGATATAACTAAATGTTTTATGGGAGTTTATAAAGGTGATGAAATTATAAAGAAAAGTAAGTGAAAGATTATCAGACAGGAGAGTGGAGGCTTCTGGGGTGATATCAACATTGTATGATTTGACATGAGTGGTGGGTCTGTGGGTGCTCACTTCATTCTCCTTGTTTATGGTTTATGCGTGTCGCTGTTTACAAAGCAGTTATGTAGAAAATCCGCTGACACTAATACCTTCGACAGTTCATTAGCCCAAGGGTGTCTGTTATGCTTTAACCAGGGCTTTGCTGACGTTCCCTTTTGCCCACATGAATCCAGTTGTGCATTAAGAGATGACACAAACATCTCTTGAAACAAGAGATTTCTTCTTGTTTTCTAGAAGAAATAGCGAAGCTGGTCTAGCGCTTGGTGATATTTCCAAACAGTCCTTTTGTGAATGGCCATGAGAAGATGTCCTTCTTCAGCCAAGGATGAAGCCTTATACTTTGTATTATTTAAAGTACCTGATGCCATGCTACACAACTAGTGTGTGTGCATCCATTCATCTGACAGATATTTATTGTGACAAATAAAAATGGCAAGCATTAGGATATATTGGAGTATATAAGGAAGCCATTTGGTATAAAACTAATTCGGCCTGATTCTTTTTTTCAAAAGGGCCTGACTGTGGCTATTGAGCACGCATTGCATATCTACTTAGACATTTCCTATGGCCAGAACAAAGGCCCTTGAGATAAAGGTGCAACTTTCCCCCACATTAGCATTTCCTTAGGGATAAGCATTTTTCCTTAGGCTAGGAATTGATTGCTGCACTCACCTCCCAGCTCACCTGTGACCACCCAGCTGGAGACAACAGACTGCCACCCTGCTGTGTTCACCGAGACAGCAGACCTACCTGCTATTTCCATCAATCGCTGTGCCGACAGAGCAGTCTCGCGACTATTGTAAAAGGGACATTTCAATCCTATGTGAAACATCCTCTTTGAGGGTATATAACCACCCTTATACCCCGACTTCTTTGGAGTGCTCTGTTCCTTTGTGGAAAGACTCTCCCGGGTTATAATCCTCAGATTTAAGCTCAGAATAAACTCACCCAAATTTTCATTTATAGATTGGATATGGATTATTTTCGTCGACAGTTCTTGGCGTAGTCGCGGCAGGATTTCAGAGACACCCACCGGAGGCCACCTGGAATCTACACTGAACCGGCATTCGGTACCAATAAGGGCCCATTGAGCCCTCCGGATCACTGCATTCTTCAGGTGACCTTGGTGAGTTCTCCTGAAACCCGGACCTCCTTATTTTAAGTCGATGGTCCAAGAGTTTATATGAGCTGGGTAAGGTCTTAAGACTAGAGGTTTTGAGGGGTACCGGTACAGTTCCTAGGTGGAGAAAAACCTAGAGAGAATTCCTAAGCCTCAGGGGCTTAGAGGAGCTTGGAGTGAGCTGGGTTGGTTGTCCTTTTAATTTGGCTTTGAATTGGAAAGAATTGTATTTATAAAGTCTGAACAAACTGCTTGATAGAGAAATGAGAGACTGAATGTCTTCAGCTCCGAAGAAAAGGGACACTTGCTCCTCCCGGCCTTTACCAAAAGGCGCCCTTAGGTGACTAAGGACCTCAGCGGGAGTGTCAGAGGATCAATCCTCAGACATGCAGCGGTCCCATAGGGAACTCCACTCTCATTCACGGTAATTAATTACAGGCTCGTCCGGGGACGCGCACATAAGGGCTGGTCACCTGCGCTCCGAGCTCCCACGGCAGTATTAGGCGGCCGGAGGGAAAAACCGAGGCACGTAAGAGAGTGTTTACGACCTTTCTATGGGGAGTAACACTCACAAGCAGCACACTTCTGACCCACTACACTGTCCTTAGAAGTTGTTCAGACTTTATCAAAAAAAAAAAACAGACAAGCAAAAAGAAAATGGGAAACCCTGCTTTTTAAAGCCGGCCAGCTCCCGGATGGACGACCTCCCAATGGAACTCCAGCTGGTTTGCTGTATGGAAACAATGCTTGCAAGTATCTAACAAAATGGGAAGGATTAACTAAGAATGACTTAAGTGGCCAAAGTGGGGAACGTTCGATATCTCAAAGCTACTGTATTTGTGCACACAAGTAGAAAGAGCCGGCTCTAAAACTAAAGCAAAAGAATGTGAAGCTTATTATGATTGGCATTTAGAGGCTTCAAAACGTAATAATGATAAAGTGAATTCTTTACAGGAGACTAACCGTAAATTGGCAGAGACTGTATCTGAATTTAAAAAGGATAAGAAGCCACAAACTGTCCCACCCCGTTTATCCCTTCCATCTCCTCTGCAGCTGCCTTTGGAATCTCAGAGCCCATCTCCTTCTTTTCTAAAGAGCTCTATTCCTTCTATTAAAGTAAGCGCTTACAAAAAGTTTTTCTGAATAGAACTAACCCAAAAGTCTTCACCTCTCTTAGAGTTACAATGGCCATTTTCGTCTCCTTTTTAGCTTTGCAACCGGGAAACAAATCTTTAAGGAGTAAAAGGCTCCACCCCTGGGAGCCCCAACTTTGGGTTTCTGGGCCTGATCACCCCAGCAACCCTAAGTGGGGTGCCCTCTCTTGACAGTTGACTCATTGAGTATTTTAGTCACCTACTGAGTCAGTTATAAGGGTAGGAGACCTGTGATTTATTCTGTGAACTGTCCTGGGGTTGTGTGCCCAGCATGGGAACCGTTGTGTGACTCTTATCTTGATAACCCTCTGGAAGAGGCCATGAGGGCGAGGTTTGATCTCATCTCTTCTTTTCTTTGTCTGTTTTGCTCATCATCTCTTCTGTTGTCACCAAGTCGAGGTTAAGTTCAGGCTGGACCTGACCAGAACCTGGACCTCCTGTAAATCGAAAACTTGGGTTTGTCTGTGCCTTTGTGATGCAGTTGGACAGGTAGATCAACTTGGAATGTAATTTGAGTTAAAACCCAGTTTCTGAGAAATCAAGAGTTTTGGCATAAAGTAAGTGCTTACATAAATTCTAAATGTAGTAGAAATTAACCCAGTATCTTTCAAGGTTAACGTCTTGTGAATTAACCTTTGGTACATGAAAGCTTGTTTAAGTTTGTTGGTTTGATTGAAAATAGTCTTGTTGTCAGAGTTGTCGGTATTTGCATAACGATGCAGGCATGCAGCCTGGGTTTACTAGTCAAATAAGTTCATGTTGTCTGTTGGAAATTCGTCAGCAAAATAATAGCTTTAAATGAGGACCAGTTTTGTCTCATGTCTCATGAGGTTTTCATAGGTAATCTGAACATAAGTGTTGGAAACAAACGGTTTAAATAGATAAAAGTGGGTACAATAACTGTTTTATGGTCTGTATACTTGGAAAAGAAAACACCTTTGAAATTCTTTTTGGTTTTGCCAAGTCAAGTTAAATGATAAAAATCTGAGTATCTGGGTAATTTTTGGATTGGATAGAACAAACGTTGCTAAACATCTAAGTTTATCTGCTTTTGGTTTTTATTGCAGAGATGCTAAAGTCTATGGGTCTTTTACTGTAAAGTGATGTGTTCCTAGAAATTATGAAGTGTTTAGAATGCTGATATAAAAGACAATTTGTAATTGCTTACCTTTTAGTGTTTACTAGGGTCTGTTAATGGTTAAAAGTTCTAATTAACATATGTAATTAAAGCCATTGGAAATTAATAAGGAAAACAGCTCTGCATTCAAGGAAAGTTAAAATGTAAGTTTTCAGTAAAAAGGGTATAAAGAATGGAAATATTTTTGTTTGGTTGGTTAAGAAAGATAAATTTGTCCTAATGTACTAGAAGAGAAGAAAGAAAGCATGGGACAAATTCTGAAGGCAAAAAGAAAGTTGTAGAAGGTTTGTGAAGGAGAAATTCTCAAAGGAGTTTTATGCCTGGTCAAGTAGACTGAGATTAAAGTAAATCCAATTAAGTAAATGAGTTTTAATGTTAAAAAAAAAACACAAAACTGCTAACAGAGATTAAGATCAAGAACCGGTTATACAGGACTGAATGAACTGAGGATGATTATAATTTTTACGACTTTTGTTTGAAATATTGTTTTTGATGTGTTGTTTTGTTTTCTCAGATTTAAGGAAATCTTTTCTCTTATGCTAACCATGTCTTATAGCAATCAGTGAAATTATACCTTTGTGAGCAAAACTGAAACATTTGTCTTTTTCTCCCTACCTGATCCCTCCAGAATTTGGAAACTCTTTGTGAGTATGGCTATTTCTTGGCAATATAGTTATTTGCATAAGTTCAATAAGAATCTGTTCTCCTTGTAACAGTACACATTTGTTATCTTACCAAAACTTTGACTGGAATGTCATGTTTGAGAGAAAGACACAGACTCAGATATGACAATACTGCCTTTGAGGAATAAGGTTGACTTTCTGGAAATAAAGCCACTTGGAAATATGGGCCTGGTACCTTGCTTTACAGAGAGAGATTCCAGCAATCTTACCTGGTAAGTAAGGAAGCTTGCTTATCTGGCAGGTGCAATGAACCTCGAAATATTCTGGGGAATCTCAAGAAAGGAGAGAAGTCACCCAAATCTAAGGTATTGCAGGCAAGGCCTCATGGCACAAATCCTTGGCTTGACTTTTCTGGCCTCAAGAAGTCTTTAAAGTTCAATCTGAGATTCCTCATGAAAAATTCCAGCAAAGCAGATTTAAGAACCTATATGATCAATTGCTATTCTTGCTGCACTTATGTAAATAATTGGGCCAAGTTTCTTGAAACTAAACTTATTTTGGCAAACCAATTAGTCTTAACTTGACTATCTTTGGTAAAAATGAGGGTGATTTTAGAGAGAAGAATTGTTTCAGTGAAAAATTATAATACGCATTTGTGGATATTAGATCCTAGTTCTGTTAATTGTCTTTGAGGCTTTTTCTACCTGTGAAGTGAACTGCATCCTGAATTCTTCTACTGAAATATCTGGTTACAAACCTCCAAACTAATGTTTTCAATTTTTCCCTCATTTTCATTTGGAATCATTGAGAATTGATCATGCTCTTTTTCCTGAAACCTTGCAAACTGAAGCTGAACAACTTGATAGAAACTTAAGAGAGATTCCTATCTGTTGCTGTGTAAGCTGTAAGCCACTCAAAAGATACCTGAGTGCCCGATGACATCATCAGACATTTCAAGCTGCAAAAAGATGCTTTGACTCTGACATCTAGAAGTCTTCTTGACTGCCTGCCCCTGGATGCAGGAACTAATTTATAATTTGCTCCAACCATTAACCTTGTTACCTTCCAACATCACAAGGGAGAGAAGACCACGACTGCATTCTATTGTTTAATTTGGTTTACAAATGAGTCTTACTTAAGTGTAGGTGAGGATGTTACACTGTCTAGCCTCAAGAATGCCTGCTACTTTCTGTTAACTCTGCTAACCCAGTAAAAGATTTCCTTCTACAGGCTCAAGAAATTACCACAGAACAAGAGAAACAGATGTGGCAGTCAAAAGGGGGAATTTTTGACACCCCCTCGCAGATGTGGTTCGGGCCCAATAAGAAACCCACTCACAAGGCCACTTTCCCTTCCTAAGGGACCCTTTGAGGTATGACAATTGGACTTTGTCCAAATGCCACCATCTCAAGGATAAACATATCTTGTAATGATCTGTATGTTCTCACATTGTTTTGAGGCCTTTCCTTGCAGAAGAGCGATGGCTTTAGGTAAATTATTATCGAAAAGAATAAATTCCTGTTTGAGGAATTCCTCCTGAGTTACACAGTGACTGGGGGAACTCAAATCTATTTGTAATGTTTGGCCAATATTGCAGCATTTCTACTGTGCCCACCATCCTCAATCCTCAGTATTGGTAAAAGGAACTAATGGCACAACCAATAGTTAATTGGCAAGCTTTCAGAAACATTTACTCTCTCACGGCCAAAAGCTCTTCTGCTAGTGCTCTTTAATCTTAGATCTATACTTTTTGTAAACATCGGCTGTCTCCTTTTAAATAATACAACAGCCTATGCAATTAAATGAAGAAATATATGAACCAGCTTTGCTTAAGGGATGTATTACATTGTTTTCATGGTCTTATTGTGGTGCTTAAAAGAAATGAAAGATTTGTAGCTGATTCTTTCACAGAGAAGTCCCAGAACTTAAGGATCATGGACTGTAACCTGAAGAATTTATGTATTGAAAGAGACATCAAATAAGACTGTTTGCAGCCCTGTCGAAAAGGACCAAACCAGGAGGAGAAGAAGACGACATCTGTTGTAGACAGCTGTCCCAAGACTCCGGACCAGGCCTGTATTCCCAACCTTATATCTCCTCATTTAAACCTTTGTTATGCTTAAACTGTATACCTATTTTATAATTGTTTGGAATCCTATCATACTTAAAGTGATTAATTTGGAACAGACTGGTCTTGAAGGCCAGGAATTTATCGAGTGACTCCTAATGGAACTCAATGGTTATGTGGAACAAATCTTTGGCCTTGGCTACTGCCTGGATGGCTAAAACATTGCACCCCGAGTTTCCTTTAAAAGCAGGGAAGGAGTCAGGCTGAGTTAAAACCTGTCGCCAATCTCCCTCTCTTTAAGGCCGGATGGGCTTGTCAGTGCTCCACTGGTATGGCTATATTTGCAGCCATATTTGCTCCTTTGGACCTAAAAGATGTCATTATTACATATGGAAGATCTGACTAAATTTACTCAAGAAGCCCTTAACAATAGTCAAGCAGGAATAGTCTCATTAAATACTGAAATGCCTTTAATGAGAAGGGCTGTCATTCAAAACAGAATGGCTTTAGATATTCTTACTGCATCCCAAGGTGGTACATAGACAATCATTCAGACTGAATGCTGTGCTTTTATACGTCATGAATCTTCCAATGTGTCATCTCTGAAGAAGCAAGTGGATGCCTTATGTGATCCGACACCCAGTCTTGAGTTGTTTGGTTAGCTCCCTTCCGGTATCAGTTCCCTTTTCCAATCCAGATTGGAATTCTTATTTCTACTACTTCTTGGAATCCTTGTACTGGTCATAATATTCAAACTAATTGTTGTTTTCTTTTCTCAGTGTTGTAAGAGTAGCATACAAACTAAAGTAATGATTGCTCGACGGCTTTAGATGGTTGATCTGTCTTATAACCCTGGACAAATTTCCTTTTCTGCTAGAGACTATGACTAAGAATGCATTTCAGACTAATCCTTTAAAAATGCTGTTATTATCGTTACTGTACTTGTTCTATAATCATATACAATGTAAATGCAAGGTGTCATAGAAAAGCGCATATACAATGTTTGTGCAACAATCTAAATTAATTACATAACATATGAAATGCTTCCTCTGTTAATAAATATACTTCCATGCTTGTCCACTATTTCCCCCCAACGTGGACGACTAGGCAAATAAATAAGATAAAAGCCTAGCACCGAGGGACATGATGGACCCAGGGCAGGCAGCAACCACCCTGGCGCCGAGGGACAATATTTTGATCATCAATGCTTTCTATCGAAAGATTAGAGATCAAAAGGGGGAAATGACAAATAAAAATGGCAAGCATTAGGATATATTGGAGTATATGAGGAAGCCATTTGGTATAAAACTAATTCGGCCTGATTCTTTTTTTCAAAAGGGCCTGACTGTGGCTATTGAGCACGCATTGCATATCTACTTAGACATTTCCTATGGCCAGAACAAAGGCCCTTGAGATAAAGGTGCAACTTTCCCCCACATTAGCATTTCCTTAGGGATAAGCATTTTTCCTTAGGCTATTAATTGATTGCTGCACTCACCTCCCAGCTCACCTGTGACCACCCAGCTGGAGACAACAGACTGCCACCCTGCTGTGTTCACCGAGACAGCAGACCTACCTGCTATTTCCATCAATCGCTGTGCCGACAGAGCAGTCTCGCGACTATTGTAAAAGGGACATTTCAATCCTATGTGAAACATCCTCTTTGAGGGTATATAACCACCCTTATACCCCGACTTCTTTGGAGTGCTCTGTTCCTTTGTGGAAAGACTCTCCCGGGTTATAATCCTCAGATTTAAGCTCAGAATAAACTCACCCAAATTTTCATTTATAGATTGGATATGGATTATTTTCGTCGACAGTTCACTCACCTACCAGCTGACTCCCTGGGAAGCCAGAGCAGTTTGCCAACTAATATGGTTAATTGGGATTTGATAAGTGCTATGAAGACACCAGAGATTCAGCAGTTTCTCCCAGCTATCGAACTTATTTTGGCTAATGGATATCACTCCCACTCCCATTTCAATCTTACAAAGGGATGCTAGAAGAGGATTGACCAGTCAGAAGGTGGAAACTTAATAAAAATTGAAAGTCAGAGACGGGAGGGAATGAAAGCAGCAGAGGAAGAAGGAGGCAGAGACTGGACGGCCAGCAAGGCCTCAGTGCCCTGCACAGTTTAAGCTGAGCCAGGTATTCTTCCTGTTTCCTTGCTTGATCTTTGCTTGATCCTCCCTCTTGCCGACGCCCTCACCTGGAGGAGTCAAGCCCAGCACAGATGCCACTGAGACAGGTCAAAGCCAGGGAAAGGTCCTGGGATCAAAACTTGGCTAAGTACGATCCAAACTTCCAAGCAGTCAGAAGTAGAAAGAGCCAGAAGATAAACCTAACCCATTTTTGAAGGGGTGCCAAAGGTGAAAAGCAGGAAAACCAAAATTACTCATCAAGTCTAAAGGGGGAGCACAGAGCCAGAAGCTGAGAGGAGAAGAGGAGTCAAGCAAGTCAGTGCCAGGTAAAAACAGAAATAGAGAGTTGAAAAAAAAAAAACAAAGCAAAGCGAAATGAAGGGTCCAAGACAATAATTGGGAGCATTCCTTGGGGTTTGATAATGGATTTTATGGGTTAGCTTAAGTTAAAAGCAAAAGATGTGAGCGGGTACCTTCCTTCCTTCTGACATTATCTCCCACCTTATCAACAGTCCATTGTTACCAAGGCATTAACAACACTTACCAAACAAAGTCTAGAAGCCCTTTGGGCAGTCTTGCTAAGAACCATTTTAGTCTAGACTGATTTGGCCTTGAGGATGACCACATCTCCTCAGGACAGTTCTCCCTGGATTCCTCCATTGGCTATTTTGGGAAATGACGCACTTGGACAAATGGTCTACCTAAATGAATGGTTCAGGTCTGAGCAGCATGAGACACTGGCAGATAGGAATGCCTCCCTTAGCAGCAGGAAATTCAGCGCTTACCACGTCCCATGCGGCGTGCTCTCCCAGAATACTTTAAATATGATATCCCAGTGTATTTAACATTTTAAAATTACTCCATTTGGTTAAAATCAATTAGATCTTTTTGAGGATCTTGGTCTTTCTCCAGCCCAGTTTAAACCATAATTTCCTGAAGACTAGGATTATCTCGCCGTGTTCTTTTTCACGTCCCCGTCGTTTCTAGTCAAGCCTCAAAACGTGAAGTCTGCACTGTGGGTTCATAGCACCTCAGAGATCATCTCGATTCTCCCCATCCCACAGTGGGAAAGTGACCTCAGTCAACGTGGAGTAGAGTGTTTAGTCTCAGCCTTAAAATAAGTGTTTTCTTTTTTATTGTCTTTTCTTCCTGTCTGCTTTTCAGAGTAGAAGCAACAGTAATTTAAACTTTTCTGCTATGTGACCTACACTCCACAGGTACCTTATAATAGCTGAGCCAGGGCTTAACAAAGGAATTGGGTGTGTGTGGTATTTGTGTGAGCATGTGCTTGTGTGTGTGTGTGTGTGTCACAATCTGATTGCCGATGTGGGATGGGAGATGGGAAAGAATGTTTAGGCACTTGTGTATTTATATCAAAGAGATGGTAGGACCCACAAAAAAGAATTCATTTTTTGTGATGTTAATGTTATATTTTGGGGGGAGGTTTTGGGGGAGGAAGATTTGCTTCTAAGGGGTGGACTCATATCTCTGTGTGGGGAGGCTCAGTTATAACGACAACTGAAGTCTCTCCTGGCGTTGGGATAGTTCATTCTCGTAGGGAGAAATGCAATGCTCATCCCTCCTCCCTCACACCCCCCCCACCACTTCCTTGGTGCCCTTCCAAGGTAGGGCCCTTGGTGCTGGCTGCTCAGTCCTCCCCCAGGGGTGGCTTTCCAAGGCCAAGAGGGCCAGAGAGGGCTGCTGCCAGAGATGCTTCTGTTCTGGCTCCTTCTCACTCCCCTTCCTGTCTGCTGGGGCTTTTGGTGGCAGCACCTAGTCCTGACGGGGTTAGAGTACCACCCTGGAGCGGATGGTGTGTGCACCAGCAAGCATCCAGTCAATTCATGAGTTATCCTCTGTGTGAGCTGGGCTGTGATGTGCCGTTATCTTCCTGCTCCCATTTTACACTTCACACACCAGCTTTCTCTCCAGACAGTTGTTTGATCACTAACTACTTCGAATATCATGACCATAGGCTCATTTAATTTTTCTGTTTTAAAGGATGGTGCTGGTGTGCACAGGGAGCAGCCACGTCAATTTACACATTTGCCAAGGTATCCGATTGTGAGCTGCCTATCAAGGTGCTGACTTTAATAAAAGCTTATTACCGTGAGCATTATTTAGCATTTATGTGGCTCCTCACAATTGTTTACCCATTATTTCTCAGCGCTCCCCTGTCTAGGTGATGATCAGTGTTAGCAACCCGCATTGTAGAGGCAGTAAATCCGGGGTCCTGGAGAGGTTTTAGTAATATCCCCAAAAGGACACAAAGTGAATAACCACAGAACAGTGACTTTCCTGGAACCCCTTGAAACTGGCCTGGACCCCTCTCCCTCTAGCATACTTGGCGAGTTCACTCATTCCATCCTCTGGTTTGCAGACCTGCACAGGGTGGGCTCTTCTCGCAGATTGCAGCTCAGATACCCTGAGGCCTTCCCTGGCTACCTTATCTACAACAGCATCCCCTCCCCAAGGCTCTATCACATTCCTGTGTTTATGGACTCCACAGAGCTTAGTGCCACCTGAAGTTATCTTGTTTATGTGAAGTTGTGTGTCTTTGTGTTTGTTGTCTGTCTGTACCATTCAGGAAGGTCATCACTATGAAAATAGCAGTCTTGCCTGGGTTGTTCATTGCTATGTCTATCCTCTTTGTTGAAAGCAACTGTCATTACAGTAGGCACTCAATAATGCTTGTTGAGAGAATGACAAAGACAGACCCTGTAAATACTGTTACTCACACATCATTTTCTTTGCCTTTTCATCTCTTTCTGGATTTTCTGGCCATAGTCACACATACAGTCAGTTATTCTCAATTACGCTGGAGCTAATGATCCAGGCTGTGGATGGCCCAGGTCCTTGGCTTCCTTCCTTCTCTGGCTTCCTCTCCTCTGGAGATTCCTCCAGATCTTTCGGTCTTTTCTGGCCTTAGTTGAGAGGGGTCGAGAGGAGAGTAGGGCAATGAAAGTCCTATTAGACAATTTTGCAAGTTCTAATAGCTTTTGACAGGTACAAAGTTGAAATTATTGATCTTAAGATTTATTTTTTACCTTATTTGTGGATTCAAAAAAATGCATCTGTTTTATATATGCAGTACAGTGAAAAGTGCTTTGAAGAAGTTAAAAGCGCTGTATAAATGTAAGAGAGAATTATGTATGCATGTAGTCCCATTAACCTTGGTAATTGAGACTTGGTTGTAGATTTAAAATATAATTACTTTTGATAGAACAGTAGCTCACACTTTTCTAATGGGTAGAGCCAGACAAGGCTTAGAAAATGTGCCTTTGGTAGATTTTATTTTTGAGCCATCAAATCAAGACAAAGCTTACAATCCCTTCAGAGGCTAAAAGGGTGGCAGTAGTGGTGATTTCTCATCAACAAGTCAGAATAGGCAAATGGTCTTAAATGATTGAATTTTCTTGCTTCAAATTTCAGGACAATGAGAATACAGTTTCCTCCGAAAAAATCTTAGGCTGATCTTGGAAGAAAGACCCCCTGGATCATCTAAAAATAAAGTTTTCTATTTAAAGGTTGGTTTTAATGTTCATTATAGCCCTATGTGCTACCATAAAATGGTTTGCCTTTTTGTTTTAAACATAAGGAATCAATGTAATGCCTTATACCTGATAACCTGTGCTGTTGTATTTGGTCCTCCCTACAACTCTGTCCATAGATATTATTGTTGCCACTTTATAGATGAAAAAACGGAAGCAAAACCATTAAGCGCCTTCCCTAAGGTCTTAAAAGAAGTCACCAAGAAGGTGGTGTGGCTCAAGTCTCCTGACTCCAGTTTACTATTCTCCACAATAATGTTGGAAAACCACATTGGAACGGGAAGACTCATTCCAAGTACTGCTGTCACACCAGCAAGCTTCAAAGGTCAGGCAGATATTTTACTTTACGGTTAAATTGGCCACATTTGCTCAGTGTGTACTATATCCTAGGCCCTGTGCTTTGCCCTGGGAGGATTCAGAGAAAGTAAAAGACGGATTAGACTTTCCTGGCTCTTACAAGCTGGTGGGAATGGGAGACACATGCATACAAACGTGTAAGGGCAAGGGGGACAGTGCACTAAGAGAGATACACAGCTCTGTGGGAGCCGGGAAGGAGCAGTCTCTGAACACGTTCCAGGAAAGGGGTCACCTTCCATGCCAAGATGAACTTTGCATGAATAAAGATTTAAGTGAGGACAGATTGAGAAGAGTGAAGAGGGGAATGGGGTGTCGACCAAATTTCATCCACCTGCAATTTTACCTACTCAAATTTTATCTACCATGGCAAGAAGTTAGTGTCTAATATTTTAAAATTACTTTTAAATACAAGTATTTGCATATTAGTTATATAAATAGAGGTAAACACCAGAACAACTATGATAGAAATGGCTCAAGTGGTTTCCATGGCGAATGGAACTAGGGGCATAGGAAGGATTGGGGTTGTGAGGTGGGGGAGGGCCTGCCGTGGTTCTTTATAAAGCCTTCAGTACTATTTGGTTTTAAAGGCACAGGTATGGATTCCTTAGATAAATATTAATTTTTAAGTGAGCCTTAAAGAATGAGTAAGGTTTCTACAAGGAGAGGGAGGAGGTGGGTATTTATAGCAGAGGACCCAACATTAACAGAGAGAGGCGGCAGGAGAGCAGAGGGAAGAGCAGGTAACCCATTAGGATGACTGTGGAACACACCTCCCTGCGTGGGGACACCTGAGCTGGTGCTTGATTGCAGAAGGCCTTGGATAGAAGGGCGCGCACAGACATGCACACACACACACACTCATGTGGTTGTCGGCAGGGAAGCAATAAAGGGTATTGGGCAAAGGGGTGATATGCTCAGAACTGAGCTTTGCGTACAGCAGTGGTTCTCACCTTGGAGATTACCTTGCTTGTTAAAATTGCCGGGCCCCACATCAAAGTTTCTTCTTGAGTAGGTCCAGAGTGAGGCCCGAGAATCTGCATTTCTAACAAGTTCCCAGGCAATGCTAATGCTGCTGGTCTGGGAACCACAATTTGAGAAGCAATAATAGAGTAATCTATCAACAAGGAGAAGTCGAGACTAGAGTAGTGGGAGAATGAAGGTCAAGGGACTGTTCCACTAGGACAGAGCAGAAGGAATGGGGCCCTGATGGGGAGTGATGGTGAGAAAGTCCAGAACAGCAATCAAGAGAAGAGACTAACTGCTTCAAAGGATAGAGGACCATTGGGCCATGTTCTGGGTCACACCAAATCACAAATCACTGTTAAATCTCCAGTGCTTGGGCCAAGTATGCCAAGAAGCACCTGAAATTCATTTTTTTTTTTAAAGATTTTATTTTTTCCTTTTTCTCCCCAAAGCCCCCCGGCACATAGTTGTGTATTCTTCGTTGTGGGTTCCTCTAGTTGTGGCATGTGGGACGCTGCCTCAGCGTGGTCTGACGAGCAGTGCCATGTCCGCGCCCAGGATTCGAACCGACGAAACACTGGGCCGCCTGCAGTGGAGCGCGCGAACTTAACCACTCGGCCACGGGGCCAGCCCCTGAAATTCATTTTTAAAGCAGCAATCCTGTCTAGAAATTAAGCTGTGAGTTTTACCTTACTTTCCCTTTCTTCCCCATCTCTAACCTCATTCTAGTGCAATTTAGGTTACAAAAGCATCTTCCAGGGAGAGCATTCATATCTGCACGTGGTCAGAAAGTGTATCTGTCTGTATATATAAAATCGTATTAAAGCTGGTTTCCTTATTATTTCATTTTAGAACATCCCTGTAGCTAAATGGTGTTCAAAGTAAACATGGAGAACAGAAGCATCCATCTGTACCTAGTGAGGCAAAAAATGACTGAATTCCCATACCATATAAATACCCCATGAAAACACAGAGGAATCCTTGATCCACCCAACATTCACTGAGTATCTGCCTCGTGGCAAGCACTGCGGATGTGCTTGGATACAAAGACAAATAAAACGTGGGCTCCACTCCCAGCAGTTCAACATCTAGCAGTCTTTGTCCCATGCTCTTAAATCTTGCTAAGGATTGGGTTTTGTTTGTAATAGAAATTCTAAAGCAGGGACAGAAGAAGTTATCTTTCCTAAATTGCCCACCTCTGTTGTCTAACTATTCCACTGAGGAAAACACTTGGTCCTGGGTTACTTCGCTGAGCTCAGATATGTTTTGCTGACACACAGAGTCTGGGCAGCATCCAGCCCCCCGTTTACTCCCTGGTCTTTAAGTCTAGTAAGTATTTTATCATTTACACCTTTCGATGTCCAAAGAGAGTGCCGCTCGGGGTTTAAAACATGTAATTTCCTTTACTACCTCCCCAAATAACGGGGTCATTTCAGGACCAGGACAGTTTGGCACTGGGACGTGTTTCCCAGAAGTACTAATAGTTCGAGAGAGGAGCAAGTGTCTTCACATCTGCAGGTCTGGGTGCCGAACTTTCTACTGTCGGTGAGAATCATGTCCCAGTGAAAATGTAGAAGTGAACCAACCCTCAAAGGGATAAGGTGACAGGGAGTGGTGTTTACTTGAGTCAGAGAGTAACTGAAAATGACTTCTGCAGCTGGAATAAAACAAAGGGTTGAAGGTCAACTTCCTCTTTGATTTTGGCTAGTCAGCAGTTCAAGCAGCCTTTTCAAATGTTTCGTGTCTGCTGACTTGTTCAACTCTATAAAAGACCCCACATCTTGCACCAACCTGTACCTCTTGGGCACTGGAGCGAAACAAAAGGAAAAATGTTCCGTCTTATTAGAATTAATGAAGTCATGCCACTCACATCCGTCCACGTTACTCCACTTTGGCCACCACCATTGTGGTCCATGCTGACATCATTTCTCTCGTAGATTACTGCAGTGGCCTTCTCACTGGTCTCTCACATCCTCTTTACCCCATCCAAAGCATTCTTCACATTAAATCACTGTAATTCATTAATTCACAGTATTAATTCACAGTAATCTTTTGGAAACTCAAATAATACAACTAAAATCTGAATACCCTACACATATAAATATATCCTAACTTAAAAATTTCCCCTGGCTCCCCATTGCTCCAAAGACTTAACTAGTTGATTTGGCCCAGAGAACTCTGCTTAATCTGTGCCTCCCACGCTTTTCCCTCTTCTTGTTGCATCACATTCCTCCCTCCTCACTCTCTCTGCTCTCATCACCCAGATTCCTCTGCGTGGAACACTTCTCCCTCCCTGCTTTGCCAAGTTGTCTCCTACTCACCTTTTACCTCTTAAGCCTTATCAGCTCCTGAGGGATGGGTGAGGAAGACCCTCTTCTCCTTGGTTAGGCCAAATCCCCATGTTTTAAGCTCCCTTGGCACCGACAACCAGCTCATGAACCCTTCATAGAATGTAACATGGGACATTTACACAATCTTGTATGATTAATTTCTGCCTGATCTCCCCTCTAGACTGTAAGATCCATGAAGGCAGAGACTCTACCTTTTTGCTTACCATTGTATTCCAGAGCCTGGCATAGTGTCTGGCACATGTTAGGTACTAAATAAATTCATTCTGAAGGAAGGAAGAATGAATGCGTGGTAAATTGATACTTCTAAAATAATAAAGAGGAGGCCTAGCATTTTAAATGAGTGATAATAATGGGTAGCACATATTAAACTTCTAGTGTTAGGTAAACACTGTTCAAAACTCTTTACTCAGTCATTCCAGTTCCGAGGACCAACCCTATCAGTACACATCAGTATCTGCACATAATAGATGAGATCTGAGACTCAGGCTACTTGTGCAAGGCCAGGCAGCCAGTGTAAGGTGAAGCCTTAACAGTTGTCAATATTGTTACTCTATTTATTACTATTCTCACCTTGGTGGAGTTCCTAAGAGTGCCATCGTCAAAGGGGGTGGTGTTGGGCAGGCACAGCCCTGCCGCCAGGCCTCTGAGCACCTTCTAAGGCTGGGCCTGGAGTGAGAGTTTGGGGGCTCAGGGGCTGTGAGGGCCTGCCCACCACAATGGAAATGGCAGATGGAGGAAAGGATCCTTCAGGCTGGGCAGTGGGGAAGGTCACTCAGGCATCCAGAAACCTTCCTCAGAACCTGTCTTTGAATTAAATCTCAACTCATATCTTCCAGAAGCCTGAGGTGAGATGTCTGGCCATGTTGCTGGTGCCGTCGCCCTCAAGAAGCCAAACAGGCTCTCAGAGTCTCTCAGGCCCTGCCCCCGGATGTGGCCCTCCCCAGAGCATGCTGGGCAGGACCTCCCCATAGATCCCTCCCATTGCCAATGTATTCCTCCAGAGGATTCTGAGCTCTGCTTGGTGTTTCCAGCTGTGATGAGGTAAATGTAGTCTTGGTCCTCTGGAAAAGTAGATAATTAAGGCAGATAGTCCACACATGTGAAAGTGTTGTGACTTGGAAAGGGTGGGCAGATCCCAGGTTGGGAGGATTAAGGAAAGCATTGAGGGAAACCTTTCAGTATGGTGGGAGGGAAGGAGGAAAGATGAGATGGAGGACCTCATTTTGGTTTTGGTTTTGTTTTGTTTTGAAGTTTTTATGAAGAAAAGTTCCCATCTGATGACTTCTCTGTTTCCCTCTGGTGGTCCAGCACATATGATCAATGAGCGAGGAGTGTGGACAAGGTGTAGGAAACTGGAATTGTTTTGAGAACTTAGGCAAGTGAGTTGACTGAGAAAACAATCACAGAAGCTCCCCCGAGACAGGGCCTCTGTTTGTTGCCTCCACTGGGTGTCCCAAGTGCTTGGAAGAGCGTCTGGCACATGGTAACACAGGAGGAATGACTGGATTCTGAGGCAGTGGTGGAGCTGAGCAACAGATGTAGAACAGAAGTTTATGGGGCACAAACACACTTGTGTGATTTTATCCAAGAGGAAGCAGGCCCTTATTTGAAGGCAGTTCTAAAAAAGGCAGAGTTGGATTTTGCTAGACAGGACGAATGAAAGAAGGGGGTAGGCTGTTTAGAGCAGAGCAGTATATTTAGGTTTAGGATTAAGTGATGCCCCATGAAGTTTTCCTTGGAGAGGGAGGAAATGAAGACAAATGTTGTCAGGTGAGCAGGGGAAAGTATAGAGTGCCTTGTAGTTCCTGAATAGGTTGAGGAATTAGCATGCTGAGGGCATAAGCTGAGAGGATAAAGGGTGGAATGTCAGACTGTATTTTTTCAGAACACACAAGTGTTGCTGGTGATAAGTTCTAGGATATGGCCATAACTGAACTGGAATGAAGGTAAAGGACTCTAAGATGAGAAGGAGCAGACAGTGAGAGATCAGATCATTGGATGGTCTATCCACATGGATGTTGGGGCCTCCGATTGATTCCTTCCACTTTGAGTTCCTTTCCTGTCCTCCACAGAATTGGCATTTCCTCTAACTCTAACCTTCAGTCCATGGCATGACTCTGGACAAGAAGGCAGAAATGGGGTGGTGAGAGAGAGGGCTGAAGTAGACATCCGTTTTGTTTTTGTTTTTATTTTGACACTCAGCATTCACTCACCTTCTAAAAATAGTCCTTCTTTTGCCCTCTGGGGATCTAACCCCGTTGTCAGTTTCAGTCCATGTCAAGTGGAGTTGTTTATCACTAACGCTCTTACTTTAAAGGAGGGCATTGAAGTCAGGCTTGGCCAAAAAGATTGGTCCATGCTTTTGGCAACAGTGATTGGTCACGGATGGGCATGTGACCCAACTGGAGACAATAAGGCACAGTGGGACTTTTGAAGGGACTAGTGGGAGAAACAACCCATTTTTAGCTGCGCTTTTAGTTTGGAAGATGTAGCTACGAACTTGCCAGACAGACTTACAAGGTAGCCAGTCCAGAATCTAGAGCAGAGAAATGGATAGAAACTGAAACTTGATGACATCAGCTGAGCCCCAAAATGAATCCTCCTGCCTGAGGGCAGCCTTACTCCCAGAAGTTTTTCAGGTGCCTGAGTCAACAGATCCTGTTTTTAAAGTCAGTTGAATTGTACTTGCCATCATTTACATCCAAAGAATCCCTCACAGCGTAAGGGGTCTCTCCATCCCTGGCTCCCTCTTCTGTGCTAGCACTCTGAATATATATTACCTTCTCTGTCCTTCAGGTCATGCCCTTCTATAAAAGAGGGTAAAGAAACCTACTTCAAAGCATTGTAAAGTTTAAATGGGATAACGTACATAAAAAGCATAAATTTGTTTCACAACATTGAAGTACAATAAGCAGTACTTAATTTTTCTAAATTAAATTAAATCTGGCTCAAAGACCCCATTTTAAAGGGTAGGAAGATATACAATAGTAGTCATTAATGGGAGCTTTTTGCCTATTTAGTTAAGTATTCACCATCAAATATGTAGGTAAGAGCCTGTGATCTTGAGTCCATCTTGGTTGCCCCTGAGATTTTCATTGCCCAAGCCCTTCAGGCCCATTGAAAGGCCAGTGGCTGCACAGCCTCTGTGCTAAGTGTGAGCAATGCCGTGGCTTGCGACAGCTCTCAAGATGATGGGGCTTGATGATTAGTCATCTCAGCATCATCACTTCATCACTTAAAAGATTGTGCTGTCTCCTAGAGGACTTCCACACAGAACCCGCCCACCTAAGGAACTCGTCTCTGCATCCTGATTCTCAGGGTCTTGGAGCCACTGCTACCTTTAGGCAACTCTCCTTCTCTCACCCCAGCACTTGTGTCAACCCCTATCTCCTCTCTCCTTGGAGCAGCCAGCTAAAGTCTCCTCCCACATGAGGGTCTGGACAGGACTGTACAACAGGTATCTCACAACTTCTGCTTGGGTTCAGGAAACATGAAAGCCATTAATAACTCCTGAACCCAGAAGCCCAGAACTTCCTGTAAGACAAATGAGGAAAGGTAACTTTTATTCCTTCTGGAGTCCCCTCAGGTGGAGGGTAGAAACAGCATTATCCTGTTTCAAATGAAGGTTGCCTCAAGCTGGGCAAGAATCCCTGCAAAGGAAAATTACCTACTCTTGTCAGCCCAACCCTCTCCCACAGTGAAGCATTGCTAAACTTGCATAATACTCAGTTCCTTCTCTACCTCCGGGCCCCCATAGAAGGAAGGAACAGACGCCGAGTCTCCTGGGAGAGATAGGGAGGCAGCCTCCACAAATCTCTGAGCTTCCACTTGGCCTCCCTAAGGAAGACCAAACGTGTCCTTGTGACCCCAGGAAAATAGCCTAATTTAGGCTCTGATCCAGGGCCAATGGAAGTTCCAGAGGAAAGGCCTCAAGAGGAGCCCCGGGGCCAGCCCCATGGCCAAGAGGTTAAGTTCACACACTCCGCATTGGCGGCCCAGGGTTTCACTTGTTTGGATCCTGGGTGTGGACATGGCACCGCTTATCAGGCCACGTTGAGGAGGCGTCCCACATGCCACAACTAGAGGGACCCACAACTGAAATATACAACTATGTACTGAGGGGATTTGGGGAGAAAAAACAGAAAAAAAGACGAAGAAGATTGGCAACAGTTGTTAGCTCAGGTGCCAATCTTTAAAAAAAAAAAAGAGAGAGAGAGAAGAGCCCCTTCTCATAGCCTGGGCCCCTTCATTGTGGCTGCAGATTAGGGCACAGTTCTGAGTGTTAATCCATGTGAAGGCTGCCTCAAGAAAGCTGATTCCCTTAGGCAGCACCTGGTACCAGAGAAATTCACAGTGCCTGAAGCTGGGATCTGGGGTTCCCATACCCAAGCCACATCAAGGTACCAGTCAATTCATGCATTTTATTCGCCCTGACATTAGGTTTGGAGTGTGGGCTTGAGGGTATAAAAATTCAGGTAACCCATTCCCATCCCATTCTATGTCACTGAAAATTCTTCAGGCGCCACAGAATATCATGTAAATGAGACCCCCGCGCCCCCCAAGCTGCACAGCACTGATCCCTGGGTATAAGCAGCAAGCCCATGAAATCCGTTTCTAGAGAAATTCATCCTCATCTCTCCAGTCACTGTTCAGCTAATACGTTTTCCTTCTTTTGGTAAGAGTCCTGCTTTCCCATAGGAACTGGAATCTGGGAAAAAGGAAAACAGTACTAGAAGCAGAACAAGAGTGTGGGATCACTCCTGGGTGGTACTGTCACCTCATTTGGACAGTTCACTGCCTAGATGTGCTGAGTGTGCAAATTCTGTCTCGTTGCCTCATCCAGTGTTTCTCTGAATAGAAGCAAATATCTGGGCACCAGGTATGACTTGTTTTGTGACCCCAGCCAGTAAGTCAGCCCTTTTGAGCCACCACCTCTCCCTTGGTTAGAAGCTCTTTGGCAATGGGTTCATGGAAAACATCCCAGAATGGGAGCTACATGCTGAATTCCCTAGTACTGGCTTTGCCATCGATTGTGTGATTCATTCTCTCTGATGTTCAAGCTGTGAGAAGCAAATTTGAAATGCTGGATGTGCTATATTAAATATATCAATAAGAGCAGAAGTTAAACCTTGCAAGCTGTAGGGTTTGCTTCCTCTGTAAGCCTGGCTATCTCTATGGGAACTGAAGGTTGCTTCTTTAGGCCTGTAGTCGGGGAGCTAGAGCAGAGTGGAGATACGGTGGCGCAGCGAGGATGAGCCGTCTTGCACCTAATTTTTCCTCCCCTCTAAGTCTGAATACTGGCAGTGGTGAGGCAGGTGGTTCTAAGGGCTCCTTTCACTTTACCGTTCATGATGACCCCACACCACCTTTACCTCCATGCCACCTTTCCCTCCTTCTTTGGATGCTTCAATCTCTTTGATCTTTTTCTTACCAGACGTTACTCCGCTTAGCCATTAAACAGCTTTAACTTTGATGACGTGGATATGGGTGAGCACAAGGATCCACTTGGTCCCTTTGGTCACTTTTGCTTCAGTGAACTCAGTGGGATGTCCAAGAAGAAACCCTTGTGTTAGGAAGAGTTCTAAGAAGGTTCCAAAGATCCCTTCTTTTGCTAGTCACACCCTTGTATAAACTGCTCCCCTTGAGTGTAAGCTGGACCTCGTGATTTGCTTCTGACTAAGAGAATAAGGGAAAGGTGATGGGATATCATTTCCCCCATTAGTTTACAAGATTGTGACTTGTGTCTTGCTAGCAGACTCTCTCCTGGCTTTGATGAAGCAAGCTGCCATGTTGGAGAGGCCTACATGACAAGGAACTGAAGGTTGCCTCCAGCCAACTCCAGCCAACAGCCATCCAGGAATTGAGGCTCTCAGTCCAACAGGCCTTGAGGAACTGCATCCAGCCAGCAGCTATAGAAGTGAGCGAAGAAGTGTGTATTTCCCCAGGCAAGCCTTCAGCTGAGACCCCAGCCCCAGCTGACACCTTAATTGCAGCCTTGTGAGAGACCTTGGAGCAGAGAACCCAGGTAGGCCTTGCCCACATTCCTCACCAACAGAAACTATGAATTAATAAATACTTGGTTTTTTAAGCCACTAACTTTTGGGGTATTTGTTATATAGTAACTAACCCACCCCTAAATTACTGTAACCTTGGTGTAAGATGTAGCATGGCTGGGAAGGCAGGCACCAAATGAGAGGACAACCTCCTTGACAACATTCCTGGAGATACTGTCTTCAATCTCGAAGACTATCCCAAGTTCTCTTAGCTGCAGTGGTATCATTGTGCTCCCCCCAGCCCTGATTAGTCTCCAGGAGGTGAGGCCTAGGTAAGGTAGTGCTGGGTGGAGTGGATGGCCAGGATGTGGGGTGTTAATCTGTCTGGAAGGGACATTTTGAGCTCGAAGTGACCCTCAGGGATCATGAGGAGTGATGATAAGGTCATTCTTCCCCTCCTCATTTTTTCCTTCCTTTTCCACTCACTCCACCATTCCTTTTTCCCTACTTGTTGTCTCCTTTTGCCCCAAATTCTGGGTGGCTGCCCGATGACCATTCCTACAAATGATAGCCAGGTGATCTCTTGGTCTTGCAATAATTCTACCAAGCTGGGCATCCTGAGGAAGTTTCCCTCGGGAGCGGCTCCTCCTATTCCTTGAGGTGTCCTCACATGCAGGGAGACCTCATTGTTGAGCTCAGAATGTGCCTTCCAGACAGATTACCACCCCACATATAACAGATTCTTCGGCGGGACCCACCCAGTTCCTGGACCCTGCCCTGGCCACTCCAGTGTCCACAATTGCAAAACCCACCCATACACACACCTGCACTGACTGCTCACCTGTGAGATACTCAGGAATCAGCAACTTTTTCTAAATGAAGGTAAGTTACCGTTTTCAGGAAAATATTCCTATCTGGTCCTTTTCAGAGCTGCGAGTTCTCTCCTCCCTTCTGCTCCAGGAAGGGTAGAGGAAGGGGAAGGGTGGACTGCTCCCCATTTTCGTTAGGGTCAGCTGAGGCGTGGGGACGTGGCCCACCACCCAGACTTCCTGAGGGAGAGAAAGGCTCTTAGGAGCAGGTGACATTCATTCCTCACCAAGAGATCCAAGAGCAACATTTCCCCCTGCCACTCACCTCAGGGCCTAAACACCCCCACACTTCCAATTCCAAAACTTTCTGAGGCAACAAGGGGAAATTCTGGCTGTATCCCTCCAGAGGAACGCATCCCACCCTGCAGCTGTGTATAGTTCAGGATAGTGAGGGAGCAGATGGAAAGACAAGTTGAGCCAAGTTCTGGACTTGAAGGGTTCTTCTCATTTTGAAAAGGCCCGGAAGTTTTTAGAGTAAACTTTTTGTACTTTTTATGAAAAAGTAAAATGTTTTCAGTACAGGACATCTGAGTAAGGTCAAATACAGGACCCAAGATAAAACTGAGAAAGCCACTGTCAGGCCCCCTACAAGGGACTGGTCGTCTTGCAGAAACCAAAAGAGGAAATCAGTCAGAGCTGACTTCCCTCCTTCCTTTCCCTGAGCATAAGCACTGTGAACCCCAAACCCACTCCCCCAAAGCACCACACAGAGAACACTACTCTCTCTTAGCAGAAACATTTATTGAGGACGATCAGTATCCTTGGTTGTGCTAACCATGGTTCTCATCAGAGGATGTGTTCTCGTGAAAACTGCAATGCTTTCTCAACAAGGACTGAATGATTTCTTTGGGGACATTTTTCCTCCCTGGAAGTGTTGGAGAAGCATTTCCTGTTTGAATAGAAGAGTCAGATCTCTGAACACAGTGCTTTCATTAGAGGTGAGGGTGGCCGGAGGGACGTGGCATACATCATGCATGCAGGTGGGTCTTGGATGGGGCACAGACTCCCTGTAGGGTGGGGAAGGGGGTTGACTCTGGCATAAATGCTGGTCCTTGAAGGCCACAACTTTCCAGGGCTGTCTGATCCAGTCTCTTTTCTGTCTAACCCTTGTACGAAAACTCTTGTCAGGAGGGACAGCATCTTGGCTGCAGGATGTGGTCCTTGCCCATTCCCCTGGCTGTGGGTCAGAGAGAGCCCCGTAGTTGGAGGGATGTCCCTCGTCAGGCTCTACCTGGGCCTGCAGTTCCCCCTTCTGCTGACTTAACTCTGCAGCCTCAGGTTCGTATCTCCATGCCAGTTTCTCCTCTAGGATCTTCCCGATGGCTGCCATGAGCTCATGAGCTTCAGGAGGCCCACAGCTCACGAGAGCTGCACTTTGAGCTGGGTCTCGGAGCGGTGCAAAGGTTGACGTGAACTTGGGTTTTTGCTGGGGACTTTCCTGCCCTGTGATTTTTTTCTTGGAATTAATCCACTGAAAAAACTGCCTCTTTTTTTTCTGAAGTAACTTTCAGGAGGAAACTGTTCATTCTGTGACAGATACGGGGAAGTGCCCTCTAATTCTCTGTCCTCAATAGAGTGGCTCTTCTTTCCGGCTTTAGACGTCCCAACTCCTGAATCCTCGCTTCCACATTCTCCTGCTCTGGAGTCCAGAGGTCTCACTGTCTTTGCAGCTGGTGGGAAATTCCTATCCTGGCATTTCCATGAGACATGCTTAGAGGCCCAGGGTTCCCGCCAATCCCCATTGTCCTCCAAGTGGACTTGCAGCACCTGGGAAGCTCCCATGTCCCCACTGGAGATGCTCTGGGACTGAGTCAGTGAGGAGTCGAAGGCAAGCTATCTGAAGTAAGGGATATGTCAGCGGGAGAGCCTTTAGGCTGGCTATGTTCCTTGCTCTTCAATTGAAACTTCAACTCGGTAGGGAGCTGTTTTTTAATGTCTGATGGTTTGGAATCTTGGGGAACTTGTATTTTTGGTGAGGGACGTTCACTGGTCAGGGTAGCTTCTACTTTCCTCACATTGATATTTACCATTTGGGAGCTTCCCAACTTGTTGGTTGTCAAGATGTCACAAGATTGTGATGTAAGAACGCACAGCTCCTTAGCCTTGAATATCTCCCTGAAGTTCATGGTGGACGTGGAAAAATGTTTTCAATTCTTCTCCACCATCTTTTGGCCCTGAATCATGTCCTCTCTATCACTGGAACTCACATTCTCATCCCTTGGCACTTGTCCAACCCCAGCTTGCCTTGTGGACACCTCTCGGCTGCATCTGGTATTGTCTAGTGCAGTCTTACTCTGACTCACTTTGTCTATAAAGCTGTGTGTGAGGATCTCTGAAGTCTGTCTGCCATGCTCGATTGCCTGGATGTCCTTGGCAAGCTCCTGGTAGATATCAGAGTGGGATGGTTTTAGGGCCCCCTGTCCTTCGTTGCCCACAGATGAGGTAGCAGGGAGTGGAAGATCCAGGATGGGGACTGAATTCGCTGTTTTCACCTTATTTCCCTGAAAACTTTTAGAGCTTCCCTCAAGGGGCTTGGAAACGTCAGCTTTGGAATCCACCCCAGAAATATAGGTGGCTGAGGAGAGAAAGTCAAATTGGGGAAGAGGCCATGTTTTGGCTTCTCTCAACTTATAGAATTTTATGGATTCAAGAACTTTGAGGGGTAGGCCCGACCTCTGACTCACGCGAAACCTTATAATGTGGGCTTCTAGCACCTGTCGGGTGTTGGGATCCAGAAAAGAAAGCTCTGGAGTGGTCATCTGGGGGTGGACCCCACCTACTGTTATGTTTTTCAAATTTCTGTTTTCCATATTGTTCTGGGGACTTCCAGAAGGAGGGGATGGGTTGTCCTCAGCCAGCCATGAATGACACACCCCGAGGGGGATCCTCCCTGCAGTGATCTGCCAACACTTCTGGCTTAGATGTAATCTAAGAATGGTTTTCATTTCATTCTGGTCTGTGTCCTTCCTTGAGACATTTAAGAGTTCATTCCCTGAGTAATTCCTTGAGTGACACACACAGCTACTTTTTGTCTCTGAGGCAGCCCTCAGACTCTTCAGTAGGTAGCATTCTGAGACCCTTGGAGGACTATCTTCTGGGCTCTTCTCTAGGATATATCCAAGATTCCTCTTCATGTCCTGCCTTAGTTGAAACTTTGTTGAGATCGTCTCATGGAAGCTTCCTGGGAAACTCAATTCAGTCTCTGCTCGATCCTTGCTACTCTGGCCCTGAAGCTGACGGAGCTGTGAGTGAGCATGTCTGCCTTTTTGCTGAGATGTTTCTGTGCATTTACACAGAGACTCTAGATTCCTACTGGCATGGAGGCAGCAGTGTGAGAATAGCCTCCTTGGAATGTGGAGTTCCATTTTATCCTGGGGTTCACTGGTGATATGAAAATGGCCAGGAAGGACAGAGACTGGTACATAGGCATGGGAGGACTGGCTGACCAAAGGAGGGGTGAGAGCTTGAGGACAAATGGCTTCTTGAGATTTTTGGAGTGCAGGGACTAAACCCCACAGACTTTCTTGTTGCTTCTGCAACATGTGCCATTTCAGGTGTTGATTTTCAGTTGAGATATGAGAGTCTGACTCAATCTGGGATCTATGGAAAGACACTCCATGGTCCCTAATCTGGGTTGGAGAAGAAGATGGTAGGATTGAGAGTGGGGATTGAAGGTGGGCATGGGGCTGGACCTGAGTGAAAGGTGGGTGCTGGGATTGGGGGTTGGTCTGAGAGAAGGGTTGCGGATGTACATCGGGGAGGGGAGGAGGGTGAGAATGGGGAAGTGGTGGAGATTCTTGATCCCACATCTTGACTGCAGAAGCATTACAGATTCCATTGAATAAGACAAAATGCGACCCTAGTGGGGCACTACTACTAGAAACCAGGAGAGTGGCCAGCAGGGACTCACTGTGCAGAGAGGGAAGACCCCAAAAGAGCTGGGTATATTTCTGCTGCAAGTTTTCTCCCAAAGTCTTGACATACAGTAGCTTTTGACAAATGCTCAGGTGCTCTGGTTTGCCTGTGATGTCCCAGCCAGTTTTGGGGGCTGTGGTGTCTTGTACATCAAGTGGCTGCAATGAATTCCCTGAAGACATCCGTTGGTTTTCTGAGCACATTTGTTTTGAAAATCGTCCTTCCTCCTTTTCTATCTTCTCTAAAATCTGGAAATCCATTCTCTTTTTTATTTGTCTTGCCAAGAATCCCTGGCCGTTAAGGCCAAGGAAAGAAAGGCTGCTGGCCTCCATGTGATTGGTATCAGAGTCTCCCCAGAGACAGGTCTCTGGTAGACGGAGGGAAACTTGCTCTCGTTGAAAATCAGAGTGTGATAATGTGGGGAGGAACATGTTCTTGGCAGGAGCCTGACAACAAGAGAATTCTGAAATTGACAGACTTGAATGGTCAGTGCCTCTGACTGTTGGGACATAAGTGGACAACCCACCAGCGCTACCTGGAGATGAGTTCTCTGGAGCAGACTTCAATAAGATGGAAACCGATTTAGATTGAGTCACAGTTAAAGGGTGGTCTGTCGGTGGTGAGACAGACAGGCTTGGTGCTGCGTGATGACAAGCCAGTGAGTCATTGGGATTGATTATCTGGGACAAATTTGGTAAGGGGTTAATATCTTGGGAAAGGGTGCGGTCAAGAGAAAAGATCGTGTTCGGAGACAGAGTGGCATCTGGTTGGAGAAAAGGATCCGTTGCCTGGGTGTCATGAGGTGGGAGGGGGGAAGGTCAAGGGGTTGGGGTGGGGAATGGTCTCCTGGGAGTTTGGACTCCAAGGGAGGAAAAGGCTCTGGTGGCATAGAGTGAGCCGGTGGTGAGGGTGAAACAAAGTCAGCTAAGGGTGTCATTGGGTTAGGTGAGAGAACAGAGGGGGGAGGTGGGGAAGGGTCAGGTGGAGGGGATGGTGTTAGGTCTCCTGGAGGGACTTCTGAGAAGGCAGAGGACAGAGTGAATGATGACTCAGTCCCAGAAGCTGAGGAAACCATAGAGGACACAGAGGCAGTATCATCTTCCAGGTCCTCCAGGAACAGCAGCCGATTGACCTCCACGGTTGTGCTATTACACACCTCACAGGAGGGGTCTGGACATAGCAGTTGACGAAAGCAGATGGTATCACGATGCTGGCCCCGGGGACTGAAGGAGTCAGGATATACATAGCTGCAGCCAGGACCAGAACAAATATATGGGGCCCTGGCAGGTCTGACAGAGGTAGGGGCACCCATTGCATACTGTCCTTTCACATCCCCCCACTTCCTTGAGCTCACAATCTATGTTGTTTCCTTCTCCCCAAGACTTTCACAATCTGGATTTCAAAATCTGAGGATTTTCCCTCCCTTATCAATCTCACGTTTCACTGAGGCCCTAGAAATTCTTAGACCCTGCTAAGAAGCGGGATACAGGAAAGAAGGATTGTGTTTAGTCACCTTTGCAGCAGAGAAAGCACCTTCCTTGCCTCCTCTGCTTCTCTCTGGCAAGCTCTCCCACCTGGGAAACCAGGAAAGTGATGAAGACAGAAGCAAAGAGATCTTTTAGGAGGCAGAGTAGAATGTCCTTTATGGTACCCTTGGTAGATTGGACTTGGAGAGCTCCAAGAATTAGGATTCAAGATCGCACGGTTAATGATAATAATAAAGCTCACGTATGTATGTTGCTTTATCATTCACAAAGGGCTTTCATTCATATAGGTATGTCATCCCATGTGAGGCTCAAAAACACCATGTGAGGAACATAGGTCACTGGTTACTTCAAGGAAGAATCTGATCATCCAGGAAGTCAAAGTACTTTCACAAGGTCAGGAGACAGAAGTTCTGACTCTTGACATCTCATATGGCCACTTATTGGGCAACGCCCATTGCCCAGGTCCATCACTGCTTCATGCCCAGAGCTGGGCAGAGCAGGAATCTGAGAAATGTTTCAGGTTCTGACTGCTTTCCCATGAGCCTCTCCTCTGAGGGCTCTGTTTTCTGAGAGGGACTGTATCTAGTGACTGACATCCTCAGAGACCATGGACCTGGGAACTCATGGAAACGACAGGAAGGGTCACCCTTGGAGAGCTCAGGTGGGATAGGTAGAACCTTACCTCTTGGTGTTCCACCTTTTCTTCTCCTCTTGGCTCTGCCCTGATACTGAGAACAAAAAGAAAAGAATGAGGGGCTGGGACTCATTGGTCTCACTTCTCTGTTTAGGAAAGTCAGATATTTGTTATCCAAGAATAATATGACTCTCTATTTTAATTCCTATAATTTTGCGTTCCTTCCTTTTATTAATTTTTAAAGGTGATAAGATACTTTCAGTTTTTCCTTCTTTGCAAACCTCGAAGGAGGACTTTTGGCTGGAGTCCACACTTGATCTTCTCAGTCAGAAGTCCTCTGCTCAAGGCGGGCATAGACTCTGAGGCCCACAGTCACATCTGTGCTTCCTCAGATAGGCCCCTGTATCCTGGGACAGAGCTCACACTCCAGCATCTGCTCAGAGACTCAGCTCTGTTCTCCTGATCTGCCCAACACGAAGGAAGGCTTGGCAAGTGGCGCCTGACATGGCAAGATGACTCATGATCAAGTGCTGGGAACGGTGTTCTCCTACACAGATCTGAAACGCTAAATAACTGAATCAAGGACTACAGAATCACTGTTTGGGATTTTATTTGGGAACCTACCAGCACACCCAGATAGTCTGTGAGCTTTAAATGGAATCCTTAGTCCTCCCTGAAGCCCTAGTTCTGCCTGTTCTCTTCCCCTAAGGGAGCAATGGTCTGTCCTCTCCTCAGACTTCCCATTTTAGGTGTCTCTCTGGCCCAGCCAAACTCATTTAAAAATGTGAGAAAGGGAACAGGAAAATAAAGAATTATCCTTTGAGGAGTGACTTTTGGTTCCAGCTCCAACACTTAAAGATCTTGGGAGTCTTTACTACGGTCCTTAGGAGAAGCAAAAGCTGAGCAAACTGAAAATCAATGGCTTTTCTTGAAGTCACCAGAGAATTGAGGTTGCAGGGCAAACTACTACCCAAAATCTTCAGAGAGGGTGAATGCAGAGAATCACAGTTAAGATCAGCTTACCTGGAGCAGAAGCCACTAGAGCCATAAACTGGTAGAAACACGTAAAAGACACTGACAAACTGCTGAGGATGCATGTGGGCTAGCATGAAAGTGAGAAACTCCTGGAGGACCATTTAAGGGGAGGCCCCACCTACTCGTGAGTTTTACTTCCAGGAACCCTACTAAGTTCTCACAGTGAAGAACCATGAAGAAACTCTGATGTTTCTGGCACGGGAGGGTGGGGGAGAAAGGTTACCATTTTGAAAGGATTTTGAAATATCCCCTGAGTGTGCTCCGTAGTAGAAGCCTCCTCAGCAGGGGAAAAGACTACCAAGACTTATCCCACGCGGGGGAAGGGCAATTACCCAACTGCAGCCCCCTGTAGCCTTCCTGTCTCATCTAAAGAGTTCAAAGAAAAAAAAAAGCTTAGAAACACTTGTGAAGGTCACAACCCAGGGACACAGGCCCACTAAAAGATTTAATAATATCCCCTCCCTTAACACCTTCCCACCTCTTCCCCAGGGCTGCAGTATAGTGATGGGATCATAGCTGAAAGAGTTGCAAGGCATAGGCTCTGTTTAAGGAGGAGATTTAGGGGAACCTAAAGACACAAGAAACACAAAAACAAGGACACTAGAGGAAATTGAAGCCTCTGACATGCACAGCTACGGTAAATATTAAACACAGCCCAACACCTAGCCAGATGAGCATAAAACTTCACACTAAAGGTTTATTTATTTCCGTTCCTATTTCCTAATACAGCATGTCTGGCTTTCAACCAAAAATTACAAGGCATGCTAAAAGGCAAGAAAAAACAGTCTAAACAGACAAAGCAAGCATCAGATCCACATTCACATTGACACAGGTTTTGGAATTATTACACATAGAATCCAAAATAACCATGATTAGTATGTTAAGGGCTCTGATGGAAAAAATAGATGGCACACAAGAACAGATGAGGAATGTCAACAGACAGAGGGAAATTCTAAGAAAGAATCAAAAGGGAATGTTAGAAACCAAAAACACTACAAGAAATGGAGAAGGCCTGTGATTGGCTCATCTGTAGACTGCATACGGCCAAGGAAGGAATATGTGAGTTTGAATATATGTCAATAGAAACTTTGCAAACTGAAATGCACAGAGAAAAAGAAAAAAAATTTTAAAGCCCAGAATATCCAAGAACTGTGAGACAGTTTCAAAATATGTAGCGTGTGTAATTGGCATACCAGAAGGAGAAAAGAGAAAGAACAGAGTAGAAAAATATTTGAAGTAATAATGGCCAAGGATTTTCCAAAATTAATGACAGGTTAACCATAGATTGTAGAAGCTCAGAAAAGACCCCAACAAGATAAATACTAAAAAAGTCTATACTTGGACATATCGTCTTCAAACTGTAGGAAACCAAAAGATAAATCTTGAAAGAATCCAGAGGAAAATAAACACCCTACAGCTAGAGGAACAAGGATGAGAATTGTGGGATTCTCATCATAAACCATGCAAGCAAGAAGAGAGTGGAGTGAAATATTTAAAGTGTTGAAAGAAGAAAAACCACCACCCACCTAGAATTTTAGATCTAGTGAGATTATCATTCAAAAGTGAAGGAGAAATAAAACCTTTCTCAGACAAACAAAAACTGAGGGAATTCATCAGCAGCAGACCTGCTCTGCAATAAATATTTTTTAAAAGTTCCTCAGGGAGAAGGAAAATGATAACTTGGATCTTCATTAAAAAGAGGAAGAGAAGGAATAAATTAAGGTAAAATGAAACTTTTATTTTTCTTATTCTCAATTGAGCTAATAATAATAGTGACAATGTATTGGGTGATTATAGTATATGGATAAGTGAAAAGAATGAAAACAATGTTACAGAGGACTTACATTACTTATAAACGTATATTACAAACTCTACGGCAATGACTGAAATTTTTTTTAAAGAACAATTGATATAGTAAGAGATGAGAGAAAATGGAATCATATAAAATGCTTGTCTAAAACCAGAAAACTCAGAAAAAGAGAAGAAAAAAGAATAGATATAATGAATAGTAAAGAGTTATAGACATTGTAAATATGAGTCCTACCGTATTTTTAAAAAATCACTAAATATAAATGGTGTAAATTCACCAATTAAAAAACAGAGACTGTTAGTGGATAAAAAAACAAGACCCAATTAAATGTTGTATACAACATGCCCACTTTAAAAATAAAGATACAGATAGATTACAAATAAAGACAGAGAAAAATGTACCATGCCAACACTAACCAAAAGAAAACAGGAGTAACTATATAAATTTCAGACAAAGCAGACTTCAGAACAAGGAAAACTATCAGGGATAAAGAGGGGTATTACATAACCATAAAGGGTCCATGCTCCAACAAGACACACAGTCCTCAACATGTATACATCGAACAACATAGTGTCAAAATATGAGGCAAAAACTGGTAGAACTGCAAAGAGAAATAGTTGAATCTATTGTTATGTTTAGAGATTTCACCCTCTCTCTCAGAAATGGACAGATTCAGCAGGCAGAAAATCAGTATAGATGCAGTTGACCTGAACAGCACCATCAGTCAACGTGATCTAATTGATATTTTGTAGAGTACTTCATCCGATAATACACATTCTTCTCAAACTCTCATGGAACATTCACCAAGATAGACCACGTTCTTGGCCACAAAACACACTTTAACAAAAGTAAATAGAGATTGTACAAAGTATGTTTTCAGACCATAATGGAATTAAACTAGGAATGAATTGCAGAAGGATAGCTGGAAATCCTAAAATGTTTGGAGATTAAACAACATGCTACTAAACACATTGGTCAAGGAAGAAGTCTCAAAGTATTTTAAACTAAATGAAAATTAAAATAGAACTTATTAAAATTTATAAGGTATAGCAAAAGCAGTACTTAGGGGGAAATTGATAGCATTGAATGCATCTATTTGAAAAGAAAGACTTGATATTTCTGAGGGACCTGATTTACTTACCTGATTGATGTCTCTCTCTTTCCGAAATATTGGGAAACATGGACTCCTCTTTAGGTAGCACAGTGACAGAAGAAGGAGCCCCACCCCACACAGGAAGGCAGGGATGGGAATACCTAGGAACTCAAGCTGGAGCTCAGCCGTGGTGCATTAACATTCCTCAGACAAAGAGGGTGATCTGCATCACCAGAAGTGCACTGCCACCTCAGGCAGCTGGGCGTTAAGAGTGCACATTCTAGACTAGAGTTCCAGGCCCGCATCACAGAGCTTTAGCATAGACACCAAAGGTTCTTGAAGGTCTGGGAGGGGAAAACACAGAAGTGATGAACCCACAACCCTTCCCCCACCATCCAGGCCATCAAATCAGTCCACCCCTCTGAGGCCCTTTAGATACTTCCAACTTACCTTCCAACTCCACATATTCACCATAGCATATATTTCACCTTGGTGAAATTTTCTATTTATTCTGTTACCCAGCTGTTACCTAAGAGCCTTTTATTGCTTGGTGATCTCCTTTTGGACCCCCACGTCATCTTTGAAAGTCGGTCCTGTGCCCAGGGATTTACATCCCCAAGATCTACTCGGCCTTCAACTAAAACTTCCCCTCATACATAATGTGTTTTTACCTGTATGAAACCAGAAATACACTCAGCAGCAGCCCCACCTCCCGTTATCTCCTCAAAAGAATCCACTATCACCAAAAAGCATGAGAGAACAGAGTAGCCTGTATCAACCAACAGAAAGCATGAGAAAGAGGGCCACAAGGGCATGGCACATCCGTGGACCCTGGGCAAACAACTTGAAAATGTTTGGTAGCTCTTCTTTTCCCCGAATCCCTCTTAGGCTAGTCAGCCTCTAAAGGTTCTCAAATCTGGCCCCTTCCACCCATACGGTGTCTCCCCCTGCTGCTCCCTCTTTTTCTCTGCCAAATCCCCTCCTCCCAGCAAAATTTTAAACTTTTCCATTATTTTACAGAGCAATTGTGCTGGACCATGACCTGCAGGGTCAAACTCATCTTGATTTAGGACTAGGCTTCTCTTTAGCATAACTTCTAGTGAGCACAGTTGTAATCATATTTGACAGTACCTTTAGATTTTTTTTGAATCACACCTATGGTTACTTCTTCCATGAAAGGTTTTATGATTTTTTTCCCCATCTACTTTCTATCTTTTCCCCAAAATTCCCATTGACATCTCTGTACCTTTTTAAACAATAATGTCATTTTTGTTGATGGTGTATATATATTTATTTCATCTCCCCCCACGCTAGCTAGTCATTTAATAGGTATAACTTTTACAGCTTCATTGTTTAGTGCTAAACTGCTGGAATGAAGCCCTGTGTCATGTCCTCCCTTTGCCTGCCCGCATTCCCTCGCTGAGTCTGATGAATCTATCTTGGCCGCAGACACCCAATCCTTTCCCTCCCATGTGAGAGGGTTTACCAGTAATGACAGCTCCTTTCTTTCCCTGTCTTCTCCCTCATCCACAGCTTCACCATCGTCTCTACCCAAAAGGAAGGTACACTTCAAGCCCACCCCTCTCATGTACCCTCCCTCGACTGCAGGAGGTCTCTGTTCAGACAAATCCCTCTATGTATCTTTGCTTCTCTGGCATTGTTTTTTTTATAGCAAGTCTGGTCCTGACTGCCCCTAAGGTCTCCAGGACTCATGATTGTAAAATCATCCTTTAAAGTCTGAGCAAGATAAGCTCCACCAACAATAGTTTCAGGTGGGGCCGGCCCCATGGTCGAGTGGTTAAGTCTGCACACTCCGCTTTGGAGGCCCAGCATTTCGCCGGTTTGGATCCCGGGCGCGAACATGGCACATTCATGGACATCCGTGTGTGTGTGTGTGTGTGTGTGTGTGTGTGTGTGTGTGTGTGTGTGTGCTGATATAGAGAGAAAGGGGAGGGAGGGAGCGGAGACAGAGACAAAATGGAGAGATATCGAAAATGGGTCAAAATACTAACGGGTACACCTGGATAAGGGGGGGAAGGTTGTTTACCATCCATGCAACTTTTCCACAAGTTTATCTTTAAATAAATACATTTTAAAAATGGACTGTTGGCTGTTGTCCCAAATTTTGCCTAACCTTTGAAATTTCTGGCTTTTATTCCCGCACCTGCCATCACTAGCCTACCCAGACCCCAGAAGTGTGCAATGGTGACTTTAAAAGAGTTGTCGCAGGTTCTGTCCCAGGCAAGAAACCCTGGATCCTCTTTGCACATTTAAAGTGTGCTAACATTTTAACAGGGTTTCACAAAATACTGGAAAAGAGCATCCCCCCCAAAATTTTTTTTTAAAAAATTATACATAATATAAAACAAGAACCAAAGGAAAGAACAAAATATTCAACATGTGTACAGCATGAAACCCCTAATTTCTTCCTTATCTGGTGCCACTGGGTCGTCCGTCTTCTGGGGTTTTGTGGTGTGAGTTGGTTTGCCGGCACTTCCTCTGCTCTGCTAGTCAGTTACCACTCCTGCACCGGATTTCCGTCTTCAAAAATTGTGTTGACATCTTTTGTCATATCTTCTCCCCTTCTTGTCATCCTCAAGGGCCTTGTTCTTTTTAAATCCTTTACTTGTTTTAGCAGCTTTATTGAAATATAGTTCACATACTATACAACTTACCCATTTAAAGTGTATAATTCCATGATTTTTAGTGTATTCACAGGTGGGTAACCATCACCACAGTCAATTTTAAAGCATTTTCATGACTTCAAAAAGAAACTTCATAACCTTTAGCTGTCATGCCCCTGTCCTCTCATCCCCCCAGCCCTAAGCAACCACTAGTCTACTTCCTCTCACTCTAGATTTCCTTGTTCTGGACATTTCGTATGAATGGAATCATATGAGGTTATTTGTGACTGGCCTCTTTCACTTCTGCATAATGTTGTCAGGGTTTGTGCATATTGTAGCATGTATCAGTACTTTTTATTGCCAAAAAATATTACATTGTGTGGATATACCGTAATTTATTTACCCATTCGTCAGTTGATAGACGTTTAGGTTGTTTCCGTCTTTTGACCGTTATGAATAATACTGCTGTGGACATTTGTGTACAAGTTCTTGTGTGGACATATGTTTTCATTTCTCTTGAGTGTATAGCTAGAAGTGGAGTTTCTAGGTAATATGGTAATTCTGTGTTTGACTTTTGAGGAACTGCCAGACGGTTTTCCAAAACAGCTGCACCATTTTTCATACCCACCAGCAGCATAGAAGGGTTTCAGTTTCTAGGCCTTCTAACACTTGCTATTATCTAACTTTTTGATTCTAGCCATCCTGTGTGTGAAGTGCTATCTCACAGTGGTTTTGATTTGCATTTCCCTGGTGACTAATGATGTGGAGCATCTTTTCATGTAATATTTTACTTTTGGGGAAGGAGAGGAGATAAAAAAGTGTTTGATCTCCTGTGTTTAACTCATCATACAGTAGCTCGTTTTAAATGTATTACAGGAAAGAAACTTTCTTCTAAATCTTTGAAAACACTTGCATGGTGATGTGAAGTCCTTATCACATGTACAGTTTTCTCCTTCTGTGCTCTCTACGTGCTGCAGTCACTGTGTGACTGAGGGACTGCAACACCGTGCACTGCATTTGCTTAGGAAGATTCCTTTCTGCGTGGGGTGGAGGGAGGAGTTAACTCAGTGACTTCTCAGGCTTGACTACAGGGCTGAGCAGAACTGATGGCCAGAGCATCTGAAGCTCAGTGCGTTTCCTCCCCATGGCTCTGTCCATCTGTTTTGGGTCAGTGAGCTCCACAGGTAGTAAATGTCAAAGAAACGTGAGAGCTGTGACATGGGCACAAAGCATACACCTGAGAGACGGATGGCAGGATGTTCCCATGGGCTTTTGCCCCTTAACCGTAGTGTAGGAGACGG
This sequence comes from Equus caballus, assembly GCF_041296265.1. Taxonomy (NCBI): domain Eukaryota; kingdom Metazoa; phylum Chordata; class Mammalia; order Perissodactyla; family Equidae; genus Equus; species Equus caballus. Next base: position 705,626 of record NW_027222392.1, on the reverse strand, counting down.
GCCGTATCACACGTGCCAGATGATAACTGTGAAAGTGGGGTAAGGGGTACATGGGAAGTTCCACTGCTCTCGTGCATGTTTAAACATTTCTGTAATAGAAGCTTAAAATAATGAAAGAAGCTGGGTGCCTCCTAAAGAGAGGGAGGGGACGAGAGGATACCTGGCAAGGGGGCTCAGTCCGTCAAGACGAGGGTTTAGCTCTCTCAATAAGGACATTTCAGGAAGTGTAATCATTGAGGTTAGGAAGGAAACCTCTTTTCATATAACAGGAAAGAAGGAAAGGAGGAACGGGAAAAGGTTTTTGTGAAGCTTTATTGATGGAAAGTTCCTGTCTCATGACTTCTAGTTCCTCTGTGATCAGTGGTCCAGCACATCTACTGAGCAAATGGAGACAGCCTAAATTTGAGGAAAGTGGAGGAGATTTGAAATACGTTTGAGTGTCCCTGGAGAGAGAATGGAATAAGGAAACAGCGACCTAAGCTCCATTTGTCTTGTTCTCATGTTAGTAAGCATGGGATAATTCTTTGTGGAATGAGTGAGTGATTCCCAGCTAGTGCTGGGGCTGAATTTACTGTGGCATCGGTAGACTCCATTGTGAGATTTAATCCAATAGTGATCAATTAGTTATAGGAAGGCATTTCTGGGAAAGGCAGAGAGATGGGATTTTGCCAGACAGGCAGGATTAAAAGGGATTGGATGGGGCCCATTAGTAGTGGAGCTTTTTAAATGTTGGTTAGCTGACAGACCATCGAGTCTACCCCGGAGAGGGAGGAAATGTAAACAAGAGCTTGACCGACAGACAAGGAGTAAGTGGAAAAATGAAGGGCCTGGAGTTGAAAAGTTAACAAGGGGCATATGAATCAGAAGAATGAGAGACGAGGCCAAGGGGTGGAATGTCCGACTGTAATAATCTGGATGGCTGAAGTCTTCCTGGTGATAAGCTCTGGAGTGTGGCAGTAACTACACTGGAATGGAAGGAAAGGACCCTAAGATGAGATGATGCAGAAACTGAGAGGCTGGTCTTTGGCTGGTCTATCCACATCGATGGTAGAGCCCTCCATGGCCTCCTCACCTCTTCAAGTCTCCTGCCCTGGGCCCCATCCCCCTCCCAGGACCTCCACAGAATCTGCATTCTTTCTTTGACCTCAAGTTTCAGACATTGTGGGTTCAATGGCATAACTCTGGACAAGAAGATACAAGTGTGGAGTGAGAGAGGCTGTAGTGGACACCGGTTTTGTTTTTGGTTTTTGTTTTAACACCTAGCATTCACAAGCCTTTCTGGGAAAACTACCTCCAGTGCCCTCTGGGATACTCACCCCATTTGTGTAGTGTGTGTGTGTGTGTGTGCGCGCGTGCGTGTTCGGTTTTGTTACAATAGTTACCATTATACTTGTATCTTTTCTAATGTCCTCAAATTCCTTTCCCTTACTCGGAGTCTTATTTCGTTTGTCACCTATATCTTGACCCCCTCTTATTACTTATAGAACAATCATTTTATTCTATTTTTCCCTTTTTTTCTCCCTTCCATTTTTAAAATCATGTTGTTTTTAGAAAACAAAATTGGTATTTTATTTTTCCACCCTTGTAGCCATCTTTATTTTACTTAGACGTCTACAACTTAATGTATTTAACGCTCACCATCATAATGCTTTTTGAATTTTGCCCCAGTTGACACTCAGCCAATTTTTGAGTCCCAGTCTGTCTAAGTGGAGTTGCCTTTCCTCCAAACCCCTATTGTAAGGGTGGGTATGAGTGCAGTCCATGGTGAGACCCCCATATATCTGTAACCTGGTGCATACTCTGGGACTCACCTCTGGTTCATGAGCTGCAGGTGTTCTGGGGGAGACCAGCCATGGCTCCACCAAGGCCGTGAATATCAGAGGCGGCACTTCCATCCTGATAGGCGAACTGTACACACTAAGGGCAAGATCTTGTATATTCCTATTAAGCATAGATGGAAGGAAGGCAGCAAGATCACCTTCCCCAAAGAGGGGGATGCCATGCCTGATGACCTCCCTGCAGATATTGTTTAGTATTCAAAGAACAGCCCAGTGCCTTTTTGGAATAAGGCATCAGTGTGCTGTGCAGTGCCTGGATCAGCCTCAAGGTGGTGATGCCTGGATCAGATTGAGGAGGGGGCGGGGGGAACAGGACAGGGTCACCATATGGATGATGAGGCATAAAGCTTTGTTCTACCGGCAAGGTCCTTCTTTCCCCTCTTCATTTTTTCTTCCCTCCTCGCTTACTCCAAGTCATCTTTTCCTTACTCTCAGCTTTATTTTATCCTGGGAGGTAGGTGGCTCCCCCGTCAACATTGTTACTACTGGCAGCTGAGTGATGCTTTTGCTCTGCAACAAAATATCATTTGGCAGTCTGAAGAAATACCTACAGAGGGGAACCACTTCCCCCAGGTGCCTTTCCAGTAGGGAAACCTCAATGTAAAGTTTAAAGTATTCTTCCCTAACACATTAATATACTCACATGACAGATTCTTAAGGAGTGTCTGTGCTGTTCCTAGCCCCTCCCCCACCAGCCCAGGATCCACTGCAGCAATACCCTCCCCCACCCCCCAAATCCCATTCAGGGTTCACCCACCTGTGGGGTCCTCTGGTCACTGACCTCTAAATCATGATGAAGCCACTGTTTTTTCTTCATTGTTGTTTTATGAATTGCATACCCATTCTTGACCCTCTTCGGATAGAGAACACCTGTTTTCCCTACTCTCTGAAGGATGTAAAACATTCAGTGAGCGGAAGGTGTGGGCTGCTCTACACTTTCGTTAAGGCTAAGCGAAGAGGCAGGAGGCAGAGCCCACCTCCTCAAACTTCATCAGGGGAGGAAATGGGCTTTTGGGGGCACGTGATATCTCTTTGTCAACAAGAGCTCCAGAGCACTGGTGACCTTTTAGAAGCCAGAGGAAGCAATCAGTAAGAGCTGAACTCACTCCTCCTTTTCCCTAAGCACAAGCCCTGAGTTACCTGAAACCCATGCCCCCAACACAGGACACAGAAAAGACATCACTATTATTAGAGAATCATTTATTGGGGAGAATTAATATTCTCCACAAGAAGGAATTATTTTGCGGTGGGAAATTTTCCGCTCTCGAAACGCTGGAAAAGCGTTTTCTGTTGACATAGAGACGGATCCCTAAACATAGTGCCTTTAGCAGTGGTGAGAACAGCTGGAGGCCCCTGGGCCGGCTTGACGCCTGCAGGTGGAGCTTGGATGGGGCACATGCTCCCGCGAGGCACAGATAAGGGACGCTTCTTATCCAATAGCTGATCTTTAAACGCCATGACTTTCTGAGGGTGTCTGTTCTGGTCTCTGATCCGTCTAGAACATGTAGGATAATTCTGGCCAGCAAAGACAACTTCTTGGTGGCAGGACTTGGTGCTTGGCACTTTACAGGAGGGAGCCCTGTAGTTGGAAGGATGCCCCTGGACGGGCTCTGCCTGGGCCTGCTCTTCTGCCTTCTGGTCAGTTTTCGCAAACTTTCTCAGGGAAGGAAGGGGCTCTTGAGGGCGGGTGACCTCTGCTGCACACCGCTGCCCCACTTTCTCCACTGGGAACTTCCCAGGGACTGTCCTGGTCTTCTGAGCTGTGGTGGTCCCAGTAATGGCAGCTCTCCCTTTAACCAGGCCTCTGCTCTGTGCAGATGATATGGGGCTGCCCTTTTCCTGGGGATGTTCTTGGTTTTTGCCTTTTGTCCCAGGACGAAGCCATTGAAAAATGTGGTTCATCTTTTTTCTGAACAGACTTTCAGGAGGAGGCTGTGCCTTCTGTGATGAGGTCTGGGAAGACTTGCTCCCAAGCGTCTCCTCTGATGCTGTGATCTGAGTAGGGAAACTCTTTCTTGTAGGTTGGCATGTCCCCAACCCTGCATCCCCTCCACCAAGCTCTTCTTTGCTGGTGCCCAGAGGGCTCACTCTCATTGTAGCTGGTGGGAATTTCTTATCCTCGTACCTCTTTCGGTCTTTCTTGGGGACCCAAGGCTCCTGCCGCTGCTGCCTGCTGATCCCAGTGTCCTCCAGACGTACATGCAGCACCTGGGAAGCTCCCATGTCCCCACTGGAGACACCGTGGGCATGAGTCAGTGAGGCCTTGTAAGTCAAGCTCTCTGAGGAAGGGGACCTGTCAGTGTGTTGGCCTTGGACCTGGCTCTGATTCCTCTTCTCTAGTTTCGACTTTAATTCCCTAAACAGATGTTCCTTAAGATCCGATGACTTCGGGTCTTGGGGAACTTGTCTTTTTGGTGCAGGGCTTTCAATGGTCCCAGTAATTTCTATTTTACTGTGATTCTCACGTATCCTTTGGGAGCTTCCTGGCTTGCTGGTTGTCAACACATTACCAGTTTTTGACTGCAGAGCGTTGAGCTCCTTGGCCCTGAATATGTCCCTGGCCGTGCTGTGCACGGAAAAGGGTTCCGACTTCATCTTTTTGTCCTGTCGCCCTTCTCTTCTATCACTGGGACTCACTCTCTCATCCTTTGTCTCATGTTTGGCACCAGCTTGCCTTGCAGGCAGCTCTGGGGGGCATCTGTTGCCTAGCTGAGTAAATTTCTGACTCGCTTTGCCTGTGATGCCACATGTGACAGGCAGATGAGTCTGTCTGGCACCCTTACTCCTCTGAACAACCTCTGCAATCTCTTGGTTGATACCAGAGGGTGATTGTCTCGGCACCCCTTGTCCTTGCCTGCCCATAGGTGAAGTAGCAGGGCAAAGACGATCCAGGACCAGGGCTGAATTTGTTGTTTCCGCTTTTTCTTGAAGAACAGATTTAGAGCTTCCTCTATGGGGCTCGAAGCCCTCGGATTTGGAGTCCACTCCCAAAGTTGGGTTATTTGAGGGGGGACAGTAGAAATAGGGCAAGGACTGGGATGCAGCATCTTCCGATTTAAACGCCTGTATGGATTCAAGGACCCTGCAGGGAAGGCCCCACTCCATTCTCATACGAAAGCTTTTAATATGGCTTTCCATCATCTGTTGTGCACTGGAATCAATGAAGCAAAGCTCCTGGAAGGTATTCAGGGAGGAGTCCCCACCCACTGAAGGTGGCAAACTCCTCTGTGTTATTTGGGTGCGGGATTTGTCAGAAAGCAGCAATGTCTGCTTGCTGGCATGCCATGAACAGCGCACCGTCCCAGGGAGCCGAGCCTCACTGATTTCCTCAAACTTCTTGCTCAAATGTGCTTTCAGGACATTTTCAAGTTGTTTCTGATCTAGACTTTCCTCCAAGGCCCTTGAATTTTTCCCTGACAGACTTGCCACGTGACTATTTAGGTCTTTCTCAGAGTCATATGCCGGATCCTTATCTGAAGAGCTCTCTGGGTCACTCAACAGATGAGCTTTTGGGCCGTTCTCTGGGCTGTGCCCCCGATCCTTCCCCATCTCCTTCTCTACCTGAAGCAGTTCTGAACCCCTCTCATGGAAGCTTTTGGATTGGCTCAATCCAACATTTAGATCTTTGTTCACCGAGATCCGTGAGAGTCCACGATTGCTCTCTGACTTAGCTATCTCTGAGAAATCTCTTGGAGGCATCATCAGTGACAGACACTCACAGATCCTGCGGGGCAGGCCCCACCGGTGTTGGATGAGCCTCTTTCGAAGGTGATGTTCCAGTTTCTTCCTCAGCTCATCACTGAGAGGAAACTCTACGGGAAGGATGGAAATGGAGGCATGGGCCTGGGAGGCCTGATGGTAAGGAAAGTTGGGAGCTGAAGAACAAAATTCTTCCTGAGATCTTTGGACTACAGAGGGGGAACCCCACAAACTTTCCTGTTGCTTCTGCAACACTTTCCATTCCAGTTGTTGAATTTCAGATGAGGTGAGAGACTCTGATTCATCCTGGGGTCTATGGCGACACACCCCACAGATCCTTATCTGGGGTAGAGGACCAGATGGTAGGATTGGGAGTGGGGATTTAAGGTGGGCCTGGGACTTGACCTGAGTGAGAGGTAGGGGCTGGGATTGGGGCAGGGTTTGAGGCAAGTGTTGGGGCTGGATCTCAGGCAAGGATGGAGGTGGGCGATGGAGAGGTACTGGGGATTCTTGGCCCGTGGAGGCATTTGGGATGGTATTGAAAAGGAAGATTGTGGTGCAGTCACTTGAGTCACGGATAGCAGAGGGCAAGGACTCGCTGTGCAGAGATGGAAGACCCCAGAAGAGCTGCATACATTTTTCCTGTAAATGGTCCTCCAAGATTTTAGGATATGGGGGCTGCTCATGCATGTGCAGCTCCTTTGGTATGCCTGCACTGCTCCAGAAAGGAAGGGAGAATGCTGAGTCACACTCATCAGCATTTGACTCTAACGTTTTCCCCGAAGGATTTAGTTGGTGGCCTGGCCTAAGTTTTTTTGGAAAAGAACCCTTCTCCTTCTCCTTTTCTTTCCACATCAGGAAATCACTCCTCTTTCGGACTTGTCTCTCCAGGAGTGCCAGGACATGAGGGCTGAGAAATGAGAGGTTACCAGGCTCTATAAGGTTAGCTGTAGGGTGTCTCTCCAGAGAGGACTCTGAAGAATGGAGGGCAAGAAACTCTCGATTAAAATCACATGGTGCCAAGGTGGAAGGTGCTAAGAACAAGTCTTTGGCACAAGCTTGCCACCAGGATAATTCTGAAATTGACAGGCTTGAATGGTCAGTGCCTCTGACTGTTGGGACATAAGTGGACAACCCACCAGGGCTATCTGGAGATGAGTTCTCTGGAACAGACTTCAATAAGATGGAAACCGATTTAGATTTAGTCACAGTTAAAGGGTGGTCTGTCGGTGGTGAGACAGACAGGCTTGGTGGTGTGTGATGACAAGCCAGTGAATCAGTGGGATTGATTATCTGGGACAAATTTGGTAAGGGGTTAATATCTTGGGAAAGGGTGCGGTCAAGAGAGAAGATCGTATTCAGAGACAGAGTGGCCTCTGGTTGGAGAATAGGACCCGTTGCCTGGGTGTCATGTGGTGGCAGAGGGGGAAGGGCAAGGGGTTGGGGTGGGGAACGGTCTGCTGGGAATTTGGACTCCAAGGGAGGAAAAGACTCTTGTGGCATAGAGTGAGCCGGTGGTGAGGGTGAAACAAAGTCAGCTAAGGGTGTCATTGGGTTAGGTGAGAGGACGGAGGGGGGCGGTGGGGAAGGGTCAGGTGGAGGGGATGGTGTTAGGTCTCCTGGAAGGACTTCTGAGAAGGCAGAGGACAGAGTGAATGATGACTCAGTCCCAGAAGCTGTGGAAGCCATAGAGGACACAGAGGCGGTATCATCTTCCAGGTCCTCCAGGAGCCGATTGATCTCAGCAGTTGTGCTATTACACACCTCACAGGAGGGGTCTGGGCATAATAGTTGACGAAAGCGGGTGGTATCGAGAGGCCGGCCTAGGGGCCTGCGGGAGACAGGAAGTAGAAAACTGTAGCCAGGACCAGAACAAGGAAAGGAGGACCTGCTGGCCTGTCAGGTGAGGGGCCACCTGAAGCCTGCTCCCCCTTCACAATGCCCCACGTCTATGACTTCACCATACACTCAGCAGCCCTCACCCCAAGGCCTTCATTCACATACCCGTTCCTATGGCAAACCCCTCCCATGACTACTGCAGGCTGTACTGAATCCCTGGAATTGCAGAGAACATGTTAAAGAGGGATCAGGAAAGAAAAGGCTAGTCACCTTTTCAGAATAGAAATTAGCCTCCTTTTCTCCTCTGTTTCCCTCTGGTAATTTCTCCAACCTGGGAAACCAGAAGAGTGAATTACATGTAATAAAGGTAGAAGCATAGGTGTTACACGGGAGTCCCTTTATGGGAGACCCTTGGGATATTAACGGGCTATTAACTCTGAAAGCCCCAAGAATCAGTAGATGTGGTCAAACGGTCAATGATAATATTAATAAGGTTCACATGTGTTTGTTGCTTCATTTATAAAGTACTGTCACATACATATATGTTCAAAACCACCATGTGAGGAACATAGGTCAATGGTTACCTCGAGGAGTCTGATCATCCAGGAAGTCAACGTAGTTTCTACAAGGTCAGGAGACAGAAGTTCTGACTCTTGATGTCTCCCACGGCCACCCACTGGGCAACACCCATTGTCCAGGCCCATCACTGCTTCATGCCCAGAGCTGGGCAGAGCAGGAATCTGAGAAATGTCTCGGGTTCTGACTACCTTCCCATGAGCCTTTCCTCTGAGGCCTCTATCTTCTGAGAGGGACTCTATCTAGCGACTGACATCCTCGGAGACCATGGACCTGGGACCTCATGGAGAGGACAGGAAGGGTCACCCTTGGAGAGCTCAGGTGGGATAGGTGGAACCTTACCACTTGGTGTTCCACCTCTTCTTCTCCTCTTGGCTCTGCCCTGACGCTGAGAACAAAAAGAAAAGAATGAGGAGCGAGGACTTAGTTGGCTTGCTCCTCTCTCTAGGAAACTCAGATATTCATCCAAGATTAATGTCACTCTCCATTTTTATTACTAGCACTTTGTGTTCTTTCCCTTTCTGAATTTCTAAAGGTGATAAGATACTTTCAATTTTTCCTTCTTTGAAAAACTCGAAGGAGGATTTTTGGCTGGAGTCCACACTTGATCTTCTCAGTCAGAAGTCCTCTGCTCAAGGAGGGCATAAACTCTGAGGCCCACAGTCACATCTGTGCTTCCTCAGATGGGACCCTGTATCCTGGGACAGAGCTCACACTCCAGTGTCTGCTCAGAGGCTCAGCCCTGCTCTCCTGATCTGCCCAATACAAAGGACAGTTTGGTCGAATTTCGCCCGACATGGGAATGTGACTCATGATCCAGTGTTGGGAACAGTGTTCTCCTACACAGATCCCAAACTCTCTAAATAACCTAATGCAGGGCCGTGAAATCAGTGATGGGATTTTATCCAGGAATCCTCCACCACACCCAGATGGTCTGTGAGTTTTAAATGGGAAACAGTCCCAGCTGAACCCCTAGTCCTGCCTGGCCTATTCCCCTAGAAGGATGATGTTCTATCCTCTATTCAGACTTGCCATCTTAGGAGTCTCTCTGGACCAACTCATTTAAAAATGTGGGACTAGAAATGGAAACAACAATAAAAAATCCCTGTTCGTGGCTTGCCCAGGGATCCTTACCTTTTGGTAGATTTTGGTTTTCCAGAAGGTTGGTAAAGATGGAATCCCCACCAGGAAGCACAGGAACAGAAGAAGCAACCACAACCCACACACGATGGTGAGGTTGTGGTCACTATCTAAGAATGTTGAGCAGATGCTCAAAAACAACTCAATATGGCTATTCAGAAATGAGAGAACATTCCATTGACTGAACTCCATTTTCTGAATCGCAAGGCTGCCTGAGGCAACTGAGCTCTGAGAGTGTCCACACTTGCCTATAATCCCAGGCCTGCATCACAGAGCACTGAAGAGTCACAAAGGGTTTCAGAGGGTGGGGGAGGGGACATGCAGAGGGTGTGCCCATGGCCCCTTCCCCCCACCAGCCCAGCTGATCTCTCCATCCATCCTGGGCCCTCCAGGTCCCTCTGCCCTACCCTGCCATCCTATTTTCCAACTCTGTCCGTTCATCATATCATACAATTACATTAATGGAATTTTCTGCCTGTTCCACCTGTACTCCAGATATTACCTGGGCCCCCTTTACTGTTTGGAGAGCTTGACTTTGGTTTCACCAATTCCACTGCCTCGAAGTCTGAAATGCTCCCTGGAATTTTTGCTAGTACCCAGACATTTACACTCAGAATCATATATGTCCTCAAATCCATCTTTCCTTTAGAATGTTTTTGCCTTACATGAACCCTGATATAGAACTTAAAGTTCTTTACTCATTTGGTTTTGTGAATGTTGAATAACAAATTTTAGTTTTTTGCTTCAGTCAGCCTTTACCGTCTTCAGCCAGTGGGGCTGACTCAAATAATTGAAATGAATAATTCATTATTCAACATTCACAAGACTAAAATCAGTACGGGCACACCTCACTTAATGAAAGGGACATGTTTTGAGAAATGCATCATTAGGCACTTTCACTGTTGTGTGAACATCACACAGTGTACTTACACAAACCTAAGTGGTAGAGCCTACTACACACCCAGGCTATGTGGTGCTACCCGTATGGGACCACTGTCATATATGTGGTCCATTAGTGACCGAAACATCGTTAATATTGTTACATGGTGCGTGACTGTGGTGGATGACAATGACAAAATGGAGTACCATCTTCAAGGCTTCTAAAATGGAGCTGGGAGGCCATTAAGGAAGTGGGGCTTATGCTTCTACACCACATCCACCACCAGATGTTAACTGAACTTTTGAGCTTTACCTGACAGCAGAGGTGACATCTTGAAGTGTTTCCTCATTCCAAGAAGGGACAGTCTGCCTAGGACCAACTATGTTCTGGCAAGTCAGCTCACCCCATGCCAGAAGCAGTCATTAACTGTTCACTGTAGACCTTTGTAAGCCTGTGTCCTTTCCTTTTATCTACCCCTGCCTCCTTTGTCTTCCTAGGAGCACATTTGAGCTTCTACTCGAATCTACATCTCCTGAATTGCAATTCTTGAGACCCCCAAATAAACTTTTTGGTTCTTTTGCAGTTTATGCCTCTTATTTGCTGACTTTACATGGTGACAGAAGTGGGATCCCTAGCTACTGACCTTCAATTCTGGTGCCACTTCACAGACACAAGCAAGGTGCCTGCAAAGAATCTTTTGTGCTCTGTCGTCTCCTCCTGGTGGCTCTGGTTCCTGGTGGTAAGTCCTCCTGGGCCTGGACCTCCCATTTTTGGTAGAGGTCCAGACTTTATGTAGGCGTCCTTTGATACTGGTTCTGGCCATCCTTCCATTGTCAGCTTTGTTAGAAACTTCTGTTCCTTTCACTCCTTTTTTGGGCCTTTGATCCTTTGGTAAGTTCATACAAATGAGAAATCCATTTTCTAAGAGGACCACCAAAGAACAGCCCCACTCTGGCACTCCTGCTGGTTTTGTCTTTAAAGAATACAGACCTTCTACATGTAGATTTTTGTCCCACTGGGCTCAGATTACTCAGGGTGGTTTAAGGCTTCACTGGCCTAAATGGGGCTCCTTTGAAATTCCTAAATTGGTTTATCTGTGCACTCAATTGGAAAAAGCCTATCAAACCAAACAAATAAAATGGGAAACTTTTTAAAATTGGTATCTTGAGGCCTCTAAATGAAACACTGTAAAGGACACTTCTTTGCAAGCCATAACAATGTCATAACTAAGAATTTCAAATGATTAAATGTAAGTGCCATAGATAAAAGAATATTAACTCCTCCTGTATTCGTCAGGGTTCTCTGGAGAACCAAGGAGATTATCTATATATATATAATATATATTAATATTGATATATAATAGAATATATAATCCATTGTATCTATATTTAAATTCATTTATTTAGTTCTATAAATTACATATATACACATAAAATTTATATATAAAAGAAACTTTGGCCTTGCCCCTAACTGCCTCAAAGAATTTAAGACAGAAGTCCTGTTCCAGGAAGGAGCTGTCAACGTAGGGAACTCTAGATGTGGTAGAGAAGGAGGTACCTAGCCGGGCCCATTTTACACAAGTTCTCTCTCATTTGTTTAGAGATGGCCCAGCAAACATTTGGTTTTCTGTCTCCCTGTGAATTGGCTTCCTCCTCTTTGAAGTCCCAAACCATGACCCCCAACCCCGCGCCTTTGTAAAATATCTAAACCCTAACCATAGACCTGGCAGACACGCTGTAGACTGAGCAGCAGCATGAAGACCAGGGTCAACCTGATGACATTGTGGGTGGGACTACTGGCTGTTTGTCCACATCCTTGTCCTGGGCGCCCAGGAAGGCAGTCACCCAGCAACTTGCAGTGAGGTGTGGCGTGTGACTATGTTTCAGCCAATGCAATGGGAGTGGAAGTGGTGTGTGCCATTTCCAGGTTGGAACTTTTGAAAGCAGGTTTGTCTTCTCCGTGTTCCTTCTTTCTCCTTGTGCAGATTGGTTGCAGACAATGATACAGGCGCCAGGAATGGCGGAGCCAAGAGACGGGAATTCATGGGTGACTGACACACCCTGTGGAAGAGAACCACCTGCCCAACGCGAAACCCACCTTGGCCTGTAAGGCAATCACACATAAATTTCTACTCTCTGGTTATTCTTTTTCGGGATCTGCTTGTTATTTTCTTAACTATTATGGAAATATTTCAAATATGCAGAAGAGTACATAGTATGACCTCTATCTCCGGCCCCAATACCCAGAAAGAACAGACGTTGAATTGTGCCCTATTTGCTTCCGATGTTGCATTCATTTGCTGGGGCTGCCATGACAAAATACCACACGTAGGGTGGCTTAAACAATAGAAATCTATTTTCTCACGGTTCTGGAGGCCGAAGTTCAAGATCAAGGCGTTGGCCTGTTTAGTCTCTTCTGAGGTCTCTCTCCCCGGCCGCTTCTCCCTGTGTCCTCACACGGTCTTCCCTCTGTGTGTGTCTGAGTTCTAATCTTCTCTTCTTACGTGACTATCAGTCACATTGGATTGGAGCCTACCCATGTGACCTCACTTGACCTTAATTACCTCTTTAGAGGCCCTCTCTCCAAATACAGCCCTATTTTGAGGTCCTGGAGTTAGGACTTCAACATATGAATTTTCAGGGACATGATTCAGCCCACAACGATATCTCTGTTTTTAAGAAGCAAAATGTTGCCGTCACACCTAAAATTCACATTTCCATCCCGTTCTCCTCCCTCCCTCATCATAGGTATCAATATCCTAAAATTAATTACATTCTTTATGATTCCAAGAATAGCCATGTGCATGGCTCCATTAACAAAAGATTACATTTTTATGCATAGTCAAGACATACATGTGTATGTCTCCGTTAACAAATTCTTACACTGTTATGCACTTAAAAAATGTACAGGAACAGCAGCACACTGCACATGTCCTTCTTTGATTGGCTTTGGGCTGTAAATGGGGAAGGAAAAACAGCAGCTGAGGGTAAGAGAATGAATAAACAGCTTATGCATAAAAACCCAAAAGGACAGATTTCCAAGAGCATCCAGGTTGGTGACCATGTGCAGGTTCTGGGAGAGTGGTTACCTGGAAAGGACATGGAAGCTCAGTGCCCTTTCCCCATGTCTTGCCCTATGCGTCTGTTCCATCGAGCTATTCCCGAGTCATATCCTTTTCTAATAAACAGGTAATCTAGTAAGTAAGAGGTTTCTCTGAGTTCTGTGAGCCGCCCTAGCAAATTCATCGAACCGGAGTAGAGAGTCTTGGGAACCTCCTACTGACAGCCAGTTGCTCAGAATCATAGGCGACAACCGAGACTTGCTATTGGCACCTGCAGTGGGGGCAGTCTTGGGGACTGAACCCTTAACCTGTGGGATGTGTTGCTGTCTCTGGGTACATAGTGTCAGAATCGAGTTGAATTGTAGGACACCCAGCTGGTGTCCCAAGAATTGCTTGTTGGTGTGGGGGACTCCCCCGACCCCCAACTCCACACACATTGGAATTGGTACCAGAACCTAGGAACAAACTGTGAAAGATAAGCGTGTTAGCTTGGGTTCCCATAACAAAATGCCATAGCGTGGGTGACTTAAACAGAAATTTATTTTCTCACCATTCTGAGGGCTGGAAGCCTGAGAGCAGGATGCCAGCATGGTCAGGTTCTGGCGAGGGCTCTCTCCTCAGCTTGCATAAGGTCCCCTTCTCACTGAGTCCTCAGATGGCGGGGTGTGTGTATGCGTGTGAAGAAACAGAAAGAGAGATCTCTTCCACTTCTGATGAGGCCACAGTCCTATCTGATTTAGGTTCCACCATTATGACTTCATTTTCACCATAATTACTTCCTAAAGACCTTGTGTCTGGACATGGTCACAAGGGGGGTCAGGGCTTCCATATATGAATGGCGGGGAGAGAGAATTCAGTCCATAGCAATAAATAAAGAGCAAATAAATAGAAACAAAGGTTTGGCATTTCTCTTTCTCATTTCCTTTCTTCCTGACTTTACTGTCTTGCTCTTTGTCTAGCTTCTTGAACAAGTAGCTCATTGGTTTCTAATTTTTCTTTTTAGATACGTATGTTGAAGCTATCTTTCTTCTAAGTATTGTTTAATTCCATCCACCAGATTTTGTCATGTAGTGCTTTCAGCTATAAATATTTCCTGAGTTCCATATGAGATCACTTTCAATGCAAGGTTCTATAAGTTCCCAGCCATTATTACTATTTTCTCATCTGTCGCTCCTTTTACAAGTATGTAATGTTCCTCCTTGTCACCATGTTGGTTTTGTCTGGAGCTTTACCTCCAGATTTCTATAGATATACCTTTTTATTGACAGGTAAAGGACAAAATGAGGAAATATTTTTGCTATATATAAGCATGGTATCTGTCTACACTCCTGGGACAGTGTAGACTTCTAATCTGTCACTTATCCACCTTTGTGAAAAGGAATTCTAATATTGGCTCACTGAAGTCATTTTTGATGAGGATTTTTAGGCTGCTTAATTTTAAAATGGCTTACGATGAGGATTTTTAGGCTGGTTAGTTTTAAAACTACAGATGAGATTCAGGCTCCAAGGAATGGAATTTGTTTGCCCCTTTGTTGGGAAACATTTACATTCCTAAGGGAAACCTCTATCTGTGAAGATGCCTCCCTCTCTGTGCCAGGAAGAAGGGGGGATGGTCTTATCTCTAGAAGCTCTTAATCAATGCCAGAGGCAAGAACTTAAGTTGGTTACTGTCTGGCAACCTCATGTAACTGACCCCCACCCCTCCCCCCCCACAAATCCTCCTTTGTCTTTAGCCGAGGATAAAATTCAAGCGGTGACTTCTGCCATTTACTCAATCCGGTTTGATTCTTGTCTAAAAGTCATGGGATCACCCAATGATCAGATCCCACCTGCACTGATACCATTTTAACTTTTTTTCATGTTCTTTCCTTTGTCTTGTAAAGAGATGAATCATATACCTATGCCTTAAATTTAGCCCTAACCCTCAACTAGGGGCAGCAGCAGGAGCTCTGACTGCCGGTGAGTCTTGTCCCCACGCACCAGCTCTGCCTGCCCATGGGTCCTGTCCCCATGCTATTCCTCACTATTCTCTAAATAAAAGAGCACTACTGCCAGATCTTGAGAGTCTAAGAAATCTTTCTTTCGACTCCTCGGCTCACCGACCCCGCATCATTTCGGTCAACAGCACAGGAAATTGGTAATATGTATGTGTGGGGACATGGAAATGGCCACCCCAAGATATGTCTCTTTGGCATCAGGATTATTTGAGGCTGATTGCTTTTGATAAACTGGGACAGGGAAGGAGGAATGGAACTTGCCCTTTGTTAGGGCACATTTATATTTGTAAGGTAAATCTCTATCTGTAAATGTTGCCTCCCTCTCTGTACCAGGAAGAAGAAAGGAGATGACCTTCTCTCTAAAAACTCTTAATCAATACCAAAGGCAAGGACTTAAATCTGCATTTTATTGTGCTAGTCTGGTAACCTCCTGTAACTGACTTCCCTCCCTCTCCCAACGTTGGCATTTCTTAAGGATTAAGCATCTTTCCTTAGGCTAGGAACTGATTGCTGAGCTCACCTGTGACCGCCCAGCTCCAGACAATCGACTTGAGTCCTGCTATGCCCACTGAGATAGCAGACCCACTACCTGCTGTGTCCATCAAGTGCCGACAGGGCAATCTTGTGACTATTGTGGGAGGGACATTTCAATCACATGTGAAACACCCTGTTTGGCGGTATATAACCACTATGTGCATCCCACTTCTTTGGTGCCCTTTCTTCCTTCAGGAAGAAAGGCACCGGGCCACGGTTCCTCATAAAGCTTTGTTTAATTTTCTCTTGCTATTCTGTCTCATGTGAATTTAATTCGTTCTCCAGCCAGACGAACCCAAATTTGGGAAGAGGAAATGTCTTCCTCCCCTACATATGTTTTCATCAGTCAGGTAGTCCATGTTGTGCTGTATTCACAACAAACTCCTACGTCTCAGCTAAAAATAACCAAGGTTTATTTCTCGAACATGCTCCATGTCATCAGGGGCTGGCTCTGTATTATCCTTGCTCAGTCTGGAGGATTGAGTAGATGGCAGCTAAAAGATGCTCGATCCAACTTCTTGCACAGCTGCCAGGCAGGAAAAACACACTCCTACTGTTTGCCAAGGTTTGTCTGGAAGAGACAGCCTCATTTTTGCTCAAGTTTCATTTGCCAAAGGCTCACAAAGTCACATTTGTCTTTAAGGGGCCAAGAAGATACATCCCTTCTGTGTGCCAGAGAAGAGCCGACAATATCTGGTGAACGGCAGTAATAATAACTATACACTGTGCTCTATTGTGCCTTCCAAAGCTTATTTTTGCTTTTTGTTTGTTGATTTTTTCAAAAATTCCCTTCAGTTATGTGAGTTACCGTAAATCCTTCTAGTCAATTTCTTTAATAAGAAAACTGAAGTTAGCCAGAGTTAGCTTCTTTTGCTTAAAAAAAAAAACGATCTAACGCATTAGACTTTGCGTTATAAATGTCACTGAGCGGCTTAGGAAAGTGAACTTCAGTTTACACCTTGGGCTGGTTTTCAAGAAAGGGTACACACCGATTTTTGAAGGATAAGGTTTTAATAGGAAAAGAAGCAGGGCATGGCATGAGCCAATATTTTGATCCAAATAATTATTGGTGACTGCAGCATGTCAGGCAGGGAGCCAGCTGTTTTTGCATATGCTCTCTAAGTCAATTTTAATTCTTTATAAGAACAATATGAGGTGAATCTTACTATTCATCACTTACATATGCAGAAACTGAGGGTCAGGGAGGTGAAATGACCTGTGCAAAAGTCACTTAACTAGCAAATGATGGCTTTGTTTCAACTCCATCATCTGATCAGGCAGAGGTGAAAGAGAAGAATGCAATGTGTGTTTTTGGGTAGTGGGTACTGTTCGGTTTGGCAGGACTGTGGGATACATGAAAGGTGGAGGGGCCCTTGAGTGCTAAGGCAGAGAGTTGGAGTCTATCAGGTAGGCAGTGAGAGGAAGGTTTCTGCATCAGAGAGGGCACTGGTGGAGCCATGCCTCAGAAACATTGATCTGCTCTTCTCCTCTACGATGAAGAGAAATGAGGCACGCTGGAGGCTTGGAGACCAGTTGGAGGAGCATTGTAAAAACTCACCTAGGCCTGAATGGGCATGGGTGTTGGCAATGGAAAAAGAAAAAAGTATTCCATCCAGTCTCCAGACACGCAGGGAATTGCTGAACGAAGTCTGAGTTCTCCCTATGTAGATAGCTCGTACTTTTCATTATAGGTTTCTCAAGAACTTGCTCCCAGAAAAAACCTGGATGGAGAACAAAACAGGTAAGTGCCCAAGTGAGAAATCTGCAAAGCTCCTCTCCCCCAAAATCACCTCTTCCCCATCAGTTGTGGGGCCTAACATTTCACCAATGGGGTTCAGTTCTTTCAAGAGTCTCTTATTTAAGTAGGACTATCTGTGGACAAGAGGGCGAAGGGACACTGGGAAGTGTCCTCATTAGCAGCATCCAGGCAAGTAACATAAATGTATGAGGGCACTCTGGGGCGGGGGGGGCACCATGAAGAACAGGGCACATGCTCCATATCAGGGGGGTCTTTCAGTTCTGGCTGAGGGGCCCAAAGTTGCTGGATCCACTATTTCAGCAGAAACCTCATAGCCAAATTTTTTGGGAAAGTCCTCAATTTTAAAACATGGCAACCAGTTTAAACTTCTAAATAT
The DNA here is from genome assembly GCF_041296265.1 of Equus caballus. Classification (NCBI taxonomy): domain Eukaryota; kingdom Metazoa; phylum Chordata; class Mammalia; order Perissodactyla; family Equidae; genus Equus; species Equus caballus. The sequence continues at coordinate 687,927 of NW_027222392.1, read as the reverse complement.
CACTGCGCTGGCCACATTCAGCTCTTAATTTGTTACCAGTTTGCCACCTCTAGGTTAAATGTTAGTACCATTTTATCAAAACCTTTCCAAATTTGAAAGCACATGTTTAGTAAAACTAGCTACAGAGCAGGTTCATTTGGATTGCCGAGAGCGGGCACAGAGAAGTCTGGGAGCCGGGCAGGGACTGTAGGGAGGCCCCTGGACCACGTCTTGGGCATCCTGGCGCCTGAGCTTTGAAAGGGAGATGGACCACGGCAGTGACAATATTTGCTGCAACCGGGCCCTCCTGGGCGACCACCCAGAGCTGGGCTTGGAGCCGAAGGAGGGATGGGCAAGCTGTGCTGCTCCCAGCTCCAGTTGGCCCCTTCCCATTAACATTACAGGAGTGCAGTCGCGTGGAGTTTGAAAAAGCATCCCTAGTTCCACGAAATGATTTACAGGACACCAGACTCTGCATTTCAGAGGTCTCCGGTGTACCATAAAAAATATATTCTAAAGGAATAATCTTTATCTGAGCTGAAGCTGCAGTGAAGGAAGCTCACGTCCAGCTGAGAGCAGCCGTGAGCTTCTGTTCACTCAGGGAAAAGTCTGCGTTCATGTTATTGGAGTAGCATTTTTTTCTCTCTTTGGCACTAGGTATCTAGTTAATATTTAGACATTATATACATTTTCTTTCAACCGTTGTCCCTGTTATGTGATCAAACAAAACCGGAGATGCCAAGCACACCAGCCCTGTAGGCGAAAGCAGACCCTCCAGGCACCCAGCTGTGGCTAGCAGGGTAAACAGGACTCACTGGAGCCAGCCTCTGGGAAAGACTGGCGCCAGGTGCGTGCAGGGCCAGCCCCTGCCCCCAGGAAGCAGAGTCCGCTGGAGTGCCTCAGTTGATAGCTCTGCCTTTTCCTGACATTCCAGCCTCGCGTTTCCTCTACCTCCCTGAGCAAAAGGAAACAGGAAGCAAAGTCTAGTTTTGAATGTTCCAAAGCCTTCTGATGTTTACCATTCCCCCCAGGAGAGGGAGGTGAGGGACGGAAATCTCTCTGCAAAGAAGATACTTTTTAATTCAATGAAGCGATGCACAGACACAGCAGCACAGCTTCTCTCTGCTTATAAGGTGTTCAGAGCGATGATAGTCTCAGTCTATTTTGGTCCAGGGAAATCTGAACTCCTTTAGCGGCAATGGCCCCCAAGGGGCGCATGTGCATCTGTGGTTCAGGGTGTCGAGGAGGAGACAGCCTCTCCTTTTGGAGCAGAAAGCACAGTCAACCGGTGGCGGGACAGAGGCAAAAGCTCTAGGGCAAGGAAATCTGGGGGTTTGTGTCGAAGCTCCACCAATCAGGAGCTTCAAGCTAAGATGGGGAGGCTGGAAAGATGGAAGTTGGGATGGGAAACCTGGTACGGACAAGAAATTCCTCCTGGGTCAAAGGCACGACGATGTCCAGGGAGGGAGAAGGGCGGGTCACGGATGGACCGAGTTTGCCTGGAGTCCCATGAGAAAAGGGGAAGCGAGAGCTCACCACCTTGTGGCCCCAAGCTTCCTGTTGGGCCGCACTGGAGGCAGGCGTCGGGCTCTAAGTCCCTGAAAGTATCTGGAGAGAGAAGGAGAAATTTGCGTCCCAGGCTCCCAGGGGAGGGGAAGTACGCGGCGTTGGGCGGGGAACTTCTCCAGCATGAATGTGGTGCGGGGCGGGGGGCGGGGCGGTGGAGGGGCACGATCTCCGCTTTGCCGGGTGCCCCAGGCGTAGCGCACGCCTCTGTTCCGCGTCCCCCTCCGCAGGCGCGGGCGAGGCGCACTCCCCCTTCCCTCGGCGGCGCGGACCGCGCGCCCGGGCCCCTCCGCCTCCCCTCCGCCTCCCCTCCGCGCCTCTCTCTCCCCGCAGAAAGTTAGCAGCGGGGAAGGAACTCGCGGCGGCAGAGGTTGAAGCAGGAGCCGCGTCGGAGCCGGGGAAGCGGGGGCGCTGCAGACGGAGCAGGTGAAGCCGGTGGGTCCGCGCGTCCCCCTCGGTCCCCTTGCCGGAGGCTGAGGGAGGTGGTGGGGGGCCACCCGGACTGCGCGGGAAGAGTGGGGAGGGGAATCATGCAGCCGGGCTCTTTCCCGGCGCAGCGAGATAGCGGCCAGGGCCGAGGGTGCAGTGGCGTCGCTTCATGCAGCCTGGGCGGGCGGGGGCGCTGGCGGCGGCTGAAACCATGTCCGGGCAGCGCCGGGGGCTGCCGCCGCGAGCCCGGAGCCGCGATGACCCCGTGGCCCGCACCTCCTCCGCCTCCACCTCTGGCCGCGCCGCCGCCGCCTGGCGCGCAAGCTGCTTTTTCTCTGCGCCTTGTCCCTGTCTGTCACCTACCTGTGCTACAGCCTCCTGGGCGGCTCGGGCACCCTGCAGTTCCCCATGGTGCTGCCGGAGCCGCCGAGCCCGCCTCCACCCTCTCTACTACCGCCCCCCGTGCGCCTCGGCACCCCCTCGCAGCCGTCCGCGCCGCCGCCGGACAACGCGAGCCGCGGGGAGCCCCCGGAGCCCTCCAAGCAGCCCTCCAAGCAGCCCTCTGCCCCCGTGGCCGACGGCTGGGGACTGGCGAGCGGCAGCGGGGGCGCTCGGGACACCTGGCTCCGGATCCCGGTGGCCCCTGTAGAGATGATCACGGCGCAGAGCGCGCTGCTGGAGAGGGAAGCGCAGGAGTCCAGCACCACCCACGACGAGCTCGCAGGCCGGAGAGCGGTCAATGGGAGCAGCGAGAGGGGTGGCGCCCTCAGCACCCCCAACTATGGGGAGAAGAAGCTGCCACAGGCGCTCATCATTGGGGTCAAGAAAGGAGGCACCCGCGCGGCTGGAGGCGATCCGAGTCCACCCGGAGGTGTGGGCGGTGGGCATAGAGCCGCGCTTCTTCGACAGGAACTACGAAAAGGGGCTAGAGTGGTACAGGTAGGACTCTGGGCTCGGCGCAGGGGATAGATGCGTGGGGAAGACCCAGAGGGAAAGCTGCGGCTTCCCACGCCCTTCGACATCCAGGCACCTCTCCGAGAGCCCTTCGCCCCACGAGGCCTCTGCGGACTCTCGCGGGGCTGCTCGGGGGAGCGCGGAGAGGGCTGGAGGCTGGCCAGGGATCACTGTATTTCAGGGCTAGGGGAGCTGGTGTCACACTGCCCTGCCTGCCTCAGTCCCCTCACCCAGGGAGGTGCTTTCTGAAGCTGCCTAGCTCCACGCCTGGGAATCCCCAGCCCAGGTGCCCGCGGGGTGTTTCCCAGCCCAGGCTCTTGTGGGGCTCTGTTCTGCTGCGTTGGGGACACTAAGGCATGAAGCAGGATAGCTAGATTGACTGAAGGGCTTTGAGTTCTCCTGGAATCTCTCAAAATCGCCCTCAAATGTATTTGCGTGTCTGGAATCCGACTTTAGTATTTTCAAGTTAGAGCAAAATGAACAGGGAACGGTTAAAAAGATGACGCTGGTGAGTTTTGGCTTGGTAGAAAAGACTGAGGATGTTCCCCATCTCCAGGACTTTCTATCCCCAGGTGGCTGCAGGAACCCTGGGTTGCTTTGGCATCAGGAGCATCAAGGTCTGCACGACAGTCGGTGCCCTAAGAGTTTTTACATCCTGCACCCCTGCCCTTTCTAACCGGCGCCTCCTTCGCAACAGATGTTCATCTCCCTTCTCTGCCACAGTCTCCTAGCGATGAGGGAAAGGAGAGGAGAGTAGAAAGTTAAGTGCAGGTAAAATAAATTAGTAATCCGGCTTTCTTGCCAGCCATAACATTTAAAAAACACTGGAGCAGATGCCCCAAAGGCAAACATCCTTTGCTCCCCCCCCACCTTTTATCTCTTTCTGGAAAACATCTGGATGGCTGGTCCCATCTCTGTTGCATCTCAGTAATTAATTGGAGTTGTCAGCCAAACACAGATTTTGTCAGCTAAAGTGATATTATCATCTTCACAAGGCCAATAGGTAAAATAAGGATTTTTTCCTGACAAGGTGCCTTGCTGTTGAAGAGATGTGTTTTCTAAGTTTAAATTACAGCCTGCAAGAGTTTTAGAAATAACCTAACTTCAGAAATATATAGTAAGTGTGTATTATATAATAATATATATTACTATATGTGTGTATTATGTAATATATATTATATATGAAAATATAATATGTATTGATTGATTTCTTCCACTTTAAAAAATACGCCTTATGCTTTCAAAGCTTGAGAGAAGTACATTTAGGCATAAACATTCCAGCCGGTTAAATGGAAACAGTAAACGTGTCTGTCAATATCTTGTCTGTTTCAACAGCGAGAACTAACTAATTGCAACATTTTAGGAGGCCTCAAACAGCCCCTTCCTATCAAAACAGAAGCCAGTCAATGCCTACTTGAACTGGAAAATCAGTATTTATAACATTGCAAGTCATGGCTTCCAGTTTGCGATTAGAATTACAAAAGGTGTTAGGAGGATTACTGCAACAACAGCAAACCAGAGAAAGGAGGAGATGTTTGGGAAGGTTTCGGTTGTTTAATCGTTGGTTGTAGGAATGTTCTGATTTCTGCTATGGGGTTGCTTCAGCCCTCTGAGGGTCACTGTGCTCTTTTCCAGTTCTAATTTCAAAGCTGTGTATCTTGTGAGAAGTGTCAGATGCCCTTTGGGGGAGAGGAAGGCCTGAAGATCAGACCTTTCCAACATGTGTTGTGTTGCTTTGCGGCAGCTGGAAATAGAGATGGGGTGTTTGATTCAGGTGACTTGAAGTTGATGTAGGGTGCATGGTGGAATGCGTGTCAGGAGGTCCCATCGTAGGGTCTGGAGAATTTTCTGAATGAAAGGATAGAAGATGCCAGATTTTCTCATGTTCTTAAATACTGCTGTTGGGAAAAGAAGGTATGAACCGGCCTCGCTGTCATGACATGGTTACTGAAGATGTCATTCCAGCTTTATGGTTCTCTCAGCCATCACTTGTGATATTTGGGGCATGGTGTCAATATTTGGTAGCCGCCGTATAACTGTTACGCTGAAGAGACATGGATAGAGCTAGATTCCCTTGATCCTCACTTCAGAGGACCACATGGTATCTCTGTGTCCTCGATCTGCTACTCCAGAAATTCACCCATGCGAGACCCTTATGATGCTCAGTGGTGCCGATTGGAAGTGCTGGAGGAGAATCTCTCCAACATAGAGGGAATCATTAGCCACCCAAACCTGTCTGTTGAGAAGACTCCCAGAAACCCCTTGGACCCACAGTTGCTGAGTGTGCTGGGACTGGCCTTGGATAGCTCTCCAGCCTTACAAGGGACAGCAGTGTTTTGAGGACATTTTCATTAGCTCTGTCTCTCCTCTCTTTCTCCCATGTAGGAAGAGGGGATGACAACCTCACTCTGTTGTAGAAAAGGAAACAGTGGCATTGATTCAAACCAGTAAAAGACACCTCTTGGTTCCCTGGTACAACTCCGTCTTTTAAATGGTGACATCTGTACTTAAATGGTTATACCAGGTATTCTGCCTGAAATCTTACTCTACTGTTTGAGTAGTTAGAGATCCACAGGTTAAAGACTTTAATTTTCCCCCCATTTATTTGTTTTTGTATTTCTTTTTGTTTTTGGTGTGCTTCCCAATAGCCTACTAATTCTGCAAGTGTTTCTGGTTGCTGTGTTTTCAGCAAGAGGGAGAGCAAGAAGAAATTAGGGCTGCTCCCAGCGCAGCTGGCTTTGGGTTTCCTCATATCCAACTAGGCAGCCCTAGCAGATTTATTTCTAGTGTCACTCCAGTTATGTTTAAATCTAGGTTTTGCTTTCTCTCATGCCATCAATCTAATGTGATTTAAAAACACATCTGAGATGAGACCATGTGCATTTGGTTTTCAGGGCAGGATAGACTGATGGATTAGGATGTGTGTGTTAAAGCTACGGAGAAGCAAGCCTCACTTGGTGGATGGACACAGGCCAATGATTAATAAGTGGGAGTAGGCTGAACCCTCCACTCCTTCCTCCCTTCACCCACCTCCCCCAAGTAAAAGGGTAAAGCCACAACACATCTTTCAGTATGAGCTGATACACAGTGTCTGGGCAGAAAACTTAAACTGATCTAAGGGATGAGACCTTGTGGCAGGCCAGCTGGCTGCCACGGCAGAACTCATCAAAGTGACAGAGACGACTCGAGCTGTGGTCTCCCTCGTGGTTTACAGACTGTACAGTAACCACGACCGCTTTGCTTTGGAAACCACTCAGCTCCAGGGCAATGGGAAGTCACCCTCCATGGTTTCAAGTTGTCTTCATTGGGCCGCCAAAGAGGAATGTGCGAACTTAACCACTGCGCCACCAGGCCGGCCCCAAATTTATCTTTCTGAACAAAACAAAAATATTTCCATTGTTTATACCTTCTTTACTGAAGCATACACCTGGCTTTTGTTGAATACAAAGATGTTTTCCTTATTAATTTTTAGTAGAATTTTGAACCCTTACAGACCTTAGTGAAAACTAAAAAGTAAGCAATTATGTACTATCTTTTATATTAGCATTCTAAGCGCTTTTTATAATTTCTAAAAACATGTTATTTCATAGTACAATCTTTAAAAGAATACAATATCTAAGCATATTTTAGTTTCTCTGTAATAAGAAGCCAAAAGTAGATAAACTTAGACATGTTTAGTGACAATGTTTCAATAGGTTACTGTATTTGAAAATTACCCAGATATCTAAAGAGTTTTTTATCATTTAATTTCACCTGGCAAAACTTCAAAGTTTCAAGTTAGCAGAAATATTTTGGAAGTGATTTTAAATACACATGCCATAACACATAATTGTTAAAAAGTTCACCCAACACTCTTATCTTTTTCGTGTCTATTTAGTTTACTTGTTCCCAATAATTATTTAGGTTGCCTGCAAAACTTCATGAGACATTAGACAAAATTAGCCATCATTTTAACTTATTACTTTGCTAACAAATTTGGAACAAGGATAACATGGGCTTATTTGACTAGTAAACCTAGGCTGCCTGTCTGCATCATATCCAATGTTGATAACTTTAAGGGCATGCTTACTTTAATCAAACCAACAAACTTAACTAAGCTTCTCTTTACCAAAGATTATTTCATATCATGTTAACTTGAAAGACATTTGGGTGGTTTCTATTCCATTTAGAAATAATTTATGTAAGTGCTTACTTTAAACCAACTGCATATAGTTCTTTAGAAATTATACCATCTGGAGATAAAATATCACACATATAGCACACATAGAGACAAAGAAAAACTCCACAGCTATTGTTTTAAAATTACAGCTATGAATCAGGTACAGTAATACAAAGCTCCCTGGCTATGAATCCAAGTTTTGTTTTAGGCCTTTTACTAATGTTTTGTGGAGAAGACACTCAAGATGCTAGATTTTTGGCTAAGCTGCTCTTATGGCCATTTTTCTTTCCTTCCTTTTTTACTTTTTTTCCTCAGTCCTAGGAATTAATGATGGGCTAGATATTCCCTGGAGGGTTGGCAAGCTCTTTGAGGTAACTGAAATGGGTGGAACCTGAACTGTCTCTAGAGCTGCATTCCCAGTCTTGCAAGGATTTTTTTAAGGACAGTTGCTCTTGATTTCTGAGAAATTGGGTTGTACCTCAAATGACATTATAGGTTGATCTACCTGTCCAACTACATCACAAAGGCACAGAGAAACCACTCAAGTATTCTCCAAGATGGAGTTTCTGAGGCATAACTCATCCAATTGAAAGTGTTTCACCCAAGTGGTGAGTCTCCGGGGATGCTTGGGTTGTCCCCCATGATGGTAAAGCCAGTGTCAAACTGACAGTGGGCCTGGAGAAGGGTGCAGAGCCCAACTGCAGGTGTCAGTATACTTATAAGATTTAGTCAAGTCCCATTCAACCTGGGCACTTAGTCCCTGAACCAGCACGAGGCAAGCCAGGGAGGCAAGAGCCAAAGGCTTGGAGAAAGCTGGGAGCTGGGGCTCCCAACGCCAGGGTTGAGAGTTAAGTCCCTGATAGAAAGTTTTTCAAGATTTTGATTTTTCAGAAGTTTCAGGTTCTGCTCAGGTCCAGCTGGAATTTAACCTTGACTTGGCGACAACAGAGGAGGGGATGAATGAGATAGACAACTAAGGGAAAGAGGTGACCAGGCCTCGCCCTCATGGCCTCTTCCCAAGGGTTATCAAGATAACATAACATAACAAACATCCCTACAGAAGTAGGGGGCCGGTGTGGAAAGGAAAGGGGCCGGTGGCTGGCTCCCTTGTGCCTCCCTTGTGCACAAACTAATAAACTTTTACTTTTCTACTCCCATTTGTTGTCTCTCTTGATTTCTATCCTGGGGGACAACAAGAACCCAGTGCGCTGGTAACAGCTTCAATAGTCATGCTCATGCCTCCCAGGGGAAAGTGGTCCCCAGCATTATTCACACATGGTATCTGGAAAGAATGAAAGAAGACAGAGGAGAGGCACTGGCATTTCTTGAACCCTTGTGATTGTGGTGGTGGTTGCTTTATAGATATGTTATCACATCGGGGTGTCATGATGAGGCTGTGAGTTAAACAGCAACAATCCTGGTTTACAGGTGGCTCCTGGAAGGTGAACCACTTGCTCAAGTTTGCTCAGCTGGTCATTGGTTGAGTTGACCACATCTGTCCAATTTCAGAGTGCTTGGTTTCTTTCCCTGTACCACGCTGCCGCACAGAAAGTACTAGAATGTCTTTTCCTTCTTTCATTCTTCAAACATTCAATAACGTTTACCAGGTGCCCAGTACTGTTTTAGGTACTGAGGATAAAGTGGAGAACAAGACAGAGGCAGGACCTGTTCTTGTGGAAATGGCATCTTTTAGTAGGGTGGTAGAGGAGACAGCAAACAAACGAGTCTTTCTTTTAACCGTTTTAATGTGGCTATAGAAAACTTAAAATGACACTTGTGACTCCCATTGCATTTCCATTGGGCAGGGCTCCTGTAGAGCAGTGCTTTTTAAACGTGAAATGCACATGGATCACCTGCGGTGTTGTTAACATGCAGATTCTGATTCAGCAGGACTGGGGAGGGGCCTCAGACTCTGCATTTCTAACTTCCCAGTTGATGCTGATGCTGCTGATCCCTGAACCTCACTTTGAGAAGCAGGAGTCTAGAGAGTAATTGGGGTGTGTGTGTGTGTGTGTGTGTGTGTGTGTGTGCATGCACAGATATTATTTTAAGTGAAATGGTTAGGGGAAACCTCTCTGTGGAGGTGATGTAAATGAAATGAAAGAGTAAGATCCTGCCATGTGAAGATCGAGGTGGAGAGGTTTCCAGTAGAGGGAACAGCAGGTACAAAGGCCCTGAGGTGGAAACAAGTCTCATGGGTTTACAAAAGCACAGTGTTTGGAGCTGGCTAAAACTGGGTTCATAACCTGGTTTTGCAACTTAATAGTTGGATGATCCTGGCTGGATAACCTATTTAAGGTCACTCGGTTTCAGGTTGTTGATCTGAGAGTAATTTCTTACTTGCAGGATTTTTGGAAGGAGTAAATGAAGTAAAAGTGAACGTATTTTCTAAACAAAAAGTGAGTATCCTAGAGCAGAAAACCAAATGGACCCAACTACTGGGTTTTTCCATTTCTCAAATCATTTTGGTCTCATATGCTTTACCTTCTATCACTGCTATCATACTACTGACTGAAGAGTCTCTTATTGGGAATATTTTTGGGAAAAGTCTAATAATGATTGGCTTTGCAATCTACATCTTCTTAATGTCTTAAACAAAGGGTCAGCAACTCAGATGCCATCTGGGCCCACAGCGATTATATAAATGAATGAAATAGACCAGGTGGGGAGAAACTGGGATGCACATTCTCTGTCTAAACCGGCAGCCACTGCTCCGTTCCAGCTACTCTTTTCCACGTGCAAATGTGGCGTCAGGGTTATCAGATCTTCCACTTAGTAAGAGAAACTGCAAAGCCAGGTTTAGACGTGAAATTGTCTGGTTCTTAATGTTGGCAACAGATCGAAATTTCTTCAAAGCGTGGTGTGGGCCAGGACTGCGGACAAACAAAACCCACCTGTGGGCTGGATACAGCCAGCCGGCCACCAGTCTGTGACTCTGGCTTAAACTCATTTCAGAAAGTAATTGGCACACCCGTACCCTTTGTAGTTGTCAGAATTATGGCTTCCATGTGCTATTTTGTTTTTTTTCCCTCTTACAGATTTTGCAACAGCGTGGGGGAAATACTCCCAGATATATTGCAACCCCAACAAAAGGAGCCCGATAGAAACAGAAGCATTGAGGCAGAAAAAGACAATTCACAAATAACTATCTCATTTCTTCCCAATGAACATTTTCTTGAAGGCAGGAAAATTCTCAGCTGTTCACTCATGAATCAGGAGTCCCATATTTGATCCATATAAACTACTTATAAAACAGATTCTGGTCAGGTGGACTGAGTATGACATGAGAGTTAGAAAAACTGGGTCTGGTTTTGCTTTGACAGATAGTTTTATTTGATGCCAGGTTACTTATATTAATCTGTTTCTTTCTTTCGTTTTTTTAAATCTGTTTCTTATCTCATGAGGTTACATTGTCTCCATAGGGTCCATGCACCCACTATAATACTATGGTTCTAGAACAAACCTCTGTTAGACCCTTCAGAGGAAGGAAGAGAGCAGTTAGAGGCAACATTGTTTGGTGCCTGTTTTTGTATCTCTGAGTCAGAATCCACTGCATCCTCTTTGTGTGACCCTGGACAAGTTACTTAATATCACCAAGCCTCAATTTCTTCATCTGCAGAATGGGCTCAATATGACTGATTTGCAAGGGATTATGTGAGGATGAACTGAAATGGCATTTAAAGTGCCCCCACGCAGAGTATGTGACATAAATTTCTTCCTCCTCTTCTCTCCCCTTTGTCTCCCAATTTTCCTTTGCTTTTCTTCTTCATTTTTCTTAGTTCCTTCCTTCTATCCTGCCTATCAGTATGGCTGGCCCAACAGAGAAAGCTGTAATGCATTTTTCATTAGGATATCATCTTTTATTTCAAGATTATGTCTGAATGAGGGATTTCAAGCCCTTAAGCAGCTCTTAAGTAGCTCTCCAGAGAATAATGCAAACCAGATTCCAGAATTTGGTCTACTGTAACTTGAGCCAAAGGAGGAGAAGAGTCTGATTTCCTGGGGTACCTGCAGCCAGCCTTCTCCACTAAGGGGATGGGGTATGGAAGGGGGCAGGCTCTGCGGGCTTTCCTGCTGATGTTTTCTTGAGCCCACAGTAGGAATGGAGGCCGCCTGCCCTGGAGAGGGACTGAGGCATTTAGAATGCCGAGGGCATGCTTTGCCTTCCATTTTTCTGCAGAGCTGAAGGCATTTGAGAAGGTAGGACTGTTCTAGAAGACCCTGCCAAACTCCCATTTGAGATCAAACTATGTTTGAAATCAAACTATGATGAGATTTGGCCAATTTCACTGGTGTTCCCCAGACATCATAACATGATTTAATTATTTTTACATTTGTAAGTCATACCAGGCATTTTTCATTTTAAATTGAGTCAAGAGAGGGGCCTTGAGACTTTAGGTGAATGAGAGATTGCTAGGGTTGTACGTTAGAAAGTTTTCAAGGTTTTGGGTTTGCATAATGGATGGTATCTCTGAAACGGATTGAACCACTGCCCTGTTCAAGTCATCTCTTGATTCCATTGGTTTCTGTGGTTTGACAAGCTCCTCTATAACTGCCTTGGGAATTTCAATCTAAAATTATAATTCACTAAATCAGCTTTTCAGCCCATTTGCCATGAATTAAAAGCAGGCGCTTGATTTTTTTTCCCTTAACACTCACTAGTTAGGGTTGCTGTTGTCCGGAGCCGCAAAGGGTGAGGAATGATAGGTACCGCCAAGGCTATTTGGTTGTTTGAGCAATCAGAGTTTATTGATAAAGGGAAAGAGAACAAGGAGCGGGGATAAAGAGGAACAGAAGAAGGAGCGGGGAAGCACACAGCAAATTGGTACTTACAACATCCACACCACAATCAGCCAGGAAGTCCCAATAGTTTGTACAGCGGGCGGATTTGCCTACAAAAGACACACACAGAGTTACAAAATCAAATACAAGATTAACGAAAACATCTGCAATAGAAAGGTTGACAAGGGACCTCCATCAAAGAACATATCTTTATGTCATAAAGGGTTCCTATAAATTGAAAAGAAAAGGAAGCAATTCAACTGGGAAAAAAAGGGCAAAGGAAATAAAAAGGAAATTTACAAAGTCATCCCAACAGCCATGTAGGGGCACTACCCTGAGTGCCCTTTAAGAGCCATGTGTCGTCCTGGGCAGGATGCCAACCATCTGGACAGGACGCCCAGCTGCTGAAATTTGTAAGGATCCCAGGCCTGGCCAGCCTGGATCTTACTTTATCTCACTCAAAGACCATCATGTCTTAAAGAAACACAGAGCCCCTCCACATGAACTACTGTTCCTGGGAATGCTGGCCGTATCAGGGACAGCTCCTCTTGGCAAGCATATAGCCTTTGTGCCCCTTCCTATAGAAGCAACCCCCTCCCGACCTGAGGTAGCAGGTGCACACTTCCATCTAGCCGGCCACCACTGGACATTCCCTGTAAGTAACTCCTAATAAACCCCTATGTGTTGTTTGCCATCTCCAGGTCTTTTCTTTGGTCTGTCTGCAGCCTATCCCACACCGCTCACCCAACTGGGCATGGGGCCAGGCAGGCCAATAAAACTAAGGAAAGATACTCCAGCCACCTCACTAGCCTTCAAAGTGATAGAAAGCTTTAAAATAATAGGACATCATTTCAGCCTATCAGATTGGTAGAAATTTTAGAAAATAACAATACCCAGTGTAAGTGAGGGTGTAGGGAAAGAGAATCTTGACCCACCTTTGTGAAAGTAGGAATTCATAAAGAGGTCTTGAAGAACAGTTGGGCAGTAGCTAAAATTCATAATGGCCAATTCTTTGAGCAAACAGTTCCTGCAGATATGCACATATACATATGTTTCCTACAATCCTGTTTAATACAAAAACATGAAAAAGACAGCAATCTAAATGACTATCGGTAGGAAAGAGATTAAATGGAATTTCCACGCAAAGGAGTACTATAAAGCCATTAGAAATAATGAAGTAGATTCCTACAGGCCGACATGAAAAGACAGCCATGATTTACTGGGTATGAAAAAAAGCAAGTTGCAAAACAGTATGTATAAATTATTCACTGTTAATTAAAGTTCCATGTAATCTATAATTCAACAAATACACAGTGAACTACAACATATATTTATTCGATGTGTATATACATTCATTCAAAAAAGGAGTACTGAACCTCTTTTGTGCCAGGCCCTGGGTTGCATTTAAGTGTGCATCTATTTACCTGTCTCTGGGTATACTGCTCATCTGTAGGAGAACACACTGAATAGTGGTTATCTTCTGGGGGTGGGTGAGATTATGGAGGGTCTTTACTTTCTATTTCATATATTTCTACATTATTTCATCAAAAGGAACTCAAAGTATTAGATCTTTTGTTACAGATAACCATTCTGACACAAATATTAACCAAATATGTAGAAAATGATAGCAAAAGTGTGGAAAAGCAAAGAGGCCAGCAAACGGCAAAGCCTGAATAGGTTCTACTTCCAACTGTATGAGGGAAACCAAGGATGGGGGAGATGTTTTCTGTACAAACTTAATTGTGAATGTGATTAGCAGAAGGAAAGAAGGACTGAAGCACTGTGGCTGTGTGTAAAAGGCAGATTATCGAGCTGTGATGTTCCTGATGTTATTGTGTTGACCATCCGAGAAGACCATCCTCTCTAAGCATGTTTTCTGACCTGATTTTTTTTTTTTTGAGGAAGATTAGCCCTGAGCTAACTACTGCCCATGCTCCTCTTTTTGCTGAGGAAGATTGACCCTGAGCTAACATCCGTGTCCATCTTCCTCTACTTTATACGTGGGACGCCTACCACAGCATGGCTTGCCAAGAGGTGCCACATCCGCACCCGGGATCGGAACCGGCGAACCCCGGGCCGCCGAGAATATGCGCACTTAACCCCTGCGCCACCGGGCCAGCCCTGATCTGAATTATTAATAACCCCATTGATCTTCTCTCTGTCAGACAAAGACTGAAAATGATGGAAGATTCTGGAAGAGGTTTACCATAAGTTGAAAGGCTTAGAAATGAGGAAGTGTTGTTGGAAACACTCATAATTAAAACTTGAGGGGAAAAGTTGACTGCAGGGGCTGAGGAGGTAACAGAAGTGAGGGAAGTAGGTAAAGTATAAGACAACGGGGAGGGGTGAGGACAGAAGTGGAGAATGCACGACCCCTCCCAACAAGGCGGCCGCTGCTCAATTATTGCCACGTAGGAGTTCGGGTCTAATGTTGCCAGATGTAACTTTTCCAAGGAAAGCTGGAAATCAAGATTCTCATGAAAAATCTCCTGTTTTTGAAATGTTGGCAGCTAATTTAAATTTTTTAAAAAAGATTTAAGATTGGGGACCTGTGGACATTTAAGAAGAGTCATACGAGCAATTGTTCTAAATTCCTCCATGGTAACTGCAATAAAAGTCTAAATGTATCAGCAGAAGCACATGCTGTATGACATCATGTATGCACACACATGCCCACAGATACAGACCATCTTTAAGAAGGAAAGGGGGGAAAGCCAAAACAGTTACATAGTCCGTACTGTATCACTTAGGTCAAGGATACTTACCCATTTGAAGTGTCTCCTCTGAATGTAAGTCTAAATTGGTTTTTGATAGGAGAGACTTGAATCTATGGGAAGATGGGAGAGAGAAGGATAAGTCAAGCAGCTCATTTACTCTAAAAATGCAGAGGCCCACTACAGAGATGGGACTTGTATACTGCTACTGTTCAAAGCAAGGGCCACTACAGAAGGCCTTCTGTTTAATTACATTTGACCACGTACAGCAAAAATCCAGCGGATACAGCTCTCGGGTTAGGTCAGCTAAGCATTACACTCAGAATTTGATGTCAAATTGCAAACTGATCATGAAATACTTAGAAATAGCTACAGATAGGCTAGCACGCATTTTCCAAATGTTCCAGCATTTTTCAGGTCATCCCAAGTTTCTTGCCTCTTCTCAAACAAAATTTTTAAGATAGCTATTGTTTCTCACAGATAACAAAAATTGACTTTCACTCAGACCTAAAGTTCAGTAACATTTATGTGATAACTCCCTCAATGAAGAATATGTAAAAAATCAGAAATCCGAGAGCCAAATTCATTATACCAATAACCATACACAAACGCCACTGCGTTTTTCACCCCAGGAAACCGTGTCTGGCCTTGATTTAGAGCCTACTTACTCTTACTTCACTCAGAGTTTTAACAAGCTTAGTAGTACTTTGCAGTTCCCAGAGCATCAGAATTGCCATATATTATCCAAAAAGCCTATTTAATGTAAAATGCAATTTTATATTTGGAAAGGGTAAAAAACTTATTTTCCTAGGATAAACTAGAAAAGAAAAAACATTTCCAGTTTGTGAGGATTAGACATCTCTAAAGGACAGGTAGAAACTTTTGCGTTTATTAAAATGTTTAAATATAAGAATTAGAATTTTATTTAAATAATTTTAAAAGGAGGGAGTACAGGTTAAAACTAAGTCACACACCACATAATGACGTTTCAGTCAACCACAGACCACATACGTGCTAGTGGTCCTTCAATATTAGCACCATATAGCCCAGATGTATAGTAGGCTACACCATCTGGGACTGTGTAAGTGTAATCCACGACGTTCACATGACACTGAAATCACCTAGCAATGCATCTCTCAGAACGCATCCCTGTTACTGCTAGGGGACACACGACTGTACTGAGAAACCTTGACCTTGGGCTTGAAGTCAGGGTTTAAAGCTCAGCTCCACCCCTTCCTAGCCAGGTGACTTTAGGCAAATTAACTTAACTTCCTTGAGCCTCAGTTTCCTCATCTGTAAGACGGGGCTAATAATAGCACTAATTCATGAGTCTGCTCTGAGGATTGAATGAGACAATCCAAGTGAAGCATTTAACACGGAAAGCTCTCGGCAAAGATGAGCAAACTCATCATCTACAACTTTGCTAACTCCTTGAAACCTCGACTCAGAATGGCCCCCACATATCTCATATATAATAAATGATTAAGTTCAGTTTCCCATTCATTCATTCATTCAAAAAATATTTACTACGTATCTTTTCTGGACCAGGTACCTTTCTGTGCCCTGGGATAAAGAAGTAAACAAAATACACATTATGTGAATTTTAATTCAGATTACTAAACTATGATAGGTCACTTTTTAAGTGTTCAGAGAAGTTACATGAATGGAGAGAAGAGTCACAAGGGAGGGTATTTTTCATTTTGAAGACTGCAAGACACACTGGAATGAGGGTCTCGGGGCAAGAAAGCAAGTGAGGAGAGCAGGGCCCTAAAATGAGGTCTCTGGCACTCAGACCTGCTGTCTACTGAAGGCTGGTTCTGAATTCTACCAGGCTCTCTCTTCTGGCCAAAGCCACACTTACTTGATGCTGTGTAGCTTTCTCGTGACTATCACCGGAAAGTCAACTTCAAAATATTTCCTTGGGAGAAGACCCTCATCCTGAGAAAAAACACAGTTATCTTTATAATTATTTATTCAGTCATATATTCACTGATCATCCTCACAGACCAAGTACCAAGGCCCGAGGAGCAATGGGGTATTTAAGGATTTTAAATCAGGGGATGATATGGTCAGAAATGCATTTTCTAAATTACTTTGGTCTCAGTATGGGGAACAGATGGCACAAAAAATTAGGAGGTTACTGTGGTCACCTAGGCAAGAAGTAATGGGCAGCCAGAACTGGGGATGCATCCACTGGGATGGAGTGGGGAGGAGCAGGAGGCACTCTGGACGTAGGATGTAACAGTAAGCAGCTTGAGACCAATTAGAGAGAGTCAGGAAATCAGTGTAGTGGGTATGGACAAGAATCTTTTGGATGAAATGAAATAAAATAGCAAATATCAGAAAGCATCACATGAGGTGAGGGTAAGTACTATTTTGTAATATATTTATTTTTTTCTCTGACAGTGGAGTATACTGGGGTGGTAAAGGACAGGGACTCTGCAGCCCGGGTGGACAGGGTTCAAATCCCAGCTCCACCACTTGTTCACTCTGAGGCCTTGGGAAAGTCACTAAACTCCCTGAGCCAAGGCTTCCTCATTTGAAAAGTAGAGAAAATGATGCCACCTCGTGGGGTTGTGAGGATTAATGAGGAAATACAGGAGTGAGAGAACAGGGCCTGCACCTAGTAAGCACCATGTGTGTGCCCTTATTATTTACATACATCAGTACATAGATGTGGGTGCTAGATTGGGATATACATTTATTTTTTACTGTGAGCTGCAGTAAAAAAAAAAACTGTGAACACCTCACACATAGAGACACACACACACGGCCCTGCTTCCCCCTTCTGCTTTCCCTAGCTTGGTTGGTACTATGCCCTTCTCCCCACAGTCACTCACTGGTCATCCTAGAATTCTCTCCATCTCCACCCTGTTTGATCAATCACTCAGCCCTGCCTGCTGACTATCCTAGAATGCATCCTCTCCTCTTCCGCTCTGTCCCCAACTGCACAGACTCTAACAACATCCCTTTCTGATCTCTTTCAACGACACACTTCATGTTGCCTGCAGCAGCTCTTCCCACCTCTAAGATTGAGCTAAGATGCTGGGTGCTCCACAACCTGGCCCACCTGCCCACCTTCTGGCCTAGTACTCTTTTAACATCCCTGCTCCCATCTGTGCTTATATTCCAGAAATGCAGAACTACTTATTTAAAAAGAAACTTGCTGATATCCAGAACCTGGTGGTGGTGTCAATAGAGGGTGGAATAAAGAAAAAGGAGGAATAAGGATGGCACCCTTGTTTCTGCCCTGAGCAACTGGGCAGGAGAGAGAACCATTTATGTAGACAGTAGTAAGAGATGGAGAGCAGTATGGAGGGGCAGCAGACCCCCTGATGGGACAGCATGATGGGAATGGAAATCATGAGCAAGCATTTCCTAGTAGGAAGGTGACCCCTAAGGGCAAGTGTCAGAAATGTGAGATCCAGCTCCCCCACCCTATGCAGACACTAGTCCTCAGTTAAAGTCCTAGGGGATCTGGAGGGGTGGGGGAGGAGGAAGGAAGAGAGGGAGGGAGGGAGAGAGGGAAGGATGGGGCAAGAGAAAGAGAGAGAGAAGAGAGGAAGGAAAGGAAGGTACGAGGGAGGCAGTGGCGGAGGGTGGGGGGAGGAATAAACAAGACAGTTTCCTGACATCAGAGGAGCTCCCGCCTATCAGCAGAGTAGGGCTATGTAATCTACTTGAAGATCCGTGGAGGACGTGTTTAGAGGATGTGTGGAAATCGCACCTCCCACCTGGCATGGTTCCCTGGCTGCACCAGCAGAGGCTTAGCTGCGAGTCAAGGCCTTCTGCTGCCACTGCTACGTGAACTTGATCTGTATGACCTCAGGGGCCCAGGACTGGAGCGTTGAAGACTCCCATGTTCCGGCAGCGGGCAAGGGAGAGCCAGCCGGTATTGTCATAAAGAATAAGGAGTGAGTGAAACCATTAAGGGGTTTCCTGACTTTCTCTAGGAAATTCTACGAGACCTTTCAAGAACTTTTACTCGCAGGGTATGGAAAGTTAAAGATAGTCTAAAATTTCAGAAGACAAAGAGAGCAATTAAAAGCAAATGAATGACAGATAGCATAGAGTCCTACAACTCAAATGGGTCTTCTGACTTTGGAAAGAGCTTTCCCTGCAGTAGCTCACTTGATCCTCCCAAGGATTCTGAATAAGAGGGCACTGTGGAAGGGAAGCTTCCAAAAGGCACACCTGGAGCTTTTAAGAAACAGACATCCTCTTTCTCGGCTTTCAGAAAAGGGCAAAATGGCTGTGGGAAGTGATACTTTCACTTTTTAGTCTGTGATTCTCTAGGCCCTTCTGACACTCCACTCCCAAGTAGCTCACACGTCTCAAGGAGGCAGGGAAGACACCCAAGACTGACTATAAGTACCAGAGGGCAGCCAGGAGCAGCCAGGAGGAAGGGTACCACTTAGTCTCAAAGCAGATCCAACATGGCCGACTGTTTCACAGGCCAGCAAAATTGACAATCCTTCCCCTATGTACTTGACCTTTCAGTTTGTAGAAACAGAATTCAAGAGACACCAAACAACTGAGGCCCCTTAAGAGTTTCACTCACTCCTTATTCTTTGTGACAATACCGGCTCTCCCTTGCCCTATTCTTGCCCGCTGCCCGAAGATGGGAGTCTTCAACCCTCCAGTCCTGGGCCCCTGAGATCATACAGAGCAAACTCATATAGTAGTGACAGCAGAAAGCCTTGACTCACAGCTAAGCCTCTGCTGGGGCAGCCAGGGGACCATCCAAGGTGGGAGGTGCGTGAGACAACAAGACCAACAGACAAGATTTTCCTCACTCTTTTATAGGAGCACATATATTTCTAAAACAGGGATTAGCAAATTTTCTGTAAAGAGTCAGAAATAAGTATTTTAGCCTGTGAAGGCCAGACGGTCTGTCATAACTGCTGAACTCCGCGGTCACAGTGCTAAAGCAGCCACAGAGAATATGGAAATAAATGGGAGTGGCTGCATCCCATAAAACTTGATTTCTAAAAATAGGTGGCAGGCTGGATTTGGCCCATGCAACCTCGGCTCCAAAAGAGCAAACATAATAATTGTTTTTCAAAAAAGGAGGAACTTTAGATTTTAAAAAATCCCTTCAGACCAATATGATTATCAAACAAAACAAAAAACTTCCACAAAAGACTTTCAGACCCTGTGCTACTCTCCTTCCTCACTACTGACAGACAGCCTTTTCCTTGGAAGGAGCACGTAAGCCTCTGTGTACCTTGCTCAGAAATAAAAATCTCAGATTTATTAATTATTAACTCACTTGCAAGACGGGGAAAAAACCAAACCATGGGACCAGTCAAAAAGGTGTCAGGCCCAAAGGAGGGATTTCTCCAGCGGCCCCTGTGAACACTGACACTGCACATTCGCTTATGCTGCATTCTCTTCCAGTTCCTTCTGCTACACCATGGTCCCCGTGTTACACAGGCACAATCAACCTACAGAAAAGAACCGCTGGAACACCCACAGGGCTGTGTGTAGAGGAAAGGGGAAGGAGTCTGCAGTTCGATGAGCTGGGCTCCAATGTTTGTTCCACATTCCAGTGCCACCAGATATCCAATTTGGGGAAAGACACAAGCTCTCGTAGCCCCACTTTCCCCATCTGTGTAAAGCTCTCCCCTCTCACAGAGGTCTCATGATAATTCGTGAGGCCATGTATGTAAAAGCACCTCATAAATGTTAGTTATCTTATCCTAAATGAAGAATGCAGAGGCAAGCGTTTAATACTAAGACCATGTTGATGCCACCGACTTCTCCCTTGAGTAAGAGAAAGGCTGGGAGCTCTGATGACTAAAGGCCATCTTATCAGGTGAGCTGATTAGGGACAAAACAGATATGCAGGTCGGGTTATGCCCTCACACTCTAATTTATCTTGGTGTACATCTGGAGAAATCTGGGGAAATGCACATACCCATTACTGCCACATGACTGACCTGATAGAAGACCCTAAAAAAATCTGTACAAACCTACAAAAAAGAAAATACGATCAGTGGAATCTTCGTAGGGCAAAGGTTTGAAGGCAAAATTCCACCCCAGGAGTCAAAGCCCAGTGCTTTAGTCCTGCTTCTGCCTGTAATGAGACCCAAGTTTCCTGTCCTGTGAATGCAATTACACCTGCTCTTGAATCCTAACAGAGCAGGTAAGGGATCAAATCACAGATTGGCTACAAAAGGGCTTTGTATCATATTATCATCGCCCAGAGAAATTTTACCTAAACGCTGCTATGCTGACAATAAAATCTTAGTTATTATCAAAATTACAAAGGCATGTGCTCTTTGTCTCAGCAATTCCACTGGCAGAATTTTCTCTCCTGATATATTTCCACACATGCAGGGGGAAATATATACAAAGATTTTTTTTATAACCCTGTTTGTAACAACAAAAGATGAGAAACAACCCACATATCCTTCACCAGGGCCCCGGTGAGATAAAGTACGGGGCTGATGGGGGTTGTGGGGGGGGTGTGCAAGCAGGTGGGGACAATGGTGGGAGACAGGCTGTCACTGCATCCCTTTTAATATAGTTTTAAAAGTTTTGAATATGGTGAAAATCTTCACAAAATCAAATTTAAACAACTGGGGAAAAAAGAGGGGGGATATTAACTTACCTTTAATGTCCAGAAGGCTGTATCCATCCCAGCCCCCAGGTTTATAATTTGGCACTGACATTCTGTCTTCTGTAGAAATGCCTTTATAAGCTGCCTGATGCCATGGACACGAGCAAAATATCCTAACAGAGAGAGACAGAAACAAGCTGTCACTCAGCGATGAGAAATAATCCCTGCAAAGCTCTCTGCAGCAGGAGAGCCAAACAGAGCACTTCTGCCCTTCCTCGGGGTCAGCGGATTATCCATGACTTTATAGGAGAAATAGCAAATTTTAAATTCTCTTCTTTTTTTTTTCAGCCGTTTGAACCAAAGTAAGTACAATCTATTTAATGGCAGAATTAACTATCCTAAGAAAAATAAAATGCACTATAATTCTACTTACGAAAGACAAGTATTTTACATGAAAACATCTGATCTAAATGTTCCTCTAGGAAGTGTGCCTTTTCATAGCTATAGTAAAAGCTACTTAGTTCTGTGGTAAAACTCGAAATTGCAAGGTCACATGGAAAATAATATTTTTAGGTCAGGATATTGGATGGATGAGTGTCGAAGCAAAGAAAGCCACACTTCTTATTGTGTTCCTGTCATCTCCACCCTGTATAGGTTAGAGCCTCGGTGTCTGTAACATGGCATCACAGATTGGGGGAGGAATGCTTGTCTAACAAATTGACTTGTTAAGCTCTGGGGTGGGGAGCTGGGCAAAGGAGATGAGAAATAAAGAAGAACAAAGGAAGATAAAGTCTGTCTGTGTTGTAAGGCTGGCTGCTCTAAGTGTGACTATTTTAAGAACAAAATTTGAGAGTGGCATTTAGAAACTTTTATTGTGGGGCTGGCCCTGTGGCTGAGTGGTTAAGTTCGCATGCTCTGCTTTGGCGGCCCAGGGTTTCACCGGTTTGGATCCTGGGTGAGGACATGGCACCACTCGTCAGGCCATGCTCAGGTGGCATCCCACGTAGCACAACCAGAGGCACAACTAGAATATACAACTAGGTACAGGGGGGCTTTGGGGAGAAGAAAAAAAAAAAGAAGACTGGCAACACATGTTAGCGCAAGGTGCCAATCTTTAAAAAAAAAAAGTTTTATTGCAATTTGACACAGGAATCTTATGCCTGTTGAATCTACTAGTAAATAATTTGGGCTTGTATTTTGCATGTCTTATTCATTTTATTTTGCTAGTAAATCATTTTTATTGTATTTTACAGAAATGTCATCCACAATGGATTGGATATTGGGGAAAAGAGATCCTCACCACACACTGTTTGGGAAGCACTCTCCTATTGGGCTGCAGGTCCCCAGTACAGAGGCAAACCCAGGCAGAGGAAGAAGGAAGGAAGGAGGGCTGACATGCTGCCCGAAGCACAGAGTCAGGCGCCATGGTGCGTCCCTCTGCAGCATTCCGAAGGAAATGTGCCTCAAGAGCACAGGAGGGAGGCTTAAGGCCTCTTTGCCAGGCCTCGCCCAATCTTACGGATGCCTGGATTCACCCTCAGCTCAAAGGAAATACCGTGTCCTTATTCTCAGGAACCTCCACTTCAAAATTTCTTTGTATTTCTGAAAGAACCTACCTCAGGATCCATCCTTAGGGCCAAGATTTCCAGCACACACAGGAATTACCTGGTCAGTTTCTCAGTCTGGCTGAGGCTACGCCACACTCCTGTCTCAAATTCTGTGACTTCTTTGATGGAAATTATTTGCAGAGCCTAATACTGTTACTAACACTTTAATACGGCAGCTAAATAGACCATTCACAGTAAAAGATATATGAATGGCTTTTAAACATATGAAAATGATCTTCAATCTTACCCGTAAATAGGAGGAATATAAAATAAAATTACTATAGCATTTTTCAAGTATCAGATTAACAGATTAAACAGTTCCATAATACACTGTGTTGGTGAGGATGTTGGGAAATTAGCACTCCGTAGACTAGTGGAGAGAGTGCACACCGGAACTCTCTAAGAATGAGTCCCTAAAACCTCAGGCCTCTCGGCTGATGAGGAGATCCTGGGAGGGAGATGGTCACTTGCCTCTGTTAATCTCAGGGGCCTTCCTCTCTTTAGACAGTCTCACAAAATGCTGGAGGTAAGGGTCATGCCAGTAGCCAATGCTTACTGCAAACCTGAAAGGGATGAAAAAGGAGGCAGATGAGTAGAGAACAGGTTCAGGCCAAGTTCCCAGGAGCCAGGTCAAGGATCCAGAGGAAAATTATCTCCCTCAAAAGGCCAATCAATGCACATAGAGTGCTCCTCTACAAATTTAAACATACTCATCCATGCATTTTTTATTCATATACATGCCCATCACGTTTCCCATAGTGGTCATTTCTTACCTCTCTCTTTCCTCATGTCGCTAATTCCTTTCTCAGAAGCCTAAACAGCAAATAACCTCCCCTCATACTTACAACTTACAACTATTTATTTACTTAGCAAGCTCCCTGGCCAGATCTAGTCACATAACTCCACTCAACCAAAAGTTCTGGGTCCAGAGAAGGGAGACCCAGAAGTATCTGGCAAACATCATTACTAACTCCCTAAGTACTTCTCCCAACTCTGTGCTAAGTGCCAGTCATTTCATGTCCCTTAAGGAGGTCATAGTGGGGAAACCAGGGGAAAGTAAACAAAACAGCTACAACCTGGCAAATGCTATGGTAGCCTAAACTCTCTCTCAGTGTACATTACAAGGAATTAAGGTTTTAGTGTTCCAAGCCTAGGAGCTGAAGCCCAGATTACCACTGGAAGTCTTCTGGCAACCATGAGTGGAACCAGCATCGGGACAACTGAGAAGTCATGGAAGGAACCTGGATCCCTAAGGCAATGCCACGCCACACCCCTGTGGACCTGGAGCCTGCTCTACCTCTCAACGGATAGTTTGTGAGATAATAAACGTCTTCACCATTTGAGTCAACTTGAGCCTGGCTTCTGTTACTTGCAGGCTGTAGCATCCTAAGTGATATCCCAAATAATACACCCATCTCCATGTTGCTTGATAAGTAAGCTGAAAATTAAGATATGGGTGTGCGCGCGCGCGCTCGCGCGCGCGCGTGTGTGTGTGTGTGTGTGTATGGGATCTCACCCAGCTGGATTCTGAGGCCCCAGAAGCAGATACTATATCTTTTCTTTCTATCTACTCACAAGGCTTGCTGCTGCCTTGACTGCAACAGGTGCTGACTTCCCTACAAACATGTCCCCCACAGTCTCTCCATCCATATTTGTACATCCATAGACACTCCTAAGGAAGCACATGTTCAGCTACTCGATGCAACAACTCAGCACAGAAACACACAAAGACTCACTAAAGGACACAATTTGCTATAAGCCCGGATGTCCAAGGAAAACAGCAGACCCACAAGTTTTACAGAGTAAACCTGCTCAGTTATCTAAAAGAGTGCTTTTCAAACAGTGAGCTGTTTTAATATGAAATCAGTTGAATACTATGCAAGTCTGCATTTAAAAAAACAAAGTAAAACGGAAAATATAAGCATGCATTACACATAGTAAGGGTTAAGACTGTTTCGTGAAGCTTTTGTTTCAAGCACATGTTGGGGGTCTAAGTGCAATGAAATGGGTTTTCTCACTTTTGGTGGCCATGTGATGAACACTGATTTCAAAGGAATCCTCTGGTGCCATCTGGCGGTAAAAGCCATACCTGCAGTTGAGGCAGGAGTGGTAGAGCAGTGATGAGAACACAAAACAAACAGGTTAAGGGTAGGAAGCGGACTTAGAAATGATCTAGTCAACTCCAATATCCAGCGCAAGAATGCTTTCAACAGCATTAAGCCACTGCTTGACTACTCCCCACAAAGAAGGCACTCACTCCACTGCTAAGCAACTGCTGAAAAGCTGGTCAATTTGCCTCCCTCTAAGCGCTCCTTCCTGGACTTATTATTGCCTCTTGGATAACAAGGAGCGGTTTCTATTCCTCTCAGTTCTGTATTATCAGTCAATTAAATACTATTGATTCAGTCAAGCAACATTTATTGAGTGTCTGCTAAGTGCGAGGCATTGGGGATACAGTGGTGACAAGACAGAGAAGGGACAGAGACAAACATAAATAAGAGATTATAACAAATGAAGGATTCAACAGTATGGAGGATAGAGGGACCTACTTTAGAGAAGGTGAAAGGGAAGGCCTCTCTGAAGAGGGGATGCTGAGTTGAGTCCTAGGGAATTGGACAAAGTCAGCTGTGCAAAAGGCATTCCAGACGGGAGGAACAGCAGATAGAAACGCTGCGGGGTGGGAATGGACTGGGAGCGTTCTAGTATCAGAAAGTAGGCATGGGGGCTGGAGAACAGTAGAAAACAGGAGAAACCAGAGAGGACTCTAGAGAGAGAAGCCAGCTGAGGTCACAGAGGGCCTGGCAGGAGCCTGGGACTGATCTCAACAGCACACTGGACGTGGTCAGTGATGCGCAGCACAAAAGGTGGGGAGATGCAACAGGACGGAACACAAGTACATCTGATCCTAGTTCCCACAATTCCTGCTTCCTGGTGTTTCTAACACGTGTTTCTTTCTGATCTTCAAATCAAGATGACTGACAGTGGTTCCCCTGTCTCGAGGAAAAAGGACCTCACTGATTTGCCTATGAGATTGGCCAAGATAAAAAGCTTTACAACACACTGTGGGAAAGAGTAAGGAAGAGAGTGCTGCTGGGCACTGCTCATGGGAGTTCTGAGGTGAATGAGCATGTTTCAGGACTTACAGGCCATCAAGTGGCGATTAGCTGAGCAAATCACAGTGCATCCACGCAATGAAATACTAACCAATCTTGAAAACATAAACTAAAAGAACTGGACATGGCAAGATGGTCAAGATACGCTTTTCAGAGAAAAAGGTAAGACCAAAAATACATGTAGCGTATGTGCCACAAATAGGTGTGTTACCGTGCCAGGCTCACTTTTGCCTGCCACCTGGAAAGCCAAATACAGAGATGACGAGATTGCAGCAGAGAGAGAGTTTAATCACAAGACAGCCACGTGAGGAAGCGAGAGCATGAGTCTCAAATCCACTTCCCCGAAAATAGGAACTCAAGGATATTTATGGGATAGGGGGGCAAGGTGGTCTGAAATGTGGAGATAAGTGACTGGAGGCGAGGAGAGGTGAAGTAATTGATGATGTGTGCATGCATAGTCAGACTTCATGCCTCTTTAGAGGACACATGCTCACAAAATGGCAGTGTGAACATGATGTGAGGATGGGGTTTTTAGCCTCCTGACATCAAAAGGTCACCTATCAGATATCTGCGTGGGTCCAGCTGATGAGTTGGTGGTCTCAACTGGCCTGGAGTGGACAAAGGGGTTCTAATTCCTGAAAAACAGTTTAAACACCCATTACCATGGTGACCCAGGCTCCAGGTAGATGTTATCTATAGGAACCTAGAGGGAGTCAGATAGCATACTGCCTAAACAGCACAGTTAACAATGGGTAGGATAAACTGCTAAAAGCTATAATCAGTAATTGCAAAAAGGAAAAAGAATATTAGTTCCTAGCTACTTAATCATCAATGGCTAACTGGTTGCCAGTTTCATATGTGTATGTCTGTAAATACAGAAGTAGTGGAGGACTAATTGGTATCAAAATGTTAATGATTATCTCTGAGATTTCTGGGTTTTTTTAAATGTATCTATGTTTTTAAAATTTGTACACTAACAACCACATGCCATATCTCATTATATCTAAGATGCAATCAATTGTAAGACTGAAAAAAGAAAGAAAATACACTGCCGATTAGTTTTTCTTATCGCTTAGAATTTTAATTTTGTGGTTATTGAAAAAGCTCTTTTAGACTTCTTTAAACAGATTACCATCATCTCTCTCTCGTACACACACAAAAAGAAAAAGATGAGGGAAATAAGTTGATTAAGTTTTCACTTTCAGGATATCTGTGAGTTTCCACACAATAGCGACCTTCATACCATCGAGGGTGTTGGTGACGCCGCATTTCTTAAAAGACCATCATCATCTTTCTCTGAGATTTTCTTCCAAGCTGCTGCCCTTCACTCTGTAAGTTTTGATACCTTTTCTTGATCCCATCAGAAGGTATCAATGGATGGTTTTCAAACAGCAATCAGGATCTGTGCTCCTTCTTCAAATGGCCTTTAAATGGTATGGGGACAAAAGCATCCAGGGGCTGTGGTTGCAGAGGTCCAGCCCTGCCACCAGGAATAACGACCATGTCCACTTGCACAGGTAATGACAAATCTAACACAACCTGACAGTGACTGCAGGACACATCAAGAATAAATCACATCTGATTTCAAAAAAGTTAAAAGGCAAGAACACATGTGTCACAGAATCAATCAAACACAGCATTGCTTCACAAGAAGAAAACAGTAACAAACATAAAAGGCAAATATTAAACTAGGAAAAATATCTGTGACACACCACAAAGTATTAACATCCTTTCAGTATAAAGGACTAGTAAATTAGTAAGAAAAAAGCCCTAATATCCAAGAAGGAAAAAAAGGACAAAAGACAAAAAAAAGAACAATTCACAAAAGAAATCCAACTGATCAATGAACACACATATCAGCTCTATCAATAATTTTTTAAAAAGCACAATGAAAGCAAAAGCAGAGAGCAGTACTTCTCCTATCAAATTGGCAACAGAACTATTTTTTAACAGAAGCTGGCGCTGGAGAGGGCTGAGGAGGATGGCACTCAACACCGCTGCCAGAACAATCAACTGGCACAGGCACGTCCAAGGCACAGTGGCAACAGGTACAGAAAGCCAGAAAAGCATGTGTACCCAATGACAGAACAACCCCACTTCTGGGATCTTATCCTAAGGAAACAAGAATGGACACAAAGATTTTTGTACAAGAATACTGAACCTGGAATTATCGCATCAGGCGAACAAAGCAGAATACAAAATTACATATACAGGATGTTCCCAATTTTGCTAGAATGAACATATACATATACATAAAGACTGTCCAAAGTAGATACCAAAAATCTAATACTACTTATCTCCATACCACGATCCTGTGCATCTTGTTTGCTGTCCATTCCCATTAGTCCTCTGTTCCCAAAACCCAGAGAACATCCCTTCTACTTGTATGTCCTAATTTCATGTTTGAAACCCAGATGCAAAGAATCAAATATCTCAGATTTAGACAGACCTCAAAGATTTTCTCAATTTCATTCAATCCACTACTACTCTAAAAATTTTCATGACATTCACATACCGCATGTTCAATTTAATATGTCTTGAAATCAACTACCTTTTTTTTAATACTCAGAAGAAGATATCTGGTAGCATATCAGACCTAACGCATTCTGTAATAAATACCTAATTATTTAAATTTAAAATACCAGTCTGTGTACCGCCTAAAACCATCTCACATTCCTCCCGTGGGAAACACTGACCTGGCCCAACCTCTATCTATTCATCCAAGAAAGATTTACTGACTCTGTCCCATCTGCGTGGGTGTCAACTGCCACAATGGGAATTTCATGGCAAAGGTGTGAAAAAGCCTCCCATAGGCATCCCTTCATCAGAGGGTTCAGGGCACGAGAAGGTGCCCTCTCTGCTCGCTGGCTGATGAGGATCAAGGCTGGGTTGGTTCATTTTACTTCTAATCAACACTCATGAGTGCTCACTAGGCGCCAAGCATTATTCTAAACGCTTAACACATAGGAACACATAACCCTCCTAACAAGCCTACAAGGAAGGCACTGCTTTACAGACAGATGTTAAGGTAGTTTCCTCAAGATGTGCAACCTTGCAGAGAACTTCATTCTGCTGCTTTTCAAACCTACTTACCCACCTGATCTAGACCCCTCTTCCAACACTTCAGTTGTTTACGTCATGTGTATCTGTTTGTGAGTGTGCTTGTGTACCTGTTTGTATATACATACACATGTACAATAAAACACATACACGTATATACACGTGTGCATGTATACATCATCAAAAATGCGCAGTTTTGGAAAGACAGTTCACAAAAGAAGATACAGGAATGGCCAACAGGCACATAGAAAGATGTTTAACATCGTTAGTTGCCAGGGAAATGCAATTTAAAACCATAATGAAATGCTATTTCACACACACTGACAATACCGAATGTTAACAAGGATATGAAGCAATGGCAGTTTTGATATATTGCTGGTGTAAACTGATAAACCACTTTGGAAATTAGTCTGGCAATTAAAATACATACCCACCTTCTGACTAAGCAATTCCACTCCTAGACATTTATCCAAGAGAAATGAAAGACATATAAAATGTCCATTGCAGGCTATTCACAATGGCCAAAAACTGGATACAACTCATCCATAATCAGGTGAATGGATGAACTAATCAGAGTATATTCACACAACGTAAAAAGGAGCAAACTACTTTACACTGACAAAGGTTCTCTCCCTGACCAAACTCTAGCCAGGCTCCCCTGAGCCCTCTTCTCGACAGGCCTCAAACTTGGTTTATTCTATAAAGACTTGAACAAACACTAAGATAGCTTCTAACAGCTCAAAGCCACACCCCTAGGATGACGCTAGTCCCCCTTGAAGTGCCCGCCTAAGAAAACTCAACGCTGGCAAAAGCATTTACTGTTTGTTCCAACCAACACTTAAAGATAGGGCCCCAGTCTTCCAGTTAGCAATTTCAGATGGTTTCACATGGACCGATCCCTCTTTCCCACTTTGTGTAATTTTTCTCTTCTCTGACTCTACTCATTATTCTCCTTACTCCCTCATTCTCCCTTTAAAATGCCCTCTGGACAAATCAAAGTTGGGTTTAGTTCACACTGGAGTCTTTTCTTTATTGCAGTAGTTATTAGTGATTAAAATCTGTCCTTACCACTTTAACTACTATCTGGCTTTGCTGATCTTTGACAGTGCACACAACATGGACGAATCTCAAAGAACACGTTGAGTGAAAGAAGACACAGAAAGAATACATATCATATGATTCCACTGACATGACATTCAAGAATAGGCGAATCTAATCAATCGTGGCTGAAATCAGAAAAGGACTGTTAAGTGGAGGTTAGAAGACTAACCAGAAAGAGATACAGGGGAAATTTCTGGAGTTTCAGAAATATTTTATATCTTGTTTCTGGTGGTGGTAACAGATATATACAGTTGTCAGCACTCATCAAACTGAACACTGACAACTTGAGCTTTTTATTATATACATTATCTTCCTCTCTCCCCCTCCCCCCACCTCCCTCTTCTTCCCCGCCCCCCACCTCCCACCCCCCCAATTTCTCTTAAGAATACCTGGGGAAATTTGGGGGGAAAAAAGATAAGATGAGAAATGTAGTTGACCCTCCAAGTTCCCTTTTCAATATCCACTCACCCCTTTCTCCTTACGAAGAGGGACCCAATTTTGTTTGAGGTGTCAATCTACCCAAGTAGAAATTCTCACCTCCCCACACATTCCTGCAGCCAGGGGTGGGGCCACATGTCCTAGTTCTGGCTAAGGAGAAGTACATAGAAGCCTACAGGATAGGGTTTCCCGTAAAGCTATTGCTTTCCTGATGAAAAGGGACAGACTCAGACACATGTCTTTTGTTAGTACCCCTTCCTTTTCTTTCTTCCTGGAGCACAGCTGCTCAAACAGACTAAAAAATTCTGATATTCCCTGGTACAAACCTATTCTTACCCTGTGAAACAAGCTATGGGAGCTCTGAATCAATTCACAGCTAAGTAACTTTGTGAGTCAAAGTTTTCAGGCATCAAAATGAAAAAAAAGCAATTTCAACTGGAACTCAAGAATGACAAATGTATTGCTGTGTTAAAATATATATAAGAATTTAGTATATAATCCAAGTGATGTTTCAAATCAATGGGAAAATAGAGACCATTCAATAGATGGTGTAGGGACAACTGGCTAATAATTTGAGATAAAATTAAGTTAGACTGCTACTTTATAATATATAAAATAATAAAGATAGATGAATGATCTAAGCATAAAAGTCAAAAACATAAAAGTGCTACAAGAAAATGTTAGAATGATTGAGAATATGGTCTTTCAAAGCATTACCTGAAATCCACAAGCCATAAAGTTAAGTTGTCAGATTCTGCACCGTAAAGATTCACAATTTCTGTATTATGAAATGTACAATACAAGCTAAACTGAAAGACAAGCATGAGTTTGAGAGAAAATACTGCAACAAATACAGAGGCAACAGATTACTATCCCTGACATAAAAAGTTCTTACAAATCAATAATAAAAACACAAATAACCAAACAAGTAAAAGACAACAGCCCACTAGGAAAATGATATGGAGAGAGGGCTCACATAGAAAATATCAATCATAGTGAGCAGATTAAAAATTCTGCCTCACTAGTGATTATAGTAATACAAATTAAAAAGAAGTATTATTTTCCAGCTGCCAGTTGATAAACAATTTAAGAAACTAAGAATATTCGGTGATTAGCATCTTATTCACTACAGATGGGAATGAAAACTAACATAACCTCTTTCAAGAACCATTTTACAGAAACTTCTCCCCTGAAATCCATCTCATAGGAAAACTCAAGCCACGTGCAAAAATCCAACAGAAGAGCAGTCAAGTAAATTACAACCACACTGCGAATACTGTGCAGCCATTAAAAAGAATGAAGTGGATCTGTGTGAAACTACATACAATAGGTTCATATTATGCTACTGAGGGGAAAAAGTATTCACTTTTGTAATTAATTAAAAAAAGTTTTTAAGAGAAAAAAATGATGTGATGCTAATATTCTAGATCTAAGATCATTATCTTTCACAGATATTTTCCAAAATTTAATTCCTCTTTTTAAAAAATGGGAAAAAATCCACAATTTATTTGACTTTCTTGATGGGCAACTTTGGCAGCTAATTTATCCTCAATAGAATGTTCTAGTTCTAAAGTGACATATCATCTCCAGGGAGGAAAGCAGCAGCCACTGTCGTCAAAATATTTCTGATGAAAATTTCAGCCCTGCTCTCTGGGGCACAGCTGTGAAGATATGATTAGTGTGCTGGAAAGGCCGAGGCCCCCAGGAAAAGTCCGCCTTTCCTGAGAGGTGACACTGTGGCCTGCCTGCATGTCAAGAGGGGCATTTTTCGATTCCATTGGAAAATCAAATTAAACTCTGTAAGATTCACAATGGAATTTCAGATTTACAGCCCCTGGACTGGTTTCTAAAACATACAGATAACTGAAAACCAGTAAAACAGAAAACCAGAATTTTAAGACCTCATCAGGAAAGGTAATCTTGACCATCTACACTGAGTTCCTCTTCACTTCAGCCATCTGACAAATTATTATGCGTCTACAATGCACACGGCATTAAGGCAGACATGGTCCTTGCTCTGTACCACATTTACTCTAGTCAGAGAGAAAAACATGAAACACTATGTCTGAATTACAACTGGGCTGATGACCACAAAGGCGATGCAGAGAGTGTCATGAGGACATATAACAAGGGCAAGATCTTGACTGCGGGCATCAGAGAGGCCTCCTTGAGGGTTCCTCATCTGAGAGAAACCAAAAACCTTGCAGTCATCATTGACACTTGAGTCTCCCTCGACATCCAGTCTGTCAACGCATTCCATCAGCTCAATCTACCTTCAAAGTGGACCCAGAATCTGACCGACTCTCAGCACTTGCTCCACTACCATCCTGATCCAAGCCACGAGCATCTCTGACTTGGGATATTCCAGTACCACTAACTCATCTCCCTGTTCTATCCTTGTCCTCTACGGTCTGTTCTCCACAGAGAAGCTGAAGCGATCCTGTGGAAATTCAAGTCACGTCACCTTCTTCAGTTCAAAATCCTCCAGTGGCTTCCATCTCAGAGCACAAGTTAGGGCCTTACAAGAGCCTGCAGCATCTGTCCCCACGGCCTCCCAGATTCCATCTGCTACTCTTCTCCCTCTCACTCATGCTGGCCTGTGGCTCCTAGAACAGGGGAGGCCAGCTCCTGCCTCAGGGCCTCTCTGCTCTCTGTTCTGTCTACCTGGACACTGTTTCCCCAGATATCCACAGGGCTCACTCCTCACCCCCCACAAGTCTTTCCCCAGCATTGGCCTTGTCAGCAGGGCCTTCCCTGGCCATCCCATCTCCAGTGACAACTCCTTCCAACACTCCCACTACATCTACCTCCACCTGACATGCCAGGTATTTTGGCTTCCTTTCTGTTTGCCTCCTGGAAAAAAAAATGCACCATAAGAGCTCCAGTTTTGTTCACTACTGTAACTGCACTAGAACAGTGTCTCCAGAAACTGAGCAGGCACTCAATAAAGAGTGTTGAATGGATGCCTCCATCTGAGAGATGATGTAGAACTACTGAGACAGGAAGGCTGGGAGAAAGCCTTGTGGGCAGAGGGAGCAGCGTGCTGAAAGGCCCCACAGAAGGCAGGAACAGGGCATATCTGAAGAACAAAGGAGACCCCAAAGGGAAGCACGGAGTGATGTGAAGTGAGGCTGGAGAAGTACGACGGAGCAGGCAGGGCTGTGGAGAACACGTAGGAATCCTTGGTCTTTTTCCCACAGCCACAAGAAGTCATTAAATGAGGGATTACATATGCCCTTTACAAACCTCTGGCTTCAGTGGGAGATATGGATTTGGGGGAGGGAAGAGTGACTTAGGGTCCTCAGTTAGCGGACTAGTGCCATAGCTCAGACCACAGGTGACCTCAGCTTGCAGTGAGATAGAAGCAGCAGAGGTGGAGAAAAAGAGTTGGTTCCAGAAATGTTCAGCACACATAATCAACAGGTCTGGGGGACTGATCGCATCGGGGTAAGTGAAAGGGCAGTTCCAAGCTGACTCCTACCTTTTGCACTTGGGAACTGAATGAACAGCCCATTCACTGGGTTTGGGGAGGTGACGAGGAGGAGAGCACATGAAGATGATCTTGAAGACAGTTTTGGAAATAATGAGTTTGAGATCATTCTGAGACCTCCAAATGGAGTTTTCCAGTCAGCGGTGGGTATCCAGGGCATGATCAGATCATGAAGGGTGTAGTGTCATGCAACGTCGTGTAGGTTTTTACCTTCTGGTTGATGGGACATCCAAAGGTTTTAAGTGACAAAGTGATAGGACAAGATTTGTGATTCCCCAAAATCACCCTGGCCACAGCATAAACACTGGGTTGGAGGAGGGGGTTAGACCAAAGCAGGTCCGACAACAAGGACGTGGTGCAATAGACCGGGTGAACGAGCAGACGTGAGCAAGGGCTACGGGAGTGGGGAAGGAAAAGAGCACAGACCTTCTCTTTGTCACCACCCCATCTCCTGCACGGCTGCTGGGGATTTTTCTACAACACACACCAGATCATGTCAGTTCTTCCACTTAAAACCCCTCAGGACCTTCTATTCACCTTGGGACTTCTACATTTCATTCTCTGACAACCTCTCTGGAGTTCTCTGGCCACCCACACCCCTACTGAAAGTCCACTTCTCCTAATACTCTGCATAATCTGCAGATAATCCTCTGCAAATAATCCTCTGCATCAATCTGCATTGCTGTTTAGGTCATGTTGTTTTCTCCTGCCTGACAAACACCTATCTTTTTAAGACTCACTTCCTCCACTGTGAAAAGAAGAAAAGCAGTGCTGACATCCAGGAGCTAGCCCGGTACCATTGATGAGGATTATTTTAGGCTGGTTACTTTTAAAAACTGCAGATGAGGAAGCTCTGAGGAGTGGAATTTGCTTGCCCTTTGATGAGAGACATTTGTATTTGTGAAGGAAGTCTCCATCTGTGGGGAGTGTCTCCCTCTCTGCACCAGGAGGAAGGGAGATGACCCTATCTCTGGAAACTTTTAATGGGGAGGCAAGGACTTAAGTCTTGTTTATTGCACTTGTCTGGTAACCTCATGGTTACCCACCACCACCAACATCCTCCTTTGTCTTTAGCTGAAGATAATATTTAAGGTGGTGGCTTCTGCCATTTACTTAATCCTGTTTGATTCTTATCTAAAAGTTATAAGACCACCCAATAACCAGACCCCACCAGCACTGATACCACTTTAACAACTTTTTTTTACATATTCTTTCCTTTCTCTTGTAAAGAGATAACTCACATACCTATGGCTTAAATTTAGCCCTACTCTCAACCCATGTGTGCAGCAGCAGCAGCAGCTCTGACTGCCCATGGGTCCTGTCCCCATGCAGCAGCTCTTGACTGCCCATGGGTCCTGTCCCCATGTTATTCCACACTATTATCTAAATAAAAGAGCACTACTGCCAGACCTTGAGAGTCCAAGAAATCTTTCTTTTGACTCTTCAGCTTGCTGACCCCACTTCACCATGAGCCAGGCTTTCCTGTTGTTAGAAGCTGGCCTCGTGCTCACACAAACCATGCTGTTTACCTATTGGACATAAACTTCTCACAGACACCAGCACAAGGTCACGCTGCAACAGCGATGATGTGAGACAAAACAAGACCACTTCATCATTTTGCCTAAACAGACAAATAGAAGGCCGTCATGCCATCCAGAAAATACCAAACATCCCTCTCTCCTGGCTGAAGTGAGCAACTGTGGCTTCTTTATGAATTATATCGTTTGTCTCACTCTAGTCACAATTCCTTCTAGAATTGATTGATTGAGCTACACGATCACAGAATCGTCCCTGCCTCCTGTCAGCACCCAGTCCAGAGCAAATCCCTGCTTCCTTGAACCCTCCCCAAACTATCCACCCAAAGCCCAAATCCTGTAAGTTCTTTCTAACGCCCTCATCCTGATAGGCCACAGAGTTCCCTATGATGTGAGGCCTCCCTCATTACAAAGAGTAATTAAACCCAACTGGTTTACCTACTGATGTGTTTCTGGTGGTCTTTGCTGGAGGACATGGCAACTCTAACAGTAGGATAGGTTGGTTAAGATTCTTGTAGGAAGTGAATGGAGTTCCAATCTGAAGGCTTCTATTTTCTATGTTAAGCATGCTCAAAACATCACCCATATTATCTTGAGAATGAAGGGTTGGGGGGAGTAAATCAGAAGTTTGTGGAAAACGTCTGCATTAAATATTCTGGAGCATGGGAGAGTGACTTGACAAGAGAATCATACTAGAATGGTCAGGCTCTGTGAGGGCACAGGTGAGGTGGGGTGACATGAATTCGAAATAGTACCCAGCTGCCCTGCTCTGTGAGTCCTATCACCAGTACTCAAGACAAAAATGGGTAGTTTGGTTTTGGGCTTACTGGGACTGAAGGGCAAGGGAGTTGAGGCATTGCCAAGAGAATTCCGGAACGATACATTATGAACCCCGAGCTCAACTGAGAGGTAAGAGCCTAGAGGAAGCGTCTAAAGGATAAAAAATACCATGGAGGTCCTATGGAAAAAGATGCTGAGGGCCTCAGAACAGAAATCCAGGCTATCATGGTGGGAATGGCGACAGGTGGATGAGAAGAGGTCAGCACTGCAGATGAGGCTTTGAAGAAAATGAGTGCCCTGGGTGTACACTGGGTCCTCCACATGCACACTGATGTGAACTAGGATAATGGCAAGAATTGAGGCAGAGAGGAAGGCTGTGGGCCAGGCACCCAAATCTTCAATGAAATAGGGGAGTAATCAGGCAGAAAAGAGTAATGAGGAGGAAGAGAGGGTGCTCCAGCTGAGGACCATGGATCTCAAAGAAATGGGGCAGGGGACAAAGAGCAGAGAAGACACAAATCTCCAACCTGCTAATCCTGAGATCTGCAGTGTATGAGAAAACAGAAGCACCACTTGACAGGGCCTCAAGAAAAGGATATTCCTAGGGAAGGGCCAGGGTCAAGGCAAAGAGAGGGAGGGAAGGACTAAGGAGAGGCTGAGGAAATAGAGGTGGCTGGTGATTATGGAGTGGTAATTTCAGAGGACACTGGGAGTGTTTGGGGGGATCATGGGTAAACAAAAGATTAGAGAACTGACTAGGGGCACAGCACGACAGGGAAGATAAGGAGAGAGAATGGGGAGTGGGGAGAGTTAGCTATCATGGTAAGTGCTTGACAGATATCTGCTGAAACAAATGGAATTATTAGGTATAAACCTAGTATATCCAATCTGACGAGTCCTAACTATCAGATTGTAGGAGTGATAGCACGAGGCCATCATGACAACAATGATGGTGATGGTCTGATGACACCTACTGTGTGCCGAGCACTCCACATTTAATCCTCACAACAACCCATGAGACAGATGACCTCATTAGGATCCCCAGACGGGCTCTGTTCCAAAGGAGGGAGCAAGCAAAAACAGAAGTAACGGAAGTGTAGGAGCCTCGAGATACTGACAGGCTTTTTTAAAGTTACTTTAGGGATTTTTATGGCTTAACTCACGGCGGCAGACACCAGCCTGACCCACAGCTACAACCTATTCAGTAACTTCAACCAAATACTATTCAGACTGGAGGAAAATCAAAACTAATATAATAATAACTTATGGAAGCCTTGACTTTGTGCCAGATCCTGCGCTACCTGCTTTGCATCGATTATCTCACTTAACCCTCACATCCAAAAGGTAGGTTACCACTATCATCCCCACTTTAAAGGTGAGGAGACTGAGGCAGAAAGTGGGTAACTTGCCCATGATTCACACAAGGAATCCTTATTTAATAACATGACTTTTTCACAAGATTTAAAGTTTTAATACATTACAGTAAAAATGCAGATCACAGTATCACAGAACCTGAAAGACACTGAATCTTGCAAAAGATCTTAAAACATTATATTATAGATGCTCACAATTTCTTTGCATGTTTTTTCAGATGAGGGAAAACCCCATGCAAAAAACCTTTGATGAAATGCCTCCGGATGACGAACGTGTGTGGTCTTTTCAGTTAGGACCTATCCCAGAAGATTCTGAGTCAGTGGGTCCAGCGCAGGCCCTGAGCATCTGTGCTCTTTTAAAAAGCCCCACAGACAACAGTGATGTGCAGTGTGAGTTGGGAACTACTGCCTTAGATTCCCCGCAGTTCCAAACCCAAACTTCACCTACATGTTTAGACATCTGCAGACACAGAGGGCATTGGAAACTGAGGCAGAGAAGAGCTGAAATTATAAAAACCATCCAACAGAGAGTCAAGGAAAAACATACTCTAGTTAAACTATTTCTCTGTACATTTCTTTGTGTCTGAACTATTTTATAGCTAGTTTACTTTTAAATAAGTTTGCAAAAAATGTTACCAACAGATATTAAATAAACCAATAAAACCAATCAATATCAAATAAGCCTAACCCTAATGTGCTACTGAAAACTATTTTATTTCCCTTTGATAATTCTGACGGCACTTCAGATTTTCTTTGCAAATAGCAGTAGATACGAGAGATACTATTTCCAATTCAACAGTGCTACAGATGTGATCAGTAGCAACTGCGCTGGAGAAGAAATAAAGTTGGGTATAATCCATTTAAGTCCACACATTTCACCACTAACGGTCTCCAAGCCTTTAACACCTATGTACGTATTTATCCATTCATTTAATCAACCACTACTAACAACTACTAAATGCCAGACACTGCTCTAAGTACTTTACTAATAACGAAATATCATTCAATCTTTACACTCACCTATGAAGTACCGATTATGATCACCCCATTTTACAGATCAGGGAAGCGAGACACAGAACGGTTTAGTAACTCGCCCAAGTTCACACAGCTCCTAAGTGGCAGAGCTAGGGTCCGTCTGACACAGTCTGTCTCCAGAGTCATGTTCTGAAGCACTTTGCTTAGTCTCCAAGAACGTACAAAAAGTGCCAGCCTTTGTTTTCCCCACCCTATAGTCCCTATGCGGGCCCAGCTTCCAGGGCATTCTTTCAGTTCCTCTCCTTTCTTGCTCTCTCTGAATGCTCTCCTGCACTATTTATTTATTTTAGTTCTAACCTTAAACATCATCGTCTAAAATACGACCTCTAATGGTAAATGCTGTATTTCCCAGCACTCAACACAAAATTGTAATTATCTACTTCATGTACTTATTTGCTCCCTGTCTATCCTTTCCAACCAGGCTGTGAGGTCCACTACGTCATACACCACGTCAGTCTTGCTCATCATGTGTCCTGATCACTGAATACCCACCAACCAACCAGTAGAAAGGAAGGGCCTGGCACAGAGTGAACTCTCAATAATTTCTGTGGAAGGAAGGAATGGAGGGAGTACCCTTGAGCCTCATGCTTTCTTTTTCATGCTTTCAAGTGCAGGATACATACCTGTGCTCACAATGCTCCCCACACAGCCCCCTAACAGGTAGGCTCTTGTGCACACACTCAAGGGCTCTGGAAAGCTTTGGGCTCTGCACACAAATATTATGTGGTCTAGACAGGCCATTTTCCCCTGAACTGACCTGAGCTTCAGGTGCACAATGGGGATGATGACAACCCCAGTGGAATGTATCCTCTAAAAGAGGGAGACCTGCACTCCTCAGAACCCATCGAAACCAACGCTATTATTATCTACTTCACCTCTGTCTTTCCAGCAAGACTTGGTTCCAAGAAGCCAAGACCACGGGTGCCGCTTCAGCGTCCCACTCCCGGGCACCGCATCCCCAGGCTGGCCCCGTGCCCGGCACACACCGCCCGTTCCATGAACGTGTGACGCGCACGAAGAGACCCCCCTCGCTCCCCGCGCCGCACAGCTGTCTCGCGACCTGACGGGCACCTCTTGGCGCACAAGCCTGTTCCTCAGATACAGGCTCGCCTCCCACCAGCCCCCAGCCCCACGCCCCCAGGCCCCAGCCCCCAGGCACCTCTTGCAAATAGAAGCATCTTCGCAGGTGCTGCGCACTCCCTCGTCGTCTGCGTCGGGCGAGGAGGAAGGGCCGGAGCTGAAGGAGGGCCTCCTCAGGCTAGTGGCCATGGGCGTGGAGGGCCCGGGCTGCTGTGCCCACCGGGGACACGGAGCGGCGTCCACGGACGCCGGGGGAACCAACGAGTCCGGGAGAAAGCAGGGGTGAGCGGCCGGACTCCACCCGGCTCGGCTAGGCTGGCGCGGCTCAGAGACGCCTCCCACCACGACGGCCCCGCAGCTGTCCCCTCGTCGGCGCTGCCGCCGCCGCCTAGACGCTCACCTGACCATTTCCCCGCCCCGCTCCGTCCGCAGGCGAGCTCATTGGAGAACTCTTTCGGCCCCTCCCACGTAACCCGGAAGTTCACCCGGAAGGAACGTAAACTTAAATGGACGCAAGATCACCGAAGTGCTTTCAGGGAATTGTAGTCTTAGGTGCGTAGGCAGGCCGCCGGGTTTCTTGTTGCTGGTACGAAATTTTATAACTGCAATTAACTCAGGGCGGAAGAGCTGGCAGGATACTCGGGACTAGGGCGAAGGGCAGAGAATCCAGCCTGGGGAAACAAATGTCAGCATTACAGTCAGTCGGGACTCAATCTCATTCAATAATGTAACAAATATTTATGGAGCGCCCAGTCTGCGCCAGGTACTGTGCAACGTGCTTCCCACGCGTAATCGCCTTTTTTGTGAAGGAAGGAATGTGTGGAAAAGTAATACAATGGAAAACTATGTAGCGCCGAAAATAAACCAGAGCTCCCAGTTACAAGCATCAATGGCTGAATTTCAGCAACATACTATTCAGTGAAAGAAGGAAATATAACGTTTTTGTAAAGTTCAAACCAAGCAAAACTAATATTGTTTAGAGAAATGCACATATGTGGTAAAATACTATACAGGAAGGTAAAGTAATGAAGGGAAAAACAGGAATCAGGATATTTGTGACCTTTAGTAAGAGAGGATGGTAGGACACTGGAAGACAAAGATGGGAATGGGGAAGGAGTACAGAGACGACTCAACGACTTCTCTAGTTGGGGTGCGTTCACATGTTTGTTTCATTATTATGCATATTCAAGATGTTCACAACATATATTTTATGCTGTGTTTATTATGAAACATTTTATAAGTAAATAAAAAAGATGTATGCGTGTATATTTCATTTCACTATCTGTTGGGTACCAGGGAATAGATATACTCAAACTTTAACAACCTTGGATCACACACACACACACACACACAAGCAAAACAAACAAACAACAACAGCAAAACCCAATACACATATCTTGGGTCAAGATCAGATATTAAAAGCTATTCAATGGAGAAACAAGAGCTCACTGATACCCAAAGTAGAAATGACAGTGGGGAAGGCAGAGGTTAGGGAGTTTAGCCAGGGGGAGTCGTGATAAGATGAAATCCACCACTCTCCTTGACTCATTCTCAGCCTAGAGGGTATTGCAAACCACTGAACAATCACAGTCTTCCAGCTTGACAGTGTACACAGTCCATGGGTATTAGTGGGTAGTAAGTGTCACAACACGTAGTAGAAGGTGTGGATCCCATAGCTCTGGATGGTGAGGCTGAGGGTGACTGGAAGAAAGTGGAGGCAGATGCATTGATATACCTCTATTGATTGATGATCAAAGAATGCTTGTGTTCTTTGCCAAGACTTTGAGTCAGAAAAACCGGTGATTCAGAGATTTTGGTCAGTTTTTCGGTGAGGGGCCACCCCAAAGCCTTCCTGCAGACAGGGCCAGCTCATTCCATTTAAGCTCCTGATCAAGGGGCTGGAACTTTACAACTTAGCAGAGGCATCTGGAAGTGGCAAGCTTAGCCATCTCGGGCTGCATGATGTCTGCAAATATGTGACTGCTCTGGGGTAGCCGAGAACAGTGTCCCAGCCTGAGAAAGTTCAGTGCCACCTAATTTGCATCCTCTGACAAAGTCAAAAAAAGAGTGACTGGAGTTTACAATCCACATGAACATTAATATTTGGAGAGAAAATCTGTGTATTAACCATGGAAATTCTCCCGGAGAGGCTAGAGAGGACATTTGTTGCATTGCCTGTCCAGGATTTCATGCTTCTATTACAAGAGCTAGAGTTTATTCTG
This sequence comes from Equus caballus, assembly GCF_041296265.1. Lineage (NCBI taxonomy): Eukaryota > Metazoa > Chordata > Mammalia > Perissodactyla > Equidae > Equus > Equus caballus. Next base: position 645,945 of record NW_027222392.1, on the reverse strand, counting down.
AAGAACTAAACTCTCCTTTCGGTCTACCTGGATCAGGTGAGGCTCCATGCCTGGCACTGAGGGCAGACCTTACCAAGGCCTGTCAAGCACATACAAAGCACCCCAGATATACTTCCAGGGTATGTATGTGCTTTTGTGTGTGCAGAGCTTCACCAGGTTGGTCCAATCAGAATGAATCCCAGGAATTGAATGAAAGTTACAAAGTCTGGAAGTGCTCTCTTTCCTGCCAGACTTGAACCTGGGAGGAGGTAAATTCGAACCTACTGAGAGTCCTCTTGCCACCTTATATAGCCTGAGAATGATGCTAATGGGAAGGCTAATGGAGTCTGAGGCAGTGTATGCGTAGCTAGGGGTGACCTGAGTTTAGAGTGTGTTAACTGATGGGAAAATTACCAGAGCCTATGGAGCTCGTCTGTCAGAAACAGGAGAATTCAGAAAGATGAAATAAACTGTCACCTGGCAATTGCAACTTTACTCCTGGGCTGGGCACAGATTATCCCTCCCTTCCCATCATCACATCCTAGCACCTCATTCAAATCATTATCTTCCTTCTTTGTGGTTCCATCTTTGGCCTGATTTCCCCAACAAGCCTTAAACAGCTGTAGTCTGTTAGAAAGGTTATCTTTCTTCCATTGAGTTACTATTGCAACTTTGTCAAAAATCAGTCGGGCGTATTTGTTGGGACTATTTCTGGGTTCTCTGTTCTGTTTCATTCATCTATGTGTCTATCCCTCTGCAAATACTACACAGTCTTGGTTACTGTAGCTGTATATAAGTTGTGAAACCAGGTAGACTGATGGCTCCCACTTAGTCTTCTTTTGCAAAACTGTTTTAGCTATTTTAGTTCCTTTGTCTTTCCATGTAAATTTTAGAATTATTTTGTCTATAGCTACAAAAAAATCTTACTGGTTTTTTTTATTGCGTTAGATCTCTATATCAATGTGGGGAGAATTGACATCTTTACTGCCTTTAGTCTTCCAATCATGAACATGATCTGTCTCTCCACTGATTTAGATCTTTGATTTCTTTTCCCAGTGTTGTGTAGTTTTCAGCATACAAGTCCTGGACATGTTTTGTTAGATTTACATCTAAGTATTTTTTTATTAGTGATCCTAAGTGTATTTTTAACTTTGCTGTCCACATATTCATTGCTCGTACACAGAAATACAACTGACTTTTGTGTGTTTATCTCCTTCCTATGACATTGGTGAACTCTATTGTTACTTCTAGGAAGAATTACTTTTTTAATAACTACTTGTGGTATAAGGCATGATATTAAGATGCAATATTATGAACTGTCTTGATATCCGGTAAATCTAGGGGACCTCAAATGGCCTAACTGCAATTCCCCACTCCTCTTCGCCCTCTTCTCCCACACGTAAGGTCCCCTGGCCAAACAACCCTTCTCATCACAGGGACCAGACACAGTGCCTGCTTGTTCCCGACCTCAGGCTTCAGTTCCCTATCATGGAATTATTCCAACAAGCCCATCACACCCTCCTGTGGGAACCAGGGCTCACCTCACCCTCTTGTTACCACAGAGTCCTGTTACTACCCAAACCTCTGCTTGTTCAGTCAGCCCCCAAGTGCGATCCCCATGTGGCCCTGCATGGTGTGTGTTGTCCTCCTCCCCAGGCTGTGAGTATACATGATAAACTAACAAACTCCTGCTCATCCTGTCTGTTTGTTGCCGAGTGTCCTGTGTTCTGTGTTCAGACATCCCCATGAGTCTTGGATGGGAATCTCTCTCTCACCAATGGAGTAAAGAGGAGGTGACTAAAACAGCATCATAAACAAGATGACCCAACCTCACCTGAGGACACCCAGACATCTTTCACTAACTATTCCTCTTCTAACTAACTGGGTCATTGGCAGGAGTTACCATCTCGGGTGTGAGGGCCGATTGCCGGCCAGCTTGAGCTTTAGCTTGTGTTCTGTTCTCTCAAGTGGATGCTGCCATCTCTTCCCACCCAAATGTCTCATTCTTGCCCACAAGGCAAAACATATTCTTAATTTACTGTATACTGGACTGAGGTGCCATCAGGTGTGGCCTGTGTCTGGCAGGCAGTCTCCCAGGCTCGCACCTGAGGCCAGTGACAACACAACCTCCTAACTGGTGGGTGCTTGAGTTCCACTTCCTGAATGTTGGGCTGGTGCTCCTTGGTCACTGTGTCTAGCCCGATTACCATCAGTGGCTGCTTGGGGCAGTCACAGAGACACTGTTTGGGAAAGTACACCCCCCATACAGTCCTGGGGATGACCCCCTCTTTAGCTCGAGAAAAGGAAGGAGGCCACAAGCCCAGGAAGATTTCAGAAGGACTCCTGGTTCCCTCCTGAGTCAGTGCTGTTCAGGCAAAGGCAGTGAGCTCACCCATCTCCTGTGCTGCTGCTCATCTTGCTGCTGTCAGGGGCTCTCCAGACCCATAAGGGTTTCGAGGTGCACATGTATGGCAGCTCATGGCCCAGGCACTGATGACAAAAGACAAAAGTGTGTGTAGGGGAGCACTTCATATTCAACTTCTCTCCCAATGCAAAACCCCTAACCAGCACACTTGGGCTTTGCTTAGTGTTGTTCCTGACCAGCATGCCAAAGGACTAATCTTGTCATCAAGAGGCTTGAGGTCCCCACCTTGGCCATAGACAAAATGACCTCCCGGATGTGGACTTCAGTACTGGGGAGATTGACTGGCATTCCCTGGAGGAAAAGGATACTCATCTATGAGGTCCAACACCTGGTTCTCTTTCTCCATAACCACTCAGAAGGTCTGCCCACATGTCATTGGATGGAGAAACACAAACACTGTGACTCTCCAGGCAAAAATGTCCTGAGAGAATATGCACAGAGAGAAGGGGAGGGGGAGGGAATCAGTCCCCAGGGGGGAGAAGGTAGAGCTGCAGCAGAAGATGGCTTCCACCCCTTAACGTCTGGATGGTGGGGGGGGCCTGTGCTCCTCCATGCACCCTGCTGCCTAAGCCTGGGTGGCACAAAACCCTGATCCTCAGGGTTATGAGGAAAATAACGCACAGCACCCCTGTGGCACAGTGAAGGTGTTAATTCAAACCTGACTTAAATACAACCATTGCTGTGAGAGTGGCCCTAACCCTGATGCTCCCGACCTGAGCCTCTCTGGAGGGAAAACTGATAAACAAGAGCAGGGCAGAAAGACACTCCCCAGCCTCAAGTGCATCCTTGACCATCAGACCAATCAAAAGATAAATGAAGGAGAGAAAGCTGGATACATCTGGAGGAAGCAATCACACAAAAGAACGAATTCCAGAAAGGCTCACAATTTGGCCCACTTAGAAATTGAAAATTTACTAAAATAATTTATATGGTGAAAAGATAAATGGCACTGACTGGCCTTTTGCCTCTACAACACTGGTTCTGAACTAACTTTAACATCTGCTAAAATGCACCAGTTGGCAAACCTTCAAGGCTTTACACCAGGGCTCAAATTACAGTTATACTTAGTGTAGTAACCACGTTTTCCACTTTCTGTACTAAACGCTTTGACATCTGAGGCCTTGGTCACCTTGGAGGGACTGTCTCTGCCAGGGCTAACTAGTTGCTAGAGATAGCAGATGACTCCTCAGTGCGCTCCTTTCATAGGTAATCATCTAGAGTCAACACCCCAACCCCCTCCTCTATGAGGCTCTTCCACTCTGGGCCACTCTTCTGCCCTCATCACCTCAGGGACAGGGACCAGACAACCAGGGACACCACTGAGCCCTGAGCCCACTGAAATGAGTCAAACTAGCCAATCTAACACCTGTTTTCGTCACCTTGCTCCTCGCTTCCTGTGGAATCCACAAGAAAGGCTCTTGCCCACGTTTTCCCCTTGCTCCTTCTGCCTCCTGACTGACCCTGGCGCTGCCCTGTGTGGCCCTCCACGGTGTGCCCTGCCTTCTGTTGATCAAGATCTGTGAGGACAGAAAACTTCTTTCTTCATGACAGCTATTTCTGTATCTTTGTGTTAGACTGTACCTAGTGGAAACAAATCTTGGGTACCCTTAAAACACCTGGGATCCCACTTCATTTACACAAGGCTGAATATTTTGCTATTTTATATTTGGTTAATACATTCTGTTCAGAGCCTGTTTGAACATCCTCTCAACCACAGTTTGCCATCACCTCTGAGAGGACATGTTTTTACCTTGTTACCCACAAGTACCTAAGCCATTCTGCTCTCACAGGCAGTCTTTGCAGACAGGATCCTCACTGAATCCCCCTTTCCCCAGGAGTACAGGTATGAAGCAACTTTTATGACCTCCTCCTTCGAGGACATTTGTTTGACACACTTGTAATGGACATACAAGTCCACAATCTTTTAGTAGTTTTTTGGTTCTGGAGGCAACATAACCCTTGTGTGCAAATTTTATTTAAGCCTATTTATTCTGTTACAAATAAATTAGCCCACCTTCAGCGGGGGTCTGCTCCAACAAAAGGCTCTGCAAACTGTCCAAATTAAAATCACCAGGCACTCCTGTCAGAGCCTCAGAGACTCCTTCAGTGAAGAGGCTTCAGCGACCTCCTCTTACGCTTCCTGGAGCCTCTGGACCACCCACGATGTGCATACACTGTCTCTGGGCTTCTGATGCAAGAAACCGCCCTCCTTGGCCCTGCATTATACTACAGTAGAGCAGCAATCACTGGTCATGCACTGGGATCTTCGGGATTCTCCCAGACCTTGAGCCTCCATACCCAGCTGCCCACTATTCCTTGGGTCATGGAAGCAGTACCCCACAAGTTCAGGAGTTAGCAAGGCCTCTTTGCTACAGGATGGAGCCAAACCTGGGCCACATGGCATGTCCTACCTGCTGGCAAGGGTGCTCTCCCCTGTCCCCACTCCATTGCCAGATGCCATGATTCTGGAGGATGTTACCCCTTCCCCAGGTTGCTTAGTACCTGGGGATTCCCTTAGGATCAACCGAGTGAATGTCAACCAGAGTTCATATACTTGAGTTTGCTGATGACCACTTCTCCTTTCTGGCCAATTGTGCCTCCAGGGAAGCATTTGTCTTCCTCCCTAAAAGTCTCAGTCATCACCAAGGTGTAATTGATGTCAAGGCATCAAAGAATCAATTCTGGTATGAGGCCTGAAACGAAGATTCAGTATTAAGTGTGGCCTTGACTTCCGGTCAAATCAGAGGGCCTTAAATGGCCTACTTGCAAGTTCCCTACCCTCTCTGCTCCCACAGTTAAGGTCCCCTCACCAAAAAGACCCCTTTATTACAGGGACCAGGCACAGTTGCTCCACAAGTAGTAGGCTCCAGTTTACTATCAGCCTGTGTAATTACTCAAAGAAGGCAATCATACCTTCCTGCAGGAACCAAGGGTCACAACCACCCTCTTGTCACTGAAAAGTGTGCTCCCATAGCCATACATATTTACTCTCTTCCAAAGAGCTCTCCCTGTTTGGCTCTGCATGGAGTGCAGTGTATTCCCCTGGGATGGGAGATTACTTGACAAATAAACTGTTGTTGAGCTCATCTGTTAAGCATGCAGACAGGCCATCACCTGAGAGGGGGTGAGAGTTGCAGCATCTAAGTGAAGAGAAGGAAAATTAAACACTTCTGGTGTGTAGTTTCTTGAAGCAAGGGCTCTGTTGTGATAAGGCAGATGGTCCTGAAGTCATTTGAGTCAGAACCTGTTTGGGGTTTGCAGAAAATTGCACGTGGCAGGAGGGTGGCCTGTATGTGGGTGAGGAGCAGGGAGGAAAGCTGCAGAGGCGAGGTCTTGGAGATTCAGCTAAAGTTCAGCTTCCAGGAAATGAGGAACCCTGAATTATTTCAAGCAGGGAAGCGATGAAACCAAACACAAACTCAGGTTTGTTTACCCGATTTTGCAGCAAAGCCAATCAGTGAAACGTTAGGATTATAGCAAGGAAAGAGGTTTATGAACAAGAGGCAGCCAGACAAGGAGGTGAGAGTAGCTACGCAAAACTCAAAGGAAAAATGCTGGGGTTTTTAGCTGCGGTTTCGGTTTCGGGTAGGGGTGGGGACCAGGAGAGCGCTGCAGGTGAAGCTTGAAGAGTCCTCTGCTCAGGTGCGACTGTCGTTTGTGTTTCTTCGTGGGTCACAAGTGCGAAGTTAGTGGGGTTCGACGTGTTGCATGCCGTGGATCCTTGTCTGTGACGCGGAAAGTTGGCGATCTGTCATTTCAGCTGGTCCAAGCGTCTGCACGATGTCCAGTCGTGCGGGGGCCGGGGGTTGCCATCAAGCTGCTCTCTGATCTGCCGTCTTCCTGTTGTTCTGCAAAACAACCTCAGAAACTTTGGTTACGTTCTTTGCCACGTCCACCCCTATGGGGGCCGGGACCGTGTCAGTAACGGCAGGGTTTTCCTCTTAGTTCACCCTCCCAGCAGTGTGAAGGATGGATCCAAGGGGGGCCAAGAGGGCAGCCAATAAGATCAGTAAGGTAGCCAAGGGTTCTCTGGGAGAGGTGACATCTGCAGCTCCATGCTTTTCGGCAATGGATGGAGGACAGGGGAGGGCACCGAATCTGACAGGTAGGACATGCCACAGGGACCATTTTTGGATCCATCCTGTTGCAAGGAGGCCTTGGTAACCATCCCACACTTGTTGCGTGCTGCTTCCAGGACTAAAGTGATAATAGGCAGCTGGGAATGGAGGCCTCAGTGTCCAGGAAAGACTCTATTTCCAAAACAGGTCACTGATTGCTGCTCTAATACTGCCGAATGCAGGACCAATGAGGCGGGCTTCTTGCTCAGGAACCGACAGAAACTTACCCACGTTTTGGGTTTTCCAGGAAGCATGAGAGGAGGTTGCCGAAGCCTCTTCACCAGAGGAGTCTCTGAGGGCTCTAGTGGGATGGCTTGTTGATTTTAATTAGGATAGCTTCTAGAGTCTTTTGCTGGAGGGGGTCCACGAAGAAGCTGGGCTAATTTGTAGGTGACAGCATAGATGGCCTTAAGTAATATTTGTAGACAAGGACTATATCGCCTCCAGAGGGAAGGGTAGGATCAGGAGAGCGCTGGGGGTGAAGCTTGAAGAGTCCTCTGCTCAGGTGCAACGGTCGATCCCATTTCCTCATGGGTCGCAAGTGCTAACTCAGTAGGGTTCGACGTGGTGCATGCCAAGGATCTCTGTCCGAGACGCAGAAAGTGGGCGATAGGTCATTTCAGCTGGTCCAAGCCTCTGCACGATGTCCAGTCAGGCAGGGGCCAGGGGGCTGCCATCAAGCTGCTCTCTGATCAACCGTCTTCCAGTTGTTCTGCAAATCATCCTCAGAACCCTTGGTTACTTTCTCGGCCACGTCCACGCCTGTGGGGGCCGGGCACCGTGGTGTCAGTAACGGCAGGGTTTTCCTCTTGGGTCACCCTCCCAACAGTGTGGAGGATGGGTTCAAGCGGGGAGGGGGGGGTGCGGTGTGCCAGGAGGCCAGCCGGCAAGATCAGTAAGGAGTCTACTGGGCTGGTTGCGTGCAAGAGACAGGAAGGCATGCGGCAGAGCAGCGGGGACGGCAAAGACGGGAAGGCGCTCGGCTCCCTTTGGGAGTCGGTAGGCTGCCAAGTGGGTGAGACAGAGAGCTCAAGCGTGGCCCTGAGGCCTCTCGCTCTCGGGGGTGGGGGGGGGGCGGGGATGAGATGGGCAGAGGTTTTCTGAGGTGATGAAAGGAAGGTAAGAGGAGGGGGAGGGTTCTTTTGGAGGATACCGGGCTCCCTTTTGGACGTGTCGGTTTTGAGAAGCCTTTGGACATCCCGAGAGGCGCGTCCAGCAGACAGTTAGAGAAAGCAGCGTGGAGTCAGGGGCAGGGTGACGTCAGTCGTACGCACTCAGAAGCCCTGGGCATCCGGGGGGCGAGTCGAATCGTAGGAGAGCGCATGAGCTTGCTCTGAGACCCGAGGGGTTCCTGTTCCCTGAAGACCGTGCCTTCGAGAACAGAACCCTTGGAGAAGTGGTCGGGAGGAGAAGCCGCAGAGGAAAGGGAGACAGAGGGGTCTGAGGTTAGGAAGGGCACCTGGGGAGGGGGCCATCCCCCAGAGAAAGAGGGTGGAGAGAACTTGCAGAGACTGAAGGCGTGGGCAGCATTCCTCAGACACCACAGAGAGTTTAGGAAGGCGAAGGAACCGAAGGGCGTGCACTGACCTCTTGCTAGGACGGGACGTCGACGAGATTTGGGGAGTCTTTCGAGGAGCCGGTGAGAGACGAGGCGATGACTGGATGGCTGACGAGGAGTCGAGGTCTTTTGGCAGCAGCTTAGCCGTGAAAGGTAGAGAGAGAAGGCGGTGGTGGAGGAGCGGAAAGGAGAGGTGTGGATGCTGGGAGAGACTTGGGTGTGCTCAGCGGCTTAAGGAAAGAGACGGGCCGAAGAAAAGGCAGCTGGCAAACTGAGGGAACGAGATCTTTGGGGGAGGCTGAGCAGACGGTTCCCAGGGCACCCCACGTGGAGCCAGGGCCCTGGAACTGCCAAGCTGAATCCCTCTTCCTGGAAAACCAAAGGGAAAGGGGAGGGGTGGGTGGAGAGAAATAGAGGGACGTTCAAACGGGGGTGGGGGGTGGTGCGGGGAAACGGAGAGTTCTTGACTAGCTGGCCTCTGATCTCTTCGGGTACCGAACGGGTATGAGGACGATCCCGCTTGAGGCAGGCGATGGAGATGATTTGGAGGGTCTGTTGAGGAAACGGGGCGGGGTGGGGGTGGGGGGTTGACCACGGCCCTCTGATGGGCTTGGGGGCGGAAGCGGCTTCCATGCCCATCGCGAGGCGCCGGTTCAGTCAGTCGGTGTCCATCCGGACCACAGACCACAGACCCCTGCTTTGGAAAACAACAAGAAGCAGTTCGTAAACCCTTGCAAAGATCTCTGAGGTCTGGTGACTGGCTTTGCAACCCAAAGCGAGTCAGGGAATAAGATCCTCCCGTGCTTAGGAGTTTTCCTCTCTGTCCCAGAGGCCGCAGAGCACCCGAGGGCGGTTTCCCAGGCAGTGGAAAGAGGAGGAGGACCGAGCCGGGGGAAAGCAAGCTTTCCTCGTGAAGTTTGGATGCCCGCTGCACGTTGGTGCCCTTCCCCTTTCTTCCTACTGTCCCGGGAGGGGGCGCCCTCGCGCGCTTTCTGATGCTGCAGCACTAAGGCAAGTGAGGTTCCCGCTCCCCGAGGGAAAGCTCAATAAACGCCGCCCTCCCCCCGCCCCCACCCTTCCCACCCCCCCACTCTTCCCACACCCCCAGCCCCCACCCGCCCGCAACCCCCCCACCTCCCAGACCCAACCCCCACCCCCCCACCCCACGCCCCCCAGCTCCTCCCAGACGGTGACAGCGTGACAAACAGAATCGGAAGCGTCCTTGGCCCACAGCCTGCGATCCCACCCGTGCCGCGCCTGCTCTCCAGAGAAGTGACGTCCGTCCGCTTTAAGGTGGGTGGCTACCTGCAGCGACACCCTTTTGAAAGCGCGAACCATAGCTATTTCTTTGAAAGCTCCAGTGAAGCCGCAGAGAAACCTGTGAGCTTTAGCACAAGGCCACTTTGTGCTAAGGAACCCGCAGCGAGGGACCGGCTTTCCTGAAAGCGCCGTCGTCTCCTCTGCGGCTTGGGGAGCCTCTAGGGCTTGGACAGGCCTTGGAGCAGCCCGGCAGCACTCTTGGCGGGTGGCAGCAGCCAAGGTGTGCCGGTGGGCACGACGTCGGTCACGGCGTCTAAGAGAAGGTGCCCAGACCCTCCGGTTCCGGGGCCGGGTGGGTCGATGAGAGACACGGCTGGGGAGCAGGGATTCCCGTCCGATCTTCTGGGGGTGGCTGCGAGGGCGGTTCTCAGAAGAGCTGGCACGTTCTTAGGCAGTGTCTTCCTGGCGGGTGCTCCGGGACGCTTCCTGGGCTGAGCGGGGAGCTGTCGTGGTGGAGAAGCTCCCTGAGACTCAGCTTCTAGAAAGTTCACGAAAAGCTCCGAGAAGGAACTCTTGAGCTCGGGTTGCTGGTTGGGTCTCCGAGGAGGAGGCGTGTCGGGGGCACTGCGGGATCCGAGCCGCCCGGTCACCCATCCGGTAAGGCCGCCCTGCTCTTCCTGCAGCAACTGCTCCATGGCCTCCCTTTCCACACCCAGGGTGCTTCCCATCCGTCGGAACGCTTCCCGGCGTTCGTGTCTGGCGCTTTGCAAGGCGTCCGTGAAGAGCTTTCTCAGGAGGGCCTTGTCTGCTTTTCCTTCCAGGGTGCTCACTAAGTCGGTCCACTTCTTTTGGACGTCCTCCAGCACTTCCCGTCGGGCCTCGTCTTGTCGCTGCAGTCCTCCGATCTGCTCCTCCTGCAGGCGCGAGGCGGCTTGCGCTCTCTCCAGCCGTCCCTGCAGCGACCTCAGCTTCCCTTCCAGGCCGTCTGCCTTTTGCATCCATTCGGCCAGGACCACCTTCAGGTTGGCCAGGGCTCCGGCCTGCTGCTTCTCTGCTTCCCGGGAGGCGGACAGCTGGAGGGCAGTCTCCTCTTTCTGCTGGGTGACCGCAGTCAGTTGTTCCTGCAGGGACCCGACCCGGGCAGCGGCCCGCTGGCTCGCCTTCTGCATGGCGTGGGAAGATGACAGGAGCCTCTCCTCTAGCGCCGTGACTTTCCTCCTGAGTTGAGCCGCTCTGTCTTCTGCCAGCCGCGCTGCCCGGAGATGCCAGTCTTCGCATTCTGAAGCCTGCGTCCGAGACCTCCCCAGCTCCTGGCCTAAGCGCGCTCCCTTGTCGCGCAAAAGGCGAACCTCCTCCCGCAGGGCGCACTTTTCCACTCGTTCCTGTCTCAGCGCCAGCGCCGCCTCATCTCTCTCGTGCTGAAAGACAATGCTCTTTTCCTGCATGGAGGTCACTGCATTGAGAAGCTGGCTCCATTCCCCAGCCCGGCCCTCTTCTTTTTCTCTCAGGAGGCACTCAAAAGCCAGAGCCTTCTTCTCCACGGAGACGCATTCGAATTCCTTCTCCCTCAGCATCGTAGAGAGGCGCCTGTTCGTCTCTTGTAAGGCTTGGTTTTCGGTGTCCTTCTCCCTGGACCTTTCCAGCAGTTTTGCATTCTCCCGTTTGACTTGGCACGCATCCGCTTCCAGATGGACTATCCTCTCCTTCAGGTTTGTCACGGCCTGCCTCAACAGTTCGTTTTCGCTCGCTTGGGTCGTGAGGGTTTCCCTCAGAGAAAGGAATTCCTCCCTCTGCGCCTCGATTAAGAGCTCTCTGTCCTCCAGCGTGTTCTGTAAAGCCTCCTGTTTCTCCTTGAGCCGCTGAATTTCGGAATCCGTCTGTGCGTGCCGTTCTCTCTCCCGTTCCGAGGTGGCGGCCATCGCCTCGGACAGTCTCTGAGTCTCCTCCTGGAGGCTTCTGATGGCTGCGTCTTTTTCCTCCGTGGCTCGCCTTAAGGCTTCCACCTCTGCTGGCGGCCCTTTCGAAGACTCGCCCGGCGCCTCGGACTTAATTGCCTCCTGAGAGCCGGCCGCCTCGCAAGTCCGCGACGATGCGGCGGGCGGCTGTGGTGACGTGAGGGCGGGTGGACCCAAGAGAACGTCCTTGGCATTGCAGAGCTGCTCTAGGCCGAGCTGCATCTGTGCCAGTCTCTTCCCCAAGAGCCGGAGTTGGGTCGCATCCCCTCGAGGACGCGGGAACGGGGCGGCAGAGTGCATCTGTCGCCGACACTTCTCCTCGCTGTCCACTGAGGCCCGTGCCTCGAGTGGTGGGAGTTCTTTCTGAAGTTGGGATGACTCCCGCTGCAGATGGTGCACCTCGGTGAGCACCAGCCGCTGCCACTCCTCCAGCACGTTGACCCGCTGCTTCAACGTGCCCCGTTCCCGGAGAAGCTCCTCCAACTGATTCGCGTCCACGCCCCGAACCTCATGGCCAGCGTCGGACGTTTGCCAGATGGTCAGTAAAGTCTGACATTTCTGGCTCAAGGCACCGATTTCAATGTCTTTGGCTCGGACGAGGCGTGATAAGTGCCGGATCGCTTCTCGAAACATGTCCTCACCGCCGCTGTCAGATCGAGGGCGCCGTGTCTGACTTTCGCCTCGCAGCTTCGCGAGCTCTGCTTCTTTGGCCACCAGCAGGTCCATCATTGTGTGATACGCCCTTTTCAGGTGGCTGTTTTCCCTCAGCTTCTCGTCGAAAACGGCCAACACTCGTTCCCTTTCCAAAGCAGAGGCTTGCAGTTGCTGCTGGAGGCCCCCCGCATCCTGGACGGAGGCAGCCGAAGCTAGGCGAGCGGGAAGGCCCTGGCTCTGCCAGTCTTGCGGCTGGATCGTCTGAGTTCGTGGCCCGGTCTCATCTTCGTCCGGCTCATCAAGCCGCTCGGTCAGAGGGATCGTCTTTTCGGCCCCAAGTTTCAGCGCCTTCCTCTGCTTTTGCTCTTCAGTGGTCCTTGGAGGATGCTGGGTTTCCTCCTCCAGGTGACCTTCGATCCCTTTCAGTTGAGACCCCTCAGATTCTAGTTGTGTCCCGGCGTCGAGGGTGTTCGGGTCAACCACTGGAGCGGCTCGAGCCCGTTGTCTCTGTGGCTCCAGTGCTTCCCTCAGGTGACTGCCTTCTTCTTGCAGGGAGGCGAGCCTCGTGTCTCCTTCCTCGAGGCTTTCCCGCAGAGTTGCGGTGTCTCTCCGAGCTGGAGTTGCCGGTCTCTCCTTCTCGGGTGGTCCGGTCGCCCGAATGGCTTCCGTCTCCGTTCTCCCCGAGTCGGGTAAGTCTGGCAGCTTTTGCGTCCCCTTCCTCAGCACACCTCTGGTGAAGTCAGAGAGGTGTGCGGGGAGGGAAGCCACGCTGCCGCCCACTCGCCCCAGGGAATGGCCTAAGCCGGAGCCGAGGCCGGGGCGGCCAAACCAGGAGGCCATCGCTGCGGGTCACAGCACTGACCTGGTGCGCTCCGCGAAGAGCGTCCAGCCCAGCCGGACAGCCCCGCCAAGTGTCAGGGCCCCGGCGGCTGCGCGAGGCTAAGGGTCAAATCACAGCCAGGCGCTGCTAGGCAACGGCGGGCTGGCGGCCTGGGGGCGGGGCCTGGGCGGGGCTGGGGCGGGGCCTGGGCGGGGCCTGGGCGGGGCGCGGGCTCCAACCGTTGGGCTCGGGGCTCCCGGAGGGGAGGGGAGGGGCTGCCCGCAACCGCGAGGCCTGCCGCCTGGCCCTCACCCATGGCCACCTCCTGACACGCGTGCCCCGCTCCGCCCCCCTCCACCCCCCACCGCCAGCCCCGTGGGCCTCCGCTCATCCCCAGGGCTTCCCACCACGGCGGTGGGCCCCCCTCTCCCTCTGCTTCAGTGCCGCCCCCGGGGGCCAGGCGGCCCTCCTGCCCCCTGGGGCCGCCCGCCAGGAACGCCGCGCTGAAGGCCGCCATCCCCACACCACCGCCACCTGTGCGCGTGGCAGCGCGTGTGGGCAGAAAGGACCCCAGGGCTCTGACTGCCGCCAAGCGCCTCCCACGCTCCCTCCTGTCCTGCGGCCGGGAATCTTCCCAGCCGGCTTGGAGAACACTCGGAGGGCCAAGGTAGGTGGGGACCCGCCTCCACCTGCAGAGTTCCGACGAGTGTGTTTGGACACACGTCGGCCCCCTGCGCAGAAGCACGACCCTCCTGAGCACCCTGACCGTGGCCATCCCCCACACAGTCGCCGGGGTCCTTGCCCCGCCGCCTCGCCGCCCTCTTCCTGCGGCCCTGCCTGGAGAAGCGGTCCCCGGGAGGAGCCTGGGGGCTCTCGGGCGCCACAGGCGGGGTGTGGCACACCGCGTGCACGCTGTGCGCCCGCTTCTGTCAGCGCGGGGCGGGCTGTGGTCGGGGAAGGGAGTCTTCCCCATGCGTCGAGCGGGCGGTGGAGCGGGGAAAGGACCCAGAGGTGCTCGTGCAGCGCGCGGCCCCCAGCCCCGCTGAGCCCGGCGGAACGTCGTCCTCGGGGCCCGACTCGGGGCCGGCGGCCGAGGCCCGGCTGCGCGCCGCCCCCTGGGCCTGCCGTGCGCTCCTGCCCCGGCGCGGGGCGCGGGGGCGGCGCGGCTGGCCCCGCGGGCCTGGGGACCCGCCGCCGCAGCGACCAGAAAGTCCCGGTCAGCCTGCCCCGAGCTCCGCGGGCCTGGGAGCCCGGCGCCGCCGCCGCCGCCGCCGCCGCCGCCGCGGCCGCCGCCGCCGGCGGCTCGGCAGTGTGGCGCGGGAGCAGCCGCCAGGCCGTCCCGATGCGCGCGCCAGGAGCCCCGCAGGCTGGGGAGCCGCCGCCGCCGCCAGGTAGTGGCCGTTGCACTGCGGGAGGCCGCGGGCCCACCAGAGCATGGGCAGGTGAGGGCCCCGGGCGGCCGCCTCCCTCCGTGCACCCGTCGGGGTCTCCACCGCCCGGGCCCCGCCCCCGGGAGCAGGGACCTGCGCCTTCTCCTGTCCTGCCGGCGACCCTGGCGCCCGTGCTGGCTGCCTGGGGCCACCACTCCCATCCCTGGGGCGCGTGCCTTTGCACAGGCGCTGACGGCGGCGCTGGGGTGGGGGGCGCGGGGCGGGCGCGGCGGGCTGGCGGGTGCTGGGACCGGATTCTCAGCCTTGGGCTCCAGCGGGGCGGGGTCGGGGGGCGATTAAGGAGTGACGCGGGGTGGTCGTGGGGGCAGGGCGCGCCGCGCAGACCCTTGAGGTCCAAGTGCAGACAGCGGAAATCTGTAAAGGGGCTTCCAGCCGGTGGGATCCCCTCGGTGCGTGCGTTTCCCTTGGGCCTTCAGGGAAGCGGGAGGCGGTGCTGCCTCCAGCCCAGGGCGAGGAGGAAGGAGCGGTGCCAGTTGTTGACCGCGTGAAATTTGGAATCGGGAGCAGGATGCAGGCGCCGGGCGCCAGTGAAAGGAAAAAGGGTTCTCCGGATCCTCTTCCTCCCTTTGGCTTTGGCAGCAGCTGCTTCTCCGTGTTGCTTTGGTCCTGCTGCCGTGCTCTTCCGGCGGGCGCTGAGTGTGAAATGCCCCAGGAAGCGGGGCGGGGAAGAGGTTGAGGATGGAAGAAGGCGAGCCGGCATGGGTGGGGGGAGCAGGCGCTGCAGGAAAGGTGATCCACCTTTCCTTGCTCTCCGCTTGCTGCCTTTCCCTGAGCCTTGGACTTCCACCCCTTCCGCCTCCGCCCGTCCTCCCGTCCTCCCGTCCAACCTCTCTCTCCTCTGAGTCCTGCCAAGAAGAGGCAGGTCGAACACTTGCGGTGTGCACTGGATCGAAGGGATTACCCTGCTAGGATTAGGCTCGCTCGATGAGCTTGAAGTCCTTTGAGTCAGAACCTGTTTGGGGTCTGCAGAGAGTCGCACGTGGCGGGAGGGTGGCCCGCGTGTGGGTGAGGAGCAGGGAGGAAGGCTGCAGGGGCGAGGCCTTGGAGATTCTGCTCCAGTTTGGCCTGCAGGCAGTGGAGAACCCTGGATTCCTTTCAAGCAGGGAAGCGATGGGACCACACACAAACTCAGGTCCGGGTACCCGATTTCGCAGCCAAGCCAATCAGTGAGAAGTCAGGGTTGCAGCAAGGAAAGAGGTTTATGATCAAGAGGCGGCCAGACAAGGAGGTGGGCGTAAAACTCAAACCCGCCTCCTCAAAGGGAAAACAAAACGTTGGGGCGTTTATCTGGGGTTGGGGTAGGGGTGGGACCAGGAGAGCGCTGGGGGTGAAGCTTGAAGAGTCCTCTGCTCAGGTGCGACTGTCACTCGTATTTCTTCGTGGGTCACAAGTGCGAAGTCAGTGGGGTTCGACGCGTTGCACGCCGAGGATCTCTGTCCGTGACGCGGAAAGTGGGCGATCCGTCATTTCGGCTGGTCCAAGCCTCTGCACGATGTCCGCTCGGGCGGGGTCCGGGGGGGCTGCCATCAAGCTGCTCTCTGATCTGCCGTCTTCCTGTTGTTCTGCAAAACAACCTCAGAAACTTTGGTTACTTTCTGGCCCACGTCCGCCCCTGTGGGGGCCGGGCACCGTGTTGTCAGTAACGGCAGGGTTTTCCTCTTGGGTCACCCTCCCAACAGTGTGGAGGATGGGTTCAAGCGGGGAGGGGGGGGGTGCGGTGTGCCAGGAGGCCAGCCGGCAAGATCAGTAAGGAGTCTACTGGGCTGGTTGCGTGCAAGAGACAGGAAGGCATGCGGCAGAGCAGCGGGGACGGCAAAGACGGGAAGGCGCTCGGCTCCCTTTGGGAGTCGGTAGGCTGCCAAGTGGGTGAGACAGAGAGCTCAAGCGTGGCCCTGAGGCCTCTCGCTCTCGGGGGTGGGGGGGGGCCGGGGATGAGATGGGCAGAGGTTTTCTGAGGTGATGAAAGGAAGGTAAGAGGAGGGGGAGGGTTCTTTTGGAGGATACCGGGCTCCCTTTTGGACGTGTCGGTTTTGAGAAGCCTTTGGACATCCCGAGAGGTGCGTCCAGCAGACAGTTAGAGAAAGCAGCGTGGAGTCAGGGGCAGGGTGACGTCAGTCGTACGCACTCAGAAGCCCTGGGCATCCGGGGGGCGAGTCGAATCGTAGGAGAGCGCATGAGCTTGCTCTGAGACCCGAGGGGTTCCTGTTCCCTGAAGACCATGCCTTGCCTTCGAGAACAGAACCCTTGGAGAAGTGGTCGGGAGGAGAAGCCGCAGAGGAAAGGGAGACAGAGGGGTCTGAGGTTAGGAAGGGCACCTGGGGAGGGGGCCATCCCCCAGAGAAAGAGGGTGGAGAGAACTTGCAGAGACTGAAGGCGTGGGCAGCATTCCTCAGACACCACAGAGAGTTTAGGAAGGCGAAGGAACCGAAGGGCGTGCCCTGGCCTCTTGCTAGGACGGGACGGCGACGAGATTTGGGGAGTCTTTCGAGGAGCCGGTGAGAGACGAGGCGATGACTGGATGGCTGACGAGGAGTCGAGGTCTTTTGGCAGCAGCTTAGCCGTGAAAGGTAGAGAGAGAAGGCGGTGGTGGAGGAGCGGAAAGGAGAGGTGTGGATGCTGGGAGAGACTTGGGTGTGCTCAGCGGCTTAAGGAAAGAAAGAGACGGGCCGAAGAGAAAGCAGCTGGCAAACTGAGGGAACGAGATCTTTGGGGGAGGCTGAGCAGACGGTTCCCAGGGCACCCCACGTGGAGCCAGGACCCTGGAACTGCCAAGCTGAATCCCTCTTCCTGGAAAACCAAAGGGAAAGGGGAGGGGTGGGTGGAGAGAAATAGAGGGACGTTCAAACGGGGGTGGGGGGTGGTGCGGGGAAACGGAGAGTTCTTGACTAGCTGGCCTCTGATCTCTTCGGGTACCGAACGGGTATGAGGACGATCCCGCTTGAGGCAGGCGATGGAGATGATTTGGAGGGTCTGTTGAGGAAACGGGGCGGGGTGGGGGTGGGGGGTTGACCACGGCCCTCTGATGGGCTTGGGGGCGGAAGCGGCTTCCATGCCCATCGCGAGGCGCCGGTTCAGTCAGTCGGTGTCCATCCGGACCACAGACCACAGACCCCTGCTTTGGAAAACAACAAGAAGCAGTTCGTAAACCCTTGCAAAGATCTCTGAGGTCTGGTGACTGGCTTTGCAACCCAAAGCGAGTCAGGGAATAAGATCCTCCCGTGCTTAGGAGTTTTCCTCTCTGTCCCAGAGGCCGCAGAGCACCCGAGGGCGGTTTCCCAGGCAGTGGAAAGAGGAGGAGGACCGAGCCGGGGGAAAGCAAGCTTTCCTCGTGAAGTTTGGATGCCCGCTGCACGTTGGTGCCCTTCCCCTTTCTTCCTACTGTCCCGGGAGGGGGCGCCCTCGCGCGCTTTCTGATGCTGCAGCACTAAGGCAAGTGAGGTTCCCGCTCCCCGAGGGAAAGCTCAATAAACGCCGCCCTCCCCCCGCCCCCACCCTTCCCACCCCCCCACTCTTCCCACACCCCCAGCCCCCACCCGCCCGCAACCCCCCCACCTCCCAGACCCAACCCCCACCCCCCCACCCCACGCCCCCCAGCTCCTCCCAGACGGTGACAGCGTGACAAACAGAATCGGAAGCGTCCTTGGCCCACAGCCTGCGATCCCACCCGTGCCGCGCCTGCTCTCCAGAGAAGTGACGTCCGTCCGCTTTAAGGTGGGTGGCTACCTGCAGCGACACCCTTTTGAAAGCGCGAACCATAGCTATTTCTTTGAAAGCTCCAGTGAAGCCGCAGAGAAACCTGTGAGCTTTAGCACAAGGCCACTTTGTGCTAAGGAACCCGCAGCGAGGGACCGGCTTTCCTGAAAGCGCCGTCGTCTCCTCTGCGGCTTGGGGAGCCTCTAGGGCTTGGACAGGCCTTGGAGCAGCCCGGCAGCACTCTTGGCGGGTGGCAGCAGCCAAGGTGTGCCGGTGGGCACGACGTCGGTCACGGCGTCTAAGAGAAGGTGCCCAGACCCTCCGGTTCCGGGGCCGGGTGGGTCGATGAGAGACACGGCTGGGGAGCAGGGATTCCCGTCCGATCTTCTGGGGGTGGCTGCGAGGGCGGTTCTCAGAAGAGCTGGCACGTTCTTAGGCAGTGTCTTCCTGGCGGGTGCTCCGGGACGCTTCCTGGGCTGAGCGGGGAGCTGTCGTGGTGGAGAAGCTCCCTGAGACTCAGCTTCTAGAAAGTTCACGAAAAGCTCCGAGAAGGAACTCTTGAGCTCGGGTTGCTGGTTGGGTCTCCGAGGAGGAGGCGTGTCGGGGGCACTGCGGGATCCGAGCCGCCCGGTCACCCATCCGGTAAGGCCGCCCTGCTCTTCCTGCAGCAACTGCTCCATGGCCTCCCTTTCCACACCCAGGGTGCTTCCCATCCGTCGGAACGCTTCCCGGCGTTCGTGTCTGGCGCTTTGCAAGGCGTCCGTGAAGAGCTTTCTCAGGAGGGCCTTGTCTGCTTTTCCTTCCAGGGTGCTCACTAAGTCGGTCCACTTCTTTTGGACGTCCTCCAGCACTTCCCGTCGGGCCTCGTCTTGTCGCTGCAGTCCTCCGATCTGCTCCTCCTGCAGGCGCGAGGCGGCTTGCGCTCTCTCCAGCCGTCCCTGCAGCGACCTCAGCTTCCCTTCCAGGCCGTCTGCCTTTTGCATCCATTCGGCCAGGACCACCTTCAGGTTGGCCAGGGCTCCGGCCTGCTGCTTCTCTGCTTCCCGGGAGGCGGACAGCTGGAGGGCAGTCTCCTCTTTCTGCTGGGTGACCGCAGTCAGTTGTTCCTGCAGGGACCCGACCCGGGCAGCGGCCCGCTGGCTCGCCTTCTGCATGGCGTGGGAAGATGACAGGAGCCTCTCCTCTAGCGCCGTGACTTTCCTCCTGAGTTGAGCCGCTCTGTCTTCTGCCAGCCGCGCTGCCCGGAGATGCCAGTCTTCGCATTCTGAAGCCTGCGTCCGAGACCTCCCCAGCTCCTGGCCTAAGCGCGCTCCCTTGTCGCGCAAAAGGCGAACCTCCTCCCGCAGGGCGCACTTTTCCACTCGTTCCTGTCTCAGCGCCAGCGCCGCCTCATCTCTCTCGTGCTGAAAGACAATGCTCTTTTCCTGCATGGAGGTCACTGCATTGAGAAGCTGGCTCCATTCCCCAGCCCGGCCCTCTTCTTTTTCTCTCAGGAGGCACTCAAAAGCCAGAGCCTTCTTCTCCACGGAGACGCATTCGAATTCCTTCTCCCTCAGCATCGTAGAGAGGCGCCTGTTCGTCTCTTGTAAGGCTTGGTTTTCGGTGTCCTTCTCCCTGGACCTTTCCAGCAGTTTTGCATTCTCCCGTTTGACTTGGCACGCATCCGCTTCCAGATGGACTATCCTCTCCTTCAGGTTTGTCACGGCCTGCCTCAACAGTTCGTTTTCGCTCGCTTGGGTCGTGAGGGTTTCCCTCAGAGAAAGGAATTCCTCCCTCTGCGCCTCGATTAAGAGCTCTCTGTCCTCCAGCGTGTTCTGTAAAGCCTCCTGTTTCTCCTTGAGCCGCTGAATTTCGGAATCCGTCTGTGCGTGCCGTTCTCTCTCCCGTTCCGAGGTGGCGGCCATCGCCTCGGACAGTCTCTGAGTCTCCTCCTGGAGGCTTCTGATGGCTGCGTCTTTTTCCTCCGTGGCTCGCCTTAAGGCTTCCACCTCTGCTGGCGGCCCTTTCGAAGACTCGCCCGGCGCCTCGGACTTAATTGCCTCCTGAGAGCCGGCCGCCTCGCAAGTCCGCGACGATGCGGCGGGCGGCTGTGGTGACGTGAGGGCGGGTGGACCCAAGAGAACGTCCTTGGCATTGCAGAGCTGCTCTAGGCCGAGCTGCATCTGTGCCAGTCTCTTCCCCAAGAGCCGGAGTTGGGTCGCATCCCCTCGAGGACGCGGGAACGGGGCGGCAGAGTGCATCTGTCGCCGACACTTCTCCTCGCTGTCCACTGAGGCCCGTGCCTCGAGTGGTGGGAGTTCTTTCTGAAGTTGGGATGACTCCCGCTGCAGATGGTGCACCTCGGTGAGCACCAGCCGCTGCCACTCCTCCAGCACGTTGACCCGCTGCTTCAACGTGCCCCGTTCCCGGAGAAGCTCCTCCAACTGATTCGCGTCCACGCCCCGAACCTCATGGCCAGCGTCGGACGTTTGCCAGATGGTCAGTAAAGTCTGACATTTCTGGCTCAAGGCACCGATTTCAATGTCTTTGGCTCGGACGAGGCGTGATAAGTGCCGGATCGCTTCTCGAAACATGTCCTCACCGCCGCTGTCAGATCGAGGGCGCCGTGTCTGACTTTCGCCTCGCAGCTTCGCGAGCTCTGCTTCTTTGGCCACCAGCAGGTCCATCATTGTGTGATACGCCCTTTTCAGGTGGCTGTTTTCCCTCAGCTTCTCGTCGAAAACGGCCAACACTCGTTCCCTTTCCAAAGCAGAGGCTTGCAGTTGCTGCTGGAGGCCCCCCGCATCCTGGACGGAGGCAGCCGAAGCTAGGCGAGCGGGAAGGCCCTGGCTCTGCCAGTCTTGCGGCTGGATCGTCTGAGTTCGTGGCCCGGTCTCATCTTCGTCCGGCTCATCAAGCCGCTCGGTCAGAGGGATCGTCTTTTCGGCCCCAAGTTTCAGCGCCTTCCTCTGCTTTTGCTCTTCAGTGGTCCTTGGAGGATGCTGGGTTTCCTCCTCCAGGTGACCTTCGATCCCTTTCAGTTGAGACCCCTCAGATTCTAGTTGTGTCCCGGCGTCGAGGGTGTTCGGGTCAACCACTGGAGCGGCTCGAGCCCGTTGTCTCTGTGGCTCCAGTGCTTCCCTCAGGTGACTGCCTTCTTCTTGCAGGGAGGCGAGCCTCGTGTCTCCTTCCTCGAGGCTTTCCCGCAGAGTTGCGGTGTCTCTCCGAGCTGGAGTTGCCGGTCTCTCCTTCTCGGGTGGTCCGGTCGCCCGAATGGCTTCCGTCTCCGTTCTCCCCGAGTCGGGTAAGTCTGGCAGCTTTTGCGTCCCCTTCCTCAGCACACCTCTGGTGAAGTCAGAGAGGTGTGCGGGGAGGGAAGCCACGCTGCCGCCCACTCGCCCCAGGGAATGGCCTAAGCCGGAGCCGAGGCCGGGGCGGCCAAACCAGGAGGCCATCGCTGCGGGTCACAGCACTGACCTGGTGCGCTCCGCGAAGAGCGTCCAGCCCAGCCGGACAGCCCCGCCAAGTGTCAGGGCCCCGGCGGCTGCGCGAGGCTAAGGGTCAAATCACAGCCAGGCGCTGCTAGGCAACGGCGGGCTGGCGGCCTGGGGGCGGGGCCTGGGCGGGGCTGGGGCGGGGCCTGGGCGGGGCCTGGGCGGGGCGCGGGCTCCAACCGTTGGGCTCGGGGCTCCCGGAGGGGAGGGGAGGGGCTGCCCGCAACCGCGAGGCCTGCCGCCTGGCCCTCACCCATGGCCACCTCCTGACACGCGTGCCCCGCTCCGCCCCCCTCCACCCCCCACCGCCAGCCCCGTGGGCCTCCGCTCATCCCCAGGGCTTCCCACCACGGCGGTGGGCCCCCCTCTCCCTCTGCTTCAGTGCCGCCCCCGGGGGCCAGGCGGCCCTCCTGCCCCCTGGGGCCGCCCGCCAGGAACGCCGCGCTGAAGGCCGCCATCCCCACACCACCGCCACCTGTGCGCGTGGCAGCGCGTGTGGGCAGAAAGGACCCCAGGGCTCTGACTGCCGCCAAGCGCCTCCCACGCTCCCTCCTGTCCTGCGGCCGGGAATCTTCCCAGCCGGCTTGGAGAACACTCGGAGGGCCAAGGTAGGTGGGGACCCGCCTCCACCTGCAGAGTTCCGACGAGTGTGTTTGGACACACGTCGGCCCCCTGCGCAGAAGCACGACCCTCCTGAGCACCCTGACCGTGGCCATCCCCCACACAGTCGCCGGGGTCCTTGCCCCGCCGCCTCGCCGCCCTCTTCCTGCGGCCCTGCCTGGAGAAGCGGTCCCCGGGAGGAGCCTGGGGGCTCTCGGGCGCCACAGGCGGGGTGTGGCACACCGCGTGCACGCTGTGCGCCCGCTTCTGTCAGCGCGGGGCGGGCTGTGGTCGGGGAAGGGAGTCTTCCCCATGCGTCGAGCGGGCGGTGGAGCGGGGAAAGGACCCAGAGGTGCTCGTGCAGCGCGCGGCCCCCAGCCCCGCTGAGCCCGGCGGAACGTCGTCCTCGGGGCCCGACTCGGGGCCGGCGGCCGAGGCCCGGCTGCGCGCCGCCCCCTGGGCCTGCCGTGCGCTCCTGCCCCGGCGCGGGGCGCGGGGGCGGCGCGGCTGGCCCCGCGGGCCTGGGGACCCGCCGCCGCAGCGACCAGAAAGTCCCGGTCAGCCTGCCCCGAGCTCCGCGGGCCTGGGAGCCCGGCGCCGCCGCCGCCGCCGCCGCCGCCGCCGCGGCCGCCGCCGCCGGCGGCTCGGCAGTGTGGCGCGGGAGCAGCCGCCAGGCCGTCCCGATGCGCGCGCCAGGAGCCCCGCAGGCTGGGGAGCCGCCGCCGCCGCCAGGTAGTGGCCGTTGCACTGCGGGAGGCCGCGGGCCCACCAGAGCATGGGCAGGTGAGGGCCCCGGGCGGCCGCCTCCCTCCGTGCACCCGTCGGGGTCTCCACCGCCCGGGCCCCGCCCCCGGGAGCAGGGACCTGCGCCTTCTCCTGTCCTGCCGGCGACCCTGGCGCCCGTGCTGGCTGCCTGGGGCCACCACTCCCATCCCTGGGGCGCGTGCCTTTGCACAGGCGCTGACGGCGGCGCTGGGGTGGGGGGCGCGGGGCGGGCGCGGCGGGCTGGCGGGTGCTGGGACCGGATTCTCAGCCTTGGGCTCCAGCGGGGCGGGGTCGGGGGGCGATTAAGGAGTGACGCGGGGTGGTCGTGGGGGCAGGGCGCGCCGCGCAGACCCTTGAGGTCCAAGTGCAGACAGCGGAAATCTGTAAAGGGGCTTCCAGCCGGTGGGATCCCCTCGGTGCGTGCGTTTCCCTTGGGCCTTCAGGGAAGCGGGAGGCGGTGCTGCCTCCAGCCCAGGGCGAGGAGGAAGGAGCGGTGCCAGTTGTTGACCGCGTGAAATTTGGAATCGGGAGCAGGATGCAGGCGCCGGGCGCCAGTGAAAGGAAAAAGGGTTCTCCGGATCCTCTTCCTCCCTTTGGCTTTGGCAGCAGCTGCTTCTCCGTGTTGCTTTGGTCCTGCTGCCGTGCTCTTCCGGCGGGCGCTGAGTGTGAAATGCCCCAGGAAGCGGGGCGGGGAAGAGGTTGAGGATGGAAGAAGGCGAGCCGGCATGGGTGGGGGGAGCAGGCGCTGCAGGAAAGGTGATCCACCTTTCCTTGCTCTCCGCTTGCTGCCTTTCCCTGAGCCTTGGACTTCCACCCCTTCCGCCTCCGCCCGTCCTCCCGTCCTCCCGTCCAACCTCTCTCTCCTCTGAGTCCTGCCAAGAAGAGGCAGGTCGAACACTTGCGGTGTGCACTGGATCGAAGGGATTACCCTGCTAGGATTAGGCTCGCTCGATGAGCTTGAAGTCCTTTGAGTCAGAACCTGTTTGGGGTCTGCAGAGAGTCGCACGTGGCGGGAGGGTGGCCCGCGTGTGGGTGAGGAGCAGGGAGGAAGGCTGCAGGGGCGAGGCCTTGGAGATTCTGCTCCAGTTTGGCCTGCAGGCAGTGGAGAACCCTGGATTCCTTTCAAGCAGGGAAGCGATGGGACCACACACAAACTCAGGTCCGGGTACCCGATTTCGCAGCCAAGCCAATCAGTGAGAAGTCAGGGTTGCAGCAAGGAAAGAGGTTTATGATCAAGAGGCGGCCAGACAAGGAGGTGGGCGTAAAACTCAAACCCGCCTCCTCAAAGGGAAAACAAAACGTTGGGGCGTTTATCTGGGGTTGGGGTAGGGGTGGGACCAGGAGAGCGCTGGGGGTGAAGCTTGAAGAGTCCTCTGCTCAGGTGCGACTGTCACTCGTATTTCTTCGTGGGTCACAAGTGCGAAGTCAGTGGGGTTCGACGCGTTGCACGCCGAGGATCTCTGTCCGTGACGCGGAAAGTGGGCGATCCGTCATTTCGGCTGGTCCAAGCCTCTGCACGATGTCCGCTCGGGCGGGGTCCGGGGGGGCTGCCATCAAGCTGCTCTCTGATCTGCCGTCTTCCTGTTGTTCTGCAAAACAACCTCAGAAACTTTGGTTACTTTCTGGCCCACGTCCGCCCCTGTGGGGGCCGGGCACCGTGTTGTCAGTAACGGCAGGGTTTTCCTCTTGGGTCACCCTCCCAACAGTGTGGAGGATGGGTTCAAGCGGGGAGGGGGGGGGTGCGGTGTGCCAGGAGGCCAGCCGGCAAGATCAGTAAGGAGTCTACTGGGCTGGTTGCGTGCAAGAGACAGGAAGGCATGCGGCAGAGCAGCGGGGACGGCAAAGACGGGAAGGCGCTCGGCTCCCTTTGGGAGTCGGTAGGCTGCCAAGTGGGTGAGACAGAGAGCTCAAGCGTGGCCCTGAGGCCTCTCGCTCTCGGGGGTGGGGGGGGGCCGGGGATGAGATGGGCAGAGGTTTTCTGAGGTGATGAAAGGAAGGTAAGAGGAGGGGGAGGGTTCTTTTGGAGGATACCGGGCTCCCTTTTGGACGTGTCGGTTTTGAGAAGCCTTTGGACATCCCGAGAGGTGCGTCCAGCAGACAGTTAGAGAAAGCAGCGTGGAGTCAGGGGCAGGGTGACGTCAGTCGTACGCACTCAGAAGCCCTGGGCATCCGGGGGGCGAGTCGAATCGTAGGAGAGCGCATGAGCTTGCTCTGAGACCCGAGGGGTTCCTGTTCCCTGAAGACCATGCCTTGCCTTCGAGAACAGAACCCTTGGAGAAGTGGTCGGGAGGAGAAGCCGCAGAGGAAAGGGAGACAGAGGGGTCTGAGGTTAGGAAGGGCACCTGGGGAGGGGGCCATCCCCCAGAGAAAGAGGGTGGAGAGAACTTGCAGAGACTGAAGGCGTGGGCAGCATTCCTCAGACACCACAGAGAGTTTAGGAAGGCGAAGGAACCGAAGGGCGTGCCCTGGCCTCTTGCTAGGACGGGACGGCGACGAGATTTGGGGAGTCTTTCGAGGAGCCGGTGAGAGACGAGGCGATGACTGGATGGCTGACGAGGAGTCGAGGTCTTTTGGCAGCAGCTTAGCCGTGAAAGGTAGAGAGAGAAGGCGGTGGTGGAGGAGCGGAAAGGAGAGGTGTGGATGCTGGGAGAGACTTGGGTGTGCTCAGCGGCTTAAGGAAAGAAAGAGACGGGCCGAAGAGAAAGCAGCTGGCAAACTGAGGGAACGAGATCTTTGGGGGAGGCTGAGCAGACGGTTCCCAGGGCACCCCACGTGGAGCCAGGACCCTGGAACTGCCAAGCTGAATCCCTCTTCCTGGAAAACCAAAGGGAAAGGGGAGGGGTGGGTGGAGAGAAATAGAGGGACGTTCAAACGGGGGTGGGGGGTGGTGCGGGGAAACGGAGAGTTCTTGACTAGCTGGCCTCTGATCTCTTCGGGTACCGAACGGGTATGAGGACGATCCCGCTTGAGGCAGGCGATGGAGATGATTTGGAGGGTCTGTTGAGGAATCGGGGCGGGGTGGGGGTGGGGGGTTGACCACGGCCCTCTGATGGGCTTGGGGGCGGAAGCGGCTTCCATGCCCATCGCGAGGCGCCGGTTCAGTCAGTCGGTGTCCATCCGGACCACAGACCACAGACCCCTGCTTTGGAAAACAACAAGAAGCAGTTCGTAAACCCTTGCAAAGATCTCTGAGGTCTGGTGACTGGCTTTGCAACCCAAAGCGAGTCAGGGAATAAGATCCTCCCGTGCTTAGGAGTTTTCCTCTCTGTCCCAGAGGCCGCAGAGCACCCGAGGGCGGTTTCCCAGGCAGTGGAAAGAGGAGGAGGACCGAGCCGGGGGAAAGCAAGCTTTCCTCGTGAAGTTTGGATGCCCGCTGCACGTTGGTGCCCTTCCCCTTTCTTCCTACTGTCCCGGGAGGGGGCGCCCTCGCGCGCTTTCTGATGCTGCAGCACTAAGGCAAGTGAGGTTCCCGCTCCCCGAGGGAAAGCTCAATAAACGCCGCCCTCCCCCCGCCCCCACCCTTCCCACCCCCCCACTCTTCCCACACCCCCAGCCCCCACCCGCCCGCAACCCCCCCACCTCCCAGACCCAACCCCCACCCCCCCACCCCACGCCCCCCAGCTCCTCCCAGACGGTGACAGCGTGACAAACAGAATCGGAAGCGTCCTTGGCCCACAGCCTGCGATCCCACCCGTGCCGCGCCTGCTCTCCAGAGAAGTGACGTCCGTCCGCTTTAAGGTGGGTGGCTACCTGCAGCGACACCCTTTTGAAAGCGCGAACCATAGCTATTTCTTTGAAAGCTCCAGTGAAGCCGCAGAGAAACCTGTGAGCTTTAGCACAAGGCCACTTTGTGCTAAGGAACCCGCAGCGAGGGACCGGCTTTCCTGAAAGCGCCGTCGTCTCCTCTGCGGCTTGGGGAGCCTCTAGGGCTTGGACAGGCCTTGGAGCAGCCCGGCAGCACTCTTGGCGGGTGGCAGCAGCCAAGGTGTGCCGGTGGGCACGACGTCGGTCACGGCGTCTAAGAGAAGGTGCCCAGACCCTCCGGTTCCGGGGCCGGGTGGGTCGATGAGAGACACGGCTGGGGAGCAGGGATTCCCGTCCGATCTTCTGGGGGTGGCTGCGAGGGCGGTTCTCAGAAGAGCTGGCACGTTCTTAGGCAGTGTCTTCCTGGCGGGTGCTCCGGGACGCTTCCTGGGCTGAGCGGGGAGCTGTCGTGGTGGAGAAGCTCCCTGAGACTCAGCTTCTAGAAAGTTCACGAAAAGCTCCGAGAAGGAACTCTTGAGCTCGGGTTGCTGGTTGGGTCTCCGAGGAGGAGGCGTGTCGGGGGCACTGCGGGATCCGAGCCGCCCGGTCACCCATCCGGTAAGGCCGCCCTGCTCTTCCTGCAGCAACTGCTCCATGGCCTCCCTTTCCACACCCAGGGTGCTTCCCATCCGTCGGAACGCTTCCCGGCGTTCGTGTCTGGCGCTTTGCAAGGCGTCCGTGAAGAGCTTTCTCAGGAGGGCCTTGTCTGCTTTTCCTTCCAGGGTGCTCACTAAGTCGGTCCACTTCTTTTGGACGTCCTCCAGCACTTCCCGTCGGGCCTCGTCTTGTCGCTGCAGTCCTCCGATCTGCTCCTCCTGCAGGCGCGAGGCGGCTTGCGCTCTCTCCAGCCGTCCCTGCAGCGACCTCAGCTTCCCTTCCAGGCCGTCTGCCTTTTGCATCCATTCGGCCAGGACCACCTTCAGGTTGGCCAGGGCTCCGGCCTGCTGCTTCTCTGCTTCCCGGGAGGCGGACAGCTGGAGGGCAGTCTCCTCTTTCTGCTGGGTGACCGCAGTCAGTTGTTCCTGCAGGGACCCGACCCGGGCAGCGGCCCGCTGGCTCGCCTTCTGCATGGCGTGGGAAGATGACAGGAGCCTCTCCTCTAGCGCCGTGACTTTCCTCCTGAGTTGAGCCGCTCTGTCTTCTGCCAGCCGCGCTGCCCGGAGATGCCAGTCTTCGCATTCTGAAGCCTGCGTCCGAGACCTCCCCAGCTCCTGGCCTAAGCGCGCTCCCTTGTCGCGCAAAAGGCGAACCTCCTCCCGCAGGGCGCACTTTTCCACTCGTTCCTGTCTCAGCGCCAGCGCCGCCTCATCTCTCTCGTGCTGAAAGACAATGCTCTTTTCCTGCATGGAGGTCACTGCATTGAGAAGCTGGCTCCATTCCCCAGCCCGGCCCTCTTCTTTTTCTCTCAGGAGGCACTCAAAAGCCAGAGCCTTCTTCTCCACGGAGACGCATTCGAATTCCTTCTCCCTCAGCATCGTAGAGAGGCGCCTGTTCGTCTCTTGTAAGGCTTGGTTTTCGGTGTCCTTCTCCCTGGACCTTTCCAGCAGTTTTGCATTCTCCCGTTTGACTTGGCACGCATCCGCTTCCAGATGGACTATCCTCTCCTTCAGGTTTGTCACGGCCTGCCTCAACAGTTCGTTTTCGCTCGCTTGGGTCGTGAGGGTTTCCCTCAGAGAAAGGAATTCCTCCCTCTGCGCCTCGATTAAGAGCTCTCTGTCCTCCAGCGTGTTCTGTAAAGCCTCCTGTTTCTCCTTGAGCCGCTGAATTTCGGAATCCGTCTGTGCGTGCCGTTCTCTCTCCCGTTCCGAGGTGGCGGCCATCGCCTCGGACAGTCTCTGAGTCTCCTCCTGGAGGCTTCTGATGGCTGCGTCTTTTTCCTCCGTGGCTCGCCTTAAGGCTTCCACCTCTGCTGGCGGCCCTTTCGAAGACTCGCCCGGCGCCTCGGACTTAATTGCCTCCTGAGAGCCGGCCGCCTCGCAAGTCCGCGACGATGCGGCGGGCGGCTGTGGTGACGTGAGGGCGGGTGGACCCAAGAGAACGTCCTTGGCATTGCAGAGCTGCTCTAGGCCGAGCTGCATCTGTGCCAGTCTCTTCCCCAAGAGCCGGAGTTGGGTCGCATCCCCTCGAGGACGCGGGAACGGGGCGGCAGAGTGCATCTGTCGCCGACACTTCTCCTCGCTGTCCACTGAGGCCCGTGCCTCGAGTGGTGGGAGTTCTTTCTGAAGTTGGGATGACTCCCGCTGCAGATGGTGCACCTCGGTGAGCACCAGCCGCTGCCACTCCTCCAGCACGTTGACCCGCTGCTTCAACGTGCCCCGTTCCCGGAGAAGCTCCTCCAACTGATTCGCGTCCACGCCCCGAACCTCATGGCCAGCGTCGGACGTTTGCCAGATGGTCAGTAAAGTCTGACATTTCTGGCTCAAGGCACCGATTTCAATGTCTTTGGCTCGGACGAGGCGTGATAAGTGCCGGATCGCTTCTCGAAACATGTCCTCACCGCCGCTGTCAGATCGAGGGCGCCGTGTCTGACTTTCGCCTCGCAGCTTCGCGAGCTCTGCTTCTTTGGCCACCAGCAGGTCCATCATTGTGTGATACGCCCTTTTCAGGTGGCTGTTTTCCCTCAGCTTCTCGTCGAAAACGGCCAACACTCGTTCCCTTTCCAAAGCAGAGGCTTGCAGTTGCTGCTGGAGGCCCCCCGCATCCTGGACGGAGGCAGCCGAAGCTAGGCGAGCGGGAAGGCCCTGGCTCTGCCAGTCTTGCGGCTGGATCGTCTGAGTTCGTGGCCCGGTCTCATCGTCGTCCGGCTCATCAAGCCGCTCGGTCAGAGGGATCGTCTTTTCGGCCCCAAGTTTCAGCGCCTTCCTCTGCTTTTGCTCTTCAGTGGTCCTTGGAGGATGCTGGGTTTCCTCCTCCAGGTGACCTTCGATCCCTTTCAGTTGAGACCCCTCAGATTCTAGTTGTGTCCCGGCGTCGAGGGTGTTCGGGTCAACCACTGGAGCGGCTCGAGCCCGTTGTCTCTGTGGCTCCAGTGCTTCCCTCAGGTGACTGCCTTCTTCTTGCAGGGAGGCGAGCCTCGTGTCTCCTTCCTCGAGGCTTTCCCGCAGAGTTGCGGTGTCTCTCCGAGCTGGAGTTGCCGGTCTCTCCTTCTCGGGTGGTCCGGTCGCCCGAATGGCTTCCGTCTCCGTTCTCCCCGAGTCGGGTAAGTCTGGCAGCTTTTGCGTCCCCTTCCTCAGCACACCTCTGGTGAAGTCAGAGAGGTGTGCGGGGAGGGAAGCCACGCTGCCGCCCACTCGCCCCAGGGAATGGCCTAAGCCGGAGCCGAGGCCGGGGCGGCCAAACCAGGAGGCCATCGCTGCGGGTCACAGCACTGACCTGGTGCGCTCCGCGAAGAGCGTCCAGCCCAGCCGGACAGCCCCGCCAAGTGTCAGGGCCCCGGCGGCTGCGCGAGGCTAAGGGTCAAATCACAGCCAGGCGCTGCTAGGCAACGGCGGGCTGGCGGCCTGGGGGCGGGGCCTGGGCGGGGCCTGGGCGGGGCGCGGGCTCCAACCGTTGGGCTCGGGGCTCCCGGAGGGGAGGGGAGGGGCTGCCCGCAACCGCGAGGCCTGCCGCCTGGCCCTCACCCATGGCCACCTCCTGACACGCGTGCCCCGCTCCGCCCCCCTCCACCCCCCACCGCCAGCCCCGTGGGCCTCCGCTCATCCCCAGGGCTTCCCACCACGGCGGTGGGCCCCCCTCTCCCTCTGCTTCAGTGCCGCCCCCGGGGGCCAGGCGGCCCTCCTGCCCCCTGGGGCCGCCCGCCAGGAACGCCGCGCTGAAGGCCGCCATCCCCACACCACCGCCACCTGTGCGCGTGGCAGCGCGTGTGGGCAGAAAGGACCCCAGGGCTCTGACTGCCGCCAAGCGCCTCCCACGCTCCCTCCTGTCCTGCGGCCGGGAATCTTCCCAGCCGGCTTGGAGAACACTCGGAGGGCCAAGGTAGGTGGGGACCCGCCTCCACCTGCAGAGTTCCGACGAGTGTGTTTGGACACACGTCGGCCCCCTGCGCAGAAGCACGACCCTCCTGAGCACCCTGACCGTGGCCATCCCCCACACAGTCGCCGGGGTCCTTGCCCCGCCGCCTCGCCGCCCTCTTCCTGCGGCCCTGCCTGGAGAAGCGGTCCCCGGGAGGAGCCTGGGGGCTCTCGGGCGCCACAGGCGGGGTGTGGCACACCGCGTGCACGCTGTGCGCCCGCTTCTGTCAGCGCGGGGCGGGCTGTGGTCGGGGAAGGGAGTCTTCCCCATGCGTCGAGCGGGCGGTGGAGCGGGGAAAGGACCCAGAGGTGCTCGTGCAGCGCGCGGCCCCCAGCCCCGCTGAGCCCGGCGGAACGTCGTCCTCGGGGCCCGACTCGGGGCCGGCGGCCGAGGCCCGGCTGCGCGCCGACCCCTGGGCCTGCCGTGCGCTCCTGCCCCGGCGCGGGGCGCGGGGGCGGCGCGGCTGGCCCCGCGGGCCTGGGGACCCGCCGCCGCAGCGACCAGAAAGTCCCGGTCAGCCTGCCCCGAGCTCCGCGGGCCTGGGAGCCCGGCGCCGCCGCCGCCGCCGCCGCCGCCGCCGCCGCCGCCGCAGCCGCCGCCGCGGCCGCCGCCGCCGGCGGCTCGGCAGTGTGGCGCGGGAGCAGCCGCCAGGCCGTCCCGATGCGCGCGCCAGGAGCCCCGCAGGCTGGGGAGCCGCCGCCGCCGCCAGGTAGTGGCCGTTGCACTGCGGGAGGCCGCGGGCCCACCAGAGCATGGGCAGGTGAGGGCCCCGGGCGGCCGCCTCCCTCCGTGCACCCGTCGGGGTCTCCACCGCCCGGGCCCCGCCCCCGGGAGCAGGGACCTGCGCCTTCTCCTGTCCTGCCGGCGACCCTGGCGCCCGTGCTGGCTGCCTGGGGCCACCACTCCCATCCCTGGGGCGCGTGCCTTTGCACAGGCGCTGACGGCGGCGCTGGGGTGGGGGGCGCGGGGCGGGCGCGGCGGGCTGGCGGGTGCTGGGACCGGATTCTCAGCCTTGGGCTCCAGCGGGGCGGGGTCGGGGGGCGATTAAGGAGTGACGCGGGGTGGTCGTGGGGGCAGGGCGCGCCGCGCAGACCCTTGAGGTCCAAGTGCAGACAGCGGAAATCTGTAAAGGGGCTTCCAGCCGGTGGGATCCCCTCGGTGCGTGCGTTTCCCTTGGGCCTTCAGGGAAGCGGGAGGCGGTGCTGCCTCCAGCCCAGGGCGAGGAGGAAGGAGCGGTGCCAGTTGTTGACCGCGTGAAATTTGGAATCGGGAGCAGGATGCAGGCGCCGGGCGCCAGTGAAAGGAAAAAGGGTTCTCCGGATCCTCTTCCTCCCTTTGGCTTTGGCAGCAGCTGCTTCTCCGTGTTGCTTTGGTCCTGCTGCCGTGCTCTTCCGGCGGGCGCTGAGTGTGAAATGCCCCAGGAAGCGGGGCGGGGAAGAGGTTGAGGATGGAAGAAGGCGAGCCGGCATGGGTGGGGGGAGCAGGCGCTGCAGGAAAGGTGATCCACCTTTCCTTGCTCTCCGCTTGCTGCCTTTCCCTGAGCCTTGGACTTCCACCCCTTCCGCCTCCGCCCGTCCTCCCGTCCTCCCGTCCAACCTCTCTCTCCTCTGAGTCCTGCCAAGAAGAGGCAGGTCGAACACTTGCGGTGTGCACTGGATCGAAGGGATTACCCTGCTAGGATTAGGCTCGCTCGATGAGCTTGAAGTCCTTTGAGTCAGAACCTGTTTGGGGTCTGCAGAGAGTCGCACGTGGCGGGAGGGTGGCCCGCGTGTGGGTGAGGAGCAGGGAGGAAGGCTGCAGGGGCGAGGCCTTGGAGATTCTGCTCCAGTTTGGCCTGCAGGCAGTGGAGAACCCTGGATTCCTTTCAAGCAGGGAAGCGATGGGACCACACACAAACTCAGGTCCGGGTACCCGATTTCGCAGCCAAGCCAATCAGTGAGAAGTCAGGGTTGCAGCAAGGAAAGAGGTTTATGATCAAGAGGCGGCCAGACAAGGAGGTGGGCGTAAAACTCAAACCCGCCTCCTCAAAGGGAAAACAAAACGTTGGGGCGTTTATCTGGGGTTGGGGTAGGGGTGGGACCAGGAGAGCGCTGGGGGTGAAGCTTGAAGAGTCCTCTGCTCAGGTGCGACTGTCACTCGTATTTCTTCGTGGGTCACAAGTGCGAAGTCAGTGGGGTTCGACGCGTTGCACGCCGAGGATCTCTGTCCGTGACGCGGAAAGTGGGCGATCCGTCATTTCGGCTGGTCCAAGCCTCTGCACGATGTCCGCTCGGGCGGGGTCCGGGGGGCTGCCATCAAGCTGCTCTCTGATCTGCCGTCTTCCTGTTGTTCTGCAAAACAACCTCAGAAACTTTGGTTACTTTCTGGCCCACGTCCGCCCCTGTGGGGGCCGGGCACCGTGTTGTCAGTAACGGCAGGGTTTTCCTCTTGGGTCACCCTCCCAACAGTGTGGAGGATGGGTTCAAGCGGGGAGGGGGGGGTGCGGTGTGCCAGGAGGCCAGCCGGCAAGATCAGTAAGGAGTCTACTGGGCTGGTTGCGTGCAAGAGACAGGAAGGCATGCGGCAGAGCAGCGGGGACGGCAAAGACGGGAAGGCGCTCGGCTCCCTTTGGGAGTCGGTAGGCTGCCAAGTGGGTGAGACAGAGAGCTCAAGCGTGGCCCTGAGGCCTCTCGCTCTCGGGGGTGGGGGGGGGCGGGGATGAGATGGGCAGAGGTTTTCTGAGGTGATGAAAGGAAGGTAAGAGGAGGGGGAGGGTTCTTTTGGAGGATACCGGGCTCCCTTTTGGACGTGTCGGTTTTGAGAAGCCTTTGGACATCCCGAGAGGTGCGTCCAGCAGACAGTTAGAGAAAGCAGCGTGGAGTCAGGGGCAGGGTGACGTCAGTCGTACGCACTCAGAAGCCCTGGGCATCCGGGGGGCGAGTCGAATCGTAGGAGAGCGCATGAGCTTGCTCTGAGACCCGAGGGGTTCCTGTTCCCTGAAGACCATGCCTTGCCTTCGAGAACAGAACCCTTGGAGAAGTGGTCGGGAGGAGAAGCCGCAGAGGAAAGGGAGACAGAGGGGTCTGAGGTTAGGAAGGGCACCTGGGGAGGGGGCCATCCCCCAGAGAAAGAGGGTGGAGAGAACTTGCAGAGACTGAAGGCGTGGGCAGCATTCCTCAGACACCACAGAGAGTTTAGGAAGGCGAAGGAACCGAAGGGCGTGCCCTGGCCTCTTGCTAGGACGGGACGGCGACGAGATTTGGGGAGTCTTTCGAGGAGCCGGTGAGAGACGAGGCGATGACTGGATGGCTGACGAGGAGTCGAGGTCTTTTGGCAGCAGCTTAGCCGTGAAAGGTAGAGAGAGAAGGCGGTGGTGGAGGAGCGGAAAGGAGAGGTGTGGATGCTGGGAGAGACTTGGGTGTGCTCAGCGGCTTAAGGAAAGAAAGAGACGGGCCGAAGAGAAAGCAGCTGGCAAACTGAGGGAACGAGATCTTTGGGGGAGGCTGAGCAGACGGTTCCCAGGGCACCCCACGTGGAGCCAGGGCCCTGGAACTGCCAAGCTGAATCCCTCTTCCTGGAAAACCAAAGGGAAAGGGGAGGGGTGGGTGGAGAGAAATAGAGGGACGTTCAAACGGGGGTGGGGGGTGGTGCGGGGAAACGGAGAGTTCTTGACTAGCTGGCCTCTGATCTCTTCGGGTACCGAACGGGTATGAGGACGATCCCGCTTGAGGCAGGCGATGGAGATGATTTGGAGGGTCTGTTGAGGAATCGGGGCGGGGTGGGGGTGGGGGGTTGACCACGGCCCTCTGATGGGCTTGGGGGCGGAAGCGGCTTCCATGCCCATCGCGAGGCGCCGGTTCAGTCAGTCGGTGTCCATCCGGACCACAGACCACAGACCCCTGCTTTGGAAAACAACAAGAAGCAGTTCGTAAACCCTTGCAAAGATCTCTGAGGTCTGGTGACTGGCTTTGCAACCCAAAGCGAGTCAGGGAATAAGATCCTCCCGTGCTTAGGAGTTTTCCTCTCTGTCCCAGAGGCCGCAGAGCACCCGAGGGCGGTTTCCCAGGCAGTGGAAAGAGGAGGAGGACCGAGCCGGGGGAAAGCAAGCTTTCCTCGTGAAGTTTGGATGCCCGCTGCACGTTGGTGCCCTTCCCCTTTCTTCCTACTGTCCCGGGAGGGGGCGCCCTCGCGCGCTTTCTGATGCTGCAGCACTAAGGCAAGTGAGGTTCCCGCTCCCCGAGGGAAAGCTCAATAAACGCCGCCCTCCCCCCGCCCCCACCCTTCCCACCCGCCCACTCTTCCCACACCCCCAGCCCCCACCCGCCCGCAACCCCCCCACCTCCCAGACCCAACCCCCACCCCCCCACCCCACGCCCCCCAGCTCCTCCCAGACGGTGACAGCGTGACAAACAGAATCGGAAGCGTCCTTGGCCCACAGCCTGCGATCCCACCCGTGCCGCGCCTGCTCTCCAGAGAAGTGACGTCCGTCCGCTTTAAGGTGGGTGGCTACCTGCAGCGACACCCTTTTGAAAGCGCGAACCATAGCTATTTCTTTGAAAGCTCCAGTGAAGCCGCAGAGAAACCTGTGAGCTTTAGCACAAGGCCACTTTGTGCTAAGGAACCCGCAGCGAGGGACCGGCTTTCCTGAAAGCGCCGTCGTCTCCTCTGCGGCTTGGGGAGCCTCTAGGGCTTGGACAGGCCTTGGAGCAGCCCGGCAGCACTCTTGGCGGGTGGCAGCAGCCAAGGTGTGCCGGTGGGCACGACGTCGGTCACGGCGTCTAAGAGAAGGTGCCCAGACCCTCCGGTTCCGGGGCCGGGTGGGTCGATGAGAGACACGGCTGGGGAGCAGGGATTCCCGTCCGATCTTCTGGGGGTGGCTGCGAGGGCGGTTCTCAGAAGAGCTGGCACGTTCTTAGGCAGTGTCTTCCTGGCGGGTGCTCCGGGACGCTTCCTGGGCTGAGCGGGGAGCTGTCGTGGTGGAGAAGCTCCCTGAGACTCAGCTTCTAGAAAGTTCACGAAAAGCTCCGAGAAGGAACTCTTGAGCTCGGGTTGCTGGTTGGGTCTCCGAGGAGGAGGCGTGTCGGGGGCACTGCGGGATCCGAGCCGCCCGGTCACCCATCCGGTAAGGCCGCCCTGCTCTTCCTGCAGCAACTGCTCCATGGCCTCCCTTTCCACACCCAGGGTGCTTCCCATCCGTCGGAACGCTTCCCGGCGTTCGTGTCTGGCGCTTTGCAAGGCGTCCGTGAAGAGCTTTCTCAGGAGGGCCTTGTCTGCTTTTCCTTCCAGGGTGCTCACTAAGTCGGTCCACTTCTTTTGGACGTCCTCCAGCACTTCCCGTCGGGCCTCGTCTTGTCGCTGCAGTCCTCCGATCTGCTCCTCCTGCAGGCGCGAGGCGGCTTGCGCTCTCTCCAGCCGTCCCTGCAGCGACCTCAGCTTCCCTTCCAGGCCGTCTGCCTTTTGCATCCATTCGGCCAGGACCACCTTCAGGTTGGCCAGGGCTCCGGCCTGCTGCTTCTCTGCTTCCCGGGAGGCGGACAGCTGGAGGGCAGTCTCCTCTTTCTGCTGGGTGACCGCAGTCAGTTGTTCCTGCAGGGACCCGACCCGGGCAGCGGCCCGCTGGCTCGCCTTCTGCATGGCGTGGGAAGATGACAGGAGCCTCTCCTCTAGCGCCGTGACTTTCCTCCTGAGTTGAGCCGCTCTGTCTTCTGCCAGCCGCGCTGCCCGGAGATGCCAGTCTTCGCATTCTGAAGCCTGCGTCCGAGACCTCCCCAGCTCCTGGCCTAAGCGCGCTCCCTTGTCGCGCAAAAGGCGAACCTCCTCCCGCAGGGCGCACTTTTCCACTCGTTCCTGTCTCAGCGCCAGCGCCGCCTCATCTCTCTCGTGCTGAAAGACAATGCTCTTTTCCTGCATGGAGGTCACTGCATTGAGAAGCTGGCTCCATTCCCCAGCCCGGCCCTCTTCTTTTTCTCTCAGGAGGCACTCAAAAGCCAGAGCCTTCTTCTTCACGGAGACGCATTCGAATTCCTTCTCCCTCAGCATCGTAGAGAGGCGCCTGTTCGTCTCTTGTAAGGCTTGGTTTTCGGTGTCCTTCTCCCTGGACCTTTCCAGCAGTTTTGCATTCTCCCGTTTGACTTGGCACGCATCCGCTTCCAGATGGACTATCCTCTCCTTCAGGTTTGTCACGGCCTGCCTCAACAGTTCGTTTTCGCTCGCTTGGGTCGTGAGGGTTTCCCTCAGAGAAAGGAATTCCTCCCTCTGCGCCTCGATTAAGAGCTCTCTGTCCTCCAGCGTGTTCTGTAAAGCCTCCTGTTTCTCCTTGAGCCGCTGAATTTCGGAATCCGTCTGTGCGTGCCGTTCTCTCTCCCGTTCCGAGGTGGCGGCCATCGCCTCGGACAGTCTCTGAGTCTCCTCCTGGAGGCTTCTGATGGCTGCGTCTTTTTCCTCCGTGGCTCGCCTTAAGGCTTCCACCTCTGCTGGCGGCCCTTTCGAAGACTCGCCCGGCGCCTCGGACTTAATTGCCTCCTGAGAGCCGGCCGCCTCGCAAGTCCGCGACGATGCGGCGGGCGGCTGTGGTGACGTGAGGGCGGGTGGACCCAAGAGAACGTCCTTGGCATTGCAGAGCTGCTCTAGGCCGAGCTGCATCTGTGCCAGTCTCTTCCCCAAGAGCCGGAGTTGGGTCGCATCCCCTCGAGGACGCGGGAACGGGGCGGCAGAGTGCATCTGTCGCCGACACTTCTCCTCGCTGTCCACTGAGGCCCGTGCCTCGAGTGGTGGGAGTTCTTTCTGAAGTTGGGATGACTCCCGCTGCAGATGGTGCACCTCGGTGAGCACCAGCCGCTGCCACTCCTCCAGCACGTTGACCCGCTGCTTCAACGTGCCCCGTTCCCGGAGAAGCTCCTCCAACTGATTCGCGTCCACGCCCCGAACCTCATGGCCAGCGTCGGACGTTTGCCAGATGGTCAGTAAAGTCTGACATTTCTGGCTCAAGGCACCGATTTCAATGTCTTTGGCTCGGACGAGGCGTGATAAGTGCCGGATCGCTTCTCGAAACATGTCCTCACCGCCGCTGTCAGATCGAGGGCGCCGTGTCTGACTTTCGCCTCGCAGCTTCGCGAGCTCTGCTTCTTTGGCCACCAGCAGGTCCATCATTGTGTGATACGCCCTTTTCAGGTGGCTGTTTTCCCTCAGCTTCTCGTCGAAAACGGCCAACACTCGTTCCCTTTCCAAAGCAGAGGCTTGCAGTTGCTGCTGGAGGCCCCCCGCATCCTGGACGGAGGCAGCCGAAGCTAGGCGAGCGGGAAGGCCCTGGCTCTGCCAGTCTTGCGGCTGGATCGTCTGAGTTCGTGGCCCGGTCTCATCGTCGTCCGGCTCATCAAGCCGCTCGGTCAGAGGGATCGTCTTTTCGGCCCCAAGTTTCAGCGCCTTCCTCTGCTTTTGCTCTTCAGTGGTCCTTGGAGGATGCTGGGTTTCCTCCTCCAGGTGACCTTCGATCCCTTTCAGTTGAGACCCCTCAGATTCTAGTTGTGTCCCGGCGTCGAGGGTGTTCGGGTCAACCACTGGAGCGGCTCGAGCCCGTTGTCTCTGTGGCTCCAGTGCTTCCCTCAGGTGACTGCCTTCTTCTTGCAGGGAGGCGAGCCTCGTGTCTCCTTCCTCGAGGCTTTCCCGCAGAGTTGCGGTGTCTCTCCGAGCTGGAGTTGCCGGTCTCTCCTTCTCGGGTGGTCCGGTCGCCCGAATGGCTTCCGTCTCCGTTCTCCCCGAGTCGGGTAAGTCTGGCAGCTTTTGCGTCCCCTTCCTCAGCACACCTCTGGTGAAGTCAGAGAGGTGTGCGGGGAGGGAAGCCACGCTGCCGCCCACTCGCCCCAGGGAATGGCCTAAGCCGGAGCCGAGGCCGGGGCGGCCAAACCAGGAGGCCATCGCTGCGGGTCACAGCACTGACCTGGTGCGCTCCGCGAAGAGCGTCCAGCCCAGCCGGACAGCCCCGCCAAGTGTCAGGGCCCCGGCGGCTGCGCGAGGCTAAGGGTCAAATCACAGCCAGGCGCTGCTAGGCAACGGCGGGCTGGCGGCCTGGGGGCGGGGCCTGGGCGGGGCCTGGGCGGGGCGCGGGCTCCAACCGTTGGGCTCGGGGCTCCCGGAGGGGAGGGGAGGGGCTGCCCGCAACCGCGAGGCCTGCCGCCTGGCCCTCACCCATGGCCACCTCCTGACACGCGTGCCCCGCTCCGCCCCCCTCCACCCCCCACCGCCAGCCCCGTGGGCCTCCGCTCATCCCCAGGGCTTCCCACCACGGCGGTGGGCCCCCCTCTCCCTCTGCTTCAGTGCCGCCCCCGGGGGCCAGGCGGCCCTCCTGCCCCCTGGGGCCGCCCGCCAGGAACGCCGCGCTGAAGGCCGCCATCCCCACACCACCGCCACCTGTGCGCGTGGCAGCGCGTGTGGGCAGAAAGGACCCCAGGGCTCTGACTGCCGCCAAGCGCCTCCCACGCTCCCTCCTGTCCTGCGGCCGGGAATCTTCCCAGCCGGCTTGGAGAACACTCGGAGGGCCAAGGTAGGTGGGGACCCGCCTCCACCTGCAGAGTTCCGACGAGTGTGTTTGGACACACGTCGGCCCCCTGCGCAGAAGCACGACCCTCCTGAGCACCCTGACCGTGGCCATCCCCCACACAGTCGCCGGGGTCCTTGCCCCGCCGCCTCGCCGCCCTCTTCCTGCGGCCCTGCCTGGAGAAGCGGTCCCCGGGAGGAGCCTGGGGGCTCTCGGGCGCCACAGGCGGGGTGTGGCACACCGCGTGCACGCTGTGCGCCCGCTTCTGTCAGCGCGGGGCGGGCTGTGGTCGGGGAAGGGAGTCTTCCCCATGCGTCGAGCGGGCGGTGGAGCGGGGAAAGGACCCAGAGGTGCTCGTGCAGCGCGCGGCCCCCAGCCCCGCTGAGCCCGGCGGAACGTCGTCCTCGGGGCCCGACTCGGGGCCGGCGGCCGAGGCCCGGCTGCGCGCCGCCCCCTGGGCCTGCCGTGCGCTCCTGCCCCGGCGCGGGGCGCGGGGGCGGCGCGGCTGGCCCCGCGGGCCTGGGGACCCGCCGCCGCAGCGACCAGAAAGTCCCGGTCAGCCTGCCCCGAGCTCCGCGGGCCTGGGAGCCCGGCGCCGCCGCCGCCGCCGCCGCCGCCGCCGCCGCCGCCGCAGCCGCCGCCGCGGCCGCCGCCGCCGGCGGCTCGGCAGTGTGGCGCGGGAGCAGCCGCCAGGCCGTCCCGATGCGCGCGCCAGGAGCCCCGCAGGCTGGGGAGCCGCCGCCGCCGCCAGGTAGTGGCCGTTGCACTGCGGGAGGCCGCGGGCCCACCAGAGCATGGGCAGGTGAGGGCCCCGGGCGGCCGCCTCCCTCCGTGCACCCGTCGGGGTCTCCACCGCCCGGGCCCCGCCCCCGGGAGCAGGGACCTGCGCCTTCTCCTGTCCTGCCGGCGACCCTGGCGCCCGTGCTGGCTGCCTGGGGCCACCACTCCCATCCCTGGGGCGCGTGCCTTTGCACAGGCGCTGACGGCGGCGCTGGGGTGGGGGGCGCGGGGCGGGCGCGGCGGGCTGGCGGGTGCTGGGACCGGATTCTCAGCCTTGGGCTCCAGCGGGGCGGGGTCGGGGGGCGATTAAGGAGTGACGCGGGGTGGTCGTGGGGGCAGGGCGCGCCGCGCAGACCCTTGAGGTCCAAGTGCAGACAGCGGAAATCTGTAAAGGGGCTTCCAGCCGGTGGGATCCCCTCGGTGCGTGCGTTTCCCTTGGGCCTTCAGGGAAGCGGGAGGCGGTGCTGCCTCCAGCCCAGGGCGAGGAGGAAGGAGCGGTGCCAGTTGTTGACCGCGTGAAATTTGGAATCGGGAGCAGGATGCAGGCGCCGGGCGCCAGTGAAAGGAAAAAGGGTTCTCCGGATCCTCTTCCTCCCTTTGGCTTTGGCAGCAGCTGCTTCTCCGTGTTGCTTTGGTCCTGCTGCCGTGCTCTTCCGGCGGGCGCTGAGTGTGAAATGCCCCAGGAAGCGGGGCGGGGAAGAGGTTGAGGATGGAAGAAGGCGAGCCGGCATGGGTGGGGGGAGCAGGCGCTGCAGGAAAGGTGATCCACCTTTCCTTGCTCTCCGCTTGCTGCCTTTCCCTGAGCCTTGGACTTCCACCCCTTCCGCCTCCGCCCGTCCTCCCGTCCTCCCGTCCAACCTCTCTCTCCTCTGAGTCCTGCCAAGAAGAGGCAGGTCGAACACTTGCGGTGTGCACTGGATCGAAGGGATTACCCTGCTAGGATTAGGCTCGCTCGATGAGCTTGAAGTCCTTTGAGTCAGAACCTGTTTGGGGTCTGCAGAGAGTCGCACGTGGCGGGAGGGTGGCCCGCGTGTGGGTGAGGAGCAGGGAGGAAGGCTGCAGGGGCGAGGCCTTGGAGATTCTGCTCCAGTTTGGCCTGCAGGCAGTGGAGAACCCTGGATTCCTTTCAAGCAGGGAAGCGATGGGACCACACACAAACTCAGGTCCGGGTACCCGATTTCGCAGCCAAGCCAATCAGTGAGAAGTCAGGGTTGCAGCAAGGAAAGAGGTTTATGATCAAGAGGCGGCCAGACAAGGAGGTGGGCGTAAAACTCAAACCCGCCTCCTCAAAGGGAAAACAAAACGTTGGGGCGTTTATCTGGGGTTGGGGTAGGGGTGGGACCAGGAGAGCGCTGGGGGTGAAGCTTGAAGAGTCCTCTGCTCAGGTGCGACTGTCACTCGTATTTCTTCGTGGGTCACAAGTGCGAAGTCAGTGGGGTTCGACGCGTTGCACGCCGAGGATCTCTGTCCGTGACGCGGAAAGTGGGCGATCCGTCATTTCGGCTGGTCCAAGCCTCTGCACGATGTCCGCTCGGGCGGGGTCCGGGGGGGCTGCCATCAAGCTGCTCTCTGATCTGCCGTCTTCCTGTTGTTCTGCAAAACAACCTCAGAAACTTTGGTTACTTTCTGGCCCACGTCCGCCCCTGTGGGGGCCGGGCACCGTGTTGTCAGTAACGGCAGGGTTTTCCTCTTGGGTCACCCTCCCAACAGTGTGGAGGATGGGTTCAAGCGGGGAGGGGGGGGTGCGGTGTGCCAGGAGGCCAGCCGGCAAGATCAGTAAGGAGTCTACTGGGCTGGTTGCGTGCAAGAGACAGGAAGGCATGCGGCAGAGCAGCGGGGACGGCAAAGACGGGAAGGCGCTCGGCTCCCTTTGGGAGTCGGTAGGCTGCCAAGTGGGTGAGACAGAGAGCTCAAGCGTGGCCCTGAGGCCTCTCGCTCTCGGGGGTGGGGGGGGCGGGGATGAGATGGGCAGAGGTTTTCTGAGGTGATGAAAGGAAGGTAAGAGGAGGGGGAGGGTTCTTTTGGAGGATACCGGGCTCCCTTTTGGACGTGTCGGTTTTGAGAAGCCTTTGGACATCCCGAGAGGTGCGTCCAGCAGACAGTTAGAGAAAGCAGCGTGGAGTCAGGGGCAGGGTGACGTCAGTCGTACGCACTCAGAAGCCCTGGGCATCCGGGGGGCGAGTCGAATCGTAGGAGAGCGCATGAGCTTGCTCTGAGACCCGAGGGGTTCCTGTTCCCTGAAGACCATGCCTTGCCTTCGAGAACAGAACCCTTGGAGAAGTGGTCGGGAGGAGAAGCCGCAGAGGAAAGGGAG
Organism: Equus caballus; assembly: GCF_041296265.1. Taxonomy (NCBI): domain Eukaryota; kingdom Metazoa; phylum Chordata; class Mammalia; order Perissodactyla; family Equidae; genus Equus; species Equus caballus. The sequence continues at coordinate 603,773 of NW_027222392.1, read as the reverse complement.
ACAGAGGGGTCTGAGGTTAGGAAGGGCACCTGGGGAGGGGGCCATCCCCCAGAGAAAGAGGGTGGAGAGAACTTGCAGAGACTGAAGGCGTGGGCAGCATTCCTCAGACACCACAGAGAGTTTAGGAAGGCGAAGGAACCGAAGGGCGTGCCCTGGCCTCTTGCTAGGACGGGACGGCGACGAGATTTGGGGAGTCTTTCGAGGAGCCGGTGAGAGACGAGGCGATGACTGGATGGCTGACGAGGAGTCGAGGTCTTTTGGCAGCAGCTTAGCCGTGAAAGGTAGAGAGAGAAGGCGGTGGTGGAGGAGCGGAAAGGAGAGGTGTGGATGCTGGGAGAGACTTGGGTGTGCTCAGCGGCTTAAGGAAAGAAAGAGACGGGCCGAAGAGAAAGCAGCTGGCAAACTGAGGGAACGAGATCTTTGGGGGAGGCTGAGCAGACGGTTCCCAGGGCACCCCACGTGGAGCCAGGGCCCTGGAACTGCCAAGCTGAATCCCTCTTCCTGGAAAACCAAAGGGAAAGGGGAGGGGTGGGTGGAGAGAAATAGAGGGACGTTCAAACGGGGGTGGGGGGTGGTGCGGGGAAACGGAGAGTTCTTGACTAGCTGGCCTCTGATCTCTTCGGGTACCGAACGGGTATGAGGACGATCCCGCTTGAGGCAGGCGATGGAGATGATTTGGAGGGTCTGTTGAGGAATCGGGGCGGGGTGGGGGTGGGGGGTTGACCACGGCCCTCTGATGGGCTTGGGGGCGGAAGCGGCTTCCATGCCCATCGCGAGGCGCCGGTTCAGTCAGTCGGTGTCCATCCGGACCACAGACCACAGACCCCTGCTTTGGAAAACAACAAGAAGCAGTTCGTAAACCCTTGCAAAGATCTCTGAGGTCTGGTGACTGGCTTTGCAACCCAAAGCGAGTCAGGGAATAAGATCCTCCCGTGCTTAGGAGTTTTCCTCTCTGTCCCAGAGGCCGCAGAGCACCCGAGGGCGGTTTCCCAGGCAGTGGAAAGAGGAGGAGGACCGAGCCGGGGGAAAGCAAGCTTTCCTCGTGAAGTTTGGATGCCCGCTGCACGTTGGTGCCCTTCCCCTTTCTTCCTACTGTCCCGGGAGGGGGCGCCCTCGCGCGCTTTCTGATGCTGCAGCACTAAGGCAAGTGAGGTTCCCGCTCCCCGAGGGAAAGCTCAATAAACGCCGCCCTCCCCCCGCCCCCACCCTTCCCACCCGCCCACTCTTCCCACACCCCCAGCCCCCACCCGCCCGCAACCCCCCCACCTCCCAGACCCAACCCCCACCCCCCCACCCCACGCCCCCCAGCTCCTCCCAGACGGTGACAGCGTGACAAACAGAATCGGAAGCGTCCTTGGCCCACAGCCTGCGATCCCACCCGTGCCGCGCCTGCTCTCCAGAGAAGTGACGTCCGTCCGCTTTAAGGTGGGTGGCTACCTGCAGCGACACCCTTTTGAAAGCGCGAACCATAGCTATTTCTTTGAAAGCTCCAGTGAAGCCGCAGAGAAACCTGTGAGCTTTAGCACAAGGCCACTTTGTGCTAAGGAACCCGCAGCGAGGGACCGGCTTTCCTGAAAGCGCCGTCGTCTCCTCTGCGGCTTGGGGAGCCTCTAGGGCTTGGACAGGCCTTGGAGCAGCCCGGCAGCACTCTTGGCGGGTGGCAGCAGCCAAGGTGTGCCGGTGGGCACGACGTCGGTCACGGCGTCTAAGAGAAGGTGCCCAGACCCTCCGGTTCCGGGGCCGGGTGGGTCGATGAGAGACACGGCTGGGGAGCAGGGATTCCCGTCCGATCTTCTGGGGGTGGCTGCGAGGGCGGTTCTCAGAAGAGCTGGCACGTTCTTAGGCAGTGTCTTCCTGGCGGGTGCTCCGGGACGCTTCCTGGGCTGAGCGGGGAGCTGTCGTGGTGGAGAAGCTCCCTGAGACTCAGCTTCTAGAAAGTTCACGAAAAGCTCCGAGAAGGAACTCTTGAGCTCGGGTTGCTGGTTGGGTCTCCGAGGAGGAGGCGTGTCGGGGGCACTGCGGGATCCGAGCCGCCCGGTCACCCATCCGGTAAGGCCGCCCTGCTCTTCCTGCAGCAACTGCTCCATGGCCTCCCTTTCCACACCCAGGGTGCTTCCCATCCGTCGGAACGCTTCCCGGCGTTCGTGTCTGGCGCTTTGCAAGGCGTCCGTGAAGAGCTTTCTCAGGAGGGCCTTGTCTGCTTTTCCTTCCAGGGTGCTCACTAAGTCGGTCCACTTCTTTTGGACGTCCTCCAGCACTTCCCGTCGGGCCTCGTCTTGTCGCTGCAGTCCTCCGATCTGCTCCTCCTGCAGGCGCGAGGCGGCTTGCGCTCTCTCCAGCCGTCCCTGCAGCGACCTCAGCTTCCCTTCCAGGCCGTCTGCCTTTTGCATCCATTCGGCCAGGACCACCTTCAGGTTGGCCAGGGCTCCGGCCTGCTGCTTCTCTGCTTCCCGGGAGGCGGACAGCTGGAGGGCAGTCTCCTCTTTCTGCTGGGTGACCGCAGTCAGTTGTTCCTGCAGGGACCCGACCCGGGCAGCGGCCCGCTGGCTCGCCTTCTGCATGGCGTGGGAAGATGACAGGAGCCTCTCCTCTAGCGCCGTGACTTTCCTCCTGAGTTGAGCCGCTCTGTCTTCTGCCAGCCGCGCTGCCCGGAGATGCCAGTCTTCGCATTCTGAAGCCTGCGTCCGAGACCTCCCCAGCTCCTGGCCTAAGCGCGCTCCCTTGTCGCGCAAAAGGCGAACCTCCTCCCGCAGGGCGCACTTTTCCACTCGTTCCTGTCTCAGCGCCAGCGCCGCCTCATCTCTCTCGTGCTGAAAGACAATGCTCTTTTCCTGCATGGAGGTCACTGCATTGAGAAGCTGGCTCCATTCCCCAGCCCGGCCCTCTTCTTTTTCTCTCAGGAGGCACTCAAAAGCCAGAGCCTTCTTCTTCACGGAGACGCATTCGAATTCCTTCTCCCTCAGCATCGTAGAGAGGCGCCTGTTCGTCTCTTGTAAGGCTTGGTTTTCGGTGTCCTTCTCCCTGGACCTTTCCAGCAGTTTTGCATTCTCCCGTTTGACTTGGCACGCATCCGCTTCCAGATGGACTATCCTCTCCTTCAGGTTTGTCACGGCCTGCCTCAACAGTTCGTTTTCGCTCGCTTGGGTCGTGAGGGTTTCCCTCAGAGAAAGGAATTCCTCCCTCTGCGCCTCGATTAAGAGCTCTCTGTCCTCCAGCGTGTTCTGTAAAGCCTCCTGTTTCTCCTTGAGCCGCTGAATTTCGGAATCCGTCTGTGCGTGCCGTTCTCTCTCCCGTTCCGAGGTGGCGGCCATCGCCTCGGACAGTCTCTGAGTCTCCTCCTGGAGGCTTCTGATGGCTGCGTCTTTTTCCTCCGTGGCTCGCCTTAAGGCTTCCACCTCTGCTGGCGGCCCTTTCGAAGACTCGCCCGGCGCCTCGGACTTAATTGCCTCCTGAGAGCCGGCCGCCTCGCAAGTCCGCGACGATGCGGCGGGCGGCTGTGGTGACGTGAGGGCGGGTGGACCCAAGAGAACGTCCTTGGCATTGCAGAGCTGCTCTAGGCCGAGCTGCATCTGTGCCAGTCTCTTCCCCAAGAGCCGGAGTTGGGTCGCATCCCCTCGAGGACGCGGGAACGGGGCGGCAGAGTGCATCTGTCGCCGACACTTCTCCTCGCTGTCCACTGAGGCCCGTGCCTCGAGTGGTGGGAGTTCTTTCTGAAGTTGGGATGACTCCCGCTGCAGATGGTGCACCTCGGTGAGCACCAGCCGCTGCCACTCCTCCAGCACGTTGACCCGCTGCTTCAACGTGCCCCGTTCCCGGAGAAGCTCCTCCAACTGATTCGCGTCCACGCCCCGAACCTCATGGCCAGCGTCGGACGTTTGCCAGATGGTCAGTAAAGTCTGACATTTCTGGCTCAAGGCACCGATTTCAATGTCTTTGGCTCGGACGAGGCGTGATAAGTGCCGGATCGCTTCTCGAAACATGTCCTCACCGCCGCTGTCAGATCGAGGGCGCCGTGTCTGACTTTCGCCTCGCAGCTTCGCGAGCTCTGCTTCTTTGGCCACCAGCAGGTCCATCATTGTGTGATACGCCCTTTTCAGGTGGCTGTTTTCCCTCAGCTTCTCGTCGAAAACGGCCAACACTCGTTCCCTTTCCAAAGCAGAGGCTTGCAGTTGCTGCTGGAGGCCCCCCGCATCCTGGACGGAGGCAGCCGAAGCTAGGCGAGCGGGAAGGCCCTGGCTCTGCCAGTCTTGCGGCTGGATCGTCTGAGTTCGTGGCCCGGTCTCATCGTCGTCCGGCTCATCAAGCCGCTCGGTCAGAGGGATCGTCTTTTCGGCCCCAAGTTTCAGCGCCTTCCTCTGCTTTTGCTCTTCAGTGGTCCTTGGAGGATGCTGGGTTTCCTCCTCCAGGTGACCTTCGATCCCTTTCAGTTGAGACCCCTCAGATTCTAGTTGTGTCCCGGCGTCGAGGGTGTTCGGGTCAACCACTGGAGCGGCTCGAGCCCGTTGTCTCTGTGGCTCCAGTGCTTCCCTCAGGTGACTGCCTTCTTCTTGCAGGGAGGCGAGCCTCGTGTCTCCTTCCTCGAGGCTTTCCCGCAGAGTTGCGGTGTCTCTCCGAGCTGGAGTTGCCGGTCTCTCCTTCTCGGGTGGTCCGGTCGCCCGAATGGCTTCCGTCTCCGTTCTCCCCGAGTCGGGTAAGTCTGGCAGCTTTTGCGTCCCCTTCCTCAGCACACCTCTGGTGAAGTCAGAGAGGTGTGCGGGGAGGGAAGCCACGCTGCCGCCCACTCGCCCCAGGGAATGGCCTAAGCCGGAGCCGAGGCCGGGGCGGCCAAACCAGGAGGCCATCGCTGCGGGTCACAGCACTGACCTGGTGCGCTCCGCGAAGAGCGTCCAGCCCAGCCGGACAGCCCCGCCAAGTGTCAGGGCCCCGGCGGCTGCGCGAGGCTAAGGGTCAAATCACAGCCAGGCGCTGCTAGGCAACGGCGGGCTGGCGGCCTGGGGGCGGGGCCTGGGCGGGGCCTGGGCGGGGCGCGGGCTCCAACCGTTGGGCTCGGGGCTCCCGGAGGGGAGGGGAGGGGCTGCCCGCAACCGCGAGGCCTGCCGCCTGGCCCTCACCCATGGCCACCTCCTGACACGCGTGCCCCGCTCCGCCCCCCTCCACCCCCCACCGCCAGCCCCGTGGGCCTCCGCTCATCCCCAGGGCTTCCCACCACGGCGGTGGGCCCCCCTCTCCCTCTGCTTCAGTGCCGCCCCCGGGGGCCAGGCGGCCCTCCTGCCCCCTGGGGCCGCCCGCCAGGAACGCCGCGCTGAAGGCCGCCATCCCCACACCACCGCCACCTGTGCGCGTGGCAGCGCGTGTGGGCAGAAAGGACCCCAGGGCTCTGACTGCCGCCAAGCGCCTCCCACGCTCCCTCCTGTCCTGCGGCCGGGAATCTTCCCAGCCGGCTTGGAGAACACTCGGAGGGCCAAGGTAGGTGGGGACCCGCCTCCACCTGCAGAGTTCCGACGAGTGTGTTTGGACACACGTCGGCCCCCTGCGCAGAAGCACGACCCTCCTGAGCACCCTGACCGTGGCCATCCCCCACACAGTCGCCGGGGTCCTTGCCCCGCCGCCTCGCCGCCCTCTTCCTGCGGCCCTGCCTGGAGAAGCGGTCCCCGGGAGGAGCCTGGGGGCTCTCGGGCGCCACAGGCGGGGTGTGGCACACCGCGTGCACGCTGTGCGCCCGCTTCTGTCAGCGCGGGGCGGGCTGTGGTCGGGGAAGGGAGTCTTCCCCATGCGTCGAGCGGGCGGTGGAGCGGGGAAAGGACCCAGAGGTGCTCGTGCAGCGCGCGGCCCCCAGCCCCGCTGAGCCCGGCGGAACGTCGTCCTCGGGGCCCGACTCGGGGCCGGCGGCCGAGGCCCGGCTGCGCGCCGCCCCCTGGGCCTGCCGTGCGCTCCTGCCCCGGCGCGGGGCGCGGGGGCGGCGCGGCTGGCCCCGCGGGCCTGGGGACCCGCCGCCGCAGCGACCAGAAAGTCCCGGTCAGCCTGCCCCGAGCTCCGCGGGCCTGGGAGCCCGGCGCCGCCGCCGCCGCCGCCGCCGCCGCCGCCGCCGCCGCAGCCGCCGCCGCCGCCGCCGCCGCCGGCGGCTCGGCAGTGTGGCGCGGGAGCAGCCGCCAGGCCGTCCCGATGCGCGCGCCAGGAGCCCCGCAGGCTGGGGAGCCGCCGCCGCCGCCAGGTAGTGGCCGTTGCACTGCGGGAGGCCGCGGGCCCACCAGAGCATGGGCAGGTGAGGGCCCCGGGCGGCCGCCTCCCTCCGTGCACCCGTCGGGGTCTCCACCGCCCGGGCCCCGCCCCCGGGAGCAGGGACCTGCGCCTTCTCCTGTCCTGCCGGCGACCCTGGCGCCCGTGCTGGCTGCCTGGGGCCACCACTCCCATCCCTGGGGCGCGTGCCTTTGCACAGGCGCTGACGGCGGCGCTGGGGTGGGGGGCGCGGGGCGGGCGCGGCGGGCTGGCGGGTGCTGGGACCGGATTCTCAGCCTTGGGCTCCAGCGGGGCGGGGTCGGGGGGCGATTAAGGAGTGACGCGGGGTGGTCGTGGGGGCAGGGCGCGCCGCGCAGACCCTTGAGGTCCAAGTGCAGACAGCGGAAATCTGTAAAGGGGCTTCCAGCCGGTGGGATCCCCTCGGTGCGTGCGTTTCCCTTGGGCCTTCAGGGAAGCGGGAGGCGGTGCTGCCTCCAGCCCAGGGCGAGGAGGAAGGAGCGGTGCCAGTTGTTGACCGCGTGAAATTTGGAATCGGGAGCAGGATGCAGGCGCCGGGCGCCAGTGAAAGGAAAAAGGGTTCTCCGGATCCTCTTCCTCCCTTTGGCTTTGGCAGCAGCTGCTTCTCCGTGTTGCTTTGGTCCTGCTGCCGTGCTCTTCCGGCGGGCGCTGAGTGTGAAATGCCCCAGGAAGCGGGGCGGGGAAGAGGTTGAGGATGGAAGAAGGCGAGCCGGCATGGGTGGGGGGAGCAGGCGCTGCAGGAAAGGTGATCCACCTTTCCTTGCTCTCCGCTTGCTGCCTTTCCCTGAGCCTTGGACTTCCACCCCTTCCGCCTCCGCCCGTCCTCCCGTCCTCCCGTCCAACCTCTCTCTCCTCTGAGTCCTGCCAAGAAGAGGCAGGTCGAACACTTGCGGTGTGCACTGGATCGAAGGGATTACCCTGCTAGGATTAGGCTCGCTCGATGAGCTTGAAGTCCTTTGAGTCAGAACCTGTTTGGGGTCTGCAGAGAGTCGCACGTGGCGGGAGGGTGGCCCGCGTGTGGGTGAGGAGCAGGGAGGAAGGCTGCAGGGGCGAGGCCTTGGAGATTCTGCTCCAGTTTGGCCTGCAGGCAGTGGAGAACCCTGGATTCCTTTCAAGCAGGGAAGCGATGGGACCACACACAAACTCAGGTCCGGGTACCCGATTTCGCAGCCAAGCCAATCAGTGAGAAGTCAGGGTTGCAGCAAGGAAAGAGGTTTATGATCAAGAGGCGGCCAGACAAGGAGGTGGGCGTAAAACTCAAACCCGCCTCCTCAAAGGGAAAACAAAACGTTGGGGCGTTTATCTGGGGTTGGGGTAGGGGTGGGACCAGGAGAGCGCTGGGGGTGAAGCTTGAAGAGTCCTCTGCTCAGGTGCGACTGTCACTCGTATTTCTTCGTGGGTCACAAGTGCGAAGTCAGTGGGGTTCGACGCGTTGCACGCCGAGGATCTCTGTCCGTGACGCGGAAAGTGGGCGATCCGTCATTTCGGCTGGTCCAAGCCTCTGCACGATGTCCGCTCGGGCGGGGTCCGGGGGGGCTGCCATCAAGCTGCTCTCTGATCTGCCGTCTTCCTGTTGTTCTGCAAAACAACCTCAGAAACTTTGGTTACTTTCTGGCCCACGTCCGCCCCTGTGGGGGCCGGGCACCGTGTTGTCAGTAACGGCAGGGTTTTCCTCTTGGGTCACCCTCCCAACAGTGTGGAGGATGGGTTCAAGCGGGGAGGGGGGGGTGCGGTGTGCCAGGAGGCCAGCCGGCAAGATCAGTAAGGAGTCTACTGGGCTGGTTGCGTGCAAGAGACAGGAAGGCATGCGGCAGAGCAGCGGGGACGGCAAAGACGGGAAGGCGCTCGGCTCCCTTTGGGAGTCGGTAGGCTGCCAAGTGGGTGAGACAGAGAGCTCAAGCGTGGCCCTGAGGCCTCTCGCTCTCGGGGGTGGGGGGGGCGGGGATGAGATGGGCAGAGGTTTTCTGAGGTGATGAAAGGAAGGTAAGAGGAGGGGGAGGGTTCTTTTGGAGGATACCGGGCTCCCTTTTGGACGTGTCGGTTTTGAGAAGCCTTTGGACATCCCGAGAGGTGCGTCCAGCAGACAGTTAGAGAAAGCAGCGTGGAGTCAGGGGCAGGGTGACGTCAGTCGTACGCACTCAGAAGCCCTGGGCATCCGGGGGGCGAGTCGAATCGTAGGAGAGCGCATGAGCTTGCTCTGAGACCCGAGGGGTTCCTGTTCCCTGAAGACCATGCCTTGCCTTCGAGAACAGAACCCTTGGAGAAGTGGTCGGGAGGAGAAGCCGCAGAGGAAAGGGAGACAGAGGGGTCTGAGGTTAGGAAGGGCACCTGGGGAGGGGGCCATCCCCCAGAGAAAGAGGGTGGAGAGAACTTGCAGAGACTGAAGGCGTGGGCAGCATTCCTCAGACACCACAGAGAGTTTAGGAAGGCGAAGGAACCGAAGGGCGTGCCCTGGCCTCTTGCTAGGACGGGACGGCGACGAGATTTGGGGAGTCTTTCGAGGAGCCGGTGAGAGACGAGGCGATGACTGGATGGCTGACGAGGAGTCGAGGTCTTTTGGCAGCAGCTTAGCCGTGAAAGGTAGAGAGAGAAGGCGGTGGTGGAGGAGCGGAAAGGAGAGGTGTGGATGCTGGGAGAGACTTGGGTGTGCTCAGCGGCTTAAGGAAAGAAAGAGACGGGCCGAAGAGAAAGCAGCTGGCAAACTGAGGGAACGAGATCTTTGGGGGAGGCTGAGCAGACGGTTCCCAGGGCACCCCACGTGGAGCCAGGGCCCTGGAACTGCCAAGCTGAATCCCTCTTCCTGGAAAACCAAAGGGAAAGGGGAGGGGTGGGTGGAGAGAAATAGAGGGACGTTCAAACGGGGGTGGGGGGTGGTGCGGGGAAACGGAGAGTTCTTGACTAGCTGGCCTCTGATCTCTTCGGGTACCGAACGGGTATGAGGACGATCCCGCTTGAGGCAGGCGATGGAGATGATTTGGAGGGTCTGTTGAGGAATCGGGGCGGGGTGGGGGTGGGGGGTTGACCACGGCCCTCTGATGGGCTTGGGGGCGGAAGCGGCTTCCATGCCCATCGCGAGGCGCCGGTTCAGTCAGTCGGTGTCCATCCGGACCACAGACCACAGACCCCTGCTTTGGAAAACAACAAGAAGCAGTTCGTAAACCCTTGCAAAGATCTCTGAGGTCTGGTGACTGGCTTTGCAACCCAAAGCGAGTCAGGGAATAAGATCCTCCCGTGCTTAGGAGTTTTCCTCTCTGTCCCAGAGGCCGCAGAGCACCCGAGGGCGGTTTCCCAGGCAGTGGAAAGAGGAGGAGGACCGAGCCGGGGGAAAGCAAGCTTTCCTCGTGAAGTTTGGATGCCCGCTGCACGTTGGTGCCCTTCCCCTTTCTTCCTACTGTCCCGGGAGGGGGCGCCCTCGCGCGCTTTCTGATGCTGCAGCACTAAGGCAAGTGAGGTTCCCGCTCCCCGAGGGAAAGCTCAATAAACGCCGCCCTCCCCCCGCCCCCACCCTTCCCACCCGCCCACTCTTCCCACACCCCCAGCCCCCACCCGCCCGCAACCCCCCCACCTCCCAGACCCAACCCCCACCCCCCCACCCCACGCCCCCCAGCTCCTCCCAGACGGTGACAGCGTGACAAACAGAATCGGAAGCGTCCTTGGCCCACAGCCTGCGATCCCACCCGTGCCGCGCCTGCTCTCCAGAGAAGTGACGTCCGTCCGCTTTAAGGTGGGTGGCTACCTGCAGCGACACCCTTTTGAAAGCGCGAACCATAGCTATTTCTTTGAAAGCTCCAGTGAAGCCGCAGAGAAACCTGTGAGCTTTAGCACAAGGCCACTTTGTGCTAAGGAACCCGCAGCGAGGGACCGGCTTTCCTGAAAGCGCCGTCGTCTCCTCTGCGGCTTGGGGAGCCTCTAGGGCTTGGACAGGCCTTGGAGCAGCCCGGCAGCACTCTTGGCGGGTGGCAGCAGCCAAGGTGTGCCGGTGGGCACGACGTCGGTCACGGCGTCTAAGAGAAGGTGCCCAGACCCTCCGGTTCCGGGGCCGGGTGGGTCGATGAGAGACACGGCTGGGGAGCAGGGATTCCCGTCCGATCTTCTGGGGGTGGCTGCGAGGGCGGTTCTCAGAAGAGCTGGCACGTTCTTAGGCAGTGTCTTCCTGGCGGGTGCTCCGGGACGCTTCCTGGGCTGAGCGGGGAGCTGTCGTGGTGGAGAAGCTCCCTGAGACTCAGCTTCTAGAAAGTTCACGAAAAGCTCCGAGAAGGAACTCTTGAGCTCGGGTTGCTGGTTGGGTCTCCGAGGAGGAGGCGTGTCGGGGGCACTGCGGGATCCGAGCCGCCCGGTCACCCATCCGGTAAGGCCGCCCTGCTCTTCCTGCAGCAACTGCTCCATGGCCTCCCTTTCCACACCCAGGGTGCTTCCCATCCGTCGGAACGCTTCCCGGCGTTCGTGTCTGGCGCTTTGCAAGGCGTCCGTGAAGAGCTTTCTCAGGAGGGCCTTGTCTGCTTTTCCTTCCAGGGTGCTCACTAAGTCGGTCCACTTCTTTTGGACGTCCTCCAGCACTTCCCGTCGGGCCTCGTCTTGTCGCTGCAGTCCTCCGATCTGCTCCTCCTGCAGGCGCGAGGCGGCTTGCGCTCTCTCCAGCCGTCCCTGCAGCGACCTCAGCTTCCCTTCCAGGCCGTCTGCCTTTTGCATCCATTCGGCCAGGACCACCTTCAGGTTGGCCAGGGCTCCGGCCTGCTGCTTCTCTGCTTCCCGGGAGGCGGACAGCTGGAGGGCAGTCTCCTCTTTCTGCTGGGTGACCGCAGTCAGTTGTTCCTGCAGGGACCCGACCCGGGCAGCGGCCCGCTGGCTCGCCTTCTGCATGGCGTGGGAAGATGACAGGAGCCTCTCCTCTAGCGCCGTGACTTTCCTCCTGAGTTGAGCCGCTCTGTCTTCTGCCAGCCGCGCTGCCCGGAGATGCCAGTCTTCGCATTCTGAAGCCTGCGTCCGAGACCTCCCCAGCTCCTGGCCTAAGCGCGCTCCCTTGTCGCGCAAAAGGCGAACCTCCTCCCGCAGGGCGCACTTTTCCACTCGTTCCTGTCTCAGCGCCAGCGCCGCCTCATCTCTCTCGTGCTGAAAGACAATGCTCTTTTCCTGCATGGAGGTCACTGCATTGAGAAGCTGGCTCAATTCCCCAGCCCGGCCCTCTTCTTTTTCTCTCAGGAGGCACTCAAAAGCCAGAGCCTTCTTCTTCACGGAGACGCATTCGAATTCCTTCTCCCTCAGCATCGTAGAGAGGCGCCTGTTCGTCTCTTGTAAGGCTTGGTTTTCGGTGTCCTTCTCCCTGGACCTTTCCAGCAGTTTTGCATTCTCCCGTTTGACTTGGCACGCATCCGCTTCCAGATGGACTATCCTCTCCTTCAGGTTTGTCACGGCCTGCCTCAACAGTTCGTTTTCGCTCGCTTGGGTCGTGAGGGTTTCCCTCAGAGAAAGGAATTCCTCCCTCTGCGCCTCGATTAAGAGCTCTCTGTCCTCCAGCGTGTTCTGTAAAGCCTCCTGTTTCTCCTTGAGCCGCTGAATTTCGGAATCCGTCTGTGCGTGCCGTTCTCTCTCCCGTTCCGAGGTGGCGGCCATCGCCTCGGACAGTCTCTGAGTCTCCTCCTGGAGGCTTCTGATGGCTGCGTCTTTTTCCTCCGTGGCTCGCCTTAAGGCTTCCACCTCTGCTGGCGGCCCTTTCGAAGACTCGCCCGGCGCCTCGGACTTAATTGCCTCCTGAGAGCCGGCCGCCTCGCAAGTCCGCGACGATGCGGCGGGCGGCTGTGGTGACGTGAGGGCGGGTGGACCCAAGAGAACGTCCTTGGCATTGCAGAGCTGCTCTAGGCCGAGCTGCATCTGTGCCAGTCTCTTCCCCAAGAGCCGGAGTTGGGTCGCATCCCCTCGAGGACGCGGGAACGGGGCGGCAGAGTGCATCTGTCGCCGACACTTCTCCTCGCTGTCCACTGAGGCCCGTGCCTCGAGTGGTGGGAGTTCTTTCTGAAGTTGGGATGACTCCCGCTGCAGATGGTGCACCTCGGTGAGCACCAGCCGCTGCCACTCCTCCAGCACGTTGACCCGCTGCTTCAACGTGCCCCGTTCCCGGAGAAGCTCCTCCAACTGATTCGCGTCCACGCCCCGAACCTCATGGCCAGCGTCGGACGTTTGCCAGATGGTCAGTAAAGTCTGACATTTCTGGCTCAAGGCACCGATTTCAATGTCTTTGGCTCGGACGAGGCGTGATAAGTGCCGGATCGCTTCTCGAAACATGTCCTCACCGCCGCTGTCAGATCGAGGGCGCCGTGTCTGACTTTCGCCTCGCAGCTTCGCGAGCTCTGCTTCTTTGGCCACCAGCAGGTCCATCATTGTGTGATACGCCCTTTTCAGGTGGCTGTTTTCCCTCAGCTTCTCGTCGAAAACGGCCAACACTCGTTCCCTTTCCAAAGCAGAGGCTTGCAGTTGCTGCTGGAGGCCCCCCGCATCCTGGACGGAGGCAGCCGAAGCTAGGCGAGCGGGAAGGCCCTGGCTCTGCCAGTCTTGCGGCTGGATCGTCTGAGTTCGTGGCCCGGTCTCATCGTCGTCCGGCTCATCAAGCCGCTCGGTCAGAGGGATCGTCTTTTCGGCCCCAAGTTTCAGCGCCTTCCTCTGCTTTTGCTCTTCAGTGGTCCTTGGAGGATGCTGGGTTTCCTCCTCCAGGTGACCTTCGATCCCTTTCAGTTGAGACCCCTCAGATTCTAGTTGTGTCCCGGCGTCGAGGGTGTTCGGGTCAACCACTGGAGCGGCTCGAGCCCGTTGTCTCTGTGGCTCCAGTGCTTCCCTCAGGTGACTGCCTTCTTCTTGCAGGGAGGCGAGCCTCGTGTCTCCTTCCTCGAGGCTTTCCCGCAGAGTTGCGGTGTCTCTCCGAGCTGGAGTTGCCGGTCTCTCCTTCTCGGGTGGTCCGGTCGCCCGAATGGCTTCCGTCTCCGTTCTCCCCGAGTCGGGTAAGTCTGGCAGCTTTTGCGTCCCCTTCCTCAGCACACCTCTGGTGAAGTCAGAGAGGTGTGCGGGGAGGGAAGCCACGCTGCCGCCCACTCGCCCCAGGGAATGGCCTAAGCCGGAGCCGAGGCCGGGGCGGCCAAACCAGGAGGCCATCGCTGCGGGTCACAGCACTGACCTGGTGCGCTCCGCGAAGAGCGTCCAGCCCAGCCGGACAGCCCCGCCAAGTGTCAGGGCCCCGGCGGCTGCGCGAGGCTAAGGGTCAAATCACAGCCAGGCGCTGCTAGGCAACGGCGGGCTGGCGGCCTGGGGGCGGGGCCTGGGCGGGGCCTGGGCGGGGCGCGGGCTCCAACCGTTGGGCTCGGGGCTCCCGGAGGGGAGGGGAGGGGCTGCCCGCAACCGCGAGGCCTGCCGCCTGGCCCTCACCCATGGCCACCTCCTGACACGCGTGCCCCGCTCCGCCCCCCTCCACCCCCCACCGCCAGCCCCGTGGGCCTCCGCTCATCCCCAGGGCTTCCCACCACGGCGGTGGGCCCCCCTCTCCCTCTGCTTCAGTGCCGCCCCCGGGGGCCAGGCGGCCCTCCTGCCCCCTGGGGCCGCCCGCCAGGAACGCCGCGCTGAAGGCCGCCATCCCCACACCACCGCCACCTGTGCGCGTGGCAGCGCGTGTGGGCAGAAAGGACCCCAGGGCTCTGACTGCCGCCAAGCGCCTCCCACGCTCCCTCCTGTCCTGCGGCCGGGAATCTTCCCAGCCGGCTTGGAGAACACTCGGAGGGCCAAGGTAGGTGGGGACCCGCCTCCACCTGCAGAGTTCCGACGAGTGTGTTTGGACACACGTCGGCCCCCTGCGCAGAAGCACGACCCTCCTGAGCACCCTGACCGTGGCCATCCCCCACACAGTCGCCGGGGTCCTTGCCCCGCCGCCTCGCCGCCCTCTTCCTGCGGCCCTGCCTGGAGAAGCGGTCCCCGGGAGGAGCCTGGGGGCTCTCGGGCGCCACAGGCGGGGTGTGGCACACCGCGTGCACGCTGTGCGCCCGCTTCTGTCAGCGCGGGGCGGGCTGTGGTCGGGGAAGGGAGTCTTCCCCATGCGTCGAGCGGGCGGTGGAGCGGGGAAAGGACCCAGAGGTGCTCGTGCAGCGCGCGGCCCCCAGCCCCGCTGAGCCCGGCGGAACGTCGTCCTCGGGGCCCGACTCGGGGCCGGCGGCCGAGGCCCGGCTGCGCGCCGCCCCCTGGGCCTGCCGTGCGCTCCTGCCCCGGCGCGGGGCGCGGGGGCGGCGCGGCTGGCCCCGCGGGCCTGGGGACCCGCCGCCGCAGCGACCAGAAAGTCCCGGTCAGCCTGCCCCGAGCTCCGCGGGCCTGGGAGCCCGGCGCCGCCGCCGCCGCCGCCGCCGCCGCGGCCGCCGCCGCCGGCGGCTCGGCAGTGTGGCGCGGGAGCAGCCGCCAGGCCGTCCCGATGCGCGCGCCAGGAGCCCCGCAGGCTGGGGAGCCGCCGCCGCCGCCAGGTAGTGGCCGTTGCACTGCGGGAGGCCGCGGGCCCACCAGAGCATGGGCAGGTGAGGGCCCCGGGCGGCCGCCTCCCTCCGTGCACCCGTCGGGGTCTCCACCGCCCGGGCCCCGCCCCCGGGAGCAGGGACCTGCGCCTTCTCCTGTCCTGCCGGCGACCCTGGCGCCCGTGCTGGCTGCCTGGGGCCACCACTCCCATCCCTGGGGCGCGTGCCTTTGCACAGGCGATGACGGCGGCGCTGGGGTGGGGGGCGCGGGGCGGGCGCGGCGGGCTGGCGGGTGCTGGGACCGGATTCTCAGCCTTGGGCTCCAGCGGGGCGGGGTCGGGGGGCGATTAAGGAGTGACGCGGGGTGGTCGTGGGGGCAGGGCGCGCCGCGCAGACCCTTGAGGTCCAAGTGCAGACAGCGGAAATCTGTAAAGGGGCTTCCAGCCGGTGGGATCCCCTCGGTGCGTGCGTTTCCCTTGGGCCTTCAGGGAAGCGGGAGGCGGTGCTGCCTCCAGCCCAGGGCGAGGAGGAAGGAGCGGTGCCAGTTGTTGACCGCGTGAAATTTGGAATCGGGAGCAGGATGCAGGCGCCGGGCGCCAGTGAAAGGAAAAAGGGTTCTCCGGATCCTCTTCCTCCCTTTGGCTTTGGCAGCAGCTGCTTCTCCGTGTTGCTTTGGTCCTGCTGCCGTGCTCTTCCGGCGGGCGCTGAGTGTGAAATGCCCCAGGAAGCGGGGCGGGGAAGAGGTTGAGGATGGAAGAAGGCGAGCCGGCATGGGTGGGGGGAGCAGGCGCTGCAGGAAAGGTGATCCACCTTTCCTTGCTCTCCGCTTGCTGCCTTTCCCTGAGCCTTGGACTTCCACCCCTTCCGCCTCCGCCCGTCCTCCCGTCCTCCCGTCCAACCTCTCTCTCCTCTGAGTCCTGCCAAGAAGAGGCAGGTCGAACACTTGCGGTGTGCACTGGATCGAAGGGATTACCCTGCTAGGATTAGGCTCGCTCGATGAGCTTGAAGTCCTTTGAGTCAGAACCTGTTTGGGGTCTGCAGAGAGTCGCACGTGGCGGGAGGGTGGCCCGCGTGTGGGTGAGGAGCAGGGAGGAAGGCTGCAGGGGCGAGGCCTTGGAGATTCTGCTCCAGTTTGGCCTGCAGGCAGTGGAGAACCCTGGATTCCTTTCAAGCAGGGAAGCGATGGGACCACACACAAACTCAGGTCCGGGTACCCGATTTCGCAGCCAAGCCAATCAGTGAGAAGTCAGGGTTGCAGCAAGGAAAGAGGTTTATGATCAAGAGGCGGCCAGACAAGGAGGTGGGCGTAAAACTCAAACCCGCCTCCTCAAAGGGAAAACAAAACGTTGGGGCGTTTATCTGGGGTTGGGGTAGGGGTGGGACCAGGAGAGCGCTGGGGGTGAAGCTTGAAGAGTCCTCTGCTCAGGTGCGACTGTCACTCGTATTTCTTCGTGGGTCACAAGTGCGAAGTCAGTGGGGTTCGACGCGTTGCACGCCGAGGATCTCTGTCCGTGACGCGGAAAGTGGGCGATCCGTCATTTCGGCTGGTCCAAGCCTCTGCACGATGTCCGCTCGGGCGGGGTCCGGGGGGGCTGCCATCAAGCTGCTCTCTGATCTGCCGTCTTCCTGTTGTTCTGCAAAACAACCTCAGAAACTTTGGTTACTTTCTGGCCCACGTCCGCCCCTGTGGGGGCCGGGCACCGTGTTGTCAGTAACGGCAGGGTTTTCCTCTTGGGTCACCCTCCCAACAGTGTGGAGGATGGGTTCAAGCGGGGAGGGGGGGGTGCGGTGTGCCAGGAGGCCAGCCGGCAAGATCAGTAAGGAGTCTACTGGGCTGGTTGCGTGCAAGAGACAGGAAGGCATGCGGCAGAGCAGCGGGGACGGCAAAGACGGGAAGGCGCTCGGCTCCCTTTGGGAGTCGGTAGGCTGCCAAGTGGGTGAGACAGAGAGCTCAAGCGTGGCCCTGAGGCCTCTCGCTCTCGGGGGTGGGGGGGGCGGGGATGAGATGGGCAGAGGTTTTCTGAGGTGATGAAAGGAAGGTAAGAGGAGGGGGAGGGTTCTTTTGGAGGATACCGGGCTCCCTTTTGGACGTGTCGGTTTTGAGAAGCCTTTGGACATCCCGAGAGGTGCGTCCAGCAGACAGTTAGAGAAAGCAGCGTGGAGTCAGGGGCAGGGTGACGTCAGTCGTACGCACTCAGAAGCCCTGGGCATCCGGGGGGCGAGTCGAATCGTAGGAGAGCGCATGAGCTTGCTCTGAGACCCGAGGGGTTCCTGTTCCCTGAAGACCATGCCTTGCCTTCGAGAACAGAACCCTTGGAGAAGTGGTCGGGAGGAGAAGCCGCAGAGGAAAGGGAGACAGAGGGGTCTGAGGTTAGGAAGGGCACCTGGGGAGGGGGCCATCCCCCAGAGAAAGAGGGTGGAGAGAACTTGCAGAGACTGAAGGCGTGGGCAGCATTCCTCAGACACCACAGAGAGTTTAGGAAGGCGAAGGAACCGAAGGGCGTGCCCTGGCCTCTTGCTAGGACGGGACGGCGACGAGATTTGGGGAGTCTTTCGAGGAGCCGGTGAGAGACGAGGCGATGACTGGATGGCTGACGAGGAGTCGAGGTCTTTTGGCAGCAGCTTAGCCGTGAAAGGTAGAGAGAGAAGGCGGTGGTGGAGGAGCGGAAAGGAGAGGTGTGGATGCTGGGAGAGACTTGGGTGTGCTCAGCGGCTTAAGGAAAGAAAGAGACGGGCCGAAGAGAAAGCAGCTGGCAAACTGAGGGAACGAGATCTTTGGGGGAGGCTGAGCAGACGGTTCCCAGGGCACCCCACGTGGAGCCAGGGCCCTGGAACTGCCAAGCTGAATCCCTCTTCCTGGAAAACCAAAGGGAAAGGGGAGGGGTGGGTGGAGAGAAATAGAGGGACGTTCAAACGGGGGTGGGGGGTGGTGCGGGGAAACGGAGAGTTCTTGACTAGCTGGCCTCTGATCTCTTCGGGTACCGAACGGGTATGAGGACGATCCCGCTTGAGGCAGGCGATGGAGATGATTTGGAGGGTCTGTTGAGGAATCGGGGCGGGGTGGGGGTGGGGGGTTGACCACGGCCCTCTGATGGGCTTGGGGGCGGAAGCGGCTTCCATGCCCATCGCGAGGCGCCGGTTCAGTCAGTCGGTGTCCATCCGGACCACAGACCACAGACCCCTGCTTTGGAAAACAACAAGAAGCAGTTCGTAAACCCTTGCAAAGATCTCTGAGGTCTGGTGACTGGCTTTGCAACCCAAAGCGAGTCAGGGAATAAGATCCTCCCGTGCTTAGGAGTTTTCCTCTCTGTCCCAGAGGCCGCAGAGCACCCGAGGGCGGTTTCCCAGGCAGTGGAAAGAGGAGGAGGACCGAGCCGGGGGAAAGCAAGCTTTCCTCGTGAAGTTTGGATGCCCGCTGCACGTTGGTGCCCTTCCCCTTTCTTCCTACTGTCCCGGGAGGGGGCGCCCTCGCGCGCTTTCTGATGCTGCAGCACTAAGGCAAGTGAGGTTCCCGCTCCCCGAGGGAAAGCTCAATAAACGCCGCCCTCCCCCCGCCCCCACCCTTCCCACCCCCCCACTCTTCCCACACCCCCAGCCCCCACCCGCCCGCAACCCCCCCACCTCCCAGACCCAACCCCCACCCCCCCACCCCACGCCCCCCAGCTCCTCCCAGACGGTGACAGCGTGACAAACAGAATCGGAAGCGTCCTTGGCCCACAGCCTGCGATCCCACCCGTGCCGCGCCTGCTCTCCAGAGAAGTGACGTCCGTCCGCTTTAAGGTGGGTGGCTACCTGCAGCGACACCCTTTTGAAAGCGCGAACCATAGCTATTTCTTTGAAAGCTCCAGTGAAGCCGCAGAGAAACCTGTGAGCTTTAGCACAAGGCCACTTTGTGCTAAGGAACCCGCAGCGAGGGACCGGCTTTCCTGAAAGCGCCGTCGTCTCCTCTGCGGCTTGGGGAGCCTCTAGGGCTTGGACAGGCCTTGGAGCAGCCCGGCAGCACTCTTGGCGGGTGGCAGCAGCCAAGGTGTGCCGGTGGGCACGACGTCGGTCACGGCGTCTAAGAGAAGGTGCCCAGACCCTCCGGTTCCGGGGCCGGGTGGGTCGATGAGAGACACGGCTGGGGAGCAGGGATTCCCGTCCGATCTTCTGGGGGTGGCTGCGAGGGCGGTTCTCAGAAGAGCTGGCACGTTCTTAGGCAGTGTCTTCCTGGCGGGTGCTCCGGGACGCTTCCTGGGCTGAGCGGGGAGCTGTCGTGGTGGAGAAGCTCCCTGAGACTCAGCTTCTAGAAAGTTCACGAAAAGCTCCGAGAAGGAACTCTTGAGCTCGGGTTGCTGGTTGGGTCTCCGAGGAGGAGGCGTGTCGGGGGCACTGCGGGATCCGAGCCGCCCGGTCACCCATCCGGTAAGGCCGCCCTGCTCTTCCTGCAGCAACTGCTCCATGGCCTCCCTTTCCACACCCAGGGTGCTTCCCATCCGTCGGAACGCTTCCCGGCGTTCGTGTCTGGCGCTTTGCAAGGCGTCCGTGAAGAGCTTTCTCAGGAGGGCCTTGTCTGCTTTTCCTTCCAGGGTGCTCACTAAGTCGGTCCACTTCTTTTGGACGTCCTCCAGCACTTCCCGTCGGGCCTCGTCTTGTCGCTGCAGTCCTCCGATCTGCTCCTCCTGCAGGCGCGAGGCGGCTTGCGCTCTCTCCAGCCGTCCCTGCAGCGACCTCAGCTTCCCTTCCAGGCCGTCTGCCTTTTGCATCCATTCGGCCAGGACCACCTTCAGGTTGGCCAGGGCTCCGGCCTGCTGCTTCTCTGCTTCCCGGGAGGCGGACAGCTGGAGGGCAGTCTCCTCTTTCTGCTGGGTGACCGCAGTCAGTTGTTCCTGCAGGGACCCGACCCGGGCAGCGGCCCGCTGGCTCGCCTTCTGCATGGCGTGGGAAGATGACAGGAGCCTCTCCTCTAGCGCCGTGACTTTCCTCCTGAGTTGAGCCGCTCTGTCTTCTGCCAGCCGCGCTGCCCGGAGATGCCAGTCTTCGCATTCTGAAGCCTGCGTCCGAGACCTCCCCAGCTCCTGGCCTAAGCGCGCTCCCTTGTCGCGCAAAAGGCGAACCTCCTCCCGCAGGGCGCACTTTTCCACTCGTTCCTGTCTCAGCGCCAGCGCCGCCTCATCTCTCTCGTGCTGAAAGACAATGCTCTTTTCCTGCATGGAGGTCACTGCATTGAGAAGCTGGCTCCATTCCCCAGCCCGGCCCTCTTCTTTTTCTCTCAGGAGGCACTCAAAAGCCAGAGCCTTCTTCTCCACGGAGACGCATTCGAATTCCTTCTCCCTCAGCATCGTAGAGAGGCGCCTGTTCGTCTCTTGTAAGGCTTGGTTTTCGGTGTCCTTCTCCCTGGACCTTTCCAGCAGTTTTGCATTCTCCCGTTTGACTTGGCACGCATCCGCTTCCAGATGGACTATCCTCTCCTTCAGGTTTGTCACGGCCTGCCTCAACAGTTCGTTTTCGCTCGCTTGGGTCGTGAGGGTTTCCCTCAGAGAAAGGAATTCCTCCCTCTGCGCCTCGATTAAGAGCTCTCTGTCCTCCAGCGTGTTCTGTAAAGCCTCCTGTTTCTCCTTGAGCCGCTGAATTTCGGAATCCGTCTGTGCGTGCCGTTCTCTCTCCCGTTCCGAGGTGGCGGCCATCGCCTCGGACAGTCTCTGAGTCTCCTCCTGGAGGCTTCTGATGGCTGCGTCTTTTTCCTCCGTGGCTCGCCTTAAGGCTTCCACCTCTGCTGGCGGCCCTTTCGAAGACTCGCCCGGCGCCTCGGACTTAATTGCCTCCTGAGAGCCGGCCGCCTCGCAAGTCCGCGACGATGCGGCGGGCGGCTGTGGTGACGTGAGGGCGGGTGGACCCAAGAGAACGTCCTTGGCATTGCAGAGCTGCTCTAGGCCGAGCTGCATCTGTGCCAGTCTCTTCCCCAAGAGCCGGAGTTGGGTCGCATCCCCTCGAGGACGCGGGAACGGGGCGGCAGAGTGCATCTGTCGCCGACACTTCTCCTCGCTGTCCACTGAGGCCCGTGCCTCGAGTGGTGGGAGTTCTTTCTGAAGTTGGGATGACTCCCGCTGCAGATGGTGCACCTCGGTGAGCACCAGCCGCTGCCACTCCTCCAGCACGTTGACCCGCTGCTTCAACGTGCCCCGTTCCCGGAGAAGCTCCTCCAACTGATTCGCGTCCACGCCCCGAACCTCATGGCCAGCGTCGGACGTTTGCCAGATGGTCAGTAAAGTCTGACATTTCTGGCTCAAGGCACCGATTTCAATGTCTTTGGCTCGGACGAGGCGTGATAAGTGCCGGATCGCTTCTCGAAACATGTCCTCACCGCCGCTGTCAGATCGAGGGCGCCGTGTCTGACTTTCGCCTCGCAGCTTCGCGAGCTCTGCTTCTTTGGCCACCAGCAGGTCCATCATTGTGTGATACGCCCTTTTCAGGTGGCTGTTTTCCCTCAGCTTCTCGTCGAAAACGGCCAACACTCGTTCCCTTTCCAAAGCAGAGGCTTGCAGTTGCTGCTGGAGGCCCCCCGCATCCTGGACGGAGGCAGCCGAAGCTAGGCGAGCGGGAAGGCCCTGGCTCTGCCAGTCTTGCGGCTGGATCGTCTGAGTTCGTGGCCCGGTCTCATCGTCGTCCGGCTCATCAAGCCGCTCGGTCAGAGGGATCGTCTTTTCGGCCCCAAGTTTCAGCGCCTTCCTCTGCTTTTGCTCTTCAGTGGTCCTTGGAGGATGCTGGGTTTCCTCCTCCAGGTGACCTTCGATCCCTTTCAGTTGAGACCCCTCAGATTCTAGTTGTGTCCCGGCGTCGAGGGTGTTCGGGTCAACCACTGGAGCGGCTCGAGCCCGTTGTCTCTGTGGCTCCAGTGCTTCCCTCAGGTGACTGCCTTCTTCTTGCAGGGAGGCGAGCCTCGTGTCTCCTTCCTCGAGGCTTTCCCGCAGAGTTGCGGTGTCTCTCCGAGCTGGAGTTGCCGGTCTCTCCTTCTCGGGTGGTCCGGTCGCCCGAATGGCTTCCGTCTCCGTTCTCCCCGAGTCGGGTAAGTCTGGCAGCTTTTGCGTCCCCTTCCTCAGCACACCTCTGGTGAAGTCAGAGAGGTGTGCGGGGAGGGAAGCCACGCTGCCGCCCACTCGCCCCAGGGAATGGCCTAAGCCGGAGCCGAGGCCGGGGCGGCCAAACCAGGAGGCCATCGCTGCGGGTCACAGCACTGACCTGGTGCGCTCCGCGAAGAGCGTCCAGCCCAGCCGGACAGCCCCGCCAAGTGTCAGGGCCCCGGCGGCTGCGCGAGGCTAAGGGTCAAATCACAGCCAGGCGCTGCTAGGCAACGGCGGGCTGGCGGCCTGGGGGCGGGGCCTGGGCGGGGCCTGGGCGGGGCGCGGGCTCCAACCGTTGGGCTCGGGGCTCCCGGAGGGGAGGGGAGGGGCTGCCCGCAACCGCGAGGCCTGCCGCCTGGCCCTCACCCATGGCCACCTCCTGACACGCGTGCCCCGCTCCGCCCCCCTCCACCCCCCACCGCCAGCCCCGTGGGCCTCCGCTCATCCCCAGGGCTTCCCACCACGGCGGTGGGCCCCCCTCTCCCTCTGCTTCAGTGCCGCCCCCGGGGGCCAGGCGGCCCTCCTGCCCCCTGGGGCCGCCCGCCAGGAACGCCGCGCTGAAGGCCGCCATCCCCACACCACCGCCACCTGTGCGCGTGGCAGCGCGTGTGGGCAGAAAGGACCCCAGGGCTCTGACTGCCGCCAAGCGCCTCCCACGCTCCCTCCTGTCCTGCGGCCGGGAATCTTCCCAGCCGGCTTGGAGAACACTCGGAGGGCCAAGGTAGGTGGGGACCCGCCTCCACCTGCAGAGTTCCGACGAGTGTGTTTGGACACACGTCGGCCCCCTGCGCAGAAGCACGACCCTCCTGAGCACCCTGACCGTGGCCATCCCCCACACAGTCGCCGGGGTCCTTGCCCCGCCGCCTCGCCGCCCTCTTCCTGCGGCCCTGCCTGGAGAAGCGGTCCCCGGGAGGAGCCTGGGGGCTCTCGGGCGCCACAGGCGGGGTGTGGCACACCGCGTGCACGCTGTGCGCCCGCTTCTGTCAGCGCGGGGCGGGCTGTGGTCGGGGAAGGGAGTCTTCCCCATGCGTCGAGCGGGCGGTGGAGCGGGGAAAGGACCCAGAGGTGCTCGTGCAGCGCGCGGCCCCCAGCCCCGCTGAGCCCGGCGGAACGTCGTCCTCGGGGCCCGACTCGGGGCCGGCGGCCGAGGCCCGGCTGCGCGCCGCCCCCTGGGCCTGCCGTGCGCTCCTGCCCCGGCGCGGGGCGCGGGGGCGGCGCGGCTGGCCCCGCGGGCCTGGGGACCCGCCGCCGCAGCGACCAGAAAGTCCCGGTCAGCCTGCCCCGAGCTCCGCGGGCCTGGGAGCCCGGCGCCGCCGCCGCCGCCGCCGCCGCCGCCGCCGCCGCCGCAGCCGCCGCCGCGGCCGCCGCCGCCGGCGGCTCGGCAGTGTGGCGCGGGAGCAGCCGCCAGGCCGTCCCGATGCGCGCGCCAGGAGCCCCGCAGGCTGGGGAGCCGCCGCCGCCGCCAGGTAGTGGCCGTTGCACTGCGGGAGGCCGCGGGCCCACCAGAGCATGGGCAGGTGAGGGCCCCGGGCGGCCGCCTCCCTCCGTGCACCCGTCGGGGTCTCCACCGCCCGGGCCCCGCCCCCGGGAGCAGGGACCTGCGCCTTCTCCTGTCCTGCCGGCGACCCTGGCGCCCGTGCTGGCTGCCTGGGGCCACCACTCCCATCCCTGGGGCGCGTGCCTTTGCACAGGCGCTGACGGCGGCGCTGGGGTGGGGGGCGCGGGGCGGGCGCGGCGGGCTGGCGGGTGCTGGGACCGGATTCTCAGCCTTGGGCTCCAGCGGGGCGGGGTCGGGGGGCGATTAAGGAGTGACGCGGGGTGGTCGTGGGGGCAGGGCGCGCCGCGCAGACCCTTGAGGTCCAAGTGCAGACAGCGGAAATCTGTAAAGGGGCTTCCAGCCGGTGGGATCCCCTCGGTGCGTGCGTTTCCCTTGGGCCTTCAGGGAAGCGGGAGGCGGTGCTGCCTCCAGCCCAGGGCGAGGAGGAAGGAGCGGTGCCAGTTGTTGACCGCGTGAAATTTGGAATCGGGAGCAGGATGCAGGCGCCGGGCGCCAGTGAAAGGAAAAAGGGTTCTCCGGATCCTCTTCCTCCCTTTGGCTTTGGCAGCAGCTGCTTCTCCGTGTTGCTTTGGTCCTGCTGCCGTGCTCTTCCGGCGGGCGCTGAGTGTGAAATGCCCCAGGAAGCGGGGCGGGGAAGAGGTTGAGGATGGAAGAAGGCGAGCCGGCATGGGTGGGGGGAGCAGGCGCTGCAGGAAAGGTGATCCACCTTTCCTTGCTCTCCGCTTGCTGCCTTTCCCTGAGCCTTGGACTTCCACCCCTTCCGCCTCCGCCCGTCCTCCCGTCCTCCCGTCCAACCTCTCTCTCCTCTGAGTCCTGCCAAGAAGAGGCAGGTCGAACACTTGCGGTGTGCACTGGATCGAAGGGATTACCCTGCTAGGATTAGGCTCGCTCGATGAGCTTGAAGTCCTTTGAGTCAGAACCTGTTTGGGGTCTGCAGAGAGTCGCACGTGGCGGGAGGGTGGCCCGCGTGTGGGTGAGGAGCAGGGAGGAAGGCTGCAGGGGCGAGGCCTTGGAGATTCTGCTCCAGTTTGGCCTGCAGGCAGTGGAGAACCCTGGATTCCTTTCAAGCAGGGAAGCGATGGGACCACACACAAACTCAGGTCCGGGTACCCGATTTCGCAGCCAAGCCAATCAGTGAGAAGTCAGGGTTGCAGCAAGGAAAGAGGTTTATGATCAAGAGGCGGCCAGACAAGGAGGTGGGCGTAAAACTCAAACCCGCCTCCTCAAAGGGAAAACAAAACGTTGGGGCGTTTATCTGGGGTTGGGGTAGGGGTGGGACCAGGAGAGCGCTGGGGGTGAAGCTTGAAGAGTCCTCTGCTCAGGTGCGACTGTCACTCGTATTTCTTCGTGGGTCACAAGTGCGAAGTCAGTGGGGTTCGACGCGTTGCACGCCGAGGATCTCTGTCCGTGACGCGGAAAGTGGGCGATCCGTCATTTCGGCTGGTCCAAGCCTCTGCACGATGTCCGCTCGGGCGGGGTCCGGGGGGGCTGCCATCAAGCTGCTCTCTGATCTGCCGTCTTCCTGTTGTTCTGCAAAACAACCTCAGAAACTTTGGTTACTTTCTGGCCCACGTCCGCCCCTGTGGGGGCCGGGCACCGTGTTGTCAGTAACGGCAGGGTTTTCCTCTTGGGTCACCCTCCCAACAGTGTGGAGGATGGGTTCAAGCGGGGAGGGGGGGGTGCGGTGTGCCAGGAGGCCAGCCGGCAAGATCAGTAAGGAGTCTACTGGGCTGGTTGCGTGCAAGAGACAGGAAGGCATGCGGCAGAGCAGCGGGGACGGCAAAGACGGGAAGGCGCTCGGCTCCCTTTGGGAGTCGGTAGGCTGCCAAGTGGGTGAGACAGAGAGCTCAAGCGTGGCCCTGAGGCCTCTCGCTCTCGGGGGTGGGGGGGGGCGGGGATGAGATGGGCAGAGGTTTTCTGAGGTGATGAAAGGAAGGTAAGAGGAGGGGGAGGGTTCTTTTGGAGGATACCGGGCTCCCTTTTGGACGTGTCGGTTTTGAGAAGCCTTTGGACATCCCGAGAGGTGCGTCCAGCAGACAGTTAGAGAAAGCAGCGTGGAGTCAGGGGCAGGGTGACGTCAGTCGTACGCACTCAGAAGCCCTGGGCATCCGGGGGGCGAGTCGAATCGTAGGAGAGCGCATGAGCTTGCTCTGAGACCCGAGGGGTTCCTGTTCCCTGAAGACCATGCCTTGCCTTCGAGAACAGAACCCTTGGAGAAGTGGTCGGGAGGAGAAGCCGCAGAGGAAAGGGAGACAGAGGGGTCTGAGGTTAGGAAGGGCACCTGGGGAGGGGGCCATCCCCCAGAGAAAGAGGGTGGAGAGAACTTGCAGAGACTGAAGGCGTGGGCAGCATTCCTCAGACACCACAGAGAGTTTAGGAAGGCGAAGGAACCGAAGGGCGTGCCCTGGCCTCTTGCTAGGACGGGACGGCGACGAGATTTGGGGAGTCTTTCGAGGAGCCGGTGAGAGACGAGGCGATGACTGGATGGCTGACGAGGAGTCGAGGTCTTTTGGCAGCAGCTTAGCCGTGAAAGGTAGAGAGAGAAGGCGGTGGTGGAGGAGCGGAAAGGAGAGGTGTGGATGCTGGGAGAGACTTGGGTGTGCTCAGCGGCTTAAGGAAAGAAAGAGACGGGCCGAAGAGAAAGCAGCTGGCAAACTGAGGGAACGAGATCTTTGGGGGAGGCTGAGCAGACGGTTCCCAGGGCACCCCACGTGGAGCCAGGGCCCTGGAACTGCCAAGCTGAATCCCTCTTCCTGGAAAACCAAAGGGAAAGGGGAGGGGTGGGTGGAGAGAAATAGAGGGACGTTCAAACGGGGGTGGGGGGTGGTGCGGGGAAACGGAGAGTTCTTGACTAGCTGGCCTCTGATCTCTTCGGGTACCGAACGGGTATGAGGACGATCCCGCTTGAGGCAGGCGATGGAGATGATTTGGAGGGTCTGTTGAGGAATCGGGGCGGGGTGGGGGTGGGGGGTTGACCACGGCCCTCTGATGGGCTTGGGGGCGGAAGCGGCTTCCATGCCCATCGCGAGGCGCCGGTTCAGTCAGTCGGTGTCCATCCGGACCACAGACCACAGACCCCTGCTTTGGAAAACAACAAGAAGCAGTTCGTAAACCCTTGCAAAGATCTCTGAGGTCTGGTGACTGGCTTTGCAACCCAAAGCGAGTCAGGGAATAAGATCCTCCCGTGCTTAGGAGTTTTCCTCTCTGTCCCAGAGGCCGCAGAGCACCCGAGGGCGGTTTCCCAGGCAGTGGAAAGAGGAGGAGGACCGAGCCGGGGGAAAGCAAGCTTTCCTCGTGAAGTTTGGATGCCCGCTGCACGTTGGTGCCCTTCCCCTTTCTTCCTACTGTCCCGGGAGGGGGCGCCCTCGCGCGCTTTCTGATGCTGCAGCACTAAGGCAAGTGAGGTTCCCGCTCCCCGAGGGAAAGCTCAATAAACGCCGCCCTCCCCCCGCCCCCACCCTTCCCACCCCCCCACTCTTCCCACACCCCCAGCCCCCACCCGCCCGCAACCCCCCCACCTCCCAGACCCAACCCCCACCCCCCCACCCCACGCCCCCCAGCTCCTCCCAGACGGTGACAGCGTGACAAACAGAATCGGAAGCGTCCTTGGCCCACAGCCTGCGATCCCACCCGTGCCGCGCCTGCTCTCCAGAGAAGTGACGTCCGTCCGCTTTAAGGTGGGTGGCTACCTGCAGCGACACCCTTTTGAAAGCGCGAACCATAGCTATTTCTTTGAAAGCTCCAGTGAAGCCGCAGAGAAACCTGTGAGCTTTAGCACAAGGCCACTTTGTGCTAAGGAACCCGCAGCGAGGGACCGGCTTTCCTGAAAGCGCCGTCGTCTCCTCTGCGGCTTGGGGAGCCTCTAGGGCTTGGACAGGCCTTGGAGCAGCCCGGCAGCACTCTTGGCGGGTGGCAGCAGCCAAGGTGTGCCGGTGGGCACGACGTCGGTCACGGCGTCTAAGAGAAGGTGCCCAGACCCTCCGGTTCCGGGGCCGGGTGGGTCGATGAGAGACACGGCTGGGGAGCAGGGATTCCCGTCCGATCTTCTGGGGGTGGCTGCGAGGGCGGTTCTCAGAAGAGCTGGCACGTTCTTAGGCAGTGTCTTCCTGGCGGGTGCTCCGGGACGCTTCCTGGGCTGAGCGGGGAGCTGTCGTGGTGGAGAAGCTCCCTGAGACTCAGCTTCTAGAAAGTTCACGAAAAGCTCCGAGAAGGAACTCTTGAGCTCGGGTTGCTGGTTGGGTCTCCGAGGAGGAGGCGTGTCGGGGGCACTGCGGGATCCGAGCCGCCCGGTCACCCATCCGGTAAGGCCGCCCTGCTCTTCCTGCAGCAACTGCTCCATGGCCTCCCTTTCCACACCCAGGGTGCTTCCCATCCGTCGGAACGCTTCCCGGCGTTCGTGTCTGGCGCTTTGCAAGGCGTCCGTGAAGAGCTTTCTCAGGAGGGCCTTGTCTGCTTTTCCTTCCAGGGTGCTCACTAAGTCGGTCCACTTCTTTTGGACGTCCTCCAGCACTTCCCGTCGGGCCTCGTCTTGTCGCTGCAGTCCTCCGATCTGCTCCTCCTGCAGGCGCGAGGCGGCTTGCGCTCTCTCCAGCCGTCCCTGCAGCGACCTCAGCTTCCCTTCCAGGCCGTCTGCCTTTTGCATCCATTCGGCCAGGACCACCTTCAGGTTGGCCAGGGCTCCGGCCTGCTGCTTCTCTGCTTCCCGGGAGGCGGACAGCTGGAGGGCAGTCTCCTCTTTCTGCTGGGTGACCGCAGTCAGTTGTTCCTGCAGGGACCCGACCCGGGCAGCGGCCCGCTGGCTCGCCTTCTGCATGGCGTGGGAAGATGACAGGAGCCTCTCCTCTAGCGCCGTGACTTTCCTCCTGAGTTGAGCCGCTCTGTCTTCTGCCAGCCGCGCTGCCCGGAGATGCCAGTCTTCGCATTCTGAAGCCTGCGTCCGAGACCTCCCCAGCTCCTGGCCTAAGCGCGCTCCCTTGTCGCGCAAAAGGCGAACCTCCTCCCGCAGGGCGCACTTTTCCACTCGTTCCTGTCTCAGCGCCAGCGCCGCCTCATCTCTCTCGTGCTGAAAGACAATGCTCTTTTCCTGCATGGAGGTCACTGCATTGAGAAGCTGGCTCAATTCCCCAGCCCGGCCCTCTTCTTTTTCTCTCAGGAGGCACTCAAAAGCCAGAGCCTTCTTCTCCACGGAGACGCATTCGAATTCCTTCTCCCTCAGCATCGTAGAGAGGCGCCTGTTCGTCTCTTGTAAGGCTTGGTTTTCGGTGTCCTTCTCCCTGGACCTTTCCAGCAGTTTTGCATTCTCCCGTTTGACTTGGCACGCATCCGCTTCCAGATGGACTATCCTCTCCTTCAGGTTTGTCACGGCCTGCCTCAACAGTTCGTTTTCGCTCGCTTGGGTCGTGAGGGTTTCCCTCAGAGAAAGGAATTCCTCCCTCTGCGCCTCGATTAAGAGCTCTCTGTCCTCCAGCGTGTTCTGTAAAGCCTCCTGTTTCTCCTTGAGCCGCTGAATTTCGGAATCCGTCTGTGCGTGCCGTTCTCTCTCCCGTTCCGAGGTGGCGGCCATCGCCTCGGACAGTCTCTGAGTCTCCTCCTGGAGGCTTCTGATGGCTGCGTCTTTTTCCTCCGTGGCTCGCCTTAAGGCTTCCACCTCTGCTGGCGGCCCTTTCGAAGACTCGCCCGGCGCCTCGGACTTAATTGCCTCCTGAGAGCCGGCCGCCTCGCAAGTCCGCGACGATGCGGCGGGCGGCTGTGGTGACGTGAGGGCGGGTGGACCCAAGAGAACGTCCTTGGCATTGCAGAGCTGCTCTAGGCCGAGCTGCATCTGTGCCAGTCTCTTCCCCAAGAGCCGGAGTTGGGTCGCATCCCCTCGAGGACGCGGGAACGGGGCGGCAGAGTGCATCTGTCGCCGACACTTCTCCTCGCTGTCCACTGAGGCCCGTGCCTCGAGTGGTGGGAGTTCTTTCTGAAGTTGGGATGACTCCCGCTGCAGATGGTGCACCTCGGTGAGCACCAGCCGCTGCCACTCCTCCAGCACGTTGACCCGCTGCTTCAACGTGCCCCGTTCCCGGAGAAGCTCCTCCAACTGATTCGCGTCCACGCCCCGAACCTCATGGCCAGCGTCGGACGTTTGCCAGATGGTCAGTAAAGTCTGACATTTCTGGCTCAAGGCACCGATTTCAATGTCTTTGGCTCGGACGAGGCGTGATAAGTGCCGGATCGCTTCTCGAAACATGTCCTCACCGCCGCTGTCAGATCGAGGGCGCCGTGTCTGACTTTCGCCTCGCAGCTTCGCGAGCTCTGCTTCTTTGGCCACCAGCAGGTCCATCATTGTGTGATACGCCCTTTTCAGGTGGCTGTTTTCCCTCAGCTTCTCGTCGAAAACGGCCAACACTCGTTCCCTTTCCAAAGCAGAGGCTTGCAGTTGCTGCTGGAGGCCCCCCGCATCCTGGACGGAGGCAGCCGAAGCTAGGCGAGCGGGAAGGCCCTGGCTCTGCCAGTCTTGCGGCTGGATCGTCTGAGTTCGTGGCCCGGTCTCATCGTCGTCCGGCTCATCAAGCCGCTCGGTCAGAGGGATCGTCTTTTCGGCCCCAAGTTTCAGCGCCTTCCTCTGCTTTTGCTCTTCAGTGGTCCTTGGAGGATGCTGGGTTTCCTCCTCCAGGTGACCTTCGATCCCTTTCAGTTGAGACCCCTCAGATTCTAGTTGTGTCCCGGCGTCGAGGGTGTTCGGGTCAACCACTGGAGCGGCTCGAGCCCGTTGTCTCTGTGGCTCCAGTGCTTCCCTCAGGTGACTGCCTTCTTCTTGCAGGGAGGCGAGCCTCGTGTCTCCTTCCTCGAGGCTTTCCCGCAGAGTTGCGGTGTCTCTCCGAGCTGGAGTTGCCGGTCTCTCCTTCTCGGGTGGTCCGGTCGCCCGAATGGCTTCCGTCTCCGTTCTCCCCGAGTCGGGTAAGTCTGGCAGCTTTTGCGTCCCCTTCCTCAGCACACCTCTGGTGAAGTCAGAGAGGTGTGCGGGGAGGGAAGCCACGCTGCCGCCCACTCGCCCCAGGGAATGGCCTAAGCCGGAGCCGAGGCCGGGGCGGCCAAACCAGGAGGCCATCGCTGCGGGTCACAGCACTGACCTGGTGCGCTCCGCGAAGAGCGTCCAGCCCAGCCGGACAGCCCCGCCAAGTGTCAGGGCCCCGGCGGCTGCGCGAGGCTAAGGGTCAAATCACAGCCAGGCGCTGCTAGGCAACGGCGGGCTGGCGGCCTGGGGGCGGGGCCTGGGCGGGGCCTGGGCGGGGCGCGGGCTCCAACCGTTGGGCTCGGGGCTCCCGGAGGGGAGGGGAGGGGCTGCCCGCAACCGCGAGGCCTGCCGCCTGGCCCTCACCCATGGCCACCTCCTGACACGCGTGCCCCGCTCCGCCCCCCTCCACCCCCCACCGCCAGCCCCGTGGGCCTCCGCTCATCCCCAGGGCTTCCCACCACGGCGGTGGGCCCCCCTCTCCCTCTGCTTCAGTGCCGCCCCCGGGGGCCAGGCGGCCCTCCTGCCCCCTGGGGCCGCCCGCCAGGAACGCCGCGCTGAAGGCCGCCATCCCCACACCACCGCCACCTGTGCGCGTGGCAGCGCGTGTGGGCAGAAAGGACCCCAGGGCTCTGACTGCCGCCAAGCGCCTCCCACGCTCCCTCCTGTCCTGCGGCCGGGAATCTTCCCAGCCGGCTTGGAGAACACTCGGAGGGCCAAGGTAGGTGGGGACCCGCCTCCACCTGCAGAGTTCCGACGAGTGTGTTTGGACACACGTCGGCCCCCTGCGCAGAAGCACGACCCTCCTGAGCACCCTGACCGTGGCCATCCCCCACACAGTCGCCGGGGTCCTTGCCCCGCCGCCTCGCCGCCCTCTTCCTGCGGCCCTGCCTGGAGAAGCGGTCCCCGGGAGGAGCCTGGGGGCTCTCGGGCGCCACAGGCGGGGTGTGGCACACCGCGTGCACGCTGTGCGCCCGCTTCTGTCAGCGCGGGGCGGGCTGTGGTCGGGGAAGGGAGTCTTCCCCATGCGTCGAGCGGGCGGTGGAGCGGGGAAAGGACCCAGAGGTGCTCGTGCAGCGCGCGGCCCCCAGCCCCGCTGAGCCCGGCGGAACGTCGTCCTCGGGGCCCGACTCGGGGCCGGCGGCCGAGGCCCGGCTGCGCGCCGCCCCCTGGGCCTGCCGTGCGCTCCTGCCCCGGCGCGGGGCGCGGGGGCGGCGCGGCTGGCCCCGCGGGCCTGGGGACCCGCCGCCGCAGCGACCAGAAAGTCCCGGTCAGCCTGCCCCGAGCTCCGCGGGCCTGGGAGCCCGGCGCCGCCGCCGCCGCCGCCGCCGCCGCCGCCGCCGCCGCAGCCGCCGCCGCGGCCGCCGCCGCCGGCGGCTCGGCAGTGTGGCGCGGGAGCAGCCGCCAGGCCGTCCCGATGCGCGCGCCAGGAGCCCCGCAGGCTGGGGAGCCGCCGCCGCCGCCAGGTAGTGGCCGTTGCACTGCGGGAGGCCGCGGGCCCACCAGAGCATGGGCAGGTGAGGGCCCCGGGCGGCCGCCTCCCTCCGTGCACCCGTCGGGGTCTCCACCGCCCGGGCCCCGCCCCCGGGAGCAGGGACCTGCGCCTTCTCCTGTCCTGCCGGCGACCCTGGCGCCCGTGCTGGCTGCCTGGGGCCACCACTCCCATCCCTGGGGCGCGTGCCTTTGCACAGGCGCTGACGGCGGCGCTGGGGTGGGGGGCGCGGGGCGGGCGCGGCGGGCTGGCGGGTGCTGGGACCGGATTCTCAGCCTTGGGCTCCAGCGGGGCGGGGTCGGGGGGCGATTAAGGAGTGACGCGGGGTGGTCGTGGGGGCAGGGCGCGCCGCGCAGACCCTTGAGGTCCAAGTGCAGACAGCGGAAATCTGTAAAGGGGCTTCCAGCCGGTGGGATCCCCTCGGTGCGTGCGTTTCCCTTGGGCCTTCAGGGAAGCGGGAGGCGGTGCTGCCTCCAGCCCAGGGCGAGGAGGAAGGAGCGGTGCCAGTTGTTGACCGCGTGAAATTTGGAATCGGGAGCAGGATGCAGGCGCCGGGCGCCAGTGAAAGGAAAAAGGGTTCTCCGGATCCTCTTCCTCCCTTTGGCTTTGGCAGCAGCTGCTTCTCCGTGTTGCTTTGGTCCTGCTGCCGTGCTCTTCCGGCGGGCGCTGAGTGTGAAATGCCCCAGGAAGCGGGGCGGGGAAGAGGTTGAGGATGGAAGAAGGCGAGCCGGCATGGGTGGGGGGAGCAGGCGCTGCAGGAAAGGTGATCCACCTTTCCTTGCTCTCCGCTTGCTGCCTTTCCCTGAGCCTTGGACTTCCACCCCTTCCGCCTCCGCCCGTCCTCCCGTCCTCCCGTCCAACCTCTCTCTCCTCTGAGTCCTGCCAAGAAGAGGCAGGTCGAACACTTGCGGTGTGCACTGGATCGAAGGGATTACCCTGCTAGGATTAGGCTCGCTCGATGAGCTTGAAGTCCTTTGAGTCAGAACCTGTTTGGGGTCTGCAGAGAGTCGCACGTGGCGGGAGGGTGGCCCGCGTGTGGGTGAGGAGCAGGGAGGAAGGCTGCAGGGGCGAGGCCTTGGAGATTCTGCTCCAGTTTGGCCTGCAGGCAGTGGAGAACCCTGGATTCCTTTCAAGCAGGGAAGCGATGGGACCACACACAAACTCAGGTCCGGGTACCCGATTTC
Organism: Equus caballus; assembly: GCF_041296265.1. Lineage (NCBI taxonomy): Eukaryota > Metazoa > Chordata > Mammalia > Perissodactyla > Equidae > Equus > Equus caballus. The sequence goes on along the minus strand of NW_027222392.1, from coordinate 570,713 downwards.
GCAGCCAAGCCAATCAGTGAGAAGTCAGGGTTGCAGCAAGGAAAGAGGTTTATGATCAAGAGGCGGCCAGACAAGGAGGTGGGCGTAAAACTCAAACCCGCCTCCTCAAAGGGAAAACAAAACGTTGGGGCGTTTATCTGGGGTTGGGGTAGGGGTGGGACCAGGAGAGCGCTGGGGGTGAAGCTTGAAGAGTCCTCTGCTCAGGTGCGACTGTCACTCGTATTTCTTCGTGGGTCACAAGTGCGAAGTCAGTGGGGTTCGACGCGTTGCACGCCGAGGATCTCTGTCCGTGACGCGGAAAGTGGGCGATCCGTCATTTCGGCTGGTCCAAGCCTCTGCACGATGTCCGCTCGGGCGGGGTCCGGGGGGGCTGCCATCAAGCTGCTCTCTGATCTGCCGTCTTCCTGTTGTTCTGCAAAACAACCTCAGAAACTTTGGTTACTTTCTGGCCCACGTCCGCCCCTGTGGGGGCCGGGCACCGTGTTGTCAGTAACGGCAGGGTTTTCCTCTTGGGTCACCCTCCCAACAGTGTGGAGGATGGGTTCAAGCGGGGAGGGGGGGGTGCGGTGTGCCAGGAGGCCAGCCGGCAAGATCAGTAAGGAGTCTACTGGGCTGGTTGCGTGCAAGAGACAGGAAGGCATGCGGCAGAGCAGCGGGGACGGCAAAGACGGGAAGGCGCTCGGCTCCCTTTGGGAGTCGGTAGGCTGCCAAGTGGGTGAGACAGAGAGCTCAAGCGTGGCCCTGAGGCCTCTCGCTCTCGGGGGTGGGGGGGGGCGGGGATGAGATGGGCAGAGGTTTTCTGAGGTGATGAAAGGAAGGTAAGAGGAGGGGGAGGGTTCTTTTGGAGGATACCGGGCTCCCTTTTGGACGTGTCGGTTTTGAGAAGCCTTTGGACATCCCGAGAGGTGCGTCCAGCAGACAGTTAGAGAAAGCAGCGTGGAGTCAGGGGCAGGGTGACGTCAGTCGTACGCACTCAGAAGCCCTGGGCATCCGGGGGGCGAGTCGAATCGTAGGAGAGCGCATGAGCTTGCTCTGAGACCCGAGGGGTTCCTGTTCCCTGAAGACCATGCCTTGCCTTCGAGAACAGAACCCTTGGAGAAGTGGTCGGGAGGAGAAGCCGCAGAGGAAAGGGAGACAGAGGGGTCTGAGGTTAGGAAGGGCACCTGGGGAGGGGGCCATCCCCCAGAGAAAGAGGGTGGAGAGAACTTGCAGAGACTGAAGGCGTGGGCAGCATTCCTCAGACACCACAGAGAGTTTAGGAAGGCGAAGGAACCGAAGGGCGTGCCCTGGCCTCTTGCTAGGACGGGACGGCGACGAGATTTGGGGAGTCTTTCGAGGAGCCGGTGAGAGACGAGGCGATGACTGGATGGCTGACGAGGAGTCGAGGTCTTTTGGCAGCAGCTTAGCCGTGAAAGGTAGAGAGAGAAGGCGGTGGTGGAGGAGCGGAAAGGAGAGGTGTGGATGCTGGGAGAGACTTGGGTGTGCTCAGCGGCTTAAGGAAAGAAAGAGACGGGCCGAAGAGAAAGCAGCTGGCAAACTGAGGGAACGAGATCTTTGGGGGAGGCTGAGCAGACGGTTCCCAGGGCACCCCACGTGGAGCCAGGGCCCTGGAACTGCCAAGCTGAATCCCTCTTCCTGGAAAACCAAAGGGAAAGGGGAGGGGTGGGTGGAGAGAAATAGAGGGACGTTCAAACGGGGGTGGGGGGTGGTGCGGGGAAACGGAGAGTTCTTGACTAGCTGGCCTCTGATCTCTTCGGGTACCGAACGGGTATGAGGACGATCCCGCTTGAGGCAGGCGATGGAGATGATTTGGAGGGTCTGTTGAGGAATCGGGGCGGGGTGGGGGTGGGGGGTTGACCACGGCCCTCTGATGGGCTTGGGGGCGGAAGCGGCTTCCATGCCCATCGCGAGGCGCCGGTTCAGTCAGTCGGTGTCCATCCGGACCACAGACCACAGACCCCTGCTTTGGAAAACAACAAGAAGCAGTTCGTAAACCCTTGCAAAGATCTCTGAGGTCTGGTGACTGGCTTTGCAACCCAAAGCGAGTCAGGGAATAAGATCCTCCCGTGCTTAGGAGTTTTCCTCTCTGTCCCAGAGGCCGCAGAGCACCCGAGGGCGGTTTCCCAGGCAGTGGAAAGAGGAGGAGGACCGAGCCGGGGGAAAGCAAGCTTTCCTCGTGAAGTTTGGATGCCCGCTGCACGTTGGTGCCCTTCCCCTTTCTTCCTACTGTCCCGGGAGGGGGCGCCCTCGCGCGCTTTCTGATGCTGCAGCACTAAGGCAAGTGAGGTTCCCGCTCCCCGAGGGAAAGCTCAATAAACGCCGCCCTCCCCCCGCCCCCACCCTTCCCACCCGCCCACTCTTCCCACACCCCCAGCCCCCACCCGCCCGCAACCCCCCCACCTCCCAGACCCAACCCCCACCCCCCCACCCCACGCCCCCCAGCTCCTCCCAGACGGTGACAGCGTGACAAACAGAATCGGAAGCGTCCTTGGCCCACAGCCTGCGATCCCACCCGTGCCGCGCCTGCTCTCCAGAGAAGTGACGTCCGTCCGCTTTAAGGTGGGTGGCTACCTGCAGCGACACCCTTTTGAAAGCGCGAACCATAGCTATTTCTTTGAAAGCTCCAGTGAAGCCGCAGAGAAACCTGTGAGCTTTAGCACAAGGCCACTTTGTGCTAAGGAACCCGCAGCGAGGGACCGGCTTTCCTGAAAGCGCCGTCGTCTCCTCTGCGGCTTGGGGAGCCTCTAGGGCTTGGACAGGCCTTGGAGCAGCCCGGCAGCACTCTTGGCGGGTGGCAGCAGCCAAGGTGTGCCGGTGGGCACGACGTCGGTCACGGCGTCTAAGAGAAGGTGCCCAGACCCTCCGGTTCCGGGGCCGGGTGGGTCGATGAGAGACACGGCTGGGGAGCAGGGATTCCCGTCCGATCTTCTGGGGGTGGCTGCGAGGGCGGTTCTCAGAAGAGCTGGCACGTTCTTAGGCAGTGTCTTCCTGGCGGGTGCTCCGGGACGCTTCCTGGGCTGAGCGGGGAGCTGTCGTGGTGGAGAAGCTCCCTGAGACTCAGCTTCTAGAAAGTTCACGAAAAGCTCCGAGAAGGAACTCTTGAGCTCGGGTTGCTGGTTGGGTCTCCGAGGAGGAGGCGTGTCGGGGGCACTGCGGGATCCGAGCCGCCCGGTCACCCATCCGGTAAGGCCGCCCTGCTCTTCCTGCAGCAACTGCTCCATGGCCTCCCTTTCCACACCCAGGGTGCTTCCCATCCGTCGGAACGCTTCCCGGCGTTCGTGTCTGGCGCTTTGCAAGGCGTCCGTGAAGAGCTTTCTCAGGAGGGCCTTGTCTGCTTTTCCTTCCAGGGTGCTCACTAAGTCGGTCCACTTCTTTTGGACGTCCTCCAGCACTTCCCGTCGGGCCTCGTCTTGTCGCTGCAGTCCTCCGATCTGCTCCTCCTGCAGGCGCGAGGCGGCTTGCGCTCTCTCCAGCCGTCCCTGCAGCGACCTCAGCTTCCCTTCCAGGCCGTCTGCCTTTTGCATCCATTCGGCCAGGACCACCTTCAGGTTGGCCAGGGCTCCGGCCTGCTGCTTCTCTGCTTCCCGGGAGGCGGACAGCTGGAGGGCAGTCTCCTCTTTCTGCTGGGTGACCGCAGTCAGTTGTTCCTGCAGGGACCCGACCCGGGCAGCGGCCCGCTGGCTCGCCTTCTGCATGGCGTGGGAAGATGACAGGAGCCTCTCCTCTAGCGCCGTGACTTTCCTCCTGAGTTGAGCCGCTCTGTCTTCTGCCAGCCGCGCTGCCCGGAGATGCCAGTCTTCGCATTCTGAAGCCTGCGTCCGAGACCTCCCCAGCTCCTGGCCTAAGCGCGCTCCCTTGTCGCGCAAAAGGCGAACCTCCTCCCGCAGGGCGCACTTTTCCACTCGTTCCTGTCTCAGCGCCAGCGCCGCCTCATCTCTCTCGTGCTGAAAGACAATGCTCTTTTCCTGCATGGAGGTCACTGCATTGAGAAGCTGGCTCAATTCCCCAGCCCGGCCCTCTTCTTTTTCTCTCAGGAGGCACTCAAAAGCCAGAGCCTTCTTCTTCACGGAGACGCATTCGAATTCCTTCTCCCTCAGCATCGTAGAGAGGCGCCTGTTCGTCTCTTGTAAGGCTTGGTTTTCGGTGTCCTTCTCCCTGGACCTTTCCAGCAGTTTTGCATTCTCCCGTTTGACTTGGCACGCATCCGCTTCCAGATGGACTATCCTCTCCTTCAGGTTTGTCACGGCCTGCCTCAACAGTTCGTTTTCGCTCGCTTGGGTCGTGAGGGTTTCCCTCAGAGAAAGGAATTCCTCCCTCTGCGCCTCGATTAAGAGCTCTCTGTCCTCCAGCGTGTTCTGTAAAGCCTCCTGTTTCTCCTTGAGCCGCTGAATTTCGGAATCCGTCTGTGCGTGCCGTTCTCTCTCCCGTTCCGAGGTGGCGGCCATCGCCTCGGACAGTCTCTGAGTCTCCTCCTGGAGGCTTCTGATGGCTGCGTCTTTTTCCTCCGTGGCTCGCCTTAAGGCTTCCACCTCTGCTGGCGGCCCTTTCGAAGACTCGCCCGGCGCCTCGGACTTAATTGCCTCCTGAGAGCCGGCCGCCTCGCAAGTCCGCGACGATGCGGCGGGCGGCTGTGGTGACGTGAGGGCGGGTGGACCCAAGAGAACGTCCTTGGCATTGCAGAGCTGCTCTAGGCCGAGCTGCATCTGTGCCAGTCTCTTCCCCAAGAGCCGGAGTTGGGTCGCATCCCCTCGAGGACGCGGGAACGGGGCGGCAGAGTGCATCTGTCGCCGACACTTCTCCTCGCTGTCCACTGAGGCCCGTGCCTCGAGTGGTGGGAGTTCTTTCTGAAGTTGGGATGACTCCCGCTGCAGATGGTGCACCTCGGTGAGCACCAGCCGCTGCCACTCCTCCAGCACGTTGACCCGCTGCTTCAACGTGCCCCGTTCCCGGAGAAGCTCCTCCAACTGATTCGCGTCCACGCCCCGAACCTCATGGCCAGCGTCGGACGTTTGCCAGATGGTCAGTAAAGTCTGACATTTCTGGCTCAAGGCACCGATTTCAATGTCTTTGGCTCGGACGAGGCGTGATAAGTGCCGGATCGCTTCTCGAAACATGTCCTCACCGCCGCTGTCAGATCGAGGGCGCCGTGTCTGACTTTCGCCTCGCAGCTTCGCGAGCTCTGCTTCTTTGGCCACCAGCAGGTCCATCATTGTGTGATACGCCCTTTTCAGGTGGCTGTTTTCCCTCAGCTTCTCGTCGAAAACGGCCAACACTCGTTCCCTTTCCAAAGCAGAGGCTTGCAGTTGCTGCTGGAGGCCCCCCGCATCCTGGACGGAGGCAGCCGAAGCTAGGCGAGCGGGAAGGCCCTGGCTCTGCCAGTCTTGCGGCTGGATCGTCTGAGTTCGTGGCCCGGTCTCATCGTCGTCCGGCTCATCAAGCCGCTCGGTCAGAGGGATCGTCTTTTCGGCCCCAAGTTTCAGCGCCTTCCTCTGCTTTTGCTCTTCAGTGGTCCTTGGAGGATGCTGGGTTTCCTCCTCCAGGTGACCTTCGATCCCTTTCAGTTGAGACCCCTCAGATTCTAGTTGTGTCCCGGCGTCGAGGGTGTTCGGGTCAACCACTGGAGCGGCTCGAGCCCGTTGTCTCTGTGGCTCCAGTGCTTCCCTCAGGTGACTGCCTTCTTCTTGCAGGGAGGCGAGCCTCGTGTCTCCTTCCTCGAGGCTTTCCCGCAGAGTTGCGGTGTCTCTCCGAGCTGGAGTTGCCGGTCTCTCCTTCTCGGGTGGTCCGGTCGCCCGAATGGCTTCCGTCTCCGTTCTCCCCGAGTCGGGTAAGTCTGGCAGCTTTTGCGTCCCCTTCCTCAGCACACCTCTGGTGAAGTCAGAGAGGTGTGCGGGGAGGGAAGCCACGCTGCCGCCCACTCGCCCCAGGGAATGGCCTAAGCCGGAGCCGAGGCCGGGGCGGCCAAACCAGGAGGCCATCGCTGCGGGTCACAGCACTGACCTGGTGCGCTCCGCGAAGAGCGTCCAGCCCAGCCGGACAGCCCCGCCAAGTGTCAGGGCCCCGGCGGCTGCGCGAGGCTAAGGGTCAAATCACAGCCAGGCGCTGCTAGGCAACGGCGGGCTGGCGGCCTGGGGGCGGGGCCTGGGCGGGGCCTGGGCGGGGCGCGGGCTCCAACCGTTGGGCTCGGGGCTCCCGGAGGGGAGGGGAGGGGCTGCCCGCAACCGCGAGGCCTGCCGCCTGGCCCTCACCCATGGCCACCTCCTGACACGCGTGCCCCGCTCCGCCCCCCTCCACCCCCCACCGCCAGCCCCGTGGGCCTCCGCTCATCCCCAGGGCTTCCCACCACGGCGGTGGGCCCCCCTCTCCCTCTGCTTCAGTGCCGCCCCCGGGGGCCAGGCGGCCCTCCTGCCCCCTGGGGCCGCCCGCCAGGAACGCCGCGCTGAAGGCCGCCATCCCCACACCACCGCCACCTGTGCGCGTAGCAGCGCGTGTGGGCAGAAAGGACCCCAGGGCTCTGACTGCCGCCAAGCGCCTCCCACGCTCCCTCCTGTCCTGCGGCCGGGAATCTTCCCAGCCGGCTTGGAGAACACTCGGAGGGCCAAGGTAGGTGGGGACCCGCCTCCACCTGCAGAGTTCCGACGAGTGTGTTTGGACACACGTCGGCCCCCTGCGCAGAAGCACGACCCTCCTGAGCACCCTGACCGTGGCCATCCCCCACACAGTCGCCGGGGTCCTTGCCCCGCCGCCTCGCCGCCCTCTTCCTGCGGCCCTGCCTGGAGAAGCGGTCCCCGGGAGGAGCCTGGGGGCTCTCGGGCGCCACAGGCGGGGTGTGGCACACCGCGTGCACGCTGTGCGCCCGCTTCTGTCAGCGCGGGGCGGGCTGTGGTCGGGGAAGGGAGTCTTCCCCATGCGTCGAGCGGGCGGTGGAGCGGGGAAAGGACCCAGAGGTGCTCGTGCAGCGCGCGGCCCCCAGCCCCGCTGAGCCCGGCGGAACGTCGTCCTCGGGGCCCGACTCGGGGCCGGCGGCCGAGGCCCGGCTGCGCGCCGCCCCCTGGGCCTGCCGTGCGCTCCTGCCCCGGCGCGGGGCGCGGGGGCGGCGCGGCTGGCCCCGCGGGCCTGGGGACCCGCCGCCGCAGCGACCAGAAAGTCCCGGTCAGCCTGCCCCGAGCTCCGCGGGCCTGGGAGCCCGGCGCCGCCGCCGCCGCCGCCGCCGCCGCCGCCGCCGCCGCCGCCGCCGCCGCGGCCGCCGCCGCCGGCGGCTCGGCAGTGTGGCGCGGGAGCAGCCGCCAGGCCGTCCCGATGCGCGCGCCAGGAGCCCCGCAGGCTGGGGAGCCGCCGCCGCCGCCAGGTAGTGGCCGTTGCACTGCGGGAGGCCGCGGGCCCACCAGAGCATGGGCAGGTGAGGGCCCCGGGCGGCCGCCTCCCTCCGTGCACCCGTCGGGGTCTCCACCGCCCGGGCCCCGCCCCCGGGAGCAGGGACCTGCGCCTTCTCCTGTCCTGCCGGCGACCCTGGCGCCCGTGCTGGCTGCCTGGGGCCACCACTCCCATCCCTGGGGCGCGTGCCTTTGCACAGGCGCTGACGGCGGCGCTGGGGTGGGGGGCGCGGGGCGGGCGCGGCGGGCTGGCGGGTGCTGGGACCGGATTCTCAGCCTTGGGCTCCAGCGGGGCGGGGTCGGGGGGCGATTAAGGAGTGACGCGGGGTGGTCGTGGGGGCAGGGCGCGCCGCGCAGACCCTTGAGGTCCAAGTGCAGACAGCGGAAATCTGTAAAGGGGCTTCCAGCCGGTGGGATCCCCTCGGTGCGTGCGTTTCCCTTGGGCCTTCAGGGAAGCGGGAGGCGGTGCTGCCTCCAGCCCAGGGCGAGGAGGAAGGAGCGGTGCCAGTTGTTGACCGCGTGAAATTTGGAATCGGGAGCAGGATGCAGGCGCCGGGCGCCAGTGAAAGGAAAAAGGGTTCTCCGGATCCTCTTCCTCCCTTTGGCTTTGGCAGCAGCTGCTTCTCCGTGTTGCTTTGGTCCTGCTGCCGTGCTCTTCCGGCGGGCGCTGAGTGTGAAATGCCCCAGGAAGCGGGGCGGGGAAGAGGTTGAGGATGGAAGAAGGCGAGCCGGCATGGGTGGGGGGAGCAGGCGCTGCAGGAAAGGTGATCCACCTTTCCTTGCTCTCCGCTTGCTGCCTTTCCCTGAGCCTTGGACTTCCACCCCTTCCGCCTCCGCCCGTCCTCCCGTCCTCCCGTCCAACCTCTCTCTCCTCTGAGTCCTGCCAAGAAGAGGCAGGTCGAACACTTGCGGTGTGCACTGGATCGAAGGGATTACCCTGCTAGGATTAGGCTCGCTCGATGAGCTTGAAGTCCTTTGAGTCAGAACCTGTTTGGGGTCTGCAGAGAGTCGCACGTGGCGGGAGGGTGGCCCGCGTGTGGGTGAGGAGCAGGGAGGAAGGCTGCAGGGGCGAGGCCTTGGAGATTCTGCTCCAGTTTGGCCTGCAGGCAGTGGAGAACCCTGGATTCCTTTCAAGCAGGGAAGCGATGGGACCACACACAAACTCAGGTCCGGGTACCCGATTTCGCAGCCAAGCCAATCAGTGAGAAGTCAGGGTTGCAGCAAGGAAAGAGGTTTATGATCAAGAGGCGGCCAGACAAGGAGGTGGGCGTAAAACTCAAACCCGCCTCCTCAAAGGGAAAACAAAACGTTGGGGCGTTTATCTGGGGTTGGGGTAGGGGTGGGACCAGGAGAGCGCTGGGGGTGAAGCTTGAAGAGTCCTCTGCTCAGGTGCGACTGTCACTCGTATTTCTTCGTGGGTCACAAGTGCGAAGTCAGTGGGGTTCGACGCGTTGCACGCCGAGGATCTCTGTCCGTGACGCGGAAAGTGGGCGATCCGTCATTTCGGCTGGTCCAAGCCTCTGCACGATGTCCGCTCGGGCGGGGTCCGGGGGGGCTGCCATCAAGCTGCTCTCTGATCTGCCGTCTTCCTGTTGTTCTGCAAAACAACCTCAGAAACTTTGGTTACTTTCTGGCCCACGTCCGCCCCTGTGGGGGCCGGGCACCGTGTTGTCAGTAACGGCAGGGTTTTCCTCTTGGGTCACCCTCCCAACAGTGTGGAGGATGGGTTCAAGCGGGGAGGGGGGGGTGCGGTGTGCCAGGAGGCCAGCCGGCAAGATCAGTAAGGAGTCTACTGGGCTGGTTGCGTGCAAGAGACAGGAAGGCATGCGGCAGAGCAGCGGGGACGGCAAAGACGGGAAGGCGCTCGGCTCCCTTTGGGAGTCGGTAGGCTGCCAAGTGGGTGAGACAGAGAGCTCAAGCGTGGCCCTGAGGCCTCTCGCTCTCGGGGGTGGGGGGGGGGCGGGGATGAGATGGGCAGAGGTTTTCTGAGGTGATGAAAGGAAGGTAAGAGGAGGGGGAGGGTTCTTTTGGAGGATACCGGGCTCCCTTTTGGACGTGTCGGTTTTGAGAAGCCTTTGGACATCCCGAGAGGTGCGTCCAGCAGACAGTTAGAGAAAGCAGCGTGGAGTCAGGGGCAGGGTGACGTCAGTCGTACGCACTCAGAAGCCCTGGGCATCCGGGGGGCGAGTCGAATCGTAGGAGAGCGCATGAGCTTGCTCTGAGACCCGAGGGGTTCCTGTTCCCTGAAGACCATGCCTTGCCTTCGAGAACAGAACCCTTGGAGAAGTGGTCGGGAGGAGAAGCCGCAGAGGAAAGGGAGACAGAGGGGTCTGAGGTTAGGAAGGGCACCTGGGGAGGGGGCCATCCCCCAGAGAAAGAGGGTGGAGAGAACTTGCAGAGACTGAAGGCGTGGGCAGCATTCCTCAGACACCACAGAGAGTTTAGGAAGGCGAAGGAACCGAAGGGCGTGCCCTGGCCTCTTGCTAGGACGGGACGGCGACGAGATTTGGGGAGTCTTTCGAGGAGCCGGTGAGAGACGAGGCGATGACTGGATGGCTGACGAGGAGTCGAGGTCTTTTGGCAGCAGCTTAGCCGTGAAAGGTAGAGAGAGAAGGCGGTGGTGGAGGAGCGGAAAGGAGAGGTGTGGATGCTGGGAGAGACTTGGGTGTGCTCAGCGGCTTAAGGAAAGAAAGAGACGGGCCGAAGAGAAAGCAGCTGGCAAACTGAGGGAACGAGATCTTTGGGGGAGGCTGAGCAGACGGTTCCCAGGGCACCCCACGTGGAGCCAGGACCCTGGAACTGCCAAGCTGAATCCCTCTTCCTGGAAAACCAAAGGGAAAGGGGAGGGGTGGGTGGAGAGAAATAGAGGGACGTTCAAACGGGGGTGGGGGGTGGTGCGGGGAAACGGAGAGTTCTTGACTAGCTGGCCTCTGATCTCTTCGGGTACCGAACGGGTATGAGGACGATCCCGCTTGAGGCAGGCGATGGAGATGATTTGGAGGGTCTGTTGAGGAATCGGGGCGGGGTGGGGGTGGGGGGTTGACCACGGCCCTCTGATGGGCTTGGGGGCGGAAGCGGCTTCCATGCCCATCGCGAGGCGCCGGTTCAGTCAGTCGGTGTCCATCCGGACCACAGACCACAGACCCCTGCTTTGGAAAACAACAAGAAGCAGTTCGTAAACCCTTGCAAAGATCTCTGAGGTCTGGTGACTGGCTTTGCAACCCAAAGCGAGTCAGGGAATAAGATCCTCCCGTGCTTAGGAGTTTTCCTCTCTGTCCCAGAGGCCGCAGAGCACCCGAGGGCGGTTTCCCAGGCAGTGGAAAGAGGAGGAGGACCGAGCCGGGGGAAAGCAAGCTTTCCTCGTGAAGTTTGGATGCCCGCTGCACGTTGGTGCCCTTCCCCTTTCTTCCTACTGTCCCGGGAGGGGGCGCCCTCGCGCGCTTTCTGATGCTGCAGCACTAAGGCAAGTGAGGTTCCCGCTCCCCGAGGGAAAGCTCAATAAACGCCGCCCTCCCCCCGCCCCCACCCTTCCCACCCCCCCACTCTTCCCACACCCCCAGCCCCCACCCGCCCGCAACCCCCCCACCTCCCAGACCCAACCCCCACCCCCCCACCCCACGCCCCCCAGCTCCTCCCAGACGGTGACAGCGTGACAAACAGAATCGGAAGCGTCCTTGGCCCACAGCCTGCGATCCCACCCGTGCCGCGCCTGCTCTCCAGAGAAGTGACGTCCGTCCGCTTTAAGGTGGGTGGCTACCTGCAGCGACACCCTTTTGAAAGCGCGAACCATAGCTATTTCTTTGAAAGCTCCAGTGAAGCCGCAGAGAAACCTGTGAGCTTTAGCACAAGGCCACTTTGTGCTAAGGAACCCGCAGCGAGGGACCGGCTTTCCTGAAAGCGCCGTCGTCTCCTCTGCGGCTTGGGGAGCCTCTAGGGCTTGGACAGGCCTTGGAGCAGCCCGGCAGCACTCTTGGCGGGTGGCAGCAGCCAAGGTGTGCCGGTGGGCACGACGTCGGTCACGGCGTCTAAGAGAAGGTGCCCAGACCCTCCGGTTCCGGGGCCGGGTGGGTCGATGAGAGACACGGCTGGGGAGCAGGGATTCCCGTCCGATCTTCTGGGGGTGGCTGCGAGGGCGGTTCTCAGAAGAGCTGGCACGTTCTTAGGCAGTGTCTTCCTGGCGGGTGCTCCGGGACGCTTCCTGGGCTGAGCGGGGAGCTGTCGTGGTGGAGAAGCTCCCTGAGACTCAGCTTCTAGAAAGTTCACGAAAAGCTCCGAGAAGGAACTCTTGAGCTCGGGTTGCTGGTTGGGTCTCCGAGGAGGAGGCGTGTCGGGGGCACTGCGGGATCCGAGCCGCCCGGTCACCCATCCGGTAAGGCCGCCCTGCTCTTCCTGCAGCAACTGCTCCATGGCCTCCCTTTCCACACCCAGGGTGCTTCCCATCCGTCGGAACGCTTCCCGGCGTTCGTGTCTGGCGCTTTGCAAGGCGTCCGTGAAGAGCTTTCTCAGGAGGGCCTTGTCTGCTTTTCCTTCCAGGGTGCTCACTAAGTCGGTCCACTTCTTTTGGACGTCCTCCAGCACTTCCCGTCGGGCCTCGTCTTGTCGCTGCAGTCCTCCGATCTGCTCCTCCTGCAGGCGCGAGGCGGCTTGCGCTCTCTCCAGCCGTCCCTGCAGCGACCTCAGCTTCCCTTCCAGGCCGTCTGCCTTTTGCATCCATTCGGCCAGGACCACCTTCAGGTTGGCCAGGGCTCCGGCCTGCTGCTTCTCTGCTTCCCGGGAGGCGGACAGCTGGAGGGCAGTCTCCTCTTTCTGCTGGGTGACCGCAGTCAGTTGTTCCTGCAGGGACCCGACCCGGGCAGCGGCCCGCTGGCTCGCCTTCTGCATGGCGTGGGAAGATGACAGGAGCCTCTCCTCTAGCGCCGTGACTTTCCTCCTGAGTTGAGCCGCTCTGTCTTCTGCCAGCCGCGCTGCCCGGAGATGCCAGTCTTCGCATTCTGAAGCCTGCGTCCGAGACCTCCCCAGCTCCTGGCCTAAGCGCGCTCCCTTGTCGCGCAAAAGGCGAACCTCCTCCCGCAGGGCGCACTTTTCCACTCGTTCCTGTCTCAGCGCCAGCGCCGCCTCATCTCTCTCGTGCTGAAAGACAATGCTCTTTTCCTGCATGGAGGTCACTGCATTGAGAAGCTGGCTCCATTCCCCAGCCCGGCCCTCTTCTTTTTCTCTCAGGAGGCACTCAAAAGCCAGAGCCTTCTTCTTCACGGAGACGCATTCGAATTCCTTCTCCCTCAGCATCGTAGAGAGGCGCCTGTTCGTCTCTTGTAAGGCTTGGTTTTCGGTGTCCTTCTCCCTGGACCTTTCCAGCAGTTTTGCATTCTCCCGTTTGACTTGGCACGCATCCGCTTCCAGATGGACTATCCTCTCCTTCAGGTTTGTCACGGCCTGCCTCAACAGTTCGTTTTCGCTCGCTTGGGTCGTGAGGGTTTCCCTCAGAGAAAGGAATTCCTCCCTCTGCGCCTCGATTAAGAGCTCTCTGTCCTCCAGCGTGTTCTGTAAAGCCTCCTGTTTCTCCTTGAGCCGCTGAATTTCGGAATCCGTCTGTGCGTGCCGTTCTCTCTCCCGTTCCGAGGTGGCGGCCATCGCCTCGGACAGTCTCTGAGTCTCCTCCTGGAGGCTTCTGATGGCTGCGTCTTTTTCCTCCGTGGCTCGCCTTAAGGCTTCCACCTCTGCTGGCGGCCCTTTCGAAGACTCGCCCGGCGCCTCGGACTTAATTGCCTCCTGAGAGCCGGCCGCCTCGCAAGTCCGCGACGATGCGGCGGGCGGCTGTGGTGACGTGAGGGCGGGTGGACCCAAGAGAACGTCCTTGGCATTGCAGAGCTGCTCTAGGCCGAGCTGCATCTGTGCCAGTCTCTTCCCCAAGAGCCGGAGTTGGGTCGCATCCCCTCGAGGACGCGGGAACGGGGCGGCAGAGTGCATCTGTCGCCGACACTTCTCCTCGCTGTCCACTGAGGCCCGTGCCTCGAGTGGTGGGAGTTCTTTCTGAAGTTGGGATGACTCCCGCTGCAGATGGTGCACCTCGGTGAGCACCAGCCGCTGCCACTCCTCCAGCACGTTGACCCGCTGCTTCAACGTGCCCCGTTCCCGGAGAAGCTCCTCCAACTGATTCGCGTCCACGCCCCGAACCTCATGGCCAGCGTCGGACGTTTGCCAGATGGTCAGTAAAGTCTGACATTTCTGGCTCAAGGCACCGATTTCAATGTCTTTGGCTCGGACGAGGCGTGATAAGTGCCGGATCGCTTCTCGAAACATGTCCTCACCGCCGCTGTCAGATCGAGGGCGCCGTGTCTGACTTTCGCCTCGCAGCTTCGCGAGCTCTGCTTCTTTGGCCACCAGCAGGTCCATCATTGTGTGATACGCCCTTTTCAGGTGGCTGTTTTCCCTCAGCTTCTCGTCGAAAACGGCCAACACTCGTTCCCTTTCCAAAGCAGAGGCTTGCAGTTGCTGCTGGAGGCCCCCCGCATCCTGGACGGAGGCAGCCGAAGCTAGGCGAGCGGGAAGGCCCTGGCTCTGCCAGTCTTGCGGCTGGATCGTCTGAGTTCGTGGCCCGGTCTCATCGTCGTCCGGCTCATCAAGCCGCTCGGTCAGAGGGATCGTCTTTTCGGCCCCAAGTTTCAGCGCCTTCCTCTGCTTTTGCTCTTCAGTGGTCCTTGGAGGATGCTGGGTTTCCTCCTCCAGGTGACCTTCGATCCCTTTCAGTTGAGACCCCTCAGATTCTAGTTGTGTCCCGGCGTCGAGGGTGTTCGGGTCAACCACTGGAGCGGCTCGAGCCCGTTGTCTCTGTGGCTCCAGTGCTTCCCTCAGGTGACTGCCTTCTTCTTGCAGGGAGGCGAGCCTCGTGTCTCCTTCCTCGAGGCTTTCCCGCAGAGTTGCGGTGTCTCTCCGAGCTGGAGTTGCCGGTCTCTCCTTCTCGGGTGGTCCGGTCGCCCGAATGGCTTCCGTCTCCGTTCTCCCCGAGTCGGGTAAGTCTGGCAGCTTTTGCGTCCCCTTCCTCAGCACACCTCTGGTGAAGTCAGAGAGGTGTGCGGGGAGGGAAGCCACGCTGCCGCCCACTCGCCCCAGGGAATGGCCTAAGCCGGAGCCGAGGCCGGGGCGGCCAAACCAGGAGGCCATCGCTGCGGGTCACAGCACTGACCTGGTGCGCTCCGCGAAGAGCGTCCAGCCCAGCCGGACAGCCCCGCCAAGTGTCAGGGCCCCGGCGGCTGCGCGAGGCTAAGGGTCAAATCACAGCCAGGCGCTGCTAGGCAACGGCGGGCTGGCGGCCTGGGGGCGGGGCCTGGGCGGGGCCTGGGCGGGGCGCGGGCTCCAACCGTTGGGCTCGGGGCTCCCGGAGGGGAGGGGAGGGGCTGCCCGCAACCGCGAGGCCTGCCGCCTGGCCCTCACCCATGGCCACCTCCTGACACGCGTGCCCCGCTCCGCCCCCCTCCACCCCCCACCGCCAGCCCCGTGGGCCTCCGCTCATCCCCAGGGCTTCCCACCACGGCGGTGGGCCCCCCTCTCCCTCTGCTTCAGTGCCGCCCCCGGGGGCCAGGCGGCCCTCCTGCCCCCTGGGGCCGCCCGCCAGGAACGCCGCGCTGAAGGCCGCCATCCCCACACCACCGCCACCTGTGCGCGTGGCAGCGCGTGTGGGCAGAAAGGACCCCAGGGCTCTGACTGCCGCCAAGCGCCTCCCACGCTCCCTCCTGTCCTGCGGCCGGGAATCTTCCCAGCCGGCTTGGAGAACACTCGGAGGGCCAAGGTAGGTGGGGACCCGCCTCCACCTGCAGAGTTCCGACGAGTGTGTTTGGACACACGTCGGCCCCCTGCGCAGAAGCACGACCCTCCTGAGCACCCTGACCGTGGCCATCCCCCACACAGTCGCCGGGGTCCTTGCCCCGCCGCCTCGCCGCCCTCTTCCTGCGGCCCTGCCTGGAGAAGCGGTCCCCGGGAGGAGCCTGGGGGCTCTCGGGCGCCACAGGCGGGGTGTGGCACACCGCGTGCACGCTGTGCGCCCGCTTCTGTCAGCGCGGGGCGGGCTGTGGTCGGGGAAGGGAGTCTTCCCCATGCGTCGAGCGGGCGGTGGAGCGGGGAAAGGACCCAGAGGTGCTCGTGCAGCGCGCGGCCCCCAGCCCCGCTGAGCCCGGCGGAACGTCGTCCTCGGGGCCCGACTCGGGGCCGGCGGCCGAGGCCCGGCTGCGCGCCGCCCCCTGGGCCTGCCGTGCGCTCCTGCCCCGGCGCGGGGCGCGGGGGCGGCGCGGCTGGCCCCGCGGGCCTGGGGACCCGCCGCCGCAGCGACCAGAAAGTCCCGGTCAGCCTGCCCCGAGCTCCGCGGGCCTGGGAGCCCGGCGCCGCCGCCGCCGCCGCCGCCGCCGCCGCCGCCGCCGCCGCGGCCGCCGCCGCCGGCGGCTCGGCAGTGTGGCGCGGGAGCAGCCGCCAGGCCGTCCCGATGCG
This sequence comes from Equus caballus, assembly GCF_041296265.1. NCBI lineage: Eukaryota > Metazoa > Chordata > Mammalia > Perissodactyla > Equidae > Equus > Equus caballus. Next base: position 554,865 of record NW_027222392.1, on the reverse strand, counting down.
CGCGCCAGGAGCCCCGCAGGCTGGGGAGCCGCCGCCGCCGCCAGGTAGTGGCCGTTGCACTGCGGGAGGCCGCGGGCCCACCAGAGCATGGGCAGGTGAGGGCCCCGGGCGGCCGCCTCCCTCCGTGCACCCGTCGGGGTCTCCACCGCCCGGGCCCCGCCCCCGGGAGCAGGGACCTGCGCCTTCTCCTGTCCTGCCGGCGACCCTGGCGCCCGTGCTGGCTGCCTGGGGCCACCACTCCCATCCCTGGGGCGCGTGCCTTTGCACAGGCGCTGACGGCGGCGCTGGGGTGGGGGGCGCGGGGCGGGCGCGGCGGGCTGGCGGGTGCTGGGACCGGATTCTCAGCCTTGGGCTCCAGCGGGGCGGGGTCGGGGGGCGATTAAGGAGTGACGCGGGGTGGTCGTGGGGGCAGGGCGCGCCGCGCAGACCCTTGAGGTCCAAGTGCAGACAGCGGAAATCTGTAAAGGGGCTTCCAGCCGGTGGGATCCCCTCGGTGCGTGCGTTTCCCTTGGGCCTTCAGGGAAGCGGGAGGCGGTGCTGCCTCCAGCCCAGGGCGAGGAGGAAGGAGCGGTGCCAGTTGTTGACCGCGTGAAATTTGGAATCGGGAGCAGGATGCAGGCGCCGGGCGCCAGTGAAAGGAAAAAGGGTTCTCCGGATCCTCTTCCTCCCTTTGGCTTTGGCAGCAGCTGCTTCTCCGTGTTGCTTTGGTCCTGCTGCCGTGCTCTTCCGGCGGGCGCTGAGTGTGAAATGCCCCAGGAAGCGGGGCGGGGAAGAGGTTGAGGATGGAAGAAGGCGAGCCGGCATGGGTGGGGGGAGCAGGCGCTGCAGGAAAGGTGATCCACCTTTCCTTGCTCTCCGCTTGCTGCCTTTCCCTGAGCCTTGGACTTCCACCCCTTCCGCCTCCGCCCGTCCTCCCGTCCTCCCGTCCAACCTCTCTCTCCTCTGAGTCCTGCCAAGAAGAGGCAGGTCGAACACTTGCGGTGTGCACTGGATCGAAGGGATTACCCTGCTAGGATTAGGCTCGCTCGATGAGCTTGAAGTCCTTTGAGTCAGAACCTGTTTGGGGTCTGCAGAGAGTCGCACGTGGCGGGAGGGTGGCCCGCGTGTGGGTGAGGAGCAGGGAGGAAGGCTGCAGGGGCGAGGCCTTGGAGATTCTGCTCCAGTTTGGCCTGCAGGCAGTGGAGAACCCTGGATTCCTTTCAAGCAGGGAAGCGATGGGACCACACACAAACTCAGGTCCGGGTACCCGATTTCGCAGCCAAGCCAATCAGTGAGAAGTCAGGGTTGCAGCAAGGAAAGAGGTTTATGATCAAGAGGCGGCCAGACAAGGAGGTGGGCGTAAAACTCAAACCCGCCTCCTCAAAGGGAAAACAAAACGTTGGGGCGTTTATCTGGGGTTGGGGTAGGGGTGGGACCAGGAGAGCGCTGGGGGTGAAGCTTGAAGAGTCCTCTGCTCAGGTGCGACTGTCACTCGTATTTCTTCGTGGGTCACAAGTGCGAAGTCAGTGGGGTTCGACGCGTTGCACGCCGAGGATCTCTGTCCGTGACGCGGAAAGTGGGCGATCCGTCATTTCGGCTGGTCCAAGCCTCTGCACGATGTCCGCTCGGGCGGGGTCCGGGGGGGCTGCCATCAAGCTGCTCTCTGATCTGCCGTCTTCCTGTTGTTCTGCAAAACAACCTCAGAAACTTTGGTTACTTTCTGGCCCACGTCCGCCCCTGTGGGGGCCGGGCACCGTGTTGTCAGTAACGGCAGGGTTTTCCTCTTGGGTCACCCTCCCAACAGTGTGGAGGATGGGTTCAAGCGGGGAGGGGGGGGTGCGGTGTGCCAGGAGGCCAGCCGGCAAGATCAGTAAGGAGTCTACTGGGCTGGTTGCGTGCAAGAGACAGGAAGGCATGCGGCAGAGCAGCGGGGACGGCAAAGACGGGAAGGCGCTCGGCTCCCTTTGGGAGTCGGTAGGCTGCCAAGTGGGTGAGACAGAGAGCTCAAGCGTGGCCCTGAGGCCTCTCGCTCTCGGGGGTGGGGGGGGGCCGGGGATGAGATGGGCAGAGGTTTTCTGAGGTGATGAAAGGAAGGTAAGAGGAGGGGGAGGGTTCTTTTGGAGGATACCGGGCTCCCTTTTGGACGTGTCGGTTTTGAGAAGCCTTTGGACATCCCGAGAGGTGCGTCCAGCAGACAGTTAGAGAAAGCAGCGTGGAGTCAGGGGCAGGGTGACGTCAGTCGTACGCACTCAGAAGCCCTGGGCATCCGGGGGGCGAGTCGAATCGTAGGAGAGCGCATGAGCTTGCTCTGAGACCCGAGGGGTTCCTGTTCCCTGAAGACCATGCCTTGCCTTCGAGAACAGAACCCTTGGAGAAGTGGTCGGGAGGAGAAGCCGCAGAGGAAAGGGAGACAGAGGGGTCTGAGGTTAGGAAGGGCACCTGGGGAGGGGGCCATCCCCCAGAGAAAGAGGGTGGAGAGAACTTGCAGAGACTGAAGGCGTGGGCAGCATTCCTCAGACACCACAGAGAGTTTAGGAAGGCGAAGGAACCGAAGGGCGTGCCCTGGCCTCTTGCTAGGACGGGACGGCGACGAGATTTGGGGAGTCTTTCGAGGAGCCGGTGAGAGACGAGGCGATGACTGGATGGCTGACGAGGAGTCGAGGTCTTTTGGCAGCAGCTTAGCCGTGAAAGGTAGAGAGAGAAGGCGGTGGTGGAGGAGCGGAAAGGAGAGGTGTGGATGCTGGGAGAGACTTGGGTGTGCTCAGCGGCTTAAGGAAAGAAAGAGACGGGCCGAAGAGAAAGCAGCTGGCAAACTGAGGGAACGAGATCTTTGGGGGAGGCTGAGCAGACGGTTCCCAGGGCACCCCACGTGGAGCCAGGGCCCTGGAACTGCCAAGCTGAATCCCTCTTCCTGGAAAACCAAAGGGAAAGGGGAGGGGTGGGTGGAGAGAAATAGAGGGACGTTCAAACGGGGGTGGGGGGTGGTGCGGGGAAACGGAGAGTTCTTGACTAGCTGGCCTCTGATCTCTTCGGGTACCGAACGGGTATGAGGACGATCCCGCTTGAGGCAGGCGATGGAGATGATTTGGAGGGTCTGTTGAGGAATCGGGGCGGGGTGGGGGTGGGGGGTTGACCACGGCCCTCTGATGGGCTTGGGGGCGGAAGCGGCTTCCATGCCCATCGCGAGGCGCCGGTTCAGTCAGTCGGTGTCCATCCGGACCACAGACCACAGACCCCTGCTTTGGAAAACAACAAGAAGCAGTTCGTAAACCCTTGCAAAGATCTCTGAGGTCTGGTGACTGGCTTTGCAACCCAAAGCGAGTCAGGGAATAAGATCCTCCCGTGCTTAGGAGTTTTCCTCTCTGTCCCAGAGGCCGCAGAGCACCCGAGGGCGGTTTCCCAGGCAGTGGAAAGAGGAGGAGGACCGAGCCGGGGGAAAGCAAGCTTTCCTCGTGAAGTTTGGATGCCCGCTGCACGTTGGTGCCCTTCCCCTTTCTTCCTACTGTCCCGGGAGGGGGCGCCCTCGCGCGCTTTCTGATGCTGCAGCACTAAGGCAAGTGAGGTTCCCGCTCCCCGAGGGAAAGCTCAATAAACGCCGCCCTCCCCCCGCCCCCACCCTTCCCACCCCCCCACTCTTCCCACACCCCCAGCCCCCACCCGCCCGCAACCCCCCCACCTCCCAGACCCAACCCCCACCCCCCCACCCCACGCCCCCCAGCTCCTCCCAGACGGTGACAGCGTGACAAACAGAATCGGAAGCGTCCTTGGCCCACAGCCTGCGATCCCACCCGTGCCGCGCCTGCTCTCCAGAGAAGTGACGTCCGTCCGCTTTAAGGTGGGTGGCTACCTGCAGCGACACCCTTTTGAAAGCGCGAACCATAGCTATTTCTTTGAAAGCTCCAGTGAAGCCGCAGAGAAACCTGTGAGCTTTAGCACAAGGCCACTTTGTGCTAAGGAACCCGCAGCGAGGGACCGGCTTTCCTGAAAGCGCCGTCGTCTCCTCTGCGGCTTGGGGAGCCTCTAGGGCTTGGACAGGCCTTGGAGCAGCCCGGCAGCACTCTTGGCGGGTGGCAGCAGCCAAGGTGTGCCGGTGGGCACGACGTCGGTCACGGCGTCTAAGAGAAGGTGCCCAGACCCTCCGGTTCCGGGGCCGGGTGGGTCGATGAGAGACACGGCTGGGGAGCAGGGATTCCCGTCCGATCTTCTGGGGGTGGCTGCGAGGGCGGTTCTCAGAAGAGCTGGCACGTTCTTAGGCAGTGTCTTCCTGGCGGGTGCTCCGGGACGCTTCCTGGGCTGAGCGGGGAGCTGTCGTGGTGGAGAAGCTCCCTGAGACTCAGCTTCTAGAAAGTTCACGAAAAGCTCCGAGAAGGAACTCTTGAGCTCGGGTTGCTGGTTGGGTCTCCGAGGAGGAGGCGTGTCGGGGGCACTGCGGGATCCGAGCCGCCCGGTCACCCATCCGGTAAGGCCGCCCTGCTCTTCCTGCAGCAACTGCTCCATGGCCTCCCTTTCCACACCCAGGGTGCTTCCCATCCGTCGGAACGCTTCCCGGCGTTCGTGTCTGGCGCTTTGCAAGGCGTCCGTGAAGAGCTTTCTCAGGAGGGCCTTGTCTGCTTTTCCTTCCAGGGTGCTCACTAAGTCGGTCCACTTCTTTTGGACGTCCTCCAGCACTTCCCGTCGGGCCTCGTCTTGTCGCTGCAGTCCTCCGATCTGCTCCTCCTGCAGGCGCGAGGCGGCTTGCGCTCTCTCCAGCCGTCCCTGCAGCGACCTCAGCTTCCCTTCCAGGCCGTCTGCCTTTTGCATCCATTCGGCCAGGACCACCTTCAGGTTGGCCAGGGCTCCGGCCTGCTGCTTCTCTGCTTCCCGGGAGGCGGACAGCTGGAGGGCAGTCTCCTCTTTCTGCTGGGTGACCGCAGTCAGTTGTTCCTGCAGGGACCCGACCCGGGCAGCGGCCCGCTGGCTCGCCTTCTGCATGGCGTGGGAAGATGACAGGAGCCTCTCCTCTAGCGCCGTGACTTTCCTCCTGAGTTGAGCCGCTCTGTCTTCTGCCAGCCGCGCTGCCCGGAGATGCCAGTCTTCGCATTCTGAAGCCTGCGTCCGAGACCTCCCCAGCTCCTGGCCTAAGCGCGCTCCCTTGTCGCGCAAAAGGCGAACCTCCTCCCGCAGGGCGCACTTTTCCACTCGTTCCTGTCTCAGCGCCAGCGCCGCCTCATCTCTCTCGTGCTGAAAGACAATGCTCTTTTCCTGCATGGAGGTCACTGCATTGAGAAGCTGGCTCAATTCCCCAGCCCGGCCCTCTTCTTTTTCTCTCAGGAGGCACTCAAAAGCCAGAGCCTTCTTCTTCACGGAGACGCATTCGAATTCCTTCTCCCTCAGCATCGTAGAGAGGCGCCTGTTCGTCTCTTGTAAGGCTTGGTTTTCGGTGTCCTTCTCCCTGGACCTTTCCAGCAGTTTTGCATTCTCCCGTTTGACTTGGCACGCATCCGCTTCCAGATGGACTATCCTCTCCTTCAGGTTTGTCACGGCCTGCCTCAACAGTTCGTTTTCGCTCGCTTGGGTCGTGAGGGTTTCCCTCAGAGAAAGGAATTCCTCCCTCTGCGCCTCGATTAAGAGCTCTCTGTCCTCCAGCGTGTTCTGTAAAGCCTCCTGTTTCTCCTTGAGCCGCTGAATTTCGGAATCCGTCTGTGCGTGCCGTTCTCTCTCCCGTTCCGAGGTGGCGGCCATCGCCTCGGACAGTCTCTGAGTCTCCTCCTGGAGGCTTCTGATGGCTGCGTCTTTTTCCTCCGTGGCTCGCCTTAAGGCTTCCACCTCTGCTGGCGGCCCTTTCGAAGACTCGCCCGGCGCCTCGGACTTAATTGCCTCCTGAGAGCCGGCCGCCTCGCAAGTCCGCGACGATGCGGCGGGCGGCTGTGGTGACGTGAGGGCGGGTGGACCCAAGAGAACGTCCTTGGCATTGCAGAGCTGCTCTAGGCCGAGCTGCATCTGTGCCAGTCTCTTCCCCAAGAGCCGGAGTTGGGTCGCATCCCCTCGAGGACGCGGGAACGGGGCGGCAGAGTGCATCTGTCGCCGACACTTCTCCTCGCTGTCCACTGAGGCCCGTGCCTCGAGTGGTGGGAGTTCTTTCTGAAGTTGGGATGACTCCCGCTGCAGATGGTGCACCTCGGTGAGCACCAGCCGCTGCCACTCCTCCAGCACGTTGACCCGCTGCTTCAACGTGCCCCGTTCCCGGAGAAGCTCCTCCAACTGATTCGCGTCCACGCCCCGAACCTCATGGCCAGCGTCGGACGTTTGCCAGATGGTCAGTAAAGTCTGACATTTCTGGCTCAAGGCACCGATTTCAATGTCTTTGGCTCGGACGAGGCGTGATAAGTGCCGGATCGCTTCTCGAAACATGTCCTCACCGCCGCTGTCAGATCGAGGGCGCCGTGTCTGACTTTCGCCTCGCAGCTTCGCGAGCTCTGCTTCTTTGGCCACCAGCAGGTCCATCATTGTGTGATACGCCCTTTTCAGGTGGCTGTTTTCCCTCAGCTTCTCGTCGAAAACGGCCAACACTCGTTCCCTTTCCAAAGCAGAGGCTTGCAGTTGCTGCTGGAGGCCCCCCGCATCCTGGACGGAGGCAGCCGAAGCTAGGCGAGCGGGAAGGCCCTGGCTCTGCCAGTCTTGCGGCTGGATCGTCTGAGTTCGTGGCCCGGTCTCATCGTCGTCCGGCTCATCAAGCCGCTCGGTCAGAGGGATCGTCTTTTCGGCCCCAAGTTTCAGCGCCTTCCTCTGCTTTTGCTCTTCAGTGGTCCTTGGAGGATGCTGGGTTTCCTCCTCCAGGTGACCTTCGATCCCTTTCAGTTGAGACCCCTCAGATTCTAGTTGTGTCCCGGCGTCGAGGGTGTTCGGGTCAACCACTGGAGCGGCTCGAGCCCGTTGTCTCTGTGGCTCCAGTGCTTCCCTCAGGTGACTGCCTTCTTCTTGCAGGGAGGCGAGCCTCGTGTCTCCTTCCTCGAGGCTTTCCCGCAGAGTTGCGGTGTCTCTCCGAGCTGGAGTTGCCGGTCTCTCCTTCTCGGGTGGTCCGGTCGCCCGAATGGCTTCCGTCTCCGTTCTCCCCGAGTCGGGTAAGTCTGGCAGCTTTTGCGTCCCCTTCCTCAGCACACCTCTGGTGAAGTCAGAGAGGTGTGCGGGGAGGGAAGCCACGCTGCCGCCCACTCGCCCCAGGGAATGGCCTAAGCCGGAGCCGAGGCCGGGGCGGCCAAACCAGGAGGCCATCGCTGCGGGTCACAGCACTGACCTGGTGCGCTCCGCGAAGAGCGTCCAGCCCAGCCGGACAGCCCCGCCAAGTGTCAGGGCCCCGGCGGCTGCGCGAGGCTAAGGGTCAAATCACAGCCAGGCGCTGCTAGGCAACGGCGGGCTGGCGGCCTGGGGGCGGGGCCTGGGCGGGGCCTGGGCGGGGCGCGGGCTCCAACCGTTGGGCTCGGGGCTCCCGGAGGGGAGGGGAGGGGCTGCCCGCAACCGCGAGGCCTGCCGCCTGGCCCTCACCCATGGCCACCTCCTGACACGCGTGCCCCGCTCCGCCCCCCTCCACCCCCCACCGCCAGCCCCGTGGGCCTCCGCTCATCCCCAGGGCTTCCCACCACGGCGGTGGGCCCCCCTCTCCCTCTGCTTCAGTGCCGCCCCCGGGGGCCAGGCGGCCCTCCTGCCCCCTGGGGCCGCCCGCCAGGAACGCCGCGCTGAAGGCCGCCATCCCCACACCACCGCCACCTGTGCGCGTGGCAGCGCGTGTGGGCAGAAAGGACCCCAGGGCTCTGACTGCCGCCAAGCGCCTCCCACGCTCCCTCCTGTCCTGCGGCCGGGAATCTTCCCAGCCGGCTTGGAGAACACTCGGAGGGCCAAGGTAGGTGGGGACCCGCCTCCACCTGCAGAGTTCCGACGAGTGTGTTTGGACACACGTCGGCCCCCTGCGCAGAAGCACGACCCTCCTGAGCACCCTGACCGTGGCCATCCCCCACACAGTCGCCGGGGTCCTTGCCCCGCCGCCTCGCCGCCCTCTTCCTGCGGCCCTGCCTGGAGAAGCGGTCCCCGGGAGGAGCCTGGGGGCTCTCGGGCGCCACAGGCGGGGTGTGGCACACCGCGTGCACGCTGTGCGCCCGCTTCTGTCAGCGCGGGGCGGGCTGTGGTCGGGGAAGGGAGTCTTCCCCATGCGTCGAGCGGGCGGTGGAGCGGGGAAAGGACCCAGAGGTGCTCGTGCAGCGCGCGGCCCCCAGCCCCGCTGAGCCCGGCGGAACGTCGTCCTCGGGGCCCGACTCGGGGCCGGCGGCCGAGGCCCGGCTGCGCGCCGCCCCCTGGGCCTGCCGTGCGCTCCTGCCCCGGCGCGGGGCGCGGGGGCGGCGCGGCTGGCCCCGCGGGCCTGGGGACCCGCCGCCGCAGCGACCAGAAAGTCCCGGTCAGCCTGCCCCGAGCTCCGCGGGCCTGGGAGCCCGGCGCCGCCGCCGCCGCCGCCGCCGCCGCCGCCGCCGCCGCGGCCGCCGCCGCGGCCGCCGCCGCCGGCGGCTCGGCAGTGTGGCGCGGGAGCAGCCGCCAGGCCGTCCCGATGCGCGCGCCAGGAGCCCCGCAGGCTGGGGAGCCGCCGCCGCCGCCAGGTAGTGGCCGTTGCACTGCGGGAGGCCGCGGGCCCACCAGAGCATGGGCAGGTGAGGGCCCCGGGCGGCCGCCTCCCTCCGTGCACCCGTCGGGGTCTCCACCGCCCGGGCCCCGCCCCCGGGAGCAGGGACCTGCGCCTTCTCCTGTCCTGCCGGCGACCCTGGCGCCCGTGCTGGCTGCCTGGGGCCACCACTCCCATCCCTGGGGCGCGTGCCTTTGCACAGGCGCTGACGGCGGCGCTGGGGTGGGGGGCGCGGGGCGGGCGCGGCGGGCTGGCGGGTGCTGGGACCGGATTCTCAGCCTTGGGCTCCAGCGGGGCGGGGTCGGGGGGCGATTAAGGAGTGACGCGGGGTGGTCGTGGGGGCAGGGCGCGCCGCGCAGACCCTTGAGGTCCAAGTGCAGACAGCGGAAATCTGTAAAGGGGCTTCCAGCCGGTGGGATCCCCTCGGTGCGTGCGTTTCCCTTGGGCCTTCAGGGAAGCGGGAGGCGGTGCTGCCTCCAGCCCAGGGCGAGGAGGAAGGAGCGGTGCCAGTTGTTGACCGCGTGAAATTTGGAATCGGGAGCAGGATGCAGGCGCCGGGCGCCAGTGAAAGGAAAAAGGGTTCTCCGGATCCTCTTCCTCCCTTTGGCTTTGGCAGCAGCTGCTTCTCCGTGTTGCTTTGGTCCTGCTGCCGTGCTCTTCCGGCGGGCGCTGAGTGTGAAATGCCCCAGGAAGCGGGGCGGGGAAGAGGTTGAGGATGGAAGAAGGCGAGCCGGCATGGGTGGGGGGAGCAGGCGCTGCAGGAAAGGTGATCCACCTTTCCTTGCTCTCCGCTTGCTGCCTTTCCCTGAGCCTTGGACTTCCACCCCTTCCGCCTCCGCCCGTCCTCCCGTCCTCCCGTCCAACCTCTCTCTCCTCTGAGTCCTGCCAAGAAGAGGCAGGTCGAACACTTGCGGTGTGCACTGGATCGAAGGGATTACCCTGCTAGGATTAGGCTCGCTCGATGAGCTTGAAGTCCTTTGAGTCAGAACCTGTTTGGGGTCTGCAGAGAGTCGCACGTGGCGGGAGGGTGGCCCGCGTGTGGGTGAGGAGCAGGGAGGAAGGCTGCAGGGGCGAGGCCTTGGAGATTCTGCTCCAGTTTGGCCTGCAGGCAGTGGAGAACCCTGGATTCCTTTCAAGCAGGGAAGCGATGGGACCACACACAAACTCAGGTCCGGGTACCCGATTTCGCAGCCAAGCCAATCAGTGAGAAGTCAGGGTTGCAGCAAGGAAAGAGGTTTATGATCAAGAGGCGGCCAGACAAGGAGGTGGGCGTAAAACTCAAACCCGCCTCCTCAAAGGGAAAACAAAACGTTGGGGCGTTTATCTGGGGTTGGGGTAGGGGTGGGACCAGGAGAGCGCTGGGGGTGAAGCTTGAAGAGTCCTCTGCTCAGGTGCGACTGTCACTCGTATTTCTTCGTGGGTCACAAGTGCGAAGTCAGTGGGGTTCGACGCGTTGCACGCCGAGGATCTCTGTCCGTGACGCGGAAAGTGGGCGATCCGTCATTTCGGCTGGTCCAAGCCTCTGCACGATGTCCGCTCGGGCGGGGTCCGGGGGGGCTGCCATCAAGCTGCTCTCTGATCTGCCGTCTTCCTGTTGTTCTGCAAAACAACCTCAGAAACTTTGGTTACTTTCTGGCCCACGTCCGCCCCTGTGGGGGCCGGGCACCGTGTTGTCAGTAACGGCAGGGTTTTCCTCTTGGGTCACCCTCCCAACAGTGTGGAGGATGGGTTCAAGCGGGGAGGGGGGGGTGCGGTGTGCCAGGAGGCCAGCCGGCAAGATCAGTAAGGAGTCTACTGGGCTGGTTGCGTGCAAGAGACAGGAAGGCATGCGGCAGAGCAGCGGGGACGGCAAAGACGGGAAGGCGCTCGGCTCCCTTTGGGAGTCGGTAGGCTGCCAAGTGGGTGAGACAGAGAGCTCAAGCGTGGCCCTGAGGCCTCTCGCTCTCGGGGGTGGGGGGGGGCCGGGGATGAGATGGGCAGAGGTTTTCTGAGGTGATGAAAGGAAGGTAAGAGGAGGGGGAGGGTTCTTTTGGAGGATACCGGGCTCCCTTTTGGACGTGTCGGTTTTGAGAAGCCTTTGGACATCCCGAGAGGTGCGTCCAGCAGACAGTTAGAGAAAGCAGCGTGGAGTCAGGGGCAGGGTGACGTCAGTCGTACGCACTCAGAAGCCCTGGGCATCCGGGGGGCGAGTCGAATCGTAGGAGAGCGCATGAGCTTGCTCTGAGACCCGAGGGGTTCCTGTTCCCTGAAGACCATGCCTTGCCTTCGAGAACAGAACCCTTGGAGAAGTGGTCGGGAGGAGAAGCCGCAGAGGAAAGGGAGACAGAGGGGTCTGAGGTTAGGAAGGGCACCTGGGGAGGGGGCCATCCCCCAGAGAAAGAGGGTGGAGAGAACTTGCAGAGACTGAAGGCGTGGGCAGCATTCCTCAGACACCACAGAGAGTTTAGGAAGGCGAAGGAACCGAAGGGCGTGCCCTGGCCTCTTGCTAGGACGGGACGGCGACGAGATTTGGGGAGTCTTTCGAGGAGCCGGTGAGAGACGAGGCGATGACTGGATGGCTGACGAGGAGTCGAGGTCTTTTGGCAGCAGCTTAGCCGTGAAAGGTAGAGAGAGAAGGCGGTGGTGGAGGAGCGGAAAGGAGAGGTGTGGATGCTGGGAGAGACTTGGGTGTGCTCAGCGGCTTAAGGAAAGAAAGAGACGGGCCGAAGAGAAAGCAGCTGGCAAACTGAGGGAACGAGATCTTTGGGGGAGGCTGAGCAGACGGTTCCCAGGGCACCCCACGTGGAGCCAGGGCCCTGGAACTGCCAAGCTGAATCCCTCTTCCTGGAAAACCAAAGGGAAAGGGGAGGGGTGGGTGGAGAGAAATAGAGGGACGTTCAAACGGGGGTGGGGGGTGGTGCGGGGAAACGGAGAGTTCTTGACTAGCTGGCCTCTGATCTCTTCGGGTACCGAACGGGTATGAGGACGATCCCGCTTGAGGCAGGCGATGGAGATGATTTGGAGGGTCTGTTGAGGAATCGGGGCGGGGTGGGGGTGGGGGGTTGACCACGGCCCTCTGATGGGCTTGGGGGCGGAAGCGGCTTCCATGCCCATCGCGAGGCGCCGGTTCAGTCAGTCGGTGTCCATCCGGACCACAGACCACAGACCCCTGCTTTGGAAAACAACAAGAAGCAGTTCGTAAACCCTTGCAAAGATCTCTGAGGTCTGGTGACTGGCTTTGCAACCCAAAGCGAGTCAGGGAATAAGATCCTCCCGTGCTTAGGAGTTTTCCTCTCTGTCCCAGAGGCCGCAGAGCACCCGAGGGCGGTTTCCCAGGCAGTGGAAAGAGGAGGAGGACCGAGCCGGGGGAAAGCAAGCTTTCCTCGTGAAGTTTGGATGCCCGCTGCACGTTGGTGCCCTTCCCCTTTCTTCCTACTGTCCCGGGAGGGGGCGCCCTCGCGCGCTTTCTGATGCTGCAGCACTAAGGCAAGTGAGGTTCCCGCTCCCCGAGGGAAAGCTCAATAAACGCCGCCCTCCCCCCGCCCCCACCCTTCCCACCCGCCCACTCTTCCCACACCCCCAGCCCCCACCCGCCCGCAACCCCCCCACCTCCCAGACCCAACCCCCACCCCCCCACCCCACGCCCCCCAGCTCCTCCCAGACGGTGACAGCGTGACAAACAGAATCGGAAGCGTCCTTGGCCCACAGCCTGCGATCCCACCCGTGCCGCGCCTGCTCTCCAGAGAAGTGACGTCCGTCCGCTTTAAGGTGGGTGGCTACCTGCAGCGACACCCTTTTGAAAGCGCGAACCATAGCTATTTCTTTGAAAGCTCCAGTGAAGCCGCAGAGAAACCTGTGAGCTTTAGCACAAGGCCACTTTGTGCTAAGGAACCCGCAGCGAGGGACCGGCTTTCCTGAAAGCGCCGTCGTCTCCTCTGCGGCTTGGGGAGCCTCTAGGGCTTGGACAGGCCTTGGAGCAGCCCGGCAGCACTCTTGGCGGGTGGCAGCAGCCAAGGTGTGCCGGTGGGCACGACGTCGGTCACGGCGTCTAAGAGAAGGTGCCCAGACCCTCCGGTTCCGGGGCCGGGTGGGTCGATGAGAGACACGGCTGGGGAGCAGGGATTCCCGTCCGATCTTCTGGGGGTGGCTGCGAGGGCGGTTCTCAGAAGAGCTGGCACGTTCTTAGGCAGTGTCTTCCTGGCGGGTGCTCCGGGACGCTTCCTGGGCTGAGCGGGGAGCTGTCGTGGTGGAGAAGCTCCCTGAGACTCAGCTTCTAGAAAGTTCACGAAAAGCTCCGAGAAGGAACTCTTGAGCTCGGGTTGCTGGTTGGGTCTCCGAGGAGGAGGCGTGTCGGGGGCACTGCGGGATCCGAGCCGCCCGGTCACCCATCCGGTAAGGCCGCCCTGCTCTTCCTGCAGCAACTGCTCCATGGCCTCCCTTTCCACACCCAGGGTGCTTCCCATCCGTCGGAACGCTTCCCGGCGTTCGTGTCTGGCGCTTTGCAAGGCGTCCGTGAAGAGCTTTCTCAGGAGGGCCTTGTCTGCTTTTCCTTCCAGGGTGCTCACTAAGTCGGTCCACTTCTTTTGGACGTCCTCCAGCACTTCCCGTCGGGCCTCGTCTTGTCGCTGCAGTCCTCCGATCTGCTCCTCCTGCAGGCGCGAGGCGGCTTGCGCTCTCTCCAGCCGTCCCTGCAGCGACCTCAGCTTCCCTTCCAGGCCGTCTGCCTTTTGCATCCATTCGGCCAGGACCACCTTCAGGTTGGCCAGGGCTCCGGCCTGCTGCTTCTCTGCTTCCCGGGAGGCGGACAGCTGGAGGGCAGTCTCCTCTTTCTGCTGGGTGACCGCAGTCAGTTGTTCCTGCAGGGACCCGACCCGGGCAGCGGCCCGCTGGCTCGCCTTCTGCATGGCGTGGGAAGATGACAGGAGCCTCTCCTCTAGCGCCGTGACTTTCCTCCTGAGTTGAGCCGCTCTGTCTTCTGCCAGCCGCGCTGCCCGGAGATGCCAGTCTTCGCATTCTGAAGCCTGCGTCCGAGACCTCCCCAGCTCCTGGCCTAAGCGCGCTCCCTTGTCGCGCAAAAGGCGAACCTCCTCCCGCAGGGCGCACTTTTCCACTCGTTCCTGTCTCAGCGCCAGCGCCGCCTCATCTCTCTCGTGCTGAAAGACAATGCTCTTTTCCTGCATGGAGGTCACTGCATTGAGAAGCTGGCTCCATTCCCCAGCCCGGCCCTCTTCTTTTTCTCTCAGGAGGCACTCAAAAGCCAGAGCCTTCTTCTTCACGGAGACGCATTCGAATTCCTTCTCCCTCAGCATCGTAGAGAGGCGCCTGTTCGTCTCTTGTAAGGCTTGGTTTTCGGTGTCCTTCTCCCTGGACCTTTCCAGCAGTTTTGCATTCTCCCGTTTGACTTGGCACGCATCCGCTTCCAGATGGACTATCCTCTCCTTCAGGTTTGTCACGGCCTGCCTCAACAGTTCGTTTTCGCTCGCTTGGGTCGTGAGGGTTTCCCTCAGAGAAAGGAATTCCTCCCTCTGCGCCTCGATTAAGAGCTCTCTGTCCTCCAGCGTGTTCTGTAAAGCCTCCTGTTTCTCCTTGAGCCGCTGAATTTCGGAATCCGTCTGTGCGTGCCGTTCTCTCTCCCGTTCCGAGGTGGCGGCCATCGCCTCGGACAGTCTCTGAGTCTCCTCCTGGAGGCTTCTGATGGCTGCGTCTTTTTCCTCCGTGGCTCGCCTTAAGGCTTCCACCTCTGCTGGCGGCCCTTTCGAAGACTCGCCCGGCGCCTCGGACTTAATTGCCTCCTGAGAGCCGGCCGCCTCGCAAGTCCGCGACGATGCGGCGGGCGGCTGTGGTGACGTGAGGGCGGGTGGACCCAAGAGAACGTCCTTGGCATTGCAGAGCTGCTCTAGGCCGAGCTGCATCTGTGCCAGTCTCTTCCCCAAGAGCCGGAGTTGGGTCGCATCCCCTCGAGGACGCGGGAACGGGGCGGCAGAGTGCATCTGTCGCCGACACTTCTCCTCGCTGTCCACTGAGGCCCGTGCCTCGAGTGGTGGGAGTTCTTTCTGAAGTTGGGATGACTCCCGCTGCAGATGGTGCACCTCGGTGAGCACCAGCCGCTGCCACTCCTCCAGCACGTTGACCCGCTGCTTCAACGTGCCCCGTTCCCGGAGAAGCTCCTCCAACTGATTCGCGTCCACGCCCCGAACCTCATGGCCAGCGTCGGACGTTTGCCAGATGGTCAGTAAAGTCTGACATTTCTGGCTCAAGGCACCGATTTCAATGTCTTTGGCTCGGACGAGGCGTGATAAGTGCCGGATCGCTTCTCGAAACATGTCCTCACCGCCGCTGTCAGATCGAGGGCGCCGTGTCTGACTTTCGCCTCGCAGCTTCGCGAGCTCTGCTTCTTTGGCCACCAGCAGGTCCATCATTGTGTGATACGCCCTTTTCAGGTGGCTGTTTTCCCTCAGCTTCTCGTCGAAAACGGCCAACACTCGTTCCCTTTCCAAAGCAGAGGCTTGCAGTTGCTGCTGGAGGCCCCCCGCATCCTGGACGGAGGCAGCCGAAGCTAGGCGAGCGGGAAGGCCCTGGCTCTGCCAGTCTTGCGGCTGGATCGTCTGAGTTCGTGGCCCGGTCTCATCGTCGTCCGGCTCATCAAGCCGCTCGGTCAGAGGGATCGTCTTTTCGGCCCCAAGTTTCAGCGCCTTCCTCTGCTTTTGCTCTTCAGTGGTCCTTGGAGGATGCTGGGTTTCCTCCTCCAGGTGACCTTCGATCCCTTTCAGTTGAGACCCCTCAGATTCTAGTTGTGTCCCGGCGTCGAGGGTGTTCGGGTCAACCACTGGAGCGGCTCGAGCCCGTTGTCTCCGTGGCTCCAGTGCTTCCCTCAGGTGACTGCCTTCTTCTTGCAGGGAGGCGAGCCTCGTGTCTCCTTCCTCGAGGCTTTCCCGCAGAGTTGCGGTGTCTCTCCGAGCTGGAGTTGCCGGTCTCTCCTTCTCGGGTGGTCCGGTCGCCCGAATGGCTTCCGTCTCCGTTCTCCCCGAGTCGGGTAAGTCTGGCAGCTTTTGCGTCCCCTTCCTCAGCACACCTCTGGTGAAGTCAGAGAGGTGTGCGGGGAGGGAAGCCACGCTGCCGCCCACTCGCCCCAGGGAATGGCCTAAGCCGGAGCCGAGGCCGGGGCGGCCAAACCAGGAGGCCATCGCTGCGGGTCACAGCACTGACCTGGTGCGCTCCGCGAAGAGCGTCCAGCCCAGCCGGACAGCCCCGCCAAGTGTCAGGGCCCCGGCGGCTGCGCGAGGCTAAGGGTCAAATCACAGCCAGGCGCTGCTAGGCAACGGCGGGCTGGCGGCCTGGGGGCGGGGCCTGGGCGGGGCTGGGGCGGGGCCTGGGCGGGGCGCGGGCTCCAACCGTTGGGCTCGGGGCTCCCGGAGGGGAGGGGAGGGGCTGCCCGCAACCGCGAGGCCTGCCGCCTGGCCCTCACCCATGGCCACCTCCTGACACGCGTGCCCCGCTCCGCCCCCCTCCACCCCCCACCGCCAGCCCCGTGGGCCTCCGCTCATCCCCAGGGCTTCCCACCACGGCGGTGGGCCCCCCTCTCCCTCTGCTTCAGTGCCGCCCCCGGGGGCCAGGCGGCCCTCCTGCCCCCTGGGGCCGCCCGCCAGGAACGCCGCGCTGAAGGCCGCCATCCCCACACCACCGCCACCTGTGCGCGTGGCAGCGCGTGTGGGCAGAAAGGACCCCAGGGCTCTGACTGCCGCCAAGCGCCTCCCACGCTCCCTCCTGTCCTGCGGCCGGGAATCTTCCCAGCCGGCTTGGAGAACACTCGGAGGGCCAAGGTAGGTGGGGACCCGCCTCCACCTGCAGAGTTCCGACGAGTGTGTTTGGACACACGTCGGCCCCCTGCGCAGAAGCACGACCCTCCTGAGCACCCTGACCGTGGCCATCCCCCACACAGTCGCCGGGGTCCTTGCCCCGCCGCCTCGCCGCCCTCTTCCTGCGGCCCTGCCTGGAGAAGCGGTCCCCGGGAGGAGCCTGGGGGCTCTCGGGCGCCACAGGCGGGGTGTGGCACACCGCGTGCACGCTGTGCGCCCGCTTCTGTCAGCGCGGGGCGGGCTGTGGTCGGGGAAGGGAGTCTTCCCCATGCGTCGAGCGGGCGGTGGAGCGGGGAAAGGACCCAGAGGTGCTCGTGCAGCGCGCGGCCCCCAGCCCCGCTGAGCCCGGCGGAACGTCGTCCTCGGGGCCCGACTCGGGGCCGGCGGCCGAGGCCCGGCTGCGCGCCGCCCCCTGGGCCTGCCGTGCGCTCCTGCCCCGGCGCGGGGCGCGGGGGCGGCGCGGCTGGCCCCGCGGGCCTGGGGACCCGCCGCCGCAGCGACCAGAAAGTCCCGGTCAGCCTGCCCCGAGCTCCGCGGGCCTGGGAGCCCGGCGCCGCCGCCGCCGCCGCCGCCGCCGCCGCCGCCGCCGCCGCCGCCGCCGCGGCCGCCGCCGCCGGCGGCTCGGCAGTGTGGCGCGGGAGCAGCCGCCAGGCCGTCCCGATGCGCGCGCCAGGAGCCCCGCAGGCTGGGGAGCCGCCGCCGCCGCCAGGTAGTGGCCGTTGCACTGCGGGAGGCCGCGGGCCCACCAGAGCATGGGCAGGTGAGGGCCCCGGGCGGCCGCCTCCCTCCGTGCACCCGTCGGGGTCTCCACCGCCCGGGCCCCGCCCCCGGGAGCAGGGACCTGCGCCTTCTCCTGTCCTGCCGGCGACCCTGGCGCCCGTGCTGGCTGCCTGGGGCCACCACTCCCATCCCTGGGGCGCGTGCCTTTGCACAGGCGCTGACGGCGGCGCTGGGGTGGGGGGCGCGGGGCGGGCGCGGCGGGCTGGCGGGTGCTGGGACCGGATTCTCAGCCTTGGGCTCCAGCGGGGCGGGGTCGGGGGGCGATTAAGGAGTGACGCGGGGTGGTCGTGGGGGCAGGGCGCGCCGCGCAGACCCTTGAGGTCCAAGTGCAGACAGCGGAAATCTGTAAAGGGGCTTCCAGCCGGTGGGATCCCCTCGGTGCGTGCGTTTCCCTTGGGCCTTCAGGGAAGCGGGAGGCGGTGCTGCCTCCAGCCCAGGGCGAGGAGGAAGGAGCGGTGCCAGTTGTTGACCGCGTGAAATTTGGAATCGGGAGCAGGATGCAGGCGCCGGGCGCCAGTGAAAGGAAAAAGGGTTCTCCGGATCCTCTTCCTCCCTTTGGCTTTGGCAGCAGCTGCTTCTCCGTGTTGCTTTGGTCCTGCTGCCGTGCTCTTCCGGCGGGCGCTGAGTGTGAAATGCCCCAGGAAGCGGGGCGGGGAAGAGGTTGAGGATGGAAGAAGGCGAGCCGGCATGGGTGGGGGGAGCAGGCGCTGCAGGAAAGGTGATCCACCTTTCCTTGCTCTCCGCTTGCTGCCTTTCCCTGAGCCTTGGACTTCCACCCCTTCCGCCTCCGCCCGTCCTCCCGTCCTCCCGTCCAACCTCTCTCTCCTCTGAGTCCTGCCAAGAAGAGGCAGGTCGAACACTTGCGGTGTGCACTGGATCGAAGGGATTACCCTGCTAGGATTAGGCTCGCTCGATGAGCTTGAAGTCCTTTGAGTCAGAACCTGTTTGGGGTCTGCAGAGAGTCGCACGTGGCGGGAGGGTGGCCCGCGTGTGGGTGAGGAGCAGGGAGGAAGGCTGCAGGGGCGAGGCCTTGGAGATTCTGCTCCAGTTTGGCCTGCAGGCAGTGGAGAACCCTGGATTCCTTTCAAGCAGGGAAGCGATGGGACCACACACAAACTCAGGTCCGGGTACCCGATTTCGCAGCCAAGCCAATCAGTGAGAAGTCAGGGTTGCAGCAAGGAAAGAGGTTTATGATCAAGAGGCGGCCAGACAAGGAGGTGGGCGTAAAACTCAAACCCGCCTCCTCAAAGGGAAAACAAAACGTTGGGGCGTTTATCTGGGGTTGGGGTAGGGGTGGGACCAGGAGAGCGCTGGGGGTGAAGCTTGAAGAGTCCTCTGCTCAGGTGCGACTGTCACTCGTATTTCTTCGTGGGTCACAAGTGCGAAGTCAGTGGGGTTCGACGCGTTGCACGCCGAGGATCTCTGTCCGTGACGCGGAAAGTGGGCGATCCGTCATTTCGGCTGGTCCAAGCCTCTGCACGATGTCCGCTCGGGCGGGGTCCGGGGGGGCTGCCATCAAGCTGCTCTCTGATCTGCCGTCTTCCTGTTGTTCTGCAAAACAACCTCAGAAACTTTGGTTACTTTCTGGCCCACGTCCGCCCCTGTGGGGGCCGGGCACCGTGTTGTCAGTAACGGCAGGGTTTTCCTCTTGGGTCACCCTCCCAACAGTGTGGAGGATGGGTTCAAGCGGGGAGGGGGGGGTGCGGTGTGCCAGGAGGCCAGCCGGCAAGATCAGTAAGGAGTCTACTGGGCTGGTTGCGTGCAAGAGACAGGAAGGCATGCGGCAGAGCAGCGGGGACGGCAAAGACGGGAAGGCGCTCGGCTCCCTTTGGGAGTCGGTAGGCTGCCAAGTGGGTGAGACAGAGAGCTCAAGCGTGGCCCTGAGGCCTCTCGCTCTCGGGGGTGGGGGGGGGCCGGGGATGAGATGGGCAGAGGTTTTCTGAGGTGATGAAAGGAAGGTAAGAGGAGGGGGAGGGTTCTTTTGGAGGATACCGGGCTCCCTTTTGGACGTGTCGGTTTTGAGAAGCCTTTGGACATCCCGAGAGGTGCGTCCAGCAGACAGTTAGAGAAAGCAGCGTGGAGTCAGGGGCAGGGTGACGTCAGTCGTACGCACTCAGAAGCCCTGGGCATCCGGGGGGCGAGTCGAATCGTAGGAGAGCGCATGAGCTTGCTCTGAGACCCGAGGGGTTCCTGTTCCCTGAAGACCATGCCTTGCCTTCGAGAACAGAACCCTTGGAGAAGTGGTCGGGAGGAGAAGCCGCAGAGGAAAGGGAGACAGAGGGGTCTGAGGTTAGGAAGGGCACCTGGGGAGGGGGCCATCCCCCAGAGAAAGAGGGTGGAGAGAACTTGCAGAGACTGAAGGCGTGGGCAGCATTCCTCAGACACCACAGAGAGTTTAGGAAGGCGAAGGAACCGAAGGGCGTGCCCTGGCCTCTTGCTAGGACGGGACGGCGACGAGATTTGGGGAGTCTTTCGAGGAGCCGGTGAGAGACGAGGCGATGACTGGATGGCTGACGAGGAGTCGAGGTCTTTTGGCAGCAGCTTAGCCGTGAAAGGTAGAGAGAGAAGGCGGTGGTGGAGGAGCGGAAAGGAGAGGTGTGGATGCTGGGAGAGACTTGGGTGTGCTCAGCGGCTTAAGGAAAGAAAGAGACGGGCCGAAGAGAAAGCAGCTGGCAAACTGAGGGAACGAGATCTTTGGGGGAGGCTGAGCAGACGGTTCCCAGGGCACCCCACGTGGAGCCAGGGCCCTGGAACTGCCAAGCTGAATCCCTCTTCCTGGAAAACCAAAGGGAAAGGGGAGGGGTGGGTGGAGAGAAATAGAGGGACGTTCAAACGGGGGTGGGGGGTGGTGCGGGGAAACGGAGAGTTCTTGACTAGCTGGCCTCTGATCTCTTCGGGTACCGAACGGGTATGAGGACGATCCCGCTTGAGGCAGGCGATGGAGATGATTTGGAGGGTCTGTTGAGGAATCGGGGCGGGGTGGGGGTGGGGGGTTGACCACGGCCCTCTGATGGGCTTGGGGGCGGAAGCGGCTTCCATGCCCATCGCGAGGCGCCGGTTCAGTCAGTCGGTGTCCATCCGGACCACAGACCACAGACCCCTGCTTTGGAAAACAACAAGAAGCAGTTCGTAAACCCTTGCAAAGATCTCTGAGGTCTGGTGACTGGCTTTGCAACCCAAAGCGAGTCAGGGAATAAGATCCTCCCGTGCTTAGGAGTTTTCCTCTCTGTCCCAGAGGCCGCAGAGCACCCGAGGGCGGTTTCCCAGGCAGTGGAAAGAGGAGGAGGACCGAGCCGGGGGAAAGCAAGCTTTCCTCGTGAAGTTTGGATGCCCGCTGCACGTTGGTGCCCTTCCCCTTTCTTCCTACTGTCCCGGGAGGGGGCGCCCTCGCGCGCTTTCTGATGCTGCAGCACTAAGGCAAGTGAGGTTCCCGCTCCCCGAGGGAAAGCTCAATAAACGCCGCCCTCCCCCCGCCCCCACCCTTCCCACCCGCCCACTCTTCCCACACCCCCAGCCCCCACCCGCCCGCAACCCCCCCACCTCCCAGACCCAACCCCCACCCCCCCACCCCACGCCCCCCAGCTCCTCCCAGACGGTGACAGCGTGACAAACAGAATCGGAAGCGTCCTTGGCCCACAGCCTGCGATCCGACCCGTGCCGCGCCTGCTCTCCAGAGAAGTGACGTCCGTCCGCTTTAAGGTGGGTGGCTACCTGCAGCGACACCCTTTTGAAAGCGCGAACCATAGCTATTTCTTTGAAAGCTCCAGTGAAGCCGCAGAGAAACCTGTGAGCTTTAGCACAAGGCCACTTTGTGCTAAGGAACCCGCAGCGAGGGACCGGCTTTCCTGAAAGCGCCGTCGTCTCCTCTGCGGCTTGGGGAGCCTCTAGGGCTTGGACAGGCCTTGGAGCAGCCCGGCAGCACTCTTGGCGGGTGGCAGCAGCCAAGGTGTGCCGGTGGGCACGACGTCGGTCACGGCGTCTAAGAGAAGGTGCCCAGACCCTCCGGTTCCGGGGCCGGGTGGGTCGATGAGAGACACGGCTGGGGAGCAGGGATTCCCGTCCGATCTTCTGGGGGTGGCTGCGAGGGCGGTTCTCAGAAGAGCTGGCACGTTCTTAGGCAGTGTCTTCCTGGCGGGTGCTCCGGGACGCTTCCTGGGCTGAGCGGGGAGCTGTCGTGGTGGAGAAGCTCCCTGAGACTCAGCTTCTAGAAAGTTCACGAAAAGCTCCGAGAAGGAACTCTTGAGCTCGGGTTGCTGGTTGGGTCTCCGAGGAGGAGGCGTGTCGGGGGCACTGCGGGATCCGAGCCGCCCGGTCACCCATCCGGTAAGGCCGCCCTGCTCTTCCTGCAGCAACTGCTCCATGGCCTCCCTTTCCACACCCAGGGTGCTTCCCATCCGTCGGAACGCTTCCCGGCGTTCGTGTCTGGCGCTTTGCAAGGCGTCCGTGAAGAGCTTTCTCAGGAGGGCCTTGTCTGCTTTTCCTTCCAGGGTGCTCACTAAGTCGGTCCACTTCTTTTGGACGTCCTCCAGCACTTCCCGTCGGGCCTCGTCTTGTCGCTGCAGTCCTCCGATCTGCTCCTCCTGCAGGCGCGAGGCGGCTTGCGCTCTCTCCAGCCGTCCCTGCAGCGACCTCAGCTTCCCTTCCAGGCCGTCTGCCTTTTGCATCCATTCGGCCAGGACCACCTTCAGGTTGGCCAGGGCTCCGGCCTGCTGCTTCTCTGCTTCCCGGGAGGCGGACAGCTGGAGGGCAGTCTCCTCTTTCTGCTGGGTGACCGCAGTCAGTTGTTCCTGCAGGGACCCGACCCGGGCAGCGGCCCGCTGGCTCGCCTTCTGCATGGCGTGGGAAGATGACAGGAGCCTCTCCTCTAGCGCCGTGACTTTCCTCCTGAGTTGAGCCGCTCTGTCTTCTGCCAGCCGCGCTGCCCGGAGATGCCAGTCTTCGCATTCTGAAGCCTGCGTCCGAGACCTCCCCAGCTCCTGGCCTAAGCGCGCTCCCTTGTCGCGCAAAAGGCGAACCTCCTCCCGCAGGGCGCACTTTTCCACTCGTTCCTGTCTCAGCGCCAGCGCCGCCTCATCTCTCTCGTGCTGAAAGACAATGCTCTTTTCCTGCATGGAGGTCACTGCATTGAGAAGCTGGCTCCATTCCCCAGCCCGGCCCTCTTCTTTTTCTCTCAGGAGGCACTCAAAAGCCAGAGCCTTCTTCTCCACGGAGACGCATTCGAATTCCTTCTCCCTCAGCATCGTAGAGAGGCGCCTGTTCGTCTCTTGTAAGGCTTGGTTTTCGGTGTCCTTCTCCCTGGACCTTTCCAGCAGTTTTGCATTCTCCCGTTTGACTTGGCACGCATCCGCTTCCAGATGGACTATCCTCTCCTTCAGGTTTGTCACGGCCTGCCTCAACAGTTCGTTTTCGCTCGCTTGGGTCGTGAGGGTTTCCCTCAGAGAAAGGAATTCCTCCCTCTGCGCCTCGATTAAGAGCTCTCTGTCCTCCAGCGTGTTCTGTAAAGCCTCCTGTTTCTCCTTGAGCCGCTGAATTTCGGAATCCGTCTGTGCGTGCCGTTCTCTCTCCCGTTCCGAGGTGGCGGCCATCGCCTCGGACAGTCTCTGAGTCTCCTCCTGGAGGCTTCTGATGGCTGCGTCTTTTTCCTCCGTGGCTCGCCTTAAGGCTTCCACCTCTGCTGGCGGCCCTTTCGAAGACTCGCCCGGCGCCTCGGACTTAATTGCCTCCTGAGAGCCGGCCGCCTCGCAAGTCCGCGACGATGCGGCGGGCGGCTGTGGTGACGTGAGGGCGGGTGGACCCAAGAGAACGTCCTTGGCATTGCAGAGCTGCTCTAGGCCGAGCTGCATCTGTGCCAGTCTCTTCCCCAAGAGCCGGAGTTGGGTCGCATCCCCTCGAGGACGCGGGAACGGGGCGGCAGAGTGCATCTGTCGCCGACACTTCTCCTCGCTGTCCACTGAGGCCCGTGCCTCGAGTGGTGGGAGTTCTTTCTGAAGTTGGGATGACTCCCGCTGCAGATGGTGCACCTCGGTGAGCACCAGCCGCTGCCACTCCTCCAGCACGTTGACCCGCTGCTTCAACGTGCCCCGTTCCCGGAGAAGCTCCTCCAACTGATTCGCGTCCACGCCCCGAACCTCATGGCCAGCGTCGGACGTTTGCCAGATGGTCAGTAAAGTCTGACATTTCTGGCTCAAGGCACCGATTTCAATGTCTTTGGCTCGGACGAGGCGTGATAAGTGCCGGATCGCTTCTCGAAACATGTCCTCACCGCCGCTGTCAGATCGAGGGCGCCGTGTCTGACTTTCGCCTCGCAGCTTCGCGAGCTCTGCTTCTTTGGCCACCAGCAGGTCCATCATTGTGTGATACGCCCTTTTCAGGTGGCTGTTTTCCCTCAGCTTCTCGTCGAAAACGGCCAACACTCGTTCCCTTTCCAAAGCAGAGGCTTGCAGTTGCTGCTGGAGGCCCCCCGCATCCTGGACGGAGGCAGCCGAAGCTAGGCGAGCGGGAAGGCCCTGGCTCTGCCAGTCTTGCGGCTGGATCGTCTGAGTTCGTGGCCCGGTCTCATCGTCGTCCGGCTCATCAAGCCGCTCGGTCAGAGGGATCGTCTTTTCGGCCCCAAGTTTCAGCGCCTTCCTCTGCTTTTGCTCTTCAGTGGTCCTTGGAGGATGCTGGGTTTCCTCCTCCAGGTGACCTTCGATCCCTTTCAGTTGAGACCCCTCAGATTCTAGTTGTGTCCCGGCGTCGAGGGTGTTCGGGTCAACCACTGGAGCGGCTCGAGCCCGTTGTCTCCGTGGCTCCAGTGCTTCCCTCAGGTGACTGCCTTCTTCTTGCAGGGAGGCGAGCCTCGTGTCTCCTTCCTCGAGGCTTTCCCGCAGAGTTGCGGTGTCTCTCCGAGCTGGAGTTGCCGGTCTCTCCTTCTCGGGTGGTCCGGTCGCCCGAATGGCTTCCGTCTCCGTTCTCCCCGAGTCGGGTAAGTCTGGCAGCTTTTGCGTCCCC
The DNA here is from genome assembly GCF_041296265.1 of Equus caballus. Classification (NCBI taxonomy): domain Eukaryota; kingdom Metazoa; phylum Chordata; class Mammalia; order Perissodactyla; family Equidae; genus Equus; species Equus caballus. Next base: position 530,637 of record NW_027222392.1, on the reverse strand, counting down.
TTCCTCAGCACACCTCTGGTGAAGTCAGAGAGGTGTGCGGGGAGGGAAGCCACGCTGCCGCCCACTCGCCCCAGGGAATGGCCTAAGCCGGAGCCGAGGCCGGGGCGGCCAAACCAGGAGGCCATCGCTGCGGGTCACAGCACTGACCTGGTGCGCTCCGCGAAGAGCGTCCAGCCCAGCCGGACAGCCCCGCCAAGTGTCAGGGCCCCGGCGGCTGCGCGAGGCTAAGGGTCAAATCACAGCCAGGCGCTGCTAGGCAACGGCGGGCTGGCGGCCTGGGGGCGGGGCCTGGGCGGGGCTGGGGCGGGGCCTGGGCGGGGCGCGGGCTCCAACCGTTGGGCTCGGGGCTCCCGGAGGGGAGGGGAGGGGCTGCCCGCAACCGCGAGGCCTGCCGCCTGGCCCTCACCCATGGCCACCTCCTGACACGCGTGCCCCGCTCCGCCCCCCTCCACCCCCCACCGCCAGCCCCGTGGGCCTCCGCTCATCCCCAGGGCTTCCCACCACGGCGGTGGGCCCCCCTCTCCCTCTGCTTCAGTGCCGCCCCCGGGGGCCAGGCGGCCCTCCTGCCCCCTGGGGCCGCCCGCCAGGAACGCCGCGCTGAAGGCCGCCATCCCCACACCACCGCCACCTGTGCGCGTGGCAGCGCGTGTGGGCAGAAAGGACCCCAGGGCTCTGACTGCCGCCAAGCGCCTCCCACGCTCCCTCCTGTCCTGCGGCCGGGAATCTTCCCAGCCGGCTTGGAGAACACTCGGAGGGCCAAGGTAGGTGGGGACCCGCCTCCACCTGCAGAGTTCCGACGAGTGTGTTTGGACACACGTCGGCCCCCTGCGCAGAAGCACGACCCTCCTGAGCACCCTGACCGTGGCCATCCCCCACACAGTCGCCGGGGTCCTTGCCCCGCCGCCTCGCCGCCCTCTTCCTGCGGCCCTGCCTGGAGAAGCGGTCCCCGGGAGGAGCCTGGGGGCTCTCGGGCGCCACAGGCGGGGTGTGGCACACCGCGTGCACGCTGTGCGCCCGCTTCTGTCAGCGCGGGGCGGGCTGTGGTCGGGGAAGGGAGTCTTCCCCATGCGTCGAGCGGGCGGTGGAGCGGGGAAAGGACCCAGAGGTGCTCGTGCAGCGCGCGGCCCCCAGCCCCGCTGAGCCCGGCGGAACGTCGTCCTCGGGGCCCGACTCGGGGCCGGCGGCCGAGGCCCGGCTGCGCGCCGCCCCCTGGGCCTGCCGTGCGCTCCTGCCCCGGCGCGGGGCGCGGGGGCGGCGCGGCTGGCCCCGCGGGCCTGGGGACCCGCCGCCGCAGCGACCAGAAAGTCCCGGTCAGCCTGCCCCGAGCTCCGCGGGCCTGGGAGCCCGGCGCCGCCGCCGCCGCCGCCGCCGCCGCCGCCGCCGCCGCCGCCGCGGCCGCCGCCGCCGGCGGCTCGGCAGTGTGGCGCGGGAGCAGCCGCCAGGCCGTCCCGATGCGCGCGCCAGGAGCCCCGCAGGCTGGGGAGCCGCCGCCGCCGCCAGGTAGTGGCCGTTGCACTGCGGGAGGCCGCGGGCCCACCAGAGCATGGGCAGGTGAGGGCCCCGGGCGGCCGCCTCCCTCCGTGCACCCGTCGGGGTCTCCACCGCCCGGGCCCCGCCCCCGGGAGCAGGGACCTGCGCCTTCTCCTGTCCTGCCGGCGACCCTGGCGCCCGTGCTGGCTGCCTGGGGCCACCACTCCCATCCCTGGGGCGCGTGCCTTTGCACAGGCGCTGACGGCGGCGCTGGGGTGGGGGGCGCGGGGCGGGCGCGGCGGGCTGGCGGGTGCTGGGACCGGATTCTCAGCCTTGGGCTCCAGCGGGGCGGGGTCGGGGGGCGATTAAGGAGTGACGCGGGGTGGTCGTGGGGGCAGGGCGCGCCGCGCAGACCCTTGAGGTCCAAGTGCAGACAGCGGAAATCTGTAAAGGGGCTTCCAGCCGGTGGGATCCCCTCGGTGCGTGCGTTTCCCTTGGGCCTTCAGGGAAGCGGGAGGCGGTGCTGCCTCCAGCCCAGGGCGAGGAGGAAGGAGCGGTGCCAGTTGTTGACCGCGTGAAATTTGGAATCGGGAGCAGGATGCAGGCGCCGGGCGCCAGTGAAAGGAAAAAGGGTTCTCCGGATCCTCTTCCTCCCTTTGGCTTTGGCAGCAGCTGCTTCTCCGTGTTGCTTTGGTCCTGCTGCCGTGCTCTTCCGGCGGGCGCTGAGTGTGAAATGCCCCAGGAAGCGGGGCGGGGAAGAGGTTGAGGATGGAAGAAGGCGAGCCGGCATGGGTGGGGGGAGCAGGCGCTGCAGGAAAGGTGATCCACCTTTCCTTGCTCTCCGCTTGCTGCCTTTCCCTGAGCCTTGGACTTCCACCCCTTCCGCCTCCGCCCGTCCTCCCGTCCTCCCGTCCAACCTCTCTCTCCTCTGAGTCCTGCCAAGAAGAGGCAGGTCGAACACTTGCGGTGTGCACTGGATCGAAGGGATTACCCTGCTAGGATTAGGCTCGCTCGATGAGCTTGAAGTCCTTTGAGTCAGAACCTGTTTGGGGTCTGCAGAGAGTCGCACGTGGCGGGAGGGTGGCCCGCGTGTGGGTGAGGAGCAGGGAGGAAGGCTGCAGGGGCGAGGCCTTGGAGATTCTGCTCCAGTTTGGCCTGCAGGCAGTGGAGAACCCTGGATTCCTTTCAAGCAGGGAAGCGATGGGACCACACACAAACTCAGGTCCGGGTACCCGATTTCGCAGCCAAGCCAATCAGTGAGAAGTCAGGGTTGCAGCAAGGAAAGAGGTTTATGATCAAGAGGCGGCCAGACAAGGAGGTGGGCGTAAAACTCAAACCCGCCTCCTCAAAGGGAAAACAAAACGTTGGGGCGTTTATCTGGGGTTGGGGTAGGGGTGGGACCAGGAGAGCGCTGGGGGTGAAGCTTGAAGAGTCCTCTGCTCAGGTGCGACTGTCACTCGTATTTCTTCGTGGGTCACAAGTGCGAAGTCAGTGGGGTTCGACGCGTTGCACGCCGAGGATCTCTGTCCGTGACGCGGAAAGTGGGCGATCCGTCATTTCGGCTGGTCCAAGCCTCTGCACGATGTCCGCTCGGGCGGGGTCCGGGGGGGCTGCCATCAAGCTGCTCTCTGATCTGCCGTCTTCCTGTTGTTCTGCAAAACAACCTCAGAAACTTTGGTTACTTTCTGGCCCACGTCCGCCCCTGTGGGGGCCGGGCACCGTGTTGTCAGTAACGGCAGGGTTTTCCTCTTGGGTCACCCTCCCAACAGTGTGGAGGATGGGTTCAAGCGGGGAGGGGGGGGTGCGGTGTGCCAGGAGGCCAGCCGGCAAGATCAGTAAGGAGTCTACTGGGCTGGTTGCGTGCAAGAGACAGGAAGGCATGCGGCAGAGCAGCGGGGACGGCAAAGACGGGAAGGCGCTCGGCTCCCTTTGGGAGTCGGTAGGCTGCCAAGTGGGTGAGACAGAGAGCTCAAGCGTGGCCCTGAGGCCTCTCGCTCTCGGGGGTGGGGGGGGGCCGGGGATGAGATGGGCAGAGGTTTTCTGAGGTGATGAAAGGAAGGTAAGAGGAGGGGGAGGGTTCTTTTGGAGGATACCGGGCTCCCTTTTGGACGTGTCGGTTTTGAGAAGCCTTTGGACATCCCGAGAGGTGCGTCCAGCAGACAGTTAGAGAAAGCAGCGTGGAGTCAGGGGCAGGGTGACGTCAGTCGTACGCACTCAGAAGCCCTGGGCATCCGGGGGGCGAGTCGAATCGTAGGAGAGCGCATGAGCTTGCTCTGAGACCCGAGGGGTTCCTGTTCCCTGAAGACCATGCCTTGCCTTCGAGAACAGAACCCTTGGAGAAGTGGTCGGGAGGAGAAGCCGCAGAGGAAAGGGAGACAGAGGGGTCTGAGGTTAGGAAGGGCACCTGGGGAGGGGGCCATCCCCCAGAGAAAGAGGGTGGAGAGAACTTGCAGAGACTGAAGGCGTGGGCAGCATTCCTCAGACACCACAGAGAGTTTAGGAAGGCGAAGGAACCGAAGGGCGTGCCCTGGCCTCTTGCTAGGACGGGACGGCGACGAGATTTGGGGAGTCTTTCGAGGAGCCGGTGAGAGACGAGGCGATGACTGGATGGCTGACGAGGAGTCGAGGTCTTTTGGCAGCAGCTTAGCCGTGAAAGGTAGAGAGAGAAGGCGGTGGTGGAGGAGCGGAAAGGAGAGGTGTGGATGCTGGGAGAGACTTGGGTGTGCTCAGCGGCTTAAGGAAAGAAAGAGACGGGCCGAAGAGAAAGCAGCTGGCAAACTGAGGGAACGAGATCTTTGGGGGAGGCTGAGCAGACGGTTCCCAGGGCACCCCACGTGGAGCCAGGGCCCTGGAACTGCCAAGCTGAATCCCTCTTCCTGGAAAACCAAAGGGAAAGGGGAGGGGTGGGTGGAGAGAAATAGAGGGACGTTCAAACGGGGGTGGGGGGTGGTGCGGGGAAACGGAGAGTTCTTGACTAGCTGGCCTCTGATCTCTTCGGGTACCGAACGGGTATGAGGACGATCCCGCTTGAGGCAGGCGATGGAGATGATTTGGAGGGTCTGTTGAGGAATCGGGGCGGGGTGGGGGTGGGGGGTTGACCACGGCCCTCTGATGGGCTTGGGGGCGGAAGCGGCTTCCATGCCCATCGCGAGGCGCCGGTTCAGTCAGTCGGTGTCCATCCGGACCACAGACCACAGACCCCTGCTTTGGAAAACAACAAGAAGCAGTTCGTAAACCCTTGCAAAGATCTCTGAGGTCTGGTGACTGGCTTTGCAACCCAAAGCGAGTCAGGGAATAAGATCCTCCCGTGCTTAGGAGTTTTCCTCTCTGTCCCAGAGGCCGCAGAGCACCCGAGGGCGGTTTCCCAGGCAGTGGAAAGAGGAGGAGGACCGAGCCGGGGGAAAGCAAGCTTTCCTCGTGAAGTTTGGATGCCCGCTGCACGTTGGTGCCCTTCCCCTTTCTTCCTACTGTCCCGGGAGGGGGCGCCCTCGCGCGCTTTCTGATGCTGCAGCACTAAGGCAAGTGAGGTTCCCGCTCCCCGAGGGAAAGCTCAATAAACGCCGCCCTCCCCCCGCCCCCACCCTTCCCACCCGCCCACTCTTCCCACACCCCCAGCCCCCACCCGCCCGCAACCCCCCCACCTCCCAGACCCAACCCCCACCCCCCCACCCCACGCCCCCCAGCTCCTCCCAGACGGTGACAGCGTGACAAACAGAATCGGAAGCGTCCTTGGCCCACAGCCTGCGATCCGACCCGTGCCGCGCCTGCTCTCCAGAGAAGTGACGTCCGTCCGCTTTAAGGTGGGTGGCTACCTGCAGCGACACCCTTTTGAAAGCGCGAACCATAGCTATTTCTTTGAAAGCTCCAGTGAAGCCGCAGAGAAACCTGTGAGCTTTAGCACAAGGCCACTTTGTGCTAAGGAACCCGCAGCGAGGGACCGGCTTTCCTGAAAGCGCCGTCGTCTCCTCTGCGGCTTGGGGAGCCTCTAGGGCTTGGACAGGCCTTGGAGCAGCCCGGCAGCACTCTTGGCGGGTGGCAGCAGCCAAGGTGTGCCGGTGGGCACGACGTCGGTCACGGCGTCTAAGAGAAGGTGCCCAGACCCTCCGGTTCCGGGGCCGGGTGGGTCGATGAGAGACACGGCTGGGGAGCAGGGATTCCCGTCCGATCTTCTGGGGGTGGCTGCGAGGGCGGTTCTCAGAAGAGCTGGCACGTTCTTAGGCAGTGTCTTCCTGGCGGGTGCTCCGGGACGCTTCCTGGGCTGAGCGGGGAGCTGTCGTGGTGGAGAAGCTCCCTGAGACTCAGCTTCTAGAAAGTTCACGAAAAGCTCCGAGAAGGAACTCTTGAGCTCGGGTTGCTGGTTGGGTCTCCGAGGAGGAGGCGTGTCGGGGGCACTGCGGGATCCGAGCCGCCCGGTCACCCATCCGGTAAGGCCGCCCTGCTCTTCCTGCAGCAACTGCTCCATGGCCTCCCTTTCCACACCCAGGGTGCTTCCCATCCGTCGGAACGCTTCCCGGCGTTCGTGTCTGGCGCTTTGCAAGGCGTCCGTGAAGAGCTTTCTCAGGAGGGCCTTGTCTGCTTTTCCTTCCAGGGTGCTCACTAAGTCGGTCCACTTCTTTTGGACGTCCTCCAGCACTTCCCGTCGGGCCTCGTCTTGTCGCTGCAGTCCTCCGATCTGCTCCTCCTGCAGGCGCGAGGCGGCTTGCGCTCTCTCCAGCCGTCCCTGCAGCGACCTCAGCTTCCCTTCCAGGCCGTCTGCCTTTTGCATCCATTCGGCCAGGACCACCTTCAGGTTGGCCAGGGCTCCGGCCTGCTGCTTCTCTGCTTCCCGGGAGGCGGACAGCTGGAGGGCAGTCTCCTCTTTCTGCTGGGTGACCGCAGTCAGTTGTTCCTGCAGGGACCCGACCCGGGCAGCGGCCCGCTGGCTCGCCTTCTGCATGGCGTGGGAAGATGACAGGAGCCTCTCCTCTAGCGCCGTGACTTTCCTCCTGAGTTGAGCCGCTCTGTCTTCTGCCAGCCGCGCTGCCCGGAGATGCCAGTCTTCGCATTCTGAAGCCTGCGTCCGAGACCTCCCCAGCTCCTGGCCTAAGCGCGCTCCCTTGTCGCGCAAAAGGCGAACCTCCTCCCGCAGGGCGCACTTTTCCACTCGTTCCTGTCTCAGCGCCAGCGCCGCCTCATCTCTCTCGTGCTGAAAGACAATGCTCTTTTCCTGCATGGAGGTCACTGCATTGAGAAGCTGGCTCCATTCCCCAGCCCGGCCCTCTTCTTTTTCTCTCAGGAGGCACTCAAAAGCCAGAGCCTTCTTCTTCACGGAGACGCATTCGAATTCCTTCTCCCTCAGCATCGTAGAGAGGCGCCTGTTCGTCTCTTGTAAGGCTTGGTTTTCGGTGTCCTTCTCCCTGGACCTTTCCAGCAGTTTTGCATTCTCCCGTTTGACTTGGCACGCATCCGCTTCCAGATGGACTATCCTCTCCTTCAGGTTTGTCACGGCCTGCCTCAACAGTTCGTTTTCGCTCGCTTGGGTCGTGAGGGTTTCCCTCAGAGAAAGGAATTCCTCCCTCTGCGCCTCGATTAAGAGCTCTCTGTCCTCCAGCGTGTTCTGTAAAGCCTCCTGTTTCTCCTTGAGCCGCTGAATTTCGGAATCCGTCTGTGCGTGCCGTTCTCTCTCCCGTTCCGAGGTGGCGGCCATCGCCTCGGACAGTCTCTGAGTCTCCTCCTGGAGGCTTCTGATGGCTGCGTCTTTTTCCTCCGTGGCTCGCCTTAAGGCTTCCACCTCTGCTGGCGGCCCTTTCGAAGACTCGCCCGGCGCCTCGGACTTAATTGCCTCCTGAGAGCCGGCCGCCTCGCAAGTCCGCGACGATGCGGCGGGCGGCTGTGGTGACGTGAGGGCGGGTGGACCCAAGAGAACGTCCTTGGCATTGCAGAGCTGCTCTAGGCCGAGCTGCATCTGTGCCAGTCTCTTCCCCAAGAGCCGGAGTTGGGTCGCATCCCCTCGAGGACGCGGGAACGGGGCGGCAGAGTGCATCTGTCGCCGACACTTCTCCTCGCTGTCCACTGAGGCCCGTGCCTCGAGTGGTGGGAGTTCTTTCTGAAGTTGGGATGACTCCCGCTGCAGATGGTGCACCTCGGTGAGCACCAGCCGCTGCCACTCCTCCAGCACGTTGACCCGCTGCTTCAACGTGCCCCGTTCCCGGAGAAGCTCCTCCAACTGATTCGCGTCCACGCCCCGAACCTCATGGCCAGCGTCGGACGTTTGCCAGATGGTCAGTAAAGTCTGACATTTCTGGCTCAAGGCACCGATTTCAATGTCTTTGGCTCGGACGAGGCGTGATAAGTGCCGGATCGCTTCTCGAAACATGTCCTCACCGCCGCTGTCAGATCGAGGGCGCCGTGTCTGACTTTCGCCTCGCAGCTTCGCGAGCTCTGCTTCTTTGGCCACCAGCAGGTCCATCATTGTGTGATACGCCCTTTTCAGGTGGCTGTTTTCCCTCAGCTTCTCGTCGAAAACGGCCAACACTCGTTCCCTTTCCAAAGCAGAGGCTTGCAGTTGCTGCTGGAGGCCCCCCGCATCCTGGACGGAGGCAGCCGAAGCTAGGCGAGCGGGAAGGCCCTGGCTCTGCCAGTCTTGCGGCTGGATCGTCTGAGTTCGTGGCCCGGTCTCATCGTCGTCCGGCTCATCAAGCCGCTCGGTCAGAGGGATCGTCTTTTCGGCCCCAAGTTTCAGCGCCTTCCTCTGCTTTTGCTCTTCAGTGGTCCTTGGAGGATGCTGGGTTTCCTCCTCCAGGTGACCTTCGATCCCTTTCAGTTGAGACCCCTCAGATTCTAGTTGTGTCCCGGCGTCGAGGGTGTTCGGGTCAACCACTGGAGCGGCTCGAGCCCGTTGTCTCCGTGGCTCCAGTGCTTCCCTCAGGTGACTGCCTTCTTCTTGCAGGGAGGCGAGCCTCGTGTCTCCTTCCTCGAGGCTTTCCCGCAGAGTTGCGGTGTCTCTCCGAGCTGGAGTTGCCGGTCTCTCCTTCTCGGGTGGTCCGGTCGCCCGAATGGCTTCCGTCTCCGTTCTCCCCGAGTCGGGTAAGTCTGGCAGCTTTTGCGTCCCCTTCCTCAGCACACCTCTGGTGAAGTCAGAGAGGTGTGCGGGGAGGGAAGCCACGCTGCCGCCCACTCGCCCCAGGGAATGGCCTAAGCCGGAGCCGAGGCCGGGGCGGCCAAACCAGGAGGCCATCGCTGCGGGTCACAGCACTGACCTGGTGCGCTCCGCGAAGAGCGTCCAGCCCAGCCGGACAGCCCCGCCAAGTGTCAGGGCCCCGGCGGCTGCGCGAGGCTAAGGGTCAAATCACAGCCAGGCGCTGCTAGGCAACGGCGGGCTGGCGGCCTGGGGGCGGGGCCTGGGCGGGGCTGGGGCGGGGCCTGGGCGGGGCGCGGGCTCCAACCGTTGGGCTCGGGGCTCCCGGAGGGGAGGGGAGGGGCTGCCCGCAACCGCGAGGCCTGCCGCCTGGCCCTCACCCATGGCCACCTCCTGACACGCGTGCCCCGCTCCGCCCCCCTCCACCCCCCACCGCCAGCCCCGTGGGCCTCCGCTCATCCCCAGGGCTTCCCACCACGGCGGTGGGCCCCCCTCTCCCTCTGCTTCAGTGCCGCCCCCGGGGGCCAGGCGGCCCTCCTGCCCCCTGGGGCCGCCCGCCAGGAACGCCGCGCTGAAGGCCGCCATCCCCACACCACCGCCACCTGTGCGCGTGGCAGCGCGTGTGGGCAGAAAGGACCCCAGGGCTCTGACTGCCGCCAAGCGCCTCCCACGCTCCCTCCTGTCCTGCGGCCGGGAATCTTCCCAGCCGGCTTGGAGAACACTCGGAGGGCCAAGGTAGGTGGGGACCCGCCTCCACCTGCAGAGTTCCGACGAGTGTGTTTGGACACACGTCGGCCCCCTGCGCAGAAGCACGACCCTCCTGAGCACCCTGACCGTGGCCATCCCCCACACAGTCGCCGGGGTCCTTGCCCCGCCGCCTCGCCGCCCTCTTCCTGCGGCCCTGCCTGGAGAAGCGGTCCCCGGGAGGAGCCTGGGGGCTCTCGGGCGCCACAGGCGGGGTGTGGCACACCGCGTGCACGCTGTGCGCCCGCTTCTGTCAGCGCGGGGCGGGCTGTGGTCGGGGAAGGGAGTCTTCCCCATGCGTCGAGCGGGCGGTGGAGCGGGGAAAGGACCCAGAGGTGCTCGTGCAGCGCGCGGCCCCCAGCCCCGCTGAGCCCGGCGGAACGTCGTCCTCGGGGCCCGACTCGGGGCCGGCGGCCGAGGCCCGGCTGCGCGCCGCCCCCTGGGCCTGCCGTGCGCTCCTGCCCCGGCGCGGGGCGCGGGGGCGGCGCGGCTGGCCCCGCGGGCCTGGGGACCCGCCGCCGCAGCGACCAGAAAGTCCCGGTCAGCCTGCCCCGAGCTCCGCGGGCCTGGGAGCCCGGCGCCGCCGCCGCCGCCGCCGCCGCCGCCGCCGCCGCCGCCGCCGCCGCGGCCGCCGCCGCCGGCGGCTCGGCAGTGTGGCGCGGGAGCAGCCGCCAGGCCGTCCCGATGCGCGCGCCAGGAGCCCCGCAGGCTGGGGAGCCGCCGCCGCCGCCAGGTAGTGGCCGTTGCACTGCGGGAGGCCGCGGGCCCACCAGAGCATGGGCAGGTGAGGGCCCCGGGCGGCCGCCTCCCTCCGTGCACCCGTCGGGGTCTCCACCGCCCGGGCCCCGCCCCCGGGAGCAGGGACCTGCGCCTTCTCCTGTCCTGCCGGCGACCCTGGCGCCCGTGCTGGCTGCCTGGGGCCACCACTCCCATCCCTGGGGCGCGTGCCTTTGCACAGGCGCTGACGGCGGCGCTGGGGTGGGGGGCGCGGGGCGGGCGCGGCGGGCTGGCGGGTGCTGGGACCGGATTCTCAGCCTTGGGCTCCAGCGGGGCGGGGTCGGGGGGCGATTAAGGAGTGACGCGGGGTGGTCGTGGGGGCAGGGCGCGCCGCGCAGACCCTTGAGGTCCAAGTGCAGACAGCGGAAATCTGTAAAGGGGCTTCCAGCCGGTGGGATCCCCTCGGTGCGTGCGTTTCCCTTGGGCCTTCAGGGAAGCGGGAGGCGGTGCTGCCTCCAGCCCAGGGCGAGGAGGAAGGAGCGGTGCCAGTTGTTGACCGCGTGAAATTTGGAATCGGGAGCAGGATGCAGGCGCCGGGCGCCAGTGAAAGGAAAAAGGGTTCTCCGGATCCTCTTCCTCCCTTTGGCTTTGGCAGCAGCTGCTTCTCCGTGTTGCTTTGGTCCTGCTGCCGTGCTCTTCCGGCGGGCGCTGAGTGTGAAATGCCCCAGGAAGCGGGGCGGGGAAGAGGTTGAGGATGGAAGAAGGCGAGCCGGCATGGGTGGGGGGAGCAGGCGCTGCAGGAAAGGTGATCCACCTTTCCTTGCTCTCCGCTTGCTGCCTTTCCCTGAGCCTTGGACTTCCACCCCTTCCGCCTCCGCCCGTCCTCCCGTCCTCCCGTCCAACCTCTCTCTCCTCTGAGTCCTGCCAAGAAGAGGCAGGTCGAACACTTGCGGTGTGCACTGGATCGAAGGGATTACCCTGCTAGGATTAGGCTCGCTCGATGAGCTTGAAGTCCTTTGAGTCAGAACCTGTTTGGGGTCTGCAGAGAGTCGCACGTGGCGGGAGGGTGGCCCGCGTGTGGGTGAGGAGCAGGGAGGAAGGCTGCAGGGGCGAGGCCTTGGAGATTCTGCTCCAGTTTGGCCTGCAGGCAGTGGAGAACCCTGGATTCCTTTCAAGCAGGGAAGCGATGGGACCACACACAAACTCAGGTCCGGGTACCCGATTTCGCAGCCAAGCCAATCAGTGAGAAGTCAGGGTTGCAGCAAGGAAAGAGGTTTATGATCAAGAGGCGGCCAGACAAGGAGGTGGGCGTAAAACTCAAACCCGCCTCCTCAAAGGGAAAACAAAACGTTGGGGCGTTTATCTGGGGTTGGGGTAGGGGTGGGACCAGGAGAGCGCTGGGGGTGAAGCTTGAAGAGTCCTCTGCTCAGGTGCGACTGTCACTCGTATTTCTTCGTGGGTCACAAGTGCGAAGTCAGTGGGGTTCGACGCGTTGCACGCCGAGGATCTCTGTCCGTGACGCGGAAAGTGGGCGATCCGTCATTTCGGCTGGTCCAAGCCTCTGCACGATGTCCGCTCGGGCGGGGTCCGGGGGGGCTGCCATCAAGCTGCTCTCTGATCTGCCGTCTTCCTGTTGTTCTGCAAAACAACCTCAGAAACTTTGGTTACTTTCTGGCCCACGTCCGCCCCTGTGGGGGCCGGGCACCGTGTTGTCAGTAACGGCAGGGTTTTCCTCTTGGGTCACCCTCCCAACAGTGTGGAGGATGGGTTCAAGCGGGGAGGGGGGGGTGCGGTGTGCCAGGAGGCCAGCCGGCAAGATCAGTAAGGAGTCTACTGGGCTGGTTGCGTGCAAGAGACAGGAAGGCATGCGGCAGAGCAGCGGGGACGGCAAAGACGGGAAGGCGCTCGGCTCCCTTTGGGAGTCGGTAGGCTGCCAAGTGGGTGAGACAGAGAGCTCAAGCGTGGCCCTGAGGCCTCTCGCTCTCGGGGGTGGGGGGGGCGGGGATGAGATGGGCAGAGGTTTTCTGAGGTGATGAAAGGAAGGTAAGAGGAGGGGGAGGGTTCTTTTGGAGGATACCGGGCTCCCTTTTGGACGTGTCGGTTTTGAGAAGCCTTTGGACATCCCGAGAGGTGCGTCCAGCAGACAGTTAGAGAAAGCAGCGTGGAGTCAGGGGCAGGGTGACGTCAGTCGTACGCACTCAGAAGCCCTGGGCATCCGGGGGGCGAGTCGAATCGTAGGAGAGCGCATGAGCTTGCTCTGAGACCCGAGGGGTTCCTGTTCCCTGAAGACCATGCCTTGCCTTCGAGAACAGAACCCTTGGAGAAGTGGTCGGGAGGAGAAGCCGCAGAGGAAAGGGAGACAGAGGGGTCTGAGGTTAGGAAGGGCACCTGGGGAGGGGGCCATCCCCCAGAGAAAGAGGGTGGAGAGAACTTGCAGAGACTGAAGGCGTGGGCAGCATTCCTCAGACACCACAGAGAGTTTAGGAAGGCGAAGGAACCGAAGGGCGTGCCCTGGCCTCTTGCTAGGACGGGACGGCGACGAGATTTGGGGAGTCTTTCGAGGAGCCGGTGAGAGACGAGGCGATGACTGGATGGCTGACGAGGAGTCGAGGTCTTTTGGCAGCAGCTTAGCCGTGAAAGGTAGAGAGAGAAGGCGGTGGTGGAGGAGCGGAAAGGAGAGGTGTGGATGCTGGGAGAGACTTGGGTGTGCTCAGCGGCTTAAGGAAAGAAAGAGACGGGCCGAAGAGAAAGCAGCTGGCAAACTGAGGGAACGAGATCTTTGGGGGAGGCTGAGCAGACGGTTCCCAGGGCACCCCACGTGGAGCCAGGGCCCTGGAACTGCCAAGCTGAATCCCTCTTCCTGGAAAACCAAAGGGAAAGGGGAGGGGTGGGTGGAGAGAAATAGAGGGACGTTCAAACGGGGGTGGGGGGTGGTGCGGGGAAACGGAGAGTTCTTGACTAGCTGGCCTCTGATCTCTTCGGGTACCGAACGGGTATGAGGACGATCCCGCTTGAGGCAGGCGATGGAGATGATTTGGAGGGTCTGTTGAGGAATCGGGGCGGGGTGGGGGTGGGGGGTTGACCACGGCCCTCTGATGGGCTTGGGGGCGGAAGCGGCTTCCATGCCCATCGCGAGGCGCCGGTTCAGTCAGTCGGTGTCCATCCGGACCACAGACCACAGACCCCTGCTTTGGAAAACAACAAGAAGCAGTTCGTAAACCCTTGCAAAGATCTCTGAGGTCTGGTGACTGGCTTTGCAACCCAAAGCGAGTCAGGGAATAAGATCCTCCCGTGCTTAGGAGTTTTCCTCTCTGTCCCAGAGGCCGCAGAGCACCCGAGGGCGGTTTCCCAGGCAGTGGAAAGAGGAGGAGGACCGAGCCGGGGGAAAGCAAGCTTTCCTCGTGAAGTTTGGATGCCCGCTGCACGTTGGTGCCCTTCCCCTTTCTTCCTACTGTCCCGGGAGGGGGCGCCCTCGCGCGCTTTCTGATGCTGCAGCACTAAGGCAAGTGAGGTTCCCGCTCCCCGAGGGAAAGCTCAATAAACGCCGCCCTCCCCCCGCCCCCACCCTTCCCACCCGCCCACTCTTCCCACACCCCCAGCCCCCACCCGCCCGCAACCCCCCCACCTCCCAGACCCAACCCCCACCCCCCCACCCCACGCCCCCCAGCTCCTCCCAGACGGTGACAGCGTGACAAACAGAATCGGAAGCGTCCTTGGCCCACAGCCTGCGATCCCACCCGTGCCGCGCCTGCTCTCCAGAGAAGTGACGTCCGTCCGCTTTAAGGTGGGTGGCTACCTGCAGCGACACCCTTTTGAAAGCGCGAACCATAGCTATTTCTTTGAAAGCTCCAGTGAAGCCGCAGAGAAACCTGTGAGCTTTAGCACAAGGCCACTTTGTGCTAAGGAACCCGCAGCGAGGGACCGGCTTTCCTGAAAGCGCCGTCGTCTCCTCTGCGGCTTGGGGAGCCTCTAGGGCTTGGACAGGCCTTGGAGCAGCCCGGCAGCACTCTTGGCGGGTGGCAGCAGCCAAGGTGTGCCGGTGGGCACGACGTCGGTCACGGCGTCTAAGAGAAGGTGCCCAGACCCTCCGGTTCCGGGGCCGGGTGGGTCGATGAGAGACACGGCTGGGGAGCAGGGATTCCCGTCCGATCTTCTGGGGGTGGCTGCGAGGGCGGTTCTCAGAAGAGCTGGCACGTTCTTAGGCAGTGTCTTCCTGGCGGGTGCTCCGGGACGCTTCCTGGGCTGAGCGGGGAGCTGTCGTGGTGGAGAAGCTCCCTGAGACTCAGCTTCTAGAAAGTTCACGAAAAGCTCCGAGAAGGAACTCTTGAGCTCGGGTTGCTGGTTGGGTCTCCGAGGAGGAGGCGTGTCGGGGGCACTGCGGGATCCGAGCCGCCCGGTCACCCATCCGGTAAGGCCGCCCTGCTCTTCCTGCAGCAACTGCTCCATGGCCTCCCTTTCCACACCCAGGGTGCTTCCCATCCGTCGGAACGCTTCCCGGCGTTCGTGTCTGGCGCTTTGCAAGGCGTCCGTGAAGAGCTTTCTCAGGAGGGCCTTGTCTGCTTTTCCTTCCAGGGTGCTCACTAAGTCGGTCCACTTCTTTTGGACGTCCTCCAGCACTTCCCGTCGGGCCTCGTCTTGTCGCTGCAGTCCTCCGATCTGCTCCTCCTGCAGGCGCGAGGCGGCTTGCGCTCTCTCCAGCCGTCCCTGCAGCGACCTCAGCTTCCCTTCCAGGCCGTCTGCCTTTTGCATCCATTCGGCCAGGACCACCTTCAGGTTGGCCAGGGCTCCGGCCTGCTGCTTCTCTGCTTCCCGGGAGGCGGACAGCTGGAGGGCAGTCTCCTCTTTCTGCTGGGTGACCGCAGTCAGTTGTTCCTGCAGGGACCCGACCCGGGCAGCGGCCCGCTGGCTCGCCTTCTGCATGGCGTGGGAAGATGACAGGAGCCTCTCCTCTAGCGCCGTGACTTTCCTCCTGAGTTGAGCCGCTCTGTCTTCTGCCAGCCGCGCTGCCCGGAGATGCCAGTCTTCGCATTCTGAAGCCTGCGTCCGAGACCTCCCCAGCTCCTGGCCTAAGCGCGCTCCCTTGTCGCGCAAAAGGCGAACCTCCTCCCGCAGGGCGCACTTTTCCACTCGTTCCTGTCTCAGCGCCAGCGCCGCCTCATCTCTCTCGTGCTGAAAGACAATGCTCTTTTCCTGCATGGAGGTCACTGCATTGAGAAGCTGGCTCAATTCCCCAGCCCGGCCCTCTTCTTTTTCTCTCAGGAGGCACTCAAAAGCCAGAGCCTTCTTCTCCACGGAGACGCATTCGAATTCCTTCTCCCTCAGCATCGTAGAGAGGCGCCTGTTCGTCTCTTGTAAGGCTTGGTTTTCGGTGTCCTTCTCCCTGGACCTTTCCAGCAGTTTTGCATTCTCCCGTTTGACTTGGCACGCATCCGCTTCCAGATGGACTATCCTCTCCTTCAGGTTTGTCACGGCCTGCCTCAACAGTTCGTTTTCGCTCGCTTGGGTCGTGAGGGTTTCCCTCAGAGAAAGGAATTCCTCCCTCTGCGCCTCGATTAAGAGCTCTCTGTCCTCCAGCGTGTTCTGTAAAGCCTCCTGTTTCTCCTTGAGCCGCTGAATTTCGGAATCCGTCTGTGCGTGCCGTTCTCTCTCCCGTTCCGAGGTGGCGGCCATCGCCTCGGACAGTCTCTGAGTCTCCTCCTGGAGGCTTCTGATGGCTGCGTCTTTTTCCTCCGTGGCTCGCCTTAAGGCTTCCACCTCTGCTGGCGGCCCTTTCGAAGACTCGCCCGGCGCCTCGGACTTAATTGCCTCCTGAGAGCCGGCCGCCTCGCAAGTCCGCGACGATGCGGCGGGCGGCTGTGGTGACGTGAGGGCGGGTGGACCCAAGAGAACGTCCTTGGCATTGCAGAGCTGCTCTAGGCCGAGCTGCATCTGTGCCAGTCTCTTCCCCAAGAGCCGGAGTTGGGTCGCATCCCCTCGAGGACGGGGGAACGGGGCGGCAGAGTGCATCTGTCGCCGACACTTCTCCTCGCTGTCCACTAAGGCCCGTGCCTCGAGTGGTGGGAGTTCTTTCTGAAGTTGGGATGACTCCCGCTGCAGATTGTGCACCTCGGTCAGCACCAGCCGCTGCCACTCCTCCAGCACGTTGACCCGCTGCTTCAACGTGTCCCGTTCCCGGAGAAGCTCCTCCAGCTGATTCGCGTCCATGCCCCGAACCTCATGGCCACCGTTGGACGTTTGCCAGATGGTCAGTAAAGTCTGACATTTCTGGCTCAAGGCATCGATTTCAATGTCTTTGGCTCGGACGAGGCGTGATAAGTGCCAGATCGCTTCTTGAAACATGTCCTCACCGCCGCTGTCAGATCGAGGGCGCCGTGTCTGATTTTCGCCTCGCAGCTTCCCGAGCTCTGCTTCTTTGGCCACCAGCAGGTCCATCATTGTGTGATTCGCCCTTTTCAGGTGGCTGTTTTCCCTCACCTTCTCGTCGAAAACGGCCAACACTCGTTCCCTTTCCAAAGCATATGCTTGCAGTTGCTGCTGGAGACCCCCCGCGTCCTGGACGGAGGCAGCCGAAGCTGGGCGAGTGGGAAGGCCCTGGCTCTCCCAGTCTTGCGCATGGATCGTCTGAGTTCGTGGACCGGTCTCATCTTCGTCCGGCTCATCAAGCTGCTCGGTCAGAGGGATCGTCTTTTCGGTCCCAAGTTTCATCTCCCCTTCTGCCGCTTCTCTCCCTTTTCCTAAAGGTTCGGTTTCAGCTTTGGCCCCATCATGCTTTTCACTTCTGTTTGGCCGACGAAGACCCGCCTCTCTCGCTCCTTGACAAATCTCAGCAGGTTTTTGTCTGCACGGGCTGTTTCTTCTCGGGCGACGGGGTTTGGATGTGTTCTGTGGTGTTCTGCGCGGTCTCGCTTTCCTCCTCCTCGGCTGAAGAGAGCTGCGCGCGTTTTCTAGGCATGGGCTCGGGCGCCTCCTTAAGATCGCCCACTTGCCGTTTCTGCTCTTGGCAAGATGGAAGGCGTTGTGCCTTCCTCTGCTTTTGCTCTTCAGTGCTCCTTGGAGGATGCTGGGTTTCCTCCTCCAGGTGACCTTCGATCCCTTTCAGTTGAGACACCTCAGATTCTAGTTGTGTCCCGGCGTCGAGGGTGTTCTGGTCAACCACAGGAGCGGCTCGAGCCCGTTGTCTCCGTGGCTCCAGTTCTTCCCTCAGGTGACTGCCTTCTTCCTGCAGGGAGGCGAGCCCCGTGTCTCCTTCCTCGAGGGTTTCCCGCAGAGTTGCGGTGTCTCTCTGAGCTGGAGTTGCCGGTCTCTCCTTCTCGGGTTGTCCGGTCGCCTGAATGGCTTCCGTCTCCTTTCTCCCCGAGTCGGGGAAGTCTGGCAGCTTTTGCGTCCCCTTCCTCAGCACACCTCTGGTGAAGTCAGAGAGGTGTGCGGGGAGGGAAGCCACGCTGCCGCCCACTCGCCCCAGGGAATGGCCTAAGCCGGAGCCGAGGCCGAGGCGGCCAAACCAGGAGGCCATCGCTGCGGGTCACAGCACTGACCTGGTGCGATCCGCGAAGAGCGTCCAGCCCAGTCGGACAGTCCCGCCAAGTGTCAGGGCCCCGGTGGCTGCGCGAGGATAAGAGTCAAATCACAGCCAGGCGTTGCTAGGCAACGGCGGGCTGGCGGCCTGGGGGCGGGGCCTGGGCGGGGCTGGGGCGGGGCCTGGGCGGGGCTGGGGCGGGGCGCGGGCTCCAACCGTTGGGCTCGGGCTCCGGGAGGGGAGGGGAGGGGCTGCCCGCAACCGCGAGGCCGGCCGCCTGGCCCTCACCCATGGCCACCTCCTGACCCGCGTGCCCCGCTCCTCCCCACCCACCCCCCACCGCCAGCCCCGTGGGCCTCCGCTCAGCCCCAGGGCTTCCCACCACGGCGGTGGGCCCCCTTCTCCCTCTGATTCAGTGCCGCCCCCGGGGGCCAGGCGGCCCTCCTGCCCCCTGGGGCCGCTCGCCAGGAACGCCGCGCTGAAGGCCGCCATCCCCACACCACCGCCACCTGTGCGCGTGGCAGCGCGTGTGGGCAGAAAGGACCCAGGGCTCTGACTGCCGCCAAGCGCCTCCCATGCTCCCTCCTGTCCTGCAGCCGGGGATTTTCCCAGCCGGCTTGGAGAACCCTCGGAGGGCCAAGGTACGTGGGGACCCGCCTCCACCTGCAGAGTTCCGACGAGTGTGTTTGGACACACGTCAGCCCCCTGCGCGGAAGCACGACCCTCCTGAGCACCCTGACCATTGCCATCCCCCACACAGTCGCCGCGGTCCTTGCCCCGCCGCCTCGCCCCCCTCTTCCTGCTGCCCTGCCTGGACAAGCGGTCCCCGGGAAGAGTCTGGGGTCTCTCGGGCGCCACAGGCGGGCTGTGGCACACCGCGTGCACGCTGTGCGCCCGCTTCTGTCAGCGCGGGGCGGACTCTCGTAGGGAAGGAAGTCTTCCCCATGCATCGAGCGGGCGGTGGAGCGGGGAAAGGACCCAGAGGTGCTCGTGGAGCGCGCGGCCCCCAGCCCCGCTGAGCCCGGCGGAACGTCGTCCTCGGGGCCCGACTCGAGGCCGGCGGCCGAGGCCCGGCTGCGCGCCGCGCCCTGGGCCTGCCGTGCGCTCCTGCCCTGGCGTGAGACGCGGGGGAAGCGCGGCTGGCCCCGCCGGCCTGGGGACCCGCCGTCGCAGCGGCCAGAAAGTCCCGGTCAGCCAGCCCCGAGCTACGCGGGCCTGGGAGCCGGGCGCCGCCGCCGCCGCCTCGACTTGGCCAGGCGGGAGCAGCCGCCAGGCCGGCCCGGTGCGCGCGCCACGAGCCCCGCAGGCCAGGGGAGCCGCCGCCGCCGCCAGGTAGTGACCGTTGCACTGCGGGAGGCCGCGGGCCCACCAGAGCGTGGGCAGGTGAGGGCCCGGGTAGGCAGCCTCCCTCCGTGCACCCGTCGGGGTCTCCACCGCCCGGGCCCCGCCCCCGGGAGCAGGGACCTGCGCCTTCTCCTGTCCTGCCGGCGACCCTGGCGCCCGTGCTGGCTGCATGGGGCCACGACTCCCATTCCTGGGGCGCGTGCCGCAGCACCGGCGACGGTGGCGCTGGGGGGGGGGGGCGCGGGGCGGGGCGCGGCGGGGTGGCGGGTGCTGGGACCGGATTCTCAGCCTTGGGCTCCAGCGGGGCGGCGGGGGGCGGCGAGGAAGGAGTGGCGTGGGGTGGTCGTGCGGGCAGGGCGCGCCGCGGAGACCCTTGAGGTCCAAGTGCAGACAGAGGAAATCAGTAAAGGGGCTTCCAGCCTGTGGGATCCCCTCGGTGCGTGCGTTTCCCTTGGGCCTTCAGGGAAGCGGGAGGCGGTGCTGCCTCCAGCCCAGGGAGAGGAGGAAGTAGCGGTGCCAGTTGTTGACCCCGCGAAATTTGGAATCAGGAGCAGGATGCAGGCGCCGGGCGCCAGTGAAAGGATAAAGGGTTCTCCCGATCCTCTTCCTCAGTTAAAGGGATTGTCTTTTGAATTTGAAGTTTCATCTCCCATTCTTGCTCCTTTCTTTCTGTTTCTAATCTTTTACTTTCAGCTTTACAGAAACTATGCTTTTCACTTCCACTTGCTATGCAAGACCCTGAACTTTTGTTTTTAAAAAAATCTCAGAATGTTCTGTTTGAATGTCCTGGGGTTTTTCAGGCAATTGTGTTTTGATTTGTTCTGTGGTGTTTTGCAAGCTGTCCATTTCCTCATGTTTGGCTCAATAGACTTGTGTGTGTTTCCTATGCATTTGCTTGTGCTGGTATGTCAGATCATCCTTTTCCTGTTTCTGCTCTAGGAAAGACGGAAGTCGTTGTGTCTTCCTCTGCTTTTGCTCTTCGGTTATCTTTTGACCATGTTTTGTTTGCTCCTCCATATGACCTTTTATCACATTCGACTCAGAGACCTCAGATGGTAGTGGTGTAACAGCATCCAGCAGTTTAGGATCAACCACAGGTGAGGCTGGAGCCTGTTCTCTCAGTCGCTCCAGTTCTTCTTTCTGGTGACTGTTTTGTTCTTCCAGGGAGGGAAGCCTTGTGTCTTCTTCCTCTAGGGTTTCCTGTAAAGTTTTGGTGTCTCTCAAAGCTGGAGTTTCCAGTCTCTCCTTCTCAGGTGGTACAGTTGCCTGAATGGCTTCCGTCTCCTTTCTCCCTGAGTCAGGGAATTCTTCCACCTCTTGCATCCCCTTTCTCAGCACATCTTTGGTGAAGTTAGTGATGTGTTTGGTGAGGGAAGCCACACTGCTGCCCACTTGCCCAAGGGACTGGCCTAAGCTGGAACCGAGGCCACCAAACCAGAAGGCCATCGCTGTGGTTCACAGCACTGACCTGGTGCACTTCTCAAAGAGTGTCCAGCCCAGTCGGACAGTCCCACCAGGTGTCAGGTCACTGGTGACTGCATGTGGCTACGAGTCAAAGCACTATGAGGCATTCTCAGCCAATGCCAGCTTGTGGGAGGGCCCTCCAACAGGGAGGGTGTGGCTGTAAACTCTGAGGCCTTACCTGGGACCTTACTAATGCCTCATCTACAGTCACCCATCCCTCCAGGTGCCTCTGTTCTTCCAGAAGACTTCTTCCAACCACCGTGGTTGGGGCTCTTCTCCCTCTGCTTCAGTGACTTTCCCAGTGCCAGGTGCCACTCCTGCCACTTCACTGTCAGCTGCCATGATAGCTGCTCTAAAGGCTGTCATCTCCAACCTACCTCCACCTGTACATGTGTGCGCAGGTGTGCTAATAGAAAGTACCCATTGCCTCTGAGCTTTTTACTATGTGTTCCATACCGTCCACATTGTCCTTCAGCTGCTTATCTTCATGCCACAGTTTTTTTTTCAATTTTCATTAAATTGTACATAGTGATGCACATCCGCCTTAAGATTGCATCTCAGTACGCTTTGACAAATATCTATACCTGCGGATAAGCACAACCCTAGTGAAGACACTGAACATTTCCGGTGTGAAATAGGAAACCAAACAGGTCACTTATGTCTAAGGGCTTTAAAATGGAGCCAGAAACCCATTATGGAAATGGGTCTTATGCACGTCCTCATTGGGCAGAATATGATCTTTTGAACTCAGTCAAGACTCAAATATTCTGAGAATCCTGCAATAAACCTGCAACTTGTCACAGTGACAGACTTTTGCCTCTTTGTAGTCAGCCCTAGCAATTAATTATGTTTAGTCAAAATTAAGTTTCTGTCACTGACTCCAATTAACGTTCTTTGTAATGCAAATCTCCCTCTTTTGCCTTTAAAAGCCCTGGTTTCTTAGTCCCAGTGGGATGCTATTTCCAGTTGCTTCTCAAATCTGTGTACCCCTAATTGTAATTCTTTGAACCCAAAATGAACGCCTTTCTGCCTCTCAGTTTGGCTCTTTGCTTTGATGTTAACATACACGTGCCAGGAGTAGGACCTGAAGCAATCTCCCCTTTGTGGACCGGCATCCTCAGGAACCGGATATGGTACCTACACGAGCCCCTTGCGCTGACGGTTTCCAGGGACCTGTGGCTCCTGCAATTGGGAGCCCTCCCACGTTCTGACCTCCTTCCACTTGGTTGAGTTCAGTGTCTTTTTGGGGATGGTTGACTGCCTATGAGACAATTGTCTCAGTGCCAGTGTGGCTTTTTTGGCTCAAGGTCATTGCCCCAGGAAGGACTTCCCTTGCAGAGTTTTCTCCCCTCTGCTTGGTGAGCACTCTGACATAATTGATGGGTTTCCCTATTGTCATTCTTACTGTTTTGTTTGCCCCCTTTTTTTCTTTAACATGGGACTTTTATTTCCTGAAGTTCCTTGAGAAGTTCCTCCCTCAGGATCTCCAGCTGGTTTTCTGTTGAAAACATATGGTCCCTTCTCTTGTAAATTTTAATCCCAGTGAACCAAGATTACTAAGGATGATTTGCAATTACAACTGGCAGTAGAAGGAACATCCTGATTTGATACTATCATTTGATACTATCATTTAAAAGTGCATGCAGTTAAAAGCAAAGGCTTCAAAATTCCACAATAGTTTTATTGAAAGTTTGGTTGTGTAGGTACCTGAAATTGGCCACCCCAAGATATGTCTCTTTGGCATCAGGATTATTTGAAGCTGATTGCTTTTGATAAACTGGGAGAGGGAAGAAGGCTCTGAGGAACGGAACTTGCCCTTTGTTAGGACACGTTTACATTTGTAAGGTAAATCTCCATCTGTAAAATGTGCCTCCCTCTCTGTACCAGGAAGAAGAAAGGAGATGCCCTTCTCTCTAGAAACTCTTACAATATCAAAGGCAAGGACCTAAATCTGCATTTTATTGTGCTAGTCTGGTAACCTCCTGTAACTGACTTCCCTCCCCCTCCCAATGTTGACATTTCTTTAAGGATTAAGCATCTTTCCTTAGGCTAGGAACTGATTGCTGCACTCACCTGTGACCACCCAGCTCCAGACACTAGACTTGCCTCCGGCTACACCCACCGAGATAGCAGACCCACTACCTGCTGTGTCCATCAAGTGCCGACAGGGCAATCTTGCGACTATTGTGGGAGGGACATTTCAATCATATGTGAAACACCCTGTTTGGGGGTATATAACCACTATGTGCACCCCACTTTTTCGGTGCCCTTTCTTCCTTCAGGAAGAAAGGCCCTGGGCCATGGTTCCTCATAAAGCTTTGTTTAATTTTCTCTTGCTTTTCTGTCTCATGTGAATTTAATTCGTTCTCTGGCCAGACGAACCCACATTTGGGAAGAGGAAATGTCTTCCTCCCCTACAGTTTTGGCGTAGTCGGCAGTATAAAATTTCACTGGCTGAACACTGCTTGCTCCTGGACTGCTGCGGCTGAGAGATCCCGGACCCCTGACAAGAGCCGGCAAGAGGTAAGAGTTCTTACCACGTCAGTCTCCCAGATCTCTGCCTACAGACTCCAATGGAAGCAAGAGTGGTGAGCTTTTTGCTCTTCTAAATTTAGATTAGCAGGAGAAAATGTTGGTGAGGCTAGTGACAAATAAAAATGGCAAGTAATAGGACATATTGGAATATATGAGGAAGCCATTTGGTGTAAACCTAATTAGGCCTGACCTTGTCTTTCCAAAAGGGCCTGACCTAGGCCGTTGAGCATGCATTGTATATCTACTTTAGAGATTCACTATGGCAAAAGCAAAGGCCCTTGAGATAAAGGTGCAACTTCCCTTCCCGTCCCAATGTTGGCGTCTCCTTAAGGATTAAGTATCTTTCCTTAGGCTAGAAACTGATTGCTGTGCTCACCTGTGACCGCCCAGCTTGAGACGATAGACTTGCCTCCTGCTATGCCCACCAAGATAGCAGACCCACTACCTGCTGTGTCCATCAAGTGCTGTGCCGACAGGGCAATCTTGTGACTATTGTGGGAGGGACATTTCAATCATATGTGAAACACCCTCTTTGAGGGTATATAACTGCCCTGTGTACCCCCACTTCTTTGGAGTGCTCTCTTCCTTTGTGGAAAGACTCTGCCAGGTTATAATCCTAAGATTTAAGCTCAGAATAAACTCACCCAAATTTTCACTTATAGATTGGTTATGGATTATTTTCATCAACATGAGTCACTAATAAGGGTAGGAGACCTGTGATTTATTCTGTGAACTGTCCTGCTGAGGTTGTGTGCCCAGCATAGGAACTGTTGTGTGACTCTTATCTTGATAAGCCTGTGGAAGAGGCCGTGAGGGCGACGTCTGATCTCTTCTTTTCTTTGTCTGTTTTGCTCATCATCTCTTCTGTTGTCACCAAGTCGAGGTTAAGTTCAGGCTGGACCTGACCAGAACCTGGACCTTCTGTAAAATCGAAAACTTGGGTTTCTCTGTGCCTTTGTGATGCAGTTGGACAGGTAGATCAACCTAGAATGTAATTTGAGTTACAACCCAGTTTCTGGGAAATCAAGAGCAACTGTGCTTAGAAAATCCTTGCAAGACTGGAAATACTGCTCTAGAGGCAGTTTAGATTCCACCCAGTTCCTTTATCTCGAAAAGGATTATCATCTCCCCTCTCCAGGAACTACTACCTAGCCAATCATTAATTCCTAAGACTGAAGAAAAAAAAAGGGGAGGGGAAGAAAAAACAGCTTCCAAATTCTTTTTGGTAGCAATCTTGAGTTCTGCTAAGTTAAGTGATAAAAATCTGAGTATCTGGGTAATTTTTGGATTGGATAGAACAAACGTTGCTAAACATCTAAGTTTATCTGCTTTTGGTTTTTATTCCAGAGATGCTAAAAGTCTTTGGGCCTTTTACTGTAAAGTGATGTGTTCCTAGAAATTATGAAGTGTTTAGAATGCTGATATAAAAGACAATTCATAATTGCTTACCTTTTTAGTGTTTACTAGGGTCTGTTAATGGTTAAAAGTTCTAGTTAACATATATAATTAAAGCTATTGGAAATTAATAAGGAAAACAGCTCTGCATTCAAGGAAAGGAAGTTTTCAGTAAAGAAGGTATAAAGAATGGAAATATTTTTGTTTGGTTGGTTAAGAAAGATAAATTTGTCCTAATGTACTAGAAGGGAAGAAAGAAAGCTTGGGACAAATTCTGAAGGCAAAAAGAAAGTTATAGGAGGTTTGTGAAAGAAATTCTGAAAGAGTTTTGTACCTGGTCAAGTTGGTTAAGATTGAAATGAATCTGATTAAGTAAATGGGTTTTAATATGAAAAAAGGTAAACTGGTACAAAAATTAGAATTTGGCTCTCTCTTAAAAGGATAATTTTCTTAAACTCTTAGTCTGCTCTTGATAACGAGATTATAAAAGGTTTTTCCTTCTGAGTAAGTTTACAAAAGATCTATGTTTTGTTGTATCTATGTTTATGTTTCCTAGGTGCAAAAGACAGAGGTCTCTCTATTGTGGCTTTTTTTTTTTTTTTTTTTTTTTTGCTGTTGATACCTAAGCATTGTTTCACAGTGAGCATTGTTTAAATAAGTGTTTTAAAAACCTTTTGATATTTTTGCCAAGCTTCTCTCTCAAAAAAAAAATTATTCAAGTCCTAAATAAAGGTTTTCCTTTGACCTGAATGAAGGAAGAGAATTTCTCTGAGGATTTTCAGAGGGCCCCTGAGACTTCTCAAAGAAATTTGCTCTCTCTTCCTATAAGGTGAAAAATACTAAACTACTTAGGCTTATTTAGTATGTTAATTTACATTGGAAGCATTATCAGATAAGCGATGATAATCTTTCTTAAGTGGTATTATGTGGGTAAATGCTATTGATATAGATGTCTTAAAATTATATAGCATTCTTGAAATTCTGATCTGTCCTGGTTATCGGTCATAACTCCAGTTATTATCTTAAAGTGTTGCACGTCACAGAAGTAGCCAAGTTTCTTTGTCAATTGCCCTTTTGAGTCTTTTGTCCACTTACAGATAGTTGCTGTTTTACTCTGATGCTTTTTGCTTTTGCAAATATGTCTTATCTTCAGAGACATTCATGGAAAAGACTCCGACACTTACTCTGGATTACAGTTTTCTGATAAACTTTCAGATTGTAAAACTGAACTGGGTAAGAAATTACAGAAATCTAAAGGAGAAACTGATGACCTGGTAAAACTGCTAATAGAAGATTAAGATCAAGAACAGATTGTACAGGACTGAATGAACTGAGGGTGATAATTTTTGTGACTCTTACTTGAAATATTGTTGATTTTTTGATGTTTTGCTTTGTTTTCTCAGATTCAAGAAAATCTTTTTCTCTTTTCTCTTATGCTAGCTATGACTTATAGCAATTTAGTGAAATTGAGTGAAGTTATACCTTTGTTAGCAAAACTGAGACATTTATCTTTTTCTCCCTACCTGATCCCTCGAGAGTTTGGAAACTCTTTGTGAGTATGGTTATTTCATGGCAATATAGTTATTTGCATACGTTCAATAAGAATCTGTTCTCCTTATAACAGGACATTGGTTATCTTGCCAAGCTTTGACTGGAATGTCATATTTGAGAAAAACATACAGACTTGGATATGGCAATACTGCGTTTGAGGAATAAGGTTGACTTTCTGGAAATAAAGCCACTTGGAAAAATGAGCCTGGTACCTTGCTTTACAGAGAGATTCCAGCAATCTTACCTGATAAGTAAGGAAGCTTGCTTATCTGGCAGGTGCAAGGAACCTCGGAATATTTGGGGGACCTCAAGAAGAGAGGAATTCACCCAAACCTAAGGTATTGCAGGCAAGGCCTGATGGCACAAATCCTTGGCTTGGCTTTCCCGGCCTCAAGAGGTCTTTACAGTTCAATCTGAGATTCCTCATAAAAATTCCAGCAAAGCAAATTTAAGAGCCTATCTGATCAATTGGTATTCTTGCTGCACTTATGTAAATAATTGGGCCAAGTTTCATGAAACTAAACTTATATTGCAAACCAATTAGTCTTCATTTGACTATCTTTGGTAAAAATGAGGGTGATTTTAGAGAGAAGAATTATGTTTCAGTGAAAAAACTATAATGCACATTTGTGGATATTAGATCCTAGTTCTGTTAATTGTCTTTGAGGCTTTTTCTACCTGTGAGCTGGACTGGATCCTGAATTCTTCTACTGAAATATCTGGTTACAAACCTCCAAACTAATGTTTTCAATTTTTCCCTCATTTTCTTCTGGAATCATTGAGAATTGAACATGCTCTTTTTCCTGAAACCTTGCAAACTGAAGCTGAACGACGTGATAGAAACTTAAGAGAGATTCCTGTCTGTTGCTGTGTAAGCTGGAAGCCACTCACAAAGATACCTGAATGCCCGATGACGTCATCAGAGACCTTTCAAGCTACAAAAAGATGCTTTGACTCTGACAGCTAGAAGGCTTCTTGACTGCCTGCCCCCTGGAGGCAGGAACTAATTTATAATTTGCTCCAACCAATAACCTTGTTACCTTGCTTCCAACATCACAAGGGAGAGAAGACCACGACTGCATTCTATTGTTTAATTTGGTTTACAAATGAGTCTTACTTCAATGATAAGTGAGGATGTTACACTGTCTAACCTCAAGAATGCCTGCTACTTTCTGTTAACTCTGCTAACCCAGTAAAAGATTTCCTTCTACAGGCTCAAGAAATTGCCACGGAACAAGAGAAACAGATATGGCAGTCAAAAGGGGGAATTATTGACACCCCCTCGCAGATGTGGTTCGGGCCCAATAAGAAACCCACTCCATGGGTCACAAGGCCACTTTCCCCTTCCCAAGGGACCCTTTGAGGTATGGCAATTGGACTTTGCCCAAATGCCACCATCTCAAGGATATAAATACATCTTGGTAATGATTTGCATGTTTTCACATTGGATTGAGGCCTTTCCCTGCAGAAGAGCAATGGCTTTAACAGTAGGTAAATTACTATTAGAGAGAATAATTCCTGTTTGGGGAATTCCTACTGAGTTACATAGTGACTAGGGAACTCAAATCTGTTTGTAATGTTTGGCCAATATTGCAGCATTTCCCCTGTGCTTACCATCCTCAATCCTCAGGATTGGTAAAAGGAACTAACGGCACAACCAAAACTTAATTGGCAAGCTTTCAGAAACATTTACTCTCTCACGGCCAAAAGCTCTTGTGCTAGCGCTCTTTAATCTTAGATCTATACTTTTTGTAAACATCGGCTGTCTCATTTTGAAATAATAGTAAAACAGCCTATGCAATTGGATGAAGAAATATATGAACCAGCTTTGCTTAAGGGATGTATTACATTGTTTTCATGGTCTTATTGTGGTGCTTAAAAGAAATGAAAGATTTGTAGCTGATTCTTTCACAGAGAAGTCCCAGAACTTAAGGATCATGGACTGTAACCGGAAGAATTTATGTATTGAAAGAGACATCAAATAAGTCTCTTTGCAGCCCTATTGGAAAGGACCATACGAGGAGGAGAAGAAGACGACATCTGTTTTAGACAGCTGTCCCAAGACTCCGGACCAGGCCTGTATTGCCAACCTTATATCTCCTTATTTAAACCTTTGTTATGCTTAAACTGTATACCTATTTTATAATTTGTTTGGAATGCTATCATACTTAAAGTGATTAATTTGGAACAGACTGATCTTGAAGGCCAGGAATTTATCGAGTGACTCCTAATGGAACTCAATGGTTATGTGGAACAAATCTTTGGCCTTGGCTACTGCCTGGATGGCTAAGACACTGCACCCTGAGCTTCCTTTAAAAGCAGGGAAGGAGTCAGGCTGAGTTAAAACCTGATGTCAATCTCCCTTTCTTAAGGCCAGATGGGCTTGTTCAGTGTTACACTGGTATGGCTATATTTGCAGCTATATTTGCTTCTTCTTTGCAATTAAAAGATGTCATTATTACATTTGGAAGCTCTGACTAAATTTACTCAAGAAGCCCTTAATGATAGTCAAGCAGGAATAACCTTATTCAAATACTGAAATGTCTTTAATGAGAAGGGCTGTCCTTCCAAACAGAATGCCTTTAGATATTCTTACTGCATCCCAAGGTGGTACATAGACAATCACTCAGACTGAATGCTGTGCTTTTATACGTCATGAATCTTCCAATGTGTCATCTCTGCTAAAGTACATGAAGAAGCAGGTGGATACCTTATGCGATCCTGCACCTAGCTTGATTTGTTTCGTTGGCTCCCTTTTCAGTATCAGTTCCCTTTTTTGATCCGTATTGGAATTCCTATTTCTATTATTTATTGGAATCCTTGTACTGGTCATAATATTCAAACTAATTGTTGTTTTCTTTACTCAGGGTTGTAAGAGTAGAATACAAACTCAAGTAATGATTGCTCAACGGCTTGAGATGGTCGATCTGTCTTATAACCCTGGACAAATGTCCTTTTCTGATAGGGACTATGACTAAGAATTCATTTCAGACTAATCCTTTCAAATACGTTGAGTTATTATTGTTACTGTACTTGTTCTATAATCATATACAATGTAAATGTGAACTGTCATAGAAAAGCACATATACAGTGTTTGTGCAACAATCTAAAATTAATTGGAAATTACATGACATGAAATACTTCCTCTGTTAATATATATATAACTCTATGCTTGTCCACTATTTCCCCCCAACGTGGTCGGCTAGGCAAATAAATGAGCTCAAAGCCTAGCACCGAGGGACATGATGGACCCAGGGCAGGCAGCAACCACCCTGGCGCCGAGGAATAATATTTTGATCATAAATGCTTTCTATCGAAAGATTAGAGATGAAAAGGGGGAAATGACAAATAAAAATGGCAAGCAATAGGGTATATTGGAGTATATGAGGAAGACATTTGGTATAAACCTAATTTGGCCTGACTTTGCTTTTTCCAAAAAGGCCTGACTGTGGCTGTTGAGCACACATTGTATATCTGCTCAGACATTTCCTGTGACCAGAACAAAGGCCCTTGAGAAAAAGTTGCATCTTCACCCCCACATTAGCATTTCCTTAGGGATAAGCATTTTTCCTTAGGCTAGGCACTGATTGCTGCACTCACCTTTGACCACCCAGCTCACCTGTGACCACTCAGCTGGAGACAACAGACTGCCACCCTGCTGTGTTCACTGAGACAGAAGACCTACCTGCTGTTTCCATCAATCGCTGTGCCGACAGAGCAGTCTCGCGACTATTGTGAAAGGGACATTTCAATCCTATGTGAAACATCCTGTCTGGGGGTATATAACCAGTCTGTGCACCCCACTTCTTTGGTGCCCTTTCTTCCTTTGGGAAGAAAGGCCCCAGGTTATAATCCTCAGATTTAAGCTCAGAATAACTCACCCAAATTTTCATTTATAGATTGGTTATGGATTATTTTTCATCGACAATAGAAACTAATCTAAATGTTTGTCAAGTTAATGTGATATAAAATAATCTTTGGTAAATAAAAGCTTGTCTAAGTTTGTTGGGTTAATTAAAATAGGCATGTCCTGAGAGTTCCCAGCATAAAATAGTAAACTTGTTGTACCTAGCTTTACTAAAAATCAAACAAGTTTACATTATCTCTGCTACAAAATTTGTCAGCAGAAAAGTGACGGCTGCCTTTGTCTAATGTCTCGTGAAGTTTTTGTAGGTAATGTAAACAACATTATTAGGAACAAGTAAAGTAAATGATGTAAGTAAGATAAAAGTTTTTAGCTGAACTTTTTAATAATAGTCATGTGTTATGATGTAAGTACTTAAAAATAACTTCAAAACCTCTTGGTAACTTGAAACCTCAGAGTTTTACTAAATTAAGCTAAATGCTAGAAATTTATTGAGTATCTTGACCATTTCTAGATAAGATAAAATATTAAAACATTAATTACTAAACATAGGTTTATCTACTTTCAGCTTCTGATTAAAAACAAAAAACCTAAAAGATGTTTGGGTCTATTAGTAAACATGTCTTGTGCCACACTGAAAAATGTATGCTAAAGGAAATGTATGTTTTCAGTAAAAGAAGGTATAAGGAATGGAGATGCTTTAAGAAAGTAAATTGGTCCTAAAGTCAAAGTGGTTATGGGAAAGAGGAAAGAACAAACTCTGAATATGAGTAAGAAAGTCACTGAAGGTTTGTGGAAAAGGAACCCCGAGAAAAGAAGTTTTCCGCCTAGTCAAGCTGGCAAAGATTGAAGGAATTTAATTAAGTCAGCGTTTCTAAGACCAAAAGTAAGCTGGTGCAAAATTAGAAACTTGGCTTTCTCACTGTTATAAGGATGAGGTTTTCTTGGGCTTCTAGTCTGCTCTTGATGAAGAGATTATGAAAGGCTTCTCTTTACATTTGATAGTCTGCCTAAAAGGCAAAAAAGGGATTTTATGTTTTCAAAATCATTTCCCGTGTTGCTTTTATCAGGTCTTTGATTGCGAGAGCTAAGGGTTTTCTTACGGCCATTTAACTTTCTCTATTTGTCTGAAAGTCTTTGTCACATGGTCGAAGGCATAACTGAGTATTAGCTCACAGTGACCTATGATCCTATTTGACCAAGGGTTTTAAAACTGATTTGAGATTTTTTGATGAACTTCTGAAAATCAAATTCTAAATGAAGTCTTTTTCGACCTCTAGTTAACTTTGGGATTTTTCAGAGGATCCCTGCAACATCTTAAGGACTCGTTCTCTCTCCTTATAAAAAGAGGGATATGATACTAATTAGGCTTATTCAATAAGTTAAATTACATGGGAGGCATTTTCAAATAAGAAATAACATTTAGGCTTCTTTATGTTGTATTTCCATAGGTATATAAATATTCTAGAAATTATGTGAAATTCCTACAAATCTGATATGTCCTGATAGAATGTTATCAGTCATAACTCTAATTATTATCTTAAAATGTTGTATGTCACAGAAATGACCAAATTCCTTTCTTAACTGCTGTATAATGAACCCTTTTTAAGTTCTTTCTCAGTTAGAGTTACTCTGACAATGGTTCATAGAAAGGAAACTCATCAGACTTAACTGGGTCTCTGTCATCAAAATTGAGGCCCCCCTGTGAGGACTGAATCTGAGCATCAGGAAAATGCCCTAGCTGACTTTCGTGCAAAGGCAGCAACATCAGAATCTGTAGAGACTGGCATGTGTGGATGAAGTCTACTCTGTCTCTGCAAAGAATAGCCCCTCATTGCCAGACTTTCATTATCCTGACGTGTTCTTGTAACACGGCAACTGTCTGGTCCTGAATCAGAGGAATTAAAGTGTGTAAATAGTGGCTGTACATAAACAAACAGTCAGGGCTATGGGAAACCCCAAACAGCTGCTTGGTTCTGGCTTCCTGGCAAACCCCACTTTTGGGTTTTTGCATTCCTTTCCCCACCATAGTGCATTAAGCAAAACTCTATCCCTAGAGGCCTCACATCTCCTCCCCCTGGCCCGTTTGAGTACTTGCAGCTGGATTTCATTCAGCTGATGTTTAATATGGGTTAGCAGCGTGTTCTGGAGTGGAAAGAAATCTGGGATCTTTGCAGCTCCTTCTGATCCGATCTTCCCGGGCCTTTTATGTACTTGACATATTGTGAAGTCCTAGAATATCAAACAGGGGATGTATAGGCAAGGGAAAACCCACTTTTACTGAGAAATAAATGAATCCTAAAAGGATGTGGTCATACAGCATCATTCTTATATGTGAAGGCAGCATGTGTCTCTAACCTGGAATTCCCTTTGTGGCTGCCGTTCCCACTGTGGGCATGGCAGACCCTTCAGGGACTGGACGTTCGGGCACAGGGTCCTAGGATCAGTATGTGCACCTCACATTCCTGTCAGACTACAGATGATTTGAATACATCATTCTATTTATGTTTCTCACATATTGGTAGATGCCACAGTAATTAATCCACTGAAAATTCATTTAAAACTATTATTGCACTCTGTCTGCCTTGCGTGTTCGTGTGTGTGCATTTTCTCCAGCACAGATAGTAAAAGGACAACAGGCCCACAGTCCCTTATCTAACGTCGTTGGGGTCAGATGAGTTTCAGAATTCAGAATTTTTCAGATTATGGAAAAGTAATAATGTGTACATGTCGTTTTTATATAATGTCTCCAGCTGGGTCTGGGGCAGCAGCCCTTAGCCAAACATGTTAGCATTTCTGTAGCAAAATATATGAATGTATCTCACACCGAATGGAATACATAGAGATGATAAATAGCTTCATGTCACTTCAGGTCCAGTTTCGCTGCCTAGTGACGTATAAAAAGAACTTGTCCTTTAGATTTCAAAATGCTGGATAAGGGAGATGGACCCGTCTTACTTTCAGTAATGTTCCAATAGACAGAGCCTGTGAACTTTTTAGACTTTTAGTGCTGTTTCCCATACTCCAGGAAGTTGGAAGCCACAATTACATTCTGTAAGCAGGGGTCACAGACTCAAGTGCCAGGGCAGGTAAAATTAAGAAGCCAAGTGGGCGGTTGGTTACAAGACAGTAGTGAGTGTGAGGACTGTGATGAGCTAGTGGGTCCGTGTCCATCTGCAGGAGCTGGCTGCTCTCAGCTCTAGCCACTTGTTGCCGTGGGGAATGTTCACACAGTGTAGCCACATCTTCCCATGTTCACCGATCCCCCAGAATGCTGATTTCCACGTAAAGTTTCTTGACATTTAAATGTTGTCAACTAAAAAGAAAAATCCCCTGTGGAGGCCAAAGAAAACATATCTGCAAGCTTTCTCTGGCCTTGGGCTGCCTGCTTTGACCTCTGCTCTGGAGACTAATTCTCCCGAGGTGAAAGGCTGGACGGTCGTGTTTAGGTAATGAGCTGCTTCTTGAGATGGGGATGGGACGTGTGTTTTATCGTGATTCATCGTACTTTGCATATAGGTTAGAAGTTTTTGAGTGTAAAAGACTTCACAGTAAAAAGAAAACATGAAAAAGTCGATAGACACTTTGCTTTAGAATTGCCTTATTTTCTAGCCAGTGGGAAGTTTTCTTTTTCACTTGTGAATCTGAAACTTTCAAGTTACTTATCTTGGAAAAGGGAATGAAAGCCCCAAGTTAAAAAGGAGCATCTTTGTACAAAGTTTGAGTTGAGGGAGTTTAGACTATAACGTCCCTGCCTTTCCAGGGCCCTCGTGATGGGAAGTGATATTGCGTATCCACCCTTGTATTGGGACAGGGAAGTGTCCTTGGTCTCCTCTCTTTTCAGACCACACCCCTAGGTGATGTCAGCCCCATAACACCACCTCGTGGCTGATGGCTCCCAGTTTTCTGCCTCCAGTCCTGGCACTTCTTCATCCTTACATTGATCTCTGCCTTGGACGTCTCCCTTAAATGTCCTGCTATCATTGAACTCCTGAACTTCATCCTGAAATGGGCCTCCTTTCCCGGTATTCTCTGGTTTATATGTCGGCC
Organism: Equus caballus; assembly: GCF_041296265.1. Lineage (NCBI taxonomy): Eukaryota > Metazoa > Chordata > Mammalia > Perissodactyla > Equidae > Equus > Equus caballus. Next base: position 496,869 of record NW_027222392.1, on the reverse strand, counting down.
ACCTTTGGCCTGTTGCCTTTTCTATGAAAAAGGTTTATTGGTGCCCCGTCCAGCACTAAGCCGCACAATTGAGTAGTTGTCACGGGGACCGTATGGCCCGCAGAACCTATGCTATGTACTGTCAGGCCCTTTACAGAAAGAGTTGCCGACACTTGCCCTAGTGCATTGTGTGCCCCAGTGCCCACTAGTGCACTGAATGTCACCACACCTCCTGGGTCACCTGTCAGGCAAATAAATGTTCAGAACTGCACAGAAATTCTTCTAAGCACCTACCAGGTACCTGTCTACTGTCAGTGTGAACATTTGTAAATCAGCCAGCTTGGATTTCACGTGGTCATTGGATACTCGCAGATGCACGGGCTGGAGTGGCCGCTTGAACCCCTGCCCAGCTGTTCCTTGAGGAAATTCATCAAAGTGTTCTGCTCTGCTAGATCTGGTGAGGGCTAGCATAGAGGGAGCCGGGCACAGGCACGGGGTCTCTGAGATGTGCTTGGGGCTCAGGGAAGGCTTCTCTGACATGTGACACTTGGGCAATCTTGCTAACAGGCAGGTAGAGATGCGGGGCGATAGAGAATTCCAAGAGGGAAGAAAAATTCTTAGGGGACACCTAACACACTGGCAGTTTTATCCTTTAACTTAACATTTTTTGTCTATGGATTGGAAAAACACAATATCTGATTCTTAGCAGCAGAAAAACTCTACCCAGCTTTTATTTTTAAGTTAGGTAGTGAATGGCTGTGTATAGATCCACATGTTCTCAAGTCCAGAGTGACTGTGGTGTTTAACTCAGAAGCCCCTGGATGCATTTCCATCCAATAGAAGGAGTAGGTTGGTTCTTCAAAGCTTTAAAAAACTTTAAAAGCAGCACACTCAACTTGTTTTGCTTAGCGTAAACTCATGGCCATCTTTCCCCAAAATAGACAGTTTTGTTGTAGGACGTTGAAAATCTCTTGAGGCATCATTTCCCACACCGTTACTTGTAAGTTCTTTAATTTTCATTATACTTGTTCATCTTCTCTTACAATCTTTTCAAAACTCTGACTGCTTTTGCATTTTTGGACATGCTAGGATTCATAATACTCCCCAAACCACCACAAGATGGCAGGACACAAATATATGACCACCACTGACTGTGAAGACCAACTGTTGGAGACAGGCAGCATTGACTGGCTTTGTTCTCATATGGGCAAGACCATCATTCGAAAGCTTCTGTGCAAGTTTGGGGGGATCACAGCTGGAGGACCACTGCAGTAGAATTTGGGGAGCCCTTCTAGGCAGAAACCTGAGAAAACTGGTGCTTTAGGAAGACAAGTCTGGGGGAAGGTGGAGTGAGCATTGTGGAGGAAGGGAAAGAGGAGAAGGTGAAAGGAGACCAGTGAGGAAGCTAGTGCAACAGGGTAAGAGAGAGGACGACAGCCAGAGCGAAGACAATGGCATTGGAGACTCATTGGAAAAAGTATTTAACACCATATGTAGTGTTGAGGACAAAGAAGAAAGAAAGAGACCAGTCGAGGAGATTCAGGTTATGGTTGGATGTTATTTGTTGAAAAGGTAACAGTGGTTCTTCATTCTTCCATTGTTTTAAAATGCTTCTGTTTTTAAACTTATAGTTCCTATATCGACCTTTTTGCTGGCTTCCTCTTCCAATGACATGACATTGTGTGTGTGTGTGTGTGTGTGTGTGTGAGTTTCAAGACCACCCTGTGTGAGTATCTGCGGATCTGTAAAGTGGTTTAAATCTGGGAGAGCTGCTGTCCTTCAGCTTTTCTTTTTCAGTTATTCTCGCCTATTTTCACATCAAAATGAATTTAGGTATCACTTCTTTTCTAGTTCTTAGAAAAATTCGTTCATAATTTTGGTTGGTTTGGAGCTCATTCATCCAAATATTTATTGGGTTTTTGCTAGGGGCTAGGTCCTGAGGATACAAAAATAACTAAAACTCAGGCATTTATGGTTTAGTAAATCTGTGAACTAAGCCTTGGGGAGAATGGACATCTTTACAACATGACACATCTCTTTATAGACACAAAGCTTTTATGTGGTTCATAAGTTTTGTTGTTATTGTTGAGAATAGTACCTAATTAGGTTAGCTGGTGAACATGGGTGATATTAACGTTTGTATATATTTATTTACTTTACAACGTATTTAACTCATATTGATAATTTTGTTACTTCTTTGAATTTCTATGTATATTATCTATGCTACGTTTTTATTTCTTCTTTTCCTATTATTTATTTCAGTGCCTTCTTTTTCATTCCTTCTTTAATTGGTTAGACTCTCCAAACAAATGTGTAGCATATATTTGTTTGTAGCAATATTGTATAAAGGGCATGTGATTGCCCCCCTATTGGGCATTCCAGAAAAGTGATGAGGACTGTGTAAGTCCTGCTGAAATGCAAATGTCTCATCTGAATGGTTCCCTATGCAAATCTACAGGCATTTTTCCTCTTTTTTGGGCCACATCCCTTTTAGTATGTCTGAAATTTGAACCTCATCCTGTGTCAGTCATAAGATTGGCAGGTGATCTTAAAGGCAGAATACTGAATTTCTAGTCATCCAACTCTATGGAGAAAATAGTGCAGTGGACTCAGATGAGGAAGGAATTGGAAGAGAAAGTTGAGAAATGGTGAGAGGAGTTTAAATGGTGCATATGTGGCAATATGTTCAGATAACTTCTAAAGAGGTGGTCAGCAGGTCACACGGCAGTGGACTTCTTTGGAGTCTTTGAATCTTAGAGCCGTCTTTAGGAATAGAAACCTTGTTTCCCGCTGATTTAGATGGAGCTCTGACAACCCTCTCCCCAGAAACAATCATCTACACTCAGAAATTGGCATATCATTTTATGGACTTCCTAGACACCCTCAAGCCCATGGACAAGAACCCCAGGGTCAAAGAAAATCCATTTACGTGTTTGGGATCTCAAGAAGCCTACTCGTTATCGGAGATGCTTAGCTACAGTCCCTATGCTGGGAACTGGTCTCTAGAGATATGCTGTTTATGGACGTGTACGTCCCACGTCTCTGTGTGTGTTGTCCTCTAGCCTCCAAAACACACACTTGAGGTCAATATGAGAGCCTTCCCCCAAAACACAGAAAAGCAATGGACCACATATACTGTGGTGTTCCCCTAAGATTAGTACCATATAGCCTAGGTGTGTAGTAGGCTATACCATCTAGGTTTGTGTAAGTGCACTCTATGATGTTCACATAACGACGAAATAACCTAAAGGCACATTTCTCAGAATGTGTGCCTGTCATTAAGCGACGCATGACAGTATATAGTGAGATCGTAGTGAGAAGATGGATCCTATATGACCACTAAAGAGAGCACACTAAGGAGATCCCGGGTCACTTCAACCACTGTAACGTACAAATACAGAGAGCACACCACCGTGCATTTGCTCTGGAGCCTCTGATGCCGTCTGCACACAGTAGCTGACTATGCCGCAGTCAAACCAAGAGCTCAGGTGAGCCCAGCAGTGTCACCTGAGCTGTATCTCTTGGGCAGGAAGATCAGAAGGTACACGGGTCCTACAAACATTTGGGATCATATCTAAGAAATCTGAATTTAGTTGCCAGCTAGGGCCGCTGCTGGGAAATGACAGCTTCCATCACCTGGACATCTTGAGAACTCCTGATCTGGTGGGAATTAGAGTTCAGGCAAAACTCCATTTATCAGCGGTGACTGGGGCATCATCGCAGACTGACAATCTGAAGAATGTGTCCAGCCTCACTCATCAGGCTGTCCTGATTCCTTAAAGCTTTAAATGACATCTCCTTCCTCTCGGATCAAAGCCGAAGTCCCTTGCATCACACACTAGGCTTGGCAAGAGCTGGTTCCTTCTCCTTGTTCACTAGGTTCCAGCCGTACCAGCCTCCTTTCCATTTCTTGAAAACGTCAGGACCCTTCCTGCCTCCAGGCCTTTGCACACTCTGTGCCCTCTGCCAGGGGCTCAGAAGGGCTTTGGCTAACCTAACTCCTCTTCGCTCTTCAGATAGCAACTCAGATGTCATTCTTCTGGGAAATGTCTCCACACACCTAAAGGAAAATTTTTCTTTAAGAAAAGTTTTCTTGTTAGTACCTATCGCTTGTCTCCACAGCAGTGAAGTATCTTTATCGGTGTCGTCCTCTTGCCTGTTTATGATCTGCCCCCACCGCTAGCCTGTAATCTCCAAGAGGGAAGCAGCTGTCCAGGATGCTTCCTCTGCTGTGGTATCCCTAGTGTTACACACAGTCCTCGGAATATAAAAGTACTCAACAAATATTTGCAAAATGTCTGAATGAACCTTCAGAACACGCTTGCTCACGTTAAAACTAATCATCGATGAAACTGGAGCAGCTCAGTCCAACTCGACCCATCGCTGGCCCATAGCCAGGGCTCAATGAATATTTGTTGACCAACTGGCCAGTGTGGAAGGAAGTAATGGGAGATGTTGTCCAGACAGGCTTATTGCCCTTGGTATCTCCTTTCCAGTCCACCTCCTCAGCCGCAAGCATCCCATAAACATCTGCAACCTATGGTCCTCTGGGATGCTCTCCAAATTCTGCCTCCAGGACACACCAGCTTTGTTTGGCTTTCTCCATGTTGCTGATTATCTACTTTAGTTCCCCTTCCTTCTCCTTGTATGCTTGGTGGACCTGACGATTCTATTGCTGTTCCTTCGCTCTGCACTCTGCCACTGGAAACAAGTCCACCATCCTCTGGGACTCTGATATCAGTTCTTTTCTCTGTGTTCTGAAGCCCTGGACTAGTCCCGCTTTCTTGCTCGACTGGTCTTTAGAGACCACAGTCCAGACCAGAGAGTTCAAACATCACTCACAGGAGGGGAAGTCAGATGGTCATCATCTGCTGTGATTCCTATTGCTATTTTGGACATTTAACTGGTCATCAATTAACTTATAAAACCAGAAAACAGACTGGCCTACTTTATAAGTGTGCATCCAGGCAGAGCACTCAAGCCAGGCCTCTTTGTCTGGCCAGATGGGTTTTTGTGGATGGGTTACCTTGGCCAAGGGCCGCTGCAGGCATTGGCCGGTTATCATCCTCCAAGTGGCCAAGTGTGGTGTTGGCTTCATTTCCCGACAGGGACTTGTCTGTGGGAAGAATTGTGAAGTGCCGGGGAAACCAATGGCCGTGGCTTCCTGGGACCCGGGAAAGAGTTAGGGCTCCTGCCCCCATTGCCTCTCGGCACTTCCTCCTGGGCACGTGGGCTGCTGTGCAGGCACGGTGGCTTCAGGCATATGCAACCCCCAATCCCAGGCATTAGCTGCAAGCACCTCTTTGTTTTCAAAAAGCACATTCCTATTTCTCCAGTTTGGACAAAATACACAGAAGAACCTGATGTGAACTTCTAGGGCAACGGGCTTCAACCTTCACTGCATATTAGAACCGACCGAGAAGACTGAAAAATTCCGGAGCTCAGCCCCATTTAGGCCAATGAAAAGCGACTCCAGGCCTCAGTGTCTGGACGGCTCCTCAGGTGATTCCAGTGCCCACCAAGTTGGAGCCCTGCTGACCCAGGCAGCGCCTCTACCAGTCGCTTGTGCATAAGAATCCTCCACAGGATGCATTACAACACAGCTTCTGAAGCCCCAGCCCCAGAATGTGGAGTCAGTGTTTCCAGGGCTGGGCCTGAGAGGAGGCGTTGTTAACGAGCCCCAGGTGATGCTGCTGCTGCCTGTCCACGGACCACACACTGAGCAGCTCTGTTCCAGAGCTTTGCTACTCAGTGCGCAGTCCGTGGAGCAGGAGCTCGGGCATCACCCAGGAACTCATTAGAAATTAAAAATCTTGAGCTGTCCCAGACCTGTTACATCAGCATCCGTGTTTTAAAAAGGGCTCTAGGAAATCTAGTTGCACAGCAAGGATCGAAAAGCATTATCACGTAGGGTGCAGACGTGCAGACCCTGGGCCAAAGTTAGCTAGCAGATGTATACCACCTGGCTTGCACAGTACTTTTAAAATTTGGAATTAATTTACACTTTAAAATTGGGATTTCTGACTTCTCTTGAAAAACTGGAAGATCTAGCAATACTGGGCGTCTGTTCTCACGTGGTGACAACTGGAGACAGAATGGACGTGCTCCAAGCTGCTGCAGAATGACTTCGTTCACTCAGGGTGTCTGCAGGGCCTCTGCTGGCCCTGACATCTGCAGCTCCTGGTTCATGCCTTCCCCTCCCCGGTCCCTCCCCAGCCGGATGACTGCTCCCAAGCATTTTTTCTTGAGCCCACCTACTTTATCTCTTTGTACTTCACTCTACTCATCTGTAAAATGGATCGATAGCACCTATTCAGGGTTCTGATCTGGATGAAATGGAGATGGAGGTCACGCTTTAAGGTCCATACCTCTGTTTTACACACGAGTTGTTCCTATACCCAGAGTTTCCCCGAGCAAGATCCCTGGACCAGCAGCACTAACATCAGTGGGGGAACTTGTTAGAAATACAAACTTTCAGGCCCCACTCTAGACCCAAACGCTTGATGAATTACCAGGCATTTCAGGAGAGAGTGGAATTCTGCGTGGATTTCACCAGGATCAAAATCCCATCATGAGCTCCATAATTATGTGGAGAAAGTTCAACCAAGATCCATGGGTGACTGATGTTTTGCAGGTGAGAGAGACCAAGGGAAAAGGCTAGTGTGTGTGGGATGGAGCCTCCACAGCTTACTTCCTCCGGCAGCCCGACACCTCCCAGCTGCAGGCTCACCTCTGCACCCATCCTGAGCCAATGAGCTGGGCTGAGACTTGGTGTCTGGATAACCCACCCTGAGTCTGGGCGTTCACAGGCTCATAAGACAGACTGCTGCTACTTTCACCACATCAGCCCAATCCACATAAAGCGTCTTCTGCCTCAGTTTCCCTAGCAGGCATTTGAGATCTGAATAGACAGATCCACAGCCAATGCCATTGCCATCTGCCTGTGCTGACTTTGGGTACTGCCTGCTGCCTGGGCTCCCCTGATCTCACTCTCTCCATTGGATTGGGCTCCTCAGGTCACGCTATTTCCTCAGCGGAGCCTGAAACTGCCGCCCCCGTTGAATCACTGTACATTTGGGACTGGGCCAGCTCTAGAGTGAGGTCAGTTTCCTTGACCCCTGCCTCTCCCTGTCTACACTGGCTGAATTCCTGGTGTCCCAAGATGCCTATGACCAGAGCCTGCCCAAGTAATAGCAGAGAACTGGGGACATATGGCCTTTGGAAGGGAAACTGTGATGTGACCACACACTATTCTTATGGTAAGAGACGTGGCTGCACAGAAAGTTCACACCAAGATCTTCTTTTTCTTGGTCAGGAGCAGAACATGCATAGAAACAGCAGTGAAAGCGAGGCTGGGAGAGAAAATGGTTTCCTAAAGGTGACGATAGGTCCGTGTTGGGCTGGATTGCAGAAGGATTCCTCAGGAACTGTTGCTCTGGCAGTTTTTAAAGAGTGAGTCAGCAAGAATGACTCTGCCTCCTGGGATTCATTAGGTTTAATACTGATGAAAACAGGGCTGGACTATGTAATTTTTCAGAATTACTTCTAAGCAGAGGAGTCAGGCAATAATGATATTAATAATAATAGCAGGATCATCTTTTGAGTGACAGACACTCTTCTAGGTTGTTTCTATACATTCTCAGGGCTCAGCAAACTTCTGCCATAAAGGGCCAGAGAGTAAATATTTTAGGTTTTGTGGGCTACATGGTCTCAGTTGTAATGACTCAAGTCTGCCCTCGAGACACAAAAGCAGCCACAGATAATAAGTAAAAAGATGCAGGTGCCTGTGTTCCAATAAAACTTTATTTATAAAAACAGATTTGGCACACGAGCTGTATTTGCTAACTCCTGCATTATCTATTGACTCCATGATACTGTGAAGTAGGTACTTTTACTATTCCTCGTTTTGCAGGTAAAGGAACTGAGTCTCAGAGAGATGAGGTAACTCGCATGAGATCCCAGAGCAAAAAGTGGTTTCCAACTCAGTATTCCAACTCAAGATTTCCTACACTATCATGGCTGGGTGAACACTTTCATGCCCAGAGGAGTTTCATCATTCTGGCTCCTCATGTCCCAAGTTCAGTTCTTCAGTTATTTCACAATTATCGGGCAGCCTCGACACAACTCTCATGGTCTATCATTTCATTTAACTATCAGGATGGCTGCAGGAGGTAGTTCCCATTTTCCCATTTCGAGCCTGTGGTCCCCAGAGGATAAGGCAGGATTGTCAAGGTCCACCCTAAGAGAGCAGCTGAGCTTGGAGTCAGACTCGGGGCTGTCTGAGCCTAAGTTCAGTGATCTTCCCTCCAGACCTGTTGTCTCCAGATTTTTAAAATCTTTCACAGTTTGTGAATTATCAAGTTGTACATGCCTTTTGTACAGGAATTGGAGTGATCATAAAGTTACTGACAAAAAATCACTCATGATCCACCACCCCAAAAATAACCTTTGCTACTAATCTGACGCTTTTTCTCTATCTTGATCCATGCTCATTCTCCCACACGATGACATACTAAATGAAACATTTCATATAATTGTTACTTATCACATAAGATTGGGGGCATTTTCTTATGTTATAAAATTTTAAGAAAATCACCATTTTAATGATCACATATTTTTTCATCATTGGATATAAGAATTTTTTAACAATTTAGATACTTTCTATTTTTCTTATCATAAATGCTTTGATAACATTCTTGTACAAAAGACTATGAATCTCCAATTATTTCCCCAATTTAAATTCATAAAAGGAGAATTATTGTTCCAAAGGGTATTATGCTTTAGAAGTTCTTTATACATTATTGCAGATTGGATTGTTTAGAAATTTGTGCTCATTTAGAGTCCCATCAGTAGGTCAGATATATCAAAGCCCAAATCAACAATTTTTTTAAATTAGATAATTTTGTGGGCTAAACTATTACAGTTCTAGTTTGATTTTTATTAAGTAATGAGGCTTTGGGGTTTCTTATTGATTTGTCAGAGTTCTTTATATATTAAGGACTTGTTTTTCTGGCAAATATTACTCCCAGGTTTTTATTCGCCTTTAAAATAAAAATAAACTCATCTCTATTAACTTGTCACCTTATTCACTGCAAAGCATACTCAGATCATTAGCATTCAACACATTCAGCAGCAAGAGGAGTAGGAACAACAAAGGTTTCTTCTGTGAGTAGAATTTGCCAGGCGGCTGGGAATCGCAAGCAGAGGCTTAGCTGCAACCCCCATCTCTCTGGTACAGACCGCAGACTTGCCGGGCTGTGCTTCCACACGTGTGACTCCAGGGTAGGAATCAGCCAGGACAGGAGGCAGCTCGGAGACACAGAGAGGACCTTTGAGGCTCATTATAAGCAGTGAGCAAGGAGCTGTCTATGTTCAAAGAACAGCCGCAAGGCACTGAGCACCTCACCATTCTTTCAAATAAGGACAAGGAGGAGAAGAACAATGTCATGAAAACCTCTTTTAGAAGACTATGAAACTGAAGGCTGGCGAGAACTTCATTTTCATACTCTTGGGTGAAGGGAGAGAAAAAAATGCTTTCAGGCCTGCCGTTTTCTCCCCTCAATCCTCAAGATTATTTTGAGGAAAAATAGTCCTTCATGTCCGGTAAATCCCTTCTTTGTGAACAATAATATTTCACTTTATGTTAGACTGGGCTAGGGTGGCATTTCCAATCTTAGCACTAATGACAATTGGGGCTGGATGATTATTTGTTCCTGGAAACGAAAGAATGAATAAGTGAGTGATCTAATAGTTTGTACTTAAATATTTGAAGAATTGTGATATGAGAATTCACCTTTTGTCCCCCTTGTCGGTGCCTACAGCTGAATTAATTACAGGGAGAAAGATACTGGGATCCGTGTGAGGAGTCTCTGCCATAATGACAACTAGGCAACAACGGAATGGTCTCACTCCAGGATGAATAAGCTCGTGCTCACTGGAGGCAGTCAAGGAGAGGCTGGATTGTTCTCAGGCAACATGCTGTGCAAGACACTCACACAAAAGATGGGGAGTTCACAGTTCAAGGGCATTTTCTATCCCTGAGAATCTATAAATCTGTGTTTCCTGCCATCTTTCTTTTTTAATATTTCATATTCAGGCATTATTTCCCCTACAGGAACTTATGTCTTTTAAAACAGAAGATAAACTTTTCTAGAGTGCTCAAAAATCATCACACACACTGCAAAAACTGGCTTTTTGGGAGCTCCACAGAGAAAACATGCTTGAAGAAGTAGAGTGAGGGATTTTCTGCAAAAAGTGACTGCATTTCCCCTAGCCGAGGACGGGAAGATTTTCATGGTCCCTCTCAGATACCGTGGGGTTGACAATGGGCAATGGAGCCGGTTCACTAGGGGGAAGGGCGCAGCAAGTGTGTGGGGGGGTATACCGCCCTCCTAGACAGCGTCCACAATCAGTGCTGCAGATCTTTGTTGACATTCCAGGCCTACCCCGAACTGAGGTCTAGCTTCCTGGAGCCCTGCATCTTCTGAAGGGCTGGCTCCTTTTCCTCTTCCCTCCAGAAGCCATGGTGACCAGAGGCATGGCTTAGCAGGAGCTATGTTTCAGCAAAGGACATGAGTCAGCAGAAGATGTAAGTCAGCAGGACCCATGGATGAGCAGGAGCAAAGGGTCAGAAAGAACCGTGGATCTCTAGAAACCATGAGTCAGCACGAGCCATGAGTCAGCAGAGGCCACAGGTCAAAAGGAGACAGGTTTCAGTAGGAACTTTTGTTCATCAGGAGCCATGGGTCCATAGGAACTACTGTCAGCAGGAACCGTACATCAGCCAGAGACAGTCAGCAGTTGGTGGTGAGGTAGAGGATAATAGACACACAGGAAGAGGGCAGCACCAGACTTTGAGGTGGCTGATGCCATAAGCAAAAGCTACAGGGTACCAAGCAGCTCAGGAGAGAGCATTTAGTAACAATAGGATCGATAAAATGTAGAGAGTCAGTCAGTCACCGTTATGACGAGGTGGGGAGCAATGTGTTTCAGAGCGGGGCAGCATAGCCTACTGTCTGTAGGAGCATGGAATCCTGGATGAGCTGAGCTTAAACAACATTCTAGTCTCTGTGAGAACTGGCAGCTTGGCAATTGAGGTTCTTGTCTTTCCTAATTTCCCAGGTATCCTTAGCATAAACCCCTATTACTAAGTATGTCTTTAGGTTGGATGCTAAAAAGGGAAATTCTTGAGACAAAGTATAAAGAGTTATTTTTTTAAGGTTCTTAGTATATATTGCTAAACGACTTTTCAAGGATTTGTATAAATTTGCTTTCTCCCACCTTCTAATTAAAATACTTATAAAAATGTATTCCGAAAGGTATGAAATTTTAAGGCAGGCTGAAAGCTGTTAGTATAGTTATCTATCAGGAGAAATTTCGAGTATAAAAAGTTCAGGTAGATGCTTGACGTAGAGCGAGAGGGCAAAGGAGACTGATATTTGCCATTGTGACTGTGCCTCTCTACCATGTGAGTCAGAACTCTGGAGTTTCAAGGGAAAGAATCCAATTCAATTAAGACTGGCTTAATTCAATAAAATAATTTCTAAGGGCTTGTAGCTTGCACATCTAGACAGTAGTGGGGTAGATTTCAGGTGCAGCTGGATCCAGGAGCTTGAAGATGTCAGTCACGACAAACACATCAACTCTTTATGATCTGCCCCAGCTCTGATGGTTGAAAGCCCTGACTGGCCAGGTCAGGCCCCTGTCATGTGCCCACTCTTGGAGCCAGATAGATGTTGAGGGAATTCCTGACCCCCATGCCACTCCAAGCTACATGACTTGGAATAGATGGTTTTTAAATGGAGATCAAATAGGCGAATCAAAACAGATGACCACAGGCCCATCTTACGGACATGGGGTCTTCAGGACACCCTTCAACTGGGGAGAAGCTGCATTTGAAAATGTTCAGAATGACTTGAACCTTCCCATCAGTTATTTCCATTTCATGTACCTTCTAGAATCTAGGCTATCATTTTCAATGTTACAATGTTACAGGCTGGGGAAGGAGGGGATGTACTTGCCTGTTACATCCAAGATGTGGAGGCCACAGAGATAACAGCCTGTGCCTGGAACAGCCATAGGAACAATGCGTGGAAACTTCTTTGAAGCGTCATTTTAAATAACAGCATAATAGTCTGGTACTTTTTAAAGATTTTATTTTTCCTTTTTTCTCCCCAAAGCCCCCAGGTACACAGTCGTGTATTTTTAGTTGTGGGTCCTTCTAGTTGTGGCATGTGGGATGCCGGCTCAGCATGGTCTGATGAGCGGTGCCATGTCTGTGCCCAGGATTCAAAGTGGCGAAACCCTGGGCCACCAAAGCAGAGTGTGCGAACTTAACCTCTCGGCCACGGGGCCGGCCCCATTCCTTTTGTAACTTAATAAGAATGTTTGCCTCCTTTATGTATTCAACTACATAAGTCTAACATTTTTTTACCAAATGATTAAGCAATTATCTGCAAATTATTCTCCCCACAAACGTGAAATGCCACTTTTATCCGATTCTAAACTTCCGTATCATTATCTTTGATCTAATTCTAGACTCTCCAGTCTGTTCCATTGATCTGTGTATTCCTACGTCACCGGTTTGCTGTTGTAGAATACACAGCAGTATCTATTCAAAGCTCCTTCCCCCTCATTTTCCCCTCAAAATTCTCCTGTTTCTGGCATAACATTCGCACAGATGACAATTAGGAACTTGTCATCCGGGTCCAGAAAGTCCTATTGGGATTAAGATTGGAGAGGATGAAGACTTTCCATCCAGGATTTGGATATCTATTTTTTATTTATTCAAGTTTTTGCACACCTGTCAGGAAAATTTTATAACCTCATTAAAGAACAAAGAAAAAACTATTCTTCTGAAGTTCAGGTCATTCAACTCTGACCGCCTATTCTTTGCATATCCCTTTCATCGGATGACATTCTAGACTTTGCCTGGTTATTTATTTAATTCTTGGCACACATTTTTCCTCTCCGTCCCAGCCCCGTCGTCATCTGGGCTGGTTTCACTGGCCATGCCATGCATCTCAGACCTGGGACTCCCTCATCTCCAGTAACCTGACCCTCCACTCCAGCTCAGCCATCCACTGACCAAAGCAGCCTCCAGCTGGTCATCACGCTCACACTCTTCCACTCTAAGTTACTAATTCAAGCACACAAACTTCCTAAGCTTCCAATTCACTGCCTCAAATATTTTTATTACTATGCTCTTTCACTTCTTAGGTACCACCAGTTCAGTGTTTCCTGGAGCCCTCAGGGCCCATTCAAGAGAAAGAAATCACACAACTTATTTGAACAGAAACAATTTAATACTAAAAAGTGTTAACTGGTATTGAGAAAGGAACAGGCAAAATTCTAACCTTAAGGGAGGGTGCAACTGCAGGAAGCAGCTAGTACCACTAGAAAGGGGAAAACAAAGGGAAGAAGTTGGGCGTGTTGAATCATGGAAGCTTGGAGGAGGGCCCATGGGCCCAGGGCCCAAATCTCAGAGGAGGGGCACTGCTGGCTGCTGCGGCTGCCTTGGAGAGGGTGCCATGAAGCTGCTTCTGAGAGGCTGGAAGAGCTGCAAACTGGACTCAACTGCAGCTTCCAGAAGGAAGCGTCACTGACAACATGGTGAAGCATTGCAAGGGGGATGGTCACAGCAACAATGGGAACACGGGAATGAGCAAGGCCCTTCTCCCACCTTCAGCCTTGCAATCATCCTCTAGTGTTCTCTGTCTCTCTCTCTCCCTCTCTCTCTCTCTCTCTATTGGGACAGTCTAATAAGAAACCGGCTGGCCATGCAGAAATGTCATTTTCAGATTACCAGTCCCAGCTCCAGGTGAGTTTGAAGCTGGGGCAAGAACTTAATAATGAACCAACTCTGACTTTCTTTCCATCCATCATCCCGGCCTGCCTTCACTTGCTTGTCTGTCCAGCCTGGATTAACCGTCCAGCACTTCAGTTTACTCTCTGGCTGGTATCATAAACTCATTAGCTTCCAGAGAGCAGACTGGTATCACCGATCACCAGCCCAACACTGCCCGACATCTTACCACATTTCTCCAGGCAGCTCGTTTCCCCGCACTCTGCAGACTGCTTTAAATCTCTGCTCTTCTCAAACTTCCACCTCCCCTTTTTTCTTTTGCTAGCTTCTGCCTCAAAGATAGAAACTTCTTCTCAACTCTTTGCTAACAAGCCAATAACTGCACCCACCCCCACCCATCCTGTCTCCTCTCTCAGAAAGGTGGTGCTCTTCTGTGTGAGGCCATCACCTGCTCCTCTTTACTGCATCCCATTTGCTTCTTTCTGGGAATTTGAAGATTCACCTTTCCCCACTTGATTCTGTATCTTTGCTCTCTCCCTGTTTACCAGGTCCTTGCCTTTGGTGTTTCATAAATTTTAACTTTAGTCACTAATTTTTGAACAAATTACACTCAGCAAAATGGTAAAGCCACTTTAGAAAATAATTCGGGAGTTATTGTAAAAATAAACATACCATTATAATATAATTCAGCAACCCCACTCCTGGCTCTTTACCCCAGACAAAGGAGAACACGTACACACAGAAATCTGCGTGTGAATGTTGATTGCAGCTCTCTCTTCACAATCGTCAAAAACTGGAAATGATACAAGTGCCCTTTGGTGAATGCATAAAGAAACTGGTACGTCCATACAGGGGGGATACTGCTCAGCAATAAAAAGGAATGAATCGTTGAGACACACAACAATGTGGAGTAATCTGAAATGCATTTTGCCAAGGAAAAGAAGACAGACTCGGAAAGGGATTTACTGTGTGATTCCATTTACACGACATTTTGGAAAAGGTGACATTATAAGGACAGAAAAAAGATCAGCAATTGCTATCAGGAATTCTTTTGAAATTAGGTAGATAAGCCTTTTCCACTAAAAAAATGCTCACAAAAGGCTCTTTCGGATCTTACCCTCCCCTGCACGCTACTGCCACTGTGACTCTGACTTTCATAGCAAATTTTATCCAAACAGTTTGTCTACACCCATCTTTTCCACTCCCTCTCTTTCCATTCACTCCTCAAGCAACCTCACTCTTGCTCCAGCATTGTCAAACTCACTGAGCATTTCTCTGTACTCGTCTCTCTCATCCTTGCTCAGTAGCAGCCCCAAACAGTTGACTCTCCCCTCTTCACTCAGTTTAGGGAAGAGGCTTCCTGCCTAGACGGGGCAAAGTCAGACTCTACCCTTGAGTCGGCTCTGTCACTGCCCCAGCGTCTGCCACAGTTCATGCCACAGGCTAGGAATGAACCAGTGAACATTTCTGGAAAGGAGCTTTGGGACAAGTAACTAGAAAAGGTGGCACTATCCCAAGTTTTCAGAAAAATTCTGTTATCTCCACTGCCTTGCACTTTATGTTTCCTTGTAAAGACCTTCCTACCGTGTATCCTCAACCATGGAAGAACAAGACAAAAATGAATTGTAATTGCACAAAAACTCACAAGGGTCTCTTATATATTTATTTAAATTTTCCCCTCTAAATACATTTCCCAGAAGGATGGACTTCTTCTATTGAACCTTGAAGGAGACGCCTTTTCGTCCCTGGGACGGGTTCAGATTCTGGATTTGTTGCACGTTCTGTGTATCTTCTTTGAAACATTGGTGCTGAACCACCGAGCAGCAACATTACTCATTATCCTCAGGGTGTAAAGCAGTCGAAGAGTCATTAAGGACTCTCCATTTGGAAAGCAGCCACTGCCCAACAAAGGGCCTCTTCTTGCCTCAGCCAGGAGGAGAGGCACAGTCAGGGCCCTGGGGCCCTCTCTGACTCGAACCCGAGCATCACTGATGTCCTGGAGACTCCACTAAAGCAGGCGTACCCCTAATCTCACCCAGTGACAAAGCTGAAGCAGAAGTCTGCTGAAGTGCCAACAGTTTATTTTTATCTTTTCTTTAATAAGAACTTGGTAGGCTTTTCTTTGTTTTAGGACATGGGGCTACTATAGGGCAAGAAGGTGGAATTGGCTTAATCATGCAGCAGAGCCAATGGGATTTAAGGGACCTAAATATCCCCCCATCAGCCTATCTTCCATGCCTAAAATTCCACTGTGGAATATACATTAAGTACCTTATGACATTAAGGAGTTGTGACCTAAGAAAAACAATGAGAGGGAGGGAAAATTCATTGAACCTGACATACTAACTAGATCATACATGCAAAGTGCTCAGTACAGTGTCTGAAGGATAAAAAGGAGTCATAAATAGTAGCTGTTATTTCTATTACTAATAACTGCTGGACCGTTCACTAAGCCAATGTTTCTTGACCATCTACTTGGTGTTAGGATACCTTGCTAGATGTTGATAAATTGCCAGAATCTCTGTCTCAAAAGGCTCCTGTGATCAGGGCAAGAAACCCCTCAGATAAACAATTAGAATTCACCCTCACATGTGCTCTCTCTAATAGGACATTGAGTACCAGGTGGGAGTGCAGGAGGGAGCAGCCTGCGCTGCTTGTGCAGATGGGACACTGTGCAAGAGAGACGGGTCAGGAGGAACATTTAGGGCGCTGCCAGGTGAGAATGAGGGGAAGGGTGTACTGGGCTAAGACTGCATGCAAAAGGCAAGATGACATGAAAAAAAAGAAGGCAGGAAAACAGAGGAACAATAATGAGTTCAATGTGTTCAGAGCACAGATTTCATCAAGGGCTAGAGAAGAAAATGGGATTGGAAAAATATCCTAAAGGAGGAAGTGCTATGCCTGGTGAACGGACTTAACCCAGTAAGAAACATGGGTCCAAGTGCAGATTTTTAAGCAAGAACACAATAAAATCTACTGTTTGGAAAGACACATTCATTGATATCAAAGGACGGGGGTCAGCAAACTATGGCCTATGTGCCTAGTCCAGTCCTTTGTCATTTTATTTTCCAGCTCATGAGCTAAGGATGATTTTTGCATTTTCACACGGTCGAAAACCAATCAAAAGAATGTATTATGGCACAGGAAAATTAAATGCAATTTAAATTTCAGTGTCATCCATAAAGTTTTAGTGGAACACGGCCATGCTCATTTGTTTACACCTTGTCTATGGCCACTTTTGTGCTAAACAGCAGAGATCATTAAAAGTATTTACCATCTACCCTGCACAGAAGATGTCTGCCAGCCTCGGGTTAAAGGATATAGCTTAGAGCAGAGAGAGAAGAGAAGGCAGGGAAGCCAGCGTGAAGGGCAGAGGGAGAAGCTTCAGCCATGTTTCTCCAACCTGAGTCATGTACAAATCCCCCTCTGAAACTGCTCCAGGAGCTCTAGTGTCACTGGAATTACTTTTATTCAAACATAAATTAAATATTTACAAACAGACATCCTGGTAAAACTTCCTTATTCTTTTAGCTCTTACACAACTCTAAAACCAAAACAAACTTAAAAATCAAGTATAAACAAAACTACAAGACCAGTCCATTTCACGTTAACGTCCTTAATTTAAGGTGAGGGACGATGTCTTTCGGCTGCAACCAGATGTCTGCGTCGAGGTCCCAGGCCAGCCCCAGATTCATCTGAGTGTGAGTGCAGGTATCTGCTACCACGTCTGGGTGATGACAACGATCTCACAACCTTCTCTGGGTGCAAGCACTCCACACGCCTTCATTCACGTAGAATGGCGTTGGCAACATTTCTGTAAAGGGTCAGATAAACATTTTAGGCTTTGCAGGCCCCTGCTACAACCACTCAATTCGCCATCATAGCTCAAAAGCCCTCACAGACAGGCCATAAACGGGTGAGCACGGGTGTGCTCCAGTCAAACTTTACTGACAGAACAAGCAGTGACCAGAATTAGCTCAGAGGCTCTGGGTCAACCTTTGTTCCAGGGCAAAGTGGAAAACTGGTGGGATTTCTGTTCAGCTGTGGACACACCCTCGACAGGCCAGGAGACCGCTGTGGAAGGAGGAGTCACTGCCACAGCCACCCATCGGATGTATTCACAATGACAGGCTACACGCTGGACTGGGGCCACAAGCCTGGACAGCAGACAGCGTCACAGCACTATCACCTCTTCACTTCACATCTGTATTCAAACCAGCTCACAGCAAGAATGACTATCTTGCCACTTCCCTTGGCCCAGAATGGGGTTTCCACCCACCGGCCCTCAACCTCAGGAGGCTCAGAGATGCCTGCAGGTCCTCACCACTTGGTTCCTGCTGGGACATCCAGAAGGGCTGGGTAATTATGGACTTTGCACATTAGCCACCAGAGTCCAATGCATACTGACAGAGTCTGAGCGCCATGCCGTTATAGTGCTGAAACTCAAAACGCAGTAAGAAAGGAAACTTGGCAACAGTCTTTTTAATTTGGTACCTTTTTACCCACACTGCGAGGCATTTGGGATCAGAGTTCTGATTCTCTTTATGAAGCTCTTCTATATACAGAATCACAGCCTACCTTTAACTTGGAGCCTGACACTCTAGAGAATTTTATTATTATTATTACGCTTCAATTTTAGACAAAAAACACATTTTGAAAGAAAAAAGTGCCAAGAAATACTATAACTTGGATAAGAAACAGTTTCATTTATTAGAGTCTTTCTTGTAGGGAAGAAACCTTCCCCACACATGTCCCCTTACATGGCTACTCTTCTCTTCCCAAGACAGTCAATTCAGGGAAAAAAGAGGAATAAAATCTAACTCTGGGGGCCAGCCTAGTGGCATAGTGGTTAAGTTTGTGCACTCTCCTTCAGCAGCCTGGGGTTCACAGGTTCAGATCCCAGGAATGGACCTCCACATTGCTCACCAAGCCATACTGTGGCAGTGTCCCACATACAAAAAATGGAGGAAGACTGCCACAGATGTTAGCTCAGCGACAGTCTTCCTCAAGCAAAAAAGAGGAAGACTGGCAACAGATGTTAGCTCAGAGCTAGTCGTCCTCACAAAAAAAAAGAAAGAAAGAAAAGAAAAGGAAAAATCTGATTCTGGTGTGGGCGTATAAACTCGTCATCCTGGTGAACGGATGGATGGGTGGCTATTTACCAACCAGATGAGGAGGCTGAGTCCTCCAGTGAGGCTTCGGGTGTGTTCTCCTGGGTGTTCCTGGACAAACTGCACTCCATTGCTCACGACCATCCTTACACGGGCCAGGCTCTATGCCAGGCACTGGTTAATTAGAATGGAAGACAAGAGGGGCCTTGCCCTCAAGGAGATGGCACTGGAGTGGGCACCACCAGAGTCTTAGTTTTAGTTACATGCTTACTGTGTGCCAAGCACCATGCCAAGCGCTATACACACAATTTCTCTGGGAATACTAATGACACCCCCATTGAACAGACATGATCATCTTGTCTTTACAGATAAGAAAACTGAGACTCACAGAGGTTAAGTGACCTGATGAAGGACAGACAGCCAGTCAGCGGCAGAAGCAGGTTTCGACCCTGTGTGGCCTAATCTCGGAGCTTCTGTTCTTCCTCCTGCAGAAGCTGGACACCTAAACAGACAATTCCACAACATCCATTATCCTACAGCAGGGAGAGCTGAAGCAGGGGCTCTGGGGGCAGGGGACTTGTGAGGGTGGTGGGCTATTTAGAGTACTCTAGAACAAACTGATTAGGACACATGACTCATGGTTGGGACCTGAGCAAAGCCCAGCTTCTGAACCCAGTGGAGCACTTTGCTAAACATCCCACTTTAGAGCACTCGGGACTGTCTTGGAGGGAAATAAAACCACCAACCAGGCTTTCCTTCCAGAGATCCCCGTGGCTAACTGCCTCACCTCTTTCAAATCTGCTTTCAAACATCATCTTCACAAGAAGCTACTCAACCACCTTATTTAAGCTGTACCCTGACCCCTCACCATCGCTCGGATCTCTTTCCCTGCCCTCCTATTTCTCTGTTGCACTGTTTTCACCTTCCAACCTATGGTACTATGTAACTCACTTATTCACTACGTTTACTGCTTATTCTTATTGTTTACTACTCGAATCCTTTCTTTAGAACATAATGTCAACGACAGGAGGAACTGGTGTCTGTTTTGTTCACCACCAGATCCCAAGTCCCTAGAAGAGTGCCGTGTATACAGCAGGTGCCAATAATATTTGTTAAATTAATAAACGAGTGAAGGAGTGTTGAAAAACAGACTGCGGATGTAAGACTGGGCTGAATGAGTTTGGCAGCCCTTCCCAGCCCTGGCGTTCGGCTCCCACATACAGGAAAAGCATCCTTCCATTTGGGATTCAGGGACACTGGAAGCAAGTTCTCACCCGTCTAGATACATGACTGAGGTCTCACCGGGATTGTGCTTTCGAATGTGGATGAGACCTTCATGTTCAGTAAACTCTCATCCTTGGTCTCCCGTGCTTGTCTTCATTCTAGTCTTGTGCTCTCGTGACATGGGCAGTTAAAGAAGAGAATTTAGGGGTTGCCCTTTGACTGAGTGGTTAAGTTCATGTGCTCTGCCTTGGCAGCCCAGGGCTTCACCGGTTCAGATCCTGGGTGCGAACATAGCCCTGCTCATCAAGCCATGCTGAGGTGGCGTCGCACATGCCACAACAAGGGCTCAAACTAAAACATACAACTACGTACTGGGGGGCTTTGGGGAGAAGAAGGAAATAAATAAGTAAAAGAAGAAGACGAGAATTTAGTGCACACAGCAAAATCCCCCACATCTCAATGGCAGGCAGAACAAACTCTGTGATTTGAGTATTTTTGTGAAAATTCATAGGAGTGTCTTTGTGTCTGAATTAATATAATCTTAAAATTTACAAGAATCCAGTTTCCTTTTTATAAGGTTTCTATAACACATGTGTCAAGTGTCTAGTTTTGAAAGGACCTCCTAATTATTTCACTTACAACTTCCTCTGGGTTAATTATGGGAGTCTAAGAGTTGGACGAGGGGACAAGAGTAATACAGTTCTTGACATGCCATCTGAATGCAGGCTGAATGCGGTCTGTAACAAAGCCTTCCGGTTTTCCTTTTACTTATTATGTTGTCTTGTCCCCTTATCAGGGTGAGGAACACTCCACTTCTTTACAGGTTCAAACTGAATTCCAAATTCTGTCTGGAGCACATTTGGGTTTCTACCAGGCCCACTTTCTATTTCAATCCGAGGGGTGGGAGAGATGGAGGGTACCAAAATTTATTCCTGTGTGCTCAAATGTGATCAAACCTCGAGCTCTCACTTGACAGTTAATGTCAAAGAACAACTTTAGCGTCGTCTCTTTCGGTATTCATTCCTTTTTAACGCACATCCCTCTGGTTTCCAAAGCCAGAAAAATCTGCGGTTCATTCTAGATTATTCCCCCTGCCCTAACCCCTTCCCTGGCTATCATTTTGTCCTCAAGTTCTGCCAGTTTACATCTAAATATTTCTTGAATCCGTCCATTTCTCTCCATCCTCACTATGGCTGCCTCGATTATGGCTGCCACACTGTTCTGCTGCTAAGGTCCAAAATCTTGAATGAGGCCTGTAAATAGGGTGACCAATTCATCCAGGTTTGCCTGGGACTGTCCCAGTGTTAAATCTGAAAGTCTTACACGCCAGGACCCTCCCCCTGGTCCTGGCCAAACTGACACTGTTGGCACCCTCCCTGTAAGTCTTGGCAACTCTCTGCTTCCTCTGTTCACTGCAGCCCCACTCACCTTCTTCCAGTGACTTGGACTTTCTTACCTCAAGACCTTCACACGGGCTGGTTCTCTCCCTGGATTGCTTCTGCAGTCACTCTTTGTCTGGTTAACTCATCCTCCTCTCCCAGATGCTGGCTGAAATGCCACATCTTCAGATAGCCTTTCACGACCCAGCACCCAATCCCAAGTTAATTTCTGACCTTGCTCCAGCCTCTCGCTGTATTCTTTACTTTGCCTTCACATATCACAATTAGTGGATTATATTTTGTCTGTGTAGTTACATGTTTAAAGAAGCACTTTCTTCGTTAAAATTCAGCTCCTCAAAGGCAGACAACGTGTCTGTCTATACAGCTGTTTGTCCCCAACACCTTGCCCAGGACCTGGGAAGTATCGAGCCCTCTATAAATACACTTTCAATACATTTACTTTGTACATGTTTTCCTTTTCCCCTGATTAAACTTACAAGACCTCTTTCTATCCTCCCTCCATCCCTTCTTGCCTTTCTGGTCTCTTGCTGTCTCTCCTTTCTTGCTCTTTCTTTCTTTTCAAGAAACAACTCTTGGAATTAAGTGTTAATGCTACTGTTTTTATGATTTCTTGAACCAATATTTTCTGCTTTTATCAGTATTATTTCCTTCATCTAATTTTCTTAGGTATATTCTTTATTTTACTTTTTGAGCTCTCAGGCCCATTTGCCAGCTTTCTCTTCCTCCCACCTGCTTTAGCTAGACTGAGCCTGCACTTTTCCTCAAGAGACAGAGCTGTGTCACTTCGTCACTCTTTTGTCACCCGTTGTTTTCTCTGTGGGATATGCCCTTCGTTTACTAATCTAACAAATATTTAATGGCTACCTCCCCACCTTGTCTACTGAACTAATAATTCTTTAAGATCCAGCTCAGCTGTTCCTTGACTGTAACCCTTTCCTGCCTCCACCCCCACTGAGTTCATCCGCTGCTCTGTGCCACACCCGTACCTGGAGTGGACATCCGTTATAGTACTTACGTTGCGTTGTAACACTTTATTCATACTCCATCTTTCCCACTGAGCTCTGAGCTCCAGGATGACAGTGTCCGACCTCTGTGTCTATTTTGGAGGAGGCTGAGATTCTGGAGGAAAGGGACACACATAATTAGCATGGCTCTCTCTACAGCTTCATCCTCCTAAGAACTAAACAGACCTTCTAAAAAAAATACATAGAATAAGTCAACAGGAAAATAAGCAAGGAGATGAAGAGACAGAAAAAAATACTGAGTCAGGGACCATGTACATTTTCAACTTGATTAGATAATACCAAGGGAAATTTCTTTATTGGAGGAAAGAAGAAAAACAAGAGAGGGGCAAATACAAAAATGAATTTGATGTAGATAAGAGAGATTTTGAGAAAACTCACACTGATGGACTTGGTCCCCACAAAACATGATTTTGCCGAGTTTGGCAGTGGGGATGGAATACGGACCTTGATCAGAGTGGAACAGGTTTGGAGTACTTTAAGAATATGTTGTGGTCAACCAGTGAAGGATTGAGGACATCAGAACCATCAAAGGGCCAACTAGATAAAGAGCAAATAACTCTTGTGATTTTATTCGGTGCGGCCTCACATTCTAGATATTGAAGGGGGTCATGAGTGGCATGGCTGAGGATGGGAAGGCAGGGGTCATGGAAGTTCACAGAGGCAAGGGCATCAGGGATGCTCACGAGAACCAGCAAAGTGGCTAACCTTGGGGTGAAATAAGCAAGGCCAGAGAGGTGTGAGCACGGAGATCCTGAGCTAGACAGACAATAGGTTCCAGGGGAAAACAGAGCTGAAGAGGTGGAAGGAGAAGTCACTGTGATCAGTCGTGAGGATTTCAGAATTCACACTAGGTTTAGGGTAGGTCCACATCAGGGTTTCATCCTCTCGCTGGCCAATGACATGCTTTCATGCCATTTGATGGAAATGAAATACAAACTATGAGATAGTAAAAGAAGAAAACCGGCTAAAGAGTTTTTCAGTCCCTGCAGTGTCTATCAAATCCAATGCCAAGTACTATTCAGGTCTTATAACCTCCCTTGTTCCTGTGTTCTGGCTCCAGTCAGGACACCCCTGGGCCCAGAGCTCCTGAGGTTCATCTGGTGATGGGGCAGGTGTCAGAGCGACTGTCCTAGCTTTCACGGGAGCCTTTGTTCAGGGGCAGCAGGGAGAGAGGGGCCCCTCCTCTTTAATGGTGCTATCAGAACATAGGCTTCTTTGATCTTGTCTGGAATACTGATGGATAAAACTCTCTATGCATTTTATAGGAATATAAAACACAAACAAGAATGATTTTTAAACACATGAAGCTTTAAGCTACAGATTTGCAGACACATTTTCCCCTTCCTTATTGCCTATCTCTAGCCTTTCTGGGAGGAAACACACATCTTGGTGTTGCTTTCTTTAAAACAAGAGAAAGGAGTCAAAACAGTTAATCTCACATGCTTCCCATGATAGGGAAAAGGCAGCACACGCTGCTGTAGGGGAGACCTTGGGAGCAGAGCCAAAGTAGAGGATTTTCCCAATGGGTCCCCATAATGATGCTCTTGGAGGAGGAGAGACTCAGAGTCACCCAAAGGTCCAAGGCGAGGCCAGGCCCATGAAGGATTCAAGTGGATGGAAGTCATGGTCACATCCCGTGAGGAGCCCAAGGAATCATAGCCAGAAGATAAGGGGTGGAGGTGGCCCTGAGGTTAATGACAGGAGAAGACATAAGAAGGATAAACGTACAGGGGCCTACGGTCAAGGTTGGAAACTTCAGCAACTAAGATGGTGGTGTCATAAACAGAAAAGAAAGATGCAGAGAGAAAAGCAAACCTGCACTGGAAATAAGGAATCGGCGGAACTAGTCTGCCTGAGACTATCAGGACACGGCTTCTTCAACTGCGGGTGCGAGAAGCTGGGAAAATCAGAGAGGGGATCACAACCCTGATCACCTTCAAATTCCAATTTAACAGAACCCAAGCTCCATCTTCTTCCTAAGACAGCACATCAGTGCCTCTGTATCCTTAATTGTGCATCTGGAAAATAGATTCTAAAGCAGCCATTGTGGTGGCTGACATGGAGGGCCTACAGTAATCATGTGACAGCTGTGAGAGCTTTGGTCTTGCAGACCCTCAAACACCTGCCATGTCTTTCCCCCACCTCTGCCCTTCTGTTGGGCAACATTCACAGTTGGAAAGATTTAAATCCCTTCATGTGAGTTACTGCACACATGCCAAGTAGATGCTCAGTGGTCACCTCGTTCACTCACCATCTGCCAACTTTGTAGGATGTGTGAGTTGAGTTCATGCCTCAAGAAAATGTCACAATTGTTAAATCTCAAGAGTCGCCTCCAGATAATCTAAATTTTAAGTATTGAATGTGTAAGTGACACAGGACTGGTGTTTAAAAACATTTGCATAGGAACTCAATTCGAAACCATCCTGTGGGGCTCAGGCCATTGAGTCAATGTCTCCAGAAGCTCTGGCTCTTCAAACATGAATTCCTCCTGTTTCATTAGTTTGTGCTATTGCTGTGGCTCCCAAGGGGTTACCTTTGGGACAAGAGACTTAACCATGGCATTGAGCTTTCAACTGTGTAGGAAATAAACTCAGAAACACCCATCCTTAATCAAATTTGTTTCACTTCAGGGAAAGAACAGATATGGGGTTCTTAAAAATTAACGAGCGGCATTGATATTGAATTTTAGATTAAATGATTTTACTAAAGCCTCTAAAAAATACCCCTTTTTAGCAGGTCAAAGAGCTCTGCTTCAGAAATGACAGCACAGCCTCCCGGTGAACTGCTTGTGTGCAGTGTCTCTTTTTCTTCTTCCCCTTCCACCTCCTAGAGAAGCTCTTCAGGAGCCTCAGACGGGGGGCTGCTGTGCGGCCAGTTCTAGGGGGACTATTCACATCCGAGTCCATTCACGTGAGTCTCCATCACTATTAGAGGTGCAGGGGTCAGAGAGAAAACTTGTCCTCGCTGTGTAAAAACACAGACAAACCTCTTAAAGAAAGATTTCTCAGTGTCTTCGGTCAGGCTTCCCAGAAGCAGGGCCTGAGACAGTGATTCTGGGGAAAAGGATTTATTGGAGGAGGGCTCTCTGGAGGGGGTGCAGTGTGAGGGAAGCAGCAGACAGGAGAAGAAAACTAAGCAAAGGGGCTGTCTCAGCTGGAGACTAACTTCTCCCTCGTATCCCAGAAGGCTCTGGTCCACCTTGAGGCCAGGCTTCCGGCTTTTTGTGCCCCAGTCAATCATTGGCCACTGACTGTCCTCTGCGGCCAGGAGTAACCTACCAGGCAAGGCAGCTCCATTTGAGCAATGAATACTCACAGCAACTGAGGAAAGAGTGTGCCACCAGTGAAGGGGACCCGGGCAGGGCACCAGCAGCATCCACTACACTTGGGGAAGGAAGGGAAGATCAGAAAAGCAGAGACGGCCTCTCCGAGCAAGCAGCATATAAGCTGAGTCCAGAAGGATAAGTAAGAGCCAGGGTAAGTAAGAGACTTGGAGGAAAAAAGCACGGAGAATGGTGAAGGGAACAGCACTCGCAATGGCCCTGGGGTAGAAAAGAGAATATGGACCTCCTTTCCTCTTCATCCAAGGTGCTCTGGCCTCTGATTCTGGGTTGGAGGGAAGTGTGTAGTGGTATTCCTGTAAGGCAAATGCAGGGCAGGCAAAGAGTTTTGTAATTTGGGCTTCTGCAAAGGACCCAACAGATTTGTGGAAGAAAACATTATGAGTAAGCACTGGGCCCTGAAGATTGCTGGTCTCACCTTTCACGTGCTCTCATCTCTGTACAAAAGTATATTTATCTGTTTTAGGGAGATAAGTGAAGATTTCTTGCCTGGAAACTTTACAAACGTCCAGGAAGGCCAAGCTCTTGGTCTGCAAGGGTGTAGCATCTCCTGTTCTCAAAAGGGTAACATGGGCCATCCCTCCCAGGTATGACATCCTATGTGCCATCTAATGATTTGTGGCACCCAAAACTCAATGAAGATAGAACATAGACAGACAGATAGATGGAAGACCAGGGTGTTCAAATACAGTTTTCTGGCATATGAATTCTGAGACATCAAAACCTCCCTAGGAAAGGAAACTCCTGAAGTGTCTAATGAAGTGGAAGGCACTGGGAAGAACCGACCCTGTGTCCCCTCAGTGTCCCAGCAGGGGGTGTTTGGATGAGCGTATTCAACTCACCAGGAACCGAGCAAGGCAAGTGGCTGCAAAGGGGCAACTGGTAGGTGAGAAGGGCCTCCATTTTGTTTGCAGATAAAAGCTTCCCAGGACATATTTCTTGGATAGTGAATAAAGAGCCCATTGAGGGCTGGCCTCTCACCAGCCACTGTAAAGACAAGCTGAGAAGAGAAGAAACAGAGAAAAAGATAGGATAACAAAGGGGGATAGATCGATTTATGGGCTTAGAGCTCCAAATTTAAACACGAGATATGAGAATTTCAACTAAAGATGGTGATTTGGAGACTAACATATACGAAGGTCCTTAAAAATGCCCCCAAAAACCATCTTGTATTTTAAAAAGAATGAATCCGTGGTAATGCTAGTAAACTGGAATGGCAGTCAGCTGGAGGACATCTTGAAGAAATCCGAGAAGACAGAAAGCAGATAGATCTGACTGATGAAAACAGATCACAGAAAGATGTAGACCAAAACGCTGGAGAAAAGAGGGACCCTTCCCACAGGGGTCCTTTGAGAGCTCCAAGCTCCTAGTCCACAAACATCAAGGACAGAGATGAGACAGGGCACAAGCATGAAGGTAACTGAAATTAATCACAGGCCAAGTCCTCCCCCAAGGTCTGTTTCCTGACTTCACATCTTTCCCCTCTCTCTCTCCTTTGCTCACCAACTCCAGCTTCATTGACCTTCTTTATGTCCTTTTAACACGTGAAGTATCTCCCCAGCTCACTGCCTGTTCACTTGCTGTTTCCTGTCTGGAACAGTCTACCTCCAGACTTTCACATGGTTGGCTTTTCCCTGTCATTCAGGTCTTGGCTCAAACTTTAGCTGCTCAAAGCATTCTTCTCTGATCACAGTATCTAAATGAGATCCCAACCCCAGCCAGTCACATCACCCTGCTTGCTTTCCTTCAGAGCATGTGTGAATCTCTGAAGTTGTCTGACTCATTTATTTCTTTGTTTCTCGTCACCTGAGGACAGAGGCCTTATCTACTTTGTTTATCAGAGTATCTACAGTAGCTGGAACATCAATACAATGCGGTGTTTGTATCAGATAGCTCTTGCTGGGTGATAAACTACCCCAAAACTTAGTGGTCTCAAACAACAACTGCTTATTTAGTTCATGATTTAGATCAGTTAGGCAGTTCTTATCTGCGTGAACTCAGCACAACTCTCCCAGGCTCTGTATCCCAGGCATCCATGGTCAGCTGTAGATTGGCTGCTGGTTGGATAATCTAGGGAAGTCTTTGTCACATGCTATGTGTCTGGCAGGCTGTTGGTCAGAGCAACAGAAGCAAATGGGCCACATGTCTCTTGTCATCCTCTTGGGCTTCTTCACAGGAGTGTTACTTTTTTTTTTTTGAGGAAGATTAGCCCTAACTGCTGCCAATCCTCCTCTTTTTGCTGAGGAAGACTGGCCCTGAGCTAACATCCGTGCCCAGCTTCCTCTACTTTATATGTGGGACGACTACCACAGCATGGCTTGCCAAGCAGTGCCATGTCCGCACCTGGGATCCGAATCGGCGAACCCTGGGCCACCAAAGCGGAACGTACACACTTAACTGCTGAGCCACCGGGCTGGCCCCCAGGACTGTTACTTCTGATAGCTCAGAATTCATATGGAAAAAAATGTATTTTTAACTTTCCTGTCTTTTACTTATTTTGGGTTTCTTTTGAGCAAGATTATCCCTATGCTAACATCAGCCACCAATCCTCCTTTTCTTGCTGAGGAAGACTGGCCCTGAGCTAACATACATGCCCATCTTCCTCCACTTTATATATGGGATGCCTGCCATAGCATGGCTTGATAAGCAGTGCGTAGGTCCACCCCCAGGATCCAAACTGGCAAACCCAGGCCACTGATGTGGAGTGCACGAACTTAACAGCTATGCCGCCAAGCTGGCCCCTTACCTATCTTCTTTATAAGGGCAGCAAGAGACAGCAAGTCCAGTGTGCAAGCGGTTTTCAAGTCTCTCCTTCAGGTCACTGTTCTAGAATCCCAATGAACAAACTAAGCCACAGGGCCAAGCCAGATTCAAGGAGATGGAGAAACAAATGCCACCTCTTGCTAGGAGGGGCTCCAAAGTCACATTGCAGAGGGGCATGGACACAGGATAGACAGAATTTTCAGCCATTTTGGCACTCTTATCATACTGCTCAATATATGTGTGTGTATATATGTGTGTGTGTGTGTGTGTGTATATATATCTATATATATATATGTATGTATGTATATATGATGAATATTTTTGATTTAAAAGACTGCATCTGGGAAAGCTGGGCTAGTTGGACCACATCTCTCTTCCCTGCCCTCCTCCCAAATATATACAGCAGACAGCAGAGGCTTTTGGCCCCCACATAAAAATCCAAGCTGTGCAGGCTAAAGAAAGTGACCTGCTTACATGCAGATGCCTCATCATTTGAGTGTAGGACCATGAATGGGAAGCAAAGCAGAGTTTAAGGAAACTCTGGAACATCCAGCAGGCACCTTAATGAAAAAGGAGAGGCAACACAGCTTTTCTCAAGAAGGAACACATCAAGATAATTCACTGCTCAAGTCAAGTCCTCCCTTTTTTGACTTGCTCTCCACAGCCGCTGACCCCCACAACTCTGAACTGTCATTTTCCAGTTATGACACCAGACCCACCAGTACAGGCTCATCCAGGGAGCAGTTTCTTGGCAGAGAGATCTACACAAATCCAAATGGAACTCCCACCGCTTAACAGCCTAGATCTTTATTCACAAACAAGAACTAACAGCCAAGGGTCAACAAATGTGAAGAGAAAAAATCACATACATGACTCACATTAAGATTAACAAGTAAAATAATTGTGTTTTTAGGAAATAAAGATCATTCAGGAAACAAAACAATGTTAAAAGAGTAAGAAATGACTCTAATGAGATAGGAAAGATGGCACATACAAAAGTAAGAACAGACTGCTGCTGCAAAAAAGGAGTAATCAGAGGATGAAAACGAGTGTCTGGGAATTAAAAATATGTTTGACACTAAAACAATTCAGTGGACAGACTGACTAAGAGAATGGGGATGGTTAACAACATGTCAGTGATCTGGTGATAAAGTCAGTGGAATCTTGCAGACCAGAGCCAAAGGCAGAATGATGGCACGTAGGAGAGAAATGTGAAGCAGCATACATGTCTGCCCTTTCTTTTATCGGGGTTCTGGAGGCAGAGAACAGAGGTAATAAAAGGGAGGAAAAATTCAGTAGAAGATAATTTCCGTGAGACAAAGGCTACAGGGGTTTCTGAAGGCCCCCTCCTTTTTTTTTAAGGAAGATTAGCCCTGAGCTAACATCTGCTGCCAATCCTCCTCTTTTTGCTGAGGAAGGCTGGCCTTCAGCTAACATCCATGCCCATCTTCCTCTACTTTATATGTGTGATGCCTACCACAGCATGGCTTGCCATCGGTGCCATGTCTGCACGCAGGATCCAAATGGGTGCACCCCAGACCACCGAAGTGGAACATGTGCCCTTAACCACTGTGCCACCAGGTCGGCCCAGAAGCCCCTTTTATACGGGCACTAATCCCATTCCTCAGGGCTCTGCCCTCATGACCTAATCACCTCCCAAAGGCCCTACCTCCTAACACCATCCCATTGGGCCTTAGGATTTAACAAAGGAATTTTGGGGAGACACAACAGTTAGGCCACAGCAACGGGGCCAAAGAAAATGGTGTCATGAACTTTGCTTTGGGCATCAGAAATACTAGAAAAAGGAGGTGCTATTTCTGTTCCACTGTGAAGGACAAATATCAATTCCCACTGAGAGGCAAGGCATTACAGGCAGAAGGAAGAGAATATGAGCAGAAGTAGAAAGGTCTGAAATTTCCTGACAGGTTTGGAGAAAGAGATCAATAGTTTAGTGTGGCAAGAGTCTGAGATCTATGGCAGGAAGTGAATACACATGAATCTGAAATGATAGGATTGTACCAGATTGTAAAGAGCTCACATGCTATTCTGAGAGGCTTTTCTACCTGACACTATACATAGTTGGGAACCCTTGGAGAATTTTATGCAGCAGAGCGACATATTCACAATCTACTTAGCTCAGAATCATGAATAGCAAGTGGGTACTTTCTGATGAGCCATTCCCCAGACTCACCTAGATGTAAAAACTCAAGAGTAGACAGAGAATTTCAATAGCACTAGGAACCAGAAATATTTCACCATTACCTGCTAGAAAACCGGAAGATCTTCCATGAGTTAAACCTTTAAAGCTTACAGTAGACTGGTGGAACCATTCATGGTAAAATATTTCAAGAAATGTCACAAACATAGACTTTCTTTCATCAGAGCGAAGGAATTCAAATTTCCCTCAGTATGGAAACTATTTAGTAGAGGATTCAGAGTCTTTAACACCCTCATCCAGCATCAGTCGTGAGCTGAAACGTGCACGTGGAAGGAAAGGAGCTGTGGGGCGGCCATGGTGAAGTTGTAGCTTTTAGCCACGAATGCAGAAACAGCCCATCCAGGAATGAGTTTTAAATACTGTACAAAGACAATAAGGCAGTGGTATCTCAATATCTCTTCTTAGACATCAGGTGATTATTTTAAAGAATGAGTGACTTTTTAAACTAGAAAGTTTCATGACACTTGGCTTAAACTAGATATCTGGCGGCCAGCCCCAGTGGCCTAGTGCTTAAAGTTTGGCACACTTTGCTTCGGTGGCCCAGGTTCGGTTCCCAGGTACGGACCTACACCACCCATCTGCCATGCTAATGGCAGCTCACATACACACCCACAAAAAACCAGTGACATCCGTCATCATGGTGGAGTGAGCTCTTCCCTTAGACTCCCTCCCGAAGACACAATGCAAAGGACATTCATAAACCAACAGAGAACATTCAGACAACACAACAGACGTCTGAGAGACCCAGGCAGCCATACATTTGAAGGTGGAGATGCTGTACCCCCAGGAGGAAGTGGAAGGAGGTAAGGGGATCTCATCTTCCTCCTTGATGGTGATCTAGGGCACAGGACTGCATGTGGCTCTGTGAGGAGAGCGGGGAGGGGAAGCTCTCCGCAGGAATACCTTTACTCTTGGAGCTGCCTACAGCTGTGGGAAAGCCCCACACAGAGGAGGCCAAGGAATTGCAGGGGCATCTTTCTCAAGCAAGCACCCCAGGGGGGGAGACAGCAAGGGCAGAGCAGAATGCCCCCAGGATTCTGCTTGCAAAACAAAGCACCTCTCCCTCCACCTGACACACCAGCTCAGCCAGAGGAAGGGACTCCTACCAGAGTGCATGCACATACATTTCTAAAGCAGCAGCAGTGAGTGGGCAATGGCAGACATACCCAGTCAGCATAGATTCCAAAGGACAGGCACAGATGCCAGGGATCGCAGTGGGCTCAGAATACACAGCTCTTGCCCCTCCCACTGGTAGCACGTAGAATCTGCGATCAGATACTTCCACTAAGGGGAAGCACTAATCCACCCCCTGAAATAGTACAAAAAGACACTTTAATACTCCAGACCAGAAGGAAAATGACAAGCACCCAGAAATCAATCTTGTCCTGAAGGCACAAAAATTTACAATCTAAATGAAAGACAATTCAAAATAGCTATCATTAAAAAACTCAATGAGTTACAAGAAAACTTGGGAAAGCAGTTCAATGAAATCAGGAACAAAATTTAATGAACAGACAGAATTCTTCACAAAAGAGACTGAAACTATAAATAAAAACCCATCAGAAATGTTGGAGATGAAAGACACAATGAATGAGATAAAGAAAAATCTGGAGCCCTTGAATAACAGGGCTGATTTATGGAACACAGAAGCAGCAGCTTGGAGGACAGAAATATAGAAATGCTTCAGAAGAAGGAGGTGGAACTATGATAAAAAAGAAATGAAAAAATTCTCCCAGAATTATCTGACTCAATTAGGAAATGCAACAGAAGGATTATAGGTATGCCAGAGGAAGAAGGGAGGGAGAAAGGAACAGAAAGCTTGTTCAAAGAAATAATAGCTGAGAACTTCTCAAACCTGGGGAAGAAACTGGATTTACAAGTAAAAGAAGCTAACCGAGGGGCTGGCCCCATGGCCGAGTGGTTAAGTTCGCGCGCTCCGCTGCAGGTGGCCCAGTGTTTGGTTGGTTTGAATCTTGGGCGCGGACATGGCACAGCTCATCAAAACCACGATGAGGCGGTGTCCCACATGCCACAACTAGAAGGACCCACAACTAAGAATATACAACTATGTACTAGGGGGCTTTGGGGAGAAAAAGGAAAAAAATAAAATCTTAAAAAAAAAAAAAAGCAGCTAACCGAACTCCTAATTGTATCAATGTAAAAACACCTTCTCCAAGGCATATGTTAGTGAAACTGGCAAAAGTAAATGACAAAGAAAAAATATTAAGGGTAGCAAGGCAGGAGAAAATAACCTACAAAGGAACCCCTAGCAGGCTTTCACCGAATTTCCCAGCAGAAACCTTACAGGCTACGAGAGAACAGAACAATATCCTCAAAATTCTGAAAAACAGAAACTTTCAGCCAAGAAGACTCTATCCATCGAAATTATCCTTCAGATATGATGGAGAAATAAAAACTTTCCCAGATAAACAAAAGCAGAGGGATTCATTGCCACAAGACTCCCTCATACAAGAAATGATCAAGAAGGCCCTCATATCAGAAAGAAAAAGAAAGGGTTTAAAAAGCCTTGAGCAAAGAGATAAATAGGCAGATAAAATCAGAAAACTGCAGTTCTCTATCAGGACAGGATAGCAACCAATTATAATATTGAAGATAAAGGAAAGGAACACCTCAAAAATAACTGTAATCTCATCATTTTAATCACAAACTCACATCAGAAAACGGAAGTTACAACAAAAGCAACTTAGAAGGGGATGAAGAAAGGAATGGAACCTGCTTTAGACTAAGGAAAGAAGAGGCCATCAGGAAATGGAGATTTTTTAGATAAACCTCATGGCGACCACTAAACAAACAATCAGAACAGAGACACAAAGGATACATACGGAGAAAATCATCCTAGAGAACTACCAAACTAAACTGGTAGTCTGAAATACAAAGGACAAGAAACAAGGGAAATACAGAACGACCAGAAAACAAGTGATAAAATGGCAGCAGTAAGCCCTCATAGATCAATCATCACTCTAAATGTAAATGGATTGAATTCTCCAATCAAAAGAGAGAGAGTGTAGGCCCGGGCCAGTGGCTCAGCAGTTAAATGCACATGTTCTGCTTTGGCGGTCCAGGGTTCGCCAGTTAGGATCCCAGGTGTGGACATGGCACAGCTTGGCAAGCCATGCTGTGGTAGGTGTCCCACATATAAAGCAGAGGAAGATGGGCACGGATGTTAGCTCAGGGCCAGTCTTCCTCAGCAAAAAGAGGAGGATTGGCAGCAGATGTTAGCTCAGGGTTAATCTTCCTCAAAAAAAAAAAAAGAGAGAGAGAGAGTGGTGGGATGGATTAAAAAATAAGACCCAACATTATGTTGCCTCCAGAAAACAGATCTCAGCTCTAAAGACAAACAAAGGCTCAGAGTGAACTGATGGAAGATGAGACTCCAAGCTAATGGCAAACAAAAGAAGCAGGTGTTGCCGTCCTTAGACAAAACCGACTTCAAGATTAAACAAGCAATGGAGTGACATCAGCATCATGGTGGAGTGAGCTTGCCCAGCACTCTCTCCCCTCCAAGATACAATAAAAAGGAGCAACCCTATTCCAAAAGAAAATCCCCTAAAAGCACAAAAATCCTCGGAGAGTCACGGCAGCCACACGACAGAGGGTGGAGAGTCTGGAGCCCTGCCTCAGAGGAGCTGGCACAGGGTAAGAGAGAACTCTGCTCCCTCCCCTAAAGACCGTGGTCACTGCCAGGGAGGCTCCATGACAGAAGGAGTGGGGGAGGGGTTGCGCGTCTGTGGAATCACCCAGGACTCCCTAGGGCCCTTGCGGCCTAAAGGGAAGCCCTTTAACAGGGCAAAAGCTTTCACTCAGGGGTGACCTCATCAAGCCAAGACCACAGGAGACGAGATAGCAAGAGCTGATCGGGAAACCCTGGACTGCATGCAGGAAAAAGTGCCCTGCCCCTGACCCGCACTGCGCGGGGCCATCTCCGCTGAAGGTGGAGGGCTCAGAATACACGGCTCTCGACCCCCATCCATTGGCAACATGCTGTAACTGCAACAAAATACTATCACAATGGGAAAAAGACTCATCCTTCCAGCATCAGGCAATTCATCAAATCTCCAGACCAGAGAGAAAATAAGCACCCAGAATTCAGTCCTGAGGATGCAGAAATAAGTAAACTAAGCAACAATGAATTCAAAAGAGCTATTGTCAAAAAACTCAATGAGGTAAAAGAGAATACAGAGAAACAATTCAACGAGTTCAGGAGCTAGTCCACAAAACAGATTGACACTATAAAGAAGAATCAATCAGAAATATTAGAGATGAAAGACACAATGGAAGCTATAAAACAAAATACAGATTCCCTGAATGCTCGTGTGGACACCACAGAGGAGCGACATGTTGAAATGCTCCAGACAGAGGAGGAGAGAGAACTGAGACTAAAAAGAAATGAAGAAAGTCTCTGAGAAATATCCAACTCAATGAGAAAATACAACATAAGAATTATAGGTATTGAAGAAGGTGAAGATAAGGAGAATAGAGCAGAAAGCGTGCTCACAGAAATAACAGCAGACAACTTCCCAAATCTAGACAATGAGAGGCAAACCTGTCTGGAGGAAGCCTTCAGATCTCCTAGATGTGTCCAAGTAAAAAGACCTACTGCAAGGCATATAGTAGTAAAAGTGGCAAAAATGAATGACAAAGAAAGAATACTCAGGGCAGCAAGGCAGAAGAAAATACCCTACAAAGGAACCCCTATCAGATAAGCAGACTTCTCTGCAGAAACCTCACAAGCTAGAAGAGAATGGAATGACATATCCAAAATTTTAACAGATAAAAATCTTCAGCCAAGTATACTCTAGCCAGCAAAAACATCCTTCAGATATGAGGGAGAAATTAAAACTTTCCCAGACAAACAATGCTAAGGGACTTTGTAGCCATGAGACCCATCCTCCCACACCAAGAAATCCTCAAGAAGGCCCTCATACCTGAAAAAAATGACAAAGGGGAGAGGGGGGGTCACAAAACACAGAGTAAGGAGACCAACAGATAGACAGGATCAGAACAGGATAGCAAATATTCAACTACAGCATTAGGCTAAAGGGAAGGAATACATCAAAAACAAAGACAATCTTGTCACTTGAACCACAAACTCATGACACAAGTTGGAATAAGATATGAGAATAATAACTTAGGAGGCGAGGTGGAAAGGGACTGAATCAGTTTAGACCAAGGAAATAAGAGGTCATCAGAAAAGGGACTATGTTATGCACGAGATTCTGAATACAAACTTCAGGGCAGCCACTAAACTAAAAAGCAGAACAGAGACACAAAAAAGAAATAAGGAAAAAACAAAGACATACAGCATAAAAAACGGCATAATTCAATGGGTAGACCAAAACGCACAGGATGAGAAACAAAGGAAATGCAGGAAAACTGGAAAACGAGTGATATAATGACAGCATTAAGCCGTCATACATCAATAATCACCTTCAATGTAAATGGACTGAACTCTCCAATAAAAAGACACAGAGTGGCAAGATGGATTAAAGAACAAGATCCAATAATTTGTCGCCTCCACAAAACTCATCTCGGCTCCAATGACAAGTACAGGCTCAGAGTGAAGAAGTGGAAGACGAGACTCCAAGCTAACAGCAAACAAAAGAAAGCAGATGTCGCAATACTTACATCAGGCAAAGTAGACTTCAAGACAAGGCAGGTAAAGAGTACAAAGAGGGGCAGTATACAATGATCAAAGGGACATTCCATCAAGAAGAATAATAACACTTATAAATATCTATGCACCCAACACAGGAGCAGCAAAGTCCGTAAAGCAACTGTTAACAAACCTAAAAGAAGATATTAAAAATAACACAAGGGAGGATGGAAGACTTCCTAACACATTCTACAAGGCCAGCATCACTCTGATACCAAAGCCTGAAAGGGACAGCACAAAAAAGGGGAACTACAGGCTAATATGGCTGATGAACATAGATGCAAAAATTCTCAACAAAATTTTGGCAACCTGAATTCAGCAATACGTCAAAAGGATCATACATCATGATCAAGTGGGATTCATACCAGGGACACAGGGATGGTTCAACATCCGCAAAGCAATCAATGTGATACACCACATCAACAAATTGAAGAATAAAAACCACATGATCATCTCAATAGATGCAGAGAAAGCACTTGACAAGATCCAATAGCCATTTATGATAAAAACTATGAAAAAAAATAGGGATACAAGGAAATTACCTCAACATAATAAAGGCCATATATGACAAATCCACAGCCAATATCATACTCAATGGGCAAAAGCTGAGCGCCATCCCCCTGAGAACAGGAACGAGACAAGGATGCCCACTATCATCACTCTTATTCAACATAGTACTGGAGGTTTTGGCCAGAGCAATTAGGCAAGAGAAAAGAATAAATGGAATCCAAATAGGGAGTGAAGAAGTGAAACTCTCACTGTTTGCACATGACATGAGCTTGTATATAGAAAACCCCCCAAAATCCACTGGAAAACTAATACAAATAATTAACAACTACAGTAAATTTGCAGGGTACAGAGTCAACTTACAAAATTCAGTTGCTTTTCTATATTCCAACAACAAACTTACAGAAAGGGAACTCAAAAATATAATTCCATTTGCCAGCGTACCTAAAAAAATTAAGTACCTAGGAATAAATTTAACCAAGGAAGTGAAGGACTTATACAAAGAAAACTATAAGACATGAGTGAGAGAAATTGATAGTGACTTAAAGAGATGTTAAGAGACTCCTTGCTCATGGATTGGAAGAATAAACATAGGTAAAACGTCCATACTACACAAAGCAATCTACAGATTCAATGCAATCCCTATCAGCATCCCACTGACATTCTTGACGGAAACAGAGCAAGGGATACTAAAATTCATACGGGGCAAAGACCTCGAATTGCTAAGGCAATCCTAAGAAAAAAGAACAAAGCTGGAGGTATCACAATCCCTGACTTCAAAATGTACTACAAAGCCATAGTGACCAAAATGGCATGGTACTGGTACAAAAACTGGCACACAGATCAATGGAACAGAACTGAAAGCCCAGAAATAAAACCACACATCTATGGTCAGCTAATCTTTGACAAAGGTGCCAAGAACATACAATGGAGAAAAGACAGTCTCTTCACTACTATCTCATGACTACGTACTTAAGCAAAGAACTGGAAATCAATGATTCAGAGAGACTTATGTACCCCTATGTTCCTTGCAGCATTATTCACAACAACCAAGACACGGAAGCAAACCAAGTGCCCATCAACTGACAACTGGATAAAGATGTCATATACGTGCATACACACACACACATATATATATTTATACACACACACACACACACAATGCAATACTACGCAGCCATAAAAAAAGACAAACTTGTCCCATTCACAACAACGTGGCTGGAACTTGAGGGTGTTATGTTAAGTGAAATAAGCCAGACAGAGAAAGGCAAACACCATGTGATTTCACTCATCCGTGGAAGGTAAACACACGAACAAAGAGAACGGTTTACTGGTTACCAGAGGGGAAGATGGGAGGGAGCTGGGTACAGGGGTAAAGGGGCACACTGATATGGTGACGAACAAATTATAACGGACCACTGACATTTCACAATGTTATAAACCCTTTTGACCTCAATTAGAAAAAAAGAGGAAGACTGGCGTCGGATGTTAGCTCTTCATCAGCAGAAAGAAATAAAAATAAAAAAAATAAACTAGAAATGTGGCTCAAGGCTGTGCACATCACCGAGTTCTCCAACGTCAGAGCAGGAACAAGGAAAAGATCACACAGCAACCTGATAGGAACTAAGTAGAAATTACGTCTAACTAATAGGAAAAGGCTGTCCATTTCTCGCTCCTCCATGAATACGCCGACATGGAAATCAGAACATATATCTCAGCCATATGTCTTTGTCTTATTTTTCTTCAAGACTGTACAGCATGAACATAGAAATGTTCAGCTGAAGAGTCCTTGAAAGACTTCTATTTGAGGAAACAGAACTATATTTTAGAAAGTTTCTGCTGTGTTTGTGTTCTCAGGAAAATTCAGGAAACTGTTTGCTCTATGAAGCAAGAAACGAAAACTTGTATAAGTTGAGGGACTGAGATGTAAAGGGAAAGGGTGGTAAGGGAGAAATAGACAAAAAGATAAAGAGGAAGTATTTGGGAAAGAATAAAATTTCCCTTGAGATTACATGCAGCTTAGAAACAATCAAGATCAGTTTTTACATCACTGGGAATTGAATCAATGATGTTGAAGCCATTCTTGAGAAACTCTCTCAGAAAGAAGGAGATAAAGGAAAAGAGAGAAAATAAGAAGAAGATTCCAGAGATGGAAAAAGATTTTCAATAGAAGAATGATTGGCATGTCTGAGGGAGAGAGCAGAGCAGATGAGAAAAATAATCTTTAAACACATCTCAGAAAAAACTTTCTGCAACTCAAGGAGGGCCCCGATCATCAAAAGGAACACATCAGATATGAGGACAAATTCATGAGAAAAAAATATGACCATAACACATATTGAGAAAGTTTTGGAACTTCAAGAATAAATAAAATTCTCTAGGGATTTAGGAAGAAAGAGAAAAAAAGGTCACATTGGAATCAGACTGCTCATCTGCAATTCTAGGATACATGGAGCAATGAGTGTGGACAGAGATGAGGGACAAAACTGTGTGAGATAAGCATTCGATACCCAATCTCTCACCCATGAGCGAAGACAAAAACAAAAGGATTTACACTAA
Source organism: Equus caballus (assembly GCF_041296265.1). NCBI lineage: Eukaryota > Metazoa > Chordata > Mammalia > Perissodactyla > Equidae > Equus > Equus caballus. Next base: position 457,265 of record NW_027222392.1, on the reverse strand, counting down.
TGTGCAAAGACTCCCAAGATACACTATTCCATCTAGCAACAATACTAGAAACACAGTTAAAAGATGAGTCAGACTCAGAAAAAATATGAGCAACACGTAAAATAGACAAATGGTTAATATCCACACTGAAGAAGGAGCTCCCAAAACCCAACTAAGAAATTGCTAAGGGGTAGGAATAAATAATTGACTGAGAAAGAAATACAGATGACCAATAGGCAGCAAGGACACAATCCATCAATTAAAAATGAAACTGGCATCGAAATACCATCGGATCAAGAAAACAACAGAAAGAACATCACGTGTGGGAAAGGCCTGTGAAAATCAATACCGGGAAGAACTCTGGGAGAGCCTTCAGGGTCTGGAAGATCAAGACAGCTCCCTGAATCCAAAACTCTCCACAGTCATACAATCGACCTCCTCCAAATCATACAGTCAACAAGGAGAACCAACGAAGCCACATAGAAGCAAGCCTGTAGTGTCACAAGATGACCAAGACGACCACAACCTTCAAATGACCTGCAAGTTCAGAAAGAAATGCCGACTTCCAGCCCAGCTCCGACCACGACTGAAAGCCTTTGGCAGAGTGGAGGATTGCAAGGTTTAAGACTCCATGGAAAGGACAAGGTCATGGAGGAATCAGATAAAACACATCAAACCACCCTCAAAAGAGGAAGTCCAACACTACCTGCTGAAATACGCAACACAGGCGAAGGACTCGGTAGTCCTGGGCACTGGTCACGAGCACGCTGCTGCAAGGGGAAAGGCTCTGGAGGTGGCAGCCTTGGAGAAGCACTGCTTCCAAGGGAGAACCAGAAATTGGCAAAAGAGGCGGTGCTCCTCCGAGACGGGGCCATAAGGAAAGAGGATGGAAGGAAAGAAAAAAGAAATAGGAAGGATTTTGCACAAAGGAAAGAGAAACAAAATATACCCCTTAATTCCCGATTGCGTTATGTTTAAAGAAACTGCGCTTCACCATCCTGACAGAAGTGGGCTCTCTCACACTAGGAACCCTGTCCATACAACATCCAGGAACAGGAAAAAAAAATTCCATACAAAGTTACTGTAAGAAGAAAAACTGAATCATAACATTTCAGTCGTTCAAAATTTCTCCTCTGCTCCTCCAAAAACATGAAGGAGAAAAAATACAGCACAACACTCCACATTCAATTATTTCAAACACGCATTGGAAGATGTTAAAAAAAGAAAAACAAACATCTAGAATTAGAAAGCCACATATTAAGGCAGAAACGGACACAGCACAGAAATACCGTGAGATCCGATCAATTTCTTTTAAAAGGCAACAACAAATAAACTAAAACTAGAAGGTGCCTTAACAATCCCGTACAAGAGGGAGAGCTGCACTCCTCAGAACCCATCGAGACCAACGTTACTCTCCTTCACGTCTGTCCTTCCAGCAAGACTTGGTTCCAAGGAGCCAAGACCATGTGTGCCGCTTCAGCGCCCGACTCCCGGGCACCGCATCCCCGGGCTGGCCCCGTGCCCGGCACACACCGCACGTTCGATGAACGTGAGCGCACGAAGAGACCCCTCGCTCCGCGCGCCCCACAGCTGTCGCGCGACCTGACGGGCACCTCTTGGCGCAGAAGCCTATTCCTCAGATACAGGCTAGGCTCGCCTCGCCTCCCACCAGCCCCCAGGCCCACGCCCCACGCCCCCAGGCACCTCTCCCAGATGGAGTCATCTTCACAGGCGCCCTGGTCGTCTGTGTCGAGCGAGGAGGAAGACCCGGAGCTGAAGGAGGGCCTCCTCAGGCTAGCGGCCGTGGCCGTGGAGGGCCCGGGCTGCTGTGCCCACCGGGGACACGGAGCGGTGTCCACGGACGCCGGCGGAACGGACGAGCCCAGCCCCGGAGAGAGTAGCGGAGCGCGACCGGACTCCGCTGGGCTCGGCTCGCAGGTGCGGCTCACGGACGCCTCCCAAGACGGCGGCCCAGCAGCAGCGTGCTCCTGGGCGCCGCGGCCCAGATGCTCCCAGGCCGTTGCCCCGCCCCCTCTGGCAGTGGACTGTGGACAGGGACACCCTCCTGGCAGAACTCCTGGGGCCCCGTCCACACGTTTCTGACCTTCGCGGAGTGGGAAGGTGCGCTGACAGGGACGCAGGGTCCCCGCTACGCTTGTTCTCAGGGAACTGCAGCCTCGGGTTCCTCCAGAGGCCGCGGAGATTCTTACGGCTGACCAAGAACTTTTAGACAGAAAAGCATGAAACAGTATGTCTGAATTACAACTGAGCTGATGACCACCAAGGCAATGCAGAGAGTGTCATGAGGACATATAACAGGGGCAAGATCTTGACTGCAGGTGTCAGAAAGGCCTCCTTGAGGGATCCATATCTGAGAGAAACCAAAAAACCATGGAGTCATCTTTGACTCCTCAGTCTCCCCCACATCCAGTCAGCACATAATATCAGCTCATTTGCTCTTCAAAATGGACCCAGAATCTGACGGACTCTCAGAACTTGCTCTGCTACCATCCTGATCCAAGCCACAACATCTCTGACTTGGAATATTCCAGTACCACTCACTCATCTCCCTTTTCTAGCCTTGTCTCCTACAGTCTATTCTCCACAGAGAAGCTGACGTGATCCTGTGAAAACTCAAGTCACGTCACCTCCTTCTCCAGTTCAAAATCCTCCAATGGTGCCTACCTCAGAGGAAAAGTTAGGGCCTTACAAGAGCCTACAGCATCTGTACCCACGGCCACCCAGATTCCATCTGCTACTCTTCTCCATCTCACTCAGGCTGGCCTTGTGGCTCCTGGAACAGGGGAGGCCAGCTCCTGCCTCAGGGCCTTTCTGCTCTCTGTTCTCTCTGCCTGGACACCATTACCCCATATATCCACAGGACTCACTCCCTCACCCTCCACAAGTCTTTCCCCAGCATTAACTTCATTGGGGCCTTCCCTGGCCATCCCATCTCCAGTCACAACTCCTTCCAACACTCCTACTGCATCTATCACCACCTGACATGCCAAATATTTTCCTTATTGTCTTTCTGGCTGTCTCCCTCCTGGAATAAATGCTGCCTAAGAGCTCCAGTTTTGTCTGTTTTGTTCACTTCTGTATCCATGCTAGAACACTGTCTCCAGAAACTGAGTAGGCACTCAAAAAAGAGTGTTGAGTGGCTGCCTCCATCTGAGAGATGACGTGGAAGCACTGCGGCAGGGAGGGTGGGAGAAAGCATTGCGGGAAGAGGGAACAGTGTGCTGACAGGCGCCAAGGGAGGCAGGAACAGGGCACATTTGAAGAACAGAAAGGATCCCTTAGGGAAGGGGGGAGTGGTGTGAAGGGAGGCTGGAGAAGTAGGACAGAGCAGGCAGGGCTGTGGAGACCACATAAGGAACTTTGGTCTTTTTACAGCAGCCACAAGAAACTAGTAAACTAGGGAGTGACAGGATAAAATATACCCTCTACAAACCTCTGGATTCACTATGAGATATGGGTTTGGAGGAGGGAAGAGTGACTCGGGTCCTCAGTCACCAGACTAGTGCCATAGCTCAGACCACAGGTGATCTTAGCTTGAACTGAGATGGCGGAAGCACAGGTGGAGAAAAGGAGGTAGGTTCCAGAAATATCGAACAAATAAAATCAACAGGTCTGGGTGACTGATCACATAAGGTGGTACACCAAAGGGCAGTTCCAAGCTGACTCCTACATTTGGTCCTTGGGAACTGAATGAACAACGGCCCCATTCACTGGGTTTTGGGGTGGGGTAACAAGGAGGAGAACACGTGAAGATGATGTGAGAGCACAGTTTTGGAAATCATGAATTGGAGATCATTCTGAGACATCCTAACGGATCTTCCCAACTGGCAGTGGGTATCCAGGTGGCATGATCAGATGATGAAAGGTGTGGTGTGTCATGCAATGTCCTGTAGGCTTTTACCTCATGGCTGATGGGGCATCAAAGGTTGTAACTGACAAAGTGATAGGATAAGATTTGTGATTCTGCTAAATCACCCTGGCCACAGCATGATCACTGGGGTGGGGGAGGGGGTTAGACCAGAAGCAGGTCCAACACCAAGGCCGTGGTGCAATAGAGCAGGTGAGAGAACAGACCTGAGCAAGGGCTGCAGCGGTGGGCAAGGGAAAGAGCACAGACCTTCCCTCTGTCACCGCCCCATCTCCCCCGCAGCTGCTGGGAGTTTCCTACAACACACCCCAGATCATGTCAGTTCTTCCACTTAAAACCCCTCACGACCTTCCATTAGCCTTGACACCTTCTACATCTCATTCTCTGACAACCTCAATGGAATTCTCTCTTGCCACCCATTCCCCCACCCGATGTCAACGTCTCCTGACACACTATTCTGCTTCAATCTGCATCCTGTTTAGCTCATGCTGTTTTCTCCTGCCTGGCAAACACCTATTTATCTTTTTAAAACTCACTTCCTCCTCTGTGAAAAGAAGAAAAGCAGTGCTGACATCCAGGAGCTGGTCCGGTACCATGAGCCAGGCTTTCCTGTTGTTAGAAGCTGGCCTCGTGCTCACACAAGCCATGCTGTTCACCTGTTGGACATAAACTTCTCACAGACACCAGCACAAGGTCACGCTGCAACAGGGATGACGTGAGACAAAACAAGACCACTTCATCATTTTGCCTAAACAGACAAACACAAGGCCGTCGTGCCATCCAGAAAATACCAAACATCCCTCTCTCCTGACTGCAGCGAGCAACTGTGGCTTCTTTATGAATTACGGCGTTTGTCTCACTCTAGTCACAACTCCTTCTAGAAAGGATTGATTGAGCTACACGATCACAGAATTGTCCCTGCCTCCTCTCAGCACCCAGTCCAGAGCAAATCCCTGCTTCCTTGAACCCTCCCCAAACTATCCAACCAAAGCCCAAATCCTGTAAGTTCTTTCTAACGCCCTCATCCTGATAGGCTCCAGAGTTCCCTATGATGTGAGGCCTCCCTCATTACAAAGAGTAATTAAACCCAACTGGTTTACCTACTGATGTGCTTCTGGTGGTCTTTGCTGGAGGACATGGCAACTCTAACAGTAGGATAGGTTGGTTAAGTTTCTTGGAGGAAGTGAATGGAGTTCCAATCTGAAGGCTTCTATTTTCTATGTTAAGCGTACTCAAAACATCACCCATATTATTTTGAGAATGAAGGGTTGGGGGGAATAAATCAGAAGTTTGTGGAAAACGTCTGAATTATATATTCTGGAGCATGGGAGAGTGACTTGACAAGAGAATCCTACTAGAATGGTCAGGCTCTGTGAGGGCATAGGTGAGGTGGGGTGATATGAACTCAAAGTAGTACCCAGCTTCCCCGCTCTGAGTCCTAGCTCCAGTACTCAAGACAAAAACGGGTAGTTTGGTTTTGGGTTTACTGGGACTGAAGGGCAAGGGAGAGGAAGGCATTGCCAAGAGAACTAATCATGGATAGACTATGATAGACTATCATGGATAGTCCAAGCTCAACTGAGAGGTAACAGCATAGAGGAAGCATCTAAAGGATAGAGTACACCATGGAGGGCCTGAGGAAAAATATGCTGAGGGCCTAGCTGAATTAAGTGACCAAGCAAGCTGGAAAGAAGAGATCAGGGCTGGAGGGTGCTGCACTGCTCATGTGTGAGGTGGTGCAGCATCAGGATGCAAATCCAGGGTATTATGGTGGGAGTGGGGACAGGTGGATGAGAAGAGGTCAGCAGTACAGATGAGGTATTGAAGAAAATGAGTACCCCGTGTGCAGGCTCAGTCCTCCGCATGCACACTGAAGTCAACTAGGATGACAGCAAGAATTGAGGCAGAGAGGAAAGCTGTGGGCCAGGAGATCAAGTCTTCAATGAAATAGGGGACTAATTAGGCAGAAAAGAGTAATGAGGAGGAGAGGATGATCCAGCTGGGGACTATGGATCTCAAAGAAATGGTGTGGGAGGACAAAGAGCAGAGAGGACATAAATCTCGTACCCCCTAATCCTGAGATCTGCAGGCACCACTTGACGGGGCTTCAAGAAAAGGATATTCCGTAGGAAGGGCCAGGGCCAAGGCAAAGAGAGGGAGGGAAGGGCTAAGAAGAGGCTGAGGAAATAGAGGAGGCTGGCGATTATGGAGTGGTAATTTCGAGGACAATGTGAGGCTTTGGGGGGGTCAGTGTTAAAAAAATTAAAAGAGTGGAGAGCTGACTTAGGGTCGCAGCATGATGGGAAGATAAGGAGACGAGAGAATGGGGAGTGGGGAGAATTTAGCTATCATGGTAAGCACTCAACAGATATCTGCTGAAACAAGTGGAATTATTAGGCATAAATCTAGTGTATCCAATCTGAAGAGTCCTAACTATCAGACTGTAGGAGTGACAGCACGAGGTCATGATGATGATGACGGTGATGGTGATGGCGACGGTGATGGTTTGAGGATGATGGGGGTGGTGGTCATGACAATAACTACCAAACTTGAACACCTACTGTGTGCCAAGTACTGTTGGAAGCACTCCACATTTAATCCTCACAACCCCCATGAAACAGATGACCTCAATAGGGTCCCCAGATGGGCTCTGTACCAAAGGAGGGATAAAATGAAAACAGAAGTAACAGAAGTGTAGAAGTGGCGGATCTTGTCAAGATGGCGGTGTAAGCAGACTCTGAACTCATCTCCTCCCATGAACGCAACCAGGTTACAATTATTTTTGGAAAAATTACCCTGTATAGAAAACTGAAAACTGGATAAAAAGAACCCCCACAACAAGGGACAGTCCTGACAAAGGCAGAAGGGCCAGAAATTCCAGCTGGAGAGAAAAAAGTCACCTTTGGGAGCAGTGGAGTTTCTCAGCTGGCCAGGAGAGAGCCACCCTAGGGTATGCAGCCCTCCCGGGAGGGGTGAGGTCCAAAGCAGGGGCCAATACTACTAAAAGCATCCTTTAGACTCAGCACAACTGAGACGAGGGTCTTAGTATCTGGCTTCGCTGGCTATTAACTGCAGCAGGGAATACCCCCAGAAAAGCTATCAGATGAAAACTGAAAAGACTCGGGTCTTAAAGGGCCCATGCACAAACTCACCCGTCTCAGCAAACTAAAATCACCAGAGAGAAGGCTGACAGTCCTTTGGTGAAAACAGACTCACCTGGTGGGCTCTGTGGGCATCCCGGTGAAAGGAGAGACCTCTCCTGAGACTGAGACATTGGTGGGGGCTATTGTTCTGACATGGTCCAGGCGTGCTAACTCAGACCCCAGCAGACACCACTGAGGTTCTTCCCCTGGCCTGTTAGCCCAGGGGGCTGCCATACCCACTAGAGCACAGATTTAATCCAGTTCAGCCAGGGCAGGCAGGCAGCCCTAGGGACCTGCCCCACCCAACAGCAAACCCTCAGGCTACTTGTCAGCCTGCACTGGCTGAGTGTCTTGATCCCCTACAGGCAAAAAATCGGTTGTGTTTCTATACGCTAACACGAAGTAGCAGAAAGAGAAATTAAGAATACAATCCCATTTACAATTGCAACAAAAATAATAAAATACTTAGGAATAAACTTAACCAAAGAGGTGAAAGATCTGTACACCGAAAACTGTAAAACATTGTTGGAAGAAATCAAAGAAGACGCAAAGAAATGGAAAGATATTCTGTGCTCTTGGGTTGGAAGAATTAACATAGTTAAAATGTCCATACTTCCTAAAGCAATCTACAGATTCAACACAATCCCTATCAAAGTTACAGCAGTTTTTACAGAAATAGAACAAAGAATCCTACAATTTATATGGAACAACAAAAGACCCCGAATAGCCAAAGGATTCCTGAGAAAAAAGAACAAAGCTGGAGGTATCACACTCCCTGATTTCAACATATACTAAGAAGCTCTAGTAACCAAAACAGCATGGTACTGGCACAAAAACAGACACACAGATCAATGGAACGGAACTGAGAGTGCAGAAATAAACCCACATGTGTATGGACAGCTAATATTCGACAAAGGAGCCAAGAGCATACAATAGAGCAAGGAGAGTCTCTTCAATAAGTGGTGTTGGGAAAACCGGAGAGCCACATGCAAAAGAATGAAAGTAGACCATTAACTTACACCATGCACAAAAATCAACTGAAAATGAATTAAACAGGATCCTTGGCCCCGGCGTGAAGGACAGAGAATGCAGCCTGGGGAACCAAGCGTCGCTGTTAACAGTCAGTCTGGGTTCAGTTCCATTCAACAAATGTTGACTGAGCGCTGACTCAAGGAGGGAACTGTGCTGCGGGCTTCGCACACCTGCTCGCCTTTGTTGTGAAGCAAGGAATGTGCGGAAAACTAGGGAGCGGTGAAAATGGACTAGAGCTACCGGTTACAAGCATCAGCGGCTGAATTTCAGGAACAGCATATTCGGTGAAAGAAAGAAATAGGACATTCTGGTAAAGTTCAAACCAAGCAACAAAAACGTCATTTAGAGAAACATACATCTACGGAGGAAAAATACTATAGAGAAAAGGAAAGGAATGAGGGGGAATAAACAGCAATGAGGATCTGTCACCTTGAGGAAGTGGGGAGGGTAGGACACTGGCCGAGCGAAAAACGGGAATGGGGAAGGAGTACAGAGACACCCCAGTGATTTCTCCAGTTGGGCTCTGATCACTTGTGTTTGTTTCACAATTCTGCATACTGAAGATGTTCACAACGCATTTTGTACTGGACTTACAGTAAAATAGTTCTAAATAAATAAAAGAAGTATGCTTGTGCATTTCATTTCGCATTGGGTACCAGGGAACGCACAGACTTAGAGTTGAAGAACCTGAGATCACGCACACACGCAGGCAAAACCACCAACCAAGCAACCAACCAAGCAACCAACCACAACTTGAACGTCAGACCTGAAACCATGAAACTTCTACAAGAAAACATAGGCAGTATGCTCTGTGACATCAGTCTTAGCAGGCTATGTTCAAGTACCACGTGTGACTGGGCAATGCAAACAAAGTACAAAATGAACAAATGGGACTACATCAAAGAAAAAAAATATTCTGCACCGCAAAGGAAACCATCCACAAAACCAAAACACAACCTAACAACTGGGAGAAGATAGTTGCAAACCGTATATCGGATAAGGGGTTAATACGCAAAATACAGAAAGAACTCATACAGCTCAACAACAAAAAAAATCAACAACCCAATGAAAAAAACGGTCAAAAGAACTGAGCAGTGACTTCTCCAAAGAAGATATCAGGATTCCCAACAGGCATATGGAGAGATGCTCAAGATCATTAGCTATCAGAGAAATGCAAATCAAAACTACAAGGAGATGTCACCTTACTCTGGTCAGAATGGCTCTAATTAACAAGACAAGAGACAAGTGTTGGAGAGGATGTGGAGAGAAGGGAACTCTCCTGACTGCTGGTGGGAGTGCAGACTGGTGCAGCCACTATGGAAAGCAGTATGGAGTAGCCTCAGAAAACTAAGAATACATGTACCCTATGATCCAGCTAGGCCACTGCTCAGTATACATGCAAAGAACTTGAAAACACCAATGCAGAAAGACACAGGCACCCCTAGGTTCACTGCAGCATTATTTACAACAGCCAAAACTTGGAAGCAACCTAGGTGCCCATCAAGGATGGAATGGATAAAGAAGACGTGGTATATAGACACAATGGAATACTACCCGGCCATAAGAAATGATGAAACCCGGCCATTTGTGACAACGTGGATGGACCCTGAGGGAATTATGTGAAGTGAAATAAATCAGAAGGAGAAAGGGAAACACCGTGTGATCTCCCTCATGAGCAGAAGACAAAAACAATGACAAACACAAACAGAGCAACGGATGTTGGATTGGTGGTTACCGTAGGGGAAGGGGGGAGGGGAGAGAGCAAAAGGGGCAATGAGGCTCACATCTGAGGTGACAGACTATAATTAGTTTTCGGGTGGTGAACACGATGTAATCTACACAGAATTCGAAATATATTACAACGTACATCTGAAAGCTATATCATCTGAGAATCCACTGTTACTACAATAAAATAAAACAAAATAAAATAAAATAAAATAAAATAAAATAAATTAAACTAAAGAAGTGTAGGAGGCTCAAGAGACTGACAGGCTTTTGAAAAGTTATTCTAGGGATGTTTATGGCTTAGCTCAGGGCGGCAGACACCAGCCTGAGACACAGCTGTGACACAGCCACTAACTTCAACTCAACTACATTCCGACTGGAGGGAAATCAAAACTACTGTAATCATAATTGATTGAAGGCTTCACTTTGTGCCAGATCCTGTGCCGACTGCTTTGCACCAACTGTCTCATTTAATACTCACATCCAAAAGGTGGGTTACCGTTATTCTCCCCATTTTAAAGGTGAGCAGGCGGAAGCAGAAAGATGGCAATCTGCCTGGAATTCACATAAGGATTCTCTAGGCAATGACATGACTTTTGGACAAGATTTCAAGGTTTAACACATGACAGTGGAGACGCAGATCCCAGTATCACAGAACATGAAAAACACTGAGTCCTGCCAAATGTATCAAAACACTAATTATGGATCCTCACAATCTCTTGGCCTGTTTTCTCAGATGAGGGAAAACTCAGCGTGAAAAACCGCTGATGAGATGTCTGCAGAGGAGGAATACATCTGGTCTTTAAAGCCGGGAACTATCCCAGTAGATTCTGAGTCAGTGGGTCCAGAGTAGGCCTTGAGCGTCTCTGTTCTTTTCAAAAGCCCCACAGGCTACACTTCTGTGCCCTTGGAGTTGGGAAGTACAGTCATGCCCTACATCAGGACGTTTCAGTCAACAACGGGGGTCCCATCAGATTAGTCCCATATGGCCTAGGTGTGTAGGAGGCTCTGCCATCCAGGTTTAGGAACTCCGTGGTGTTTGCACAGTCTCGAGATTGCCTGCCCATGACACACTCCTTAGAACTTATCCCCACTGTTAAGCAAAGCATGACTATACTGCCTTGGATGCTCCACGGTCCCAGACCCTGCACTGTTTAGATGACAGCACACGCAGAGGGCACCGTGTCTGATGCAGAGAGCAGCTGGAATCACAAAACCTCTCCACAGAGAATCAAGGAAAGGCGTGCTCTGCTTACACGACTCTCTACTTTTCTCTGGGTCTGAACCATTTCCTAGCTAATCTGCTTTTTTTAACCGAGCAGCTTTGCAAAAAAAAAAAAAAAAAAGGTTACCAAGAAACACTAAACAAACCAATATAAACAATACATATTAAATAAGCCTAACCCTACTATGCTACTGAAAAGGCTTTTATTTCCCTGGGATAATTTGGACAGCATTAGATTGTTTTACCAAGAGCAGCCAAGTCGAGGGAGATTATTTCTAATTCCACAGTGCTGCAGATGCGCTCAGTAGCAACTGCAAGCTGGACAGGAAACAAAACAAAGTTGGGTGTAATCCATTCAATTTCACACATTTCACCAGGGACAGCCTCCAAGCCTTTAATACTTAGGTATGCATTTATCCATTTCTTTAATCAACCACTACTAACGCCTACTAAAGGCCAGACACTGCTCTAAGTACTTTACGGATAGGATAGGAAATATCCTCTAACCTTTACACTCACCTATGGAGTGTGTATGATAATCAACCCCGTTTTACAGATCAGGAAACTGACACACAGAATGGTACAGCAACTTGCCCAAGTTCACACAGCCCGTAGGTGGCAGAGCCAGGACCCATGTGACAGAGTCTGGCTGGGGAGTCCACGTTCTGAATCACCGCGCTTGGTCTCCAAAAACCTATAGAAAGCGCCAGCCTCAATCGAAAAGTTTTGTTTTCCCCACCCTACAGTCCCTATGCGGAGGACCCAGTCTCCAGGGCATTCTTTCAGCTCCTCTGACAGGCCCTACTGCTGCCTTGCCCTGTCCCAATACTCTCCCGCACAAGTCCTCCTTTTCTTTTAGGCATCTGCTCTCAGCTTCAACATCACTGCCTAAGTCACAAAGTCTAACAGGAAATGCCGTCTTTCTCAACACTCAACACAAAATTGCTTTTACGTATCTTCTAGGTAATTGGTTGCTGCCTGTCTGTCCTTTCCAACCAGGCTGTGAGGGCCAGTATGTCAAACACCATGTCAGTCTTGCTCGCCAAGTGTCCAGGCCACTGAACACGCACCGACCAGAGAAAAGGAAGGACTTGTCCCAAAGTCAACTCTCCAGACTTTCTGTGGAAGGAGGGAACGAACAGGGCACCCTCCAGCCTCACGCTTTCTTTTCCAGACTTTCAAGTGTGGGGCACACACCTGTGCTCACAATGCTCCCCGGACAGCCCACACTGCACCCCTAATAGGTAGACTTCTGCACAGTCACGGGCTTTGGAAAGCACTGGCTCTGCACACAAATATTATGTGGCCCTCGACAGGCCACTTCCCCTGAACTGGCCTGAGCTTCAGGGCCACAACAGGCTTCGTGGAAACCCCAACGGAACGTAGCCTCGAAAAGAGGGAGACCTGCACTCCTCAGAACGCCTCGAGACCAGTGTCGTTACCGACTTCGCATCTGTCCTTCCAAGAAGCCAAGACCACAGGTGCCGCTTCAGCGCCCGACTCCCGGGCACCGCATCCCCAAGCTGGCCCCTGGGCAGGTGCCCGGCACACGCCGCCCGTTCCACGAACGTGTGAAGCGCACGAAGTGACCCCCTCGCTGCCCGCGCCGCACAGCAGTCCCTCGACCCGACGGGCACCTCTTGGTGCACAAGCCTATTCCTCAGGGACACGCTCGCCTCCCACCAGCCCCCAGGCCCACGCCCCTAGGTACCTCTCCCAGATGGAATCATCTTCGCAGGCGCCCTGGTCGTCCGTGTCCGGCGAGCAGGAAGAGCGGGAGCTGAAGGACGGCCTCCTCAGGCTAGCGGTCGTGGCCGTGGAGGGCCCGGGCTGCTGTGCCCAGCGGGGACACGGAGCGGCGTCCACGGACACCGGGGGAACGGACGAGCCCGGCCCGGGAGAGAGCAGCACAGCGCGGCCGGACTCAGCCGGGCTCGGCTCTGGGCAGGTAGGCGCGGCTCGCCGACGCCTCCCACGCCTCCCAGGACGGCGGCCCAGCAGCCACGCGCTCCTTAAGCGCGCACGCTTGTGCCGCTGCCCAGACGCTGCCAGGCCGCTGCCCCGACCCCCCTCTGGCGGTGGACTGTGGACAGCGACAGGGACACCCTCCTGGCACAACTCCTGCGGCCCCGCCCACACGCTCGCTCTTGGGGAACTGCAGCCTCCTCGGGTCTGACTTGAACGTCAGACCCGAAACCATGCAACGTCTAGAAGAAAACATGGGCAGTATGCCCTTTGACATCAGTCTTAGCAGCCTATTTTCAAGTACCATGTCTGACTGGGCAATGGAAACAAAATACAAAATGAACAAACGGGACTACATCAAAGTAAAAAAAAAGCTTCTGCACGGCAAAGGAAACCATCCACAAAACCAAAACACAACCTAACAACTGGCAGAAGATACTTGCAAACCATGTATCGGATAAGGGGTTTATATCCAAAATACAGAAAGAACTCACACAGCTCAACAACAACAAAAATCAACAACCCAATTAAAAAGGCGGGCAAAAGATCTGAGCAGTGATTTCTCCAAAGAAGGTATACGGATGGCCAACAGGCATATGGAAAGGGGCTCAACATCATTAGCGATCAGAGAGATGCAAATCACAACTACAAGGAGATGTCACCTTCCTCTGTTCAGAATGGCTCTAATTAACAAGACAGGAGACAAGTGTCAGAGAGGATGTGGAGAGAAGGGAACTCTCCTACACTGCTGTTGGGAGGGCAGACTGGTGCAGCCACTATGGAAAGCAGTATGGAGTATCCTCGGAAAACTAAGAATACCTCTACCATATATATGATCCAGCTAGCCCACTGCTGGGTATTTATCCAAACAACTTGAAAACACCAATGCAGAAAGACACAGGCACCCCTAGGTTCACTGCAGCATTATTCACAACAGCCAAAACTTGGAAGCAACCTAGGTGCCCATCAAGGGAAGTATGGATAGAGAAGATGTGGTATGTATACACAATGGAATGCTACTCAGCCCTGAGAAACGCTGAGATCCGGCCATTTGTGACAACGTGGATGGACCTTGAGGGTATTATGTGAAGTGAAAGAAATCAGAGGGAGAAAGTCAAACACTGTGTGATCTCACTCATAAGTACATGAGAAAAACAATGACGACCACGCACAGAGCAACGGAGATTGGATTGGTGGTTACCATAGGGGGAGGGGGGAGGGGGAGAGAGCAAAAGGGGCGATGAGGCTCACATGTGAGGTGACGGACTATAATTAGTTTTTGGGTGGTGAACACGACGTAATCTACACAGAATTCGAAATGTATTACAACGTACATCTGAAAGCTACGTGATGTTAGAATCCACTGTTACTGCAATCAAGTAAAATAAAATAAAATAAAATAAAACAAAATAAAGAAGTGTAGGAGCCTCAAGAGGCTAACAGGCTTTTGCAAAGTTATTCTAGGGATTTTTACGGCTTAGCTCAGGGCGGCAGACACCAGCCTGAGACACAGCTGGGACACAGCCACTAACTTCAACTCAACTATATTCCGACTGGAGGGAAATCAAAACTACTGTCATCTTAATTGATTGAAGGCTTCACTTTGTGCCAGATCCTGTGCCGACTGCTTTGCACCAACTGTCTCATTTAATCCTCACATCCAAAAGGTAGGTTACCGTTATTCTCCCCATTTTAAAGGGGAGGAGGCGGAAGCAGAAAGATGGCAACCTGCCTGGAATTCACATAAGGATTCTCTAGGTAATGACATGACTTTTGGACAAGATTTCAAGGTTTAACACATGACAGTGATGACGCAGATCCCAGTATCACAGAACATGAAAAACACTGAGTCCTGCCAAATGTATTAAAACACTAATTATGGATCCTCACAATCTCTTGGCCTGTTTTTTCAGGTGAGGGAAAACCCGGTGTGGAAAACCGTTTAGGAACCTTGTATAGGCTCTCAGTGATCTGTAAGTTTAATTTTCAACCTGGCAATAAAGCAGTAGACATCAAATTTCTCTTTCTTTCTGCTTTGTGAGGAAGTAACTGCTTCTGTAATTTAGCCACTGTGCATACCTTTCTTGATTTCCCCTCCTTTCCATATGCTCCTCCAAGTATTTAACAAATGTACATGAATTCTGTGTTGTTTTGTATTAGTGTGATGGCAACAATCAGAAGATTTTTGAATATCATCTTACTTTGAAGTTTAGCCTGGAAGCCACCACTTCTCCCGTTGGTGTAATTATGGGAACATTTTCACAAATAATTCCATGATCCACATCAATAACTTTTCCTATAAGTTAAGGAACGACTTAAGTTACAAAAGCTATCACACGTTATTGTTAATTACGTAAATAACTTAAAGTATAATGCAACATAGATAAATTCGTTATAAAGATAATTCACAGTAACAAATCAGAAAACCAAGTGAAATATAGATATCTATATCTAAAGAAAAGTTCAGTGTAAATTTGGACATTTTGACACATCTACTTGGAAAATCTTTCTCAGAAACATTACTTACCAATAATCTCATGTCAACATCATAATGAGAGCAAAGCTAAACTCTATCTGATATAACCCAGCCATACTCTTTACAACTACTTGTTTCTCTAAATTAACCTTTCTTACAGAAAAAACACGGTGCCCCAAAAAGGGAATTAAGACATTTATATATAATTTTTAAAAATATGATAACCAAATAAGTTTAAAAACATAGGATGATGAAGAACAATATGACATTAGTTCTAATTCTGTTATTTGATTTTTAAAAGCAAACAATTCATTCTGCCATATGTGCAGTTTCCAAAAATAATTCTAGAAATTTTGTTCTAAATAAAGGTAACAATTTTTTTTAATGGTAATGTTAGTCACCACTCCTCAAACGGCAATACTAAGTTTAGGAATAACTATTTAAATAAATAAATGTTGGTTTCTTTTATCTGTTAAAGACTAGCTTCTAAAAAACTTTAGTTCTGTTGATAAACACTTAAATACAGGAAAAATACAAAAACATTTGAGTCTAATACCTTTGATTTCCAACATATCACTGAGGGATAATTCTATGTTAGCTCCATTCTTGCTATGGTTTTCAGACTCTTGCATGACAGCAGTTCTCTTATAAATGCCTCTTTTCACTTCATCAAAGACCCAAAACATATTGTACGCTCGAGCAGTATAGCCTGCTAATTCAGTGATCTAAAACCAACACAGAGAAATAAAATAGAGTTAATATACTCAAGACAGACTTAAAAAAATATGCAATCATATAAGCTTTTTGCTTTAATGTTAAAGATCCTATTTTATTATACATGAAAAATAAATAACATATCTGATAACTAAAACAAGTAACGGTACAAAGCTTATCAAGAGAGCAACATAGCAACGTGTCAATGTAAGTTTGATTGGGATTATAAAACACATAAAAAATTATTCATTCAAGTCAGGGTTAAAAACGAAATGTAAAGATTTCAGAATATTAGTGAGACTTAAAAATCTTTGGTCAAGGGGCTGGCCCCACGGCCAAGTGGTTAAGTTTTCACGCTCCACTTCAGCGGCCCAGGGTTTTGCTGGTTTGGATCCTGGGTGCAGACCTAGCACCGCTCATCAAGCCGTGCTGAGGTAGCATCGCACATAGCAGAACCAGAAGGACCTACAACTAGAATATACACTATGTACTGGGGGACTTTGGAGAGAAGGGGAAAAAAAGATTGGCAGATGTTCGCTCAGGTACCGATCTTAAAAAAAACAAATCTTTTGGGGCCAGCCTCGGGGCCGAGTGGTTAAGTTTGTGCGCTCTGCTTCAGCGGCCTAGGGTTCACCAGTTGGAATCCTGGGCACAGACACGGCACTGCTCATGAAGCCATGCTGAGGCAGCCTTCCACATAGCACAACTAGAAGGACCCACAACTGAAAATACACAACTATGTACGGGGGGCTTTGGGCAGAAAAAGGAAAAAATAAAATCTTCATAAATAAATAAATCTTTAGTCAAATTTCTGATTTGACTCGTTTAAATGACAGATTTCATTTCCAGAAAATTAGAAATTTTGTGAAAAGCTTAAGTTCATTCAATGAAATTATGATCCTTTATTTTGATATCTTTTTTCAATTTAAAATAGGTTTTAAATAGAAGAAAAATACATTATTTTCTTATTAGAAATGAATGTTTCTGAGTCAAATTGATTGTCAAAATTCCTAAGCTTGGCAGAGAAAATATCCCTGCTAGAGGATACCAAAATTGGGAGTGAGCTCAGTGAAAAGCTTCAACTCCTTTTCAGTCCAAATTCCACAATTCAGCTTCTTTTCAAGCCAAACATGATTTATATGCCCAAAGAAAAACATTAAATATGACTTTTTTCTAGGTGAGATTAAAGATAAGATGAGATAAATCTCTGCTTTAGTCCATAAGGCTCAATAGAGTGGTACCTTGCTCCTCTCCTGCCAGTGATCCAATTTAGGCTGAATCTCCTGCTGTTTTTCTATTAAAAGAACACCTTGTTGTCAGGGTACTGTGAAAGGTGACTCATCTCCTGTCAAGACCATCTTTCTCAGTGAAAAGGAAAGCACAAAAACCATTCCCTTACAGAAATGCTTACTAGGAAACTGGTACCAATAAGCGAGGCAGGTCACTAGTAAATGTCTCTTAAACAATAAATTGTGGAATAATACAACAATGCTGACATTTGTGTAAGATTTTTGTGTGTGCAAAACAAGCAGTAAAAGAGTGCATATTACTGTCAAAAGCTTTCTACCGTGTTTCGACTGTGTGAGAGGTCTGTAGCTGGATTAGTATCGCATTTCTATATGTTAATGTTATAGCTATTTAAAGGGTAATTTCTCAAATGTTATCCACAAAAATCTCCTGAGTTCTCAAGCAGAGGAAAACAGAGCTAAGGATTAACAAAATATGGATTCAAAAGAAACCTGGCTAAATATATTTGCATAAAAAAATAAAAAGTCCAAAACCAAATGTAGAGGTCAATTAAAGAAAAGCAGGAGGCAAGGAGTTAGTAGACCAGGATGCAGGGTGGAGTGGGCCAAGAGTGTCTGAAAAAACCTGAGAATGTGACTGTAGACAAATTACTTTGGGATATAAGACAGGGGGTTTGCCCTTGAACTCTAACTCTAAAAAGGACCCTTGCTCCCTCTGGAGCTAGCAGAGAATGCATGATGCTTTCATGTGCTGTCATAGCAGCAATAAGATTCTTTAGAAGTGAACATTCTGTGATTCAAAGCACAGTCAGCCAAAATAAAGCAAAATGCAATCAGTTTTTGTGTCGGAGACAATGTAGAAAAACTAATTGATATTCTTTCTGTGACTTAGATACCAAAGTATTTTAATGTGAGATGGCTAAAATTTTGATTTGTCATTTAATTTTAATAAGTAATTTATTAATCAAAAAACCTATCCTCAAAACTGTGTCTTCAGATTATCAAAATTACTATTTGAAAAATTTTTTTAAATTGAGTTGGTTTGGTACGTGGCCCTAAACAACTGGTTTTACTTTTATTTTTTTAACCCAATTCAAGAAATCAGTTGTTGAATGAGACTGAAAAGTTTTGTGGGTAAATCACAAACTTTGTAACTCTTTTATATGGCTTATTCGAGGCTGATTTAATAGGCAGCTAAATTTATAAAGATGCTCTGGCAATTTATATTGATACAAAAGCCACAAGAGTAATTAATAGTGAGAATGTCTGTCCATGGGAATATTATGTAACATCTGAACTGAATAAAATGATTTCCAGTCTTAACACTGTGATATCTGCAGGTCTTATTACCATTCTTTCAGCAAGTATTTATCGACCACGTACAACATTCCAAGCATTAAAATGGATATTAAGAATGTAAAGCTGAGTAAGACAGTTCCTGCTTTCCACTCAGGGCCTGGTGCAGGGGATAGTCAATTACAATGTGGTAAAGCACCAGGTGTATTGTGAACACAGAGAAGGTAGAGCCAGACTCTGCAACGAAGGCGGGAAGAAGGTGGAATCACAAGAGGGTTTTAGAGGTGGTTGCTGAGGCTTGACTTGTCATGAAGGATGAGTAAAAGTTTGCAAGGTATATAAGTAATATTATTGGCTAACATTTAGTGACTGCTTAATATGTATTGTTTTAAACATTCTACATGTATTAACTCACAACAACCCTACAAAGTCAATGCTATCATTATCCTTATTTCACAGATGATGAAACAGACACAGACAGGTTAAGGAATTTGAGTAAGTTCATATAATTTGTAAATACTGGAGCAAGAATTTAAATTTAGGCACTCTGGCTCCAGAATCCACACCTAGGGGTGTGGTTTTTTTTTTAATTAAAAACAAATATGTCATACTATAGACAGAAAAAGAGGAGTTATAATTGAAAGTGTAAAAATTAAAGGGTATTAGCAGCAATATACTTGGGAGGGCTGCCTTTTATCTTGATTATACTCTTAGCAATGTTTGGTAGAGAAAAATGTTTCCAAAATACTAAGTATATCTTGTAATTTACATTTTGCTTGATTTTCATATATCTTATTTTAATCAAATTGATGACGAGAAATGCAAGTACCTCTTTGTATGAAGACATAATCCTTTCAATAGCATCAGCTCCAGAGGCCAATAAATTTCGAGCAGTAGTAAAGGCTTCTGTCCGTTCACTAACCATAGCTTGTTTGGGGCCATCCTCTAGATCTAAAAGCAAATTACAAAACTATTGAGTTTTTTCAAGTAACTAAATGTTTTATTTTATACAGATGAAATTGTGGCCAAAACAACCACATGTAAATTTTTCATTAGTACCAGCAATTTCCTAGAAACTTAATGAATTATTGAAAATACAATATTTGTACTAGATTTTATTTAAAGCTTTCTTTTGTTTCATTATTTTTTTAGAAGGAGACTTGGAACAAAAGTAAGTCTATAGGAATTATGACTATTTTCATTTAGCATTCTTTTAACTTTTTCCAAATTCAACTCCCTGCCCTTATTACAGCTAGGCAATCAAATACTATGGATTTGGTCAATAAAATACTACTAATAGGAATACAAGCAAATATTTCTAGTGTAGTTCCTTTAATAGAAATGCAAGTTAGCTGACCCTCATAATCCAGCCTCTGTCTACCTGTTTCAACCAACCCTCACTCTACAGTCTAGCGGCAGCCCAAACATGCAATACTCTATTTATCCTCTGCTATTTGCATACATGATTTCTTCTGACTTCAATATACTTCTCTTCCTTCTTTGTCTAGCTCTTTCTTCAAGAGTTAACTCTTTAGTAAAGGTTTCCCTAGAAACTTTTGCTGGCCTTTCCAATGGACTTTAAGTTTCTTAAGGGTCAAGAATGTGTGTTCTATTCTTTATTCCTAGTACTCAGCAGAGTCTCCAGCACATAGTACTCCTTAATGTGTATTGAATGGATGCATGGATGCATGGATGGGATGGACAGATGAATGAACATCCTAAATTACTGTCAATGCAGAAATACGGTTAAGAGGAGTCAGACTAGGTTTGAATCCAGGCTTTACTACTTATTGGCAGGTAGTAAGGTAAGTAGAACTTGCCACTTATCCTCTCCATGCCTATTTTCTCATTTGTAAATGAAGGAGACAATAATACTATCTCAAACAATTCTATCTCAAAGAGTTGTTTTAAGGTGAAATACAAATGAAGTGTTAGTCTAATCTATGGCCTATAATAAGTTCTCTAAATGTTAGCTGTTATTATTTTCTCTAGTTATTATCGCATATCTATTTAATTTAGTCTCATTCTTCAAAATTATTCTCTCCAAGTCATTACTTTAATCTTTCCAACAATTTGAGTCTCTATCTGGCCCGTCTATAGATTATTTCCAAAGTTCTAAATTAAATGCTGAAAATTAATGAAGAAATTAGAGTGATATAGATAGTCATAGTCTAACTTTGATATTTATTGTTCTCTGATTTATCTCAGTGCAAAGGTTTTTTTTCTCCATATCAGTGCAAATATTTAACTTGTGCCCTATTAAGACTACCAGATAATTTCATATTTACTTGCTCACAGACAGCTCAGCTGGGTTTGAAAGAGATCCACGCATAATATAAGGTAAAATGCACTCAGCAGATATTTACTGAACACCTAGATATGCAAGAAATTAGGCAAGGTGCTATAGGACATGCAAGGATAAATGTGATTTTCAGACTCTTTCCTTAGGGAGCCTATAGTTTGGTAGGAGAGAGAAGATAAGTTCCCAAATAACTATGCAGGGCAGCCTATGAAGAGAGTTAATGGGAGGTGTTTAGAGGAGGCAAAGATCATTTCTTGCTGCAAGAGACAGGAAATGCTTCATGGAGGAGTAGACTGTGAGTGAGGCCTTGAAGACCACATATAATTTCAATAGATCATAAGTATAGTATAAGCAACAGGACAGAGAAGGGAAACTTCAAGCAATGCCAACTGAATGATAAACAGTCTGATCAAGTTACAGCATGGGTTGGTGTCAGGCACTGATTTCACCCGAGTACGAGAATCACCATGAGTTCATGGGGTCCTTTTACAATAGTCTAGGGGCCACCCGGTGGCCGAGTGGTTAAGTTCCTGAGCTCCACTTTGGCAGCCCAGGGTTTTGCTGGTTGGCATCCTGGGCGCGGACACGGCACTGCTCAGCAGGCCACGCTGAGGTGGTGTCCCACATAGCACAGCCAGAGTCACTCACAACTAGAATATACAACTATGTACTGGGGGGTTTTGCGGAGGAGAAGAAGAAGAAGGAAAAAAAGAAGATTGGCAACAGTTGTTAGCTCAGGTGCCAATCTTTAAAAAAAAAAAAGAGGACAAATAGTCCAATGTGGTTCCTCCTAGCCCTACTGTTGTCACTGCTCTAGAGGACTCCTGTTAGCCCCCTTGAAGTGAGTGAGTTTCCCTGAGGAATGAAAAAAGAAAGGCTTTGAGTGCTGGTATAAGTGAGGAGTAAAAAATGTGATTGAATAAATAGACTGGAAACAGAATGTAGATATTCTTACATTTAAATGTGTGACAAAATTTAGATAGACACAAAAAAATTACCGAAAGATTCTCAGCAAGCTACCAAAATAGTGAATTGCTGAATGAGTTAAAGCACTAAGAATAGTTTTGGCTCATAGAGAATCTGGCTGGTGATCTAAAATAATCATGGGATTTTATGAATTTGGGTTAAAAGCAGTTTAAATAGTAGCTTTTACTGACAGTCTCTGTCAAGAAGTAAAAACACTAGCACAGATGAACTGGTGTTTGACATGGCATGGTACTTTCCACGTCGCTTTAGCAGATTAATGCCTATTGGGTTTTCTTCGTGCTTTTAGCAACAAAATTACAAATAGCTCTGGACAGATTTCATTTGACTTTTATTCTACGGATTGTTCTTTGGAAAGTACTGTGAGAGCAGTGCCAGTAGTATTTTGCCATGCACACAACAGCCAACTGCATAACCTCTGTGAGAAGGGTAGATTCCTCAGTGTCAGAGATATAAATTCATGACCTAAAGCACTCACCTATTTTGTATCCCAGATCAACACATTTTATCTTCCTCACTAAATATTTTGAATACGTTGTCAAAAGTGCCTCACTTAAGGATTTAATATTTAACATTATATCTTCTCATTTTACTGCTATTTTCAGCTCTGCTAATAAAAGGATATATTGAAACACGGTCACATCTGTTGCTATTTCACTGAAAAGGTGAGAAAGGATTTAAAACTAAGGTTATGTAATACATTTGTCAAAACCCATAGAACTGTATAATACAAAGAGTGAATCCTAATGTAAACTATGGACTTCAGTTACTAATGTATAAATATTGGTTCATCAATTATAACAAAGGTATCACATTAATACAAGATGTAAATAACAGGGAAATTATGGGAGGAGGGGAAATTTGGGAACTGAACACTTTCTGCTCAATTTTTCTGTAAACCTAAAACTATTCTAAAGAAAATTGTCTATTAATTTTTTAAAAATTAAAAAAGCAGGCTACCCTTCTGTACTTTTTTCTTTGGACTTACAATCTGAGTTTATTTCTTGTCATTTATGTTTTATCTTTGCCACCTTGACAAATCTCAATCTTACCCTACCTCATACCATATATAAACATCAATTCTAACTGATGATCTTAATGTGAAATGAAAACCCAATAAATTTCTAGAAGATAAAATAGGAGAGGGCTGGCCCAGTGGTGCAGCGGTTAAGTTGGCACGTTCTGCTTCTCGATAGCCTGGGGTTCGCTGGTTCGGATCCCGGGTGCAGACATGGCACCGCTTGGCAAACGCCATGCTGTGGTAGGCGTCCCATGTATAAAGTAGAGGAAGATGGGCATGGATGTTAGCTCAGGGCTAGTCTTCCTCAGAAAAAAAAAGAGGAGGATTGGCAGTAGTTAGCTCAGGGCTAATCTTCCTCAAAAAAAAAAAAATAGGAGAATAACTCTATGACCTTGGGTTAGGCAAATATTTCTTAACCAGGACAAAAAAAGCACTAACAACAAAGAAAATGATTGATAAATTGAACTATATTAAAATTATGAACTTCTCTTAGATTAGACACTTAAGAGACTGAAAAGGCAAGAATAGAGGGGGAAAAGAGATTTGAGTGTGTGTGTGTGTGTGTGTGTGCGTATCTGACAAACTACTCATTACAGAATACACAAGAGCTTTACAAATGAACAAGCAAAAACCAGATAAGCCAGTTTAAAAATGAAGAAAAAACTTATCAGTACTTCATAAAAAAGGCTATCCAAGTAGCCAATAAACAAATGAAAAGTGCTTAACCTCCTCAGTCATCAGAGAAATGCAAATTAAGACTACAATGAAGCACGCTTACACACTCATAAGAATGCCTAAAAGGAAAAAGACTCACATCAAACATTGACAAAGATGTGGAGCAACTAAAACTCTCATACGTACTGCATGATACTATTTATATAAGGCTCAAAACCCAGCAAATACTAATGAATGATCGGTAAAATGCCTGCCTTTGCTGTGGCATGGGGGCAGGGGCAGGAGGAAGTGGGGATGGGGGTAGGAGATGAGGATAAGACTGGGAAGGGGTTTCTGGGATGGGAGCTTCTATGATGAAGGTAAGGTTCTGTTTCTTCTCAGTGGTGCTTACGTGTATGGGTTGACTTTGTGACAGTTCACTGAGTGGTACACTAATGATTGTGCCGTTGTGGGCATGTATGTTATACTTTAAAAATTATAGCTCCTGACACGAATAGCTAATTACAGCTAAAAAGTATGTCTTTGATATGTACTGATAATTACTGTGACAATAATTGGTCAACAAGAGAGTAGTCATATGTAAACTGACCCAAATACAAAATTATATTTCAACAATTTGGCATTTGAATATGAGACATACTCCTGCAGCAGGAGCTATGGAGATCATCTTGTTGGAAGTACATTTTAGGAATAAACTATCACCCATGTTATGAGGGTTATGGTAGAGTTCAATTCCATTCCTAAGAGTGCTTTCAGTTGCTACTTCTGATGTGCCACCTCACGTTAGCAGATCACCAACATGTGGATGCTACTGGCAGTGCTGGTGGCTTAGGTGCTCTCTTCACTGCCTGTCAGGTGTCTGTGATAAGGTCTGGCAGAAGGGACCTATAAGTAGCTTTCCCTGGCCTTGCCCAGAACTGCTTTTGATATGAAGAGAAGAAAAGTGGCCTATAACATTAAAAAATTGAGATACAGCTCCCAGGTAACTATTTTCTTGACATAATTTCAGTCTTTCTCTTAATACAAAGCAAAGAAAGGGGTAATGTCCTCTAAGAAAATATAATAGAAACTATATATAATTAACTATTTCAATGCCTCTATTTCAAGCATTAGCTCCCACGATTGCTTGGTCTCAAACTAAGTTAAGTCCCTTATAGACTAAGTTCCAATATAGCTAAATGGAGGTAGCGTGATGAAGGTAAGAAAAGTAACACACTAGGAATCACATAATGTCTTCTATCCTTAGTGCTTCCACTAACCATCTGTGTGCCCTGAGGCAAAGCTGGGACTCCAGACTAGATCACCTCTAAGCTCCTCATATGAGTGAAAATGGCATGATTCCACATGCAATTTTGTAATGTGAACTTGAATATAAACATAATCCTGTCCTAACCATAAGATTTCACTTGAAGTTGTAGGTGGGTGGTATAACAAATCTACTACAAAACTATTTTTCTTTTCTCCTCCAAAAAAACTATGCAGGCTCTTCCTCCTATCTGCACTTTTACCTCTGACTTCCTAATCACTTTTAAATGTCTTGCTCTCTTAACAACAATAATCGTGCCAGCAAATGTCTATTGAGCATTTTCGATGAAGCAGGCATTGTTCTAAGTTTTACACATGTACTCTTCTTTAATCCTCCTAACAACCCTGCTATGATTTCTCCCATTTCAGAAATGAGGAAATTGAAGCACAAGAAGGTTAAATGACTTGCCCATAGTCATAGCCTAGTAAGCAAAAGAGTAAGCATTTGAACCCAGGCAATCTGATGCCAGAGCCCACATGGTAAGAATAGAATAAATATTAACAATGATCCACCTAAATTCTTACTACTTGCTGAGAACTGTTTCAAAGCACATTAAATACATTACATACAATTTCATAATTCTGTAAGATATATATTACTATACCTATGGTTAAGAGAGGAAAACTGAGGCATATAAAGTTTATGCAAATTTCTCAAGGATGGACAACTACTAAATAGCTGAGTGAAGATCTGAACAGTGGCCTGCTTCTTTATTGTATTGTCTATTTTTCCTCTATCCTACTTTTTCTCCCTTTTCTCTTTGCCATTCTTCTCTCATTCACCCACTTTTTCCACCTATTTTTGCTTTAAAATATACAGTATCATGTATTTAATTCATCTCTAACATAAGGGACAACTCAGGGCATAAGTGTAAATTAAGACTGAAGATTAGATTAGAATATATGATATGTAATTCCAAGACCTAAAGCCTCAAAGATATATCATTATTTAGAAAAAATAATTTTGTATGAGTAAAACGCTAACAATATTTTCATGTGTTAAATCATTGTAGGTCAAATGTCTTTAGTAAATACGTACAAACATTATAAGCGTATATATAGTAACATTAGAAATTACAGAAGATATTGAAGCACCTTCTCATAATAATGCTGTCATATCAATTTATTTTTTTCTTCTATGAAATTCTTATACTGCTTCTCTTTGTATAAAATCCTCTTTTGAAAAGAAGCTTTAAGAATTACTTTATTTTACTTGCATCACTGTGATTATCATAATTTCAATCTGAAATTTTAATGTTGTTTCTTTAATTTAATATGATATTTTCAGGATTTATTTTTAAATATCTTATTACATCACCCATAGAAATAAGATTGTTAGATTCTTTGCATACACTGTTTACTTCTTACTGGTCTCTATGGGGTTAATTTGTCACCATTAATAGCTGCATTTTCTCTGCTCTATGTTGAATACTCTGGGGTTTTGTAATAAGACCAGTGCTTCCAAGGACTAAGAGAACTACACCATGATCTTGTCATTGGTGTTGTCTCTATACGTTATATATGAAACTTTTAAAACATCCATATACTTAGATCCACTATGAATATCTGATCATTTTGTTGTGTCTTACTAAAACTAATCTCAAGACCATAAATTTTTGTGTCATTTTTTTCTCCAATACTTTTTTGAAAAAGCAATTTATTTTATCTTATAATGAAAGGATTATGTCTAAAAATACTATTACTAACAACGCCTTATTCAATATAAACTTTTTAAATGATTTTTTTAAAAAATAAAACTTTGAAAACATAAAAATAGATAAAATTCAGTTTCCCAGTGGTCTAAACACAGTATTAGACAGTTGAGTTGTGGAGTATATTTGGTATATCTATAGTCTTATCACATGGGATTGACAAATTCCAATTTACTAAAATGAACAATTTTAGGTTAAGAAAGACTCAAATTTGACAAGTTTTTTTGTAATAATTGGTTAAAGCATTGAAGCACTGTTTCAAAATATTAGAGTATAGGGTAATTTTTTTACTTGTTTTTATTAAATGACTTCAAACAAATAACTTAATTCTTAATTCTACATCAAAAATAGCCGTAAAATAGTGTGAATTCTGTTACCTTATTCTCAGTGTTGCCTTTTGTTTCCTGGGTAATAATTGTCACTCTGTATCAAGAACGTCAAGAGCATGCTCTGTACTTTATAAACATTATTCTGTTAAATCCTCCCAACAGTCCTCTGAAGCAGCCTTTCCAATTCTCGTTTTACAGATGAGGAAATGGAGGTTCAGAGTTTAATTAACATGACTAAGAGGATACAGGCAGGAAGAGGGAAAGCCAAGAGTTGAGCAAAGCTCTGTCTTACTACAAAGCCCATGCTTTTATTTAGTTACTTCAACACTAAGGCCAATTTTGACCAAGTGGTTTTTAAAGAGAAGGGGGAACGTTTTATTTTGGAGGAAGAGAAGAAAATGCTGCTACTTTAATTAACACCCCTTTGTCTCTGCCCATTAAGACCCAAACTCCCATCTCAAGTATTACAGAACGTTTTAATATTGTTCTTGTTGTCCCTATCTTTCTTAGTTATCCCAAAGATGAAAAATGTTGGTAAAAACCACTGGGGTGGTGATAGCTAGAATTAGACAGGGGCAGCTTGACAACCCCTACCCCCACAATGCCACCAAATCATGCTACATAGGAGGTTTATCTATGTTACCTACAAGTAGAGGAGATCTTATTCCATGGTGTGAAGCACTTCCTAAAACAATATTCCTAGTTGCCTAATGTAGTCAACCAACTCTTCAAATCACAAAACAGGGCAGATCCAGTTATAGAATATTTATAGACTAAACACATGGGATGTGCAGAACTGAAGTTTAAAACACATGGAGAGAACTTACACTGCTTTTCAAGATATTAATTTGAAATATCTCACAACTGGAAAGGACTTTTGAGCCACTTATCTCCTTTCACATTGCAGATATTATTATTGGATGTTGCAAAGTCTGCCTTTGTTTCTGACCATTAATGACCACAGAAAAATGGCTACATATTCAGTTTCACTCACACAAAACCAGCAGTGACACCTTCAAGAGAAAAAATCCTAAACATATATTGAAGATTAAGCATAAATGTCATTACCACCATCTGCAAAGCCAGTTGCAGTGATAATAGGTACAGCCACCATAATCAGTCCACTGCTGCTCCAAACATACTTCGTCAAGCACTGCTCTATCATGATGTACCACAAACGTTTGGATAAAATGAGGTTCATCTGATCGGCTAAAGCTTTGTAACTTTTCTGGAGTTGCTTCATTTCCACCTATAGAGGGAAAAAGAGGCAAGAACCCAGCATGAGTTATAAAAGTAAATATTGTATGTCTGAAGGCTTTCTTTAAAGATAGGTACACATTATTTTGTTTTACTTAGTATAGTATGATCTATGATTCTAACAACTAAAAAATACAGATTAATATAAGAATGAGTCATTATTATTTAATTTGGTCACACCTATATTATTGAAAAAAACCCATGATACTTAGTAAATATAAAGTACATGTCAGTGATTTACAATTTTTATTTCAAAATTACATGCATGAGGTTAAAATTAAACGATATTCTATAAGACATGAGTAAACAATGTTAGAACTTTATCCTTCTTGATCACACCAAAAATATTTGAAAATAAACACGACACACATATGTGTAATTAGATTCCATTTTCGAACTAACTCAATTTGCTGGATTTTGTCTTAAATGCCGGAAGCCTACAGCATGCTATAAATCACTGAGTTCAATGATTCAAGAAGAATCACAAGTCAATATGACTAATACAACATATAAGGCCAATTTTCAAGGGGGAGTAGAAGTCCTAAATTTGCTTTAAATTTTCTTCTTCAGATTCCTACTACTGTAAACATTTGTCTTGATAACTAATGATGCTTCAAAAAGTAAAGAATTCTGCTTGGGAATTAAAATACCATTTCAACTTAAGAATACCTGAATATTTCATTTGTACTAAGTCATTTGTATTAAGATTTCAGATGCATCACCTTAAAAAATTTGGTCGTATTTAATATTCTGAGGTTACTTCAATGCTCTGGAAGTTTATGTAATTAGGCTAACTATTTTAGGGATCTGCTTAATGTCGAAAATCTTTAGTATTCAGAAATAACATTCTGAAATTCCTTTTCTCCTCCTCATTTCTTCTCTAATCTTAGCTTTTCTCTCAAAGCCAGACAAAATTTCATTTCACTGCCTCTTTTTATTTGTGTCAAACATGGTGCTGAACATTAACTAAGAGTTGGAAATGCCATTTGTGAGACACACTCTCCTGCACTTCTTAGGACTGAGGACCCTCCAATGCTGACCAGACATGCAAAATTGTTAAACTTGTCTTTCATGTAAAAGGACAGGGTTTTTTTTCCTCTTAAAAACAAAGGGCCCTCAATAATAACAACAAGAGAATACCAGCTTAAATTTTCCATCTCAATGGACATGTGTTTACTCAGTTTCCAAACACATTTTCTTCTAATGTTCTACAACCAATTAGGATTTAAGTTTTAAGAAAATGCTTCAGAGATAATTCTGAGCATGTTTGGGTAACTGAGGCTAAGTAGACTGAGTGCTGAAAATTTTATTCTCATGAAACTTTAGAAAAGTTTGCACTCTATAATTCTTTAACAACTTGTGAGTAAAAAGGGTAAGGAAGCATACATTCTAGTACAGGTTTAGATGTCATCGGAGTCTAAAACGCTAAAGAAGTGGGTCCATCAACAGTACAACAGATGGTATCTAGCACTGCAGTGGCAGCTCGAACAGTCTCACATTTCACCCATCATTTTAATTTCTATCTTACCTTATGTCCTCTGTAAAAGGCAATTTCTTCAACATTGGCTATAATTCTGGAGTGCACATACCGCAAATAGCCTTTTCTATGAGCTTCTTCAGCCACCAATTTACCAAATTTGGGAGAGCAGGCTTTCAGCACTTTAGCAGTGGCATATACCACAAGCCCTGCTAATAGGGTGGGCCCAATTGGGCTAGCTCCTCTGGATGGAGCAGTCTGGATGAGCGTATAGGAGGTCAGGATTACATCTAAAATAGGTTTGGTCAGATTAGAATACAAGTGAGCCACAGATTGGGAGAACATCATAATATCCTCAGTAAGAGACTGGTCAGGGTTTGCCAGCCTCCCATCCATATTGATCACCTTATAAGAAGTCTGATTTGTAAAACAGGTTTCATAGGCATGGCCTACTAGGCGAGTTCTGAAGGCCAAAGCCAGTTTGCACTCCAGGTACCTTATCGCACTGTTCACAGAGGCAGCAGGGATGGCAATCATAAGCCACTTGAGTAATTTGATGATGAAAGCCAGTTTGCACTCCAGGTACCTTATCGCACTGTTCACAGAGGTAGCAGGGATGGCAATCATAAGCCACTTGAGTAATTTGATGATGAAAGCCAGTTTGCACTCCAGGTACCTTATCGCACTGTTCACAGAGGTAGCAGGGATGGCAATCATAAGCCACTTGAGTAATTTGATGATGAAAGCCAGTTTGCACTCCAGGTACCTTATCGCACTGTTCACAGAGGTAGCAGGGATGGCAATCATAAGCCACTTGAGTAATTTGACGATGAAAGTCCGAGGCTTCTTTTCCACAATGCTTTTCACGATGTTTCCATCCAGACCAGCCACATAGATAGACAGAAATGTTCTCGAGATCAGAGCCACCGAGTGGAGGCAGAGCCACCCTGTTTCAGTGGTCACAAGATTTGGAAAGAGAATTTTCCGAAGTTCTAGTAGCTGTTTGAAAACATCTGCATTCACTCCAGGCGAAGAATTTTTACAAGTGGTCTCGGTGTAATGCAGTATTTCTCTGTTCTCTGCAGTCGGGTAAGCTGCTTCTTTTCTCTTCCTGTGGCCAGATTGCTTTAAACGCTTGCTAATGATGGGATAGAGGGTTTTCAGAGCATATGCCGCAGCCACCAGGCAGGCAGCCCTTTTAGCAGCGCTCGATCTGGTCCATTTCACTCGACCAGCTGCTGCATTTAGCATATGTGTCATTTTCCCAATTATCCAAACCGGCTTCAAAAAGAATTGGTTTTAAAAGATCATGATCCACCGGAATCCCCAGCAAATGTTTCAGAAAGTCCTACAGCGTTCCATAGTCCGCAGCATTTCTTCTCTTCTTTTTTTAAATTTTGCTTTTGTTTTTTTCAATTTTGTTCTGCTGTGACAGATGCAGCGGAGCTCAGACTCCACCGCACCTACTGGGGATGATTCCCTCAGAAGCTCAAGCTGCACTAAGCCGCCCCAAGCTCCTCCCTCACAGGCCCCTCATTGGCTGTGAGGATGGTGGGACCTTGGAATCCTCGCCGCTTCCCTTTGAACCTTGAAAACGAGGAGAAAGCAAAGCGAATTACATCCTTAGGCAGGAGTCCAAAGAGTTAAATGTCTATTTTGGGAAAGGTCGAATCAGGGCAGCTGCGAGCGACAAAACCTGCCCCAGCTACTGAGCATGCTCAGCGTCACTTAGAAACGCACAGAAGTTTCAGAATATACATCACTCCTCTAAGGTTTTAGTAGATACCACAAGGGGAAGAGCAGAAAGAAAAGGAAATTTCCAAGCGCTATAAAACGAGATGAGGGAGAAGGAGCTAGGGAGATGAGGGAGGAGGGGCAAGAGGACCAACATGAAATGAATGTGAAAAGGATATGGAATGAATGTGAAAGGGTATGGACTGAATCTGAAAGGGAGAGAGAGGAAAGGGACAAGCGGGAGGGACACTGGAGAAAACAAACTATCAAGTACTTAGATCTGTTTTTCAGTCCCATTTTATTTTATTTTTTCTGTCTGTGTTTCTCATGAAGTCCCAGAATCTATCAGACAAGTCGTAATTGAGGGTATATTTTGTAAATAAATAGGAGAGAAGTCTTCTGCATTATAGAAAATAGTTCTTTGCTATATCTCCATCTCTATGTTTACTTGTCCTTACAATAAACATCTTCCAGCCCCACAACTGCTATTTTTAGCAATGGAGATCTGATGCACTGGTATTTATTTACAAGGTGACTATTGAATAAAAAAGAGCAGTGTTTCACTTCTACCACCCTCTTGTGTCCTTTAGATAGTTGTTACTTGGAGGTGTGTGACTTTATAACCTAAAGTTAACCATTTGGGAATCCAACTGGAGTTAGATGGTGGAAATAGCTTCTCTGGGACCTTACTTCATTTTTTGAGAGTTCTTTGTCTTTTGCAAACTTTTGTTTTGCTTGTTTTGTTTAGGCTTAGAGATAATCTATTGGCTACTTCCCACTTTGGTTATTTGATTCAAACAAAGAGTGTTAAAAAAATTTTCCCTACATCCCTAATGGAGGACTTAAACTGCTAAACAGTCAAGCAAAATTCTGCATACTTTTAAATATGTAAAATGTTTAGGTAAGGATGAGTGTGTTTTCGAATATGCAAAAACATTTTTGCTTCCCCACACCCACCACCCCCCACAACATACATACACATTTCTAGTCAACTGGAAGCCTGGGAAGATATGCATTAAATTAGAACAGAGGTTGGCAAATTATAACCCAACCAGTGGGCCAAATTTGGCCTGCCACCTATTTTTTTATGGCCCTTGAGATAAGAACAGTTTTTACATTTTAAAATGGTTGAAAACACATCACAAGAATAATAATATTTTGTGGTGCATGAAAATTACATGAAATTTTTATTTCAGTGTCCATAAATAAAGTTTTATTGGAACACAGCCACACCCATTTATTTATTTACTTATTTTCTATGGCTTTCAAGCCACAGAGCCAGAGCTGGATAGATGAAACAGAGCCTAAAATATTCACTATCTGGCCCTCTTCAGAAGAAGTTTGCCAACCCTTGTGCTAGAATATAAAACCTGTTTCAGTGTTGAATGATCTTCATTATTCAGTTTACTGTGAATAAAGAACTATTCTCCTTTTCATAAGTAACAATAGCCTTAAACTTTTAAAACTCCTTTCCCATGTACCTATATGAATTTCAAGAATCATCACAGGTCTCTTTTCATTTGTTTGCATTCAATTCAGCAGATTGACTAATACATGAGTGGCAAATTCATGCAAATTTCTTTTATAGCTGGCCATATTAGCAGCAAAATCTATGATTCATTCCATTGAGACTTTCTAAGTCTGTATGTAGAGATCATAGTGTTATAGTGGTTATTTTCAAAATCTTTTATTCCTAATCTCACGTTTCTCATGTGTCAAAGTAAGGATCTCTTACCCTTATAAACTTTAATTCTTTATGTCACATCTCCTGACTGTGATAAGACAGGTGGAAGGCCAGGGTAAACTTAGCTGGGGGTGATAGGAGGATGTTCAGCCAGGCAGAACACGTACACAGAGGGTTGCACCGGTCAGCAAGCAGCTGGCAGTCGAGGCAAGTGGCCTGCATCACTGGCATAGGACAGCCACATCAGGGGAGGAGCAGGGCAGTGGGAAATCTAGAAGCAAAAAAGGTTAGAGATCAAATCAGGCCTGCACTTAGTTGTAGGTAGGTCAGTTTATCAACTGATAATGAAGCTAGGGTATAGGAACAAGCTTTTATTGGCTTGAGTGAAAGACTTGTTAGAATGAGGAAAATAATCAAGATAGAAAGACAGAAATTTGGTTACCGGAATTGTGGTGCAGGGAAGGTTGGAGGCCAGTTACTAGAACTGGGGAAAAGGTTAATGTGAGATTTGACCTAATGATGAGCCACTTAAGTACAGATGTAACTATCACCATTTTAATTCCACTCCCACCCTTCACTCTACCCTACCCCCAAGAGTCAGGGTTGGTCCTAGCATCTGAAACCAAGCTCAAGACTTCAGGGAAGGCAGAGGAAGAATTCAAGATGATAGGAAAACAGATACATAATTCCAGTGGGAAATATATGCCATTTAAGTAAGAAACTAAGAGTGTCAATGTACTTCTTTCATTTTTTATATTGCCATGCAATTAAAGCAGAAAGAATGCTAATTTAGTTTGAATTTCAAACTAGGTGAGAAAAAAAGAGTGAAAAAAAGTCACTTGTTACTATAGTAAACATAATTCAGCCTAATTTCCACTCAATCTTCTCAACTTTACATGTGTTTATATCGGAAAGCATAAAAATTTTCTTAAGAGAGGAGAAATAATCTTAAAAAAGATCTTGAAAATGAATGAAAGTTAAAAAATAAGCAATAATTATCAAATCACTCTGTTCTCAAGTGTGATACTCTCAATGTCAGTGTCACAGTGGACATTACCAACAACCATGGAAGAGCAGGATTAGACTTTATATATATATTAGAGACTATATATATACACATATATTAGGAAAACTACATGCTTTATAAACAGTAAAACATCAGAAATAAATTTTTATAATAAAGAGACCTACATATATAAGTATATGAATAAAAATGTATAATGCAGATAATATGTATTATGTGTTTAGATAGTAAATCACCAGAGAGTAAATAATTTTTAGCAATAAAGATAAATTAAGGTTTAAGATTTGGGATGCATTTCCTTCTCAGCAAATGCTAAGTAGTATTTTATCTGTGCTGTATTCCTTTCTTGAACTGTTTCCTGACCCAAGAGATTACCTAATTGCCCTACTGGCCCTAAAATAGCACAGCATTTGACTCATTATCTACCAGTCATGCTAGCCTTATTCATGTGAGCCACAAACACAATGAAGATGAGATCTTAGGTCAATATTTCATCTGTTACAAATAACCACCTAATAACTGGTTCATAATGAAATGTCTTTTGCTGTGAAGGAAAACCCAGCAAATATCTTGTCTGAGGATGTATCTCATAGATTAATCTTTCCTTAGCCTAATTTACCACTTCCACTGCCTCTCTGTGACTGGAAGGAAAGCAGTGACTCTAGTCAGAGAGAAGACACGGTTCTATCCAGCTCCCACTTCTTGACTCTTCTCAACAGATTGGTCAACCTGTCCTTTATGTCTCTACCTATAGAATATATTTTAAAAGGTCAGTCAATCCTCTATAAAATTATTTTCCCCTTCTAGTTAATTTAGTTAATTTGTACCTGTTTCAAAATGTTGAAAGTAGGAAAGGCTAACGCACTGGGCCATTGCTTCTGACTCGACTGTATGGTTTAGTTACTGAAAAACGATGAGCTACTCCATGACGAAGACTAATTTGTTCTGAAATGCTATACTCACTTGGTTTAATTCAAACCAATGATAGATATACTTTGGTGAATTTTTGTGACAAAAATCAGTATTTATATGATTAAACAATGTCTACCAGGGCACATAATCCTATTTTAGGCAACTATATTTTAGGCACTATTTCCCAAAGAGTTAACAGAAAATGTAGCATATTTGAAAATGAGAGATTGCCCAGGTTAAAAATCTGGAAAACAATCATGACAATTGGGGAAAAAAACCATTTTGTGCATTTGTTTGGTACAGATTTCTAGTTTCTAACCAAAATATCATAGAACAGTGTGTAAGATAAACATTTTGTGAGGATATACAAACATAACACAGAAACGATCAGTAAAATCCAACTTTCGTTTTGAGATTTTTTTCGGTAAGGTGTTTAAAGTCTTTGGGTCTTTACAGCTAAACCCAGTTTTGATCAAGCTCTCTAAGAAACCCACAAAATGGTAAGTTACTACAGCGCAATATTTCTAATAAACAACTGTGTACTGAATATTGAAACTGCACATGAAAGATATTTAAAGGATTTGGATATGGAGTGATGTGGGAATGGAAACATCATCTTGAGGATTACGGATCCATATCTTTGTTCTTGCCTTCTTTTTCTCCCCTCAGTCTGTTCTTTGACCTAAAAAAAAAAGGCTGAGACCTACAGCAAAGTAAATAAAACTACGGTGGGGGTGGTTTGAAACACTAACCCTGCGGCCACAGCCCGACACTTCATTTCTTGAGGGTTCCTTCGCCCGACCGGTTGAAACTGCTGTGTTCTTCCTCCTTCGGACGCGCTGCTTTCGCACGGCGTCCCCTGCGGCCCTATCAGGACAGCGTCGCCGCAGAAACCGCAGAGGCTGCCGGGAGACCCGGAAGGAGCCTAACCAGGCCGCAAAGGCTGTAGGGAGGCTGGGCTCTAGGCCCGTGGGCCGGAGAGGAGCGGGCTGAAACCGAGGAAGCTGTGGCTTAGCACTGAACGGAGCCGTCTGAAGTGCAGCTGTCAGAACCCCAGTGTCTTCTCAGAAGTTTTGGGGAGATGAACTGGGTCGGGGGCTCCCGGTGAGTCGTGCTGCTGGAGCTTGAGACTGTAGCCTTGCGTCCCTGGACGTGCATTCCCGTCATGGCGCCTCTTTCCTAGGCCTCGGAGGGGAGGGCACAGCCTTGCCTGGGGGCAACTTGCTAGGAGAGGTCTTTTAATCTTCCCCAAGCCGGGGGACCCTAGCACCATGTCTCTGCTCTTAAACCGAAAGCAGCTCAGCTTTTCCCCCACTGCCTTTCCAAAAGCTTCACATGTGGGGCCCGCCGTGGGTGAGGTTCTCTGCTCTCCCTCCCCCGCCTCCCGGGTCCTCCTCCTCTAATGAGACCTCTGAGCAGCTGAGGCCTCTTCTCGCCCCTGCTTCTCCCTTTTCGAAGGGATTTCTTTGCATCAATATATCATCTTTGCACAAATTTGTAAGGCGTTATGGAAGAGGCCATTCCCTGCTGCCCTTAAATCCATTGGTGGGGGCTCGTATCCACCATAAATCCAATTTAGTTTGTTTTTGCAAGGGAGGGAAAGTGAAGCGTTTTTTTGCTTTAACTTACAAGAGAATTTACAATTTGTTTTGTATTTAGAATTAATCACATAAAGGAGGATGAGTTGACAGTTTAGCTTTAGGTAACCTGTTCATTGCTGTTGACCTTCAAGTCCACTAGGATGGAAATCATGTGGGCCTGTAATTTCGTTTGATCAAATTCCCTGACAAAAAGAATTGTTTTGATTGAAACATTAAGCCATTAAATACAATTTTTGTCACAAGTAGACCCAGGACAGTGATGATATGGTTAGAATATAACACATTTAAATTCTTAGGAATTTTATAAGAGGAAAGACAGCTTTTGTGTTCAAGTATTGTAACGATGTCTGACAATTTTAGCAATAGCATTTATCCTGTTGAAGATATGTTAGCATCGTATTTTAGAAGTTTATCTGATTTATTCCTAGCTAATGTTCTAGCATCATGCTTCCACTTTGGAGAAAAGTGAAAACTCACTTACAAACGTCACACAGTTTAGTTGATACATGATTATAATTTGATGTTTTTGAATTCTTTAAAATGTGAATATTAAATGAGATACAAAATCATCTTACAAATGCTTAAGCAGTATTAAAATATAGGTGCTATTATTATTCTGTCATATATCTTCTGGTTATTCAGGGAGTAGTATTTTGGTTGCTAGTGGGAGGATGCAAAAGCAATGTACTGCAGGAAACATGTAGTCTAGGATTGTGTTTCTCAAAATGAGGTAGTGCTGCACCTGGAGATATTAGGTACCAGGGGGTTAAGAAACCACAGAAGAAACGTGACACATCTCCCTGGAGCATCAGTTTTATTCACAGATCGGAGGAAAATATATTTTTTAATTTAAGTAAACATGGATATGTTATAGAGTAAAAGGCAAAACTTGTGTGAAGTTGTAAGAGAAAATATGGAATTTTAAATAAATTTTCTTGGGGAGGTTGGGCTCGTTAGGGTCAAACTCCAGATTGGTAATGAAAAAATGAGTGTGTCCACTTTATACTATCCCAGCAAACAAAGGTAGACAAGATTAGTTGATCATGGCGCTCTGACCATGAGGCCGTAAGGGCCTCAGAATCTGAGACAGTGCTTAGTAATCACTAGCAGTTGATTGGAGCTGCTATAGAGTAGAAGTTTTAATCCTTGTCTCAGACCATCCTTGAGTACTTGTTTATTTCCCTCTGTTGTAGGATTAGTTTTTGTTTGAAAATTTTGAGAACTGTTAGGAACTTAAAATATAGACGAGTAACTAGAGAACATTTACAAAGCTCTCTCAGAGCTGCTCCATCAGAGAATTCGGCATTAATTAATTCAACAAATACGTTTTTACTTGCCTCCCTGTTTAGGGCATTGTCAAGCTGTATAGTGGGATTCAAAAGAGAAAAAGATAAAACTTTGGACCACCAAAAGAATTTATGGTAGAATGGTGAGATTTGAATTAGGTGAATAATTTTAAGACTAGATAGTTAAATGGTACTTAATATATAACAAATGCTGTTCTAAGAACTTTTTGTACATTAGCTCATTTACTCTTAAGAAGAACCCTATGAGGTATGTACAAATGTTATCCTCATTTTACTGATAGGGAAACTGAGGCACTGTTAATGTTAAGTGGCTTGCCCAAGGTCACCCAGCTAATCAATGACAGTTATTTGAGAACCATATGCTTAATGGCTATGCTATGCTATGCAATGTAGAAATACGAGTATTGTGAAAGTGGCACATGTAAAGGGCTATGGATATTTAGAGAACAGAGAAATTACCTTAAACCTTGAAGGATAACAGTGTTGCACAGAACAAGCGCTACAGAGAAACAATGAAACACAGGTTCTTAAAAGCTGAAAAGGAAGTGAGATAAATAATTATCAAATTGGAGACCTAGTTTTTACCAAGGCTTCTTAGAAGAGATGGGTTGGGAGGGCAGTATTAAAGAACCTGAAAGGATTATTTGGCAGACAGTAGATAGGTCTGCATTAAGACAGGAAAACACTTGCAAAGAGGCTTTATACCTTTTTTCCAAGGAAATGAATGAAGCAGGCTACAGCAAGTTTGTATTTTGGTTGTAGCAACCTGATTGTATACACTAAATCAAACCAGGGTATTCTTGTTGTGTATTATAGGGACCTGATATACAGTTTAATTGCGGAATCATTTGATAGGAGCGTCTTTACAATTGCAAAGGTCTTTGCAAGTTTTCTTGGCATAAAAGAAACTTGGC
Source organism: Equus caballus (assembly GCF_041296265.1). NCBI lineage: Eukaryota > Metazoa > Chordata > Mammalia > Perissodactyla > Equidae > Equus > Equus caballus. The sequence continues at coordinate 418,336 of NW_027222392.1, read as the reverse complement.
ATTTAACTTTTTGCTGCTCTTCTGTTTGGGGAGTCTACCAGTCACATGTAAGATTTTTTTTTGTGAGGGAAGGGACTGGTGGCTAGGGAAGAAATAAGCTTTCCTTATTTTGATTTTTAAATTACTTGGTTTGGCTTTAGTGTTATGCTTTGTGGACGTCTTTGAAGATATAACATTTCATTTCAAACAAAGTCTCATTTAGGGTAAAGAGATTTGGTCTAAGCTGAAACTAATTGACATATCTATGATAGTTCCCAGTCTACTGTCCCTGAAACTTGCTAATCAGCCATAATGTCAGATTTTTCAATTTAATGGGTTCTTTCTTTTTTTCCTAAAATTATATTCTTTTTTTGACTTAAAATGCCCCTCCCATTTTAAGTCCTTTCTTTTTTTCTCCCCCTGCTTTTTCTTCCCAAATCCCCCCAGTACATATTTTAGTTGTGGCATGTGGGACGCCACCTCAGTGTGACCTGATGAGCGGTGCCATGTCCACGCCCGGGATCTGAACCAGTGAAACGCTGGGCCACCTAAGCAGAGGACGCGAACTTAACCACTCGGCCACGGGGCTGGTCCCAAGTCCTTTCTTGACAAAATTAAAAATATGAATCATTTGTCAGTCTTACCAATTAAATAATTTTGTTTTTTTTTAGTTGTCTGGGAATCATTGACCTAGAACTCTAATCTTTGTTTTGTACTTTTACGTCAGCACTGAGACCCTGTGTTTTCCTAGTCACATTGAGGTGTAAATTTGAAAGAGGACAGGTATAAGCACTGATCTTTTTAATTTGGAAAAGATTCTCTTTTATTTTCAGTATTTGGTGATTGATGACTTGTTTCACCAAATTCATAGCCACCTCAGACATGAAGGTGGTAGGAAGAGAAGAGAGAAAGGAGAAGATAAAGATGTGACCAGTCTTTGGGCCTCGATATGCTATTCAGAATGGGATCAACTATAGATCTGAAATACAGCACTATACATGCAGTGTAAGAAGACTTTTTGTTTTAATTAGAGGAGGTTTATTTTTATAACTTAGATTGAAGAATGCAACCCGTGTCATAAGAAAGACACAGATAAAATCCTGTTTGAATTTAGGTGAAGGAGAGGTTTGCATTTGTAAATGTAGGCCTAGAATATTCACCTGTGCAAAGTATTTAGTGAGTGCTATGTACCAGGCACTGTGCCAGGTCAGAGTATAAAGTAACTGAAATTTAGTCTCTTTCTGAGAGATTTATAGCTTATTGGGGAGGGGGGAATATGACATTCCATAAAGTTTGAAAATGTTGAAAGATCAGGGGCCAAAATATATGATTTAAAAAAAAACAGTGTGAACAATAGTAGAACATAGGAAAGTTTTAGCTGAGAGTTTGGCAAATCAGAAACAAGGCTAAAGGAAAGTTTGATGGAGAAAAAGAATAAAATAAATGTTATGTAAATAGTTGGAGATAAGATTACTTATTTAAATACTTAAAAATGTGTATATGTGTCTGCGTGATGGTGAGGTTGAAAAGCAGACTGAGAAGTTGAAATTTGATCTGTTGGATATTGAGGAGTCATTCAAATTCAGAAGTACCACAGTGAAAGTGGTATTCTATGACTGTTTGTGGTGCTAGTGGTGTGTAGTTTGGAATATAGTGGTGAAAGACTCCAAGACAGTGATACCAGTTAGGATTCTTCTGGGGAAAAATAATCAATACTATTTTTCCATTTTCTTGTATGACTATATATTTTCCAGATCAAATCAAAACCAGTCCTAGGGCTGGCGCGGTGGCCGAGTGGTTAAGTTCGTGCGCTCTGCTTCGGCGGCCCGGGGTTTCGCCAGTTCGAATCCTGGGTGCGGACATAGCACTGCTCATCAGACTATGCTGAGGTGGTGTCCCACATGCCACAGCTGGAAGGACCCACAACTAAAAATACACAGCGATGTACTGGGGGTCTTTGGGAGAAAAAGGAAAAATAAAATCTTTAAAAACAAAACAACCCCCAAAAAAGCAAGCAAAAAAAACCAGTCCTATGTGAATTTGGGTTAATTATTAAACCTCTCTGTATAGGAGCAGATCAGGTTGTGAGGGACCTTCATAATGGAAAAAAGAATACAAAATTGTGACTACAAAATTAGGTATAGGGCTTGGAAGGGGAATATGCAGATGAAGGGCTCTGAACTTAAGTTTAATTAGCTTTACAATAAATTCTCTTTACTGTGAATTAGCCTCTGTCCCTGCATCTCTTTCTTCATCTGTTAAATGGGGATAACACTTAAATGTACGGTGAACATCATCCCAGTTTGCCTAGGACAGTCATGGTTTATGCCTGTGATCCTAGTGGCACGCCCAGTTTAGCATTTGTTTTCGGAGTTTTTGTTTTGTAATTAAATATAAGCTACCATTAATGCTTCCGTTAAAATGAACCCAGATAGATTCAGTGAACATCCTTTTTTTTTTTTTAACCTCTGCCATGGTCTGTATTAGTGCATGAGCAACGTGTGCAGTGAAGAACGTTCTCACTTTAACATGTGGTTAAATCTGAAGACATCCAATGACAACCCAGGCCTGACACTTTCCAGATAGAAAGTAACTAACAGCTTCTTTTAAAGATAGCATGAAGGGCACTTGCTGATAAAGTGTGCTGAGACATGAGTGGCTGGGTACAACTAACTTGCTGGATGGGACGGGAGAAGTATTTAATGCTGCTGTCTGCTAGCCACTTGCACCAGCTAGTTGTAACATTGCATTCTAAGGTCTGAGAGATTTGTATAGCCGCCATGCCTGGGAGTGGGGTCAATAGGAAACATGGAAAATTTTAGATTAGGTGTAAGTGAAATATTTGCTAGGAATAGAGGCTAATCAGTCCTGTCAGAGTGCCTACAAAGAGTAGTAGGAATGTTGTTGCTACAGTGGTTTTGTCAACAACCGTTTCCTTTTTCATAGGGTTTAGTAATGCTTTTGTAACCTTTTGGCAGCAGGGAGCTCAAATAAAGGAAAATTAATGCTTAATGATAAATACTGATGTTTTGTTTTTCATTTGAGTTGATGAATCTATAACTAGTACACAAAATGTTTGCCAGCATTTAGCATCTCTCATGGTCACATGACAATCTGAATGCACAAATCTGCTGAAAAAGCATCAGGAGTTACTTTCAGATTTGGTAGTTATTTTAAGGAGATTATAGCTGCAGACAATAGTTTGACACATGTAACTGCAGAACATTAAAGATAAAATTATTTCTGCAATGATAATATAAATAGAAATTTGATGGATCATAGCATCTTGGGTAAAACAGGACTCTTACTAAATTATGTAACCTGTGTAGCCAAGATACACTTGGAATTGGTTGTAGTTCATGTATATTTCACAGTTGTAGTCAAAGAGGCTTGATATTTTACTGAACAAAGCTACAGTTGTCAAAATTTTCAATTTTTTATATGCACAGTTAATGTAACTGAATTACAGTGTTTTTGAGACAATACTGATGTTGAATCCAAAAAAGAATACTTTGGCGTGTTGTTATAAGCTTGCTTTCTTTGTTGCCTTTTATTAATTGGATTTCATAAACATTTGACTCTTTGAAGAGTTACTTGATAAATCAATCTATGTATCGTGCATTGTTATTGAACATTTTTGCAAGCAAGTCCTCTAAATTTTGATGACATTTTATTCAAAAACAGTTGAAAATATTTATTCAAAATATCCCATAAATGGAGTGAAAAACTTCAACTTTAGAAGCTTTTAGTGAATTATAATTGTTGAAATAAAGTTTTTAAGATTTAATTGTGAATAACCTGAAATACACATCTGTGTTGGGCTATCATTCACAATCTAAGATCTCTTCCATTGTATGACCCAGGAGATGGCTGTTCATGTTTATCAATACAGCCTGTAACTATGAAACAATATTTTCCATGTGAAAGTACTATAAGAATTCAATCTCTAAGAACTTATTTTAATTAGGCTCTGTATTCTGAATATTAGGTGGATTTCTGCCTTATCGATTGACACTTTTTTTCTCAATACCATACCTTTTGTAATTCATATTACTCTAAAAACTTCTTCTTGTATTGCAAGAGAAGAATTTATATGAAAGCCATAGCATTCTAATGTATATCAATACTATTCCTGACACATCAGGTGGACCTGCTTTAGTTTTCTGGAAAACCAACCTAAGTACTTTTTCTAGGCTAGTTACTGTCCTGAATCTTAATAAGTCTGCTAGCTAACAATGTTAACATTATGATGTCTTAGGTTAATATTAATTTCACTGTGACACAAGCCATAAAATAATTTTTTCAATTGTTAGTTATTGCTTTATTAATTTTATTTACATTTTTCACTTTGAATCACACTTAAGATGTTATTACAAGATTGTAACAATCTGGAAACGGTTTCTTTTGCATGGCACCTCGCCACTAAAAAGATAAACTAAGCAGCAAAATAAAAAGCAAAACAAAATAAACAAAAAAGAAAATTCAAGACTAGCTGACAGTTAAGATATGTGACACCCATAGTATTTAATCCCTAATGTAGTTTCAACATCTCCTGCGTACTCCATGTAAAATGTACGTTCGTGTTGTTCTTGATGTTTCTTTGACCACATTACTGCCTGTCTTTTTTTTTTTAAAGAAAGTATTTCTTTAGCGTTTTCCTTTAAATCTTTGCTTACTAGAAAGAATGGCAAGGGGCAGAATGCCCTGTTATATTTTTGTAGTCAGTATGGTTTTATTTCTTCCTTTCTCTCTCTCTTCTTTCCTTCTCCCCTTCCCTCCCTTCTCTTCTCTTCTTTCCCTTTCTTAACCTCTTTGCACTTTTCTATTTTACTTTATTCTTTCTATCTTAATGAAGAATAAGTTAGTGTAATCTATATCCCTGCTTCCCACAATTGATAACTTGTGGAGTGTTCTATGAAGAAGTTATGGCCTTTTGATTTTATTTTCAGTATGTAGCTATAATGGCAACTAATATTGTTCACTTAAACTTTTACTGAAAGAGATGGTTGCAATATATTTCTTTAAAAATCCATTTTCTAGAATAACATAGTAATTACTGTTAAAGAGATGAGCTTCATTCCCACCTCCCCACCCCTAAATCTCTGGTAATTTAAATTTCAGGACAAAAATTAGAGAAACTCTTAAAATTGTTTTTTATAAAGTGCATATAAATTTCATGAAGAAACTGATGTTTGAATGGGGTCTTGAAGGTATTGAAAGTTTTGAGTACGAAATATGGTGGGAGGAGTCTCCATATATGGAGAAGAAAAACTATATTTTCATTTGGTTGGGTGTTGGAATACATGAAACGCAGGAATGGAAAACAAAGTTGAAACCTAAGTTGGGGCAGGCAAAGGAAGTCACGTCCCTAAGTGATAATCAGAGCTGTGTTTTATTGCTATTACCAATGTAGTAAGAAATATAGGAGAACATTTGCATAAAATCAAGGAGACTCTTTAAAGTATAATTATGGTAGCTAGCTACATACTTAATATTGCAGTAGTCAAAGTAGCAAATGACTTCTGAGGATTCACAGTTTATATATAGCAAGCTATTTTAATTATCTGCACGTTTTTCTTTTTCTCAGATATAAAATTCCATCTAGTTTACCCCATTATTTGGGGATATATTCATTTGTTCTCCCGTCTTTTCTATCTTATTTTTTTCTACCTTTATTGAGGTATAATTGACAAATAAAATTGTAAGATATTTAAAGTATATCATGTGATGGTTTGATATATGCATACATTGTGAAAGTTAATTAACACATCCATCACCTCAGATATTTCTCTTTTTTGGTGAGAACATTTAAGTTCTACTCTCTTAACAGATTTCAATTATACAATACAATGTTATTTTGTATTAACAAATGGTATGGTTACCATGTTATCCTCAGAACTTATTCATCTTATAACTTAAAGTTTGTATGCTTTTGCCAACCTCTCCCTATTTACCTGACCCCCCAGCAACCACTTGTCTGTTCTCTGTTTCTATGATTTTAACTTTTTTTTAGATTCCACATATAAGTGGTACCATGTCCTATTTGTCTCTGTCTGACTTAATTATCTAATGCCTTCCAGGTTCATCCATGTTATCACAAATGACAGGATTTCTTTCTTTTTTTTGTGAGGAAGATTGGCCCAGAGCTAACATCTGTTGCCAATCTCTCTCTTTTTGCTTGAGAAGATTGTTGCTGAGTTGATATCTGTGCCAGTCTTCTTCTACTTTATGTGGGATGCAGCCACAGCATGGCTTGACACGTGGTGCTAGGTCTGTGCCTGGGATCTGAACCTGCGAACCCCGGGCTGCCAAAGTACAGCATGCGAACTTGACCACTATGCTGCTGGGCTGGCCCAGGATTTCTTTCTTTTAAAAGGGTGAATGATATTCCATGATGTATATATATATACCAAATATTCTTGATCCATTCATCCATTGATGTACTCTTAATCTGCTTCATACCTTGGTTGTTGTGAATAAGGCTCCTATGAACATGGGAGTACAGATATCTGTTTGAGATGTTGATTTCTCTTTGGATATATACCCAGAAGTGGTACTGCTCGATCAAATGGTAGTTCTTTTAATTTCTTGAAGAACCTCCATGCTGTCTTCCATAATGGCTGCACCAATTTATATTCCCACCAATAGTGCACAAGGGTTCCCTTTTCTCCACATCCTAATATTTGTTCTCTCTTTTCTTTTTGATGCAAGTCATCCTAAAGGACATGAGGTGATAAATCATTGTGGTTTTGATTTGCATTTCCCTGAGCGTTAGTGATATTGAGCACCTTTTCCTGTACCTGTTGATCATTTGCATGTCTCTTTTGAAAAATGCCTATTTACGTCCTTTGCCCATTTTTTAACTAGGTTATTTGTTTTTTGCTGTTGAGTAGTATGAGTTCCTCATATTGTGGATATTAAACTCTTATCAGATATAAGATTTGCAAATATTTTCTCCAATTCCATAGGTTCCCTTTTCATTTTGTTGATGGTTTCCTTTGCTGTGCAGAAGCTTTGTAGTTTGATGTAGTCCCACTTTTTAATTTTTGCTTTTGGTGTCCAATCCAAAAAATCATTGCCGAAACCAATTTCAAGGAGCTTACCCCCTGTGTTTGCTTCTAGGAATTTTATGGTTTCAGGTCTTATATTCAAGTCTTTAATCCATTTAGAGTTGATTTTTGTGTACAGTGTAAGATAACGGTTACAGTTTCATTCTTTTGCATGTGACTGTCTAGTTTTCCCAACACTATTTATTGAAGAAACTGACCTTTCCCCACTGTGTATTCTTGGTTCCTTTGTGATACATTGAATGACCATATATTTCTGGCTTATTTCTGGATATTCTATTCCATTGGTCTGTCTGGCTGTTTCTATGCCAATACCATACTGTTTGATTACTGTCACTTTGTAATATAGTTTGAAATCAGGAAGTATGATGCCTCCAGCTTTCTTTCTCAATTATGCCTTGGCTATTTGGGATCTTTTGTGGTTCCATACAAATAATAGGGTTGTCTGTTTTATTTTTGTGAAAAATGCCACTAGAATTTTGATAGGGATTGCATTGAATCTGATATGTCATTTGATTTCTGGGCTTTCAATTCTGTTCCATTGATCTGTAGGTCTGTTTTTTTACCAGTACCATCCTGTTTTGATTACTATAGCTTTGTAGTATATTTTGAAATCAGGGATTGTGATGCCTCCAGCTTTATTCTTTTTTCTCAGGATTGCTTTAGCTGTTTGGGGTCTTTTGTTGCCCCATATGAATTTTAGGATTCTTTGTTCTATTTCTGTGAAGAATGTCATTGGGATTCTGATTGGGATTGTATTGAATCTGCAGATTGCTTTAGGGAGTATGGACATTTTAACTGTATTTATTCTTCCAATCCATGTGCACGGAATATCTTTCCATTTCTTTATGTCTTTATCAATTTCTTTCAATAAAGCCTTAATAGTTTTCATTGTATAGGTCTTTCACCTTCTTGGTTAAATTTATTCCTAGAAATTTTATTCTTTTTGTTGTGATTGCAAATAGTATTGTATTCTTGAGTTCTCTTTCTCTTAGTTTGTAATTAGAGTATAGAAATGCAAATGATTTTTGCAAGTTCATTTTGTATCCTGCCATTTTTCTGTTATTGTTGATTATTTCTAATAGCTTTCCAATGGATTCTTTAGGGTTTTCTATATATAAAATCATGTCGTTTGCAAACAGTGAGCATTTCACTTCTTCATTGCCTATTTGGATACCCTTTACTTCTTTTTCTTGCCTAATTGCTCTGGCTATACCTCCAGTACTATTTTGAATAAGAGTGGTGAGGGTGCGCACCCTTGTCCTGTTTCTGTTCTCAGAGGGATGGCTTTTAGTTTTTCCCCGTTGAGTATGATGTTGGCTTGGGTTTGTCATATATGGCCTGTATTATGTTGAGATACTTTCCTTCTATACCCATTTTATTGAGAGTTTTCATCATAAATGGATGTTAGATCTTGTGAAATGCTTTCTCCGCATCTGAGATGATCACGTTTTTTATTCCTCATTTTGTTAATTTGGTGTATCACATTGATGGATTTGTGGATGTTGAACCATCCCTGTGTCCATGGTATAAATCCCACTTGATCATGCTGTATGGTCCTTTTAAGATTTTGCTGTATTCGGTTTGCCAGTATTTTGTTGAGGAGTTTTGTATCTCTGTTCATCAGCAAAATTGGCCCGTAATTTTCTTTATTTGTGTTATCCTTGTCTGGCTTTGGTATCAGCTTGATGTTGGCCTTGTAGAATGACTTACGAAGTATGCAGTCTTTTTCAATTTTTTGAAATAGTTTGAGAAGGATAGGTATTAAATCTTTGAATGTTTGGTAGAATTCTTAAGAGAAGCCATCTGGTCCTGGACTTTTATTTTTTGGGAGGTTTTTGATTACTGTTTCAATCTCTTTACTTGTGATTGGTCTTTTTAATTCTCTATTTCTTCTTGATTCAGCTTTGGCAGATTGTATGAGTCTAAGAATTTATCCATTTCTTCTGGATTTTGCAATTTGTTGGCGTATAGTTTTCATAGTATTCTCTTATGATCCTTTGTATTTCTGTGGTATCGGTTAATTTCTCCTCTTTCATTTCTAATTTTATTTGAGCCTCCTCTCTTTTTTCCTTAGTGAGTCTGGCTAAGGGTTTGTCAATTTTATCTTCTCAAGGAACCAGCACTTGGTCGTTGATCCTTTCTACCATTTTTGTGGCTTCAATTTCATTTATTTTTGCTCTAATTGTTATTATTTCCCTCCTTCTGCTAACTTTGGGTTTTGTTTGTTCTTCTTTTTCTATTTCTGTTACGTGCAGTTTAAAAGTGCTTACTTGAGATTTTTCTTGTTTTTTAAGGTGAGCCTGTGTTGCTATGGTTTTCCCTCCTAGGACCACTTTTGCTGCATCCCATGAGTTGGTGTGGTATAATGTATTTTCATTTTCATTTGTCTCCAGATATCTTTTGATTTCTCCTGTAATTTCTTCAATGACCCATTGGTTGTGCAGTACTATGTTGTTTAGCCTCCACGTATCTGTCACTTTCGTAGCTTTTTTCTTGTAGTTGGTTTCTAGTTTCATAGCATTATGGTCACAAAAGATGCTTGATATGATTTCAGTCTTCTTAAATTTATTAAGGCTTGCCTTCTTTCCCAACATATGGTCTATCTTTGAGAATGTTCCATGTGCACTTGAGAAGAATGTGTATTCTGCTGTTTTTATATATGTTCTATTAAGTCCATCTGGTCTAGTTTTTCATTTAATTCCATTATTTCCTTGTTGACTTTCTGTCTAGATGATCTATCCATTGATCTAAGTGGGGTTTTAGGTCCCCTACTATTATTATGTAGTAGTTCACTTCTCCTTTTAGGTTTGTTAATAGTTACTTTATGTACTTTGGTGCTCCTATGTTGGTTGCATCCAAATATGTATTTTTATTGTAAATTACAATATCACAATGATCAATCTGTTGTTCAAAGTGGGGTTTTGAAGTCCCCTGCTATTATTTATTGCTGCCCATTTCTCCTTTTAGTTCTGTTTATATTTGCTTTATATATTTAGGTGCTCCAATGTTGGGTGCATAAATATTTACAGTTCTTGTATCCTTTTGATGAATTGACTCCTTTATCATTTTGTAATGGCCTTTGCTGTCTCTTGTTACAGTCTTTGTCTTCAAGTCTATTTTGTCTGAGAATTATGCTACCCTAGCTTTTGGTTTCCCTTTGCATGTAATATCTTTTTCCATCCCTTCACTTTCAGTCTGTTTGTGTCCGTAATCCTGAGATGAGTCTCTTGTAGGCAACATATATTTGGGTCATGTTTTTCAATCCATTCAGCCAAAAATCATTTACATTTAAAGTAATTATTTACATGGATGGACTTACCATGGCCGTTTGGTTGTTTTCTGGTTGTTTTGTAATTCTTCTATTCCTTTCTTCCTCTCTTGTTCTCTTCCTGTGTGATTTGATGATTTTCTCTATGGTATACTTTGATAACTTTCTCTTTATCTTGTATATCTCCTCTAGCCTTTTACTTTGTGGTTACCATGAGGCTCACTTAAAACATACTTGCCTGCTCACTCCATGTTGAACCCTGAGGGGATAGCTCTGGTGAGTGCTGCATTCCTGTTAAGAATGCTTATTTATTTGCCATAGTCTTGTGGGTCTTGTGGACACAAGCCCATTGGCTTTCAGAGCTAGGTGTTTTGGGAGTCTGTCTGTTTGGTGAGAGTCTTAAAATTTGGAGCACTAGATGTGGAGGTCAAACCCTTTGCTCCTCAGGGAGAAGGTGGAGTTGGGGATTTCCTTCTGACTGTATGGCATTGTGGCAGGGGTGGGGTTTATGATGAGAGTGTGTCTCAGCCTTTCCTACCTGTTTCAACCTGGGTATTTTTGCATTTGTCCCGTGTGTACGAGTCGCTAGTCTAGTTTCTGGATCTCTTTCAGAGGGAATGCTCCAAGTGTAGCTGTACATTTGGTGTGTCTGTGGGAAGAGGGGAGCTCAAGATCCTCCTATATCATCATCTTGGTCAACCCTTGGGGGAGAAAAAAAACAACTTTACAGTACAGTTTTATTTTAAGTTAGCCTAAGCAAAACTGTTAGAAGCAACTATTAGGAATATATATATATATATATATATATATATATATATATTTTTTTTTTTTTTTTTTCCACTGACATAGCCAAGTAAAAAGTCACTTGGATTGTCAACTAGTTTAATTTTAATCTACATCTCTTTAGTGGACATTTGTACTCACTGGCAGCCAAGCATCTGAGCCCCTTATCTATGCGTGGGGGTATTTCCTACCTTATGAGTTTTGGTGATAGGCACAGACCACCTGCCTATGTGGAATCTTGGGAAAAAAACCCAGACATTTGTTTCACTATGCTTTGCAGCTAGCAAATAGGCATGTGACCTAAGCTGAGACTTAGATGCACTTGTCCTGTACTTTGAATTAGAAGCTAGTAACACAAAGAAGTAGGGACTACAGAGCTTCTATTGTAGTTGGAAGCAGTTGCAAGAGCTGCAGCAGGATTGAATTTTAATGCCAGTGATGCCAGGGGGTGGTGTTCACTGTCCAGGAGTGGAACTGGTGCAGTCAGTGGTGTTTAGTGTTCACCAGTGCTGGCAGTGGTGTCCTTAGGAGACTAATTATGGCTTGATTTTGACTATGATGCCACAGCTCCCTAGACTTCCTTGTTCTTGCCAGGTGCCAAACGTGCTTCCTCAGCCTTGTTGACATGTTTGTTGGTTACCCGATTTTCTTTTAATAAATTTATTTTCTGTTTAAATTAACCAAAGGAGCTTTCAATTTCTTGTAACTTAAGAATCCTAACTGATGCAGTTTTCTTTTCTAGTGCAGGTAATTGAGAGTGACTATATTTGGTAAAACATTTAGACATATACTACTATTTCGTAGCATTGGTTGCCTTAATAATAATTTAAAATGTTCTTTTTATGAAATTGCCTTTGACTTATACGTTAGGATCTTTTTTCACTTTCACTGTGGTCTAATATTAGTAGGCTAATCTAGCAATTGGTCTTGAAATCCTAATTAATTTTTTCTTAGGCACATAGGAATAGGGATTATGGAGTACATAGAATTTGGTGAGAGCCATAAGAGTGTCCTGGATAATGGAAAATCAGCCTGGAGTAAAATCACTTGATTTATACATATATGAAGACTGTATTTAGGCTTTGGCTAGTCCCTAATTCTATTGATCTTTATAATGTGGGAACTTCTTATAGAATTGATTTTTCTTCCTACTCTCTCTGTAATCTAGATTGTTTAATACTGCTGGCTCTGTCATACTTCTTATATTTCGGAACTTTGAAAAGTCACTTTGCTTTCTCTTTTTTTGAGGAAGATTAGCTCTGAGCTAACTGCTGCCAATCCTCCTCTTTTTGTTGAGGAAGACTGGCCCTGAGCTAACATCTGTGCACATCTTCCTCTACTTTATACGTGGGACGCCTACCACGGCATGGCTTGCCAGGCGGTTCCATGTCCACCCCTGGGATCTGAACTGGCGAAACCCAGGCCGCCAAAGCGGAATATGCACACTTAACTGCTGCACCACCGGTCCAGCCCCCACTTTGCTTTCTTTGCCTTAAGTTTTAAAATGATGGAGAATAAACTAATCTCTAATGTCCTCTCTAGCCTTAGCATTTGATGGGTCAATGAAATGTGATTTATTTCCTTTTTCTTTTCTAAAGTTTGAATGCCAGCAGTGCACTTATGCTGCGTGGATCTGGACAGATCGAATTCTTTGCGCAGTGAACTCAAAATGGTCAATTAAGACATAGCTATTGGGAAGTATGTTAAAGTACAAGTTCAGTAAGTACCAAAGTCTGGGGGTATTCAGTAACTGTCATTCATGTAGTTTATGAAAATCATTTGGAAAATGAACAGCTTTGTATATTCACAGTTGAAATTCTTGGAAGACAGTATAATATCTGGTTGAAAACTTCAAAACCAGAATGCTTAGGTTTCAGTCTGGCTCTACCATTTATTAGCAGTGTGACCTTGGGCAAGTTACTTAACCTCTCTGCATCTTAGTTTCTTCCTCAGTAAAATGGGGATAAAAATAGAACCTACCTTACAGAGTTCCTGTGAAGATTAAATGAGTTTGTACATGTAAAGTATCTGAAGTGTCTAGAAAGGTGCAAGACATATGGTACTCATCATTAGCGATTATTATTTTCATGTTATTATATAATCTCATGTAGCTAAAATACATTTTGTCATTTTACTTATAATTCTTGTACAAATCTTGAATTTGAGATCATAGTTTCATGTATATCCAAAAGATTTATTGTGCATATGTGCTTATCTTGTCATGAATGTTTTATGGCATTCTACTATTATTAATAGAGCAAATAATTTATAACCATTAAATATTGCAGTATCATGGGATTCGTTGCAGTGTTTGGCACAGAGATCATAGGTGTGAAGCACATCCATAAAAGCTAGCTGTGTTTTAAAGAAGTTATGAGATTTCAAGTATGCATAGCTGATATAGTAATGTAACTGAATTGCTCTAATAATAAACTTAACATTTCTTTCAATCCTATATAGATTTTGGTCCTTTCTCTACTTCCTGTTGATAGAAGTAGAATATTGAAATACAAGGAAAATTAAAATGGCAGCATTGACCAAGAATATTGCTATCATCTGAGAATGTTTCAGTGGTACCTCCTTGCCAATGCATTGATTTCTCTTTGCTTATCTTGATTTTATAATTCAGATGTATTTTATGCTTCATTATTAATGATAGGTGTAGAGTCTTTCTTATTAGTTCTTGGATTTTCTATCTAAGAAAATTTTGTGAAACAGTATATACTATAACATTTGAGAACATTTTCATAGTTTCTTTTCATAAAATAGCATAATTATCACTATACTTTTAGATTTTAATTCCAAATCTTTAATTCAACTAAAATGACATCATTTTATTTTATTTATGTATTTATTTTGGTGAGGAAGATTGGCCCTGAGCTAATATCTGGTTCCCATCTTCCTCTTTTTGCTTGAGGAACATTGTCCCTGAGCTAACATCTGTGCCAATCTTCCTCTATTTTGTATGTGGGATACTGCCACAGCATGGCATGATGAGCAGCGTGTAGGGCCGTGCCTGGGATCTGAACCCAGGAACCCTGGGCCACCAAGGTGGAGCATGTGAACTTAACCAGTTTGCCACCAGGCTGGCTCAACAATCATTTTAGAGACCATTTCTTTAATCATTGTGTTTTTTATCCTGTTTCCTTTTTCAGGACCAGGGTTCTGATCAAGCAGGAAAGGAGAAAGCAAAAGGTAAAGAGAATATGTTTATTTGTGTTAGCTTTATGAACAAAGTGATCTTCTGAAGCATTTTTCCAAGGGTAATAACTAAGTGAAATTGGAAGACTCTCTTCCTTTAGTCTTCTCAACCTTGTAGATAGGTTGATAACCAACCATTTTGCTTAGGCGGAGACTTAAGGACCTTGTTGATTCTTGTTGTCATTCTAGTTCCAAGATGTATCCCAAGTCTGATAACTTCTCACTACCTATACTATTAGCACCCTGATTCAAATCATCATCATTTATTGCCTAGAGTAGTATAATGGCCTTATAACCTACCACCTTTTTTTGTTTTTTAATTACATTGATCATTACACAGTAAAGTTGAGCATGTATGTACATTACAGCTCAGCAGTATATATCTGAGTGAAACTCTTCCACTTGTGAACTTTGAGACATGTACAAGCTTGTTTGGACATTGTTGTTGTTAAGTAGCAAACAAAAAAAAGAGAGAGAAGGAGGAGAAAGAGAGAAAGAAGGACAGGGGAGGAGGAAGGAAAGGGGACCACCCAAATGTCCATTAGCAGAAAATGGTTAAGCAAATAGTGGCATACCCAAGTAATGATGGAGCAGTGAAAATGTTTCAACTACGTGTAATTAGTGTGGATGAATCTCAAAAACATAAAGTTGGATAAAGAAAGCAACTCACAAAAGAATACAAGCAGTAAGATTCCATGTACGAAAAGTTCCAAAACAGAAAAAATATGTTCGAAGGTAGTAAAATTTAAAGAAAAGCAAGGGAGTGATTATTATGAAAGCAGGATAGTTGTTAACTCAGTGAATTGATGCTTCATTGTAAATTTAACTTGTATTTCCTTGATTACTAATGAGACTGACTATCTTGTCATTCAGGTTTCCTCTTTTGTCAGGTACTTTTCCAAGTAGTTTTTTCATTTTTTATTTGAGTTGTTTGTCTTTTTCTTATTGTGTCTATGTATTTAGGAATTATTTGTCAGGTGTATTTGTCCTTTGGCTTTTAATTTTAGTTTTTCAATCCTGTCTTTGAAGAAAAGTTCTTAATTTTAATGTAATTGAATTTATCACTGTTTTTCTGCTTTATCTTTTACTCCTTTGTAGTCTGTGACACAGTGGTTAGTATGATCTTTTAAAGGCACAAATCAGAATTTATCATTCCCCAGCTTAAAAGCCTCAATTGCTTTTCATTGCTCTTAGAATGAAATCTGATTTTACCAAAGTCTAAAAGAACCAGAAGGATCTGCACCCTGCCTGCCTCTCTGACCTTGTTTCTTACTACTTGTCCTATTCATTTTATTTCAGCCACACTGACCTTCTTTCTGCCACTGTTCTTTGTCTGGAATAGTCTCCCTCGAGATATTTGCATGTCTGGCTTGTCAACATTTGAGTCTCAGCTAAAGTATGTCCTCTTAGATTGGCCTTCTCTGATCACTACATCTAAATAGCTCCCTGCCCTCCAAATGCTGTCTCTCCTTTACCCTCTTTAATTTGTCACTCTTTCATAATCCTATATTTTCTTAGAAATTTGTTTATTCTGTCCCCCCATTAAAATATCTTCATGAGAAGAAGGATTTTACCACGTTTGTTCATTTTCTATCTCCTGTGCCTTGAACTGTCTCTAGCAATAACATAGACACTCAATAATAAATAAACTATGAATGAAGGCTGTCCCAAGACTATTTTTAAAAAGTAATCTAACTCTATCTGGATCATTCTTTTGAATATTTATCAGAAAGGGAAAGACACATGGCTCTTCCCAAGGTGTTGATCTCTAATCGTGTCACTTTTCTCTTCTTTGAAAATTTCATACCTTCCTTTACCTCCCCAAACCTCTCTTTCCCAACACTATTCTTTATCACTTCATGCTCGTTAAATGACCTTGTATCATAGTTCAGAGGAAATAGAAGCTATCAGATGAGAATTATCTCAAATTTCTACCACCAGTTCTATAAACCACCTTCCTTCTTCATCCATCTTCTCTTTCCCTCCTCTAACTACAGAAGTAATTCCCTCTGATCAAAGGAAGGTCTCTCTGTCTGTGATCTGGATTCCATTTACTTCCGCTTTCCATTGATATTTACACATACTGAATTTTCTCTTATTAGACAAGTAAAGGTGTCTCTGGGTCCTTTCTCTTTCCTGCTATGCCCTTTCACTCTCATCTTCCATTTGTTCCTTAGTCCACTTCACTGTACAGCTCTGACTAGTGTCAAAATTGAACTTTATAAATCATACAGACAGAAAATCAATAAGGAAATATTGGTCTTAAATGACACATTAGACCAGATGGACTTACTAGATATATGCAGAGCATTCTATCCCAAAACAGCAGAATACACATCTTTTCAAGTCGGTCGGAACATTTTCCAGGATAGAGCATATGTTAGGCCACAAAACAAGTCTCAGTAAATTGAAGAAGATTGAAATCATATTAAA
This sequence comes from Equus caballus, assembly GCF_041296265.1. Classification (NCBI taxonomy): domain Eukaryota; kingdom Metazoa; phylum Chordata; class Mammalia; order Perissodactyla; family Equidae; genus Equus; species Equus caballus. The sequence goes on along the minus strand of NW_027222392.1, from coordinate 401,602 downwards.
CATCTTTTCTGACCACCATGGTATGAGACTAGAAATCAACTACAAGAAGAAAACTGGAAATAACAAAACATGGAGTCTAAACAACATGCTGCTCAACAACCAGTGTGTCATTGAAGAAATCAAAGAGCAAGTAAATGATACATGTCTACCTAAGGAAGTAAGAAAAATCTCAGATAAACAGTCTAATCTTACAACTAAAGGAACTAGAAAAGGAAGAACAAACAAAACCCAAAGTTAGTAGAAGGAAGGAAATGTAAAGATCAGAGCAGAAATAAATAGAAACTGAAAAAATACCATAGAAAAGATCAATGAAACTAAGAGCTGGTTCTTTGAAAAGGTAATTGATAAACCTTTAGCCAGACTCGTCTAGAAAAAAAGAGAGGCCCCAAATAAGTAAAATCAGAAATGAAAGAGAAGTTATGTCTGACACCTCAGAAATGCAAATATCATGATATTACTATGAGCAATTAGATGCCAGCAAATTATACAACCTAAAAGAAATAGATAAATTCCTAGAAACATACAGTCTTCTAAGACTGAATCAGGAAGAAATAGAACATCTGAACAGACTGATTACTAATAATAAATTGACTCAGTAGTCAAAAAACTCCCAAGAAACAGAAGTCTAGGACCAGATGGTTCCACAGGTGAATTCTGCCAAACATTTAAAGAATTAATACCTGTCCTTCTCAAACTATTTCAAAAAATTGAAGAGGGAGGAATGCTTCCAAACTCATTCTATGAGGCCGACATTACCCTGATACCAAAACCAGACAAAGACACTACAAAAAGAGAAAATTATAGGCCAATATCCCTGATGAATGTAGATGCAAAAATCCTCAGCAAAATATTAGCAGACTAAAATCAACAATACATTAAAAGGATCATACACCATGATTAAGTGGGATTTTTCCTAGGCATGCAAGGATGGTCAGTATGCACACATTAGTCATTGTGATATGCCACATAAACAAAGCAAAGAATAAAAATTGTATGATTATCTCAATAGATGCAGAAATAGCTTTTGACAAAATTCAACATCCATTTATGATAAAAATTCTCAACAACGTGGGTATAGAGAGAACCTACCTCAACATAGTAAAGGCTGTATGTGACAAACCCACAGCTAATATCATATTCGATGGTGTAAAGCTGAAAGCATTTCTTCTAAGATCAGAAACAAGACAAGGATGCCCACTCTCACTACTTTTATTATATTGGAAGTCCTAACACAGCAGTTAGTAGGAAAAATAAAAGCCAGCCTGATTGGAAAGGAATAAGTAAAACTGTCACTGTTTACTGATGACATGATACTTTATACTAAATATATATATATATACTTTTTATTTTATATATATTGTTTATATATATATACACACACACACTAAAACCTCCACCAAAAATTATTAGGATAAATGAATTCAGTGAAGTTTCAGGATACAAAATTAATATACAGAAATCTGTTGGGTTTCTATACACTAATAACGATCTATCAGAAAGAGAAATTAAGAAAACCCTCCCATGACAATTGCATCAAAAACAATAAAATACATAGGAATAAATTTAACCAAGGAGATGAAAGACCTATACTCTGAAAGCTATAAGACATGGATGAAAGAAACCGAAGACGAATAAATGGAAAGATGTATTGTGCTCACGAATTAATACTGTTAAAGTGTCCGTACTACCCAAAGCAATCTACAGATTCAATGCAACCCCTATGAAAATACCATTGGTATGTTTCACAAAACTAGAACAAATAATCCTAAAATTTGTATAGAACCACAAAAGACCCCAAATAGCCAAGCAATCTTGAGAGAGAAGAAAGCTGGAGGTATCACATTTCCAGATGTCAAACTGTACTACAAAGCTGTAATAATCAAAACATGATACTGGCACAAAAACAAATGCAGAGATAATGTAACAGAATAGAAAGCCCAGAAATAAACCCACAAATATATCGTCAATTAATCTACAACAAAGGAGGCAAGAATATTCAGTGGGGAAAAGACAGCTGTTTCAATAAATGGTATTCGGAAGACTGGACAGCTCTAGGCAAAAGAATGAAACTGGACTACTTTCTTTCGGTATGTGTAAAAATAAACTCAAAATGGATTAAAGACTTAAACGTAAGACCTGAAACCATAAAACTCCTAGAAGAAAACTTAGGCAGTAAAGTCTTTGACATCAGTCTTAATAATTTTTTGGATCTGTCTCCTCAGGCAAGGGCAACAAAAGCAAAAATAAACAAATGAGACTACGTCACACTAAAAAGCTTTTACACAGCAAAGGAAACCATCAGCAAAATGAAAAGGCAATTTACCAAATGGGAGAATATACTTGCAAATGATATATCTGATAAAGGGTTAATGTCCAAAATGTATAAAGAGCTCATACAACTCAATATCAAAAAAAATAATTCAATAAAAAAATGAGAGGAACTGAATAGACATTTTTCCAAAGACATTTACAGATGCCCAACAGACATGTAAAAAGATGCTCAACATCACTAATCCTAAGGGAAATGCAAATCAAAACCATCAAAAGACAATAAATGTCAAGTGTTAGTGAGGATGTGGAGAAAAGGGAGCCCTCGCGCACTTTTGGTGGGAATGTATACTGTTGCAGCTACTATGGAGAACAGTATGGAGGCTTCTAAAAGCATTAAAAACTAACATATGACCCAGCAGTTTCACTTCTGGGTATTACCTGAAGAAAACAAAAACACTAATTTGAAAAGAAATATGCACCCTTATGTTCATTGCAGCATTATTTGCAATAGCCGAGATGTGGAAGCAGCCTAAGTGTCCATGGGTGGATATATTGGTAAAGAAGATGTGGCATATATTTATTCAGTGGAATATTAGTCGTAAAAAAGAATGAAATCTTGTCATTTGTAGCAACATGGATGGATATAGAGGGTGTTATTCCAAGTGAAATATGTCAGACAGAGAAAGATAAATATCATCTGATTTCACTTATATGTGGAATCTAAAAAACAAAACAAATGAACAAACAAAAGAGAAACAGACTCATAGACACAGAGAACAGGCTGGTCATTGCCAGTGGTGAAGCTGGTGGTAGGTTGGGCAAAATAGGTGAAGGGGATTAAGAAGTACAAACTTTCAGTGATAAAGTAAACAAACCATGGGGGTGTAATATACAATGTAGGGAATATAGTCAATAATATTATAATGACTTTGGTGACAGATTGTTGGTATAATCATTGTAGTGATTATTTCGTAATGTGTGTAAATGTCAAATCACTATGTGTACACCTGAAACTAACACGATGTTCTATGTTAACTAAAATTCAATAAAAAAATTTGAACTTTATGTTATTCAATTCCAAAGATATTTTTCGTATACTTTAATGTGTCATCTGCTTTTCCATACCTTCATCTTTTTTGTTTTGGTGACACAAACTTCATTTAACACTTCATGAAGTGAACAGCCTTCTTTCAGAGAGCTGCTGCCCGTTCCCTTCATCTTGAAACAAGCTCTTCCCTTGCTTCCTTTGACACATTCTTAAGATTTTATTTGTCTCCCTGGCAGCTCCTTTTAAATGTCTATTTTCAATTTAAAATTTGATTGTCTTCTGGAAGTTTTCTATTTATCTTCTAATTATTTTTTACTTGTCTCTACCAAATGAGACTTGTTAAAAAAAGTTGAGCCTAACAACAAAAAATCAAACAACCCAGTCAAAAGATGGGCCGAGGACATGAACAGACATTTCTCCAAAGAAGATATACGGATGGCCAATAGACATGAAAAGATGCTTATCATCACTCATCATCAGGGAAATGCAAATCAAAACTACACTAAGATATCACTTTACACCTGTTAGAATGGCAAAAATAACCAAAACAAAAAGTGACAAATGTTGGAGAGGTTGTGGAGAAAAAGGAACCCTCATACACTGTTGGAGGGAATGCAAACTGGTGCAGCCACTATGGAAAACAGTACAGAGATTCTTCAAAAAATTAAAAATAGAAATACCTTATGAACCAGCCATCCCACTACTGGGTATCTATCCAAAGAGCTTGAAGTCAGCAATTCCAAAAGTCCCATGCACCCCTCTGTTCATCACAGCATTATTTACAATAGCCAAGATGTGGAAGCAACCTAAGTGCCCATCAACTGATGGGTGGATAAAGAAAATATGGTATATATATGTATACACACACACACGCGTGCGTGCGCGCGCAATGGAATACTACTCAGCCATAAAGACGGATAAAATCGTCCCATTCACAACAACATGGATGGACCTTGAGGGTATTATGTGAAGTGAAATAAGCCAGATAGAGAAAGACGAACTCTGTATGACTCCACTGATAGGTGGAAGTTAAACATATAGACAAAGAGAACTGATTGGTGGTTACCAGGGGAAAGGGGGGGTGAGGGGAGTGCACAAAGGGTGAAGTGGTGCACCTACAACATGACTAACAATAATGTGCAACTGAAATTTCACAAGGTTGTAAACTATCATAATCTTAATAAAAAGTTAAAATACCACACAAAAAATATTTAGAAATAAACTTCATATCCTATAATATGAAATATGTCACCAAAAGCCATTGGAAGTCATAACTATACATATAACATATTTTAAATATTTTAACAATCTGTCTTTTATACTCATGCTTTAGTACATTTTTTCACTAAATAAAGATTTGCTTGTCTTAGATATCCCCATAGGAATTGTATGTGGAGGTCTAACTGTCCTAACAACTTTGTTAATGTGCTAAAAAGATTGGAAATGTGTTTTGAATTTATTGTTTATTTGATATTAAATAATAAAATAGTGAAATTGTCTGCAAAAGTTAGCCCCCCCAAAAAAGTTGAGCCTAACCTTGTCAGTTAAATTAGTTACATACCTTTGTTCTCTCTAGGAAAAGAAAGATTAGAGGTTATCATGATGGATATATTATGAGGGTTCAACCTCTTCAGCCGTGTCCCCTGGAGTAAAGGCTTGCTCCCTTCATACACAGTGTTTGTACTGTTCTTCATTCCTGGAACATTATCTTCCCACACTCTGGCTAACTCTGACTCATCCATCTTAGAAGTCATTTTCTAAGAAAGCTTCCCTCTCCTCCTGCCCTCCCTCTGCCAACTCTCCCCACATCTACTTGTAGTTTACATACTCCTGATGCTCAGTTGTAATTGTGTCATTCTCTTTCTCATTATGGTCTTATCCTTCACAGAGTACAGTGCCTTAGGAAATAATATCTTAATTCCAAGACACTGTCAATTATAAGATCCAGAGTCATGTTTTTCAAAGGGGAAAAATATTTACATCCTGAAGGTTCTGTCATTTCATTGCTGACCATAGTGTGATCTTTTTAAAGAAGCCCCAATGTGGAGTTGCACATCACTCAAACAAAACACTTTTTTATCTGTGGTTAAGTTTGCATAAAAATGCAGCATTTACTTTTTTGCTTGATAGCTGGCAAGTCTCTTACAGTTCTTATGTTTTTTAGAATCTTAAAAGTCTATTATAATTAATATTCTGAAATATTAATGTGATAAAACCTTAACTTCTTGGAAAAATGATACTTCCTCTTGCATTAAATTTTTTACCATCTTGGACTTTTTTCACTTTTTATATCTCACATTTATAATCACGTTTATGCCATTGTGTTATGAGTTATATAGTGAAGAAGATGTTTTCACAATTTGTTATAGTGTCTAATACATAATAGTTGCTCAATAAACAAATTTTGAACAAATGCCTTTGAACTTCTTAAATTAAGGATGTAATCTGAGAGAAAAAGAATGAAAATAAGAATAATTCTGCTCAATCAGAAATAAATACTGAATGAAAAATGATAATTATTTACAAGTCTGGTTTAAAAGAAAATCTAGGAGTCATGGGGAGATAACAGAATTAAGTTAGCTTTGGCTGCAGATAAGTTCTCACATAGCTTCTTTTTGTTTTTCTCTTCTCATTTCAGTTGACATTTATTGGCACACAGCTATGCGTATCTTTAGGCTTTTTATATCTGTGGTATAGCATACTTTGCAGAAAAACAAGTTTTTAGCCTATCAGATTTGTTTTATCAGGTTTTTAAAAACATTCCACATTCAGATAATGTTTTTTTCATCTTTTGATACCTGGGAATGGCTTTATATAGTTCTGTTTTAAAGGCATTACGCTTAACAAAAGAAAGATTATAAGAAGCTGTAATTTAGAGTCTTTGGGCAAACTACAAGTTATCATGATTCATTTTAATTTATATGTAAACATGTAAAGGAGGTGTCACAGAAATATAAAAAATATCAAGTCAATTATTTAATAGCATTATTGCTTTTTATTATTGATGATTCTGCCTGAAACTATATGGTTGCTAGAATAACTTTTTATTTTTAATTTTTTTAGGAATATTTTGAAAAGAAAAGGTTAAAATCAAAAATGAAATTACGGGGAGTTTTATCCCCTGTCAAGAATTCTGCTGTCAGTTTAGACCTCCTTAACCTGTATATGGTGAATCAGGTATCTTGCCAGAAGAAAAGACCTGGTAAGTAAGCCTCTCCAGTAACATTTTGCTTTGAGTCTGATGTGATCATAATGTTTCATTTTCCAATAATTTTGTAATTTTAGAACTCAAAGGATGTGGAAAGTAATTTTAAAACTTGATTGCCCTCTTAAATTAGAAGCTTTGTTAGTCTCTGCTTAAAATGTTTTATTGTTTAATCCATTTATTTTTTTTTAGGTGGTGTGTTATATAAAATTAATTTTATAAGGTATGGTTAAACTTATAGCGCTGTTGTTTCAATTATTATGTTATTTTGTCTAGGCAGATAGTTACCAAAGTTTGGCTAAAGAGCAGGGAATAAATATCTTTACTGTCTTATCCTATTTGGAGAATTTGTTTGAAAGGAAGAGCTGAACAAGTTTTTGCCTCAATGATTAGTTTCCTATCTCATAACTTGAATTTCTTAGACATTCTTGGGATGTTAACTATAGTAGTCTAATACTTCAAAATAAAGTTCATTTTGGCCTGCACTTTGATTCTTCAAGTAAATAAAAAGTTTAATCAGAATATTTTTTTCTCTCTCAAGGAAACTTGTGTCTGATATTTAATTTTTAAAACAAGTGCTAAAATGAGAGCTTAAGAACTGAGTTCATAAAAAAGGGATTGAAATTGATCACAGTATTGTTAGTGTCTCCTCTTTTCCTTTCTGTGCTATTTTTGTTTCTCCACAGATGACAGTTGTCACAAGTAAATGTAGTCACACTTTAGTAGAAGTAAATACATTATTAATAAACTTTAGGAATAAAAGTTTCTGTTGTAAATATATTTGCTATATTTAGTTCTTTTTCTTCATTTGTGTAATAGTGTTATCAGCTATTGTCACCATGTCTTACATTAGATCCTCGGATCTTATTCATCATTTTGCTGAAAGTTAGTACCCTTTTCCCAACCTTTCCCTATCCCCCAGTCGCCAGATCCTGGCAACCACTTTTCTATTCTCTGTTTCTATGAGTTTGACTTTTTTTTTTTTTTAGATTCCACATGTAAGTGATACCATGCAGTATTTGTCTTTCTCAGTCTGGCTTATTTCACTTAGCATAATGCCTTCTAGCTCCGTCCATGTTGTCACACATGGCAGGATTTCATTCTTTCTCATGGCTCAGGAATATTCCATTGTATATATACACACACACACATATACACACCACACCATCTTTATCCATTCATCCATTGATGGACGCTGAGGTTGTTTCCATATTTTGGCTCTGTGAATAATGCTGCTGTGAACTTGGGAGTGCAGATATCTCTTTGAGATCTTGTTTTCATTTTATTTGGATATATACCCAGAAGTGGGATTGCTGAATCATATGATAGTTCTATTTTTAAGTTTTTGAGGAACCTCTATATTGTTCTCCATAGGGCTTGCCCCAATTTACATTCCCACCAACCATGTGCAAGGGTTCCCTTTTGTCCACATCCTTGCAAACACTTCTTACCTCTTGTCTTTTTTTTTTTTACTTTTTGTGAGGAAGATTGGCCCTCAGCTAATATCTGTTGCCAGTCTTCTTCTTTTTCTTTCTTTCTCTCCCCAAAGCCCCAGTACATAGTTGTATATCCTAGTTGCAGGTCATTCTAGTTTTTCTATGTTGGATGCTGCCACAGCATGGCTAGATGAGCAGTATATAGCTCTGTGCACAGGGTCTGGACTGGCGGACCCTGGGCCACTGAACTGGAGCACACAAACAACTATTCGGCCACGTGGTCAGCCCCCTCTCTTGTCTTTTCGATGATAGTCATTCTAACAGGTGTGAGGTGATATCTCATTGTGGTTTTGAATGCATTCCCCTGAGGATTAGTGATGTTGAACACCTTTTCATGTACCTGTTGCTCAGTTGTATGTTGTCTTTGGAAAAATGTCTGTTCAGAGGGTCCTCTGCTCATTTTTTAATCGATTGTTGTTTTTTGATATTGAGTTGTATGAGCTCTTTATGTATTTTGAATATTAATCCCTTATCAGACAATATGATTTGCAAGTATTTTCTCCCATTCTTTAGATTGCATTTTCATTTTGTTGGTGGTTTCCTTTGCTATACAGAAGCTTTTTGGTTTGATGTAGGACCAGTTGTTTATTTTTGCTTTTATTCCTTTTACTTTTGGTGTCAAATCCAGAAAATCATCATGAAGACTGATGTCACGGAGCTTATTCCTTATGTTTTCTTCTAGGAGTTTTATGGTTTCAGGTCTTGTATTTAAGTCTTTAATCCATTTTGAGTTGACTTTTGTGTATGGTGTAAGATAGGGTTCCAGTTTAATTCTTTTACATGTGGCTGTCCAGTGATGTATTTAACTTTATGTATTTCCTTTCTCCCTCACTCTGTTTTCATTCATACGTTGAACATATGTTTTTTGAGTACTTACCCTAAGTATTGTATTGGATTCTGGAAGTAGAACAGAAAATAACAGGGGCAGGACATGCTGCTGTAGGGGAGGAAGAGAATTCCTCTATCTCTTGTAGGTTCTTCTGGCTGGGCTATGAATTAAATTGACATGAGACAGAATAAAAGGAGAAAATCAAACAAAGCTTTGTAACATGTATACATGGGAAAAATCCAGGAAACCTGGTTAACTCCCAGACTGGCTAAGGTTGTCATCTTAAATACCGTCTTTGGCTAAAGACAAAGGAGCATGTTGGGGGTGGGAGGGAGTCAGTTATGGGAGATTACCAGAAAAGGACAGTAAACAAGAGAAAGGTTATTATGCGGATTTAAGTCCTTGCCTTCTGCCTTGATAGGAGTTTCTGGACATAAGGACATCCCCCCTCTTCCTGGTACAGAGAGGGAGTTACCTTTACAAATGGAGATTTCCCTTGTGTTTTACAGAGGGTAGCTTCTACTTTTCAGAGCTTCTCGCCTGTCTGCCGTTTCTTAAAAGTAATCAGCCCCAAATAATCCTCATGCCAAAGAGACACATTTTGGGGTGGCCAATTCTGATCCCCCACACTACCAAAAAATAAGGCACCTTGGCATATTGAATATTTTGAGCTGAGGAATTTGAGGAAGCAGTATGTGCAGGAAGGATTTTCATGTGAGAGGTGCCCTCGCTATGCCCCGAGAAAAGGAACGTTGTTATCTCCAACACAGAGGGAACACCGAGAGGAATCTAATGAACAGACCTTGCTGTTTCCCTCAGTTTACTACGCTTAGCTGATACCCCTTTTTGTCGTGTCCCGTTTCCCCAGGACATTCTGCTCTTCGTCAAACCTAGCTTAAAAATGCTCAGGTTTAACCACTTTGGGTCTTCATTTCCTTACAAAGTTTTCCACATAAAACTTATATTAAATAAATTTGTATGCTTTTTCTCTTGTTAATCTGTCTTTTGTTACAGGCCCCCAGCTGATAATTTAGAAGGGTAGAGAGAAAAGATTTTTCCTCCTCTACCAAAGCAAGATTTTATTAGTTAGGACTCATGACTGCAAATTACAGAAACTTAAAAAATATATATTTACTTACTTAATGTTGTGGACTGAATGTTTGTGTGCCCCCAAAATTCATATGTTGATGTGATATTAGGAGGTTGGGCCTTTAGGAGGTGATTGGGTCATGAGAGTGGACCCTGATGAATGGAATTAGTGCCCTGGTAAAAGAGACCCCAGAGAGTTTTCTCACCACTACCACTGTGTGAGGACACAGGGAGAAGACAGCTGTCTGTGAACCAGGAAGCGAGCCCTCACCAGACAGCGAATCTGCCAGCACTTTGATCTTGGACTGCCCAGCCTCCAAACTGAGAAATAAATTTCTATTTTGTATAGTTCACCCAGTCTATGGTAGTCCGTTATAGCAGCCTGAACGGACTAAGACACTTAACTAAAAGGAAGGGTAGTGGTGCATCTGGGCCTCAGAGACTGCTTGAGTCAGGAAATTGAATACTACCAAGATTCTTTTTCACTTCAGATACTAGTTTTATTCTCTCAGACTGTCTTCATCAATGAAGCTTAAAATGTGACATTAAAAAACTAACATTGACAACTAGAAGCTATGTATCAGGGGGCTTTGGGGAGAAAAAGGAAAAATAAAATCCAAAAAAACCCCACTATGAACTAACATTGCTCATCTCTCCAATTTCACCACCAGGGAAATACTGAGAGCTGCTTCTCTGATTCTGAATTTTTTAATTCCGCTGGAAGGATGTTGCCTTGCTCTGCTGGTGTCAGGTCTCAGCGCTGGAACAATGACTTATAACCAGAGGGGTGTAATACCATTATTGAGTGCAGGTAGTTGCCACTAAACCAATTATTTTTTCCAGGGAAGCAGGGTTATATAAGAAGATAGAAGCTCTCCACTGCAACTCTGTAGTTTGTGCATGTGAAAAAAGCATTTCCTGGAAAAGGAGCATAATTAAAAGTACTAAGCGGTCAAAATAGTTATATCGTCTATAAGGAGAGACAAGGCTGCTGCATCTAAAGTTTAAAAATCTGGTGAGGGAGATAGAGTTAATCAAGTACAGTAAACTATGGTAGGTGCTATAATAGAGAACATATGTAGTGCTATGGGAGTGTGTAATATAGCAACTGATACAGTCTAGGGGTTAGGGAAGTTTTGAAGGAATCAAAAAATAAAGCAAAATTTGTAGGGCCCCTTTCATGAGGAGAATGTAAGATGATGAAGAAAAAGATGATTTGAATTATCTGTGATAGTTGCTAGTACTGTAATGTCTTCTATCATGTATAGAATATAGGTGGTTTTAGTAAATATCTAAGATGTACATTTACTTAATGACCATGGTATATCAACCAATGCTTTTAAAAGATTTTATTATTCATTCTTAATTTTTAATTGCAACTTTTTCATTATAGAAACTGTGAGAAAACCGATCCATGTGAATATGAATAGAGACATAAAAATGCCCCTGAGAAAACATGATTTAGAACTTCCAATGTCGCCTCATCTTGCCCCGTCTAACCTCTGCATTGATGATATGGAAAACAAGTAGGTTTTAGCTAGGTTGTATATTATTAGGTATTTGAAAGAGTCATTATCAACTCTGTTTTATTCATTGGAAAATGTATAAAGGGATTATCCTAGCTCCAGTGTTTGTTTGTTTGACTGTTAGCAGTATTATTCAACTATTAAGACCTTTGTCAATGAACTAATATCCATGCTAAGTGTTTTTTGGATGCATAGTTTGACTTTCCTTATCATAAAAATCTCTCTCTAGTAATAATATAATTTTTATAAAACACAGTAATATTATAAACCTGGAATGATTTACTTAAGAGTTCCATATGTTTTCATATTTGTATAGAACAGTATGAATTTTAAATATTTATAAAAGATAATCAATTTTATTGCCACCTATGTGTTTAACTGTTACATTTTCTTTTCATTAGTTTACACTACCAAAGACAAGACAGCAAGGAAGAACTTGGCCCAGTTAAGGTGAGAGTTAAACAAAAATTTTTTTAAGTTATTTTAACAATTGTGACATGCCACTGTTACCCAACCAGGTTCATTTTTGCCCGCCGCCCAGAAAGCCAAACACTGAGATGACGAGATAGCAGCAGAGAGAGGGTTTACTCACAAGGTAGCCATGTGAGGAAGCGAGCTCATGAGCCTGAAATTTGCTTCCCCGAAAACAGAGACTCAGGGATACATATGGGCCGGGGTCAACGTGGTCTGAAATGTGGAGAGAGGTGATTGGAGGTGAGGAGAGGTGAGGTAATGATGAGCTGCACAAGCGTAGTCAGACTTCATGCCTCTTCATAGGACCCATGTTCACAAAATGGCGACATCAGCATGATCTGAGGGGAGAGTTTTTAGCCCCTTCAAGTTAAAAGGTCGCCTGTCGGACATCTCCGTGGGCCCAGTTGATGAGTTGGTGGTCTCAACTGGCCTGAAGTGGACAAGGAGTTCTAATTCCTGAAAAACAGCTCACACACGCATTACCATGGTGATGCAGGCACCAGGAAGATGTTACCTATAGGAGCCTAGCGGGAGTCAGCATATTGCCTAAACAGCACAATTAACAATGAGTGGGTTAAGCAGCTAAAAGCTATAATCAGTAATTGCAAAAGGGAAAAAAACTTTAGTTCCTAGCTACTTAATCATCAGTGGCTCACTTTCTGCCAGTTTCACCATCAAGTGATATAAATTTTTTGAGAATCAGAGAAAATTAGTTATCCTTTAAAAAAATTTTTAGTCTTTAAAATTGTTCTTTTAGAAGTTTTTAATGTAAGAAACCTATACCTTAAGAATATTTTAACGATTGCTTATGAGAAACCCTTTGGAGTTCTGGTAATGTAGACTAGGCCTTTGTGTGCAAAGCATTTGATTCTGCCTGTCACTGAAGAGCTGCAAAGGATAATTCATTTGGGGAGTTCTCCTTTGGGTTCATGTGATCATTGAGCGATTCATGTTTTCAAACGTGGTGACCCGACTATTTTATTTTATATCAAATTGTGATTTTCAATATTCATGTTGATCCCAAGATTATTTTTCTTTCAAAGTATATTTCAAATAATTATTTTTTAGCAAATAAGACTTTAATCAATTAGAAAACACATAGATTGTGATTAAAGCTTGAAATGTGAAAGTCCAATGCCATATTATTAATTATTCTTTCCTTTGAATAGCCAAAGTTAAGCTACGTCAGAAAGATAATGGCAGTGATACTAAAATCTCTTGGAAATCTTTCACCTGAATTGTAGATAAATGAAACTTAGATTTCCTGTCATTAGGAGATGACCTACAGGAATGGAGCTTGAGGGTAGAGGGGACCATCGGTGAGAAAGGCAGATGGAAAGGAGCTCAAGTATAATCTTAGTTGATAACCTCTCTTGTCTTAGTAAGGACTGTCAGTTACTGATGACTTGCCTTTACTTGGGACTTTTTCTCTAACTCGTGACCTTTTTCACTTTTATTTGAACTTTCCTCGTCTCTAGTTTATATATTTTGGCAAATCAAATGATTGTATCTTCTTTCCTATAGTCCTCACAAGTCATGGACTCATATACAATGTTTGAACCTCAATTGAGCAGAATAGAAAACTGCAGCTTCACACCACCATCTTTGTCAGCAGAATTAGCTTCTAACAGAGATATTACAAGACAAAATTTTATTCCCAGAATAGTGCCTAGTCCTCAGAAAGTTGCATATGAAAAAAAGCAGAATGAACAGGTACCTTTCTTTTTTTTAAATAAAAGTCTTTATTGAGTTAGATAGGTTACAATCTTGTGAAATTTCATTTGTACATTATTGTTTGTCAGTTGTGTTGTAGGTGCACCCCTTCACCCTTTGTGCCCAACCCCCACCCCATCTTTCCCCTGGTAGCCACTAATCTGTTCTCTTTGTCTACATTTTTAAATTCCTCATATAAGTGGAGTCATACAGAAATTGTCCTCCTCTATCTGGCTTATTTCACTTAACATAATTCCCTCAAGGTCCATCCATGTTGTTGCAAATGGGACGATTTTGTTCTTTTCTATGGCTGAGTAGTATATCCAGTCATCTGTTGATGGGCACTTAGGTTGCTTCCATGTCTTGGCTATTGTAAATAATGCTGCAGTGGACATTGGGGTGCATGGGACTTTTGGAATTGTTGACTTCAAGCTCTTTGGATAGATACCCAGTAGTGGGATGGCTGAGTCATAAGGTGTTTCTATTTTTAATTTTTTGAGGAATATCCGTACTGTTTTCCATAGTAGCTGCACCAGTTTGCATTCCCACCAGCAGTGTATGAGGGTTCCTTTTTCTCCACAACCTCTCCAACATTTGTTACTATTTGTTTTAGTTATTTGTGTCATTCTAATGGGTGTAAGGTGATAGCTTAGTGTAGTTTTGATTTGCATTTCCCTGATGATCAGCGATGATGAACTTCTTTTCATGTGTCTATTTGGCCATCCGTATATCTTCGTTGGAGAAATGTCTGTTCATGTCTCCTGCCCATTTTTTGATCGGGTTGTTTGATTTTTTTGTTGTTGAGTTGTGTGAGTTCTTTATATATTATGGATATTAAGCCTTTGTCAGATATATGACTTGCAAATATTTTTTCCCAGTTAGTGGGTTGGTTGTTTGTGAACAGGTCCCTTTCAATCACTAGTTCTTAGCATTTTATATTTTTGTGATATGCTCTTTTTGTCTTTTTATGGATTGAAAAAATATTAGTTGTGGGTTGCTATAGATATAGCCAAATTAGGAGAGAAATTAAGTATAATAATTCTTCTTAGGTCAAAAACTTAATTCTCTGGGCTGTAGAAGATTATGAATCCCAAAACTGGAATGTTCTTTAAAAGTCTTTGAAATCATCATCTTTTTATAAAATTATTGATAGTAAAATTGACCATAGTTCAATGTGTTATGTAATACTTGATTGTAATCACAGTAAAGGAGTAGTTGGTGATGTCATGATGGCCCAGTATACATGATATGGAAAGGATCCTGTGAATAGCAGTACATAATCTCAGTGATGTCATAGTAATCTGTTAAAGTATAAGTTGTGATGGCTTGATTCTTCCTATGACTTGAAAGATAGCTGGTTATATGCACTTCCATCCAAGACTATGCACATATATGTATATAGATAGAGATATTTAGTGCTAAAATGTTCAATCGTTGTAGTCTCTATAGTTAAAATTATAAAAACATCCAAATTTTTGAAGTTTGAAATATATATGCCATAGAACATACCAAGAAATGATCTTTTACTAAGTTTACATAGAGTTAAAAAATATAAAATTATTAAAGGTTACTATACTAATATATAATGGTAGTGAGTAAAATGGTTATGTAAACACTCTATCTTGTTAACAAGGTTAACAAGAATATTTAGTTTTGAATCTCTCCCATTTTTAGCATGAGGTGGTTTTATGTCATATTTGTGTATTATTTCTAAATTAATTTATAATTAGCAAATTTATAATCATTTATAAATTATAGTTATATATTACAGTATTATAGTTATATACAATATGTAATGATATTCAATTTTATTGAAGTATATTTTCTGCTTTTCAGAGAAGGGAAAATGAAGTATTGTGCTAGGCTTATTAATTTAAGGACCCAATAATTTTTTGTTGTTGCTTTGGTGAGGAAGATTGGCCCTGAGCCAACATCTGTTGCCAGTCTTCCTCTTTTTGTTTGAGGAATATTGTTGCTGAGCTAACACCTGTGGCCCTCTTCCTCCATTTTGTATATGGGTTGCTGCCACAGCATGGTTTGTTGAGTGGTATGTAGGTCTGTGCCCAGGATCTGAACCAGTGAAACCTAGGCCGCCGAAGCATAGTGTGGGAACTTAACCACTATGCCCCTGGGCTGGCCCCCCAATAATTTTCGAGTGATGCAATGAAAAACATTCAGTTACCCGTTCCATTTGTATTTTATAAGACTAAAACTTGCATCCTACATCAGCTTTAACTCATCCTTGCTTTGTTAAATAGTTTATAGGATAGAGAATGAGACCCTGTGTAATCTATACTTGAATAATCTTCTACTTAGAGACTGCAGGTTAGTGATTATCTCCAAAGGGGTAAATAATGTTGTACTTCATATGGCAGAAGAGAGAAAAGAGAAGCTAACGTCCCTGGTAAGCTGTGGTGTCACATTGTGAAGTATTAGGGAATTTATTTATTTGGATATATATTTGGAGAGATTTCAGGAAAATTAAAATGAGACTATAAATTACATAAGAAAATGAGTTGAAAAACAGGTTAGAATAAAAAGTGGTCTGGGGCTTACTAGTCCCTGGAGAAGTAGTATTGAGCCAATATATAATATTCTCTTCTGTTTTGATTTATTTGTGTGTTTCTCCCTGCACCATTGACACTGTCTCTCTGAGGCTGAGATGAGATGTGTTATCAGACTTTATTTTCAGCTTTTCTTGATTTTAGACCTTTTTTTAAAAAAAGACTTTTAGTATCTCTTTTTGCCTGCACGTCTTTTTTTTTCTGACTCTTTCTGTCATTGCTTGTCTTTGGACGTCTCGTTTCTGTGTTTCATGGCTTATACATAAAATATACTACAGATATGAATTATTATTGCTGGATAGATTAGTGTTGGGCCATTATAATATCTTTATATGGTACCTTCCTCATTAACAAATGGGTTATCACATCTGCTTTTCACAAGAGTCTTTCCATACTTTCCCCGTTTGGCACTCAGTGGTAGCGATATTCAGAAAGATTAAAGTAGCAGAGGCTGGCCCTGTGGCCAAGTGGTTAAGTTCACGCGCTCCACTATGGCGGCCCAGGGTTGTGCTGGTTCGAATCCTGGACGTGGACATGGCACAGCTCGTCAGGCCATGCTAAGTTGGTGTCCCACATGCCACAGCTAGAAGGACCCACAACTAAAAATACACAACTATGTAACGGGAGGTTTTGGGGAGAAAGAAGAAAGATAAAATCTTTTTTTTAAAAAAAGATTAAAGTAGCAGTCTAAAATTACTTAGTAAATGGAGGAACTGAGATAAGTGCAGTTGTTTCCTTGGGAGAAATCATTATTTTCTGTCAGTGATATTTAACTTTTATTTACTCAAGATCTTGGTGTTCCGGGTCTTTTTTTTTTTAATCTTTTTTTACCTCTGAGAAAATGGTTAGCTCACCATAGATCAACCCTGTTATTTTAGCAGTCATTCAAATACTGACACTGCTTTCATTATTAGAACAGTATTTATTTTGTTTTCAATAAGGACACTTTCTTTTAGACTAAAAAATACATTTTTAAACTATAGATGTCTACTTAAATGAGGTTTTACGGTAAATTATTTAAATTGTATATATGTACATTTACCCTTTTGGCAGGTTCTTCCTTTTTTTTTTTTCAGCTCAGTAATGTTAATTATTCTAATTCCGTGATTTCCAAATTAAACAAAAATCAAGATGCTTTCAGTCCATCATATAAAACAGCACAATTTGGAACATTATTTGAAAGATTAAAAAGGTAAGCAAAGATGTTGAAGGAAATAAAGAACCTGTAGCATGCTTTCTTTGAGTTATTAATTTGATTTTACTGGACAGAAGTATTTTTAGTTAGAAACGTGAACAGACCTAAGTAAAACTTCTAAGGAAGAAAAAACACTGTAAGGAAAATGTAGCATTTAATTAAAGTAGTTATAAGTAACAATTTTCTGATGTACATATCTACCTTTCATTTATTTATTTTAAAAAATATTTTGGGCCAAGGTGCTTTGCGTCTGTTTTATAATCCCTGTTTTATGAATTACTACTTTCTTTTTCTTTATCATAAACATAATTTTTTTTTCATATTTATGGTAGTTGATCAGTGCCCCATTTTTATTTTCTAGGTGTCTGTATTTAAACTCTGGTTCGTTGTTTTAAAAGACATTAAACTTGTAAAACCAGTTTGAATCACTCTTGGTAATCATAGTGAGAAACTTTGACTCTGTAATTCTGTCTCAGTCTTCCTCATTTTAGTAAATGGCACCACTATTCACTCAGTTGCTTAAGCTAAAAAAAGTTGTACCTGATTCCTTCCTTTCCTTCAGCTCCCAATATCTGTTTCACAAAGTATTGTCAATTCTGTATTCTAATAAACTTTAAAGTTATCTACTCATTTCTCCATCTCTACAGGTTCCATTTCAGTCTAAGCCACCACTGCCTCTTGCCTAGAATTGTAATAGCCATATAACAGTTCTTTTTGTTTCCTCTTTGTCCTTAGGTCTATTTTTTTTCACACTTTATTAATGTATAATCAACATACCATAAACTGAACTTATCTAAAATGTGCACTTTGGTAAGTTGTGACATATGTCAAAAATAATGACCATTCATCATCCCCAGTAGTTTCTTTGGGCACCTTTGTAATCCCTTCCTCTGGCTACTTTACATCCCTTACTCCCATCCCAAGGCAACTGCTGATCTGCTTTCTATCACTGTTGATTAGTTTGTATTTTCTAGAATTTTATATAAATTGCATTAGTACAGTATGTTTTCCTTGTTTTGGTCTAGCTTCTTTGACCTAGCATAATTTGAGATTCATCTATGTCGTTGGTTGTGTATATCAATGGTTCATTCCTTTTTATTGCTGAGTAGTATTCCATTGTATGGCCATAGCACAGTTTATTCATCTGTTGATGACCATTTGGCTTTTTTCTCCAAGTTTTTGCTCTTCCAAATAAAGCTGCTATGAAAGTTCATATAGAAGTCTTTGTTTAGACATATGCTTTCATTTCACTTGGGGAAACATCTATGAGTGGAATGGCTGGGTCATATGGTAGGTATATGATTAAATTTTTAAGAAACTGACAAACTGTTTTCTAAAGTGATTTGTACCATTTTACATCGCATCAGCAGTGTATGAGAGTTCCAGTTGCAGCATACCTTTGACAACACTTGGTAAAGTCAGTCTTTTAAAATATACGCCATTCTAGTCAATATGTAATAGTATCTTACTTTGGTTTTAATTTTGCATTTCCCTAATGACTAATGATGTTGGCATCTTTTCATGTGCTTATCAGCCATTTGTGTATCTTTGGTGAAATGCTTACCTTTTTCCTTTCCTTAGTGGTGTCTTTTTGAAGTAAAAAAGGGTTTAATTTTGATGAAATACAGTTTATTAATTTTTTCATTTAGAAATTGTTTGTGTGTTGTCATAGCTAACAAGTCTTTGACTAAGCCAGGGCCGTGAAGATTTTTTCCTATGTTTTTTTCTGTCTTGTAGTTTTAGATCTTACATTTAGGTCTATGATCTGTTTTGAGTTAACTCTTATGTATTGTGTGAGGTAAGGGTCTAAATTCACCATTTGCATTTGTGGAAAGGAAAGAATATCTTTTCCCCACTGAATTGCTTTGGCACCTTTGTTGAAAATCGATTGACCAAAAATGTAAGTTGTTTTTCTTTTCCCCCAGGAATCTCAGTTCTGTTCCATCAGTTAATTATGTCTATCTTTATGTCAGTGCCACACTGTCCTGATTACTATAGCTTTACTGTATGTTTTGAAATTGAGAACTGTATTAGTCTTCCAGTTTGTTGTTCTTTTTTGAAAATGTTTTGGCTTTTCTTAGTCCTTTGCATTTCCATATAAATTTTAGCATCAACCTGTCAGTTTCTGGAAATAAAAAAAGCCTACTTGGATTTTGATAGGGATTCTATTGAATTTGTAGATCAATTTGGGGAAAATTGCCATCTTAACAATAGTGATTTTTCCAATCCATGAACATGAAATGTTTCTCCTATTCATTTTTTTTTGAATGTCGTAACAGCTTTATTCATAGTAGTCCCAAATTTGAACTAACCTAGATGTCCATTAAGAATAGAATATTATGGGGCTGGCCTGGTGGCATAGTGGTTAAGTTTGCATGCTCCACTTCGGTCGCCTAGGGTTTGCAAGTTTGGATCCCAGGTGCAGACCTAGCACCACTTGTCAACCCGCACTGTGGTGGCATCCCACATAAAATAGAGGAAGATTGACATAGAGATTAGCTCACTGACAATCTTCCTCAAGCAAAAAGAGGAAGATAGGCAACAGATGTTAGCTCAGGGCCAGTCTCCCTCACACACACACAAAAGAATAGAATATTATATTATATTCATGCAGTGAAATAATACACAGAAATGAAAAAAAATAAACTGCTGATACATGCAGTAACAAGCATCTCCATGGAAGAATCTCAACACAAAAAGAGGACCATTGTGTAATTCCATTTATGTGGAGTTCAGACCCTGGCTGAATTAATGAATGGTGATAGCACTCAGAATGGTGGTTACTGTTGGGAGGTGTGGACTTGGAGGGGCATGAGAGAACCTTCCAGTGTGTTTGAAGAGTTTTATTTTTCCAGATTTATTGAGATATAATTGACAAATAAAAATTGTATATATTTAAGATGTTCAAGATGATGATTTGCTATACATATACATTGTGAAATGATTACCACAGTCAAGCTAATTAACACATTCATCACCTCAAATAGTTACCATTTTTGGGTATGTGATCAGACCACTTAAGATCTGCTCTATTAACAAATATGCAATTTACAAGTATACAATATAGTATTATTAACTATAGTCATCATCTTGTACATTAGATCCCCAGAACTTACGCATCTTATAACTGGAAGTTTGTACCCTTTGACTAATATCTCATTTCCCCTACTCCCCAGCATCTGGCAGCCACCATTCTATTCTCTGCTTCGAGTGTGACGTTTTAGATTCCATGTATGGGTGAAATCATATAGTATTTGTCTTTCTGTGTCTGACTTATTTCACTTAGCATAATGCTCTCCCTCTTCATCTATGTTGTCACAAATGGCAAGATTTCCTTTTTTATGGCTGAACCATATTACATTGTGTTTGATCTTCTTTAATTTCTCTGAGTAATGTATTTTTTTTTTTTAAAGATTGGTACCTGAGCTAACAACTGTTGCCAATCCTTTTTTTTTTGTCCTGCTTTTTCTCCGCAAATCCCCCCAGTACACAGCTATATATTCTAGTTGTGGGTCCTTCTACTTGTAGCATGTGGGATACTGCCTCAATGTGGCCTGATGAGTGGTGCCATGTCCGCGTCCAGGATCCGAACCGGCAAAACCTTGGGCCGCTGAAGCGGAGCGTGTGAACTTAACCACTTGGCCACTGGGCTGGCCCCTCAGTAATGTATTGTAGTTTTCAATATATAAGCAGTGTGCTGCTTTTGTTAAATTTATTTCTAAGTATCTTATTCTTTTTATGCTGTTGTGAATTGAATTATTTTCTTAATTTCATTTTTGGATTGTTCATTGCTAGTGTATAGAAATACAATTAATTTTTGTATATTGATCTTGTATCCTTCAACTTTGCTGAGATCATTATTAGTTCTAGTAGTATTTTTGTGGATTCTTTAGGAGTGTCACCATACTGGATTATGTTGTCTATAAATAAAGGTGTTTTTATCTCTCCTTTTTCAATCTGGTTGCCTTTTACTTGTTTTTCTTGCCTGAGTGACTACAGCCTCTAGTACAGTGTTGAATAGCAGTGACAAGAGTGGCCATGCTTGCATTTTTCCCACTCTTAGGGAAAAAGCATTTAGCCTTCACTATTAAGTATGATATTAGCTGTAGGTTTTTGTGTAGGTGCCCTTTATCAGGTTGAGGAAAGTCCCTTCTATTCCTAGTTCATTGAATGTTTTTATCATGGATTTTGTCAAATGCTCTTTCTGTGTCCCTTGAGATTATCATCTAGTTTTTCCCTTTATTCTATTAACATGTAATATATTACCGTATTTTGAAGTATTAAACTACCTTGCACTCCTGGGTTAAAAGCTGCTTGGTCATTATATATAAACCTCTTCATGTAATGCTGGATTTGGTTTGCTAATATTTTGTTTATGATTTTTGCATCCATATTCATTAGGAAAATTGGTCTGAATTTTTCTTTTCTTCTTATGTTTTTTGTCTGGCTTTCATATCAGAATAATACTGGCCTCATATAATAAAGTGTAAAGTGTTTGCTCTATTTAATAGAAGAATTTGTGGATTCTTTAGATGTTTTTGCATCAGGGCTATTCTTAGTGGGAAGGCTTTTTACTAATTTTTTTTACTTGTGTAAAGATCTATTCAGATTTTCTAATTTCTTCTTGAATCAGTTGTAGTAATATGTGTTTTTCTAGGAATTAATCCACTTCATCTAAGTTGTATGATTTTTAGCATAAGGTGATTTATAGTATTCCCTTGAAACCCTTTCAGTTTCTGTCAGGTTGGTGTTGATGTCCCTTTTGAGTTCTAGATCTGTGTCTTTTCTCCTGTTTTTCTTGGTTAGTGTAGCTGAAGATTTGCTAATTTTATTGGTCTTTTTAAAGAACTAAGTTTAGGGTTTTATCAATTTTCTCTATTTTTCTGTTTTTCATTCCATTGATCTCTGCCCTAATGTTTATGATTTCCTTTTTCTGCTTGCTTTTGGCTTAGTTTGCCTGTCTTTTTTTAGTTTCTTAAAGTGCAAGCTTAACTTACTGATTTGATATATTTCTTCTCTTCTAATACAGGCATTAAAAGGTATAAATTTCCCTCTAAGCAGTGCTTAGAGGCCAAACAATGATTAGTTGGAGGTTGTGTTTACGTACCTTCGGCTATCAAGGCTTCCTCCCTTGCACAAGACCTTACACTCAGCTAGGGATGAGTAGATACCTGTAGCTCTTTCTGGTCTCTCCTGAGTCTGCACTCAGCCTTACACGTGTATGCAACCTTCTAGACCACCAGGAGGGTCTGGGAGTTTATCAAAGCCTCTTGTACCTTTTTGTTTTCTGGATCTCTCTATGAAATTTCTGGATGGTTTTTGCTTGCTGCAAATATCTCAGCCTCAGGCAGCTGCAATTTTGGGCTTCTTTGATAGTTTGCCACCAAGACAATGATTATTTTTGACAAATTCCCTGGGCATGAGTCTCCCACCTTCCCGACCCTCTCCAGACAAGCTCAGCCTTGGTAGGCTACCAGCCATGGAGTTGGGGGTGGAGGGATGGTGGCAGCCTAAGGCTAAAATTCCACAGGCTCCCACTGGTTCTACAAAGGTTGAGTAGTTTTTCTTGAAGTACTGCTTCACAGTTTATTGGATGCCATTGGTCACTCCCCATATTTGAGATGATTTTTTTGGTGAGTGTTATCTGGTTCTGTTACTGCTCTTAGGGGACAAGATTTGCCAGGTTTCTCAGTCTCTCATTCCAGAAGTCTGGCCCCACAATTGATTAATTTTGAATGTTAAACCAACCTTGTATTCCTGAGATAAACCCTACTTGGTCACAATGTGCTAACCTTGTTATGCATTCATTGGATTTGATTTGCCAAAATTTTGTTAGGGATTTTTACATTAGTCTTCATGAGGGAGATTACTTTCTAGTAATATCTTAGTCTGGTTTTGATATCAGCCTAATGTTGGTGTCATAGAATGAGTTGAGAAGTATTCCCTCCTGTGTAATTTTCTGAAAGAGTTTGTGTAGGATTGGTACATTTCTTCCTGAAATGTCTGGTAGAGTTCATCAGTGAAGTCAGTTGGTATGAAGTTCTTTTTGTGGGAAGGTTTTTTTTTTTTACTATAATTTCCATTTTTTACTAGATAGGAGGCTAGTTGGATTATTATTTTTTTAGTGAGCTTTGGTAGTTTGTGTCATACAAAAAATGTATCCATTTTATCTATGTTGTAAAATTTATTGACAAAGTTATTCATAATATCTCCTTATTATGCGTATGAAATCTTTAACTTCTGTAGTGATGTCTTTTCTCCCAGTACTAATATGGGTAAATTGTTTCTTCTCCCCTTTTTCCCAGTGATTATCCTGATTACAGACTTGCCAATTTTATTTATTTTCTCACAGAATCATCTTTCAGTTTCACGTATTTCTTACTTTTGTTTTTATTTCATTGAATTCTGCTCTTATCTTTATTTCCTTTTGTCTGTTTACTTTGGATTTAATTTACTCCTTTTTTCCTGATTTCTTAAGGTGAAAGCTGAGGTCATTGACTTGAGACTATTTTTCTTTTCTAATGCACGTGTTTAGTGCTGTAAATTTTCCATAACTGCTGCTTTGCTGCATCCTACAAATTTTGATATGTTTTGTTTTATTTTCATTCAGTTAAAAAACTTTCTAATTTTCCTTTTGATTTCTTCTTCACTCCATGAGATATTAAGAAATTTGTTATTTGGTTCCTAAAATTCCCAAGACTTTTCTGTTATCTTTCTAAATTAATTCCATTGTGGACAGGGAACATCCTTTGTGTGATTTGAATCCTTTCAAATTTATTGAGACTTGTATTATGGTTATGAATATAGTTTACATTTAGTGCAACAATTGATATATGATTGGATTTGTCTGTTCTCTTGCTATTTATTTTTTATTTCTCCCATATAATCTTTGTTCCCTTTCCCTCTTTTCTGCCTTTATTTGATTTTAGTCTTTTTTATGACTTAATTTATCCTTTTGTTGGCTTGTTATCTATAACTCTGTTTTGTTTTTCAGTGGTTTCTTTAGAATTTATTGTATATATTTTAATTTATCACAGACTATATTCTAGTTATGTTATACTACTTCAAGTATTGTGTAAGAACCCTGTAATGGTATGCTTCTCTTTCTCCCCTCTGGCCTTTGTGGTGTTGTATTCATACATTCACTTATATAAATGTTATAAATCCAATAATATATTATTGTTCTTTTTGCTTTAAAGAGAGTTAAAAATTAAGAAAATATGTTTTTTATACTTAAGCACAAATTTATCATTTTTGGTGGTCTTTGTTATTTTGTGTAGATCTAGATTTCCATGTGGTGATATTTTCCTTATGTTTGAAAGACTTTTGTTAACATTTCTTATAGTGTGGGGCTGCTAGTAATTAATTCTTTCAGCTTCTGTGTATTTGTAAGTTTTTATTCTTTTCTTTTTGAAAGATATCTTTTGCATTGTTTCCTACTAGAAGTTGCTGTCATTCTTATCTTAATATCTATATATCTAATATATAATTTTTCTCTGTTGCTAAGATTTTTCTATCATAGATTCTCCATGGTGGATTTTCTATCATAGATTTCTATCCATTGATTAGGATGTTCCTTTTCTTTTTATTTCTTGTCTTTGAGCTGCATTGAGCATCTTGGATCTGTGAACTTAGTTTTTATCGAATGTGGAAAATTCAGCCATTGATTTTTTGGATGTTTTTTATTCCTCTCCTCTCTTCTTTGGGGACCTTAATAACATGTAAGTTAGTCCATTTGAAGTTGTGTCACAGTTTATTGATGCTCTTTTTATTTATTTTCATCTGTTTTTCTCTCATTGTTTCATTTTATATAGATTATATTGCTTTTTCTTCAGATTCTCTAGTTGTATCTTCTTTGGTGTCTAATCTCTATGTAAATCTATTCAGTATATTTTTTATCTCTAGAAGTTTGTTTTAACTCTTCTTTATATCTTCCATGTTTCTATTCAACATCCTCAGTCTTTCGTCTATCTTTTTGGACGAAGGGAATATAGTTCTGATAACTATTTTAATGTCCTTGTCTACGAATTCTATCATTTGTGTCATTTCTTGGTCTATTTCTAATAATTGATTTTTCTCTTCATTATGGGTTGTAACTTTCTACTTTTTTGCATTCCTGATAATTTTTTTTTAGATTGTATACATTATGAATTTCATCTTTTTGGTCTGGAAATTTTTGTATTCCTATAAATTTTCCTAAGGTTTTTCTGGGATTTTAGTTGCTTGGAAATAGTATGATCTTATTAAGGCTTGCTTTAAACTTTGTTAAACAGGACCAGATACACCTTCACTCTGTGGCTAATTTTGCCCCCTGCTAAGGCAATATCCTTCTTGTATTCTTGGAGTTCCTTTGAATTAAGAGGTTTTCCACTCTAACTGGTGGAAACACAAAATTTTCTCATTTCTGTTTGAGTTCCTGGAATTGTTCACTCTTCTCATCTTGGGTGTTGCTTTTCCCAGCCTTGGGTAATTACTTCATACGCATGTGCTGATCAGTACTTAGCTGAAGATTTGAGAACTTTCTGTAGATCTCTGGAGCCCTCTCTCTTTGAAGCACTCTCCTTCATGGTACTCTGCCCTGCATACTCTGTTCTCTGCAGTCTTCCTGACCTTCCAGTGCTGTTTCCTCAACAAAGGGAATCTGTGGGCTCCAACTGGATTTCCCTCTCTGTTCTGTGGCTTGGATACTCTCTCCAAGCAATAAGCTAGGAGCAGTCATAGAATTCACCTTACTTGTTTTCTCTCTGTCAGGGATCGTTATCCTATTCTATCCAATGGCCCAAGTCTGAAAGCCATTGTCTCATACAGTTTGTCCAGTTTTATAATTCTGTCAGTCAATTAGGCTAAATCTTGTTTCTCTAGCTTCATTTTGGCCAGATGGAAATCAGGATATTCGCATTCACCCAGCAGTCAGACTGATAGTTTTTAAGGCAAAAAGCAAGAGAGTTTTACTTTTGTACTTAGCAATTTTCAATATTTCTTATTGCTCTTTTCAAAAATAAAGCTCTACATGATCTGGGCCCTTTTGTACCTTTTAAGCCTTAGGCCGTAAGTTTTCTTTCACTGATTCTATTCTAGCTTTACTCCTCTTCTTTTTGTTTCTCACATGTGCTGCAAATCTTGTATTTGTGTTTATTCCATCCCCCTGCAGTATGCATACTCCTCTCTTTATATGTCTAATCATTCTGTATCTTTAGCTTATTTATCACTTCTTTGCTAGGAACTTTCCTGACCAGCTATCTGAAAAGGACCTCCAACACAAGTTGTTCCATCGTCTGATCTTGTAGCACCTATAAAGCTGCTGTAATTATCTTTTTTATTTGTTTATTTCTTTTATCCATTGTACTTATTAATGGTTAGTTATTTATTTGTTATTATCTTCCTTCACTAGAATATAAGCTGTATTATCTCCCTACCACATGGCAGGCATACATTAAATATCTATTTAATGCACATAAAAGGCTTATTTAGATAATGAATTTATCCATATTGTAGTCCGTAAATGAATGAACTTTTATCTATAGGAAAAAGTGTTAAAGAAGTTGGATCGATTTATCTTAGTAATGATTTTATATTTTTAGCATCATTTCTCTCTGTCAATCTTTACAAGTAGCAATCCTTCCCAACATTCAGTCCCCAACTCAAATGCCACCTACTTGATTTTTCTCAAGTAAAAGCATTTCTTTTATTTACTGTCGTAAGACTGTAGAATAGCACTTATCACTTTCTAGTTTTTCTCTCCCCTTCCAGACTATTTCCTGTGAGCAATAACTGTGCATTATACATTTCTCTGTTCTCCAGATCTCTCAGTGAGTGATTCTTCTGAGTCAGAATGCTTAAAATGCTGTTTAAAAATGATTATTTACATTTGTAGTGTGCTTTCTAATTTATGAAGTGCTTTTACATTTATTTTCTCATTTAAAGTAATACAGTTTCTCTGGTGTGAATGGCGTATATTATTGCGTGCTATAGGTTATGCCTTTGATATCACAGAATAACATTATTCTGCTCAAAACACCACTAAGACCCGTATTGAGAAACAGTGTAGGATCACGGTCTATGAACATTCCTGGACAAAATCTCTCTCTCTCTTTAATGCCAAACTGAATTCTTTTCTCTCTCTGTCCCCAGTACGTGGCATAGTGCCTGGAACACGGCAGGTGGACCTGCTCATTAGATGTTTAATGAATAACTTAAAAAATAAAATTGGAAATCAATCAGTTTTAGCAGTCTGTGTTTCTTTTCTAAATTTCTTTGGTACCTCCAATCTCTGGAGGAGCCCACCCCTAAGTAAATTTGTGGATAGTCAATGGCAACAAAATCCAGAGTATCTTGATTTTTTTTTTGTTAGATTGGCACCTGAGCTAACATCTGTTGCCAATCTTTATTTATTTCTGTTTTTCTTCTTACCCCCAAACCCCCCCAGTACATAGTTGTATATTCTGGCTTTAGGTCCTTCTGCTTCTGCTATATGGGACGCCATGTCAGCATGGCTTAATGAGCAGTGTGCTAGGTCCGCACCCAGGATCTGAACTGGAGAAACCCTGGGCTTCCGAAGTGGAACGTGTGAACTTAACCTGTCTGCCACAGGGCCAGCCCCAGAATATCTTGATTTTTAATTATTTCGTATAATAGCTTTGATTCTTTTATACAAGTTGGACATAACTTAGAATTATGATTTGTACATTAGAAGGGAACTTATAAATTATCTAGGCTAACCTTTTCATCTAATTCATCTTATCTCTTGGCTTTATTACATATATATGCATTTGTATCTGTATTGCTCTCCCTTGGGAACTTCAGAGTTGTTTTTATATCCTTGTTAGGTTGAGAGATATCTGTTATAGTGTTCTGATAACTCTGATTTGATGTTTAAACACTGGGGATAATTTTTCCCTGCAGTGTGTTCAAAATATCTTTCTCTGATTAAACAGAGCAGCAGTTACATGCAGTGGTTGTCTAGGGTATTCACTAGACCTTATTACAGAAGACATGATATAGGTTGGTCATATTTTGTTAATACAACAGTGAATTGAACCACATAATACTTCATTTCAACGCATTTTTTTTGTGTTGAAAAACAAAACTAAGTGTAGATTATTTTCATACTCACTGAGGCACATTAGACAAATTTCCACCCAAAACAGTAATATTTATTCAAATGAAAAACTGAAAACATAGTCCAGGTAAATGTTAGTAGCTACTCAGTATGTTCTCTAAGTATTTAAGTTTCTAAATGAAAATTTTCTATGCTTTTCTTGTTAAATATGTTTTTATTTATCTCAAAGTCCAGGAAATCGGAATTTCCTTACTGAAAGACCTGATATAGTTACAGGTGAAGATTGTGGAACCATGGATGAGAGAAGACAGTCAGACTTCATTATTGAAAAACAGTCAGTACAACATATTTTGGAAGAAAATAGGAAAGAGGTTTCAAATTTTCTTGAAGATGCGAACCAGCCAACACCCAGCCTTCTGTCAGAGAATTGTGACTCTTTTATTAGTGAAAGTGTGATCAATTTATTAAACATAGATCAGTGGAGTATAAAGAAAACCTTTGACAAGTGTGGTTTTGACAGTATGGGAGATATTTGTGCAGTCACTAGTTCTGATAAAAACCATTCCACTGAGAGATGCATTAGAAGTATTTTTACAAATCCAGAGTTGACTTTTAGTAATTCTACTTTTAATAAAACAAGTTACCCAGAAAAGTGTCAGCCAAACAAGAACTATCAGAAAGAGTATAACGATCATGAAAGAAATAATCTTAGTACATCTTTTGAGAAGGATAGTTTCCCAGCCAGCTCTGAAAAAAAAGGTTGGTGTTATACATGAGAAGGGTAATAATCTATTGGTCTTTTTGTTTTTAGTACATATTTATATATAATATAGATGTGTGTGTGTGTGTGTGTGTGTGTGTGTGTGTGTGTATTTGGAGGAGTATAAAATTGAAAATAGAGTGACATTCTATTATGTGACATTGTGTGGACCAGTGATTTCGTTCCATATGAGTCATGCTAATAAGCTTCCAATTTAAAAAAAAGAACTAGTCTGTGCTAGAGTTTTAGTTCAATGCATACTTTTATTTTTAAAGGAAAATTTGAAAGTGATTACCAAGAGAAGGCACCACAGAAGACAATCCAGATATATCCAGTGAACCGTTTGTAAGTTTTCAGGTAAATCTGGGGAATGCAATTCAGCATCTAGTATAATGCGTATTGAAGGGTTGAATTGATGCAATGTGAGGTAGGGGTGTTGCTGTCTCAGAGTGGGCATACTGGCCTCTACAAAGGCTTGCCAGTTGTCAGAATCTTAGTAATATCACCCTAGTTGAGAGTATGGCGCTCGTATTTGCCAGCACAAAGCCGTCAACTTATCTGAATCTTAGTGTTAATTAGATTTGAGAAAACTGACTTATGTGTTCAAGAAACTTACACACTCACCAGAATGTCAATTTATTAATTTACAGTAAGAAATAGAAGGGTTACTTATATAGGAATGTTTACTGGCATGATGAGCATGTTTTCTAATTTTTGGCAGCTCTCCATGGGAAGGTGGCTTGGTTAGTATAGAATCAGAACAAGGGAGTAATAGAATTCAGATGCTAATGGCATAAGCAAACATATCAAGAGTTTATGGGACTGCAGTTATACTTAATTAAAGAAAACTTGTAGTTTCAGAATAGTCCTAACTTTCTTGGTAATCATTGTGGTTTAGTCAAATCTTGGTAATTAACAATCATGAATTAGAATAGGTTTTTATTTTAGAAGTACTTTCTTATGGAAATATTTAAAATATCTATTTGTAAAAAGAATACCTATATGCCATTTTTATGGGATTGGCACAACGAATAAAACATTCACAACTTATTTAATAAAATAAAAAAATTAGGTTCTTTGCTGTCAAACTTCCAGGTATTCAGAAACTTATGAATAAAAACTAGCATGTTAGACCTTGAATTTTAAAATGTACTTTATGAAAGTGATTTTAGAACATGGTTCTCAAAGCTGGGTGCAGAACTGAATCACTCAAGGGGGTGATTTTAAAATACAAAATACCAAGTTTGACCCACACCCTTAGGATGGAGCTTATTTATTTTTTAAAAAGCTTCCCTTATAATTCTGATCTGCAGCCAACTTTGGGAACCATAATTTAGAACAATAATTTTCAGAGAGAATAAATCAAACTTTAATACTGTCTTATTTGTGACCCTAGGGGTAATATCCCTTTGAAAGAATTGCCTTCTAAGCAGTCGTGGAACTTTGGACTTGGTGAGGTAAAGTACATTTTACATTATCTTTCCAATTAAGTCAGTTGATAATTCATGTCATATTTTAGTATTTGCAGTGCACTTTCATTTAAGGTTAGCTTTTATTGAAAAATTTCTTTTTAGGCTACTTTTCTTACTCTGGAGAAATTATAGTTTAGGTCTAGAAATAAAATTATTGCCTTTTCAGAAACTATAATGTGTTTATTTGAGAAAAACCAATCTAGATGCATTTATTTCTTTATTTCTTTAAATTTTTATTTTTTTCAGATGTACATCGTATTTCGAATTCTGTGTACATTACATCATGTTCCCCACCCGAACACTAATTATAGTGCATCCCCTCACATGTGAGCCTAATCACTCCTTTTGCCCTCCTGCCTCCCCCAGTGGTAACCACCAGTCCAATCTCCAATGCTATGTGTTTTTTTTTCTTTTTGTCGTTTTTAATCTTCTACTTATGAGTGAGATCATATGGTATTTGACTTTCTCCCTCTGACTTATTTCACTCAGCATAATACCCTCAAGGTCCATCCATGTTGTCACAAATGGCCGGATTTCGTCATTTCTTATGGCTGAGTAGTAGTCCATCGTGTATAAATACCACATCTTCTTTATCCATTCGTCCCTTGATGGGCACCTAGGTGGCTTCCAAGTCTTGGCTATTGTGTATAATGCCGCAATGAACATAGGGGTGCAAGGATCTTTATCCCTTTGTGTTTTCAAGTTCTTTGGATAAATACCTAGCAGTGGAATAGCTGGATCGTATGGTAGATCTATCCTTAATTTTCTGAGGATACTCCATCCTGCTTTCCATAGTGGCTGCACCAGCTTGCACTGCCACCAGCAGTGAACAAGGGTTCCCTTCTCTCCACACTCTTTCCAACATTTGTTGTTTCCTGTGTTCTTATTTATAGCCATTCTGACCGGAGTGAGGTGATACCTCATTGTAGTTTTGATTTGCATTTCCCTGATAGCTAATGATGTTGAGCATCTTTTCATATGCCTGTTGGCCATCTGGATATCTTTGGAGAAATCTCTGTTCAGATCTTTTGCCCATTTTCTAATTGGATTGTTGGTTTTTTTGTTGTTGATCTATATAAGTTCTTTGTATATTTTGGATATTAACCCCTTATTTGATATATGGTTTGCAAATAGCTTCTCCCAATTGTTAGGTGCTCTTTTCATTTTGTTGATGGTTTCCTTTGCTGTGCAGAAGCTTTTTAGTTTGATGTACTCCCATTTGTTCATTTTTTCTTTTGTTTCCCTTGCCCGGTCAGACATGGGACTTGAAAATATGCTGCTCAGACCAATGTCATAGAGCATACTGCCTATGTTTTCTTCTAGAAGTCTCATGGTTTCGGGTCTTACATTCAAGTCTTTAATCCATTTTGAGTTGATTTTTGTGCATGGTGTAAGGGAATGGTGTACTTTCATTCTTTTGCATGTGGCTGTCCAGTTTTCCCAACACCATTTATTGAAGAGACTCTCCTTTCTCCATCGTATGCTCTTGGCTCCCTTGTCGAATATTAGCTGTCCATAAATGTGTGGGTTTACTTCTGGGCTCTCAATTTTGTTCCATTGATTTGTGTGTCTGTTTTTGTGCCAGTACCATGCTGTTTTGGTTACTATGGCTTTGTAGTACAATTTGAAATCGGGGAGTGTGATACCTCCAGCTTTGTTCTTTTTTCTCAGGAATCCTTTGGCTATTCGGGGTCTTTTGTTGTTCCATATAACTTGTAGGATTCTTTGTTCTATTTTTGTAAAAAATGTTGTTGGAACTTTGATAGGGATTGTGTTGAATCTATAGATTGCTTTAGGAAGTATGGACATTTTAACGATGTTAATTCTTCCAGTCCAAGAGCACGGAATATCTTTCCATTTCTTTGTGTCTTCTTCGATTTCTTTCAACAATGTTTTATAGTTTTCGGTGTGGAGATCTTTCACCTCTTTGGTTAAGTTTATTCATAGGTATTTTATTCTTTTTGTTGCAATTGTAAATGGGATTGTATTCTTAATTTCTCTTTTTGCTACTTCGTTGTTAGTGTATAGAAACGCAACTGAGTTTTGTACATTGATTTTGTATCCTGCAACTTGACTATATTCCTTTATTATTTCTGAAAGTTTTTTAGTGGACTCTTTAGGGGTTTCTAGATATAAAATCATGTCGTCTGCAAAGAGTGACAGTTTCACTTCTTCTTTTCCAATGTGGATCCCTTGTATTTCTTTTTCTTGCCTGATTGCTCTGGCTAGGACTTCCAATACTATGTTAAATAAGAGTGGTGACAGCGGGCATCCTTGTCTGGTTCCTGTTCTTAGAGGGATAGCTTTCAGTTTTTCTCCATTGAAAATGATATTTGCTGTGGGTTTGTCATATATGGCCTTTATTATGTTGAGGTATTCTATACGCATTTTATTTAGAGTTTTTATCATAAATGGATGCTGTATCTTGTCAAATGCTTTCTCTGCATCTGTTGAGATGATCATGTGATTTTTATTCTTCATTTTGTTAATGTGGTGTATCACGTTGTTAGATTTGCAGATGTTAAACCATCCCTGCATCCCCGGAATGAAACCCACTTAATCATATGTATGATCTTTTTAATGTTTCGTTGTATTCGATTTGCTAGTATTTTGTTGAGGATTTTTGTGTCGATGGTCATCAGTGATATTGGCCTGTAATTTTCTTTTTTTGTGTTGTCCTTGTCTGGTTTTGGTATCAGGATAATGTTTGCTTCGTAGAAGGAGTTAGGAAGCCTCTCCTCCTCTTCAATTTTTTGGAAGAGTTTGAGAAGGATAGGTATTAACTCTTCTTTGAGTGTTTGGTAGAATTCACCCGGGAAGCCATCTGGTCCTGGACTTTTATTTTTTTGGGAGGTTTTTGATTGCTGTTTCGATCTCCTTACTGGTGATCGGTCTATTCAAATTTTCTACATCTTCTTGGTCCAGTTTTGGAAGGTTGTATGTTTCTAAGAATTTATCCATTTCTTCTAGATTATCCAATTTGTTGGCGTATAGCTTTTCATAGTATTCTCTTATTATCTTTTGTATTTCTGAGGTGTCCGTTGTAATCTCTGCTCTTTCATTTCTGATTTTATTTATTTGAGCCTTCTCTCTTTTTTTCTTGGTGAGTCTAGCTAAGGGTTTGTCAATTTTGTTTATCTTTTCGAAGAACCAGCTCTTGGTTTCATTAATTTTTTCTATTGTTTTCTTTAGTCTCTATTTCATTTATTTCTGCTCTGATTTTTATTATTTCCTTCCTTCTGATTTTGGGCTTTGTTTGTTGTTCTTTTTCCAGTACCTTTAGGTATGCTTTTAGATTGTCTATTTGGGATTTTTCTTCTTTGTTGAGGTAGGCCGGAATTGCTATAAACTTCCCTTGTAGAACCGCTTTTGCTGTATCCCACAGATTTTGGCGTGTCATGTTTTCATTTTCATTTGTCGCCAGGAATTTTTTGATATCTTCTTTGATTTCTTCATTGACCCAATCATTGTTCAGTAGCGTTTTGTTCAATCTCCACATTTTTGTGGCTTTTCTGGTTTTCTTTCTGTAGTTGATTTCCAGTTTCATACCTTTGTGGTCAGAAAAGATGCACGGTATTATTTCGATCTTCTTAAATTTATTGAGACTTGTTTTGTGGCCTAATATGTGATCAATCCTGGAGAATGTTCCATGGGCATTTGAAAAGAATGTGTATTCTGTGGTTTTTGAATGGAATGTTCTGTATATATCTACTAAGTCCATCTGGTCTAATGTGTCCTTTAAGGCGAGTGTTTCCTTATTGATCTTCTGTTTGGATGATCTATCCATTGGTGTAAGTGGAGTGTTAAAGTCCCCTACTATTATTGTGTTACTGTCTATTTCTCCTCTTATGTCTGTCAATAATTGCTTTATGTATTTAGGTGCTCCTATGTTGGGTGCGTAGATATTTACAAGTGTTATATTTTCTTGTTGGATTGTTCCCTTTATCTTTATGTAGTGCCCGTCTTTGTCTCTTATTACAGTTTTTGATTTAAAGTCTATTTTGTCTGATATAAGTATTGCTACCCCTGCTTTCTTTTCTTTGCCATTTGCATGGAATATCTTTTTCCATCCTTTCACTTTCAGTTTGTGAGTGTCTGTAGGTCTGAAGTGTGTCTCTTGTATGCAGCATATACATGGATCTTGTTTTTTTATCCAGTTGGCCACCCTATGGCATTTGATTAGAGCATTTAGTCCATTGACATTTAAAGTAGTTATTGATAAATATGTATTTATTGCCATTTTGTCACTTTCTCTTTTTTTGGGTGTTTTAGTAGTTCTTCTCAGTTCCTTTCTTTTTCTCTTGCTCTCTTCCCTTGTGGTTTGATGGTTATCTTTAGTAATATGTTTGATTTCTTTTGTCTTACTTTTTGTCCTGCTTGTTATAGGTTTCTGGTTTGTGGTTACCATGAGGATCCTATTTAATATACTGTGCATGTAACAGTCTATATTGAGTAGATAGACTCTTTAGCTTGACCTCTTTCTAAAAGCTCTACTTTTTCACTCCCCTCCTCCCACATTATGTTTTGCACATCATATATATTCTTGTGTTTAGTGTGTGTCTATCTATTACCCTCTTATCATTGAAATAGGTGATTTTAGTACATTTGTCTTTTAACCTTCATATTATCTTCACAGGTAGTTGATCTGCTGCCTTTACTGTCCTTTTACCTTACTAGTGATTTTATTGCCTGTCTTTTGCTGTTGTTGTTTTGGGTTTTTTTGATAATTTTTTTTTTATATCTCTATTTGTGGTTATTGCTTTCCCGCTTAAATAAGTCCCTTCAGCATTTCTTGCAGAACTGGTTTCTTGGTGATAAACTCCTTTAATTTTTGCTTGTCTGGGAAGCTGTTTATCTCTCCTTCCATTCTGAATGACAACCTTGATGGATAGAGTATTCTTGGTTGTAGGTTTTTTCCTTTTAGCCTTTAAATATGTCGTGCTATTCTCTTCTTGCCTGTAGGGTCTCGACTGAGAAGTCCACTGATAGTCTGATGGGCTTCCCTTTATATGTCACTTGCGGCCTTTCTCTTGCTGCTGTTAGGATTCTCTCTTTGTCTTTAATTTTAGACATTTTGATTATAATATGTCTTGGTGTGGGCCTCTTTGGGCTTCTCTTGTTTGGAGCTCTCTGTGCTTCCTGAAGTTGGATGTCTGTTTCCTTCCTCAGGTTAGGAAAATTTTCCTCTATTATTTCTACAAATAAACTTTCTGTCCCTTTGTCTCTCTCTTCTCCTTCTGGGACCCCTATAATCCGAATGTTAGCATGCTTGATATTGTCCCAGAGTTCCCTTACTCTCTTCTCATTCTGTCTAATTCTTTTTTCTCTTTTCTGTTCTGCTTGGGTGATTTCCTCTAGTCTTTCATCTAGTTCGCTGATCTGTTCTTCTCCTTCCTCTACTCTGTTATTGAGTCCCTTGAGTGAATTTCTCATTTTGAGTATTGTATTCTTCATTTCTGATTGTTTTTTTTTTTATATCTTCCAGTTCTTTGCTGATGTGCTAACTGTGTTCATCCATTCTTCTCCGCATATCTGTGAGCATCCTCATGATATTTTGTTTGAATTCTTTGTTGAGTAGGTCACTAGTTTCTGTTTCACTTAGTTCTAATCTACAAGAGCCGGATCCTGTAAGCTCTTCACAGCAAAAGAGACTCAAGTTCAGAAAGATTAAATAACTTGTTCACAGTTACACATTTGAGCCAGGATTCAAACTTTTGTCTTATCTGACTGTATATTTTCAACTATATTAATTGTTTTGTCTTTTTGTCTTCAGTATGTACATTGAGTACATATCATGAATTCATTTAATAGAATTTATTGTCATTCTCCTGTATGCTAGACACTGAAGATTCAGTGGTGAAGAAACAGTTTTTGTTCTTATGAAGCTTATATTGTGTTATGCACTAGACTCTGCAAGGTACAGAGATGAAGGGACATGGGACCTGTTTTAAGGAAGCTATGGTCTAGTAGCTAGACAGAAACAGAAAAAAATATAATACATTTAGATAAATTGCTCCAATTGGGGTTTGTACAAAGGTCAGTGGGAGACAAGTAAAAAAAAATTCTAAGTTTCATGGCTAGTCAGGAGGAAGATGTAATAGAGGAGAAAACTTTTGATCTGGATATCAATTAATAAGTTTACCAAATGGACAAACTGCCTTCATACTATGAAGAAGAAGCAACATAGATAGAAACTAACAAGTGAGAGAGTATAGCTTATTTTAGAAGCTGCAAAGTAACTTCATTCCAGTTGTTATTGCTGCTACTATAGTGTAAATTACAAGTGATGGTGGAATGGCAAAAGAGAATTCTAGACAATATAAAGGGCTAGATCATAAAAGACTTTACATGACATATACCAGTTTTATTTTCTGTCACCAAACAGAGCCACTGAAAAAATTTTAGTAGAGGAGTTTGTTGGCATCTGAGTATTAAAAAGTTGACTCTAGCAACAATGAGAGATTTGAGAAGTGGCATGACTCAAGGCAGGGCAAAAAATAATGAGGGCTTGAAGTTGAGCAGTGTAAGTAAGGATGGAAATGAGGGAAGAGCTATCACAAAGATTTAGAAGATCTTGATTTGATAGTTGTTGTTGATTAGTTACGGGAGAAGGAAAACATTGAAGGAGACCTGGATTTATTATTTGGGTAAATGGGTAGTTGATGGGATAGTGCCATTCACCTAGATTGAAGCGTTAATGTTTTATTGAGGATTTTTGTATGTATGTTCATCAGGGATATTGTCCTGTGATTTTCTTTTCTTGTGGTGTCCTTGACTAGTTTGGATATCGGGGTAATGCTGGCCTCATAAAAGGAGTTTGGAAGAGTTGTCTCCTCTTCTCTTTTTTGAAATAGTTTGAGAAGGATAGGTATTAATTCTTCTTTGAATGTTTGGCAGCATTCACCAGTGGAAGCCATTGGTCCTAGACTTTTGACATTGGGAAGTTTTTGATTACTGGTTTGATATCTTTACTAGTAATAAGTCTATTCATATTTTCTATTGCTTCATGAATTAGTCTTGGTAGGTCGTATGTTTCTAGAAATTTATCTTTTTCTTCTAGATTGTCCAGTTTGTTGTTGTATAATTAATCATAATGGTGTCTTATGATGCTTTTTATTTCTGTGATATCAGTTGTAACGGCTTTCCTTTCATTTCTGATTTTATTTATTTGAGTCCTCTCTCTTTTTTCTTGTTAAGTCTAGCTAATGGTTTGTCAATTTTATCTTTTCAAAAAACCAGCTCTTAGTTTCATTGATCTTTTCTAGTGTCTTTTAGTGTCTATTTCATTTATTTTCACTCTGATCTTTGTTATTTCCGTCTTTTACTAACTAGGTTCAGTTTGTTCATTTTCTTGTTCCTTGAGGTGTAAAGCTGTGTTGTTTATTTGAGATCTTTCTTGTTTCTTAATGTGGGCATTTATCACCAGGAACTTCCATCTTAGAACTGCTCTTGTTGCATCCCATAAGTTTTGGTATGTTGTATTTCCATTTTCATTTGTCTCAAGATATTTTTTAATTTCTTTTTTGATTCTTCTTTGACCCATTAGTTGTTCAGGAGCATATTATTTAATATCCACATATTTGTGAATTTTCCAGTTTTCTTCTTGTAATTGATTTTGAGTTTCACGTCATTGCAGTTAGAAAACGTGTTTAATGTGATTTCAGTCTTCTTAAATTTATTAAGATTTGTTTTGTGGCCTAACATATGGTCTATCCTGGAGAATGTTCCTTGTGTGCTTGAGAAGAATGTGTATTCTGTTGCTTGTGGATGGAATGTTCTGTGTATGTATGTTTGGTCTATCTGGTCTAAAGTGCCATGTAAGGCCAATATGTTTTTATTGATTTTCTGACTGGATGATCTATCCTTTGATGAAAGTGGGGTATTAAAGTCCCCTACTGTTGTATTGTTGTATATTTTCTCTCTTTAGGTCTGTTAATATTTGTTTTATTTATTTTGGTGTTCCTGTGTTGAGTGCATAAATATTTACAAATGTCATCTCCTTTTGTTGGATTCACCCCTTTTTTATTATGCAGTCATGCATTGCTTAATGATGGGATACATTCTGAGAAATACGTCAGTAGGCGATTTCATCATTGTGAGAACCTCATAGAGCATACTAAAGGGGAACAAAATTTGCCATCCCAAAATGTGTCTCTTTAACGTGAGGATTGTTTTAGGCTGACTATTTCTGAGAAAAAAAGACTTAGAAAGTTTGTCTTGTAACCTACCCCTTAACTGCCTAAAAGAATTCAGATTAAAAAAAGCTGTCTGAGGAAGCAAGCTATCACCTTAGCATAACATGAATTAGGTGATAGACAGGAAGGCACCTAGAAAAGCCTGATTTTTGGACTCCCTTCTGTGTTTTTCTGTTTCTGTGGCCAAACACATGTTTTCTAAGCATTTGCTCCTTTTCACTTACCTGTGAATTGCCTTCTTTCCCTTTCAAGTCCCTGACTCTCTTCATCTCCAACATCTTATTTTGTCTTTACCTGAAGATGATATTTAAGGTGAAGGCTTTGGCTAGTTACTTGGTTTTATTGTGTTTCTCACATGTGTACATGTTATTAAACTTTTGTTTTTCTCCTGTTAATTTGTCTCGTGTCAATTTAATTTTTAGATCAGCCAGAAAAACCTAGAAGAGTAGAGGAAAATTTTTTCCTCTCTTACAGTACTTACACAAACCTCAGTGGTATAGCCTGCTACACACCTAGACTATATGTTACTTTTCTTAAAGGATCACTGTTGTATACACAGTCTGTTGTTGAATGAAACGTTTTTATGTGGTGCATGACTATATAATGACCTTCTTTGTCTCTTATTACTCTCTTTGTCTCCAAGTCTCTTTGTATTAAAGTCTATTTTGTGTGATATATGTATAGCTATGCCAGGTTTTTTTTTGGTTTTCATTTGCATGGAACATCTTTTTCTGTCCCTTTACTTTCAGACTGTGTGTGTCCTTACCTCTGAAGTGAGTTTCTTATAGGCAGCATATTGATGGATCTTGTTTTTTCAGTCTGTTTAGCCACTCCATATTTTTTGAGTGGAGAATTTAGTCCATTTACATTTAAAGTAATTATTAATAGGTGTGGACTTATTGCCATTTTGTTCATTTTTTTCTGACTGTTTTGTAATTCCTTTGTTTTTTCTTTTTTTCTTTCTTTGTGACTTGATGATTTTCTGTAATGGTGTGCTTAGGATTCCTTTTTCTTTATCTTTTGTGTATCTACTGTAGGTTTTTGCTTTGTGTTACCATGAGGCTTATGTAAAACAACTTATAACATTCTAAGTTCTTAAAAACTTAAGTTTGAATGCATTCTAAAGATCTAAATTTTTACTGCCCTCCCAAGTTTTATGTTTTTGATGTCACAACTTATATCTTTTTATCTTGTGTATTTATTAACAAATCATTGTAGTTGTTATTTTTAGTACTTTTGTCTTTTAACCTTCATACTAGCTTTATAAGTGATTAACCCATCACCTACAACATTAGATTATTCTGAATTTTACTATATAGTTACCTTTACCAGTAAGATTTATAATTTTATATGTTTTCCTGTTACTGATTTAGGGCCCTCTCGGTTTAGCTTAAAGTCCCTTTAACATTTCTTGTAAGGCCAGTCTAGTGATGATAAACTCTTTTAGCTTTTGGTTGTCTGGAAATCTTTTTATCTATCCTTCTATTCTGAAGGACAGCTTTGCTGGATAGGGTATTCTTGACTAGCAGTTTTTTCTTCCAGCACTTTGAATATGTTGTGCCACTCCCTTCTGGCCTGCAAAGTTTCTGCTTAAGATCTGCTAATAGTCTTATGAGGGTTTCCTTGGATGTAACAAGTTGTTTTTATCTTGCTGTTTTTAAGATTCTTTCCTTGTCTTTAACTTTTGATAATTTAATTATAATGTGTATTGGTGAGGTCTCTTTGA
Source organism: Equus caballus (assembly GCF_041296265.1). NCBI lineage: Eukaryota > Metazoa > Chordata > Mammalia > Perissodactyla > Equidae > Equus > Equus caballus. Next base: position 360,980 of record NW_027222392.1, on the reverse strand, counting down.
GTTCATCTCATTTGGAACTCTCTGGGCTTCCTGGATCTGGATGTCTGTTTCCTTCCCCACGTTAGGGAAGTTTCAGTCATAATTTCTCTAGATAAATTTTCTGCCCCTTTCTTCTTTTGGGACCCCTATAATACAAATATTGGTCCACTTGATGTTGTCAATAAGTTCCTTGTGCTATCTTCATTCTTTTTCATTCCTTTTTCTTTTTGCTCCTCTGATTGGGTAAAGTCCACTGCCCTGTCTTTTTGTTTGCTGATCCTTTCTTTGGCTTCATCTAGTCTTCTTTTGTACCTTTCCATTGTATTTTTCAGCTCTGTGATTTATTTTTGGTATTTTTCTTATACTTTCTACGCTATGTTCTCTTTGTTGAAATTCTCACTTTCTTCGTGTATTTTTCTCCTGACCTTGGTGAGCATCTTTATGATGGCTAATTTGAACTCTTTATCAGGTAAATCACTTATTTCATTAAGGTCTTTTTCTGAGGCTTTATCTTGTTCTTTCATATGGAATTTCTTCTTCTGTTTCTTTATTTTCCTTGATTCTCTGTGTTGGTTTCCATGCATTCTGTAAAACAGCCACCTCTCTAGTCTTGAAGAAGTGGCCTCGTGCAGGAGATGAACCTTATGTTTCAACCCTGCTGTAGCTCTTGGTTGTCTCTCAAACCTTTGTGGTTGTTCAAGCAGTCTACTTTATTTTTAGTGGCTCCCAGTATTTGAGGGTGTGCAAAAACCTGCCAGTGTCCCAATAGGGAAGATCTCAGTCAACATCTAGATTCAGTCTAATTGGAAACTGGACCCTGATGCAGCAGCTTTTGAAGTATGTAAATATACCTCATTCATGGGAAGACTTTGACATGAGCATTTCTGTGTGCTCATCTGCACTGAGCCCTGGTGTGATAGCCATATAAGAACTGTTTGTTTGCTGACATCCTGTTGAATCTATGAACACAAGCCCTGCTGGCCACCAGAGCCAGGCTATCAAGGGATGTGTCTTTTGGGCAGCTGACACAGAAACCCTGGTGCTAGATATGTGCACAATCTCCTTTCTTGGAGACATTAGCAACCTAGGGTGGGACAGATGGAGAGTGTGAAGATGGTAACTATTGGGCTTCCTGGTCTCTGGAGAGGATTGCAATTAGCCCCTAGGTCTGTGCTTAGTTAGAAGCTTGTCCCTCAGGCCACAGGTATGAAGATAAGCTAATAGGCTTCTTTCACAGAAAGACGGGCATTTCAGTCTGCTGCCTCACTGCTGTGCCCTGGACTGGTAGCTGGTTAGGAACTCTTTCTTTGTTCATTATAGTCCTGTGGGACCTGTGAACGTAAACTGTAGGGGAGGAAGACAATTCCTCTACCCTCTGGGTCCTTCTGGCTGGTCTAAGAATTAAATTGACATGAGACAGAATAACAGGAGAAAATCAAAGTTTGATAACATATGTACATGGGAGAAACCCAGGAAAATCTTGCTGGAGTGGCTGAAATTGCCACCTTAATACCATCTTCAGCTAAAGATAAAGGAGGATATTGGGGGTAGTGGTTTGGGACTTCAAAGGAGAGGAAGGCAATTTACATGACGATGGAAATGGAAATGTTTGATAAACAAGTGTTTGCTGGGCCATCTGTAGACAACGGGAACTGAAAGAGATCTTTTGATAAAATGGCCCTTGCTAGATGTCTTTCTGTCTACCACATCTAGAATTATCTATGGTGGTATCTCCTTCCTGGGACAGGCCCTTCTATCTTAAATTCTTTTAGGCAGTTAGGGGGAAGGTCAGAATTTCTTTCAAAGAGTCAAAGACTCTTTTGTCCTTAAAATAATCAAGGCAAAGAGACACATTTTGGGGTGGCAAATTCTTTTTTTTTTTTTTCTGGGAAAGATTTGCCCTGAGCTAACATCTATTGCCAATCTTCTTCTCTCTTTCATTTTTTTTCCCCTCCCCAAAGCCTCAGTGCATGGTTGTATATTCTAGTTGTAAGTCTTAGTTCTTCTATGTGGTCTGCCGCCACAGCATGGCTGCTGACAGACGAGTCATGTGGTTCCATGCCCGGGAACCAAACCCAGGCCACCAAAGTGGAACACACCGAACTTCAACCACTAGGCCATCAGGGCTGGCTCAGATGGCCAATTCTGATCCCCTTCAAAGCCTTGCTGGCTACCAGAGCCAGCTGATCAAGGGGCATCCCGTGGGTGGCAGCTGCGAAAACTGGGCCTCCAGACAATGTGCACAAGCTCTTTTCTGGGAGATACTGGTGACTTGGAGCAAGGCAGAGTTGGACTGTGAAGATGGTGCCCGCTGGGCTCTATGGTCTTTGGAGAATATTTCAGTAGGCCTGTAGATGTGTGTTAAATTAGAAGCCTGCTCCTTAGGCCAAAGATTTAAGATAAGCAAATAGGCTTCTCTCACAGAAGGATTGGGGTGCGATTCAATCTACTGTCTCTTTGCTTTGCCCTGGAGGGTAGCCAGTTAGGAACTCTTTCTCCATTTGTTACAGTCCTGTGGGACCCTCAAATGTAAGCTCCATTCTGCAAGGTACTGGTGACCATGAGCGAGGCAGCGGGAGAGTGGAAAGATGGTACCCAGCCTCCGAGTTCACTGGAGAGGATTACAGTCAGCCCTTAGATGTGAGTTTAATTAGAAGCCTGACTCTTAGTTTGCAGCTATGAGGATAAGCTAATAGGCTTGTTTCGCAGAAAGACTGGATAGTCAGTGAGCTGCCTCTGCTCTAGGCCCTGGGGTGCAGCATGGTGAGCCTGTGCGAGCCCTTTAGGAACTGTTTTTCCATTCCGTGTAGCCTTGTGGGTCTCATGGACACAAGCCCTGTTGGCTTTCAAAACTTGACGTTTTGGGGGCTTATCTCTTTGGTGAAGGTCTTAAAAGTTCAAGTACCAGATATGAGGGTCAAGCCATTCACTCCTTGGGGAGAAGCTCAGAGTTGTGGGTTCCCTCCTGGTTGTGGATCACCATGCCCAGGTGGGGTTTATGGTAAGATTGTGTCTCGGCCTCTCCTACCCATTTGACTGTGGGTTTTTTCTCATTCCCCTGATGTATAGGAGTCTCTGAGCTTGTTTTGGGGTTTCTTTCAGAGGAAGTTGTTCTGTATGTAGCTGTAGATTTGGTGTGTCTGTGGGAGGAGGTGAGTTCAGGATCCTCCTACATTGCCGTCTTGAACTGGAACTTATTTAATTTTAAAGTAGTAGAGGAATAAGATTTAAATTATGGTTGTTACCAATGGGAAGGTAATCACTAGGAAATAAAAACACATAGAAGATATTCAGAATTCAAGGGAGTGGGGATGTCACACTAGGAAACCTGATCAAGATGGGAAAGAATGAAATAACTTTTAGATAAATGGGAAAGGTAAAATGTAAGGAATGAAACCTGCTTAGCAATTAATATATGAAATATAAAGAGGTTGATTTTTCTTAACAAGATTCAAAGAATATCAAATTGAGAAGAAAAAAATAATCTTTATAGTTTTTCAAGAAACATGTAGAACATAATAATAGAGGTTAAAAATAAAAAGATGGCAAGATATATGTAAATAAAATATATATTATTGGAACAAGGAGAGTAAAAATTCAACGAAAAGCCCATTCAGAAAGGAGAAGAAGAGGTGATACAGAGTTACTGATCCATACAGATCATGAAATCCTGCTGGGCAGACATTGTGTGAAAATCTTGCTATCCTAGAGGATGGGGAAATTCCTTAAATAATTTAGTTTCTTCTCTTTGGGACCATTTTATTTGTCTGTTATCCTCTATCAACAGATCTGAAGTGGATATTGGAGTGTTTGCCTGTCTTGGGGGTCTATATAGCTTTCTCAGCTTGTGTCTTACTGGTGCAGGTTTGGGTCTTGAATATTCTAAGAGTTGAATGTACAAGGCTTTTTAAATGATTAAATAGTGAGGTTAGAAAAGAGGCTTTGCTCGACAAAGTTATTCAGGGCTCCAAGCTGGTAGGGACTCTGGTATCTTCAACTGGTAGGTTTCCAACTTGTTGATACTGGGTATAGCGGAAGGGAAAAGGAAGTGGAGGATTGTGGAGAAAATTTTTATGGGCCAGCACTGGCAGTGGTGTACACCACTTTGCCCATGACCAGAACTTAAATCACGTGTCCAAACCAACTCCAAGGGAGGGTAGGAAATGTGTTTTAGCTGTATGCTTAAAAGGAAAGGGAAACATGTTTGGTGAACAACTAGATGGTTTCTCCTTTATGCTGCCTATCTGTCTATCAAAAACTGTATATCCCACCAACAGAGAATATATGTTTTCTATAAGTCCCTACTATATTTGCAAACATAATTCATGTAGTAAGCCACAAAGAAAGTCTAAGAGATTTATCTAAGGAGAGATTCATAGCCATATTCTCTAATAAAAAATTCATTAAATTAGAACTAAAGAAGAGGAAAAGAATTGCTTAACCTCCCTTATCTTCTTGAAAATTAAGAAACACTCTGGTTTTGAAAAAGAAAAAAAGAAAAGGAAATGAAAATAAATTACAAATTACATAGAAATTGATGAAAACCAAAACCAATGATGTATTCTGTAGAAAATTGATACCTCTAAGAGCTTTTACTATTTAAAAAACCTGAAAATAAATGAACTGATATCCAACTTAACAAACTAGAAAAAGAAAAACAGAATAAATCTCCAAATTGCTTTAGTATCTTTTCCTTTTTTCAGCTGCATTTGTTATGATTACCTGAATCCTTTCTTTTTTGTCAATTCATTTCTTATCAAGTGTCTCTTCTGTTGCTTGCTGTTTCTAAATGAATTTCAATTTTGTTTTGTTTTATTGTTTGTCATAGGCAAATTTTTCTTTGTGAGTTTAAAATTATCTTTGTGGAATTAAAGTAATATGAAGGAAGAGTACTGTAAAATGATTTGGTGGGGTGAAAAGGGAGCTATAAGTGGATATTATTGTGTATACTTAGGAGTTCTTAAATTTTATTTTTCTTTTAGATTCTGATGGAAAAAGGAGGAACGTGTTCTTTAAAAGGCAGGCCAACCTCTACTATGAAAGTCCGTCAGTATAAGTGAATTTTTTTCTTTTAAAAAAACTAACATTTAAGTGGAAATTGTTTTAAGTGCTTTTTTTTTTAGGTTTTTGCCAGCAAATATGTTTCCTAGATATCTTAGAATATACTAGTGATGCAATTGTCTTCAAAACTACTTTTATCTTTTATAAAATGTGTTATACATGATGAATATATGTAACATATATGTACATTTTAGTGAATAATAGTAAAATAGATACCCTTGTACTCACTTTGTAGCTTCAGAAATAATACGTAATCAGTACATTTGAAGATCTTCTCAATTGCATTTCCTATCCTGCCCCCTAGAGGTAACTATTATCCTGAATTTGTTTTTATGGTATCACACATAGACTTTTACATTGCTTGGTTTTGAACTGTTCACAGATTGAGGCAAATGCTGTATATTTTGCTGCAACTTGCTTTTCTTTGTTCACCCACTCTGATATTTGTGACTCTAATATACTTAATTATTTATTTACTGCTATGCAACCTTCTGTTGTGTGAATGTACCTCAATTTATACATTTTCTGGCATTGGTTATTTAGATTGTTTTGAATATTTTGCTATAATAAACAATGCTACTTGGACAATTCTTGACATTTCTCCTGGCACACATGTATAAAAAATTTCTCTTGAATATGAGTCAAGGAGTAGAATTGGCTAGTTCAAATGTTATGTGCATCTTCATCTATTCTAGGTAATACAAGATTGTTTTATAAAGTAGTTGTGCCAGTTTAAACTCCCACTTGCAGGAGCTAAGACTCTTAGTTGTTATATATTCTCACTAACACTGGATCAGCTTTTTATCATTGTTGGAATCTGGTATTTCATTGTAATTTTAATTTATATTTCCCATTATTAATTAGGTTGATTTGCCACCCCTGTTTATCTGTGAAATACTTTTCATGTCTATTGGTCACATTTCTTTTAGAAAGTTTGGCTTTCCTTATAGGATATATCTTTTCCATATGTAGATATATATGTATATATCCTATATATCTTTCATATATATATACTAGATTCTAATTGCTTGTAGGCTGCGTGTAGCAAATACTTCATATTTGAGTGGTCATTTTAGTCTATACTGTCTTTTTATGAAAAATAGTTTGTGGTACTTTTTAGATATTCTGTGATGGAATGATTCTTTCGGATATCTACTTTGCTAGGATACCTAGAAATCTTTATCAACTTTTTTCTTTTGGATTTAATTTAAATTTTTGAAGTGTAAACCAGTAGTCTGGTTTCTATCCTATCTTGTCTGCCCTATTTCCTTTTGCCTCATATGAGTAACTTTTTTATTGGTTTATGGTTTATCATTTTACTATGTTTTGTTGTGTTCTGTTTTTCTTCAAAATAAAGCCTAAGAATATATAAACACACATATTCACATGAGTCTTAGTTCTCCACTTTTCTCACTTAAATGTAGTATAGGATATTTTGTATAATATAGGATATTTTATAGATGAAATAAATGGATTCATTTATTTAGTAAGTTTCTTATAGATTTCTCCATCTTAGTACTAGACATTTCTTCATCCCTTATTTATGACAATTTGGTAATCTATTATGTGGATGGGCTATAGTTTATTCAGTCATGCCCTGTTGGTGGACATTTGGCTTGTTTCCAGTATTGTGTTCTTATAAACAATGCTTGGTGAACAACTTTGTGTATATGTTTCTTAATTGTGGAGGTACATTTTCAGGATAATTTCTAGGAGTAGGATTGCTGTGTCAAAGGGGAGATACATTGTTTTTTTGTGTAGTTATTATTGCCAAAATTCAATTTTGATAGATATTACCAAATTCCCTGTTGCATCATTTGGCAATCTCACCAGAAATGTGCCTTTTTATTCCACAGCCTCACCAATAGGGATTGTGTTCAAACTTGGGAATTTTTGTGAGTTTTATAAAAATAGATAGGTAGCCAGACGGATAGATGGCAGTTTAAGTTTGCTTTTCTTTTTCTATAAGTGAAGTTGAACGTCTTTTAAAAATATTTAATGTCTGTTTTCATTTCTTTTTCTTTAAAGTCTCCATTCATGTCTTTTGACCAATTGAATTTTTGGTATTTTTTTCTTGATATTTAAGAACTCTTTATATATTAAAGAGATTTAGGTCTTTGTGATATGTCACAAATATTTCCTCCTAGTTTATTATTGGTTTTAGATTTGTTTTGACTTTGCTTATGATATCTCCTGCTTTGCCAAAGGATTAATGTATTTTTTTATGTGGTTGATTTTATTCATCTTTTCTTTTATACTTCTGGATTTAATTAGAAAGACTCTACACTCCCAGGTTAAATGAATTCACTTAATGTTTTCTTCTAGTGTTAGTATGATTTTATATTTTTACGCTTAAATCTTTAATCCCTTTAGAGTTTATTGTGATTTAAGGTGTGAGATGTGTATTGATTCAGGTTTTTAAAATGCGTCTTTTCCCTAGGCATTTGTGATACCACCTTTTTTATGTACTAACTTTTCATATGTGCTGGGCTTTCTTTACTGTTCTACTGGTCTTTCCTAATCTTTGTGTGCTAATTCTGTACTATTTTTATGGTAAGTGCTTTATAGTATGCTTAATTTCTAAAACAGTTACACCTCCCTTTGTACTTTTTAAAGAATTTTTCTGGCTAATTTTGATTATTTTTTATATAAACTTTAAAATCAACTTGTGTAGCTCCAAAGAAATATTTTAGTTTTATCAGGAAAATGCTAAGTGTATATATTGATTTAGTGTGGATTATCATACTAATGATGTTGAGTAGACCTATCTAAGAACAAGGGATGTCTTTTTGTTAATTCAGCCTAATTTTGTATCTTTAATAGTTTTTTAGAACACCTTTAAGCACTTTAAAGTTTTCCTCAAGTAGATTCTGCATGTCTCTTGTTAGATTTGGTGGTAGGTACTTTTTGTTGTTTTTGTTGCTACTTTAGTGTGAATGCACGTCCCTCTTGGTCTACAGTATTTATGCATTGTGAAGAGTCATGACCTACTTCTCAGGCCTATTTTTAAACTTAACTTGCTATCATAAGAGAACACATTAAGCACATAATGAAAGAATATCGGACTGGATGCTTTGAGTTGATTTTTTAAATACAGCTTTTATTGTACAAGGAAGCTTCGTTTATTAGATTAGCAAATATCTGGTGCTTTGGACTTAATAAACTTGCCTTATTCCTCCTTCCTGTAGGTTGACACTTTAAATTATTATTTAAATTATTTGTTCATAAAACATTGTTCATATATTAGAAAAAATCAATTGAATTTTCTCTGTTCTCCTTTCTTGCCTTATGTACCCTTATTTTACTTGTAGATGAAAAACTTTTAAGTGTAGAATAAACCCGTAATACTCTGTCAGAAATCCAAGATGCGGAGTTTCTCAAGTTTTAACTAGTTTTGGCACACTTTTAAAATGCTCTGCAGTATGTTAGCTAAACTTATGTTACCAGCTGATATCTGCTGCCTGTGTATATATTTAGTAGAGTATTAATAAATACCATTCCTCATGAGTTAAATGTTCGTTTTCAGATCTTGAGTCTTCACAGAGTAGTTCGTCTACCAGTTACTCTCCAAGGCCCACAGATAGTTGTTTCAGTTCTAGTTCAGAGATGGTAAGGTATGCTTTTCGTTTTTTTTGCTTATTAATATATGCTATACTAGTTTAGAATTCTTTGTATATCTCATAGTGTACGTTTACATTCTGAAACAAATAGTTGAGACAATAACTAGTGGAAATATAAATGTAAACAAAAAGTGAAAAATATTAAAAATGTAAGAACATAAACAGAAATATAAAATTAAAGTATAAATGAATGTGTTCATTATTATTGACAAAAGCCAATCTTATCAGGATATGTGTGTGTGTATATGATAAAGTTGTGTTTCTTTTAAAAGAGTTTTTAAAAGAACCCACTCATAAGAATTGAAACCCTAAAACAACCAAAAATACATACAAAAAGAAAACCTTAAGGCTTATATGAAGAAAACACTAAAGTGTTACTGAAGACTGTCGTCTGAATAATTGGAATGACATGCTATGTTCTGAGTGGGAATGCTGCATTTCTCAGAAATCACATTTAATGGAATTCTCCTCCATCAATTCTTCCGTATTCATTTCGTCCACCTTTTGTCTCTCACTTTCCATCTGAACTGCTCTTGCTAAGGAAGGACCCCAGTGATTTCTATTTTGTCAAATACGTTGGACACTAAAGTTTTTATTTTACAAGAACTTTTAGTAATATTAATAGAAATTATGTTCTTTTTTTTGAAACATTTTCTTCTCTTTGCTTTTATGATAACACACTCTTTTGTTTTTTTCATACCTCTTTGAGTGCTGCTTTATGCCTTTGTCTACTTCTCTTCCACTCTTCCTCCTATATAAATGTCATAGTGTTTATGGTTTGCTGCAGGATCCTTTTCTTCTCTTAACCTACATTCCAAACTCTAGATGATGTTATGTGCTCCAATGACTTATATACTGTCTAGTTGATGACAGTTCTCAACTTTACGACTTTAGCCCAGATCCTTATTTAGATGTCCAGTTTCCTAGCGGATACCTCTTCTTGGATGTTTCACAAAAATCTCCTTATTTTTATTCCTCAAACTGAATTCCCCTGATCTTCTCCCCAAGTCAGTTTTATTGATATTTCCTATATTAGTGATACCTTTTTGTCCATTCAATTGCTCGCTCTGGAAACTTAGTAATTAACTGTCATCTCTTTCTGCCTCATCTGCCTTCCTTAACCACATTCATTCCATCACTTCATTCAGTCAACTGTACTTCCAAAATACTTGGCATATTTATCTACTTCCTCAACTTCTGGTGTCAATACCCTAGGTAAGGTAGCATCATCTTGTTCTTGAACTATTGTGGTTGTTTCCTAAGAGATCTATTTTCCACTCTTGTTCCACTTTTTCTCCAGTTAGCAGTCATCGTGATCTTTTGAAAACTTAAATTGAATCATGTTATTCCTCTGAGTGGATTTCTATTTTACTTTATAGTCTGGCTACATCTTCAACTTCTGGTGTTCTCCCTCTCTCACCACACTCCGGACGTATGACATTTCACTTTCCTTACTTTATCAGTCTCTTTTCTGCTTCAGGGCATTTATTTATATATCCTGTTTCCTCTGCCTTACTGTTACTCATCCTTTAGGTCTTAGCGTAAATATGTCGCTACTTCTGAAAGCCCCTCTTTGGTTCCTCAATCTAAATTAGGCCCCTCAATTATCCTCTCAAGGTCCTTCATACTTGTTTTTCATAGTGCTTTTCTCATTCTGTCATTACATATGCACGCATGTGATTATTTGGTTAATGCCATTTCCACCAATGAGAACGTGTGCTTTAAGAGGGCAGCAACTGTGTCTGCTTCACTTGCATTGCAGATGCTAAAAAATACTTGTTTCTTGAATAAACAAATGTATTGAGCTTGTTTTCTCTAATTTGTGTGCAGCCAGTCTTAATGCTGTTTCTTGGGCTTACTTTTCCTATTTCAGTGCCAAACAACTGAGACGTATACCTCATTTTGGTTTTTAATGTTAACTCTGCCTTTTTTTTTTTTTTTAGCTTGGCTAATCAGTACTTTTATATAAGATTTTCACTAAAAGAATATTTTGGTTAGTGCAGTAATTAAGAGATAAATTTTTTGTGAAGTTGAAAAATTCAAGCTAGTAAATTGAAATATAAACCTATTAAAAGTACTTAAAATTTGACTTTTTATGTAACAGTTGTGATATTTATTGCTGTTTAATTTTCCTTTTCTCTATTTGATTTTCTGTTAGCCGATACTCTCCTTAAGTTGTTTCTTTGATGAGACTGGGCCCATAAAAGATACAATATAGATATCTTTTGACTAAAGTCAATGAGTGAATAGTTGAACAAGTTATATGTGTCAACTGTTTCTTTCGAAGTTATTACTTCTACTCCATTCTTTTTAAGTGGTTGAAGAGTGTGGTGTATATCGTTTCCTCTGTGTGAAAGGGTAGGGGGATGATGTAGCCTGTGATTATAGAGACTGATAAGAGACAAAATTCCCCTTCTCTTTTTTAGCTCTTTTGCTTTCTTTCTTTTTTTTTGGTGAGGATGATTCTCTCTGAGCTAACATCGGTTGTTAATCTTCCTCTTTGTTTTTTTTTTTTTTTTTTTTTTGCTGAGGAAGATTAGCCCTGAGCTAACATCTGTGCCGATCTTCCTCTATTTTGTATATGGGTTGCCAAGACAGTATGGCTTGGCAGTAGTGTAGGTCCATGGGATCTGAACCCATGAACCTGGGCTGCTGAAGTGGAGCCCGCCTGACTTAACCACTACACTACAGGGCCGACCCTTTCTTTTGAATTTGTAATACAAGGATTGTCATTATCATTATTGTTCTTGTTATTTAAAAAATCCATAACCTCCATGATTTTTAAAAATCAAAAGTCCAGGTTGACTTGCCACCTGCCAAAGTCTCTTCTGTATTTTGAAATTTTCCATGATGTGAATTTAAGAATGTCTGCTTTGAAGTCATTGAATGATTTTTTAAAATTAAAGCATCATTTACAGCAAAATTACTAAATTTCTTTTAGCTGTCTGAAGATGAAGATCAAATATTGCAGCAAATTGAAGATTCAAATAGGAGATCCATCAAAACCAAAGAAACAACTAACAGTTTTTATTTAGAAAGGATGGCAACACTTCCACATGATAGGATTGCTAAAAACAATGCCAAAATTCATAAACAAAATGAGAATTTTCACCAGTTCTCACTTAAAGATAAGACAGGTCAGTTTCCACAGTCTCACTGTGATTCAGCACACATTGTGCAAAACAAAAGCAGTAATTGCACTGTACAAGTTGCAAGATGTGATGCATGGGTACAAACTGAGAGTGAACCTGTAATGAAAGAAAAGTTAGATGATGCCATACAGTGTGATATAATTTCAAAATGTAAATGTATAAGTGATGTGTCTTCTCTTTGTAATGTTGAAAGGTGCAGTGAAAATATTAAGGCAGATACCACTGGCGGGCAGGAAATCCTTAAGAACAACTAATATGCTAAGATCTCAGCCTGAGATTTAGCATTTCACTTAATGTTCAGAATTTCATTAACATAATAAGCAATGAGAAAATGCAGCTAAGCACAAGGTGGAAGTAGTCACAAGATATATTTATGGTTTATTTTTAAACATTTTAATATTATTAATTTATGCATTTGCTTTGCATAGATATTTCTTTAGTATCTTCAAGTTTTTAGAAAATAATATATATGTAAATTTACTATCATTCTTATGGTGATTATTCATTATATTATGATATGCTGCTGTTTGTGGATTAAAAATATGTTTACTTGCTTTCTTGTCACATTTATTGTTAGATTTGGTGCATTTGCATGTTTTAGTCAAAATGTTCTCTTCCAAGATTTTAAGACACAAAATAATACTAAATATCAAATATGTTTTCTAACCTCATTATAAGATTTTCTTAGCTACTTACATTAAATATTATACCCTCAGTAAAAATTTCTGGCATTAAGTTTTAGATACAATATATTTTCTATTTTGTTTGGATAACTTTTTTTTTTTTTGATGAGGAAGATTGGCCCTGAGCTAACATGTGTTGCCACTATTCCTCTATTTTGTATGTGGGATGCTGCCATAGCATGGTGTGATGAGAGGTGTCTAGGTCCTTGCCCAGGATTTGAACCGGTGAACCCCGGGCTGCTGAAGCAGAGCTTGCAAACTTAACCACTATATCACTGGGTGGGCCCTGGATAACGCTTTTTGTAATACAAGTACCAACTTATATTAATTCAAAGGAAAGTGTTATTTTCTTCAAGATTAAAAAAATGTTTTCATGCTTTTATAAAAGAATTGTTCAACATTGGAAAAAATGATTTATGTTCACTAATTTTAACATTGTTAAGATTTGTTTCATAAATATTACATCAAGATTTCTCATTTATAAAATACAAGTTTTGTTTCCAACATAACGTTTTTTGCAGTAAGATTTTAAACGTTCATACTCAGACATTTGTATGACTGTATTACAAAGTGCGCAACAGGGGGCATTCTCCTATCTAACGGAACCAAAAATAAAATTGTTAGGGAGTTTCTGTGCCTTTAAGGAAAAGAATGATTAGATACTGCATTTTTACATGCATGGATATCACTCAATAGTTTGTATTGCAGAGGGGATTTGAAGCGTAACAATTTATAAATACTAAAAGTTAGTGTTTAAACAGTAGCAATCTTCAGGTTTTTAGCTAGTTTTAGGAAGTTGTCTTTGCTGCCTCAGAGAGAGAACAATGCGCTCCTAAGTAATTGTTTTCAAGTATAGTAATCATCTCATGAAAGGAAAATTTAACTATCTGATGTACAATTGATAGCTTTTCAAAAAGCCAGATTTTCATCCTGATATTAAAGAAAAGGTATTACATCATAGATTGATTATCCTCATTATTATTTTGCAAAATATGACATATATAGCAATGAAGACCAATACAGGCATACCTCAGAGAGATTGTGGGTTCAATTCCAGACCACTGCAGTAAAGCGAGTACTGCAGTAAAGTAAATACTCCAGTAAACCGATTCCCAGGAATTTTTTGGTTTCCCAGTGCATATAAAAGTTATGTTTACACTGTATTGTAGCCTATTAAGTGTGTAATAGCATTATGTCTAAAAAGACAGAGGGCTGGCCCTGTGGCCGAGTGGTTAAGTTCACACGCTTCTCTGGGCCGGCCCAGTGTTTTGTTGTTTTGGATCCTGGGTGCGGACATAGCACCACTCATCAGGCCATGCTGAGGCGGCATCCCACATGCCACAACTAGAAGGACCCACAACTAAAAAATATATATATACACAACTATGTACTGGGGGGCTTTGGGGAGGAAAAGGAAAAATAAAATCTTTTTTTTTTTTGAGGAAGATTAGCCCTGAGCTAACTACTGCCAATCCTCCTCTTTTTGCTGAGGAAGACTGGCCCTGAGCTAACATCCATGTCCATCTTCCTCTACTTTATATGTGGGACGACTACCACAGCATGGGGTTGGCCAAGTGGTGCCATGTCCCCACCCGGGATACAAACCGGCGAACCCCGGGCCGCCGAGATGCAGAACGTGTGCACTATTTGCTGCGCCACCGGGCCTGCCCCAAATAAAATCTTTAAAAACAGCAACAAAAAATGTACATTCCTTAATTAAAAAATACTTCATCGCTAAAAAATGCTAACCATCGTTTGAGCCTTTAGCAAGTCGTAATCTTTTTGCTGGTGGAGGGTCTCGCAAAAACGTGGTATCTACAAAGTACAAGAAAGTGAAGCACAATAAAACAAGGTATGCCTATATATGGAAAAAGAAAACTCTCACTGATGATACTAGAATAAGATTGAGCTGTGAGTCTTGGGTGGGTTTCAAATAGCAAATAAACTGACTTTTTCCCAAATACTGATGAGAGTCTAGCAGTGTTGAAGCATGTATATTACAAAAGTCCACAAGTAGTTATATCTTTATCAATATCATAATGTGGCAGTTAAGCTCAAAAAGGTGAAGAAGAATGTCAGGGCTTTTTAGTGCAGTGACCACACACAATGAGAACAGAGTAAGGCACAGTGTAGTAGAGAATTTAAACTTGCCCAAAAAGAAATCTGGCCTGAGCTCTTGGCTTTTGGGAGGTAATTGCTAAGCCCTGGAATATCATGCCTGACAGAAATGTTTTTGTTTGCGGGGGGACCTTGGGCCAAGCCAGATAGTACCAGTGTGATTTAGGATGGTACTTAGAGTCAAGCGGTATCAGCTTGACTTCTTAAGGAGCTAGAAAATGACATCAGCCATGTGGGCAATCAGCCATGGGACTGTTACGGAGCCTCAATAAACGCTTTGGACACCAAGGCTCAGATGAGCTTCCTTGTTTGGCAGTACTCTGTGGGTGTTGTCACACATTGATACCATGAAAATAACACTGTCCATAGAAGAGGCCAACTGGAAGCTCCACACTTATTCCTTTCCTAGGCTCTGTCCTATGTGTTTCTAACCTAGGCTGATTTTAATCTATATCCGTTCCCCATCATAAACTGTAACTGTGAGTACAACAGCTTTCAGTGAGTGCTTCCAGCATATTATGAAATCTGAGTGTGCACTTGAAACCACTGAAGTAAGGATAGTTTTGTGGACTGTTCCCTAACTTTGCAGTTGCTAACTCTTTAGATGCTTTAAGGAGATAAATATATTTAGGAAGGAAAGTGAGTATAGATTTACAAAATAAAAAAGACATAGAATAAATTATAACATACTTCTCAAAATACAATACTGCTTTAGGTTTTCTCTTGGTGAAACAATTTAATAAAAAAAAATAATTGAAGTAAATAAACATAGCTTGCTTTTCATATTTGCAATTTAAGGTTTATAAAACAAAGTAAATCTTAGCTAAGGTTTATCCAAATGAAACAAATGGAAAACTTAATAATAATTACGCACACATTTGTCGTGTAAACTGCCAATCACAGTGACTTCAAATAAGATACTGTGCATTCAGTAATGGCAGATGTATACGATACCGATCTGGAGTTGGTGTTTAACAGAGTTGTAAAAGTGCATTGTTTTGGTCAGCATCAACTACTCTAGGAGGTTGCCATCTGAAATAATATGAGGCTATCTTTAGTGGGAGCCTCATGTAATTTACTTTTATACCACTTATCATTGTAATTTATTTGTGTAATTTCTTGCTTAATGTGTATTTTCCCCATGACACTATACATAGCAGTGTAGCAAATGGTGTCAATGATCTGCTCACATTTCCTTGGCATTTTCCTTGTCAATACATGCCAAACTGATTTCAGCTGCCAGCACATGTGACTCATTTCCTGAGGGGTTTCTCTTGGCTGCAGACACCTGCTCTGCCAATGTTCAGTCAGGGAGGAAGTACCAGGGAATTAATGCTGTTTGAGAGCAGCCTTTTAAAACAATGACTGTTGGGAGTTGTTGGATAAATACCCCAGTTTCCTTGCCTCTTGGGCAAGATAACTCCCTCAGAAGTGTGTTCTATACTACTGCTTACTCAAAGTGTGATCCACTGACCTGTAGCATTAACATCACTACTGCCTGGGAGTTGGTTAGAAATACAAATTCTTAGAACTGTTGACCTTAAAAAACAAAAGAGCCTGTTATTTTACCAGCAAAATGAATGTATTTGGGAAGAGCGGAGGACTTGTAATTTGGGACATGCAAACTATGGCTAACCATAGGCAAGTCCAGAGAAGAGAGGAGAGGGGCTTGCTTTTACAGAGGAAAGATGAAAGCTGGGAGGGGCTGTTTTGAACAAAAGTCTTTTGGAGGAGACTGAGTTCATGGTGGTAATGACTTCTCATTGACTGAGTGTGATGGTTTCTCATTGGCCACGCTGTTGCTGGGCAAAGAGAAATTCTTCCTTCCTCCTGCTGGGGTGTGTCAAGTAAGCCTCTTCCTGTTGGGGATTGTGAGGTATGCTTTTTCCTGTTTGGGGTCTGTAAGGTATGGCAAGTGATAGTGCATGAAAGCTCCCCTTCAGGGCTCCCCAGCTCCATTTTAAATGAGGTTTCCTGTATTTATTTTCACAAAACCCACCCCAAAACTACTGAATCAGGATCTCTGGGAGTGAGGTCTAGGAATCTCTGCTTAAATAGGTGATGTTGTGCACTTTGAAGTTGGAGAAACACCATTCTTCCAGAGTTCTTCACAAGGATTAAGCTTCACTTGCTTACAGTGTTAACTTTCTTGATAATAAACCCTTTATTAACTTCCTTCCTTTCCTGTTTAACTTCTCTAATTCCAGGCCAGTGTGTCACCCCAAATAAACTACCTGCACTTGAATACTTGACTTAGGGTTTGCTCCTGGTGTAATCCATGTTGACAGGTTAGGAACCATGACAAATGGATGAATGAATTGTTTTTATAGGTATAAGTCAGATGCTAACATTGCTAATTTTTTCAGTTTTACAAGTCTCTAGTCCCAGTTTTCCATTTCTGCCACCTGCTGAAGACTCAATAAGTGGGTCTAGCAGCATATTAGACATAAATGAAGAAAGAATTAGTGAAATGAAATATACATCAGAATAAATTATCCAGAATGCAGGAGAGAAAAAGTAGTAGAAAATATGAGAGAGAGTTAATAAGGAGAATAGAGTAAGGAGCTCCAACACATATATTTAACTGAAATATCTGTGACCATACAAAGTTATTACAATATAATTGACTATATTGCCTATACATTATATGCCCATGACTTTATTTTATAAGTGAAAGTTTACACCTCTTAATCTCATTCACTTATTTCACCTACCCCCAACCCTCCTCCCTTCTGGCAGCCACCAGTTTGTTTATAAGTCTGTTCCTCTTTTGTTTTGCTGGTTTGTTTGTTTTGTTTTTTAGATTCTGCTATAAGTGAAGTTGTAAAGGAATTATCTTTGTGTGACTTATTTCACTTATCATAATACCTTCTGAGTCCATCCATGGTGTCACAAATGGTAAGATTTCATTCATTTTTATGGCTGCATAATATTTCTTTGTATATATACCACATCAACTTTATCCATTCATCTATCAATGGACATTTAGGTTGCTTTCGTATCTTGGCTATTGTAAATAATGCTGCAGTGAACATAGGGGTGCATATATCTTATCAAATTAATGTTTTTGTTTTCTAATAGATACCCAGCAGTGGAACTGCTGAATCATATAGTAGTTCTATTTTTAATTTTTTGAGGAACCTCCATATTGTTTTCCACAGTGGCTGCACCAATTTACATTTCCATTAACAGTGCATGAGGGTTTTCTTTCTCCACGTCCTTGCCAACACTTGTTATTTTTTGTCTTTTTGATGATAGCCATTGTAAAAGATGTGAGGTGATATCTCATTGTGGTTTTGATTTGCATTTCACTGAGGATTAGTGATGTTAAGCATCTTTTCATGTGCCTGTTAGCTGTCTGTGTGTCTTCTTTGGAAAAATGTTTTTTCAGGCCCTCTGCCCCTTTTTTGTTAAGTTGTTTGTGTTTTTGATATTAAGTTGTATAACTTCTTTATGTATTTTGGATATTAACCCATCAGATATATGATTTGCAAATATCTTCTCCCATTCAGTAGCTTGCCTTTTCATTTTGCTGATGGTTTCCTTCACTGTTTGAAAGCTTTTTAGTTGGATTTAGTCCTATTTGTTTATGTTTTCTTTGGTTGCCCTTGCCTGAGGAGACAGGTCTAAAAAAATATTACTAATATTACTAAGACCGATGTCAAAGAGCATACTGCCTATGTTTTCTTCTAGGAGTTTAATGGTTTCAGGTCTTACATGCAAACTTTTAATCCATTTCAAATATATTTTTGTATATGGTGTAAGATAGTGGTCCAGTTTCTTTTTGTTTTGCATGTAGCTGTCCAGTTTTCCCAGCACCATTTATTGAAAAGGCTGTCTTTTCTTCATTATATATTCTTGCCTTCTTTGTCATAGATTAAATGACCATATACTCATGGGTTTATTTCTGGGTTCTCTGTTCTGTTGACCTAGGTACCTGTTTTTGTGCCAGTATCATACTATTTTGACTACTATAGCTTTGTAGTATACTTTGAAATCAAGGAGCTTGATACTTCCAGCTGTGTTCTTCTTTCTCAAGGTTGCTTTGGCTATTCGGGCTCTTTTGTGGTTCCATACAAATTTTAGGATTGTTTGTTCTAGTTCTGTGAAAAATGCCATTGGAATTTTGATAGGATTGCATTAAATCTGTAGATTGCATTGCATAGTATGGACATTTTAACAATATTAGTCCTTCCAAACCATGAGCACGATATGTCTTTCCATTTATTTGTGTCATCTTCAATTTCTTTCATCAGTGTTTTATAGTTTTCAGAGTATACAGGTCTTTCACCTCCTTGGTTAAATTATCCTTAGTTACTATATTCTTTTTGATGCAAATGTAAATGGGATTATTTTCTTAATTTTTCTTTCTGATAATTCATTGCTAGTGTATAAAAGTACAACCAATTTTTGCATGTTGATTTTGTATTGTGCAACTTTACTGAATGTATTTATTAGCTCTAACAGTTTTTGATGGTGTCTTTAGGGTTTTCTATATGTAATATCATGTTATCTGCAAACAGAGGCAGTTTTACTTCTTTTCTGTTTGGATGCCTTCTATTTCTTTTCCTTACCTAATTGCTCTTGCTAGGACTGTCTTACTATGTTGAATAAAAGTGGCAAAAGTGGACATCCTTGTCTTCTTCCTGATCTTAGAGGAAAATCTTTCAGTTTTTCACTGTTGAATATGATGTTAGCTGTGGATTTGTCATATATGGCCTTTATTATGTGGAGGTACATTCTCTCTATACCCACTTGATTGAGAGTTTTTATCATAAGTAGATGTTAAATTTTGTTAAATGCTTTTCTGCATCTGTTGATATGATCGTATGAGTTTTATCCTATCACTTTGATTTCTGGATATTGAACCAGCCTTGCATTCTTGGCATAAATCCCACTGGATCTTGGTGTATAATCCATTTAATGTATTGTTGAATTTGGTTTTGCTAACATAATGTTTTGCATCTGTGTTCATCACAGATATTGGCCTGTAATTTTCTTTTTTTGTGATGTCTTTGTTTAGTTTTGGTATCAGGGTCATGTTGGCCTCATAAAATGAGTTTGGATGGGCCAGCCCTTTGGCTGAGTGGTTAAGTTCGTGCGCTCTGCTTCAGTGGCCTGGGGTTTCACTGGTTCGAATCCTGGGCACGGACATGGCACTGCTCAATAAGCCATGCTGATGTGGCATCCCACATACCACAACTAGAAGGACCCACAATTAAAAATACACAACTATGTACTTGGGGGCTTTGGGAATAAAAAGGAAAAATAAAATCTTTTAAAAAAATGAGTTTGGAAGCATTTCTTCCTCTTCCTCTATTTTTTGGAATAAATTGAGAAGGATAGGTATTAACTGTTCTTTAAGTCTTTGGTAGAATTCGCCTGTGAAACTGTCTGGACTTGTTTTTCTGAAAGTTTTTAAATTACTGATTGAATTTTGTTACTAGTAATTGGTCTATTCATTCATGATTCAATCTTGAAAGATGTGTGTTTGTAGGAATTTGTCCATTTCTTCTAGGTTATCCAATTTGTTGGTATATAATTGTTTATAGTAATCTCTGATGGTCTTTTGTATTTCTGTTGGTTGTAACTTCTCTTTCCTTTCTAATTTTATTGATTTGGGTCCTCTCTTGATGAGTCTGGCTAGAGATTTATCAGTCTTGTTTATCTTTTCAAAGAACCAACTCTTAGTTTCACTGATCATCTTTATTGTTTTCTTCGTCTCTTTCATTTATTTCTGCTCTGAACTTTATTTTTTCTTCCCTTCTACTAACTTTGATCATTGTTTGTTCTTCCTTTTCTAGTTCCTTTAGGTGTAAAGTTAGATTGTTTATTCAAGATTTTTCTTCTTTCTTAATAGTCCTGTATTGCTATAAACTTCCATCTTATAACTGTTTTTGCTGCATCCCATAGATTTTAGAATGTTGTTTTGCCATTTTCATTTGTCTCAAGGTATTTTTTGATTTCCTCTTTATTTCTTTGTTAACCCGTTGGTTGTATAGTATCATATTGTTTAGTCTACATGTATTTGTGTTCTTTCTAGTTTTCTTCTTATAGTTGACTTCTAGTTTTACATTATTGTAGTCAGCAAAGATACCTGATATGATTTCAGTCTTCTTAAATTTCTGGAGACTTTTTTGTGGCCTAACATGTGATCTACCCTGGAGAATGTTCCATGCGCACTTGAAATGAATGTATGTTCTGCAGTTTTTGGATGGAATGTTCTTTATGTATCTATTAAGTCTTTCTGTTCTAGTGTGTTATTTAAGGCCAATGTTTTCATGTTGATTTTCTGTCTGGATGATCTATCGTTTGATGTAAGTGAGGTATTAAAGTCTCTACTATTATTGTATTACTTCAGTTTCTCTCTTTACATATTTGCTTTATTTATTTAGGTGCTCCTATGTTGGGTGCATAAATATTTACAAATGTTATATCCTCTTGTTGGATTGATCCCTTTGTCATTAGATATTGCCATTCTTTGTCTTTTGTTACAGTCTTTGTTTTAAAGTCTATTTTGCCTGATAGTAATATTG
Source organism: Equus caballus (assembly GCF_041296265.1). Classification (NCBI taxonomy): domain Eukaryota; kingdom Metazoa; phylum Chordata; class Mammalia; order Perissodactyla; family Equidae; genus Equus; species Equus caballus. The sequence continues at coordinate 339,831 of NW_027222392.1, read as the reverse complement.
CTACCCCAGCTTTCTTTTTTTTCCATTTGTATGGCATATCTTCTTCCATCCCTTCATTTTCATTCTGTGTGTCTTTAGATCTGAAGTGAGTCTCTTAGACATAGCATATAGATGTGTCTTGTTTTTTGATCCATTCAGCCACCTTTTGTCTTTTGATTTGAAAATTTAGTAAATTTACATTTAAAGTAATTATTGATGGATATGTACTTATTGCAGTTTTACTAATTGTTTTCTGGTTGTTTCTGTAGTTTGTCTCTGTTCCTTTCTTCCCTTGTGGTTTGTTGACTTTCTTTATTGTTACATGTGAGTTCCTTTCTGTTTATTTTTTGTATATCTATTATAGGTTTTTGGTTTGTGGATACCGTGAGGTTCATATATAACAATCTCTATGTAGAGAGGTCTATTTAAGTTGAAAGTTCATGAAGTTCGAATGCATTCTAAAAGCTCTATATTTTTAAATCCCCCAGTTTATGTTTTTGATGTCATATTTTACAAGTTTTCATCATGTATCCCTTAACTACTTACTGTAACTACAGTTGATTTTACTACTTTTTTCCTTTAATTTTCATACTAGTTTTATAAGTTGTTGATCCACTACCTTTACTATATAGTTGCCTTTACCAGTGAGGTTTTTTCTTATGTATATGTTCTTATTTCTAGTTATGGCCCTTTTTTTTTCTGCTTAAAGAAGTCCCTTCAACATTTCTTATAAGGCTAGTTTAGTGGTGCTGAACTGTTTAGTGGTAGTGTCCCTGTCTGGGAAACTCTTCTTCAATTCTGAAGGATAACCTTGCCAGGTAGAGTATTCTAGGTTGTAAGTTTTTTCCTTTCAGCACTTTGAATATATCCTGTCATTCCCTTCTGGCCTATAAGCTTTCTCCTGAAAAATCATTTGATAGTCCCTTGTGTGTGACTAGTGGTTTTTCTCTCTTTATCTTTAACTTTTGCCATTTCACTTATGATATGTTTTGGTGTAGATCTCTTTGGGTTCATCTTGTTTGGGACTCTCTGTGCTTCCTGGACCTGAATCTCTGTTTCCTTAGCCAAGTTAGGGAAGTTTTCAACCATTATTTCTTCAAATAGGTTTTCTGCCCCTTTCTCTCTTTTTTCTCCTCTGGGACCCCCATAATGCAAATGTTAGTATCCTTGACCTTGCACCAGAGGTCCCTTAAATTTTCCTCATTTTTTAAATTCTTTTTTCTTTTTCTGTTCTAATTGGGTGATTTCCACTACCCTGTCTTCCAGCTCACTGATCCATACTTCTCTGTCATCTAATCAGCTATTGATTCCATCTAGTGTATTTTTCATTTCAGTTATTGCGCTCTTCAGCTCTCACTGGTTCTTCTTATATTTTCTGTCTCTGTGTTGAATTTCTCACTCTGTTTATCCATTCTTCTCCCAAGTTCTGTGAGCATCCTTATGACCATTACTTTGAATTCTTTATCAGGTAGATTATTTATCTTTGTATCATTAAGGTCTTTTTTTGACGTTTTATCTTGTTCCTTTGTTTAGAGCATATTTCTTTGTTTTTTCATTTGCTTGGCTCTCTGTGTTTGTTTCTATGTATTAGGGAAAACTCCTACCTCTCTCAATCTTGAAAGTGTGGTCTTGTGTAGGTGATGGTCCTTCTCGTTCATCCCTACTCTAGTTTTCTCTCTAAACTTTTGTGTTTGTCTAGACTGTCTGATTTATTCTTGATGTGCCTCTGTTGTTGAGGGTGTGCCAAGACTTGTCAGTGTTCCAAGAGGACAGATCTCATTTAGCACCTAGTTTCAGGTTGAATGGAAGCCCTCTGGGGCTACAGTTGTAATCCCTACTGGCCTCCAGACTAGGAGATGTGGTTGTGTCCCCAGGGCAATAGTTGCAGATATTGGGGTTCCTGATGAGTGTGTAAGCTCCCTTCTGAGGAGTCTTGTTGAGCTGTAGTGAGGCCAAGGGGGTGTGCAAGGATAGTATCTCCTTTCTTGCATTCCCTGAGAGTGCCTCAGTAGCCTCTAGATGTGTGGGAAACCTGAAGCCTCTCCCTCAGGGTGAAGCTCCAGGCTAGGTAAATATGCCTTTTTTTATAGGAAGACGAGGTTTGTGTTTCAGCCTGCTGTTGGTGCAGTGCCCTGGGCGGGGGGGTGGTAGCCTGTTAACAACTGTCTTTCTGATTGTTACAGTTCCATGGACTTCAGGAACAACAGCTACCAGGGCCAGGCAGTCAGGGAGTGTCCCCTGTGTTGATTCCATTAGCCTCCTGGCTTTAGCCAGGAAGTTTGAGAGTGTAGGGTGCAGGGCTTGCTTTCTGGCTTCACAAGCAGGGGACGGGTTGACTTGAATGAGCATGCTCATGGGCTTTCACATTGCAGCTGGAATGTGCCCTGTCTTTGCTCTTGTGTGATGGTAGGCTCGGGGGATGTTGCTGGGAGTGAGAGGTTGTCGTGACTGATCGCTCTTGTGAGCCCCAGCCCAGGGGCAGGGGAATTCATTTCGGCTTTAGGCTGGGAGTGGGATAATGCCTCTGTCACTCATTCTTCAGTCACAGTGGCATGGGCTCTCAGACTTTAGCTAGGGTGCATGAGAATGCTGTGTCTGCTCACACCTGCATGACCTGCCAGAGAGCAGGGAATGCTGTAGCCACCTGTGTGGGCAGGTTAGGTGGGGAGCGCAGCAGTGGCCTCTGCCAGTGCCTCAGTCCCCAGTGAGTGTTTTCACCATCCCCCACCCCTCTAGCTGCTGTTTTTAGATTCACAAATGACTCTCTTTCACATATAGTTTTAGCACTTTTCAGACTGCTGTTATTTTGCTGGGTCTCTAGGTGAGTGAGACTGCATGTTTGCTCTTTAAGAGGGGCTCTGTTTCCTTTAGCACTTTGGAACCCTTGGTTGTCAGCCCCGTTGGTTTTCTAAGCCGCATATTTTGGGAACTTGTCTCTCTGGTGCAGACCCCAGGGGCTGGACTGCCTGATGTGGGGAGCCCACCCCTCACTCTCTGGGAGAAGTGCCCATCTGGTGACATTCCTCTCTATTGTGTGCCACCATGCTGGGGATGGGGGTATTTGGGGCTATTTCTCTGCCTCTCCTACCCATCTTGATGTGGTCCTTTTTCTCCTTTGTTGTGGAGCAGGTGTTCCACTAGCTTCTAGTTTCTTTTCAGGGGGAATTGATCCATATGTAGCTGTACATTTGTTGTGAAAGTGGGAGGAGGTAAGATCAGGCTCTTCTTATGCTGCCATCTTCATCCCCCATAAACATCCTTTTGTTGTTTGAGGGAGGAAGAGGTCATGTAATTGCCAGTTATACCTATGTTATATTTATCAAGTGTGTTGATAAATGACCTCTAACATCTAGCAATAGAGGGCTTCTCTATTGGCACTTTCAGGTTACCTGAGATTTCTGATTAAACCTCAAATATAAAGGTAATTTATTTACTTTGGTTCCTAAAGGTACAGCTATCTTGGAGCTCAGGGATTTCCCTGATTGTAAACACCTCTAAAAAGGCTTCAGTGTCTTCTGATCACTTGTCCAGTAGTTCCTCTTAGTAGAAAAAGTGGCTCTTCAGTCATATAAAAAGTTGTCTACCTCAGCTGGAGTTTTTCAAATTGTATTTTACAGAGTTGAGGAAGCTTATTAGGTTTCCAGTCCAGCATGTAAGGATGTTGGAAGTTGGAGTTCATCCTAACAACAAGTAAAAAGCTGAACAAACTGAAAATCAGCAACTTCCATGTGAGAAGTGAGGTCCCAGGGCACATTGCTGCCCCTGAACTTAAAGACAAGAGGACGCAGAAAATCACAACTTACCTAAGCAGAAAGTCTAGAGCAGAAACCTCCACAGGAACCAGTGCCAAGGTGAGAAACCTAAACTGTAATTGGTGGATTGCTGGGGGCTCAGTGTGGACAAGTTTGAGAGTTAAAAATTCCAGGAGGGTGCATTCGTAGTGAGGCTCCAATACATTTTTTTGAGTTTTATTTCCAAGAGCTCTGCCAGGTTCTAACAGCCAATACTGGAGAAAAATCCTCTCAGGCTTCTGGCAGGAGGAAGTAAAGGAATCATTTTGAAATAGTCCAGATCATTCTGTTCTTCTTAACAAGGCCTCAAGAGAAACTGTTACTAGAACCTGACCTGCTAGGGCTTTATCCAAGCCTGATGAAACTTGGATAAGGGAAATGTCCAACTCCAGCTCTCTCTAGCCATCCTGTCCTGCCCAAGGGGAAGAAAAAACTGAGAAGCACGTGTGAAGGGGCACAGGCTCACTAAAAACCTGAGACCTAATCCTAGGAATATAGAGCTCTTCCCTTCCTCCCACACCTTACAACTATATCACTAAAGGTCTATTTACTGGAGTTCCTTTTACCCAGTATATCATGTCTAGATTTCAACAAAAAATTACTAGGCATACTAAAATGCAAAAAGCACAGTTTGAAGAGACACAGTAAGCATCAGAACCACATTGAGGTGTGGCAAGGATGTTGAAATTATCAGACTATGCACTTAAAACAGCTATGATTAATATGCTAAGGGCTCTCATGGAAAAAGGAGACACCATGCAAGAACAGATGGGTAATGTAAGCAGAGAGATGAAAATTTGAAGAAAGAATCAAGATGAAATGCTACATGAAAAACATTGTAACAGAAATGAAGAATGCCTTTGGGTTCATTAGTAGACTGGACATGGCTCAGGAAAGAATCCATGACCTTGGGGATATGTCAATAGAAGCTTTCAAAACTGAAAAGCAAAGAGAAAAAAAGACAAAAAAATTGAACAGAATATCAAAGAACTGTGGGACAATTACAAATGATGTAGCATACATGTAATGGGATGGGAATAACAGAAGGAGAAGAAAGAGAGAAGGGAACAGATGAAATATTTGAAGCAATAATGACTAAGAATTTCCCCAAATTAAAGCCAGATAACAACCAAAGATCTAGGAAGCTCAAATAAGTGCCAAAAAACCTACACTTAGGCATGTCATTCACACTGTAGGATGAAAGATGGAAAAAATATTGAAGGAAGCCAGAGGTAAAAAACACCTTATAGAGGAAGAAAGATAAGAAATACATCTGACATCTTTTCAGAGATCAGGTGAGCAAGAAGAGAGTAGAGTGAAATATTTAGTATTGAGAGAAAAAAACCTCACCAACCTTGAATTCTGGATCCTGTGAAATTTTCCTTCAAAAGTGAAAGAGAAATAAAGACTTTCTCAGAAGAAAATTGAGGGAATTTGTTGCTTAGTAGACCTGCCTTGCAAGAAATGTTAAAAGAAATTCTTCAGGGGTAGGCCCTGTGGCTGAGTAGTTGGGTTTGCATGCTCTGCTTCGGTGGTCCAGGGTTTCACCAGTTTGGATCCTGGGCATGGATGTAACACCACTCATCAAGCCATGCTGGGGTGGCATCCCACATAGTACAGCCAGAAGCATTCATAACTAGAATATACAACTATGTACTGGGGGGCTTTGGGGAGAAGAAGAAGAAGAAGAAGAAGAAGAAGAAGAAGAAGAAAGAAGATTGGCAACCCATGTTAGCTCAGGTGCCAATCTTAAAAAAGAAAAAATTCTTCAGAGACAAAATGATATAGGTCAGAAACTTGGATCTGCATCAAGAAAAGAGCATTAGAGAAGGAACGAGTGAAGGTAAGTTAAAAACTTTTATTTTTCTTATTCTTAATTGATTGAACAGGAAACAGTTTGTTCAAAATAATAATAGCAACAATGTATTCATTTTATAGCTTATGTACAAGTGAAATGAATAGCCATGATACAGGGGACAGGAAGGAAGAATTAGGGATATGTTGTTGTTAGAAGGTACTTACATTACCTGTGAAAGGGATACAGTGTTATTTGAAAGTGGACTTGTATTAGTTATGCTTGTACGTTGCAAACTCTAGGACAACCCCTAAAAAAAATGTAAAAAGAAGTATAATTGATATGCTAAGAAAAGAGAGGAATAGAATCATACAATATGCTCAATTAAAATCACAAAAGGCAGAAAAAGTAGAAATCAAAAATAGGAACAAAGAACAAAGGCAACAAGTGGAAAATAGTAACAGATATGGTAGCTATTACATCACTTTAAATGTCAGTGGTCTAAATATATTTTCTATATTCTAAGCATAAATTGAAAAACAGATTGTTGCAGTGGACAAAAAACAAGACCCAACTATATGTTGTCTTTAAGAAATCCACTTTAAATATGAAGACACATATTGATTTAAAAGTAAAGGGATGGAGAAAGATTTTACCATGCTAACACTAATCAAAAGAAAGCTGGAGTAGCTATATTAATTTCAGACAGAGCAGACTTCAGAGCAAGGAAGCTTGTTAGGATTCTATTGGATAATTCATAAATGTAAATTTTGGCATGTTTTTGGAAATTACTGATCATTTTAGACTTTAACTAAATACCAATCCTTTCACATTTCAGTTTTATCCAGTAGTTATGTTTTAGTTCCTAAATCCATAAACACTGACTCTGAGGGAGGAAAATACTACAAAAATTTTCAGGTAGAGGCAGTTATAAAATTTTCCATGATATAAAGCTCATTGTAAAAAAGAAATAATAAAGAATAGTGGTTAAAAATGCTTTGACATACACTGACCTGGGTCTAAGTTCAGACTTTATAAGCTGTGGTACTTGATATAAGTAACTTTACTTCCTGTGACTCAATTATTTACTCATCCATAAAATAGGGGTGATAATAGTTTAAAAAAATTTTCACTGAGGTCATTATAGTTGATAACATTGTGAAATTGCACGTGTTCATTACTATGTGTAAGTCACCATATATATGTGCCCCTTTACCTCTTGGGCCCACCCTTCAACCCCCTTCCCCCTGGTAACCACTAAACTGTTCTCTTTGTCCATGTGTTTGTTTATCTTCCACATATGAGTGAAATCATTTGGTATTTATCTTTCTGTCTGGCTTATGTCGCGTAACATTATACTATCAAGGACCATCCATGTTGTTGCAAATGGGATGATTTTGTGTTTTTCTATGGCTGAGTAGTATTCCATTGTATATATACACCACATCTTCTTTATCCATTCATCAGGTGATGGGCACTTGCGTTGCTTCCATGTTTTGGCTATTGGGAATAATGCTGCAGTGAACACAGGGGTGCATAAGTTTCTTTGAATTGCTGATTTCAAGTTCTTTGGATAAATACCAAGTAGTGGGATAGCTGGGTCATATAATATTTCTATTTTTAATTTTTGAGCTATCTCCGTACTGTTTTCTATACTGGCTGGACCAGTTTGCATTCCCACTAGCAGTGCGTGAGGGTTCCCTTTTCTCCACATCCTAACATTTCTTATGTTTTGTCTTGGTAATCACAGCCATTCTAACAGGTCTAAAGTGACATCTCATTGTAGTTTTGATTTGCGTTTCCCCTGATGATTAGTGATGTTGAACATCTTTTCATGTGCCTCTTGGCTATCTGTAGCTCTTCTTTGGAAAAATGTCTCTGCCCATTTTTTGATCAGGTTTGTTTGTTTTTCTGTTGTTGAGTTGTGTGAGTTCTTTATGTATTTTGGAGATTAACCCCTTGTCAGATACATGATTTGCAAATACTTTCTCCCAGTTGGTGGGTTGTCTTTTTGTTTCATTCCTGGTTTCCTTTGCCTTGCAGAAGCTCTTTAGTCTGATGTAGTCTCATCTGTTTATTTTTTATTTTGTTTCCCTTGCCTGAGTAGACATGGTATTTGAAAAGATGCTTCTAAACTCATGTCAAAGAGTGTACTGCCTATATTTTCTTCTAGGAGTTTTATGGTTTCATGTCTTACTTTGAAGTCTTTAGCCCATTTTGAGTTAATTTTTGAATATGGCATAAGATAATAGTCTTTCATTCTTTTGCATGTGGCTGTCCAGTTTTCCCAACACCATTTGTTGAAAAGACTTTCCTTTCTCTGTTGTATGTTCTTGGCTCCTTTGTCAAAGATTAGCTGTCCGTAGATGTGCGGCTTTATTTCTGGGCTTTCAGTTCTATTCCATTGATCTGTGTGTCTGTTTTTGTACCAGTACCATGCTGATTTGATTACTGTAGCTTTGTAGGATATTTTGAAGTCGGGGATTGTGATGCCTTCAGCTTTGTTCTTTTTTCTCAAGATTGCTTTAGTTATTTGGGGTCTTTTTTTTTTTTTTTAAAGACTTCATTTTTCCTTTTTCTCCCCAAAGTCCCTGGTACATAGTTGTATATTTTTAGTTGTGGGTCCTTCTAGTTGTGGTATGTGGGATGCCACCTCAGCATAGCTTGATGAGCGGTGCCATGTCTGCGCCCAGGATCTGAACCAGTGAAACCCTGGGCCGCTGAAGCGGAACACGCAAACTTAACCACTCAACCATGGGGCTGACCCCTATTTGGGGTCTTTTGTTGCCCCATATCTTTATCCTATTTCCGTGAAGAATGTCATTGGGATTCTGATTGGGATTGCCATGAATCTGTAGATTGCTGTAAGTAATATGCACATTTTAACTATTTTTATTCTTTCAATCCATGTGCATGAAATATCTTTGCATTTCTTTATGTCATCATCGATTTCTTTCTATAATATCATTTAGTTTTCATTGTATAGGGCTTTCACCTCCTTGATTAAATTTATTCCTAGGTATTTTATTCTTTTTGTTGTGATTGTAAGTGGGATTGTATTCTTGAGTTCTCTTTCTGTTAGTTCATTATTAGAGGATAGAAATGGAACTGATTTTTCTAAGTTGATTTTGTGCCCTGCAACTTCGCCCTGGTTCTTGATTGCTCCCAATGGTTCTGATGGATTCTTTAGGGTTTTCTATATATAGATCATGTTGTCTGCCAACAGTGAGAGTTTCAGTTCATCTGCGCCAATTTGGATATATTTATTTCCTTTTCTTGCCTAATTGCTCTTGCCAAAACCTCCAGTACCAAGCTGAATAAGAGTGCCAAGAGTGGGCACTCCTGGCTTGTTCCTATTCTCAGAGGGATGGCTTTAGCTTTTCCCCATTGAGTATGATATTGGCTGTGGGTTTGTCATATAGGGCCTTTATTGTGTTGAGGTACTTTCCTTCTATACCCATTTTATTGAGAGTTTTTATCATAAGTGGATGTTGGATCTTGTCAAATGCTGTCTCTGCATCTATTGAGATGATCATGTGGTTTTTATTCCTTATTTTGTTAATGTGGTGTATTACATTGATTGATTTGTGACTGTTGAACCATCCCTGTGTCCCTGGTTAAATCCCAGTAGATCATCTTGTATGATCCTTTTAATGTATTGCTGTATTCGGTTTGCCAATATTTTGTTGAGGATTTTTGCATCTCTGTTCATCAGTGATATGGCTTGTAATTTTCTTTCTTTGTGTTGTCCTTGTCTGGCTTTGGTATCAGGGTGATGTTGGCCTGGGAGAATGAGTTAGGAAATGTTGTGTCTTCAATTTTTTCGAATAGTTTGAGAAAGATAGGTGTTAAATCTTCTTTGAATGTTTGATAGAATTCTCAAGAGAAGCCATCTGGTCTTGGACTTTTATTTTTGCGAGATTTGGATTACTATTTCCATCTCTTTACTTATGATTGGTCTATTCAGATCTCTAGTTTTTCTTGATTCGGTCTTGGCAGGTTGTATGAGACTAAGAATTTATCCATTTCTTCTAGATTGTCTGATTTGTTGGTATATAGTTTTTTATTGTCTTGTAATACTTTGTATTTCTGTGGTGTCCATTTTAATTTCTCCTCTTTCAGTTCTAATTTTACTTACTTGAGTTTTCTCTCTTTTGTTCTTAGTAAGTCTGGCTAAGGGTTTGTCAGTTTTTTTATCTGCTCAAAGAACCAGCTCTTAGTTTCATTGATCCTTTCTACTGTCTTTCTGGTTTCTGTTTCTTTTATTTCTGCTCTAATTTTTATTTACCTCCTGCTGCCTTTTGGCTTCGTTTGTTCTTCTTTTTCTAGTTCTGTTAGGTGTAGGTTAATATTACTTTTTGAGATTTTTCTCTTTTGTTAAGGTAGGTTTATGTTGCTATGAATTTCCCTTTTAGGACCACTTTTTTTTTTAAATTTTTCTCCCCAAAGCCCCCCGGTACATAGTTGTATATTCTTCGTTGTGGGTCCTTCCAGTTGTGGTATGTGGGATGCCGCCTCAGTGTGGTTTGATGAGCAGTGCCATGTCCGCACCCAGGATTCAAACTGACGAAACAGTGGGCCGCCTGCAGCGGAGCACAGGAACTTAACCACTCGGCCACGGGACCAGCCCCCCTTTTAAGACCACTTTTGCTGCATCCCATTTGAACTTTTATGGTGTATTTTCATTTTCATTTGTCTTCAGATATTTTTTCATTTCTCCTTTATTTTCTTCATTGATCCATTGGTGGTTCAATAGCATCTTGTTTAGTCTCCACATATTTATCACTTTCCCAGCTTTTTTCTTGTAGTAGATTTCTAGTTTCATAGCAGTATGTTTGGAAAAGATGTTTGATATGATTTCAGTCTTCTTAAATTTATTGAGACTTGCCTTATTTCCAAACATATGGTCTATATTTGAGAATGTACCATGTGCACTTGAGAAGAATGTGTACTCTGTTGTTTTTGGATGGTGTGTTCTGTATATATCTGTTAAGTCCACTTGGTCTAGTTTTTCATTTAATTCCACTATTTCCTTCTTGACTTTTTGTCTGGATGGTCTATGCATTGATCTAAGTGGGGTGTTGAGGTCCCCTACTATTATTGTGTTGCTGTCAATTTCTTTCTTTAGGTCCGTTGATAGTTGCTTTATATACTTTGGTGCTCCTGTGGCAGGTGCATATATATTTACAACTGTTATGTCCTCTTTGTGAAGTGTCCTTTTTATCATTATACTGCCCCTCCTTGTCTCTCATTGCCTTTTTTATCTTGAAATCTACTTTATCTGATATAAGTATGGCAATACCGCTTTCTTTTGTTTGCCATTAGCTTGGAGTATCGTCTTCTCTCCCTTCCCTCTGAGCCCGTTTTTGTCTTTGGAGCTGAGATGTGTTTCCTGCAGGCAGCATATTGTTAGGTCTTGTTTTTTAATCCATCTAGCCACTCTGTGTCTTTTGTTGGAGAATTCAGTCCATTTATATTTAGAGTGATTATTGATATATGAGGGCTTAATACTGCCTTTTTATCACTTGTTTTCTGGTTGTTCTGTATTTCTCTTGTTTCTTGTCCTGTGTATTTCTCAGTATTTATTATTTGTGTCTCTGTCCTGACTTTTTTCTTCCTGCCTTTTCTCCCTCAACCCCCCAAGTACATAGTTGTATATTTTAGTCGTGGGTCCTGTCCTGACTTTTTATTTAGTGGTTACCATGAGGTTTGTATTAATGATCTTGTAGATGAGATACTCCATTTTCTGGTAGCCTCTTATCACCATTAGCCTAATCTGGTTCCATCTCTTTCCTCTTCCCCGTCTAAGTTATTGTTGTCACAAATTACTCCATTTTGTGTTGTGTTTGTGATTTAAATGAAGTGCTTATAATTATTTTTGATCCTTCCTTCCCTTTATCTTTAATGTTATGATTAAGTGTTTGCTAACCTGTTCTGATAGCTGTAATTTTCTGATTTTATCTGTCTCTTTGTCTTCTTGCTCAAGGCTTTGTACGCTCTTTCTTTTTTTCCCCAGGTATGAGGACCTTCTTGTTCATTTCTTGTAATGGGGGTGGGGGGTCTTGCCATGATACACTCTCTCAGCTTTTGTTTATCTGGGGAAGTTTTTATTTCTCGATCGTATCCAAAGGACATTTTCACTGGATAGAATAATCTTTGCTGAAAGTTTTTGTCTTCAGTATTTTGAATTTATCGTTCTACTCTCTCCTAGCTCGTAGGTTTCCACTAAAAATCCGCTGAAACCCTGATAGGGGTTCCTTTGTAGGTTATTTTCTTCTGCCTTGCTGCCCTTAATATTTTTTCTTTGTCATTGACTTTTGCCAGTTTTACTAATATATACCTTGGAGAAGTTCTTTTTATATTAATGTAATTAGGAGTTCTATTAGCTTCTTTTACTTGTAATTCCAGCTGCTTCCCCAGGTTTTGGATGTTCTTGGCTATTATTTCTTTGAACAAGCTCTCTGCTCCATTCTACCTCTCTTTTTCCTCTGGAATACCTATAATCCTTATGTTGCATTTCCTAATTGAGTCAGAAATTTCTCAGAGAATTTCTTCATTTCTTTTAGTCTCTCTCCACCTCTGCCTGAAGGATTTCTGTATTTCTGCCCTCTAAATTACTAGTTATTTCCTCCATAATATCAGCTCTGTGTTTTAAGGATTCCATATTTTTTTTCATCCCATTCATTGTATTCTTCATCTCCAACATTTCTGATGTTTTTTTTTTAGTTTCAATCTCTTTTGTTAAGGAATTCCCTCTGCTCATTAATTTTATTCCTAAGTTCATTGAACTGTCTGTCTGAATTTTCTTGTAACTTGTTGAGTTTCTTTATGATAACTATTTTGAGTGAATTATCTGTCATTTAGAGTGTAAATTTCTTTGGCTCAGGATTGATTTCTGGGTACTTGTCATTTTCCTTCTGGTCTGGCATATTAATAATTTTTTTCATGTTGTTTGATGGGGTGGACTTTTGCTGTCACATAGTGGTAGTATCTGGTTGTAGATTCCACCTGCCACCACTGGGGCGGGTTCAGGAGCTGTGTTTTCTGAGCCTGCCACAACCCGTCTGTTGTGCCCATCCATTGGAAGCTGTGCCAAAAGGGCTTTCTGCATTTTGCTGCCACTGCTTTACACAGGTAGGTACAGGCACTCTGGTTGGGATCCTCCGCTCTGGCCAACTGGCTAAGCTTATGAACCAGGTGATGTGGGGGCCAAGGGGCACCTTCTTTCCCACCTGTGCTCCTTGCTCTGCACTCACTGGCTGCCTGCCTTGGCTGCTCAGCTTGGTGAGGGCAGCCCTGTGGTTGCTTACCCACCTTGGTGTGGAGCATTCCTGCAGAGGGCTGCCTTTTTCTCCTTCTCCTCTCAGAGTCAGCTGTCACACGAGGGCCCATGTCCTAGATCACTGCCACTGGGGAGGGAGAGGAGATCCACTTACCTTCTTCCATTGCCTCCTGGGGTTCCAGCACCCCCACCTTTAGACATATGGCTATGTGGATCTCTCAGATGTCTGTCATGTTGTGTGAGTGTCCCCTATTGGTTTATGAATGTCCTTTTCATTACATTTTAGGGGGAGAGACTAAGGGAAGAGCTTACTCTGCCATCATGCTGATGCCATTCCTCAATAGTTTTTGTGAGGATAGAATGAAATGATATGTATAAAGTATCTGCCATATAATAAGCGTGAGTTGTTGGTTTATAAAGAAAATGTAGAAATAGAAGGATTTATTAAAAAACATGTAAATTTGGGGCTGGCCCCGTGTCTGAGTGGTTAAGTTCGCACGCTCTGCTGCAGGTGGCCCAGTGTTTCATTGGTTCGAATCCTGGGCGTGGATATGGCACTGCTCCTCAAGCAGTGAGGCAGCGTCCCATATGCCACAACTGGAAGGACCCACAACCAAGAATATACAACAATGTACTGGGGGGCTTTGGGGAGAAAAAGGAAAAAATAAAATCTTAAAAAAAAAAAATGTAAATTCCATCCTAACGTTGCTATCCTAATATTTAATGATATTTGTCATTAGATTTCCCCTCTTTTAACAAGAATCATAAGAAAACAAATTTATCATCCAAATGAGTTTATATGAATATACACATATTCATATACCAAATGGAATTTGCTATTGGATTAAAACATCTTTGCTATACAGAGGTTCATTTACAAAGCATGCTCTTTGATAATGGCCTGGTGCCATGTGGAATTTTAATCATCTTTTTCCAGTCTGTGAAAAACTTCCACTGCTCCTTTGTGGGCCACAGGAGCACCTGCAATGCATGCGTCCATTCAGTCTTTAAATATTTATTGAGAACATACTATGTGCTAGGCACTGTATGAGGTGCTGGAGAGTCAGTAGTCTATAATACAAGTTCCCTGCTGTCATGCAGTGTATATTCTAGTTGAAGAAACAGACAAGAAATGAGAAAGATAATTTTCAAATAGTGATAAATACTAGGAGGATAATAAAACAAGGTGACATGATAATATATTGGGGAGGAAGGAGGTGATTAAATTGTATAGGCAAGGCAGGCTCAGAGGAGATGATTTTGAGTTGATATCTGAATGACAAGAGGGATCTAGATACATAAAGCATAGAGTGACAAGCATACCAGGCAGAGGTAACACCACGTGCAAAGCCCCTGAGGTGGAAATGACTTAGCTTTATGAATTCCTAAGTAACTTGCATATAAATCCACTCAGTTTATTATTTGCTAGATGAGCTCACCATTTGAAAGAAAATGCTGCTGATTCCTTTTTTTTTAAAGACTGGTGCCTAACAGCTTTGCCAATATATATTTTTTTCTGCTTTTTCTCCCCAAATCCCCCCAGTTCATAGCTGCATATTTTAGTTGTGAGTCCTTCTAGTTGTAGCATGTGGGATGCTGCCTCAGCACAGCCTGACGAGTGGTGCCATGTCCACGCCCAGGATCCAAACCGGTGAAACCCTGGGCTGCCAAAGCGGAGCGTGTGAACTTAACCACTTGGCCATGGGGCCAGCCCCTGCTGATTCCTTTTTGAAATGATTTCAAAATTCTAATGCAGTAGTTCTAACACTATCATGTGTGTAAGAATAACCTGAAGAGTTTGCTAAAATGTAGATCATGATGTAAAAAAGCTGAACTTGTAAAAACAGAGAGTAGAATGGTGGTTACCAGAGGCTGGGGGTTGGGAGAATTGGAGATATGTTGTTTAAGGGTACAAACTTGGAGCTAGTAGACAAGTAAGTCCTGGAGAGCTAATGAACAGCATAGTGATTACAGACAATAGTGCATTATAAACTTCTAAGTTGCTAAGAGACTAGATCTTAATTGTTCCCACCACAAAGAAGAAATGATAATTATGTGAACTGATAGAGGTGTTAGCTAACACTATGGTGGTAGTCATATTGCAATTTATCAACATGTTGTATACCTTAAACTTATATGTTATATATCAACTATATTTCAAAGAAAAAAACCCCAGTTTCCTGGGTTACATCCTTAGAGATTCTGATTCAGTAGGTCGGGTGAGGCCCACAGATTTGCATTTGTAACAAACTCACGGGTGATGCCAGTGCTGCTAATCTGAGGACCATACTTTGAGAACTACTGCTTTAACAAATCTATTTTGTGAGTTTAGTATCCATTTGCTAAAAGTAAAGCATGCCAATATTTTCTTTCATGTAAAAAATGAACTTATTTGGCATGCTCATCATCTGAAATTAATTTTTGTAACTGTAGTGGAAAAGTGCATGAAATGTGAAAGACAAAAAAAGACCATAAATATTTCATGTTGAATTCATAGCATCTATAATTGTATGAGTTTAATTTCAATATAACCATTAGTGAAGAGTTAATAGTTTCATTTGGAGAGGATTTCAAGGATTATTTTTTAAATGCTGAAAGGAATTTAAATGATAGAGTACTTAAAGATTTTATAAAATTATTTTTGTTTCTTGACTGAGAGATCACATAAATAGAAATTTGCACATTAAATCCTGATAATCTGGAGAATATGAGAAGGTCATGCTTCCCATCAACTGTGCGATTCAGGAGGATACGCATGGAAAAGAGATGGAGAAAGGTAGAGCTCAAAGCATTCTGGTCAGCAGGGAGCCTGGCTGCTGCAGTCACACAGACTGTATGACATATGTCAAAGAAGCCCATGTGCTCCTGTCCCTAGCAGTTGTTCCCAGGAAGGGAATTTATAAGAATATTGTTTGTTCCTTGGGCATCATGACCTTAGCGGCATCAGGGATGGTATATGGATGGTGATACTAAGAACAGCCAACAGTTACCCAGCACTTTCCACATTCCATTGCTCTAAATGTTTTATGTGATTAACTGATGTAACCCCCAGAACACATCTATGGGGTAGATAGTGACAACATCTCCATTTTATAGACAAGAAAATGAGTAATTTAGGTTACCAGGCACTAAGCAGAAAAGCTCAGATTAAAACCTAGACGATTTGTGTTCAGTCTGATCTGTTAAAACATTTTACTGTATACTGCTTCATATTTGGAGAAGAATCCTGAAATCAAAGGTTTTCAGGATTTGTGTCTATACCTCAGGTTAAAATGAGGTATCTGATTCTTTTTCTGCACACCATTTAAGTTATTACACAGGAATTCCACAATGTCTTCTTTTTGTTTTTTTGGCGAGGAAGATTGATCATGAGCTAACATCTGTTGCCAAGCTTCCTCTTTTTGCTTGAGGAAGACTGTCGCTGAGCTAACATCCATGCCAGTCTTCCTCTATTTTGTATGTGGGATGCCTCCATAGCATGGCTTCATGACGGTGTGTAGGTCTGTGCCCAGGATCTGAACGTGTGAACCCTGGGCCGCCAAAGCGGAGTGTGTGAACTTAACCACTGCGCCACTGGCTGGGCCCACAATGTCTATTTTTTAATCTTTCTGCCTGGGTCTGACAGGACAACATTCCAAATGAGGACCAAGAGAGGAAGACTGTTGGAGTATTCACTGCAGAGAAAAGTTTTTTACCACTTCCTAGTGTGTGATCCTGGGCCCATCACCAAAATGTTCTGAACTTAAGTTTTAGTATCCATAAAAGGATGACAACGTTTACCCCACAGGATTAGGCAACTGAATGAGGACTTTTCTGGCCACTGATACAGACGTATATACTAGTCAGGTGTCCAGGTGGGTGTACACTTTATGATAATTTATAGGATTTTTGCCTTACCTGCTGATGAGAATCTTTGGTTAAGATGCAACTTCATTGAAAAACTTTGAATGACCGTGGATCTAGTGTCTTCAGAGGATCTCCTTGAGCTATTTGTATGGTTGAACTTGGGATGGCACACCCTAACTATGGAGAAAGTCTAGTGGCTGCCCAGATCAAACAGTAATGTAATGCTTGTAGTGAAAGCTGCTGTTGGAGCAGAGTGACAATGGAGAGCAGCAGAGTTCCAGGAGGAATGTCAACTGTTCATCCAGCAGGTGTTTCATTTTCATTTACAAAGCAATAACCAAAAATAATTTTTGTCAACCTAATATAATGGTTCATGTCAATGTCTGCTTCTGAGAACGACCAGAAATAATATTTCAAGAATTCCTAAACATTTCATTTCAAAGTTTTATGTTTAGAGTAATTCCTTGGAACAATTTTTAGGTATTATCATTTTTTTTTTGATGAGGAAGATTGGCCCTGAGATAAATCTGTTGTCAATCTTCCTCTTTCTGCTTGAGGAATATGTCTTTGAACCAACCTCTGTGCCAGTTTTCTTCTTTTTTTTGTATGTGGGATGCTTCCACAGCATGGCTTGATGAGCAGTGTGTAGGTCATGCCTGGGATCTGAACCCATGAACCCTGGGCCGCTGAAATGCAGTGTGCAAACTTAACCATTATGTGACCAAGCTGGTCCCTATAAAATATTTTTCAAAGATAGTTGTGTTTACCTATGCTCAAAAGAGGGAAAATATCATTAAAATGAGTAGGCCTGCATAAATATGTAGAGGTAGGTAATCTTTGTAGATGCTTTTACTGTGTAACCTAGATCCTAAAATCTAAGGAAGAGATGTAGAGAAAATAAAAAGTGCAAGGGAGATATATGAGTAATGAATTGTCTTAACTTTTATTTGATTATTTTCATTTACAGTTCTGGCACTGACACTTTTTTTAAAAAAAGATTTTCATTTTATGTAAAGATTGAACTTCAATAAAATAACTTAAAAAACATTTACATATACATCACTAAATCTCCATAAAATATACAATACTTTTGATACAGCTATAGGCTAGAATGACTTTGAAGGAAATGATAAATATTCATTATTTTTAAGAGATATCCCATATGTCACGTGTAGGAATAAATATTTATATTGAATTTGCCAAGACATGTGAAGTGTTAAACACTATGTAACATGCACCTAGAAATTAAAATATATATTTTGAAAACATTTTAAAAGCATAAAACTGTGTTTTGATTTAATGTAGATGTACATTAGCACTTCTAAATAGAAATTTGAACATTTATTACAAATAAGAGATACTATAACATCAAGTGAGATATAGTCCAAAAGCCGCTAGGAACCAGTTTGGACATGTAGAATGTAAATTTCTACTTTGGCTAGAGTTAAATCTCATCTTTTTTAACCTTCAAATAAGATGGAATGATGTTAAATTTGCTAACATTTTAAAACTTTACAAAATACTGGTTTTTATTTTTGAGTACTTGTAAGCTGTATTTCTTTTTCTCATTTATACTGATGTGACAAAATCAAACACATGAACTTAACTGTCTAAAAAAAAAATCTGAATATTACTGCTAAATAAAAGTAAGTATTTAACATTCCAAAGACCAAATCACTCAAGTGCAACAGACTGTTTTATACATACAAAGTAAAGTTTTATAGGAATTAAATTGTTTTACACTCACAAGCAAATTATGAGGATAAAATTCATGTACTTCTGAACGTCATTAATACTCTTAGGAACCATCTTTCTGATGTATATAGGCAGACAAAAATTTCCTTCTCTAGGAGACAATATATAAGAGAGTTGGTAGCAGTTAGCTGTTTGGCATTTTAAAATGATTACCCTTTCTAGAAAATAGTAGCAATACTGCTCACCCAGAAGAACAGAATGTACTGATAATTGATACGCTGCTACAACCTAAATCACTTCATCAAATTAGCTTAACATTACTGTACATGAGGCTAAGACAACTGATAGAAAAGGACAGAAAATAGGATATTAGTGTTAATCCAGAGAACACCTCTGAGTCTTTTATAGGCAGCAGCTACACATGAGCTGTAAATTTTATCCACAATTTAATATGTTTTGCTATAAAGCACAAATTATGAATTCTCTGCTTCTGACCTGTTATGTCATTCTTTTATTCATAGTTAGTGCAAAGGTCTGAAATTGGTAATTTAAAACTTGTCCCAATAACTGTATAAATCTGAGTTGTTATGTGCTTAGTATAATTTAAGATTTTATAACTAGGAGAATGGTAAAAAAAAAAAAATCTGATTATAACAAAACATCTCATTAATTTTATTGTTCTTAATTACTATGCCAATGAAATAAAATCAAAAGAATCCTCCCACTCCCCTCACTGTATTACAGTATTTAATGACACTGATAAAGTTTATAAATTGAGACTCTCTTAGATAACATATGGATAGTATTTTCTAGACTGTCCTCCCCCAGGATCTGAGGATTATTAGAATACATTTCAATTTTACTTTCTGTGTAAAAGCAAAAGGGTAAGTTGTCAACTTACATTTTTCCTCTTCATTCTTCCTCTGGATAACTGATTTTGAAATTATAGTAAACAATTTATAAATTCTTTGCTTTAATGGATTTACCATTTTAGAGTGAATAACTTAAAAAATAATGTTTAGACATATACTAAAATCTGGTTCAGTGGTAAAATAAAATTATGAAAAAGCACTTGATAGCATTACTCTCATAGCATTTTCCATCAGGGAACTAACTACCGCATATGACTGGGAACAAAATTCAAATGGAAATACTACATTTTAAGTCTAATTTTAATTTAGATCTTTAGATACATATTAAAAATCATGTCTTGGATAATTATTGACTAAGGTGCAACAATCAAAATTATTAGGAATGTTTATATTGAAGAAAAATATTAATACCAAATGTGTAAAACCTATCTGACATCACATTCAGCCTTATGTGTTCAGATGCAGATGAAATGTTATATTCTCTTAAGTCTAGTGCAGATCTCATCAGCCATCCAGGCTAAGCCTCAATAGGGGTGATGACCTCCTGCACTAAATTTCCCTAAAACATAATATACCTCTGTTGAATCTGCAGCATGTTTAGAAGGAAACCTATAATTTCACTTAAAAGCATGATGCTTAATGTGCTTTAATATGGTAAGTCAAATATAACACATATAAACAAATCGTCCTATAAAATATGTATTTCATGATGTTTCGGAATGAAAACGGAATGTTTTCAAGTTGATAGTGGTAGCCAAAGACTCTGAGAACTTAAAAGGTGCGTAATATAAAAAAGCCTGCAAAATTCAAACATTCAATTTTTACTATACTATAAATGTTCACTGAATCTAAAAATAATACCCTAATTTTATAAGGTTCCTTTTCAAGTAGTTATTTGTTTTTAAAAAATTATAAATAATTCTTATAACTATGCCTCTCTGTCTTGTACTTCAAAGATATGGAATATTATCTATCTTTATCATTATATAAATAACAAATAGTCCTTTAAAGAAGTTGAGGAGAATAGGGGAGGAGAACTGGGGCTGATTTTCCCTGTTATGTGCATTTATGGATGGAAAGTTGCAAACACCATTTGCTTATGTCGGGGAGAACAGGCCATGTTCTGCTTTAGGAAATAATAAGAGTCGAGTTGCTCCTTTAATAAAGTTACTGTGCATCCAGCCCAGCTGAGTATATAAGCATATAGTTAAGGCTATATATACAATAAAGAGAAGAATTGAGGCAATTACTTGGATAAATCAGAAACATAAATTTTTAAAGAGGGCACTTTATTGGTCTAAATATTTTTTCTCCCCATCATATTCTGATTTTACCACACAGTAGCTTGTTTTCCACTTCACTTGATCTGTGAGAAATATTACACAGATAAGAAATTTCTTACGGGGTAAGAAATATCAATAGAATAATAATTTTCTCCATTAAATCTCATCTGCTTTTCTGGGAAAAATTAATATTACTATCCCCTTATAAATCAATTGTCAAAGCACCTAATTGAAGGAAAAAAATAATATTTTTTATTACATGACATGACCAAAGGGAGAAAACTTTTTTGGCTGAAGGATTTTTAGGCCAGTAAAGTGACTGTTTAAACACGTATCATACCCCTGGATGCTGAGAGAATGAACCTTCTTGGCTACATTCTCAGCTTTGATAACTGTGATAGGAACAAGCCAGACTTTAAGAGAAGAACAAAACATCTTGGAGACTGGCAGAAACACATTGAATTTAGAGACAGCCACCTTTTCATTCCAAAAAGTACCTTATTTAATGTTTAGAGCCATGTTAACATGCACCAAACTTATGTGTTCCTAACTGGCCACAGGTGAGTCGTTCATATTTTCACTGGAACTAATAAGTAATTTATGAATAATTTTGTACATACTATATAATTATTAATATAAGAGCAAAAATTAGAGTTCCTTGATGAATGAGCATAAAAACCAACGAACACTTTGAAAAGACATTGTAGGCATGTGGTAAGTCAACATTTCTTAAAGTTATGTGCTGTATGAGAACCAGCAATCTGTTCCAATAGATAATCCCAATTTTTAGACAAGAAGGAAAACATCCAAGCCAACCATGAGAAAAAAGGAAACACTCTCAGACAAATCTATGTATCTTTTTTTCTTTTTGGTAAATTGTCAGGGAAAATAAGACAGGGTGTGCAAAAATAAAAACTAGTTTATGTTCTTAGAGTAAAAAAAGACAAAGTACTATTAGGTAATAAAATGTGACAATTCCATTAGGAAGAGTTAATGTTAAGAAAAAAATAAGTCCCACTCTTTAATTGAACAAACATCAATAACAGCAGGATTATTTCTGTCACTGATTTTCTTCCTTTTTTGTTTGAGAAATTTGATTAAAAGAGGGGGGAAAAATAGTCTGCTAGCAGCTATTTAACACAAATGAAGGCACAAATAGGACTCCAGAGTTGACGATTGCAGGTGTGGTGCATATCAGGTGATTCTGGCATGAACAAAAACTGACCCTGAAATACAGTTGAAGATGTAGCTCTATTTTGTGTTTCAGTTGCATACCTAAGTGACTAACTCGATCAGGGGTCCAGAAAAATCTTCTCTTTCTTACTTTCTAGTAATAAAATATACTTATCAAAACTTGTTAGCTTATCTGTGCAAATGTATACTTATCACTGCTGCAAAAAAATATGTATGAAAATAAACCCTAAAAGACCTGCTTTTCATAATGTTCAAAATAGCCTGTACATAGTCAGTTTCTGAAGAACTCTCAAGAGCTGAATTGGAGAGAGAAACCAAATATGGAATCCAAAGGAGATAAGGACAGCTGTGCCCTTGTAGGAGGCACTTTCGAATCTGTTGATGAAAGCTTAAAGGGAATTTACTTTCTAATAGCTGATCACAGATAAGCTACTTGTCCTTAGGAAAATTTAGGGCCAATAGGCCATGTTTTGACAGAAAACACCCTTGGATCATATCCCAGAATCCTTCTTTATAAGTATATCATACATATTATGATTTGGCTAAATCAGCACTGACTCAACTGCCACTAATAATTATATATGGTCTTAGGAAAAAAGGATACCACTGAAGTCACTGGATACAGTATTCATTTTAGACTACCTCAGGAAGGAATTGCACATATTTGCTCAATAATTATTAGTTTAAAATCTCCGTAAATATTTTTTTACATTTCTGCTTGTGAAAAAAACAATGTCATCATGGTTGTATCTTCCTCCTAATCAAATATTCTAGAATATGAAGTCATTCCAAACTAGACTGTGGAAAGAACCAGATTAGAAGCAGGGGAGTGAGGTCATCCATTGTTGCTCTTCTCCCCCAAGTTTGTTTAAATGACTAAATATATCAGCAGCTGAAATTTATTCCACATCAGAAGCATCGTTGTCAGAAAGATGATAGTTACTTCCCTTCACCCGAATACATTCAATATATCTCCCTTCATCAGAATCTGAAGCGCCACACGTACATAGCCTGTTGTCAAAGAGTGATTCAATTTCCTCTAATTTTTTCCCTTTGGTCTCAGGAAGACAGCCATAGATGAAAAGGAGTCCCACGGCAGCGAATCCAGCATAAAGGAAGAAGGCTCCTGCAATGGAAAATAATATGTGTGTATAAATACACATAGATATACTTGGTCTATATAAATATGGTCTATATATAGAGAGAGAGGGGCCTAGGTTAGAAACAGTCCTTGATTTTGACTTGACTTTCTGGTCAGTCATGCATAACTGTGGTATGAAATGGAACCAAAAATTACTGCCAGCCTGGTTTACTCTAATTGTTCTAATCCTGTGAATATAATGTAATTTGCCTTTCTAAACTTGTAAGGCCCAACTCAAGAAGAATGATAGACCAGGTTCAGATGTAACTTCTGCTTTGCAGTCTTTTCTCATGTGGCTGGATAGAGATAACTTTTCTCTATGTGCTTTCACAGCACTTTGCTGAGGCCTCCTATCATAACAACCAAGAAATATTATAATTATGTGCATGTATTATTTGTCTTGTCTACTAGACTGGAGGCACTTTGAGGGAGAAATTTCTTTCTCATTTGTCTAGTATTTCCAGAACCCACATACAATGATGACACTGCTGAACTCATGACTCACTGGAGTACATGGCAACTCTATCCTTCTGGTCTCTCATTCCAAAAGTCTGATAGTCAACCTTGACTTTTCTCTCACTCTCCTGCACAGTATCCAATCTGCTGGTTAGTCCTGTTGGATCTGCCTTCAAATATAATCTGAAGATGACCACTTCTCCTCATTCCGCTGATGTCTGTGATCTGACAGCCATCCTCCCTCATCTGCACTGCTGCAGGAGTCTCCTAACTAGTCTCCTTGTTCCTTCTCTTAGATCCTTATAGACGTCCGCTTTTTCTTATGGTGCAGAGCACTTATCACCATCTGACATACTATAAAGCTTACTAATTTGTTTTATTTTCCTCCTCTAGAATGTAAGCTCCATGAGGTCAGAGAATTTTGTTTTGCTGTAAGACTATGCATGTCAATGCAGCACAACCACAAAGACATAATTACTACCTGGTTGTGTTTTCCAAGTGTCAATTCAGCAAGCCAAGATGGATGAGATATATGAGTATGTGACTTGAGCATGTTCTTACATATTTCCAAGATGGCCTTTCCTTTTATAGTCCAATTCCCAATTTAAATATAAGAACCTATGCTTTCACTTTCGATGGTTGGAAACAACTAACTATAATGGAGTCCTTGCCTAATTTTAGGCCTTTGGTCCAGACCATCCTGTATATGAGATGGGGGAAGGAAGATGACAAACTAATGGGACAAAGGCTGGAGAAAGGATATCAGATTGGGAGTTGGAAAATCTGGATTTCAGTCTTGCTATGTGACTTCTAAATAGTCATTTAACCTCTTCTCTGGCCCTCAGTTTCCAGATTCAGCAAAATAAGATGGTTTCTCAGCTATGATTTAAGTTTATAATTCTATAAATTTTACAACCCAAATCAGGACCAGGTTTTGGAGAGATGGTTAGGAGATGCTTGAGAGAGAGACATCCTCTTCTGTTTCAGTAGCAAAAGTGGTCTTAAGGGCAGAGTCTATGGCTTGTTTGTCTGTGGGCTCCCTAGTACAGAGCCTGACACACTGGAGCGTCTAGAGAATGAATGTGCTCTTGTTGACTGCCAGATGGAATATATTGAGTAACAGATCTGAAATAAAGGGCTAAACTAGACAACATAAAGCTTGACTTTCAAATATGTCTTTAAGATGAATAGCATAGCAATTAAAGAACTGAATTAACATTTCTCAGTTCTGCTGAATCATTACAGAATAGGAAAGACATTATTAAGACTACATTCTTAAAGACATACGTATAAATAACCATTTCAGGAATATACACAGAAACATTTCTTGGGAAGGCTCAAGGAAAACTACAGAGGAAAAATGCTGCTCAATTGGCCACCCAAAAGAATCTGCTCTCTGGAATGAGGAGCCGTGAGAAAACAGAAGGGAAATAGAGGTAAATTATGAGAAATTAGAAAAAATATTAAAGAGTTGGCTAAATCAAGACATAGTTTGTTAGATTAAGTCATCAGAAGCCATACAATCTTAAGGAGCTGGACTTGTATAAATCAAATTCTCTTTAATAAAAACACAACTCTATTTACAAATATAGGGCTCATTTATTTCATTTGTTTGGTTCACATTGAATACTTACTACAAACATACATTTTTTTATGTCTTATACTTGGTAAATAACCAAAAAATAATGCTAGGTAATCTGGGATGCGTGGCTGAGTGTTACAGTGAAAGGAAGGCACCATGGCTCTGTAGAGTCTGACAATCACAAAGCAACCCAGGCTGAATCCTTGGGCAGTTTCTTAAATTCTCTTGACCTTAGTTTCCTGATTTAATGGAGAAAATAATTCCTGCCTTGCCAAACTGCAAGAATAAAATAATGTATGTTACATGCCTATTAGAATTTGGATGTTAGCTGCTCAAAAAAGTGATAGAATAATCAAATTCTACTAAATGAGTAGGGAACACAACAGATGCTTTCAGAGATAGAGTGGAACAAGGTTGGTATGACCAATAAATTGGGAATGTTTTCATCAAAAAGGTGATACTGACAAGCTAGCTTTTGGAGAATGTGGGAGTTTTGAGAAAAAAATGAAAGGAGATGAAGTCCTGTGATCTGTTTACAGATAAGCAAAGTTGTGGAGGTAAGAACAGAATTGGAATCTTTAGCAGACAGGAACAAAGAAAGGATCATAATCATGATGATGAGAAACAGAAGAAAAAAAAAGTGCAACTGTTATAACATTTTAGACTAAACCTGGCTGCTAAACTCCAAAATCTCTAACAGAGCAAACCTAGTTTGGCTTTATAAAATGTCGTATTGAGGAAATATTCATAACAATTCACAATTTAGGAAGAGAGGCATGATCAGAAGTAACAAATCAAATCTGTTAGTGCTAAACTCATACAGTTAAAACCAACTAGATGGGTTAGGAAGATTCTTGAATGCCGTGCAGCTTCTTGCTTGTGACCCAGATTCCCAAGCCAAATAACATCAGGGAAATTCTATTAAAATACAAGACCCTTTTATTAAATCTGAGGAATCTAAAGCAAGCAAACGCCAAAGCTAAGTGGGCTTCTCTGGTAAGACCTGTGGTTAAGCCACAGAGGTGTGGGCAGGCCCGGAGGCTGTGACCTGCTGCATGTAAAGGGCAGGTCAATTATGTAACTCACTTTCTTAATTATTCCCCCCTCGGAATGAAAATGAAAAAAATGTCTGTCAGGATTGTTAAACAGTGCAGATACTCCTCAGCTTTATTCGGAAGGAAATAAATCTTATTAGAGTCCTACATTAAGTTTCAGATTAAGACAGGTATTTAATTGAATTATGCAAAATGAGGAATCAAAGACCATGTTTGATTGAATTTCAGTACCTCAACCCAGGAACTTTGATCTAATGCTCTCCAAGGGATCACTTCAGTCACACATGCTATACATAAAATGGTATACTGGTGACAGTTTAATGATAATTTTTAGTAATATTACAAAACATTACTGGATGGGGTCCAAGGCAGACCTGTCTAAGCAGTATAGTTTACGAAGGAATCAAAATCTGAGGTCTTACAAAACAAAGAAAGAAGGAAATAGAAAGACATGGATATTTCCAGAGGAAATACATCATTATGGTGTATATTCATAAATTAGGAATAGAAACATATACCTTACATAAATCAGTAACATGTAGATTGAAATGTACATCAAAAAAAACAGGGAAAAAATGAACCTGAACTGAAATATTGTTCCAGTACTACAAAGCAGTAGACCTAATGGACTGACCGGTGCACTGACATGATAGAAGCTTGGCTTAGTAACAAAGCAAAAAGCTGCTTCTAATGGGATATTTTTGAAAGAAGTCTGGCTAGGCCCTCTTTAAATTTTACTTCTGTTGCCTCATGTTTTTCTGGCAGTATAAATTCAAGAAAGAGGAGCTTTGCTATCAGAAGTCTTACCAGGTAGACTATTATTTGGTCTATGAATTTCTATAAAAAATGCTTCCTCAGGATGTTAGTCTATATTTAGGTCTTAAATGTGTTCTCAGGAATCAGCAAATATGGGTAAATATTTATTGTGCTCATACTCATGGTGTCAGGAAGATAACTTTATGAATTTATGTAAAAATTTTAATTGCCAAGTGGGATAAAGCTGAACATACTGAATATATATCCAGTTTAAAATGCCAGTGCATTTCCTTTCCAAGAAAATAAGTATTTCTAAATGTTCTAAATGGTGGTTGGGAGAGAGAAGAGTTTATAAAGATAATACTCAGTAGATAAATAGTATTAAATAAAAGTAAATACCAATTCAGCATGTTCAGAAGAGAGGAGGAATAAATTTTTATAATGTTTCCTTTATTCATCACTCATCTACAAAATTCATCTGCATGTGTATTCATTTGACAAACACTTCTGAGTGCCTATCAAGTGAATGGCACACCCTGGAAGGCACTGGGAATTTAATGGTGAACAAGGTGTAGTACTTGCCTGAGCTCATGGGACTTATGGTCCAGCAGTAAGGGGAGAGGGGCTGACAAACGAACCTGTTATTGCAAAAAGGAATAATGAATGCTTAGATCATGGGGTGGGGTGAGATGAAGGGAGGTGAGTGATAGGGGAGGGGATCAGAGGATGGCCTAAGCAGCAGGCATTCCATATACAGCATAGAGGCTTAGGGGGTTAGAGTGAAAACCTCATATTTCATCAATTTAGAATCCAATCACAATCTATAAACTTATACAGACAATGAAGAAATCATCTTGCTAAAAAAAGAAAGACATTTCATTTTGGTAAAAATGGACTTGAAGTACCTTCCCAAAGTTTTTTCCTAACTCAGCCACTTCCCAATATTGTTTTCTTTGAGTTATGGCCTCCACACCTTTTCACTTGAACCCTTCTGTTATGTTTACAGTTTTGGCAGTGGTAAGTGCCATTCTCAGTGGACACTGAAATGCACATGCCGTGGCCTGAATGGCGTAGATGATACAGTGGAAGGCATAACTCCCAGCACGACATTTGGGGGAGCTACTTTCAGCCCTACCCTGATTCTGCTCTTGGACACGACTCCATCCCTGTCGTGGGACATCTTCAAGCATTAGCCCTAGACTTCCTGCCTACCTCTTTCTACCATTCTCTGTTGTTTGTGTTTCTTCATTAAACTAACAGCTCTGCTGTGAAGATTTCCAACTGGGGAGATAGCTGGGAATGTTTGGGTTGGGAGAGTGGGTGGGTGGGTGAAGGCTATGAAGCACTGAGGGACAAGAAGCAATGCTGCTCAGGAAGGGAGAATTCCTCTTCTTTTTTTCCAGGTCCATTTCCAAGGACTTTGGGGAACAAGAAAGCCACACAGAGATATTTATAACAGCAAAAATATAACCATCTAGTCTTTTCAATCACAAATGATAGCATATCTAAAAACAGTAGGAAAAATAAAAATGAAACTATAGCTGGAAAAAATATTCTCTTACCGTAGTATGTGAGATACTCTGCTGTGTGTAAAAATGTCAATGAAACCAGAACGTTGAAAATCCAGTTTATTCCAGATGAACATGCGTTTCCTGTACTTCTTGCCCAAAGGGGATATATTTCAGAATTCACAGTCCAAGGCATTGGTCACATTCCTGAGAAATACAAAATTAAAAATTTCAGTAAAGTAGTATGTAAGGAATTTTAAAAAGAGTAGCTTGTCTCCTCTAAAAAGAGACAATTTAATTAACACAACAATAGCCTTTGGTTTACCAGGTGTGAAGAAAACAAGATATAAAATAAGGCCCAGAAGTGCAGTCCAGGAGTACGGAGTAGGGCAGAAATTGTAAGCCCAGAATACTTCTTCTGTTTTGAATTTGGTTTCATTTTCACACCTGAAAAATAATGCAATATAAATATTAACTTAGTGTTTTAGGGTATAGTTGCAGAAATTCAATGTGATCATTTAGGATGTATTTGGAAGTTCCTTAATATCATTAAGGAAAAGGGTCCAAGATGTTTTTCTTGAAAAAGAAAGTTAAGATTTAAATATACAGTATTAAATATGCAAGCTCACACAGAACTTTTTAGAGCTGAATATAATTCAAGAGCAACACAAAGAAATACATTGTACATACAACTCAATAGAAAAAAACCTGATTAAAAAATGGGCAGAGGCTCTGAATAGATTTTTTTTTTTTAAAGATTGGCACCTGAGTTAACATTTGTTGCCAATCTTCTTTTTTTTCTTCTTCTTCTTCTCCCCGAAGCCCTCCCAGTACATAGCTCTATATTCTAGTTGTTGAATGGACATTTTTCAAAAGAAGACACACAGATTGCCAATAGGCACATGAAAAAGTGCTCCACATCACTAATCATCAGGGAAATGCAAATCAAAACCACAATGAGAAATCACTTCACATATGTTAGACTGGCTAGCATCAAAAAGAGAAGAGATAAGTGTTGAGAAGGATGTGGAGAAAAGGGAACCCTTGTGCACTGTTGGTGGAAATGAAAATTGGTTCAGCCTCTGTGGAAAACAGAATGGAGGTTCCTCAAAAAATTAACAATAGAACTACCATCTGATCCAGCAATTTTGCTTATATTTACCCAAAGAAAACAAGAACACTAACTTAAAAAGATATCTACTCTCATGTTCATTGTGGCATTATTTACAATAGTGAAGACAGGGAATCAACCTAACTGTCCATCAGTGGATGAATGGATAAAGAAAAATGTATATATACACAATGGAATATTATTCAGCCTTAAAAAAGGAAATCTTGCCATTTGAGACAACAGAGACAGACCTTGAGGGTGTTATGCTAAGCGAAATAAGTCTGGCCAAGAAAGATAAATAAGGTATGATCTCACTTGAATGTGTGATTTTGTTTAAAATAACAAAACAAGCTTACAGATACAGAGAACAGGTTGTTCATTATGGGAAGGGGGTTGGGGGGGGTGGTGGGGTGAAATGGGTCAAAAGGCCCAAACTTCCAGTTATAGAAGAAATAAGTCCTGAGGATTTAATATACAGCATGGTGACTATAGTTAATAATATTGTATTGCATATTTGAAAGTTGCTAAGAGAGTAAATCTTAAAAGTTCCCATCGTAAGAAAAAAAAATCTGTATATATGGTGACAGATGTTAGCTAGACTTATTGTGGTGATCATTTCACAATATATCCAAATATTAAATCATGTTGTACACCTGAAACTAATATCATGTTATACGCCAATTCTACCTCAAAAAAAAATATATTGTGTTTCATAGCATTTTTCATACAAGTCCGACACGATTTCCAGTTAGTCCTTGAAAGCTGCAGTAACACTTTTAGACCACTGAGAGTCAGTATGTTGTAGAAAGACTAGATTTTGCAGTCAGGACAAGACTCAAATTTCAGAACCAGCTTTTTCTTATCTGTAAAATAGGGATAATGCCTTACAAGTAATGTTAAGGATTAGAAGGGTCCTGTAAAGAGGTGATAGGGTAGATGAGGGCAGAGAACAATGCTTATATCTTATTCTAGCCAACCCTTTCCTTTTCTGCTGTGCATCCCTGCTTACTTCTCTATCAGTCACTCCTTGCTGTTTGCCTCCTAGTTCAACGGTGGAACAAAGTCTTCTATGGTCTTAGATGGATTGTCAGGTTGAACTTCCAATTCTTTACCTTAATTGAAATCTGAATTGCACCTCAAGATACACTCAGCCTCAAAAACATTCTTATCCCTTCTTGTTATTTTAGACTGTTGTTCTGCCTCCATCAAACTCTGTTTTTGAACCTTGACATCCAAGCCCTATCCTTATTGCTGTGTCTATGACCTCCATCACAACACCCTACCTGTCTTGATGATTTGGGTGCCTGGTCAGTCATCTTCTCCACCCGCTCTCATCCTTTGCCACATTCATTGATTTTTACTTCTAGCCCATCTAATACCGTGGCTTGATACTTCCTCATTTAACCTCTGAAAATGCAGACAGGGCACTTCATAATTTGCTTGATCTGAAACTATTTTACTTTAAGTTCTCAAACACAGAGTATTCCTTTTCTGATTACAAGCACTTTATTTCCTCATTTCTGATAACTTGCTCCACACCCAAATCACAGTGTTTAGATTCTAAACTCCTCTCAGTATTCATTCACCTCATCGCTCAGCTTAGTCCATGCCAATACTGTCTTCTCTCGCCTCTAGAATCCATCTTTCTTTCCTCCATCCTTGTCTGCCATTCTCACCATTTCAGTTCCTAACCCTGTGCAGCACCATTAACTTCCTTCAATAACCACTTTTCAGAAGCTGGGTAAAACTGTGAAACCATGCTGCTGGGTTCTATGAAAAGTTCATGCTATTTCTTCTCAGTTGGGTCCCTAATTATGCTTCTTTATTTTTATCCCTTATGGTCTTCTCTACTGAATTCTTGGCTTATAGCAGAGTAGGCATTCAATAAATTTTGTCAACTATTGCCTCAATTAATTAAAATATTTCTTACTGTCCTCTAGCCTTGAATCTTTCCCTCTGCTTTCTAGGTACTAAGACCTTGGCTCCTTTCAATTTGAATGACCTCACTTTTTCTCTACTGAACCTTTACTTTTCTATATTTTCTTTCAGCTTTTCTCCTACCTCCAATGGTAACATGTCTCTTGCCCTTTCTAAGGACTGCCATTCCTGCATCTCATTCTCCTGCATCTCATTCTCCTGCTGTCTCCTCTGGGGTCATGTTCTATCAGTAGTCTGTTCTCTTTCTGCCATCTTTAGTTCCTTCCTACTAGACCCTTCTTTTTACAACACAAAAGATCACTTCTACTCGAATGTTCAACCCCTCTCATATTACTACTACTAGCTTGTTTGAAATTGCAGACAAATTTATCCTAGTGAGCTCTACATCCTTACTACCCACTCTTTCCTTCACAGCCCTGCTCCCCTATCCACCCAGATGCCAGCTGACTCTTACTCAGGCTGTTTTCCGAATCTGCTCACCCAAAAGTCCTCAATGACCTCCTGATCCCCAAATTCATTTATCTTGCCTTAATTTTGAGGCTCTGATGACTCTGTGGTGGTTGATCTTGCTGACAACCCTCCTTCTCCTTCCCCTTTACTTTTAGATCTATAGCTTCACCTTATCTCACTGACATATATGTCTTCATTGCCTTTTTAAAACGCCTCTTCCTCCCCTCAACTCTAAATATAGCTGTTCTCTAAGGCTCTATTCCGGGGTTTATACCCTCTCTCTTAATCATCTCATCTAATTTTAGAGCTTTTCAATCTCCACGTGGATGCTGAAAGGTTATTCTAGCCTCGACCTTTTTCTCAAGCTCCATTGCTGGAACTTAGGTATCTGCTGTGCATCCACAGCTAGATATCCTGCTGTGGCCTGAGCACAGTATGGCTGCAAGGGAATGCCATGTCTTCTCCAGGAGGTGGGAGTTGGGCTGTTCTGGGTTCAAATCATGACTCTATCCCTTATTAGCTGTGCTCATTCATTCAAAGATTTAGATAATGAGTGCTTTTTATGTGTCAGACATTAGTGATATAGCTCTGAACAAAATAACCACCGTCTGCATTTGTGCAAACTAGAGTTTAGGGGCACAGGTGCAGTCCTGTTTCCTGATCTGTAACATAGGGCAAAAGACCATTATCACAGGCTGTTGGGAAATTAAATGTGAAAATGCATACTGAGTGCTTAGCACACTGCCTGGCATGTAGTGAGTATATGCACAGTAAGTATTACTTTACTAGTGCCTCTCATGACATTTCTGTTTGAGTTAACACCTCCATTCCTTGACTTGAAATTGATTAAAATCTTGGAGTTATCTTCAATCTTTTCTTATCCATCTCTTTTTTTAAAGTTTATTTTCTTTATTGAGCTAAGATTGGTTTATAACATTATGTACATTTCAGGTGTACATCATTATATTTTAAATTCTGTTTAGACTACATCATGTTCACCACCCAAAGTCTAATTACCATCCATCACTGTACACATGTGCCCTTTTACTCCTTTGCCCTTCCCCCTCCCCTCTTTGCCCTCTAGTAACTACCAATCTAATCTCTGTATCTATGTCTATGTTTCTTCTTGTTGTTTTTACCTTCCACTTATGAGTGAAATCATATGGTATTTGTATTTCTCCCTCTGACTTATTTCGCTTAGCATAATACCCTCAAGGTCCATCCATGTTGTCACAAATGCCAAGGTTTCATCATTTTTTATGGCTGAGTAGTATTCCATTGTGTGTATATATCCCCCTCATCTTCTTTATCCATTTATCCATTGATGGAAACTTGCGTTGTTTCCATGTCTTGGCTATTGTGAATAATGCTGCAATCTTTTTGACTTAGTGTTTTCATGTTCTTTGGATAAATACCCAGAAGTGGGATAGTTGGATCATATGGTAGTTATATTATTAATTTTTTGAGGAATCTCTATACTGTTTTCCATAGTGGCTGCACAAGTTTACACTCCCACCAGCAGTGTCTGAGGGTTCTCTTTTCTCCACATCCTCTCCAACACTTATTTCCTGTCTTAATGATTATAGCCATTCTGAATGGCGTCAGGTGACAATAGCTCATTGTAGTTTTGATTTGCATTTTCATGTGCCTGTTGGCCATGTGTATATCTTTGGAAAAATGTTCAGATCCTTTGTCCATTTTCTAATTGGGTTATTTTTGTTGTTATTGTTGAGTTGTATGAGTTCTTTATGTATTTCGGATATTAACCCCTTAACAGATATATGATTTCCAAGTATCTTCTCCCAATTGTTAGGTTGTTTTTTCTTTTTCTTTCTTTCTTTTTTTTTTTTTGAGGAAGATTAGCCCTGAGCTAACTTCTGCTGTTAATCCTCCTCTTTTTGCTGAGGAAGACTGGCCCTAGGCTAACATCCATGCCCATCTTCCTCTACCTAGCATGGCTTGCTAAGTGGTGCCTTGTCTGCACGCAGGATCCAAACCGGCGAACCCCTGGCTGCTGAAGTGGAACGTGTGAACTTAACCACTGCACCAGTGGGCCAGCCCCTGGTTTTTCATTTTGTTGGTGGTTTCCTTTGCTGTGGTGAAGCTTTTTAGTTTGGTGTAGTCCTACTTGTTTATTTTTACATTCATTTCCCTTGCCTCGGGGGAGTCATTGTATTCAAAAAGATACTGCTAAGACCAATGTTGAAGAGTTTATTGCCTATGTTTTCTTCTAGGAGTTTTATGGTTTCAGAATTTACATTCAAGTCTTTAATCTATTTTGAGTTAATTTTTGTGTACAGTGTAAGATAATGATTTTTTCTTTTGCATGTGACTGTCTAGTTTTCCCAACACCATTTATTGAACAGACTTTACCTTCTCCATTGTAAGTTCTTGGCTCCTTTGTTGAAAATTAGCTGTCCATAGATGTGTGGGTTTATTTCTGGGCTCTTGATTCTATTCCATTGAGCTGTGTGTCTGTTTTTGTGCCAGTGCCATGCTGTTTTGATTACAATAGCTTTGTAGTATATTTTGAAATCAGGGAGTGTAATACTTCCAGCTTTGTTCTTTTTTCTCAGGATTGCTTTGGCTATTCAGGGTCTTTTGTTGTTCTATATCATATAATTTGGGGATTCCTTGTTCTATTTCTGTGAAAAATGTCATTGGGAAATTTTGATAGGGATTGAACTGAATCTGTAGATTGCTTTAGGTACATTTTAACTATGTTAATTCTTCCCATCCATGAACATGGAATATCTTTCCATTTATTTGTGTGTCTTCTTTGAACAATGTTTTATAGTTTTCAGTGTATAGGTCTTTCACCTTTTGGGTTAAGTTTATTCCTAGGTATTTTATATTTTTGCCATTGTAAATGGGATTGTATTCTTAATTTCTCCTTCTCCTATTTCATTGTGTTACAGAAAGGCAAGTGATTCTTGTATGTAGATTTTGTATCCTGCATCTTTACTGTATTCGTTTATTATTTATAATAGTTTTTTTGTTGGATTCTTTAGAGTTTTCCATACATAAAATCCATCTGCAAATAGTGACAGTTTTACTTCTTCCTTTTCAATTTGAATCTCTTTATTTCTTTTTCTTTCCTGACTCCTCTGGCAAGGACTTTCAATACTGTGTTAAATAAGAGTGGTGAAAATGGGCATCCTTGTCTTGTTCCTGTTCTTAGAGGGAAAGATTTCAGTTTTTCACCATTGAGTATGATGTTAGCTGTGGGTTTGCTATATATGGCGTTTATTATATTGAGATACTTTCCTTCTATGCCCATTTTATTCAGTTTTTAAAAATTATAAATGGATGCTCTGTCTTGTTGAATGCTTTCTCTGAATCTGAGATGATCATGTGATTTTTATTCTTCATTTTGTTAATGTGGTGTATCACACTGATTGATTTGCAGATGTTGCACCATCCATGCACCCCTGGAATAAATCCCAATTGATCATGGTGTATGATCCTTTTAATGTATTGTTGTATTTGATTTGCTAGTATTTTGTTGAGGATTTTTGCATCTATGTTCATCAGTGATATTGGCTTATAATTTTCTTTTTTTGTGTGTTGTCCCTGTCTGGTTTTGGTGTCAGTGTAATGTTGGCCTCATAGAATGAGTTAGGAAGCGTCCCCTCCTCTTCAATTTTCTGGAAGAGTTTGAGAAGGATAGGTATTGAGTCTTCTTTAAATGTTTGGTAGAATTCACTGGGGAAGCCATCTGGTCCTGGGCTTTTGTTTTTTAGGCGATTTTTCATTACTGTTTTGATCTCCTTACTAGTGATTGGTCTATTCAGATTATCTATTTCTTCTTGATTCAGTTTTGGAAGGTTGTATGATTCTAGGAATTTATCTATTTCTTCTAGATTATCCAATTTGTTGGTGTATAGCCTTTCTTAGTATTCTCTTATAGTCCTTTGTATTTCTGTGGTGTCCATTGTAATCTGTCCTCTTTCATTTCTGATTTTATTTATTTGAGCCTTCTCTCTTTTTTTCTTGGTGAGTCTAGCTACAGGTTTGTCAATTTTGTTTATCTTTTCAGAGAACCAGCTCTTAGTTTAATTGATTTTTTCCACTATTTTTTTAGTCTCTATTGTATTTATTTCTGCTTTAATTTTTATTATTTCCTTCCTCCTGCTGATTTTTGGCTTCATTTGTTCTCCTTTTTCTAGTTCCTTGAAGCACACTGATAGATTGTTTGAGAAAAATCTTGTTTTTTGAGGTAGGCCTGTATTGCTGTAAACTTCCTTCTTAGTACTGCTTTTACCATATCCCATAAATTTTGGTATGTCATATTTTCATTTTCATTTGTCTCCAGGTATTTTTTGATTTCTCCTTTAATTTCTTCATTGATCAATAGTTGTTCATTAGCATTGTGTTTAATCTCCACATATCTCTGGCTTTTCCAGTTTTCTTCTTGTAGTTGTTTTCTAGTTTCATACCATTATGGTCAGAAAAGTTGTTTGGTATTATTTGAATCTTCTTAAATTTTTTGAGACTTGTTTTGTGGCCTAAGATGTGATCTACTCTGGAGAATGTCCCATGTGCATCTGAAAGGAATGTGTATTCTGGAGGCTGGCCCAGTGGCATAGTGGTTAAGTTCGTGTGCTCTGCTTCAGTGGCCCAGGGTTTGCCAGTTCAGATGCTCAGTGCAGACCTACACACTGCCCATCAAGTCATGCTGTGGCGGTATTCCACATAGAAGCACTAGAAGGACTTACAACTAGGATATACAACTACGTACTGGGACTTTGGGGAGAAAAAAAAGAAGAGGAAGATTGGCAACAGATGTTAGCTCAGCGCCAATCTTCCTCACCAAAAAAAAGAATGTGTATTCTGCAGTTCTTGGATGGAATGTTCTGTATATATCTACTAAGTCCCTCTGGTCTAATGTGTCACTTAAGGCCAATGTTTCCTTATTTATCTTCTGTTTGGATGATCTATTCATTGATGTAAGTGGAATGTTAAACTTCCCTATTATTATTTTGTTGCTGTCATTTTCTCCTTTTATGTCTGTTAAAGATTGCTTTATGTATATAGGTGCTCCCATGTTGGGTAAATAGATATTTACAAGTTTTATGTCCTCTTGTTGGAATTGCTTCCTTTATCATTATGTTATGCCCTTTGTCTCTTGTTCTCGTTTTAAAATCTATTATGTCTGATATAAGTATTGCCACTCCAGCTTTCTTTTTGTTTCCATTTGCTTGGAGTATCATTTTCCCTCCCTTTACTTTCAGTTTGTGAGTGTCTTTAGATCCAAAGTGTGTGTCTTGCATGCAGCATGTATAGGGGTCTTCTTTTTTTTTATCGATTTAGCCACCCTTAGTCTTGTTATTGGAGCACTTAGTCCACTGACATTTAAAGTAGCTATTGATAAGTATGTACTTATTGCCCTTTTGTTACTTTTTTCTGGATGTTTTTGTAGTTCTTCTCTGTTCCTTTCTTCTTCTCTTGTTCTCTCATGGTTTGATGGCCTTCTTTAGTGTTATGTTTGGGTTCCTTTCTCTTTATTTTTGTACGTATTATTATAGGTTTTTGGTTTGTGATTGTCACAAGGTTCGTATATAATAATCTATGTAAATAATAATCTATATTGTTTATGGTCTCTTAGTTTGACTTCTTACTAAAAGCCCTACACTTTTATCCTCCCCTGACATTTCATGTTTTTTATATCCTATTTTACTTATTTTATTTTTGTGGATCCCCTATCTTCTTATCATGGAATTAGATAATTTTAGTACTTCTGTCTTTTGACCTTCATACTAGCTTTATAGGTGGTTGATCCACTACCTTTACTGTATATTTGCCTTTACCAGTGATTTTTTTTCTTTGATAACTTTCTTATTCCTATTTGTGGTCTTTTCTATTCCATTTAAATAAGTCCCTTTGACATTTCTTGTAAGGCCAGTTTAGTGGTGATAAACTCTTGTAGTTTTTTCTTGTCTGGAAAACTCTTTCTTTCTCCTTCCATGATATGAATGATAGCCTTGACAGGTAAAGTATTCTTGGCTGTAGGTTTTTTCCTTTCAGCACTTTGACTATATCATGCCACTCCCTTCTAGCCTGTAAGGTTTCTGCTGAGAAGTCAGCTGATAGCCTTATGGGGTTTCCTTTGTATGTAACTCGTTGCCTTTCTCTTACAGCTTTTAGGATTCTCTCTTTAATTCCTGACATTTTAATTATAATGCGTCTTGGCGTGGACGTCTTTGGCTTCACCTTGTGTGGTGCTCTTTGCACTTCCTGTACCTGGATGTCTATTTCCTTCCTTATGTTAGGGAAGTTTTCAACTATTATTTCTTCAACTGGGTTCTCTGCCCCTTGTGTCTCTCTTCTCCTTCTGTGAAACCTATAATATGGATGTTAGTATGCTTGATGTTGTCCCAGAGGTCCCTTAGACTGTCCTCATTCTTTTAAATTCTTTTGTCTGTTCAGCTTGGGTGATTTTCTCTACTCTTTCATCCAGATCGCGGATCCTTCTTCTGTGTCATCTACTCTGCTATTGATTCTCTCTACTGAATTTCTCATTTCCATTATTGTATTCTTCTGTTCTCAATGGTTCTTTTTTATATTTTCCAATTCTTTGTCAAAGTTCTGTGTTCATCTCTTCTTTTCCCAAGATCAGGGAGTATCCTTATGACTACTAGATTGTACTCTTTGTGAGGTAGATTGTTTCTGTTTTCTTTAATTCTTTTTCTGAGGGTTTGTCCTATTCCCTTATTTGGAACATATTTCTTTGTCTCCTCATTTTGCCTACTTCTCTGTAGTTATATCTATGTATTAAGTAGCTCAGCTGCATCTCCTGATCTTGGAAATGTGGCCTTATGTAAGAGATGCTTTATGGGGCCTGGCAATGTGCTCCTCTCTCATCACCTGTGCCAGATGTTTCCTTGTGTGGGCTATGTGTGCCCTTCTGTTGTGGTGGAGTTGCTACTGCTACAGGCGCATGGGTAGGTTAGGCTGGCCCCCAAGCTGGCTGGTTGTAAGGCTCAGCTGGGTGTGGCTCCTGCAGTGACTTTATAGCATGGGGCAAGCCCTGGCATGGCTGGCTGTAAAGTCTAATAGCATACAACCACTGCTATTTTGCTGTTAAGTGAGTCAGGCCCCCACTGTGGCTGGTTGCTAGGCTCAGGGGTTCACAATTGCTATAGGCTTTCAGTGTGGCTCCCTGTAGTGCGCGGCCATTGTCAGCTCTCTCAGGAGTGTAGATGGGTACAGCTGGCTCCAGGTGTGGCAGTGTACAATCATTTCAGGTGTTGGAATGTGGGGCAGATCCTCTATGTGGCTGTTTGCAATGGCCAGCAGCACAAGTCTGCCGTGGGCCCATGTGCCCCACCAACACAGGCCTGCACACACACCTTGTCAATGTGGACCCACAAGTTTGCTGCGGGCTTGCTGTGGGCAGGGCCAGTCCCTGGGGCAGGCTGCCTGCTGCCTGGCTGTGCTTGATTGCCACGGGTGCTCTATTGGGTAGGACAGATTCCTGCACTAACAGGCTAAAGGAGGAAATCCAACGGCAGCTGCCAATGTCTGTGTCAACACAACTGAACTAGGTCACAGTAAGGGTTGCTACCAGTGTCTCAGTCACGGGGGTGGGGTGGGGGGTGGGCTCAGCTGCCTCCTGCCTCTCTGAGATGTGCTCCAACCTTAGTGAGTGAGTCAGTTTTACTAATGAACTATGCACTTTTCTTTCTGGTGTTTTTGTGTTGGTTTCCAGATCGGGTGAATCTGTGTGTGGGCCCTTTAAGATCAGGTTTTCCTTTCTCTGAAATTCTGTGGTTTTTCCGGGCGTATTCCCTATTGGTTTTCAAAGCCAGCAAAGCCAGGTATTATGGGATCTCATCTTGGTTGTGCTGAATCCAAGGCCTGGGATGCCTATTGTGGCATAAAATCCCTGGCTCCTCTGGGAAAAGCTCTGTACCTTTGAGATTGCTCCTGGCCATGAAGCGCCATGGCTAGGATGTGGTTTTTTCCTCAGCAGAGTTGTATTTCTGCCTCTTCCACCTGTCAGTGTTGTCCCTTGTGGGGGTTATTTTTATCCAGTTTCCAGATCTCTCTCAGAGGAAACTGTTCCACAAGTAGTTGTAGATTTGTTGTGTCCATGGGAAGAAATGAGTTCAGAGTCCTCCTACACTGCCATCTTCCAAACTCTCTACCTCTCTTTCAATGCTCCATACCTTTAAGTCTAAGTAAAGAAGACTGACTAAGACTATAAGCTCTGGAACTGACATCCCATGTTCAAATCTAGGCTGGGACACCCAGGTTTGAAGCTAGTCACTTAACTTTTCAAAACCTGTGTGAAATAAGGATTTTTTTTTATTGAGGTCATAATAGTTTATAACACTGTGAAATTTCAGTTGTACATTATTATTTGTCAGTCACCATATAAATGTGCCCCTTCACCCCTTGTACCCATTTCCCAACCCCCTTCCCCTGTGATAACCACTAAACTGTTGTCTTTGTCCGTGAGTTTCTCCAACATATGAGTGAAATCATACGGTATTTGTCTTTCTCTGTCTAGCTTATTTTGCTTAACATAATACCCTCCAGGTCTATCCATGTTGTTGTGAATGGGACGATTTTGTCTTTTTTCTGGCTGAGTAGTACTCCATTGTATATATATACCACACCTTCTTTATCCAGTCATCGGTCGATGGGCACGTGGGTTGCTTCCACTTCTTGGCTATTGTGAATAATGCTGCAATGTAATTCCCTTTGAATTGCTGATCTCAAATTCTTTGGATAAATAACCAGTAGTGGGATAGCTGGGTCATATGGTAGTTCTATTTTTAATATTTAGAGAAATCTCTATACTGTTTTCCATAGTGGCCGCACCAGTTTGCATTCCCACCAGCAGTGGATGATGGTTCCCTTTTCTCCACATCCTCTCCAACATTTGTTATTTTTTTGTCTTGGTGTTTATAGCTATTCTAATGGGTGTAAGGTGATATCTCAGTGTAGTTTTAATTTACATTTCCCTTTCCCTGATGATTAGTGATGCTGAACATCTTTTCATGTGTCTACTGGCCATCTGTATATTTTCTTTGGAAAAATGTCCGTTTAGCTCCTCTGCTCATTTATTGATCAGGTTGATTGATTTTTTGTTGTTGAGTTGTGTGAGTTCTTTATATATTTTGGAGATTAACCCCTTGTGGGATATATGATTTGTAAATATTTTCTCCCAGTTGGTGGATGGTCTTTTCACTTTGTTCCTTGTTTCCTTTGCCTTGCAGAAGCTCTTTAGTCTGATGAAGTCCCACTTGTTTATGCAAAAAGGATTTTTGTGCCATCTGTCTCAAAGAGCTATTTTGAGGTTTACATGAGATAATGTATGCAAAGAACTTCACAAGGTATGGGTAAGAAATCATATTTCCTGGAGATATTTTCTTGAACCTGACTCTTCTTAGTTGCATTAATAGCATCCTAATTCAGACTCTTTGAGTGTTTGTGTCATCAACTGCATCTGTCTCTGTGGCAGACTCGATAGTGTCACCCCTCTATAATCTGTGTTTCCTGATGTTCCTGCTCTTGTTTAACCCTCTCCCTTTGAGTGTGGAGGTGACCTGTGACTTGCTTCTAACCAACAAAATGTGGCAAAAGTGACAGGACATGTGATTAAGTAAGATTACAGTGCTCTCCAGCTGAAGTCTCTCACTCCCTTGCTGGCTTTGAAAAAGCAAACTGCCCTGTTGTGTGATGCCAATGGAGGGATGCTCATTGAAGGAAGTGAGAGAAGTCTTTAGGAGCTGAGGGTAGCCTTTGGTTGACAGCTAGCAAGAAACTGAAGTCCTTGGTGCAAAAGTTACGCAGCAATAGAAAATGAGTAATAATTATTTTTCCTTCTTTCAGCATTCCTTTCTTCAAACTACTACCCCACCAAGTTGAGCTCTAGAGCATTGCTTTTGCCACCTCACGGCTGAAAAACCTTCATCCCACTTGTCCCAACTATGAAATGGGGCTTGCAAACTTTGGGTGCAGCCTACCTTATCCTATACTCCTATACAAAATCCTTTTCTCCAAATAGACTAGACTACTTCTTTTCTGAACCTGCTTTCCAGACCCAGCATCTTCTATTCATGCCATTTCCTACAAGTGAAGGCAAACTCTCAGTCCTCATCTCCACCATCAAAATCTACCTCAGCCCTTAAGGCTAGTACAGATGCCACCCACTCGCCTTTCTGCAGTATTCTCACTCTCCTCTCAATGCTTTTCATTGTCCTCATTTATATCATCATCACATAGTGCTCTGTGTTATCCTATTTGAATATACTCCCTCTTCTACTGCTCTGGGCACTCATCCCAGGCAGCAGAGCACAAGGGTTAAGGGCATAGAGTCTAGAGTAGACTGCAGGATTTTGTATGTTGGTTCTGCTACTAACCAGCTGCATAACTTTGGGCAAGTTACTTAACCTCTTTGTACCTTGGTGTTTTTTTTTTTTGAGGAAGATTAGCCCTGAGCTAACATCTGTTGCCAATCCTCCTCTTTTTGCTGAGGAAGACTGGCCCTGAGCTAACATCCATGCCCATCTTCCTCCACTTTATATGTGGGACGTCTACCACAGCGTGGGCTTGCCAAGCGGTGCCATGTCCGCACCTGGGATCTGAACCAGTGAACCCTGGGCCACTGAAGCAGAACGTGCGCACTTAACTGCTGTGCCACCAGGCCGGCCCCTGTACCTTGGTTTTCTAATCTGTAAAATAAGAGTCCCTAATAGACTTCCTACAAAGATTAAATACAGTGATAATTGCTTGGCAGAAAGAAAGCAATTTATTGTGTTTGCCAAAAGAAACAGTCATTTTTGTATCCTCCCCCTTTTTAAAATCTCAACCTCTAGCCCATAATAGTACTCTCTATAGAGACAAATAGTCATTAAATGATGAATGAAGGCTTGACATTTGCATTTGTTTAACTGTGAGTAGGAAACAGCATTAGAAATCTCCTGATCAATAACTTTCCACCTTCATTTCCCACCAATCAAATAGCCTTTTGAGTCATGAAGATCTTAAAATGGGAAAATAAGAAAGGGGGTAGGGAGAGGGAGGGGGAGGAAAGGAAACAAACCTGGAGAGGGGAATGTTTACAAATACATCACTAAAATTCACTGAAAAATTCTATTTACTATTTTCATTTATTATTATCAAAGTTCCTTGCATGATCTCTTGCTGAAACCATGGAAAGTAGCATATTTTCCGGTAGGCTCTGTGCTTGCTCTGATGTACCTTTTCAGCATCTGGCCAGGCACATTTATATACGTAAAAGCCCAAGTAACTTCTTGTCATCCTCGTGCTGATTTTAAGGACAGCACTGCAGGCACTGACTTGGCAGAGTTACTCACTCAGCAATACGTAGACAGCTTAAGGACTAAGAAAGTGACATCACACCTGACCTTCAAAATATAAACACCAGAAATCCCAACTAAAAAAATAAAAACGTATATTCCAAATGTTATTGCAAAATACCCTCCTGTTTTCCTGGCTTAGTGACTGCTGGTAGAAGAACACAATGCTCGGGAGAAAGAACGAAAATACTTTGACATCAGTGTGTGGGTTGGGATTAGAAAAAGTCATGCTCTCTGATGGGACACCTTCTCCCCACATCCTAGAGCAAAAACAGAAAATGACTACAATAATGGGAGCTGCACGGAGGATGCTGCAGTGGACAAAGCAACAGAATCGTACCCAGGCAGGCAAAATATGTTTCATTTTGGCAGAGTGAGAGATCTAATCTTTACCAGCAGCATGACTAGACTGACAACCTGATGGTAAAGCAAATAAACGATCAGTTCCCTGTTCCAGCCACAGAACCCACAGTGCTTCCTTTAATAACATATCTAGAAATGCACAGCTCTCTTTGAAGGTGAAACAATTCTCCCTTGCCTACTCAACACCCACCTAAAACCAGTTTATATGTAGAGCTATTTCTGCCTGTTTTTTGTGTTACTTCTCCATCAGATAGCTAAAGAGTTTTAAACCAAGAAATAACCACAGGAACTAAGTGATGCAACTGCTCTTGCCACAATTAACCACAAGGAATTTATTCCTTGCTTCCTACACAG
This sequence comes from Equus caballus, assembly GCF_041296265.1. Taxonomy (NCBI): domain Eukaryota; kingdom Metazoa; phylum Chordata; class Mammalia; order Perissodactyla; family Equidae; genus Equus; species Equus caballus. The sequence continues at coordinate 296,047 of NW_027222392.1, read as the reverse complement.
CACATGCTTTTTGTATTGCTCCTTTATTCACCTTGAGGCAATTATTTAACTGCTTCATGTTCACAGATGGGAGATGGGAGAAAATACAACCAAGAAAATACACAAAACTTCAAATTTTATCTATTCAATCCTAATCAATGACAAACCTATAGAATTTGCCCTCTTCCCAAAAGAGTTGATAAAAGATCTAGGATTTTGGACAAGGGAAGGGAGGTTTACTACGGTTTGTGTGACACATCTGCTGATCTTCTACCGGGTTTACTGCCTGTGCTTTCCTTGCCAGTTCATGACTGAGAAGTGTGAGTGAAGCGGCACTTCATCTCAGTTCCTGATGTGGGACTGTCATTTCTTTGAACAAGATCATTAAGCTATCACCTCAAAACAAAATGGATACCCCTAAGGGTTAACTTGAATCATTCTCTATCTATAGAAATTTATGATCTGCTTACACAGTTATAGTCTGAGGGTGGTGGTGGAGAGGTACCTAGAGAAGGATAGAGTGTCCCTCCAGGCAAGGACACCTTCATTCTTCTCTGAGGAGAAATGAACACAATGCCAACCAGTCAGAACTAGGATGATGTAAATGTACAAGCAACTCAAGCCATGAGAAATTCCAACTTTTGGGCATCCCATCCAAAGCAACCAGGAAAAGTTACTGTTACAAACTTGACCCCTTACTACTCACACACGTTAAGTTCTGTTCACTAGCATAATTCCTATATGAACTAACATGAACTAAATTTATGTCAAGGGTGGCAACATAGCATTTAAACTCTAACATGTCTGTTGTTAAATAATTTTGGCAAAGTATGGCTCCCTAGCTTGCAGTGTGCAGACCATGCTGAAGATCTTGGCCTTGGATGATTTTCTATTGTCTAGCCTTTTTTCCCCTGTTTTTATGTTTTACAGTTTTCCTGCAGAGGACTGTCACATGAAGACAAGGTGGAAAAAAGTCATCTGTTACCTTTTGTTAATTACCATTATTTTCTGGTAAAAAGAAAACCTTTAGAATTATTGAGACAATTAAATCATAGATATGGGTAAATTTCAAAAGCATTAGAAATTTGGAGCTAAAGGCTATTTTTTTTAAATGAATTAATAAAGTTTTATTTATATATAAATCGCTGTACCTAAACCACTTACCAATATGTTGGCTAGCTTGTTATATACCCTAAGTGTGGGAAATAGATGGACAGAATATGAGTGGGCAAGCAAATGAAAATAATAATATTTAAAGCCGTAGGAGATACAGTAATATTGGCATAGTCTTTAATTCTGGTAAGAATTTAAATTGGTATAATTTCCTCTTGGAATGAAATCTGACAATTTTTACATAAGAATATTCATACCCAAACATTCATGACCCAAAGTCTTGTTTCTAAAATTTATCCTTAAGAAATAATTTAAATGGGAAATACTTCCACTCTAGTTTTATTTATCACAAGCTTAACATAGATAAATAATTAGAAACAATAAAGATATACTACAATGCAGGGTAGTTAAGTCAATTAAGGTACAACAAATGAATAGAATAAAGCAGCCACTAAAATAATATTTATAAAGTAAGCTGGGCCAAACCACAAAGGTTGGTCTGGGTTTGAAGACTGGTCAAAATGTCTTAGACTCAACTTAGGTTACTTTCATTTTGGTACCAAACTGGCAAATAGTACAACAGATGTATGCACAATCAACAACACGTAAGTGGACTTGGTCCTCGGTTCCCTCTCCGGTTCCTCCCACACTTGTGGTCAATGCAGAGTGAAGAATATGCCAGGTCAGCGGAGCCCTGAACTCTGCCTTGGCGAGAGTCCACATTAGCAGTGGAGCTTCCACCCCATTTCCGAATAAGAAAAATTTTCCACTGTATTACTTTATAAGAAAACACCTCATCATTCTTTCTCCTACTATGTCATCACACCTACAGCAAGCTTGGTCATGGTCTACTTCGTGAAGATTACCTGGAAACATGGAAAAGGCCTGGAAGTTGGCAGTGCAGGAGATACCAAACTGTAAAACATTCTCTAGGATATAAGGTTGTACGGATAAGAGAAAAATGGAAACATGGAAAATAGGAGGGAAAAGGAAATCTATTGAGATGATTATTTTTACTTTTGAATTTACAGTTGTGATAACATCACTTTGACAAGATGGGAGAAACTTTAGTGGCTCACAAACAACTAATCTTGGGCCTCTTCTTCCATTTCTTTTTGTTTCGCCCTAAAATTTTTCCCCTTGTAAAGGTAGGCATTAAATTTATTAGCCATTCCCATGCTTCCACTGGCACTGAAAGGAAGGGAAATCTTGCCTTTGAAGTACATTACCTTCTCCATCATGCTGTTTCTTAATATTGCCCCAAAGTCCTCAAAGCACTGGTTTCCATATTTATACTCCATAGTCACTATACTGCTTCCCGTCCTACAGGGCCTGCCTTTGCCCACAGCTCCAGGGTTCCCCACGAGCAAGTGGCAATGCTTTGCCCCACAAACTGCCTGCCTGGCTGCAACTATGTTTCACACCAAGGCCGTCAACACCCGTGGTATAGAGAGAGTGGATGCTTTATAGCAGAGAATGACTTGACAGTTTATATTCTCTCTCTCAGAAGTCAGAATAGGAAATATCTGAAGAGGATAGAGCCATACAGAAGTGGAAAGACTGAGAGAGAGTAAGTAGAGGTCGTAAGAAGGGTCAGGTAATTGACAGTGACAGAGGAAGTGCAGAAGAGGGAGGCCAAGAGCAGCCTGCTGCCAGTCCGATGGACAGTATTCCCGACCTCCATGAGGCAGCGCTGAGCGGAAGCTGAGACTTTGCTTTCTTTCCTATTTTTTCCCCTTACTTTTCTATGTAACTTTACCATGAAACTTCTGTTAACAGAGAAAATCAAGGGTGTCTCTGTTCCTGTCAATGTGAAAAGTTCTAACAAAATAATAGCTAAGTTCTTAGAGCACCGATCCTGATTCTGAAACTATAAAATCCCACAGGTTCTCAAAAAAGTGTATCACAATCACCATAGAGCTCCATTCCTGCACCAAGATTTTTTCAAACACTGAAAATACAGTATAAAAAATTAAAGTAACTTTCCCCATGTAGTCACTGTGGGAGGGGCTACCCTGATTCCAACTATGCTGTACTACAGTGGTCATATCTTCTGGAATTCCTTTTTGAATCATATTCAGAATCGCTGCTTTGTCACTCAAGAAAACCAACCATATTTTTTCACTTTCTACTTCGGGCTCTCTTCCTCTCCTTCCCTTTTCCTTTTGTTTCTTGCCATCATGAGCCAATCATACGAGGAGCTGTGTTAAGTACTGGGTGAAATGAGTGACTGAACCAAATGGAGTAGAGGTGGGGAAACAGTATAACTGAAATAATAGCAGCAAACACAGGATAATAAGTTCATTTGTGTGTTATGGCTCTAGCGCCATAAGAAATAAGATGGATGTTGCTGAAGGGGGTTGTGTTGCAGCCACACTGCTCCATCATTGGTATTTCAGTTGATAGCCACTTGCTGTGATATCCTAAATGATGCCCCATATCTGGCACAATGTATACATTTGTGAAATCACTGAGTAAATAAATGAATGAAGGAAAGGCTTAATGGCTTCAATAGAGTCTATTTTGCTGGTTACTACTAATTTACTAATTTAATAACTTTAATAATTAAAAACAACTTTTTCAAATAAAAATAACACTACAGTAAATGAAATTAATAATATAATTTATAATGGGACCAAAGTTATTTCTTTGGAACAGGGTTATGATTGGCCCTCATGTGACTGTGCTGTGACAAGGATCTCGTGATGGTAAGTTATACCATCCCTCTCAAGTTCCAAATCAGATACCTAAGCCTTTTCCACACTTACGGGTTCACTCTGCTGCCTGACTTCTTTTATTCCCTTGCAATACTTGGGGACCTTTCTCCAGTGAGGACACAACACCTCTATCTTCCCTCTTCCCTCCCCAGGCTTCAGAGGCCAGTTCTTAACACATCTTACAGATAACCAATGCTCAATAAATGTTTTTAAAATAAAACAATAAAAATACTTGTACAATTCCCATTAAGATCTGACACAAATTTCTCCACTATATATTGTAAGCATTAGAGAAGATGTGTATTTGTTGTCAAAAGTTTTTAAATTCTAAGAAATTTATCTCTACTTAATTTAAAAACTTACTGCCTGTGGCAGTATGGGAAAGACACATTTCCTTACCATACGCATTGTGAAATCCATCTGTATCATCTCAAGCTTTAAGAATTTCAAGCCACACCAGAACTCTGATTTAATTTTCTTTCCACCGCAAGAGTGCCTGCACAGTATCCGTCACTCATGTTTATTTGCAGGTGCATGGGAATGAATGTGGCTGATTTATTGCTGTAGGCTATCTTGATGCAAACAATGGTATAATTTGTTTCTTGGATTCTTTTCAATCCATTCTACAGCTGCCTTCCCTCAAGTGTGAGTTCTATAGCTTCTTTATGAAAGCTGTGCTCCCAACAGAAATGTCCTTGAGTAGCTGTAAATCTTCACGTGATGAAATTGACTAATATTTGTATAAAGTTTTACCATACACAAAACACCTTAATATACATTGACACATTTAATTCTCATAATAATCCAAAGCAATAGCATCGTTATTCCCATTCTGCATATGAGACAAGTCTTTTTAAATTACAGCGACTTTCCTAAGATTATGTAGCAGTGGTAACATTGAAACCCAGACTTCTCTGTTTCCTTCTCCTTCAACATAATCATCCTAGCAGTTCATATGTATATGAAAACTTCCTTTTCTTGAGGTTTCTTACTTTTTATGGAATTTAAATGGAAAAAGCACTGAGATGAAAACTCTGCTTGAAATCTCCCCTAAGTCAGTGTTGTTCTTTAAAGTCAGTAGTAAAGTCAGTCAGTAAAATTCTAACCAAAATGAGTAGAATAAAACGCTTCCCAAAGAGCATTAGGAATTAAAACAAGCAGCATCTTGGCCTCTGTGTCTTTATATTCTCTTTTGACTCAGTATCCATTTTGCCCCAAAGCACAAAACAATAATTGGAAAAGAAAGGATACTTATATGAGCTGGAAGTTAAAATATCATGTGACAATCTCGATAAGTAGCTAATTCATTTGAACGCAGTGGTGCCAAAAGTATGAATGGATGACAAAGAGAACAGTCATTCTGATGCAATAAGATGGCAGTGTTAAGCAGTCTTTAAATAATACATATTCTAAAACACAGAGCTACATCATGAGTTTGATACAGTCACCTCAGTAAGGAATTAAACATGAAAAAATGTTTCCTCTGAAGTTGCTTAGAAGATGAAAATACATATGGAATGTCTTACTGATTACTTAAAAAAGAAATTGTGCCATTAGTTATTGATGTTAGAATTTTATAAATGATGAGGAGATAGAAAGTCATTATCATAAAAGTATAAACTGCAAGGCAGTTTCACATTATCTCAAATTTCTGCTAAAGTGAAAATGCACTAGCTTCACAAATTAAGCATTTTCACTACAAACTGCCTTTTTTCTCACCTCCTGATTTATACAGAAACTTCTGAAACACCTTACTCGTTATCAGCAATGAAACAAAACTATGAAACAGACAAGATGTGTGTCAGTCCTTCCAAATCAAAGATGGTTTCTCTTTGGGTGAATGTGTAGCTTTACAGGTCCATTAAAATCTACTCGAACCTTCCTTCTACTCTATTCCTGGTACTGAGCAAAGCAAATTATGTCACACCTACCATGGCACTCCTCTTCCTAGAAACAGCCCTGGCTTCACATGGGTGGGGGGCTGGGGAGGAGAGGCCCCTGCATGGTCTGCCTCCTCCTCCAGCCTTACCTAGTACCTCCTCCACCTCACTCACTACCATCACCCTGCGTCTCAGAGGCCAGCGCAGTGGCAGGCACACAGCTGGGGCCCAATAAATATTTGTTAAATGAATCATTTTTACCATTTGACAATGTAACAATAAAACATTGCCTCACAATTTTGAAATTTGTTTATTTCCAAAACAATTTTATGTAAGGAGAGAATGAATTAGTAATGTAATGAGTCCTTTATTCTTTGTATGAATTTTTATGTATTTTGAAAGTTTACAGTAGGTAAACTTACATATATTTTAACTCCAAGTAATTACTGCTTTGATTGATTAATTATTTCAACAAATAAACGTCTTGTATTCTAGGCACAAGAATAAGCATTAGAGAAGATGAATTTAAATATTCATTTATCCTATCATTCAACAATCATTTACTACAAGCTAAGTGTCACTTAAAATTGTTAGATACACAGCCAAAATCTATTGGCAGGTGAGATGGGAGTTTTTATATTTCCCAACACACACACACACACACACACACACACAAGCACTATAGGAGATATTAGTGGAAATCTGTGGTTTTTTTCTTTAGAAAGAGAGAAAAGGGTCTTGTAGCAATGGACAAAAGTGGATGGGTGGCTTGTGCAGGACCCTGACATAGCCTGAAGGAGGGGACTTGACACATTTGCCTGTCTAGGAGAGCAGCTCTAAAGCCTGGTAATGAGGAATATTCTGAGCAAGTGAATAAGCAATGGGCAATCTTAGATTATGGATGTCTCGTGAATATATGAACTGGGAACTACTCAAGGTCTGGGCTCTCTCTTGGATCCTAAATGGACTTGTACACTGTGGGTTTATGGTAACCACCGTCATGAAACTATGCCTAGAAATAAGGCCAACATATTAGGAGATAGAGAGTCTTAGAGGAAAAGCACATATTCTACAACTTAAGAAAGGCTTGCTATACTTTTATTATGAAGTAAAGGGCAGTCTCCTATTGAGAATATTTTGTGTTTATCTTGGGTAGAAGTTTTCCCAAAAGGGTCCCTGGGGCTGATAGTATGTCTCAAAGTTCTATCCCATAAGGAAAAGGGGGGTCCCCAAGCGTCTGAAATGCACATTCTAAGCAGACACTAGCATATACAGAACACAAAATTCAGAGATGGGTCTTCAGGGACTCTTAGATCAGTCTGGCTGCCCTAACCACAAGAGAGAAAACTCAGAGTCAGAAAATTTTAGGAGTTGGGGAAATTTCAGACACAGAATATTAAATCTGGGCTCAACCTTGGTGAGTAAATAATTCTTTGTGTTTCTGTACCCTGTGTGGAGCGTGGGAGATAGCTCAAGGGGTTAAATACTTTATCTAAATCCTCTCTCCTGTAACAGGTACAAAGACTATTTTCCCTGGAAGAAAGGGCTGATCAAATTTAAGATTTCAGCAAATGGCCTACTTTGAGCTCTTTTTTTGTCCCATTTGCCTTTGTTCTTGGTGTAGTGCCTATAAGAGCTTCAACATTTTTATATGAATCAAATCATAGTCACAATTAAGTTTTCTGTAAATGTTTTTTTCCTTAAAAAAATTAAAATTGGAGCCCTGTAATGTAGTAAAACAATGTAATCAACCTAGATGTTAAGGTAAGCCTCTGATCCACGTATCAGAAGTAACTCAACTGGTTGAAAGCGACAGAGGAAGTGGAGATGGAGTTGGGTATATGGCCAGTTTGTACAGAGGTTAACGCCACAAGCTTTGTAGTGGAACAGACTTTGGTTTGAATTCTGGCTTAACTGCTTACTAGCTTCCACTAATGACCTTAAGCTAGTTATTTAACCTACCTGAGGTTCACTATCTTCATTTAAAAATGCTTAGCATGGGGGCCGGCCCAGTGGTGCAGCAGTTAAGTGTGCACGTTCCACTTTGGCGGCCTGGGGTTCACCGGTTTGAATTCTGGGTGTGGACATGGCACCAGTTGGCAAGCCATGCTGTGGCAGGCGTCCCACATATAAAATAGAGGAAGATGGGCATGGATGTTAGCTCAGGGCCAGTCTTCCTCAGCAAAAAGAGGAGGATTGACAGATGTTAGCTCAGGGCTAGTCTTGCTGAAAAATTAAAAACAAATGCTTAGCATGAAATTATTATTACAAAAACAACAGCAGTTATTGTTGCTATTAATAAAAATGCATGTATTCTGAGGGCCTGGGCCCCAAAGACAAAAAGGAATATTTTTTCTTCTATAAAGTTCTATACATTACAACATTCCCTTGTAGATATGATCTGTTTCCTAAAGGAGAAGGAAATAACATCATCTGGGTTCCTAGGACATTATTTTTTCCTTCAGCTCATTTTATTTATTTATCCCAGTCACAATCTTTTTGTTAATCTTTTTGTAACATTTTGGTATACTTCCTTGGCTTTCTCTTTATGCAATCATGAGTAAACTTATTCTTATTTCTATTCAGTAATGTAAACACTGTCTTTTAAAACATTATGATAGGGGCTGGCCCCATGGCCGAGTGGTTAAGGTCATGTGCTCTGCTTCAGCAGCCCAGGGTTTCGCTGGTTTGGATCCTGGGCGCGGACATGGCACCACTCATCAAGCCATGCTGAGGGGGCATCCCACATGCCACAACTAGAAGGACCCACAACTAAAAATATACAACTATGTACTAGGAGGCTTTGGGGAGAAAAAGGAAAAATAAAATCTTTAAAAAAAAACCCAAAACATGATACATTTTAGGATGAAAATGAATAAATAGCAAGAGACAAGAGAAGGTGGCCTGTGAATAAATAAATAAATGATGATGCAAAGTTAATGGAAACACTCAGGAGCCTCAGCTTATGATTCCTCATAATCTAAAAATCCAAAGGGCAAATACACCACGTTTATTGATGATAAACTGCTATTTGTTAGACATGAACCCTTCCAGGGAGGAGGGGTATTATCATTTACTAAATGCACAGTTCAAGTTTTACTGGTGCTAAGATAATACATGTGATGCCGTTAATTCCATCATAGAAATGTGACCCAAGTATGAGAATGTATCCTAAGAGCAATTACATAGTAATAATACTCTGTTTTTTTTGGTAAAGATTGGCACCTGAGCTAACAAGTGTTGCCGATCTTCATTTTATTTTCCTGCTTTTTTCTCTCCAAATCCCCCCAGCACATAGTTGTGTATTTCTAGTTGTAGGTCCTTCTAGGTGTGGCATGTGGGATGCCGCCTCAACGTGGCCTGACGAGTGGTGCCATGTCCGCGCCCAGAATCTGAACCAGTGAAACCCTGGGCCGCGGGAAGTGGAGCACGCGAACTTAACCACTTGGCCACGGGGCTGACCCCAAATAATACTCTATTAAACATACTTGCTGCTGTATATATACAAAAAGTATTCCACTTCTAGGAGATTTATGCACATTGAAATGACTAATCATGACTCTCTACATGTGCAGAAGAATTAGGAACCATCTAAAACTTCCCTAAAAATACTCGAACTTGCCTGTTTAGGTCTCTAGTGATATAATCCTGCTTATATCTTTGATAAGCATAATTAACAGAATGCTGACTCTATTAGAAAGTAGCTCAACGCTCAAAGCTGCCCTGCACCCTCAATTTCCAAACTCCAACCACTTATCCACATGGATCCCATCATCATGAAATAAAGATTTTGGTGTACTTAGAGTTATTTTCCCATACATATTTAACAATCTAGTTTTTGTGTGTGTGTGCAAATAAAATTAGGTTCATATTATAGTTGTCTTACAGCCTGTGTTAATTTGTTAAAATTTATCATACAAAGAGTTTTAGAAAATATTTATGTACACTTTAAAGAACAATAAGATAATCACCGATTTACTCACCAACCAGGTTAAGAATGACATCATTATCAGACTTTAGAAGCTGTCTGTGGGCCACTTCCTGATTGTATCCCCTCCCTTGGCCCCACAGATAATCACCATCGTTAATTTTGTGTTAATTATGCCCTTGTCTTTCTCTATTATGATACTATTTATACACGTACTCCTAAAAAATCAGTAGCTTGATTGTGCCTGATTTTGAATTTAATATAATGGAATATTGTACGCTTTCTTTTCTGACTTGCTTCATTCTTTAATGTGCTTTTGGGATTCATTCACAGTGATGCCTTAGCTGTAGTTCATTTTCAGCTGAAAAAGGTATATACTTTGTATATACTTGTATGAATATACCAGTTTAGCCATTCGTTTCCAGTTTCTAAAAATTACATATAATGCTGCTATGAACAAATTTTTAACATGTCTCCTGGTGCATGTATAGAAGAGTTCCTCTATTAAATATAGGGAAGTAGAAGTGTTGGATGGTAGGTATGTGCAGTCAGCTTTACAGACAACACAAACTGTGTCCTAAGTAGCGGTACCAATTTAGATTCTCAGCACCAGTGGGTGGGAGAGGACTGTGCACTGCAGCCTAGCCAGTTTTTTTTTTTTTTAATATCTGCTAATCTGGTAGATAAAGATGGTACTCTATTATAGTTTAAATTGGCACTTTCTTGATTAAGAGTGTGAGCCCCTTTTTCATATATTTATCAGCCATTTGAGTATCTGCTTTTATGTGAGACATATATAATTAAAAATTTTCTAGCAGCCACATTAAAAAAGTGAAAGGAAACAAATGAAATCAATTTTAGTCATGTATTTCAATTTAACTGAAAATATTTTGATTTCAACATGTTTTCAATATAAAAATTCTTAAGAAGATATTGTACGTTCTTTTTTTTTTGGTACTAAGTCTTTGAAATATGGTGTGTATTTTACATTTACAGTACATCTCAATTGAGACAAGCCACATTTCAAGTGCTCAAAGCCACAGTGGCTTGTGGCTATCCTACTGGGCAGCGCAATTTAGATACTAAGCCTTTGCCAGGTAGATTTACTGTAAATATCTTCTATCAGTGTGGGGCTTCTTTTTTAACTTCTTTATCTTTTCATGAATCAAAATTATGAAATTTAACTTGTCAAATATATTTATAATTTCCTTTATGGTCTGCATTTTCTTTAACTGGTTTAAAAAAACCCTTCACTTTCCTTGGGTCATAAAGATATACAACTATATTGTCTATTAAAAGTTTTGCAGTTGGCAAATAACATGGTTATGTATGTAGAAAATCCAAAGGAATCAACAACAAAAAAAGTTACTAAAATAAATGAATTTAGCAAGGTTGCCTTTTTTGAGATCAGTATATGAAAATATATTGCATTTCTACATACTAAAACAAACCACCGGAAATTAAGAAAAATTCCATTAACAAATAGCAACAAAAATATAAAATATTTAGGAATAAATTTGACAGAAGATGTGCAAGATCTGTACACTAAAAACTACAAAACAGTGCAGAGAAATATTAGACTAAATAATGCAGAGATATACCGTGTTGATGGGTTTATTGCTAAAGATATCAATTTTTCCCAAATTGATCTGTAGAGTCAACACAAACCCAATTAAAATCCCAGTAGGCTTTTTGTAATTGACAAGCTAATTCTAAAATTCATAGGGAATTGTAAGGACCTAAATAGCCAAGACAACTTTGCCTCCGTCTTAGCATCCCACTGGGGGTTCGTGTACAGTCCTTAGAGATGACTGCTGCATGTACATCCCCTCAGAACCTTTCTGATGTGAAGCCAACCAAACTATCTTCTGCGTGGACTAGCTGGTCCTGACTTCTGGGATGGACTCTGCCGTGGGTGGAGGGGGCTGGGGCTGCTGCTTCTGGATATTCCTGACAGAAACCCAGTCTTGGCTCTGAACAATCCTCCAAAGGTTGTTCATTCATCTGCTCTGCCTCTTGGTAGGAATCCCTCTCATTAAATGTATCCCCCTTAGCCACAGGTGATCCCTTCCAAGACCCCCAGTGGATGCCTGAAACCGTGGATAGTACCGAACCCTGTATATACTGTTTCTTCCTGTAAATGCATACCTATGATAAAGTTTAATTTATAAATTAGGCACAGAAAGAGGTTAACAACAATAACTAATAATAAAATAGAACAATTATAACAATATACTGGTAATAGAAGTTACTGTAGATCTTAGCAACCTCAGCATATGATTCTTTTTCTTTCCTTATTAAGTTGAGAACTTTCACCTTTTCACTTAGAGGAAGCACTTTATGGCTTCTCTTTGGCATATCCGAATTGCCGGCATCACCACTCTTGCATTTTGGGACCATTATGAAGTAAAATAAGGGTTACTTGAACACAAGCACTGTGATACCACGACAGTCGTTCTGATAACCAAGACAACTACTAAGTGGCTATCAGGCAGGCAGTGTACACAGAATGGATAGGCTAGACAAAGGGATGATTCATGTCCTGGACAGGATGGAGCAGGGTGGTGTGAGATTTTATCACGTTACTCAGAACAGCACACGCTTTAAAACTTATGAATTGTTTATTTCTAGAATTTTCCATGTAATATTTTTGGATCACAGTTGATTGCAGGTAACTGAAACCATGGAAACTGAAACCATTTTGGACCACAGTTGATCACAGGTAACTGAAACCATGGATGAGGGGGGGACTACTGTAATTTCTTAGGGTCATTCAGCTAAGCAGCAACATACTTTCAAAACAAATGATCTCAGAACATTATCTCAGAACAGAAGCAAAGAGAAACTTTAACCCTAAAATCGACCCCCATTCTAATAACTTTCCTTTTATCTCAATGGGCCCATTCAGGTTGGCAGGTATAGGACTCTTGTGTGCTTTGTTCAAGAGGAGGGACTGTGGAGAACCGTAAACATTTTCTGCTCTGAACTTCCACCTACTCCCTTGTTCTCTGGTACTGAGAAACTAACCCACTCCCTCTAAATTCCTCCTTTGAGCCAACAACTCCTAGAAAAGGAGGTAATGGCCTGCAACAGCCAAACTGCAAGGAAAAAACTCATTTCTGCAAGATTGCAACACCTGTCTGACCAACACCCACCAACCCTGCAGCTGGCGCTTGGCCACTTTTGTCTCTTTTCCTCTGTAAAATCCTCTCTTCATTTTCAGAGAGAGACTTCCTTTGAGTATGCTCTCTGTTGCAACTACTTGAACAAAGTAGCTTTTCTGTTGCATTGTGAGATTCAGAGAAGTTTTGAGCAACTGACAGAATTTTACTCTCATTCTTGAAAGATATTTTCTCTGGGTATAGAATTATAAATTGATGTGTATTTTCTCTCAGCATATTGAGGATATAATTCAATTCTCTTCTGGATTCTGTTGAGAAATAAGCTGTAGGTCTAATTGCTCTTGCCTTGAAGATGATTTCTTCTTCCACCCTTTTAAACTGCTTCTATGATTTTCTCCCTCTCTTTGTTGTTACGCAATTTCACACCAATGTGTTTAGGGTGGATATCGTCTTACTTATACTGCTTGGGACGCTTAGGGCTTCTTAAAGCTGTGGATTCAAATATTCTAGAATATTTTCAATTATCAGATCTTCAAATACTGCCTCTTCCCCATTCCCTCTATTTTCTCCTTATAGAGTTCTGATTTGAAGTATATAAAACTTCTTATCCTAACCTCTCTTATATCCTGATCTCTCATATTCTTTGTCTTTGTGTTTCTTTAGACTTTGTTCAGGATAACATGCTCATATCTGTCCTCCAGTACATTAACTGTAAGTCAAATCTGCTGATAAATCTATAGAACTAAATTTTAAACTTAATTTATCATATATTTCTTTTCTAGAATTTGATAATTATTTAAAAAATCTGCTACTCCTTGCTTGTATTTTCAAAATCCTCTTTTATTTTTAAAATGTATCAACCACGGTTATTCTATATTTGTCTAACAAACCCCACACCTGAAATCTCTGCAGGGCCATTACTGCTATCTTGTGTTTTATTGACTTGATTTTTGTTCATGGTGCCCTAGTACCTTTGTATTTTTTGTGATTTGGACAGTGAACTGCTCGTTTTCCTGGAATTTTAGACACCTGGGGGCTGCTGTAGAACTGGAACCACTTTAGAAAAAGTCTTCAGCTGGAGATTTTTACAGACACAGGTGGCATGAATTCAGGCTGAAGCCCATGTAAGGGCTGACTTCTGGTTTTAAATTCCTGGGGTAGGGCACTTCCCCTCTGTCCATGCAAGGGTTGTGAAAGGAAAGTTTCCTTGTTGTCCCTTTTTGCACTGGAACATTTTTTTCTTTAATAACAGCTTTACTGAAATATAATTCTCATGCCATAAAATTCATCATTTTAAAGTATATAATTCAGTGATTTTTAGTACATTCACAGAGTTGTGCAACCACTACCACTATCTAATTTTAGAACATTTTCATCACTCCAAAAAGAAACTCCATCCCCGTTAGCAGTCACTTCCCAGTCCTTCCTTCCCCTAGCCCCTGGCAACCACTAATCCACTTTCTGTGTCTATGGATTTGCTTATTATGGACACTTTATAGAAATGGAATCATATTGTATGTGGCCTTTTAAAAGTGGCTTCTTTCACTTAAGATAATATTTAAAGGTTATATATGGCCACTTTCATATTTCATTAACTCTCACAATTCAGGGTATAGCCCTTGATGTCCTAACTTTACCTGAGTGTGACCTTGTGATTAAGTTTTGGCCATTAGAATGTGAGCAGAAATAAGGTATTTCACTTCTAGGTCATTTTCTTAAACGAAAGCTGCTTGCCTTCTTTTTCCTTTTTCCCCATTTCCATAGTCTGGCACAAGGTCTTGGTGATGGTGAGTTGGCTGAAACTACGTAAAGAGTATAGTCTTCAAATTAACAGAGAAAGAGAGTGGAGACCTAGCTCCCTGATCATCTTCTGGTGCACAGCCACAGGGTTAGTACCTCTGAAATACTGAAATTTATTGAAATCAACTCTGTTGAGGTTGGTCTTTCAGTTATATCAGTTTAGCCTGTGTGCTAACGTAATGAGAACACAGTGTCATTTATTTTGTCATTTGCCTACTGATTATTATTCCAATATTTTTAATAATACTACTGCTGCCATGAACATATATATCTTCGACTTCCTCTCCAATTATCTCCTTATAACACAATTCTAGAAGTAGGGTTGCTCGTTACCTATAATGTGTGGACATTATTAAGCCTCTTGACACATGTCTACAAATTTCCATTTAGAAAGATATCTTGTTTTACTCTCAACATCAGTGCAGAAGAGTGCTTTGTTTGCTCACTTAAAAAAACTTAAAAGATAATAACCTAAAAAGTGCTATTTGGTAACCTGCCTAGGGTAAATAATAGTAAGTAATGAATAGTGAAAACTATTCATTTTATTATTTGTATAAGTTCTGATGCTAACAAAACAACAACACGCATCTCTTCTAGTGACTTAAAGTAAGCATCCCTAAGCCTTTCAACTGGGAAACAATGGTAAAAATTGTATTATGTTTGCAATATAATTATCTTTAAATACACTGAAAATGCTAACATTTTCAGCATACGCTGAACTTATTTTGGATTTCTGACTTGCATTTCCTGAGCTATATTTATAATGTTATTTTCCCATTTCAGCTCAATATTTTCTCATTTATATTGTGGTTCTGTAGCAGAAAATGGTTTTCTCTTTTCATAAGCAACAGCAATTTTGAAAAATATTGTAAGTGGTGATTCGACACAAAACGAGGAGCTAATCCAATAACCCATCTCTTCTAAAGTAGCTAAATATTTCAGTGGGTTTCACAAAGATGATGAAGACAACAGCAACCCTAATTTTTGTTGTCTCATGTTGGTAGCTTTTATTCTGTAAGAATGATAAATACCATCAGATAATCTAATCATAGTCCAAGATACAAGTGTGCTTTAAAATAGAAGTTAATGAATACATGTTATAGGCCAGTTACAGTAAACACAGATATACACAAACACTGAAAACCGGTCATGAGTCAACCTACACATCCCATCCGTATGAATATAAAAGCTATCGTTTTCATTAAAATCTACCTCAAACATGATTTTTATTCAGGGCTGTGGGAGGCAGCCTGCAGGATGTCCCTCAATGATCCAACCTCATGGTACTCATGCCCTTGTGTAGCTCCCACTGAATAACCTATGTAACTATTATTGTGGAATGATGGAGTAGGACTTCTGAAGCTAGTTAATAAAAGATATTATGACTTCTGCCTGCCTCTCCCACATCACTCGCTCTGGAAACCAGCTGCCATGTCATGAGGACACTCAAGCAGCTTAATAGGGAGCTCCACAGGAAGAGAAAATACAGCCTGACTGACAACCAGCATTGACTGGCCAGCTGCAGTCAAGCCTTCAAATGACAGCAATCTCTGAGTGACACTGAACCAGAACGTCTCAGCTAAGTTGTTTCTGGGTTCCTGATCCATAGAAACTGTATGGCACAATAAGTGTTTATTGTTTGAAGCTGTAAAGGTTTAGGGTTATTTGTTACATAACCTGAAGAAGAAACTGAAAACAAAAGGTGACACCTTGATACTAAATTAAAATCTATATTCCCAAGCAACTTTTGATTCATCAAAAATTTATAACATCCCTATCATATATAAGAAGAGTCCTTTAACTTCTAACTGTAAAGCTGGTGCTTCTCTCCTGCGTAGACCCTCCAGCCTTCTGTGTTCAGCCTCCTTGCAAGGCACATACATACACCTCCCAGGACCCCCCACCCCAGGCTAGCGCGAAGGCAGAGGAGAGACTCACGAGATACATCAGCTCCATTCTGGGCTTTCCTGAGCTCTCAGTACATTTCCCATAACACCTCTGTATAACCATAAAAACCTCTCATACTCCTTTAGCACTAAATGAAGCTTAAAATACTTTATAAATGGTCCCCAAAATAAATCAGGGTAATGAAACAAAGGTAGTGCCTGTCTTCAAATTATATGCAATCGCACCATCCCTACTCCCTATTCCCACCTCAGGAAAGGCACAACCACCTGGAGAATTGCAATGATGTTTTTAAATTTCACAATTAACTTTAATTTCAAAATTCAAGAAAATTAACGTTCTTTAATTTTGAACATTAGCACCCCCACGGTACACTTTTATAGGGACTGATCCAGAGTCATCTCTAAAATTACAGTAAAAATAAGCTTCACTTCCACTGCCGCTGGCAAAGTAAACCAAAGAAAGGAAACAAGTATGACAGCTCAAAAAAAATCTGAAGTTTAGCTAGCAGCTGGGTCAAAAAGATTGGAAAAATCAAGGCTACAAATTGGTCTGTACAACTAATAGCAATTCAAAAGGTGGAAAATGCATCTCAGTGAAATGCAGCAACTGAGTGATTTTAAAGTAAGGCCTATTATACAAAAACATGCTCAGAGACCAAGACAGATACTATCTTCACAGCACTCAAGTCTGACAACTGAGGCGGGTTGGTTGAATCATGTGTTCACATGACTCAGAAAGAAACTTGGTAGAACTTTCAGCTCATTGGTCCAGAGAGAATCAAATTTATAACAGCATAATTTGTAAACTGTCAGAATCCTTAGAGTATGAATTTGTTCCCAATCTGCAGTGGAGCAGCTGATACATACAAAATACATAATGAAGATTGATGCCCAGCTTTTTCTGTGGTTCCATGAAAAACAGATCCTTGCTGAGAAAACTTATATACAGTATTTATTGTAATATTTAGTTGGACCTATTCCAATCTTCTTAGGACATGGCAAAAATCAGGGCAACTCTAAAACTGCCATTGAGCTTCCCTACCCAGGCATCCATCTTCAAATCCTTGGCATTTTTGCAGAAAGGTAGTTGGTACTGACATGCTTTGAATGAAATTTGTAAACAGAAGAAATATTCGTGGCTAAAATCTCTTCTGGGAATGGTATAAATTGGAATGCAAAGTATGCTGAGTAAGATTTCGCAGGGCTATTTCCAAGGGGGGCAGGCTTGGAAGAACTGGGGCTGCCGTGGGTAGCAGAGTCAGAAACAAACAGAGAAGCGCCCCCAGAGATGATGACAATCTACTTGAGAGGGCCAACTTGGTGGCCTAGCCTAATTTCCCCTGGCACAAAGATAAGACTCAAAATTGGTAATAGTCCATTTTAAGATTATTTAAAAGGCAGCTGAATAAAAAGATTACTAGAGCAGAAAAATTCACCAAAGGTACCAGTGCTGGGAGCAAGAGGATTTAATTGGGAGTCAGCTGACTTATTTTCTTGTCCCAGCTCAGCCATTAATTAATTGGTCTTGTAAGCTTTAGCAAATCATTTAAAATGTCTGGGATTTGGTTTCCTCATCTGTATAATGAGAGGACAGGACAAGAATCTAGGACTTACTAGTTTGTACAAAATCAATATTGTGTTGAGGAAGATTCTCAGGCTGCTTGGAAACCCATTAGGAAAGGAGACGGTAATCAATTAGTAATGTCTGCCAGGACAAGGTGTGGTGGAAGAATGGCTGGAGAAGTGCACAGCCATTAGACTCAATCATCTTTAAGGGCACTTACAACTAGAACATTCTATCATTTATTCATTGAACACAACTAGCCAGAAGACCCATTGATAGGTTATTTCAACAAAACTACACCTTTAGGAAATATAAAGAGCTGAGTAACAAACAGAAAGAAAATTCTTTATTGTTAAAGCCTGTTAATTCAAAGAGGTAACAATGACTGTATCAAAGCAATGGATGTTCAATTAAAAAAAAATAAACAATTTAAAAAAATGGTAAGTACTAGGTTACACAGATACACAGATAAAACTCCAAGATCATGATCAGAAGATGGCTTTGCATTTCACAGGCCTGAGGCAATATTAACTGTCACAGGTATAAGAGCTGTCATAGGTATAATAGCAAGTACTTCATTAAAGCCCCTATACTTGGCCTGTTACATCATTGTAAAATTCTAAACAGCTAGAGCAGCATTTTAAAACTGATGTAAGCTTTACATCGTAAATTTGAAAAGAAAATGCAATAAGAAATAGAGCGGGCAATGGACTGCCACATTTTTAATCAGTAGCATTGCCGCTGTTATTAATCTATTTCTCAAGTGCTATCAGTTAACAAAAGCTTAGTTAAAAATGTAGATTAATCAAACAACAAATCAGAAATGATTTAAAGTAATTTTAGGCCAGACAATTTACACATTCATAAAAAATACTTTAAAGTACTTTTTGATGAAGTTGTAAAAAAATAGAAGTATAGGGAAACCACACTGAAATGAATTCAAATGCATTTCTTTATGAGACTTAGCACTAAGTTATCTGACCATAGTGGATGGCCTGTCCTTGGATCAAGGGTATGTGAAACCCAGTGGCAAGAGAATATGTTAATCATAAATATCAATATCACTGACTTTTTCAAGGTAATAAAACCTGCTTAAGTCCATATAATAGTTTGAGCTTTACTTGAACACTGAGAATAAAATAAAATTGGTATTCAAAAAAATAAGCAAAATCTGTCTTCATAAATTCTTGGAAACCTAGATTACGCTAATATATTTTTTCTAATAAACATCACCAAATATCATTTTGTAATAGAATGAACAAAACTATAAACATTTAAGGTCTTTTTTTTTCTTTTGGTCCCAGAATCCATCTTTAAGCATCTGAATGGGAAGAATATTTTTCTTAGTTCCAAGCTAATCTTTTAAAACTCTGATTTTGGGTTTACTTTTAAATCTATTAAATACATATGTTGTTTGAGATTTTCTGGCTCTAGGGATAGTGTTAAGTTATTCTGACATATCTTTGGCCTTAAAATAGGTTGCTATTTGTAACACTGGAAACAATGGACTAAATTATTTACCCATTGAAACAAAATATTTTTTGAGCCAGGTACCATTCTAGGTGCTAGAGCAGTGAACAATACAGAAGTTTCTGTCTGCACGGTTTATATTCTAGCAGTTGAAGATAGCTAGTAAATAAGGAAGCAAATAAATAATTTCAGGTAGTGGTAGTTGACATGAAGAAAAAAATACCAGAGTGATAAGACAGAGAAAAATTAAGTGGAATCAGGCATTTGACTAGCTAGTCAGGGAAAGGAGAGCCAGCTTCATAAGGATGTGACACGTATGACTGCACAGAACCCCACACTTAGAAGAGCTGACACATGGTTTAATGCTCTGCTGTCACTTCCTGAAACTTTTAATAAGAGGCCTTGCACGTTCCTTTTACACTGAGCCCTATGTAGCCAGGTCTTGCAGAGTACGATTGTGTTTTTTTTAAAACATTTTATTCAAGCACCCAGTAAACATCAAACCTCCAGTGCTCCCCCACCCTCTGTGAATTCTTCTCATGTAGGCATGGGTCTACCGGAAGGAAGTTGTGTCTGCTGACGGCTCCGATGGTGAAGAATGACGACACAGTGGCCTCAAAGGTACAGAGAGTTTTGTATCTGACATCCTTAAAACCAAGACACGGGGTATTTTACTTCCAAAGTGAAGAGTGCGTGTTCCGGCCTAGCTGTCAATCCAGAAAGTATGCACTACGGAAGGATCCATGTGGACTCGGCACAGTTCTTCTCATACACGATCTCCCTTGAGTGAGGGGGGAGTCTAACTACAAAACGTGCCATTTTCAAAGCACTCATTTAAAGCATTATTATTATTATTTCAAAGCATTATTTAAAGTGTGTAAGGATGAAAAGTAGAACTCTGCCACTTATCTTAAAAGAAAGCGCAAGTTCCAGGAGTTTTTGTTGTCTGACTAACAGAACATGCAAATTCAGGCAGTGAGGTCCTCAAGGAATGACATGCATCTTTCCCTGTTGTCGGCCCTGTGGTCCTGTATCTCCTAAGCACTTATTATATTTCCTTTAAAGATATAAGACACTTACTTTGCTTACAAAGGCAATCCAAGTGTGAATAAATAAATGTATTATCTCTTAACACCCCCCTTCCATGTTCCTTTAAATAGAAAAATGTGCTAAATGTCCCTTCATATCCTGTTGGGCAACAGCTGTCCCACCTATGGTTTTAAAAACAGACTGTAACTCGATCTTCTGAAATCCTTTCTTGAACTGCATTCTGTTGAAGAAGTCCTGGGAAAAAAGTCCTATTGATATTGTTGGTAGTCTCCAAAAGGTGAGGACGGTAATTGGGCTGAAGGCAACTGGGAGGGGTTTTCAGCAAACTGAGGACCACTGGGAAATTGTGCAGAGGCAAATCTTGTCAACAAGATACCAGCTCCTTCAGTTAAAGCTAGGAGAATGCCACCCATCGCGGCTGACCCGACCATGGCCACTGGTCCATTTCTCCTGGCCAGGATGGCTCCTGTTAAGGCACCACTTGTGATGGAGTTCCAGGGGGTCTTCCTTCCCTCTGACCTGAACCATACTGGAGTCAATCATGGAAAGCTCCCCAAACTGCAAAGCTCCCTCCCAGCTGCGGAGCCCTGGTTTTAGCAGCTGTCAAATTCGTGTGCAGTCTGTGGTTTACTCCCACTGGAGAATTGCGAAAGCCTTTGATTGCTTGAAAGATACCACCACCTATAGTACCTATCGTAAAGCCCCCCCCCCCCACAGTCATCCACAATTTGCCAGGGGCATGGCTCCCATGCATACTCCTCCATCTTGGCTCCGGCAGCCGAGAAGTAAGGTCTGAATGACAAAAAGGGGCTAGATCTATGCGACAACAGTGGAAGGACATTCTTTGAGAGGGAACAGCGATATTCTGTTGCTGCAAAACAGCAGGGTTTCTCAATCTTGACATATTTGAGAAACAGAAAGAAGACTAAGTCGATTGATGCATGGAAGTAAGAGAAATGCAGTGGTAGCAGATGAGGCCAGAGAAGTACTTAAGGGCCAGTTCATATAGTCTTGTAGGAGACTGGATTTTTATGTACGCACAAGGATAGTGTACCTGATGATAAGGTGTATGAAAAGAAAAATCAACCCACTGGCAGAGAGACACGAGAAAACGTGTCTGTTTTGGTGTAAACTGAGGTTGAAACACTATATATTATGTGCTTGCGTGTGTGTATGTCTTGTGAATATATATACACACATATCTATATACTATATATATTTAACTATCTTGAGCGTTTATATCCATAGGCCAAATATCATATCCGATTGAGGTTTCTTAGCGTACGATGAATAATCTAGGAATGTCCAATTAGAGGCGTTAACACAAAAATATGTCCTAGGACAGTTAACCCAGTAGAAGGGCAACTCAACCAGTGTGGAGTTAACCAAGATCATTACATATGAAAAGAGGCCTCACTGTCGTTATCTTCCATGGGCCCCCTGGGATACTAGGAAGACAGAAATTTCTAAATTTATTTGTAATAACGTTTGGAAAAGAGGAGGAATGTACCGCCACCCCACGGGCCCCCACCTAAAGTACAGGGCACAGGGCAACCACTCTAGGTGCCCTTTTACGGGACCAGCCTGCAGGCTGGTGACAGTCCTGCAGTATCTAACAGAAGCAAATGCAAAAACATCTCTGGAACGACAAGCTCTTAACTCAGGCTATACAGGGCTGCCACAGATAAAACTGTGCTGAAAATGAACTTACGTTACAATTACACAGAACACATAAGGAAACAGTCTACTGGGATCAATTGCCAGTAGATGATAACAGCAGACAACAACAAATAGAATCAGAGTTGCAAAAACTTTAGACTGTCAAACTATCACCTAGAAGCAAAAAATTAAGCATGATTCAATGATTTAAATGAGATATCTAAAATATGCAAAAATAAAACACTATAAAAATATTCAGATTTGAAAAAGAATCAAATATAACATCAAAAAAATATATATAGTCATAGAAAAAAACCCTTCATAGATGTGCTAATCAGCAGATTAGACCTCGTGAAGAAACTTAGAGAACTGGAGGAAGGATCTGATAAAATTCCCCAGAACATGACACTAAGAAAGATGACGTAAGAGACAGAGAGGGCAGAGGTCAACAGGCACGTCACTGGAATGCCAGCAAGACAGAAGCCGGAGAGCTTGAGGAGGGACAATATTAGAAGACACAGTGTCTGGGAGTTTTTCATAACTGATGAAAAACAACACTCTCCATATTTAGAAAGAACATTTATTCCTTAGCAGGATAAATAAAATTAAATTTGCATCAAGGGATGTCACTGTGAAACTACAGAATCCTAAAGAAAAGGACCAGAGCTTAAAGCATCCAAAGATGGCAAAGACCACTTCAAAAGGAAAGAACCCCCCTGGTGGCAGACCATTCAGAAGACCCTGGAATAATACTATGAAAGTGCGGGGACAAAAGAAGCGTCAGTCTAGATTTCTATGTCTAGGTTACCATGATTTAAGAGTGACAGAAAAATAAAGTAAATTTTCAGATAAAGCTTGGGAGACTCTACTACGAATACTCTTGCAGAAAAGCTTCTAAGGATACAGAATATGTATATTGCTTCTTACATATTCGTATATCTATGAACATGAGCTCAGAAAATAGAAAAAGATGAAACAAGAAATTATGAACAAAAAACTAGTGTGAATGTGCATAAATGTAAACAAGCTGTGACTTGAAGAGACAGCTGGTTAGAATGGTGGGAAAAAACACCATATATGCTCTTGAGAAGACACATAAACATATGGATGCAGACAGTTGCAATATTTATGAAGAAAAAAGATATAACAAACAAATATTAACAAAAAGAAAACTGGTGAAACGACACAATAATAGACATAATGGATTTTAAGGCAGAGATAGTTATTAAGGATTAAGGGTACTTAATAATAAAGGGTTCATTTCATCACAAAAATATAATAGTTCTAATCTTGTAAATGCCTGATTGAATATACTTCAAGCTATGGAAGGCAACACTGCAGGATGTCAAAGAAAAACTGACAACTTCATAATCATAATGATAGAGTTTAACATTCATTCTCAGAAACTGTTAGATTAATAATAATAATAATCTGTCAAAACCAATTTATTTCCAAACTAATGTAACGCTTATTAAATAGCTTTAGTATTCCCTGATTCCTCTGCTCTTAGCTTATTCTGCCACTTGTGGTAATGCAAGATAAAATAAAGGTGATACAGATTGGGTAATTAACTAATTTACCCAAGAAATATTTACTACAGGACCTCGAGGCTCCAGGCACTGTTCTAGTCTATGGTGTCACAGCACTAACAGAAAAGGTCACTGCTCTCCTGGAGCTTACATTCTAGATGGGCACACAGAAAACTAACAGATAACCATATAAAACGTTAAATGTGTATATTTAGACATTAAATGTCAACATAGTAATATAAATACTAAAAAGAAAATTAAAGCAGAGTGAGTAGTGCAGGAGTTGGGTGCATAGTTTGTTACCTTACAGGGCTCTCAACTAAGCACCCGATGCTCAGGTGATGAGGGAGCAGAGAAGCAAGAGGGTGCTCCCTGCAGGTCTCTGAAGGGACAGCTGTCCAGGCAGGTAGGAAACCAAAGATGGAAGCCTGCTCTGCCTCTGCAAGAACAGCCAGAACTGAGGCTGCAGTGGAGGGAGCGAGGGAGACAGCGTTGGGAGGGCAGCTCAGAGAGGTGTGTGTCGGGGTGCTCAGAGGGTGCAGCACTTTCTAGGGTGCAGTTTTTATTCTCAGTGACGTGGGAAGCCATTGCAGAGTGAATGGAAGAGCAGTGTGATCTGGCTTCCAGTTTTAAAGGGTCACTGTGGCTGTTTTGTGGAGAACACGGTGGTGGGGAGGGTGCGGGGGCCAGGGCTGAAGCAGGGAGCCCGGCAGGAGGCTTCTGTAGTAATCCAGAGGCAAGACAACAGTGGCCGAGACCAGGGCGCAAGCAGGAGAAGGGACAGGAGGAGAGGGATTCTGGGTCTATCGTGAAGATGGATAAAGGATGAGTCTTTCCAGGCAGCAGCAGCCACCCATGTTATACTCTCTCAGGTTCTTAATGCCTCGGATTTGTTTTTCTTTTCAGTGTCTCCACTCCCATAGGCTATTGGGTCTGAAACAACTGTATTTAAAAACTGATCAACTGCAACATGCTTTTAAAAAAAAAGCTTTGAAGAAGTTGTAAATACCGCTGAGAGCTCTCTTTGAAAATCCATTCCGCATAAATAACCTGCTCATTAAAAGGCAAAGGGAGTGAAGGGCGTTGGGGGGTGGCACCGCCTCAGTAACTCAGGCACCGAGGAAACTGGATCTGAGCGGGCAAGTCAGAGGCAAGGTCTTAGACAAATGGCAGAGAAAGAGGAGTTTCCTGGCCCTTTCTCCACTGTTTGCTGAACGGAAAAAGGAAAGATAGCTGAATGGTTGTTTTGGAGACACAGGCAGACAGCAGAAAGCTGTGCACAGAATCTGCCTAGTTCCACAGGTAACTGGACAAACCAGCAAGAGACAACTGAAGTCTAGTGTATTCATTAAACACTTGCCTCAGTAATAGCAGCTTTCCTGCAATTTTTACAGCCTTCTTTCTGATGCTGACTGCTGTATGAGAAAGCTTACAGTGACAAAATCTTAGCTGCGGCAGAAGAGAGGATTTAAAAATCACAAAACCAATCAGTAGATGAATGTATAATACAGTTTCACAAGGGCTCCTGAGAATGAGATTTCACGAACTAAAAATTAAGAAAAAGACTGCTGACAAATTTACATTTCAGAATTGACTCGTCTGATCTTGCCTGGAACCTCTGAAGCTGAAAAATTAGACCAAAAGCTCTCAGTCTGCTTGCAAAGGGAATGAAGAACCAAACTTTTGCCCAACAAATTGTAAGGCGCTCTTAAGGTGAATATCTAACTGATGGGTGGTGCCCGAGGAATCGCCCTTTTCCAGGATAAAATGGTGTTCTGTCCCTTTCTCCTAAATGCTACTGGATGCATTTTCCCCTGGACTCTAATTAGAAGCTAAACAGGATGCTGATTGCATTTATCATTACCTGCAAACTATAAAATGTCCATCAAAAGTCAGGTTCTCAGTTGTGAGCAAATCTAACCCAAGATAGACCTCAGTGCTACATAAGTGAAACTCCACTGTACTTGAAAAGATAGAACTTCCTCAAGCAAACGTCCTTATGGTTAAACAGACTAAGGAAAAAGATCTGAAAGTACTTCAGACAGTATACAAAGAGGTAATATTGCAAAATTTGAGAATTCTCTAAAGTGCTTAAATTTTGGGGGGAAACATAATTTAGTTGTTAGAAGTTTTGTCATGTAATGATGAAATCAAGCTATTTGAAAATAACTTTCTAGAAGTTAAAACTGCAAACAACCCAGATGGCCTTCAATGGGTGAACAGTTAAACAAACAATGGTACATCCAGTACCACGCAATACTAGTCAGCAGTAAAAAGGAACAAACTATTGTTACGTCACCATGAATCTCCAGGGAATTATGCTGAGAAAAAAGCCAATCCCCAAAGGTTACACACTGTACAATCCATTTATTAAACATTCTTGAAATGATGAAATTATTGAAATGGAAAAGATATTAGTGGCTGTCAGCGGTTGAGGACAGGGGTGGAGAGGTTTGTGGGGAGGGGAGCAGGAGGAAAGTGGGTGTGGTTATAACAGAGCAATACCAGGGATCCTTGTGGTGATGGCATTGTATCTTGACTGTGCTGGTGGATACAAACCTACACATGTGACAGCACACACACGTGTGATAGAACACAAACTGGGGAAGTCGCTAAATAAGATCGGTGGACTGCAACAATGTCAGTATCCAGGTTGTGCTACTGTGGTATAGTCACATGCAAGATGTTATCATTGAGGGAAACTGGGCAAAGAGTACATGGGATCTCTTTCTATTATTTCTTAAAACTATATGTAAATCTAGAATTATTTAAAAGTAAAAAGTTTAATTTGAAAAAAGTAAAGAGTGGCTGGAAGACTTGATAAACATATCAGTTTGACTACTGATTCACTGTCAAAGGTAAACTGATAAAGTTTTTCAGAATTTGGCTTTTAATAACAATATCAGGAGAATCTTGCAGTGGCTAATGGTGTCACCAAATGCTGCTTACTAAATGTAGAATTATTCTGCCCTTTGAAAATAGCTAGAAAAATACAGTTTTGTATGTTAGGGCAACTCTTAGAAGCCAAGTAATCCAGGAATTCAATCGCCTATTGATGTATAACATACATAACATAAACTCATTTTAAGTGTGTAAATCAATGAGTTTTGAGAATGTATAGACCGGTGTAACCACCATCACCACAAAGAAGATACTGAGCATTTCCATAGCTCCACAAAGTTCCCTCATGTCCAGTCCTAGTGAATAACTTATCTGCCTTTGGTCACTAGAGACTAGTTTTGCTTTTCGAGAATTTCATAGAAAGACAACTATATAGTACATATTGTTTTGTGTCTAGATTCTTCTGTCTAGCATAATGTTTTGAAATTCTACCAGGTTACTGGACATAGCAGTCATTCATTTTGATTATATCTGGGTGGTATTTAACTGTACAGATGTACCATAATCTGTTTATCCATTCACTTATTGAAGTAACATTTGGGGTAGTTTTCAGTTTTGTCAATTATGAATAAGGCTGATATGAACAAGAGCATATAAACCTTTGTTGGGCATGTTTTATTTCACTTGAGTGAATATGTAGTAGCTAAATTACTGGATTGCACAGAAAATTACGATAAACTTTATAAGAAACTTCCAAAATGATTTCCAAAGTGTTTGTACCAGTTTACACTCCCACCAGCAGCATGCTTCACAACCTCACCAACACTTAGTATTGTCCATCTTTTCCTTTTAGCTATTCTGGTGGGTGTGCTGTGTTATCACACTGTTTTAATTTTGATGAACTCCAATATATCATCTTTTTCTTTTTTCTTGTTTGTGCTTTTTGAATCCTATCTAAAAATTATCTGCCTCCTCTGAAGTCACAAAGATTTCCTCCTATGTCTTCTTATACAAGATTTATGATTTTAGCTTTTAAATTTAGGTCTATGATCCATTTTAAATTATTTATTGTTTATGGTGTGAGGTAAGGATTGAGGTCCATTTCCCCCTGATACTGACAGACAACTGTTCTAGCACTATTTGTTGAAAAGACTATCCTTTCCTCACTGAACCAACTTTCTATCTTTGTGGAAAATCGATTGGCCATACATGTATGGATCTATTTCTGGACTCTATTCTGTTTCATTCATGTATACATCTGTTCTACCAATTCTATGTTGTCTTGATTACTGTAACTTTATAGTAAGTTTTGAAATCGTTTAAGCCAAATCCTCTTGTTGTCCTTTTTCAAAAATGCTTTGGCCACTCCAGTTCTTTTGCAGTTCCAAATAAATCTTAGAATGAACTTGCCATTTTTTACAGAATAGCCTGTTAGGATTTTAATTGGGATTATTTGAATGTATAAATCAATTTGGAGAAGACTGATAACTCAACAACATTGAGTCTTCTAATTCAAGAGCCTGGTATATTTCTCTAGTTAGTTCTTCTTCAATTTCATTCAGCAATATTTTGTAATGTTCAGTGTAGTGATCTTGATATTTCTTGTTAAATTTATCTTTAAGAATTTATATGTTTTGATGCTAGTATAATTAGCCTTGCTTTAAAACCATTTCATTTGCCAGTTGTTAATAAATAAAATCTATTTTTGTACATTGACATTTTTCTGAGATCTTGATAACTTCACTTATTTGTTCTAGTAGTTTTTTTTTTTTTGCTGGGGAGGATTCCCCATGAGCTAACATTTGTTGCCAATCTTCCTCCTTTTGCTTGAGGAAGATTTGCCCTGAGCTAACATCCACGCCAATCTTCCTCTATTCTGTGTGTGGGTCACTGCCACAGCATGGCTGCCAACGAGCAGTGTAGGTCTGCGCCCAGGAACTGGACCTGGGCTACTGAAGCAGGGTGTGCCAAACTTAACCACTAGGCCCTGGGGCTGGCCCCTGTTCTGGTAGCTTTTATGTAAAAATAACGTCAACTGAAAATAGAGTACATCTTCCTTTCCAACCTGTATGCCTTGTCTCGCCTTATTACACTGGCCAGGACCTCCAGTAAAATGTTGCACAGAAGTGGTAAACTGGACATGTTTACATTGTTACTAATCTTAGAGGGAAATATTCAGTTTTTCACCATTAAGTATGAAGCTGGTAGTAGGTTTTTCACAAATGTCCTTTAAAAGGTTGAGGACATTTCCCTCCAATCCTAGCCTTCTGAGAGGTTTTATCATAAATGGATGTCGAACTTCATCAAATTTTTTCTGCATTTATTGAGATGGTATCCTTTATTCTTTACATACAATGAATTATATCAATTGGTTTCAAATGTTAAATCACCCTTGCATTCCTTTATATTGCTAGATTCAATTTGAGAATTTCTATGTGTATACATATAAGGAATATTGGGATGTTGGTCTGTAATTTTTCCCTTCTTGTAGTTTTTGTATGGTTTTGGTACCAAGATGATATCAGCCTTATGAGTTGGGAAGTTGTTCCTCCCACCTCCCCCAGCTATTTTCTAAAAGAGTTTATGTAGGATTAATATTATTTCTTCCTTAAATATCTGTTATTCACCAATAAAGCCATCTGGG
The DNA here is from genome assembly GCF_041296265.1 of Equus caballus. Taxonomy (NCBI): domain Eukaryota; kingdom Metazoa; phylum Chordata; class Mammalia; order Perissodactyla; family Equidae; genus Equus; species Equus caballus. Next base: position 266,844 of record NW_027222392.1, on the reverse strand, counting down.
TCTGGGGTTCTCTTTTTGGGAAGGTTATTAATTATAAACTTGATTTTAAAAATAGATATAAGAAGACTTAGGTTTTCTATTTTTTATGTGTCAGTTTTGGAAATTTGTGTCTTCAAAAATTTTGCTGGGGGCTAGCCTGGTGGCGCAGTCATTAGGTCCACACGTCTGCTTCAGTGGCCCAGGGTTCTCTGGTTCAGATCCCAGGTGTGGACCTATACACCGCTTGTCAGGCCATGCTGTGGCAGGCGTCCCCACATATAAAGTAGAGGAAGATGGGCCCGGATGTTAGCTCAGGGTTAGTCTTCCTCAGCAAAAAGAGGATTGGCAGCAGATGTTAGCTCAGGGCTAATCTTCCTCAAAAAAAAAATTTTGTTCATTTCATCTAAGTCCTCTCTCTTAATTCTAATAGTGGTGAGTTATGACGTCTTCTGTCTCTTTTTCCCCCCTTGATGAGTCTAGGCATAACTTAGTCAACTTTACTGACCTCTTAAAAAATAGCTTTCGATTTCACTTACTTTATTTACTGAGTTCCCATTTTCTATTTTATTGATTTCTGCTCTGTATTATTTCTTTTCTTCTACTTTGGGTTTTATTAGTTATTCATTTTCTAGCTTCATAATTGGAAGTTTAGATCATTGATGATTTTAGACTTTTCTTATTTTCTAATATAATTATTTTAAACTATACATTTGTCCTGAGCATTGCTTTATGCTGCAACACAACATTTTTTATATATTTTCACTGGGTTCAAAATATTTCCTAATTTATCTTTTGATTTCTTCTTTATACCATGGATTACTTGGAAGTGTGCTTGTTTAATTTCCAAATATTTGGGAATTTTTGCAAAAGCTTTTTTTTTTTTTTTTTACTGATTTCTAAGTTAATTTTATTGTGGTCAGAGAATGTACTTTGCATGAATTACAGGATATTTTTCAGACTTGTCTTATAGCCCAGAATACTGTAGATCTTAGTAATGTTCCATATTCATTTGAAAAAACTATGGATTCTGCTGTTGTTGGGTGGAATGTCCTGTAAATGTCCAGCTGGTTGACAGTATTGTTCAAGTCTTCTGTGTCTTTACTATTTTTATCTATTTGTTCTATCAATTACTGAGAGAGAGTAGTGAAAAACTCTCCAATTAATTGTGGATTCAGTTTTTGCTTTATGCATTTTTTGAAGCCCTACTATTACAGAAATATACATTTAAGATTCTTATGTCTTCTTGATGAACTGGCCCACTTGCAGCCTTCTTTGTCTAATATTAACAAAACCACTCCAGTTTTCATATGAGTAGTGTTTGCATGGTATGTCTGTTTCTATCCCTTTACTTCTAACCCATATATGTCTTTATATTTAAATTACTGTCCCCTCCCCCAGACAGCAAATAGTTAAGTCTTGCTTTTTTAAATCCACTTGGGCAATTTCTGCTTTTTATTTGGAGTTTCTAGACCATTTACATTTAACGTAATTTATCAATATAGTTGGTTTAAATCTACTATCTGTTTCTTTTATATTTATCCCATCTGTCCTTTGTTACTCTTTCTCTTCTTTAAGATTTCTGTTGCCTTAATTGCATATATTTTCACAATCCATTTTATGTTATTTCTCCTGTTTGCTTCTTAACTACCATTTTTTGTTTTAATTTTTAGTCATTGATCTAGGCCAGCATTTATTTTGATATAACCTGTTCCTTTATTATACATTCAAATATATTGAAAAGACTACCAGTATAATTCATATACACATTTGATACTGATATATCCATAATGAACTTTCAACAACTGTAAATACATTGCCAGTTCTTTTCATCTAAACCCGCACTAACTCTCACCTCTTCTAGATTATTCTGAGGCAAATGACAGATAACATATTATTTCATCTGTAACTATTTCTGTATGTATCTCTGCAAGGACTTTTTAAAAATATGAAAACAATAGAATTTTTCCATTGAAAAAATTAACAATAATTTCTTGATAGCATTAAGGAGCCTGTCACTGTTCAGATTTCCCTGATTGTCTTTGAAAAAGATTTTTTTCACAATTTGTTTGAATCAAGATTTAAATAAGGTCATTCCTTGCAAATGTTTTTTTTTAACTGGGGGGGGGGGGTGAAAAAGATTCAGTAAGATTTAAAAACACTGCTGCTGCCACTACCATCCCTGAATCCAAGTAGGCCTGCTGTTTGAGTTAAAATTTTAAATAATAATTAAAAAGATTTAATTTGCAATATTAATTAAACACAGCTCCTATACTACACACATTTTAAATTGGAGTTTCCATTTTACATTGAAGAATATCATTCTTGGGAATTCTCTGAAGCCTACAATGCCATATCTTAGGTAACACTCCATCTTTTGAAAGCTTCAATTTTGGACCATTTCCAATATGAGTGATTTCCTATTACTTCATCAATATTATATTGCCAAATTCTGTAAGGCCATAATAACATCTTCCAAGAGGAGGAAAACTGATCAGGAATACTCTCTTAAATTTTGCCTGCACTGTTTTATTTATGACAATTAAGAGTTAAAGTGACTTAAAAATGTGAAGACTAGGGACTTCAAAAAATTAATCAACCATTCTGACGTAGATTCTATTTCTGGAGTTTTAATGACATTGCTTTACCTCCCAAGGAAATGAGCTACAGATGTAGAGACAGCAATTGATAGGTTATGAGGACTAAGCTAATCAAAGACATTTAATAAATTATTCATAATTCCCTCATTGGACCTTTTTTTTATTAGCCTAAACTTTTTAAAAATCAAAGGTAAATTGGAAAACTCTATTACTTCAGGAAAAACACAAGAGGGCTTGAGAGCTGATTTTATCATGTCAAATAACATACTGACTCTCTAAAGAAATTTAATTAAGATTCTGATAATATTAAGCATTGTCATAATTGTATAAGATTTAATGAAAATGAGTTGAACATTTTTACAAACTTAAGAATGAATGCGTTTGTACTTAAGTGCATGAGGATTATTAGCTTTGAAAAGTATCTCAGTATATGCTAGCCACAATGAAAGTCACTTCTTACATTTCCAGTCTGGGAAAAATAGTTAACTGTTATTTTAGTTAAATTATATCACGTCCGCCATTCTATAAAAGAGAGACAAATGTCAAATAAATATAGCCAAAAAAGCTGCAGAAGTAGAATAACCTGTTCATGTTCATGTTTCAGAGTCCATTAGTGATATTATGGAGCCAGAGATTTCTGAAATACTTTCCCTTCTGTTCTGAGCATTTTTTTTTAATTCCAGAAATTCAATTAGATATTCAAGTCTTATTTAATTATCTATACTGTAGACTCTACAGTGTTCGAAAAATCCTAACTGTAACATGAGGCCTACAATGCGTCTTAGACTGATACTGAACTGGTGTGAAACAGTTTCACAAGAATTTGCCTAGTTCTTTTTAATTTGTGTGAACTATGGGTTTGTTTCTTGGTTGGGTCCATGCTTTATTGTCATGCTTCTCAAATTACATATGTTCTGATGTGCCACAGGATAAAATAGCACATTTTCTAGGAATAAAAGTTTTCCTTTTCTCACTGAAGAAAAATCGATGGATAAGTAATAAAAATTGTAATCTTAAACTGAATATGGCTATATTTTAGAATATAAAAGAAAATTCATATGCATTAAAAAAATAAAATACTGGATTAAAAGACAAACCTACCCTTTCACGGGTCTCTTTGGGCTCTGCTGCCAGAATCTCTATCCATTTGCCTTTATTTTACTTAGAGAAGTTGGCGAAAAGTAATGCTCTACTGAATTCACAAGAATTCTGAACATTACTATTTTTAAGAGTTTGAAAGAGTTTAATAAAAAGTGCTTAGAGGATCAGATGCTTTAAATTTGTTTTATATCTAATACACTAGGCATGCTTGATTGTGTATTTTATCTTGGGCTAGTATATTATTATTCCATTGTGGTTTGGCCCATTTCCAATTTCAGAATGCCTTGAGCCACAAATGTAGGTAGTGAGTGACTTTATCCTTCTCTTCTGAAAACGGCAGCACACACAGAAACATCTCATTCCATCTTTGACCTGGAAGATGAAAGAGGAATGAAGGGTATTGGGAGAACATTAAGTTCTCTGAACATCTCACTAAGGAGTGCTCAGCACAAACTCACAAGGGCTACAAAGTCTCTTTTTAAAGAATCAGACTAAATCACAACCAGACGGTCGTGTGTTGCTCATTTTGGGGGTGGTGTATGTGTGTGCTGGGGTGGGGTGCAGGAGGTCACCAGTCAAAGTTACACTGCTGCTACGAGTCACAGGTAGATCCACAGGACGATCAACTCCACTCCCGTGTCAATTAGGACAGGCTCTGTCAGCTTCTACTTGGGGATGATCTGCCACAGATTTAGGCTTCGGATCATTTATATTCTCTCAGCCACTCACATAACGCAGAAAACAGCGCCTTGTCTGAAATGAAACTGCTGCACTACAGGACATGAGACATTTATAGAAGCCAGTCGAGAAAAGCAACTGATGGCTGCTGAGGGGTTTAATGAAACAAAGATAGAGTGCCCTTCATCCGCATTCATAAAATAGTTATTTGTACACAGTAGATCATAAAATTTAAGGCTACACATACTATTCTGTCCTCATCATTTAATATATTTGAAATACATGTTTTAAAAATATCAAAATCCACTGTATACAGATATTTAAAAATATATCCACTGTATTTCAATACTAAATCTCTAAGACAAACTCAAAGCAGTGAGTCTTCTCAGCACTCTGTCAATAATATATCTGGGGGAGTTCTGCTTACTTCAAAGGCAGCTCCTTGCCCAGCCAAGAAAGATCTACAAATGAGAAAGCTCCTCCAGACAAGGCTGACTATGTTCTCAGAGTGCTTCCTGAGCCAGCTCCAAGATATACATTCCTTGAACTTGTATAGGCTTGCCTTGCTTTATCTTCATTCTATTTCTCCAGTTTCTTCTCTTCCTTGTCCTTCCAATTTGGATAGCTTTATGATAGCATTTTCCAGCTCTTTGTCCTCTACCCATGCTTCCTAATCTATTTCGTGCATTCCTACGCCAAATTCCTCTTTTGAGCTTCCTTGGGTCACTCCTCTGACCCAAGTGACGTCCCTAGGTGTGTGATCCCCCTTCCTAGTTTTGCCAAATGAAGGGAACCAGAAGACATTATGCCAAAATAAGCCTTTTTGACATTTTGAGCTGAAGGCAATTAAGCAGTAGCAAATGCAGGAAAAGCTCTCTGCCCTCTCCCTATTTGCCTAAAAGCAGGATATAAATTTACAAAGGTGTCCCTTCTTCCCTCTCTAACAGGAAGGACAAAAGTTAATCACAGAGCAACTTTAGACCCTACCAGCCTGTAGATGGCACAGAGGAATCTACATAACGAACTTTACTAAACAGCCTTTATCTCCCACTCCTTTCCCATATATTTGCCTTCCTACAATATGCCACCTCTAGAGACTCAAGGTCCTTTTCCTTTGTCTTGTCATTTCTCTAAAAATGTATTGTTCTTTGTTTAAGATGCTATATAAGCCTGAATTCTAAGCCACCTCTTTGGGTTACTCCTCTCTGAGTTTCTCTCCCGTATATATGAGATATACATGCTAATAAACTTCTGTTTGTTTTTTCTTGTTAATTTTTCTTTTGTTACAGAGCACAGTCCAGAACCTAAGATGGGTAGGGGAAAAATTTCCTCCCCTACACTAACGTGGTTTCCCAGAACTTGCCTCCCTCCTGGCTTAGGGCAGACAGAAATAATGCCATAAAAATCCTCAGACTTAGCTGGGCAGCAGTACTAAACACGTTTCCTGGTTTAATTGTAAAAGACATGAAATATTTCTGTGTACCTTCTTAATTTCTATTTAAAGGAGAAAAGTTGTTATAATAGATCAAAAATTATTTGCTAAAATGTTCACTGCTCCCAAGACATCAGGTATCTTATGAATCCATGAAGAACTTACAATGATAGCTCCGTTAACAGGGAAGAGGATGTTCTGGCCAAACATCCTTTGTTTACCTCTGATGTTCCTAAAAGTAGCTTCTGTGGCAGCGCCCAGGGCAAGGACATTTCTCCGCTTTATGATACCTTGGAAATTCTCTTTCAAGTGTGTCTCACTGTCCTAGTTGATCTCCCCCAAATTTTTACCAATACCAAGCTCTGCAATTCTATTTTGGGTTATAAGCAAAGTTATTAGTCACAGTTTGTTGAATAATTAAATAGGCATAATAAACGCAGATAAGACGTTTCATACACACTTTCCTCCAGATGAAAACTAGAGTTTGAATGCACAGATGTAGAAAAGCTTCAGACATTACTGAAATAGAAAACGTTGACTCAACACTGCTCTGCCCCTTTCCTTCGTCCCTTGATTCTCCTGAGCAGAATTCTGAATGCCTGTTTCCTCAGCCAAATAATTAAAAAGTAACAATAGGTCTATACAATCAAGTACTTCCTAAAAGCTCAATGTTAAAACAAATGAGATGATTTCCCATTGTCAATCGGTTTTCAGTCAACTAGCCTGCACTCACAGAAAACAAAACAGTATAGTTATATGAACAATAGTTTCCCATCCCCGAAGCTTCAGAAGTTTGATGGCTCGAATGCCTTAATAAATGCGTTTCCACGTATTACACATCAATCTCATTTTTAAGCTTTCAATGAAATTTTCATTAAGAATAAAAAACGTTACTGCAGCATTATTCACAAGAGCCAAGATATGGAAACAACCTGTGCCCATCCACAGACGAATGGATAAAGAAAACGTGGTATACATATGCAATGGAATATTATTCAACCATAAAAAGGAAATCTTCCCATTCGAGAGGACATGGATGAACCAGGAGAGCATAATGCTAAGTGAAATAAGTCAGATGCAGAAACACAAATGCTGTATGATCTCACTTATATGTGGAACCTAAAAAAGGCAAGCTCATAGAATGAGAAAGTGGGACGGCAGTTGCCAGTGGCAATATTGGTCAAAGGGCCAGACTTTCACTTAGAAGATGGATAAGATCTAGGGATTTAATGTCCAGCATGGTGAGTAGAGTTAATAGGATTGTATTACGTACTTGAAATCTGCCGAGAGTACATCTTAAAAGCTCTCAACACAAACACACACACAAAAGGTAACTGTGTGAGGTGCTGGACGTGTTAACTTGATTGTGGTAAGCATTTCACAATGTATACACACTGTACTAAATTACCATGTTGTACACCTTAAAAAATCATGTGGTACAACCTAAATATATACAATTTTTGTCAATCATACCTCAATGAAGCTGGAAAAGAGAATAAAGAATAATATACGATATATTTTCATGAACCTTAAAAGCTGAGAAGAAATTAATGATTTATAAATGGTTTTATAGTTTGGAAATTTTTTACCTCAGTTATGTCATAAAAAGTTCACGTAAGGCATTGTGATGGGGGAATTCCCTTATTTAAAAGTATTTTTTAGGGTTGGAACACCCAATTTTGTAAACATTTACAATCCATGTTTTGTATCTGAAATACTCTGTCCCATAGTTTGCCGTAAACTTTTATTCCTCAAGCCTTCCATTATTTGAAATTCCTAAAAGCCAGAGTTGACTTATAAAACTCATTCCATATTTTCACATTCTACGACATATTTTCACACGTTCTCTTGCAATGTCCTTGACCCTAAGCAGTGTACATGGTAAATACTTTTCTTTCTTTATGTATTTGTAAAAGGAACATTCATTTCTTTACAATAATTTTTAAGTAGGCTTGTATAAAGGTTGCTATCTATCTGTCCTAGATTATCAATCTTGAGGTAATGTCTGTGTCTTTTTAATACATTTTTAATAGCATGTAGCACAATATCAAATTCCAATGTTACAAAATGACTTTAGAAAAAACTCTTCATACTTCCAGCTACAAATACCTTACCAATGTGAATAAGATTTAAATTCTGTTATAAAATCCAACTATCAATAATTAAACATAAGAATATTAACATTTATGGGTTTGTCCATACAGAATAGGTCTATATCCAATCTTTTCCCTATAACTCATATATCAAATAAACAACAACAATAAGGAAAAATAAATTTTTATCTATTTTATTTTTTAGAGGGTTCCAGGGCACATGTGTCTCTGGAATCAAAATGAAGTTGGCAAATACTTGGAAATATTTATTTTAAAAATAAAATTCTTAGACGGAAAAAACAGCACTTGTCACAATAAAAGACCAGTCATGATACAGTGAAGGGCATTATAATGAGCTCTTCCTAGAAATCATGGGGACAAAGTAATGTGTTCTGATAGTTTCCACTTGCCATTCGTGCATCATTTTGAAGCCATAGGGGTTCTGACTGATACCAGTTCATGAATGTCTATGCAAATTCCAAGTGATAAAACACGCAGTCATTGCTGTACAAACAGTAAGAACCTGTAAACCAAGATCATACATAATGGAAAAACTATTTTGTTTATTTTTTTAAAGCTGGCACTGAAACCATGAGAGTAGGAAGGACTTGAATACTAAATGATGTGTATTGAGGCAGCAGCTCTTTAATCTGAAAAACTGGGTTTAGTTCACACATGCAGTCTAGCGAGAAACTTTTTTTTTTTTTGGAGGAAGATTAGCCCTGAGCTAACATCTGCTGCCAATCCTCCTCTTTTTGCTGAGGAAGACTAGCCCTGAGCTAACATCCATGCCCATATTCCTCTACTTTATATGTGGGACGCATGCCACAGCATGGCTTTTGCCAAGCGGTGCCATGTCGGCACCCAGGATCCAAACCGGCGAACCCTGGGCAGCAGAAGCAGCACGTGCAAACTTAACCCCTGTGCCACCGGGCTGACCCCTAGCAAGAAACTTTCTGAGAGTATTTGGATTTCCAACGCTGTTCTTCTTTCTGTATCATAGCAAGATGATCTTCCTTTTATGTGTCTGTATTAAAAAATATATATTTTATAATTTTAATTATAATATAATAATGTATTTATATAAAATAGTTTATCATTTTTAAAATATTAATTTTTAAAAATAAATTTAAATACATACAAATATATTTTAAAATGCAGATGGTACCCCTCCACATCCCTTATATTAATAAATTTCAAATGCCCTGCCTTACCATCTACCTGTTCTTTTAAAAATTCTTCCTTTTTCTATCAGAATTTTAACTTCTAAACCCAAAGCCATTCACGTTAGCCCCGACTTAAAAGCCTTAACAGCTCCCTACCACCTAGAGCAGTGTTCCCCAAACTTAAGGCACTTGGTAACTCCTTTTGTGATTATTTACCATATTTTTCTTCTCCTTGTACTATTATTTGTTTAATAGTTTGAAAAAAATGAGCTTCCTTTTATAACTTCAATTAAAAATTTTTCTGCCATTTCCACAGTGGAATACAGTTCATCTTGCTTTACCAGTCAGAAGAGAATAGGTTATGCAGAGGTAACAACAGAGCCCCAAATCCCAGTCCACAAACTGAGTTAGTTTCTTGCTCACATTACAGGTCCATCTGAGGTCACTGGTGGGTCTGCTCCACATTTCTGTACTCTGTGACCATAGCTAAAGGAACATCTATTCTGGGACATTGCCAACTTTACTCCAAAGGGAAAAGAGGACACGGCAAATCCTTGCTCTTAAAGTTTCAGCTCGGAAGTGATACAGCTTGGTTCCACACTCATTTCCTTGGCCAGAGCAAGTCATGTGAACAGGACTGAATGGGCGAGGGAAATCTAATCTTTCCCCAGCGAGTGCAGCAGATAATTTGAACAATAATACAACCAAACACAGTTGCCAAGAACAGAAGATAGTTATAATAAAAATGGAATGAAAACACATTATCAATTTCTAGTTAGATAATGTTTCCTGCCAACTGTTAAAATCCTGATAGTGCCAACCAATTTTCTCCTTAATATATTTAGTATATCTGGAAGAGAACTATATCTCACTATGTCATATCCACATCTGGGTATCACATAAAGTCATTCACCTAAAATCTTTGCCAGTATGATTTCCACACCTATGAAAATGTACCTATAAAAATCAAATTAAATTCGGGGGCTGGCCCCGTGGCTGAGTGGTTAAGTTCGCGCGCTCTGCTGCAGGCGGCCCAGTGTTTCGTTGGTTCGAATCCTGGGAGCAGACATGGCACTGCTCATCAAACCACACTGAGGCAGCGTCCCACATGCCACAACTAGAAGGACCCACAACGAAGAATATACAACTATGTACTGGGGGGCTTTGGGGAGAAAAAGGAAAGAAATAAAATCTTAAAAAAAAAAAATCAAATGAAATTCCTAAATAAGGCTCTCTGACACTGATCCAAACTCACATTTCCAGGATCAACTCCAGTCTTGCATTTTCCTTCCTCTTGTCCCTATTGCTCCCTATGTCCCCTCTTTGACAAATCCCAAGCTCCCCAGACTTCAGCTCTGCAGTACCAGATCCTCGTTGCTAAGTTGCAGCAATATTTGATGAACCAAGACTCGCCATTGTTATTTGATATTCATCAAACACATGCAATTCTAGTCTCAGCCTTTATCATTATACTAAAAGTCTTACAGTGTTCTTTAGTGAGAAATAACTCACAGACTACTTTTCAGATGAAGTATGAACTGAAGAATAGTTTAAAAAATGTAAAAGGGACTAACTAAAAATGTAAGGTTTTGGCCTAAAATGAAGGGTAGTCAAATATATTATGAGTGTTACTACTTGGATAAAACTATTAAAATGTGTTTATTATTATAATTAAATGTCAGCTAAGAAACTGGACAATGAACATGGAGGAGGCAGATAAATTATTCATAAATATTTTGCTTTTCTTATTTGTATACTTTGCATCATAAATAGCATCAGATTTCACAAGAGACAATCTCTAAATCCAAGAAAGTCTAAGTTTCTGCACGTGAAAAAAGAAGACCCCAGCGGGATGTGGTCTCTGAAATTATTTATGTATAGATGAAACTTACAAATGCAAAGCACACAGCTACAGATCTTAAAGGGGGTAATCTAGCATAATGACTTCTATTCCGGCAAAAACACAAAGGAAAGTTTAGTTCAAAAAGCAAAATGGATTAAAATATTTTATATTAGATTCTCTCTCTACTTCTCTCTCTCTATAAAATGTATGCTGGCAAAATTAATTTTAAACTATACTTTATTTTAAGTCCCCAATATAAATAACTGATAACAACAGCAATCCTGTATATGAATACATTAAGACACTGATATAGTTTGTTAATGATAAATTTCTTTTTCTAAACACCAACTGATGCATATCTTTAAAAATTAAATTAAAAAAAGAGAGGTGATGAAGGAAAATTCCTGTTTTTGCTATTTGGCCTAATTTCATAATACACCTCACACTGTCACTACAGATATATTGCTTCCCTGATATACCAGTGAATGTTTTGAGGAAATGTGCTGAATATTCCTTTCAATAATTTTTAAAAAGTATTTGTCATGTAGTATGACTACAAGCAATATGTAGTATGCATTCCTAAGTAGATGGTTAAGTTTTATTTTTTAAACTTTTTCAGTGTTTTAATCAGTACCAAGTAAACATTTAACATTGTTAATTAAAATCGTTATCACTCTCATTTTTCTTTTAGAGGTTTCCTTTCCTGGAAATAAGTATGAATGCAGGAGATAAAACTAAAATGAAATGATAGGAACACCACATCCTCTCATTTGGAACTGTGGTACTTTCAAACTCCTATATATAAATTTTCCACTGATGGCAGCCTTTTCCATTTCTCATTAAACAATTATTGATTGAATGCTTGATATGTACAAGGCATCAAGGGATTAAAAATAGTGCAGGATACAGACACCGGTATCTATAATCCAGAAGAGAAGATACATCCAAACCCAAATTACTAGCATGTAAGACAGTATAATTATCATATAAATTATATAAGGAAGTGCTAGAGGACAGTAGGGGATATAATCAGCATTGTGTTCTGGGGCCAACCAGAGACTGTAAGGAAAAAGTGACACCTGATCTGGGCAAAAAATAATGGTTAAAAGTCAGGCAGAGATCACAAAGAGGGAGAAGGAGGGTAAATTCTAGGCAGAAAGGACAGCCTGTGGAAAGGCATCCAGGCAGGAAATCATAATGGATATGGGATATTTCTCATAAGGGGTTTAGATTGACTAGAATTCCGTGTGGGAGAGGGGTGGGATGCGGGGAAAAAAGGCTGGTTGTTGTATCAGAGTGCAGCTTTCAGAAAAACTTCTCTGCTGAATGAACACAATAAACCAGGCATTCAGTGCGAGCTAGAACAATGAATTGCCAAATAGGGAATTTATCTAGCTATTTTAGTGTGTATAATTACAGGGCGAAAATGATGTATTATAGGAAGCAAATACTGAATCAGCACATTAAGAAAGTATCCATCATTAGCAATACTTTTCAAGAGTCAGGGTGTTTAAATTTCCAGAATAGATTATTCATGGTTTTGTATGTAGAGAGAGTCAGGAGATATGGAGGTGGATGCACAGACACAGATAAATAAATAGAAAGTATCCTAATGCACTTATCTGTTAGGAAGTGCTTATTCTAATCTAGAAAATGTGTTACTGACAAATCTAAGAAAAAAATAAAAATTAGTAAACGATATTACTACTTACATTTGCACAGGGCATTCTAATTTGACAAGTGTCTTCAGATAGACCCTTATTTAATCTTCATAAAAACCAGACTGTTAAACAGCAATTATATGACTCCCATTTTACTCAGAGAGGCCCAGCCTGTCCAAGGGCCACTTATGAGGTAAATGATAAAAGCTCAAATTTGAAACTGTCTGACTCTAAAATGTGCATCTTTCCACTACCCAAATGTTGTTCCCCTAAAAATGGTGGACTTACTGGCTTTTTAACTTCGAGAAAGTCATTCAGACCCTCTAAGCATCACTGTTCTTCTGTCTAATGGGAATAAAAATCTCACTTCACAGAGGTGTCCAATTGGTTTTGGAAAATTATATTTTTTCTAGAAAACTGTTTTACCTGTTTTCAAATGCATTGGACAATTTTATTCGTAGTGTTCTCTTATGAGGTTTAAAATCTTTACTATCTATTATGTGCCCTTTTGTCATTCTAAATACTGTTTATCTGTGCCTTCTTTCTCTTCTTAACCAGTATTACCAGAGGTTTCTTCATTACATTGATCTCTAAGAAACAACTTACTTTTGTTTTTTGATCCTTTAGTATTTCTTTGCTTTGCCTTATTTTTTTTCTCTTATCTTTTAATTTCAATCATCTGCTCACTCTACAGGCTAACTCTGTTCTAGTTCTAACTTCCTGTGGATCTTTTCAGTTGCTAATTTTAATGTCCTATTTTTCAGTAAGATTTCTTCTTCCCCCTTTAATTAATTTGAAGTATTTTTTTAACCTCCCAAACTAAAGTAGAAGTGGTGATAAATATCTTTCTATTGCTTGCAGTGTTATTGCATTTTGGTTAGAAAATATGTTTTGCGTAATATTGGTTATCTAGATTTACTTAAAATTTACTGAAATATATATACATTTATAAAAATTTATTGAATTTGGGGCTGGCCCCGTGGCCGAGTGGTTAAGTTCGTGCGCTCCGCTGCAGGCGGCCCAGTGTTTTGTTGGTTTGAATCCTGGGCGCGGACATGGCACTGCTCATCAAACCACGCTGAGGCAGCGTCCCACATGCCACAACTAGAAGGACCCAGAACAAACAATATACAACTATGTACCAGGGGGCTTTGGGGAGAAAAAAGGAAAAAAATAAAATCTTAAAAAAAAAATTTCTTGAATTTATTGTTCTTGAATATGGTAAATTGTCATAAGTGCTCTATGTCTGCCTGAAAAGAATGAAATTCTCTATGTGTTAGGTTGATTATTTAACTCTTACACCAAGCTTGTTATTAAGTTTTCCCAATTCTCTAATCTGTTATTTTTTTTGTCTTCTTGATTTAGCACTTATCTAATTTTTTTCACTCCTTTATTTCCAACCTTTCTATGATTGTCTCTCGTAAATAGCATACAACTGCATTAAAAAAAATCCAGTTTGAGGATCTTTATTAGGTATGTTTAATTGGTTTATCTTTACTATAATAACAAGCATATATTTATACTTAATTTTGCTGGGCTTTTTGGTGATTCCTCCTAACCATGTTTCTTTTCCCCTGTAAATTCCCTCTTTTCCTGTTTTATTCGTTTGATTGATTCTCTTGGTTTTTTCCCCGTCTATTAGTACATATTTTTAAGAAATGACACTCATATTTTTAACATGTATATTTAGCAAGTTTCAAAACTAATTATAGTCTCCATTTGTTTCTGAAAAAAAACAAAGGAATATAGAGGGCTTTTTTCTAGAAGTTCCCATACCACCTTCTATGTTATTTATCTTTTATTTTATGTTATTTTAGTTTTCCAAGGTTTTTTTTTAATTTACTTAAGTATATACTTAGGTATATACATGTACGGATACTTACATACACATATACACATACAATGCACAACTCATGAGTGTACAGCTTTCAATATAATTGAAACAATTATACTACCTTCTTTATTTCTTTTACACATATTATTTAAAAATCTCTTTCAAAATTTTATTTGTAATACAAGGTTCTTTAGGTATTCATTTTTCCATTTGTCACACTTGGTGGCTTTCTTTCCTTCATTAATTGATGTAGTCTGTAATTTTTGACTGTCATCTCATATTTACTGAGTTGCTTTCCAAGCAAGTCTCATGTGTCCTGGGTTCTGACAACGGCATGTTTATGTTTGAAGTGGCTCTGTGGATATCTCCAGTTTGGGACCCACTTTTTCTCAGTGTTCATGTTTTTCAACACGTTCATGCTTCACAAAGGCAGTGTGAAATTAGAACCCGTGCTTCCCCATAGTGAAGGCTCCTGGTTCTGCTTTCTCATGTGTGACACTGCTTCTATTCAGGGCCCCAAGTGGGCAGCAGAACTTAGCAGCTTGCCCAGTCCAGCCCAGCCCAGTTTTTCTTGCCCCTATTTCAGAGCCTAAATAGCACTTCACAGTTCCAGAGGCAAGGCTGGGAGCTTTATCTCTCAGCAACTAAAACACTAACTTCTCACCCTGAAGCCCTGCTTCGCTTCTGATATTCCCATGGGCTGTTGGGTCTCTATATGGGCTTGCTGCTCTCCCTCTCATTTGTGGCAGCTGGGGATTTCTCTCCAGTTCAGCTGTGCATTAAACCAGTGTTCGCACGTGTGTGGGATGCGTGTGGGAGGGGCAGGGGGTGATGGGCAAGAGGAGGTTTTCCCTCAGCTTGGTGCACTGTATTTTCTAGAAGTATGCTAAATGATTTTTAAATGGGCTTTCCTTTTTTATTTTTAATTGTGGTAAACTACACATAACATAAAATTTACCATCTTAACCACTTTAAATGTTAACCATTTTTAATTGTACAGTTCAGGAGTGTTAAATATATTCACACTGTTGTGCAAACAATTTTCAAAACTAGTTTCATTTTGCAAAACTGAAACTCCATATCTGTTAAACAACAACTCCCTTTTCCCCCTTTCCCCCGACCCGTGGCAACCAACACTCTTCTTTCTGTCTCTATAATATGACTGCTCTAGGTATCTCATATTAGTGGAGTCATACGACATTTGTCTTTTTGTGACTGGCTCATTTCACTTAACATTACGTCTTCAAGGTTTATCCATGCTGTAGTATGTACCAGAATTTCTTTCCTTTAAGTCTGAATAATCCATCATTGTATATATATACACCATATTTTGTTTATCCACCCATTTGTCAATTGATACTTGGCTCGCTTCCATCTTTTGGCTATTGTGAATAATGTTGCTACAAACATGGGTTTCAAATACCTCTTCAAGATGTTGTTTTCAATTCTTTTGGATATACCAAAAATGTAATTGTTAGATGATATGTATTCTTTTTTAAAATTCTGTGAAACCACTGTACTGTTTTCCATAGTGGCTGCATCACTTTACATTCCTATCAACAGTGCACATTGTTTCCACTTTCTCCACCTCCTCCACAACAATTGTTTTTTTGATAGTAGCCATCCTAATGGATATGAAGTGGCATCTCATTGTAGTTTTGATTTGCATTTCCCTAGTGATTAGTAACATAGAGCAGTTTTTCATGTGTTTACTGGCCATTTGCAGATAGATCTTCTTTGGAGAACTAAATGATTTTTTAAAAATATTTTTTATTGAAATTTACCAACATATAGAAAGGCATGCTGATTGACTCAAAGTTTTGTTTCAGTAAATTATGGTTGATTATACAAACGGTTTTCCTTAGTTGAGACAATTCAGAGTTCATCAAAATCATCATATGAAGTCCATCATCAATGGTATTACCATTCCATCCCGTGTCCCTTCGGGAAATAGCTACAGTTAGAGATCAGGATATATGGCCATGAACTGCCTCAGTACTGGCCCCTGAAATATCTATAAATAGTATATCTCAGATGTGAATCCAAGTAATGGTAGATTTTGCCCTGAGAATTCCATTCGAGGTAATCGTATAAAACCTATCAATCAACCAACAAACAAAAATACAGTGAATGCTATTTTACCTACAAATAGAAAATCTGTTGTAGGACTTTTTCATGGTGAACATATCCTGTCTTTTTTGCATTCTTTCTATCACAGATTGAGGCACCCAACCGCAGTGGCCAAGCTGAGGTGAGAGCTGCTGCTCTGCACAGAGAACAGTGACACTCGCCTCTCACCAGCCCCGAGGCCCACGCCCCCAGGTACCTCTCCCAGATGGAATCATCTTCGCAGGCGCCCCGGTCGTCCGTGTCCGGCGAGCAGGAAGAGCGGGAGCTGAAGGACGGCCTCCTCAGGCTAGCGGCCGTGGCTGTGGAGGGCCCGGGCTGCTGTGCCCAGCGGGGACACGGAGCGGCGTCCACGGACGCCGGGGGAACGGACGAGCCCGGCCCGGGAGAGAGCAGCACAGCGCGGCCGGACTCCGCCGGGCTCGGCTCTGGGCAGGCAGGCGCGGCTCGCCCACGCCTCCCACGCCTCCCAGGACGGCGGCCCAGCAGCCGCGCGCTCCTCTCCTCGCGCGCACGCATGCGCCGCCGCCCAGACGCTGCCCGGCCGTTGCCCCGCCCCCACTCTGGCGGTGGACTGCGGACAGCGACGGGGACACCCTCCTGGCAGAACTCCTGCGGCCCCGCCCACACGCTGCTTAGGACCTCCGCGGAGCGGCAAGGTGCGCTGACAGGGACGCAGGGTCCCCGCTACGCTCTCTCTCGGGGAACTGCAGCCTCCTCGGGTTTGACTTGAATGTCACACCCGAAACCACGCAACGCCTACAAGAAAACATAGGCAGTATGCTCTTTGACATCAGTCTTAGCAGCCTATTTTCAAGTACCACGTCTGACTGGGCAATGCAAACAAAACACAAAAGGAACAAATGGGACGGCATCAAAGTAAAAGAAATCTTCTGCACGGCAAAGGAAACCATCCACAAAACCAAAACACAACCTAACAACCGGGAGAACATACTTGCAAACCATAAATCGGATAAGGGGTTTATATCCAAAATACAGACAGAACTCACACAGCTCAACAACAACAAAAAGCAACAACCCACATAAGAAGACGGGCTAAAGATCTGAGCAGTGATCTCTCCAAAGAAGACATACGGATGGCCAACCGGCCTATGGAAAGGGGCTCCACGTCTTTAGCCATCAGAGAAAGGCAAATCAAAACTACAAGGAGAGGTCACCTTACTCTGCTCAGAATGGCTCTAATTAACGAGACAAGACACAGTGTGGGAGAGGATGTGGAGAGAAGGGAACTCTCCTACACTGCTGGTGGGAGTGCAGACTGGTGCAGCCACTATGGAAAGCAGTATGGAGTAGCCTCGGAAAACTAAGAATACATCTACCATATATATGATCCAACGAGCCCACTGCTGGGTATTCATCCAAAGAACTTGAAAACACCAATGCAGAAAGACACATGCACCCCTAGGTTCACTGCAGCATTATTCACAACAGCCAAAACTTGGAAGCAACCTAGGTGCCCATCAAGGGAAGAACGGATAAAGAAGACGTGGTATGTATACACAATGGAATGCTACTCGGCCCTAAGAACTGATGAGATCCGGCCATTTGTGACAACGTGGATGGACCTTGAGGGGCAGCCACCCCTTGGACCCTGTTTGTTAGTACCATTGGAAATTTCTCCTGAGTCCCTACTCAAAAAGGAAGTGGGTGGGGGGTAGAATAAGAAGGCCATATATTTGAAGGAAATAGGAGAAAATATTTCATTGTGAAAGTAATAAATGTTCCTTTTCAGAAGTCATGTGTATGTTGACAGTCTATGTCTTAAGGTACCATAATGAAACAACGTACACCTCATCTTCTCCCTCTTTTATCTGAGCATTAGGTTAAAATTCATGAAATTCCTAAGCTTAAAAAAACACACAAAAATCAGAAGGAAAGTTTTGGAGGTCATGGATGTGTTCAGCACTTGGTTGTGGGGATGATATGATGGGTGTATGCATATGTCCAAACTAATCAATACACATATAGAAAACGTGTGCATTTTTTGTCTATTACTCATACCTCAACAGAGCTAAAAATTCAAATAAATTCCTAAGTTTACTTTTTGAGGGTATATAAAAGTCAAAATTTCTAATAAAATTCAGATTCTTAATTTCTGAACATAAATAGCATTCCTGCTTTGATGGGTGACCCCACGACTCTCAAAAAAATTAAGAGCAATTGCTACTGTCAATCTCAGTGGAAGTTATTTTCAACACCTCACCCCCTCCTTTACACCTCATTATTTAAAAACCAAGGAAATAGTCTTCAGCTTTTAAAATGAAGGAGTAAATGAGTCAGCTTGACATTATACTTTATTCAAGATTTAATGTTAAGTAAAGGAAATAGCTGAGCATGAGCAGAATCCCTTCCATAACTCATCTTTTCTCCTATGCTGATAATAAAAATGACACTCTACTTAAACATAGTTTGCATGATATATTCTCAAGTAAATATACTTAACTGCTGGACATTTTATTTTGAGATTCTTATTCAATTTCTTCATATTTATCTATAAAACTTATTTGGCATCTTTCATCTTTTTACCATTTTCATCTTTTTAACTTTCGAAGGTTTAACTTTCCAAGAGACTATTTTTTAATGACGAGCTAACTGATGAATTTGTGCACCAACTGTTTTTTTGAGACTGAATATACAAATGGACAAAGGCCAGATCATATATGACAGTATAACTCTGACCCCCAACGTGGGAAGCAAACATCCCAAGAAGCCAAATCACAGCCCCTGCAGCATTCAGCACAGAACAGTCAGCACTTGGTCAGTAACTGCCAGTTTCCAAAACTCTCGTTCTGCTTTCAACACAGGACTGCCAGAGAAAGTCACATATGCTCCCTAAACCAGCACATAGGATGCCTGCCTTCTACTTAGTGAGCTCCAGCTTCCCCGTGTCAACAACTTCCAATCAGGCCACCCCTCCCCCAATCCCCTGACCTCTGCCACCCTCTCCCCTCCCTTTCCCTTCTCTCCTCTTCTTGTGCATGCAACAATCCTCTCCTGTCGCATTACAGTCTCTGCAATATTTTTAACGTGTGATAGAGCAGCTCCTCCCTCAGAGTTCTTCCTGGTCCATATTTTCCTAGCTTAGCTTATGCGTTTATTTTTTCCATGTAGGATCATTTATCTAACTCAACATAAAAGCTCGTTAAAATTTTTATTGGCATTGTATTCAATTTATAAAGTAATGTGACTGACCATTTAATGAAACTTCCTAACTTAAAACATAGACTGACTTTCCATTTGCCAACTATTTTTAATTGAAATTTATAGTGTGATCGTTGTAGATTCTACACTGCTGTAAGGAATAACTCCAAAAGTTCCGGTGTACACTTTACCCAGTTCCTTACAATGATAACATTCTGCAAAACTATAGGACGATACCACAGCCAGCTTGTTGGCATTGATGCAATCCACTATCTTATTCAGATTTCTCCAGTTTTACTTGTACTAATTTGTTCCTGTGTATTTAGTTCTGTACAATTTTATCAGATGTGCAAGTTTCTGTATCCATCACAGCTAAAATAATGATCAGTTTTATCACTACAAGGTATTCTTGTATTGCCTATTAAAAAATCAATGGATGTTATTTTTTAGAGCAGTTTTACGTTTACAGCAAAATTTAATGAAATACACAGTGTTCTCATATAGTCCTTGCCGCCACATGTGCATAACCTTTCTGTTGTCAATATCCCTCATCAGAGTAGTATACTTTTCACAATTGATGAACATACATAGGCACATCATTATCACTCAAAGTCCATAATTTACATTAAGGTTCACTCTTGGTGTCAGAGATCACTAGGGTATAACTCTGTGGTCCATTTCTGGATTCTCTACTCTGTTCCATTGATTTATGTAGCTGTCCTACAATGAAAATGATGATGCTGTGATTACAGTATGTACAAGGCAATACTAAATATTGTTAAAGTGTTTACTGCCGCATTATTCTTCCTGTCATGATTGTTTTAGCTACTCTCAGCTATGTGCCTTTCTATATAAATTTTAGAAAAAGGTGTCTCTGTCTACAAACTGTGGTGGAATTTTTATTAGAATAATATTAGACCTATAGATCAATTTGGGGATAATTGAGACCTGTACTCATTATTCTATCCAGTAACATGGTGAGGACTGCAGAATTCTCAGCATATAACAACTCCTTCCAAACCCCCACACCAGGAGGAGACTCAACCAAACTCTGGCATGGCTTCTAGCTGCATGAGTCTGTGTAACCGGAATGACTCCAGCCCACCATTAAAATGCCTTCCTGAGAGCTCAAAGCTGACAGAAAAATTTGCTATTTATTTTAGTCAACACCCAATTATAGGCCTCTGATCCCCCTTCTTAGAGTATTTACTAAAGAGGGCTTACAACTGTAGATATGTATCTCTCACAATTCTCTAAAGGACCTAAGAGCCACTCCTTTGAAATACGATCATTAAGACAGATAGAGCCTCTTTTTCTCAACTTCTGAGTGAGGATAGAATCCTAACTTTGATAACTGCAAAGTAACGAACACGGTGGGTCTAATCACAGTTATGGTAACCAACCTTTGTCCTTTTTCACTTCTTTGACTCCACTGAGCCCCTGAACCCTGCTCCTTCATTCCCTCTTTAAAATTCTAGATTCACCTCCGTACAAATCTGAGCGCAGCTCAGCTTCTGTCAGCTGTTACTGAATAAAATCTGCTTTCACCACTTGAACTAATTTCTGCTGCATTTGTCTTTGACAATAGTAAGGCTCTCAATTTATTTGCATCTTCTTTAATCACTGTAATCGGTATTTTATAATTTTCAGCATCAGATCCTGTACACATGTTCTTGAATTTATGCCTGAATATTTCATGTTCTTCAGAGTGCTTTTAAATAATACAGCATTTTCAAGTTTATCATCTGCAGGTTCATCATTAGTTGTAGAAATAAAATTGTCTTTTGTGTGTTGATCTTGTACTTTGTACTTGGTGAACTTTTTGTACTCACGTATTAGTTCTGATTTTTTTTTTTTTTTTTGTAGATTCCCAGAGTTTTTTTACACAGACAACAATGAAACTAGGAATGGTTACATTTTTTCCTTTCTAAACTCTATGGCTTTTATTTCCTTTACTTCTGTTATTGCCAGAAGCTTCAGTATTTTGTTGAATAAGAGTAGTGAAAGTGGTATTCCTTTTCTTGTTCCTTATTGTGGGGAGAATCATTTAGTCTTTCCCTGTTAAGCATGAAGTCAACTGTGCATTTTCTGTAGATGACCTTCAACAAGTGAAAGTAGTTTCCATCTATTTCAAACTTGCTAGAAAATTTTATGACAAACAGGAGTTGGATTGTATCAAATGTTTTCTCTACATCTCTTGCTTATTCACAAGTCTTGCCCTTAAACAAATAGACAGCCAGTTATTTCTCTGGCAAAAATTGGTTTATCTGGGATTAGCAAAGAATAGCCATTTGGAGTGTGCAACCATGGCAAGCCATGCAGGAGCACCCAGCAAGGAAGAGAGGAGAAGCTCTTTTATCTCAGAGTGGGGAAAACTGTGGGGGCTATTGGACACAGTCTTGAGGGCAGTGGCTTTTCATCGGCAGAGTTGTGACAGTCTCTCCTTGGGTTAGTTTCTGACTGGTCAGGAAGAGAAAGTCTTTATTCTTCCTGTTGCACTGCGCCTTTGACATAGGGCATGAGAACTCCCTCTATTAGCCTTCCAACACTATTTCAACTACGTTTCCGTTTATTAACTTTCACATGTCCCCATTTTGATTGCGATCTTTCTCTGAAAGCACTGTTGATCTGCAGTCAGATTTTTCCACTTTCAGTAGCCTCTCGTCCCTCGATGCCAGGAAGGAGCGTCTCTGGGAGTCATGTCCCAGGTTGGAGGAAAAACACACAGATTGGAAACCTATTGTGGCCACATTTGAGGAACACGGAGTGAGAGGAGGGAGAACTCTCTGGCACTTTTTACCTGAAGTTTGCACGCTATCAAGATCAGAGGCATTGGAGATGATCTGAAGTGTCATGTCATCCTCAAAGGTTTGGCAGACAAACTTCCAACAGACCTGGTCCAGACACCTTGGAAACCTTCGCATCAGATACTGTCTGCTTCCATTTGGAGAAATCTTTATTTTTAAGTCACCAAATGATGTGCAGTCCCCCCAAGAGTTTGTGCTTTCTTCAGGTGTGTCGCATGAATCCAAGTCTTGAGTTTTGTGGCAAAAAGCTTGGCTAGCAGCGCCCGATTGAGGAAAATACTATCATCTTGGTTGAGTTTTGTTAGTTTGAAATTTTTGGTAAGTTGTTCCTTGTTTTCAAGTTGTGAAATTATGAGAATGGAACTGTTCATATTATTTTCAATGGCTGAAGAACCTGCAGTGATCTATCCCTCTAGTGTGTCTCAGGCCTTTGAGGGTGAAGAGGCTTCCCCAAAGCTTCTTGAGGCAGAACGCTGTTTGCTGTTGGCCCCTAACAGCTTGAGTGCATCTGGGTTGGGGAGGAGACAGAGACTTCCAAGAACAAGTTGTTTCTTCTTGAAGGAATGCTGAAGATGCCCAAAGTATGGTACTTTGACATACAAATTATTTCGAGCCAAAAGCAATCGAGAGCCAGCAGATGCAGGAAAAACTCTTGATCTCCACCTTGACTGCTTTAAATGAAGGATAGACTTCCTCTTTGGAAAGGAAATTTATGTTTCTAAAGGAAATTTCCATTAGTAAAAGCATCTGCACCAGAAAGAGAATGACTCTTAGAGAATTTTTTTTTGAGGAAGATTAGCCCTGAGCTAACATTCCCCACCAACCCTCCTCTTTTTGCTTAAAAAGATAGGCCCTGAGCTAACATCCATGCTCATCCTCCTCTACTTTATACGTGGGATGCCTGCCACAGCATGGCTTGATAAGTGGTGTGTAGGTCCGCACCTGGGATGTGAACTGGTGAACCCCAGGCCATCAAAGCAGAATGTGTGAATTTAACCCGTGTACCAGCAGGCCAGCCCCTACAGAATTTTTTTTTTTTTGAGGAAGATTAGCCCTGAGCTAACTGCTGCCAATCCTCCTCTTTTTGCTGAGGAAGACTGGCCCTGAGCTAGCATCCACGCCCATCTTCCTCTGCTTTATGTGTGGGACACCTGCCACAGCCTGGCGTGCCAAGTAGTGCCATGTCTGCACCTGGGATCAGAACCGGCAAACCCCAGGCCACCAAAGTGGAACGTGCGCACTTAACCAGTGAACCATCAGGCCAACCCCTAGAGAATTTTTTTAACTGAGAGATTTATCTGCATAACAAGGCAAGCTTTATTTATTATACATTTTCTCCCCTCATCTTCCCATAATTTTCCTTCAGCCACTTCCTGCTGCTGCTCACCCAGATGGCTTCCTGCTTCCAAGCTCCCCCATGTGCACCCAGTGTGGACTGGACTTGCAACTGGCAGCTGGTGTGGAGCTGCCTGCTCGAGGGCTGCAGAGCACCATCCTAAGTCTCATCCCCAGCATGACCTACCTGGCCAGCAATA
Organism: Equus caballus; assembly: GCF_041296265.1. Taxonomy (NCBI): domain Eukaryota; kingdom Metazoa; phylum Chordata; class Mammalia; order Perissodactyla; family Equidae; genus Equus; species Equus caballus. The sequence goes on along the minus strand of NW_027222392.1, from coordinate 242,829 downwards.
CTCAGGATCTGCCACCACTGCACAGGATTGGGGCAGCTGCACTGATGGTTCAGATTGTGGGCAGTACCCAGCCCAATTCCCACTCACTTTTGTTGACCACATGCCTGTGCTGTTTGCAGATGGTACAGATTTAAAAGAGAAGTCATATCCTGCTATTAAAGTGGAACTGTTGGACTGACTTGAGGGATTTTTCAACACCTGCAAAACTAAAGAGAAGCTGGGAGAATTATCAGAAGAGTTCTACAAAAATGAACTACTATCGATTGAAATGTTGAATATACATGTCCCTGCAGTTGCTAAATTGAGACGTCTTTTAGACAGTTCTCCTAGGGAAGATTTACTAGACATTCTGACATCACTTATCCAAACAAGCAACAGAAATGCTCCAAATTTTAGATACTGTGACTCTGGAGGAACTGTCCAAGATGATGATACCACTGCTGGTGAAACAAATGCAAGAATTGAAATTGCTTTAAAAAAAACAGAAAACTTGGGGCTGGCCTGGTGGCACAGTGGTTAGGTTTACATGTTCTCCCTCAGTGGCCTGGAGTTTGCCAGTTCAGATCCTGGGTGCAGACCTATGCACCACTCATGAAGACATTTTGTGGCAGGAGTCCCACATATAATGTAGAGGAAGGTGGGCATGGATGTTAGCACAGGGCCAGTCTTCCTCAGCAAAAAGAGGAGGATTGGTGGTAGATGTTAGTCAGGGCTAATCTTCCTCAAAAAAAAAAAAATTATAACAATAAAACAGAAAAAGCGAGAAAGATGATAATAAATGCATTATATGAATATGCCTCAATAGGATTTCACACATCCTAGGTACTTTATTTTCTGGCACATTGTTATGGGATATCATGCAGGTGATTTCGACATATCCTGTGTGTTTTCCATGCGTGTCCGACACCTGATTCTGGCGTGTCCGGCAGGTAGTTTCAGTGAATCAGGCACCTGTTCCGGCGTATCCAACAGGTGGTCCCGGCATGTCGGGTAGGCGATTCCAGCACATGTGACATGTGGTTCCGGCGTATGCGGCAGGGGATTTCGACGTGTCCGGCAGGTGGTTCCAGCATGTCCAGCACCTGGTTCTGGCATGTTTTGCAGGTGGTTCCGTCATGTCGGCACCTGGTTTTGGCATGTGCAACACCTGTGTCTGGTGTATCTGGCAGGTGGTACTCACAAGACTGGCAGGTGGTTCAGATGTGTCTGGCACCTGGTTTTGGCATGTGCGACACCTGCGTCTGGTGTATCCGGCAAGTGGTTCTCACAAGACTGACAGGTGGTTCAGCTGTGTCAAGCAGGTGGTTCTGGCATTTCAGGCACCTGGTTCTGGCCTCTGCTGTACCTGTTTCTGGTGTATCCATCACATGGTTCCAGCGTGGCTGGCACATGGTTCTGGCATATTCGGCAGGTTGCTTCAGCGTACTGGGTGCCTGGTTCTGGCGTATCTGACAGTGGGTTCCATGGTTTCTGGCAGGTGGTTCCTGCGTGTCTGGCATGTGTTTCCGGTACGCTCTGAATGTGGTTCCAGCGTGTCCGTCAGGTGGCTACCATGTGTCCAGGACCTGATTCCATCGTGCGCGGTTGGTACTTTCAGAGTGTCCAGGTGTTGGTTCCAGCATGTCTGGCCGTTGGTTCCCACATGTCCAGGGGTGATTCCGGTGTGTCCGGCAGGTTGTTCCGGCCTTTTCCAGAAATTGCTTCTGGTGTACCCAGGACCTGGTTCTGGTGTATCCGGCAGGTGATTTTGGCGTGTCCAGCAGGTTGTTCCAATGTGTTACACTGGTGGTTCTGGCCTCCGTGGCAGGTGTTTGTGGCATGTCTGGCACCTGATTCTGGCGTATACGGCAGGTGGTTTCAGGGTATCTGGTACCTGGGTGCGGCACATCCAACAGATGGTTCCGAGTGTCTGGCAGGTGGTTCCGAAGTGTCTAGCATGTGGTTCTAGTACGTTCGGAAGATGGCTCAGGCGTGACCGTTGGGTGCTTCAGGCATGTGCGGGAGTTGGTTCTGGCGTGTCAGAGTCATGGTCCCAGCATGTCCGTCATTTGGTTCCAGGTGGTTCTGGCTTGTCTGGTGGGTGCTTCCAGTGTGTCTGGCGGGTCGTTCTGGCATGTCTGTGTGGTGGTTCCAGAGTGTGTGGCGGGTGGTTACGGCATGTCTACCAGGTTTTTCCAGCATCCAAGGTGCCTGGTTCCAGCGTATCAGGCAGGTGATTTTCGTGTGTCCAGCAGGTGGTTCAGGTCTGTCCGGGAGATGGTTCCGGCGTGTCCAACATGTGGTTCTGGCATATCTGAGAGGTGGCTCCGGTGTGTCCGGCAAGTGGTCCCGTTCTGTCTGGCACATGGTTACGGGGTATCATGCAGGTGATTTCAACGTGCCCAGTCGGTTGTCGAGGCCTGTCTGACACCTGGTTCTTGTGTGCCCGGCAGGTAGTTTCAGTGAATCAGGCACCTGGTTCTGGCATATCCAACAGGTGGTCCCGGCATGTCTGGTACGTGATTCCCGCCTGTGCAGCACATGGTTCCGGCGTATCCGGCAGGTGATTTCGACGTGAGCGGCAGGTGGTTCCAGCATGTCAGGCACCTGGTTCTGGCATGTCTTGCAGGTGACTCACTCGTGTCTGGGACTTGGTTCTGGCATTTCTTTAAGGTGGTTCATTCATGTCCAGCACCTGGTTTTGGCGTGTGCAACACCTGTTTCTGGAGTTCTTGGCAGGTGGTTCTCACAAGACTGGCAGGTGCTTCAGGCGTGTCCAGCAGGTGGTTCTGGCATGTCGGGCACCTGATTCTGGTGTGCCCAGCATGTGGTTCCAGACTGTCTGTCAAGTGGTTCAAGCTGGTCTAGCAGGTGTTTCAGGTGTGTCCAGCAGCTGTTTCAGGCGTGTCCGGCACCTGGTTCTGGCCTGTGCTGGACCTGTTTCTGGTGTATCCGTCACATGGTTCCAGCGTGTCTGGCACATGGTTCTGGCATATTCGGTAGGTGGCTTCAGCATACTGGGAGCCTGGTTCCGGTGTATCTGACAGTTGGTTCCATGGTGTCTGGCAGGTGGTTCCTGTGTGTCTGGCATATGGTTCTGGTACATTCGAAAGGTGGTTCCGGCATGTCCAGCAGGTTGCAACAGTGTGTCTGGGACCTGATTCCATCCTGTCCGGTTGATGCTTTCAGAGTGTCCTGGCTTTGGTTCCGGCCTGTCTTGCAATTAGTTCCCACATGTCCGGTGGGTGATTCTGGCGTGTCTGGCAGATTTTCCAGCCTTTTCCAGAAATTGGTACTGGCGTATCCAGGACCTGGTTCCGGTGTATCTGGCAGGTGATTTTGGCGTATCCAGCTGGTTGTTCTGGCGTGTTAGGATGGTGGTTCCAGCTTGTGTGGCAGGTGTTTGTGGCGTGTCTGGCACCTGGTTCTGGCATATTTGGGAGGTGGTTTCAGTGTATCTGTTACTTGGTTCTGGGATATCCAACAGGTGGTTCCGAAGTGTGTGGCATGTGGTTCTGGTAGGTTCAGAAGACGGTTCCAGCCTGTCCGTTAGGTGCTTCCAGCATGTCTGGAAGTTGGTTCTGGTGTGTCAGACTCATGTTTCCAGTGTGTCCAGTGGGTAGTTCCAGGTGGATCTGGTGTGTCCGGTGAGTGCTTCCGGTGAGTCTGCTGGGTCGTTATGGGATGTCTGTGTGGTGGTTCCAGAGTGTTCGGCAGGTGCTTTCGGCATGCCTGTCGGGTTTTTCCAGCATCTAAGGTGCCTGGTTCAAGCATATCCAGCAGGTGAGTTCTTTCTCAGCTTCCTAAAGAGCTGGAAGCAAGACAGTTTGTGGCTTGTCTCCGCTTGAGGGACGGAGGCAGTGCTTTGTGCCGTCCACCTCTCGAGCAATATAGGGCATGGTTGAGAGCAAATGGGCCTTTCTGACATAGGAGTTTTCTGACACTCTCTCCACGAATGCACAAGGACAGTTGGTTAAAAGCCTCTTGTCTCTATCCTCCTAAGCTTGTGGAATCACAATCATTTGGGCCTTGGCCCCATTGCTTAAGGGGAAGATGTAGCCATTACCCCTGAGCCGGCTTGGCAAGAGGGAAATGTGGCAGAAGCAGAAGTTCTAAAGCAGCGAGTTAAGTGCTGGGAGGAAATGGCGTTCAGCTGCCTGTGTATGAGAGGTTCCCAATATGCTGTAAGAGCACTGTGGAAAGCGACTTCTTTCTCAGCTTCCTAAAGAGCTGGAAGCAAGATGGTTTGTGTCTTGTCTCCCCTGGAGGGATGGAGGCAGTGCTTTGTGCCTTCCACCTCTAGAGCAATGTAGGGCACGGCTGAGAGCAAAGGGGCCTTTCTTCCATAGGTGCTTTCTGACACTCTCTCCTCCAGTGCACAAAAGCGGTTGGTTAAAAGCCTATTGTCTCTCTCCTCCTAAGCATGTGGATGCACAATCATTCGGGCCTCAGCCTCCTTGCTTAAGGAGAAGATGTAGGCATTTTGTCTGAGCCGGGCTGGCAAGATGGAAATGCCCCAAAAGCAGAAGTTCTAAAGCAATGAGTTAAGGGCTCCAAATAAACAGCATTTCAGGTGTCTTTGTATGAGATGTTCAAGGTACACTATAAGAACAGTGTGGCAAGTGAGTTCTTTCTCAGCTTCCCAAAGAGCTGGAAGCAAGATGGATTATTGCTCATCTCCCCTTGAGGGTTGGAGGCAGTGTTTTGTGCCTTGCAATTTTAGGGCAATGTAGGACTCTGCTGAGCAAACTTGGCCTTTCTTCCATAGCTGCTTTGTGAACACTCTCTCCACCCATGCACAAGGGCGGCATGAGAGGTTGCCAGTATGCTGTAAGAGCACTGTGGGAAGCAAGTTTTTCTTAACTTCCAAAGAGTGGTTGGTTAAAATCCTATTGTCTCTCTCCTCCTAAGCATGTGGAAGGACAATCATTCGTGCCTCGGCCGAATGATTCAGGCAGGACTTGTGTGACCCACCTGCCTTAAATGCTGGAACCAACTGTTGGACACTTCAGAAGCATCATCTGGAAACGGTGGAACCACCCACCGCAGATGTGAGAATCAGGTCCAAAACGTGCCAGAAGCACCTGCAGGACACACCAGAACCATCTGACTCTAACGCCAAAATCACCTGCCGGATACACAAGAACCACTTGATGGACGCTCCAGAATCACATGACGGGCATGAAAGAACCATCTCTCAGAGTGCCAGAACCATGTGCTGGAAATGCCGGAACCACATCACTGACAGACATGAACCACCTGCTGGACACGCCTGAACCACCTGCTTCACTCGCCGGAACCACCTTCTGGACAAGCCAAAATCACCTGCCGGATAACCTGGAACCAGGCCCCTTAGAAGCCAGAAAAAGCCAACAGACATGCCAGAAGCACCTGCCGCACACTCTGGAACCACCATACAGACATGCCTGAATGACCCTCCATACACACCAGAAGCACCCACCAGACACGCCAGAACCACCTGGAACCACCCGCCGGACACACTGGAACCATGACACTGACACGCCAGAACCACCTTGCAGACATGCCAGAAGCACCCAAAGGACATGCTGGAACCATCTTCCGAACGTACCAGAACCACATGCCAGACACACAGGAACCACCTGTCACACACTTCGCAACCACCTGTTGGATATGCCGAGACCATGTGCCAGATACACTGAAACCACCTCCCGAATACGCCAGAACCAGGTGCTGGCCATGCCACAAACACCTGCCAGACAAGCCGGAACCACCAGCCTAACACGCCAGCACAACCTGCCGGACATGCCAAAATCACCTGCTGGATAAACCGGAACCAGGTCCTGGATATGCCAGAACCAATTTCCAGAAAAGGCCAGAGCAACCTGCCAGACAGCCTGGAATCCCCCGCCAGGCATGCGGGAACCAACTGTCAAACACGCCGGAACCAACACCTGGACACACTGAATGCACCAACCACACACGAAGGAATCAGGTTCCGGACGCATGGTAGCCACCAGTCGGACACGCCGGAACCACCTTCAGAACATACTGGAACCATATGCGAGACACACGGGAACTACCTGCCAGACACCACGGAACCAGGCGCCCAGTACGCTGAAGCCACCTGCTGAACACGCCCAAACACTGTGCTGGACATGCCAGATCCATATGATGGATACACCAGAAACAGGTCCAGCACAGGCCAGAACCAGGTTCCAGAAACAGCTGAAACAGCGGCTGGATACACCTGAACCACCTGTTAGACCAGCCTGAACCACTAGATGGAGAATCCTGAACCACATGCCAGGCACACTGTAACCAGGTGCCCGACACACCAGAACCACCTTCTGGACACGTCTGAACCACCTACAAGTCTTGTGAGAACCACCTGCCGGATACACCAGATACAGGTGTCGCACACACCGAAACCAGGTGATGGACATGACTGACCACCTGCAAGACATGCCAGAACCAGACATGCCAGATGGGGAAGAGGTGATTTTGGGGTAGAGGAGCTTTGTAGATTTCTCACTTGGGCACTTACCTGTTTTGTTCTCCATCCAGGTTTTTTCTGGGAGCAAGTTCTTGAGAAACCTATAATGAAAAGTATGAGCTATCTACATAGGGAGAACTCAGACTTCGTTCAGCAATTCCCTGGGCGTCTGGAGACTCGATAGAATACTTTTTTCTTTTTCCATTGCCAACACCCATGCCCATTCAGGCCTATGTGAGTTTTTACAATGCTCCTCCAACTGGTCTCCAAGCCTCCAGCGTGCCTCATTTCTCTTCATCGTAGAGGACAATAGCAGATCAATGTCTCTGAGGCATGGCTCCACCAGTGCCCTCTCGGATGCGGAAACCTTCCCCTCACTGCCTACCTGATAGACTCCAACTCTCTGCCTTAGCACTCAAGGGCCCCTCCGCCTTTCATGTATCCCACAGTCCTGCCAAACCGAACAGTACCCACTACCCAAAAACACACATTGCATTCTTCTCTTTCACCTCTGCCTGATCAGATGATGGACTTGAAACAAAGCCATCATTTGCTAGTTAAGTGACTTTTGCACAGGTCATTTCACCTCCCTGACCCTCAGTTTCTGCATATATAAGTGATGAATAGTAAGATTCACCTCATATTGTTCTTATAAAGAATTAAAATTGACTTAGAGAGCATATGCAAAAGCAGCTGGCTCCCTGCCTGACATGCTGCAGTCACCAATAATTATTCGGATCTAAATATTGGCTCATGCCATGCCCTGCTTCTTTTCCTATTAAAACCTTATCCTTCAAAAATCGGTGTGTACCCTTTCTTGAAAACCAGCCCAAGGTGTAAACTGAAGTTCATTTTCCTAAGCTGCTCAGTAACATTTATAACGCAAAGTCTAATGCGTTAGACCTTTTTTTTTTTTTAAGCAAAAGAAGCTAACTCTGGCTAACTTCAGTTTTCTTATTAAAGAAATTGACTAGAAGGATTTACGGTAACTCACATAACTGAAGGGAATTTTTGAAAAAATCAACAAACAAAAAGCAAAAATAAGCTTTGGAAGACACAATAGAGCACAGTGTATAGTTATTATTACTGCCGTTCACCAAATATTGTCGGCTCTTCTCTGGCACACAGAAGGGATGTATCTTCTTGGCCCCTTAAAGTCAAATGTGACTTTGTGAGCCTTTGGCAAATGAAACTTGAGCAAAAATGAGGCTGTCTCTTCCAGACAAACCTTTGGCAAACAGTAGGAGTGTGTTTTTCCTGCCTGGCAGTTGTGCAAGAAGTTGGATCGAGCATCTTTTAGCTGCCATCTACTCAATCCTCCAGACTGAGCAAGGATAATACAGAGCCAGCCCCTGATGACATGGAGCATGTTCGAGAAATAAACCTTGGTTATTTTTAGCTGAGACTTAGGAGTTTGTTGTGAATACAGCACAACATGGACTATCTGACTGATGAAAACATATGTAGGGGAGGAAGACATTTCCTCTTCCCAAGTGTGGGTTCGTCTGGCTGGAGAACGAATTAAATTCACATGAGACAGAAAAGCAAGAGAAAATTAAACAAAGCTTTATGAGGAACCGTGGCCCGGTGCCTTTCTTCCTGAAGGAAGAAAGGGCACCAAAGAAGTGGGGTGCACATAGTGGTTATATACCGCCAAATGGGGTGTTTCACATGTGATTGAAATGTCCCTCCCACAATAGTCACAAGATTGCCCTGTCGGCACTTGATGGACACAGCAGGTAGTGGGTCTGCTATCTCAGTGGGCATAGCAGGACTCAAGTCGATTGTCTGGAGCTGGGCGGTCACAGGTGAGCTCAGCAATCAGTTCCTAGCCTAAGGAAAGATGCTTAATCCTTAAGAAATGCCAACGTTGGGAGGGGGAGGAAAGTCAGTTACAGGAGGTTACCAGACTAGCACAATAAAATGCAGATTTAAGTCCTTGCGCCTTTGGTATTAAGAGTTTTTAGAGAGAAGGTCATCTCCTTTCTTCTTCCTGGTACAGAGAGGGAGGCAACTTTTACAGATAGAGATTTACCTTACAAATGTAAATGTGCCCTAACAAAGGGCAAGTTCCATTCCTCCTTCCCTGTCCCAGTTTATCAAAAGCAATCAGCCTCAAATAATCCTGATGCCAAAGAGACATATCTTGGGGAGGCCATTTCCAGGTCCCCACACATACATATTACCAATTTCCTGTGCTGTTGACCAAAATGACTTCAGTGAGCCAATATTAGAATTCCTTTTCACAAAGGTGGATAAGTGACAGATTAGAAGTCTACACTGTCCCAGGAGTGTAGACAGATACCATGCTTATATATAGCAAAAATATTTCCTCATTTTGTCCTTTACCTCTCAATAAAAAAGTATATCTATAGAAATCTGGAGGTAAAGCTCCAGACAAAACCAACATGGTGACAAGGAGGAACATTACATACTTGTAAAAGGAGCGACAGATGAGAAAATAATAATAATGGCTGGGAACTTATAGAACCTTGCATTGAAAGGGATCTCATATGGAACTCAGGAAATATTTATAGCTGAAAGCACTACATGGCAAAATCTGGTGGATGGAATTAAACAATACTTAGAAGAAAGATACCTTCAACATACGTATCTAAAAAGAAAAATTAGAAACCAATGAGCTGCTTGTTCAAGAAGCTAGACAAAGAGCAAGACAGTAAAGTCAGGAAGAAAGGAAATGAGAAAGAGAAATGCCAAACCTTTGTTTCTATTTATTTGCTCTTTATTTATTGCTATGGACTGAATTCTCTCTCCCCACCATTCATATATGGAAGCCCTGACCCCGCCTTGTGACAATGTGCAGACACAAGGTCTTTAGGAAGTAATTATGGTGAAAATGAAGTCATAATGGTGGAACCTAAATCAGATAGGACTGTGGCCTCATCAAAAGTGGAAGAGATCTCTCTTTCTGTTTCTTCACATGCATACACACACCCTGCCATCTGAGGACTCAGTGAGAAGGGGACCTTATGCAAGCTGAGGAGAGAGCCCTCTCCAGAACCTGACCATGCTGGCATCCTGATCTCAGGCTTCCAGCCCCCAGAATGGTGAGAAAATAAATTTCTGTTGTTTAAGTCACCCACGCTATGGCATTTTGTTATAGGAACCCAAGCTAAGATGCTTATCTTTCACAGTTTGTTCCTAGGTTCTGGTACCAATTCCAATGTGTGTGGGGTTGTGGGTCAGGGGAGTCCCCCCCACCAACAAGCAATTCTTGGGACACCAGCTGGGTGTCCTACAATTCAACTCGATTCTGACACTATGTACCCAGAGACAGCATCACATCCCACAGGTTAAGGGTTCAGCCCCACAAGACTGCCCCCACTGCAGGTGCCAAGAGCAAGTCTAGGTTGTCACCTATGCTTCTGAGCAACTGGCTGTCAGTAGGAGGTTCCCAAGACTCTCTACTCCGGTTCGACGAATTTGCTAGGGCGGCTCACAGAACTCAGAGAAACCTCTTACTTACTAGATTACCTGTTTATTAGGAAAGGATATAACTTGGGAATACCTCAATGGAACAGACGCACAGGGCAAGACATGGGGAAAGGGCACTGAGCTTCCACGCCCTCTCCAGGTAACCACTCTCCCAGAACCTGCACATGGTCACCAACCTGGATGCTCTTGGAAATCTGTCCTTTTGGGTTTTTATGCATAAGCCGTTTATTTATTCTCTTACCCTCAGCTGCTGTTTTTCCTTCCCCATTTATAGCCCAAAGCCAATCAAAGAAGGACATGTACAGTGTGATGCTGTTCCTGTACATTTTTTAAGTGCATAACAATGTAAGAATTTGTTAACGGAGACATACACATGTATGTCTTGACTATGCATAAAAATGTAATCTTTTGTTAATGGAGCCATGCACATGGATATTCTTGGAATCATAAAGAATGTAATTAATTTTAGGATATTGATACCTATGATGAGGGAGGGAGGAGAACGGGATGGAAATGTGAATTTTAGGTGTGACGGCAACATTTTGCTTCTTAAAAACAGAGATATCGTTGTGGGCTGAATCATGTCCCTGAAAATTCATATGTTGAAGTCCTAACTCCAGGACCTCAAAATAGGGCTGTATTTGGAGAGAGGGCCTCTAAAGAGGTAATTAAGGTAAAGTGAGGTCACATGGGTAGGCTCCAATCCAATGTGACTGATAGTCACGTAAGAAGAGAAGATTAGAACTCAGACACACACAGAGGGAAGACCGTGTGAGGACACAGGGAGAAGCGGCCGGGGAGAGAGGCCTCAGAAGAGACTATACCGGCCAACGCCTTGATCTTGAACTTCAGCCTCCAGAACCGTGAGAAAATAAATTTCTATTGTTTAAGCCACTCTACGTGTGGTATTTTGTCATGGCAGCCCCAGCAAATGAATGCAACATAGGAAGCAAATAGGGCAGAATTGAACGTCTGTTCTTTCTGGGTATTGGGGCCGGAGATAGAGGTCATACTATGTACTCTTCTGCATATTTGAAATATTTCCATAATAGTTAAGAAAATAACAAGCAGATCCCGAAAAAGAATAACCAGAGAGTAGAAATTTATGTGTGATTGCCTTACAGGCCAAGGTGGGTTTCGTGTTGGGCAGGTGGTTCTCTTCCACAGGGTGTGTCAGTCACACATGAATTCCCGTCTCTTGGCTCTGCCATTCCTGATGCCCGTATCATTGTCTGCAACCAATCTGCACAAGGAGAAAGAAGGAACACGGAGAAGACACACCTGCTTTCAAAAGTTCCAACCTGGAAATGGCACACACCACTTCCACTCCCATTGCATTGGCTGAAACATAGTCACACGCCACACCTCACTGCAAGTTGCTGGGTGACTGCCTTCCTGGGCACCCAGGACAAGGATGTGGACAAACAGCCAGTAGTCCCACCCACAATGTCATCAGGTTGACCCTGGTCTTCATGCTGCTGCTCAGTCTACAGCGTGTCTGCCAGGTCTATGGTTAGGGTTTAGATATTTTACAAAGGCGCGGGGTTGGGGGTCATGGTTTGGGACTTCAAAGAGGAGGAAGCCAATTCACAAGGAGACAGAAAACCAAATGTTTGCTGGGCCATCTCTAAACAAATGAGAGAGAACTTGTGTAAAATGGGCCCGGCTAGGTACCTTCTTCTCTACCACATCTAGAGTTCCCTACGTTGACAGCTCCTTCCTGGAACAGGCCTTCTGTCTTAAATTCTTTTAGGCAGTTAGGGGCGAGGCCAAAGTTTCTTTTATATATAAATTTTATGTGTATATATGTAATTTATAGAACTAAATAAATGAATTTAAATATAGATACAATGGATTATATATTCTATTATATATCAATATTAATATATATTATATATATATAGATAATCTCCTTGGTTCTCCAGAGAACCCTGACAAATACAGGAGGAGTTAATATTCTTTTATCGATGGCATTTACATTTAATCATTTGAAATTCTTAGTTATGACATTGTTATGGCTTGCAAGGAAGTGTCCTTTCCAGTGTTTCATTTAGAGGCCTCAAGATACCAATTTTAAAAAGTTTCCCATTTTATTTGTTTGGGTTGATAGGCTTTTTCCAATTGAGTGCACAGATAAACCAATTTAGGAATTTCAAAGGAGCCCCATTTAGGCCAGTGAAGCTTTAAATCACCCTGAGTAATCTGAGCCCAGTGGGACAAAAATCTACATGTAGAAGGTCTGTATTCTTTAAAGACAAAACCAGCAGGAGTCCCAGAGTGGGCTGTTCTTTGGTGGTCCTCTTAGAAAATGGATTTCTCATTTGTATGAACTTACCAAAGGATCAAAGGCCCAAAAAAGGAGTGAAAGAAACAGAAGCTTCTAACAAAGCTGACCATGGAAGGATGGCCAGAACCACTATCAAAGGACGCCTACATAAAGAGTCTGGACCTCTACCAAAAATGGGAGGTCCAGGCCCAGGAGGACTTACCACCAGGAACCAGAGCCACCAGGAGGAGACGACAGAGCACAAAAGATTCTTTGCAGGCACCTTGCTTGTGTCTGTGAAGTGGCACCAGAATTGAAGGTCAGTAGCTAGGGATCCCACTTCTGTCACCATGTAAAGTCGGCAAATAAGAGGCATAAACTGCAAAAGAACCAAAAAGTTTATTTGGGGTCTCAAGAATTGCAATTCAGGAGATGTAGATTCGAGTAGAAGCTCAAATGCGCTCCTAGGAAGACAAAGGAGGCAGGGGTAGATAAAAGGAAAGGACACAGGCTTACAAAGGTCTACAGTGAACAGTTAATGACTGGTTCTGGCATGGGGTGAGCTGACTTGCCAGAACATAGTTGGTCCTAGGCAGACTGCCCCTTCTTGGAATGAGGAAACACTTCAAGATGTGACCTCTGCTGTCAGGTAAAGCTCAAAAGTTCAGTTAACATCTGGTGGTGGATGTGGTGTACAAGCATAAGCCCCACTTCCTTAATCGCCTCCCAGCTCCATTTTAGAAGCCTTGAAAATGGTACTCCATTTTGTCATTGTCATCCACCACAGTCACGCACCATGTAACAATATTAACGATGTTTCGGTCACTAATGGACCACATATATGACAGTGGTCCCATACGGGTAGCACCACATAGCCTGGGTGTGTAGTAGGCTCTACCACTTAGGTTTGTGTAAGTACAGTGTGATGTTCACACAACAGTGAAAGTGCCTAATGATGCATTTCTCAAAACATGTCCCTTTCATTAAGTGAGGTATGCCCGTACTGATTTTAGTCTTGTGAATGTTGAATAATGAATTATTCATTTCAATTATTTGAGTCAGCCCCACTGGCTGAAGACGGTAAAGGCTGACTGAAGCAAAAAACTAAAATTTGTTATTCAACATTCACAAAACCAAATGAGTAAAGAACTTTAAGTTCTATATCAGGGTTCATGTAAGGCAAAAACATTCTAAAGGAAAGATGGATTTGAGGACATATATGATTCTGAGTGTAAATGTCTGGGTACTAGCAAAAATTCCAGGGAGCATTTCAGACTTTCGAGGCAGTGGAATTGGTGAAACCAAAGTCAAGCTCTCCAAACAGTAAAGGGGGCCCAGGTAATATCTGGAGTACAGGTGGAACAGGCAGAAAATTCCATTAATGTAATTGTATGATATGATGAACGGACAGAGTTGGAAAATAGGATGGCAGGGTAGGGCAGAGGGACCTGGAGGGCCCAGGATGGATGGAGAGATCAGCTGGGCTGGTGGGGGGAAGGGGCCATGGGCACACCCTCTTCATGTCCCCTCCCCCACCCTCTGAAACCCTTTGTGACTCTTCAGTGCTCTGTGATGCAGGCCTGGGATTATAGGCAAGTGTGGACACTCTCAGAGCTCAGTTGCCTCAGGCAGCCTTGCGATTCAGAAAATGGAGTTCAGTCAATGGAATGTTCTCTCATTTCTGAATAGCCATATTGAGTTGTTTTTGAGCATCTGCTCAACATTCTTAGATAGTGACCACAACCTCACCATCGTGTGTGGGTTGTGGTTGCTTCTTCTGTTCCTGTGCTTCCTGGTGGGGATTCCATCTTTACCAACCTTCTGGAAAACCAAAATCTACCAAAAGGTAAGGATCCCTGGGCAAGCCACCAACAGGGATTTTTTATTGTTGTTTCCATTTCTAGTCCCACATTTTTAAATGAGTTGGTCCAGAGAGACTCCTAAGATGGCAAGTCTGAATAGAGGATAGAACATCATCCTTCTAGGGGACTAGGCCAGGCAGGACTAGGGGTTCAGCTGGGACTGTTTCCCATTTAAAACTCACAGACCATCTGGGTGTGGTGGAGGATTCCTGGATAAAATCCCATCACTGATTTCACGGCCCTGCATTAGGTTATTTAGAGAGTTTGGGATCTGTGTAGGAGAACACTGTTCCCAACACTGGATCATGAGTCACATTCCCATGTCGGGCGTCATTCGACCAAACCGTCCTTGGTATTGGGCAGATCAGGAGAGCAGGGCTGAGCCTCTGAGCAGACACTGGAGTGTGAGCTCTGTCCCAGGATACAGGGTCCCATCTGAGGAAGCACAGATGTGACTGTGGGCCTCAGAGTCTATGCCCTCCTTGAGCAGAGGACTTCTGACTGAGAACATCAAGCGTGGACTCTAGCCAAAAATCCTCCTTCGAGTTTTTCAAAGAAGGAAAAATTGAAAGTATCTTATCACCTTTAGAAATTCAGAAAGGGAAAGAACACAAAGTGCTAGTAATAAAAATAGAGAGTGACATTAATCTTGGATGAATATCTGAGTTTCCTAGAGAGAGGAGCAAGCCAACTAAGTCCTCGCTCCTCATTCTTTTCTTTTTGTTCTCAGCGTCAGGGCAGAGCCAAGAGGAGAAGAAGAGGTGGAACATCAAGTGGTAAGGTTCCACCTATCCCACCTGAGCTCTCCAAGGGTGACCCTTCCTGTCCTCTCCATGAGGTCCCAGGTCCATGGTCTCTGAGGATGTCAGTCGTTAGATAGAGTCCCTCTCAGAAGATAGAGGCCTCAGAGGAAAGGCTCATGGGAAGGTAGTCAGAACCCGAGACATTTCTCAGATTCCTGCTCTGCCCAGCTCTGGGCATGAAGCAGTGATGGGCCTGGACAATGGGTGTTGCCCAGTGGGTGGCCGTGGGAGACGTCGAGTCAGAACTTCTGTCTCCTGACCTTGTGAAACTACGTTGACTTCCTGGATGATCAGACTCCTTGAGGTAACCATTGACCTATGTTCCTCACATGGTGGTTTTGAACATCCCATGGGATAATGTATGTGACAGTACTTTATAAATGAAGCAACAAACACATGTGAACCTTATTAATATTATCATTGACCGTTTGACCACATCTACTGATTCTTGGGGCTTTCAGAGTTAATATCCCAAGGGTCTCCCATAAAGGGACTCCTGTGTAACACCTACACTTCTACCTTTGTTACATGTAATTCACTCTTCTGGTTTCCCAGGTTGGAGAAATTACCAGAGGGAAACAGAGGAGAAAAGGAGGCTAATTTCTATTCTGAAAAGGTGACTAGTCTTTTCTTTCCTGATCCCTCTTTAACATGTTCTCTGCAATTCCAGGGATTCAGTACAGCCTGCAGTAGTCATGGGAGGGGTTTGCCATAGGAACGGGTATGTGAATGAAGGCCTTGGGGTGAGGGCTGCTGAGTGTATGGTGAAGTCATAGACGTGGGGCATTGTGAAGGGGCAGCAGGCTTCAGGTGGCCCCTCCCCTGACAGGCCAGCAGGTCCTCCTTTCCTTGTTCTGGTCCTGGCTACAGTTTTCTACTTCCTGTCTCCCGCAGGCCCCTAGGCCGGCCTCTCGATACCACCCGCTTTCGTCAACTATTATGCCCAGACCCCTCCTGTGAGGTGTGTAATAGCACAACTGCTGAGATCAATCGGCTCCTGGAGGACCTGGAAGATGATACCGCCTCTGTGTCCTCTATGGCTTCCACAGCTTCTGGGACTGAGTCATCATTCACTCTGTCCTCCGCCTTCTCAGAAGTCCCTCCAGGAGACCTAACACCATCCCCTCCACCTGACCCTTCCCCACCGCACCCCTCCGTCCTCTCACCTAACCCAATGACACCCTTAGCTGACTTTCTTTCACCCTCACCACCGGGTCACTCTATGCCACCAGAGCCTTTTCCTCCCTTGGAGTCCAAATTCCCAGCAGACCGTCCCCCACCCCAACCCCTTGCCCTTCCCCCTCTCCCACCACATGACACCCAGGCAACGGGGCCTATTCTCCAACCAGAGGCCACTCTGTCTCTGAATACGATCTTCTCTCTTGACCGCACCCTTTCCCAAGATATTAACGCCTTACCAAATTTGTCCCAGATAATCAATCCCACTGATTCACTGGCTTGTCATCACACACCACCAAGCCTGTCTGTCTCACCACCGACAGACCACCCTTTAACTGTGACTCAATCTAAATCGGTTTCCATCTTATTGAAGTCTGTTCCAGAGAACTCATCTCCAGATAGCCCTGGTGGGTTGTCCACTTATGTCCCAACAATCAGAGGCACTGACCATTCAAGCCTGTCAATTTCAGAATTATCCTGGTGGCAAGCTTGTGCCAAAGGCTTGTTCTTAGCACCTTCCACCTTGGCACCATGTGATTTTAATCAAGAGTTTCTTGCCCTCCATTCTTCAGAGTCCTCTCTGGAGAGACACCCTACAGCTAACCTTATAGAGCCTGGTAACCTCTCATTTCTTAGCCCTCATGTCCTGGCACTCCTGGAGAGACAAGTCCGAAAGAGGAGTGATTTCCTGATGTGGAAGGAAAAGGAGAAGGAGAAGGGTTCTTTTCCAAAAAAACTTAGGCCAGGCCACCAACTAAATCCTTCGGGGAAAATGTCAGAGTCAAATGCTGATGAGTGTGACTCAGCATTCTCCCTTCCTTTTTGGAGCAGTGCAGGGAAACCAAAGGAGCTGCACATGCATGAGCAGCCCCCATATCCTAAAATCTTGGAGGACCATTTACAGGAAAAATGTATGCAGCTCTTCTGGGGTCTCCCATCTCTGCACAGCGAGTCCTTGCCCTCTGCTATCCGTGACTCAAGTGACTGCACCACAATCTTCCTTTTCAATACCATCTCAAATGCCTCCACGGGCCAAGAATCCCCAGTACCTCTCCATCGCCCACCTCCATCCTTGCCTGAGATCCAGCCCCAACCCTTGCCTCAAACCCTGCCCCAATCCCAGCCCCTACCTCTCACTCAGGTCAAGTCCCAGGCCCACCTTAAATCCCCACTCCCAATCCTACCATCTGGTCCTCTACCCCAGATAAGGATCTGTGGAGTGTGTCACCATAGACCCCAGGATGAATCAGAGTCTCTCACCTCATCTGAAATTCAACAACTGGAATGGAAAGTGTTGCAGAAGCAACAGGAAAGTTTGTGGGGTTCCCCCTCTGTAGTCCAAAGATCTCAGGAAGAATTTTGTTCTTCAGCTCCCAACTTTCCTTACCATCAGGCCTCCCAGGCCCATGCCTCCATCTCCACCCTTCCCGTAGAGTTTCCTCTCAGTGATGAGCTGAGGAAGAAACTGGAACATCACCTTCGAAAGAGGCTCATCCAACACCGGTGGGGCCTGCCCCGCAGGATCTGTGAGTGTCTGTCACTGATGATGCCTCCAAGAGATTTCTCAGAGATAGCTAAGTCAGAGAGCAATCGTGGACTCTCACGGATCTCGGTGAACAAAGATCTAAATGTTGGATTGAGCCAATCCAAAAGCTTCCATGAGAGGGGTTCAGAACTGCTTGAGGTAGAGAAGGAGATGGGGAAGGATCAGGGGCATAGCCCAGAGAACGGCCCAAAAGCTCATCTGTTGAGTGACCCAGAGAGCTCTTCAGATAAGGATCCGGCATATGACTCTGAGAAAGACCTAAATAGTCACGTGGCAAGTCTGTCAGGGAAAAATTCAAGGGCCTTGGAGGAAAGTCTAGATCAGAAACAACTTGAAAATGTCCTGAAAGCACATTTGAGCAAGAAGTTTGAGGAAATCAGTGAGGCTCGGCTCCCTGGGACGGTGCGCAGTTCATGGCATGCCAGCAAGCAGACATTGCTGCTTTCTGACAAATCCCGCACCCAAATAACACAGAGGAGTTTGCCACCTTCAGTGGGTGGGGACTCCTCCCTGAATACCTTCCAGGAGCTTTGCTTCATTGATTCCAGCGCACAACAGATGATGGAAACCCATATTAAAAGCTTTCGTATGAGAATGGAGTGGGGCCTTCCCTGCAGGGTCCTTGAATCCATACAGGCGTTTAAATTGGAAGATGCTGCATCCCAGTCCTTGACCTATTTCTACTGTCCCCCCTCAAATAACCCAACTTTGGAAGTGGACTCCAAATCCGAGGGCTTCGAGCCCCATAGAGGAAGCTCTAAATCTGCTCTTCAAGAAAAAGCGGAAACAACAAATTCAGCCCTGGTCCTGGATCGTCTTTGCCCTGCTACTTCACCTATGGGCAGGCAAGGACAAGGGGTGCCGAGACAATCACCCTCTGGTATCAACCAAGAGATTGCAGAGGTTGTTCAGAGGAGTAAGGGTGCCAGGCAGACTCATCTGCCTGTCACATGTGGCATCACAGGCAAAGCGAGTCAGAAATTTACTCAGCTAGGCAACAGATGCCCCCCAGAGCTGCCTGCAAGGCAAGCTGGTGCCAAACATGAGACAAAGGATGAGAGAGTGAGTCCCAGTGATAGAAGAGAAGGGCGACAGGACAAAAAGATGAAGTCGGAACCCTTTTCCGTGCACAGCACGGCCAGGGACATATTCAGGGCCAAGGAGCTCAACGCTCTGCAGTCAAAAACTGGTAATGTGTTGACAACCAGCAAGCCAGGAAGCTCCCAAAGGATACGTGAGAATCACAGTAAAATAGAAATTATTGGGACCATTGAAAGCCCTGCACCAAAAAGACAAGTTCCCCAAGACCCGAAGTCATCGGATCTTAAGGAACATCTGTTTAGGGAATTAAAGTCGAAACTAGAGAAGAGGAATCAGAGCCAGGTCCAAGGCCAACACACTGACAGGTCCCCTGCCTCAGAGAGCTTGACGTACAAGGCCTCACTGACTCATGCCCGCGGTGTCTCCAGTGGGGACATGGGAGCTTCCCAGGTGCTGCATGTCCATCTGGAGGACACTGGGATCAGCAGGAAGCAGCGGCAGGAGCCTTGGGTCCCTAAGAAAGACCGAAAGAGGTACGAGGATAAGAAATTCCCACCAGCTACAATGAGAGTGAGCCCTCCGGGCACCAACAAAGAAGAGCTTGGTGGAGGGGATGCAGGGTTGGGGACATCCCAACCTACAAGAAAGAGTTTCCCTACTCAGATCACAGCATCAGAGGAGACGCGTGGGAGCAAGTCTTCCCAGACCTCATCACAGAAGGCACAGCCTCCTCCTGAAAGTCTGTTCAGAAAAAAGATGAACCACATTTTTCAATGGCTTCGTCCTGGGACAAAAGGCAAAAACCAAGAACATCCCCAGGAAAAGGGCAGCCCCATATCATCTGCACAGAGCAGAGGCCTGGTTAAAGGGAGAGCTGCCGTTACTGGGACCACCACGGCTCAGAAGACCAGGAGGGTCCCTGGGAAGTTCCCAGTGGAGAAACTGGGGCAGCAGTGTGCAGCAGAGGTCACCCGCCCTCAAGAGCCCCTTCCTTCCCTGAGGAAGTTTGTGAAAACTGACCAGAAGGCAGAAGAGCAGGCCCAGGCAGAGCCCGTCCAGGGGCATCCTTCCAACTACAGGGCTCCCTCCTGTAAAGTGCCAAGCACCAAGTCCTGCCACCAAGAAGTTGTCTTTGCTGGCCAGAATTATCCTACATGTTCTAGACGGATCAGAGACCAGAACAGACACCCTCAGAAAGTCATGGCGTTTAAAGATCAGCTATTGGATCAGAAGCGTCCCTTATCTGTGCCCCGCAGGGAGCATGTGCCCCATCTGAGCTCCACCTGCAGGCATCAAGCCGGCCCAGGGGCCTCCAGCTGTTCTCACCACTGCTAAAGGCACTATGTTTAGGGATCTGTCTCTATGTCAACAGAAAACGCTTTTCCAGCGTTTCGAGAGCGGAAAATTTCCCACCACAAAATAATTCCTTCTTGTGGAGAATATTAATTCTCCCCAATAAATGATTCTCTAATAATAGTGATGTCTTTTCTGTGTCCTGTGTTGGGGGCATGGGTTTCAGGTAACTCAGGGCTTGTGCTTAGGGAAAAGGAGGAGTGAGTTCAGCTCTTACTGATTGCTTCCTCTGGCTTCTAAAAGGTCACCAGTGCTCTGGAGCTCTTGTTGACAAAGAGATATCACGTGCCCCCAAAAGCCCATTTCCTCCCTGTTGAAGTTTGAGGAGGTGGGCTCTGCCTCCTGCCTCTTCGCTTAGCCTTAACGAAAGTGTAGAGCAGCCCACACCTTCCGCTCACTGAATGTTTTACATCCTTCAGAGAGTAGGGAAGACAGGTGTTCTCTATCCGAAGAGGGTCAAGAATAGGTATGCAATTCATAAAACAACAATGAAGAAAAAACAGTGGCTTCATCATGATTTAGAGGTCAGTGACCAGAGGACCCCACAGGTGGGTGAACCCTGAATGGGATTTGGGGGGTGGGGGAGGGTATTGCTGCAGTGGATCCTGGGCTGGTGGGGGAGGGGCTAGGAACAGCACAGACGCGCCTTAAGAATCTGTCATGCGAGTCATATTAATGTGTTAGGCAAGAATACTTTAAACTTTACATTGAGGTTTCCCTACTGGAAAGGCACCTGGGGGAAGTGGTTCCCCTCTAGGTATTTCTTCAGACTGCCAAATGATATTTTGTTGCAGAGCAAAAGCATCACTCAGCTGCCAGTAGTAACAATGTTGACCAGGTAGCCACCTACCTCCCAGGATAAAATAAAGCTGAGAGTAAGGAAAAGATGACTTGGAGTAAGCGAGGAGGGAAGAAAAAATGAAGAGGGGAAAGAAGGACCTTGCTGGTAGAACAAAGCTTTATGCCTCATCATCCATATGGTGACCCTGTCCTGTTCCCCCCCCCGCCCCCTCCTCAATCTGATCCAGGCATCACCACCTTGAGGCTGATCCAGGCACTGCACAGCACACTGATGCCTTATTCCAAAAAGGCACTGGGCTGTTCTTTGAATACTAAACAATATCTGCAGGGAGGTCATCAGGCATGGCATCCCCCTCTTTGGGGAAGGTGATCTTGCTGCCTTCCTTCCATCTATGCTTAATAGGAATATACAAGATCTTGCCCTTACTGTGTACAGTTCACCTATCGGGATGGAAGTGCCGCCTCTGATATTCACGGCCTTGGTGGAGCCATGGTTGGTCTCCCCCAGAACACCTGCAGCTCATGAACCAGAGGTGAGTCCCAGACTATGCACCAGGTTACAGATATATGGGGGTCTCACCATGGACTGCACACATACCCACCCTTACAATAGGGGTTTGGAGGAAAGGCAACTCCACTTAGACAGACTGGGACTCAAAAATTGGCTGAGTGTCAACTGGGGCAAAATTCAAAAAGCATTATGATGGTGAGCATTAAATACATTAAGTTGTAGACGTCTAAGTAAAATAAAGATGGCTACAAGGGTGGAAAAATAAAATACCAATTTTGTTTTCTAAAAACAACATGATTTTAAAAATGGAAGGGAGGAGAAAAAGGGAAAAATAGAATAAAATGATTGTTCTATAAGTAATAAGAGGGGGTCAAGATATAGGTGACAAACGAAATAAGACTCCGAGTAAGGGAAAGGAATTTGAGGACATTAGAAAAGATACAAGTATAATGGTAACTATTGTAACAAAACCAAACACGCACGCGTGCACACACACACACACACTACACAAATGGGGTGAGTATCCCAGAGGGCACTGGAGGTAGTTTTCCCAGAAAGGCTTGTGAATGCTAGGTGTTAAAACAAAAACCAAAAACAAAACCGGTGTCCACTACAGCCTCTCTCACTCCACACTTGTATCTTCTTGTCCAGAGTTATGCCATTGAACCCACAATGTCTGAAACTTGAGGTCAAAGAAAGAATGCAGATTCTGTGGAGGTCCTGGGAGGGGGATGGGGCCCAGGGCGGGAGACTTGAAGAGGTGAGGAGGCCATGGAGGGCTCTACCATCGATGTGGATAGACCAGCCAAAGACCAGCCTCTCAGTTTCTACATCATCTCATCTTAGGGTCCTTTACTTCCATTCCAGTGTAGTTACTGCCACACTCCAGAGCTTATCACCAGGAACACTTCAGCCATCCAGATTATTACAGTCGGACATTCCACCCCTTGGCCTCGTCTCTCATTCTTCTGATTCATATGCCCCTTGTTAACTTTTCAACTCCAGGCCCTTCATTTTTCCACTTACTCCTTGTCTGTCGGTCAAGCTCTTGTTTACATTTCCTCCCTCTCCGGGGTAGACTCGATGGTCTGTCAGCTAACCAACATTTAAAAAGCTCCGCTACTAATGGGCCCCATCCAATCCCTTTTAATCCTGCCTGTCTGGCAAAATCCCATCTCTCTGCCTTTCCCAGAAATGCCTTCCTATAACTAATTGATCACTATTGGATTAAATCTCACAATGGAGTCTACCGATGCCACAGTAAATTCAGCCCCAGCACTAGCTGGAAATCACTCACTCATTCCACAAAGAATTATCCCATGCTTACTAACATGAGAACAAGACAAATGGAGCTTAGGTCGCTGTTTCCTTATTCCATTCTCTCTCCAGGGACACTCAAATGTATTTCAAATCTCCTCCACTTTCCTCAAATTTAGGCTGTCTCCATTTGCTCAGTAGATGTGCTGGACCACTGATCACAGAGGAACTAGAAGTCATGAGACAGGAACTTTGCGTCAATAAACCTTCACAAAAACCTTTTCCCGTTCCTCCTTTCCTTCTTTCCTGTTATATGAAAAGAGGTTTCCTTCCTAACCTCAATGATTACACTTCCTGAAATGTCCTTATTGAGAGAGCTAAACCCTCGTCTTGACGGGCTGAGCCCCCTTGCCAGGTATCCTCTCGTCCCCTCCCTCTCTTTAGGAGGCACCCAGCTTCTTTCATTATTTTAAGCTTCTATTACAGAAATGTTTAAACAAGCACGAGAGCAGTGGAACTTCCCATGTACCCCTACCCCACTTTCACAGTCATCATCTGGCACGTGTGATACGGCCCGTCTCCTACACTACGGTTAAGGGGCAAAAGCCCATGGGAACATCCTGACATCCGTCTCTCAGGTGTATGCTTTGTGCCCATGTCACAGCTCTCACGTTTCTTTGACATTTACTACCTGTGGAGCTCACTGACCCAAAACAGATGGACAGAGCCATGGGGAGGAAATGCACTGAGCTTCAGATGCTCTGGCCATCAGTTCTGCTCAGCCCTGTAGTCAAGCCTGAGAAGTCACTGAGTTAACTCCTCCCTCCACCCCACGCAGAAAGGAATCTTCCTAAGCAAATGCAGTGCACGGTGTTGCAGTCCCTCAGTCACACAGTGACTGCAGCACGTAGAGAGCACAGAAGGAGAAAACTGTACATGTGATAAGGACTTCACATCACCATGCAAGTGTTTTCAAAGATTTAGAAGAAAGTTTCTTTCCTGTAATACATTTAAAACGAGCTACTGTATGATGAGTTAAACACAGGAGATCAAACACTTTTCTATCTCCTCTCCTTCCCCAAAAGTAAAATATTACATGAAAAGATGCTTCACATCATTAATCACCAGGGAAATGCAAATCAAAACCACTGTGAGATAGCACTTCACACACAGGATGGCTAGAATCAAAAAGTTAGAATAATAGCAAGTGTTAGAAGGCCGAGAAACTGAAACCCTTCTATGCTGCTGGTGGGTATGAAAAATGGGGCAGCTGTTTTGGAAAACCGTCTGGCAGTTCCTCAAAAGTTAAACACAGAATTACCATATTACCTAGAAACTCCACTTCTAGCTATACACTCAAGAGAAATGAAAACATATGTCCACACAAGAACTTGGACACAAATGTCCACAGCAGTATTATTCATAACGGTCAAAAGACGGAAACAACCTAAACGTCCATCAACTGACGAATGGGTAAATAAATTATGGTATATCCACACAACGTAATATTTTTTGGCAATAAAAAGTACTGATACATGCTACAATATGCACAAACCCTGACAACATTATGCAGAAGTGAAAGAGGCCAGTCACAAATAACCTCATATGATTCCATTCATACGAAATGTCCAGAACAGGGAAATCTAGAGAGAGAGGAAGACTAGTGGTTGCTTAGGGCTGGGGGGATGAGAGGACAGGGGCATGACAGCTAAAGGTTATGAAGTTTCTTTTTGAAGTCATGAAAATGCTTTAAAATTGACTGTGGTGATGGTCACCCATCTGTGAATATACTAAAAATCATGGAATTATACACTTTAAATGGGTAAGTTGTATAGTATGTGAACTATATTTCAATAAAGCTGCTAAAACAAGTAAAGGATTTAAAAAGAATAAGGCCCTTGAGGATGACAAGAAGGGGAGAAGATATGACAAAAGATGTCAACACATTTTTTGAAGACGGAAATCCGGTGCAGGAGTGGTAACTGACTAGCAGAGCAGAGGAAGTGCCGGCAAACCAACTCACACCACAAAACTCCAGAAGACGGACGACCCGGTGGCACCAGATAAGGAAGAAATTAAGGGTTTCATGCTGTACACATGTTGAATATTTTGTTCTTTCCTTTGGTTCTTGTTTTATATTATGTATAATTTTTTAAAAAAAAATTTTGGGGGGGATGCTCTTTTCCAGTATTTTGCGAAACCCTGTTGAAATGTTAGCACACTTTAAATGTGCAAAGAGGATCCAGGGTTTCTTGCCTGGGACAGAACCTGCGACAACTGTTTTAAAGTCACCATTGCACACTTCTGGGGTCTGGGTAGGCTAGCGATGGCAGGTGCGGGAATAAAAGCCCGAAATTTCAAGGGTTAGGCAAAATTTGGGACAACAGTCAACAGTCCATTTTTAAAATGTATTTATTTAAAGATAAACTTGTGGAAAAGTTGGATGGATGGTAAACAACCTTCCCCCCCCTTATCCAGGTGTACCCATTAGTATTTTGACCCATTTTCGATATCTCTCCATTTTGTCTCTGTCTCCGCTCCCTCCCTCCCCTTTCTCTCTATATCAGCACACACACACACACACACACACACACACACACACACACACACACACACACATGGATGTCCATGAATGTGCCATGTTCGCGCCCGGGATCCAAACTGGCGAAACGCTGGGCCACCAAAGCGGAGTGTGCAAACTTAACCACTCGACCACGGGGCCGGCCCCACCTGAAACTATTGTTGGTGGAGCTTATCTTGCTCAGACTTTAAAGGATGACTTTACAATCATGAGTCCTGGGGACCTTAGGGGCAGTCAGGACCAGACTTGCTATAAAAAAAACAATGCCAGAGAAGCAAAGATACATAGAGGGATTTGTCTGAACAGAGACCTCCTGCAGTCGACGGAGGGTACATGAGAGGGGTGGGCTTGAAGTGTACCTTCCTTTTGGGTAGAGACGATGGTGAAGCTGTGGATGAGGGAGAAGACAGGGAAAGAAAGGAGCTGTCATTACTGGTAAACCCTCTCACATGGGAGGGAAAGGATTGGGTGTCCGCGGCCAAGATAGATTCATCAGACTCAGCGAGGGAATGCGGGCAGGCAAAGGGAGGACATGACACAGGGCTTCATTCCAGCAGTTTAGCACTAAACAATGAAGCTGTAAAAGTTATACCTATTAAATGACTAGCTAGCGTGGGGAGAGATGAAATAAATATATATACACCATCAACAAAAATGACATTATTGTTTAAAAAGGTACAGAGATGTCAATGGGAATTTTGGGGAAAAGATAGAAAGTAGATGGGGAAAAAAATCATAAAACCTTTCATGGAAGAAGTAACCATAGGTGTGATTCAAAAAAAATCTAAAGGTACTGTCAAATATGATTACAACTGTGCTCACTAGAAGTTATGCTAAAGAGAAGCCTAGTCCCTAAATCAAGATGAGTTTGACCCTGCAGGTCATGGTCCAGCACAATTGCTCTGTAAAATAATGGAAAAGTTTAAAATTTTGCTGGGAGGAGGGGATTTGGCAGAGAAAAAGAGGGAGCAGCAGGGTGAGACACCGTATGGGTGGAGGGGGCCAGATTTGAGAACCTTTAGAGGCTGACTAGCCTAAGAGGGATTCGGGGAAAAGAAGAACTACCAAACATTTTCAAGTTGTTTGCCCTGGGTCCATGGATGTGCCACACCCTTGTGGCCCTCTTTCTCATGCTTTCTGTTGGTTGATACAGGCTACTCTGTTCTCTCATGCTTTTTGGTGATAGTGGATTCTTTTGAGGAGATAACGGGAGGTGGGGCTGCTGCTGAGTGTATTTCTGGTTTCATACAGGTAAAAACACATTATGTATGAGGGGAAGTTTTAGTTGAAGGCCGAGTAGATCTTGGGGATGTAAATCCCTGGGCACAGGACCGACTTTCAAAGATGACGTGGGGGTCCAAAAGGAGATCACCAAGCAATAAAAGGCTCTTAGGTAATAGCTGGGTAACAGAATAAATAGAAAATTTCACCAAGGTGAAATATATGCTAGGGTGAATATGTGGAGTTGGAAGGTAAGTTGGAAGGATCTAAAGGGCCTCAGGGGTGGACTGATTTGCTGGCCTGGATGGTGGGGGAAGGGTTGTGGGTTCATCACTTCTGTGTTTTCCCCTCCCCGACCATCAAGAACCTTTGGTGTCTATGCTAAAGCTCTGTGATGCGGGCCTGGAACTCTAGTCTAGAATGTGCACTCTTAACGCCCAGCTGCCTGAGGTGGCAGTGCACTTCTGGTGATGCAGATCACCCTCTTTGTCTGAGGAATATTAATGCACCACGGCTGAGCTCCAGCTTGAGTTCCTAGGTATTCCCATCCCTGCCTTCCTGTGTGGGGTGGGGCTCCTTCTTCTGTCACTCTGCTACCTAAAGAGGAGTCCATGTTTCCCAAAATTTCGGAAAGAGAGAGACATCAATCAGGTAAGTAAATCAGGTCCCTCAGAAATATCAAATCTTTCTTTTCAAATAGATGCATTCAATGCTATCAGTTTCTCCCTAAGTACTGCTTTTGCTATACCTTATAAATTTTAATATGTTCTATTTTAATTTTCATTTAGCTTAAAATACTTTGAGACTTCTTCCTTGACCAATGTGTTTAGTAGCATGTTGTTTAATCTCCAGACATTTTAGGATTTCCAGCTATCCTTCTGTAATTGATTCCTAGTTTAATTCCATTATGGTCTGAAAACATACTTTGTCCAATCTCTATTTATTTTATTATTATTATTATTTTATTTATTATTAAAGTGTGTTTTGTGGCCAAGAACGTGGTCTATCTTGGTGAATGTTCCATGAGAGTTTGAGAAGAATGTGTATTATCGGATGAAGTACTCTACAAAATGTCAATTAGATCACGTTGACTGATGGTGCTGTTCAGGTCGACTGCATCTATACTGATTTTCTGCCTGCTGAATCTGTCCATTTCTGAGAGAGAGGGTGAAATCTCCAAACATAACAATGGATTCAACTATTTCTCTTTGCAGTTCTACCAGTTTTTGCCTCATATTTTGACACTATGTTGTTCGATGTATACATGTTGAGGACTGTGTGTCTTGTTGGAGCATGGACCCTTTATGGTTATGTAATACCCCTCTTTATCCCTGATAGTTTTCCTTGTTCTGAAGTCTGCTTTGTCTGAAATTAATATAGTTACTCCTGTTTTCTTTTGGTTAGTGTTAGCAGGGTACATTTTTCTCTGTCTTTATTTGTAATCTATCTGTATCTTTATTTTTAAAGTGGGCATTTTGTATACAACATTTAATTGGGTCTTGTTTTTTATCCACTGACAGTCTCTGTTTTTTAATTGGTGAATTTACACGATTTATATTTAGCGATTTTTTAAAAATACGGTAGGACTCATACCTACAATGTCTATAACTGTTTACTATTCATTACATCTATTCTTTTTTCTTCTCTTTTTCTGCGTTTTCTGGTTTTAGACAAGCATTTTCTATGATTCCATTTTCTCTCATCTCTTACTATATCAATTGTTCTTTAAAAAAATTTCAGTGGTTGCTGTAGAGTTTGTAATATACGTTTATAAGTAATGTAAGTCCTCTGTAACATTGTTTTCATTCCTTTCACTTATCCATATACTATAATCACCCAATACATTGTCACTATTATTATTAGCTCAATTGAGAATAAGAAAAATAAAAGTTTCATTTTACCTTAACTTATTCCTTCTCTTCCTCTTTTTAATCAAGATCCAAGTTATCATTTTCCTTCTCCCTGAGGAACTTTTAAAAAATATTTATTGCAGAGCAGGTCTGCTGCTGATGAATTCCCTCAGTTTTTGTTTGTCTGAGAAAGGTTTTATTTCTCCTTCACTTTTGAATGATAATCTCACTAGATATAAAATTCTAGGTGGGTGGTGTTTTTTCTTCTTTCAACACTTTAAATATTTCACTCTCTTCTTGCTTGCATGGTTTATGATGAGAATCCCACAATTCTCATCCTTGTTCCTCTAGATGTAGGGTGTTTATTTTCCTCTGGATTCTTTCAAGATTTATCTTTTGGTTTCCTACAGTTTGAAGACGATATGTCCAAGTATAGACTTTTTTAGTATTTATCTTGTTGGGGTCTTTTCTGAGCTTCTACAATCTATCGTTAACCTGTCATTAATTTTGGAACATCCTTGGCCATTATTACTTCAAATATTTTTCTACTCTGTTCTTTCTCTTTTCTCCTTCTGGTATGCCAATTTCACATGCTACATATTTTGAAACTGTCTCACAGTTCTTGGATAGTCTGGGCTTTAAAATTTTTTTTCTTTTTCTCTGTGCATTTCAGTTTGCAAAGTTTCTATTGACATATATTCAAACTCACATATTCCTTCCTTGGCCGTATGCAATCTACAGATGAGCCAATCACAGGCCTTCTCCATTTCTTGTAGTGTTTTTGGTTTCTAACATTCCTTTTTGATTCTTTCTTAGAATTTCCCTCTGTCTGTTGACATTCCTCATCTGTTCTTGTGTGCCATCTATTTTTTCCATCAGAGCCCTTAACATACTAATCATGGTTATTTTGGATTCTATGTGTGATACTTCCAAAACCTGTGTCAATGTGAATGTGGATCTGATACTTGCTTTGTCTGTTTAGACTGTTTTTTCTTGCCTTTTAGCATGCCTTGTAATTTTTGGTTGAAAGCCAGACATGCTGTATTAGGAAATAGGAACTGAAATAAATAAACCTTTAGTGTGAAGTTTTATGCTCATCTGGCTAGGTGTTGGGCTGTGTTTAATATTTACCGTAGCTGTGCATGTCAGAGGCTTCAATTTCCTCTAGTGTCCTTGTTTTTGTGTTTCTTGTGTCTTTAGGTTCCCCTAAATCTCCTCCTTAAACAGAGCCTATGCCTTGCAACTCTTTCAGCTATGATCCCATCACTATACTGCAGCCCTGGGGACGCGGTGGGAAGGTGTTAAGGGAGGGGATATAATTAAATCTTTTAGTGGGCCTGTGTCCCTGGGTTGTGACCTTCACAAGTGTTTCTAAGCTTTTTTTTCTTTTCTTTGAACTCTTTAGATGAGACAGGAAGGCTACAGAGGGCTGCAGTTGGGTAATTGCCCTTCACCCACGTGGGATAAGGCTTGGTACTCTTTTCCCCTGCTGAGGAGGCTTCTATTAGGGAGCACACTCAGGGGATATTTCAAAGTCCTTTCAAAATGGTAACCTTTCTCCCCCACCCTCCCCTGCCAGAAACATCAGAGTTTCTTCATGGTTCTTCACTGTGAAAACTTAGTAGGGTTCCTGGAAGTAAAACTCACGAGTAGGTGGGGCCTCCCCTTAAATGGTCCTCCAGGAGTTTCTCACTTTCATGCTAGCCCACATGCATCCTCAGCAGTTTGTCAGTGTCTTTTACGTGTTTCTACCAGTTTATGGCTCTAGTGGCTTCTGCTCCAGGTAAGCTGATCTTAACTGTGATTCTCTGCATTCACCCTCTCTGAAGATTTTGGGTAGTAGTTTGCCCTGCAACCTCAATTCTCTGGTGACTTCAAGAAAAGCCATTGATTTTCAGTTTGCTCAGCTTTTGCTTCTCCTAAGGACCGTAGTAAAGACTCCCAAGATCTTTAAGTGTTGGAGCTGGAACCAAAAGTCGCTCCTCAAAGGATAATTCTTTATTTTCCTGTTCCCTTTCTCACATTTTTAAATGAGTTTGGCTGGGCCAGAGAGACACCTAAAATGGGAAGTCTGAGGAGAGGACAGACCATTGCTCTTTTAGGGGAAGAGAACAGGCAGAACTAGGGCTTCAGGGAGGACTAAGGATTCCATTTAAAGCTCACAGACCATCTGGGTGTGCTGGTAGGTTCCCAAATAAAATCCCAAACAGTGATTCTGTAGTCCTTGATTCAGTTATTTAGCGTTTCAGATCTGTGTAGGCGAACACCGTTCCCAGCACTTGATCATGAGTCATCTTGCCATGTCAGGTGCCACTTGCCAAGCCTTCCTTCGTGTTGGGCAGATCAGGAGAACAGAGCTGAGTCTCTGAGCAGACACTGGAGTGTGAGCTCTGTTCCAGGATACAGGGGCCTATCTGAGGAAGCACAGATGTGACTGTGGGCCTCAGAGTCTATGCCCTCCTTGAGCAGAGGACTTCTGACTGAGAACATCAAGTGTGGACTCTAGCCAAAAATCCTCCTTCAAGGTTTTCAAAGCAGGAAAAACTGAAAGTATTTTATCACCTTTAAAAATTAATAAAAGGAAGGAATGCAAAATTATAGGAATTAAAATAGAGAGTCATATTATTCTTGGATAACAAATATCTGACTTTCCTAAACAGAGAAGTGAGACCAATGAGTCCCAGCCCTTCCTTCTTTTCTTTTCGTTCTCAGTGTCAGGGCAGAGCCAAGAGGAGAAGAAAAGGTGGAACACCAAGTGGTAAGGTTCTACCTATCCCACCTGAGCTCTCCAAGGGTGACCCTTCCTGTCCTCTCCATAAGGTCCCAGGTCCATGGTCTCTGAGGATGTCAGTCACTAGATACAGTCCCTCTCAGAAAACAGAGCCCTCAGAGGAGAGGATCATGGGAAAGCAGTCAGAATCTGAAACACTTCTCAGATTCCTGCTCTGCCCACATCTGGGCATGAAGCAGTGATGGACCTGGGCAATGGGCGTTTCCCAATAAGTGGCCATATGAGATGTCAAGAGTCAGAACTTCTGTCTCCTGACCTTGTGAAAGTACTTTGACTTCCTGGATGATCAGATTCTTCCTTGAAGTAACCAGTGACCTATGTTCCTCACATGGTGTTTTTGAGCCTCACATAGGATGACATACATATATGAATGAAAGCCCTTTGTGAATGATAAAGCAACATACATACGTGAGCTTTATTATTATCATTAACCGTGTGATCTTGAATCCCAATTCTTGGAGCTCTCCAAGTCCAATCTACCAAGGGTACCATACAGGACATTCTACTCTGCCTCCTAAAATATCTCTTTGCTTCTGCCTTCATCACTTTCCTGGTTTCCCAGGTTGGAGAGCTTGCCAGAGCAAAGCAGAGGAGGCAAGGAAGGTGCTTTCTCTGCTGCAAAGGTGACTAAATACAATCCTTCTTTCCTGCATCCCGCTTCTTAGCAGGGTCTAAGAATTTCTAGGGCCTCAGTGAAACGTGAGATTGATAAGGGAGGGAAAATCTTCAGATTTTGAAATCCAGATTGTGAAAGTCTTAGGGAGAAGGAAACAACATAGATTGTGAGCTCAAGGAAGTGGGGGGATGTGAAAGGACAGTATGCAATGGGTGCCCCTAACTCTGTCAGACCTGCCAGGGCCCCATATATTTGTTCTGGTCCTGGCTGCAGCTATGTATATCCTGTCTCCTTCAGTCCCCGGGGCCAGTATCACGATACCACCTGCTTTCGTCAACTGCTATGTCCAGACCCCTCCTGTGAGGTGTGTAATAACACAACCATGGAGGTCAATCGGCTGCTGTTCCTGGAGGACCTGGAAGATGATACTGCCTCTGTGTCCTCTCTGGCTTCCACAGCTTCTGGGACTGAGTCATCATTCACTCTGTCCTCCGCCTTCTCAGAAGTCCCTCCAGGAGACCTAACACCATCCCCTCCACCTGACCCTTCCCCACCGCACCCCTCCGTCCTCTCACCTAACCCAACGACACCCTTAGCTGACTTTCTTTCACCCTCACCACCGGGTCACTCTATGCCACCAGAGCCTTTTCCTCCCTTGGAGTCCAACTTCCCAGCAGACCATTCCCCACCCCAACCCCTTGCCCTTCCCCCTCTCCCACCACATGACACCCAGGCAACAGGGCCTATTCTCCAACCAGAGGCCACTCTGTCTCTGAATATGATCTTCTCTCTTGACCGCACCCTTTCCCAAGATATTAACGCCTTACCAAATTTGTCCCAGATAATGAATCCCAATGATTCACTGGTTTGTCATCACACAGCACCAAGCCTGTCTGTCTCACCACCGACAGACCACCCTTTAACTGTGACTCAATCTAAATCGGTTTCCATCTTATTGAAGTCTGTTCCAGAGAACTCATCTCCAGATAGCCCTGGTGGGTTGTCCACTTATGTCCCAACAGTCAGAGGCACTGACCATTCAAGTCTGTCAATTTCAGAATTCTCTTGTTGTCAGGCTCCTGCCAAGAACATGTTCCTCCCCACATTATCACACTCTGATTTTCAACGAGAGCAAGTTTCCCTCCGTCTACCAGAGACCTGTCTCTGGGGAGACTCTGCTACCAATCACATGGAGGCCAGCAGCCATTCTTTCCTTGGCCTTAACGGCCAGGCATTCTTGGCAAGACAAATAAAAAAGAGAATGGATTTCCAGATATTAGAGAAGAAAGAAAAGGAGGAAGGACTATTTTCAAAACAAATGTGCTCAGAAAACCAACGGATGTCTTCAGGGAATTCATTGCAGCCACTTGACGTACAAGACACCACAGCCCCCTAAACTGGCTGGGACATCATAGGCAAACCAGAGCAGCTGAGCATTTGTCAACAGCTACTGTATGTCAAGACTTTGGGAGAAAACTTGCAGCAGAAATATACCCAGCTCTTTTGGGGTCTTCCCTCTCTGCACAGTGAGTCCCTGCTGGCCACTCTCCTGGTTTCTAGTAGTAGTGCCCCACTAGGGTCTCATTTTGTCTTATTCAATGGAATCTGTAATGCTTCTGCAGTCAAGATGTGGGATCAAGAATCTCCACCACTTCCCCATTCTCACCCTCCTCCCCTCCCCGATGTACATCTGCAACCCTTCTCTCAGACCAACCCCCAATCCCAGCCCCCACCTTTCACTCAGGTCCAGCCCCATGCCCACCTTCAATCCCCACTCTCAATCCTACCATCTTCTTCTCCATCCCAGATTAGGGACCATGGAGTGTCTTTCCATAGATCCCAGATTGAGTCAGACTCTCATATCTCAACTGAAAATCAACACCTGAAATGGCACATGTTGCAGAAGCAACAAGAAAGTCTGTGGGGTTTAGTCCCTGCATTCCAAAAATCTCAAGAAGCCACTTGTCCTCAAGCTCTCACCCCTCCTTTGGTCAGCCAGTCCTCCCATGCCTATGTACCAGTCTCTGTCCTTCCTGGCCATTTTCATATCACCAGTGAACCCCAGGATAAAATGGAGCTCCACATTCCAAGGAGGCTATTCTCACACTGCTGCCTCTATGCCAGTAGGAATCTAGAGTCTCTGTGTAAATGCACAGAAACATCTCAGCAAAAAGGCAGACATGCTCACTCACAGCTCCGTCAGCTTCAGGGCCAGAGTAGCAAGGATCGAGCAGAGACTGAATTGAGTTTCCCAGGAAGCTTCCATGAGACGATCTCAACAAAGTTTCAACTAAGGCAGGACATGAAGAGGAATCTTGGATATATCCTAGAGAAGAGCCCAGAAGATAGTCCTCCAAGGGTCTCAGAATGCTACCTACTGAAGAGTCTGAGGGCTGCCTCAGAGACAGAAAGTAGCTGTGTGTGTCACTCAAGAAATTACTCAGGGAATGAACTCTTAAATGTCTCAAGGAAGGACACAGACCAGAATGAAATGAAAACCATTCTTAGATTACATCTAAGCCAGAAGTTTTGGCAGATCACTGTGGGGAGGAGCCCCCTTGGGGTGTGTCATTCATGGCTGGCTGAGGACAACCCATCCCCTCCTTCTGGGAGTTCCCAGAACAATATGGAAAACAGAAATTTGAAAAACATAACAGTAGGTGGGGTCCACCCCCAGATGACCACTCCAGAGCTTTCTTTTCTGGATCCCAACACCCGACAGGTGCTAGAAGCCCATATTATAAGGTTTCGTGTGAGTCAGAGGCGGGGCCTACCCCTCAAAGTTCTTGAATCCATAAAATCCTATAAGTTGAGAGAAGCCAAAACATGGCCTCTTCCCCAACTTGACTTTCTCTCCTCAGCCACCTATATTTCTGGGGTGGATTCCAAAGCTGAGGTTTCCAACCCCCCTGAGGGAAGCTCTAAAAGTTTTCAGGGAAATAAGGGTGAAAACAACGAATTCAGTCCCCATCCTGGATCTTCCACTCCCTGCTACCTCATCTGTGGGCAACGAAGGACAGGGGTCCCTAAAACCATCCCACTCTGATATCGACCGGGAGCTTGCCAAGGATATCCAGGCAATCGAGCATGGCAGACAGACTTCAGAGATCCTCACACACAGCTTTATAGACAAAGTGAGTCACAGTAAGACTGCACTAGACAATAACAGATGCAGCTGAGAGGTGCCCACAAGGCAAGCTGGGGCTGGACATGTGCCAAGGGATGAGAATGTGAGTTCCAGTGATAGAGAGGACATGATTCAGGGCCAAAAGATAGTGGAGAAGAATTGAAAACATTTTTCCACGTCCACCATGAACTTCAGGGAGAAATTCAAGGCTGAGGAGCTGTGCGTTCTTACATCACAATCTTGTGACATCTTGACAACCAACAAGTTGGGAAGCTCCCAAATGGTAAATATCAATGTGAGCAAAGTAGAAACTACCCTGACCAGTGAATGTTCCTCACCAAAAATACCAGTTCCCCAAGATTCCAAACCATCAGACATTAAAAAACAGCTCCCGACGGAGTTGAAGTTTCAATTGAAGAGCAAGGAACATAGCCAGCCTAAAGGCTCTCCCGCTGACATATCCCTTACTTCAGATAGCTTGCCTTCGACTCCTCACTGACTCAGTCCCAGAGCATCTCCAGTGGGGACATGGGAGCTTCCCAGGTGCTGCAAGTCCACTTGGAGGACAATGGAGATTAGCGGGAACCCTGGGCCTCTAAGCATGTCTCATGGAAATGCCAGGATAGGAATTTCCCACCAGCTGCAAAGAGAGTGAGACCTCTGGACTCCAGAGCAGGAGAATGTGGAAGCGAGGATTCAGGAGTTGGGACGTCTAAAGCCAGAAAGAAGAGCCACTCTATTGAGGACAGAGAATTACAGGGCACTTCCCCGTATCTGTCACAGAATGAACAGTTTCCTCCTGAAAGTTACTTCAGAAAAATAATGAGGCAGTTTTTTCAGTGGATTAATTCCAAGGAAAAAATCACAGGGCAGGAAAGTCCCCAGCAAAAAGCCAAGTTCACGTCAACCTTTGCAGCGCTCTGAGACCCAGCTCAAAGTGAAGCTCTCGTGAGCTGTGGGCCTCCTGAAGCTCATGAGCTCATGGCAGCCATCGGGAAGATCCTAGAGGAGAAACTGGCATGTAGATACGAACCTGAGGCTGCAGAGTTAAGTCAGCAGAAGGGGGAACTGCAGGCCCAGGTAGAGCCTGACGAGGGGCATCCCTCCAACTACGGGGCTCTCTGACCCACAGCCAGGGGAATGGGCAAGGACCACATCCTGCAGCCAAGATGCTGTCCCTCCTGACAAGAGTTTTCGTACAAGGGTTAGACAGAAAAGAGACAGGATCAGACATCCCTGGAAAGTTGTGGCCTTCAAGGACCAGCATTTATGCCAGAGTCAACCCCCTTCCCCACCCTACAGGGAGTCTGTGCCCCATCCAAGACCCACCTGCATGCATGATGTATGCCACGTCCCTCCGGCCACCCTCACCTCTAATGAAAGCACTGTGTTCAGAGATCTGACTCTTCTATTCAAACAGGAAATGCTTCTCCAACACTTCCAGGGGGGAAAAATGTCCCCAAAGAAATCATTCAGTCCTTGTTGAGAAAGCATTGCCATTTTCACGAGAACACATCCTCTGATGAGAACCAGAGTTAACACAACCAAGGATACTGATCGTCCTCAAGAAATGTTCCTGCTAGGAGAGAGTAGTGTTCTCTGTGTGGTGCTTTGGGGGAGTAGATTTGGGGTTCCCAGCGCTTATGCTCAGGGAAAGGAAGGAGGGAAGTCAGCTCTGACTGATTTCCTCTTTCGGTTTCTGCAAGATGACCAGTCCCTTGTAGGGGGCCTGACAGTGGCTTTCTCAGTTTTATCTTGGGTCCTGTATTTGACCTTATTCAGATGTCCTGTACTTAAAACACTTTACTTTTTCATAAAAAGTACAAAAAGTTTACTCTAAAAACTTCCGGGCCTTTTCAAAATGAGAAAAACCCTTCAAGTCCAGAACTTGGCTCAACTTGTCTTTCCATCTGCTCCCTCACTATCCTGAACTATACACAGCTGCAGGGTGGGATGCGTTCCTCTGGAAGGATACAGCCAGAATTTCCCCTTGTTGCCTCAGAAAGTTTTGGAATTGGAAGTGTGGGGGTGTTTAGGCCCTGAGGTGAGTGGCAGGGGCAAATGTTGCTCTTGGATCTCTTGGTGAGGAATGAATGTCACCTGCTCCTAAGAGCCTTTCTCTCCCTCAGGAGGTCTGGGTGGTGGGCCACGTCCCCACGCCTCAGCTGACCCTAACGGAAACGGGGAGCAGTTCACCCTTCCCCTTCCTCTACCCTTCCTGGAGCAGAAGGGAGGAGAGAACTCGCAGCTCTGAAAAGGACCAGAGATATGAATCTTTTCCTGAAAACGGTAGCTTACCTTCATTTAGAAAAGTTGCTGATTCCTGAGTATCTCACAGGTGAGCAGTCAGTGCAGGTGTGCGTATGGATGGGTTTTGCGATTGTGGACACTGGAGTGGCCAGGGCAGGGTCCAGGAACTGGGTGGGTCCCGCTGAAGAATCTGTTATATGTGGGGTGTTAATCTGTCTGGAAGGCACATTCTGAGCTCAACAATGAGGTCTCCCTGCATGTGAGGACACCTCAAGGAATGGGAGGAGCCGCTCCCGAGGGAAACTTCCTCAGGAGGCCCAGCTTGGTAGAATTATTGCAAGACCAAGAGATCACCTGGCTATCATTTGTAGGAATGGTCGTCGGGCAGCCACCCAGAATTTGGGGCAAAAGGAGAAAACAAGTAGAGAAAAAGGAATGGTGGAGTGAGTGGAAAAGGAAGGAAAAAATGAGGAGGGGAAGAATGACCTTATCATCACTCCTCATGATCCCTGAGGGTCACTTCGAGCTCACAATGTCCCTTCCAGACAGATTAACACCCCACATCCTGGCCATCCATTCCACCCAGCACTACCTTACCTAGGCCTCACCTCCTGGAGACTAATCAGGGCTGGGGGGAGCACAATGATACCACTGCAGCTAAGAGAATTGGGGATAGTCTTCGAGATTGAAGACAGTATCTCCAGGAATGTTGTCAAGGAGGTCGTCCTCTCATTTGGTGCCTGCCTTCCCAGCCATGCTGCATCTTACACCAAGGTTACAGTAATTTAGGGGTGTGTTAGTTACTATATAACAAATACCCCAAAAGTTAGTGGCTTAAAAAACCGAGTATTTATTAATTCATAGTTTCTGTTGGTGAGGAATGTGGGCAAGGCCTACCTGGGTTCTCTGCTCCAAGGTCTCTCACAAGGCTGCAATTAAGGTGTCAGCTGGGGCTGGGGTCTCAGCTGAAGGCTTGACTGGGGAAATACACACTTCTTCGCTCACTTCTATAGCTGCTGGCTGGATGCAGTTCCTCAAGGCCTGTTGGACTGAGAGCCTCAATTCCTGGATGGCTGTTGGCTGGAGTTGGCTGGAGGCAACCTTCAGTTCCTTGTCATGTAGGCCTCTCCAACATGGCAGCTTGCTTCATCAAAGCCAGGAGAGAGTCTGCTAGCAGGACAGAAGTCACAATCTTGTAAACAAATGAGGGAAATGATATCCCATCACCTTTCCCTTATCCTATTAGTCAGAAGCAAATCATGAGGTCCAGCTTACACTCAAGGGGAGCAGTTTATACAAGGGTGTGACTAGCAAAAGAAGGGATCTTTGGAACCTTCTTAGAACTCTTCCTAACACAAGGGTTTCTTCTTGGACATCCCACTGAGTTCACTGAAGCAAAAGTGACCAAAGGGACCAAGTGGATCCTTGTGCTCATCCATATCCTCGTCATCAAAGTTAAAGCTGCTTAATGGCTAAGCGGAGTAACGTCTGGTAAGAAAAACATCAAAGAGATTGAAGCATCCAAAGAAGGAGGGAAAGGTGGCATGGAGGTAAAGGCGGTGTGGGGTCATCATGAACAGTAAAGTGAAAGGAGCCCTTAGAACCACCTGCCTCACCACTGCCAGTATTCAGACTTAGAGGGGAGGAAAAATTAGGTGCAAGACGGCTCATCCTCACTCCGCCACCGTATCTCCACTCTGCTCTAGCTCCCCGACTACAGGCCTAAAGAAGCAACCTTCAGTTCCCATAGAGATAGCCAGGCTTATAGAGGAAGCAAACCCTACAGCTTGCAAGGTTTAACTTCTGCTCTTATTGATATATTTAATATAGCACATCCATCATTTCAAATTTGCTTCTCACAGCTTGAACATCAGAGAGGATGAATCACACAATCGATGGCAAAGCCAGTACTAGGGAATTCAGCATGTAGCTCCCATTCTGGGATGTTTTCCATGAACCCATTGCCAAAGAGCTTCTAACCAAGGGAGAGGTGGTGGCTCAAAAGGGCTCACTTACTGGCTGGGGTCACAAAACAAGTCATACCTGGTGCCCAGATATTTGCTTCTATTCAGAGAAACACTGGATGAGGCAACGAGACAGAATTTGCACACTCAGCACATCTAGGCAGTGAACTGTCCAAATGAGGTGACAGTACCACCCAGGAGTGATCCCACACTCTTGTTCTGCTTCTAGTACTGTTTTCCTTTTTCCCATATTCCAGTTCCTATGGGAAAGCAGGACTCTTACCAAAAGAAGGAAAACGTATTAGCTGAACAGTGACTGGAGAGATGAGGATGAATTTCTCTACAAACAGATTTCATGGGCTTGCTGCTTATACCCAGAGATCAGTGCTGTGCAGCTTGGGGGACGTGGGGGGTGGGGGTGGGGGTGGGTGTCTCATTTACACGATATTCTGTGGCGCCTGAAGAATTTTCAGTGACATAGAATGTGATGGGAATGGGTTACCTGAATTTTTATACCCTCAAGCCCACACTCCAAACCTAATGTCAGGGCCAATAAAATGCATGAATTGACTGCTACCTTGATGTGGCTTGGGTATGGGAACCCCAGATCCCAGCTTCAGGTACTGTGAATTTCTCTGGTACCAGGTGCTGCCTAAGGGAATCAGCTTTCTTGAGGCAGCCTTCACATGGATTAACACTCAGAACTGTGCCCTAATCTGCAGCCACAATGAAGGGGCCAAGGCTATGAGAAGGGGCTCTTCTCTCTCTCTCTCTTTTTTTTTTTTAAAGATTGGCACCTGAGCTAACAACTGTTGCCAATCTTCTTCTTCTTTTTTTCTCTTTTTTCTCCCCAAATCCCCTCAGTACATAGTTGTATATTTCAGTTGTGGGTCCCTCTAGTTGTGGCATGTGGGACGCCGCCTCAATGTGGCCTGATGAGCAGTGCCATGTCCACACCCAGGATCCGAACCAGTGAAACCCTGGGCCGCCAATGCGGAGCGTGCGAACTTAACCACTTGGCCACGGGGCTGGCCCCGGGGCTCCTCTTGAGGCCTTTCCTCTGGAACTTCCATTGGTCCTGGATCAGAGCCTAAATTAGGCTATTTTCCTGGGGTCACAAGGACACGTTTGGTCTTCCTTAGTGAGGCCAAGTGGAAGCTCAGAGATTTGTGGAGGCTGCCTCCCTATCTCTCCCAGGAGACTCGGGGTCTGTTCCTTCCTTCTATGGGGGCCAGGAGGTAGAGAAGGAACTGAATATTATGCAAGTTTAGCAATGCTTCACTGTGGGAGGGGGTTGGGCTGACAAGAGTAGGTAATTTTCCTTTGCAGGGATTCTTGCCCAGCTTGAGGCAACCTTCATTTGAAGCAGGATAATGCTGTTTCTACCCTCCACCTGAGGGGACTCCAGAAGGAATAAAAGCTACCTTTCCTCATTTGTCTTACAGGAAGTTCTGGGCTTCTGGGTTCAGGAGTTATTAATGGCTTTCATGTTTCCTGAACCCAAGGAGAAGTTGTCAGACACCTGTCGTACAGTCCTGTCCAGACCCTCATGTGGGAGGAGACTTTAGCTGGCTGCTCCAAGGAGAGAGGAGATAGGGGTTGACACAAGTGCTGGGGTGAGAGAAGGAGAGTTGCCTAAAGGTAGCAGTGGCTCCAAGACCCTGAGAATCAGGATGTAGACACGAGTCCCTTAGGTGGACGGGTTCTGTGTGGAAGTCCTCTAGGAGACAGCACAATGTTTTAAGGGATGAAGTGATGATGCTGAGATGACTAATCATCAAGCCCCATCATCTTGAGAGCTGTCGCAAGACACGGCATTGCTCACACTTAGCACAGAGGCTGTGCAGCCACTGGCCTTTCAATGGGACTGAAGGGCTTGGGCAATGAAAATCCCAGGGGCAACCGAGATGGACTCAAGATCACAGGCTCTTACCTACATATTTGATGGTGAATACTTAACTAAATAGGCAAAAAGCTCCCATTAATGACTACTATTGTATATCTTCCTACCCTTTAAAATGGGGTCTTTGAGCCAGATTTAATTTAATTTAGAAAAATTAAGTACTGCTTATTGTACTTCAATGTTGTGAAACAAATTTATGCTTTTTATGTATATTATCCCATTTAAACTTTACAATGCTTTGAAGTAGGTTTCTTTACCCTCTTTTATAGAAGTGCACGACCTGAAGGGCAGAGAAGGTAATATATATTCAGAGTGCTAGCACAGAAGAGGGAGCCAGGGATGGAGAGCCCACTTACGCTGTGAGGGATTCATTGGATGTAAATGATGGCAAGTACAATTCAACTGACTTTAAAAACAGGATCTGTTGACTCAGGCACCTGAAAAAGGTCTGGGAGTAAGGCTGCCCTCAGGCAGGAGGATTCATATTGGGGCTCAGCTGATCTCATCAAGTTTCAGTTTCTATCCATTTCTCTGCTCTAGATTCTGGACTGGCTACCTTGTAAGTCTGTCTGGCAAGTTCGTAGCTACATCTTCCAAACTAAAAGCACAGCTAAAAATGGGTTGTTTCTCCCATTAGTCCCTTTAAAAGTCCCACTGTGCCTTATTGTCTCCAGTTGGGTCACATGCACATCCCTGACCAAACGCTGTTGCCAAAAGCATGGACCAATCTTTTCGGCCAAGCCTGATTTCAATGCCTTCCTTTAAAGTAACAGCGTTAGTGATAAACAACTCCACTTGACATGGACTGAAACTGACAACGGGGTTAGATCCCCAGAGGGCAAAAGAAGGACTATTTTTAGAAGGTGAGTGAATGCTGAGTGTCAAAATAAAAACAAAAACAAAACGGACGTCTACTTCAGCCCTCTCTCTCACCACCCCATTTCTGCCTTCTTGTCCAGAGTCATGCCATGGACTGAAGGTTAGAGTTAGAGGAAATGCCAATTCTGTGGAGGACAGGAAAGGAACTCAAAGTGGAAGGAATCAATCAGAGGCCCCAACATCCATGCGGATAGACCATCCAATGATCTGATCTCTCACTGTCTGCTCCTTCTCATCTTAGAGTCCTTTACCTTCATTCCAGTTCAGTTATGGCCATATCCTAGAACTTATCACCAGCAACACTTGTGTGTTCTGAAAAAATACAGTCTGACATTCCACCCTTTATCCTCTCAGCTTATGCCCTCAGCATGTTAATTCCTCAACCTATTCAGGAACTACAAGCCACTCTATACTTTCCCCTGCTCACCTGACAACCTTTGTCTTCATTTCCTCCCTCTCCAAGCAAAACTTCATGGGGCATCACTTAATCCTAAACCTAAATATACTGCTCTGCTCTAAACAGCCTACCCCCTTCTTTCATTCGTCCTGTCTAGCAAAATCCAACTCTGCCTTTTTTAGAACTGCCTTCAAATAAGGGCCTGCTTCCTCTTGGATAAAATCACACAAGTGTGTTTGTGCCCCATAAACTTCTGTTCTACATTTGTTGCTCAGCTCCACCACTGCCTCAGAATCCAGTCATTCCTCCTGTGTTACCATGTGCCAGACGCTCTTCCAAGCACTTGGGACACCCAGTGGAGGCAACAAACAGAGGCCCTGTCTTGGGGGAGCTTCTGTGATTGTTTTCTCAGTCAACTCGCTTGCCTAAGTTCTCAAAACAATTCCACTTTCCTACACCTTGTCCACACTCCCCGCTCATTGATCAGAAGTGCTGGACCACCAGAGGGAAACAGAGAAGTCATCAGATGGGAACTTTTCTTCATAAAAACTTCAAAACAAAACAAAACCAAAACCAAAACCAAAACCAAAATGAGATCCTCCATCTCTTCTTTCCTCCTTCCTTCCCACCATACTGAAAGGTTTCCCTCAATGCTTTCCTTAATCCTCCCAACCTGGGATCTGCCCGCCCTTTCCAAGTCACAACACTTTCACATGTGTGGACTATCTGCCTTAATTATCTACTCTTCCAGAGGACCAAGACTACATTTACCTCATCACAGCTGGAAACACCAAGCAGAGCTCAGAATCCTCTGGAGGAATACATTGGCAATAGGAGGGATCTATGGGGAGGTCCTGCCCAGCATGCTCTGGGGCGGGGCCACGTCTGGGGGCAGGGCCTGAGAGACTCTGAGAGCCTGTTTGTCTTCTTGAGGGCGACGGCACCAGCAACATGGCCAGACATCTCACCTCAGCCTTCTGGAAGATATGAGTTGAGATTTAATTCAAAGACAGGTTCTGAGGAAGGTTTCTGGATGCCTGAGTGACCTTCCCCACTGCCCAGCCTGAAGGATCCTTTCCTCCATCTGCCATTTCCTTTACGGTGGGCAGGCCCTCACAGCCCCTGGGCCCCCAAACTCTCACTCCAGGCCCAGCCTTAGAAGGTGCTCAGAGGCCTGGGGGCAGGGCTGTGCCTGCCCAACACCACCCCCTTTGACGATGGCACTCTTAGGAACTCCACCAAGGTGAGAATAGTAATAAATAGAGTAACAATATTGACAACTGTTAAGGCTTCACCTTACACTGGCTGCCTGGCCTTGCACAAGTAGCCTGAGTCTCAGATCTCATCTATTATGCACAGATACTGATGTGTACTGATAGGGTTGGTCCTCGGAACTGGAATGAATGAGTAAAGAGTTTCGAACAGTGTTTACCTAACACTAGAAGTTTAATATGTGCTACCCATTATTATCACTTATTTAAAATGCTAGGCCTCCTCTTTATTATTTTAGAAGTATCAATTTACCACTCATTCATTCTTCCTTCCTTCAGAATGAATTTATTTAGTACCTAACATGTGCCAGACACTATGCCAGGCTCTGGAATACAATGGTAAGCAAAAAGGTAGAGTCCCTGCCTTCATGGATCTTACAGTCTAGAGGGGAGATCAGGCAGAAATTAATTATACAAGATTGTGTAAATGTCCCATGTTACATTCTATGAAGGGTTCATGAGCTGGTTGTCGGTGCCAAGGGAGTTTAAAACATGGGGATTGGCCTAACCAAGGAGAAGAGGGTCTTCCTCACCCATCCCTCAGGAGCTGATGAGGCTTAAGAGGTAAAAGGTGAGTAGGAGACAACTTGGCAAAGCAGGGAGGGAGAAGTGTTCCAGGCAGAGGAATCTGGGTGATGAGAGCAGAGAGAGTGAGGAGGGAGGAATGTGATGCAACAAGAAGAGGGAAAAGCGTGGGAGGCACAGATTCAGCAGAGTTCTCTGGGCCAAATCAACTAGTTAAGTCTTTGGAGCAATGGGGAGCCAGGGGAAATTTTTAAGTTAGGATTTATTTATATGTGTAGGGTATTCAGATTTTAGTTGTATTATTTGAGTTTCCAAAAGATTACTGTGAATTAATACTGTGAATTAATGAATTACAGTGATTTAATGTGAAGAATGCTTTGGATGGGGTAAACAGGATGTGAGAGACCAGTGAGAAGGCCACTGCAGTAATCTACGAAAGAAATGATGTCAGCATGGACCACAATGGTGGTGACCAAAGTGGAGTAACGTGGACGGATGTGAGTGGCATGACTTCATTAATTCTAATAAGACGGAACATTTTTCCTTTTGTTTCGCTCCAGTGCCCAAGAGGTACAGGTTGGTGCAAGATGTGGGGTCTTTTATAGAGTTGGACAAGTCAGCAGACACGAAACATTTGAAAAGGCTGCTTGAACTGCTGACTAGCCAAAATCAAAGAGGAAGTTGACCTTCAACCCTTTGTTTCATTCCAGCTGCAGAAGTCATTTTCAGTTACTCTCTGACTCAAGTAAACACCACTCCCTGTCACCTTATCCCTTTGAGGGTTGGTTCACTTCTACATTTTCACTGGGACATGATTCTCACTGACAGTAGAAAGTTCGGCACCCAGACCTGCAGATGTGAAGACACTTGCTCCTCTCTCGAACTATTAGTACTTCTGGGAAACACGTCCCAGTGCCAAACTGTCC
Source organism: Equus caballus (assembly GCF_041296265.1). Lineage (NCBI taxonomy): Eukaryota > Metazoa > Chordata > Mammalia > Perissodactyla > Equidae > Equus > Equus caballus. The sequence goes on along the minus strand of NW_027222392.1, from coordinate 197,999 downwards.
TGGTCCTGAAATGACCCCATTATTTGGGGAGGTAGTAAAGGAAATTGCATGTTTTAAACCCCGAGCGGCACTCTCTTTGGACATCGAAAGGTGTAAATGATAAAATACTTACTAGACTTAAAGACCAGGGAGTAAACGGGGGGCTGGATGCTGCCCAGACTCTGTGTGTCAGCAAAACATATCTGAGCTCAGCGAAGGACCAAGACCAGGACCAAGTGTTTTCCTCAGTGGAATAATTAGACAACAGAGGTGGGCAATTTAGGAAAGATAACTTCTTCTGTCCCTGCTTTAGAATTTCTATTACAAACAAAACCCAATCCTTAGCAAGATTTAAGAGCATGGGACAAAGACTGCTAGATGTTGAACTGCTGGGAGTGGAGCCCACGTTTTATTTATCTTTGTATCCAAGCACATCCGCAGTGCTTGCCACGAGGCAGATACTCAGTGAATGCTGGGTGGAACAAGGATTCCTCTGTGTTTTCATGAGGTATTTATATGGTATGGGAATTCAGTCATTTTTTGCCCCACTAGGTAGAGATGGATGCTTTCTGTTCTCCATGTTTACTTTGAACACCATTTAGCTACAGGGATGTTCTAAAATGAAATAATAAGGAAACCAGCTTTAATACGATTTTATATATACAGACAGATACACTTTCTGACCACGTGCAGATATGAATGCTCTCCCTGGAAGATGCTTTTGTAACCTAAATTGCTCTAGAATGAGGTTAGAGATGGGGAAGAAAGGGAAAGTAAGGTAAAACTCACAGCTTAATTTCTAGACAGGATTGCTGCTTTAAAAATGAATTTCAGGTGCTTCTTGGCATACTTGGCCCAAGCACTGGAGATTTAACAGTGATTTGTGATTTGGTGTGACCCAGAACATGGCCCAGTGGTCCTCTATCCTTTGAAGCAGTCAGTCTGTTCTCTTGATTGCTGTTCTGGACTTTCTCACCATCACTCCCCATCAGGGCCCCATTCCTTCTGCTCTGTCCTAGTGGAACTGTCCCTTGACCTTCATTCTCCCACTACTCCAGTCTCGACTTCTCCTTGTTGCTAGATTACTCTATTATTGCTTCTCAAATTGTGGTTCCCAGACCAGCAGCATTAGCATTGCCTGGGAACTTATTAGAAATGCAGATTCTCGGGCCTCACTCTGGACCTACTCAAGAAGAAACTTTGATGTGGGGCCCAGCAATTTTAACAAGCAAGGTAATCTCCAAGGTGAGAACCACTGCTGTACGTAAAGCTCAGTTCTGAGCATATCACCCCTTTGCCCAATACCCTTTATTGCTTTCCCGCCGACAACCACATGAGTGTGTGTGTGTGTCTGTGCGCGCCCTTCTATCCAAGGCCTTCTGCAATCAAGCACCAGCTCATGTGTCCCCACGCAGGGAGGTGTGTTCCACAGTCATCCTAATGGGTTACCTGCTCTTCCCTCTGCTCTCCTGCCGCCTCTCTCTGTTAATGTTGGGTCCTCTGCTAGAAATACCCACCTCCTCCCTCTCCTTGGAGAAACCTTGCTCATTCTTTAAGGCTCACTGAAAAATTAATATTTATCTAAGGAATCCATACCTGTGCCTTTAAAACCAAATAGTACTGAAGGCTTTATAAAGAACCACGGCAGGCCCTCCCCCACCTCACAACCCCAATCCTTCCTATCCCCCCAGTTCCATTCCCCATGGAAACCACTTGAGCCATTTCTATCATAGTTGTTCTGGTGTTTACCTCTATTTATATAACTAATATGCAAATACTTGTATTTAAAAGTAATTTTAAAATATTAGACACTAACTTCTTGCCGTGGTAGATAAAATTTGAGTAGGTAAAATTGCAGGTGGATGAAATTTGGTCGACACCCCATTCCCCTCTTCACTCTTCTCAATCTGTCCTCACTTAAATCTTTATTCATGCAAAGTTCATCTTGGCATGGAAGGTGACCCCTTTCCTGGAACGTGTTCAGAGACTGCTCCTCCCCTGCTCCCACAGAGCTGTGTATCTCTCTTAGTGCACTGTCCCCCTTGCCCTTTCACGTTTGTATGTATGTGTCTCCCATTCCCACCAGCTTGTAAGAGCCAGGAAAGTCTAATCCGTCTTTTACTTTCTCTGAATCCTCCCAGGGCAAAGCACAGGGCCTGGGATATAGTACACACTGAGCAAACGTGGCCAATTTAACCGTAAAGTAAAATATCTGCCTGACCTTTGAAGCTTGCTGGTGTGACAGCAGTACTTGGAATGAGTCTTCCCGTTCCAATGTGGTTTTCCAACATTATTGTGGGGAATAGTAAACTGGAGTCAGGAGACTTGAGCCACACCACCTTCTTGGTGACTTCTTTTAAGACCTTGGGGAAGGCACTTAATGGTTTTGCTTCCGTTTTTCCACCTGTAAAGTGGCAACAATAATATCTATGGACAGAGTTGTAGGGAGGACCAAATACAACAGCACAGGTTATCAGGTATAAGGCATTACATTGATTCCTTATGTTTAAAACAAAAAGGCAAACCATTTTCTGGTAGCACATAGGGCTATAACGAGCATTAAAACCAACCTTTAAATAGAAAACTTTATTTTTAGATGATCCAGGGGGTCTTTCTTCCAAGATCAGCCTAAGATTTTTTTGGAGGAAACTGTATTCTCATTGTCCTGAAATTTGAAGCAAGAAAATGCAATCATTTAAGACCATTTGCCTATTCTGACTTGTTGATGAGAAATCACCACTACTGCCACCCTTTTAGCCTCTGAAGGGATTGTAAGCTTTGTCTTGATTTGATGGCTCAAAAATAAAATCTACCAAAAGCACGTTTTCTAAGCCTTGTCTGGCTCTACCCATTAGAAAAGTGTGAGCTACTGTTCTATCAAAACTAATTATATTTTAAATCTACAACCAAGTCTCAATTACCAAGGTTAATGGGACTACATGCATACATAATTCTCTCTTACATTTATACAGTGCTTTTAACTTCTTCAAAGCACTTTTCACTGTACTGCATATATAAAACAGAGGCATTTTTTTAAATCCACAAATAAGGTAAAAAATAAATCTTAAGATCAATAATTTCAACTTTGTACCTGTCAAAAGCTATTAGAACTTGCAAAATTGTCTAATAGGACTTTCATTGCCCTACTCTCCTCTCGACCCCTCTCAACTAAGGCCAGAAAAGACCGAAAGATCTGGAGGAATCTCCAGAGGAGAGGAAGCCAGAGAGGGAAGGAAGCCAAGGACCTGGGCCATCCACAGCCTGGATCATTAGCTCCAGCGTAATTGAGAATAACTGACTGTATGTGTGACTATGGCCAGAAAATCCAGAAAGAGGTGAAAAGGCAAAGAAAATGACGTGTGAGTAACAGTATTTACAGGGTCTGTCTTTGTCATTCTCTCAACAAGCATTATTGAGTGCCTACTGTAATGACAGGTGCTTTCAACAAAGAGGATGGACACAGCAATGAACAACCCAGGCAAGACTGCTATTTTCATAGTGATGACCTTCCTGAATGGTGCAGACAGACAACAAACACAAAGACACACAACTTCACATAAACAGATAACTTCAGGTGGCACTAAGCTCTGTGGAGTCCATAAACACAGGAATGTGATAGAGCCTTGGGGAGGGGATGCTGTTGTAGATAAGGTCACCAGGGAAGGCCCCAGGGTATCTGAGCTGCAATCTGCGAGAAGAGCCCACTCTGTGCAGGTCTGCAAACCAGATGATGGAATGAGTGAACTCGCCAAATATGCTAGAGGGAGAGGGGTCCAGGCCATTTTGAAGAGGTTCCAGGAAAGTCACTGTTCTGTGGTTATTCACTTTGTGTCCTTTTGGGGATATTACTAAAACCTCTCCAGGACCCCGGATTTATTGCCTCTACAATGTGAGTTGCTAACACTGATCACCTGGACAGGGGAGCGCTGAGAAATAATGGGTAAACAATTGTGAGGAGCCACATAAATGCTAAATAATGCTCACGGTAATAAGCTTTTATTAAAGTCAGCACCTTGACAGGCAGCTCACAATCGGATACCTTGGCAAATGTGTGAATTGACGTGGCTGCTCCCTGTGCACACCAGCACCATCCTTTAAAACGAAAAAAATAAATGAGCCTATGGTCATGATATTCGAAGTAGTTAGTGATCAAACAACTGTCTGGAGAGAAAGCTGGTGTGTGAAGTGTACAATGGGAGCAGGAAGATAACGGCACATCACAGCCCAGCTCACGCAGAGGATAACTCATGAATTGACTGGATGCTTGCTGGTGCACACACCATCCGCTCCAGGGTGGTACTCTAACCCCGTCAGGACTAGGTGCTGCCACCAAAAGCCCCAGCAGACAGGAAGGGGAGTGAAGAGCCAGAACAGAAGCATCTCTGGCAGCAGCCCTCTCTGGCCCTCTTGGCCTTGGAAAGCCACCCCTGGGGGAGGACTGAGCAGCCAGCACCAAGGGCCCTACCTTGGAAGGGCACCAAGGAAGTGGTGGGGGGGGGTGTGAGGGAGGAGGGATGAGCATTGCATTTCTCCCTATGAGAATGAAATATCCCGACGCCAGGAGAGACTTCAGTTGTCGTTATAACTGAGCCTCCCCACACAGAGATATGAGTCCACCCCTTAGAAGCAAATCTTCCTCCCCCAAAACCTCCCCCCAAAATATAACATTAACATCACAAAAAATGAATTCTTTTTTGTGGGTCCTACCATCTCTTTGATATAAATACACAAGTGCCTAAACATTCTTTCCCATCTCCCATCCCACATTGGCAATCAGATTGTGACACACACACACACACAAGCACATGCTCACACAAATACCACACACACCCAAGCACATGCTCACACAAATACCACACACACCCAATTCCTTTGTTAAGCCCTGGCTCAGCTATTATAAGGTACCTGTGGAGTGTAGGTCACATAGCAGAAAAGTTTAAATTACTGTTGCTTCTACTCTGAAAAGCAGACAGGAAGAAAAGACAATAAAAAAGAAAACACTTATTTTAAGGCTGAGACTAAACACTCTACTCCACGTTGACTGAGGTCACTTTCCCACTGTGGGATGGGGAGAATCGAGATGATCTCTGAGGTGCTATGAACCCACAGTGCAGACTTCATGTTTTGAGGCTTGACTAGAAACGACGGGGACGTGAAAAAGAACATGGCGAGATAATCCTAGTCTTCAGGAAATTATGGTTTAAACTGGGCTGGAGAAAGACCAAGATCCTCAGAAAAATCTAATTGATTTTAACCAAATGGAGTAATTTTAAAATGTTAAATACACTGGGATATCATATTAAAAGTATTCTGGGAGAGCATGCCGCATGGGACGTGGTAAGTGCTGAATTTTCTGCTGCTAAGGGAGGCATTCCTATCTGCCAGTGTCTCATGCTGCTCAGACCTGAATCATTCATTTAGGTAGACCATTTGTCCAAGTGCGTCATTTCCCAAAACAGCCAATGAAGGAATCCAGGGAGAACTGTCCTGAGGAGATGTGGTCATCCTCAAGGCCAAATCAGTCTGGACTAAGATGGTTTTTCGCAAGACTGCCCAAAGGGCTTCTAGACTTTGTTTGGTAAGTGTTGTTAATGCCTTGGTAACAATGGACTGTTGATAAGGTGGGAGATAATGTCAGAAGGAAGGAAGGTACCCGCTCACATCTTTTGCTTTTAACTTAAGCTAACCCATAAAATCCATTATCAAACCCCAAGGAATGCTCCCAATTATTGTCTTGGACCCTTCATTTTGCTTTGCTTTGTTTTTTTTTTTTTCAACTCTCTATTTCTGTTTTTACCTGGCACTGACTTGCTTGACTCCTCTTCTCCTCTCAGCTTGTGGCTCTGTGCTCCCCCTTTAGACTTGATGAGTAATTTTGGTTTTCCTGCTTTTCACCTTTGGCACCCCTTCAAAAATGGGTTAGGTTTATCTTCTGGCTCTTTTTACTTCTGACTGCTTGGAAGTTTGGATCATACTTAGCCAAGTTTTGATCCCAGGACCTTTCCCTGGCTTTGACCTGTCTCAGTGGCATCTGTGCTGGGCTTGACTCCTCCAGGTGAGGGCGTCGGCAAGAGGGAGGATCAAGCAAAGATCAAGCAAGGAAACAGGAAGAATACCTGGCTCGGCTTAAACTGTGCAGGGCACTGAGGCCTTGCTGGCCGTCCAGTCTCTGCCTCCTTCTTCCTCTGCTGCTTTCATTCCCTCCCGTCTCTGACTTTCAATTTTTATTAAGTTTCCACCTTCTGACTGCTCAATCCTCTTCTAGCATCCCTGTGTAAGATTGAAATGGGAGTGGGAGTGATATCCATTAGCCAAAATAAGTTCGAAAGCTGGGAGAAACTGCTGAATCTCTGGTGTCTTTATAGCACTTATCAAATCCCAATTAACCATATTAGTTGGCAAACTGCTCTGGCTTCCCAGGGAGTCAGCTGGTAGGTGAGTCAATAAATATCTGTCAGATGAATGGATGCACACACACTAGTTGTGTAGCATGGCATCAGGTACTTTAAATAATACAAAGTATAAGACTTCATCCTTGGCTGAAGAAGGACATCTTCTCATGGCCATTCACAAAAGGACTGTTTGGAAATATCACCAAGCGCTAGACCAGCTTCGCTATTTCTTCTAGAAAACAAGAAGAAATCTCTTGTTTCAAGACATGTTTGTGTCATCTCTTAATGCACAACTGGCTTCATGTGGGCCAAAGGGAACGTGAGCAAAGCCCTGGTTAAAGCATAACAGACACCCTTGGGCTAATGAACTGTCGAAGGTATTAGTGTCAGCGGATTTTCTACACACTGCTTTGTAAACAGCAACACGCATAAACCATAAACAAGGAGAATGAAGTGAGCACCCACAGACCCACCACTCATGTCAAATCATACAATGTTGATATCACCCCAGAAGCCTCCACTCTCCTGTCTGATAATCTTTCACTTACTTTTCTTTATAATTTCATCACCTTTATAGACTCCCATAAAACATTTAGTTATATCCAGTTTGGGGATCAAAATAGATTAAAAACCAACAATTGCAGGTGCATTCAACATTGGACATGAAAAAGAAAACTGGTTTTTTAATAAGATACTTGAAGTGTACACTTTCCGTAGGTGATCAAGACATTTACTCTTTCGTCCATTTTTATGTTTGCTGACTGCCAATCACTCTACTCCTTAATACTTCAAAGGTATTTTTCCCAAAGCTGCCTTTTGTCTTACACTAATGCTTTCCCGGACTCAAGTGAATTTTGAAGGAGATTGAGCTCATCATGATGAAATGGATGTTGACATTCCATAACCATCATTGTAATTATTCCTAATTTGTACTTTGCTTCAAAAACTCTCTTCCCTTGCCCCCTAAAGTCTGTACTTTCAGAATAGCATCTACAGCTTTAATTATACCTGACAATAAACTACTCTCACCACAAAATCTTGTTAATCACGGTGTATGTTACTATCTTCAAATATCCTGTTTTTTTAAAACTGCATTTATATGAGGTTCCCAAAGAGTTACAATATTAGCAATGAATGTTTTAACTGTTTCTGTAATTACTGTTTGTAATTACTACAAATCAAAGTTATACAAACTTTGGATTGGAGGCTGGTTGAATTATCTACCAAACTGGGGTGAATGGTCCTTTAATCAACCGTATACTGAACAAATCTACAGAGTAAAACTGAGATGGAATTTGAGTGACTTGGTGTCCATCGAGAATCAAATCTGATGCTGTAGTGTTAACAAGGGACTTCAGGTCCAGAATAATTCTGTTAATCACACTTCTTCCAAATTAGTCAGTTAATATTGTGGGTCCTGACGAGACAGGATTTAGGAAGGCAGAGAGCGGCGGGGAATGCTCCTGGTGATAGGATCCTTAGAGCAAAGGACAGAAGACAAAAGGAGAAGGCTGTATTCGTGAGAAGTGAGCTGGACCATAGCCGCTATAATTATAAGCTTATAATGTCACCACACTGCTTTCTGTAATGTAATATTTTTGTTGTCTGTTATTTTCCTTGATTCAGGTTTTGTATTTTTCATGATGTAATAGTGAGATCTAGTCTCATTTTTCTGTGTATTTGGATACATTGAGTAGAGTGCTCTGGCTGAGTAAAGAGTTTCACATATGGGAGACTTGAGAAACAAGAGTGGCAAGAAAAGTTAGGTCAGATTATGAAAATTCTTAAAATGTTTATATTGGACTTAATCCTTCAGAAGTCATTTAGTGTTCTCTTTTCTTTTTTTGTAATTGAGAGCACCAGGAGGAAAGGAGTGTTTTTGATGATCTATTTTATTTCTTTCTCTTTTCTTGGAGGAAGATTGGCCCTGAGCTAACATCCGTGCCCATCTTCCTCCATTTCATCCGTGGCTCACCTGCCACAGCATGGCCTGATAAGCAGTGTATAGGTCTGTGCCAGAATGGGAACCTACAAACCCCAGGCCGCCAAAGAGGAGCACACAAACTTAACCTCTACACCACTGGGCTGGCCCCATTTTTGGTGATTTCTAAGGGGTAAAAACTAGGCAGGGAGATTAGGTAAGATGATATAGCAAAAATTCAGGCATTAAGAAATAAGGTTAGACTACGCTGGCGATGGCGGCCATGGATTGGAAAGGAAGGAAGGATGGATGCAGCATCATAAGGGAAAAATTTGCTTCTTTCCCTTTGTCTTTTCAGCCATTTGGGCTTAACGGTGTTCAGTGCTCCTGATTTATTTCCCTTCCCATTTATATTTTCCTTCTTCCCTTGATAATCTACTTTTGCTTTCCCATTTTTCCCTCTCTTCTCTCCTTTGCTTGTGTTCTTATCACCTTCCCTGATAGGACGATGACTGAATCAGGCAGGTAGACATCAAATGGGAGATCTGAGTAGAAACTAACTATAAGATTTACTAATTAGAGTATGTTGCTGCTTAAAACATTTTTTTAACCTTTCATCTGCAGTTAAAAGGAAGAAAAGAAAGGTGAGGAGGCAAAAAAGGAGTAGAGAGGAAAAGGGAGAGACTCATTTATCCATCCATTCAAGAAGTGCTGTGTTTCCAGAGAAAGAGAGGGTGCCAAAGAGATCGAGAAACACCACACAATAATTTGTGTTATTGTAGTTGTATCACCTATTTCCCCTTCTAACTCAGTTTGGTAAAGTAGAGATGCCAGACGGGAGGCTAAAGACTAAGGTGACATGGGCAGTCTCCCTCCCTCCCTTATTGCCTGCTGCTTCTCATATCAAAAGATGGAGTCTACATCCCTCCCCCTAGGCCTCAGTGACTGGCTCAACCAATAGGATGCTGTGGAGGTGACTTTCTGGGACTTCTGAGGCTAGGCTGTAAGAAGCCTGGTCTTTTGGAATATTTCCTCTTGGGATGCTTTCTTTTGGAACCCAGCCACCACTCTGAGAGATGCCCAAGTCACATGAAGAGGCCACATGCAGGCCCTCCAGTTGGCAGCCCCGAATAAGATAACAGCCAGCATCCTCAGCAAACACAGAAATGAACCATCTTGACATCCAGCACAATAGAGGCAAAGACGATTTCAGCCCAAGATGACATCTGACTGTACTTCCTAGGAAACCCCAAGCAAGAACTGCCCAGCGAATCCCAGCCAATCCACAGAACAATAAGAGACAAGAATAAGTTACTGTTTCAAGCTACTCCACTTTGTTGTGGTTTGTTATACAGCAATAGATAACTTTTTTCATCCTTACATGAGACACAAAGAATCTCGAAAGTCTGAAGATTCATAATGCCACCCGGAATGCATGTATATGTTTTACGTATTTTTTTCCTTTTAAAGGTCACTTTCTTATTCATTAGCCTTGAAATTGGAATTTGAATTGGCCTTGATCAGAAATCCTAAGAAATGCTTAAGCAAATAGTTTAAGCACTATCATATTTTGAGTACTAGCTCAGGATAAAGTGGTACTGATGTGACAAGAATAATGGATGTGTAATTAGAAGATGGAGTTTAAGTCCTAGTTCTGTCATTTATTACTGTGTGGCCTACAACAAGTTATTTAACATTTCTGCTTCCTAGTTTCCAATGCTATAATGTAATCGAAGGTATTTAGTGATGCATGACAAAACACAGACATTCAGTGAATTTCCATTTCTTTCCTTCCTATGAAAGTCCTGTACTCATAAGTGCAACCATATCAGAGCCTATCATACTGCTTCCTAAAACTAAATATTTTTATTATGTATCAAGTATTTCCCTTGATAACTATTTCATAAGCTTCCATAGTGTTGCCTTTACTAGTGTGATCTGCCTCACTTTTCCTGTGGGATAGTTTACTTAATAGATTTTGGGGACTCATTCTGTTGCTGGATTCTTACAAAGACTCTTTTGTGATAACCTTCTTTGGTTTTCAAGGACATGACCCTGTTTCTCGAGTGTGGTTCCCTACTGTAACATAAATGTTAACAAGTTAAATGCATATCACATAAGAATTTTAATTGTTCATCATATATCTATGTATTGAAATATAGAGTCGAATTGATATAATTGGTAACATTACCCATTTGCTTTGATTTGAGATGTCAAGTGATTGAAAAAATTTTTAATTCAGAATTGAATTACCTTGCTTATTTGAATTTATCATTTTTGCATAATTAGGATGAACTAATTTAATTTGCAGTTATCCTTAAATGACTTAACTGATGTCAGCTGAGGTTCTCAAGGCCACAGGATTATGGAGTCATGCTGAACATCACTCTGTCTCTTAGGCTTGGAAGTACAAGTGCACCTTGTGAAGCCTGGAGACAGCAGTTACAAGCTTGATTTTTTCTCCATTAAAGTTTTTTTTTCTGTTTTGTACCCCTCACCTCACTCTAGGCTGCTTCATGTTTCCCAGAAGGACCACATATTGCATTTGGAGGTGGTCCTCCTTTTCCAACTTTGTTCTGATTTCATGTCATTTTTACTTGGTGTTGAGCTCACATCTCAGTTCTGCAAAGGAAAGCTGGTTATTTATCTGGTAACTTATGGATGGAATCCCCAAGACAGTGCTCTTTATAGAGACTGAGGGTCCTTTAGCAAATATTGCTTTTTGATGATGCATTTTAATAAGCCTTTTAAAAATCTGGATACCAGACTACTGGCTAGGGTACTTGGAAGCAATAATTTTAAAATAGTGTTTTTCAAACTGCAGGTCCTGACCCATTAGTGGATTATGAAATAATTCTAGAGGGTGTGACAAGCACTTAAAAAACAATGAAACAAAATGGAATAGATAATATTAGAGTGTATTACACGTAAAAAGGTAAGAACAGTTTCATAAAATTTTTATATTCTTTTGGTGTGTGTGCGTATATACTGATTTACGATAAAAAGTAATTTATAGATTTATTTTGTGAGTTGCCATCAAAAGAATTTGAAAGTCACTGCCATGGATTTAAAGTTATCTGAAACAGTTTTGTAATATAGCATTTTGAAATGAAGCCCCAACAATATATGTAACAAATAAAAGTGTAGATAGGTTTTAGTTGCAAATTTAAAAGGGACTGGCAAGTTACTTTTCCTGAGAAGTCTAGCCCTGGGATGACTGGGTATTTTCCAAAGGGCCAGGAACCAGTTATCCCAATAAATGGTAGCGGCCTAAATGCTCTCTCCCTGGGAGGCTCTGAGGCAACGTTCCTCATCTCACTTGTAATGCTGCTGTTGCCCTGCTGCAGTGGCTGTTGGAAATACTGCGTCTTCCCTAACCAGATCAGAAGGACCCAGTTTTCCCAAAGTCTTGGTCTGCCAGAAAGATGGCATTGCACTTCTCCCCGATTTGTGGGACCTGCACCCAGCTTGGAGAGCTGGAAAACTCCAGCCCTTAACTCCCCTCTTTGCTAGGGAACCACATTTTCCTTCCCACTGGGTCCTTGGAAGATGGGAAGCGGCAGTAAGGTTACTTGTGTTTTATCCACACCATGTGAGTCTGTGTTTTTGTGTGAAGGCTGACTCATGTGGAGGAAAGTTCTCTGCCTAGAATTATAAAATTAATGCTAATCAGAGTAATGCAGCATCCCACTTCCAATCTGCTAATGAGCTTTGGGGAGAGATGGCACATCTTCCTGCAGCTGATGGATGCCTCTTTTAGAGGATCTACAACATCCTCCCCAGGTCTTCCCTCAGCTGGGCTAACACACTTCAGAGCAAAAGAATCCTCAGGGCAGGATGGGACCCCTTGCTTTTCTGGTTCTTGTCCCTTGAATTTTCCAAACTTCTCCTCACTTTTCAGTCTACTCTCTCTGCCACTAAAATGGCTGCCTATTAAACTCATCAGTGGAATCTGCCATACTGTGTCACTTAAACTTTTTCCATCTGCTTATGGTTTTTACTTGTTTTTCATAGAAAGCCCTGACCTAAATATCTACTCTTCTTTTATAATGCTTTCATTTTGACCTTACTACTGCTGAAAGTCAACCAAACTCATTCATCACTGTCCCTCCCCCAGTCTCCATTAACATTATCCTGTTATCCAGGTTTTTAACATACACTCAAGAGATTGTCAACAAAAATGGACTAAACCTTTGCATGGAACTTCTCTACCTCCACATGGGACATTTTCAAGAATAGGAGCTTTCAGATGAATTAACAATGTAGATAAATTTGTTACCAACACTAGAATCTCATTCTAAAATATTTTCTACAGCTCAAAACATGGCATAAGGCAGATTCCTATTTAAGAGAAAGGGCCTTCCTTTAAGTTGTCTTGAAGATTCTGAGACTGTCCTTAAGAGCAGTGCTATGAGAGGATATGAGGCACAATCTCAGTCACCCCAAGAGTTAATTTAAATGGAGAAAGTGAGATGGTTTCCCAAAGCACTGGAATTGATTTTTCCCTGAGTCTCTCCATAGTTGTAGATTCTGATAATCACAGAAGAAAGAGAAGGAAGAAACTTGGTGTTCCTTCTAACTGCCTCATTTCACAAACCAAGAAATTGAGGATCAGAGACATGAGGTCATTAAAGTCATCCAGTTACTTAGTTGCTTACTTCGACTAGGGTGGTTTCAGAAAGGATGCAAAAAAGTACAAGTATTTGAGAGCTACTTAGGGACTGTATTAATCAACACTGTAATAATCAGCTCTGTGTCCTTGGGTGCTGCGACAGCTGGGGGTCCACTGCTGCAGCTGAGAAATAAAGTGTGAGGAACAAACAAAAACTGAGGGAGTCCATCGCCACTAGACCTGCCTTATAAGAAATGTCAAAAAGAGCTCTCCTGTCTGAAATGAAAAGGCAAAGGATACAAAGCTTTAAACAAGTTGATAAATAGATAAAATCAGAAAACTGCAACTCTGTATCAGAACATGTTAGTAAACAATTGTGATGCAAATGTTAAAGGGAAAGAAAGCATTAAAAATAACATTAACCATTCCAATTTGGTAACAAATTCACAATAAAGAAAGAAATAATTTTGACAACAAAAATAGCAAGGGAAGAAGAAAAGGACAGAACTTGCCTAGTCAAATGAAGGAAAAATGCTATCAGCAGAAAAAGAACTATCTCATCTGTGAGACCTTTTATACAAACCTCATGGTAACCACAAAACAAAAATTAAGGCAGAGTCACGAAACATAAAAAAAGAGGAAACTGAAAAACACATCACCAAAAACCGTCAAGCTGAAATTGTAGTGAGAAACACAAGGAAAAAGAAACAAAGGAAACATAGAGCAACCATAAAACAAAAGATAAAATGGCAATAGTAAGTCCCTATATATCCATAATCATCCTAAATGTAAATGGATTGAATGCACCAATGAAAAGACAGAGAGGCTGGACAGGTTAAGAAAAAGACCCAAAACCAGCCAGACTTACAAAGAAAAAAGGGAGAAAGCTCAAATAAACAAAATCAGAAATGAGCGAGGAGAAATAACAACAGACTCTGCAGAAATACAACAGGTTATAAGAGAATACTACAAAAAACTATATGCCAACAGAATGGATAACCTAGAGGAAATGGATGAATTCTTGGACTCCTACAATTTCCCAAAGCTCACTCAAGAAGAGGCAGACAATTTGAACAGACCAATCACAAGGAAAAAGATTGAAACAGCAATCAAAAACATCCCAAAGAATAAAACCCCAGGACCAGATGGCTTTCCTGGGGAATTCTACCAAACTTTCAGAGAGGATTTAATACCTGTCCTTTTCAAGCTATTCCAAAAAATTAGGGAAGATGGAACACTTCCTAACACATTCTATGAGGCCAACATCACACTGATACCAAAACCTGACAAGGACACCACGAAAAAAGAGAACTACAGGCCAATATCACTGATGAACATAGATGCAAAAATTCTAAACAAAATTTTGGCAACCAGAATTCAGCAGTTCATCAAAAGAATCATACATCAGGATCAGGTGGGATTCATACCAGGGACACAGGGATGGTTCAACATCCACAAATCAATCAACGTGATACACCACATCAACAAACTGAGCAATAAAAACCACATGATCATCTCAATAGATGCAGAGAAGGCATTTGACAAGATCCAACAGCCATTTATGATAAAAAAAACTCTGAACAAAATGGGCATAGAAGGAAACTACCTCAACATAATAAAGGCCATATACGACAAACCCATAGCCAACATCATACTCAATGGGCAAAAACTGAACGCCATCCCCCTGAAAACAGGAACGAGACAAGGATGCCCTCTATCACCACTCTTATTCAACATAGTACTGGAGGTCCTGGCCAGAGCAATCAGGCAAGAAAAAGGAATAAAAGGAATAAAAGGAATCCAAATAGGGAGGGAAGAAGTGAAACTCTCGGTGTTTGCAGACGACATGATCTTATATATAGAAAAACCCAAAGAATCCATTGGAAATCTGTTAGAAGTAATCAACAACTACAGCAAAGTTGCAGGGTATAAAATCAATTTGCATAAATCAGTAGCATTTCTATACTCCAGTAATGAACCAACAGAAAAAGAACTCAAGAATACAATACCATTCACAATCACAACAAAAAGAATAAAATACCTTGGGGTAAATTTAACTAAGGAAGTGAAGGACCTATATAATGAAAATTACAAGGCCTTTCTGAGAGAATTGGATGACGACAAAAGGAGATGGAAAGACATTCCATGTACATGGATTGGAAGAATAAACATAGTTAAAATGTCCATTCTACCTAAAGCAATCTACAGATTCAACACCATCCCAATCAGAATACCAATGACATTCTTTACAGAATTAAAACAAAGAATCCTAAAATTCATAGGGGGCAACAAAAGACCCCAAATTGCTAAAGCAATCCTGAGAAAAAAGAACAAAACGGGAGGCATCACAATCCCTGACTTCAAAACATACTACAAAGCTACAGTAATCAAAGCAGCATGGTACTGGTACAAAAACAGGTGCACAGATCAATGGAACAGAATTGAAAGCCCAGAAATAAAGCCACACATCTATGGACAGCTTATCTTTGACAAAGGAGCTGAGGACATACAATGGAGAAAAGAAAGTCTTTTCAACAAATGGTGCTGGGAAAACTGGAAAGCCATATGTAAAAGAATGAAAATTGACCATTCTTTTTCACCATTCACCAAAATAAACTCAAAATGGATTAAAGACCTAAAGGTGAGACCTGAAACCATAAGGCTTCTGGAAGAAAACGTAGGCAGTACACTCTTTGACATCAGTATTAAAAGGATAGTTTCGGACACCATGCCTTCTCAAAGAAGGGAAACAATAGAAAGCATAAACAAATGGGACTTCATCAGATTAAAGAGCTTCTTCAAGGCAAATGAAAACAGGATTGAAACAAAAAAACAACCCACTAACTGGGAAAAAAATATCTGCAAGTCATATATCTGACAAAGGCTTAATATCCTTAATATATAAAGAACTCTCGCAACTCAACCACAAAACATCAAACAACCCAATCAAAAAATGGGCTGGAGACATGAACAGACATTTCTCCAAAGAAGATATACTGATGGCCAATAGGCACATGAAAAGATGCTCATCATCGCTGATCATCAGGGAAATGCAAATCAAAACTACACTAAGATATCACCTTACACCCGTTAGAACGACAAAAATATCTAAAACTAATAGCAACAAATGTTGGAGAGGTTGCAGAGAAAAAGGAACCCTCATACACTGCTGGTGAGAATGCAAACTGCTGCAGCCACTATGGAAAACAGTATGGAGATTCCTCAAAAAACTCAAAATAGAACTACCATATGACCCAGCCATCCCACTACTGGGTATTTATCCAAAGAGCCTGAAGTCAGCAATCCCAAAAGTCCTGTGCACCCCAATGTTTATTGCAGCACTGTTTACAATAGTCAAGACGTGGAAGCAACCTAAGTGCCCATCAACAGACGAATGGATAAAGAAGATGTGGTACATATTTACAATGGAATACTACTCAGCTGCAAAACAGAACAAAATCATTCCATTTGCAATAACATGGATGGACCTTGAGAGAATTATGTTAAGTGAAATAAGCCAGCGAGAGAAAGATAATCTGTGTATAACTCCACTCATATGAGGAATTTAAAACTCTGGACCAAGAACAGTTTAGTGGATGCCAGGGGAAAGGTGGGGTGGGGGCTGGGCACAAAGGGTGAAGTGGTGCACCTACAACATGAGTGACAAACATTAATGTACAATTGAAATTTCACCAGATTGTAACTAATCAATAACTCAATAAAAAAAAGGGGGGGAAGGCCCCTTAAAAAAAATAAAATGAAAAATAAAGATGAAGACAAACACAAAAAATAACCAAAAAAAAACAAAAGAAGAAAAAGACCCAAAAATGTGCTGCCTCCAGGAGACCCATCTCAGCTCTAAAGAAAAACATAGGCTCAGAGTGAAGGGGTGGAAGACGATACTCCAACCAAACGACAACCAAAAGAAAGTGAATGTAGCCATAATTCTATCAGACAAAATAGACTTCAAGCCAAAAAAGACAAGAGACAGAGATGGGCATTATATAATGATAAAGGGGATGATCCATCAAGAAGACATAACATTTATTAATATATATGCACCTAACGTAGAAGCACCAAAGTCTATAAAACAACTATTAACAGATCTAAAGGGAGAAACTGACAGCAACACCATAAGAGTAGGGAACTTTAATACCCCACTTACATCAATGGATAGGTCTTCTAGAGAGAAAAATCAACAGAGAAACGTTGACCTTAAATGAAACACTAGACCAGATGAATTGAATAGATACATATATAATATTCAATCCAAAAGCAGCAGGATATACATTTTCTCTCAAGTACACATGAAACATTCTCAAAGATACACTGTTTGTTGGGAAACAAAACAACTCCCAATAAACTTAAGAAGACTGAAAAGATATCAAGCATCTTTTCCAACCACAATGGTATGAAACTAGAAATCAACCACAAGGAGAAAGCTGGAAAAGTCACAAATATGTGGAGCCTAAACAACGTGCTATTCATTAACTATTGGAACAACAACAAAATTAAAGGAGAAATGGAAAAATATCTGGAGACAAATGAAAAGGAAAATACAGTGTACCAAAATCTATTGGATACAGCAAAAGCAGTACTAAGAGGGAAGTTCCTAGCAACACAGGCCTACCTTGAGAAACAGGAAAAATCTCAAATAAACAATCTAACAATACATCCAAAAGAATCAGAAAAGAAGAAAAATGAAGTGACCAAAGTCAGGAGAACAAAGGAACTACTAGAAATCAGAGCTGAAATAAATGACATGGAGAGTAAAAAGAAAATAGAAAAGATCAGCGAAACTAAGAGCTAGTTCTTTGAAAATATAAACAAAATTGACAAACCTTTAGGTAGAATAAGACAAAAAGAGAGAAGCCTCAAATAAATAAAATCAGAAAGAGAAGAAATCACAAACAATATAACAGAAATACAAAGGATTACAACAGTATTCTTTATCAATGTTATAAACTACATTAACAAAATGAAGAATAAAAATCACATGATCATCTCAACAGATGCAGAGAAAGCATTTGACAAGATTCACCACATATTTACGATAATAACTCTGAATAAAATAATTATAGAAGGAAAGCACCTCAACATAATAAAGGCCATATATGACAAACCAACAGCTAACATTATACTCAATGGTATAAACTGATAGCTATCCCTCTAAGAGCAGGAACAAGACAAGGATGCCCACGCTCACCCTTCTTAGTCCTAGCCAGAGCAATCAAGTAAGAAAAGTAAATAAAACATATTCAAACTGGAAAGGAAGAAGTAAAACTCACTACTTGTGGATGATGAGATTTTACATATAGAAAACGCTAAAGAATCCATCAAAAAACTAAAAACAAACTAGCAGAAATAAAAAATCAAGAATATAATCCTATTTACAATCACAACAAAAAGAATTAAGTGGGTAGGAATAAATTTAACCAATGAGGTGAAAGACCTATACACTGAAGACTATAAGACATTGTTGAAAGAAACTATAGAAGACATAAAGAAATAGAAGGATATTCTGTGCTCATGGATTAGAAGAATTAACATATTGAAAAAGTCCATATTACCTAAAGCCATCTACAGATTCAATGCAATCCCTATCAAAACCCCAATGACATTTTTCACAGAAATAGAAAGAAGAATTCTAAAATTTATTGGAAACAACAAAAGTCCCCAAAGAGCCACAGCACTCCACAGAAAAAAGAGCAAAGCTGGAGGCATCACATTCCCTAATTTCAAAGTATACTACAAAGCTGTATTAATCAAAACAGCACGATACTGGCAGAAAAGCAGACACACATCAATGGCTAGCCAAGAAATAAACCCATACATTTAGGAACAGCCAATTTTCAACAAAGGAGCTAAGAACATACAATGGAGAAGGGAAAGTCTCTTCAATAAACACTTTTGGGAAAACGGACAGCCACACACAAAAGAGTGAAAGTAGACCATTATCTTACACCATGCACAAAAATTAACTCAAAATGGATTAAAGACTTGAATGTAAGACCTGAAACCATAAAACTCCAAAGAAGAAAACGTAGGCAGTAAGCTCTTTGCTATCATTCTTAGCAGTATCTTTTTGAATATGTCTCCTCAGGAAAGGCAAACAAAAGAAAAAATAAGCTAATGGGACTACATCAAACTAAAAAGCATCTGTATGGCAAAGGAAACATCAATAAAATGAAAAGACAACCTAGCAATTGGAAGAAGATATCTGCAAATCATTTATCCAATAAGCGGTTGCTATCCAAAATATATGAAGAACTAAACAACAAAAGAACAAACTTTGTCAAGAAATGGGCAGAGGATTTCAACAGACATTTTCCCAAAGATATACAGATGGCCAACAGGCACATGAAAAGATGTTCAACATCACTAATTATTAGAGAAATACAAATCAAAACCACAATGAGATATCACCTCATGCCCATCAGAATGGCTATTATTAAAAAGACAAGAAATAAGAAGTGTTGGAGAGGGGCCAGTGCCATGGCCGAGTGGTTAAGTTCGTGTGCACTACTTCAGCAGCCCAGGGTTTTGCCGGTTTGGATCCTGGGCCTGGACACGGCACCACTCATCAAGCCATGCTGAGGTGGCATCCCACACAGCACAGACAGAAGGACATACAACTAGAATATACAACTATGTACTGGGAGGGTTTTGGGAGAACAAGAAGTAAAAAAAGATAGACAACAGATGTTACCTCAGGTGCCAATCTTTACAAAGAAAACAGAAGTGTTGGAGAGGATGTGGAGTAAAGGGAGCCCTCATACACTGCTGGTGGGAATGTAAATTGGTGCAGCCACTGTGGAAAACAGTACAGAGATTCCTCAAAAACTTAAAAATAGAATGTCCAGGCATGACATCAGCATCACGGCGGAGTGAGCTCTTCCCTTAGACTCTCCTCCCTAAGAAACAATGAAAAGGACATTCATAAACCAACAGAGGACAGGCACACAACACAAAAGACATCTGAGAGACCCATGCAGCCATATGTCTGAAGGTGGAGGTGCTGGACCCCCCAGGAGGAAGAAGGAGGAAGTAAGGGGATCTCCTCTCCCTCCCCAGCAATGACCTAGGGCACAGGACCATGCACAGCTCTGAGAAAAGAGGGGCCTGGGGGGAGACTCTGTGGGAATGCCTTCGCTCTCCAAGTTCCCTCACATCCCATAGGAAAGCTCCACAGAGGAGGCTAAGCTATTGTGGGGTTGTCTTCATGAAGCCAGCACGCCAGGAGGACAGACAGCGAGGGCAAAGAGAGAACACCCACGGGATGGCACATGCAAAAGAAGTGCCCCTCCCCCTGCTGGGCTCACAAGCTCAGCCAGTCAGCCAGAGCAAGGGACCCTGTCTAGAGTGCCCGTGCGTACATTAGCAAAGCAGCAGCTACAAGCAGGCAATCGCAGATGGGTCCTCTCAGCATAGATTCCAAAGGACAAGCACAGACACCAGGGATCACAGCAGGCTCAGAATACACAGCTCCTGAACCTCCTCCAGTGGTGGCAGGTGGAATCTGAAACCAGATACTATCTATGTGAAGGCATAAACCAACCCCATCAAATAGTATGAAGAAATATATTAATAGTCCAGACCAGAAGGAAAATGAAAAGCACCTAGAAATCAATCCTGAAGGCACACAAATTTACAATGTAAACGACAGAGAATTCAAAATAGCTAACATTAAAAAACTCAACGAGTTACAAGAAAATTCAGATAGTTCAATTAAATCAGGAATAAAATTGATAAACAGAGGGAATACTTCACAAAAGAGATTGACCCTATAAAGAGAAACCAATCAGAAATGTTGGAGATGAAAAACACAATGAGATAAAGAAAAATCTGGATACCCTGAATTACAGAGCTGACATTATGGAAGACGGAATTAGCAATCTGGAGGACCGAAATATAGAAAGGCTTCAGATGGAGGAGGAGAGAGAATTAAGACTAAAAAGAAACGAAGAAATTCTCTGAGAAATATCTGATTCAATTAGGAAATGCAACGTAAAAACTATGGGTATTATAGAGGGAGAAGGGAGGGAGAAAGGAGCAGAAAGTCTGTTCAAACCTGGGAAAGGAGCTGGAATTACAAGTAAAAGACGCTAACAGAACTTCTGATTACATCAATGTAAAAAGACCTACTCCAAGGCATAGAGTAGTAAAACTGGCAAAAGTCAGTGACAAAGAAGAAATATTTTTAAAGGCAGCAAGGCAGAAGAAAATAACTTACAAAGACCATATCAGACTTTCAGGAGATTTCTCAGCAGAATCTTTACAGGATATGAGAAGGTAGAATGAGATATTCAAAATTCTGAAAGACAAAAACCTTCAGCCGAGAATACTCTATCCAGGGAAAAATATCCTACCTATATGGTGGAGAAAGAAAAACTTTCCCACATAAACAAAAGCTGAGGTAGTTCATCGCCACAAGACACCCCAAACAGGAAATGCTCAAGAAGACCTTCATACCTGAAAAAGAAAAAAAAGAGTTCACAAAGCCTTGAGCAAGGAGATAAATAGGCAGCCAAAGTCAGAAAATTGCAGCTCTCTACCAGAACAGGTTAGCAAAAACTTAATTATGACATTAAAGATAAAGGGAAGGAAAACATCAAAAATAACTATAATCTTGTGATTTTAACCACAAAATCACAACACAAAACAGAATATGTTATGACCAACAAATCAGAGGAAGAGGAAAGGGATGGAACTGGCTTAGACCAAGGAAATAAGAGGCTATCAGAAAATGGTATATCTTATCTACGAGATTTTTTATACAAACCTGATGGTAACCACTAAACAAATAATCAGAACAGAGACACAAATGATACAAAAAAAAAGAAAACTGAGGGGCTGTCCCAGTGGCATAATGGTTAAGTTTGCATGCTCTGCTTCAGCCACCCAGGGTTTGCAGCTTCAGGTCCCAGGCACAGACCTATGCATCTCTCATCAAGCCCTGCTGTGCTGGCATCCCACATACAAAAAACAGAGGAAGATTGACACAGATGTTAGCTCAGCAACAATCTTCCTCAAGCTAAAAGAGAGGAAGATTGCTTACAGATGTTAGCTCAGGGCCAGTCTTCCTCACACACAAAAAAGAGAAAACTGAGAAAACCATCATAGTGAACTACCAAACTGAACTGGCAGTCCAAAATACACAAGATGAGAAACAAGGGAAATACAGAACTGGAAAACAAGTGATAAAATGGCAGCATTAAGCCCTTATATATAAATAATCACTCTAAATGTAAACGGATTGAATTCTCCAATCAAAAGACAGAGTGGTGGGATGGATTGAAAAACAAGACTCATCAATATGCTGCCTCCAGGAAACACTCTTAGCTCTAAAGACAAACACAGGCTCAGAGTGAAGGGACAGAAGATGATACTCTAAGCTAATGGCAAACAAAAGAAAGCAGTTATTGCTATACTTATATCAGACACAGCAGACCTCAAGATAAAAAAGGCAATGAGAGACAAAGGGGGCAGTATATAATGATAAAAGGGACACTCCAACAAGAAGACATAACACTTATAAATATACGTGTACCCAACAAAGGAGTACCAAAGTACATAAAGCAACTATTAACATACCTAAAAAGAGATATTAACAACAACATAATAATACTAGGGGGCCCCAACACTCTACTTACATCGATGGATAGATCATCCAGACAGAAAGTTAACAAGGAAATAGTGGAATTAAATGAAAAACTAGACGAGATGGACTTAATAGATATATATGGAACATTCTATCCAAAAATAGCAGAATACACATTCTTCCCAAGTGCACATGGAGCATTCAAAGGACAGACCATATGCTTTGAAACAAGACAGGCCTCAATAAATTTAAGAAGATTGAAATCACATCAAGCAGCTTTTCTGACCAAAATGCTATGAGACTAGAAATCAGCTACAGGAAAAAAGCTGGGAAAGTGACAAATATGTGGAGACTACACAACATGCTACTGAACAACCAATGGATCACTGAAGAAATTAAAAGAGAAATCAAAAAATATCTGGAGACAAATGAAAATGAAAATACACCACACCAACTCATATGGGATGCAGAAAAAGTGGTCCTATGAGGGAAATTCCTAGCAATACAGGCCCAGCTTAAAAAACAAGAAAGATCTCACATAAGCAATCTTAAAATACAGTTAGAAAATGAAGAACCAACAAAGCCCAAAGTCAGCCGAAGGAGGGAAATAATAAAAATCAGAGCAGAAATAAATGAAATTGAAACCAAAAAAGAAAAAAGAATAGTAGAAAAGATCAGTGAAACAGAGAACTGGTTCTTTGAGAACATATGCAAAATTGACAAACCCTTAGCCTGACTCTCTAAGAAAAAAAGAGAAAAGGCTCAAATAAATAAAATTAGAAATGAAAGAGGAGAAATTACAACACATACCACAGAAATATAAAGGATTATAAGAGAATACAATGAAAAACTATATAGCAACCAACTGGACAATCTAGAAGAAATAGATAAATTCTAAGACTCATACAACTTCCCAAAACTGAATCAAGAAGAAACAGAGAATCTGAATAGCCCAATCACAAGTAAAGAGATTGAAACAGGTAGCTTAGTGGGAAACTACTTACCCTGACAAGGTTACCCACTCAAAGCTAACAGCCAACATCACAATTAATAGTAAAACATGGTATATTTTTCCTCATGACTGACTTGATTTCTACTATTTCTACTTCTCCTTTTCCTTTAATGCATGGATCCTGCTAAACCTTATAAATCCACTACAATATAAAATAGGGAATGAATAAATAGCTCACCTGAGGGATGTTGACTTTCTGTGGCTCCTGGGCGAGTACAGAGGACTGTGGTTCAGCTGAGGGGACAGAAAGAAGACAGGGGTCCTGAGATTTAGCTGTCTTACAGCTCTTAGATTCACCTCCTCAAATCTCAGCACCCCAGTTGGGGATCATCCTCCCCATAGGCACAGGGCCCTCTGGGCCTTGAAAAGGCACAAGAAGGATCATAGACAGGCAGCAACACCTGTCTTTGTGTGATTCTGAAATGACCACGGAGCTGAAATCTGCAGTTTTTTACTGAGTGAACATAAGCTTTACTTGATTGATTTAACAAAAACGCATGCGTCCTTCTGAATAACAGAAAGAAATAAAAACAACCGATTAGTTGAATTAAAGTACGCCAAACGACAAGACACTATTCCTTCATTAAAGTTAACTTAGCAGAAAAATACTCAGTATGCATCATTTACCTATTTTTCTCAGTAATATTATTTAACCCCTGGTATACACAATCCACAGAAAGCCTAGTAAAAGAGATGGGAGGATTCAAGACATGAATTTTTAATTGTTCATTTCAGCTGGGAAGTATTTCTCAAAAGGCCCTTTTGATAGATGCTTTTGGTAACTTACCTGTGAGAGAGTGAACTGTCACAAACTGCGTTTCCCTGGACAACTCACTGATATTTTCAGGCCCAATGTCTTTAAATCTTTCAAAAGAGTTAGAAGTAGGCGACCTCGGAAAACTCTTCACAGATCATCATTCTTGGATCCTGTGACATCAGGATAATGTCACTAATGTCACATGTGGTGGTGGACATGTGTGACAGCAGCGCATCTGTAAATAGCGGGGGCCATTTAAGGGGACTGGAGACAGAACTTCCTTCCTCTGCCTGGTTGTCCCTTACCCCCAGACCTTGCCCTCACGGCTCTCCAACAAAGCAGCCTTTCCTGAGCAGCCTGCCCCTGGGCCACCCCAGCTCACCTGTACTTCCCAGGGACGGCCCAAATGCCCCACTGTCACACAGTGTGGTGGCTCCTGAAGGTGGCATCATCATCAAGTCTGGTTCATTCTGGGCAGCAGGATCAAGACCTGCTTCTGATCTTGCAAATCTAGCATCTGCTCCTTTCTGGGCTCTTGTCTCTGCTCTGAAGCTCTGGAGAGAGGTCTAAGGTCAGAGGGGCGCTCTCTTCCAGGTAAGACTCCCTCACAGAGGGCCCCTGCTTCCTGCCTCACAAGGGCTGGTTTGTTTCAAGGCAACTGGGACATGGATCTGAGAAATAAATTCATTTTAGGGGCAAAAAGCCTGACTCTTGGAATTCATTATAACGTTAGACTTCAAGGACAGAAAGCCTGACAATGCAGAGGGGGCCAGGCACCTCTGTCTGACCCAAGGGACCTGAAGAGACACTAGAAATCCCAGGATACATGTGACACACGGTGGGATTCCATCCACATCCTTTCCTTTACATCCCTGGGGACGCAGGGACAGGCCATGTTCCTAAATGCTGTGAAGGCTGTAATGCCAGTCTTGGGCAGGTGTGACATCAGACAAAACCTGAGACTGAAGCAAAGCACACCTGCCCTCGAATCCAAATTCCCTGGCTGGGAGCTCCTCACTCGAGCACATCGGGCCACCGACCCGAGCCTCGGTTTCTGGTGAAGTGGTTGTCAGGGTACATTAAACTATCCAGTAAAAAAAACAAAGCATCCTCTAACTATAACAGCAGTTGTCACTTACTTAAGGCTTCCTACCTGGCACTTGTCTAAAATAGTGATCTATGTTTCCAAACGCCGCCGTGAAACAATCATTATTAATATTTATAGATGAGAACCCTGACTCTCGCCCAGGTTCCTTCTGTCGCCCCTGCTTACAGGTGACAGAGCTGGCACTGACCGGGCCTGTAGTGCTCCAGAGCTCGGGCTCCACCGCAGACCCACGGTCACCGTCCGCCTGATAAACGCACTCCTCCCTCCCGCACCCACCGCCGCCGACACGGGCTTCTCTCCGGTCGGGCTGCAGGCGGGCTGGTCACACGATCCTCGGGCACCCCGGACCGCCCCGAACATCTGCGCCCCGGGAGCCCGAGGGCCGGGGTCTCCCCCATTGGCCTTAGCCGCTCTGACGGCCCGCCCGGGTTTATACACCGCCGCGGGGGGCGACGAGGTCCCAGACACTTTCTGCTCCCATCCCCAAGCACAGGCACACCCTTCCCAGCTAGTCCCTCGCCCTAGGCGCGCACCCTGCATTTTCCGAGCACACCCCAAAGTTCCCCAATGGTTCTCTGGAGTCCTGAGAAGACAAACGAGGAGGCTACGGCTGCACCTGCGCAGAAGGAGCGTGGCCTCCCCTTCCCAGAGTCCAGGCGGTGAACCTCACCTATTTAAAACTACATTTCCCATAGGCCTCCGCGTCTACATTTCAAGTCTCTCTTGGCCTTTCCGCGAAAGCGGGAGGACGGTGTTCTTAAATCTCTCCTGCCCAGGGTCCTCCGAGCCTGAAGAGGTTAAGGGTTAAGCCTGAACTCTGCTGTCAAATGCAAAGGGTAATCCGCTATTGGCTCGCGATTAAAATAGCATTTTTTTTCATAAGTCATTTGGAGGTAATTGGGGAAATTTGAATACGGATTGGATATGGAAAATATTAAAATATTACTTAGATGGTGTGAAAAAAATTTGGAGTTATGTAGGAAAATTGACTTTGTAAAAAGAAAAAGACATGATGACTGAAGTAGTTAAATTATACAGCTGTAAAATTATAATTTTACAATTTTTCAACCTGGGACCTCCACCCTGTTCCTTTACAGCCGCCGGACCCACCAACCCCTGAGCCCCATCCTGGCGCGCCTGGGGCCCAGTGTGCAGATTCTACTGAGGGTCTGCACAGGTGCTCCATGTCACCACAAAAGATGGCTGCACATGAGAAACACTCTAAGAGTTTTAAAAAACATTTGTCAGTATCCCATTAGAGGAAATACATATTCCATTGCTTTGAAATGCAACATGGGCTGCTCCTGAGTCCACAGGGAGTATACTCATATTGATTAATTTGAGCCTATCCAAACATAATTCATCCTTTCTAATCTAATATGGTAAGGATCCACCCCCTTATGTGCTACCTAGTTTCTGCTTTATTGGGCAAGATCTTGAGTTCCTTTTGTGTTTTTGGTTTTTTAATTTCTGGATTTCTTGCAATTTTACTCTGAACATAGCTGGTTTTTTATTCCCATTATGGGCCTGGAGCCAGTAAGGAAGTTTGGACAGGGCCTGAGGATAGTGTGTATCTCCTTCAGGGGTAACTTATACTAGGATCACCCCTTAGGATTTGGAGAGAGAGAGAGAAGTGAGAGAGACACTGTCAGAATTCAGTTACTCTTCACTTCTTTTTCTAAGCTCCTCAAAGCAGTGACTTTTAGTATACCTTAAAGGCCTTAAAATTGCAGAGAGTGTGGCAGGTACAACAAACTTGAACTGTCTAATAAGCCTCAAAGCTGTGCAGAGGCAAGTGTACACCTGCCAGGCAAAGTGCACAGAGTATAGAATATCTGTTCTGACCAAGTAGTAGTATATGTTTGACCATATCCTTCTCCTCTGATAATAACTTTGGGCTTCCTAGATGCTCGGTAAATCCATGTAAGTGAAGGAATACAATTTATTCACCTTAATCTTGACCTCACACTGAGTCCATTCTAGCAGTAATTGGGGGAGGTGTACTTACCTGGCATTCACCCTCATATGGGTAGTGATCATTTTATAAAATATTGAGGAACTTAATGTCCCTCTTGAAGATATTCTTGTATTCAAGCCTTATCTGAGTGAGTAATTGAGGCAATCTATTGAGAGCCCCAGTATATTGGATCACTTTTCAAAGTGTTCAGACACCTCCATCTGGGAACTGTTTCTCTCTATGCCTGTCAATATTAGATTAGTTTTATCTTTTTAGGGTTTCATGCAAAAGGAATCATACAGAGTATTTTTGTGTGGCTTTTTTTTTCACTCAGGATAATGATTTTGAGATTCATCCTATAGTTGAATACCAGCAATGAAGGAACAGCCTCACACAGGGAGAAACAACTGCTTATGAAATCAAGGGAGACTCACTGTGCCCAATGAGTTCAGCTATATCTGAATCCAAATACATGTAATCATTCCAATTTCCAGGTTCCTAGACTTTCCCAGTAAATGTCCCAAATCTCATCTAATACACCTCCTCAAATTGTGGATCTAATAGCTATTGTAATTTTTTGAAGAAATAATGTCCAAAACTTCCCAAAGTTGATGAAACAATGTTAATTTACACATCCAAGAAGCTTACTGAACTCCAAGTAGGATAAATACAAAGATATAGTTTTACCTAGACACATCATAGTCAAACTGTTGGAAGCCACACACAAAGAGAAAACCTTGAAAGAAGAAAGGGAAAAACAACTGAACATGTACAGGAGAGCATCAACATAAATAATATCTAATTGCTCATCAGAGAAGATAGACCCTAGAAGGCAGAGAAATGGCATATTCAAAATACTGAAAGAAAAAATGGTAACGAAGAAATTTTTTATCCAGCAAGACTATCCACTAATTATAAAAGTGAAATAAGGACATTCTTAAATTTAAAAAGACTGGAAGAATTTCTTGATATCAGAACTGAATTGTGAGAAATACTAAAGGAAATTCTTTGGGCTGGAAGAAAATGACATCAGACAGTACCTCGAATCAGCTGGAAGAAATTAAGAGAGCCTTAAGTAATAAATTTCTGGGTTTTAAAAAAAAGAATCTATAAATATATTTTCTCATTTCTTCTGTTAAATTCTTTAAAAGACATGAGATTGTACAAAGAAATAATTGTAACATTGTAGTATTGGTTTGGTAACATATATAGATATAATATATATAAAAATAATAGCACAAGAGGGGAAAGTAATAGAGTTACATTGGAGGAAACATTCTATATTTCATAGGAATTAAGTTAATATTCGTTTGAAATAGACCATAGTCAGTTAAAATGCATATTGGAATCCCTAGCACAGACACTAGGAAAATAGCTCAAAAACAGTAAAAAATATTCAATAGAGGAATTAAAATGATATACTGAAAGATTTATTTAGCACAAAAGAAGTTAATAAAGGAAGGACAAAGAACAAAAAAGCCTGAAGACATAGAAAACAAATAGCAAAATGGCAAATGTAACTCTGATCCTATCAATAACTGCACTAAATGTGAATGGTCTAAAAATCAATAAGAAGACAGAGATTGGGAAATTGAATAATAAAGCAAGATCCAACTACATGTGATCTACAAAAGACACATCTTAGATTCAAAGACAAACAGAAGTTGAAACCAGAAGGATGGAAAAGACACATCATACAAATAGTTACCAAAAGATTGCTAGAGGGTTGTATTAATACTGGACAATGCAGACTTTAAAACAAGACATATTATTAGAAGCAAAGAGGGACATATCCAAATGACAAAATGTCAATACATCAGAAAGATATAAAAATTATCAATGCTTACAAATCTAACAACAGAGCTTCAAGATACGTGAAATAAAATTTGACAGAAATGAAAGGAGAAAGAGACAATTCAACAACAATACTTGGAAATTTCAACTGCCTCCTGTCCATAATGGATTAAAAAGAGGAAAGACAATCAGCAAGGTTATAAAAGACTTGAACAGCACTATCAACCAAATTAAATTAAGTGACGTGTATACATCACTGCACTCAATGACTACAAAACACACATTCTTTTCAATAGCACATGGAACATGCTCCAGGATAGACCGTGTACTCAGCCATAAAATAAATTCAACAGATTTAGCAAGAATGAAATAATATAAAATATGTTCTCCAACCACAATGGAATGTGAGCTATCAAGAATGGAATATATTTGGGATATCCACAAACATTTGGAACTTAAATGACATCCATCTGAATAACACATGAGTCTGAAGTGAATGAAAATTTAAAAAATAGAATATCAAAGTCTATGGGATGTGCCTAAAGCAGTACTTAGAGAGAAATTTATAGTATTAAACACCTATAGTGGAAGAGAGGAAAGTCTCAAATCAATAATTTAAGTTCCCACCCTAAGAAAGGAAAGAAAGGAAAATAAGCCAAACTGAAAACAAGAAAAAGAAAGGAAATACAAAAGATTAGAACACATGTCTGTGAAATACAAAACACAAAAATCAATAAAACCAGAAATTGGCTGTTTACCAGATAAAGTTGACTATCCCTTAGCTAGCATCCCCAAGGAAGAGAGAAGATAGAATTTACCAATATCAGAAATTATAAAGGGCCACCCACAGAGAAATTAAAGGATTATAAGAGAATATTATGAACAACTTTATGCCACAAATTAGACAACTTATAAGATATTGGCAAATTCTTAGATCCAAATTTCCAAAACTGACTCAAAGAGAAATAGAAAATCTCCATAGATCTGTAACAAACAAGAAAATTAAATTAGTAATTAAAACCCTTTCAGGGAAGAAAAGCCCAGATTCGGATGACTCAACTGGTGAATTCCATTGACTATTAATGGAGCAAACAATCCCAATCTCCCACCATCTATTTCAGAAAATATCGAAGGAGAGAGCTGGTCTCACATCATTTTATTGGCCAGAGTTACCTTGATTTCAATGGCAAGTGAAGACATCACATGCAAAGACAAGACCACTATCCCTCATGAATATAAATGAAAAATCCTTAACGATGTGTTAGTGAGTGATGTCACCAAGATGGGGGAGTAGGAGATGTTAGCCTCTGTCCTCCCAGAAAGATCAACAATTAGACTGCTACCTACCCATGATCAAAAAGAGTTCTGGGAGAGCTCTAAAGCCCCCTTAAGAAACTCTAGCAACATAGCAGAACAAAAAATGTGAGAATAACCACACATAAAGAGAAAGAAGAACAGCTTCATTTTGCCTGCATCACCCCGTCCTTTAAGCTGGCATTACTCAGTGCTAAGAGGGAACTCCTCAGCTAGAAAGAGCTCTCCTTTCAGGGAAAGAGAGAGCAGAGTGAACGACCAGTGTCCCAGCCTTTCAGGGCACACATGAAGTACCCACTTTGGTTTCCCCCCACCCAGAGACTGGCAAAGCAGAGAGATATAGAGATGGCTAGGGACAGGGAAGAAGAGCAGGGTTTACCAATATCGGGCACACAGCAGTAAAGACCACAGCTGTGTGACCTGTTCTATAGATAACCTCTACGTGGAAGGGCAAGGGGAACAGTGCACTAAGAGAGATACACAGCTCTGTGGGAGCAGGGGAGGAGCAGTCTCTGAACACGTTCCAGGAAAGGGGTCACCTTCCATGCCAAGATGAACTTTGCATGAATAAAGATTTAAGTGAGGACAGACTGAGAAGAGTGAAGAGGGGAATGGGGTGTCGACCAAATTTCATCCACCTGCAATTTTACCTACTCAAATTTTATCTACCACGGCAAGAAGTTAGTATCTAATATTTTAAAATTACTTTTAAATACAAGTATTCGTACTAGTTATATAAATGGAGGTAAACACAAGAACAGCTATGATAGAAATGGCTCAAGTGGTTTCCATGGGGAATGGAACTGGGGGGATAGAAAGGACTGCGGTTGTGAGGTTGGGGAAGGCCTGTCACAGTTCTTTATAAAGCCTTCAGTACTATTTGATTTTAAAGGCACAAGTATGGATTCCTTAGATAAATATTAATTTTTAAGTGAGCTTTAAAGAATGAGTAAGGTTTCTACAAGGAGAAACTTGTAGTTTCTCAGTTTACTTTTCCTGCCACTCTAGTGCCTATGACCACAGCGCGTGGGAAAGCCCTGGCCCCGGCTTCAGAGTGGCTGTGGCTTCACGGGAACATGGATGATCTGTCCCTGTGGTACCACAGCATCACGTCTGCCTGCGATCCTGCTCTAAACCAGCAGCCTCTGTTACTGCCAGAATCCGAGCATCATCCCCCCTGGCAGTTCTTCATGCCAGGCCCCACCCCCTGGACCAGACTCCTGAAATGCTGAAATGGACCTGAATCCCTACTTTCTCCATCCCTAGTTCAGCCTCCCCTTTTTATACGTGGCCCACGTCAGCCTCTGGACAGCATCCACGATGCACTAGAACTCATTTGTACATTTCTGCCTGTGCCTCCTTCACCCGCTCTCTTCCTGCAGAATGGCTTGGCTGCTCCTTGGAGCTCCTGCAGGATCGATGTATCAGTTAGAGCAGCTCTAAGGAAACATCTGGTGAGGGGGAAACAGGACTCACTCGAGGCAATTACCAGACGTAGGAGGTACTGCCGATTTCCACAACCAAATAATGCACTGCACCAAGCTCCAAGGTAGGAAAGGGCAGAGATCCTAGAGCCAGGCTGCTGACGTTGGAATCCCTATAACACCACTTACTAGCTGTGTGATTTGGGGCTCTTGATTGAACCTCTCTCTGTCTCAATTTTCTAATCTGTAAAATGGGGCTACTAATGGATCATGGAGGATCCAAGCCGAAGATACTGAAATTGGTTAAGAGGTTCTTGCATTAATCCAGACAAAAAACAATAAGGGTCTGAACTGAGGCAGTGACAGGGAGGATGAAGCTGAGGAGACCGAATTAGAAAGTTATTTCGGAGGCTGAATGGCACAATTTGGTACCAAGTGACCATGGGGGATCAGGCACGAGAAGAAGGGGACAGGTAGGAGGAGAGAGAAACCATTTAAGTGTAGCTCCTAATTTTTTTATGAGGGTAGCTGAGTAAATGTGGATGCTATTAACATTGACAGTTCACAAGAGAGACTCATATTTGCTGTGTGTGTGGCAGGGAGGGGCATATTCCAGAGAGTTCTGTTGTAATGATGACATATCTCCTTTCATTTTCATCACCACACTGTGGTTCCGATCCTCAGATGATGAAAGTGTGTCTGCAGCCTGACATTTGTTACCTCACTTAATCCTCACACGAGCCCCATGAGGTAAACGTGCTGCTATTATCTCTGTGACGTAACAGGGTACTTGAGTCTCAGAGAGGTAAAGTAACTTGCCTAAGATCACACAGCACCTTGGCTGGGATTTAAATCCAAGAGGATTGGACTCCTTGAGCTATCAGCCTTCCAGTATTGCACACTGCCTCTCAAATACACTCTTCCAGAGAGGCGTCCTAGATATTTTCATCTGTGCAGTCCTCCTGCATGAAATAGTTCAGATTCTTCTACCTAATTTTCATTTGAAACTCTCCTTGTATACTCTAGAATTTGTCCCAGCTAGTGAAAAGTTGTTTTACCATATTATATATTTGTCACAGCTGCTCTATAAACCTGCATGTGTGCACTGTGTTGGCACGGTGTGGTTTCTGTGTCTAATTACAGTGTTGAAAGCTATGACATGCACAGATAGATATGTATATAGAGATTAGGAACACAGAGCGGTTCCCCTTTCACATAAAAGTGCATGTGCTGTAGAGGAAGAATAGCATATTTTTAACTCTTGAGCACTATTTGCTTAGCTGATAGGTAAGTGAAATGAGGGGGTGTTAGAAAGCTGTGAATAATGTTCAATATGAATATTATAGGTTACCTGGGAAAAAGGGGTTTTACAGTATAAAATGATACTGCCAAAATCCAGCAAAAGGCTTAAAAGTCCAAACCACTCTAAACATTGATTTGACTCAATCGTGCAAGTTAGAACATTCCATTTCCCCAGAAAGAAGTCATTCCTGAGAAAAACTGTGCAAATGAAATGTAAGAAGGAGATAGAAGAAAAAGTAAGATTGCAGATCCACAATGAACAGCGTCCACTTTCATCTTTTGGGAAATTTATTTCTACTCCTCAAAAAAAGAGAGCCACAAATAATGGTTTTCCCAATGAAACCACCCCAGCTGGATCATGCTAAAAAGCTTTCAGGAGGGAAGCAGTAAGTAAATTCAACTGTTCAGAGGCATTTGGATGTCATCCTAAAGCAGCAGCCCCAGTAATCGCTGCGCCATCAACAACTAAAAGGATCCAGACTATTAGATGTGGACAACAGAGAAATAATGGATGCTAAAGAGGTCGGAAACAGAAATGATGGCATTCACCCACTACATAGCTTCAAAGCGGATGAGGGGAAAATGGAGGCTCCATTTTCTAACTACTGAACTATTAAAACACACACACACACACAGACTGATAAATGCCAGTATCAGTTTTATCACGTAGGTGGTTAAACAGTCACTTTCTTCTTCAATATTTTGAAATATACAAGGACTTTGGTCTTCTACTAATTTCAGAGTTGAAGAGGCAGGACGGCTTCCTTCTCTGCCAACGTGCAGACTGGGAAGATTTGATGCTGGGGCACCAAAGGTCCCAGAACCTTGGAGGCAGGATGCTGGAACATAAGGCAGGCAGGGACGCACAAAATGTCTATCCGTGAGGGCTGGCCCCTGGCCGAGTGGTTAAGTTCGCGCACTCCGCTGCAGGCGGCCCAGTGTTTCGTTAGTTCGAATCCTGGGCGCAGACATGGCACTGCTCATCAGACCATGCTGAGGCAGCGTCCCACATGGCACAACTAGAAGAACCCACCACGAAGAATACACAACTATGTACCGGGGGGCTTTGGGGAGAAAAAGGAAAAAATAAAATCTTTAAAAAAAAAAAAATCTCTACTTTAAAAAAAAAAAAATGTCTATCCGTGAGCTTAAAGAATTTTTGGATAAGAACCAGTTCTGCTTCTCCAGCCAAGCTTTCGCTACTTGCCACGAACATTATGCTTCGGTAGCCCAGTGATTCTTGCAGTAAGGACCCACGAAGTCTGCTTACATCAGAATCAGCTGCATCCCTTGTTGAAATGCAGACGCCCAGGCCCCAACCTACTGAAGCAGAATCTCTTGAGGTGGGGCAAGGATTCTCATGCCACTGTCCTTGAGACTTAGCAAGGTAATTAATGTGACCAGATGTCGTGGTTTGACTGGGACAATCCGAAATTCCAAGATCTTCGAAGTATTATGATATAGACTAGGGGTCCACAAACTACAGCCCATGGACCGAATTTGGCTGCCATTTGTTTTTGTAAATGGGTTTTAATTGGAACACAGTCATGTTCGTTCATTTTTGTCTTTGGCTGTTTTGACCCTACAACAGCAAAGGTGGATAGTTGCCACAGAGACTGTATGGCAGGCAAAGTCTAAAATATTTACTATCTGGCACTTTACAAAAAAAGCTGGTTCACTCCCAATGTAGACCAAAGGTTTTCAACCATTTCTGCACATCAAAATCATGTAGGGATTTTTATAACACCACTTCCCCAGACCTAGTCCCAGAGTTTCTGAATCAATTGGCCTGGAGTAGGACTGGATATAGCTATCATTTAAAAGCCTGTTCAGGTGATTTTAATGCGTGGCCAGGAAGAGGCCAATTGCTCTAAGGGAGACTGCACATACTTTGGAACCAGGCTGAAAAGACTCTGCTCCATAATCCCTCCCTTCATAATCCGGCTGAGTGTCCTTGGGCAGCCCATGTAACTTGCATGAGTCTCAACTGCTTTATCTGTAAAACAGAGCTACCAATAGTCACTTTGTTGGGCGAGGTATTAGGAAGATGAGAGACAATATACACACACCTCCCAAGACAGGGCTTAGCATCCTGTGAGACTAAATAAATGGTACTGGCAGTGATGAGGAGGATGATAATGATGATAACCATGATAGAGGGTAATGCCTATGGCTTCAATAATGCAATTGGATATACATTCATTAAGCACTGTCTGTGTGCTCTGGAAGGGGAAACCTTGATAAATAAGATGTGATGACCACCTGAAGGAGCTCACAGTCAAGTAAAACAAACAGGTACGTAAGATAGTGACAGCAAGAGAAAAGAAAAACGGGCCAAGAAGATGGAAAAACGAGTCACAAAAGAGAAAGTAAATTCTAATAAATATAGACAAACATGTAAACTTCAGCAATAATCAGGGAAATCAAAAACAAAACTCGAATGAGACATTTTCTCCCAGCAAATAGGCAAATATTAAAAATATCCCACCTTTACAGAAGCATAATTTTTACAGGCTTTTTAAAGGGTGAATTGGCAGGTTAAAATCTGCACACTTTTCAAATCCTCTATTTCCCTTCTAGGTATGTAGTCTGGAGAAACACATATGCTCTAACAGACCTGTGTAGGAACTTTCACTGTGGCATGGCTGCAGCAATGTGAACCATCTAAATACCCATAAGATGGGGAATGGCCAACTAAATCTTCTTGCCTCCATTCTATCTAATTCAATGCTAAAGTATTTTTTAAAGTGATTTAAATGCATACCGGTACAAAACGGACAATCACACAAAGTACTCTGTGTCAAAGATGCAAATCATAGAAAATGCCAGAACA
This sequence comes from Equus caballus, assembly GCF_041296265.1. Lineage (NCBI taxonomy): Eukaryota > Metazoa > Chordata > Mammalia > Perissodactyla > Equidae > Equus > Equus caballus. Next base: position 161,993 of record NW_027222392.1, on the reverse strand, counting down.
TAGGTATAATAAAGCACACACATGCACACTCAAAACAAAACTTTACTTTTTTATCCATGTATGTGTATGTAAATTCCCAGACAAGATTCCTTCTGGAAAGGAAAGGTAGATTTTGAGAGTAGCCTAGAGGAGATCTTTCACTTACTATATTGTTTGAATATTTAATAAAGTGAATGTATTCATGTACTGCTTATGTACATCTTTTAAAAGAAAAAAAGCCACCAGACAATAATTGAATGTAGTGAGTATTATTAGAGAAGTATGTGTAAAGTATGATGGGGGAACCAAAAACAATGCTGCTGGGGTGGGATGGAGAGGAGGAGGTGCCGCAGAGATAGGGTAATGCTGAGCTAGGCCTTGAAGGAGAAGATGTTGGTGGCATCCCAGAAAGAGAGGGGACCATATGCAGGGGCTCAGGGGCATGGCATGTATGCTTTCATTCATTCAGCCCATTATTCACTCAACAAACATTTGTGGAGTGTCACCTCTGAGCTCAGGAGTGTTTCAGGTGCTGGAGAGACAGCAGGGAACAGACAGACAAAGGTCCCTGCCCGCACGTTGCTTCTCTTCTAGTCTTTCTAGATAGATAATATGCAAGAAACAATCAAGACGCATAGTGTGACGGGGAGTGCTGTGCGGAGAATAATGCAGGGAAAGGAGGTGGGAGATGCTGCGGTGGGAACGGGGTCCCCTACTTTAGTTGGGGTCACCAGAGAAGATTGTGCTAGGAAGTAGCATAAACAGAGAGCTGAAGGAGCTGAAAGAGCTAGCCATGGGGACAACCAAGGGAAGAATGTTCCAGCCACAAAGACAGCAGGTGCAGAGGACCCCATGCAGGGCTGAACTTGACGTGTCCCAGCGATCACCAGAAGGACAGCATGGCTGGAGTGGGTCAGCAAGAGGACAGAGAGACGGTGGATGGAGGCTGGGAGGTGTCGTGCAAAGCTTTGTGAAATGTGGAAAGGATTTTGACTTTTCCTCTGGGCGGGGTAGGTGGGGGTGGGGAGCGGTCACCGTAGGCTTTTAAAATGGGAAGTGGCTTGATTCATTATATGTTTCAAAGATACCTCTGGATGCTTGACTGAGAAGACTCCAGGGGGCTAACGTGGAGGCAGGGAGACGGGAGCCTCCGGCATTTGCAGGGTCTGCTCAGGGCCTGGGCAGCTGAGTCACGGGGCATTGGGTCACTACATACAGGGGTGGGAACACGGAATCTCAACAGCACATGGACATCACTGGCCTCTTCCTCGGGTAGCAGCATCCTGATGCTCTTTGACCGACCTGCCTATACCCTTGCAGGACCCAGAGGAAGAGTACAAATGAAGGGCCATATACCACATGCCTAGGGATTTGAAAGTTATAAAGCAATCTATTAAAGTGTCATTTAAAATATGTACTATCCTCCTATCTTCATAATGACTCGGAAGGCCAAGTTCAAATTTGGAATCCTCTGACTTCTCAGATTTTCTTGCCAGAATATAGCAGCATAGGGAGAGCTGGCTCCTGGCTTATGGCTCCCGGATCCCTACCCTCAGCCTGTTCCCCACTTCTCTTCCTACTCCCAGCTCTGCCCATCACTGTAGGGGCTTTTTGTACGTGTGTGAGTACATCATAACCTGCACAGTGAAAATGGGTGGACAGCAGTCTTTACATCCCCTCTGGCTTTCATGTGCCATGTGCCCTCGGGAGGACAGATCCAGGGAAGAGCCAACTTGGGCAGGGAAGTCCAGGGTCTCCATGACCAAGAGAATGGTCCAGAAGGGAGGGTGCAGGTTGATGTGGGCAAGTGCCCTTGGCCTGTGGCCTCCTTATCCCCTGGGAAGACGTGATGGGAGAAGGACTAGAGCGGAGACTTCTAGGGTGGATGACTCAGTGCAGGGATGTTTTCTGCATGGGCTTAAGAATGGCGCTGCCCTCCTCAATCAAGCCAGCTGAGCTTAGGTCACTGCTCCTTACCCAAGGGACGTGGGACACCTTGGTTGGTATTTCCTCTAAGAAGCTACACAATGGTGGTGGGAGGTGGTTCTTAGGAATTTAAATCATGAACGGAGGGGCTGAGGGAAATGTCTTGGAGCTGGTTTGTACCAGCCACAGGGTCTTGAAGAGACTGTCGCTTAAGTCCTATTCTCTGGATTATTGGAGGTCTCCTGGTTCCAGTCCTTTCTTAGGCTTCTTTGATCAGCTATGCCTTCCATTCCATGAGCTTTATAAGGCTTGCACCATTCAGAGATAGTTACTGTGCCTGTAACCAAGAAACCCCACAAAATGCAGGCTGTGTTACAAAGAATTCCATGTGCCACATTAGAGTGGTTGAACTTTAGTCTGCAGAAAATTGGAGGCTTTTAAACAGAGAGCTGGCTTTTTTTTTTTTTAATGTCTCTAGAGAGACACAGAAGATGGGCTGAAAGGGAAGAAACTCTGTCTGGCCTTCCTTGCTCTTCCAGCACTTCAAACGGTGGATTAAACAGAGGCACCTATTATGAAATATAAGTTCAACTTCAAGAAGGAAAGAAGAAATCTTCAGGGTAGGTAGGTGAGAGAGACACCAGGAGACTGGCGATGAGCAATTGAGCTCATTTTCAGGCAAGAACAAAGATTCAAGGCCGACTCCCAGGAATTAGAGATCGGGCAGTACAACATCAAATCCCAGTTCAATTCTAGAAGACATTATAGAACAGATGGTTTCTGAGCAGGGAGAAGCCAACGGAGGTTCAGTATGACCAAGTCATGCCAGACTCCTGTCAGCCCCAGCCTGCTCCTGTATAGCTCCATGAACTGGAAGTCTTCAGCAGTCAGATGCATATTAGGTGCCTTGGCCTCACCACTAGTGTGGTCTTACTAACGCTGCCCTAAACTTGATATACGTGCCCTGATTCCACTCAGTCAGCTTTTCCCTAAGCCTATAAGGTCTCTTAGTCTCTTGCTGAAACCATTATCTCAGCCCACCTGTACAGGGTCTTGAAATCCTGTTAATCCCTTGCAAAGTTCTTCCTTGAGAAAACTCTCGCTTGAGAGACTGCCCTTGGGGTGGATGTCTGCTGTCTCTCCATGACCAGCATCCACTTCCCCTTGTGTAACAGTTTCGTATCTGGCCTTGATAAAGGACCCTTCCTCCACTCCCACTTCCGTGCTCAGCTCGGGGGAGCTCACTTTGTCTCCAGCTCTAGAGCCTATCTTTATCATATGAGCAAGGAGCTGCCACTGAAGAGTTTTATTATGTCCCTATGAAGACAGAGTCAATGGCAGGATCATGTGATCAGAGATGCATCTGGGTAGAATCCCTCTGGGTGCAGGGTGAGGAAGAAACTGCATGCAAGAAGACCAGCTGGAGGACTGTGGGGAGTTTTGAGGAAAGAAATGGCAGTTTGGACTAGCATATTGGCAGGAGGTAGAAGAGAAGTAGATCGACTCAAGTGACTTTTAGGAATTAAAGTCAACAGGCTGGTGATGAATTGGATATGGGGGATGGAGGGAGAAAGAGATGTCACAAATGATTCCTAAGTTTGCGCTTTGTGCAAGTGAATGGATCACGGTGACTTCACCGATAGAGGGAAATTAGAAGGAGAAGCAGACTCAAGGAAGGGAGTCATGAAGAGCATGGCTTCAGTTTGGAGTATTTTGAAACACCTAAGAGAAAGTGTTAAGAGGCAATTGGATATACAAATATGGAACACTGAGGATGTATCCGAGTTGGAGATATTAACTTGCCAGTCCACGTAGAAAGCCAAACACGTGCATTATATCAGTGAGGGGAGAAGAGCGAGCCAGAGACCAACCTCATAACTGTCCCCTCTGTGTTCCCTCCGACAACTCTCTCTTTCCATCTTACATTTATGCTCTTGGTTTTTCTACCGCTCAAAATGCATGTACCCATGACTTGTTCCTACTTAAACCCAATATTCCCCCCCTGCTAATTTCTGCAGATGGTATTTTGACTTTGTTAAATATTTTTCATGGCAGAATCATAGCAATGCCTTGCATAGAGATGGCAAAAGAGATCTGGGCAGACGATGAGGCTAATTCTATTTTGTCTTTTATTTCTTCTTGAAATGGAGACACCAGGCATCTGGAATCTGAAACCCTGTACTCTATGTGTCCAGACCTCCTATTCCATACTTCATGAAGCATCTCCAGTTTGGGAGATTACACATTAGGACAGGAATGGATGAACTAGTTTACGTCCTGTGGACAAGGGTCCGGCACAGAGAGCAGGCTGGAAGCCATGCAGGATGGGGAGCAAGGTAACTTGGGGATATTATCTGACTTATTCCATGTGGTCCCAAGAATAAGGGCAGGATCCACGACTTAAACCTCTTGTGTTCTTGGGCCAGGACAGGCTTGTTACAAAGCGGGCTTCAATAAATGTGTGTTAATGACTCTGCAGATGATGAATATACGGAGCAGTGATGAGGTCTGGCTGAGGATGCTGAAGATGTCATTCAGACATCCTGGCATATATTACCCTTAAGTGCTGCCTCGGTGGTTGGGCATCTGCACTTAGAACCCAGCAGAGTCTTGCCCCTGATATCAAGATATCCATGGGCCTGCCTCCCGCCGTCCCTCCCTCACCCTACCCTCCTCCCAAGAACCTGTGGAATTCAGTCAGACACCAGAGACTCCAGGAAGGTCCTAGAGAAGAGGCGATCAGGGGTGAGACACTCCCAATCATTTATTGCAGCTCTCATTGGCTTTCCTAGAATCAGCCAGAGCTGAAATCTGTTTGTGGAACCTGGGATTCTGGATTGCGGGGGTATGGACCCAGGGAACATTTATTAAGCAAGACTATATGCAATGTCCACTTAATTCTCACTGCACACTGGCGTTCTTATTACTTTTGCTTAGGGAACTGAGGCTCAGAGAGGCTGAGGTTGTCCAGCCTGCAAGCAGTGGAGCATGCATCAAATCGAGACCAGCCCAATTCCACAGCCTGTGTTCATTCCACTCAACTTCACAGCCTCTCTTCAAGGTCTTGATGAGGGGGTCTCACCTCATACACACTCTCCAGTGAGTGTAAAGAGAACACCTGAGCTAGAGCCACTTTCTCCTAATGTATTATGGATATTCTGGCTTAGAGTCGAAATCAGAACTCAAACCACACCTTACTCTCCGCTGGGCCATGCTGCCGGTGAATCAGACCAGCGCCCCTTGTTGACACGCTTTCTAAACGATCATTCTTCTCTTTCATTTTTTAAATTTGGAACCAATTTGCTCCTCTCTGCTTGATTAGGATCTGACACTTGCCTAGTCAAAAGAAATGGAGTGATAATCAGAGCTTGCTTTTGTGCAGCGTGTTGCAGTGGGTGCCAGCCTTCCCCAGCCCCTCCCTGGCTGGAATACAAACACCTTCCTCAGGTAAGCTAAGCTCTACCACGATTCTAAGCTTACTCTGATAGAAAAGAGTGAGATGAGAGCCTCATCTCTGCCTGAGGGAGTCGGGGGGCATTCTTCCTGCTGCTGCATAAGTGGAAACTGCCACGTGACCTAGAGCCATCTGCTTCCCCTCGTTCTGCAGGAGAGGTCCATGCACCTGGTTTTCACTTCAGCAACTCTGCTCATCCTTGCTTTGGCAGATCCCTCTTCTCAATCCCAGTAGCACGCCTGGGCAGGAGCAGAGACAGGCAGTCCTGCTCCAAATGGAGCCCTTGGCTAGACCCACAGTGTTCCCACCCACCTGACTTGAAAATATCCACAGCCACTGCTTTCCTGAGCATCTGCTATGTAGGGGCCTGTCTCCATGCTAGGTACTTTACATAAATCATGCTATTTAATTCTCTCAACAATCCCTTCCTTCAAATATTTATTTTGCATTTCCTGAGTGCTAGGCACTGTCCGAGGGATGCAGCAAAGAACAAAGCAAGCAAACCCCTCTCCTTGTGGAACTCATGTTCTTTTGTGGAGGAGCACCTCTCTAAATGATACTGCTACCCCCATTTTAAAAGAGAAAAATAAGGTTCTGGGAGTTTTCATAACTTGGAATTTCACACAGCTGATAAAGAGAAGAGATGAAATGTAAGCGCTGGCTTCTAAGACCCGAACCTATGCTCCTTCCCTTACATCCTACCTCTTGCAGCTGATCGCAGGTCTTACTCCCAGAATTCCTATGATTGAAGGGGTAAGATCAAGATATAACAGCTTGTGCCTGGGTTCGCACAGCTAGCAAGTTCCCAGGGGCAGTTGCAAACTGGTTCTTACTAATTCTAAAGGTCTTTCAGTTAATCAGGTCACAGAGCGTGGAAAAGCATCATAATTCTAGCTTATGGACAAGAGTACCCACTCTGCAAAGGCATGGCTCCAGCTGCTGTGTCTGCATGGGTTCATCTGCTCCTCCTAGCTGACTATGAATGTAGGTAATTTTAGTATTATTTCCTTCTTACAGATGAGGAGACTGAAGGATTGAGTGTTTATGAAACTCCCCCAAAGTCATGGAGCTAGGAAGGGGCAGAGCTGGGATGTGAACCCAGGCTGGCTGGTGCCGGGTCCAATTCCTCCCCACTATGTCTACTCACTCCTCAAAGATGAGATACAAATTGATCTTGCATTAAAGAAAGCCTAGATTCCCAAATGTCCCCAGGGCTATACTATCATGCCACTTGCTCGCAAGTTTGAAAGGTCTTTTCTCATAAAGAGCAAAAGATGTAGAGGACTAAGAGTTCAGTCTTGACAGGCATGCAGGGGAAAAGTGTTACTGGCAAGAGGAAAGGGTGTGCAAAGGTCCAGGGGTAAGGAAGAGCACATCCTGGTTCCCCAAAAAATGGGCCAGATGATCACTCAATCCTTTTGACACCAGATGTGGAAACGGTGCTCTCCCAACCAGGAAGAGCCCCTCCCTGGCCAGCTCCTTCTGGGGAGCATCTTTCTCCTCCTGGGACTGGTGCTGTAACATGTCCAGGGGATCTCCAGGCAGAGCAGCTACAGACTTCGTGGGGTCCAGTGCAAAATGAAAACGTGAGGACCCCTGTTCAGAAATTATTAAGAATTTCAAGATGGCGACAGTAGATCATTAAACCAAGCGTGGAGCTCTCCTAAGCACAGGGCCCTGTGCAACTGCACAGGCCACATGCCCACAAAGCCAGGCCTACCCCTGGTCTCCCTGAGCTACAACGTCACCTCCCTTATCTCACTTTTTCTTCATGACAATTCTGGGAACTGAGTATTGTCATGCCCAAGTTCCAGCTGAGGAAACTAAATCTGTAAGGCCAAGAATGACTTGATCAAGTTCTCAGAATTAGTAACCACGTCAAGATCAGAATAATAATGAAATGACAACTAATGCATAACATTTGTGGAGTCCCGGGGCTCAAAGCTGAGATCCTCTGACACCAAAGCCCATGTTCTTACACAGTCTGCTACTGTGCCTCCTGCCCACAGCTCAGGGCTTCTGTGTCTAATCCCGACTTCAGAAGGTTTTGTGCCTGGATTGTAAAAAGGACCTGGACCAGTTAGGCTTTGCTGAGAGATGGCATCAACACATGTCAACAACCATCCAGTGCCATGAACATCTTCCCAAAGCCTAGAGAGGAAAACCAACTGGAGACGCCAGGTAGCCTGAACTTCTTAACAAACTGTTGTTGCTGCCAAGGCCACCTCATCCCTGGGCTATCCCAGGGACCAGGCCTCCACGCTGCACTCAACAAGCAGATCGAGAAGCTTCTCTCCTTGATAACCAAACACATCCATTCAAGGCATCAGAGTTTTCTATTCAATTATCACAATTTTTAAGGGGGTTTAAAAACAGAACCCCAAGTTCACACCCACTCACTCTTTTACCCTATTTAGTCCATTTAGACCAAAATTAAGAAGACTCTGTTATCCAGGTCATTTCTTTCCCATGTGATGGAACATAATCCAACCACATCCTTAGATGTGCAAAGTGCTTAAGACCGTGGAGTCAGGCATAACTGAGTTTAGGCCCAGCCCCTCGTGTTACCAGATGTGTCAACTCGAGCAAGTATCAAACCTCTCCTAAGCCTCAGTTTCTTCATCGTGTAATAAAGGAATGCCCAGTTCATAAGGATGCGACTCTTAAGCGCCCAGCATATTGGTAACGTGCTTCATGGGTGTTAACAATTAGTAGTGGCGTGATTGGCAGTAGTGTTATTAAGTTGTTCTCAGCTAACTCCTCTGCTGGTTCAGTCACGTATTCATTCATTTATCAACATATAGAAATATTGCTGCATACTTCCTATGTCCAGCTCTGTACCACAGTTTGCAGAAACAGAATGAGATTGAGGCCCAGATCCAGAGGAGCTCACAGACTAGTCAGCAAGGAGGAGGTAAACGTGGACCTAAATAACTAGACTACAGAGAAGACAATGTTCACAGAGAACTGGAAACAGGACCTCAGACTGGGTGAACTAAGGAAGTCTTCTTGGAAGAGGAAATATTAAGCTGGGCTGTTAGACTGAACAGTAAGCACTCAGTAGGTAGTGTTTCAATTACCGGCCAATGAAAGCCACACTACCTCTTAAGAATGGACCTCTCTATAGTTCCCCGACGGCATGGCTGCATGCAAATATTCTCCAGCTCAGAGTTTGACTTTCACTTTTGAAAAGGTAAAACAGATTTTACTTCTGAAATTAAAAAGGGTATTTTTTCATATTCCAAAGGTCTATAGTTGGGACTCAGGCAGTAGAAATTTATAAACAGGGGCCCTTTGAACGAGGAGGGAAGACAATGACTTAGGAGTAAGGATTCTATCATGTGTCGCAGGATATTTTCTAAATGCTTAGCCCACAGATGTATGCACATAAAAAGGTTTGTCATTTATCATTGAAGTGACCCATAACGACATCTACTCCCCCCTTTGCCCTTGGCAGCAGGTTCTTGTGGCTCCTTCTTTGATGGCTTGAGCACCAGTGTCCATTTCCCCATCTGCCTTAGAGGACACATCTGATTAATCCAAAACAATTATGATGATCCCATTTCTCTTGCCAGTGATTCATGCAGGGGAGCTATGTGACCCAATTCTGGAGAACAGACTTGAGCAGAAATTAGCTGGGTGGCTTCCAAGAAAGGTTTCCTCTCTGACAAAAAAAAAAAAAAAACGGCACCAGAAATGTGGTGTCATATCTTGTTTTTCACGTTCTTGTTCTTTTGGATGGTGTTGATTCTGGGTGTGATGCCTAATATTACTGAATCTACTTCACGACCATGAAGAAAAGCTAGCTTGTACAGAAAACTGACCTATCACAACAGGAGAGGAGAAAGCCAAGAATAACTAGATCACCCGTGACATCATTGAGCTGCTGAATTATCCAACCTTGGTGCCACCCTACCTTCCAACTTCTCCTTATGTGCAGTAACGAACTGTTCTTATTGTGTAACCTGAAAGAATCAAAGCTCTTTGTTACGTGCGGCTAAAAGCACGCTTTCTGATGAAGCTCTAATATAGCAGTTTTTGAAATCAAAGAATTGGTCCTGGCTGTAAACGTAAGGAGAGATAAGGAAGTTTATCAACAAAAACTGTTGTTTCTAAGCCTTTCATTACTTAGGAAACTTGACTCCCTGTGATTGCCCATCCTGCATGTGACATCCATCCATACTACAGAGGCAGTAGTAGTCAATCCTAGCCTTAAACTCTTGCTAAATAGTTGACTTCACCACCCTCTCTGTGCTAGCTAACAGTTGAAGACCCAATGGCACATCGCCAGGTGACCAAAGACCACTTTGAGTCCTGGGGAGCATTTTGGATATTAGATGTGGAACTCGGGGTAAGAATGAAATAGTAACAGGTAGTGAGGCAATCAGAGAAACCTGGTGACCAACCACACCCACAAGTGGGGTCGATCTGAACACCAGGTGATAGGGTAGTACTTTCCTGTTGGAAAAATTTGACCTTTTTGTTCAAAAGCAACACTATACGTAGCTTCTTATATCAGAGGTGGCTTAGGAGTGTCATTTTTATTCTCTACAAATCTATAAAAGAGCAACATGAACCCCACAGTCTGGAATGGATAGGATGGAATTAAGTAAAAAAATAAAATTAGAATCTTACCCATTAGCAACTTTACTACTAATGGAAGGGGAAAGGGGGGTCCACAAAATCAAGATAAGTCATATCCTACAGATAAGCTCCTAGCTGGCCACACAACTCTAAGCAGGTCACTAAGATAATCTGGCCTTTGGTTTACCCACAAAAATGGGAATGCTGCACTTGACTTGCGGCCTGTGCTAGATTATATTCTGTCAATTGGCTAAGGCTAGGATTATACGAAGATCAATTAAAGAGATATTGAGAGTGTTTTATAAACCATGAAGCGCTATGTGAAACAAGACGTGTTTTAAAAAAACAAAAACAGACAAAATAGTTCTAGGGCGCTCTTCTTACATGTGACTGTGTCATAGTTCTAAAGGGAAGATGGACTATTAAATTGGGTCATGATATAACACTGAGTGACCTATGATAATACTCAGAGATCTCATTTATAGACACCTTCTGGATACCATGCACTAAGCCAAGTGTTTTCTATACACTGCCTCTAATACCAAGAATGACCTTGCAGGAAAAGCATTTTCAGATGAAGACATGGAGACTCAGGTTGAACAACTGGCTGAGATCACACGACTTGTAAGTGACAAAGCCAGGGTGCAGACTTTTACATGTCCAGCTGCAAACCTCATGTTCATTCTGCTCTATTGAGCCATATCAACTAGGAAGTCCGATGGCTCCTTTATTACGCATATTAGACTTTCAATGCAATCAAAATTGTTTTTTAGGGGCTGGAACCGTGGCCGAGTGGTTAAGTTCACTCACTCCGCTGCAGGCAGCCCAGTGTTTCGTTGGCTCGAATCCTGGGCACGGACATGGCACTGCTCATCAAACCATGCTGAGGCAGTGTCCCACATGCCACAACTAGAAGGACCCACAACAAAGAATATACAACTATGTACTGTAGGGCTTTGGGGAGAAAAAGGAAAAAAAATAAAATCTTAAAAAAATTGTTTTTTAAAATTCTGTCCTTCTGTTCATTTAAATACCTTTCCTCTTATCAAAACAGCTGTGCCAATGTTTGAGGCAGGAGAAAAACCCACATACATATATCTGGTCCGCATACATATGACCCATGGATATACATTGTCTTTATAGGGAAGCACGTGGCACAAATCTTACATCAATATGATATAATCTGTAGCCATAAACCATGAAAATCATTAAGATGTTTTAAAAACATAGGAAAATGCTTGAGAAATAAAGTGAGATAACGAAAAAGAAAAAATACCAAGAGGTATGTGCACTGAAATGACCACAGTGATTTAGAAAGCATTTTCATAGACTAGAAAGGACTCTGCAAACAGGGCCTTCTTATCGACTTAGAGCGGATGAACAAACTGAGATCCACAGGCCAGGTATGACGTGCTGCCTGTTTCGTAGAGTGTGTGACTGCAGCCACGCGCCTTCCTTTACGTATACTCTGTCACTGCCTTCATGCTACAAAGGTTTAGAGCAGGAGGCCTCTTAGCCCCTAAAGCCTAAAAATCTTTACTATCTGTGCTTTCCAGAAAACGTGTGCTGACCCCAGACTTAGAGGGCTGCAATTATAAACATGTCCCCTTGCCCATTGCTCAGTATTAGTCCTGTGGGAACAGTAGATAAAGAGTAGAAATCAGTACCGTTAGAAATCACCTCCCACTGACACATTTAGATTTGGCTTTCTTGAATCCAGCCGAGATTCACCTGTGAGGTGTGTATTCCCAGTTTTACTGAGATGAGAACCTCCATGGGTTGTGTTCAGAGGCCTCGAGCACTGCCTTGCAGCTCTGTGGGTTTCTGCTGCAGACTCAGGAATGGCCACTTTATATCACTGTCAGTGAAACTCATATAATAAAGTGCAGGCACTGCTAACTCAAATGTCTATAGGCGCTAGACACATCATGCAAATGAGGAAAGTGGGCTGCTTGTAAGACAACAGGCAGTGATAGACACAGAGGTGAATGGGAAAAAATGCCCATCCCATCCGTCTAATGACGGAGGCTGCTGCCCACCCCCGGCTGGTCACTGCTCGGTGGGAATGAAGAGCCAGAGTGGCCAGATCTTTTAATGTTTCTAAGGAAGCTGAAAATCCAGATATTAGGCGACATAAAATCTCCCCATATTCAAAAGTTGGCAACTATTTTTTTAAATCACCACATGGAACAATAGAAATTTGCCAGACCAGTTTGGTCCGTAGGCTGAAAAGTTGTCCAAGTCTGCTAAAATTAAATTCACAAATGTGTGAGTTCGCAACGATCTTAGACGTATACCTGACAGACATAGATTTGAATACCTGATGGATATTCACGTCCTTACACAAGGTCTACTTCAAAGTATTAAAGCTCCAGACACTCAGATAAATATTAACAACTACGTTTAATGAGTGCTTGTCACATGCTGGGCACTGTTGTAAGAGCTTTACATATGTGAACACATCTATTCCTTTACGAGGCAAGGGCCATCTTCACCAACACCATTGTACAGACATGGAAACTGATGCATAGACAGGTTAAGTAATTCACCAAAGATAACAAAACCCATAAGTGTAGAGATAGGGTGTGAACCCAGGCAACGTGGGTCCAGACTTTGTGTTCTTAGCGGAAACTCTCCCCCTTTAATGTGGACATGGATCATTTGAAGATCTAGTTAAGGGCAGATTCCGCTCCCTGGGAGCCCCTTAGAAATGCAATTCATCAGGTCCCACCCCAGACCTGAAGTTTTGGGGTGGGGCCCAGCAATCTGTTTGCCACGCCCTCCAGATGGTTCTGATGCAAGCTGGAGTGCTTAGAAATGCAAAGCCTCAGTCACAGGGCTCCCACAGCCCCACCCTTTCAGATGAGCCCAGCTTGCCTGTGGAAGTAACCCGTGTCAGATCTCCCTCTCTTAGGACCTTGACTCTCGCCTGGGTAGCGCAGACACAGCAGAGAGTGCCAATGGCTCTTAGTGTATCTATAATTCCTGACGCCTCATGAAGAGCAGCACTTCTTTAAATAGAAGCAGGGGCTGTGGCCTTAGAACGTCTCTGTTTTGCACATTTACCCTCCACTCAGGCCAAGATCAAGCAAGAGGAAGTTATCCTGGTTTGACTCAAGTCACCTGTTTGTTTCCACTACCACCTGTCAAAGGTGACTGCCACCGTGTGCTCTGGGCTTGACACCCCCTCTCAGAAGCCCCCATGCCCTGGCTTCAGATGTCCATAGCCTTTGGAAGGGAAGATTGGTGGGAGCTGGGTGTAATTGGAGGCGGGGTGTCGGGGGACCACAGAAACCACACAGCTGTTATCTGGAGCACCAGAAGTGTTTTGACAGTTTTCAAGATGGACATTAAATCACTTGATGGAGAGAAAGTGAAGTGGGTGTCAGTCAGACTGGGGATGGCGGGGGGAGGGTGCAGCTGGCAAGCAGCAATTGCAGTGACTGTGTGATGGGAGTCAGAATGAGATTCATAAATCTTGATTATTCTCTGTCTCAGCTGATTTGAACCAAACGCCCTGGACAGAGATAGAGTTCACATCTCGCTGAAAACTGCAAAAAATACCTGATTAAATGTACAAACTGAAATAAGTAACCCTCGATCCATGTTAATGTTCAAACTGTCACCACTAAGGAAAAGATTTTGCAGATCCAGGATCTTTTTTGATAAGAAATGGCATACTGGATTCCCAGGAGCCAGAGGGATCCACCTCCCTCCTTGTGTGTTTTCACTCTGGTCCCAGGAACATTATCGCTCTGGTGCCTGAATGCTAGCTGCTCTTATAATGAAGGCAATTAGTACAGCCAGCCCTCCTGATTCTGGGTGCCCTCCTGGTAAAATCAGGCACTCTATAGAAAATGGAAATGGAAAGTCACTACTATAAAGCAATAATAAAGCAAACCATTCAATTACGGATGAAAAAACAGCACTTGTTTTAATAATATTGATGCTTAAGAGCATTAAAGTACCAGCATATTACCATTTTTGCATACATAATGAATGAACTTAGAGACCAGAAGGATTAGGATATAAAAATGATGGTGCCCTATGATAGGATGGATGATGGTGTGCTTCCTCACACACCAACACCATGCCTTGGGATCTGGGGATGGAAGGATGTGTGAAGACCACAGGACCCCTGGACATTCCTATCACTGTTTAGAAGTCAGGCTTGATTTATTCAAATTGATTTTATACCCTGCAACTTTGCTGTAGTTGTTGATTACTTCTAACAGTTTTCCAATGGATTCTTTGGGGTTTTCTATATATAAAATCATGTCGTCTGCAAATAGTGAGAGTTTCACTTCTTCCCTCCCTATTTGGATTCCTTTTATTCCTTTTTCTTGCCTGATTGCTCTGGCCAGGACCTCCAGTACTATATTGAATGAGAGTGGTGATAGAGGGCATCCTTGTCTCGTTCCTGTTTTCAGGGAGATGGCGTTCAGTTTTTGCCCATTGAGTATGATGTTGGCTATGGGTTTGTCGTATATGGCCTTTATTATGTTGAGGTAGTTTCCTTCTTATGCCCATTTTGTTCAGAGTTTTTATCATAAATGGCTGTTGGATCTTGCCAAATGCTTTCTCTACATCTATTGAGATGATCATGTGGTTTTTATTCCTCAGTTTGTTGACGTGGTGTATCACATTGATTGATTTGCGGATGTTGAACCATCCCTGTGTCCCTGGTATGAATCCCACCTGATCATGACGTATGATTCTTTTGATGAATTGCTGAATGCCGGTTGCCAAAATTTTGTTTAGAATTTTTGCATCTATGTTCATCAGTGATATTTGGCCTGTAGTTCTCTTTTTTCGTGGTGTCCTTGTCAGGTTTTGGTATCAGCGTGATGTTGGCCTCATAGAATGTGTTAGGAAGTGTTCCATCTTCCCTAATTTTTTGAAATAGCTTGAAAAGGATAGGTATTAAATCCTCTCTGAAAGTTTGGTCGAATTCCCCAGGAAAGCCATCTGGTCCTGGGGTTTTATTCTTTGGGATGTTTTTGATTGCTGTTTCAATCTTTTTCCTTGTGATTGGTCTGTTCAAATTGTCTGCCTCTTCTTGAGTGAGTTTTGGGAGATTGTAGGAGTCCAAGAATTTATTCATTTCCTCTAGGTTATCCATTCTGTTGGCATATAATTTTTTGTAGTATTCTCTTATAATCTGTTGTATTTCTGCAGAGTCTGTTGTTATTTCTCCTCGCTCATTTCTGATTTTGTTTATTTGAGCTTTCTCCCTTTTTTTCTTTGTAAGTCTGGCTAGCGGTTTGTCAATTTTATTTATCTTCTCAAAAGACCAGCTCTTTGTCTCATTGATCCTTTCTACTGCCTTTTTCGTTTCAATAGTATTTATTTCTGCTCTGATTTTTATTATTTCTCTCCTTTTGCTGACTTTGAGCTTCACTTGTTCTTTTTTCTCTAGTTCAGTAAGGTGTGCTTTAAGTTTGCTTATTTGGGATTTTTCTTGTTTGTTAAGATGTGCCTGTATTGCGATGAATTTTCCTCTTAACACAGCTTTTGCTGTATCCCATATGAGTTGGTATGGCATGCTATCATTTTCATTTGTTTCCAGGTATTTTTTTATTTCTTCTTTAATTTCTTCAATGATCCACTGCTTGTTCAGTAGTGTGTTGTTTAGTCTCCTCATCTTTGTGCCTTTCTCAGCTTTTTTCTTGTAATTAATTTCTAGCCTTATAGCACTATGATCTGAGAAGATGCTTGTTATTATTTCAATTTTTTTTAATTTGTAGAGGCTTGCCTTGTTTCCCAACGTGTGGTCTATCCTAGAGAATGTTCCATGTGCACTTGAGAAGAAAGTGTATTCAGCTCTTTCAGGGTGGAGTGATCTATATATGTCTATTAAGTCCAATTGTTTTAGTTTTTCATTCAGCTCCACTATTTCCCTGTTGATTTTCTGTCTGGATGATCTGTCCATTGATGTGAGTGGGGTGTTGAGGTCTCCTACTATTATTGTGTTGTTTTTAACATCTTCCTTTAGGTCTGTTAATAGTTGCTTTATGAATCTTGGTGCTCCTGTGTTGGGTGCATAGATATTTATAAGCGTTATTTCTTCTTGATGAAGTGTCCCTTTGATCATTATATATTGTCCCTCTGTGTCTCTCTTTACCTGTCTTATTTTGAAATCCACTTGGTCTGATACGAGAATTGCAACACCTGCCTTTTTTTCCTTGCTATTTGCTTGAAGTATTGTCCTCCACCCCTTCACCCCGAGTCTGTGTTTGTCCTTGGGGCTGAGGTGTGTTTCCTGGAGGCAACAAATTGTTGGATCATGTTCTTTAATCCATTTTGCCACTCTGTGTCTTTTTATTGGAGAGTTCAATCCGTTCACATTGAGAGTGATTACTGATGCATGTGGACTTAATGCTGTTAATCTGTCACTCATTATCTTGTTTTCCTGTGTTTCTTTTCCTGTTTGCTTTAGACTACCCATTTAATACTGCAATTTCTCATGCTGGGTTTCTTAGATTTTTCCTTATGTATGATTTGTGACTCTGTTCTGTACTTTATTTTAGTGTCTACCTTGAAATTTGTATTTAGAATCTTGTGTATAATATAGTCTATCCTCTGGTGGTCTCTTACCTACTTGACCAATACTGATTTAGACCCTTTGCTCTTCCCCTCCTAAAGAATTATTTTCATTTTTTATTCCAACTCGTCTTACTAATTTGTAGTTCAAATGCTAAGATCGTCTTTGCTTTGGTAGTTTCCTTACCTTTACCCTAATGCTATAATTGAATATTTGCTATCTTGTTCTGGTTCTATCCATCGGTCTCCCTAGTCTGTGGATTGTGTCCCCTTTCTCCCTTTTTCCTTTTTTTCAGGTATGAGAGCCTTCTTGAGGATTTCTTGTAATGGAGGGCTTTTACTTACAACTTCCCTTAACTTTTATTTGTCTGGAAAAGACTTAATTTCTCCCTCATATCTGAAGGAAATTCTTGCTGGATAGAGTATTCTTGGCTGAAGATTTTTATCCTTTAAAGCTTTGAATATGTCACTCCATTCTCTCCTAGCTTGTAGGTTTTCTGTAGAGAAATCCACTGACAGTCTGATAGGGGTTCCTTTATAGGTTATTCTCTTTTTTTCCTTTACTTCCCTGAGTATTCTCTACTTATCTTTCCTATTTGCCAACTTTACTACTATGTGCCTTGCAGTAGGTCTTTTTACATTGACAAATCTAGGAGAGCTAAAACCCTCCTCTACACACATTTCTCCGTTGATCCCTAGATTTGGGAAGTTCTCTTCAATAATTTCGTTAAGCACACTTTCTGCTCCATTTTCCTTTTCCATATTCTCGGGAATTCCTATGATCCTTATGTTCTTACTCCTCATTGAATCCATTATCTCTCGGAGATTTTCCTCATTTTTTTTAATTTTTAGTTCTCTTTCTTCCTCTGCCTGGCGCCATTCAGATTATCTTCGATTATGTTAATTTTCTCCTCTATATTGTCTACACGGGCATTCAGGGAATCCGTATTCTGTTTTATCTGGTCCATTGTGTTTTTCATCTCAAGTAATTCTGTTTGATTCTTCTGTATGATTTCAATCTCTTTTGTAAAGTAACTCCAGAACTCGGCTTGTTGTTTCTCTATCTTTCTCTCTACCTCATTGAGTTTTTTGATTATAGCTGCTCTGAATTCATTATCACTTAGTTTACCTAATTCCAAGTCCTCAGGACTTAATTCTGTGTTTTTATTGTTTTCCTTCTGGTCTGGGGCTTTTATAAATTGCTGGATGTTAGAGGAGCGGTTTTTTCGCATGGTGGTAGAATTCAGTTGCAGTTACAGCCTGTCGCCACTACATGGGGGTTGAGAGAGGTGTGTTAGCTCTCCGCCTTGGGGCAAGATAGCTGCGCCCACTGGCTTTGCCGGAGGGGAGAGGCTGTTACTCACACGCGCCAGTCTGGGTTCAGATCTGTTCTGTTCTCTGGTCTCCCAAGGCCCTTGATTTATGGGGTCCCCGTGGACGGAAGCTTTCCCCCCGTCAGCGGGTCTCCACTGAATCACTGGCAGGAGTCCTGGATTATCCCCCGGTCGTGCGGCCCCTCCCCCGCTCCCTCCCGACCCACGCTGCAGCGATCGCAGACTCTAGGGGAGGGAGCAATGTTCTCTCCTACAGTTCCAGCGCCTCCAAAGGGGTAAAGCTAGGTTTATGATCTCCACCTTCTTGGTATTGTAGGTCTCTAATGAGCTGGCATTATGTTTATTCTCTGAAATTCAGTTCTTCCAATCTTTTGTTGTATTTTGGAGGGGAGAGAATCCTGGGTCAGCTCACCCCGCCATTTTGCTCCTATGCTCTAGTAGAAGTCAGGCTTGAGAGGCAAGATGGAGGGGAGATCGGATGAGAAAGAAAAGTTGAGTAGCTGGCAGCTTCCACTTGCAGGATAAGAATGTGATGTTTGCCACCCTTTGTTAGACAGCTGGAAGAATCCTTAGCACCAAGATGTGGAAATTAAAGATAGTGTGGAGCAGGGGTTGCAAAGTCACATGACTATGGGAGACAGGTGGCGCCACAAAGGGAATGGAGATGGGGTGACAGTGTTGAAAGTAAACACCTGCTTGCTCTTCAGCTCCTGTCAGTTTTTTGCCACAAGGAAGCATGGGCCCAGCGTTGCCAGATCTTCTGATTTTCAAGAGAAAGTCGAAAACTTGATGTATGTCTAAATTTCCCAATTTTCCAAACACTATGTGAGCCAAATACAATGTTTTTGAGGACCAGATATGGCTCCTGGGGCACTAGTTACGGTCTTTGGTGTAGTTTCTAATACTTAAAAGCAGAGGTCAGGATATTGTGTCCTTTCCTGACCTTGTCAATAGCTGGCTGTATTACCCTTCCCTCTCTAGGACTCAGTTTCCTCATTTGTAAAATAGAGTCTTTTAGGCTGTAAGCACTTTGAGGGCAATTATTATGTCTCTTTTGCTCACCAGCATCCCCCCAGAGTACAGCAACGTGCCGGGAGCATAGCTAGTGCACAGAAAATGTTTATTGAATGACTGAATAAATGAAAGAATGAGTGAGGGTCCTAACATCCAGTCTTCTGGTTCCTTACTGTCAGTTCTGACCAGTCTTCTCTCTGCAACTCCTCGTCCTGTTGACCAAGACATAAACCCTGGTCCCCAACTCTGCTGCTTGCTCAATTTATATTTCCCTTTATCCACTTTCACTCATTTAGTCATTCATCTATGAAATCTTAACGTAGTCCCACTCTCCTAGGTTAGGTCCCGTGCTGGGCACTGGGCATAGAGACAACGACCTTAGCTCTGCTCTCAAGCAGCACCCAAACTAGAGAGGTCGAATAACAAGTGAGCCTGGAAGAGGAATGCCATGTGATCAACTCTCTAGTGGAGATGTGTGCAAGGAGCCATTTTGGCGTATCTTTTTGACTCAGCTGTCTAACTCACCCATAATCCTACCTTAGAAAACACATTCTAGAATCCTGGTGCTGCTCCCTGACTTCTGAAAATTCATGTCAGAAGTCCCTCTCTGCTCCCTCCTGACAGTCCTTCTCAGCATAATCCTGGCTGTCCCAATCTCCCTTGGGTACCATCCATGGAGCCTGCCTTTCCTTCCAAATTGTGTTTTCTTCTCAAGGCTCTTGCCTCCCTCAGCCCTTCAGCATTAAATATCCTAAACCTATATCTTAGCCTTATTCATCAAGGGAGTTCCTTGAAGACTCTTTCCAACTTGAAGAACCCTAGTTCTGATTTCACATGAACTCCATGATTCTGCTGATGACTGATCCTGGAGATGTGCCCTCCTCACACAGGGGACTTCATTTAAACAGTAACTCCTCAACAGAAAGAGTCAGCTCCGGACAGTGCTGCCATGAAGGGTTTCTGTTTTGGCCAGAACTACATACCTCCTGTTCTATGACTATGATTATGCAAACAATTGCTGGAATCTCTTTATTCATTTATTTTTTATTTCTGACTACAAACTGACCAATTTTTTCCTAGCTCATTGCTTTCACACAATATATTGCCACATGCAGCCAACACACACTCCTAGTATCTTATTTTCCAATTCTTTCTTAGAGCCATCAGTCAATCAGGTGCATGGTCTGCCTCCCAAGTTATCACAAGGGACAGTGTGACCAAATGTTTGCTGCTGCCCACCAGGGAGAACCATGCCAGTGGCCTCTGACAGCAGTTTCCAGGCGCCTCATCTTCCAACTGCTAAGCTAATGCTGCATATTTTCAGTTGTTGTTATAAAATCACCCCACTCCTGGTACTAATTTCTGTGTTGCAAAGAGAGCTAGGCTATGTTGTAATAACAAACGAATCCTCAGGTGTCAATTGTCTAATGCAGACAATGCCTACTTCTTGCTCATGCCACGTGCCCACTGTTGGCTGGCAGGAGCTGTGCTCTGCCCCCACCTCAGGGAGGCTCCACCAGAAAGTGCTTACGGTCCTCTCAGCACATGGCTTCTGGGTGGATGGTGGCTGAGTGACAGTGGGGAGATCACGTGGGCTACTCCCTGCCTCAGCCTGCCTCTGAGCCAGGACTAATGTCCCGGCCCTGTTTACCTGCAGGAAAACAGGACAGAGTCCCCTTGGATGCCCAAAGGGAGGACCAGATATAAGTGAGCACCACAAGTTTCTACCACATTTACTTAATATCGTCTTTCAATTGAATGACTTTTACATAAAAAGCTCTCATTTAAATTAGAACTTGTACTTCTTGAGAGAAATTATATGTATAAGGAAACTTAACATAACTGGTATCATTTGCCAAAAATAGATGATCTGGTAAGCACAAATATATCAGAAACAGAAACGAAGTACACTTTAAAATTTTACGTAGATATTGTCAATAAAGGGTCCAAGTCGAAAACCACTCTTTCTTTATAAAAAACAAGGAGGTAAGCTAACAATAGAGAGGTGTTAAAGATACACTAGCCCCAAACTCAGACACTCTCCTTGGCAAAATCAGACAGAAAGAGAAGTAAAATGTGAGTAATGTCCTAATTATGTGACTCAGTGTTATTTAACGCCCTGTCCACGTAGCTTCTAGAATGATGTAGTATATACCAGCCGTACTCACACCTGTGAGCTGCTCTGACTTAGAGCATGTCTAGGTGAACAGAATCAGATATTTGGGGCCTGGTCTGACTACCACATTTGTAGGCAGATTCCTATATCCTTACCTATAAGCACAGCCTCATCAGAGTTGCTGTGTTTGCAGGAGCAAGACAGCGTGTGAGAGGGCAAAATCGGTCTGTTCATATTTTGGTAACAGTCGCACCACCTCCCACCACAGTTGTGACAACCAAAAACGTCTCTCCTACCTGACAATGTCCCTGGGTGGGATTCCAAGAACTCTTAGCTGAGAAATGTTGGTTTAACTTAAATCCAAAAAATTGGAGAGGCAGCTTGAGGAGTAAGGAATTTGGCCTCTAGAGAGAGGTCTGACCTTTGTCCTCGCTCTTGGGAGAATTTCCTGAGTGACTGGAATGTCTCTGTTATTCATGAGGGGCCGCACCCGAATAGTTTATGCTAATGAAGTTCCTCAAAGCGGGGCCCAGAGATAGTTTATAAACTGTTACCCAACTGCCTGAGAGGGGGCTGGCCCTGCCCGGACCACAAAGACCAACCCTGTGCTCAGAGGCTTTGAGCTTTGCAGCAGCAGCCTGACGTGGGTGGAGGGGAGGAGGGCTGGAGACGGAGCTCAACCACATGGGCAATCATTCAATCAGTCATGCCGAAGTCATGGAGCCTCAATGAAAACTCTGGACAACAAAGCTTGGAGGAACGTCCTGCCTTGGCAATACCACATGCGAATGGCCACACTTGATGTCCGGAGGATGAGGCTCTGAGGAGGACAGAAGCTCTGCATTTGGAACTGCCTTCCTGATTCTGCCCTATACGCCTCTTCCTTTGGCTGGTTCTGATGTGTATCTTTTTGCTTTAATAAAGCACAATCATAAGTATAGCACTTTCCTGAGCTCTGAGAGTCATTCTGGTGAAATATTGCACCCGAGGGTAGTTGTGGGAACCCCCAAATTTGTAACCAGCTGGTCTGAAGTGAGAGTGGCCCTGAGGATCCCTGAACTTGTGGCTGGAGTCAGAAATCTTGGGCAGACTGGGCATCTAGAAGACTATATCCTTAACCTCCCGTTTGGCTAACTCCAAGTACAGGTGTAATAGGGTCATCTATTTTTAACCATCAATTTTATTAATTTTGTCTTAAAAATCTTTTCTCTGGTGGCTCAGCATAGCTCCTTTGGGAGAAGGGCTGTGTTCAAGAGCTTTAGCTCACTGTAACAGCCAGGAGTAGTTTCCAACACATTAAGTCACATAGGTGTGGTGGAAATAGCCCGGACCTCGGAATCATGACTATAAATCCTAATTCTCTCCCTTTGCTTATATATAGTGGGCAAGTGACTTCACCTTTTTGAGACATGCTGTCCTCATGTGTAAAATGGTGATGACAGAACTTTCATTCGTCCATTCACTAAGTATTCAGGGAGTGCCCACCATGTGCCAGGCACTGAACTGGCCCCCAGGGTACAGCAGTGAACAACACGAGGTCCCTGCCCTCAGGGAGTTCACATTCCAGTAGGAGAGATGGACCACAAATGAACAACTTCAGATGATGAAAAGTGCCACCAAGGAAATGAAGCAGGTAAGAGAAGAGAAAGGGACAGTAGGAGTGGATGTTCTTTTCAACAGAGCCCTTCGAGAACACCTGAGGAGAATCATTTGTGCAAAGGTCCTTAGGTAGGAACAAGTTTGGCATATTTGAAGTACAGAAAAACACAGTCATCAAGGATTAAAGAAAATTAAGCCTACAAAATTAATGAACTCAGTACCTGGCACTTAAATGAAAATTCAAGGATCTTTTAGGTATCTGCATAAATGTGTGTTGAATGTCACCAGAAAACACTCCAGGAATAATACTGATTGAATTCTATTGTGTGCTTCCCATAGATTTAATATCAACTAATGTATGTGATGCTCACAACAACCTCCTGAGGGAGATAACGTTCTCTTCACCATTTTGATAGATGAGGAAACTGAGGCAAGTGTCTTAAGTGAATTGCCCAAATTCACACAGCTTTTAAGTGGTAAAACTAGGAATAGGAACTGGGCAGTTGGCTCTCGATGACCTTGCCCCCGACCACTCTGCTGAACTGCACGTTTTAACAATAGCTCCAATCTAAGATCTGGTCTCTTTGTTGCGACCTCTCCAAACACACTTGGGCTTTTACTGTGAATTTCTTATTTAATAAATTTATTTATTCAACAAGCATTGATCAAACACCTGCCAGGTTCCCGGCCCTTGAACAGGCACAGGGAATATAAAGAATGTGGCCCAGCCTCTATACCTCCTGGAGTGCAGGGGTAGAGACAAGGGCAAAATTATAATGTACTATTTCAAGCCTCGAAATGCCATTTAACTGTCTCATGCTTTTCAGCTTGTCTTCCCAACAGGGACATGTCAGCCGAGGCTGTGATGTACAAAATTTATTGCTAGGGTACCTGGACATTTTCATAAACAATGGAAAAAATATTAGTGGCTTCTGAGAAACAAAAAGCTATGGTAGTGTAATTACAAATTTCAGGAAATCTTCAATAGCGCTTAGAAAAGATTCCGCTAACCAGGTTTTCTCAGCTGCCTGAATCTTGATTTTCTTCTCCCTGGAGCTTTCTTTATTAGATTTGGCTCATTGGATGAGGAAAAAACCTTCCATTCTTTTTAGTGTTCTTGCATATCATTTCTCCTCTCCCTGCTCCTCAAACTCATACACTTTGACAGAAAAATGCTGAGTCCTTTCCGCAGATGCCACGTGAGAGGAGTTAAGATGTGAATCTGTGTCTTCCTGTTTGACGGTAAAATGGGCTTGTCTGCAAGCCACTCTCTGCTGGTTTATCTGCTGAGACACAGGCCCTGTTGCCTTGGTTAATTAATCCTTGCGATTGACTTGGAACTTGTACATATCTCCTTCACAATCATTAAAAAGGCATTAACTGATTATTCAGGTCTAGAATCTACTCTGTTCTCCAACTTTACAGCCCTCTCAATCTCTTCCAGAAACTCCAAAGGCTCTTTGACCCTGGCCCGGCTTTCATTAATTTTGGTTTGAATAACACATGGGAAGGGAAGCCTGGAATCTATAGATTTCATATCCTCACTTCTGTAACTCAGATCTCAACCTCATATAGTGCCTGTAATTTTGCCTCCCTTTCTATTTTAATCCCTCACATTGTCTCCATTCCAAGCCCGTTTTCTGCATGCACACGCACACAAGCACACACACTCATGACCACACACATACCTGTTATCAGGCTGTTATTGGCAGTCCACCAGCCAAACCCAGCCTGAAGTCATGATTTATTGTACCTGCTCGTGTGTTTTAAACAGTTAAATTTCAATGTTTTCAGGCAACAGGTGGGCTCTCCAGTTTGCCATAGTCTCCACCCATCTTTATTCTCTGGTTTCCCTTGTTGCTCTTACCTGCCTGGCCCCTGGAGGAATTTGAGTTAGCAATCCATAGCTCTAGTCACATTGAACTACTTCCACTTTCCTAACCATGCCAAGCTGTGTCTTAGCTTTCTGCCACTGCACACGTACCTCCATACTTGGACTCTTTTTTCCTTCTCAAGCTGGTAATGATAGCTGTGAATGTGGTATGTGTGCTAACCGTTCTCACAACAGGGAGTGTTGTCACGTCCATTCTTACAGAAGAGAAACCCGGGTTTAGAGAGATTAAGAGACTTGTTTAATATCATGTAGCTGATCAATGGCAAATCCCAGACTAGGAATCAGCTATCAGCTCCAAAACATACTCTCTCTTCTAACAAGTTATCTAGTCATTCTGCCTTCTTCTTCAATACCCAGTTCAGACAATCTCTCCTCTGTGAAGGCTTCTTTCACTTCCCACAGGCAGAATCAGTCATTCCCTCTTGAGTATTCCCTCAGCACTATACATAATGTGTCTTTGTGAAGTCATCAGACTTTGTTGCATTTATTTGATTCCATGTAAATATCCCCCTAGATGAATACTTCTCAGACTTGACAGTGACAGACATCCAAGAATATATCCAGAGATTGCCAGGTTTCCTTGAACCTCAATTTAAAAGCCCTACCTTAACAAACAAAACTATATTTAAAAGTTACACTTTCCACACTGTAAAGCCACTTAGACTATAAACACATTAAAAACTCCCACCCATACTAGTCTATAGACCTCTTGAAGGCAGGGACCACGCCTTACTCATCTTTGGCCTCATTGCTCACCTTGGGCCTGGCCCAGAATGCAGTTTCTGAAAATGTTAGTTGAAGGAATGGAAGAATGGATGCTAATGTGGGCTTCCTAAGAACAAGGGAGATGTGGCCCACGCTGCCAGGATAAATTAAGCTAAAATGAAAGGCTGACTTGGCAGAGTTGATTCCCCAAGGTCAGTGGCTGTAGTTCACACAGGTCTTATAGCCAAGATGGTTAAACTGGTTTTTACACAGGAGCATTGCACTTCCCACCCCACTGAGGTTAGGCAAGAACATGTGACCTGCTTTAGCCCATACAATGTGAGTAGAAGTGAAATATGTCACTTCCGGGTGGAAGGCTATTTAAGAGCTGGTGCACATTTGGCCACACTGACCATGCAACAGTCCAGATGGCAGAGGCTGCCTCTGCCTACAGATCTGAACAAGGATGACACGTGGCAGAGGCTGGAGCCTACTGCTGTGGACAAGAAGCGTGCCTGAAGGGGAAAGACCCCTTTGCTGTGTTAAGCCACTGGAATCTGGAGATTGCTACTCCAGGAAAACCTATTCTCATTCACTTGACAAATATTTATTGAGCACCTAATATGTTCTAGGCACTATGCTGGGAGCTAAGGATATAAAAGTGTGCAAAATCAGATATGGCCTTTGACCTGAGAGAAGTGCAAGTCTACTGGGGAAGACAAATACTTATTAAAGAGACTACAGCGTAACAATGACAGATGCTTTGAGAGGAGGAGCATGAGGCCGTGAAACAAACTAACAGAATCAGGTGATCAGAAGACATTTCCCTGAGGAATTCACAATTGAGCAGAGAGCTGAAGGAAGGGAACAAGTAACTAGATAAAGGGTTTGGGGGAGAGGAGAGGCACACGTGAGACAGAGGGAACAGCATGTGCAAAGACTCCAGGACAAGACCCCACGGTTTAAGGAGCTGCGTAAAGGCCACTGAAGCACCAGCGAAACTAACTCAGAACGTCCCACTTTCTCTGACCACCAGCAGGACGGAAGCTGCCAAGTGAGACAGTACAGGAGAAATTACTCAGGACCTCAAGGTCCTAGGAGCTAATTCACAGACGCCAGCTGAGTCCGAATCCGTGCTGCATGTCCTGAATGCCTGACTTTCTGCTTGATTTGTGTGTGTGTGTGTGTGTGTGTGTGTGTGTGTGTGTGTGTAACGGGGGCACTGTATCTAACTGCCTTGGTCCCCAGACGTTTGTCCTTGAAGGGAAAGAGAGAAAAGTAGTATTGAAGCAGCTTCCCTTGATATTGGCTCATAAACCCCCATTTCCCCTCATAGTTCATAAAAACAAAGTGTGGCGGCCCTGACGGCCATTGTCAGCTGATGGATAGAGGCTCCAGTCGCCAGGGCCTGAAAAGATGCAAATGAGAAAGGGAGGAAATGGCCTAATCTTATGAGTCTGCGCACCTTTGGAACAGAAGCCCAGGGGCATTTGAAAAAATGAGACAGGGGAGCAACATTTATTAAGTTCTAGGGCTTTCAGATATGGTCCCTTTTAAGTCTCTAACTTCTCTAAATTGAATATGTTAACATTCCCATTTTGCAGATGCTCCTGAGGCTAAACCATACAACAGATAAGGAAACTGAGACACAGAGAAGTCTCAAAAGCGGTAATGGTCAAGCCAAGACCCAAGTTCAGTTCCATCTGATCCCAAATCCTCCTGGCGTGAAGGGATAAGCTTCTGACAGTGCAAAAGTTAAAGCAGGAGTTAGAAAAGCAAATGCCTCAAGGAGCCAGTGCAGGCAAATGAGAGAAGCAGCCTGGGAGAGACACAGCAGAGGGGGGCCTGGACAGCATGTGTCTTTTTGAAAAGGGACAGCTACTAACCACCTCCTGTTGGTAATTACCATGTGGCACTGAGGAAAGATCTCCTCATATTTCAGGAGAACCCCAAAATGCAGATAATTACGTGAAATCTCCAAACTATTAAAATTCTAGCATCTAATAGAAATACACACATACATACATGCCTACCTCTGCAGGGACCAAAGCTATATCTGAGCCTCATTTAACCCAGTGGTTCTCAATCCAGTGTGATGCTGGCTCCCAGGAGATAGTCGGCAATGTCTGGAGACACTTGTTTGTCAAAACTTGGGGCAGGAGTGCTACTCTCCTCTGCTGGAAGGAGGCCAGGGATGCTTCTAAACATCCCCCCCATGCACAGGATAACCCCCACCAAAGAATTATCCAGCCCCAAGCGGCAATAGTGCTGAATTTGAGAAATCCTGGTTTCGCATGTGGTCCCTCGAGCTCTGATGACTGGTTTAAAGTTTTCTTCACCCAGCTAAGTCTTCTCCAGCTCTTATTACCCCTCACAGCTGTCCTATGCCAGGGATGGCATGATACTTGCTTTTCATTTGGTTTGCCTTGTTCCAGACCTGGGCTAATTCTTGAGTTACACTTGCAAATCCAGCTTAACATTCAAGTGTATAAGAAACAGGAGCAATTCAACTCCAGTCAATAACGTAAACAAAGCCTGGTTTAGATAAAGCCCATTACCAGGCCCGAAGTGGCCCGGGGCACCTCTGCTACTGCTGATTAGCCTAAATGCTAAACACAAACCAATTAACACACTCTAAGGCTGCTTATCTCCTGTCACTTACTGTGGAAATAAAGCCCAAGGCTAAATACACATATGGATTTAGCCATTAAATCCAGCATCACTCAAAATAAAACTCATTATATTGTTGAGTAAAAACAAAGTCACCTTAGTTTTCAGGATGGGGTATTATTAAGAAATTCCACTTTTACACTTTCCCATTGATTTCCCAAACCGGCCTGAGCACTTCCTTCTACCTGCCACCTTCTGGGTCTTAACCAGCCCCAAGGCTAACTTAGAGAGTGGAGTTTTTGTATTCACCTTAAGAGGATCTTTGCTTTTAGCCCTAAAAATACACACTCATATGGGAACCCTTTTTCTTTAAAATGCTATTTCAGCATAGGCGGGGAAATTTTATGCTTGAAAGAAAAGACATTAAATGGGAAGATGAGCTCGGATATTAAGTAACAACAACAAATACAAAAACCACAGGCATTATAATAAAAATGGGTTAACTCTGAACATTAACCATAGGCACTGAGCTGATGCTTATGGACAAAAAAACAGAAATATCTTCCCAGTTCAGGTGGAAACCACTGACTGAAGAGTCTGAAAAAAACGTAATCAGGAAATCACTTTGACCAGGTATTTTAATTTATTCTGTATAACATGCTATATGTCATATCCCACAGTGGGCATTTTACTATTTTGGCAGCCATCACATTTTACCAAAATATTTTAGTCCTTCTAATGGGAAACAAAGCCCCGGTGGATGCTCTGTTTTATTCACCTTCATATCCCACATGCTGGCCCAAGGTGTTGGCACCTAGAAACACTGTTGCATATGTAACGCAGAGACATTGGCCATGAAATGGATGCTTCCAGAAGTGCCCACAGAAGTTAAGCATCTGCTTCTTGTGTTGAGTTTCCCCACAGATCTCATTTAAGGGCTCTTTTACCTTTATTTATGATTAATAAGACTAGACACATGATCTTAACCATGGTACATCTCTCTACCAAATGCTGTCCTTACCACAGCATCTTTAACGGTACTTACTAACCAGTTTCTTCACCAGCTGCTCTTAAAGCATAGTTCTGCTGTGCCTCCTATCAATGGTAAAGAAAGAAGCGTCCTCACTGCTCAGGGAAGCAGGCAGAATCCATAGTCTCTCCTATTTATCCAACACATCTTATTGAGGGAAACCGTTAAACTCAAGAACAGTATTTGTCAGCACGGCAGGAATCACCGCCTTAAGAAAACTTTCTGTAGGGCATCAAGATTACAAGGTGGAATAAACAGGTGCATTCTTCTCCTTTCTCTCCAGAAAGTCCACTAACATGACTGTAAATACACGTTAAGTAGCGTAAATATACACGGATAAACTGAACTTGAGAGGGGACAAGAGTGGGTGCCAAAACTGACTTGGCAGGATGGAAAAAGCTGGAACTAAGCACCCACACTGGCAGACATGAAAAAGGAGCAAGCAAATTTGTGCCAAAGGAACGTGGAAGGCCTGGGACTTGGGGGTACCAGGCACTTGCAAGAGGTGAGTGCATGGCATAAAGCTAAATACAGCAGGATTGGTTAAAAGTCTACTTTTCTTGTCCTGCACTGCCAGGCCATCCCTTCACCCGCTTCCAATCTACCCTCTCAAGTGTCACGATGAAAATACCTTCAATATGAAAGAGAAGCAAACACAGTGTTTGGCTCCAGAGGGAACATTAGTCTAGTTCATTCCACTGCCCATAGTGACCAGTTCAGAGATGGCCGTTTTACTAGTTCCAGTGAAAGTCACCCTCGGAACGTTTTTTTTCTTTTAAAGATTGGCACCTGGGCTAACAACTGTTGCCAATCTTTTTTTTTTTAATTTTTTTTAAGGATTAGCACCTGGGCTAACAACTGATGCCAATCTTTTTTTTTTCCTGCTTTATCTCCCCAAACCGCCCCTGTACACAGTTGTATATCTTAGTTGCAGGTCCTTCTAGTTGTGGGATGTGGGATGCTGCCTCAACGTAGCCTGACGAGCGGTGCCATGTCCGCGCCCAGGATCCGAACCCTGGGCCGCTGCAGCAGAGCGCGCGAACTTAACCACTCAGCCACGGAGCCGGCCCCTCGGAACTTTTGCTGGAAATATTAAGCAAAAGACACATTCCTTCTGCCAGGATTGCTAACCCGGTAGCATCGAGCCTGCAGCTTCTGGTGGTGGTCTTTGCGCAGGGGAGAGCTTGCCTGAGATCAATGTCAACGGAGAGCCAGTCCAAAAACTAGCAGAGGCAGATTCCTGCAGGGCATTGTTGGAACACCAGTTACTCCGGGATAAAATTAGCCAACGCTTACTAGCAGTTACTCTCTGTCAGACCCTGTTCTAAGAGATTTACTGATATTAAATCAATTAACCCTCATGCAGCCTTATGACGTAGGTACTATAATTGTCTTTGTTTTCCTGATGAGAAGACTGTTTCGATAAGTAAGTAGTGGAGCAAAGATTCTAACTCAGGGTGTCAGGTTCCACAGCCTAAAAGTTTAAACATTATACTGTATAATCCCTGGTGGTGAGTTCCGTGAGTCAACACACTCGTTTAAGTCAGTTGGAGGTGGATTTCTGTCCCTTCTGTCGGAGAGAGACTTAACCAGTCAACTATCTCGTCTACCCAGAAATCTTTAGTGATGGGAACCTGACAAGCAGAGAAAGACTATTTGTGTAAAAGCCTTAATAAACACTTCTGTGACTCGTTTTCAAGTAAGGAACTCTAGCGATGCATTTGGGCAGCTAAAGTCCTTTCTCTCGAAACGGAATAATCCAATTCTTGTGTTCTTTCTAAAGGCATATGTTCAACAGCTCTTATTTCTGGATAGCCCCCAACACCTAGGCCCACCTTTCCACCATTCGCCTGGATTTGCCAGCTACTCAGATTTCTGGTCAGCAAGGAATTTAAGTCTTAACCTCTTCCACTATTTCTGAGTTATTTCCTCGATAAACAAACTAGGACTTTGCCCAACTTGTCCCACTTGGCTTCATGAGATATATTTCAAGCGTGGTAAATTTTTATTGTCCCAGGAGCTCTGGAGTGATCCATAAAAAACAATGATCCCAGAGTCCTCTCCTTTTTCATGCCTCCACTTTTCCTGAGGAATTCCAGCCATCCCCAAGGCTTTATGACCACCTACGCCCTGAGGACCCACAAACTTCACAGGGTGTCTTGACTCTTCTTCTCAACACCATACCTCTCATTCCAATCTCCTACTCAATACGTGCAACTGGAAATCCCTTAGAGGCAACAACGCCAAAACAACCTCATTCTCTTCCACGTTGCTCCAGAAGCTCCATCCACCCACTTCTCACCTCTATTTCAGTTCCGCTAATGGCATTATCCTTCACTCAGGATTCGACAGCAGACGACTTGGCTTTTTCATCATCCTTGCACCGGCTTCCATGTTCAGTTAGTTACTAAGTCCTGACAACACTCCCTTAAATATCTCCCAGAGACAGTCTCTCTTCTCTTCCCCTTATTGTTTCTCAGCAGAACTATTGCCAAGAGCCCACTAAATACCCTCCCACCTCCAGGTCATCTCCATTCTAATGTGCCCTCACCATCGTAAACAGCACAATCTCTCTTTAAAAGGTGTTTTCGATTTTTAGAGAAAAGGGCACAGCAGATACAAGCAGTGAGGAAACCCTTTCCTGAATTCCCTTTAAAATGCCCTCAAACAACCAATAAGAGCATGGTGTGATATCTCTGCCAACAAGATGAAATCAATCGCGTTCTGAATCAGGGCTGAGTTGACCTTAATTGCAGTGTCTTTTGAAATAGATTTAAAAATGTATCGTATATCACAAGCTTGTTGAAAAACTTCAATTACTTTGCTATTGCCTAAAGAAAGACAAATCCCAATATATTTTTAAACGTTCTATTTGGAAATAATTTAAAACTTACAGAAAAATTGAAAGAATAAAAATAATACGAAGAATACCTGTATACACTTTACTCAGATTTACCTATTGCTAACATTTTATGTTACCATTTGCTCTATGTAAATATTCAGACACACCACACAATTATTTTCCAGAACCACTTTAGAGTATGTCGTATATATCACGGCCTTTTACCTTTAATAGTTCAGTGTGTATTTCTGAGAATAAGAGGTGTTTTTATGTCACCACTGTCCAGTTATCCTCTTCACTAAATTTAACACTGATTCAATACTTTTATCTAATCTACCGTCTGAATTCCAATATCGTCAATTGACCCAATAAAGTCCCTTATTGCAGTTTTCTTCCTTCTAGTACAGGACGTAGTAGATCACAGATTGCATTTAGTTGCTGTGTCTCTTTGGTTTCCTTTAATCTGGAACATTCCTACAACCTTTCTTTATCTTTTATGACATCGACCTTTTTTTGTAGAGTCCATTTTTTTCTTTTAAATGGAACTTTCCTCATTTGGGTTTGTCTGATGTTTCCTCATGATGAGATTTAAATGAACCATTCCCCGACTGGATGCCACATAAGTAAAACCCTGTCCTCCTTAGGGTGACATGTCTAGGAAGCCCAGATATTTTCAATGTGGCATTCAAGGTCTCTAAATTTTGACTCTTCCTAGAGTCCACACATTCCTCCTTTTGATATTACCCATGAACCCTGTCTGACTGAACACCTAGGGATCAGCCATTGTGGAATCTGTTTGCCTGTCCAACATCCATTCCTTTGGGGAACGCCCCCCCCAACCCTGAATTCCTTACTAATGCTGCTCAATCTTCATTTTTTCCATGGGGTAGATCCCACTTCTGTGGTTCTAGAGATATCATCAGGGACCAGGAATGGCCAATCAAGGTCCTTCCTCTCCTTAGCCACAGAAATGCAAGGATGGGCACATATCCCAAGGTGAGCTGTCCTGGGCTTTCTCCGGACTTCACAGGATGTACCTCTTTTCCTCAAGCCTTGTGAATTATAAGGAGTGCATGTGTGGATCTGTAGAGGAAGGGCAGCTTATTACAATACAGAGAGAGAGGATAATAAGGGAAAACATAGCTACAACTTGAAGTGTGTGTGAAAGAGAAAAAGAGAGGACGAGATATGCGATGACATCATTTAAGCAGCTGATTGCGTCATGCCTGAATCCTTCATTAGCCAGGACTTTTCAGTTGCATGAGTGGGTAAATTCCTGTGTGGATTAAGCTAACTTGTCAACTGCAAGAATCTGACTTGATGCTCTTTTTTCATACTGGCCTGTGTTGCTGAAGTCCAAGCATGGTAACAGACTCAGATGATAATACACACACTTACTCTTCAACATTGTGCACATTTATCTACAGAACAGATCAACATTTCTTAGATTCTGCGTTCACATATTTCTGTAAACACTGTTCAGCTTTGCTCATGATTAGTCAGGTAGAAGATGTAAGTACATAATTATTTAAAATTATACTTTAAACAGAAAGTTCAACATGAATTCCTGAGAACCCCTAGGATGTATCAAAGGAGGTCTCAGAGGAAAATTCATAGTTCTAAATGTTATGAATTTTAAATTATACAAATGAAAATAAATTATACCTAACTCAAGGAAAACAGATGGCAGCACTTTCCAAAGATCAAAGCAGAAATTACCCGATTATGAAATAGAAAAAAAAAAAGCTGAAATGATGAATACAACTCCAAACATGGTTTTCTGGGGAAAAAAAATCTGTTCACTTAATAAAGAGAAGAAGAACAAATTTCAAATTCTCAATATTGAAGAATAGAGAATGAGTCTCAGACACAGAGGCAATCCAACCTTGCAAGAAAAAGTACATGCCTAGAAAGCTTCAGAAGTGAATTCTGTCAAATCTTCAAGAAACAGAAAAGTCTTATGTCATTTAATCTGTTATAGAACATTCTTTTAAAGCATAATGTGATAAATGCTCACAGAGAAATATTAAAAACTTATCAGGGCACTTCAGCAGGAGCATTTTTCTACTTCTCAAAATTAGACTATGGATTCATCAAATGGATGGGAGAGGGACTTTCATCCCAGGCAATGGGAATCTGGAGGGCAAAGGCTCGGAGGGATGAATACATGGAGGAAATAAATATTCGTCAAATGACACAAGCCTGAAAAGAATGAAAAAAGGACTAAATGTCAGGACTAGGAATGGAAAATAGTCCAATAATCTGGAGTGATGGAGCTGATTCTAAAAATACCAAATATGGTACTAAACTTTGGTAGATAAGACCGGGAAAGTAGTCACGTCTGTGATGTCAGTTATTCAACACTAACTCAAAAGGACTCAGAAATATGATGTGGTTAGCAAAAACGTGAAGAATCTTAGGTTATACTGCAAAAGTATACTGTCTAGAAAGAAGATGATGATAGTCTCCCTCCACAGTGTTCTGGTCAGTACACTTTAATATAGTACTCAGCTTTAAAGGAATATTAATTTCTTAAAAAGAGAGAGAACATATCCAGAGGAAGACTAGGATAATGAGGAGTCACTCGGTGGAACGTGTTGTTTTGCCGATTCTCATTCTTTAGGGAACAACACTTCATTTTTCCTTAGGGAATCATCTCTCCCATCCCCATTCTTAGCCCATGCTGGGCCTTAAAATCAGCCAGAGCAATAGGCATATAATCCAGGCATGTCCCATCACAGTTTTATCCTCTGGGCAAAAGCGACTGATTAGTTTTGAGGCTCATGATCACCAAATCAGGTCAGGACTTCAGTTGGAACTATTAGGAAAATGTGCACTTTCTGTTTGGCTTGCTGCATTGAGGGGACGGAAGTCTGGGGTTACTAGAGGACAGTGTGGCCATGAAGCCAGTGGAGAAAATATCACAGATGGAGAGAGAGAGGTTCCTGATGTCATGAATGAGAACCTTGGTCCAATCGTTCCTGAAGCCAACATGAACTTTTCAATTATTTGAATTTACAAATGTTCCTTACCTAGTTTAAGTTCAGTTTCTGCCATTTGCCGCCATAAGATTTCTACCTAATTCAACCTTAAAACATGTCTTATGAGATACGAGTAAAGGAACTGTTAATTTTGAAATTGAAATGGCACATGGACATCATGACTGCTCTCCTTAAACTCTCAAAAACCATTTCATTGACATCAAGAACAAGGTAAAGATGCTCTGCACACGAGCATTATTTTTCATTTTGGGGGAGGTTTTATAAAATACAATAAGACAAGAAAAATAAATGATTGCTGAACTATTGTAAAAGAAGAGAAAATTTTTTTATCTTTGCTGATACGATTATAAATATAGAAAGTCTAAGAGTCTACAGACAAAAACCATTTTAGCAGCAGTTAGCTCAGGGCTAATCTTCCTCAAAAAAAACAAAAACATTTTAATTTGATAAAGTGGCTGGATGTAATATAAATACACAAAAATCAATACATTTCTGAATTGAGCACTCAGAAATAAAAATGGGAAAAACACATTCATAAACATGATAAAAGCTAGGAAATATTTAGAAATGCATTAAATGCAAAGATATGGGAATTAAATGAAGAAATCTATAAAATTGTATTTAAGAATATGAATGTAGATACAGTAAGTGGGAAGATAAATGTCCATGGATGGCATGACAACGTATTAAAATATCAACTATTTGAAAATTATCACATTAATTCAATATAATTTCAATTTGGGTACCAAACTTTTGTCAATTTTATAAAATGATGGTAATTTTCATTTGGAGAACTAATTTCCCCAAATAACCAAAAATACAATAAAGAAGAATAGTGAGGAATGACATGCCTTGAAGGTATTACAACATATAATGAAATTATCATAATAAAAACAATGCAGTATTAACATAAATAAATAAATAGATGGGGGGGTGAACCTTGAGATAAATTGCATTATAGATGACAATTGTAAATAATGAAAAATGCCAGTAACCAAAGCATACTTTTATTTAACAAATAGTGTTGGCACAACTGCCTTTTATCTGGGAAAAAAATGAAATCTGTTACTTTATGCTGTATATTAAATTTTAGATAGATTAAAAATCTAAATGTAAAGAAAAAATAATATAGTTAAATCCTATGTTATAATTTTAAATGATATGCATCTCTCTAGATATTTAAACCACACAAAACAGCTCTAAAATTCTCTCCTAGTACTTTCTCTTGTCCTCAGTCTTATCCCAGCCCTCTGGTAGAAGAGGACGGGTATAAAACAATCAGTCACACAACAAATTAAGGATTCTCCTGAGAACCTAGGAAGGTATCAGGGTAGAATGTTACCACCACCAATGTCTGCAGAGAATTGCTATAAACAACAATTAGAAAGCATTTTCATCCCAAATCTTATCTGGTCTCAGATCACATTTCTTTTTTGGTTCTCAGCAAGGAAAGAATTTCCTGTATCATTATTTTTACTGATTATCTCCTGCTCCATCTTATCTACAAATATACCATTTTTTATAAGGAGGAAGAACAAATCAACTAAAGCAACTACGCTTCTTACTAAGGTAACACACCATTGCTGTTCCAATACATACTCCTGGGAGAGTCTGGGAAAAATGGAGGTGGAAGCATCAGAAGAGAGTAAGAAAACTCACACTTATTGTTCACCTACTACATGCAAAATATTTTTGACATCTCATCCAAACCACAAGCAGAGTAAGTATGTCATTCTTCCTGTCTCATAAATAAGGAGACTAAGGCTCAGTAAGGTGAGATAATTTGCTCAAGGTCATTGTGATAACTTTCTTGATGAAGCTTCCTGACTGTTCTCTCCTTTCAGGACTCTTGATTTCTCTTTGAGAAACTATCCACCCCCATTCTGAGTCCTTGTGCATCCAGGGATGCGCACATGGCTGAGGCAGAGCCAATCACTGTGTTTCCCTCCCTGGACACAGAGATTGGTTCAGAGATAGGCACGAGACCCAGCAAATGCTACCTTTGAACTCTGCATATACATAGACTGATAAATTCCTCTATTTACTTAAATCACTTTACATTGGGCTGCTGTCCCTGGTATGGAAAATGTCTTGATTAACCGAGTCACCATAGAGCTAAGAAATGATAAAGCCAAGATATAAACGTCTTTCTTCTTGACTCCAAAGGTCATGATCTTTCTACAAGGCCCTGTTTCCTGGTAAAACACTCTTAGCTGGAGGAAAATAGTATAATTCACTCAAGAATCTGCTGTGATACCTGACACGTCCTCAGCCTGCTGTGAACTCTACACTGTCTTTGATTAGTGAAGAACATTCTGGGAAATTTAATGGAAATGAGATTTCAATTGTACTGAAAAAAACAGTGATGTCCAGGGGCTGGCCCCGTGGCCGAGTGGTTGGGTTTGCGCGCTCCGCTGCAGGCGGCCCAGTGTTTCGTTAGTTCGGGTCCTGGGCGTGGACATGGCGCTGCTCATCGGACCACGCTGAGGCGGTGTCCCACATGCCACAACTACAGGCACCCACAACGAAGAATACACAACTATGTACCGGGGGGCTTTGGGGAGAAAAAGGAAAAAAAAAAAAAGTGAAGTCCAGTTCCCAAGGATTTGGCTTTATTCAACAGGTGCATGGTCCTGAAGCAAAAGAACATGTTAACATGGAAAGAACAATGGGCTCTGAGTCAAAAGAAAGAGAATTCTGCTTCCACCATTCAGCTATGCAATTTGAGTCAAGAGGGTGTACTTTTCTGAACTTTAATTTTTTCTCTTCCTCCTGGCAGAGCTTTTGTGAGACGAAAATAAGATCTTGGCTATTAAAGTACTTTTATTTATTTTTTTAATTGCAAAGGGCTCTAATGTAATATTGTTAAATGTTGCTGGGGTATCTGGGTACAGCTTAGAGTTCCAGTGCCATTATTACAACAGATAATCACCAAGTATTTAGACCCAGCATTAAAAACAAATAACATATTTAAAGAAACGAATATTGGTTAAAAAATAAATAAGTAGGATCAACTTTATTGCATTTACTAATAGAAGAAATTCGCTCAAAGGCAGTCTTAGAAGAAAAAATGGTGACTAGAAAATAAACACTGTATATCATGTTCTCTTTACAATATCGTACGAAATGGTAACCTATGTAGATAACATAAGATAAAATGGGTAAATAGAGAGAATAAGTTATAATAAGATTGAAAAAATAAATCTAAAAGATTAAAAATACCAAACAAGACTACATAGAACAGAAAGAAAAATATGATAAGGTAATAATAGGAAAAAGGAAGATATCATACAGCTAACGGAGTTGAATAACGTACTAAGAGGAGCAGAAGGACTCAAAGCCAGGCAGCTCACTGGATCTGCTGGCGGTTACCGCGTGGACGGTGTGTGACAGGTACCGGGGGTTTTATGTCCCATATCCCATCTATCCTACCAATAGCACTGCAAACCAGGATCAACATTCCTATTTCACAAAGAGGGAAGCTGAGGCCCGGAGTGACTAAAAGATGTGCCTGAGGTGTCACAGTGCGTGGAAGTGCAGCTTCGACGGGAACGCCGGTGTTGGGGTTTCTAGAGCAGACTGGCTTCCTTCCACGCGACCCCTGAAACAGCTGGGGCTCCCCCTCAGCGTTTCCCCAGGGCTGGTGTTTGTCGTGGGTGTCACTGGGATTTCAAGAGAGGACTGATATCCTTAGGGCATGAGGTAGTCTCGCAAGAGCCAGGGATCCACCACCCATCCTTTCAGTTACAGCCCCATTTGCCCCCACCGGAACCATGTCTTGGACACGCGCAGCCCCTGTGCAGCTGGCGTGGAGTGCCCAAGCCCGGCCTCAGCCAATCAGCTTATCGCATTC
Source organism: Equus caballus (assembly GCF_041296265.1). Taxonomy (NCBI): domain Eukaryota; kingdom Metazoa; phylum Chordata; class Mammalia; order Perissodactyla; family Equidae; genus Equus; species Equus caballus. Next base: position 123,508 of record NW_027222392.1, on the reverse strand, counting down.
CCTTCACAACAGCGAGTGTTCCAGGGACAGCAGACGGCTGAAGCCGGCCAATCAGAGCCAGGGGTCTCAGATGGCAGGGCTTCCATTTGAGCTTAGGTTGTCACTCGCATCCCACCCCATCCTGCGTGTATGGTCGGGACTTCAACCGACAATAGGAAGAATCACAACAGCGAGAGCCATCCACCCCACAAGGGGGAGCACCTGCCTGGGAATGGGCCACATAGGGTGCAAGATGGAGCCAGGCAGTGGAGAAAGAACCACCATTCTGCTGGCACTGCTTTACCCTCAGTCACGCCAACGCGAAGGCAAAATGCTCCCCGCACCTTACAAGCGCTTGAGCTGGCAAGCCCGGGGATTCCTTCCTCACAACCTAACATTTACAGAGACATCCCCTTGAAGCCTTAAATCGCTGTGTGAGAAACCATGAAGGAAGCCAAGAACAATTCTCACGCCTACCTTCAAAGCCCTAAGATGCTGACTCTCTGGGACCACGGACGTCACTGTCAGACCACCAAGGCACGAACTAGGAGCCGCTGGCATATCTCAGACTACTTGGATGCTTGCTTTGAGGACTAGATATTTTAATTATGTGGCTAAGAAGAACACGGGGTCCCTTTTGTGTTGGGTTTCAATAGAAAGCGTCAGATAAACCTGGATTCAGACATTAGCTTTGTCACATACTACAGACACGAGCCTTGGGAAGTTAGCGGTTCTGCCCTACAGCTGTGCCTTGGTACATAATATTCCCTCTACCTGGCACACGCTTCCACCCCTCTTCCACCTCCCCTGTTTGCCTGGCTCAGCCCTGGTCATCATCCAGATCTCAGCTTAGACATCACTTCCTCCAGGAAGCCCTCCTTAACTTCTCACCCTAAGGTCTAAATGAAGTTTGCCTTTTCCAGGTTCCCAGAGAACCTCCATTCTCTTCTTGTCCCAGCACTTGTTTCACTATTATAATCATCAAAAATAATCATAAATATCTAGTTCCCCCACCAGAATAGAAGCTTCCTGAGGGCAGGGAGTGTACTATAGTATTCACGATCTAAGCCCCGTCGTGAACTAGCAGGGTGCAAAAGTTTTACTGAATGAGCAAGTATCTCAGTCTTTCCATTTCCTCCTCTGTGTAATGGACATCACTGTAGCCAGCCTCACAGAACTGCTTGGAGATTTAATTCAGTATGTAGATAGCCCAGGACACACCTGGCACACAGTAGGTGCTGAATAAATGTTAATTCCCTTCTACTTCGTTTACCCTTTCCAAGAAATGTGCGTGTTAAGGACTCATTCTTTGCTCATCAATAACTTGATCTCCCTGAGTGTCATTAATAAAACTAATAAAATCCTCACTATTTCCTCAAAAGACCAAGGCAACTCAGGGGTTGTCAATCTCAGCTTGACAGTAATTCCTGGGTCACACTCACCGTGGAAAGCTCTTTTTCTCTCAGTAGCTGTCAACATGGAATAAAGTGATTAAAAGTGTTAAAAATCATATATAATCAATGGCGCCAATATAAAACTTAATGCCCCTAATATTTCCTCAGAGTTGCTACCTTTTCATTAATTGAAGCAAGAAATGTTCCACTTAGTTAAAATAGCTACTTAGTATCCTGCTCATAAACACATCTGCAGCCCAAGTTCACTGGTTCAGTGGGTTTAAATTAGTTGGTATCAATGTTATTGATGATACGAGGATTCAGAGCCCGTGCTGAGGCTGTGAGGAGGGTGATGCTCTGGGCTTCCGTATTCTCCGCAGGCACGGACTCGGGGCTCTGCTGGGGTGTGCTGGTGAGCTGACCGCAGGGTCTTATAACAAAAGCTACAAGGACCACCACCACAGGCCACCTGATGGAGACCCTGGCATCACAGTGGATCCTTTGCTGCAATGAATAGAAACTGATCCTGCTGTGTCCCTGAGGGAGAACAACACTGTTATTGAACATCTATCTTATATACGAGGCAAGGCAGAGCCCAGTGGTTAAAGGCACTGACTCCAGAGTCAGGCAGCTTTGGGTTTCAATCTGGCTCTGCCACTCCCTACACATCCTTGGGCACAGCACTTAATCTCGCTGAGCTGCTGTCTTTATCTGAAAAATGGAGATAGTAACAGCACCTGAGTCCTGAGGTTATTGTGAGGATGAAGTCCACCTGTCACTTAGCACAGCGCCAGGCACATGCCAAAGGTTAGATATTCTCCTTTTCCTAATACATGTGTGATGTCATTTCATCTTCACACTGGTCCTATTAGATACGCATTATTATCCCACTAGAAGGTTCACTGGATTAAGAGCCAAAACATCTGGGTTCAAAAGTTTTTTAGACTGGCCAAAATCCAGACCACTGACACCACCAAATGCAAGTGAGGATGAGGAGCAGCAGGAACTCTTGTTCATTGCTGGTGGGAATGCAAAATGGTCCAGCCACTGTGGAAGACAGTTTGGCGGCTGCTCACAAAACTAAGCATACTCTTACCAAGGACCCACCAATTGTGCTCCTTGGTATTTACGCAAAGGAGCTGAAAACTTATGTCCACACAAAAACCTGCACGTGGATGTTTACAGTGGCTTTATTCATAACTGCCGAAACCTGCAGGCAATCAAGATGTCGTTCCACAGGTGAATGGATAAATAAGCTGTGGGACATCCAGACAATGGAATATTATTCTGTGCTGAAAAGAAATGAGGTATTAAGTCATGAAAAGACATGGAGGAAGCTTAAATGCATATTACTAAGTGAAAGGAGCCAATCTGAAAAGGCTACATACTGTATAATTCCAACTATATGACATTCTGGAAAAGGGAACACTACTGAAACAGTAATAAGATGCGTGTTTCACAGGGTTGGGGGACCGGGAGAGAAACAGGCAGAGTATAGAGATTTTTTAGAGCAGTGAAACTATTCTGTATGATACTACGATGGTGGGTATATGTCTTTAGAAATGTGTCCAAACAAATTTATGTTGTACACAGAATGTACGACACCAAGAGTGAACACTAATGTATACTCTGGACTTTTGATGATTAAAAAACAAACCTGTCCCAGAGATAAAGTAGCTGTGTCACCTTAGTTCATGCATTCAATCTCTCCCAAAGTCATGTTCTTATCCATAAAATGGGAATAAATAACCCAGGTGAGGTCACTATGAGTTTAACTGAGGTCATGCCTTAGAAAGGGTAAGGGGACCAACAGGTCACTGTTAGACCCAAAATAAAAGGCACCCACAGTTCCATGGGGCCTCAGCTTGGGGAGGGCACCTGTTTCAGGAGGCACAGCCTGGGGCTGGGAGACCTGGAGGCAGGCACAGAGCCAGGGCTGATGGGAGGAAGCTGGAGGTGTTTACATTCCTAATTACAGGAACCAAGGCTTCAGCACAGCCAGGTGTCATTCCAACAGACAAGGTTAATAGGATGTGAACGGGCCTAGCTGCCACCACTCTGCTCGCGGACGACAGGTGTGGAGACGAAGTCAGATGAATTAGCCTGCAGCCTGGCCGTGCTGGTCAACTTCAGCTGTTTGGAGGCACAGATTAAAATTCAGTCTTGCAAATTCTACGTTTCTCCCAAAACCTCCTCGTGGTTGCCTTAGGTCTGTTCCCCAGAAAGGGGCCGCCACGGGGAGGAGTGTGCAAGTCAGACATTTGGCCAGTGGCCTCAAATGCGGTCCCCTTTCCCCCTCCAATGGTGAACTTCAGGAAGGAGGAATGTACTAAGAGCACCAGCTTCAGAGTCCAAACCCTGCCTCGTGCAAGGTGTGTGAACTGCTGCCAATCATTTAACCATTTTGGAATTCAATTTCCTCATCTGTAATATGGGAATAGTCCTTTTAGGGTTGCTGTGAGGATAAAGCACTTACAGGCACATAGGAATCTAGCTCAATAAATATTAGTGAAAATTATTAGCAGTATTGCTTTAATGGGCTACCTGGGCAAGTTCTGAGCCCAGGCATCCATCAATTTGTAGTCCACGCCCTACCAGCCGGCGGCCGCTTTAACTAGACCGATTAACACCCTGTTTCTGATCAATGATTTATGGCTTATGTTTCCCTGTTAATGAAATGTAATTGCCAAGCCCGAGATGTAATGCGGCGGCAAAACAAACCACCATCTGAAAATTACATCCCGGGTCCCATAAGTAAAGCGGCAGCAACATGCCGGAATGCCTTATGATCAGAGGGAGCGTCACCAGGCCTGGCCTTCGAGGTGCTAGTTCTGTTTGAAGGTGGAAGAGGTACTCCTCGCCAGTGTATTCTTCTCCATAAAAATTAACGCTGTAACAGGACGCCAAATGGCTTCAGCTAATGTGCTTTTGAATGAGGACTAAATTTTATTCATAAGCATCAGTGTCAGGACTAAAATAACATTTTTATGGACACTGCAAGCATAAACAGCAGTGCTGACTGAAACAGGACTGCCGCTGAATTGACTTGTTTCGCTCCACATGGCTGCTCAGACAGCAGGGGACTGGGAACCAGAGACCCTGGCTGTGGGTCTCTCTTCTGGTCTCTCCTGTTTTGTGACATTGGGGGCAAATTAACTAAAAACGAAAATGAAAACAAAGCACTCCTCCTAACCTTCAGCCTCATCCTCTGTAAAGTGGGGTAATAATACAACTGACCTCCCAGAGATATTGTGAATATTAAGCTCATTTATTCATTCATCCATAATGCCAGTTTCCAGGCTTGGTTCTGGGCACACGGAAGTAATCAAAACAGAAACAACTGCTTGTGTGGAACTTACATCCCAGTGGGAGAAGACAGACACTAGGAAATGAATAATTACGTTGGATGCCACGTTAGGGAGAGGTAACTGTTACTGAGAAAAATTAACTAAAAGAAGGAGACTAGGGATGCTAATGGGCAGTGGAGGATGCAGGCAATTTTAAATAGAGTGGTCAAGAAGGTCATACTGAGAAGGTGACATTTAAACAACCTGGTGGGTCTACATACATCAGGACCTGAGCAGAGAGCCAGACTCACACAGTAAATATCCAATAGATGGTAGGTATTGCTGTTCCCAGGAGAATGGTATGAAAATACATATATGAGAGAGCTTTCAAAACGGCAGAGCTGTATAATCCAGATCAGTGGGTTAATGTGTGTGAATGACTGAGTAGACTTCTGACACCCCATCCTGCAATCAAGAGCGACCCTAAGATGGATGCCGTGGGCAGGAAAAGCTGCGTTTGACCCCAGGAAGGCCAGAGGGTCCTGGGTTATGTGTTGAACAACAGGCGCCCTCCTACCTCCTACAGCGTCCACATGTGGTGGGCGCTCAGCTGTTGGCCCAGAGACTGAATGAGGCCAAGGGGTGTGGAGAGACAAGGAGGGGCCTTGGTTTCCCCAAGAGCTACCTGAAGTCCTAAGGGCTTTTATGGATGGAGGAGGTTGCTACCGTGTCATTTTAGCCCTTGAATTTCTAGAGATTCCTGGAGTTAAACATCCTGGATTGTGATTTCCCCTGTCTGGAATCAGAAGACCAACATTCAAATCTGGGCTTTGAATCTTCTTAACTGTGTGATATTGAAAGATGTCACTTATCCTAAAATGTGCATGGTGAGAGTAGCTCATGAGTCACAAAACCAGTACAGGGTAGAAGTGGGACCTAAAGGCAAGTGTTTCTCACTAAAAACCCCACACTGACATGGATTTGGGATGGTGGGAGCACAGCTCTGTTAGGACAAGGTAAGACTCCACACGATTCAGCCCTGCCTTAGCTATCTAATTGTCTTTCCCCCCAACAAAGGGCTTTCTGATAAGAGGAGGGCCATGTCTCTAGATTCAGAGCACATTACACGTGTTACTTACCTTCATCTGAAAGGGGGGAGTCAAACTAACCTCATGTCACTGAGGGAAATAAAAATAATATGTTTATCGAATATTAATGTGACAGACACAATGCTAAGCACTTTCTGGGCATCACTGGCTTTAATTCTTTTTTTTTTTTTTTTTTTTGAGGAAGATTAGCCCTGAGCTAACTGCTTCCAATCCTCCTCTTTTTTGCTGAGGAAGCCTGGCCCTGAGCTAATATCCTTGCCCAGCTTCCTCAACTTTATACATGGGATGCCTACCACAGCATGGCTTGCCAAGCTGTGCCATGTCCGCACCTGGCATCCGAACTGGCGAAGCCCGGGCCACCGAGAAGCAGAAGGTGCGCACTTAACCGCTGTGCCACTGGGCCGGCCCCCACTGGCTTTAATTCTTACAGCGAGGTGGTACTATTATTCCCATTTTTCAGAACAGGAGACTGAGCCCTGGAACGTGAAGATTTTGCCCAACATCACACAGCCTGAAAATGACGATGAAACTCAAGCATCCGCCTCCAGAGACTGTGCGATGACTCTCGACTATCCATAGACCTTCGAGGAGCTCGATCACTTGTGGGCACACAGCAGGGACCTAATCAAGAGACACTAGCCCTAACCTTTCTCTGAGGGCAAACCCTCTCCTCAGTGCCCCTGCACACTGATCCTCTTCCCACAGCTAGGTCTTTGCGAAGAAGGGGCTCCCTGCCTGAAATACCTTTCCTGTTTCTCTCCTCACCACAATACCCTCCATGTTTATCAAGGCCAAAGGGAAGATCTACTTCCTCCAGGAAGCCCACAGGGATCACACCGGGACAAATGGGTTAACCTTAAACTCCAAATATTCTATCTGTAGTGAAAGTATGTTTTTTGTTTTATTGCCTGCCTATGTCATTAATCACTCCTTCTGGAAGTAACCTCCAATTTTCTTTTGAGGGAGCCAGCACATCCAAATTATCAGTCCAGTGATTTATCTGAAGCTCAACTCCAACCCGAGGCTCCAAGAATGAGATACCACCCAACCTGGGCCAACTACCGTACCTCAGGATGTTTGTTAAACCTATGTTGGGAAATAGACACAATTTTTATTCTGGGGTGGACAAGCTGGTAGGGTGTAGACCCTGGAGATGCCTGTGCCCATCTTTTCCCTTACTGAGGAGAGACTGGTTAAGAATCAAGAATAAAACAAAAGGAGATATATACCCAATGGCATTATTTGAACTCCTTGATCCAGCCATATCTGAATCAGTTAAGTGTTCCAATACATGTATTCTTTTCTCCTGAAGCCATTTTGAGTTGAGTTTCTACCACTTGCAACTAAAAGACTCTTAATGCACACACATTCTTCAACATTTTAGCCCTGCAGACTCACCCTTTCGTAATTTTCTATTACAAAGAATGTATTCTATTACCCCAGAGATCTTATAGGCTCCTTAAGGACAGCAGCAGATTCCTTTTCTAAGGGACCAAGAACTTATAAGAGAGTTCAGGGTACTTTGTGCCTGATCACGTTAATTAAAACAACCTGGTTAGCACCTATGGCACTATGCACAGAGATGGGGATATAAAGTCAGGTTCTAATACTGATTCTACACTTTACTAACTGGGTGACCTTGGCAAAGTCCTTTCATCCATCTAAGTCTCAGTGTCCTCATATAAACTGGAGAAAATAATAATGTCCAGGACTTTGCGTGTAAAAGTGAAGTGATCACACTCATTTCTTGAGAAAGGCAAGCAGTTTCTCCCTCTCCCTTCCCTTTTCCTTGGTCCCCAAGTCTGTCTGTATCCACACAGGAAAATGTACCTACTGTTCCAGGCAAGTGAACGAGTTGGAATGAATCTGCCAGCAGACATGTCAGCTCTGCTTGGAAACACAGTGGAGGCCTGCTGGACTGGCTCACGTCGCACAAGAGGAAAAGCACCATCACCCCCTCCCACAAGGGCTCCTGCGAGAGTTCAAGGGCATGATGCTTAGGGAACCCCTCTGGAAACTGCCAATCACTATATGGATGTGCCTCAGAGAATCAGGGAATTAAAGGGGATAAGCTTTCTGTAGGTCGGCGAGGGGCTACGGATCCTTCTCAAAGGTCAAAGGAACCCAAGTACACACTCTTCTTCACTGGCCCAATAAAATGCCATGAAATGCCAAAAAGTTCATGGGGTGCGTTCTAAGTGTTGGAAACAAAACTAAACATTTAATACATGTTTCTAACCATCACAATTTATTCAAAAGACATGCACTCAGTCCTGGGTAGATGCGTCTCACTGGGGGGAGGAGGCTAAAGAAATGGCCCCAGGAAGCTCAGACTAGAGGAGGAGGCTGTACCCAACTGCACCAAGAGAGGCTGTCCGGGGTCCTGAGTGACGCCCCAGGTAGGAGATGCCATCAGTCCCTGTCCACACTAGCCGTACCAGTGGCTGAAGGGAGGTGGTATACAAATAGACAAGCTCCCTCACCTCTTGGGTGGGATCACCTTGAAGATCAAGTTCTCCATTGGCTCCCAGAGCTCCCAGTGGGATGATGAACCCACAGTGGCAACCTGCCCATTATTAGATGCCCTCCCTGGCTTCCCCCACTCTCTCTAGTTGGATGCTGGGGTTCACATGGAGCTTCATGCACACTCGGCAAACCCCGGGGGCAGCTCTGACAGGAGGATCTTTCCTGGCATTCTCCACCATCGACTCCAGTGTTGGCACACTGCCCATGTCGCTACCACAGATGAAACCAAGTAGCAGCAATGAGTGAATAATACACTTGCCTCATCTTTATTAATATGTATTGAGGTCCATTGAGTGCCAAGTGCTGAACCACACCGTGCAATAAATATTAACTCAGGACAATGACACGGATCATTACCTCAGAAATGAAGGCGGATATTATTCCCAGATCCCATAGCTCGGAGGAAGCAACTCAAGGGGGTTATAAGAACACGGTTTAAAAAGAAAGAGAGCCAGAAAGCCAGTGTCTTCCCAAGTGTCTTCAGTGTCTTTCCAGGCTCTCCCAGGGCATATCACCAGCCTTGTCCTTCCTCTGCAGTCCCAGCCGCACCCAACTTCTGGGTCATTCTTGAGCGGGCTCGTTTCCACCCACAGTGAGCCTTTGGAACTAGCTTGCTGCTATGGCAGGCAGCCTCTAAGAGCCCCAGTCATCCACGCCTCCTGGTGCTCATGTCCTCATGCCGCGTGGAATCCCCTGTCCTTGGGTGTAGACTCCACCCTCTGACTCATTTCTGGCAGAACACGGCAGACGTGATGAGATGTCACCTCTGAGATGAGGATGTGAAACTCTCACTTCCCTCTTGCTGGCACTGTGGCTCTTTCACTCATTCACTCTAAGGAAAGCCACACTGAGAGCTGCCCTGGGGAGGTGTCCCTGTGGCCAGGAACTGAGGGCAACCCTCCAGCCAACAACCAGCGAAGAACTGAGGCTCTCGGCCCAACAGCCTGCGTGGAACGGAATCCCACCAACAACCATGGCAGTGAGCTTGAAAGTGGCCCCTCCCCATCTCGAGCCTGAGATGACCATAGCCCCAGCTGGACCCGGAACGCAGCCTGCAGACTCTGAGATGGAGGACTCGGGTAAGTTGTGCCTGGATTTCTGACCCAGAGAAACTGTGAGCTAATTCATACATGCTGTTTTAAGAAATTTTAGGATAATTATTACACAGCAACAGATAACTAATATAGATGGCTTCTCATAATCTTCAGTGTCGTCCCACCTGACACGGCCAGGCGAACAGTGCCACATCTAATGCTGTTACCAGTTCTACTTCTCCCAGTTTCACTTCCATTAACACTACAATGCCTGGTGCCAAGGAAGTGCTCAAGAAGTACTGGATGCCACCTGTCTTAGTCTGTTTGGGCTGCTCTAACAACATAGCACAGACTGGCTGGCTCATAGCCAACACAAGTTTATTTCACACAGTCCTGGAGGCTGGAAGTCCAAGATCAGGGTGTCACCATGCTCAAGTGAGGGCTCTCTTCCAGACTGCAGACTTCTTGTTGTGTCCTCACGGGGCAGAGGGGTGAGAAGTTCTCTCAGGATTCTTCCTAAGGGAACTAATCCCATTCATGAGGGCTCCACCCTCATGACTTCATCACATCCCAAAGGCCCCACCTCTTAATACCATCACCTTAGGGCTTATGGTTTCAACATATGAATTTTCAGGAGACACAAACATTCAGACCTTGGCCCTACCATCATCAACACCATCATTATCATCAACATCATCATCATCACCGTTGTTACTTAACAATCATTACTGTGAAGAGGCTTCTGTGTATTAGGGGTAACAAGCCCTTTACCTACATTATCATATTTAAACCTCACATCTGATCTTTTCAAGATGCAAATCTGACCCCCAACTCCGATGCCCCCATGTTGGCTAAAACATCTTTTTGATTTTCCAGTTGTCTTATGATGTACATCGAAATCCCTGACTTGTTCTAGGCATCCTTCCACTCTCCCTGTGTCAGGCCGCTGGCTTTGAGTTCCTCCAAAGCCCCTTGCTTCCTCCTGCCTCAGGCTCCCTACACCTGCTGCCCTGTGTGCAGTGCCCCCTCCCTCCCTGTGCCTCCTGTCTCATGAATTCCACCTCTGAGGTCTCTGCTCCAGCTCTCAGCTCCGCGTGGCTTCAGCTGACGCCTGCCCACCCCAGGTTAAAAGGCCTGTGACAGACTCTCACAAGCCCTATACATCTCTTTACAGATCTTTCCCAGAGCTGATTTTCTTTATTTGTTGATTCTTTGATGAATTTCTATCTCCCTCCCTGTACCCTGAACCCCATGAGGGTGGAAACTATAGGTGCCTTCTTCCTTGAACACTGTAAATGCCTTGTTGGTGTGCCATTTTTCTCCAGCCCTTTCAATAGGGCTGCGCAAAGTAGGCACTCAATAGGTACTGAATGAATGAGGCAACCATATTTTAAAAATGAGGAAGCTCAGAGAGCTTAAGTAACTTACTCCAGATCACAATGCTGATAAATGGCAAAGCCAGATTTGGACTCAGGCAGTGGAAGAGTTAGGATCTTTATGTAACCCTTGCACATAAAAGCACTGCATTCCTCAGGCCTAAAATGTCCCTTTTCTTGATAAACTGGAAGCCACAGAAAGGAGTCTTCCTGGACTCACCTTAAACACCTGTTTCTTGAAATGTCCCAAACTGCAGAATGTAAGTATCTATTTGCCCTGGGCTTACTTACCCCTGGGTCATCTTTTCTGTGAACTCAGAATGGTTAACTTCTCCAGACTTTAGACTATCTTTTCTGGAAACTGACAATGACCTAATCTTAGTAGCACTACCGTCCCTGTTTCCCACCCTCCCTCCTCATGAACACATAACATCTCTGATAACTGCCAGGAGTCTAGTGTGATGTGAAATCAGGCTTTCTCCCCTGCTACAGTGGAGAGAAAGGTTTCTCTTCTCTCACTGTTTTCTGTCAATCTCACTCTAGCACAGTGGTTCTCAAAATGTGGTACCGGACTAGCAACACCTGTGTTACCTGGGACGTGTTAGAAATGCAAGTCCTTGGGCCCCATTCCATGCACTGCATTGGAAACTCAGCAGGACGGGCCCAGCCATCTGTGTTTTTAACAAGCTCTCTAGGTGATTCTGGTACATGCTGGAGTTTGAGAACCACTGACTGACAGCCAGACTGTGTGATTCACCCTATACACTTTGCCTCCCCAAGAAAAGCTTTTCAACAGAAAGTGAGTCAAGTTGGAGCTTTGAGAAAGAAATGAGGCATTAGGCTTAGGATTTGTGGCTCACTCTCAGAGCAGAGAATAAAACCAAGATGATGGGTAAAATTTAGGAAAACGACATGAAGGAATGAAAATGGAGAACTATGCCTTAGCAAACGGAGCTTCTAAGAGGAAAGGAAGAAACAAATGGACACCTAAAGAATAGCCAGAGAGTACGAGGAGAAACAGAAGAGTTGTGTCTTATTATGGAAGCTCTGGGAGAAATGAACGTGAAGTAGGAGGACCCGCTTCCTCCCCAGGCTCCACCTCCACCATGACCAATTTGGCGATCTCAGGCCAACAGCTTCGTGTCTCTGGAACATTTTTCACGCTCCGCCGTTTCCCTGACATCACTCTCTGCAGAACTACAAGCATGCATCTCAACACTGGACCTCCAGTCTTGGTACATCTCCCATTCTCCTTGAACTTCCTATCTCCCCCAACCACTGCTACTCTAGCTTCTTTGAGACTCTTCCTTCACATTGTCTCAGGTCACCTGTACTGAGCGACTCTTAAGTGCCGGGCACTTAAGTAGGTATTTTCACATGTGTCATCTCATCGAATTCCCACAGCTACCATGCCATGTAAGCACGAGATATTCATTTTGTAAACAAGCAGACTGAAGCAGAGAACATTCAAGTGACTGCCCAGTTTTGTAGAACTGGTCATTGGTGGCCCAGGAACGTAAACCCAGTAGCCTAATTTGAGCCAACACTCCTCACCGCTACATTCCACCTCCACAGTATGACGCCTACACCGCGCTAAGACCCTCTACCCCGAGATTAAGAGTCTCCCCCTCAATTGATGAGGCTGGGAGTTCAGTTAGCAGAATTTACCTGGTACACCTTGCCACCTTGGCCCAAAGCTGAACTGCTGTTCCAGTTCTCTATGAAACATGCTGTGTGTCTCACTAGGATCCTGAGTCACTGTAGGCTGAAGATAACAGAAGCCATGCCGCCCCCAGGCCCCCATGTCATCCTTTAATGAACCTTCAGCCCTGAAAGCACCATCTGTGTGAGTCTATTCCTCCGGATTTCCAGAAACCTGACTCACAGACTGGAGAATACTGTGTGTTACACAGTATGTACATCCCACTTTCATCCATTCAGTCAACACGCTTTGACGGAGCCCTGACTACATATATACCAGACTCTGCTGCGGACTGGGCAGTCAGAGCTGACTAAGAGTCTCTGCTCTCCAGGGACTGTGGCATCCACCACGAATTATAACACACACAGGTGACTGTGGCCAGAAAAACAGTAAAAGGTTGTTTAGAGAGCTCATAAAAGGGAGTGATTACCTGAGGGAGCAGAGGAAGGCTGCTGAAGGAGGCAGAAAAGGAGAGAGGAGGATTCAAGGCACAGGATGTGCATTATGAACACACGTGCACTGCGTGCAAACTGCCGGTCGAGCCTCGCCCTGCAGGTCTGACATGCTTCCTCCCATTCATTTTGCACAAAATCCTGGGATGGAGGTCCTGTTATCATCCTCTTTCTACAGCTGAGATGAAGCCAACGGTCACGTAAAGCAGGGAAAGCAGTCCCACCTCTTTCTGAAACCTGGACATGCTTAGGGAAGGGTGGAAAGGTTGGTGAGGCTGGAGCACAGGGGGCTATGGTGGAAAGAGAGCCGAAAGAAGGAAGCTGGGCTGATGGTGAAAGGACTGCAACAGCAGCCTCATCGTCCTGTCCTTCCCTCTCCCTTCCTCTGCGCATTTTTCTTCTAGCACTTACCATCACGCAACGCAGTACATATTTCATCATTTATTGGTATCATTGACCTCCCTCCACTTGAATGGAGCTCCGTGAGGGCAGGGTTCTTGCCTGTTTCCTTCACTCTTGTATCCTCAGTGCCTAGAACAGTGCCTGCTACCCAGCTGGTGCTCAATAAATATTTGTGGAATAAAGAAGAGATGGTTGCAGACTAACAACTAGGACTTTCAGGTAGACACAGGTTTCTAAATGGAGACTGAAAGTTTTAAACAGAAGGGCCATGATCGATTTTATTTTAATAAGAGAGCTGTGGCTGGGGAGGCATTTGGCTCCAGAAAGTAAAGCCAGGCACCTGTTTGTGACAAGGGAACGATGGCTGAGGCAACAGAGTCAAGGTGACCCTACACAGGCTGCCAGATGTTCCTCCAAATCAAGGCCTTATCAGCACACATGGTCTGACTTTTTTCTGGGGGTTTTGGAAGGCAGAGGGATGGCTATTTGTCAAAGAACACCAGGAAATCGGGAACCCAGCTGGGTGAGTGAAGAGCACAGAACACAATGAAAGTGGGTTACCCTCAGTTCATCTCCCCTAACATCCTCCTCCAGCCTCAGCTGTGTCCTGGGCCAAGCAGGATGGTCCTTATTCTTCTAGCAAAGCTTTCCAGAAGGTGGGGTGTGTAGGCACAAACGAGGGCCACTGGGGAGACGGATGGAAACCCCGTGCATGTGTGGGCATGTGTGTGGAAATATACAAACACATGCTGGTGTGCACTCATGTACATTCTTCTAAATTCCCAGGGGAACATGACTGCAGCTGTTGATGAGGTGATGATACCAAGGGTCACTTGTTGAGCACTAACTGTGTGCCATGGCCAGGCTGAGCATGTTCCATTTATGAGACAGGCGTCATTATCATTATCCCCATTTTGTTAATAAGGGATTGAGGCTCCAAGACCGGGCAGTTACTACATGGAGAACCAAGACTGGGAGCTGAGCTGTCCTGCATAGACTGCCTCCCCGTGGGGGCTTGGCCCCTTCGTTTCAGTCTTTAATGAAAAGCCCCACTGTCACCTGTAGGATGAGGTGGCAGAGGAAGCCTGTGGACTCTGTGCCCTCCATACAGCAACTCTGGACAGACCACAGGTGAAAGCCCTCTGCTGCATGGGCCCCTGCTCTGGCATTTACCAGGCTCCCTCTGTGGGCCTGGGGTGTGCTCATGGAACAGAGCTTCTCTGCCCTGTCATCTGCAAACAATCGCCACCACAGTGCCACCCTTAACTCTCCACTACAGGGGCTGGCAAACTACAGTCCACAGGCCAAATCCAGCCACTTCCTGTCTGTGTCAATAAAGTTTTATTGGGACACAGACACACCGATTCATTTCTGTATCATCCATGGCTGCTTACAGGCTACAATAGCAGAGCTGAGTAATTGCTATGAGACTGTATGGCCAGCAAAGCCTAAGATAGTTACTATTTTGCCCTTTATAGACGAATTTGCCAATCTGTAATCTACTGGATAGTCCTCAGGCTGGTTGAAGAGAAGAAGGAACCAATATTTTTGAGTACCTACTTTTTGCTATGTCTTTAAAAACTCCTAAGAGAGTTTTTATTTCTTTTACCCAAAGCAAAAGTAACAATCCTATTCTGATAAAATTCCATGTTGAAAATTCAAATTAAAAAAACTGATATTTTGTGTGTGTGTGTATATATATATATATATATATATATATATATATATATATATATGAGTGTGCGTTTATATGAAATTACTTATCATCTGAATTTTCACCATCCGGAGATAAACATTGTTAACATTTTGTTGGACACCATTCCAGACACACATAGACACATGAATATATGTGTATAGATTTACATGTGTGTGTGTGTATATATATTTTCTACATAAACAAGATCATGCTACACATGCTCTTTTGTAACCTGCTTTTTGCATCGAACAATATATTACAGAACTCTTTCCATGTGAATGAATATAGATATAAATAGGCTAAATAAAAGCAGAAGAAAGAAGCAAGATAGAAGCAAAATTCAATAAACTTTTCTTTTCATAGAAGAATGATAGTGCCATTAATCTCATATATTCATTTAGCAAGTATTTATTGAGTGGTTCCTACATGCCAGGCTGGGAACACAATGGAGAGAAATACACCTTGAGCCTCTGTCCACTTGTCTTATAGTCCAATGTGGGATACAGACATTTATCCTAATAATCCCATAATTACATCAGTTGCATGACGAAGATGCATAGCGTGCTACGTATGATTAATAATTTAGCCTGAGGAAGCGATCTAAGCTCAAGTGTGGAGTATGGGGAGGTGAATTGAGTATGTGTTTTTTTTTATTTTACTGCTCTGACATCCTGGGGCCTTGCTGACGCTGGAAGGGACTGCCCCTCCAGGGGTCGGCTAATTCCTAGAGTTAGCAAATGACTCACCCTGGAGCACATCTTTCATATGCAAACCAACATGGGCCCCCCTAGCCCCCCACTACCTCTTACATGCCCAGCCACTATCCCTCTGCCCTAATGACTCGAAGGCCAGGTACCAGACAACCAGGGACAGTCCTGCCGAAAGGATTCAAACTAGCCAATCCCAAACTTGCTAAGCTTGCCTACCCCGCCTGCCTCATTCCTTCCTCCCCGTGCAATCCACAAGAAAGGCTCTCACCCACGTTTTCCCCTCGCTCCTTCTGCTTCCTGACCCACACTGATGTTGCTCTGTATGGCCCTCCGCGGTGTGCCCTGCCTCCTGTTTCTAGGGATCTGTGAGGATAAAAACTTCTTCCTTCATGACAGTCATTTCTATGTCTGTAGGTCTTACCAAACCTGATTAAAATAAATCCCGGGTACATTTTAAAGCAGCAGGAGTCTGTCAGGTGGGTATGCGCAAAAATGGGGAGCTATTGTGGGATGGCAGATGGTTCAGGGATGCCTAAACCTTGGTGGATGGTTCTGACCATTCCACTGAACTTCTGTTGCCAGGATCCACAGGAGATGGTCACCATGCTGGGTACAAAGAGCATCCAGCAGCGGCTGGCTTCGTGGAACCACTGTTTAATACACTGTGATAAATGGTGTAGTCAGGAAGTACGCGGTGTTCATAGTGCAAAAAGAGGGGGACTTGATCCTGCCTCACAGGAGAAAAAGAGTATCAGAGAAAGTCTCCCAGACAAAATGACACCCACATGGAGTTCCAAAAGGTACGGAAAAGTTACCCAGGAGAAGCAGGAAAAGGCGAGGACGGGTGTGTCCCAGGACAAGAGCAGACAGCATGACGTGTTAGGGAATTACTGGGCAAAGTGCACAGGCGGAGTGACATGGAGGAAGCTGGAGAGGACACAGGGCCTGGAACATCACAGCTGTGGTTTAGACTTCATCCTGGAGACAACCCAGAGCCACTGAAGTCTTAGGCAAGGAGCAACAAGTCTGATTTTTGTTTTAGAAACACCTGCTGTGTGGAGAACGGATCAGAGGAGGGCAAGACAGCAGAGAGGAAGACCAGGAAGGAGGCAGGTGGGATGGTCCAAGGGAGAGTTAATGGGGCCTGAAGTGGCAGCAATGGAAACGGAATGGAGGAAGCAGATTCAAGAGAGTGGCTGGAGAGAGGATGAGGGTCAAGGACGACATGGGGTTATGATCTGCACCTCTGGAAGGTGGTACCACCATCCACCAAGGAATGAGCCACAGAAGAGAGGAAGCCAGTCGCAGGTGAGGAGAGGGGAAGTGCCAAGTTCAGTTTCAGAGTCTTACAGGACATCCAAAAAGACATACCCCACGGAAAGCTGCAAGCAGGATCCAGAGCTTAAGAAAGATGGCAAGTCGGAGACCTCATTTAGACACAGTTGTACACTCTCTCCATCACTATCATTTGGTACGTATGTCTCCAGGTCCTGAAGTATCTCATTCAAAACTTCTTCCCGGCTTTGCCTGAGCCTTGCTGTGGTTTTTCCTGCCTTTTTTCTACATTTTCTGTTTCTAATCCTGAGGAAGTCAGTCATGCAAGACATAATGAGAATGCTGAGACTTGCCTGTGTTGATCTGAATTTTGGCACAAGATTCATAAAGAGAATAATGACTTTTATGCTCAGATGAGGAAACTGAGGTTTGGCCAGGTCAGAACCACCCACTGGACCAAGAAAAGACATGAGATATGAGCTATATATATATGTGTGTGTATATAATACACAGATCTTCTTTGACTTATAATGGAGTTAACATTTTGACAAACCCATCATAAGTTGAAAATATCGTAAGTTGAAAATGCATTTAATACATCTAACCTACCGAACACCATAGCTTAGCCTAGCCTGCCTTAAATGTGCTCAGAACACTTACATTAGCCTACGGTTGGGCAAAATCATCTAACACAAAGCCTATTTTATAATAAAGTCTTGAATATCTCGTGCAATTTGTTGTATCTCAGTCTTCGCCCCGGGATCACGTGCATCATATTGTCTAGAGCTAGCTTGGGAAAAGATCAAAATTCAAAATTCCAAGTATGGTTTCAACTGAATATGTGTCATTTTTGCACCATTGTAAAGTTGATCAATTGTAAGTTGAACCATTGTAAGTCAGGGGACCATCTGTATATATATTTATTTATTATAAGGAATTGGCTCACATGACTACGGAGGCTGAGAAGCCCTAAGACCTGCAGTCTGAAGACCTGAGACCCAGGAGAGCTGATAGTGTAAGTTCAATGCAAGTCCGAAGGCAAGACAGGACCAGCATCCCAGCTGGAAGACTGACAGGCAGAGAGGGAAAATTCTCTCTCCCTCTGCCTTTTGTTCTATTCCTGCCTTCAATGGACTGGATGAGGCCCACCCACATTTAGGGAGGGCAATCTTCTTTCCTGAGTCTACCAATCAATATGTTAATCTCATCCTGAAACTCCCCCACAGACACACCCACAATAATGTTTAGTCAAATATCTGGGCACCCCATGATCCAGTCAAGTTGACATGTAAACTTAACCATCACTGAGGGGAACTACGGCCCCAGGCCAAAT
The DNA here is from genome assembly GCF_041296265.1 of Equus caballus. Taxonomy (NCBI): domain Eukaryota; kingdom Metazoa; phylum Chordata; class Mammalia; order Perissodactyla; family Equidae; genus Equus; species Equus caballus. The sequence continues at coordinate 105,233 of NW_027222392.1, read as the reverse complement.
CTAGTGGCCATCTAGTGATAAAGTTTTATTGTAACACAGCCATGCATAGGGTATTACCTATGAGTGTTTTTGTACTACAGCGGCAGCGTTGAATAGTTAGAACAGAGACTATATTGCCTGAAAAGCCTAAAATATTTACTATTGAGCCCTTTATACAAAAGGTTGCTGACCCTTTCTCTAGAAAATACTTCTGTTCTTTTTTCCAATGACTGGAACTCCTGAGACTGGGAAAACCAACTGTCATTGTCCCAGCTTACTGCACATTATATGGCAATCCACTCTCCCATCTTTAATTCAAAGCTAGCTTTGGCTGACACAGTACTAGTTAGCAGTTACCAGGCTTGAGTACCTACTGCGCGTCAGACACAGTAAGGGCAGCCTCACTCTCCTCCCACCTTCTCGCATGGTAGACATTTTCCTCACCATTTTGCAGATGAAGAAATAGAGGCTCAAAACTTTGAAGGTACTTGCTCGAGGTTACACAGCTAGTAAGCGATGAGGCCAATTACACACCTGGGTCAGACGCTCTTCAAAAGCCTTGCTTTTTCCACTCCAATCTGCTGACCTCCAAGAAAGAGGGCTCAAGGCCGGGGGGCAGCACTCTGTGTCTGACGCCAGTGGACACAGCAGGGTGTCGCCTAGAAGAGCTTGGAGTTCCACTTCCTCTCCACAGAGGAGTTGAATCAGACTGTCAACAGCTGTAACTGCTCCTGCTTTCATTAAAGAATACACAATGTCCTTCCACTTTCCCTTTATAGGCTGAGTATCATGGGACTGGGGATTGAAATTCCGAAGAAGCCAGCAACTGTCTGCAGTGTTAACAATTTGGGCATGGGGTTCTCAAAATCATTCAAGGGCAGGTTCAGAAAACTTGGATGTGATTCTCTGGGGGAAACTATGTAAAAAGAAAGAGACTTTGGGTTGGATAATAAATAACTGGGTGTAAAGACCTTTTAGGTCCTGGGGCTCTGTTAGTATCATTTATCATCTCAGTATTGACAGGAAACGAGTTGGGCCATGTTGAAAGAATTAAGATACAGAATGTGATGAGAATTTAAAGGTGAAAGAGAGCATGGTGTGTTCAGAGAACTAAAAAGTTTCAGTCAATTGGAGCACAGAATGCAGGTAGGGAGCAGCAACGAATGAGGTGGGAGACAAATTATTCACATTTACACAGGGCAAGAGAAACAAACGCATTAAATGGCTATGATGTACTGAGGATGTCCACACAAATTAGATTGATCATCCTAGTCATGCTCCAGCAAGTATGTGAGGTGAGAATTAGCCCTCATTTAAAAAATGACAACTCGGACAATACATTACAAAATCGTGTTCGTATAATAATAATAATAATGATGATAATGATAATGATATATGCTAACCACTTAGTCTGTGTCAAGCAACAGGCCAAGTTACTTGCAAATATCTGCTCATTCAATCGGCCCAAGACCCTGAATGAGGGGTCAGATGCACACTGCAGTCCATGGGCCGAACCCCACCTGTGAGCTAAGAATGGTTTTTACATTATTAAGTGGTTGGAAAAAAAACTAAAAGCAAAAGAAGGAGATTTTGTGATGGGAAAATTACATGAAATTCGAATTTCAGTGTCATGGAATAAAGCGCATTGGAACACAGCCACGCTCATCCGTTTACGTGTCTGTGGCTGCTTTAGAACCAGAACGGCAGAGGTGGGTGGCTGCAACAGAGAACAGATGTCTTGCAGAGCCAAAAATATTTACTATCTCCTGTCCCTTCAGAATTTGCTGACTCTAGCCCAGGAGACAGGTATGCACTCCTGTTAGACCCAGTTTACTGGTGGAAACAGAATTTTAGGGAGCACCCTCTCTGGCTGTGTTTCAGAGCTGGTAAGCAATAGAACGGTGGTTAGAAACCAGTACTGGGATCCCAGACACCCCCTTCTAAATAAGCCCCCACACTGCCTCCCACCGACCGCCCCTGCCCATGTATGTTTGCAGGACGCCCCAAAACTCTTCTGAAGATTCGGTGATGAGGACAGTCGAGACATAAACTGACATTCCTGGGGAAATACAGGCAGGACACTCCAACAGATAATTCACAAACGATCAATAATGGTTTGTAAAAAAGATAAATGAGCCACTTGTAATAAAATAAATGCAATTAAAACAAATAAATATAATATTTTAAATTATGAAGTTAAGATTTTAAATGATGACGTTGGAATACAGGACAAACCTGTAAAATTCACTGCTGCTGAGGGTATGGTTTTCCAGATACCCTTATACACATTTGGTGGAAATATAAACTGGAACAAACTTTCCAGAAATTAAACTGGCAGCATTATTCAACTTCTTCCCTAATGAAACCAGACAAGTTTCTTTTATTTAGTTCCCTTTATTTAATAGTTCTACCTCTAAGAATCCATCTTCGATAAATGATCTGAGATGTAAAGAAAGACACTGTTTATGCGAATCATGGAATGCTATTAATAAATACAGGTGGTCCACTCATAGGTAAATAAATTATCTTCCTATATCGTACTACTCAGCCCACGTAGCCATTTTTTAAAATCATGTTTTTGAAACTATTTAATGTGTGAGTTTTATTCTGGGTGAGATCAGAATCCATAGAGAGATCTGACAGAGAAGGGACATTTAGAAAGTCTCTCTCCCCGCCATGCAAAGAATAAGTTGGGGGCGGGGCAGATCACCTGTTAGAAGGCTACACAATACTCTGGGGGAGAAATGATGCTGGCTCAGACCAGTGTGGTTACAGTGGAAAGAAGTCTTCTGGATATTTTTCAAAAGCAGAGAAGACAGGATTCACTGCTGTGTTACTGGATACACATGGTGAGCGAAGAGGTCATGGATGATTCCAGGCCTCTGACCTGAGCAGCGGGGTGAATGGGAGCAGCTCCTTACTGAAATGGGGAAGCCAGTGTTGGAGGACGTTTGGGAAGAGAAAGGAACAAATAAATAAGCATTTGGTTTGGGTACATTAAGTCTAAAATTATCATTATGGTAATTTCATGTGATTCTATAACTTTGAATATGTCAGTGATCTCCTATTACAAGTTATTTAAGGACCAGAAATGTAAAAAATTTTTTTCTGCTTTTTGGTGAGGAAGATTGGCCCTGAGCTAACATCTGTTGCCAATCTTCCTCTTTCTTTTCTTTCTCCCCAAAGCTCCCCGATACATAGTTGTATATCCTACTTGTAGGTCCTTCTAGTTCTTCTATGTGGGATGCTGCCTCAGCGTAGCTTGGTGAGTGGTATGTAGGTCTGCGTCCAGGATCCAAACTGGTGAACCCTGGGCCACCGAAACAGAGCATGCAAATGTAACCACTACACCACCAGGTCAGCCTCTACAATTTTTTTAAATGGCAATTTTTCTAATCACAATTTTTTGTTAAGGCATATAAAATAACACATTCATTATAGAAAATTTGGAAAATAAAAAAAAATACACAAAGGAAATAGAAATTGTTTGTAATGCCCCCTCTCACAGATAACCACTGTTATATCTCGCCTGCAGACAACAAATCCCATGCTGTGTTCTTGGAACATGGTCCTCAGTCACTGAAGGACCCTCAGAGGGGAGAGTTTCTCTGTCACCTGAGCTTTCAGAATCCAGCACCTTCCTTTGCTGGCTTCTCAGTCAGGACACATTTTCCATCCTGAAATCCAGACTGAAGGACCTCTCTGGAGGAACTTGCATCATGTAGTTTCTGAGCCTCGATTTCAACATCATTTTCATGTTGTCACCGAGGCCTTCCCAGGATGTGGTCCTGGAAAGTGGCCAGGCAGCTTCGTGCCTCCATGCCCTGGGATGCTACCCGGGACACGACAGAGGGCAGTTAGAAACGGCTTGAGCACAAACGGTCCTGGAGACCACACAGGGCCCTCTGATGTCTCACCAGATCTAGTGTCAGATACAGTAGTACCAACTAATGGCTCGATGACTGATAAAATGGTATTTAGATAAAGACAGCTCAGAAAGATTTAAAGGTGACTTCTCAAAAAGAGAGGCTGACAGATTATGGAGAAAAATGGAGAATATATAAATTTCAAATTCCTTCAGTTGTGGAACAAGTATGGATAAGAGCCTCGTCTCTGGTCAGAGCTGGGCAAGGAGCTGAGGCAGGTCTGAGCTGGGCCCTGCCCTACGAGCAAGCCATCTTGTATGTGTAATCCTCAGGAAGACAGACTTTTCCATGCCTCTGAGAGCTCGTTTGCTGAGAGGGAAGGGCCACTTATTAAGCATTCAGACACTGGCGCTCCAGCAGATTGTTGAGGCCATGGGCTATGAAGCCAAATAGCCTGGGGTCGTGCTCTGCCAATTATTAGCAAGTCACTCAATGAACCTTTCTGAGTGTCAGTTTCCTCACCTGTAGAATGGGGATGATAAAAGCCCACAAAACTGTTGAGTTCTTAAGAAGTACTCAGTAAATAGTAGCATTTGTGTGTTTGTGTGTGTGTGTGTGTGTGTGTAACTGTCAAGTATTCAAGGTCAGCAACATCATCCCATCTTCATATGAGGAAATTGAGGTGCAAAGGGTTAAATGATGTGCCCAAGGTCAGAACAAGGCACTGGGATCAGACTCATTAACATTAGCCCTCAGTTCTTAGGACTGTTTTCCAGGAGCCAAGCAGTAATCAGACTGGGCGGGAGAGAATGGGGTCTCTTAGGGGCACAACTTGGAGAAGGGAATTGAAGGAGAAATAGACTGGCTTCTCGCGCTGGATTTCCTTTCCATTGGATTGTTGTGACCAAGAAAGATAACCTCTTTTCTGAACTTTAATAGGTAGCTCCAGAGCCTTCCACCTTGTGCCCTCCCCTCCAGGCCATACAGCTATCCTACGACATTGCTCAGCTTAAAAGTCCTTCCTGGCTTCTCACTTCACAGGAGAGGGACTCCACACTGCTGTCACAATCTGGCACTAACCTAATTTTCCAACCTTCAAGTGTCCTGCTTTCCAGGCAAACTGAGCCATTGCTAATCCCTGTGCACATCCAGGGCCTTCCAGCTCCGCCTCCCTGCCCTCCCCTGACTATAGGACAATCATTTTCTACTCTGTGGTCTTTGTTTTTCAAATGAACATCCATCCCCCAGGGCGCTGGGCATTCTTTGAGGAAGGATCCACTTATAATTCATGTGCTCCTAGTTACAGCTCTAGTAATTCCACTAGCAATGAAGATGGGGACTTTGATATAGTAGGCAACAATGAATACTTGTTGAAAAAAATGACATAAATAATAATGTTAGTAATAACAATAAGCTAAGAGTTATTAAGTGTGAACTATGTCCCTGACACTCCTCAAAATGCTTCACACGCATAACTCATTTAATCCTCACAACCACTGTGAGGGGCAGTTTCCGACAGGCTCCCGTGGATCCCTCACGCCTTCTGGCAGTCACACCATGTCTAATCCCCTCCCCTGAGTGTGGGCTGGACCTGGTGACTTACTTCTAATGAACAGAATACACAAAAGTGATAGGATGCCACCTCTGAGGTTAGGTGACAAAAGACTAGGACTTCCGGCTGGCTGGCACTCTCTCTTTTCCTCTCACTTGCTCTCTCTGATCATCAAACTGACACGCTGTGAGCTGCCTTACGTAGAGATCCATATGGCGAGGGACCATGGGAAGCTCCTGGCCAACAGCTTGGGACTAACTGAGAGCTGGAACTCAGACCCAACCATCGGAAAGCAACCGTATCCTGACAACACCGTCTTGACTGAGCTTGGAAACTGACCCACCTCAAGCCTTCAAGTCAATGCAGCCACAGCTGAGCCCGTGACTGCAGCCTTGAGAGAGGCCCAGAGCCAGAGGACCCACATGGGCCGTGCCTAAGCTCTTGACCCACGAAAACTGTGAGATGGTAAATGTTGTTTTTCAAGCCACTGAGTTTTGGGGTAATATGTTACACAGCAATAGATAGCCAATACAACCACTTAAGTACTCTAGTTACTACCCCATTTTTTAGATTAGTAAAGCAAGGCCCAGAATGGTTCAGCAATTTCATGCAAATCATGCAGCTCATAAGCAGCAGAGCCAGGATTTGACCCAAGGCAGTCTGGCTCCAGAATCTTCACTCTCGGTCCCTATGCTATAAGAATGGAGGGATGAACAGTTGGATGGTATTCTCCTTTCCCTCGCTGGAGGGGCCTGGTGCTCACCCCTGAAGGAGCCAAGGGAAGTGGCAATCTCACTATTAACCTCATCAAACTGTACCATCAGCCCAGACAGAGCATTTTACCAACAAGTAGCCTCTGCAAGAGTGTCCATGTCTAATGCCTGGGTGGGAGGCGAGCGAACAAGGGGTGGGAACAGATTGCATGAGGCAAGGACAGATGCCATAATGCAACAGTGGCAAGCTGCGTATCTCACCATATGAAGTTAGGGCATAGGTAACTATTCTCCGTCTCCCTCAAAAGAATGTAAAGTCCTCAAGCAAAGAATTTCGTATTATTAATTTTCACATCCCTAGTGCCTCGTAGGGGCTTGTTGTATAAAGGGTGCTGGTAGAAAGGGTGTCATATAAATGGCGTCCCTATTAAAGGAATGATTGAGTGAATAAATGAAACAAAAAAATGAATGAATGGATAGATGAATGAAGTGAGTTTATGATGACATGGATGTATTTAACCATGAGCTTCTTTAATATCTAATTCATGTATAAAGTGATTTTTTTCAAAGGCCAAAACACTTCCTTCACTTTAAAACAATTGGAGGAAGGGGAAAAGGAAACTAATTAATTGAGCAATTATGATGTTCCAGGCCTTGTCCTCAAATTGTGTTTAATCGCCACAACAGTTTGACTGTCCAATTTCCATTTTGCAAAGGGGAAACTGAGGCTCAGACTGCTCATGGGTCTGCCCAGAGTTACACAGAGTGCCAGATATCCGAATCCGTCATTTCGGACTCCAAAGGCCATTCCTATGCTGGCCCCGCCATTCATGCCTGCTAGATGAACGGGTTGGGGAAGGGAGGGTGCCCATGTTTAGGATGAGAGTCCCCCCTCCGGCCCCCGGTCTGTCACCAACAGTGAGAGTGCCGTCCATTTATGTGTTCAGTCCACAGGACTGCCACTGCAGCACTGCTCCACGCTCTGGGGGCAGCACATTTGCTTGGGGTTGAGGCTGGGATGGAGCTCTGCTCCTAGGAGCTCAACACAGGTGCCTGGACTCAGAGCGTGTGACCGTGCTGGCGCTCACACTGAGTAATCAGCTGGTTTTCCCAGGCTCCCAGATGATCTGAAATGGGGACCATCTGCTCCTTCTCAGTACATGGCAAGCTTAAGTTCAAGCTCATGCTATGGCAAGCCCTTCATTTCCCTTAGGAAAAAAGAAGGGAAAGGGCACGAAACTGCAGCGTCTGCAGTGTGCCAGCCTGGTACACGCACACTGCTCCTTCAATAATGGCCTGTGCTGCTGACTTACCACCGCGTTCATTTTATGGAGGCGAAGCTGACCCTCAGAGAGGCGAAGGGACTTGCCCCAGCTCACAGCCAGGAAAAGAGGAGCTGGAATGAAATGAGGCCACCCAGCTCTAGAGCACAGACTCTTCACCCCACTGCTGCACTGTCCACTGACTGCTCTGCAAAGCACTTTTGTGCACATACACACACACACACGCATGCACACATGACCATGCTGCCACTCCCACCAGCTCTGCACAGGTAGACTGCAGGGCTCCCAGCAGGGTCCCCACCAGCCCAGGAGGATAGCACTATTTCTGAATGAATTCAGCTAGAAGCCTCCATATGGCCAGGATCCCAGAACATCCCTGTCTCAAATATCTATTCCAGACGGAAAAGTGCCCCAAACCCTGTGTTCCGAAGACTTTGGGCCCATGATATGGAAGCACGAGAGATGCTCTAAAGGAACACTAAACCAGTAGTAACTCACATGTGGATGTGGCCGGTATATAACGTAAGTGATGACTAGCAGTAGTAACTATGATCACTAGCACTAATAAGTAGAGCTTTAGTTGGATAGTGACTAACCACCAGACACTATTCTATGTATCTCACCTGGATTAACCTATTAATTCCTCATAGCAACCTTGTTTTATGAATTTTAAAGTTGAGGAAATACAACGCACACAGGGGTTAAATAACTAGCCCAAAGTCACACAGCCAGTGAGAGACAGGAGCAGGATCTAAACCCAAGCAATTGAGATCTAGAATCTGCACTCTTAAATACTACATTATACTACTTATCATTGACATGAATACAGGAAGGAGGCGGTGTGTCAGAAAACAAAAACACGAATGAAATACTGACAGCTGTCACTCAAACTCAGGGAAACAAGAGTGTATGGAGCAGAGGGGGTGATGAGGGAAAGGGGCAAATTGGGGGGCTCATGCCTCATCTGGGGGGGCAGCCACTGCTCATCTCCCCCTGCTTGCTGCCTTGTGGGAAGATGGCTGCTGTGTTTCCAGAGCGCCTGGTTTTGCAGAGACACCAGATGCCCTGATCTGCAGTGGAATGTCTGGATGTTAAACGTCAGCACTGTGCTGGCCGTGCAGGACACACTGCAGGCCTCGTTTCCTTGCAGGCTGCCTGTGTGCAACTCATCCTCAGAACGAGCAGGTCTCAGGCCATGAGCCCTCCCCTTCATTAGGCAGTCCTGCCATCTCACTTAATTCTGATCTCGAGACTCTTCCTGACCCCAAGTTAAGATGTACCCCATCCCGCACCCACCCCGCTTCCTTCCCTCCCTGAAAGGGCCTCCACTTCTGTAATCAGAGAGATTAATCCCTCTTCCCTCTGACGGCCCTCCACATATTTTGATCATTGGAATGATTTCTGAGCTGACATAAATCTGATCCCGTCTAACAAGAATGATAAAGGGGGCACCGTATTCACAGGTGGATTAGAGTAGCCGAGAGCCGCAGCCTCTGGAGCAGCTCAACAAGCCCCACCGGCCCCAGGGCTCCATGAAGGCGGGCACAGAGGCCTTGAGCCACACACTCCCCATCCCCATCGGGGATCCCGACTCCACCACTGAGCCAGCTGTCTCAACCTTATCTTTCCCCTCTTCTCGCCTGAATCCAGGAGGTGATTCTCACATTAACTCACCCAGATGAAGGCAAACTAGTGATAACTTTATTAGGATTTTTGCAGGAAACGGGCTAAAGAGAAACACACCAAAACCCTAATCATGCTTATCTCCTGCTAAGAGAGAAGATTTGTGGGCAATTTTGTTAACTTTTCCTTTTGCTATTCCTAATTTTCCTAAAAGCACATTGTAGGATTTCTATCATAAGTCCGTAATAAGTGAAATAATAAAATATTTTGAATTTCCGATTTTAAAATAAGAACTATAAAATCCAGTTCTTGCTCTGGACCAGTGGTTCTCAAACTTGAGCCTGCACCAGAATCACCTGGAGAGCTTGTTAGAGCTTAGATTTCTGGAGCCCAACCCTAGAGTTTCTGAAGCTGCAGGGCTGGGGAGGAGCCCAGAAGTTGTGGTTCTAGAAAGCTCCCAGGCTACAGTGATGCTGCAGGTCCGGGACCACTGCTCTGGAACATTCTGAATATACTCACCAAAGTTAGGTAAGGGCAGCTTCAGCCTCCAGTGTCCGCCCAGACACTTCACCTCAGAACCGGAGCCTTTACTGAGCTGGTTCCAGGGGGCTCTACGCAACACGTTCCAGGTATATCCACCTCTCCACTGCCACCCAGTACATCTCACATTTAGGTAGAGCTGGGCAGGCATGTGTTACAAGACCGTCTCCCTGCCACCAGACTACCCACCTTCCCAGAACAGAAATGGAGGGCAGTGATGGAATTCTCACCTCTAGCCAACGGGTAAATTCACTGCAACTTTCAGATGCTCGTCATCCGGTCACCCCCCAGTCAAAAACCAACCTGTCCAGCTGCTGGCCTACCTGCAGGAGCTCATGCTACCTGTGGAGATAAAGAATCCAGGGGCAGGCCACCCACGGAGCACCCCAGGTCCAAGTCTGTGGGTAGGAACATGAGGCACAGTCTTCAAGGGAGGAAGAGGCTTGATGCTCCAAGTGGTAGAGCTGCTCCACTGGGCCCTGTCAGGAGTCAGAGGATGCTTTCACGGGCTTATTTTGGAGAAATACGCTGGTCTCACCAGCCCTCTAATGGGGAAGAATTATAACATTATTGCACAGTGAGAGGCAGATAAGCATTGGTGGTGAAACATGCAGGCAGTGACGTCAGAACTGAATGAGTTCAACATACCCAGTTGTATGACGTTCTAGTCATGTGACCTGGAGGATGGCCCTGAACGTCCTTGGGCCTCAGTTTATCCATCTGCAAAATAGGTATAATCCTGCCATTTTAATGGATTACTACGAAGATTCAATGACTTGCCCCACATACTACATTTAGAATAGTGCCATGGCACATGGGAGGCACTCATAAATGTTAGCTGCCATTTTCTGAAACAGGGGCACACTGTTAAATTTAATAATATAGACAGGGAAGTACTTGTAAAGAGTTCTGTATGTAAAAAGACATGATGTTGCAACCAAGTATACTAGTAAATATCTTGTTCATTATGATTTTGAGTAAAGAATAAACGCTTCAAGCCAGTACAGGTAGGTAAGCATGACATGGAGAGTGAGAAGGAAATTTTGCTTAACAAGATATTTGAAGAAACAGGCATGATATAAAAGGAAAGGACTCAGCAAGGAAGAGTTTTGCGGAAGACAGCAATGGAGCTCACGGATGGAAGGGTCAGAGCTATTCACAGAAGGAAATGCATGTGCCCGTGGACTCAATGACTTACTTCTTGGGCATGAAATATCCCAACTCGGGAATCCACACTGCCTCACTCGTTCTGATTAGGGACATCCCTGTGTGGCAGGACTTCTGGCCCTGGAGATAGCAGAGCCCCTCTGCTCATGGCTTTGTGAGCGGACTTGCCTGGCAAAGGATCCGGGATGCTGAAGTTAACATCCACTACCTCTGCTGCACCTCCTTCAAAAGGGGCCAGCCTCCCAGACACGCTGATGGGGATCTTCCACCTCCAGCTCCCCAGCTCCTTTATACACCGAACACAATGTGCATCTCTAGAGCTGAACTCCCACCTTCTTTTAACGATGTGCATCACTAGAGCTGAATTCCCACCTTCTTTTATCTGTTACAATGTCCCCCGTGAACCTGAGTGTCTTCAGCACAGAGATTCAGCCTGATTCATTGTAATGCACCTAGTGCTTAGCCTTTTGCCTTGCACATAGCTGCTACTTATTAGCTATTTGTGGAATAGATGAAATACAAGGAATAAATGGTTAAGTGATATATACGAACATCATGTAATCGTTACAACATATCATCAAGAAAACTGGCAAGATGAAATAATGTTTATAAGCTAATGTTACATAAAACTACAGGAAGCAAGGTGATGTGTATGCTCTGATTGAATTGATGGGGAAATATTTCCTTCTGGGCTGAAACTGGAAAAGGAATGTACAAGAAGCATTGTACTGAACAATTATCCCTTACTAAGCGGCAGGACTCATGAGCATTAAAAGTCCAAGCTCTCAAGCCAGCTTTCTTGGGATCAAAACCCTACTCTACCATTTCTAGCTGTGGGACTTCGGGCAGGTATATAAGTATGCCTCAGTTTCCTCTTCTGCAAAGTGGGAGATCATAGGGCTGCATGAGCGTTTTGTAAGTTGAAACATGTCCGGCACTTAAAACAGTGTCTGTCACAATGCTGCATACATTTTTAAGATGAGAGGATTGGGGACATTTCTTTTTAATGCTCTTTAATTTTGTTATATCGGATGGTCCATTTTCAAGGGCACTCATGAAATCCTGCCCACAAAGAACACCAAATCACCTCGCCAGCTCCTCCTCCCCCAACGCGAGATTAGCCGACCTCCAGCAAGACTGTCCTCACTCAACCAAAATACCTTCAGGTCTGCAAAGGACAAGGATGCAGAGCTACAACGGGAGGACGTTTGCCTCCAGCATTACAGCACTAAGTTCTTTGATGATTTCAAGAATAAAACGCAGACGGAATCCCTGTGGATACACGCTGTTATGTCAAACTCACTGATGGTATCTGGTCTATCTAGGAATGGGAAATTCACAGGTCGGGCAAAGGCAGCAAGAACAGCTTGAGATGGGCAGTTGGAGGGCAAGTTTGAGGTCCAGCTGTACCAATAACTGGCTGAGGTTTCTTTTTCTCAGACTATAGTGGGAATATTCCCAATATTGCGGGGCCATATGTGCCAAGACTGTACACAGGGGCAGGAGTTTAGATAGTCGATCTGAGACACTAATTAAGGAGGGGGTGGAAAGGCTAGAAGCTAGAGTAGAAGGTAAATCATGGCGGCAGACATGGATGTTCAGCAGTCAGGAGCACAAAGAACTGGAGTTGGCCAGAGAAGCGGCAGACACCTTCAGCCTTGCACGGGGAACGGTCCTGGTTCATGAGTGAAATCTGGAAACTCAAGATTCAAGCTGCTGCATCTCCCTGCTTGCAATGTGGGGTCCAGGGGTGATGCCAAAGTGACATACATCAAGAAAGTGATTTTGCATCGGTTCAGAAGCCCACCATTGCTTTCTAGACTGGACTTGATTTTTATTCCTTTTGCTACTGCTGCCCTGGAACTTATCCCTGGCTTACTCTCTGTTTTGGTATAACTATGCTTTCCTCTGCATCCCAGATGGGAGGAGGAAGAGAGAAGTAATAGCAGTACTCTTAGCAGGTTTTGAGTACTTAGTAGTGCTAGACGCTGGACTAAGCACATAAGTGATGATGCTGTATGTATTAACTCGTTTAATCACAACAACTCTATGAGACAGTGTGAGAGATTCTGAGCATTCACCAGTGACACCTCCACATCTCCCAGCCTGCCTCGGCTTGGTTGGCCATGTAGCTTGTTCTGAATGGAGCAGAACAATGCATGCCACTCCAGGCTGAGATGGATAAGTATCCATCTTGATGCCCCCATGTTTTCCAGGCTGGACTTCAAGATTAAGGATTCCAGAGTAGTGGAGCCAAATGATGGACATGGCTGGATCCCTGAGTTATTGCTTCAAGGAGAGACATCCAGGAAAGATGTGAGACCTCCATCAGTTTGTATGAGCAAGAAATGTTTATTGCTGTTAGGCACTGATATTTGGTTTTGTTTTTTTAACAGAAGCTAGCATGAGCTAATTACCCTGACAAAAACAGGTGGAGACTGTTGTCACACCCACCTTACAGATGAGAACATTGAGGCAAAAGAGGATAAGTAACATGTCCAAGGTCGCAAAACCAGTGAGTGGCAAGGCTGAGACTGAGCCCATGTCCATCGGGATTTGGGAATCTGTTCTTCCTTTTTTTCCCTCACCTTGTTCATAGTTTTGGTGGCTCTGTTCACATTTTCCAAGATGGATTTCATCTCGAACCAGTTCCAAGAGTTGACGTGAGCCCCACTGGGGAACTCACTCCTTTTTGTCCTCCCCGGATGTATATGAAAGCTGCCCACATCAGAAATTATACTGAAGATGCTACTGAGTGTGTTCAAGAACTATTTGTCTGCAATTTCCTTCTTTTTATAATCACATACTACAATCACACCTGGCTACAGAGAGAATTAGTAACCAAAAATCTTGCAAGTTGTCTAAAAGCCTAATGAGTTTTATTTTCTAAATGTCAACATCATCATCACACCTTGCATACCTGTTCTTCACAGTTTACAGAGAAAATATACATATATAATTAGGAGCTAGAAGGTGGTACAGCAAAAAAGTTAAGGGCATGCACTTGTTAAGTCAGGGAAAACTATCTTTCTGTCCAACTCTTTCATTTATTTACTGTGTGACCAGAAACAAGTCACATAACCTCTCTGTGTATCAATTTACTCCTCCTCCTCCTTTTTTTTTTTTTTTTTGTTGGTGAGGAAGATTGTCCCTGAGCTAACATCTGCCACCAATCCTCCTCTTTTTGCTGAGGAAGAGTGGACCTGAGCTAACATCTGTGCCCATCTTCCTCTATTTTATATGTGGGACACCTGCCACAGTATGGCTTGATGAGCAGTGCGTAGGACCACGCCCGGGATCTGAACCTGAGAACCCCGGGCCGCTGAAGTGGAGTGCACAAATTTAACCGCTACACCACCAGGCTGGCCCTTACTCCTTCTTTATAACAGAAATTTATGTTGTTAGGTTGCTCTGATAATTCAGTAAAATAATACTTCGGATTCCTAGGTTTGAACTGGAGTAAGCTGGAGTGAAAAAAGCAGTGGGCACAGACATATTGCCCCTTCCCCTGGGTAAGAAACATATTCTGTGTAGTTATTATTAATTCTGATTTTTATTGTTCCCGGAGGGCAGGAAACACATCATGTTCATCTCTGTAGGCTCATTGTCTCTCAAAGAGTATGGGGTAAAATACGTGTTCAGTGACTGCTTTTGAAAGCGATGAAAGAATAAACCACACGGAGAGAAACCACACAAGGAATAATATGACCAGAAAAGCAGAGCAGGCGGAGGTCACACCACACTAGACATAATAAGCATGCCCACATCAGGGCTAGCTTGGGGAGCAGAAGCCTTCATCCTTCCCCTTGCTTCTTACCACCACTCAACACTCCCCCGGCTCCCACACAGAAGGAATAGTGTGCATCTGACAGACTCCGGGACACCTATGGGGCACATTTGCAATGGGGGTCCTGGCTGCGTACATACTAACAGATGAGCTCAAGAGACTGGATCTTGATCTCTTCTTTCTTCCAACCGTGCAGAAGATGGAAGATGCAGTAAATTGTCCCAGGGGCTGCTCTGAGGCCAGTGCTTTCTCTTGTCCTTCTATGGGTTAAAATTTGTCTCTTTTGGACTGCAGGAAGGGGAATCGGGGGGTGAGGAGAGAACAGGCCAAGCGCTTCAGCTTGATTCTCTGACATCCACAGCAGGAGTCTGGGTTTAAGCCCGGTTGGCATGTGTCTCCCAGGTTTCCTTGGACAGGCTTCTCTCCATTCATATTTCCTTCGGGAGCTCATGGGGAGGGGTGTTGGGCTGGGCAAGGCAAGTTAATAAAACCTCACTCCGATTTTTAACATTTATTATCTCATTTTCAACTCCTGACCACTCGGCATTTTGCTAATATTACTGGAATGCTCCCCGTTATAAGACCTGGAGGCCCAGGCTCTGATATCTCACATCATGGGGCCACAGTCACAGGGCAACTTTGTAGCCAAAGTGGGCATGCAACTCCGGCCTTCAGACTCCAAACCCAAACAATTCCAGGCATAGTTCCTCCAGGGTAAGGCAGACCAGGGGGCTTATTCTAATGGTCTCATGGACCCACCGGAGAATGACCCCCCTCCCATTTATTTTATCTAGAAGCAAAGTAGTACTTGAGAAACAACTGTAACCATGAATCCCACAGGATCACATCAGGTGTTGGGTTGAATACTGATGGTGTACATTTTCTGCTGTCCTTCATAATGCCTATCTTTTAGGTCGTGCCTCCCTCTCCCCAGACAGGTACCCTTTCTCTGGGTTCCTGGAGTAGATTGTATTGCCAAAGGTGGCAGCAGCAACAGCTCCTGTTCCAGAGGCTCTTCAGCAACGTGATCTTGTCAGTCCCCCATCAAGAGATGGAGTCGATTTACCTGTCCCTTGGCTCAGGGCTGGCCCTGTGACAGCTTTGACCAACAAAATATAGTAGAGTGACATTCTGGGGCCGCTAAGCTCGGACATTAAGAAGGCCCGGTAGCTTCTGCTTTTGTGCTTTGGAGGAAATCAGCCATCCTTCAAGAAGTCTGACTTCCCTGACACCGCAGAGCTGGGAGGAGCCAACAATAGCCACGAGACAAAGCCCCGTGCAGGAGCCACCCTGCCACTGCTGGGCTCCAGCAGAAAGCCAGCAAGGGTTTGCCAGCCTGGTGAGTGAAAGCATCTTAGAAGAAGATGCTCCAGTCCTGATGAGCCAGCGCTGTGGACGCTGCACAGATGAAAAGAAAGTCTGCCTAACTGCATTCTGCTCAAATTGCAGAATCATAAACAAAAATATGATTGTTATCCTTTAAGCCACTAAATTTCAACGAGGTTTGTTATGCAGCAGAGGTGGCCCGGAGTTCCCATGGCATTTGTCCCATCAGAGTAGTTATTATTCTGAACATTTATTACTGTCATATTATCTGTCTCTCTCCCTAAATTGACTCCCCAGGGCTTGGTTCCTGTGGAGTACCCAGAGTCTAGAACGGCGCCTGGCACACAGGAGGCCTGCAAAGACTCCTTGTGGAAAGAGGTGCATGGTGACTGTGAGGGGGCTCCACTTGGCCTGCCCTGCAGCCCACACGCCTGCGGTCATGCTACCTGGCTGCGCGTGGAATGAGACCTCCTAATCTAAGGAGTCCCTCTGTCTGTCTCCACATTGCAGATCTCACAGTAGGCTCCGAGAAAAGACTTTTGTTGTCAGTGCCGTCGAGTCGCTTCTGACTCCTCCCGCCCCTGTGGACTGCAGAGCAGAACCCTGCCCTGGTCTTTTTGCGGCATCCTCTCACCTTCTGGCGCTCTATCAGACTATGCTCTGCTGCTATTCATAGGGTTTTCCTGGCCAATGTTTTTGGAAATTCTTTCTAGTCTGTTTAGTCTGGAAGCACCACTGAAATCTGTCCACCATGGGTGACCCTGCTGGTGTTTGATACACCAGTGGCCAAACATTCAGCATTCCAGCAACACACGCCACCGCAGTCTAACCACCAACAGATGAGTGGTGTGGTTCTCTGACCAGGAAACGAACCGGGCTGTGGCAGTGACAGTGTTGGATCTTAACCACTTAGACCACCCAGGCTGGCGGAAAACGCTAAACTTAGCCAAATGACAAGCTTCTTTTCTTCATGTGGTTGTTTTTGATTTAAAGTGCTTGTGTTAAGAGAGCAGGGCAAGGTTCTGGGATTTTTCATAGGCTACAGAGCTGAAGATAAAATTTAATTAAACAGATCCCTGCAGTGGTGTGCCCACTGCTCTGAATCGAGTGCAATCATTTTCCTTTCCTGGCCTTTACTGGAGAGGATGCAGCGTAAGGCGCTCAAGTTGGTGATGTGCTGTGTGACTGACACTCAGGAGGGCTTCTCTCCAAAGGAGGAATCAGAGACCAGCTCTGACCACAGAGTATTCCAGAGTCCACATTCTCCAACCTCCTCCCGTCCTCACCATTACTAACCCCAAAGGGACTCTGATCTTCTCTCGACTGAAATATTGCTAGAACCTCCTTGCCTCCAGTTTCACCCCAATGCAACACCAAACCCACGCTTAAACCAGATGTCCTCTTTTTGTAAAGACACAAACCTAATCCCCCCATCCTCTTGCTTCTGGAAGGCGTCCACGGGTCATCAGAGTATTCCATATTCTAGCCTTACCATTCCCTCCTCGCCTCTCCCTTTCCCTAGCTGAGGAGGGGCAGCTCTCCTAGTTTTGGCCAAAGAGACTTCACAGTTGGGGTCTAGGAAGGGTTTTACTCTACGAAGGAAAGAGAAGCAGGGCACGACCTGCCTCTTTCTCATGCCATGAGTATGGGGGTGTGTGAATGTGATGCTCAGACTTGAAGCAGCCATCAAAGGGCCATGAGGCAACAAACCAACACTGCAGGGGAAGGCAGGGGGAGACACAGGTTAAATACCTTTGGTGGTACTGTTACCACTGGTGGTACCCAGTGGTAGTATGTTTTTGCAATGAAAACTTTATTACTACTAATAAAACACTTACAGAACGAATTATAGAATGAATTAATGAGCCAAAGGGAAGCGGATACAACGCTTGTCTTAGATCAACCAAGCTTTATCACCAGGGCCTGACCTCCCTGAAATGCTGCCATTTCTCCTTGAACAGGATTCTATAAACATGGAGGAAAGGCGAGCAACTTTTGGGAAGCAAAGCCTCACCTTAGCCCGGGTCTGCCACAGCCTTAAAATACGGGTGGGATTCTGCCAAGAACAGGGAAGAAGAGAAGATGGCTAGGCAGAGGGATCCAGAAGCACAAAGGCATGGAGGTACTGCAGAGTGCTGGGAAGTTTAGTGTTGTCAGAACATAGGACACGCTGTTGCTTCTCTAACTCCTCCAGGTGACCTTCGTCACTCCTCCCTCCGTATAACACCTTAAAAAAGCACATGGCACACTGTCATATACTTGAGTCTATTTTTCCCCAAACACTGCAAGCTACAGTAGCATGTCCTATTCAGATTGATATCATCTTCCACTCTCCAAGGCCTAAACATACTAACCACTCCAATAAATGCTTGTTGAATAAATACATGAATGACATTATCTCATTAGAAGTGCCCTGTGGGTAGAGCTACCACTAGGCAACCCCTAGTCAAACTCATAGAGCAGAGAGACCAGAGTGACGCCCACACAGGAGATAAATATAATTTGCATACTCATCTACTAACAGAGCCATTGTAAAGATGCCTAGTGGGAAATGCATTGTAGTGCTAACAGTAAAGGCAAATGCTTGAAACTCCAGACTTGTATGGGTTTCCTGGAGACAAACTACCAGTGAATGAAAACTTGCACTAAGAGAAAAAAGATGCTTGCCAATTGCAGACTGGAAACTCATTCTGAAGGCTATAAAGCTACAGATGGGGTTTGTCACACCTCTAGGACACTGTACAGAGCCTGTCTTATCTAGTCTTCTAGCCCAGAGCCATAATCTTCTGTAGCATCCCTGACCAGTTTGCCAACTAGCCTCTGTCTGAACAATTTTAGGGTAAACGCCGCTGTGCTAGGGGCCAAGGGTACCTCAAGGTTGTCTGGTCCCAGGCTCAGCAGATCTGCAAGAGGAGCTTTGAGCGCCAAGGGAGGAATGTAGTAGCTTTTTCAGAAATGCCTTGTTCCGAGTCCCACCACGTGGACTACCTATCTCTGGCTCAGCCTTGGTTTTACAGAGTTTCCAGGTGAGGAGCTGCTACTGTCCCTTGCTACAAGCCTCTGACTCAGCCCCTCACGTTGACTTTGTCTTTTTAGGACGATTAGGCCCGAGCTAACATCCGCCACCAATCCTCCTCTTTTTGCTGATGAAGACAGGCCCTGAGCTCACATCCGTGCCCATCTTCCTCTACTTTATATGTGAGGTGCCTGCCACAGCACGACTTAACAAGTGGTATGTAGGTCCGCACCCGAGATCCAAACCGGCGAACCGCAGGTCGCCAAAGTGGAACGTGTGCACTTAACTGCTGCGACACTGTGCTGGCCCCTCATGTTGACCTTTTTATGAAGACTATTTCACAAGCACATTCACTGCTTCATCCCATCCCAGCTTTCTGTCTTTGCCAAGACTTGGGCTCCCTGGCATTATACTGGATTCCTTCAATCATCTATAAAATAAGATTGCTAAACCTTTCACCAAGGCATAGTGATTAAGAGCTGGGGAACTGGGAACAGATGGATCAGGGTTTAAATCTTGGCTTTTACTTTATTTCTTTGCTCATTCATTCAATAAATGTTTTCTGACAGCTTGCCATGTATCAGACACCTTACTAGGTACCAGGCAGTGAACAAGTCAGAAGGGTCACAAAGCTTACCTTGGTGTACATGTGTGTGTGTGGGAGGGTAATTAACAAAGGAGTGGGCTGACTGAAATGTCCCATATGTTCAGTGTGTGCTAATTACCTTTATTATCATTATTACTATTATTATTATTTGATGCATCATTTGGGATTAGATTTGGTTGTGAGTGACAGAAAGCCCAACGATGGCTTAAACAAGAGATTTTGTTCTTTGACATAAAGAGTCTGAAGGGAAGCCACCAGGCCTGGTGTGATGGCTCCATGGTCAGCAGGGACCAAGGCACCTTCTTTCCTTTTGCTCTGCCCCGCTCAAACTCTAGGTCTGCAGAAGTTGCCGGTGCCTCAACATCCCGTATGTACTGGCCAGTCCCAAACATGCCAATAGCTCCTGACCATAAGCACTTGAGACTCTCCGCCCCTTTCTCAGCACCAGCACAGTGTTCAGTCCACAGATGGAAGCCTGGTGGTGCCAGGGAAGTGATGCCCCCAGGAGCAGCCCTCACCCAACGGCAGACAGGCATTGGTGCATAAATACCTCAGCTCTTTGGCTTTTCAAGGAGAACATCTCTGGAGCATGTGCTACACAATTTCCCAGAGTTCCCCAGCAGGGTGAATCCACCATAATTTGCTCATTAGCACACCCTATACCAGCCTCCTTCCCTTCCTATCTCACTCCCTTGTTCTCCCTACCAGTGCTTCCTGGGATCACTTGGCAAATAAACAACTTGCTCTCAAATCTCTGCTTCAGAGTCTGTTCTTCAGGGGGAACCCAATCTAACATATGGTCTAAGTTGGCCACGCATGCTCCACCCATCTCACCCACATTCCAGCCACCAGGAAGGTGCAAGTGGTGAAAAAGGGTGAGGCTCTTCCATTTAAAGAATATTTTTTGGGAGTTCCACTGAATACCTCAGCTTACACGCCATTAGCCAGAATTTACATGGCTTAATTGGGTAACAAAGGAAGCTGGGAGATGTAGTTCTTCTTATGAGTGGTGATATGCCCTGCAAGAACAAGCATTCTATTACTAAGGAAGAAAGGGAACCCACCTCCAATAAACCAGCTTGTTAGCATCCAGGGGATGGACAGGCAGAGCCTTGTGGAGTAGGCAAGGACCCATGAGCAGGGGTTTGGGTTCCTGATGAACCATAATCCCAAAGCTCCTCCCTGAAAGCCTGTTGAGCCATCACGCCTTGGTGCCTGCTTCCCCACCTGCTCCCCAACAGTCTAAGCATAACTTGCCTGGTCTCTCCAATCCTGGGAGGAAAGCCGAGACTTAGCTCCATCAAACCATGCCAGAATACAATTCGTATATTAAAATCATTGAAGCTGGCTTTTCCTTCACCTTAGTTTTAGATAAATAAGAAGTGCCACACCAGACCCCAGCCCTCCAAGGGCTTACGCGATTCATAAAGGGCCATGACAGACGCATTAAAAGGATGTAAGATGACACATGGCTAATGACAAGTGAGGGGTCCAGAGGTGAAAGCCTCAGTGTTCTACGGACACTGCAAACTCACAGAATATCAGTGTTGCAGGGAAATGTGGGAGGTTTACGAAGGCATCCACTGAATGCTGGCTGCATGCAGCAATGCGCTATCTATGAAGACATTTAAGCTTCCCAACGGCTCGATGAGGTTCGTTTCGTTATTGGCTCCATTTTAAAGATGAAGAAACCAAGGCTTTGATAGATGGAATAACTTGCCCTCAGTCATACAGCCAGTAAGAGACTGAGAGTAATATTAAAAAATATATGAATAATAATAATGTATATTTTAATTCTTTTTTAATATGTTCCAGGCACCAAGCTGAGTGCCTTTCATGTTTATGCAGTGTAAGCCTCATAACAGACCTTGAGTGAAGCACAACTATTATTTCCATTTTAAAAATGAAGAAACTGAGACCGAGAGAGGTTAAAAAGCTAGAAAAGAGTGACACTAGCTTTAGGAGACCATCTTGTCCAACTGCCAAACAAACGCTTGACTCCCCTTTATGGAATGATGGCCATCATCTAAAAATGCCCAATATCACAGAAGGCACAGCCTCCTAACTCATCCATTCCTCTCCTGGAAGAAGTCAGCTGAACAGTCACTGTTTTTGAGCTTGCAGGGTGCGGAATTTGCCATCTCAAAAGTGTCTCTTTGGCTTGATTATTTTTAAGAACAAAAGACTCAGGAGGAAACTCTCCCCCTAACTGTCTAAAAGAATCTACGATGGAAGGCCTGTTCTAGGAAAGAGCTCTCCCATAGAGAACTATAGTATGATATGAACTAGGTGTGGTAGACAGGGAGGAACCCAGCAAGGCCCATTTGATCAGAGTCCTCCCCATGTCCCATTGTCTCTGCATGGCATGACAAACATTTCTTTACCAAACATTCTCTTTTCCATCTCCATGTGAATTGCCTTCCTCTCCCCTTTGAAGTTCCAAACCACTACTCTCAACATCGTCTTTTGTCTTTAGCTGAAGATGGTATTTAAGGTGGTGGCTTCTGCCATTTTGGAGAGTTACTCATTTTTCCTGGGTTTCTCCCATGTATACACGTTATCAAACTTTATCTGACTTTCTCTTATTAATCTGTCTCATGTCAATTTAATTCTTGGACTGGCCAGAAGAACCTAGAAGGGTAGAGGAAAATTTCTTCCTCTGCTACCCTGGACCATGAGCTCCCCAAGGTAAGGACCATTTCTTATACCGAATAGCTTCCCCAGGACAGAGCTCAGAAAACTTCTTCTCTACAGGATTAGAGAGTACATATTTTCAGCTTTATGGCCCACGTCATCTCTGTCACAACCATTCAACTCTGCCATTGTAGCCAAATGTAGCACCTAGCAGACAATATGTGAACAAATGGGCATGGAGGTGCTCTAAGAAAACTTTATTTATGGACACTGAAGTGAGAATGTCATAGGAATTTCATGTATCACAAAATATTATTCTTCTTTTGATTTTTTCCAAACTCTTAGAAATGTAAAAGCCATGCTTAGCTCGTGGGCTACACAGAATCAGGCAGCAAGCGATTTGACTCACAGTCCATAGAGCACCGACCCCTGGACTGGGATCTAGAGGAGGATCTGGACAAAACTGGCATCAGGAGGCCTGGTTTTCCCTCCCACTTACCAAGGTGCTAAAGAATAGGGCAGTGCATTGCTTTTTTTACTGAGTGGCAAATGGTTCGACAACTGGAGTTTAGTTTTGGGCTGCCCATCGCCACCCTCCAGGGCTGAAGTACCGATGCCTGCACCCTGAAGACTAGAATGTGAAGTAGGGCACACACGGTAAAGGCCCATGAGCCTCACTAGGGAGGTTGGACTTTCTCTAAGCTGCCATTTGGGTATGTGGTACCACATGACAGCTCCTATGATTAGTGTGCTAGCGACTTATTGCCTTGCATGTACATCCTGACACAGTTAGGAATGTATTATTATCCCCATTTCATAGGTAAGGAAACCAAAACTCAGAGAGGTTAAGTGACTAGCCCAGTATCACCCAGCTAGTAACAGCAATTCACATCCAGGATCCAGTTTCTAGGCAGCACCGCGGATACTAAATTGGATAGGCAGAGACAGGAACCACAGTCAGCATCCCTTGGAAAGACCAGCAGTGGCTCCAAGCTGGTCTGCTGCATATTCATTGCTTCAGGCCTGATCTAGGAACACCCACTGCTGACTGCAGCCTTTAATCTAAATCCCCTCTCTGCTTCCAGTTCTACCCAGCACCAAAGGATGTTGGGAGGCCTAGGCCCTAGCAGCAGGTGGCGGTCAACCTTTACAGGGGGAGGGATTAATTAGAAGATTCAGCGGGATGCCCCTGGATAGAATCCCTGCTTCCAACAGAAACAGCTTGTGCGGGGACTCCACGTGCTGCTCAGGACAAGGAGCGCTCAGCAGGGTGGGGGCAGAGGAGTGGATCCACGGGCTGCGTTTTCAATAATAATGGGAAGAGTGATCAAAGCTGGCATCACGGAGGGCCTTTCCCCAAGTTGGGCTTGTGTCAAGAGGCATCACATACATTATTTTACTTAATCCTCAGGACAGCTCCAGGAGGGGGTGCTTACTACTGCACTTATTTGCAGACAAAGGAACTGAAGGCCAGCTGATCAATGCATCGTGCTGAGCAAGTACGTTAGACTCCGAAGTCCACACGCTCCTACCTACCAGGCTCAGGAATGCAGCTCGCAGGTGTCAAACCTGGACCTTTATCCTCCTTCGGCTTGCAATTGCTCAATAGCCTTTGACCCAGATATGTTTGAAATGACTCAAAAGAACTGGTTTAAAAATCAACATTTCAGGAGAAGAGCAGTCAGATCTATATGGCATCAAACAAGAAATTTGACAATCATCATTCATTCATTCATTTATTCACCTGGTCATCCATCCATCCAAACACCTATCCATCCATCCATTCAATCATTCATTCACTTAAACAGATAATCAATATTGTCTGCATGTCCTCTATTAGTGAGGCCCTGCACTAGCCTTGGAGAGGGAAAGTACAAAGATGAGTAAGACCTGGCCTCTGTCCGTTTACAGGGTTTAACGTTTTAGGGAGGTCACGTGTCTGAGTATGTTGGTGGGAGCAAGTTGTGGGAAAGAAAGACAAGTGAAGACCTTTGGGAAAGGGCCACTCAAGGCCAGGGAGTCAGATGGGCCACCTACGTGGACGCATATGGATCTGTGTTCCGCGATCACCTCCACCGCTTTTCCCTCCACCCCACTGCCCTCACTGATGCCAAAGATATGGTTCCCTAAGAGATCAGAAGCTGGGTCAGTGAAGAGATATCGCAAGTCGGTAAAACAAAGGAAATTTGTGAAGTTGTATAGAATTCTTAATTTGAAATGTCCTGAAAGGGGTATGCGCTAGGAGGTACTGGGCTTTGGGGGGACTCCAACGAGATCTTGATGACCATCTCCATGTGACAGGATTCTCTCCTTGACCAAACTTTGGTCAGGCTCCTCTGAGCTTCATTTTTGACAAGGCCCAATGTTAGGCTCTGTCTTTGGCCCATTTAATCCAGTTCTAGCAAGAATCCTGCTGGGTCAGTTTAGCTAAAATCCTCAACCCTTGATATCTGATCACATTCCTAAACCCACACCCTCAATATCCTCTCACCCTGGCCTGGCTTCACCAAAATTCCTGCACCGTCAGTTTATCCAGAACCCCGCTCCCCCAGTGTTTCCTCTTAGTAATTTTCCATCCGCTGACCCCCATCCTGATCCTTGGCTAGAAATCCCGTTTTCTTGTTGTATCTGGAACGGAGCCCAGTTCTATACTGAGGTCTCTTCCTCTATTGCAATAGTTCCTGAAGAAAATTTGCTTTCCCTGCTTTAATTTCTGCTCAGCTCTGGTTTTCTTCAACATATGGATGCCGGAGAAGGAAGGTCCATGTGGAAAAGATTCATTTGTTCATTCAAAAAGAACTCCCTAGATGATACCTGCTCTGAAAAGCAGTGTACCCCTGTGGTTCTGAGTCAGAAGGAATAACAAATACCATCTGGACATGGGAAGTCCTTGGGCTGACTCTCAATTCAACACTCTCATCCTCAGACTCCAGCATTTACTAATTGGCAGGGTATTAAATCTCGCTTTGCTTAGGTTTCCTCGTCTGTAAAATAGGCCTAAGACCAGCCTCACTGCAGAGAGATGTGAGGACCGAGTCAGGACAGTGAGTGTAAGTGCTCTGCACAGTGGTTGGGACCCTGCCAGTACTCAACAACTATTAGCAATGGTAACTACAGTAACAGTCATTAGTATTAGGCGTGACAGAAGGGACTAGGTGATGGCAGCATATAGCACCGAAGTCAAAGAACATTTATGGAGCACCTGGAGTTTTACACAATCCCTAAGCTGAAGAATCAATACAAGTAATTAGAACAAGCGGGTTCAGAGTGATCAATGCTGTGAAAGCACAGCGGCAGGAGAAATTATTTCTAGCTTGGGGATAATGGGTCTTCAAAGGAGGAGGTGATGTTTGAGATCATGCCATGACTAGGATCTATACATGAAAAGGGGTCTAGAGGGCATTTCAAGAGCACCATGCACGCACAAAGACTCACTGGCACACCATGTTTCAAAGCTAACACTGGGCCCCATTCTTTATCTACAAACCTAAAATCCAAAATGTGTGCGTTTTTTATTTTTTTAGCTGAGGAAGATTTGCCCTGAGCCAACATTTGTTGCTAATTTTCCTCATTTTCCTCGTTTCTTTGGCTTGAGGAAGATTTGCCCTGAGCTAACATTTGTGCCAATCTTCTTCTATTTTGTATATGGGATGCTACAACAGCATGGCTGCCACCAAGTGGTGTAGGTCCACACCAGAGAACGGAACCCAGGCTGTTGAAGTGGAGTGCACTGAACTTAACCACTAGGCAATGGGGCTGGCCCTCCAAAATGTTTTTATGACTAATTTTTGTGACAAAACCTGAGCTGATGTGATACAAAAACCTTTAGAATTTTTATTTTCCCATTTTGTATGAATGATCATGTTTTATGGCAGAATACTCAAGAGTTTGGTTACAGTTACTATCTCAGAACCCACTGGGGATGTTATGCATTATATGGTCTATTTGCCACCTTGCCTTTCTAAAATAGGAATAATTCCAAATTTCAAAACACGTCTGGTTTTGAATAAGAGGCTACGAATCTATATTAATAATACCTAACAATTATTAAGCACTCGTTCTATTTGGGTACTTCTCCAAGTGCTTAACTGAATTAATCCTTCTGATGTAGGTAGGTACTGTTGTTATCTTTTTTGCACAGATGAGCAAACTGCCGTATAAGGAGGTTAGTAACGTGCCTAGATTCACACAGCTGGGAAGTTTCAAAGCCACAAAACCTGCATTCTGCAATCCTACACTGGACCACCTGGATATGCTGTAATTAAGTCTGTAATTAAGTAGGAACAAGTGCGGTTGTTTACCACAAGCCTTCTCTTCCTTCCTTCTCCTCTCTTTCCTCACCTTCCCCTTCAACGAAGGACTGCAGCTCCCACTGCACTGCTGTTGGCTCGCTTTAGCCAACGCAATGTTAGTGCAAGTGACATGAGCAGAGACTGAATGTGCTTTTGCAGTTTGGCTTGACCTCTCAGATGCTTGTGATTTATTATGGATAAAGCACGATTCAGGCAGCTGCATGAACATCAGAATGAGAGACAAGTAGACCAGACCTGAACCCAATCCAGAGCCCGAAACAGAGCTGCCTCAGCCAGCTCACAGACTCATAAACGAGAAAAAAAAATGCTCATTGTTGTAAGTACTGAGATTTGGGGATTGTTTGTTACACGGCATTATCATGAC
Organism: Equus caballus; assembly: GCF_041296265.1. Classification (NCBI taxonomy): domain Eukaryota; kingdom Metazoa; phylum Chordata; class Mammalia; order Perissodactyla; family Equidae; genus Equus; species Equus caballus. The sequence goes on along the minus strand of NW_027222392.1, from coordinate 78,463 downwards.
AATAGCTGACTCATTTGAATTTGCTGAGCATGGAGTGGATAAGGGAGCCTTTTCTGAGGTAAGGATTTAAAGTTGATATTAGCCATATTGGGGAGTATACTAAAAATAATGTTAAGGATTTTGAATTTTATCCTGATAGCAATTAAGAATCTTCAAAAGCTTCTACACAGAGGCATGAAATGATAAGACTTCTATTACCTACACTGCAATCAGTCATCTTTTCAAAACACAAATTGAGCCACTACTTTCTTCCCCTATCACCAAACACACACTCACTTAAGACCTATCAGTGGCTTTCCTTTGTTCTTAGGATAAGACCTAAATCCTTAACATAATCCAAAGTTCTCTATGTGGACCCTCCTCAGGGACCCAACCACATTGTGTACCAGGCTTCCCCCTTGACAGTGCTCCCAACCACACTGGCCTGAATGTGCACTGTTCCTTTTTGCACAGGACCTTTGCATATGCTTTTCTCGCAGTCAGAAATGCTTTCTCACTAACTTTTTGCCTACTTAATTCTAGTTTAATTGTCACTTCCTTCTTGAAGCCTTTCCTGAGCACTCTGGGAAGTCAACTGCCCCTGTTAGATGTGCTCTCAGCATCATACATTTCTCTTTCCTTTCACTTATTACAGTTGGAATTTCACGTTTGTTCATAAAATTTGATCAGTGTCCATCTCTGCCACTAAACTGTCTACTTTCTGAAAGCAGTTACAAAGACACTTTCCCCCTTATCTTTGCACTCCCAGCATTAGCACACTCACTGGTACATGGCTGATACTCAGTAAAGCTTGTTCAATGAAAGAATGCTGTAGGATGATACCTTAGACAGCAGTGAGGACAACAGATTATTTTGGTTGTCTAAAGCACCCAAGAACAGAACTCATCTTTCTTCCTTTCATCAGCCCTTTCAACTCCTGCTTGCTTTCTCTGAGACTTTGCCAAGACAGATCTCTCACGAAGCAACAGTGTGGTGGGAACACATTATCAATCTGTTATTACCAACCGGGAAATAGGAGCTCAACACCGCGCAACACGGTCAATCTATATGGCAGGTGTTCACCCTGTGTCCATAACACCCGCACTGTGATTTCACAATCTGAAAGACTCCTGTAAACGGAGGAGGACGAAACATCTGGATGTTGCAAACTCTCTTGACAGGTTGTCTATACCATCCCCTTCAAAATCGATGCACAAGAAATGAGAGTTTCTCCAACAGCAGAACAGTGGCTGGCAGCAGAACGTGCCATTTAAGACTGTCCACGGTACTGAGCAAAGACTGCCTGGATTTCCTTTGGGAGCAACTGGGAATCTGGCAAGAAAAGAGGCCACGGGTAGCACCAAATGGTGACATCATTTTGAATGTGTTTGTGCTAGGGGAAAAGGACATCTCGCCATTTACATAGTATTTGTGAAATAAATAAACGTATTCAGTAAATAATTAATCAATACCTAAGATCATTTCGGTCATAAGACAGAAGCCAGTATTGGAATAAAGGTGAAATGAGTTAAATGTGGCACGAAGGCAACATGGAGAAACTGGGTACTGGAAAATCAGCAGTAGGCAAGCTGAGTATTAGGAACTATGATCTAAGCTCACTAAGGTTCAAAAATCAATTGCAAGCACCAAAGAGAGAATAAATTTTGGAGAGCAGAAAAACCAAGTTGGTAAGGACAGGGTAGGAGTAGAAATTGGCCCGATTGCCTTGGAAGGCATTTTGGCATTATCTTTTAGAAACTGAGACATATATATATATATATATATATATATATATATATATATATATACATATATAGCGATACACAATTCTTCTCAGTATATTTCTAGAGATACACTCATCCAAGTGCAGAGGAAGGCATACGATGAGAAGTTCATCACAATATGTTCATCAGAGCAAAACCCGGGAACAACCCAGCTCTCCAGTAGCAGAGGACTGATGAAACAAACTCTGATGTAGGCATCTATGAGATACTCTGCAAGAATGAGAAATGCCTTAACATGTAAATACTTCCAGGAGATACTGTGGAGAGGAAAAAAAAGCAAGCTGTCAAATGACATAGCTAGCATGTTATAATTTTCTCAAATTCACACATATCAAATAACAATATTGTGTATTGTGCATTTTCTGCTACCAATATCAGGTGGGTGACCCAATAAGTTACACCTCAAATTGTTAACAGCAGCCACCTTTATAAATAGCGTGGGAACTGGAAGTGGGCGTGGAAGGCTGGTGGAGACTTCAGCACTGCCTATAATATTCTATTCATTTCACAAGGAATAATATAGTCAGATTTAACTACTGAAATTATACATTTTCTTAAACAAAGTTGTTCAAAAGCGAGTAACAAAGAATCCAAGGAAGTGAGTTGAGTGAAATTGCACTTCAAATTGCAGCTAGGAGAAAGGCAGAGTCACTCCGAATGAGATCGAGGTTTCTGGATGCCTAGATGTGGCTCTGAGGGCTTTTATTGATGGCTGGTCTCCATACGGACATTCTCAGCCCTTTGCTACCTCCGAGTATCAAGGAACTTCTGACAAATGGGGAAAAGGAGGCTGTTTTGTTATGGATCTGCAACTCGAGCGTGGGATGTGGAGAAAGGAAGCAACGAGGAACAGGGAAATCACCACATCTCTTAGACGGGCTTCCCAGGCACCACTGCTGACACTGGGCTCATTCAGAGTTTTTACGAATCATCTGAAAGGGATTTACAGTTGAATATCTAAATGTACAAAGTACATTTAAGCCCTGGTGCAAGAAAATGCCAAGCAGATAAGGATAAAGAAATGCCAGAGCAGAAATGACCATAAGTCTGACCCAGTCTCATAATTCTTACATCTCACCAATTGTTATGAGGATTAAATAAGACTGCTCTATGAATGCCCTTGGAAAATTGTAAAATGGTGCACAAAAGTGGCTTATTACTGTGATTATGTTGTAGTTGGTTTTACATCAGAGTTTGATAACAGAGCTAAAAGTGAAATCCATAATGGAGTTTGGTGTTGTATTCAGCCATCCGTCCTGACTCTGAGAAGCTTACAAGAATGATTTGGCTTTTACAAGGAACCAGCCTCAGCTTTTTTTTGTTTTTCGCTACTTTCTTTTTTTAAAATAGAAGTACTATATCCAAATTTTAAAAGTTGGGGAAGGAGAACAGACATAAAACTACCTGTATTTTCAATCACTCCAAAATGTCACACCGTATTTGCTAGATGAATGATGGAATGAATGAAAGAACGAATCCACTTTCACCCTGTTGCTGCCTTCCCTTCCAGTCTTTGCTCACTGGCCTGTTCTACAGGACGGTGAGCACAGTGCAGCTTTACTATTTATAACCTGCACTTTTCACTGATGTCATAAACAGTTCCTCGCATGGCTCCCTAGCTTTCAGAACTGTGCGGTTTTTCCTAGATTTGATGTTCTCTAAGACAGTTAATCCCTCCTTCATGTTGGAATCACACTCACATCCTCCACGTCCCTTTCCAGGGTATGTCTTTGTACAAAGTCTTCCATTCTTTAGCCACTACTGCTCAAGGAAGTCCCAGGGCTGGGAATACGGTTGATGGCTGGTGGTTAGCAGGGGCTCCATTTCACAGACTTTATTATGAGTGTGATGGTTACAGTTATTGTGATCATTTTGTATTAATGATATGGATTGTTTTCTGAACTGCTTGGTTTGTTTACTTAATTTTTAAGATAAAGAAGGAAAACACTCTCTACGTACAATAGAATTTATTTTAAAATGAAACAAGGCAGAGATCACACATTACAGTGAATTTTAATATAAAATAAAGGCTCCACAGAAAGAATTCTATGGAGAGACAGACTGTTTCAAAGAAAAAGCCAGCCTGGAGTGAAGGAAAGCTCTTTCACTCATTGAGAAAAGATATGGAACAGCAGATGACCCTCCCCCCTGAGGCTGTCAAGAGGAGGGAGACACAAGACATGTGACTATAATCCTGGGAGACAGATTGCCCCACAAACATTCAGAACGCGTCACTTGTTGGTGACTCATTTCTTCCAGGAATTCTGCTATTGGCCAGATTTTTCAGGATCCACTTTTTATATTGTCCATTTTGGGATGGATACTCTATCAGCTCCTGTTTCTCTTCCCCCAGACCCCAGGCTTGCGGCCCCAGGATCTACACTACTAGTGAATTCTGAAGCCTACCAATTAGAATAGCCCCCACTACCTAAGTCTTGCTGCCAAATAATTCTGGGACTAGGTGACACAGGGGGATTCTATTTGTCCCCTGAATTATTTCCACCCCCACACAAAATGGGCTAATTCCATCCTATGGACCAAGCTGTCATTCATCAGTTGATTCATTCAGTAAACATTGACTGCACACCTATCATACGTCATAGATAGTTCTAGCTCTGAGGATTAATGAGAGAACAAAGATCCTGCCCTCATAGAATTCCATGTGATGGGAGATGGATAATAAAGAAATGCACCGATAAACCAAGACTGGATATGCTGTGAAGGACACAAAACGGTATTGGGTTGAAAGTAACCAGAGGTGGAGGAAACCACTTAGGTCAGGATGATCAGGGAAGGCCTCTCCGAGAAGTTAATAGCTGAGATAAGACCCATGTGAGAAAGAGCCAGCCAAGGGAAAACCTAAAGTGTGTCCCAGGCAGAAGGACAGCAAAAGCAAAGGCTCCAGAGCAGAACGAAACAGACGTGTTCAAAGAACAGAAAGAAAGTCATTGGTTGGCTTTTCTGGTTGAAGGTCAAGGAGCGGAGGGGAGAGCCCCAAGAGATGAAGATGGAAAGAAGACCAGAAAGCAGATCACTTGGGCCGTGAAAGACTTGGGAAGGAGTTTAATGTTCATTAAAGTGCAAAGCTTCTGCCTTGATAAGCACCTTAGTGCATCTGGTCAACCTACTTTATACTCCAGTCTCCCAACCAAACTGGAGTTTTCTCCTAAAGCCCTGTTCATATGATTTGTATTTGGCTATTACAAATCTTCTTCCCAAGGAGCTTGCCTCTGCTCTCCATGCCCCTGACCAAGGCTTACAGACTTGCCTAAAAAGGAGAGCTTTCCCAGTCCATGGCATTGCTGGACCTGACTCCAACATTCTGGTTCATTCTATAATTCCTGTTCATACTAGGCCTCTGAACCATGTCTAATTCTGCTTTGCCTTTTGGACTTGTCACCTCGGGCATCTGGAACCAAGTAGGCACACCCTAAGCCTATATCCTAACCCCTGCCAAGTGGAGTTCCATTGGTCTGGTGTCCTTTCTCCTCTCCATTGCCCTGAGCCTGATCGTAGCATGCCTTGTCTGGACCAAGCTCTTGTTAAAGCCTAACTGCACATCACAGTGGCCCCAAAATAGTACCGTTAAGTTTAATCATCAGACTAATTCACCTGACTTAGCTCCAGATAAATCTTGGCTGTTTCAAAAAATCAAATCTGGAAATTTGTTACAATTGAGGACATGTAAAAACTATGTTCAGTCTCTGATGGCAATTTCCAAAGAGTAGTTCCCAGAATAGCTGGGAAATTGCCATGTAATTGGCATAAAGCTATGACCTCCTCAGGGGTCTACTTGGAAGAAGAACAACATCTACGTGGCTGCACAGGAACCAACGCATTTGTTAACAATCCGGCCTCATTACCCACCTACCAGCCATGTGTTAGTGGTCATAACTCTTACAGCACTTTGGGATCCAGATTCTTATCTGGTACATTAGGCACCAAGTGGGAGAGCCTGGGCAGCAAAGCTGAAATGTCATGTTAAATATTTGCATTTTGGGCAATAACTCCTTTCATGGCATGGTTTCCAGGCCCTTCATCACCCTGGCTGGCCTATTGTCGCCTCTAGTTTTCAGTAAGCATTTTTAAATGGTACTGAGGATGGAATTCTCTCCTCCTCATGTAGTCGGAGCAGTGCAAAGAGGCACGTACGATGATCTTCTCTCCAGAGAAGGCCAGCCATTGCCCACAGGCCAGGTCTAGCTCCCAAGTGGGACTGTGCTGATCCATAGAAAATCAAAGTTTCAAAATTTTCTTAGCAAACTTGCAAGGCCTGCTCACATCGGGTCCACGTCACTTGTAAGGCCACAAACAGCCAATGCGCTGCTGCATCTGCTCCCTTTGTGTCAAGGCACGAGCTCTCATTTGCCAACGTCCCCACCTGGCCAAACCAGTCCTGTGTCTTTCTGATCTCTGCACGCAGGCTTCACAAGCCAAACAACTAACAGTGGCAAACATACCTGCTTTGGAGTCAGAAGGGCCAACTTCATGCATTGAGCCAAAAAATCATCACTGATCACTTACTAGGTGTGACATATAATACGAGCCCCTAGGGATAGTCATGAGCAACAAGACAGAAGATTCCTTGGCAGAACTTCTCATTTAGCAGGGGAGAAAGGGCACAAACAAACCGTTATCTGCCTTACTCACTAATTGCAAAGGGAAGAAGCATTTCCAGAAAGGAAATAGAGAGCATCATTAAACGAAACAAACAAACAAAAATCGGCCTTCTCCAGGGGATCTGGGTCGCCTTCTGTGACATGATGACATTTCAGCTGAGCCCTCAGGACAAAGGAAAGGAGACAGATGTAGAAATGGAGGAAGGACAGGTCCAGGACATGGAAATACCAGGAGCCCAGGCCTCGAGACACGAAGGAGGCTGGCACGTCTTGGAAAGTGAAAGATGGCTTTTTTCTTTTCTTTTTCTTTATAATGCTATAGATAAAACCTTGGGAGAATTTTATTACTGTTTCTTTCTTAAGAACAGGTACAAGCTCCCTATCATGACGACGATCATTCCAATATACCCTGTATTGTTCAGCAAGAGAGAGGTGGCGTATGCTGCTGCCTGTTTTCACACACAAATGCATGAATCCCTGGCAGAAGATTCACACTTCTCTTTTATCTCCTAAAAAGACAATGAAATATAAGTAACTCATAAGTCCCCAACCTCATCAGCCAGTGACTACAAAGTGAGATTATGCTCTTCTTTCATACGCAAATTATTATGGCCTGAGGCCCTCCAACTGTCTCCCAGCTGTTTCTGAGAGTTTCTCTGGGCCTCCTGTGTGTCCAGAATTACGCTTTTAGTTTCTGCTTGCTCTGAGCTTCTTGTCTTCCAGGGCCCAGCTGTCCTCATCCATGATTACCGCCAACGCCATACTTGGCTTTGGGGAGAGAATACTGTTGCTTAAGTCCAAAGGGACAGTCCTGGTGAGTGTCATAATTCACTAGTGCAATGTGAACCCAGAAGCACCCCTGAAGCTGGAGAACTCCGGGTCCTCGAGAGGCCGCGGAGATTCTTACAGCTGACCCACAACTTTAAGAACTGCAGCTCACTGGGGGTGGGAGACATGGCAGGATCCTTGGCTCTGGCGCGAAGAACAGAGAATGCAGCCTGGGGAACCAAGTGTCACTGTTAACAGTCAGTCTGGGCTCAGTTACATTCAACAAATGTTGACTGAGTGCTGACTCACGGCGGGAACTGTGCTGTGGGCTTTGCACACCTGCTCGCCTTTGTTGTGAAGCAGGGAATGTGCGGAAAACTATGGAGCAGTGAAAATGGACTACTGCTACCGGTTACAAGCATCAGGGGCTTAATTTCACGAAGAGAATATTCGGTGAAAGAAATAAATAGAACATTCTGGCAAAGTACAAACCAAGCAATAATAATGTCATTTAGAGAAACATACATCCACGGAGGGAAAATACTACACATAAAAGAAAAGGAATGAGGAAGAAAAAACAGCAATCAGGATCTGTCAGGTTGAGGAAGTTGGGAGGGTAGGACAACGGCCGACCGAAGAACGGGAAGGGGGAAGGAGTACAGAGACACCCCAGTGATTTCTCCAGTTGGGCTGAGCTCACTTGTATTTGTTTCACAATTGTGCGTACTGAGGATGTCCACAACACATTTGGTACTGGACTTAGGGTAAAATATTTTCCGAATAAATAAAAGAAGTATACTTATGTATTTCATTTCTTATTGGCGACAAGGGAATGCACAGACTTAGACTTGAAAAAGCTTAGATCACGCGCACACACAAGCAAAACCACCAACGAACCAACCCACCACAACAACTTGAACGTCAGACCCGAAACACTGCAACATCTAGAAGAAAACATAGACAGTATCCTCTTTGACATCAGTCTTAGCAGCCAGTTTTCAAGTACCACGTCTGACTGGGCAATGGAAACAAAATACAAAGTGAACAAATGGGACTACATCAAAGTCAAAAAAAATCCTCTGCACCGCAAAGGAAACCATCCACAAAACCAAAACACAACCTAACAACTGGGGAGAAGATTCTTGCAAACCCTATATCGGATAAGGGCTTAATATCCAAAACACAGAAAGAAATCATACATCTCAACAGCAAAAGAAATCAACAACCCAATTAAAAAGGCGGGCAAAAGATCTGAGCAGTGATTTCTCCAAAGAAGGTATACGGATGGCCAACAGGCATATGGAAAGGGACTCAACATCATTAGCGATCAGAGAAATGCAAATCACAACTACAAGGAGATGTCACCTTACTCTGGTCAGAATGGCTCTCATTAACAAGACAAGAGACAAGTGTCGGAGAGGATGTGGAGAGAAGGGAACTCTCCTGCACTGCTGGCGGGAGGGCAGACTGGTGCAGCCAACTATGGAAAGCAGTATGGAGTATCCTCAGAAAACTAAGAATACATCTACCATGTGTATGATCCAGCTAGCCCACTGCTGGCTATTCATCCAAAGAACTTGAGAACACCTATGCAGAAAGACACATGCACCCCTAGGTTCACTGCAGCATTATTCACAACAGCCAGAACTTGGAAGCAACCTAGGTGCCCATCAGGGGAAGAATGGATAAAGAAGATGTGGTATGTATACACAATGGAATGCTACTCGGCCCTAAGAAATGATGAGATCCGACCATTTGCGACAACGTGGAGGGACCTTGAGGGTATTATGTGAAGCGAAATAAATCAGAGGGAGAAAGTCAAACTCCAGACACCGTGTGATCTCACTCATAAGGAGAAGATAAAAACAACGACAAACGCACACAGAGCAAAGGAGATTGGATTGCTGGTTACCATAGGGGGAGGGGGGAGGGGAGAGAGCCAAAGGGGCGATGAGGCTCACATGTGAGGTGAGCGACTATAATTAGTTTTCGGGTGGTGAACACCATGTAATCTACACAGAATTCGAAATATATTACAACGTACATCTGAAAGCTATATCATCTTAGAATCCACTGTTACTGCAATAAAATAAAATAACATAAAATAAAATAAAATAAAATAAAGACGTGTAGGAGGCTCAAGAGGCTAACAGGCTTTTGAAAAGTTATTCCAGGGATTTTTATGGCTTAGCTCAGGGCGGCAGACACCAGCCTGAGACACAGCTGTGACACAGCCACTAACTTCAACTAAACTGTATTCCGACTGGAGGGAAATCAAAACTACTGTAATCATAATTTCTTGAAGGCTTCACTTTGTGCCAGATCCTGTGCCCACTGCTTTGCACCAACTGTCTCATTCAATCCTCACCTCCAAAAGGTAGGTTACCGTTATTCTCCCCATTGGAAAGGTGAGCAGGCGGAAGCAGAAAGATGGCAATCTGCCTGGCATTCACAGAAGGATTCTCTAGGTAATGACATGACTTTTGGACAAGATTTCAAGGTTTAACACATTACGGTGGAGATGCAGATCCCAGTATCACAGAACGTGAAAAACACTGAGTCCTGCCAAATGTCTTAAAACACTAATTATGGATCCTCACAATCTCTTGGCCTGTTTTCTCAGATGAGGGAAAACCCAGCGTGAAAAACCCTTGATGAGATGTCTGCAGAGGAGGACTACGTCTGGTCTTTAAAGGCGGGACCTATCCCAGTAGATTCTGAGTCAGTGGGTCCAGAGTAGGCCTTGAGCGTCTCTGTTCTTTTCCAAAGCCCCACAGGCTACACTTCCGTGCCCTTGGAGTTGGGAAGTACAGTCATGCCCTACATCGGGACGTTTCAGTCAACAACGGGGGTCCCATCAGATTAGTCCCACATGGCCTAGGTGTGTAGGAGGCTCTGCCATCCAGGTTTAGGAACTCCGTGGTGTTTGCACAGTCTCGAGATTGCCTGACCATGACACACTCCTCAGAACTCATCCCCACTGTTAAGCAAAGCATGACTCTACTGCCTTGGATTCTCCACGGTCCCAGACCCTGCACTGTTTAGATGACTGCACACGCAGAGGGCACCGTGTCTGAGGCAGAGAGCAGCTGCAATCACAAAAGCTCTCGACAGAGAGTCAAGGAAAGGCGTGCTCTGCTTACACGACTCTCTACTTTTCTCTGGGTCTGAACCATTTCCTAGCTAATCTGCCTTGTTTGACCGAGCAGCTTTGCCAAAAAAAAAAAAAAAAAAAAAAAAAACGAACACAAAGTCACCAACAAACACTAAACAAACCAATATAAACAATACATATTAAATAAGCCTAACCCTACTATGCTACTGAAAAGGCTTTTATTTCCCTGGGATAATTTGGACAGCATTAGATTGTTTTACCAAGAGCAGCCAAGTCGAGGCAGATTATTTCTAATTCCACAGTGCTGCAGATGCGGTCAGTAGCAACTGCAAGCCGGAAAGGAAACAAAACAAAGTTGGGTGTAATCCATTCAAGTTCACACGTTTCACCAGGGACAGCCTCCAAGCCTTGAATACTTAGGTATGCATTTAGCCATTTCTTTAATCAACCACTACTAACGCCTACTAAAGGCCAGACACTGCTCTAAGTACTTTACGGATATGAAATATCCTCTCACCTTTACACTCACCTATGGAGTGCGTATGATAATCATCCCCGTTTTACAGATCAGGAAACTGACACACAGAATGGTACAGTAACTTGCCCAAGTTCACACAGCCCGTAGGTGGCAGAGCCAGGACCCATGTGACAGAGTCTGGCTCCAGAGGCCACGTTCTGAATCACCACGCTCAGTCTCCAAAAACCTACAGAAAGCGCCAGCCTCAATCGAAAAGTTTTGTTTTCCCCACCCTACAGTCCCTACGCGGCGGCCCCAGTCTCCAGGGCATTCTTTCAGCTCCTCTGACAGGCCATACTCCTCCCGTGCCCTGTCCCAACACTCTCCCGCACAAGTCCTCCTTGTCTTTTAGGCATCTGCTCTCAGCTTCCACATCACTGCCTGAGTCACAAAGGCTAACAGGAAATGCCGTAGTTCTCAACACTCAACACAAAATTGCCTTTACGTATCTCCTAGGCAACTGGTTGCTGCCTGTCTGTCCTTTCCAACCGGGCTGTGAGGTCCAGTACGTCAAACACCCTGTCAGTCCTGCTCACCAAGTGTCCAGGCCACTGAACACGCACCGACCAGAGGAAAGGAAGGACTTGTCCCAAAGTCAACTCTCCAGACTTTCTGTGGAAGGAGGGAACGAACGGAGCACCCTCCAGCCTCACGCTTTCTCTTCCATACTTTCAAGTGTGGGGCACATACCTGTGCTCACCACGCTCCCCGGACAGCCCCCACTGCACCCCTAACAGGTAGACTTCTGCACAGTCAAGGGCTTTGGAAAGCACTGGCTCTGCACACAAATATTGTGTGGCCCTCGACAGGCCACTTCCCCTGAACCGGCCTGAGCTTCAGGGCCACAACAGGCTTCGTGAAAACCCCAACGGAACGTAGCCTCGAAAAGAGGGAGACCCGCACTCCTCAGAACGCCTCGAGACCAGTGTCCTTATCGACTTGGCGTCTGTCCTTCCGAGAAGCCAAGACCACGGGGGGCGCTTCAGCGCCCGACTCCCGGGCACCGCATGCCCAGGCGGGCCCCGTGCCCGGCACACACCGCCCGTTCCACGAACGCCTGAAGCGCACGAAGAGACCCCCTCGCTCCCCGCGCCGCACAGCTGTCCCGCGACCTGACGGGCACCTCTTGGCGCACAAGCCTGCTCCTCAGGGACACGCTCGCCTCCCACCAGCCCCCAGGCCCACGCCCCCCAGGTACCTCTCTCAGATGGAATCCTCTTCGCGGGCGCCCCGGTCGTCCGTGTCCGGCGAGCAGGAAGAGCGGGAGCTGAAGGAGGGCCTCCTCAGGCTAGCGGCCGTGGCCGCGGAGGGCCCGGGCTGCTGTGCCCAGCGGGGACACGGAGCGGCGTCCACGGACGAGCCCGGCCCGGGAGGGAGCAGCACAGCGCGGCCGGCCTCCGCCGGGCTCGGCTCTGGGCAGGCAGGCGCGGCTCGCCGACGCCTCCCACGCCTCCCAGGACGGCGGCCCAGCAGCCGCGCGCTCCTCTCCTCGCGCGCGCGCGCGCCCGCCGCCGCCCAGACGCTGCCCGGCCGTTGCCCCGCCCCCCTCCGGCGGTGGACTGCGGACAGCGACAGGGACACCCTCCTGGGACAACTCCTGCGGCCCCGCCCGCACGCTTCGGACCTTCGCGGAGCGGGAAGGTGCGCTGACAGGGACGCAGGGTCCCCGCTACGCTCGCTCTCGGGGAACTGCAGCCTCCTCCCTCCGCTTTTACTTGAATGTCAGACCCGAAACCATGCAACCTCTACAAGAAAACATAGGCAGTAGGCTCTTTGACATCAGTCTTAGCAGCCTATTTTCAAGTACCACGTCTGACTGGGCAATGGAAACAAAATACAAAGTGAACAAATGGGACTACATCAAAGTCAAAAAAAATCCTCTGCACCGCAAAGGAAACCATCCACAAAACCAAAACACAACCTAACAACTGGGGAGAAGATTCTTGCAAACCCTATATCGGATAAGGGCTTAATATCCAAAACACAGAAAGAACTCATACATCTCAACAGCAAAAGAAATCAACAACCCAATTAAAAAGGCGGGCAAAAGATCTGAGCAGTGATTTCTCCAAAGAAGGTATACGGATGGCCAACAGGCATATGGAAAGGGACTCAACATCATTAGCGATCAGAGAAATGCAAATCACAACTACAAGGAGATGTCACCTTACTCTGGTCAGAATGGCTCTCATTAACAAGACAAGAGACAAGTGTCGGAGAGGATGTGGAGAGAAGGGAACTCTCCTGCACTGCTGGCGGGAGGGCAGACTGGTGCAGCCAACTATGGAAAGCAGTATGGAGTATCCTCAGAAAACTAAGAATACATCTACCATGTGTATGATCCAGCTAGCCCACTGCTGGCTATTCATCCAAAGAACTTGAAAACACCAATGCAGAAAGACACATGCACCCCTAGGTTCACTGCAGCATTATTCACAACAGCCAGAACTTGGAAGCAACCTAGGTGCCCATCAGGGGAAGAATGGATGAAGAAGATGTGGTATGTATACACAATGGAATGCTACTCGGCCCTAAGAAATGATGAGATCCGACCATTTGCGACAACGTGGAGGGACCTTGAGGGTATTATGTGAAGCGAAATAAATCAGAGGGAGAAAGTCAAACTCCAGACACCGTGTGATCTCACTCATAAGGAGAAGATAAAAACAACGACAAACGCACACAGAGCAAAGGAGATTGGATTGCTGGTTACCATAGGGGGAGGGGGGAGGGGAGAGAGCCAAAGGGGCGATGAGGCTCACATGTGAGGTGACCGACTATAATTAGTTTTCGGGTGGTGAACACCATGTAATCTACACAGAATTCGAAATATATTACAACGTACATCTGAAAGCTATATCATCTTAGAATCCACTGTTACTGCAATAAAATAACATAAAATAAAATAAAATAAAATAAAATAAAATAAAATAAAATAAAATAAAGACGTGTAGGAGGCTCAAGAGGCTAACAGGCTTTTGAAAAGTTATTCCAGGGATTTTTATGGCTTAGCTCAGGGCGGCAGACACCAGCCTGAGACACAGCTGTGACACAGCCACTAACTTCAACTAAACTGTATTCCGACTGGAGGGAAATCAAAACTACTGTAATCATAATTTCTTGAAGGCTTCACTTTGTGCCAGATCCTGTGCCCACTGCTTTGCACCAACTGTCTCATTCAATCCTCACCTCCAAAAGGTAGGTTACCGTTATTCTCCCCATTGGAAAGGTGAGCAGGCGGAAGCAGAAAGATGGCAATCTGCCTGGCATTCACAGAAGGATTCTCTAGGTAATGACATGACTTTTGGACAAGATTTCAAGGTTTAACACATTACGGTGGAGATGCAGATCCCAGTATCACAGAACGTGAAAAACACTGAGTCCTGCCAAATGTCTTAAAACACTAATTATGGATCCTCACAATCTCTTGGCCTGTTTTCTCAGATGAGGGAAAACCCAGCGTGAAAAACCGTTGATGAGATGTCTGCAGAGGAGGACTACGTCTGGTCTTTAAAGGCGGGACCTATCCCAGTAGATTCTGAGTCAGTGGGTCCAGAGTAGGCCTTGAGCGTCTCTGTTCTTTTCCAAAGCCCCACAGGCTACACTTCCGTGCCCTTGGAGTTGGGAAGTACAGTCATGCCCTACATCGGGACGTTTCAGTCAACAACGGGGGTCCCATCAGATTAGTCCCACATGGCCTAGGTGTGTAGGAGGCTCTGCCATCCAGGTTTAGGAACTCCGTGGTATTTGCACAGTCTCGAGATTGCCTGACCATGACACACTCCTCAGAACTCATCCCCACTGTTAAGCAAAGCATGACTCTACTGCCTTGGATTCTCCACGGTCCCAGACCCTGCACTGTTTAGATGACTGCACACGCAGAGGGCACCGTGTCTGAGGCAGAGAGCAGCTGCAATCACAAAAGCTCTCGACAGAGAGTCAAGGAAAGGCATGCTCTGCTTACACGACTCTCTACTTTTCTCTGGGTCTGAACCATTTCCTAGCTAATCTGCCTTGTTTGACCGAGCAGCTTTGCCAAAAAAAAAAAAAAAAAAAAAAAAAACGAACACAAAGTCACCAACAAACACTAAACAAACCAATATAAACAATACATATTAAATAAGCCTAACCCTACTATGCTACTGAAAAGGCTTTTATTTCCCTGGGATAATTTGGACAGCATTAGATTGTTTTACCAAGAGCAGCCAAGTCGAGGCAGATTATTTCTAATTCCACAGTGCTGCAGATGCGGTCAGTAGCAACTGCAAGCCGGAAAGGAAACAAAACAAAGTTGGGTGTAATCCATTCAAGTTCACACGTTTCACCAGGGACAGCCTCCAAGCCTTGAATACTTAGGTATGCATTTAGCCATTTCTTTAATCAACCACTACTAACGCCTACTAAAGGCCAGACACTGCTCTAAGTACTTTACGGATATGAAATATCCTCTCACCTTTACACTCACCTATGGAGTGCGTATGATAATCATCCCCGTTTTACAGATCAGGAAACTGACACACAGAATGGTACAGTAACTTGCCCAAGTTCACACAGCCCGTAGGTGGCAGAGCCAGGACCCATGTGACAGAGTCTGGCTCCAGAGGCCACGTTCTGAATCACCACGCTCAGTCTCCAAAAACCTACAGAAAGCGCCAGCCTCAATCGAAAAGTTTTGTTTTCCCCACCCTACAGTCCCTACGCGGCGGCCCCAGTCTCCAGGGCATTCTTTCAGCTCCTCTGACAGGCCATACTCCTCCCGTGCCCTGTCCCAACACTCTCCCGCACAAGTCCTCCTTGTCTTTTAGGCATCTGCTCTCAGCTTCCACATCACTGCCTGAGTCACAAAGGCTAACAGGAAATGCCGTAGTTCTCAACACTCAACACAAAATTGCCTTTACGTATCTCCTAGGCAACTGGTTGCTGCCTGTCTGTCCTTTCCAACCGGGCTGTGAGGTCCAGTACGTCAAACACCCTGTCAGTCCTGCTCACCAAGTGTCCAGGCCACTGAACACGCACCGACCAGAGGAAAGGAAGGACTTGTCCCAAAGTCAACTCTCCAGACTTTCTGTGGAAGGAGGGAACGAACGGAGCACCCTCCAGCCTCACGCTTTCTCTTCCATACTTTCAAGTGTGGGGCACATACCTGTGCTCACCACGCTCCCCGGACAGCCCCCACTGCACCCCTAACAGGTAGACTTCTGCACAGTCAAGGGCTTTGGAAAGCACTGGCTCTGCACACAAATATTGTGTGGCCCTCGACAGGCCACTTCCCCTGAACCGGCCTGAGCTTCAGGGCCACAACAGGCTTCGTGAAAACCCCAACGGAACGTAGCCTCGAAAAGAGGGAGACCCGCACTCCTCAGAACGCCTCGAGACCAGTGTCCTTATCGACTTGGCGTCTGTCCTTCCGAGAAGCCAAGACCACGGGGGGCGCTTCAGCGCCCGACTCCCGGGCACCGCATGCCCAGGCGGGCCCCGTGCCCGGCACACACCGCCCGTTCCACGAACGCCTGAAGCGCACGAAGAGACCCCCTCGCTCCCCGCGCCGCACAGCTGTCCCGCGACCTGACGGGCACCTCTTGGCGCACAAGCCTGCTCCTCAGGGACACGCTCGCCTCCCACCAGCCCCCAGGCCCACGCCCCCCAGGTACCTCTCTCAGATGGAATCCTCTTCGCGGGCGCCCCGGTCGTCCGTGTCCGGCGAGCAGGAAGAGCGGGAGCTGAAGGAGGGCCTCCTCAGGCTAGCGGCCGTGGCCGCGGAGGGCCCGGGCTGCTGTGCCCAGCGGGGACACGGAGCGGCGTCCACGGACGAGCCCGGCCCGGGAGGGAGCAGCACAGCGCGGCCGGCCTCCGCCGGGCTCGGCTCTGGGCAGGCAGGCGCGGCTCGCCGACGCCTCCCACGCCTCCCAGGACGGCGGCCCAGCAGCCGCGCGCTCCTCTCCTCGCGCGCGCGCGCGCCCGCCGCCGCCCAGACGCTGCCCGGCCGTTGCCCCGCCCCCCTCCGGCGGTGGACTGCGGACAGCGACAGGGACACCCTCCTGGGACAACTCCTGCGGCCCCGCCCGCACGCTTCGGACCTTCGCGGAGCGGGAAGGTGCGCTGACAGGGACGCAGGGTCCCCGCTACGCTCGCTCTCGGGGAACTGCAGCCTCCTCCCTCCGCTTTTACTTGAATGTCAGACCCGAAACCATGCAACCTCTACAAGAAAACATAGGCAGTAGGCTCTTTGACATCAGTCTTAGCAGCCTATTTTCAAGTACCACGTCTGACTGGGCAATGGAAACAAAATACAAAGTGAACAAATGGGACTACATCAAAGTCAAAAAAAATCCTCTGCACCGCAAAGGAAACCATCCACAAAACCAAAACACAACCTAACAACTGGGGAGAAGATTCTTGCAAACCCTATATCGGATAAGGGCTTAATATCCAAAACACAGAAAGAACTCATACATCTCAACAGCAAAAGAAATCAACAACCCAATTAAAAAGGCGGGCAAAAGATCTGAGCAGTGATTTCTCCAAAGAAGGTATACGGATGGCCAACAGGCATATGGAAAGGGACTCAACATCATTAGCGATCAGAGAAATGCAAATCACAACTACAAGGAGATGTCACCTTACTCTGGTCAGAATGGCTCTCATTAACAAGACAAGAGACAAGTGTCGGAGAGGATGTGGAGAGAAGGGAACTCTCCTGCACTGCTGGCGGGAGGGCAGACTGGTGCAGCCAACTATGGAAAGCAGTATGGAGTATCCTCAGAAAACTAAGAATACATCTACCATGTGTATGATCCAGCTAGCCCACTGCTGGCTATTCATCCAAAGAACTTGAAAACACCAATGCAGAAAGACACATGCACCCCTAGGTTCACTGCAGCATTATTCACAACAGCCAGAACTTGGAAGCAACCTAGGTGCCCATCAGGGGAAGAATGGATGAAGAAGATGTGGTATGTATACACAATGGAATGCTACTCGGCCCTAAGAAATGATGAGATCCGACCATTTGCGACAACGTGGAGGGACCTTGAGGGTATTATGTGAAGCGAAATAAATCAGAGGGAGAAAGTCAAACTCCAGACACCGTGTGATCTCACTCATAAGGAGAAGATAAAAACAACGACAAACGCACACAGAGCAAAGGAGATTGGATTGCTGGTTACCATAGGGGGAGGGGGGAGGGGAGAGAGCCAAAGGGGCGATGAGGCTCACATGTGAGGTGACCGACTATAATTAGTTTTCGGGTGGTGAACACCATGTAATCTACACAGAATTCGAAATATATTACAACGTACATCTGAAAGCTATATCATCTTAGAATCCACTGTTACTGCAATAAAATAACATAAAATAAAATAAAATAAAATAAAATAAAATAAAATAAAATAAAGACGTGTAGGAGGCTCAAGAGGCTAACAGGCTTTTGAAAAGTTATTCCAGGGATTTTTATGGCTTAGCTCAGGGCGGCAGACACCAGCCTGAGACACAGCTGTGACACAGCCACTAACTTCAACTAAACTGTATTCCGACTGGAGGGAAATCAAAACTACTGTAATCATAATTTCTTGAAGGCTTCACTTTGTGCCAGATCCTGTGCCCACTGCTTTGCACCAACTGTCTCATTCAATCCTCACCTCCAAAAGGTAGGTTACCGTTATTCTCCCCATTGGAAAGGTGAGCAGGCGGAAGCAGAAAGATGGCAATCTGCCTGGAATTCACAGAAGGATTCTCTAGGTAATGACATGACTTTTGGACAAGATTTCAAGGTTTAACACATTACGGTGGAGATGCAGATCCCAGTATCACAGAACGTGAAAAACACTGAGTCCTGCCAAATGTCTTAAAACACTAATTATGGATCCTCACAATCTCTTGGCCTGTTTTCTCAGATGAGGGAAAACCCAGCGTGAAAAACCGTTGATGAGATGTCTGCAGAGGAGGACTACGTCTGGTCTTTAAAGGCGGGACCTATCCCAGTAGATTCTGAGTCAGTGGGTCCAGAGTAGGCCTTGAGCGTCTCTGTTCTTTTCCAAAGCCCCACAGGCTACACTTCCGTGCCCTTGGAGTTGGGAAGTACAGTCATGCCCTACATCGGGACGTTTCAGTCAACAACGGGGGTCCCATCAGATTAGTCCCACATGGCCTAGGTGTGTAGGAGGCTCTGCCATCCAGGTTTAGGAACTCCGTGGTATTTGCACAGTCTCGAGATTGCCTGACCATGACACACTCCTCAGAACTCATCCCCACTGTTAAGCAAAGCATGACTCTACTGCCTTGGATTCTCCACGGTCCCAGACCCTGCACTGTTTAGATGACTGCACACGCAGAGGGCACCGTGTCTGAGGCAGAGAGCAGCTGCAATCACAAAAGCTCTCGACAGAGAGTCAAGGAAAGGCATGCTCTGCTTACACGACTCTCTACTTTTCTCTGGGTCTGAACCATTTCCTAGCTAATCTGCCTTGTTTGACCGAGCAGCTTTGCCAAAAAAAAAAAAAAAAAAAACGAACACAAAGTCACCAACAAACACTAAACAAACCAATATAAACAATACATATTAAATAAGCCTAACCCTACTATGCTACTGAAAAGGCTTTTATTTCCCTGGGATAATTTGGACAGCATTAGATTGTTTTACCAAGAGCAGCCAAGTCGAGGCAGATTATTTCTAATTCCACAGTGCTGCAGATGCGGTCAGTAGCAACTGCAAGCCGGAAAGGAAACAAAACAAAGTTGGGTGTAATCCATTCAAGTTCACACGTTTCACCAGGGACAGCCTCCAAGCCTTGAATACTTAGGTATGCATTTAGCCATTTCTTTAATCAACCACTACTAACGCCTACTAAAGGCCAGACACTGCTCTAAGTACTTTACGGATATGAAATATCCTCTCACCTTTACACTCACCTATGGAGTGCGTATGATAATCATCCCCGTTTTACAGATCAGGAAACTGACACACAGAATGGTACAGTAACTTGCCCAAGTTCACACAGCCCGTAGGTGGCAGAGCCAGGACCCATGTGACAGAGTCTGGCTCCAGAGGCCACGTTCTGAATCACCACGCTCAGTCTCCAAAAACCTACAGAAAGCGCCAGCCTCAATCGAAAAGTTTTGTTTTCCCCACCCTACAGTCCCTACGCGGCGGCCCCAGTCTCCAGGGCATTCTTTCAGCTCCTCTGACAGGCCATACTCCTCCCGTGCCCTGTCCCAACACTCTCCCGCACAAGTCCTCCTTGTCTTTTAGGCATCTGCTCTCAGCTTCCACATCACTGCCTGAGTCACAAAGGCTAACAGGAAATGCCGTAGTTCTCAACACTCAACACAAAATTGCCTTTACGTATCTCCTAGGCAATTGGTTGCTGCCTGTCTGTCCTTTCCAACCGGGCTGTGAGGTCCAGTACGTCAAACACCCTGTCAGTCCTGCTCACCAAGTGTCCAGGCCACTGAACACGCACCGACCAGAGGAAAGGAAGGACTTGTCCCAAAGTCAACTCTCCAGACTTTCTGTGGAAGGAGGGAACGAACGGAGCACCCTCCAGCCTCACGCTTTCTCTTCCATACTTTCAAGTGTGGGGCACATACCTGTGCTCACCACGCTCCCCGGACAGCCCCCACTGCACCCCTAACAGGTAGACTTCTGCACAGTCAAGGGCTTTGGAAAGCACTGGCTCTGCACACAAATATTATGTGGCCCTCGACAGGCCACTTCCCCTGAACCGGCCTGAGCTTCAGGGCCACAACAGGCTTCGTGAAAACCCCAACGGAACGTAGCCTCGAAAAGAGGGAGACCCGCACTCCTCAGAACGCCTCGAGACCAGTGTCCTTATCGACTTGGCGTCTGTCCTTCCGAGAAGCCAAGACCACGGGGGGCGCTTCAGCGCCCGACTCCCGGGCACCGCATGCCCAGGCGGGCCCCGTGCCCGGCACACACCGCCCGTTCCACGAACGCCTGAAGCGCACGAAGAGACCCCCTCGCTCCCCGCGCCGCACAGCTGTCCCGCGACCTGACGGGCACCTCTTGGCGCACAAGCCTATTCCTCAGGGACACGCTCGCCTCCCACCAGCGCCCAGGCCCACGCCCCCCAGGTACCTCTCTCAGATGGAATCGTCTTCGCGGGCGACCCCGTCGTCCGTGTCCGGCGAGCAGGAAGAGCGGGAGCTGAAGGAGGGCTTCCTCAGGCTAGCGGCCGTGGCCGAGGAGGGCCCGGGCTGCTGTGCCCAGCGGGGACACGGAGCGGCGTCCACGGACGCCGGGGGAACGGACGAGCCCGGCCCGGGAGGGAGCAGCACAGCGCGGCCGGCCTCCGCCGGGCTCGGCTCTGGGCAGGCAGGCGCGGCTCGCCGACGCCTCCCACGCCTCCCAGGACGGCGGCCCAGCAGCCGCGCGCTCCTCTCCTCGCGCGCGCGCGCGCCTGCCGCCGCCCAGACGCTGCCCGGCCGTTGCCCCGCCCCCCTCCAGCGGTGGACTGCGGACAGCGACAGGGACACCCTCCTGGGACAACTCCTGCGGCCCCGCCCGCACGCTTCGGACCTTCGCGGAGCGGGAAGGTGCGCTGACAGGGACGCAGGGTCCCCGCTACGCTCGCTCTCGGGGAACTGCAGCCTCCTCCCTCCGCTTTTACTTGAATGTCAGACCCGAAACCATGCAACCTCTACAAGAAAACATAGGCAGTAGGCTCTTTGACATCAGTCTTAGCAGCCTATTTTCAAGTACCACGTCTGACTGGGCAATGGAAACAAAATACAAAGTGAACAAATGGGACTACATCAAAGTCAAAAAAAATCCTCTGCACCGCAAAGGAAACCATCCACAAAACCAAAACACAACCTAACAACTGGGGAGAAGATTCTTGCAAACCCTATATCGGATAAGGGCTTAATATCCAAAACACAGAAAGAACTCATACATCTCAACAGCAAAAGAAATCAACAACCCAATTAAAAAGGCGGGCAAAAGATCTGAGCAGTGATTTCTCCAAAGAAGGTATACGGATGGCCAACAGGCATATGGAAAGGGACTCAACATCATTAGCGATCAGAGAAATGCAAATCACAACTACAAGGAGATGTCACCTTACTCTGGTCAGAATGGCTCTCATTAACAAGACAAGAGACAAGTGTCGGAGAGGATGTGGAGAGAAGGGAACTCTCCTGCACTGCTGGCGGGAGGGCAGACTGGTGCAGCCAACTATGGAAAGCAGTATGGAGTATCCTCAGAAAACTAAGAATACATCTACCATGTGTATGATCCAGCTAGCCCACTGCTGGCTATTCATCCAAAGAACTTGAAAACACCAATGCAGAAAGACACATGCACCCCTAGGTTCACTGCAGCATTATTCACAACAGCCAGAACTTGGAAGCAACCTAGGTGCCCATCACGGGAAGAATGGATGAAGAAGATGTGGTATGTATACACAATGGAATGCTACTCGGCCCTAAGAAATGATGAGATCCGACCATTTGCGACAACGTGGAGGGACCTTGAGGGTATTATGTGAAGCGAAATAAATCAGAGGGAGAAAGTCAAACTCCAGACACCGTGTGATCTCACTCATAAGGAGAAGATAAAAACAACGACAAACGCACACAGAGCAAAGGAGATTGGATTGCTGGTTACCATAGGGGGAGGGGGGAGGGGAGAGAGCCAAAGGGGCGATGAGGCTCACATGTGAGGTGACCGACTATAATTAGTTTTCGGGTGGTGAACACCATGTAATCTACACAGAATTCGAAATATATTACAACGTACATCTGAAAGCTATATCATCTTAAAATCCACTGTTACTGCAATAAAATAACATAAAATAAAATAAAATAAAATAAAATAAAATAAAATAAAATAAAATAAAGACGTGTAGGAGGCTCAAGAGGCTAACAGGCTTTTGAAAAGTTATTCCAGGGATTTTTATGGCTTAGCTCAGGGCGGCAGACACCAGCCTGAGACACAGCTGTGCCACAGCCACTAACTTCAACTAAACTCTATTCCGACTGGAGGGAAATCAAAACTACTGTAATCATAATTTCTTGAAGGCTTCACTTTGTGCCAGATCCTGTGCCCACTGCTTTGCACCAACTGTCTCATTCAATCCTCACCTCCAAAAGGTAGGTTACCGTTATTCTCCCCATTGGAAAGGTGAGCAGGCGGAAGCAGAAAGATGGCAATCTGCCTGGAATTCACAGAAGGATTCTCTAGGTAATGACATGACTTTTGGACAAGATTTCAAGGTTTAACACATTACGGTGGAGATGCAGATCCCAGTATCACAGAACGTGAAAAACACTGAGTCCTGCCAAATGTCTTAAAACACTAATTATGGATCCTCACAATCTCTTGGCCTGTTTTCTCAGATGAGGGAAAACCCAGCGTGAAAAACCGTTGATGAGATGTCTGCAGAGGAGGACTACGTCTGGTCTTTAAAGGCGGGACCTATCCCAGTAGATTCTGAGTCAGTGGGTCCAGAGTAGGCCTTGAGCGTCTCTGTTCTTTTCCAAAGCCCCACAGGCTACACTTCCGTGCCCTTGGAGTTGGGAAGTACAGTCATGCCCTACATCGGGACGTTTCAGTCAACAACGGGGGTCCCATCAGATTAGTCCCATATGGCCTAGGTGTGTAGGAGGCTCTGCCATCCAGGTTTAGGAACTCCGTGGTGTTTGCACAGTCTCGAGATTGCCTGACCATGACACACTCCTCAGAACTCATCCCCACTGTTAAGCAAAGCATGACTCTACTGCCTTGGATTCTCCACGGTCCCAGACCCTGCACTGTTTAGATGACTGCACACGCAGAGGGCACCGTGTCTGAGGCAGAGAGCAGCTGCAATCACAAAAGCTCTCGACAGAGAGTCAAGGAAAGGCGTGCTCTGCTTACACGACTCTCTACTTTTCTCTGGGTCTGAACCATTTCCTAGCTAATCTGCCTTGTTTGACCGAGCAGCTTTGCCAAAAAAAAAAAAAAAAAACGAACACAAAGTCACCAACAAACACTAAACAAACCAATATAAACAATACATATTAAATAAGCCTAACCCTACTATGCTACTGAAAAGGCTTTTATTTCCCTGGGATAATTTGGACAGCATTAGATTGTTTTACCAAGAGCAGCCAAGTCGAGGCAGATTATTTCTAATTCCACAGTGCTGCAGATGCGGTCAGTAGCAACTGCAAGCCGGAAAGGAAACAAAACAAAGTTGGGTGTAATCCATTCAAGTTCACACGTTTCACCAGGGACAGCCTCCAAGCCTTGAATACTTAGGTATGCATTTAGCCATTTCTTTAATCAACCACTACTAACGCCTACTAAAGGCCAGACACTGCTCTAAGTACTTTACGGATATGAAATATCCTCTCACCTTTACACTCACCTATGGAGTGCGTATGATAATCATCCCCGTTTTACAGATCAGGAAACTGACACACAGAATGGTACAGTAACTTGCCCAAGTTCACACAGCCCGTAGGTGGCAGAGCCAGGACCCATGTGACAGAGTCTGGCTCCAGAGGCCACGTTCTGAATCACCACGCTCAGTCCCCAAAAACCTAGAGAAAGCGCCAGCCTCAATCGAAAAGTTTTCTTTTCCCCACCCTACAGTCCCTACGCGGCGGCCCCAGTCTCCAGGGCATGCTTTCAGCTCCTCTGACAGGCCCTACTCCTCCCTTGCCCTGTCCCAACACTCTCCCGCACAGGTCCTCCTTTTCTTTTAGGCATCTGCTCTCAGCTTCCACATCACTGCCTAAGTCACAAAGTCTAACAGGAAATGCCGTCTTTCTCAACACTCAACACAAAATTGCTTTTACGTATCTCCTAGGTAATTGGTGGCTGCCTGTCTGTCCTTTCCAACCGGGCTGTGAGGTCCAGTACGTCAAACACCCTGTCAGTCCTGCTCACCAAGTGTCCAGGCCACTGAACACGCACCGACCAGAGGAAAGGAAGGACTTGTCCCAAAGTCAACTCTCCAGACTTTCTGTGGAAGGAGGGAACGAACGGAGCACCCTCCAGCCTCACGCTTTCTCTTCCATACTTTCAAGTGTGGGGCACATACCTGTGCTCACCACGCTCCCCGGACAGCCCCCACTGCACCCCTAAAAGGTAGACTTCTGCACAGTCAAGGGCTTTGGAAAGCACTAACTCTGCACACAAATATTGTGTGGCCCTCGACAGGCCACTTCCCCTGAACCGGCCTGAGCTTCAGGGCCACAACAGGCTTCGTGAAAACCCCAACGGAACGTAGCCTCGAAAAGAGGGAGACCCGCACTCCTCAGAACGCCTCGAGACCAGTGTCCTTATCGACTTGGCGTCTGTCCTTCCGAGAAGCCAAGACCACGGGGGGCGCTTCAGCGCCCGACTCCCGGGCACCGCATGCCCAGGCGGGCCCCGTGCCCGGCACACACCGCCCGTTCCACGAACGCCTGAAGCGCACGAAGAGACCCCCTCGCTCCCCGCGCCGCACAGCTGTCCCGCGACCTGACGGGCACCTCTTGGCGCACAAGCCTATTCCTCAGGGACACGCTCGCCTCCCACCAGCGCCCAGGCCCACGCCCCCCAGGTACCTCTCTCAGATGGAATCGTCTTCGCGGGCGACCCCGTCGTCCGTGTCCGGCGAGCAGGAAGAGCGGGAGCTGAAGGAGGGCCTCCTCAGGCTAGCGGCCGTGGCCGAGGAGGGCCCGGGCTGCTGTGCCCAGCGGGGACACGGAGCGGCGTCCACGGACGCCGGGGGAACGGACGAGCCCGGCCCGGGAGGGAGCAGCACAGCGCGGCCGGCCTCCGCCGGGCTCGGCTCTGGGCAGGCAGGCGCGGCTCGCCGACGCCTCCCACGCCTCCCAGGACGGCGGCCCAGCAGCCGCGCGCTCCTCTCCTCGCGCGCGCGCGCGCCCGCCGCCGCCCAGACGCTGCCCGGCCGTTGCCCCGCCCCCCTCCGGCGGTGGACTGCGGACAGCGACAGGGACACCCTCCTGGGACAACTCCTGCGGCCCCGCCCGCACGCTTCGGACCTTCGCGGAGCGGGAAGGTGCGCTGACAGGGACGCAGGGTCCCCGCTACGCTCGCTCTCGGGGAACTGCAGCCTCCTCCCTCCGCTTTTACTTGAATGTCAGACCCGAAACCATGCAACCTCTACAAGAAAACATAGGCAGTAGGCTCTTTGACATCAGTCTTAGCAGCCTATTTTCAAGTACCACGTCTGACTGGGCAATGGAAACAAAATACAAAGTGAACAAATGGGACTACATCAAAGTCAAAAAAAATCCTCTGCACCGCAAAGGAAACCATCCACAAAACCAAAACACAACCTAACAACTGGGGAGAAGATTCTTGCAAACCCTATATCGGATAAGGGCTTAATATCCAAAACACAGAAAGAACTCATACATCTCAACAGCAAAAGAAATCAACAACCCAATTAAAAAGGCGGGCAAAAGATCTGAGCAGTGATTTCTCCAAAGAAGGTATACGGATGGCCAACAGGCATATGGAAAGGGACTCAACATCATTAGCGATCAGAGAAATGCAAATCACAACTACAAGGAGATGTCACCTTACTCTGGTCAGAATGGCTCTCATTAACAAGACAAGAGACAAGTGTCGGAGAGGATGTGGAGAGAAGGGAACTCTCCTGCACTGCTGGCGGGAGGGCAGACTGGTGCAGCCAACTATGGAAAGCAGTATGGAGTATCCTCAGAAAACTAAGAATACATCTACCATGTGTATGATCCAGCTAGCCCACTGCTGGCTATTCATCCAAAGAACTTGAAAACACCAATGCAGAAAGACACATGCACCCCTAGGTTCACTGCAGCATTATTCACAACAGCCAGAACTTGGAAGCAACCTAGGTGCCCATCACGGGAAGAATGGATGAAGAAGATGTGGTATGTATACACAATGGAATGCTACTCGGCCCTAAGAAATGATGAGATCCGACCATTTGCGACAACGTGGAGGGACCTTGAGGGTATTATGTGAAGCGAAATAAATCAGAGGGAGAAAGTCAAACTCCAGACACCGTGTGATCTCACTCATAAGGAGAAGATAAAAACAACGACAAACGCACACAGAGCAAAGGAGATTGGATTGCTGGTTACCATAGGGGGAGGGGGGAGGGGAGAGAGCCAAAGGGGCGATGAGGCTCACATGTGAGGTGACCGACTATAATTAGTTTTCGGGTGGTGAACACCATGTAATCTACACAGAATTCGAAATATATTACAACGTACATCTGAAAGCTATATCATCTTAGAATCCACTGTTACTGCAATAAAATAAAATAAAATAAAATAAAATAAAATAAAATAAAATAAAATAAAGACGTGTAGGAGGCTCAAGAGGCTAACAGGCTTTTGAAAAGTTATTCCAGGGATTTTTATGGCTTAGCTCAGGGCGGCAGACACCAGCCTGAGACACAGCTGTGCCACAGCCACTAACTTCAACTAAACTCTATTCCGACTGGAGGGAAATCAAAACTACTGTAATCATAATTTCTTGAAGGCTTCACTTTGTGCCAGATCCTGTGCCCACTGCTTTGCACCAACTGTCTCATTCAATCCTCACCTCCAAAAGGTAGGTTACCGTTATTCTCCCCATTGGAAAGGTGAGCAGGCGGAAGCAGAAAGATGGCAATCTGCCTGGCATTCACAGAAGGATTCTCTAGGTAATGACATGACTTTTGGACAAGATTTCAAGGTTTAACACATTACGGTGGAGATGCAGATCCCAGTATCACAGAACGTGAAAAACACTGAGTCCTGCCAAATGTCTTAAAACACTAATTATGGATCCTCACAATCTCTTGGCCTGTTTTCTCAGATGAGGGAAAACCCAGCGTGAAAAACCGTTGATGAGATGTCTGCAGAGGAGGACTACGTCTGGTCTTTAAAGGCGGGACCTATCCCAGTAGATTCTGAGTCAGTGGGTCCAGAGTAGGCCTTGAGCGTCTCTGTTCTTTTCCAAAGCCCCACAGGCTACACTTCCGTGCCCTTGGAGTTGGGAAGTACAGTCATGCCCTACATCGGGACGTTTCAGTCAACAACGGGGGTCCCATCAGATTAGTCCCACATGGCCTAGGTGTGTAGGAGGCTCTGCCATCCAGGTTTAGGAACTCCGTGGTGTTTGCACAGTCTCGAGATTGCCTGACCATGACACACTCCTCAGAACTCATCCCCACTGTTAAGCAAAGCATGACTCTACTGCCTTGGATTCTCCACGGTCCCAGACCCTGCACTGTTTAGATGACTGCACACGCAGAGGGCACCGTGTCTGAGGCAGAGAGCAGCTGCAATCACAAAAGCTCTCGACAGAGAGTCAAGGAAAGGCGTGCTCTGCTTACACGACTCTCTACTTTTCTCTGGGTCTGAACCATTTCCTAGCTAATCTGCCTTGTTTGACCGAGCAGCTTTGCCAAAAAAAAAAAAAAAAAAAACGAACACAAAGTCACCAACAAACACTAAACAAACCAATATAAACAATACATATTAAATAAGCCTAACCCTACTATGCTACTGAAAAGGCTTTTATTTCCCTGGGATAATTTGGACAGCATTAGATTGTTTTACCAAGAGCAGCCAAGTCGAGGCAGATTATTTCTAATTCCACAGTGCTGCAGATGCGGTCAGTAGCAACTGCAAGCCGGAAAGGAAACAAAACAAAGTTGGGTGTAATCCATTCAAGTTCACACGTTTCACCAGGGACAGCCTCCAAGCCTTGAATACTTAGGTATGCATTTAGCCATTTCTTTAATCAACCACTACTAACGCCTACTAAAGGCCAGACACTGCTCTAAGTACTTTACGGATATGAAATATCCTCTCACCTTTACACTCACCTATGGAGTGCGTATGATAATCATCCCCGTTTTACAGATCAGGAAACTGACACACAGAATGGTACAGTAACTTGCCCAAGTTCACACAGCCCGTAGGTGGCAGAGCCAGGACCCATGTGACAGAGTCTGGCTCCAGAGGCCACGTTCTGAATCACCACGCTCAGTCTCCAAAAACCTACAGAAAGCGCCAGCCTCAATCGAAAAGTTTTGTTTTCCCCACCCTACAGTCCCTACGCGGCGGCCCCAGTCTCCAGGGCATTCTTTCAGCTCCTCTGACAGGCCATACTCCTCCCGTGCCCTGTCCCAACACTCTCCCGCACAAGTCCTCCTTGTCTTTTAGGCATCTGCTCTCAGCATCCACATCACTGCCTGAGTCACAAAGGCTAACAGGAAATGCCGTAGTTCTCAACACTCAACACAAAATTGCCTTTACGTATCTCCTAGGCAATTGGTTGCTGCCTGTCTGTCCTTTCCAACCGGGCTGTGAGGTCCAGTACGTCAAACACCCTGTCAGTCCTGCTCACCAAGTGTCCAGGCCACTGAACACGCACAGACCAGAGGAAAGGAAGGACTTGTCCCAAAGTCAACTCTCCAGACTTTCTGTGGAAGGAGGGAACGAACGGAGCACCCTCCAGCCTCACGCTTTCTCTTCCATACTTTCAAGTGTGGGGCACATACCTGTGCTCACCACGCTCCCCGGACAGCCCCCACTGCACCCCTAACAGGTAGACTTCTGCACAGTCAAGGGCTTTGGAAAGCACTGGCTCTGCACACAAATATTGTGTGGCCCTCGACAGGCCACTTCCCCTGAACCGGCCTGAGCTTCAGGGCCACAACAGGCTTCGTGAAAACCCCAACGGAACGTAGCCTCGAAAAGAGGGAGACCCGCACTCCTCAGAACGCCTCGAGACCAGTGTCCTTATCGACTTGGCGTCTGTCCTTCCGAGAAGCCAAGACCACGGGGGGCGCTTCAGCGCCCGACTCCCGGGCACCGCATGCCCAGGCGGGCCCCGTGCCCGGCACACACCGCCCGTTCCACGAACGCCTGAAGCGCACGAAGAGACCCCCTCGCTCCCCGCGCCGCACAGCTGTCCCGCGACCTGACGGGCACCTCTTGGCGCACAAGCCTATTCCTCAGGGACACGCTCGCCTCCCACCAGCGCCCAGGCCCACGCCCCCCAGGTACCTCTCTCAGATGGAATCGTCTTCGCGGGCGACCCCGTCGTCCGTGTCCGGCGAGCAGGAAGAGCGGGAGCTGAAGGAGGGCCTCCTCAGGCTAGCGGCCGTGGCCGAGGAGGGCCCGGGCTGCTGTGCCCAGCGGGGACACGGAGCGGCGTCCACGGACGCCGGGGGAACGGACGAGCCCGGCCCGGGAGGGAGCAGCACAGCGCGGCCGGCCTCCGCCGGGCTCGGCTCTGGGCAGGCAGGCGCGGCTCGCCGACGCCTCCCACGCCTCCCAGGACGGCGGCCCAGCAGCCGCGCGCTCCTCTCCTCGCGCGCGCGCGCGCCCGCCGCCGCCCAGACGCTGCCCGGCCGTTGCCCCGCCCCCCTCCGGCGGTGGACTGCGGACAGCGACAGGGACACCCTCCTGGGACAACTCCTGCGGCCCCGCCCGCACGCTTCGGACCTTCGCGGAGCGGGAAGGTGCGCTGACAGGGACGCAGGGTCCCCGCTACGCTCGCTCTCGGGGAACTGCAGCCTCCTCCCTCCGCTTTTACTTGAATGTCAGACCCGAAACCATGCAACCTCTACAAGAAAACATAGGCAGTAGGCTCTTTGACATCAGTCTTAGCAGCCTATTTTCAAGTACCACGTCTGACTGGGCAATGGAAACAAAATACAAAGTGAACAAATGGGACTACATCAAAGTCAAAAAAAATCCTCTGCACCGCAAAGGAAACCATCCACAAAACCAAAACACAACCTAACAACTGGGGAGAAGATTCTTGCAAACCCTATATCGGATAAGGGCTTAATATCCAAAACACAGAAAGAACTCATACATCTCAACAGCAAAAGAAATCAACAACCCAATTAAAAAGGCGGGCAAAAGATCTGAGCAGTGATTTCTCCAAAGAAGGTATACGGATGGCCAACAGGCATATGGAAAGGGACTCAACATCATTAGCGATCAGAGAAATGCAAATCACAACTACAAGGAGATGTCACCTTACTCTGGTCAGAATGGCTCTCATTAACAAGACAAGAGACAAGTGTCGGAGAGGATGTGGAGAGAAGGGAACTCTCCTGCACTGCTGGCGGGAGGGCAGACTGGTGCAGCCAACTATGGAAAGCAGTATGGAGTATCCTCAGAAAACTAAGAATACATCTACCATGTGTATGATCCAGCTAGCCCACTGCTGGCTATTCATCCAAAGAACTTGAAAACACCAATGCAGAAAGACACATGCACCCCTAGGTTCACTGCAGCATTATTCACAACAGCCAGAACTTGGAAGCAACCTAGGTGCCCATCAGGGGAAGAATGGATGAAGAAGATGTGGTATGTATACACAATGGAATGCTACTCGGCCCTAAGAAATGATGAGATCCGACCATTTGCGACAACGTGGAGGGACCTTGAGGGTATTATGTGAAGCGAAATAAATCAGAGGGAGAAAGTCAAACTCCAGACACCGTGTGATCTCACTCATAAGGAGAAGATAAAAACAACGACAAACGCACACAGAGCAAAGGAGATTGGATTGCTGGTTACCATAGGGGGAGGGGGGAGGGGAGAGAGCCAAAGGGGCGATGAGGCTCACATGTGAGGTGACCGACTATAATTAGTTTTCGGGTGGTGAACACCATGTAATCTACACAGAATTCGAAATATATTACAACGTACATCTGAAAGCTATATCATCTTAGAATCCACTGTTACTGCAATAAAATAACATAAAATAAAATAAAATAAAATAACATAAAATAAAATAAAATAAAATAAAGACGTGTAGGAGGCTCAAGAGGCTAACAGGCTTTTGAAAAGTTATTCCAGGGATTTTTATGGCTTAGCTCAGGGCGGCAGACACCAGCCTGAGACACAGCTGTGCCACAGCCACTAACTTCAACTAAACTCTATTCCGACTGGAGGGAAATCAAAACTACTGTAATCATAATTTCTTGAAGGCTTCACTTTGTGCCAGATCCTGTGCCCACTGCTTTGCACCAACTGTCTCATTCAATCCTCACCTCCAAAAGGTAGGTTACCGTTATTCTCCCCATTGGAAAGGTGAGCAGGCGGAAGCAGAAAGATGGCAATCTGCCTGGCATTCACAGAAGGATTCTCTAGGTAATGACATGACTTTTGGACAAGATTTCAAGGTTTAACACATTACGGTGGAGATGCAGATCCCAGTATCACAGAACGTGAAAAACACTGAGTCCTGCCAAATGTCTTAAAACACTAATTATGGATCCTCACAATCTCTTGGCCTGTTTTCTCAGATGAGGGAAAACCCAGCGTGAAAAACCGTTGATGAGATGTCTGCAGAGGAGGACTACGTCTGGTCTTTAAAGGCGGGACCTATCCCAGTAGATTCTGAGTCAGTGGGTCCAGAGTAGGCCTTGAGCGTCTCTGTTCTTTTCCAAAGCCCCACAGGCTACACTTCCGTGCCCTTGGAGTTGGGAAGTACAGTCATGCCCTACATCGGGACGTTTCAGTCAACAACGGGGGTCCCATCAGATTAGTCCCACATGGCCTAGGTGTGTAGGAGGCTCTGCCATCCAGGTTTAGGAACTCCGTGGTGTTTGCACAGTCTCGAGATTGCCTGACCATGACACACTCCTCAGAACTCATCCCCACTGTTAAGCAAAGCATGACTCTACTGCCTTGGATTCTCCACGGTCCCAGACCCTGCACTGTTTAGATGACTGCACACGCAGAGGGCACCGTGTCTGAGGCAGAGAGCAGCTGCAATCACAAAAGCTCTCGACAGAGAGTCAAGGAAAGGCGTGCTCTGCTTACACGACTCTCTACTTTTCTCTGGGTCTGAACCATTTCCTAGCTAATCTGCCTTGTTTGACCGAGCAGCTTTGCCAAAAAAAAAAAAAAAAAAAAAAAAACGAACACAAAGTCACCAACAAACACTAAACAAACCAATATAAACAATACATATTAAATAAGCCTAACCCTACTATGCTACTGAAAAGGCTTTTATTTCCCTGGGATAATTTGGACAGCATTAGATTGTTTTACCAAGAGCAGCCAAGTCGAGGCAGATTATTTCTAATTCCACAGTGCTGCAGATGCGGTCAGTAGCAACTGCAAGCCGGAAAGGAAACAAAACAAAGTTGGGTGTAATCCATTCAAGTTCACACGTTTCACCAGGGACAGCCTCCAAGCCTTGAATACTTAGGTATGCATTTAGCCATTTCTTTAATCAACCACTACTAACGCCTACTAAAGGCCAGACACTGCTCTAAGTACTTTACGGATATGAAATATCCTCTCACCTTTACACTCACCTATGGAGTGCGTATGATAATCATCCCCGTTTTACAGATCAGGAAACTGACACACAGAATGGTACAGTAACTTGCCCAAGTTCACACAGCCCGTAGGTGGCAGAGCCAGGACCCATGTGACAGAGTCTGGCTCCAGAGGCCACGTTCTGAATCACCACGCTCAGTCTCCAAAAACCTACAGAAAGCGCCAGCCTCAATCGAAAAGTTTTGTTTTCCCCACCCTACAGTCCCTACGCGGCGGCCCCAGTCTCCAGGGCATTCTTTCAGCTCCTCTGACAGGCCATACTCCTCCCGTGCCCTGTCCCAACACTCTCCCGCACAAGTCCTCCTTGTCTTTTAGGCATCTGCTCTCAGCTTCCACATCACTGCCTGAGTCACAAAGGCTAACAGGAAATGCCGTAGTTCTCAACACTCAACACAAAATTGCCTTTACGTATCTCCTAGGCAACTGGTTGCTGCCTGTCTGTCCTTTCCAACCGGGCTGTGAGGTCCAGTACGTCAAACACCCTGTCAGTCCTGCTCACCAAGTGTCCAGGCCACTGAACACGCACCGACCAGAGGAAAGGAAGGACTTGTCCCAAAGTCAACTCTCCAGACTTTCTGTGGAAGGAGGGAACGAACGGAGCACCCTCCAGCCTCACGCTTTCTCTTCCATACTTTCAAGTGTGGGGCACATACCTGTGCTCACCACGCTCCCCGGACAGCCCCCACTGCACCCCTAACAGGTAGACTTCTGCACAGTCAAGGGCTTTGGAAAGCACTGGCTCTGCACACAAATATTGTGTGGCCCTCGACAGGCCACTTCCCCTGAACCGGCCTGAGCTTCAGGGCCACAACAGGCTTCGTGAAAACCCCAACGGAACGTAGCCTCGAAAAGAGGGAGACCCGCACTCCTCAGAACGCCTCGAGACCAGTGTCCTTATCGACTTGGCGTCTGTCCTTCCGAGAAGCCAAGACCACGGGGGGCGCTTCAGCGCCCGACTCCCGGGCACCGCATGCCCAGGCGGGCCCCGTGCCCGGCACACACCGCCCGTTCCACGAACGCCTGAAGCGCACGAAGAGACCCCCTCGCTCCCCGCGCCGCACAGCTGTCCCGCGACCTGACGGGCACCTCTTGGCGCACAAGCCTATTCCTCAGGGACACGCTCGCCTCCCACCAGCGCCCAGGCCCACGCCCCCCAGGTACCTCTCTCAGATGGAATCGTCTTCGCGGGCGACCCCGTCGTCCGTGTCCGGCGAGCAGGAAGAGCGGGAGCTGAAGGAGGGCCTCCTCAGGCTAGCGGCCGTGGCCGAGGAGGGCCCGGGCTGCTGTGCCCAGCGGGGACACGGAGCGGCGTCCACGGACGCCGGGGGAACGGACGAGCCCGGCCCGGGAGGGAGCAGCACAGCGCGGCCGGCCTCCGCCGGGCTCGGCTCTGGGCAGGCAGGCGCGGCTCGCCGACGCCTCCCACGCCTCCCAGGACGGCGGCCCAGCAGCCGCGCGCTCCTCTCCTCGCGCGCGCGCGCGCCCGCCGCCGCCCAGACGCTGCCCGGCCGTTGCCCCGCCCCCCTCCGGCGGTGGACTGCGGACAGCGACAGGGACACCCTCCTGGGACAACTCCTGCGGCCCCGCCCGCACGCTTCGGACCTTCGCGGAGCGGGAAGGTGCGCTGACAGGGACGCAGGGTCCCCGCTACGCTCGCTCTCGGGGAACTGCAGCCTCCTCCCTCCGCTTTTACTTGAATGTCAGACCCGAAACCATGCAACCTCTACAA
Organism: Equus caballus; assembly: GCF_041296265.1. Classification (NCBI taxonomy): domain Eukaryota; kingdom Metazoa; phylum Chordata; class Mammalia; order Perissodactyla; family Equidae; genus Equus; species Equus caballus. The sequence continues at coordinate 43,641 of NW_027222392.1, read as the reverse complement.
GAAAACATAGGCAGTAGGCTCTTTGACATCAGTCTTAGCAGCCTATTTTCAAGTACCACGTCTGACTGGGCAATGGAAACAAAATACAAAGTGAACAAATGGGACTACATCAAAGTCAAAAAAAATCCTCTGCACCGCAAAGGAAACCATCCACAAAACCAAAACACAACCTAACAACTGGGGAGAAGATTCTTGCAAACCCTATATCGGATAAGGGCTTAATATCCAAAACACAGAAAGAACTCATACATCTCAACAGCAAAAGAAATCAACAACCCAATTAAAAAGGCGGGCAAAAGATCTGAGCAGTGATTTCTCCAAAGAAGGTATACGGATGGCCAACAGGCATATGGAAAGGGACTCAACATCATTAGCGATCAGAGAAATGCAAATCACAACTACAAGGAGATGTCACCTTACTCTGGTCAGAATGGCTCTCATTAACAAGACAAGAGACAAGTGTCGGAGAGGATGTGGAGAGAAGGGAACTCTCCTGCACTGCTGGCGGGAGGGCAGACTGGTGCAGCCAACTATGGAAAGCAGTATGGAGTATCCTCAGAAAACTAAGAATACATCTACCATGTGTATGATCCAGCTAGCCCACTGCTGGCTATTCATCCAAAGAACTTGAAAACACCAATGCAGAAAGACACATGCACCCCTAGGTTCACTGCAGCATTATTCACAACAGCCAGAACTTGGAAGCAACCTAGGTGCCCATCAGGGGAAGAATGGATGAAGAAGATGTGGTATGTATACACAATGGAATGCTACTCGGCCCTAAGAAATGATGAGATCCGACCATTTGCGACAACGTGGAGGGACCTTGAGGGTATTATGTGAAGCGAAATAAATCAGAGGGAGAAAGTCAAACTCCAGACACCGTGTGATCTCACTCATAAGGAGAAGATAAAAACAACGACAAACGCACACAGAGCAAAGGAGATTGGATTGCTGGTTACCATAGGGGGAGGGGGGAGGGGAGAGAGCCAAAGGGGCGATGAGGCTCACATGTGAGGTGACCGACTATAATTAGTTTTCGGGTGGTGAACACCATGTAATCTACACAGAATTCGAAATATATTACAACGTACATCTGAAAGCTATATCATCTTAGAATCCACTGTTACTGCAATAAAATAACATAAAATAAAATAAAATAAAATAACATAAAATAAAATAAAATAAAATAAAGACGTGTAGGAGGCTCAAGAGGCTAACAGGCTTTTGAAAAGTTATTCCAGGGATTTTTATGGCTTAGCTCAGGGCGGCAGACACCAGCCTGAGACACAGCTGTGCCACAGCCACTAACTTCAACTAAACTCTATTCCGACTGGAGGGAAATCAAAACTACTGTAATCATAATTTCTTGAAGGCTTCACTTTGTGCCAGATCCTGTGCCCACTGCTTTGCACCAACTGTCTCATTCAATCCTCACCTCCAAAAGGTAGGTTACCGTTATTCTCCCCATTGGAAAGGTGAGCAGGCGGAAGCAGAAAGATGGCAATCTGCCTGGCATTCACAGAAGGATTCTCTAGGTAATGACATGACTTTTGGACAAGATTTCAAGGTTTAACACATTACGGTGGAGATGCAGATCCCAGTATCACAGAACGTGAAAAACACTGAGTCCTGCCAAATGTCTTAAAACACTAATTATGGATCCTCACAATCTCTTGGCCTGTTTTCTCAGATGAGGGAAAACCCAGCGTGAAAAACCGTTGATGAGATGTCTGCAGAGGAGGACTACGTCTGGTCTTTAAAGGCGGGACCTATCCCAGTAGATTCTGAGTCAGTGGGTCCAGAGTAGGCCTTGAGCGTCTCTGTTCTTTTCCAAAGCCCCACAGGCTACACTTCCGTGCCCTTGGAGTTGGGAAGTACAGTCATGCCCTACATCGGGACGTTTCAGTCAACAACGGGGGTCCCATCAGATTAGTCCCACATGGCCTAGGTGTGTAGGAGGCTCTGCCATCCAGGTTTAGGAACTCCGTGGTGTTTGCACAGTCTCGAGATTGCCTGACCATGACACACTCCTCAGAACTCATCCCCACTGTTAAGCAAAGCATGACTCTACTGCCTTGGATTCTCCACGGTCCCAGACCCTGCACTGTTTAGATGACTGCACACGCAGAGGGCACCGTGTCTGAGGCAGAGAGCAGCTGCAATCACAAAAGCTCTCGACAGAGAGTCAAGGAAAGGCGTGCTCTGCTTACACGACTCTCTACTTTTCTCTGGGTCTGAACCATTTCCTAGCTAATCTGCCTTGTTTGACCGAGCAGCTTTGCCAAAAAAAAAAAAAAAAAAAAAAAAACGAACACAAAGTCACCAACAAACACTAAACAAACCAATATAAACAATACATATTAAATAAGCCTAACCCTACTATGCTACTGAAAAGGCTTTTATTTCCCTGGGATAATTTGGACAGCATTAGATTGTTTTACCAAGAGCAGCCAAGTCGAGGCAGATTATTTCTAATTCCACAGTGCTGCAGATGCGGTCAGTAGCAACTGCAAGCCGGAAAGGAAACAAAACAAAGTTGGGTGTAATCCATTCAAGTTCACACGTTTCACCAGGGACAGCCTCCAAGCCTTGAATACTTAGGTATGCATTTAGCCATTTCTTTAATCAACCACTACTAACGCCTACTAAAGGCCAGACACTGCTCTAAGTACTTTACGGATATGAAATATCCTCTCACCTTTACACTCACCTATGGAGTGCGTATGATAATCATCCCCGTTTTACAGATCAGGAAACTGACACACAGAATGGTACAGTAACTTGCCCAAGTTCACACAGCCCGTAGGTGGCAGAGCCAGGACCCATGTGACAGAGTCTGGCTCCAGAGGCCACGTTCTGAATCACCACGCTCAGTCTCCAAAAACCTACAGAAAGCGCCAGCCTCAATCGAAAAGTTTTGTTTTCCCCACCCTACAGTCCCTACGCGGCGGCCCCAGTCTCCAGGGCATTCTTTCAGCTCCTCTGACAGGCCATACTCCTCCCGTGCCCTGTCCCAACACTCTCCCGCACAAGTCCTCCTTGTCTTTTAGGCATCTGCTCTCAGCTTCCACATCACTGCCTGAGTCACAAAGGCTAACAGGAAATGCCGTAGTTCTCAACACTCAACACAAAATTGCCTTTACGTATCTCCTAGGCAACTGGTTGCTGCCTGTCTGTCCTTTCCAACCGGGCTGTGAGGTCCAGTACGTCAAACACCCTGTCAGTCCTGCTCACCAAGTGTCCAGGCCACTGAACACGCACCGACCAGAGGAAAGGAAGGACTTGTCCCAAAGTCAACTCTCCAGACTTTCTGTGGAAGGAGGGAACGAACGGAGCACCCTCCAGCCTCACGCTTTCTCTTCCATACTTTCAAGTGTGGGGCACATACCTGTGCTCACCACGCTCCCCGGACAGCCCCCACTGCACCCCTAACAGGTAGACTTCTGCACAGTCAAGGGCTTTGGAAAGCACTGGCTCTGCACACAAATATTGTGTGGCCCTCGACAGGCCACTTCCCCTGAACCGGCCTGAGCTTCAGGGCCACAACAGGCTTCGTGAAAACCCCAACGGAACGTAGCCTCGAAAAGAGGGAGACCCGCACTCCTCAGAACGCCTCGAGACCAGTGTCCTTATCGACTTGGCGTCTGTCCTTCCGAGAAGCCAAGACCACGGGGGGCGCTTCAGCGCCCGACTCCCGGGCACCGCATGCCCAGGCGGGCCCCGTGCCCGGCACACACCGCCCGTTCCACGAACGCCTGAAGCGCACGAAGAGACCCCCTCGCTCCCCGCGCCGCACAGCTGTCCCGCGACCTGACGGGCACCTCTTGGCGCACAAGCCTATTCCTCAGGGACACGCTCGCCTCCCACCAGCGCCCAGGCCCACGCCCCCCAGGTACCTCTCTCAGATGGAATCGTCTTCGCGGGCGACCCCGTCGTCCGTGTCCGGCGAGCAGGAAGAGCGGGAGCTGAAGGAGGGCCTCCTCAGGCTAGCGGCCGTGGCCGAGGAGGGCCCGGGCTGCTGTGCCCAGCGGGGACACGGAGCGGCGTCCACGGACGCCGGGGGAACGGACGAGCCCGGCCCGGGAGGGAGCAGCACAGCGCGGCCGGCCTCCGCCGGGCTCGGCTCTGGGCAGGCAGGCGCGGCTCGCCGACGCCTCCCACGCCTCCCAGGACGGCGGCCCAGCAGCCGCGCGCTCCTCTCCTCGCGCGCGCGCGCGCCCGCCGCCGCCCAGACGCTGCCCGGCCGTTGCCCCGCCCCCCTCCGGCGGTGGACTGCGGACAGCGACAGGGACACCCTCCTGGGACAACTCCTGCGGCCCCGCCCGCACGCTTCGGACCTTCGCGGAGCGGGAAGGTGCGCTGACAGGGACGCAGGGTCCCCGCTACGCTCGCTCTCGGGGAACTGCAGCCTCCTCCCTCCGCTTTTACTTGAATGTCAGACCCGAAACCATGCAACCTCTACAAGAAAACATAGGCAGTAGGCTCTTTGACATCAGTCTTAGCAGCCTATTTTCAAGTACCACGTCTGACTGGGCAATGGAAACAAAATACAAAGTGAACAAATGGGACTACATCAAAGTCAAAAAAAATCCTCTGCACCGCAAAGGAAACCATCCACAAAACCAAAACACAACCTAACAACTGGGGAGAAGATTCTTGCAAACCCTATATCGGATAAGGGCTTAATATCCAAAACACAGAAAGAACTCATACATCTCAACAGCAAAAGAAATCAACAACCCAATTAAAAAGGCGGGCAAAAGATCTGAGCAGTGATTTCTCCAAAGAAGGTATACGGATGGCCAACAGGCATATGGAAAGGGACTCAACATCATTAGCGATCAGAGAAATGCAAATCACAACTACAAGGAGATGTCACCTTACTCTGGTCAGAATGGCTCTCATTAACAAGACAAGAGACAAGTGTCGGAGAGGATGTGGAGAGAAGGGAACTCTCCTGCACTGCTGGCGGGAGGGCAGACTGGTGCAGCCAACTATGGAAAGCAGTATGGAGTATCCTCAGAAAACTAAGAATACATCTACCATGTGTATGATCCAGCTAGCCCACTGCTGGCTATTCATCCAAAGAACTTGAAAACACCAATGCAGAAAGACACATGCACCCCTAGGTTCACTGCAGCATTATTCACAACAGCCAGAACTTGGAAGCAACCTAGGTGCCCATCAGGGGAAGAATGGATGAAGAAGATGTGGTATGTATACACAATGGAATGCTACTCGGCCCTAAGAAATGATGAGATCCGACCATTTGCGACAACGTGGAGGGACCTTGAGGGTATTATGTGAAGCGAAATAAATCAGAGGGAGAAAGTCAAACTCCAGACACCGTGTGATCTCACTCATAAGGAGAAGATAAAAACAACGACAAACGCACACAGAGCAAAGGAGATTGGATTGCTGGTTACCATAGGGGGAGGGGGGAGGGGAGAGAGCCAAAGGGGCGATGAGGCTCACATGTGAGGTGACCGACTATAATTAGTTTTCGGGTGGTGAACACCATGTAATCTACACAGAATTCGAAATATATTACAACGTACATCTGAAAGCTATATCATCTTAGAATCCACTGTTACTGCAATAAAATAACATAAAATAAAATAAAATAAAATAACATAAAATAAAATAAAATAAAATAAAGACGTGTAGGAGGCTCAAGAGGCTAACAGGCTTTTGAAAAGTTATTCCAGGGATTTTTATGGCTTAGCTCAGGGCGGCAGACACCAGCCTGAGACACAGCTGTGCCACAGCCACTAACTTCAACTAAACTCTATTCCGACTGGAGGGAAATCAAAACTACTGTAATCATAATTTCTTGAAGGCTTCACTTTGTGCCAGATCCTGTGCCCACTGCTTTGCACCAACTGTCTCATTCAATCCTCACCTCCAAAAGGTAGGTTACCGTTATTCTCCCCATTGGAAAGGTGAGCAGGCGGAAGCAGAAAGATGGCAATCTGCCTGGCATTCACAGAAGGATTCTCTAGGTAATGACATGACTTTTGGACAAGATTTCAAGGTTTAACACATTACGGTGGAGATGCAGATCCCAGTATCACAGAACGTGAAAAACACTGAGTCCTGCCAAATGTCTTAAAACACTAATTATGGATCCTCACAATCTCTTGGCCTGTTTTCTCAGATGAGGGAAAACCCAGCGTGAAAAACCGTTGATGAGATGTCTGCAGAGGAGGACTACGTCTGGTCTTTAAAGGCGGGACCTATCCCAGTAGATTCTGAGTCAGTGGGTCCAGAGTAGGCCTTGAGCGTCTCTGTTCTTTTCCAAAGCCCCACAGGCTACACTTCCGTGCCCTTGGAGTTGGGAAGTACAGTCATGCCCTACATCGGGACGTTTCAGTCAACAACGGGGGTCCCATCAGATTAGTCCCACATGGCCTAGGTGTGTAGGAGGCTCTGCCATCCAGGTTTAGGAACTCCGTGGTGTTTGCACAGTCTCGAGATTGCCTGACCATGACACACTCCTCAGAACTCATCCCCACTGTTAAGCAAAGCATGACTCTACTGCCTTGGATTCTCCACGGTCCCAGACCCTGCACTGTTTAGATGACTGCACACGCAGAGGGCACCGTGTCTGAGGCAGAGAGCAGCTGCAATCACAAAAGCTCTCGACAGAGAGTCAAGGAAAGGCGTGCTCTGCTTACACGACTCTCTACTTTTCTCTGGGTCTGAACCATTTCCTAGCTAATCTGCCTTGTTTGACCGAGCAGCTTTGCCAAAAAAAAAAAAAAAAAAAAAAAAACGAACACAAAGTCACCAACAAACACTAAACAAACCAATATAAACAATACATATTAAATAAGCCTAACCCTACTATGCTACTGAAAAGGCTTTTATTTCCCTGGGATAATTTGGACAGCATTAGATTGTTTTACCAAGAGCAGCCAAGTCGAGGCAGATTATTTCTAATTCCACAGTGCTGCAGATGCGGTCAGTAGCAACTGCAAGCCGGAAAGGAAACAAAACAAAGTTGGGTGTAATCCATTCAAGTTCACACGTTTCACCAGGGACAGCCTCCAAGCCTTGAATACTTAGGTATGCATTTAGCCATTTCTTTAATCAACCACTACTAACGCCTACTAAAGGCCAGACACTGCTCTAAGTACTTTACGGATATGAAATATCCTCTCACCTTTACACTCACCTATGGAGTGCGTATGATAATCATCCCCGTTTTACAGATCAGGAAACTGACACACAGAATGGTACAGTAACTTGCCCAAGTTCACACAGCCCGTAGGTGGCAGAGCCAGGACCCATGTGACAGAGTCTGGCTCCAGAGGCCACGTTCTGAATCACCACGCTCAGTCTCCAAAAACCTACAGAAAGCGCCAGCCTCAATCGAAAAGTTTTGTTTTCCCCACCCTACAGTCCCTACGCGGCGGCCCCAGTCTCCAGGGCATTCTTTCAGCTCCTCTGACAGGCCATACTCCTCCCGTGCCCTGTCCCAACACTCTCCCGCACAAGTCCTCCTTGTCTTTTAGGCATCTGCTCTCAGCTTCCACATCACTGCCTGAGTCACAAAGGCTAACAGGAAATGCCGTAGTTCTCAACACTCAACACAAAATTGCCTTTACGTATCTCCTAGGCAACTGGTTGCTGCCTGTCTGTCCTTTCCAACCGGGCTGTGAGGTCCAGTACGTCAAACACCCTGTCAGTCCTGCTCACCAAGTGTCCAGGCCACTGAACACGCACCGACCAGAGGAAAGGAAGGACTTGTCCCAAAGTCAACTCTCCAGACTTTCTGTGGAAGGAGGGAACGAACGGAGCACCCTCCAGCCTCACGCTTTCTCTTCCATACTTTCAAGTGTGGGGCACATACCTGTGCTCACCACGCTCCCCGGACAGCCCCCACTGCACCCCTAACAGGTAGACTTCTGCACAGTCAAGGGCTTTGGAAAGCACTGGCTCTGCACACAAATATTGTGTGGCCCTCGACAGGCCACTTCCCCTGAACCGGCCTGAGCTTCAGGGCCACAACAGGCTTCGTGAAAACCCCAACGGAACGTAGCCTCGAAAAGAGGGAGACCCGCACTCCTCAGAACGCCTCGAGACCAGTGTCCTTATCGACTTGGCGTCTGTCCTTCCGAGAAGCCAAGACCACGGGGGGCGCTTCAGCGCCCGACTCCCGGGCACCGCATGCCCAGGCGGGCCCCGTGCCCGGCACACACCGCCCGTTCCACGAACGCCTGAAGCGCACGAAGAGACCCCCTCGCTCCCCGCGCCGCACAGCTGTCCCGCGACCTGACGGGCACCTCTTGGCGCACAAGCCTATTCCTCAGGGACACGCTCGCCTCCCACCAGCGCCCAGGCCCACGCCCCCCAGGTACCTCTCTCAGATGGAATCGTCTTCGCGGGCGACCCCGTCGTCCGTGTCCGGCGAGCAGGAAGAGCGGGAGCTGAAGGAGGGCCTCCTCAGGCTAGCGGCCGTGGCCGAGGAGGGCCCGGGCTGCTGTGCCCAGCGGGGACACGGAGCGGCGTCCACGGACGCCGGGGGAACGGACGAGCCCGGCCCGGGAGGGAGCAGCACAGCGCGGCCGGCCTCCGCCGGGCTCGGCTCTGGGCAGGCAGGCGCGGCTCGCCGACGCCTCCCACGCCTCCCAGGACGGCGGCCCAGCAGCCGCGCGCTCCTCTCCTCGCGCGCGCGCGCGCCCGCCGCCGCCCAGACGCTGCCCGGCCGTTGCCCCGCCCCCCTCCGGCGGTGGACTGCGGACAGCGACAGGGACACCCTCCTGGGACAACTCCTGCGGCCCCGCCCGCACGCTTCGGACCTTCGCGGAGCGGGAAGGTGCGCTGACAGGGACGCAGGGTCCCCGCTACGCTCGCTCTCGGGGAACTGCAGCCTCCTCCCTCCGCTTTTACTTGAATGTCAGACCCGAAACCATGCAACCTCTACAAGAAAACATAGGCAGTAGGCTCTTTGACATCAGTCTTAGCAGCCTATTTTCAAGTACCACGTCTGACTGGGCAATGGAAACAAAATACAAAGTGAACAAATGGGACTACATCAAAGTCAAAAAAAATCCTCTGCACCGCAAAGGAAACCATCCACAAAACCAAAACACAACCTAACAACTGGGGAGAAGATTCTTGCAAACCCTATATCGGATAAGGGCTTAATATCCAAAACACAGAAAGAACTCATACATCTCAACAGCAAAAGAAATCAACAACCCAATTAAAAAGGCGGGCAAAAGATCTGAGCAGTGATTTCTCCAAAGAAGGTATACGGATGGCCAACAGGCATATGGAAAGGGACTCAACATCATTAGCGATCAGATAAATGCAAATCACAACTACAAGGAGATGTCACCTTACTCTGGTCAGAATGGCTCTCATTAACAAGACAAGAGACAAGTGTCGGAGAGGATGTGGAGAGAAGGGAACTCTCCTGCACTGCTGGCGGGAGGGCAGACTGGTGCAGCCAACTATGGAAAGCAGTATGGAGTATCCTCAGAAAACTAAGAATACATCTACCATGTGTATGATCCAGCTAGCCCACTGCTGGCTATTCATCCAAAGAACTTGAAAACACCAATGCAGAAAGACACATGCACCCCTAGGTTCACTGCAGCATTATTCACAACAGCCAGAACTTGGAAGCAACCTAGGTGCCCATCAGGGGAAGAATGGATGAAGAAGATGTGGTATGTATACACAATGGAATGCTACTCGGCCCTAAGAAATGATGAGATCCGACCATTTGCGACAACGTGGAGGGACCTTGAGGGTATTATGTGAAGCGAAATAAATCAGAGGGAGAAAGTCAAACTCCAGACACCGTGTGATCTCACTCATAAGGAGAAGATAAAAACAACGACAAACGCACACAGAGCAAAGGAGATTGGATTGCTGGTTACCATAGGGGGAGGGGGGAGGGGAGAGAGCCAAAGGGGCGATGAGGCTCACATGTGAGGTGACCGACTATAATTAGTTTTCGGGTGGTGAACACCCATGTAATCTACACAGAATTCGAAATATATTACAACGTACATCTGAAAGCTATATCATCTTAGAATCCACTGTTACTGCAATAAAATAACATAAAATAAAATAAAATAAAATAACATAAAATAAAATAAAATAAAATAAAGACGTGTAGGAGGCTCAAGAGGCTAACAGGCTTTTGAAAAGTTATTCCAGGGATTTTTATGGCTTAGCTCAGGGCGGCAGACACCAGCCTGAGACACAGCTGTGCCACAGCCACTAACTTCAACTAAACTCTATTCCGACTGGAGGGAAATCAAAACTACTGTAATCATAATTTCTTGAAGGCTTCACTTTGTGCCAGATCCTGTGCCCACTGCTTTGCACCAACTGTCTCATTCAATCCTCACCTCCAAAAGGTAGGTTACCGTTATTCTCCCCATTGGAAAGGTGAGCAGGCGGAAGCAGAAAGATGGCAATCTGCCTGGCATTCACAGAAGGATTCTCTAGGTAATGACATGACTTTTGGACAAGATTTCAAGGTTTAACACATTACGGTGGAGATGCAGATCCCAGTATCACAGAACGTGAAAAACACTGAGTCCTGCCAAATGTCTTAAAACACTAATTATGGATCCTCACAATCTCTTGGCCTGTTTTCTCAGATGAGGGAAAACCCAGCGTGAAAAACCGTTGATGAGATGTCTGCAGAGGAGGACTACGTCTGGTCTTTAAAGGCGGGACCTATCCCAGTAGATTCTGAGTCAGTGGGTCCAGAGTAGGCCTTGAGCGTCTCTGTTCTTTTCCAAAGCCCCACAGGCTACACTTCCGTGCCCTTGGAGTTGGGAAGTACAGTCATGCCCTACATCGGGACGTTTCAGTCAACAACGGGGGTCCCATCAGATTAGTCCCACATGGCCTAGGTGTGTAGGAGGCTCTGCCATCCAGGTTTAGGAACTCCGTGGTGTTTGCACAGTCTCGAGATTGCCTGACCATGACACACTCCTCAGAACTCATCCCCACTGTTAAGCAAAGCATGACTCTACTGCCTTGGATTCTCCACGGTCCCAGACCCTGCACTGTTTAGATGACTGCACACGCAGAGGGCACCGTGTCTGAGGCAGAGAGCAGCTGCAATCACAAAAGCTCTCGACAGAGAGTCAAGGAAAGGCGTGCTCTGCTTACACGACTCTCTACTTTTCTCTGGGTCTGAACCATTTCCTAGCTAATCTGCCTTGTTTGACCGAGCAGCTTTGCCAAAAAAAAAAAAAAAAAAAAAAAAAAACGAACACAAAGTCACCAACAAACACTAAACAAACCAATATAAACAATACATATTAAATAAGCCTAACCCTACTATGCTACTGAAAAGGCTTTTATTTCCCTGGGATAATTTGGACAGCATTAGATTGTTTTACCAAGAGCAGCCAAGTCGAGGCAGATTATTTCTAATTCCACAGTGCTGCAGATGCGGTCAGTAGCAACTGCAAGCCGGAAAGGAAACAAAACAAAGTTGGGTGTAATCCATTCAAGTTCACACGTTTCACCAGGGACAGCCTCCAAGCCTTGAATACTTAGGTATGCATTTAGCCATTTCTTTAATCAACCACTACTAACGCCTACTAAAGGCCAGACACTGCTCTAAGTACTTTACGGATATGAAATATCCTCTCACCTTTACACTCACCTATGGAGTGCGTATGATAATCATCCCCGTTTTACAGATCAGGAAACTGACACACAGAATGGTACAGTAACTTGCCCAAGTTCACACAGCCCGTAGGTGGCAGAGCCAGGACCCATGTGACAGAGTCTGGCTCCAGAGGCCACGTTCTGAATCACCACGCTCAGTCTCCAAAAACCTACAGAAAGCGCCAGCCTCAATCGAAAAGTTTTGTTTTCCCCACCCTACAGTCCCTACGCGGCGGCCCCAGTCTCCAGGGCATTCTTTCAGCTCCTCTGACAGGCCATACTCCTCCCGTGCCCTGTCCCAACACTCTCCCGCACAAGTCCTCCTTGTCTTTTAGGCATCTGCTCTCAGCTTCCACATCACTGCCTGAGTCACAAAGGCTAACAGGAAATGCCGTAGTTCTCAACACTCAACACAAAATTGCCTTTACGTATCTCCTAGGCAACTGGTTGCTGCCTGTCTGTCCTTTCCAACCGGGCTGTGAGGTCCAGTACGTCAAACACCCTGTCAGTCCTGCTCACCAAGTGTCCAGGCCACTGAACACGCACCGACCAGAGGAAAGGAAGGACTTGTCCCAAAGTCAACTCTCCAGACTTTCTGTGGAAGGAGGGAACGAACGGAGCACCCTCCAGCCTCACGCTTTCTCTTCCATACTTTCAAGTGTGGGGCACATACCTGTGCTCACCACGCTCCCCGGACAGCCCCCACTGCACCCCTAACAGGTAGACTTCTGCACAGTCAAGGGCTTTGGAAAGCACTGGCTCTGCACACAAATATTGTGTGGCCCTCGACAGGCCACTTCCCCTGAACCGGCCTGAGCTTCAGGGCCACAACAGGCTTCGTGAAAACCCCAACGGAACGTAGCCTCGAAAAGAGGGAGACCCGCACTCCTCAGAACGCCTCGAGACCAGTGTCCTTATCGACTTGGCGTCTGTCCTTCCGAGAAGCCAAGACCACGGGGGGCGCTTCAGCGCCCGACTCCCGGGCACCGCATGCCCAGGCGGGCCCCGTGCCCGGCACACACCGCCCGTTCCACGAACGCCTGAAGCGCACGAAGAGACCCCCTCGCTCCCCGCGCCGCACAGCTGTCCCGCGACCTGACGGGCACCTCTTGGCGCACAAGCCTATTCCTCAGGGACACGCTCGCCTCCCACCAGCGCCCAGGCCCACGCCCCCCAGGTACCTCTCTCAGATGGAATCGTCTTCGCGGGCGACCCCGTCGTCCGTGTCCGGCGAGCAGGAAGAGCGGGAGCTGAAGGAGGGCCTCCTCAGGCTAGCGGCCGTGGCCGAGGAGGGCCCGGGCTGCTGTGCCCAGCGGGGACACGGAGCGGCGTCCACGGACGCCGGGGGAACGGACGAGCCCGGCCCGGGAGGGAGCAGCACAGCGCGGCCGGCCTCCGCCGGGCTCGGCTCTGGGCAGGCAGGCGCGGCTCGCCGACGCCTCCCACGCCTCCCAGGACGGCGGCCCAGCAGCCGCGCGCTCCTCTCCTCGCGCGCGCGCGCGCCCGCCGCCGCCCAGACGCTGCCCGGCCGTTGCCCCGCCCCCCTCCGGCGGTGGACTGCGGACAGCGACAGGGACACCCTCCTGGGACAACTCCTGCGGCCCCGCCCGCACGCTTCGGACCTTCGCGGAGCGGGAAGGTGCGCTGACAGGGACGCAGGGTCCCCGCTACGCTCGCTCTCGGGGAACTGCAGCCTCCTCCCTCCGCTTTTACTTGAATGTCAGACCCGAAACCATGCAACCTCTACAAGAAAACATAGGCAGTAGGCTCTTTGACATCAGTCTTAGCAGCCTATTTTCAAGTACCACGTCTGACTGGGCAATGGAAACAAAATACAAAGTGAACAAATGGGACTACATCAAAGTCAAAAAAAATCCTCTGCACCGCAAAGGAAACCATCCACAAAACCAAAACACAACCTAACAACTGGGGAGAAGATTCTTGCAAACCCTATATCGGATAAGGGCTTAATATCCAAAACACAGAAAGAACTCATACATCTCAACAGCAAAAGAAATCAACAACCCAATTAAAAAGGCGGGCAAAAGATCTGAGCAGTGATTTCTCCAAAGAAGGTATACGGATGGCCAACAGGCATATGGAAAGGGACTCAACATCATTAGCGATCAGAGAAATGCAAATCACAACTACAAGGAGATGTCACCTTACTCTGGTCAGAATGGCTCTCATTAACAAGACAAGAGACAAGTGTCGGAGAGGATGTGGAGAGAAGGGAACTCTCCTGCACTGCTGGCGGGAGGGCAGACTGGTGCAGCCAACTATGGAAAGCAGTATGGAGTATCCTCAGAAAACTAAGAATACATCTACCATGTGTATGATCCAGCTAGCCCACTGCTGGCTATTCATCCAAAGAACTTGAAAACACCAATGCAGAAAGACACATGCACCCCTAGGTTCACTGCAGCATTATTCACAACAGCCAGAACTTGGAAGCAACCTAGGTGCCCATCAGGGGAAGAATGGATGAAGAAGATGTGGTATGTATACACAATGGAATGCTACTCGGCCCTAAGAAATGATGAGATCCGACCATTTGCGACAACGTGGAGGGACCTTGAGGGTATTATGTGAAGCGAAATAAATCAGAGGGAGAAAGTCAAACTCCAGACACCGTGTGATCTCACTCATAAGGAGAAGATAAAAACAACGACAAACGCACACAGAGCAAAGGAGATTGGATTGCTGGTTACCATAGGGGGAGGGGGGAGGGGAGAGAGCCAAAGGGGCGATGAGGCTCACATGTGAGGTGACCGACTATAATTAGTTTTCGGGTGGTGAACACCATGTAATCTACACAGAATTCGAAATATATTACAACGTACATCTGAAAGCTATATCATCTTAGAATCCACTGTTACTGCAATAAAATAACATAAAATAAAATAAAATAAAATAACATAAAATAAAATAAAATAAAATAAAGACGTGTAGGAGGCTCAAGAGGCTAACAGGCTTTTGAAAAGTTATTCCAGGGATTTTTATGGCTTAGCTCAGGGCGGCAGACACCAGCCTGAGACACAGCTGTGCCACAGCCACTAACTTCAACTAAACTCTATTCCGACTGGAGGGAAATCAAAACTACTGTAATCATAATTTCTTGAAGGCTTCACTTTGTGCCAGATCCTGTGCCCACTGCTTTGCACCAACTGTCTCATTCAATCCTCACCTCCAAAAGGTAGGTTACCGTTATTCTCCCCATTGGAAAGGTGAGCAGGCGGAAGCAGAAAGATGGCAATCTGCCTGGCATTCACAGAAGGATTCTCTAGGTAATGACATGACTTTTGGACAAGATTTCAAGGTTTAACACATTACGGTGGAGATGCAGATCCCAGTATCACAGAACGTGAAAAACACTGAGTCCTGCCAAATGTCTTAAAACACTAATTATGGATCCTCACAATCTCTTGGCCTGTTTTCTCAGATGAGGGAAAACCCAGCGTGAAAAACCGTTGATGAGATGTCTGCAGAGGAGGACTACGTCTGGTCTTTAAAGGCGGGACCTATCCCAGTAGATTCTGAGTCAGTGGGTCCAGAGTAGGCCTTGAGCGTCTCTGTTCTTTTCCAAAGCCCCACAGGCTACACTTCCGTGCCCTTGGAGTTGGGAAGTACAGTCATGCCCTACATCGGGACGTTTCAGTCAACAACGGGGGTCCCATCAGATTAGTCCCACATGGCCTAGGTGTGTAGGAGGCTCTGCCATCCAGGTTTAGGAACTCCGTGGTGTTTGCACAGTCTCGAGATTGCCTGACCATGACACACTCCTCAGAACTCATCCCCACTGTTAAGCAAAGCATGACTCTACTGCCTTGGATTCTCCACGGTCCCAGACCCTGCACTGTTTAGATGACTGCACACGCAGAGGGCACCGTGTCTGAGGCAGAGAGCAGCTGCAATCACAAAAGCTCTCGACAGAGAGTCAAGGAAAGGCGTGCTCTGCTTACACGACTCTCTACTTTTCTCTGGGTCTGAACCATTTCCTAGCTAATCTGCCTTGTTTGACCGAGCAGCTTTGCCAAAAAAAAAAAAAAAAAAAAAAAAAACGAACACAAAGTCACCAACAAACACTAAACAAACCAATATAAACAATACATATTAAATAAGCCTAACCCTACTATGCTACTGAAAAGGCTTTTATTTCCCTGGGATAATTTGGACAGCATTAGATTGTTTTACCAAGAGCAGCCAAGTCGAGGCAGATTATTTCTAATTCCACAGTGCTGCAGATGCGGTCAGTAGCAACTGCAAGCCGGAAAGGAAACAAAACAAAGTTGGGTGTAATCCATTCAAGTTCACACGTTTCACCAGGGACAGCCTCCAAGCCTTGAATACTTAGGTATGCATTTAGCCATTTCTTTAATCAACCACTACTAACGCCTACTAAAGGCCAGACACTGCTCTAAGTACTTTACGGATATGAAATATCCTCTCACCTTTACACTCACCTATGGAGTGCGTATGATAATCATCCCCGTTTTACAGATCAGGAAACTGACACACAGAATGGTACAGTAACTTGCCCAAGTTCACACAGCCCGTAGGTGGCAGAGCCAGGACCCATGTGACAGAGTCTGGCTCCAGAGGCCACGTTCTGAATCACCACGCTCAGTCTCCAAAAACCTACAGAAAGCGCCAGCCTCAATCGAAAAGTTTTGTTTTCCCCACCCTACAGTCCCTACGCGGCGGCCCCAGTCTCCAGGGCATTCTTTCAGCTCCTCTGACAGGCCATACTCCTCCCGTGCCCTGTCCCAACACTCTCCCGCACAAGTCCTCCTTGTCTTTTAGGCATCTGCTCTCAGCTTCCACATCACTGCCTGAGTCACAAAGGCTAACAGGAAATGCCGTAGTTCTCAACACTCAACACAAAATTGCCTTTACGTATCTCCTAGGCAACTGGTTGCTGCCTGTCTGTCCTTTCCAACCGGGCTGTGAGGTCCAGTACGTCAAACACCCTGTCAGTCCTGCTCACCAAGTGTCCAGGCCACTGAACACGCACCGACCAGAGGAAAGGAAGGACTTGTCCCAAAGTCAACTCTCCAGACTTTCTGTGGAAGGAGGGAACGAACGGAGCACCCTCCAGCCTCACGCTTTCTCTTCCATACTTTCAAGTGTGGGGCACATACCTGTGCTCACCACGCTCCCCGGACAGCCCCCACTGCACCCCTAACAGGTAGACTTCTGCACAGTCAAGGGCTTTGGAAAGCACTGGCTCTGCACACAAATATTGTGTGGCCCTCGACAGGCCACTTCCCCTGAACCGGCCTGAGCTTCAGGGCCACAACAGGCTTCGTGAAAACCCCAACGGAACGTAGCCTCGAAAAGAGGGAGACCCGCACTCCTCAGAACGCCTCGAGACCAGTGTCCTTATCGACTTGGCGTCTGTCCTTCCGAGAAGCCAAGACCACGGGGGGCGCTTCAGCGCCCGACTCCCGGGCACCGCATGCCCAGGCGGGCCCCGTGCCCGGCACACACCGCCCGTTCCACGAACGCCTGAAGCGCACGAAGAGACCCCCTCGCTCCCCGCGCCGCACAGCTGTCCCGCGACCTGACGGGCACCTCTTGGCGCACAAGCCTATTCCTCAGGGACACGCTCGCCTCCCACCAGCGCCCAGGCCCACGCCCCCCAGGTACCTCTCTCAGATGGAATCGTCTTCGCGGGCGACCCCGTCGTCCGTGTCCGGCGAGCAGGAAGAGCGGGAGCTGAAGGAGGGCCTCCTCAGGCTAGCGGCCGTGGCCGAGGAGGGCCCGGGCTGCTGTGCCCAGCGGGGACACGGAGCGGCGTCCACGGACGCCGGGGGAACGGACGAGCCCGGCCCGGGAGGGAGCAGCACAGCGCGGCCGGCCTCCGCCGGGCTCGGCTCTGGGCAGGCAGGCGCGGCTCGCCGACGCCTCCCACGCCTCCCAGGACGGCGGCCCAGCAGCCGCGCGCTCCTCTCCTCGCGCGCGCGCGCGCCCGCCGCCGCCCAGACGCTGCCCGGCCGTTGCCCCGCCCCCCTCCGGCGGTGGACTGCGGACAGCGACAGGGACACCCTCCTGGGACAACTCCTGCGGCCCCGCCCGCACGCTTCGGACCTTCGCGGAGCGGGAAGGTGCGCTGACAGGGACGCAGGGTCCCCGCTACGCTCGCTCTCGGGGAACTGCAGCCTCCTCCCTCCGCTTTTACTTGAATGTCAGACCCGAAACCATGCAACCTCTACAAGAAAACATAGGCAGTAGGCTCTTTGACATCAGTCTTAGCAGCCTATTTTCAAGCACCACGTCTGACTGGGCAATGGAAACAAAATACAAAGTGAACAAATGGGACTACATCAAAGTCAAAAAAAATCCTCTGCACCGCAAAGGAAACCATCCACAAAACCAAAACACAACCTAACAACTGGGGAGAAGATTCTTGCAAACCCTATATCGGATAAGGGCTTAATATCCAAAACACAGAAAGAACTCATACATCTCAACAGCAAAAGAAATCAACAACCCAATTAAAAAGGCGGGCAAAAGATCTGAGCAGTGATTTCTCCAAAGAAGGTATACGGATGGCCAACAGGCATATGGAAAGGGACTCAACATCATTAGCGATCAGAGAAATGCAAATCACAACTACAAGGAGATGTCACCTTACTCTGGTCAGAATGGCTCTCATTAACAAGACAAGAGACAAGTGTCGGAGAGGATGTGGAGAGAAGGGAACTCTCCTGCACTGCTGGCGGGAGGGCAGACTGGTGCAGCCAACTATGGAAAGCAGTATGGAGTATCCTCAGAAAACTAAGAATACATCTACCATGTGTATGATCCAGCTAGCCCACTGCTGGCTATTCATCCAAAGAACTTGAAAACACCAATGCAGAAAGACACATGCACCCCTAGGTTCACTGCAGCATTATTCACAACAGCCAGAACTTGGAAGCAACCTAGGTGCCCATCAGGGGAAGAATGGATGAAGAAGATGTGGTATGTATACACAATGGAATGCTACTCGGCCCTAAGAAATGATGAGATCCGACCATTTGCGACAACGTGGAGGGACCTTGAGGGTATTATGTGAAGCGAAATAAATCAGAGGGAGAAAGTCAAACTCCAGACACCGTGTGATCTCACTCATAAGGAGAAGATAAAAACAACGACAAACGCACACAGAGCAAAGGAGATTGGATTGCTGGTTACCATAGGGGGAGGGGGGAGGGGAGAGAGCCAAAGGGGCGATGAGGCTCACATGTGAGGTGACCGACTATAATTAGTTTTCGGGTGGTGAACACCCATGTAATCTACACAGAATTCGAAATATATTACAACGTACATCTGAAAGCTATATCATCTTAGAATCCACTGTTACTGCAATAAAATAACATAAAATAAAATAAAATAAAATAACATAAAATAAAATAAAATAAAATAAAGACGTGTAGGAGGCTCAAGAGGCTAACAGGCTTTTGAAAAGTTATTCCAGGGATTTTTATGGCTTAGCTCAGGGCGGCAGACACCAGCCTGAGACACAGCTGTGCCACAGCCACTAACTTCAACTAAACTCTATTCCGACTGGAGGGAAATCAAAACTACTGTAATCATAATTTCTTGAAGGCTTCACTTTGTGCCAGATCCTGTGCCCACTGCTTTGCACCAACTGTCTCATTCAATCCTCACCTCCAAAAGGTAGGTTACCGTTATTCTCCCCATTGGAAAGGTGAGCAGGCGGAAGCAGAAAGATGGCAATCTGCCTGGCATTCACAGAAGGATTCTCTAGGTAATGACATGACTTTTGGACAAGATTTCAAGGTTTAACACATTACGGTGGAGATGCAGATCCCAGTATCACAGAACGTGAAAAACACTGAGTCCTGCCAAATGTCTTAAAACACTAATTATGGATCCTCACAATCTCTTGGCCTGTTTTCTCAGATGAGGGAAAACCCAGCGTGAAAAACCGTTGATGAGATGTCTGCAGAGGAGGACTACGTCTGGTCTTTAAAGGCGGGACCTATCCCAGTAGATTCTGAGTCAGTGGGTCCAGAGTAGGCCTTGAGCGTCTCTGTTCTTTTCCAAAGCCCCACAGGCTACACTTCCGTGCCCTTGGAGTTGGGAAGTACAGTCATGCCCTACATCGGGACGTTTCAGTCAACAACGGGGGTCCCATCAGATTAGTCCCACATGGCCTAGGTGTGTAGGAGGCTCTGCCATCCAGGTTTAGGAACTCCGTGGTGTTTGCACAGTCTCGAGATTGCCTGACCATGACACACTCCTCAGAACTCATCCCCACTGTTAAGCAAAGCATGACTCTACTGCCTTGGATTCTCCACGGTCCCAGACCCTGCACTGTTTAGATGACTGCACACGCAGAGGGCACCGTGTCTGAGGCAGAGAGCAGCTGCAATCACAAAAGCTCTCGACAGAGAGTCAAGGAAAGGCGTGCTCTGCTTACACGACTCTCTACTTTTCTCTGGGTCTGAACCATTTCCTAGCTAATCTGCCTTGTTTGACCGAGCAGCTTTGCCAAAAAAAAAAAAAAAAAAAAAAAAAAACGAACACAAAGTCACCAACAAACACTAAACAAACCAATATAAACAATACATATTAAATAAGCCTAACCCTACTATGCTACTGAAAAGGCTTTTATTTCCCTGGGATAATTTGGACAGCATTAGATTGTTTTACCAAGAGCAGCCAAGTCGAGGCAGATTATTTCTAATTCCACAGTGCTGCAGATGCGGTCAGTAGCAACTGCAAGCCGGAAAGGAAACAAAACAAAGTTGGGTGTAATCCATTCAAGTTCACACGTTTCACCAGGGACAGCCTCCAAGCCTTGAATACTTAGGTATGCATTTAGCCATTTCTTTAATCAACCACTACTAACGCCTACTAAAGGCCAGACACTGCTCTAAGTACTTTACGGATATGAAATATCCTCTCACCTTTACACTCACCTATGGAGTGCGTATGATAATCATCCCCGTTTTACAGATCAGGAAACTGACACACAGAATGGTACAGTAACTTGCCCAAGTTCACACAGCCCGTAGGTGGCAGAGCCAGGACCCATGTGACAGAGTCTGGCTCCAGAGGCCACGTTCTGAATCACCACGCTCAGTCTCCAAAAACCTACAGAAAGCGCCAGCCTCAATCGAAAAGTTTTGTTTTCCCCACCCTACAGTCCCTACGCGGCGGCCCCAGTCTCCAGGGCATTCTTTCAGCTCCTCTGACAGGCCATACTCCTCCCGTGCCCTGTCCCAACACTCTCCCGCACAAGTCCTCCTTGTCTTTTAGGCATCTGCTCTCAGCTTCCACATCACTGCCTGAGTCACAAAGGCTAACAGGAAATGCCGTAGTTCTCAACACTCAACACAAAATTGCCTTTACGTATCTCCTAGGCAACTGGTTGCTGCCTGTCTGTCCTTTCCAACCGGGCTGTGAGGTCCAGTACGTCAAACACCCTGTCAGTCCTGCTCACCAAGTGTCCAGGCCACTGAACACGCACCGACCAGAGGAAAGGAAGGACTTGTCCCAAAGTCAACTCTCCAGACTTTCTGTGGAAGGAGGGAACGAACGGAGCACCCTCCAGCCTCACGCTTTCTCTTCCATACTTTCAAGTGTGGGGCACATACCTGTGCTCACCACGCTCCCCGGACAGCCCCCACTGCACCCCTAACAGGTAGACTTCTGCACAGTCAAGGGCTTTGGAAAGCACTGGCTCTGCACACAAATATTGTGTGGCCCTCGACAGGCCACTTCCCCTGAACCGGCCTGAGCTTCAGGGCCACAACAGGCTTCGTGAAAACCCCAACGGAACGTAGCCTCGAAAAGAGGGAGACCCGCACTCCTCAGAACGCCTCGAGACCAGTGTCCTTATCGACTTGGCGTCTGTCCTTCCGAGAAGCCAAGACCACGGGGGGCGCTTCAGCGCCCGACTCCCGGGCACCGCATGCCCAGGCGGGCCCCGTGCCCGGCACACACCGCCCGTTCCACGAACGCCTGAAGCGCACGAAGAGACCCCCTCGCTCCCCGCGCCGCACAGCTGTCCCGCGACCTGACGGGCACCTCTTGGCGCACAAGCCTATTCCTCAGGGACACGCTCGCCTCCCACCAGCGCCCAGGCCCACGCCCCCCAGGTACCTCTCTCAGATGGAATCGTCTTCGCGGGCGACCCCGTCGTCTGTGTCCGGCGAGCAGGAAGAGCGGGAGCTGAAGGAGGGCTTCCTCAGGCTAGCGGCCGTGGCCGAGGAGGGCCCGGGCTGCTGTGCCCAGCGGGGACACGGAGCGGCGTCCACGGACGCCGGGGGAACGGACGAGCCCGGCCCGGGAGGGAGCAGCACAGCGCGGCCGGCCTCCGCCGGGCTCGGCTCTGGGCAGGCAGGCGCGGCTCGCCGACGCCTCCCACGCCTCCCAGGACGGCGGCCCAGCAGCCGCGCGCTCCTCTCCTCGCGCGCGCGCGCGCCCGCCGCCGCCCAGACGCTGCCCGGCCGTTGCCCCGCCCCCCTCCGGCGGTGGACTGCGGACAGCGACAGGGACACCCTCCTGGGACAACTCCTGCGGCCCCGCCCGCACGCTTCGGACCTTCGCGGAGCGGGAAGGTGCGCTGACAGGGACGCAGGGTCCCCGCTACGCTCGCTCTCGGGGAACTGCAGCCTCCTCCCTCCGCTTTTACTTGAATGTCAGACCCGAAACCATGCAACCTCTACAAGAAAACATAGGCAGTAGGCTCTTTGACATCAGTCTTAGCAGCCTATTTTCAAGTACCACGTCTGACTGGGCAATGGAAACAAAATACAAAGTGAACAAATGGGACTACATCAAAGTCAAAAAAAATCCTCTGCACCGCAAAGGAAACCATCCACAAAACCAAAACACAACCTAACAACTGGGGAGAAGATTCTTGCAAACCCTATATCGGATAAGGGCTTAATATCCAAAACACAGAAAGAACTCATACATCTCAACAGCAAAAGAAATCAACAACCCAATTAAAAAGGCGGGCAAAAGATCTGAGCAGTGATTTCTCCAAAGAAGGTATACGGATGGCCAACAGGCATATGGAAAGGGACTCAACATCATTAGCGATCAGAGAAATGCAAATCACAACTACAAGGAGATGTCACCTTACTCTGGTCAGAATGGCTCTCATTAACAAGACAAGAGACAAGTGTCGGAGAGGATGTGGAGAGAAGGGAACTCTCCTGCACTGCTGGCGGGAGGGCAGACTGGTGCAGCCAACTATGGAAAGCAGTATGGAGTATCCTCAGAAAACTAAGAATACATCTACCATGTGTATGATCCAGCTAGCCCACTGCTGGCTATTCATCCAAAGAACTTGAAAACACCAATGCAGAAAGACACATGCACCCCTAGGTTCACTGCAGCATTATTCACAACAGCCAGAACTTGGAAGCAACCTAGGTGCCCATCAGGGGAAGAATGGATGAAGAAGATGTGGTATGTATACACAATGGAATGCTACTCGGCCCTAAGAAATGATGAGATCCGACCATTTGCGACAACGTGGAGGGACCTTGAGGGTATTATGTGAAGCGAAATAAATCAGAGGGAGAAAGTCAAACTCCAGACACCGTGTGATCTCACTCATAAGGAGAAGATAAAAACAACGACAAACGCACACAGAGCAAAGGAGATTGGATTGCTGGTTACCATAGGGGGAGGGGGGAGGGGAGAGAGCCAAAGGGGCGATGAGGCTCACATGTGAGGTGACCGACTATAATTAGTTTTCGGGTGGTGAACACCATGTAATCTACACAGAATTCGAAATATATTACAACGTACATCTGAAAGCTATATCATCTTAGAATCCACTGTTACTGCAATAAAATAACATAAAATAAAATAAAATAAAATAAAATAAAATAAAATAAAATAAAATAAAATAAAATAAAGACGTGTAGGAGGCTCAAGAGGCTAACAGGCTTTTGAAAAGTTATTCCAGGGATTTTTATGGCTTAGCTCAGGGCGGCAGACACCAGCCTGAGACACAGCTGTGCCACAGCCACTAACTTCAACTAAACTCTATTCCGACTGGAGGGAAATCAAAACTACTGTAATCATAATTTCTTGAAGGCTTCACTTTGTGCCAGATCCTGTGCCCACTGCTTTGCACCAACTGTCTCATTCAATCCTCACCTCCAAAAGGTAGGTTACCGTTATTCTCCCCATTGGAAAGGTGAGCAGGCGGAAGCAGAAAGATGGCAATCTGCCTGGAATTCACAGAAGGATTCTCTAGGTAATGACATGACTTTTGGACAAGATTTCAAGGTTTAACACATTACGGTGGAGATGCAGATCCCAGTATCACAGAACGTGAAAAACACTGAGTCCTGCCAAATGTCTTAAAACACTAATTATGGATCCTCACAATCTCTTGGCCTGTTTTCTCAGATGAGGGAAAACCCAGCGTGAAAAACCGTTGATGAGATGTCTGCAGAGGAGGACTACGTCTGGTCTTTAAAGGCGGGACCTATCCCAGTAGATTCTGAGTCAGTGGGTCCAGAGTAGGCCTTGAGCGTCTCTGTTCTTTTCCAAAGCCCCACAGGCTACACTTCCGTGCCCTTGGAGTTGGGAAGTACAGTCATGCCCTACATCGGGACGTTTCAGTCAACAACGGGGGTCCCATCAGATTAGTCCCATATGGCCTAGGTGTGTAGGAGGCTCTGCCATCCAGGTTTAGGAACTCCGTGGTGTTTGCACAGTCTCGAGATTGCCTGACCATGACACACTCCTCAGAACTCATCCCCACTGTTAAGCAAAGCATGACTCTACTGCCTTGGATTCTCCACGGTCCCAGACCCTGCACTGTTTAGATGACTGCACACGCAGAGGGCACCGTGTCTGAGGCAGAGAGCAGCTGCAATCACAAAAGCTCTCGACAGAGAGTCAAGGAAAGGCGTGCTCTGCTTACACGACTCTCTACTTTTCTCTGGGTCTGAACCATTTCCTAGCTAATCTGCCTTGTTTGACCGAGCAGCTTTGCCAAAAAAAAAAAAAAAAAAAAAAAAAACGAACACAAAGTCACCAACAAACACTAAACAAACCAATATAAACAATACATATTAAATAAGCCTAACCCTACTATGCTACTGAAAAGGCTTTTATTTCCCTGGGATAATTTGGACAGCATTAGATTGTTTTACCAAGAGCAGCCAAGTCGAGGCAGATTATTTCTAATTCCACAGTGCTGCAGATGCGGTCAGTAGCAACTGCAAGCCGGAAAGGAAACAAAACAAAGTTGGGTGTAATCCATTCAAGTTCACACGTTTCACCAGGGACAGCCTCCAAGCCTTGAATACTTAGGTATGCATTTAGCCATTTCTTTAATCAACCACTACTAACGCCTACTAAAGGCCAGACACTGCTCTAAGTACTTTACGGATATGAAATATCCTCTCACCTTTACACTCACCTATGGAGTGCGTATGATAATCATCCCCGTTTTACAGATCAGGAAACTGACACACAGAATGGTACAGTAACTTGCCCAAGTTCACACAGCCCGTAGGTGGCAGAGCCAGGACCCATGTGACAGAGTCTGGCTCCAGAGGCCACGTTCTGAATCACCACGCTCAGTCTCCAAAAACCTACAGAAAGCGCCAGCCTCAATCGAAAAGTTTTGTTTTCCCCACCCTACAGTCCCTACGCGGCGGCCCCAGTCTCCAGGGCATTCTTTCAGCTCCTCTGACAGGCCATACTCCTCCCGTGCCCTGTCCCAACACTCTCCCGCACAAGTCCTCCTTGTCTTTTAGGCATCTGCTCTCAGCTTCCACATCACTGCCTGAGTCACAAAGGCTAACAGGAAATGCCGTAGTTCTCAACACTCAACACAAAATTGCCTTTACGTATCTCCTAGGCAATTGGTTGCTGCCTGTCTGTCCTTTCCAACCGGGCTGTGAGGTCCAGTACGTCAAACACCCTGTCAGTCCTGCTCACCAAGTGTCCAGGCCACTGAACACGCACCGACCAGAGGAAAGGAAGGACTTGTCCCAAAGTCAACTCTCCAGACTTTCTGTGGAAGGAGGGAACGAACGGAGCACCCTCCAGCCTCACGCTTTCTCTTCCATACTTTCAAGTGTGGGGCACATACCTGTGCTCACCACGCTCCCCGGACAGCCCCCACTGCACCCCTAACAGGTAGACTTCTGCACAGTCAAGGGCTTTGGAAAGCACTGGCTCTGCACACAAATATTGTGTGGCCCTCGACAGGCCACTTCCCCTGAACCGGCCTGAGCTTCAGGGCCACAACAGGCTTCGTGAAAACCCCAACGGAACGTAGCCTCGAAAAGAGGGAGACCCGCACTCCTCAGAACGCCTCGAGACCAGTGTCCTTATCGACTTGGCGTCTGTCCTTCCGAGAAGCCAAGACCACGGGGGGCGCTTCAGCGCCCGACTCCCGGGCACCGCATGCCCAGGCGGGCCCCGTGCCCGGCACACACCGCCCGTTCCACGAACGCCTGAAGCGCACGAAGAGACCCCCTCGCTCCCCGCGCCGCACAGCTGTCCCGCGACCTGACGGGCACCTCTTGGCGCACAAGCCTATTCCTCAGGGACACGCTCGCCTCCCACCAGCGCCCAGGCCCACGCCCCCCAGGTACCTCTCTCAGATGGAATCGTCTTCGCGGGCGACCCCGTCGTCTGTGTCCGGCGAGCAGGAAGAGCGGGAGCTGAAGGAGGGCTTCCTCAGGCTAGCGGCCGTGGCCGAGGAGGGCCCGGGCTGCTGTGCCCAGCGGGGACACGGAGCGGCGTCCACGGACGCCGGGGGAACGGACGAGCCCGGCCCGGGAGGGAGCAGCACAGCGCGGCCGGCCTCCGCCGGGCTCGGCTCTGGGCAGGCAGGCGCGGCTCGCCGACGCCTCCCACGCCTCCCAGGACGGCGGCCCAGCAGCCGCGCGCTCCTCTCCTCGCGCGCGCGCGCGCCCGCCGCCGCCCAGACGCTGCCCGGCCGTTGCCCCGCCCCCCTCCGGCGGTGGACTGCGGACAGCGACAGGGACACCCTCCTGGGACAACTCCTGCGGCCCCGCCCGCACGCTTCGGACCTTCGCGGAGCGGGAAGGTGCGCTGACAGGGACGCAGGGTCCCCGCTACGCTCGCTCTCGGGGAACTGCAGCCTCCTCCCTCCGCTTTTACTTGAATGTCAGACCCGAAACCATGCAACCTCTACAAGAAAACATAGGCAGTAGGCTCTTTGACATCAGTCTTAGCAGCCTATTTTCAAGTACCACGTCTGACTGGGCAATGGAAACAAAATACAAAGTGAACAAATGGGACTACATCAAAGTCAAAAAAAATCCTCTGCACCGCAAAGGAAACCATCCACAAAACCAAAACACAACCTAACAACTGGGGAGAAGATTCTTGCAAACCCTATATCGGATAAGGGCTTAATATCCAAAACACAGAAAGAACTCATACATCTCAACAGCAAAAGAAATCAACAACCCAATTAAAAAGGCGGGCAAAAGATCTGAGCAGTGATTTCTCCAAAGAAGGTATACGGATGGCCAACAGGCATATGGAAAGGGACTCAACATCATTAGCGATCAGAGAAATGCAAATCACAACTACAAGGAGATGTCACCTTACTCTGGTCAGAATGGCTCTCATTAACAAGACAAGAGACAAGTGTCGGAGAGGATGTGGAGAGAAGGGAACTCTCCTGCACTGCTGGCGGGAGGGCAGACTGGTGCAGCCAACTATGGAAAGCAGTATGGAGTATCCTCAGAAAACTAAGAATACATCTACCATGTGTATGATCCAGCTAGCCCACTGCTGGCTATTCATCCAAAGAACTTGAAAACACCAATGCAGAAAGACACATGCACCCCTAGGTTCACTGCAGCATTATTCACAACAGCCAGAACTTGGAAGCAACCTAGGTGCCCATCAGGGGAAGAATGGATGAAGAAGATGTGGTATGTATACACAATGGAATGCTACTCGGCCCTAAGAAATGATGAGATCCGACCATTTGCGACAACGTGGAGGGACCTTGAGGGTATTATGTGAAGCGAAATAAATCAGAGGGAGAAAGTCAAACTCCAGACACCGTGTGATCTCACTCATAAGGAGAAGATAAAAACAACGACAAACGCACACAGAGCAAAGGAGATTGGATTGCTGGTTACCATAGGGGGAGGGGGGAGGGGAGAGAGCCAAAGGGGCGATGAGGCTCACATGTGAGGTGACCGACTATAATTAGTTTTCGGGTGGTGAACACCATGTAATCTACACAGAATTCGAAATATATTACAACGTACATCTGAAAGCTATATCATCTTAGAATCCACTGTTACTGCAATAAAATAACATAAAATAAAATAAAATAAAATAAAATAAAATAAAATAAAATAAAATAAAATAAAATAAAGACGTGTAGGAGGCTCAAGAGGCTAACAGGCTTTTGAAAAGTTATTCCAGGGATTTTTATGGCTTAGCTCAGGGCGGCAGACACCAGCCTGAGACACAGCTGTGCCACAGCCACTAACTTCAACTAAACTCTATTCCGACTGGAGGGAAATCAAAACTACTGTAATCATAATTTCTTGAAGGCTTCACTTTGTGCCAGATCCTGTGCCCACTGCTTTGCACCAACTGTCTCATTCAATCCTCACCTCCAAAAGGTAGGTTACCGTTATTCTCCCCATTGGAAAGGTGAGCAGGCGGAAGCAGAAAGATGGCAATCTGCCTGGCATTCACAGAAGGATTCTCTAGGTAATGACATGACTTTTGGACAAGATTTCAAGGTTTAACACATTACGGTGGAGATGCAGATCCCAGTATCACAGAACGTGAAAAACACTGAGTCCTGCCAAATGTCTTAAAACACTAATTATGGATCCTCACAATCTCTTGGCCTGTTTTCTCAGATGAGGGAAAACCCAGCGTGAAAAACCGTTGATGAGATGTCTGCAGAGGAGGACTACGTCTGGTCTTTAAAGGCGGGACCTATCCCAGTAGATTCTGAGTCAGTGGGTCCAGAGTAGGCCTTGAGCGTCTCTGTTCTTTTCCAAAGCCCCACAGGCTACACTTCCGTGCCCTTGGAGTTGGGAAGTACAGTCATGCCCTACATCGGGACGTTTCAGTCAACAACGGGGGTCCCATCAGATTAGTCCCATATGGCCTAGGTGTGTAGGAGGCTCTGCCATCCAGGTTTAGGAACTCCGTGGTGTTTGCACAGTCTCGAGATTGCCTGACCATGACACACTCCTCAGAACTCATCCCCACTGTTAAGCAAAGCATGACTCTACTGCCTTGGATTCTCCACGGTCCCAGACCCTGCACTGTTTAGATGACTGCACACGCAGAGGGCACCGTGTCTGAGGCAGAGAGCAGCTGCAATCACAAAAGCTCTCGACAGAGAGTCAAGGAAAGGCGTGCTCTGCTTACACGACTCTCTACTTTTCTCTGGGTCTGAACCATTTCCTAGCTAATCTGCCTTGTTTGACCGAGCAGCTTTGCCAAAAAAAAAAAAAAAAAAAAAAAAAAACGAACACAAAGTCACCAACAAACACTAAACAAACCAATATAAACAATACATATTAAATAAGCCTAACCCTACTATGCTACTGAAAAGGCTTTTATTTCCCTGGGATAATTTGGACAGCATTAGATTGTTTTACCAAGAGCAGCCAAGTCGAGGCAGATTATTTCTAATTCCACAGTGCTGCAGATGCGGTCAGTAGCAACTGCAAGCCGGAAAGGAAACAAAACAAAGTTGGGTGTAATCCATTCAAGTTCACACGTTTCACCAGGGACAGCCTCCAAGCCTTGAATACTTAGGTATGCATTTAGCCATTTCTTTAATCAACCACTACTAACGCCTACTAAAGGCCAGACACTGCTCTAAGTACTTTACGGATATGAAATATCCTCTCACCTTTACACTCACCTATGGAGTGCGTATGATAATCATCCCCGTTTTACAGATCAGGAAACTGACACACAGAATGGTACAGTAACTTGCCCAAGTTCACACAGCCCGTAGGTGGCAGAGCCAGGACCCATGTGACAGAGTCTGGCTCCAGAGGCCACGTTCTGAATCACCACGCTCAGTCTCCAAAAACCTACAGAAAGCGCCAGCCTCAATCGAAAAGTTTTGTTTTCCCCACCCTACAGTCCCTACGCGGCGGCCCCAGTCTCCAGGGCATTCTTTCAGCTCCTCTGACAGGCCATACTCCTCCCGTGCCCTGTCCCAACACTCTCCCGCACAAGTCCTCCTTGTCTTTTAGGCATCTGCTCTCAGCTTCCACATCACTGCCTGAGTCACAAAGGCTAACAGGAAATGCCGTAGTTCTCAACACTCAACACAAAATTGCCTTTACGTATCTCCTAGGCAATTGGTTGCTGCCTGTCTGTCCTTTCCAACCGGGCTGTGAGGTCCAGTACGTCAAACACCCTGTCAGTCCTGCTCACCAAGTGTCCAGGCCACTGAACACGCACCGACCAGAGGAAAGGAAGGACTTGTCCCAAAGTCAACTCTCCAGACTTTCTGTGGAAGGAGGGAACGAACGGAGCACCCTCCAGCCTCACGCTTTCTCTTCCATACTTTCAAGTGTGGGGCACATACCTGTGCTCACCACGCTCCCCGGACAGCCCCCACTGCACCCCTAACAGGTAGACTTCTGCACAGTCAAGGGCTTTGGAAAGCACTGGCTCTGCACACAAATATTGTGTGGCCCTCGACAGGCCACTTCCCCTGAACCGGCCTGAGCTTCAGGGCCACAACAGGCTTCGTGAAAACCCCAACGGAACGTAGCCTCGAAAAGAGGGAGACCCGCACTCCTCAGAACGCCTCGAGACCAGTGTCCTTATCGACTTGGCGTCTGTCCTTCCGAGAAGCCAAGACCACGGGGGGCGCTTCAGCGCCCGACTCCCGGGCACCGCATGCCCAGGCGGGCCCCGTGCCCGGCACACACCGCCCGTTCCACGAACGCCTGAAGCGCACGAAGAGACCCCCTCGCTCCCCGCGCCGCACAGCTGTCCCGCGACCTGACGGGCACCTCTTGGCGCACAAGCCTACTCCTCAGGGACACGCTCGCCTCCCACCAGCCCCCAGGCCCACGCCCCCCAGGTACCTCTCTCAGATGGCATCCTCTTCGCGGGCGCCCCGGTCGTCCGTGTCCGGCGAGCAGGAAGAGCGGGAGCTGAAGGAGGGCCTCCTCAGGCTAGCGGCCGTGGCCGCGGAGGGCCCGGGCTGCTGTGCCCAGCGGGGACACGGAGCGGCGTCCACGGACGCCGGGGGAACGGACGAGCCCGGCCCGGGAGAGAGCAGCACAGCGCGGCCGGCCTCCGCCGGGCTCGGCTCTGGGCAGGCAGGCGCGGCTCGCCGACGCCTCCCACGCCTCCCAGGACGGCGGCCCAGCAGCCGCGCGCTCCTCTCCTCGCGCGCGCGCGCGCCCGCCGCCGCCCAGACGCTGCCCGGCCGTTGCCCCGCCCCCCTCCGGCGGTGGACTGCGGACAGCGACAGGGACACCCTCCTGGGACAACTCCTGCGGCCCCGCCCGCACGCTTCGGACCTTCGCGGAGCGGGAAGGTGCGCTGACAGGGACGCAGGGTCCCCGCTACGCTCGCTCTCGGGGAACTGCAGCCTCCTCCCTCCGCTTTTACTTGAATGTCAGACCCGAAACCATGCAACCTCTACAAGAAAACATAGGCAGTAGGCTCTTTGACATCAGTCTTAGCAGCCTATTTTCAAGTACCACGTCTGACTGGGCAATGGAAACAAAATACAAAGTGAACAAATGGGACTACATCAAAGTCAAAAAAAATCCTCTGCACCGCAAAGGAAACCATCCACAAAACCAAAACACAACCTAACAACTGGGGAGAAGATTCTTGCAAACCCTATATCGGATAAGGGCTTAATATCCAAAACACAGAAAGAACTCATACATCTCAACAGCAAAAGAAATCAACAACCCAATTAAAAAGGCGGGCAAAAGATCTGAGCAGTGATTTCTCCAAAGAAGGTATACGGATGGCCAACAGGCATATGGAAAGGGACTCAACATCATTAGCGATCAGAGAAATGCAAATCACAACTACAAGGAGATGTCACCTTACTCTGGTCAGAATGGCTCTCATTAACAAGACAAGAGACAAGTGTCGGAGAGGATGTGGAGAGAAGGGAACTCTCCTGCACTGCTGGCGGGAGGGCAGACTGGTGCAGCCAACTATGGAAAGCAGTATGGAGTATCCTCAGAAAACTAAGAATACATCTACCATGTGTATGATCCAGCTAGCCCACTGCTGGCTATTCATCCAAAGAACTTGAAAACACCAATGCAGAAAGACACATGCACCCCTAGGTTCACTGCAGCATTATTCACAACAGCCAGAACTTGGAAGCAACCTAGGTGCCCATCAGGGGAAGAATGGATGAAGAAGATGTGGTATGTATACACAATGGAATGCTACTCGGCCCTAAGAAATGATGAGATCCGACCATTTGCGACAACGTGGAGGGACCTTGAGGGTATTATGTGAAGCGAAATAAATCAGAGGGAGAAAGTCAAACTCCAGACACCGTGTGATCTCACTCATAAGGAGAAGATAAAAACAACGACAAACGCACACAGAGCAAAGGAGATTGGATTGCTGGTTACCATAGGGGGAGGGGGGAGGGGAGAGAGCCAAAGGGGCGATGAGGCTCACATGTGAGGTGACCGACTATAATTAGTTTTCGGGTGGTGAACACCCATGTAATCTACACAGAATTCGAAATATATTACAACGTACATCTGAAAGCTATATCATCTTAGAATCCACTGTTACTGCAATAAAATAACATAAAATAAAATAAAATAAAATAACATAAAATAAAATAAAATAAAATAAAGACGTGTAGGAGGCTCAAGAGGCTAACAGGCTTTTGAAAAGTTATTCCAGGGATTTTTATGGCTTAGCTCAGGGCGGCAGACACCAGCCTGAGACACAGCTGTGCCACAGCCACTAACTTCAACTAAACTCTATTCCGACTGGAGGGAAATCAAAACTACTGTAATCATAATTTCTTGAAGGCTTCACTTTGTGCCAGATCCTGTGCCCACTGCTTTGCACCAACTGTCTCATTCAATCCTCACCTCCAAAAGGTAGGTTACCGTTATTCTCCCCATTGGAAAGGTGAGCAGGCGGAAGCAGAAAGATGGCAATCTGCCTGGCATTCACAGAAGGATTCTCTAGGTAATGACATGACTTTTGGACAAGATTTCAAGGTTTAACACATTACGGTGGAGATGCAGATCCCAGTATCACAGAACGTGAAAAACACTGAGTCCTGCCAAATGTCTTAAAACACTAATTATGGATCCTCACAATCTCTTGGCCTGTTTTCTCAGATGAGGGAAAACCCAGCGTGAAAAACCGTTGATGAGATGTCTGCAGAGGAGGACTACGTCTGGTCTTTAAAGGCGGGACCTATCCCAGTAGATTCTGAGTCAGTGGGTCCAGAGTAGGCCTTGAGCGTCTCTGTTCTTTTCCAAAGCCCCACAGGCTACACTTCCGTGCCCTTGGAGTTGGGAAGTACAGTCATGCCCTACATCGGGACGTTTCAGTCAACAACGGGGGTCCCATCAGATTAGTCCCACATGGCCTAGGTGTGTAGGAGGCTCTGCCATCCAGGTTTAGGAACTCCGTGGTGTTTGCACAGTCTCGAGATTGCCTGACCATGACACACTCCTCAGAACTCATCCCCACTGTTAAGCAAAGCATGACTCTACTGCCTTGGATTCTCCACGGTCCCAGACCCTGCACTGTTTAGATGACTGCACACGCAGAGGGCACCGTGTCTGAGGCAGAGAGCAGCTGCAATCACAAAAGCTCTCGACAGAGAGTCAAGGAAAGGCGTGCTCTGCTTACACGACTCTCTACTTTTCTCTGGGTCTGAACCATTTCCTAGCTAATCTGCCTTGTTTGACCGAGCAGCTTTGCCAAAAAAAAAAAAAAAAAAAAAAAAAACGAACACAAAGTCACCAACAAACACTAAACAAACCAATATAAACAATACATATTAAATAAGCCTAACCCTACTATGCTACTGAAAAGGCTTTTATTTCCCTGGGATAATTTGGACAGCATTAGATTGTTTTACCAAGAGCAGCCAAGTCGAGGCAGATTATTTCTAATTCCACAGTGCTGCAGATGCGGTCAGTAGCAACTGCAAGCCGGAAAGGAAACAAAACAAAGTTGGGTGTAATCCATTCAAGTTCACACGTTTCACCAGGGACAGCCTCCAAGCCTTGAATACTTAGGTATGCATTTAGCCATTTCTTTAATCAACCACTACTAACGCCTACTAAAGGCCAGACACTGCTCTAAGTACTTTACGGATATGAAATATCCTCTCACCTTTACACTCACCTATGGAGTGCGTATGATAATCATCCCCGTTTTACAGATCAGGAAACTGACACACAGAATGGTACAGTAACTTGCCCAAGTTCACACAGCCCGTAGGTGGCAGAGCCAGGACCCATGTGACAGAGTCTGGCTCCAGAGGCCACGTTCTGAATCACCACGCTCAGTCTCCAAAAACCTACAGAAAGCGCCAGCCTCAATCGAAAAGTTTTGTTTTCCCCACCCTACAGTCCCTACGCGGCGGCCCCAGTCTCCAGGGCATTCTTTCAGCTCCTCTGACAGGCCATACTCCTCCCGTGCCCTGTCCCAACACTCTCCCGCACAAGTCCTCCTTGTCTTTTAGGCATCTGCTCTCAGCTTCCACATCACTGCCTGAGTCACAAAGGCTAACAGGAAATGCCGTAGTTCTCAACACTCAACACAAAATTGCCTTTACGTATCTCCTAGGCAATTGGTTGCTGCCTGTCTGTCCTTTCCAACCGGGCTGTGAGGTCCAGTACGTCAAACACCCTGTCAGTCCTGCTCACCAAGTGTCCAGGCCACTGAACACGCACCGACCAGAGGAAAGGAAGGACTTGTCCCAAAGTCAACTCTCCAGACTTTCTGTGGAAGGAGGGAACGAACGGAGCACCCTCCAGCCTCACGCTTTCTCTTCCATACTTTCAAGTGTGGGGCACATACCTGTGCTCACCACGCTCCCCGGACAGCCCCCACTGCACCCCTAACAGGTAGACTTCTGCACAGTCAAGGGCTTTGGAAAGCACTGGCTCTGCACACAAATATTGTGTGGCCCTCGACAGGCCACTTCCCCTGAACCGGCCTGAGCTTCAGGGCCACAACAGGCTTCGTGAAAACCCCAACGGAACGTAGCCTCGAAAAGAGGGAGACCCGCACTCCTCAGAACGCCTCGAGACCAGTGTCCTTATCGACTTGGCGTCTGTCCTTCCGAGAAGCCAAGACCACGGGGGGCGCTTCAGCGCCCGACTCCCGGGCACCGCATGCCCAGGCGGGCCCCGTGCCCGGCACACACCGCCCGTTCCACGAACGCCTGAAGCGCACGAAGAGACCCCCTCGCTCCCCGCGCCGCACAGCTGTCCCGCGACCTGACGGGCACCTCTTGGCGCACAAGCCTACTCCTCAGGGACACGCTCGCCTCCCACCAGCCCCCAGGCCCACGCCCCCCAGGTACCTCTCTCAGATGGAATCCTCTTCGCGGGCGCCCCGGTCGTCCGTGTCCGGCGAGCAGGAAGAGCGGGAGCTGAAGGAGGGCCTCCTCAGGCTAGCGGCCGTGGCCGCGGAGGGCCCGGGCTGCTGTGCCCAGCGGGGACACGGAGCGGCGTCCACGGACGCCGGGGGAACGGACGAGCCCGGCCCGGGAGAGAGCAGCACAGCGCGGCCGGCCTCCGCCGGGCTCGGCTCTGGGCAGGCAGGCGCGGCTCGCCGACGCCTCCCACGCCTCCCAGGACGGCGGCCCAGCAGCCGCGCGCTCCTCTCCTCGCGCGCGCGCGCGCCCGCCGCCGCCCAGACGCTGCCCGGCCGTTGCCCCGCCCCCCTCCGGCGGTGGACTGCGGACAGCGACAGGGACACCCTCCTGGGACAACTCCTGCGGCCCCGCCCGCACGCTTCGGACCTTCGCGGAGCGGGAAGGTGCGCTGACAGGGACGCAGGGTCCCCGCTACGCTCGCTCTCGGGGAACTGCAGCCTCCTCCCTCCGCTTTTACTTGAATGTCAGACCCGAAACCATGCAACCTCTACAAGAAAACATAGGCAGTAGGCTCTTTGACATCAGTCTTAGCAGCCTATTTTCAAGTACCACGTCTGACTGGGCAATGGAAACAAAATACAAAGTGAACAAATGGGACTACATCAAAGTCAAAAAAAATCCTCTGCACCGCAAAGGAAACCATCCACAAAACCAAAACACAACCTAACAACTGGGGAGAAGATTCTTGCAAACCCTATATCGGATAAGGGCTTAATATCCAAAACACAGAAAGAACTCATACATCTCAACAGCAAAAGAAATCAACAACCCAATTAAAAAGGCGGGCAAAAGATCTGAGCAGTGATTTCTCCAAAGAAGGTATACGGATGGCCAACAGGCATATGGAAAGGGACTCAACATCATTAGCGATCAGAGAAATGCAAATCACAACTACAAGGAGATGTCACCTTACTCTGGTCAGAATGGCTCTCATTAACAAGACAAGAGACAAGTGTCGGAGAGGATGTGGAGAGAAGGGAACTCTCCTGCACTGCTGGCGGGAGGGCAGACTGGTGCAGCCAACTATGGAAAGCAGTATGGAGTATCCTCAGAAAACTAAGAATACATCTACCATGTGTATGATCCAGCTAGCCCACTGCTGGCTATTCATCCAAAGAACTTGAAAACACCAATGCAGAAAGACACATGCACCCCTAGGTTCACTGCAGCATTATTCACAACAGCCAGAACTTGGAAGCAACCTAGGTGCCCATCAGGGGAAGAATGGATGAAGAAGATGTGGTATGTATACACAATGGAATGCTACTCGGCCCTAAGAAATGATGAGATCCGACCATTTGCGACAACGTGGAGGGACCTTGAGGGTATTATGTGAAGCGAAATAAATCAGAGGGAGAAAGTCAAACTCCAGACACCGTGTGATCTCACTCATAAGGAGAAGATAAAAACAACGACAAACGCACACAGAGCAAAGGAGATTGGATTGCTGGTTACCATAGGGGGAGGGGGGAGGGGAGAGAGCCAAAGGGGCGATGAGGCTCACATGTGAGGTGACCGACTATAATTAGTTTTCGGGTGGTGAACACCATGTAATCTACACAGAATTCGAAATATATTACAACGTACATCTGAAAGCTATATCATCTTAGAATCCACTGTTACTGCAATAAAATAACATAAAATAAAATAAAATAAAATAACATAAAATAAAATAAAATAAAATAAAGACGTGTAGGAGGCTCAAGAGGCTAACAGGCTTTTGAAAAGTTATTCCAGGGATTTTTATGGCTTAGCTCAGGGCGGCAGACACCAGCCTGAGACACAGCTGTGCCACAGCCACTAACTTCAACTAAACTCTATTCCGACTGGAGGGAAATCAAAACTACTGTAATCATAATTTCTTGAAGGCTTCACTTTGTGCCAGATCCTGTGCCCACTGCTTTGCACCAACTGTCTCATTCAATCCTCACCTCCAAAAGGTAGGTTACCGTTATTCTCCCCATTGGAAAGGTGAGCAGGCGGAAGCAGAAAGATGGCAATCTGCCTGGCATTCACAGAAGGATTCTCTAGGTAATGACATGACTTTTGGACAAGATTTCAAGGTTTAACACATTACGGTGGAGATGCAGATCCCAGTATCACAGAACGTGAAAAACACTGAGTCCTGCCAAATGTCTTAAAACACTAATTATGGATCCTCACAATCTCTTGGCCTGTTTTCTCAGATGAGGGAAAACCCAGCGTGAAAAACCGTTGATGAGATGTCTGCAGAGGAGGACTACGTCTGGTCTTTAAAGGCGGGACCTATCCCAGTAGATTCTGAGTCAGTGGGTCCAGAGTAGGCCTTGAGCGTCTCTGTTCTTTTCCAAAGCCCCACAGGCTACACTTCCGTGCCCTTGGAGTTGGGAAGTACAGTCATGCCCTACATCGGGACGTTTCAGTCAACAACGGGGGTCCCATCAGATTAGTCCCATATGGCCTAGGTGTGTAGGAGGCTCTGCCATCCAGGTTTAGGAACTCCGTGGTGTTTGCACAGTCTCGAGATTGCCTGACCATGACACACTCCTCAGAACTCATCCCCACTGTTAAGCAAAGCATGACTCTACTGCCTTGGATTCTCCACGGTCCCAGACCCTGCACTGTTTAGATGACTGCACACGCAGAGGGCACCGTGTCTGAGGCAGAGAGCAGCTGCAATCACAAAAGCTCTCGACAGAGAGTCAAGGAAAGGCGTGCTCTGCTTACACGACTCTCTACTTTTCTCTGGGTCTGAACCATTTCCTAGCTAATCTGCCTTGTTTGACCGAGCAGCTTTGCCAAAAAAAAAAAAAAAAAACGAACACAAAGTCACCAACAAACACTAAACAAACCAATATAAACAATACATATTAAATAAGCCTAACCCTACTATGCTACTGAAAAGGCTTTTATTTCCCTGGGATAATTTGGACAGCATTAGATTGTTTTACCAAGAGCAGCCAAGTCGAGGCAGATTATTTCTAATTCCACAGTGCTGCAGATGCGGTCAGTAGCAACTGCAAGCCGGAAAGGAAACAAAACAAAGTTGGGTGTAATCCATTCAAGTTCACACGTTTCACCAGGGACAGCCTCCAAGCCTTGAATACTTAGGTATGCATTTAGCCATTTCTTTAATCAACCACTACTAACGCCTACTAAAGGCCAGACACTGCTCTAAGTACTTTACGGATATGAAATATCCTCTCACCTTTACACTCACCTATGGAGTGCGTATGATAATCATCCCCGTTTTACAGATCAGGAAACTGACACACAGAATGGTACAGTAACTTGCCCAAGTTCACACAGCCCGTAGGTGGCAGAGCCAGGACCCATGTGACAGAGTCTGGCTCCAGAGGCCACGTTCTGAATCACCACGCTCAGTCTCCAAAAACCTACAGAAAGCGCCAGCCTCAATCGAAAAGTTTTGTTTTCCCCACCCTACAGTCCCTACGCGGCGGCCCCAGTCTCCAGGGCATTCTTTCAGCTCCTCTGACAGGCCATACTCCTCCCGTGCCCTGTCCCAACACTCTCCCGCACAAGTCCTCCTTG
Organism: Equus caballus; assembly: GCF_041296265.1. Taxonomy (NCBI): domain Eukaryota; kingdom Metazoa; phylum Chordata; class Mammalia; order Perissodactyla; family Equidae; genus Equus; species Equus caballus. The sequence goes on along the minus strand of NW_027222392.1, from coordinate 4,835 downwards.
TCTTTTAGGCATCTGCTCTCAGCTTCCACATCACTGCCTGAGTCACAAAGGCTAACAGGAAATGCCGTAGTTCTCAACACTCAACACAAAATTGCCTTTACGTATCTCCTAGGCAATTGGTTGCTGCCTGTCTGTCCTTTCCAACCGGGCTGTGAGGTCCAGTACGTCAAACACCCTGTCAGTCCTGCTCACCAAGTGTCCAGGCCACTGAACACGCACCGACCAGAGGAAAGGAAGGACTTGTCCCAAAGTCAACTCTCCAGACTTTCTGTGGAAGGAGGGAACGAACGGAGCACCCTCCAGCCTCACGCTTTCTCTTCCATACTTTCAAGTGTGGGGCACATACCTGTGCTCACCACGCTCCCCGGACAGCCCCCACTGCACCCCTAACAGGTAGACTTCTGCACAGTCAAGGGCTTTGGAAAGCACTGGCTCTGCACACAAATATTGTGTGGCCCTCGACAGGCCACTTCCCCTGAACCGGCCTGAGCTTCAGGGCCACAACAGGCTTCGTGAAAACCCCAACGGAACGTAGCCTCGAAAAGAGGGAGACCCGCACTCCTCAGAACGCCTCGAGACCAGTGTCCTTATCGACTTGGCGTCTGTCCTTCCGAGAAGCCAAGACCACGGGGGGCGCTTCAGCGCCCGACTCCCGGGCACCGCATGCCCAGGCGGGCCCCGTGCCCGGCACACACCGCCCGTTCCACGAACGCCTGAAGCGCACGAAGAGACCCCCTCGCTCCCCGCGCCGCACAGCTGTCCCGCGACCTGACGGGCACCTCTTGGCGCACAAGCCTACTCCTCAGGGACACGCTCGCCTCCCACCAGCCCCCAGGCCCACGCCCCCCAGGTACCTCTCTCAGATGGAATCCTCTTCGCGGGCGCCCCGGTCGTCCGTGTCCGGCGAGCAGGAAGAGCGGGAGCTGAAGGAGGGCCTCCTCAGGCTAGCGGCCGTGGCCGCGGAGGGCCCGGGCTGCTGTGCCCAGCGGGGACACGGAGCGGCGTCCACGGACGCCGGGGGAACGGACGAGCCCGGCCCGGGAGAGAGCAGCACAGCGCGGCCGGCCTCCGCCGGGCTCGGCTCTGGGCAGGCAGGCGCGGCTCGCCGACGCCTCCCACGCCTCCCAGGACGGCGGCCCAGCAGCCGCGCGCTCCTCTCCTCGCGCGCGCGCGCGCCCGCCGCCGCCCAGACGCTGCCCGGCCGTTGCCCCGCCCCCCTCCGGCGGTGGACTGCGGACAGCGACAGGGACACCCTCCTGGGACAACTCCTGCGGCCCCGCCCGCACGCTTCGGACCTTCGCGGAGCGGGAAGGTGCGCTGACAGGGACGCAGGGTCCCCGCTACGCTCGCTCTCGGGGAACTGCAGCCTCCTCCCTCCGCTTTTACTTGAATGTCAGACCCGAAACCATGCAACCTCTACAAGAAAACATAGGCAGTAGGCTCTTTGACATCAGTCTTAGCAGCCTATTTTCAAGTACCACGTCTGACTGGGCAATGGAAACAAAATACAAAGTGAACAAATGGGACTACATCAAAGTCAAAAAAAATCCTCTGCACCGCAAAGGAAACCATCCACAAAACCAAAACACAACCTAACAACTGGGGAGAAGATTCTTGCAAACCCTATATCGGATAAGGGCTTAATATCCAAAACACAGAAAGAACTCATACATCTCAACAGCAAAAGAAATCAACAACCCAATTAAAAAGGCGGGCAAAAGATCTGAGCAGTGATTTCTCCAAAGAAGGTATACGGATGGCCAACAGGCATATGGAAAGGGACTCAACATCATTAGCGATCAGAGAAATGCAAATCACAACTACAAGGAGATGTCACCTTACTCTGGTCAGAATGGCTCTCATTAACAAGACAAGAGACAAGTGTCGGAGAGGATGTGGAGAGAAGGGAACTCTCCTGCACTGCTGGCGGGAGGGCAGACTGGTGCAGCCAACTATGGAAAGCAGTATGGAGTATCCTCAGAAAACTAAGAATACATCTACCATGTGTATGATCCAGCTAGCCCACTGCTGGCTATTCATCCAAAGAACTTGAAAACACCAATGCAGAAAGACACATGCACCCCTAGGTTCACTGCAGCATTATTCACAACAGCCAGAACTTGGAAGCAACCTAGGTGCCCATCAGGGGAAGAATGGATGAAGAAGATGTGGTATGTATACACAATGGAATGCTACTCGGCCCTAAGAAATGATGAGATCCGACCATTTGCGACAACGTGGAGGGACCTTGAGGGTATTATGTGAAGCGAAATAAATCAGAGGGAGAAAGTCAAACTCCAGACACCGTGTGATCTCACTCATAAGGAGAAGATAAAAACAACGACAAACGCACACAGAGCAAAGGAGATTGGATTGCTGGTTACCATAGGGGGAGGGGGGAGGGGAGAGAGCCAAAGGGGCGATGAGGCTCACATGTGAGGTGACCGACTATAATTAGTTTTCGGGTGGTGAACACCCATGTAATCTACACAGAATTCGAAATATATTACAACGTACATCTGAAAGCTATATCATCTTAGAATCCACTGTTACTGCAATAAAATAACATAAAATAAAATAAAATAAAATAACATAAAATAAAATAAAATAAAATAAAGACGTGTAGGAGGCTCAAGAGGCTAACAGGCTTTTGAAAAGTTATTCCAGGGATTTTTATGGCTTAGCTCAGGGCGGCAGACACCAGCCTGAGACACAGCTGTGCCACAGCCACTAACTTCAACTAAACTCTATTCCGACTGGAGGGAAATCAAAACTACTGTAATCATAATTTCTTGAAGGCTTCACTTTGTGCCAGATCCTGTGCCCACTGCTTTGCACCAACTGTCTCATTCAATCCTCACCTCCAAAAGGTAGGTTACCGTTATTCTCCCCATTGGAAAGGTGAGCAGGCGGAAGCAGAAAGATGGCAATCTGCCTGGCATTCACAGAAGGATTCTCTAGGTAATGACATGACTTTTGGACAAGATTTCAAGGTTTAACACATTACGGTGGAGATGCAGATCCCAGTATCACAGAACGTGAAAAACACTGAGTCCTGCCAAATGTCTTAAAACACTAATTATGGATCCTCACAATCTCTTGGCCTGTTTTCTCAGATGAGGGAAAACCCAGCGTGAAAAACCGTTGATGAGATGTCTGCAGAGGAGGACTACGTCTGGTCTTTAAAGGCGGGACCTATCCCAGTAGATTCTGAGTCAGTGGGTCCAGAGTAGGCCTTGAGCGTCTCTGTTCTTTTCCAAAGCCCCACAGGCTACACTTCCGTGCCCTTGGAGTTGGGAAGTACAGTCATGCCCTACATCGGGACGTTTCAGTCAACAACGGGGGTCCCATCAGATTAGTCCCACATGGCCTAGGTGTGTAGGAGGCTCTGCCATCCAGGTTTAGGAACTCCGTGGTGTTTGCACAGTCTCGAGATTGCCTGACCATGACACACTCCTCAGAACTCATCCCCACTGTTAAGCAAAGCATGACTCTACTGCCTTGGATTCTCCACGGTCCCAGACCCTGCACTGTTTAGATGACTGCACACGCAGAGGGCACCGTGTCTGAGGCAGAGAGCAGCTGCAATCACAAAAGCTCTCGACAGAGAGTCAAGGAAAGGCGTGCTCTGCTTACACGACTCTCTACTTTTCTCTGGGTCTGAACCATTTCCTAGCTAATCTGCCTTGTTTGACCGAGCAGCTTTGCCAAAAAAAAAAAAAAAAACGAACACAAAGTCACCAACAAACACTAAACAAACCAATATAAACAATACATATTAAATAAGCCTAACCCTACTATGCTACTGAAAAGGCTTTTATTTCCCTGGGATAATTTGGACAGCATTAGATTGTTTTACCAAGAGCAGCCAAGTCGAGGCAGATTATTTCTAATTCCACAGTGCTGCAGATGCGGTCAGTAGCAACTGCAAGCCGGAAAGGAAACAAAACAAAGTTGGGTGTAATCCATTCAAGTTCACACGTTTCACCAGGGACAGCCTCCAAGCCTTGAATACTTAGGTATGCATTTAGCCATTTCTTTAATCAACCACTACTAACGCCTACTAAAGGCCAGACACTGCTCTAAGTACTCTACGGATATGAAATATCCTCTCACCTTTACACTCACCTATGGAGTGCGTATGATAATCATCCCCGTTTTACAGATCAGGAAACTGACACACAGAATGGTACAGTAACTTGCCCAAGTTCACACAGCCCGTAGGTGGCAGAGCCAGGACCCATGTGACAGAGTCTGGCTCCAGAGGCCACGTTCTGAATCACCACGCTCAGTCTCCAAAAACCTACAGAAAGCGCCAGCCTCAATCGAAAGTTTTGTTTTCCCCACCCTACAGTCCCTACGCGGCGCCCCAGTCTCCAGGGCATTCTTTCAGCTCCTCTGACAGGCCATACTCCTCCCGTGCCCTGTCCCAACACTCTCCCGCACAAGTCCTCCTTGTCTTTTAGGCATCTGCTCTCAGCTTCCACATCACTGCCTGAGTCACAAAGGCTAACAGGAAATGCCGTAGTTCTCAACACTCAACACAAAATTGCCTTTATGTATCTCCTAGGCAATTGGTTGCTGCCTGTCTGTCCTTTCCAACCGGGCTGTGAGGTCCAGTACGTCAAACACCCTGTCAGTCCTGCTCACCAAGTGTCCAGGCCACTGAACACGCACCGACCAGAGGAAAGGAAGGACTGGTCCCAAAGTCAACTCTCCAGACTTTCTGTGGAAGGAGGGAACGAACGGAGCACCCTCCAGCCTCACGCTTTCTCTTCCATACTTTCAAGTGTGGGGCACATACCTGTGCTCACCACGCTCCCCGGACAGCCCCC